>NC_138577.1:0-2952271 GCF_964289735.1 Phaethon aethereus | reverse complement strand
AAGTATTGTGCAAAACCCAAACATTACTGATTTTTGCTGTTGTTTTATGTTTGCATTCAGAAAATGGGATGCCCTTTCCCTTAAAAAGAAGTTGGTTCCCAACTTTTGAGCATAACGGAATAGGAGGGGAGAGGAGAAATAGCTTAGATAGATGCAGCCGCTTCCTTACCATGGAAGAAAAGCTTGTATTTGAGTGCATAATACTGGCAATGTATCCTAGATAATGCAGACTGTGTATTTTTAAAGTGCTACTGCTTAGATACAATTACAAACAGTTTATCTTTTGGCAGAATTGTATAGTTGTCAGGGTGCCTGTTTGCGTAATTCGTAACATTTAAGACAATTGAATGGATATGCCATGTGTAAAGGCTTTGACTGAGCAGAGTTTCTGAACCTTCAAAAAGCGACAGAAATTTTCTATTAAGGACAAAGTTGATGAATCCTGAAGGTAGGAATTGACTGTGTGGGCTATTGGCTGTTAATAATCGGTTTTCTATACGGATTTATGTCGCAGTGGTGGGGCGTGAGACGTATCTCACCTTTGTGCTCTCTGAGAGTGGGAGGTGGCTTGGGAACGTTCAGTTGGCAGCTAGGTCCCGAATTTGGCTCCGCTGTCGTGCAAGTATAGAGCGCCAGCTGATGTCAGTTCTCCGTGTGCATATTTAATTTAGCAGTCTACAGCAAAGCAGGGGATCTGATAAATTTTTTATTAAATTACAGAAGGAAAAAATTTTGTGTGCGTGGAGCAAAGCAGAGGATTAGTTTTTGCTAGGACGGCTGTGCCCCGCTCAGCCTATCCTGTCTGACCTTAGCGCTGTCTGGAGACTGGAGTATGGGATTTGATTTGTAAAGGTCTGAGATCTTGGGAAAACTCCAGCAGAGCATTTAAACACATACATAGTCTCATTAAAACAATCTGTTCAGATGTGGAAATGAATTTGCCATGTTATCCTTGTCCCTGGGCTAAATACTCCTCTCCTACATAATAGTAAGAACGTAGACTCGGGAGCAGAGTCAATTATCGACGGACACGCTGTCCCCGGGGAAGCGAGGGGGTGTGGAGCTACCGAGAAAGCAGGAGGGCAGATGTCCTTTGATTAATGGGACACCCCATGTATTTTGGGCATCTGGCAGGCAGGCAGATCGTCACTGCTGCTGCTGAGGGACTGCGGCCCCGGTCGATGCCATAATTGCCTGGCCCATGGGCTACCACCCGGCCGCTTGCCCCTGCTGGAGGGGGAGCGGGAGGGCATGGCCGGCCCTGGTGCCGCGGCAGGCAGCAATCCGTCCCGCGCTCCCGAGGGTGCAGCGGGCGCCTCTTCTTCGTGCCGGGCAATGCCCTCAGCTCATGAGTCGCTCGCTGTTGTGGTCAGTCAAAAAGATGGTTAAAAATGGGAATTCCCTGGACTTGGCCATCGCGCAGCTCATAGGATACAGAGTCGCATGTCAGCATTTATTCACCTGAGAAAAAAGTTGACCCAGACGTGGTCCTCTGAGGGAGCCGTTCCCCAAGGCACCACTTGCAGCCAACATCGGACCAGGAGAAGTCCACAAGCACACCTGGGCGCAGGTGAGGGACATGAACTGCGGAAAGACGGCGTTGTACGGCATCGCTGCACAACAGTTCCCAGTTCTTCCCATTGCTTTCCTAACGCAGGTGAGTTTTGGTCCCCGTAAGGAAAACGACTCCCTTGTAGTTAACTAAAATGCCACTTCAAACAGCAGGAGGAAGGACACTATTTTCTCTGGCTCCTTTGTTGCCTGAGTGAAAAGCTGGGGAAGATAGATGGGTCACTCTGCATACGAAAGGTGCGCAATTACCCTATTTCCAATTTTTCTCTTAAAACATAACACACACAGGAAAAAAGTGCAGTTGCAGCTTGGTAACAGATATGTCAGCATTTACTTTAAAACTCTAAACATTAGCAGGTATTTTAAAATTTGAGCAGTGGGGTATTAACCTCCCAGTATTATGTATATGGAATTACTTAAGCCATTGTCTTTTGTTAGCTGGCTCATAACTACCCACATTTTAGTATTCACATAATTAAATTTTATAAGTAAATAGTAGAGTGATCTTTAGTTTTTTGTGGTAAAAAACATCTTTGCTCATTCAAGTGATGTATATATATTTTTATACGTATATGACTCGGGGCACATTGTGTTACATAATGGAATATATTTTTGTATTCTAGGAAATGGTCCTATTTTCCTTAAATTCAGAAACGCCAGGATTTAAATCCCAGCAGACCTCCTGCTGTTCCTTTGTAGTGCATGCCCCGTGGGCAGGAGAGCCTCTGAGCCACGGCCGAGGGCGAAATAAATGGGGAGGACACCGGTGGTCTCGGCCGGGACGGCCGCACCGCCGCTGCGAGCGCTCTCGGGGGTCTCCTGGAGCAGGACCCCACATCTGCCAGCGCCAGGCCGGGTCGCTGGCCCCCGGGGCTGCCGGCAGCTGCCCGCAGGTGCGGGGCCGGCGCGGGGCCACGCTGCGCAGTCGGACACACACAATAGACGCATCTTGTCGATGGGAGGAGGTAGTTTTTTAAGCGGTCCCCAGGGGAGCCTGGCGACACAATGGCTACCTAAAGAAGCCATAGGGGCTTTATATGAGAAAAAGAAGCATCTGTTTAAGGTCTAGTCCTTGGAGTGGCTCTATTCATCCTGCTGGAGTTGGACTTCTCCTTTTTAATTGCCCCTCACGCTGTTTAGCAGGAATGTAACACTTTCTGAAAGGGAAAAGCAAGGGAAGTTGATTTTTTTTTTTCTTTTCCTGAGCTTGTTTCCAAGAGTTTCCTGCTCCTTGACTGCCTGCTGCTGTGCCCGATGGCTGTCTAATACCGAGCTAACAGGAGGAACACTGCGACGATGTCCGGAGCAATTGTATTTCTTTCTTGGCTGTCTCTGAACTGTGTAGCTGGCTCTGTAGCTGGCAAGGTTGGGGCTGGTGGGACACAGCTCTGTGCTGCTCCTGCCACCTTGCAGGAGGAGCGGGAGTCGAGGTGGTGGTCCTAAGCAAGGATCTGGTTTTCTTTGAATCTTCTCCCTGCTGATACCCCTTAGTTCTCTTCCCACCATCTCCCTGAGCTCCTTCTTTGCCAGCCCCATCACCCTTAGGACATACCCCATGTGCACAAGGGGGATAACTGATGCTGAGCCATTACACCAAAGCACTGCTGCTTCCCGAGCAAGTTTAGGGTGAGCAAGGAGGCTCCCTGGGACCACCCTGGTCTAAATGATCTGGACAGGCTGGATCGATGGGCTGAGGTCAGTTGTATGAGGTTTAACAAGGCCAAGTGCTGGGTCCTGCACTGGGGTCACAACAACCCCATGCAACGCTACAGGCTTGGGGAGGAGTGGCTGGAGAGCAGCCCAGCAGAAAGGGACCTGGGGGTGCTGGTTGACAGCCGGCTGAACATGAGCCGGCAGTGTGCCCAGGTGGCCAAGAAGGCCAACAGCGTCCTGGCCTGTATCAGGAATAGTGTGGCCAGCAGGAGTAGGGAAATGATCATGCCCCTGTACTCGGCACTGGTGAGGCCACATCTTGAATCCTGTGTTCAGTTTTGGGCCCCTCACTACAAGAAGGATGTTGAGGTCTCCCACAGCATTCTCCTGGAGAAACTGGCGGCTCGTGGCTTAGACAGGTTTACTCTTCGCTGGGTGAGGAACTGGCTGGATGGCCGAGCCCAGAGAGTTGTGGTGAATGGCGTTAAATCTGGCTGGCGGCCGGTCACGAGTGGTGTTCCCCAGGGCTCGGTTCTGGGACCGGTCTTGTTCAATATCTTCATAGATGATCTGGATGAGGGAATTGAGTGCTCCCTCAGTAAGTTTGCAGATGACACCAAGCTGAGTGGGAGTGTTGATCTGCTGGAGGGTAGGAGGGCTCTGCAGAGGGATCTGGACAGGCTGGATCGATGGGCAGAGGCCAACTGTATGAGGTTTCATAAGGCCAAGTGCAGGGTCCTGCACTTTGGCCACAACAACCCCATGCAATGCTACAAGCTTGGGCAGGAGTGGCTGGAGAGCAGCCCGGCGGAAAGGGACCTGGGGGTGCTGGTTGACAGCCGGCTGAATATGAGCCGGCAGTGTGCCCAGGTGGCCAAGAAGGCCAACAGCCTCCTGGCCTGTATCAGGAATAGTGTGGCCAGCAGGAGTAGGGAAGTGATTGTGCCCCTGTACTCGGCACTGGTGAGGCCGCACCTTGAATCCTGTGTTCAGTTTTGGGCCCCTCACTAAGAAGGATGTTGAGGTGCTGGAGCGTGTCCAGAGAAGGGCAACGAAGCTGGTGAGGGGTCTGGAGCACAAGTCTTATGAGGAGCGGCTGAGGGAACTGGGGTTGTTTAGTCTGGAGAAGAGGAGGCTGAGGGGAGACCTCATCGCTCTCTACAACTACCTGAAAGGGGGTTGTGGCGACGAGGGTGTTGGTCTCTTCTCCCAAGTAACTAGTGATAGGACAAGAGGAAATGGCCTCAAGTTGCGCCAGGGGAGGTTTAGATTGGATATTAGGAAAAATTTCTTCACTGAGAGGGTGGTCAGGCATTGGAACAGGCTGCCCAGGGAGGTGGTGGAGTCGCCATCCCTGGAAGTGTTCAAAAAACGTGTGGATGTGGCGCTTCAGGACATGGTTTAGGGGACATGGTGGTTCTGGATTAACGGTTGGACTTGATGATCTTAAAGGTCCTTTCCAACCTAGTGATTCTGTGATTCTGTGATTCTGTGAGGTGCTGGAGCATGTCCAGAGAAGGGCAACGGAGCTGGTGAGGGGTCTGGAGAACAACGCTTACGAGGAGCGGCTGAGGGAACTGGAGGTGTTTAGTCTGGAGAAGAGGAAGCTGAAGGGAGACCCCATCGCTCTCTACGACTGCCTGAAAGGGGGTTGTGGTGAGGTGGGTGTTGGTCTCTTCTCCCAAGTAACCAGCGATAGGATGAGAGGAAACGGCCTCAAGTTGCACCAGGGGAGGTTTAGATTGGATATTAGGAAAAATTTCTTCACCGAGAGAGTGGTCAGGCATTGGAACAGGCTGCCCAGGGAAGTGGTGGAGTTGCCATCTCTGGAAGTGTTCAAAAAACGTGTGGACGTGGCACTTCAGGACATGGTTTAGGGGGCATGGTGGTGTTGTGTTGATGGTTGGGCTTGATGGTCTTGAAGGTCTTTTCCAACCTTAATGATTCTGTGATTCTGTGAAATAGGTCTTCACCTTAAAACTCCTCTCTGGGTTCCCAGGGTGGCTGGTGGAGACAAAGCATCACCACCCTGCCTGGTGCTGAGGGAGGGTGGGTGCTGGAGATCTCCTGGGCCTTGTGGGCATGACAGGGGGTTTCTCCCACCCCAGCTTCCCCCTCGCTTCCTGCCCCTTTGAATTGCCTTGTGTTCAGAGGCTTGAAAGCCCTTTAAAGGTCTATGGAAGGGTGCGCCTTGCAGTGTATTGACATTAAAGAAATGTTAATTCCCATTTGCATTGTATCCGTGGAGCTCCACAATTTGGGCTGAAAAACAGCTCTGAAAACTTCTCCTATTGCACACAAAAGTGTCAACCAACAGGGTGTGCTGGTGGCTGATGTGCAGCACTATAGGTTTGCCTTCCCCAAAACAGCGTTTCCTATGACCAGCACTGTCGCACTAAACAAGGAAAATTTAATAGTGGAAGAGAAGTGCAGAGTTAGAGAAGTTTTCCTGAGTCACATAACAGACCAGCCTGAGGACTTTTCTATCTTCTAGTGTCTCCTTCAGTATTTTGTATTTCTCCTACGTACGCTGACTTCTCACCATGATTGGCATATTCCTAAACCATTTCATTTTAGTTCTGTACATCCTGTGAAATACTGCACGAGCTCAGACCTCTGTGAGAAAGCTGTGTCGCTGTATTGTGTTTCCCACACCACCATGGTTAAATAGAATATTTAAATAGAATATATCCCTTACACTTCGCTAGGAGATAAGAATATTCTTCTCTAGTGCATGCTGTGGAATGCTGTTTTAAGTATTTAATTTGCATTTTTGTTCCAAGTAATAATAATTTAAAAAAAACACCCTATGAACAAAGGAGTTGCTTGACAACAAGAATTTCTTAGCGCTTTAAAGCATGCTGAGAGTGTAGCGAACATATTTATTGCTGACAAAGCAAAACAAAGAGCTAAGCACACACTTTGTGTTGAGGTTTATCTGTTTGCAACAGGGGCTTGGGGTTTTTTGGCCCTTTGGGTGCTTTTTAAGTCAATTGGCACATGATCCTTCCTCAAAACAAGCTCTGGGGTTCTGCAAAGTTATTTTTTTTGTTAGCCCTAGGTACTGACCAAATGGCTTAGCAGTTACCGTTAAATGAGGAGGGATTAAGGGGGCATGCATACACTTCTCCAACTGTCCTTTTGACTCCTTGCCTAAACGAAGTGCTGTTTCCTTGATGGCACTATTTAACACCTTAAACTGAGAATGGAAGTTCTTCAGCTAATTGGAGATGGACACTGGCACGAATGGCCTCAATCCGTTTACGCTCTCATTAACATGCAAATTGAGGTTTCTTCTATCACCAACGGGCTTGTTCCAACAAACAAGGAAGAGTTGAACTAAGCAGGGCTAATCTCACTGCCCAAATTAGCAGCCTCGGAGCATGCCTCTTGGAGTTGGCCTGGAGATCAGATGCGAGTCCTAATGAAGAGTATAAAAAATTTATTGCCTAAACTTCAAAGGCATCAGTTCAGAGTGAAAACAAGAATATGTTGTCCTTGTGACCTTCCAAAGATGTTTTTATCATGGTTCTTGCTCGGTGTTGGCATGTGCGTGGTGGGCATTCACAAACCCACAACACTGTTCTGCTCGAGTTTAGCAGGATTGGGAGTTAATCCAGGGATGTGAAAAGCTTTGTGGTTTTATTTACAGCGTAGTTATTGCCAATACTGAAGAAAGCCTGGCTGTTTACCCCTGCAAATACAGAGCATATTTTTAGCCCTCGGAAATGAGCCCTTGGAGGTGCGATGTGGGGAGGCAGCCTGTCCCATCCAGGGGTGCCCCTCGCAGCTGTGGGCGTCAGACCCCCTTCTCTGACCACTTGCATTGCCTTTGATAGACCAGGTCTCTCAAACCTAAGAAGTTCTCATGGGTTTCATGAGTTGGGGCACGTTTGTCACCTCTTTGTACATAAGGCTTTTATCCAGAAGGATGTCAGGGAGTTTCATGCATCTTGGGATAACCCTTTGCTTTTCCTTAGCACAAGGGCTCTCCAACAGCACGAATTTATATCACATTTAGTCTGAATAACTTGCTGTAGCTCGTTGGAGCAGCTCCCTCTGCTGTAACAGGTAAAGACCGAGAGCACACCTGCTGGGTATGGAGCGGTGGCCTTGATTTAGGGTTATCCCTTCAGCCCATTAGGTTTGCCCTTACTCCAAAGTCTCTTCATTTCTTGATTTTAGTAGGGCTGGATCTTGTTTTCACTTAGGAGCAACAGATGTGTATCTTTTCTCCCTTATGACATTGTAAACCGTGAGTAACTAATGGGTCCTCGACACCGCGTACGCTGATGAGGCTGGTGCAGGCCGTGTGAAAGCAGTTTTGGCAGCACCCCGCGTCTCACTGCTTTGGGAGCCACCGAGAGCTTCACAATCTTGAAAACTTCAGTAGTCTCAAAACTGCTTGTATTCATCTGACCTCTTCGACTTAGGGAAGCAATAGAACAATTTTGTCTGAGGAAGTAATGCAGTTACAGCCTTTGAGATGATGCTGGGAAGGTTTAGGACTAATCTCATTGAATCTTCAGGAGGGCTGACAGCTGGAGCCCAGCCTTGTGCGAGGGAGGGAACTTAAGCAGGAAAAAATTGCTTCAACTTTCCATAGTTAAATCCTAATAGGCTTAGTAGGAGAAAATAAAAGCAATTTGTTTAATGTTACACTCGTTTAAATGAAAAAGAAACAAGTGGGGACAGAGAAAAAGAGGTCCAGCCTTTAAAATTAGCCAGTGTTTCACGCCTTTTTCTCCTCACCGTCCTCATTTGCTGATTTCAGGCTTGTCAAAAGCATCAGTTTGGGCCTTCAGTCTTGTGACGGCAATGAATTTTCATGGCAGCCCACGTGGCCTCTCGACACGGGGCATCAGCCAGGTCTCCTTCGCCGACGGGGCTTGGCCGGCGCTGGGGCACAGAGGGGCCGTGGCCACCCCCTGCCCCGTGCTGGCGTGGGAGAGGCTGAATTAAATTTCAAAAAATGAAAACAAGCGGAAAATTCAACTTGTCTGGGGTGACGGGGGGAGGATGGCTTGCTGCCGCGCTTGTCAAGTGCACGTCTCTGATGGCTCTTCTTGATTGGCTTCAGCTTCTGTCATTATAACCTGACCCGGCTCCCTTAATTTGTCTTTGTGACAAAAATTGCTATGCAAAATAATGATGTTGCTCCCCTTAATTAATCTGGGAGAGATAGCCCTGCTCGGAGTGGGTAAATCTGAGTTCATGGTCAAGGTTGTATTTGTTGCCAAGAGATCATGTGGGTTTTCATGCTGGTTTGTTTGTTATTTAAAATAAATACCTAGAACAAAATGGCATTTTTGCTTTATGGTGATTGCAAGCAAAATAAAACCAAATTATTAGCAGTGAGGTTAGGTATTTTGATAGAAAACTACTGGAGGTTTTAATCAGAGCAGAAAACAAAAGGCCTAACAGTAAATAGTGGTTGTCATTGATCAACAGTTATTATTACTGTGCCTGTTAATAACTGCTTCCCATTTTCCTACCAAGAATCATTAATGCAAACTTAACTTTTAAAGCATATTCTATTTCCAACAAGGTTTTCTTTCAGAAATAATGCAAATTCTGCGGAAACCTGCAAACCCTGGAGAGAGCCTCATCTTCTGCAGCTGCAATGGCACTTTTTTTGCCCTGCTCAGTGGGAATGAGAAATAACTTGCACCAGCTTTGGGGCAGGGGAGGCACAGCCTGTCTCTGAGTTTGCTTTCTTTCGTTGAGGCCACTACACATAACTAATAGCAGAGTTAGGTGGTTATGAAACGCTGCTTTTCTGGTAGTAGAGAAACATAAAATGAAATATTTGTCCTTTGAAGTTAATGGTTTTTTTGCCATTAACCTCAGTGACAGTAAGGTTTTTTTCTACGGCACTTATTTTAAAACTCATTCATTCCTTCTCTTCTTTCACATTGTAATGAAGAAAAATGCCACTTAGCTACTAAATCTCTATCATACTTGCTTTGGAAGAAAGGACCGTGCATTTAACATTGCTTGAGTACAGCCTCCTGCAGGGCAGTAGGATACTAAAATTCAAAAAAACCTTCCAAAATACCTGCTTGTTTTCCTCGCTTGGGCCCTCCAGTTCCAGTGCTGCTGCGAAACGCCGAAGCGTGATGCGAATTTCAAAAGAAAATCTTGAGAAAAAATACTTGCGGTCAGCAAGCAATTAACATGCACAGATTTTTTCAGAGGGGGACTAATTCTTTCCTTTCTAGTTCATAACCATTTAGCAAGCTGTGTTATAAGAAAGCAATGTTGCTGCTTCTACCCGTTATAATTGACAGTCATTATCCTCAATTCCACAGCGCTTCAAATAGAAACCGAGTACTCCGAGGAAGATGAAAAACTGCTGGGTCCACAGCCAAGTTGTGAGACAGTAATTAATGATCTCCATACGCATCTCCCGAAGCAATAGCACTTGGGGCTCCAAAGAGACTTTGTCTCTCAAGCTGAGAGAGTTGTATCACTACTTGCATAAAATCCTTCCTTGAGTACCCAGCGATAAGTTATTCAGCACTGCAGAAGGCACTCCCTGCCCTGATTTATTATTGAACTGCTTTTAGAAGGTTCTGTGAACATTAAATTCACAGGTTTCATGACCTCCAAGCGCTAAGGGTCCTTGGTTGTTTGCCCCAAAATTAGCAGTAGTTGTTACCTCGACCTGCCCTGTGTTGAGTAGATACTGGAGAGTTGGTTTGTTCTCCAGAGGCACTGGGATGTTGTGGTTCGGCTTGTGCCCAGTCCTGCTAAGCCCGGTGTGCCTCCATCCACGTGAAGGTGGCTTGTAGACATGGCAAATGTATGCAAGCTGTTTTGCTCTGTTATTTGGTCGTTGTGCAGTGTGGTGTGGTCAGGGCAATACTATTTTCATCCTCTGGTTGAAGCACATCTGGCTACATGAGAGAAGAACAGTGCTGTGCACAGTCCCTAGGTACCTTCAGAGGCAACGATGGGGCCACTGCCGGCCTTGCACTGCTGTCATCTGGTCTTTCCACATGGGGGGTCATGGCACGGTAAACATGCAAGGTGTTTTCCCTCTCACCCTAGAAAGCTGCTGGTAGAATTGTAGGGAGTGCTGTTTGTGGCTGGATGTGGTTGTGTTTATGCAGAGACGCTGCAGAAATCACAGGTTGATGGGAGCTGCCTTACTCCTCTAGTGCAGGAGTCGCATCTTGCTTGTTTTCTTGAACTACTTTGACAGAAATCAAAATTTCACTGATTTTAGAGTTTTCCCTTGTGAAATCCAGACATGCATTTGCTGGTATTTCAGTAAAACTGTCAGAGACACGAGCATCCTTTGAACAGTCCTCACGATGCTTTGTACGCCCCGATGGAAGGGAAGAACAAATGACAGTACCAAAATGGGACTTTTTCAGCTCCAGATGTGCAAGGTCACTTTTCACATGCCATTGATGTTAGCACTAAAAGGATCCTGCGGTATCACTGGCAGTGGAAATTTATAAATTTGTTCCATTTTTTACTTGCTTTCTTAGTTTTAGGTTACCTTAACCCTGAAAAGCAACTTTGCAGTGGCAATTTGGAAGGCAATTTTTGCTGATCGCCATAGCTCCCATGTCACACTGGCTGCTTACAAGCTCAGACTCGCTTATCCTGTCCGTCCTGATTGCTCAGAGCAGATTCTTTGCAGCTTGAACACCATCGTTGGTGATGAAGATGCACAGCAGACGTCATTACTTTTGGTGCCCATATCTTCTTTACTGGTGGATCGTTCTGCTCTTTTCCTGGGCTGACTCTCAGCAGTCCTTGCTTTGGGGAAGTCTTACTATGATAAATATAATTACTGGAAGGGACAGCCGTGATAAGCATTTACCCAGAGCCCATTAAAGTTAGAAAAAGCTTCCTTTGGGCTCCTGGGATGAGACCAGGACAGTGCCCAGTTAGTACTTGTGCAGCAGGATGGTGCTGTGTGGGACAGCACTGGCTGCAGCGTGCCAGTGCTGGGAATGAGGCAACCATAGTCACTCAGGTTGGACTGCAAAATTATTTTCCAGAAGTGCATGGTTGGATCCAATCTGTCTTCAGGAAATGCTGAAAAATAACCTTATTTTCAGAAATGCTTTCCCACTGTTGGAAGACGTGACACTCGCAACACAGCTTGGTTTTCCATCTTCCACAGAAGACCATAAACCAAATAACGGGACAAATTAACAATGCCAGCCCAAAGGCAGTTTAATTTGCACCTCCTGCCGTCCAGAAAAAACACTTTTCAAGAATTCAGGTCAACTACAGCTTATAGTTTGGCTAAGAAGCACAGTTAGAGATGGCACATAGGATGTAGAAAATACTCAAACACACACATTATTTTAAAGGCTTTAAATGTTTAATTTTTACATCTTCCATGAAACTTTTCAGTATTTCATTTTGAGCAGCACTTTCTGTTTAATGGGAAAAAATGTCAAACATAAAGGTTAAATAAATTCAATTTGTAATGAAATATGCAATTCTGGGTGAAACAGAGCAGTGCCCCTCAATGCAAAATAAATGTTTGAGGGACAGCAGTGGGAGGAGCTCATTCAGCAAAATGCTTCCACGCTTTTCACTTCAGTTTTATCAGAACGGCTTTTTTTCCTGTAATTTAAAAAATTTTCCCAGCAAAAACTGAGGAATCTGTTCCCTGGCCATCTCCGGGGCTGGCAAGAGGTGCACGCCGTGGCACGGTGTGCTGAGCACTAACATCTTCGACCCAGCTCTCCCCACGACCTGGACTTCATATTCTTCTCCTGCTAATTCCAAAATTATGTTTGCAAAGATTTTTTTTTCCTCCCATAACTAATCCATTAAGCCAGAGCTCAAGGATAAATAGCGACAACATGCTCTGTTAGCTTGAATTTGATCTTTGCTGTCCTAACATGCCCCCAGTGGAAAATCGATAGAAGAAGTAGAGAGGAGCACGAGAGACCCCCCAGCGTGGTGGGGAGTGCCTGTGTCTTCACCGCCTTTTGTTGTTCCAACTATCCATAAACTCTGTGTCATGTTTCTGGAATATTATAATTGCTGTTAGTCAGCATTCATGTTCTTGGGTACATGTTTTGAATGGAAGAAACAAAAAGGATTATGGTCTTTTCATCGCTTGCTGTTAATTAATTACAGAGTAGGACTGGTTCAACAGTTCAACACGTGAGCTATTGTGTAGACTTCATGCAAAAGTCCTTTACAGTGCAATGGAAAATAACTTCTTAATTCTTGTAGCCTTTACTGTTAAATATACCCCTGCACAGAAGTCCGTACTTCACAATTTAATAATGTATATTAATTAAATTCCCCGTGTTTTCAGTAAGTCAAACGTCTGCACAAACTTAAGTAATTTTCTGCAGATGCTTTCTGGCGTCAGCCCCATCAGCTTGCTTTAGCAGCTTCCCACCGAGGTGGTTTTATTGGTGAGTTTTACCCCTGCTTCAGCATCACAGTGACTGATCCCTCAGTATTTTGAAATGCCCATCGCTGTCATCGGGACTCCAGCCCCGTTATTTCTGCGACACCAAAGCACTACAGGTGTGCATTAGGTATCCATTCAGGTGACGGGACATGGCAGTCGGCTGTCAGGGCGGTGAATCACTGAGGACACTGACTCAAGACTGGGGAGCACTTTATTATAATTAGGGCACTGCCCATTAAGCTCCCTCACTGGAAAGACAAGAATTAGGAGGAGAAGGGCTGTTAGGAAGGTTTCCAGGCAAAGAATCCCTACCAAGAGACCAAGAGCAATTGGAAGAGAAAATTTTCTGGCTACCTTTCCCTGTTGGTGGAATATATTTCTTATTTGCTCCCAACTGGGATTTTTTCCTCTCTCTCTGTCTCCTTATTTGTCTCCGGGTTAGTTATTTTTTTCAGCAGTAAAAATTCACAGGGCTCTACCTACAAAAAGGGGAGGCTCACAGCGGCTAAAGGCAGAGATCGCTTCTTGTGGGGCATACGGAGAGGAAGGGAAGGAGGTAACAACCTGCTCCTTCCACCTCATCCTGCCTTCCACTGATTTCCATTTCTCCCAGTCGCCTCTCTAGATTTATATCACCAGATACATATACATGAGAATCATTTATAGTCTTATCAAGCATATCCAGTCAGTCAAATATGATGGAGTTTCTTTATTCCTACTCTAACAAGCACTGTAGCTGGAGGTGCCTAAAATCCGGAGGAGAGCCAGAATCTGCACTTGCTGTGCGTAGTGCCATTTAATTTTTCAGGCTGGAAATTAATTTCCAGTAGGCTATATGCAATCATGGAGTGTCACCTCAACAGATAAGTCCCCAGAGTCTTAAGAAGCATCCTTTACACACCCTTTCTCTAACGGTCTGTTGGGACCAGCGATGTTTTCTTCGCAAGCGCATGTGCCGTGTCTCCCCTTTGCAGGGGATGCCGCGCAGCAGGAACCGTGTCGGCGTAACCACCCGCAGGAGCACTGGAGGTTCCACCTTGGCCATGCACCAGCCCAGCCAGCTCCCCCTGTGCAACCCTGCAGCAGGGATCACTTGCCTTTGGAGACACATCTCTGCATCCTAAGAGACAGCAGCTTATCCTCTCATTAAAAACCCCAAACGACCAACCAAAGCAAACAAAATCCTTTTGAGTTTCTGCATGCCAGAAAATCAAGTAGTCCCCTCCACAGGTCTTTCTGTGTCAGCGCTGATGGGGAAACGTGAGAGACTTCAAAATACGCTCAACAGGCTTAAACATTAGCTTTTAACATCTCCAAATTTCTAGCAACATCTAGGAAGAAAATTAACCTTCAAACAGAAATAAATAGCAGTCAGACTTCGAGCTTCTCCTGTTTACCTTTTATATTCTCTTTTACTTTATTTTCTCTTTCACTGTATTAATCTCTTCACTTTCAGGTCTGTCCAGAAGCTTTGACAAGTACAAAAGTTACCGGTTTTGAATTATTTCTAGACTTGCCAGAATTGAGGAAATCTCATGATAACTTTGTTTATACAAAAATTTTGGCTAGGCTGTGTAGGTAAATGCTGCATAACAGGTAGGGATTAGATAAATGTCTAAAAGATTCCTGTGTTTAGGAGTTTGAGACCTGAGGCTGTTCATGCTGTATATAAAAAAATCCCAAAGCTTGTGGTATCTCAGCTGTGTTGATAGCTAGGGATGATTTTGGAGCCTAATTTTTACTCTGTGTACTGAACTTCACAAGTGGGATAAGAAATGGAAATAGCAATCCCTCTTTGTGGACCAGTATATAGGCACAGCACACAACACAGCATTTCAATGCACACGTGTATTGGCCAGGGCAAAATAAATATTGGCTATAGAAATCATGAAGTTGTCTAAGGAATCTAATCTAAGGAATGTCTAATGTCATGAAGTTGTCTAAGGATGTCAGAAACCGTGTCAACCGAAAGCATGGGCAGCATTTGCCTGGTGGTCGCTGGCTCTGTGTCCATGGTTCGGCACAACTTTCACCGGGATAAACCCTCCCAGATTGGGCGTCTCCGTCTATTTAACATAAGTTGTGGTTAAGCTTTTCTGTGCCCCTTGTGGGATCCTGAGAGCTTAAGACATGATAGTACTTTTTTTTTTTTTTTTTTCTTAAAATCAAAGCCCTGAAAAAGGAGGCACCGGGGACGGGGCGCTGGAGGGATGTGGAGCTGAGGCCTCGTGTTGCATGACCTGAGATGCAGGAGAAAGGCACATGTGGGAATGAGCATCCAAGGCATTCCGACGTAGTGTTGGAGGATTTTGGAGGTAGTCAGGGGAAAAAAAAGGTTGGGGGTTTTTTGGGTTTTTTTTTTTACCCTAGTGCTTGTCGGCAGTGATCTTTGGAGCAATTTATCTGCATATCCACCACCAGACTTCACCCCGGAGGGAGTGTCCCCCAGTGAAACGGAATCTCTGCAATGTGGCTGACCAGGGCCAGGGAATAAACCCAGGAGCTGTGGTAGTTAATGGCATATAAATCCCCATCATATGCACGAAAGCCTGCTAGAACTGGCAGAGCAGACTAGCTGCAGCAAACTAGCCTGAGCTGTAAAGTAACAATTGGTAGAAAATATGGGGAAAATCTCATTTTACTCTGTACTGGATGGACCAGTAACACCAATGATACGGTGCCTTCAGCAGTTAAAGATATGGGCAGTATTAAATACAGATTATGGAGCATAATGCAGCAAAGAAAAATCATTTTCAATTTAGGAAAATTTTGTGCTATGTGATTCTGCAAGACTCTGACCCCAGCGTACCAGATATTAAATCACTCCCTGATTATTCCTATTTCAGAGCACGCAGAAATTTCAAAAGGGGTTGTGCTAAAACCTCCTTTGCATTCGGCAGAGCAGGACCCATCCACCGGCGGGCAGGAAGGCAGCTCTTCCCCGGGGTCTGACCAGACAAGCGTGAAGGTGCACGTCAGTGGGGCCAGTCCCCAAGGCTCTGGGACCTTTCCTTGTTCGATCCTGGAGGAAAAAATCCTGTATTTTGCTCTTTAATCATGGTGCAACGTGTGAGGACTAATGTTTTTCCTGCCTCACCCACCGTCCCGTGCCAGTTAGCTGGGCTAATAAGCGAAGACGCGTTGAAAGCCCGTTTCGCTCTGGGTGTCGCTGGCCTGTGGCAGCTCGCCTGCCAGCCCTGCCCCTCCGAGGGTCGTTAGTGCCCCTCCGGGGCTGCCTTCCAGCCGTGGCCACGTCCTGCTGCAGGGACACAGCAGGCACCTGTACCCCGTCGAAGCCAAACCCAATGTTTTTGTCCGCTTCAGAGTGGCCACGTTAGTGCAAAGTTGCTGAAAAGGTCTTATCTTGGCCTTCCACAGGTTGAGAAGATGCTTTTGTGGGTAGAGGTGGCTCTGGTTGAAATACATGGGCTGTTAAGTGAAAATACAAGGGCTGCATATTCTGTCTGTGGTAATTAGTTGCCGCCATAAGGGTAACACTTCCATTCTTTCAGAGTACTGGATATAGAGACATATTTTTCTTGAGGACAATGTTTCTTTGGAAGAAAAGAGCTTTCATTTAGAAGAAGTTAAGTCTAGCTATCTTGTCTTAGTAACTACTCAGATACACACTGTCATAAATGAGTCCAGAATCATCCCCAAAGGGAGGTGATTCAAAGAGCAGTTTCAGCCTGGAGAACCTGAGATCTATGGATTACCCCCATCCAACACCAAATGCTTGTATGTATATATCCAAAAGCAAAAAATATAATTCAAGTAATCTCACGTTTTCCACTATCCTAGATGAGATTCTAAATTACCAGATTTTATGAATTAAATTATTTTTCTTCTTTCTTTCTTTCCTGTGTTGGTCATGGATCCTTGGACTTGAAAATGTTCTATAATAGTTTCATTTAAAAATCATACTTTTTAGTGAGAATTTTTTATATTGATACATTCATACTATCATATAAAAAGCATTTTCTAATGGGGAAAAAAAAAATCTAATACTGTTCAGGATACTTGTCTGGTGACCAGCCATGCTACAGTACCAGTGGCTGCACTTGGTGGCACGTCCAGCTTTTGTAGCCTGGATGAAACAAGGCCATTCCGTAACTGCAGTGCGACCAAAGTTGAGATGGGCTCTGTGGGCCCACTCGGTGCTCTAAATTTTAACTAACTTACCTCTGTGCCTGCTGAGAATGGTCTGGTAGTCAAGGACATCACCATGATTATATTTGTACTCTTTGTATTATTTTTATTGCCTGGCAAAGGACCAAAAGAAGATAGACTTCGTAGAAAATTTGTTTCCACACTGGATATTCTATGTTTGAATAAGTAAAGCCGCTGGAGGAGTCCTATGTCCATCATCTCTTGATGGTGCCACGTACTGTTTGTGCTGCTCATGAGAAGCAGGAGCTGGGTTTTCATTTCCAGCCGCCGGCCGTGCACCCTCCCTCGAGGCACTAGAAGCCATGCAGTCTTCTCTTCTGTCTACGTATTTTGGCCACCAAAGGATGCAGATGCAGTAAAAATACACTCATTTCTAAAGCTTTTGGGGTTCTGCAGCTGATTTGCAGAAAAGCAAGCAGTTTTGTCAAGGCTCCATTGCAAAATACATGCTCAATACCTACTTATTCTGTACATGCATTTGTTGTGGTTGCATATGCTGCTCAGGTATATATTTAGAAGCAGCCAACAGTTAGGTGTCCCATTTAGCTGGGAAATCTTATGCACAGATGCCCTATGCCTGTAAGTGTGTGTATATATATGTATTGCAGCACTTTCAGTACCTTTTTAAAATTGCTCTAATGTAGTCATTATTTCCTAGTACTTCAAATATTTCAAAGGAGTCTCAAGTTGAATAGATACACGAACTGTAAAAATAATAATTGCATTCTCTGTTCATCCTTGTGCATGCACAAGTTTTCAGATTCGTGCTTTTGTGCTTTGAAATCTCAGTCTTGTGTACGAAGATGGATAGTCATTCATGCAGTTCAGTCATTTCGTTGTCTACGAAACATGCATCCAGAAAAAAATTAAAGGGAAGTTTTTTAGAAACAAATTCAGTCTGGTTGCAAACATTGTTTTGTGAAAAGCTGTTTCAACAGCGCCCTTTGCAGTTTCTGTATCTGCTGGGAAATTCGGCAAGTCGGGAATTAAGATACCAAAGCATGGCAGAAGTAGATCAAGACGGGTATGCGAGGCTCAAAAAACCATAGCCTGTAGACAGGTGAGAGTATCTTGCCACAGAACCGGGGTGTAGATTTACTGATCTGCCAGGAATCCCTTCCAACCCAAATAATCAGTGATAGTCTGACCAGATTATTTATTGATGACCCCTTTCCCATTTCTACAGCAGAGGTATTACGTTTTGCATCTTTCATTCTTTTTTTTTTTTTCTTTTTATTAATGAGACTCTCGATACCGTTGCTATAACATCACTTGTTTCAGCCCATTGTTTTTCCCATACACTTTGGTAGTTAGCTATAATATTGTTATGCCTCTTAGGATATGTAAGATTGATGAGGAAAGTGGGTATTGCTTTCTTCTGTGATTTGCATACTGAATTATGAGGGTCATCGCTTCTTCCGTGGAAGCATTTCCTTTTAGCAGTGATATTTACTGCAATTCATTTAGGAAACCAATAGCTCTAATTTTTTAGAGTGAGGTGTGGGGTTCTGACCGCATGACTCTAATTAAATTCAGTAGGAAACTTTTCAATAATTAAAACATTTGTCATTGGAGTTGCACCTCCATCGCGGAGGGAGCAAAAAAACTAATTAAGAAGAATTCTGATTCACTGAACTCTTGCACACCATTAGACCACTGATTAGCAGAGTTACAGCAGTGCGAGCGAGCAAAACCCTCTTACCCCGCTCTGTGCTGCCAGAGATAGGGATGAAAGGATAAAGTGAAGGCTAAAAAGGAGAGGACAGCTATTCCGACTACATTGACATTTATATATGAGCTAACCTGAATAAACTAATCATTTTGTGGAATACAAGACAGTGAATATTTAGCTGGATTGGTTATGAGGAGCACAGAACCGGGAGCTTATTTAGATTATATGCACTTAATAAGTCTAACTGGCCTTCCAAGTTTTCCTCGGACTGTTATTAGAGTGATAAAATTAAGGTGGTGATATTTAATTGGAAAGACTAAACACATCTTTACTCTTACTCTAGTATTTCTACTTAAGGATACGTAACGTTAGAGGAGACTGGACAAATCTTGTTTACCTGGGAAGGCATGCAATGGAGTAACAGTTTTGTTCTTGCTGTGAAGGTGTGAGCCTCTTAATTCATGCAAGAGGTGACATTTTCACCGCCAGTCGAAATGGCTTGTTTTACATTTGTACCAGAAGATGAGCAGAGTGGTTTTAAAACCTTGTTAACCTCTCATGTAGGAGCACATTTCTGTTTCAGAATAATAATAACATGTTATCCTCGATCCTTGGGAAGGCTGCAGAAATCCCAGGGAAAGAAAAAGACCGTCTCTTTTCCAGGCAGGTGATGGTTGGAGGGTGTGATGGGAAGATGCGTGGAGCCAAGGCAGCAGGTCGCCTTGTGTAGCCCCAGCGAGTTGCCAGTGTTTTTTTCTAAGAACTCAGTGAATTTGGTCTCTTGGGACCAAATTTCTGAGGTTTTAGAGCCCATGAAGTGATGACAAATAAATAAGTGTATCTGTAGGTATGAGGTTGAACATTACTCCCCTCTCCACCCTCAAACGTTTCCAGGTGCTTTGGATTTTACACTTTCTTGGGGTAGCAGATCGCAGCTTATTACGTTTGCTGGGAGATGGATTATACAAGCACAGACCCAAATCTCCTAACTGTGTTCGTTTGGCATGTCTTTGGACTGCTTATTAAACATGAAACCCCACTGCCTGCCAACTCTAATGGTTGCCCCTTCCCCCCAGGGGCTTCAACGGCAGAAGAAATCCTTTTGTAGTTCCGTAACCAGTCAAGGGTTCCTTCATTTCTATGCCAAGTCTGGCTACGACTCCTTTTTTTTCATCGATACTCTGTGAAACACTTGAAAACCAGTCTGATATCTTCCGTGAACTTTCTACATCTCGTGAAGCCCGTGCAGGAGGAAGGAGCATCTGCCCCGTGCCTTTCTGGGAAAATACTGCCGGCTTTGATTCCAGCCTGTCCCGGCGAAGGTATGCCACAGTCAGAGCATCGCTGCAGCCGTCATTGCGGTAATAACTTGAAAAATATAAGCTGGAATGATGACACGTGTCATCTCTGCATCGCTGGGGAAGACCTGCCTGAAAACGACCCACATCTTCTAACAACCCGGACTGACAAATCTAAAGCTCTGTGATCATCTTCTCTCTGTGACCTTATCAGGGGCCATTTTTTCCCCCTTTATGACTTCCTTTTATCATAAATTGAAGCCATTAATGCTGCTTTTTATACATACATTTATTCTGAACGCTGCAAATATTTTGACAAGGTATTATTCTTTCACAAGGTTTCTGTAAATACGATTAGAGTAGATATAACTCAGAATGATGGTGGTCCTTCCAAGATTTTCTAGACTTCCCGTGGGTGCTGTTTAGTCCTTTAATTGCTTACTAATGTAAAAATATCATTGTTAGTATAGTATAAATCATGACAATTTTGTCCCACAAGAGGCTAAGAGCAGCTCAAGATGCCGTAATTAAGATATACTAATAGATCCAGCAATTTATATGACAGCAGCTTTTAACGAGGTTGAAAAATGGTATTACTCATATTGTACCGGAGGCAGAAAAGACAAAGAAGAGTAGTCACTGTTCGCCACAACCGGGTGGTTATCCGAGTTTCAATACTTGTGGGGGACATCATCTGGGAACCCTTAAAGCTGCACATAGTGGAATTTTCTGAATATACCCCGTGCGTCTGGCTTTGTAAGTCTCGGATATTCTTTATTAGGTGCATTGAAGAATTTGCACTGGGACCTCCTGAACTATGTCAAAATTATTCTGGATATCTCCTTATAGGATTAGAAAATGTAAGCCTTGTGATCTGCCTGAGGATTTAAGATCATTTGCGTCCCTATCAGGGAAGTTTCGCCCAGCACCAAGAAGTGAGTCTCTTGCCGCGGGAGCAGAGAAGGAGGCGAGGAGGGGGCTGGCGTCTGCCGGCAGCCTTGCAGGGCTCTGCTCCCAAACTCACCCCCGTACCTGACAGCAGAGGCTGACCACAGTTCCTGGCCCTGCGATAGCACGTTTCTTTGTCTCAAAGTGAGCAGGGAAACGCGGGAGAAGAGCACGTGTGGAAATTATGCCTCTTTTGCCCGAGGCCAACAGGCCCGCGGCCGATCGCTGTTTGTGCTCTGTGCCCCTCAGGCGCGGGTTTAAGATGGTGCCTTAGGCAGGAGAGCCCCAGCCCCTCCCCAGGAACCAGAAAGCTCCAGGAGTTTGGGAAGCTGAAGCGATTCCCGGTGCTGTCCTGGAGCAGCAGAGCCGGGCCGTGGCCTCTGTCTCTGGGCCGTGGCCTCTGTCCCCAGGCCGTGCCCTGGCCCGCAGACCCAGCGGGGAGCCGAACTGCCATGTGCCGTGCAGGGAGCCCCGGAGCGTCCCGGGAGCCGGGCTGAGGTTTGCGGGGTGCCTCACGCTGGGGTGTGCGTGTCTCAAGTGGGGCTTAGGAGCCAGTATCCGAAATAGATATTAAACCCGCAAAGACTCAGGGCACTAGGAGCCTCTATTGCCCAAATCTCTGCAGATTTCTAAGGGCTGGACAGATTGTCGCTGGCATCACAACTACAAATTGCTTTTGTAGTGTACCTTAAAGTGGCATTTTATAAAAATCTATTAACAATTCCTGGAGCAGCTGTGGGACTCCCTTTTCTTGCCTTCTCTGAAAGAGGACTACAGCTACGCTGCAGCTCTCATCCCCTCCGGACCATCAAGTCTTGACATTTTCTGTGCGAAGCTGAACGACTTCAAAACGTGGCTGGCGAGGAGCCCTCACCCTTCTTAGGCATCTCGGTCCGAGCGGCAGCCTGAGGCCTGGGGATGCTGCTGGCACCAGGGACTCGCCCACCCAGCTTGGGTGACCTCCCCCCTCCAAGCAATACGCCTTAATCACTTAGATGTTTTTATGGCTTTCTCTAGCCTGAACGATGGGGTTTATGGCGCATTGTTGAATTCGTTAATCACCATGAAAATATTTTATGACAATGAAGGTGGTAAAACACTGGCGTTGCACGAGGTAGCAGTAAATTCGGGGCTGTAAGAGCGACTACGGAGAGTTGTATACTTTCGTCGATGCCTCCCTGGGCGATGCTCTCAGTCTGTGTACCAATAAGAGCAATTCTATAACTTAAAAGCAGTGGGAGTGAAGCGACTAAGTGAACGGTGAATCTCTGACTCGGGACATCAGTCCTGTAAAAGCTCATTAAGAAGCGCTCTATAGTTTCAAGGCAAGGACTGCAAACTCGACAAGGTTTTATTTTATGAAGAAATGGCTGGATTTTCTCTTTGGTTTCTGGGGTAAATGAAACCAGCCCAGCCAAAAAGAAACCCTGGCGTGATGGAGATGATTTCTGTGGTCGAGACTGTCGCGTGGCCACATGCATTTCGGTCAGCAGGAGCACAGGGCAGCGCCAGGATGGGGCTGTCTGATGAAGATGCTTTTGCAGCCGCGTCCCGATGCACACAGGTCACTTAAGCAACAGCCTTGGTAGGGACCCGAGCCGCCTGCCTCTCATCTGTGGGCACCTGCAAGACCTCCCTGCCTTGCCTGCAGAGCTGCTTGTGGCCAGTTGAGACTTGGCCTCCATGACTCAGTGAGTATTTCAGGCAGAAACCTGCACCCCTGGCCCCTCCTTTGGGTCTGTTTTGCTGCAATGTGAGTGTGCTGGAGGCACTCATCCTGATTTATAGCAAAATTCACATTTGAAATTTCATTCCATTAATGCTTACAATTTGCGTAGTCTTTAGTAACTTTTGTTTTTTACTACGAATTACTATGGTTATGTTTTCTTACTGTTTTAAGGGGTTTGAATCCCCTTGATGCAGTGAGGGGCACAGGAGGGAAAGTTACAGGGTGATGCTTGGATGAACCATGGAAGTGAGTAGCAGAAACCCTGTTCAAATGCAGAAAAGCAAACACAGAGAGTGCTGCTTTCCCCTCTGTTTGCTTTCAATTATGGCAAAGCTAGGTGTTATTTGCTCTATCAAGTTAAACAATTTTAGACTGACATATAGATGGTATTTAAGTTGAGGATATTCCTTTTAAGAGGTATATATATGAAGGTAAGGCATTTTTGTAGCAGCTTTAGAAAAGAACTTTGTAATGTTTGAACACAAGGAGTGAAATCACATAATGGAAACTAAATATTCTGCCAGGTTCTCTGCTGGTGTGAACTAATGCCTTTCAATTGGCTGTAATGAAGAGGTATCATGCTGGACCAGAAGAAACCTGGTGTAGAATGTGTGGAGGGCTGCAAGCCTGGGTATGTACCAGCAAGCCGTGAAAAAACAGAAGGAACAGGGTAAGAAAAAAACAGGGTAAAAAACAGGGACAGGATAAGAAGGAAACTGGCTGGTTTATACCTGGTTCAGACAGTGCTTGGCACAGGGAATGCTCTCCTGTGCTCCGCATCTCCTTGCTGGTGGCACACAGGCTTGCCTGGAGCCCTGCCCTGATTTTTAGTGACAACACTGAATAATTCAACTTCCGACGTCCCTTGGTGAACAAGTGTATCCTGATATTTTAAGGTTTCATGGCAGAAATAATCCTGGGGGCTTTGAGTCTCAGGGATGCGTAGGTATAAAACGCCTTTTTCAACTGCGTGGAAGTCTGATTTCAGAGTATCACTTGATGTGTTTATGTGAAACTTAAAAGCAGGTAAGCTTTTGGGTCCGTCTGCATGGCCTGTGCACACGAGCATCTCCCGCGCGAGCAGCATGGGAAGGGGCTGCGGCGGGACGCCGGCTCGTGGAGGGGGGTGCAGGGCTGAGCCTCCCCCTGATTTTGCAGTGGTGTTTGCACTTCATTTCACTGAACATGTATATCTGATTCATTGACATCTGTTAAGGAGGCAGTGGAGAGTAAGCCGTGCATATGAAATTTCAGCAAATGACATCTGCATTTCAATGAGCCGGAGCTGCTGTTACCTAGCCATTTATTATGTGGCCTTTGGGGCTCTGACAGGCAACACCCAATCTGTTTCTCATCAGTTTAAATTCCAATATTTACTTACAATTGGTTCGCTATAAAGACTTTCCTTAAGGTCGTGCATGTCAGCTTCATGATGAAAATGTCTCCGTTCCAAACCCACTCTGCAACTGTTTGGACGTTTAGATATATCAAAGAGGGAATAGTAGAGAGGAGCTGGAGGACAGAAGCTGATGCCAAGAGCTGGCGTGGATGTAATTGCTCTCTGCTGCCTCTGAAGACAATAATGAAGGGCCCACAAACTTCAACAAGAATAAAGACTGACCTCAGCAGTGGCAATAGGTGTTGTCAGGTGCTCAGTGTATTTTTGAAATCCTGATCAAAGCCAACCATTTTAAATAGCTTTATTTAAAAAATGAATAAAAGCAGTACACTCCAAGAGGATGTTATTCAAGGTGCAAGGATTTATGCTTCATGTCAGGAGAGACAAGAGCTGGTTGGGCTGGGGATATGAAGATGCTGGGGAGGCAGCATGTCTGTCCAGGATTTGGCGTGTAGCTGCAGCCAGAATAAGCCGCGCTCACAAAAAAAGAGCAGGTTGGACCCTGAGATGAGTTGTGTTGTTTGGTTTGCCTTGTTCCTGAAGTATTTTCAGAGATAGCACTTGCATCCCTGTCCTAACTCGTGTTTGGTGGCAACTGCCTGGGAATGCAAAATCTGTTCAGCGTCTGCGTGGTGTTTTCTCAGCTGCCCCGGTGCAATCTGGCTCGGTATTGCAGGGTCATTCCCAAGTACAGGGCTGCTCATGTTGCCTCACTGCTCTTTTTGCTGTGGGAAACCAATCGTGGAGGATGCAGCAAGCCAAAAGGTGCACGGAGCTTCCAAGAGGAGCCCAGGATTTCCAGGCGAGGAGCTGCTTAGCCCAGCACCGGTTGCTGTGCAGGTAACTCGAGGATCCTTACGGCGAAGAGACATTTTGCCCTGCGGCGTTCGTGATGTACGTGAACGCTCTGCCAGTCTCCCTGGGACTCTCACCAGCAGGTTACGCTGTAATTTGCTTGCATGGGGCTTCTTTCCCCTTGTTTCTTCTGAACCATCAGGCACCATCAGCTGTTGGAGGCAGACTGCTGCACGGGGTGGGTTTTACCAGACCTGCAGAGTTGATACTGAATTCCTGTACCGTGTTTTTCACTAAAAGTGAAAAGCACTGCAATGACGCTGCAGGCTGGTAGCCAGACCTCCCCCCGATGCTCTTGTGTCAGCCCACCTGGGAAGGTGGTAGGTGGCCTCGTTGCTTGTGATGCTGAAAAGTGGGCTAAGCCAAGAACCGGGGAATGCGTTACAGGGAACATGAGTTCTTTGACCAGGGAATGGTTTTGTTATGGGGGATCCCTACAAACAGCTGCTGGCTGTACCAGTGATTACTGCTGTGCTTCAGCAGGAGGTTTTCTACCTGTAGTGCGTGCCCCGTCTGTAGTGATACTATAATACTAATATAATTCACAGAATCACCAAGGTTGGAAAGGACCTTCAAGATCATCAGGTCCAACCATTAATCCAGCACCACCATGTCCCGAAGCACCACATCCACACGTTTTTTGAACACTTCCAGAGATGGTGACTCCACCACCTCCCTGGGCAGCCTGTTCCAATGCCTGACCACTCTCTCGGTGAAGAAATTTTTCCTAATCTCCAGTCTAAACCTCCCCTGGCGCAACTTGAGGCCATTTCCTCTTGTCCTATCACTAGTTACTTGGGAGAAGAGACCAACACCCTCGTCACCACAACCTCCTTTCAGGTAGTTGTAGAGAGTGATGAGGTCTCCCAGTTGTCATTAGTTCTCCTGTCTCTCCGTGCTGAGGAGTATCATTGCAGGTGACAGAGAGCAAATGTTCTGGTTTCCTCTCTCCAACTCAGCAGAATGACAACACACCTTTTATTTTCTCCATCCTACACGCACAGTCGATGCCTGTGAAACGTCTGCAAATAATGCTGCGCTGCGGTCCTCCGGTAATGCATGGGTGCACGTGAAATATTCATGAATTACAAATGAAAACTTGGAACAGGGAATCTCCAACTAGGTAGTAATGGATTAACAAATTAGGATGTGATTTTTTACATAGAAATTTGCTTCTTCCGATTTAATTTCTAGGATTTATCATTTTGTGAAGGAGGCGCTGGCCCTTAAGGCTTAATGTAAAGTAAAAGAAAAGGGTTTTACAGATGTCATGCATGATACAAGAATGGATTTTTGCCACGGAAAAGAAATAATTTAAATATTCTTCATACTATGAAACTAAAGCACCTTCAGACTCTTGAAGTTGCGTATAAGCTCAGGGACAGAATATAATTGCACTCCCAGATGGAACCGCTACAGTTTTATGCCTGAGCAAATGGCAGCTGAACAACAGGGATGTGCAGACCGGCATTTTCTAAGGTCTCGCTTTTTTTTTTTTTTTTCCTCATGCTAAGGAAATCTAAAACATAAAAGACTGTCAGAAGAAACAACCATAACTCCATTGGAAACCAATTTGCAGGAATCCCATTGAGCAGCACTCGAAAGAAAGGATTTTGAACATTTGGGACTGTATTTTCTGTGCAAGACATTGGGAGAGTTGGAGACACATCTCCTGGCAAGCTCTGGGTGCTGTAAGCAGTGCAAGGTGCCACTAACTTTGGGTGACAAACAGCAGGAAGTATGGGCTGCAGGGCATCTCCCAGTCCTGGAGAGGATTTCTTACCCTGTCCTAGGTGGACTTGCTTTCTCTCTGCATCTGGATCCATCCCCTTCCATTTGCAGTTGTTGCATCTCCCAAGGCCAGGTTTAGGATGTCCTTCAGTTGCAGTGAAGCTTTCATCTCATCTCTGCGGCTTGGAGAGGTGCCTTCCTGCTTTCTGCCCCATGTACTGGGTGCTGCAGCCTGTGGTCTGTGTCTCTGGCTGCCATCAGACCTGGAGATGATAGTCTCTGGACTACCAGAAGTCATTCCCAGCTTTTATATGGTCATCCTAAAAGAAGTTGTTACTCCATTTACTCTGGATTATGAAGACTCTGTTTTTGACCTGAATTGTAGCGATGGAATATTGCCTTTCAAATGGGATGGAGGAAGGAAAAGTGAGCTGCTCACATGAGAAAATGTCTAATTTGTGTTTGATACCATTAAATTGCCAGGAGCAGTTCAAGTGACGCTCAAGACTCCTCCAGAGAATGAGGAGGCACTTGCAGTGGCACTTGTTTCAGGGTTTCTCTGGTGTGCCGTGGGAGCTCAGGCACTAGAGAAGGAGGGTAACGCCGGAGTCGGGACTCATCCCACTTTGCCATCTCTGGAGCTGACTTGCAGCGTGGCTGTGAGCAAGTGATTTAACCGCTGCTTGCCAGATCCTCTTCTCAGAATCGTTGTCAGCACTTAAGATTGTTAAACGCTCGGTGCTTTTGTGGGAGTGCGCTACTGCCCTTGAAAACCAGAATAGCATTCGCGGCTCCATTTTAAAGACCATATTTGCACGCTGTTTCCCTCACATAGGATCTCTGTCCAGTGGAGGCTACTAAAGAGAAGCAGAACAAAACACAATCACCATGTGTATGTGTCATTATATTAAGGCATGTTTTCAAGGTAGGACTTCATTCACCTGTGTGCAGACGGTGAGTCCTTCTTGTGTAAAGCCCCTTGGAGCTCTTAGTGGAGTAGGGGTTGGTGATGACCCTCCTACCTCTTTATTAGAACTCACAGTCCTTTCCTCTCACAAAATAGAGTGTATTTTATGTAGAGATAATAGGGCCTGTAGGAAAGACTGAAGATACCCCCGTCCTTATGACAGGTTAGGTGCCTTTGTGGGTGACGTGGGTACAAAAGCTCCCTGTCCCTGAAGAGCGAAACTGGAGATACCTGATGTCTGGGGCAGCTGCCAGAGCCTTTGGGCTGCTGGAAAGGGTGGTGGGCCAAGGTTGTACTTTCTTGAGTTAATCTAGCTCAAGCTTTTGTTGTAAATTTAATCTGTTTGGAATGCTCAGCCCAGTGATATCTTATTCACAGATTAAGATTATTTAATCCAAGCTCAACATGCAGAGAGGAAGACAGAAAATTCTGGCTGCCACGTGTAGCGGTGCGATATTTTTGCAGCACGCTTGCAGGGGCCTTACTGCTGCTTGGCTGCACTGACGTGATGCTGCCTGAAGTTCTGTACACACAGCACGGCTCAGTACATCATCTATTCTGGGGAAGTATGGTGGGGCCCCGGAGGCATAAATTCCTACATATTCCAATTTCTGTGTTCCTGTTAACCAGGCCTTGGGGAGATTTCTGAGCACCTGAAAATATCTTTCTCCATCTTTCTCGTGGATACATGCGACCTTGCTGTGTCATCCTCCCCGCTTTACTGGCAGATTTCTGAGGTGTCTCCAGCAGCCAAGTTCATCCCTGTAGTAAGATCTTTTGGCCTTCACAGTTTCACACCGAGGATTCATTTTGTCGCTAGGTGTCAGATAATTATGTGAATAATTATGTTATCGTCATTTCCCTTGAAATGGGTAGAAGAAAATTCATTCCTGTGGTCTTCTCTCTGTTGGTTACCAGGCTTTGGTGAGCTTCATCCTTAATTCAAATTTCCTTCTGGTGCCGACAGGTAACGTGCCTGTCATGCAGTGCCTTTCTGTGTGAGTGCAGCTCTTTACTATTGAGAAGCTGTCATTTATGTAAATCCTCTCCCACATTATCGTTTCTAAGCGGGGATAGAGGATTCCCAGCTCCTGGAGTCAGTATCCAGCAGGTAGAGATGATCCAGGTATGAAAGCGCCTGAGACAGGTGGGAATTCTTCCACTTTTATCTACTCTTTGCAGCTGAATTTCTCCCGGGCTGATTCATGTAGGTCTGGGAGACTATGTACTGCTTTACAGCTAGGTACCGCTGTCAAATACTTGCTCGGCTGACAAGCTGGCAACTTCTAGGTTTTGAAGGATACTAAATTAAATTAGAGTTGGAAGATCCCAGTCTGTTCTCTATGCAACAGCGACTGCATCAATCTATCTGGATTTGAATGCTGTTTCCACTTGCACATACTCACGATATCCCTCTCTGACACTTCGCCGGCGTCTCCCTGGTTTCCTCTGATGCCCGCCGTTACAGATAGACTAGCGAATTTCTCAACGTGCCAACAGTAAATCCGTCAACTGTTTCTTCTTCTTTCAGCCACAGAGAAGAAAAAAAATAGCTGGGTGGCATAGGATGTACGCAGCGGCAGTGATGGGAAGAAGATATCTTTGGAAGATCATTATTTTGTTAGAAATAGCGCAGAGGGAATTTGTTTGATGTAGAGGCTGGGCAGGGGCTTCTGAGTAAGGGATTAATTCAGCTGCATAAACCGAGGGTTGATCTATGCTACTTTGCTGCAGAAGAGATCTCTGAGGGGTTTTGGGGTCATGTGAATTGCTGGCAGACCTGTAGCGTGGTTCCCAACTCACCCTCCTCCGAGCCGTCCCGTCCCGTTCTGCTTGGGAGCCCCATGGCACAGCTCGAACGCAAAGACGCCAAAAAATAGTAATCAGATGTTCCTGAGCAAATACGTTTGACACATTACTGAGAGCACAGAGCTGTTCCTCTCCAGCCCTATTCCATTAGTGAAGCTACATTATACACTCAAGATACAACATTAGGTTTTTGCAATCCTATATTAGTCATTTCTGTTTTGCTCACTGACCTGGAGAAAAGAGATTCGCTAACTTGGATGAGCACTGGGGCTGCTTTTGAGTGGGCTGCATCAGCCTTAAATGTACCATATGTGCACATGTAGGTAATTGTAGGCAATTATGGGCTACTCTGCTGCTGTAGGAGTTTTTCCTTGTTCCTTCATTTTCAGCATGGTAATTGCTGGTTTTACCCTGTGGTGGTGGTTGACCCAAGCTGTCCCCAACCCTCGATGCCTTAGCACTGCCTGGTCCCGGGCAACACCGTCCTGCAGCGAAGGCCGTATCGCCACCGATGGGAATGGGGACAAGTTTCACCATTAACCAGAAAGGTGACATTTGCAAGAAGCCTTAAGATGTGCTTTTTCTCCGGGTGTTGTGTATCCCTATGGCAGTTAAATTACTCGGGGTCTCTGGGATGGCCTGAGCCTCTGGGAGATGCTGCTCCTTTGCTCCTCAGCACTTTGGGCACTGTCCTGTGAACTGGGGAGCTTGGGCTCAGTCCCTAATTCCTTCTTTGTTCCTTATTCCCAGGATGTTGGAGCTTCCTATGCTGTAAAATGGGATTTCTATAATATAGTGAGATGTAAGGGCAGGGGAGAGAGTGGGATGGACCTGAGAGCTATTTTTTTTATCATCTGAAGAGCTGTATTGTGTTCTGCAAATTGGCCTGAGCATCAGAAATGATCTCCAACTGTTCCTCATTTTGAAGAAGGGGGGGGGGAGGAAAAATCAACAAAAAGAAAGAAGCTGTGAAACAGCTGGGATACTTCAGGTAACTTGCTAATGCATATGCATATGGTCTGTTAAAGAGACCATTTACAAAAGCCTGCAAATTTTTCTGGCAGGTAGGGTGGGCTGAGGCATAGGTGCCCCTCCTCTAGTGACCATGTTCACATCTACAGCTTGGAGTTTCTGAAAAAATTATATATATTAATGTGCTTGTAGCAGCTTGTCTGATTTTTTTTTCTGGTCTTGCATTCCAAAACTCCCAAGGGATGGGCACTAAAGCCAATAGTCATAGTTTTGCCATGTTAATAAATTGTCTGCTTTTACTTTATAGAATTAAGGCTGGATAAATAGCATTGATTTTGAAAGCACGATGTGCAGTTTACAATGCTTCAGCTTAACGTTTCTCAAGTTTTTGTTCCTTTCTGTATGACATCTATACCAATCCCTTCCCATGGTGTGGTTTGAGTTCACTAAAGGCATTTTCACCTATTGCACTGAAAAATCTCCACTGAATAAGTACAAGCTGAATAAAAGCTTCCAAGAGAGGATCCTAAGGTCTGCGCAATAATTATTAAATGATTAATGTGAATAATGCTCTAAGTGAAAGATTTGGAGGTGTATTATCATATTAGCGGTGTTTATAGCAAAACAGGTAATAGTGTCCCAATTAAAGTCACAGTGTGTGCTCGTTAATTTTCAGCTGATCTTGGGGAACTTCATTCTTATGGCAAATAAGAACTTTCCGGTGGAATAATATTAATAAAAGAATTGCCGTAAATAAAGCCTTGACAGAAATACTGTATGTAATAAGAAGTATACATAGCTAGTCTCACTATGCTGTCTAATGCTTTAAGGATTTATGCCAAGGTATAAAATATACTAGGGCTTGTCATTTATATCAGAATGAATGAGTTGCTGCAGCCCAATCAACGGACTATAAAGCCCATAGAAATGAGGGGTCGGGTGTGGGATGCTGCAAGGAGAGGACTTTGGGTTCTCTGCTGAGTTCCTCCCAGGTCAGGAGCTCGCAGGGTCTCAGTGTTTGCACATTCCTGAGCTTTTCTTCCCCCCCACCAAGCAGGGAAACGGTGCAAGCAGTTTGCCCGAAGGCTTTATCAGCGACAAAGCTGGCTATAAAACCCAACTCTCATTTTCTAAATGAGTAGGAAAGTAAAAGGGAAGGTACGGTTAGCAAATCTGCAGGTGTCACCAGCCTGGGAAGAGCCTGGGAAGGAAGGAGCCAGACTTGATACTGGAATGACGTCTTGGAGAAATTATACCAAATTGACAAGATAAAGTGAAATAAAGGGAAGAAGCTGTAGGCAAGAGACCCCCCCAAAAGCACGGGTACAGGTTGACAAAATTTTGGGCTTGACAGCGCTGTTGCCAAAAGAGGATCTGGGGAGAGATGGTGGATCCCATAGCCAAAAGGATGATGCTGTCGTGGGAAAGGCAAATGTTGCTGCGTTAACTGAGGTGTCGCGTGTGGCAGTGCATGGGGAGAGTTATCCCCCTCCGCTTGGCACCGATGAGGCCGCAGCTGGAAAACTGAGCTCAGGTTCAGGCACTGCACTTTAAAACTGCGCAGACAATCTGCGGCAATCCGGGGAGTCTTTAGGGGTTTGGGAAACGGTGACCTTTAAGGGAAGGTTTAAACTCCGGGCTGGTTGAGCTAGAAAGAGAAGGCTGAAGCATGAGAAGATCTTTCAATGAAGAAAATCTCGTAGAGTCGATATGACCAGTTATTCTCCATATCTATTGGGACGTTGCTGTAAGATGCCGCTTTAATAACCGGGGAAGGTTTAAGGTGGATGCTAGGAAAAAGCTTTCCAAATATAAAAATAATTAGGCAAAGGTTTTCTTTGGAGGTTCTTAAGCACAGGAGCGGCAAGCATGGGCCGGGGGTGTTTCAGGTCTGCTTCTCCCCAATACTCTGCTGAGATGCTTTCTGCCCCCGTGTCCATGTTTCTCCCCACATCGCCTCCAGCACTCGGGGCAATCTCTATTTAACAACAAGTTTGTCAGCCACTTGAGTGGCTGCGCAGGCCAGGATTAATTGTGTTTGTCTCCGTGAGAGATGCTTTTCAGCAAGTATTTTCATGAGGGAGTTGGCAAATTAGACCACAGTGATCTTTACGCTTTAAAAATGCATCATCGGGAAGAAACCGTGGTGTAGCTTGTTGATGCTGCCACAATTAATGGCTGTGATAATTTGCCGTCTTTTCTTGCTCTCTCCCTAGCCACCGCTGTAGCTTCTTGTCCCTACCGCACCTCCTGCATTTCAATGAAATATTCAAGAACAATCACGGATGATAAAATGTATAGGTAATCTGAAGTGACAGTTGTTGTATGTGAATCATTGATATTTTAGATAATTGCATTTAAAGTCCAGTCTCATAATGGTTCGTATTGATTGCGGCTAGGTAGCCAGATGTACTGTGGAGCTGCACTGGCAGCTGGATTTCGGATAGCGGGAGAGCTTTTCCATCTGGGAGCGTTAAAAACGTGACCGCCGGGGCTAGCTGCTGGCAGGCCCAGCCGCGGCTTCTCCATTTGGGGCCACCGCAGATCTGAGCCAGACCTGTCCCGCTGAGCAAGAGTTCAGGGATCCTCAGGGCATTTTGTAAAATGTCCCATTATTTTCCGCTTTCCGCAGGCAGCTGGCTCTGCAGCTGCAGCAGGGGAAATGAATTTGCTGGTGGGCGAACATGGTCAACAGGATGGTTTTTGGTTGTCACACGCTGCGAGTGTCACTCGAGTTTAAAGGCTGTCATGAATGGGTACACCGATGCCGTACGTATCTGAAACATTTTTGTTTAACTGAAGATGATAAAGCTGATGGTTAAATGCCCTGGACTAGAGGATTGGTTTGCATTTATTCAGTGGTCTGTAACCCCACGATGTCAGGCTTCTCTGTCAGCACGATGTAAAGGGATGCGATCAAGAGGTGCAGAAATCTCGTTAAGACTTTAGCATTTGCCTGTGTCCAAGATTATAAGAAGCTCAGGACTGCCTCAGTCGCCGTGCCTGTCCCTTTCCAGCCCAGGCACCGTGCTGCCTGCTTGTCAGAGCAAATAAAAATTAAACATGTCCATAGCTCAGGTACATTGAGAAACAACTGACTTGTTTAATAACGTCTTTGATTGTGGTTCAGCTGTCTTCCTTTTTAATGCAAACTAATCAGGTTTAACTAATTACTCGCATCAAATGTGTCAAAATCTGGTAAGCAAGAAGATGGGAAATGGGATGTTATTTCCCTGTCACTTTTCTGAATTTTGAAAACACAGCGAAGCATGTTAGTTGAGTGTTTGCAAATACAAGCGCTGTCAGGAGAGCGGGCAGCAGGCTGGAGTGCAGAACGCGTGACCGGTCTGTGCGTTACTGGAACAATTAATACAGTAACCAGCAGATGAAGTTAAGGAGACAACACAGCAAGCCAGCACAGGACATGCTGCATTTATTACCTTAGTGTTTTCTAATGTTATGAAAAAGTGTTATTTTGGGACGAGGAGCTACAGAGAGGCTAAAAATTGAGTACTAGAACATGAAAATTTGGGCAAGAAGAAAATAACGTCCTTGTACAGGTCTTCTGGGCTCCCATCTGCAATGCTGGGGGTGAAGAGGGGTTTGCTGGGCGGAAGAGGGGTTCAGAAGTATGATGCCATGTGGGGCAATGGCTTCTCGCCCTTGGGGCTTCGCCCTGGGGAGAGATGTGGGCTGGGGTGGCGGTGCAAGAGGCTGCTCCAGAGCGGCTCTCGCAGCGCAGCGGTTTCTGCGAAGGGGGTTTATTTGCTGAGTTCTGTACCGATGTTAGCCCCAGCCCAAGTCCTAGCTAGGCTGTGAGCCGGGGCAAGATAAATGCACCTTCCCTTGGACACCTCCCATCGCTCCAGGACTGAGTTCTCCCCTCTCTAGTTGCAGCAAGATCCTATCTTCTTTACCTTCTCCTTCATTTCTACCCTCTCTTCCATGCAATGGCTGTTTTCCTCTTCTGGGAGCTGCCATCGTGGCCCACCACACAAGACTTCATGTTGCTGGGCTTTCTGAGGGTGAGCAGCAGTTACCGGTGCTCAGCAGAGACATTGTTCTGCCCAGCCTGCGTTTGGGAGCTCTGATGGGGTAACTGGGCGCTGGCTTTGAATCTCTGTGGAATGCCAGAATCTCATGGAAATCTTAAAACTTCTTAAAACAGCCAGCAGGACAGAGTGGAGAAGGATACCTGATAGGAGGCCTCCAACAGAGCACGCAGAGTACAAGGTCCTATCTAGCAAAATACTATTTTCATGCTCCTCTGAGGTGCTTGGGGTGCCTTGGACTCAGCCTAAAATGAAGACCTGGAAATGCACTGTATGGTCCCGGGAGCTCCCTGTCCGTGTCCCTGTCCCCCTACAGCACTGGGACGGAGCTCTGCTCGGCTGCTCCCGCCGCTGCGGCGGGATCGTAGCCCCCACCTGGGAAAGACCCACTTAATTTCTCTCTTCCTCAATTTCCCTATCTGCCCAAGAGGATTAATAATAATAAAAGCTGCTTTTCTCGCAGGACTGTCGAGAGGTTCAGTTCATTAATGTTGATAAAGCACTTTGGGCTCTCCAGCGGGAAGTGCGAGATGGAATGAGGCAAGAGGGGAAATGAGGCATCTTTATTTTAAGCCGCTGGTGGCGTGTAAGATGTCAGTGGCAAGAAAGAAGACTCTTTGTCCATGTAAAACACTCGGTATGAGAGAAAATGTGATGAAAGGCACTTTTAGAGAGTCCCTTTTCAGGTATTAATCACAGTCTAAGTATTTACAGAGTGTTGCTGTCATATTTACTTTCCATCCACAGTCTATCTTTTGCTCAAGCCACGGATTAATTGCCTGTCTGGACATCTGAAGTCCTGATTAATTGATGACCCAAATGATGACCCAGGAATACTAACTAACGTGCCCCTGTGCTGAAATGTTTTTTTCATATGTAAGAGAAAACCCTGCCCAGGCATCTTTTGTAGGCAAACCCAGAAAATCTACCTATGTCTTTAATGTGGGATTTTGCTCCCTCCCCAGATGGGTAAGGCAGAATTCTTAGAAAACAAACAACCAGAAATGGAAAATCATAACCCTTTGGGTTTTAAACTCAAAATCTGTGTATGGTATTTTATTTTATGCAAAAAAAAAAAAAAATTATTTACCGTGCTTTCCATTTGATATGACTCTGTGCAGCCCGTCGCCCTCCCGTTATCAGATGTTAATCTCCTATGCCAGTATCGCAGGAAGAAAAGCGGGGAGCTGTATGCAGAGCTGCAGAGGAGTGAGACAAGGAAAAATAACCCTTTGCTATGCTTTCATAATCTCCCCGACCTGCTCTCATTCCCAAAGAGAAGTTAAAGCAGCAGCACTCGGATGCCAACAGGAAAGGAGACAGTGTTTAGCTACTTTTGAATCATTTTGGTCTCTCTTCTGGCCCTCCTTCAGGCTCCATGCAGGTTTCTAAAGTGGAGTCCTGGTGGGATCCTCTGCTGTAATTCTCTCTTATCGTGCACTGCCTAAATAATGTAGAAGTGAGGAATGGAGATAATAGGACTGCTGACATCTGGCTAATTGCCATGCCGGCTGGGGGCTGCCTGGCAGCCGAGGGAGGCATGATTTGGGGATGAAGAACTTCTAGTGAACCGTGATGGACAGAAGCCATCAGAGAGAGACAGACATAGAAAGAAAATACATGGGTTTTTTCTCCCTAAATGGGTCTCGGTGGTAATGTCATCACCTCTGGTATCATGTGGCTTCTCCCTATCAAAGACAACAGCTTCAGGGATGGGAAAGTGTGGGCACTGTTTAACAGTTGTAATACACTGGCTTGCAATTGTTGCAGCTAAATTGCACTATAAAGTGGAGACGTCACCTCTTTTCTGCACGTTTTCCTATTGAAGATTGCAATTAGTAGTAGGAAAATTCAAAAAAGCCCCACCTCATTTTTTTATCACTCTAACAATTTGCGTTTTCCCCTTTCTAATGTGCTTTTAGACCAAAAGAAAAAGACACCTATGCTTTTACAAATTCACTATACAGTTACAAATGATGGTTGTGGTTTGAATGACTGCCTTCCCCTCCTGTCCTGTATTGTTCTCTTAGATTTGAAGCTCTTCCAGGTAGACATAATGTCTCTGTAGGCATTTGGCCTGGGGAGCACTACTCTGCCATTAGTATGACTTAATCATTCATTTCTAACTGTATGCATTGGCAGAAATATCTATCTTTAAAAATAAGAGTTCCATTTACAACTTTCTGGAAGGAAATTGTGAAGGGACGTAAAAACCACCTGTGACTAAAGATAATTATTTTGGGGACCTGCTTTTGCAAGGAGTCGGTTGAATGTGGCGAAATACGTGTCCTGCCGTTGAATTTACAAGGGGAATCAGTTTTTCCAAATGGACGTAACTGCCAATGGAAATAGAGGCTCTTCAAGATGAACAAGCTGTTCGGAGTAGAAATATTATATAACTTTTTTGGAAAAGATCCAAATTCTCTTTTATTAATTTCACGAATTGGGTCATTTCAAATCAACCCAAAACTTTCAGTGCAAGAACTGAATTTATTTCAAAGGGAATAAAGATTCCCAGGGACTCTCTGTTACTGTGTTCAGGCTTTCCCACAGTGCCTGGACATGAGATACTATTGCTTGTGGCGTAATTTGGACTCAGGATGGTTTTGGATGGGCTGGGCAGCAAGCTACTTTTCCCTCTTAAAAATGTAATGCGGTTATCAATATTCAGTAAATAGGGCTAGATAGAACATCTTCTACCACTCCTATTTACATATCACGCTCAGCGAAATACGGAAAATTTTCTACTCTTCTACAAAAGCTGTATACTTCTGAAGAACATTATTGAATGTCAAAGATAGAAAACATCTGGAAAAAGCATCAGTATTTTGCAAAGCGGTGGAAATGTATACCTGCAGCGTGCACACAAACACCCACTTACTTAAACACACATACTGCTGCGTTGTAATTCGGTGTTTGGGTCTGACGGTGGTTAAAATTTTAATGTATGGTCTCTGAATATAAAAAATGTTCAGGGGGTAAATCTAAACTATTACCTTTATATTATGAATGCCGCTGGCTACGTGTTTATTGTGCAACTTAATCTGGAAAGGTTCTTTCATGAATTTTCATCAATTTTTCAACAAAGCCCTGTTGCAAATGGTGAATTATGCATTAACATATGTTCATGCTAATTTATACAATGCTGACAGCTTTTTGGCATTGGATCAGTGACTAACATTTATATTTCTAAATTTTATTTATTGATAATATCAAGGAAACTGGGACTACCATTCAATAAGAGAGAAGGCATCTCTTCTTTGACTGCTGTTGGGTTTTTAGGTCAAAGTAACGAGTGATGATCAGGGTCATGGATATGTTTATGGTTCATGGTGCGAACCATGGCTTTAACAGATGTCAGATGCCTGATTTATAAACCAGGTATCAATGACAGTTTGACCTATTTAGCTTCATAATGCTGGTAGTTTTGTTTAGCTAAGGAAAGTAATATATCTCTCAATAGAAGGAGAGTTTTGGTGCTTCGTGGCAGCGCCGGACACCGCACCCCCCGATGCAGCATCGCTTGTGCCTTGATCTCTATTGGGTTTTTTGTCTACCCTTTGCCACAAGGGTAATTGCAGTTTGCTGCAGTTTTAGGAGGAGTGTGCAGAATTGCTTGTTTTCAAGATGACAAATTTAGTACGCTGTAAGCTAAAGGCAAAACATGGACTTGGCTGATGGGTCAGGACGATTGGAAATGTTTGTCTTTTTGAAAAATATATTCTTGTTTACTCTCATGCAAAATAAAAAAGATGCATTTGAAATAACAGGGTGGTAGAAAATGGCAATTAAAAGCAAGGATTTTTGTCCTTCTAATGAGAGAAGAGCCAGAAAGCTTAGAAAATAGTGGAATTTTTTTTTTAAGTCTGCTTTTGCAATTTTTCCTCATGATGAAGTTTCACTGGCCTGAGACATGCGAGGTCCAAGGGTAAAGGGGGACTATAGTTATTTTAAACTGTGTAGAGTGTAGATGATGGAGAGATTTCTCGTTAATCAAATAAGGGGCTACTGCTGTAGTGAGATGTCTTTAGATAATAAGATGGCATGTCATAAATAGTGTAAGAAATATTCAGGTGGGAGACCAGAGGTACACTGAAATAAATGCCAGTAGCAGGAATGCATTATTGCAATCCATTCCTTAGCTGTTTTAATTTGATGATGAGTAGCCTTTGAACCGCCGGATCAATGGATAGATTGTTTTGTTCATAGAGCCCAGTTCCCAAGCAGGAGTTTAATTTTTTAAACTCAAAAGTCTATTAAAAAAAGTCAATTACATTAACATTCATGCATTTCTTTGGGTCCCTAATCTGTCTCCACTTAGACTCTCAACCCCCCAGGACGTTCAAATAAATGCCCGTAAGTAGGAACAAGTTTAGGGGCTAGAGGAAGAAATCTTGACTTTACCCCCCCCAAAAAAAAAAAAAGAGAAAACATAAGCAGGCATTTAAGATAGAAAAACCCATGCTAGGATTTTCTGAGGAACCAAAGAGCAGCATAGGCATCTCTTCTTTCCGTGATATTTTAGAGCCTAATTTCCCTAGTTTCTTTGGAAATGTCAATTATTGACTTTAAAGTGTGACCTTGTGCTTTTGGGGAAAAAGCACCATCCTTTTGTTTAGTGCTGTTGCAGTCTTTAGCACAGCAAATTATTGGACCATTTCTCTTGGTGATAGACACTTGCCACAGTACAAATGAATACATCCCAGTCTCAAATTTAAATGTAAGGATTTTATTTGTTTGTTGCAAAGTCTTTAGTAGCCGCAATTTTTCCTTGACACTTTGATTGGATTCTCACACCTGTTTCTGTCTCATAGATTAAATACTTAATGGTTGCAACAGAGGTGTTATGGTTATTTGTCTGACGTGATCTCGTTCAAGGCTTCCCTGCTCTTGTACACCACCTCTCCCCCATCCCTCCCTTTGCCAGCTTGTACTTATTAATCTTTTCTACCACATGATTAGGTTTTCTATAAATACTCTATAAATAAACATACTTAATGATGCCACTAATGATTAATTGGTTCATAATGGTTTACTGGTCATGATTTATGGATGACAAATTTAAGCAATTATTAAGCTTAATTATACTTAATCGATGGGGTATTATTCCATTGTTTATCACAACGTTTGTTAGCAATGTGAATGGAAATAAATGTGGTAGGAAAAACTGGAGTTCAGTAGTTGTTAAATGGGTGCATTAATTCTTACCTGTGTAACTAATTAAATGTACTACTGTGCACTGAAGACGTGGCTGAAGGGGCAGCGAGACTGCACTGCCCGAACCACGTTTGGGCAGCAACAGGGACAAGATATAAGAGAAATAATTTTGATTTTGAGAAAGAAATGAAACTATATACAGTGTATGTAGGGTATATATAATATACATATACAAGCCTGTGCATCTCTATGGATATATATGTGTGTATATATATGTACACATTAAAAAGTGACTGGCCTGCACTGATGCCACCTTTTTCTTAGCAAAAACCAAAATTATATAGCCATCCTGAATGCACGCTGTTAAACCACGCCTAACAGTGCCATCTCCTTGGTGGTCTGAAGGCCTTATCTTAAGTAAATGGAGCACATCGCAGTTGTCTTCATGTCTCTGAGCATCAAAGGCTTTGACAAAGCCTATGTTCCTCCCTGTGATATCTTCAACAGAGCCTAAACTTACCTGAAAACTTAGGTGACACATGATGAATAGCGAGCAAGAACTGATAGGAAATTCTCCTTTGCTTTGTTAGTGTAAAGGTTTGCACTGAGACCAGTATAAGCTTGGATTCCATGTTACTTATAATGCTCCTGGTGTTACGCACCTAGTTTGAAGTTACTGTAAAATGCAGTGCTTTGTGCTTGCTTTGTAGGCTCTTCATCAGCCGTCAACTGATGCAGCTCCTCAGAACTGTACTTATCATCTGCTAAGGGTGACAGACAAATAAAGATGTTTGTTTATAACCGGGTTACTTTTCAAAAGTTTGAATTAAGTCAAAGCACTCTGTTAATTCAGGCTGCGGTCAAAATGGAAGTAAACAATTTGTTTGCCACATAATAGAAGGACAGATTATTTCCAACAAACAAGAAAATGCTGCTGAAAATGTCCCTCTAACCTAAGCATTGGGAAAAAAGCCCCAGAACTTAAGAAATTCCTACAGTAAAAATATTTGAAGAGTAGGTGTTGGGATGTTAGAGGGGACGTATCAGATCTGTTTGCCCGGTTCTGTTCCCTATCGCCTGCTAAAATTGTCCTGCGTCAGGTGCTCAGTGATTTGGGTTGCCCTCTGGCTTGCAGCAACAATTAGTATGGGAGGAAGTTTTCCATGTAAATTATTAACTTAGAATAAGGGAAAAGAAAGAACACTCAGCAATCGTTTGACATTTCAGGGAGAAAAGGTTTTACCTTTCTCCTTGTTATGCCACATTAATTAGCGAATATTTCCAGGCATTATCACGGCAGGACAAAATACTGACTCTGTATCACTTGGTACGGCAGCGAGTGAACAGCTGACTGGGTAGGAAGGCAGCTGTCCCAGTCACGTACTCGAAAAGACCAGAATTTCCCTGCTTCCATCCCTGAATAAGCGTTCCCGACGTGGAGAGGTGTAAACTCCCAACGGAGGTGGACACGCTGCTCTTTCCTCGCAGGTTAAATCCTTGCTGGGGTGGCGAAGGCCCCGGGAGGACGGCGGGTGCCGGCTTGGCCCCAGAGCTCAGCCCCATGTGTACAGGGCTGCCCAGGGGGACGGTCAGGCTGGGCGATGCTTGGTCTCCCATGGGATTTCAACCTGGAAGCTGCCCCAGGAGCAACTCGGGAGCGGGGGCCACAGCGCTGTGGTGCCATGGGGCCCCAGGGATGGTCCCTGCTGCCCTAAATCAGGGCTCCAGAGGAAGATTTTTCCCCTGCTGAGCCTGCAGCATTGCCATGCACCCAGCAAAGCCCTGCGGGCACCTGGGAGCGGGGGCATCTCTATTCGCAGAGGCATTTATCCGGCGCAGCACACACTCACCGCACTGGAGTGGGAGGCACACCATCTTATCAGGGGCTGCACGAGGGAGTTGTAGCCATTTTCATCGTGGAAGCGAGGAGATGATTGCAATCAATAATCAATCAAACCACTTGTGACAGTAATCATACATCACCTTTCAACATGGTTACTGGGTGCTGCTGTTTAAAATTATAGATGCTTCTCTTTTAAGCAGATTTACTTCCCTGTGATATTCTTCGTGCTCTGGAAAATGCCAGCAGCCCTAAACTTTTAGGTAATGTTTTCAGTATTTTGGAGTGGCAATGAAGGGAGTAACAACAAAGAAATGCAGTTGAATATGAAGCATCAGGGCTGGGCTTGCTCTTCCTTTGAAGGTGGCTATCGTCTCGTGTCAAAGGCAACCTTAACACCTTGGGCAGAGCTGCGCGACAGCCCGTTGCCGCCCTCCTGCAAATGAACCCTGCGTGTCACTGCACACCATCACTTGCAGCCTTAGCCCAGGGGTGTTTTCAGAGGGGCATGATTAAAATGACCCACGCATCCATCTGTGTGGAAAGTCTCCAAGGTCTTCTCGGCACTGGCGTTGGTCTTTGTGTTTGGGAAAGAAAATGCCACGTATCACAGTGACCCTGCAAAATGTGGCATCTTGTCTTCTCTGTGATGTTCCTTCAGCTGCAGGAAGAAAGCAGCAATGGGGTTTTGTAGCTCTCTTTTGGTCTGCTAGTAATAAGAAAAGACTCCGGGCTTGTTCAATATCTTTATAGATGATCTGGATGAGGGGATCAAGTGCTCCCTCAGTAAGTTTGCAGACGACACCAAGTTGGGTGGGAGTGTTGATCTGCTGGAGGGCAGGAGGGCTCTGCAGAGGGATCTGGACAGGCTGGATTGATGGGCCGAGGTCAATTGTATGAGGTTTCATAAGGCCAAGTGCAGGGTCCTGCACTGGGGTCACGACAACCCCATGCGACGCTACAGGCTTGGGGAGGAGTGGCTGGAGAGCTGCCCAGGGAAAAGGACCTGGGGGTGCTGGTTGAACATGAGCCAGCAGTGTGCCCAAGTGGCCAAGAAGGCCAACAGCGTCCTGGCCTGTATCAGCAATAGTGTGGCCAGCAGGAGCAGGGCAGGGATCGTGCCCCTGGACTTGGCACTGGTGAGGCCACACCTCGAATCCTGTGTTCAGTGTTGGGCCCCTCACTACAAGAAGGACGTTGAGGTGCTGCAGCGTGTCCAGAGAAGGGCAACGGAGCTGGGGAGGGGTCTGGAGCACAAGTCTGATGAGGAGCGGCTGAGGGAACTGGGGGTGTTCAGCCTGGAGAAGAGAAGGCTGAGGGGAGCCCTCATCGCTCTCTACGACTGCCTGCAAGGGAGTTGTGGTGAGGTGGGCGTTGGTCTCTTCTCCCAAGTAACCAGTGATAGGACGAGAGGAAATGGCCTCAAGTTGCGCCAGGGGAGGTTTATACTAGATATTAGGAAGAATTTCTTTACTAAGATAGTGGTCAGGCATTGGAACAGGCTGCACAGGGAGGTGGTGGAGTCACCATCTCTGGAAGTGTTCAAAAAACGTGTGGACGTGGTGCTTCGGGACATGGTTTAGTGGGCATGGTGGTGTTGGGTTAATGGTTGATGATCTTGAAGGTCTTTTCCAACCTTAATGATTCTGTGATTCTGTGAGACTGGATGGTCAACATGTTTGCGTCTTCCTTTAAAAAAGAAGTAGACTGGAATGTTTTTATTTTTTATTAGACGTTTTATGGTGGCAGGAGCGTTTGGCTGTGCTTTTCACAGTCCTGTCTCGAGTGCATGCAAGGCTCTGAAGTGTTTTCGTGTCTAGGCACAGGACAGGACTGCGCTGGGTCACACGCGCTGTTTGGATGCGGGGTCGTGGGGTGACCCTTCGGTGCTGTGCTGCAGATGCTTGACGGCGATCCCGCTGCGGGGGAGCACGATGTGAAGTCCCTCCTGCAATTATAATGCTGATTTCATGAGAGCTCTATGTGTAGGGGCAGCTACTTCCTTTTCATAGCTGGCAGTTGGTAGGATATGTTTATCATTGGGATTTGTACTCTGGACCATCGCTGGAAAAAAACCAAGTACCTATAGCTAATGTTAGAAAGCTGCATTCTGATCTAGTCTCCTGGGTTCACATGCGTATCGCTTCCCGAGTCAATCCTTGCCGGATTTGAAATGCCGATGTTTGATGTTTATTCAGACTTGATTATGCTGGAAAATTTCAAGGCAAAGCCATTCGGCCTTCTAAGACCTGTGACATGGTCACAGTAAAAAGGTGGGGAAAACATTTTTCCTCCTTTGTAACAAATAAAAAGCATCCTAAGCACACATCCTGCTTAAAAATTTGCAGATGAAAATGGACGCTGCTGAAAATATAAACTTGTCATTTATTATTAATTACTCCTATTTTTTATTTATTCATACACCACCCCCCATTGCGTACAAATGAAAACCTTCCCCTCAGGAATCCCAGGGTGCCTTAGAGATATGCATGCACTGTCATATAGGAAATGGAGACATGAGAAAAGCCTGGGAAGATGAATTTATACAAAAAAAGGTCATAAGGTAACTCAGCGTCACCTCTCTGCCATGGTTTCCTGTCTGTGAAATGTGTTCAGTTGACCCCTGTTCCATCAGAATGAATTAAGAAGGATTTTTCAAAGATGCTTGAGGAATTAATAGGAATTAATGAGAATTCTGCAAACTTGAAGCCTCCCATCCCTAATTTTTGTAGGGTGCTTAGAACATGAAAGCTCATTAAAAAAGAACACCACTAAAGTTTGTTCTGCTTCAGGAGCCATTTACAAACAGGTGGAGATTTTCTTATTTTCATTCTGTTCTTGGCTAGCCAAGATACCAGAAACTCAGATATTACCACCTAGTCCATCTTCCTAGGATTTTCTCTTTATACTGTGAAACTGGTCTTTGCCTTCATTGCTTAGAGAGGTTTTATGGTAAACTAGATATACTCAGAAGCTAAGGAAAACGTTATGGTAATAGTAACCAGAGCCACTTTTGAATGATCTCCTATTGATTTGAAGAAGCCGGTTTAACTCTCGCAAATCTTCGTTGTACACGTTATACGTACCTTCATTCTCCCTGTACGTACATTAGCACAATATGGTAAAATCATTAGTTTTCCTATCCTTGATGCCCAAATAGATTTGTGTGTATTACAAGTAAACCCTCCAAAATCCAGTTTCTTTTGTGCTACTGTAAAGTAACTGAGCTCTTCACGGCATCTGTGAATGCAGGCAATGGCGCAGCTAGCAGAAACCTTCTCCCCTGTGTACGTACATCTGCTGGGACTTACACCTCCGAGGCTTCTTGGGGGGCTGTTCAAGGCAGATATGACCTAAACCACGCCCAGTGTTTAGCCCAGAAGAGTTTAGAAACTCCTGTTTCTGCAGTGTTTGGTTTGGGGAAGCAACAGCGAGCAAGGAGGGGAGGCAGAGGTGCTACCGAAGCTCTGCATGATCACCTTCGTCTTGAAAACCGCACTGAGAAGAACAACTTCTCTGATGTATAAAGTCATTGGTTTTAAACGCTTTGTAGACTTTTAACCTAACAGGTCTTTTTGCTTCTGTGTTTCAAAGGTCTTACAAGTGTGTGCCTTGTGTGAGTGAGATGCAGTTTTGTGCCGTACGGCTGACGCCAGGCAGATAGGTGCCCTGATTTTGGATGGCGATTGAAAACGAGGACTGTTCCTCCTACTGACAGATAGAAACGATGACTGGCTGAGTCATGGCTGAGGCTCTCGGGCTCTTCTCCAGGGCTCGGGCAGCGTTCAGGTTTCAGTTGTTTGCTTTGGCAGCCACTTGCCATGAGGGCTGATCGGATCATCTGTGGTTTTGGAAGACTTTGCTGTTTGAAAATTTTATACCTAGTTACACTTCTGAAGTCCTCCAAGTCAGTTGTATGAGAGAACAGAACCAAGAAGAGCAAGGGGGCAAAAAAGACTGGGTAATAATTTTAAGACATGTGAAATAAGGAAAAAAAAAAAGAGGTGCCTCTCGTCTTTCAGGTCTCAGTCCTCAACTGAGACTTCAAGGAAGCAATTTCCCATTGACTTGTATTTTTTAAAGTAGTTTTTTTAAAAAAGTGGTTCTTTGTCATTATTCTTTTCACAGCTCTGCTTGCTCATTTGTGATTTGGCTTACCAACACGTGTGCTGCGTGAGCAGGGTGTGATTTTAATTAACTAACTGTTGAGATCCTTGAGTAAAAGGTACTGCCATAATTAAATGTTATCTGCAATTGTCTGCCTGTGCTTTTTGATTTGCACTGGAAAAGATTATTTGGAACAGAACTTGAAAAAGAGCCTTCATTTTCAATATTGGATATAGCAGCGGTGATGACTTCCCAAAGGCATGAGTTTCCGTGCTCAGCGAGCTGAGGGATCACTAGAAATAATCCCTGAGAGGAACAAGACCTTCGTCACCAGGTTCCTAATCGCAGTAGGAGAATAGGAGCCATCTCAAACTGGGTGCACGAGGAGGGTCCTTGGAAAAGAAGGAGTTGCCGAGGAGCAGAGAGGGGAGGCCAGAGAGAAATCAGTGATGCCTCAGTGCTGAGAGCGCTTCATGCAGCTGGTGGGGTGTCATCGCCCCAGGGAGTCCCTGCACCGCCTCCTTCTGCCACCACTTCTGCTCCGCACCCACAGACTCCCAAAATTAGCCCCAAAATGCATCCTTATCCTCCTGCTTGAGATCCAGGGAGAAAAAGTGAAAACCTCATCTTAGAAAGTTTATCTCCCCCGGGGCTCTGGGGCTGCCTGCAGCAGAGCTGAGCTGGCCTGAGGTAACTTTTGTACGTATGGACTCGTCCAGCCAAATATTGCGTCGTGATCCATCTACTATTACTGCAGCAAAATCATGAGAGCATTACAACTTTGAAACCTTCTTCGTATCTTAAACGTTTCTTCCACCCACCGCCAACTTACTTATTTATTCAGGTGTGAACTCTGCTCAGTGATTTATTATTTGTCATTTGATTCGATCTTGATTAAAGCTGTAATATCACTATTTAAAGGAAATCAAATCAGTATTGCAATTCTGCAATCAATCATGAGTCTCCATGGGATTTTTTGCTGGCCTCTCTCCCCTACTTCCCATCTTGTTGGAAAAGAGCCTTCCATTGGTGCTTGTTTTTATAAAAAGCATTGATCTTCTGTCTTGGATGTGGCAATAAGGCTTTTTTTTTAACACATCACCTAAATATGGGTAGGGCTGTGGGGGGGGTTGTTTGGTTTTTGGGTTTTTGTTTGTTTGTTTGTTTTTTAAGAGACAATATTTTCCATTTATGTAGCAACCTCCAGCTAAGGACTTCTAAGTACTTTCAAAGCATAAATATATTCAGCCTTGCAGAAATGCGGGAGGGAGGAGAGGTAGAGGGGACCATGGTTTTTATGGGATACAGAGAAGCCTGGGTTTTGGCTAGCCAGAAGGACTGACATGGAGACATTCAACTCCTGATACAGACTCTTTGATTTGACAAGGCACTGAGAATATCCGTAAGACATTGTACCAGAATGAATATATGGTCTAGTTTAAACCCACAGTCCGGTCGCCTTGCAGCGTATCTCGAGAGCAGGCTGCAGCCTGTTTTGCAGCGGTTTGCACGGAGCTCGGTGAGGCCAGACACGCTCTCCCCTACGCTGACAAAGCTGATCCTCTTTCCAGAAAAATATTGGTGGTTTGCTCGCTTGGGGCGAGAGGAAAAACTCATACTACTTTGGAAAGTGTGAAAATCCATTTTCAGTCCCTCTGTTTTGTTGCGTTTCATCCAATAACTTGCCCACAGGATTTTGAGTTAGGTGCTGAAACCCAGATCTTCCCTGTCCAAGTAAGTGCCTTACCCTCAAGAGTTTTTCTTCCCTCTCTCCAGTGTCTAAATCAGGATTATTTCCAGTAGGGCTGAAGGCTGGTGATGCTGTGCGTGAGGGAGGTGCCCGGTCCTTGGGGGGCACCCCGGGATGGGGCAGCCTGGTAGAACCAAGCCTGGGTGTTTAATACCACGAGATGTTTCCTGAGCTGCTGTATAAAATGGGAACTTCTTTGGTTGCGTCTTACAAAAAAAAAAAGAATAGTTTTTAAAGGAAAGAGCTTGGGGTCTTTGCTTCAGAAGAGAGTAGTGGGCTGCAGTGGGACATGGGCATCCTGGCACATCCCTGAAAACAACTTTGTTTCACACTCATGTCAGCATTGCCTCGCTGGCCGGTTCACAGCAGCTTCCCGCTCAGCTATTTCCCCATGTGTTGCATTTCTGGGATTGTATTTTCTGGCACCTTGCTCTCCCCTTGCAATTAGAAAGAGATCTTGGTGCCTAATAAAAATGGTATTGTTTTTATTGTGAAAGCCAGGAATCTGAAATGGAGGAGATACAGGACGTTGCCTTACGGCCACAGTAAGAGGAGATGCCTGGGGATCCTACTGACTAGTCTCACTAGACTACATTTTTTTGCCTTACAAAACCCGGTGTTTTCAGCTAGTTTATTACTACTAAAAAGTTTTTCACAGCATTGTCTGTAATTCAGAGCAGTTCTTACATTTAAACTCTGATGCTTTTACAGCTCTGATAGGGAAAATTAAGGCCCCTGGTGATGACTTCTACAGTGTTTTGGATAATGAGTGTAAAGTGGGGTGAACAAAGTCTCTAATGACAAAGCAGCAGATGGGACGCTGGGGAGGAGAGCTCCGTTTTGCAGATGTGAGTGTATTGGCAGCAGTGCACGGCAGTTTTGTTCCTGCAGCCCCCGCTGAGCAATGTGTGAGAGTTCGTGGAGACGGACGCTTTCAGCCAAGTGCAGAGAGACGGCTCCTGGGGATGATGGCTGGCCCTGTGCTGCGGGCGAGAGGATTTATGGCTGAGGGACAATAGCAGCGTGATCAGTGAGAGGCTGTTGGGCTTGAGCATTCCTCAGTTCATCTCTGGATCCCGTGTTACAACCTGCTTCCCCCTCGCCAACAATAAAAATACATAAAGATGTGTCCCCACGGAGTTAACGTAGACATAGGGAGCTGGTGCCTCTTTCTCCATCCCTTGGGCACCCACTCCCACCTCCTCGTTTCCAGCTCTGCCACCAGGCTGCCAAGGAGACTTTTGTTCTGCCTTTTGGAGGACCGTCTAGGAGCTTTCCTCTTCTCCAGAGGAGCAGGCAGAGCAGCGGAGAGTAAACAGCTCTGCCAGTTGCTGGAAGCACGTCCAGCTCCAGCGACATGATACCTGCCCAGTCCTGAGGCTGGGGCAGTGGTCAGGAGATCATCAAAGCCTTTGATGCCTGCAGGGCAATATTGTGCATGTTTTTTCTTCTCCTCCAGCCTACACACCCATACCAGAGTCCTCCTGTACTCTCCACATGGTCAAACAGACCCCCATGCACTGGAGAGACCCATATAGCTCCGGTCATCCCAGCACCAGTTCACTAGTCATATTTCTGCACCCTTTGGACACCGGGACACCCAAACCCAGCTAAGAGCACAGGTTCATGCTTGGGATCCACCCTAATCGATCCCCAGTTTCTTCATGAAAACTGCTACGCTTGTCCAGCAGCACGGGCTGATTGAGGGCCGGAGTGGGACAGACACGTGACTGCTGATGGCCTCAGTTCCTCCTGGGGTAAAAATACAGGTTTTCCTCAGAAAACATTCATCAGTCTACTCATAAAAATGAGGTCTTGTTATCCTGGAGATTCAAGTGCATGGTCTGTTCTTCAGAGCTGCACAGCACTAGCTATGTTAATGCACCCATCTTGAATAACAACTTTAGCAAATACAGGGGAACGGTGTCTTTTAGGTAATGGCCAGAAAAGAACAAGTGACCTGACCTGTATTATCAAATTTTTTAATTAAGTTTTCTGTGTGCGTATAATCAAGAGGGCTGACTCCCTGGTGTTTTGTTTCTCCATCTGTAGAAGGATAATGGCTCTTCTGTACAGAAGAGGCAGCCTGCGTTAGCTCGCAAAGAGCTTTGCACTGAGCGGATGAGTCTGTTGCAAAGAGAAGTCCTTTCATGCTGTAGATATCAACACGCCTGTATTTTTGCTGGAGAAGTTAAAAACACGATGGCTGCAGTATTCCTTGTGTACAGCGAGGCTGCTGTGGACTGACGATGGTTCGGACGCCAGGACCTGCAGGAAGGGGGATCCATCCCTTTCCCCAACACAAATACAACTTCCTGGGATCTGAAGCAAGGCTGGGGACACTCAGAAAAGAGAATCCAGGCTTTTGGTGCACATTTTCAGGAAGCTGGAAGCAGTGTAGGAAAGGAAAAATGTTTTCTATGGAGCCAGACACTGCAGTTACTGGGTACACAGTGTTTTTTCTGCTGCTCTTTCTTAGTGCTTTGTGGTTGCATTGGGTTTTTTTCCCCATTTTTCCCTGGAGATGTCTGTGTCTGCTTGCTGCCTGACACCCTTAACCATTTCAGACCTTTCTTTTCTCTGCTTCTTTTTCCTTTGCATTTTATAGCATGCTTCTCTTTCTTCTGTCACTTACTGTCCCATGAGACTCCCAGGACCCCCTGTTAGTTTCTTTCAGCAAAGAAAGCTTTTTGACAGCTAGTCTGAGTCCTACTCAATGGTGTGATATAAAAAAGAAGTGATAATAGGTCGTTTTCTCCCATTTTCAGATCATTTTCTTTGGCATTTCCTTCCTTCTTTCTCTTCACTCCTTCATTTCAAGATGTTCATCTCCTGCTGAAGTCCCCCCACTGTGATAAGCTCAGGTTGTCATATGGGTAACGCATACCTCCAGGCCAGTCAGTGCGGTAAGCCTTGACACTGTTTCCCCTTCTGTTTTCTCCCCTTCATTTAAAGGCTGTTTTATTTTATTTTATTTTTCATTATAATTTTTATTACAGAAGTATTTCTGTTAAAGAAATAAGTGGTCCAGAGCACCACTTCACCAGCTCTTACCCTTTATAGGGATAAATAAGTAGTTTTGTGGTAGCTGCTATTTTATGTTTTTTTTTTCCCCAGTGGTAATTATCACAAAATTACAGGATTGATCCAGAATTTCCAACTCCACAAAACTCACCTCTGTTTTGGGGTTCATCAAAAATCTACAACTTGGAATGTGCTGGTGGAGAGCAAGCATTTCTGAAGATGTGAGGCAGGAGATCATGGAAACTGGTCATGACCCCTTATTGTTATAGAATGGCAGGATGGTTTGGGTGGGAAGGGACCTTTCAAGGCCATCTAGTCCAACCCCCCTGCTGTGAGCAGGGACATCTACAACCAGAGCAGGTTGCTCAGAGCCCCGTCCAGCCTGACCTGGGATGTTTCCAGGGATGGGGCATTGACCACCTCTCTGGGGAACCTGGGCCAGGATTTTCCTTTGATCTAGTCCAAATCTATCCTCTTTCGGTTTAAAACCATCACCCCTTGTCCTCTTGCTACAGGCCCTGCTAAAAAGTCTGTCCCCATCTTTCTCCTCAGCCCCTCTCAGCCCTGGCAGCTGCAGGAAGGTCTCCCCGGAGCCTTCTCTGCTCCAGGCTGAACCCCCCCAGCTCTCCCAGCCTGTCCTCCCAGCAGAGGGGTTCCAGCCCTCGGAGCATTGCTGGGGCCTCCTCTGGCCCCGCTCCGGCAGGTCCATGTCTCTCCTGTGCCGAGGGCTCCAGAGCTGGACGCAGCCCTGCAGGGGAGTCTCCCCAGAGCGAGGCAGAGGGGCAGAATCCCCCCCCGCCTCGCCCTGCTGGCCACGCGGCTTTGGGGGCAGCCCAGGACACGGTTGGCTTCTGGGCTGTGAGCGCACATTGCTGGCTCGTGTCCAGCTTTTCATTCCCCAGGACCCCCAAGTCCCTCTCGGCAGGGCTGCTCTCCATCCCTTCACCCCCAGCCTGGGCTGATGCCGGGGGTTGCCCCGACGCAGGGGCAGGACCCTGTGCTTGGCCTTGTTGAACCTCAGGAGGTTCACACAGGCCCATGCCTTGAGCTTGTCCAGGTCCGTCTGGATGGCATCCCATCCCTCAGGATCGTCAACCGCACCACTCAGCTTGGTGTCACCTGCAAACTTGCTGAGGGCAGACTCGATCCCACTGTCTGTGTCATTGATGATATTAAAGAGTACTGGTCCCAACATGGACCCCTGAGGGTCACCACTTGTCACTAATCTCTATCTGGACATTGAGCCATTGACCACTACCCTCTGGATGCGTCCATCCAACCAACTCCTTGTCCACCCATCAAATCCATGTCTCTCCAATTTAGAGAGAAGGATGTTGTGGGGGACCATGTCAAAGGCCTTACAGAAGTCTGGATAAATAACATCCATAGCTATTCCCTTGTCCACTGATGTGGTCACTCCATCATAGAAGGACACTAGCTTGGTCAGGCAGGACTTGCACTTGGTGAAGCAATGCTGGCTGTCTCGAATCACCTCTTTGTCCTCCATGGGCCTTAGCATAGCTTCTAGGAGGATCTGTATTGTATTGCTGCCTTCTTTCATTGTAATGCCAGATACCACTGGGGGCCTTAAGTTAGAGGTATCCCTGATGAAACCTCTGAAGATGTGCATGTCCTCATCTCCAAGCGTTCAAAATGCTTCTCATCTCAGATTGCCTGTGCACAGCTCAAACTCTATCTTACCCTGTGTTTCAAGAGTATGGCTTCATTTTGGTAGTAATCAGAGAGAAAACCCAGGGACTGAAAAATTTTGTACTTGGTAACAAGTTAAAATGCACACACTGTGTATGATTGTAGGTTTGTTTTTGCACAATTTTCTGTAGCAACTTTCAAAGGCAATTATCCAAAAATTTGATTTTCAAGTTTGTAATAAGTAAGCATGAAAATCCCCTAACATATCTGAAATTCTTGAAAGTATGCAGACTGGACAGAAAATCTTGCAAAATTAAAATTTGGGCTGATATCCTTCTCACACTGCTTCAGTGCTATGCAGATGTCATGAAAAGAGTCTTGCTTGCATCATTTCACTATTCATTTCACAGAAAGATATGGAAAGAAGCAACATGTATGGCTCCATTTTTAATTCAGCCCTAAAACAGCTAATAGGGGGAGAGTCTAATGGTTTTTAGACTGATTAATCCTACCCTATTTGAGACTGAAATTAAACAAAATGTTCCTGGGGGTTTTAGTTACAGGGGGTGCTGGAGGAAAATAAATACTTAGGATTCCAGTGGATGATCTGTAGGGAAGATAAAGTCCTCAATTAAATTTAGCGAGCAAGATTATTCTTTCCCTGAGAATTATTTTACCCCTTCAGGAAATATTTGTTCTCTGTGTTTAGCTTATCATATTATGTAAGATGATTAGCTGAAATTGGAGTTTGTTTCCAACAGAGTTAAGAGCCAGAATCCTGAATGACAGTATCTAGGAATGCAAAGATAGTATTAAAATGGATTTGTAAAAAGAATATAAGAAACATTCCTGTAAAAACTAAAGAACTAGGATAAAATGGGATTACACTGCTGTTGAAATGGACTGCCGCACTGTCATGAATTGAAATTTCTGTATTGCTTGAACTGTTCTCACTCTACAGAGGCAGCCTGAAGCAGTCAGATCCACAGCAATAGAGGGCACAAGAAGATCTGATAGACGTGCGTGCCTCTGTAATTTTTCTTTTGCTGTGTCTAATTTCCAATTTCTTGTGAATGTTAAATATTGGTGACTGCTGTAGCTGTGTTGGTCAGGCTTTTCCTTCCGTTTGAATACTGAAATCAGAAGGGAGCCAAATGTCCTACTGCTTGAAGTTGAAAGTTTTCTGACAACTTTAATCTATAAAAATTAGATGACAATAGAAATGAAGCCTTGGTATTCTCTGTTAATGTCTCATTTAGTTTTCAAGGCACAGTATGCTGGAATTTGTAGAATTCTTATAAAAACCTTTGAGTCTGTTTTACCTTTGCTGGTCTTGTATTAGTGAAGAAGAACAACTGCACTCATTTTGGTCACTAAAATGAAGGAATACCAGGATTACATCTTGTGGCTCTTCCATGAAATTATTTGGAGCTTTACTATATATGCTACAGTTAGATACAGTTAAAAAGGCTCACTGTCCAACAGGTTCAAGCAATATGTTTATCTCGGTCAGGCAGAAGGTCTTGTTTGGGCTTATTAAAAGTTACAAATGCATCTGATTTTAACCTCTTTTTTTTAAGTTGACATTCCACTCTGTAGCTGTTTGCCAGGAGTCTACATTGTCAGGAGGCCAAAGGAGACTTTGGAGCAAATGATGCAAAGTCTGGACAGCTCACTGGTAATTCCATCACAAAACACTTCTGAACCACAGAGGCTGCAGCTGGTGCTTTCTCTGTCGCTGAAAGCCTTTTCTTTGTCTGTTTTAGAGCACAAGACCCTTAAACATAGAAGCTGTTCCTTCCTTTTATGATTCTATTATGCATAATGATCTGAAACTTGGTGATTGAAAGCTCCTGTCATGCAATCATCTTGTCATACAAGATGCTTCCTCAAAGTTGGGCAGAAGAATGAGTTCTCATGAAGGTCCTTCCTGATAGGCTCTCAGGACAGTTCTTTCTAGGGTAACAGTTGGGTTCCATGCATTCAGCAAGTAATTTTGGAGCTCAGTATACAAAGAAATCAAATATTTTATAGCATTGGGTAGAAGCACAGCGTTATACATCTTTTCTTACAAAATTATATTTGTTGGAGTTCAGTCCAGAGTGGCTTAGGTCTAATTATGATGTGTTTTGAATTTTGAAATACTGTGATTTGATGGTTGCATAGAAAGCTGCAATTAGAAAAAATAGTTCTGGATTCAGTCACTCTTTCTAATTGTGTACCTGAGATATTTTTCATCTTCTCCTTGCACGGTGTCTCCTTCTTGAACATTAACATTTAACAGGTTTTATTAATTTTGACTTAGAGAAATAGCGGGCTGTAGAAAGAATGAGCAGGAAGAGCATGGCTCAACAAACACTGTACTGGATGTTGTATGTTTATCATTGAGCTTTACCAGTTAAACCATTTTTTTCAGTGGTTTTAGATAAGCTTAGCCTGGCACACCAGCTTGGACTCTGCTAATTTAATCACTATTTAACAAACACATTTATTTAAACAATTCAGTTCACAAAGTATTACGGGCTAATGATGAACCTCCAATTGTGTATCGGATAATTCAGGACACAAGTAATTGCACATCCTTTCCATTAGATTGTTAGTTGTGCTTTTTGGATAGTGTATCCTGAGGACATGTTTAAATGGTACTTACATTGAAATCCCTGATAGTTTTGCCCGGTGACATGGAGCAGCAGTTACATCTATAATAGGAGTGTTCACATACCGGAAATGAAGTGCAATACCAAACACCAAATTGATTTTAAATGGTACCATAGCTTCTTGCTTCTGCATTACATTTTAATGATAAACAAGCTGTTTGGTAAATTCCTCACGCCTGAGGGATGGGACGCCATCCAGAGGGACCTGGACAAGCTCAAGGAATGGGCCCATGTGAACCTCATGAGGTTCAACAAGGCCAAGTGCAGGGTCCTGCCCCTGGGTCGGGACAACCCCCGGTATCAGCCCAGGCTGGGGGTGAAGGGATGGAGAGCAGCCCTGCCGAGAGGGACTTGGGGGTCCTGGGGAATGAAAAGCTGGACAGGAGCCGGCAATGTGCGCTCCCAGCCCAGAAGCCAGCCGTGTCCTGGGCTGCCCCCAAAGCCGCGTGGCCAGCAGGGCAAGGCGGGGCGGGATTCTGCCCCTCTGCCCTGCTCTGGGGAGACCCCCCTGCAGGGCTGCGTCCAGCTCTGGAGCCCTCGGCACAGGAGAGACATGGACCTGCCGGAGCGGGGCCAGAGAGGAAGCCCCAGCAATGCTCCGAGGGCTGGAACCCTTCTGCTGGGAGGACAGGCTGGGAGAGCTGGGGGGGTTCAGCCTGGAGCAGAGAAGGCTCCGGGGAGACCTTCCTGCAGCTGCCAGGGCTGAGAGGGGCTGAGGAGAAAGATGGGGACAGACCTTTTAGCAGGGCCTGTTGCCATAGGACAAGGGGTAACGGTTTTAAACTGAAAGAGGATAGATTTGGACTAGATCTAAGGAAGAAATTTTTCACACTGAGGGTGGTGAACCCCTGGCCCAGGTTGCCCAGAGAGGTGGTAGATGCCCCATCCCTGGAAACATCCCAGGTCAGGCTGGACGGGGCTCTGAGCAACCTGCTCTGGTTGCAGATGTCCCTGCTCACGGCGGGGGGTTGGACTAGGTGGCCTTGAAAGGTCCCTTCCCACCCAAACCGTTCTATGCTTTAATCATAATACTGTCCCTTGATATTTCTGAGAAAAATGTCTTTCTGAGTTTATTCATAGAATCATAGAATGGTTTGGGTTGGAAAGGACCATATCTAGAAGGGATCATCTTGTTCCAACCCCCCTGCCATGGGCAGAGACATCTTCCACCAGACCAGGTTGCTCAAAGCCCCATCCAGCCTGGCCTTGAACACTTCCAGGGATGGGGCATCCATGGCTTCTCTGAGCAACCTGTCCCAGTGTTTCACCACCCTCGTAGTGAAGAATTTCTTCCTTATATCCACTCTAAATCTACCCTCTTTCAGTTTAAAGCCATTAGCCCTTGTCCTATCACTACACACCCTTGTAAAAAGTCCCTCTCCAGCTTTCTTGTAGGCCCCCTTTCAGTCCTGGAAGGCTGCAGTAAGGTCTCCCTTAGCCTCCTCCGGGCTGAACAGCCCAAACTCTCTCAGCCTGTCCTCATAGCAGAGGTACTCGAGCTCTTTCATCCTTGTGGCCTTCCTCTGGACTCGCTCTAACAGCAAGTTATTGATTCTTTGTGGTAGAGTGGTGCAAAAAAATAATTAATAACAATGCTCTATTAATTCCTCCATCATTCAATTTAAAATGACCATCTCATTCGAGAAATGTATTAAGAATTCATAGACAATCATACATTTTAATAAGTTTTACATTTTTTTAAAGCTTTTTTTAAAGGGGAAGTTAATTTTAAATAGCTTATTAAACACTTAGAAAATTTCTACCAAAGGAGTATCTGTCATTCCACATGCGCAGGTGGCATAGTTGTGTTGAATTCAGTGGAGCAACAGTATGGGTGAAACGTAGCCCTTGCTCTCATTTTCCCTTTCCTTTTCATTTCATATTGTAAAGTACCTGCTCCAACTTAGCAGAAGATTTTCTGCAGGCATCTTTCTGCTTTCTACTGGAAAGCAAACATCTCTTCTAAGAAATGACAGCAATAATGGGGGGCTGAAGGAAAGGTAAGGTTGCCCACAGCATTGCTTGCCTTCTGTTGGCATTTTAGGCATCTGCAAACTTTTACTGTATTTCTAAATTCGGAACTGATCAAAGATATATCTATCATGTTATATTTAAAAGACAAGAGTCCAGAACCATAATTATCTGATTCCTATACAGTTGAATTCAGTGATTATTATGAGTGACTGGATAAAATGGAGGTGACTGTTGGGATGAAAGTCATGGAAGTCACTTTCCTGTTCTTTGTTGTGCTGTTGATTTAAACTGTTAGCACTTCAGCTTCCCAAATGTAACACAGTACTAATATTTTCCTAACAGCACTGCATTTCAAACAAAACAAAATCCTAAAAAGTGCTACATAGTGTATGGCTGCAGTGGTATTCTGCAGAAATCTCGTATGGATGATCGTTTGATACACATGGGGTAAGCTTGGGTTAACATGGCATTCACAGTTTGGGAATTTTCAACAGGAATGACACATTTCTGCTTGATAGCTTATGACATGAAGGCTAATTATATACAGTATGCATTATCAATTAGTGAATAGTTAGGAAAGATCAATTGAAGGAGCATGATCTTTTCTAGGGACACATGTGAAGGGTCATGCTCACATGGGGAGAACCCTGCATACTGTAATCTAGTATTAATCCCTTTGCCCTAGAGTATAAATAAATAATGTATGTCACTGATCCACTTAGCAACTGTGTGTTTTTAATTCATGCATTTTCTCCTCCTTCCAAACATCATAAACTCACACATAAACGTGTTTCTAATTAAAATCCTTGGAACTAGAACTTTCCTGTTCTTACTATATCACTGCTGGCTGCAATCCAGTGAGAACATGTACGTGTAATATTTTCAGTGAAACAGTGTATATTGAAATTTAGGAACATACCTTTTTATCCAGGGGTTACTTTTGTTACTTTTGTTCTACATTTGTTCACAGTAGTGCCATTTCTGTGTGCTCATGGCCATCTTTCTGCTTCTTCAGGTTTTGTGAGTAAAGTTGTGGATTTTGGTTTTTTTGTTGAATCTTTTGTTGAGGCATGTTTCTTATTTCCTGTATGAATTTCTGCTCAGAAGCAGAGACGGGGCATTGGATCTGTCATTGGCTTGGTCTGGGGTGTGAATTTGTTTAGGTAGCAAGCCCTTTCCTCCCAATTCAAGCGAAATTCTTGGACCTGGCTTTCCCCAGTCCTAGCAAAACACCTCGACTACAATGGTTACTTTGGTATTTTGTAGAGGCTTTCTTTCCTTTAGAGCATATCTTTGACAGATTATGTTTTATTTTGATTCTTTTTTTTTCCTGAAGCGAAGTGGATCTTTTTTTTTAAATTGAAAACTGTTTCTGAGATAATAAAATCCTTTCTTACCCAGTTTCCCCAAGGCTTCTGGGGAGTATCAATAATGGTCATATCAGCTTGCACCTGCAAAGCAACTATTATAGCCTGTATCTGAAATTAATTACAGGCACAGAAAGGTAGCACTGAAATGTTACAGAAAAAAAATGTACCTTTAAAGCCAATAGAAGCTGTATGGAGGGCTATGTGAAAATCAAGTTCCTCAAGTAAAATCATATTGGCTGCAGCAGAATTCACAACATCTGTACAGCTTCCAAGTCAATTTAGTTTTTTAGCAGTAATTCTTTCCAACATCTTCTTTTTTTTCCCTTAGCACCATTTCAACTCATACACAACCTTCTTCATAAATTGTTAGGCCCAGCAATAGTTTCTAAAATCCAAAATGTGGAAGAGTTCAAGAATCTCAGGGAGTGAATTATAAAACTGGACAGATTTAGGTTTAACAAGAAATCTCATGGAAATAAATCTAGTCCACCAAGTCAGAGCTTTCCTGGATTTAGAGTATTTCAACACTATAAAACTTTCAGAACTCCAAAGCCCCAGGAATAGGGGATGAATTCACAGCAACAACTCTGTTGCTTTTTTTCTGTCATGGCTCACTGTGTTTAAAGATACAAGCTGATAGTCAGTCATCTTGTCCTTTGCTGTCAAGAGGTAGGCTGAAGTTTTTTTTCTTTTGTGATGCAGGTTGTAATAGAGTAGATAATACATCACTGAAGAGCCACAATTTACTGGCAGTATACCCTCCCCTATTTGAACCGTTCCTGTTGGCAAATACGCCACTTTTTCCATGAGTAAATCAAGGTGAGTCTCTCCACACTAGTAATGGGCTTCCTTTGGTAATAATAGTAGATATTTGTGCTCATGCACTACACTGTCTCTGCCTTTCTCTTGCATTATTTGTTAGCCACCCTCTGAATCTGTTATCGACATGTTTTAAGCAGGTGATATATGCATTGATTCTGTATAATGATGTGCTTTTCTCTTTTGTTTCTTCTTCCTATTTGTTCAAGATGTCTTTAGTCAGTAGTAAGACATGGTCTTCAGGGGAGAAGAAAGACATTGTTATTAAAAATTAGAAAACTGCTGTTCTCCATATGGTTCCTTGTGAAGTAATACAGGGTGAAGTTTCTGTATTGGATTTGTTCCAATGTGGGAGTTAGGTCTATAGGCTTGGAAAATTCCTGTTGACTTCCCTGCTGTACCTGGACCTCCTTCTCTTTAGTCATGGATCTTTTTTCTCTTTTTAGGCAGAGAGTAACCAGAATAAAATCCATGGCTGGTACAGGAAACAGAACTCAGGTCTCCTCTCCTTACAGCTGTATACAGAGTAAAGCTCCTCATTGCCTACTTTGCCTCTACTCAGAAGGGTGCTGCTTTGATTGCTATGCAGTTGTCCAATTCCACATGAAGGTATCCCAACGCAGAATACTCTGCACCAAGTAGTCTTCGCTCAGCTGTCTTTGGAAGTGGGAGATAACGAGCTAGCATTTCTGCAGGCTGAGAATTAATTCCAATTATTTCTGAAACATGAATACAATTTCTAACAAGCAGGCTATGCCACAAACAATGGGCACTTCTTTGAAAGAAGCAAGCAAGCAACCAATAATCCAACCAAATACTAGCAAACAGTTCTGGCTGTACAATGCCTGCAAAACTGCTATGGCTGGGAGCTACATCTCCTTCAGAAATTGCCAGGAGCATTTGGGGAGACATGGGCAAATTATCCTTGCTAGTGACCAATGTGGGAAGAGCTGAAATTGTTGTAGATGTCCTGGAAACTGTTTGGGAGGGTATCGCTGCAGCTGCTCACCCTGCCCTGAAATATGGAGTTACACGAAACTGAATGTGAGGGTATAGTCACAGTATAGTCAACTATATACTAACCATATAGTTGTCAATATATAACAGTACAGTCAACATGGTCCTTTTTGGTTATTGTAATTTCCAAAAATCTTACCTCCAGTGACTTAGATACTTGCCTCTGCCTCATGAGTGCTGATAATAGAAGTGGAAAGGAGAGGAAGTCATTACTAGTTTTGTAGTCAGCTGTAAATTCACAATGGCTGTAAGAGGGCCAGAAATTTGATCAGATTAAAAAACGTGTCTAGGTCAGTAGCCTGTGTCCTGGAGTGGGAAGCAATGAACAATTAAAGAAGAGACAAGAGACGAGTTTAGAGTGGTCTTGCCTTAGTGTGTCCTCCCTCCTCTGGCAGCTGGCATGCAGGAACTGAGCTGACATGACAGAGCTAAATGCAGCTTTCAATCTGTCGTGTTCAATAGCATCATCAGATCTTCCCTCTGTATTTGTCTCATCTCTTTTTGAACCATTTGGCTCCATGACATCCTGCAGCTCAGAGTTCCAGAATTTAATTATGCATTGCACATACAAATTATTCAGTTTATTTATTTAAAAAATTCAGCAGTGATTTCACTGGGACCTTTCAGTTCTTGTGTTCATGACACGGAGAATAATCATTCTTTATTTAACTTCCCTGAACCACTGATAGTTTTATGTGCCTCCACTAGATCCTTCCACACCACTGTGTGTCTTCCAAGGAATCCCAGCCCGTTGAGTCCTTCCTGAGAATGAAAACCACACTGTGTCTCATATCACTTCTGTCATCCTCTTCTGATTTTATAAAAGGCCTTGTTGTCCTTGTATCAGTAGTCCCTTTGGAGGCAACGTTAGTCATTAAAAGCATCGTGCAATCCCTCCCTCCTTCTGTTTAATAATCTCTGTGTTTTGAATTCAGATAAGCATTCTAAGTGACTTATCTTGACCTCACTGCTCCGTTGTCTTTGTTGAACCAAAGATAAGGTTCTTTGTGCAAGTGTGATCTTCTGCAGGAAAAGTGATATCTACTGTTGAAGATTTCCTGTTAGTTTTGTCATAACAAGGAATTTTTTCCAGAAGCTTTCTAGGTAACATGCTGTGAAATAATAAAAAAAAAAAAGAGTGCATGTCTCAACACAGTTATTAAGTTAACATTCAGTAAAGAGTTTTGAAGCATAACTTTAAATTTTCCGTAAGTGGACCCTTTGGAGACAGTTGTACTGGAAAAATGTTGTTTACAAAGGCCAGTTCAGTTTCTGTGTTCACAAAGAGAAATTTGTCTGTGCCAAATAAAGCCAGTGTATTTATCTTACTCTATCAGGATAAGATCTCTGTGAACACAAACAACCCCTGAAATACATCCACTTAGGAGCTACAAAAACAGAGCTAGTGTCTATCTACCAACGTACACCCAATGCTAATTTCCATTAGTTACACTTCTGCATCCATTCCCAGTCCAAACCCTTTTCTTCCTGCATAGGGAGATGTTATTAACTTGAATGAATGGACCTGTGAACATCACTTAAAAACACTGAGATGTGAAAGCATCACGAGCTGTCCTTCATTATTGGTGAAGGTGATCCATGACAAAGGCTTGTCCAACATCGTGCAGGAAATTTGTAGCAGAATCTAAAATAGTATGCAAGTCCCTTGATTCGCAGAGCCAAGCCTCAGTTAGAAGATGATCCCTTTCACTCTGTTCTTATTACACAATACTTAGTATTTTTAAAACTGCAAGAAAACAAATGAAGAGGAAGATGACAGCCTGTGAAGCAGCATGGATAGCTTTTTCACAAGGTAACAGGAAAGTCTGGATTTTACAGCTTTGTCATTTCCAAGGATAGTTGTACTTTCTATTTGCTACACAACACGCATTGTCATTACAAAGACTTTATTTAGTATTTACTGTTGAAGCTAAGCCCTTAAGGAAGCCTTTAACGCTGCCCATAGTCTGCAGTACAGAGAGGAAAGCAGAAAAGCATCAGCTACTCATCTTTTGGAGCACAGGCTCTGTGCTCTCCAAGGTTGGTGCAGACAATCAATTACAACTTTCTCAAGTAATTATTGATACACAAATAAGGCAGTAATTATAGTTCAGAATTAATTTATGGATGGAACAATGAAACAAGACTGCTGAACAAGGAACAAGAGTCCTGGCTTGGCATAGGAGGGAGCAGGGTTTTTCCAAGGGGAGAGGGAATAGTCAGGATGTTTCCTGCTGCTCTGCTCTAGCAAGTGGTTCTGCTGGGTAGAAGGAAATTAACGGTGAGCATTATTTTAGAAACTTCTATCACAAGGATTGAACATGAACCTCTTCAGAGATGTAACTGCTGTTAAGGAAAGCAGTCAACCTTATAATCATCAACAAGGTGGTTGGAAAACGATTGCTATGAAAGTGCTGGATTAAGTTTGTGTTTTGTCCCTGCAGTTCTAGAGAATTCCCAATTTCACTGTCCTCTCACGTGTAAATTTACATTCCCAAAAAGTGTATGTCATGCAAAAAAGCCAGGCTGCTATCATTTTAAGCCAGGAGATAGTCTGAAATAAACCCTGACACTTTTATAAATAAATTAAACTTAACATTGGGGAAAAAAACCCCACAGATAGATAGGTAGGGAATTATGTTATCTCTATTAATCCTTGATGTTTTTCCAGTTCCAGTGAGTCAGTAGGATAATATGAGATATATAAATCCCCAGAGCCCGTTTAAAGAAAAGCTGTCACATAACGGGCCTGAATGATTGCTAATTCGGGCATTTCGTTTCTGATTCTCCCAGGTATGTTTTGTGGGTCTTTGGATAATTAGGTTATGGTGGGATTGGTCTCGTCTAACTTTGGCTTTGACTAGATGGCTGATAGCCTAAGCTTCCTCCATAGTCAGCGATATGGGTACCATGAAATGGTGATTAATCCTATCCAGAAATAGATGGGAAACTTGCCATATGGAAGTTCTGATCTATTAAAGGGAATACGCATAGCAAGCTTAGACTAAATGTACAATTTTTGGACAGTCCGTTTTGCCCTTCCTGCAGTGTTTATGCACGTCATGCTTTGAAGCAGCGGTTCTGCTCTCCACATTTTTATATTAAAATTTTGTCTTGTGCTCCAAGCATGGTGTCCCTTTTGTTCTCAGTAGTCTTTACATTTGTTGCCCTCTTCTAGATCAGAGTTCACAGCACAGCAAAAAATGGTGTCTTGTGTTCTCTGGATCCATCATCAGAACAGGAGCTCTGGTGGTGGTCATTCATGATAAAACAACGAAGGGCTCAAGACTCCTCTTGAATTCTCATTCATCAGTGGTGGGTGTCAGCCCCAGAAAAGGAAAAGTTAAATGAATATTTATGGAAACAGAAAAAGTTTGAAGTTTTGTGGAAATCAGAAACAACAAATCAACACATTTGATCAGGAATTACTGCAAATATTCTTACTGTGAGAAGACATTCAAGAGTTGTTATCTTGGGTGAAGTTTCAATCCTGAGTTTTGTTACAGGCTTTTTTATGTAACTTCAGCTTTTAAGATCTGCTTAGTTACAATTGTCATTCATTCCTTTTTGAGGGTCTGCAGTTTAAGTTCGTGCTGCTGTTCCTTTCTGTAAAATTAGTATAATAATATTTCACTTATCATGGGGTTATTCTGGCATTCTGGTATAAATAAGAGCATAATTTGAAATAGAAAAGAAGATATTTTTGCCTTAACAATGTATTTTGAGTTGTTCTGAGGAACTGATGAACCCTTTTGAGATGCAGACTTGAAAGACAGAAACTGAAATTTTTTGTACGCAAAAGCTGTTTTCCCCGAGATAGGAAAGGTCCTTTGAATGTCCCTTCAATGTCCAGGAACAGCTGCAGTCCCTGAAGATACTGCAATAACCGTTCTTTATGCTGTACCCCTTTGGTCAGGATGCTGTGGTCCTCAAAAACGGCAGGGCAGAGGCAGAACGGTAACAATTATTTGCAATAAAAAATAGATGTAGTCAGTGGCACCCACTACAAACACTGCCTTGCAGACCTACCGAGTGACAGACCACAGGGGAATTCAGGTTTGTATTCAAATTCTGCGCAGTGGCTCTGATTAAACAGCAGAATCCTGCTGCGAGATGAATATTGAGAATTATTTTCATTTGAGAGATGAGAAAAATTGAAGCATGGGAAGGTCACTCAGGGTGACCCAGGGTACCAGGGTTCTCTGAAAAGAGAACCTACCCTTCCAAGGCCAAGCCGCGGTACTGTAACCAGGAGGAATATCTTATTATGAAGTTTGTTAGTACGTGATCGTGAGAACTCTTTTGGTGATAGATGAAAATAAAATGCTTTCATCCTTCTCTGTTTATTAGATTGGCTTTACATTTTTCTGCTTCTGATTTTCATTACAGCTGTCTAGGAGATGGCTGTATTACAGAGAATACAGGCTCTAAGTTTTCATTCTACACCGTCTGCCAAATGGTGAAAATGGGATATAGTACATCAGGAGAAATGATGAAAATGTGTTTAGGACGTCTAAGCTACCTTGCAGGATTAGAACAACATAATGCCATTACAGCTGTATCGAGGAGCCCCATTTGAAATCGTTGGACGAGGAGCAGGATAGCCATTTAAAAACTTTAGCTTGTTTTATTAATTTATCACAAAATAAGCTACTGTTTCTTTCCCAAATCTGAAACATTGTAAATTTAATTGAAATGCTGCTGCCTAATTTCCCTAATGTCTTGCTGTAGCTTGATGAAGGAAAGCCTCCAAAGATGGGTGGTTAATGAATAATGCTTTTTAATGCTACCCAACTAATACTGTTTGTGTTTTCATACAATTAAAAAAAAAAAAAAAAAGCTTCTAATGAAGGGAAGTGTCCTGGAAAATGGCTCTCCAGGGCTTGCTTATAATACAGACTTGGCTTTCAGCGAGAGGCCGGACTGTGGCTCTGCAGGGACATGGCGGTGGCCGGCTGCTGGCTGTGTTCAGCAGCACTCACCCATCAGTCTGTGGACACGATTCCTCCTGTCGCCTCACAAGCCGGTACTCCACGCAGTACCTATCTGAATAGTACAGCCTCCCGAGTCATCTTTTAAAAAATAACAGTAATAAAAGAGGCACCAGTGAGTGAGGGTGACACGTGTGTTGTGTATCCGGGGGACGTCACCTCGGTGCCTGGCAGGAGTCGGCCTGCCGGAGATGGCACGTCCTTTTGTAACATCGCCTCCTTTGCCATGCTGCTTTGCCTCTGTCAAGGGAGCGTATTTCACCCGGTGCTTGTGTCAGCCGGGCAGACGATGTCCAAAAGCTGGCTGCTATTTTTAGTGGTGGCAACCGTATATCAATACATCATGTGCTAATGCATGAGCTCTCTACGTTCGCTTTTTTCTGTAAATAACTAGAGTATGCATTTAAAAATTTTTTAAAACGGAGAATAAGTAGGAAAGATGGGCTTTCTTCTGACAAAATTACCTCACGTTTGTGGTGGCCAGGGCCTGTTTCCCTGGGTTTTCCAGCAGTGAGGCTTTTACAAACAGGGCCCAGGAAAAGCTCACCTCATCAAACACAGAGACAGGTGTTCTGCTGGCGCACACCAAAATGCCCTAGAATCGGTAAAACCTGGCCAGCCAGCTGCCTGCAAGCAGTTAGTGTGCTTCAGCTCGGACATCAAACGCCATGTTTGATGCAGGGCATCCAAAACATCTCTGGAGGGGAATGCTTTAGAAAGATACCCGTGCCACCTGGGTCTGGGGAGCCGTGGGGCCAGGCCTGGCATGTGCTGAGGTCTGCAGCCCCACACAGGGAACCGCGTGCCCCTAGGGAGCCACACCAGGAGCAGCCAGGGACGGCACTGGAGCGTAGCAGAGCTCAGAGGGCCCGCCATGGCTGGCCCCGGCTGAAAGGCGCTGGGGGGAATGAGGCCCAGGTGAGGCTGCTTGGGGGAATGAGGCCCAGGTGAGGCTGCTTGGGGCAATTAATCCCCTTAGAGCTGTGAGGGCCCTTGCGCGGTGCCATTTGCAATCCTTGGTCTCTCACTTGTCAACTGTTAACGAGCCAGAGCTCATTAATGAGCCCTTACCCACAGCTGGGGGAAGATGGAGTGTTTGCCCTGGGACTGTGCCACAACGTGTGTGAGGGAGAGACGTTGGCTGAGCCTTGGTGCTGCTTGTGAAAACAGAAGGTAGAGGGGAAAAAAAAGCTGCTTTGATTTCACAAGTGCTTTTATTTTATCTTAGTGGGATAGCTGAGTAGCTGGGAGACATCATTGCAGTGGCTTTCTTTACTTGTAGGTAAGTGTGAGTGAGTTAGAAGTGGGCTTGTAAGTTAATTTACTGAAAAGTCAGCATTTGAACAAGGCAAACTTGCCCAAATGTTGTGTGGAAGGACTGTGTGGAGAGGAGAAGTGAGATGGATGCCTTTAAAATAATGACTCTGTGTGTGTTTTGGTGGTGCAGGAGCAATGGGGAATTAAACACCTGGGTTCCAGGTTACAGTGTGGGGAGTGCTCCTGAGAGGGAGGTGAGATGAGCTGGGGAGAGAAACCTTGCCAGGTAAAACTGGGGAAGGGGTTTGTTCGGTTTGCTGGAGACCCCTCATTCTAGAGTGCTGCTCTTGGCCTCTTGGTAGGATGGTCTTTGTGTGGGGTAACTCGCCCAGAGCCCACCACGAGCCTGGTGTCTGTCCTCAGTGTGGCCTGGCTGCTTACGTAAAAAGAGACACGCGGCCCTATCTGTTCATATTGCTAATTATTATCACTGCAGGGGGAATGTTAGGGCATGCAAAATGGAGTTATAGTCTAATATGCCATGCTTTTTCTTTTTTTTTCTTCCTTTTTTTTTTTAAGGGGGCAAAAAGGAAAAACAAGTGATATTGAGTGGGTGGTAGCAGGTGTGAGGGTGGTGGCCACCGCAGCCCCAGGAGGGAAGGACTAGTCGGTCAGTCCATGAGGCTCGTGTCTCAGTGCCGCTCCTCGTAGGACCCTGCCCGGAGGTGGTGGGCTGTGGGACACCGGAGGGTTGTGGTGGGGATTTCACATTGGCTTCTGAGCCCGCGTGGATTTAAGCAATATCCTCTCATTGGTATTGACTGGCTTTGGAGCTGAATAGCTTACAGGCATAACTTGTATAAAAATGTTTCTATTGACAGTGCTTTGAAACAGTCTTTTTGTTGGTTGTTTTTTTTTCTCCTTACCACTGGGTAATAGTTTCCTGCTGATGATTTAATTGAGTCTGAGAGGATAAAAATTGACACTACTGCTTCTCATAGCAGTATTTACACCTGCAGAAGCCTCACAAGTGTTGTGTGTAGGCTTTGTGTAGAAATTATGTGTGCTTGATCTTGGTCTTAAAGCCTGGACAGATTTCAGTTGACTGAACTGACTTACACTTACTTAAAGATGTATTTTGGTCTTCATAGGTACAGGTATAAACCTGAATGAAGTATGAAGTATTTTATTTACAAGCAGTAAAAATAATTGTGTAAATCTTCCCTTCTGTTTTGAGCTGGTCATCTGCCTCATGAAGAGATTATATATTCTGCTGATCAGCAAGATCTTGGTGTTATCAGTGATTGGTGTAAGATCTTCAGCTGCTGTGGTTTCTACAGGAGGCAAAAAAGGGAAAAAAAAAAAAGGCAAGAAAGGAAGGGAAGTGTAGGTTTGGAAAAATGAATGTGGCCTGACACCTCCAGAAATACCATCTTAAAATGTTTTTCATTAGGCCTTGACAAGAGATAAATGAATTCACAGGAACAGAGCCACAGATGAAACGTATTTCTGCTTTTATAAAATGAACATATAGCATTCTAGAGCTGAAGAGAATGTTAATCTCTCCAGAAATGACACCAAAAACCTGCTGAGCATTTGCAGCTGCTTGTCAGGTTGTGCTGAATTGTGGGGGTATTTATGAGCACAACAATACGGGGTACAGTAGTTTGATGTTTCCTAGAACTGCACGTGCATAATCCTCATTTATTACTTGTCACTATCCTAATCTGAAAAGTAAAGCAGGATAGTGTGGTGCTTAGTCATGCTTTTTAAATGTGCTTTGTAGACTGCTTTGCCCTGTTCTACTTAATGATATGCTGCTAACATCCTACTAAAACCTTAAATACAGCTCTGAAATAAAAGGACCATTTTCATTTTCCTGTGTTTATAATGCCAATCAATTGGTGCCTTCAAGCAATTATTGACTAATTAAAGACTGTCTCGGAGAAGACAGAAAAAGCATTAGGAGCTTGCATGTGGCACTAAACCATTTCATAATATTTGCCCAGTGCCATAAATGGAAGAACAAATAGAAATTTGCTGAACCTTTTAGTAATGAAATGGGAATGCTGGTGACCAGACAGAACAAATCTGTTACCGAAGTGGGAACCCTTCATGCCTCTTAATCCTTTTAAACGTTATATACAAATTAGCTTTTAGCATCAAGGCTTGCCTGTGGAGCTGTGCAAGGGGGGTATACATCAGCTGATAAAATATTCTGCTGTCTGCTTGTTTAATTTACAGATGGAATCAAAACTCAGCCTGGGAATTTAATCACCCTATGGTGAAGGGGTATTCAGATCCAAGGCATGCAGTATGATCCTTTAAAAAGAGGGAGGGAAAACCACAAGCGAAAAAACACCTCGCATTGTGTGGCTTGTTTGGCTGTGGGCACAAGTATCAAACATATAAGTTCAGAGAGATTTGATTTCTGTTGTCTTTTTATTACTGTTATTTTTTGGTTTATGCCTAAGCTCTGTCTTTTACTAGTAAAGATTCTCTAAGCCTCCCTGACCTTTCAGACAATCATACGTTGTGCTTCAGACCTGCCTGAGTTGATGTATTGGGTTTTTACTCCAAAATCATGTGAACTTCGTAGCCTTGTAGGTAGGACCGAATCCAGTGGTTTTCTTCTGAGCTTATGGAGCCAATGGAACTGGCAAAGCTGGAAGCCAAAGTTAAGAAACAGTAAAACCTTCAGATGGTCAAGAACCTATCAACAGTTTTCATAACTGCTTGCAACTCTGCTTTGTAAACATTTAAAAGTTGAATTCTCACAAGTATCTTATGCAAGGAAATACATTAACAACGCTATGGCCAGTGTGGCTTGTGATAGCCTCCTGAGGCCAAATGGTGATGTGTAGGATCAAGTTGCTGCCATGAAGAGTTTGATCTCTAAATCAACATAAGGGAAAGAGGATAGGAAGAGAACTGATTATTTCCCTGACTTAATTATGGTACGTGAAGAACAGGATAGGAGTGAGTTGCTCGGTGTTACTGTGGAAAAGCTTGTATCTGAACTGAAATCCTTTTAGCTAGAGGACAGGGTTTCCTTGTGCAACACCTTTTTTTTTTTAAAAAAACAGTATTTATTGACTAATTCAGAGTTATTTAAGAATCTCACTGGAGTAAGTAGAAAGACATTTAATTCCCTGTCTAGAGACTAAGCCATCAAGCCTTCATTTCTTTTATAAATTACACATTCATTTTTTCCTTAATCCATGCTCCAATTAATCCCAGTATTCTGATTAAAACACAGCTCAGTTAATTTATCCCAGTCTACTTTGAATGTCCCCTGTGTTTTCATCTGGGCAGGTGGAATCTGAATCCTTGCTCTTCTGCAGTCACTGTGAAGTTTGTGTTCTGGGTGTAGGGTTTTTTTCCTATGCTCTCAGCTTGATAGGTAACTGGTGAGCTGCTTATTTTAGCTGTATATTAGTGGTGCTTCACCTGGTCTCTGGTACATCTGGTGTGGTCTGATTTGGGGGTCCGAATTCTGGAAATTTCTGTCTTTACCTTCAGTGAAATTTTCCTGACTCAACCAGTGTTTTTGTACTCTGGGATAGAGTTTGCACAGCAAAGTTCTTCTGGATGAAGATTTGCAACTTGACAGTACTTTGTATATTAAAAATGCTTACAAAAAGTGTTTCTGATCTAACTTTTTAAACTGCTTTCAGAAGAAGATGAATAAGTTGCTGCACTTCTTAGATGCTCTGCCAGGCTCATAAGAGCAAACAAGCCTCCAGTTCTAGTCTTTTCAGTAAGAGGATGCAAACACTAGCTTAGAAATCTGAGATTTTGTACCCAAGAGGATATCTGTCTTTACAGAGCTACAGGCCTTTTATTAAAGGGTCTGTGTGTGGCTGCATGACTCACTTTTTTCTTTTTCCTGGGAGTTCTAGGTAAGTAGAAATATACATTGGAATAAATCTCTCTCAAGAGGCTACAAAACCAGCTGTACCAATAAGAAAAATAAAAAATATTAGTATCTACATTGGTTATATAAGTTGGGGCTACTTAATTGTTTTGTTAATGTAAAGCCCAGCTGATTTGAGTCCTTAAAGTCATTAATGGACTTTTCAGTAAATGAAACAACACCAATGAGAATTATAAATTATTCTTCATAATCAGCAGTCAGTTGTTCTCAGACACTTCACCAATTATTTACTCATTCTTTTAATGAAAAGAATATGCATTAGACAGGAAAAGTAGTTTTACATGCTGGTAGAACTTGTTTTATATTTATAGGAGATCTGACTTGAGAAAAAAATTGCTTTCCCTATCTTTGCAATGTGATGGACTTTTTTATAGTAAAAAAAAAAATTCTTAGCAAATATAAATGCTTATAAAAAACATCAGGTTCTGGAAAGTGAACATGGAAACTTTCCTGTCTCAAAAGGAAAATCTTACATGTTATTTTCAGGCCTTTCTGAGTAAGTTAATAAACTAATACCTTTGAGGGAGAGAAGGGGGAAGCAGGAAGGAAAATGGGAAAGAAACATGTTTATGTTGCAGCCGTGGGGTTCCTGGCATCCTGCAGCTTCAAGGTGTGCGTACAGGCTCTTTGCAGCCTAGTAAAGATAAGAGACAATGAAATGCAAAAACGGGCTCATCAAATTTTAGGTTGTTCCTTAACATCTGGGGAAAAATAAAATACAAAATATTCTTGTTGTGCAGCCGGAGCTCCTGCCAGGGATGGGGCTGCTTTTCCTGCCAGCTGCTGCCAGGCTCTGCCCTGCAACAGGCAAGGTTCTCCAGCCCTGGAGCGTTCCGTGTGCTGCAGGTTAGTAACCATAGGCTCTAACTGTTGTTTTATTTGTAGATCTCCAGGTGCTTTTTAATAATTGATATGCAATAGAGCTATCCCTGTTTATCTCGGTTGAGGATCTGCCCATTGACTGTGGCTCATATTCCAAACTGCAGCTGATGAAAGTTGATTAAAGTCTCCACAGAGACTGCGGAGTCCAATTTTGCCTCATTTGGTATTGTGGTAGTATGAAGAACTGGACTGCTGTTAGTTTGCAGTCATTTTACTGGAAAACAGTCCTTTAATTCTGGGGTACTTTTTTGTTAAAATCCTGCATGGATTTTTAGCTCTGAAGTACACATGCATAGCAGAGTTACAGAGCTGGGATGCTGAAAAGAGACCTTTTGGAGACTAGATATTAGCATTTATTTTTAAAATGATAGCTTGACAAAGCACTTTCTATAGAAGGATACCATTCGGATATTATAATATTTATGAGGTTAATTTTTTAACTGTAATTAAGGCCTACTTATAGAAGACTTTCTGGAAGAAGCACTGCAGCTGTCTGACGATACTGCTTCTGAATGGAGCTGTAGAGTTTAGCAGCGTTCAGTTACTTTTCTTCTTCCTGAAGAACGATTTTTTCTGTGGCGGTGGGCAGTGTATGGTGAGACTAGTCAAGAGGAGCCCGCTCAGGAGGGTTTCTTAGGGAAGCTGTACAGTCTTACCTATGGAACCTGGGCTGGTTTTGCTGTGAGTGCCTTTGAGCACCTGCATCTCCCAAGTGCTTTGCCAGCCGGTTGTGATCTTGATCAACGTGGCTGTGGCTTGTTTGGTTGTTTTGAGGATGGGTGCCAGGGAGTCGGGGCTAAATGCAGTTTCGTATACTAACTTCAATTTGCTGTGGATGCCTGAGAAACATCCTCTGAAATTTGTGAGCAGATGAGGCTTCATCTCGCTGCTAACAAGGTTGTGTTGCCAAGCCCGTCACCGGCGGAGCTGACCCCTCTGCTCTAACAGGACTGTTGTATTGCCTGTTCCAGCTGGTGCTATTGGCTGTTAATCAGAAGTGTTTATACTTTTTCATTCTCACTTGATTTCTGCTTTCCCTGCTCGACTTTGTATTCAGAGTTGGTTCATTATGAAGTATATTGTTCCAACCCTGTCTTGACATTTCACTGTCAGCTGGCAGTGATCGGTCAATATTACTGCTGTCACTCCTCACAATGCAGAAAATATGCTATCACACCAATTAGGATGTTTACTCAATCTTTTCTCTGTACTCCTTCTTGCTGGCAAATGTGGCTCAGGGTTTTAAAATGGGAAAAGCATGTTAAAAACCTATTGGCTGGAATTTCTGAAATAACTGGCATAGCTGCAGTTTCACCAGCTTCTGTTGAGTGAGAAACAAGATGGTGATCAAATTCTGCTGTTGCAGCTTTGTGGGTCTGTAATAAATCCTCTGGGTTACGTTTTGCACTCACTTATGCTAAACATTATCTCTTTTCATGGGGTAAGGGTAGATTTTTGCCTCATTGACTGGAAATTAAAACAAATTACTATGGCGTGACTGGGAATAGAATTTAACTTGTTGACCATAACAAGCGAGAATCCCGTTCCCTCTCCCTGTTTCACCATCTCCTACATTATTTAATTAAACATACTGATGCAGATCATCAGTGTGGAGGCAACACACACAACATGTCCTTGTGGCACAATGCTGGGCAAATTGATGGAGCTGAAATAAATAGTTTCCATGAGGTGTACTGGGGTTCTTGAGCTTTGGATCCCAGAAACATATCTTCATTTGTGGTAGTAGTGGATTTGACCCAGACCTCATGTTCTTCCACTTTAGTTTAGGACCTAATGAAACAAGTGTATAAACATAAAACGTGTATACATATTTGTTCACGCTGCTGGGACAGATGCATGTAAGAGGCAGAGAGATGTCTGCTGTGGATTAACTAGAGATTGGTATTGTTACGATTTGGCTTTTTCTTCTCTCTTCCTTCTCTTCCCAGTAATGGTTGTACAGTAGAATCATTAAACTTGAGAAAAGCATCACTGAATATTGCACTTTTTTTTTTGGGTGATAGCACAAGGGGTAGCAGTTTTAAACTATAAGAGGATAGATTCAGACTAGATCAAGGAAGAAATTTTTCACACTGAGGGTGGTGAACCCCTGGCCCAGGTTGCCCAGAGAGGTGGTCGATGCCCCATCCCTGGAAACATCCCAGGTCAGGCTGGACGGGGCTCTGAGCAACCTGCTCTGGTTGCAGATGTCCCTGCTCATGGCAGGGGGAGTGGACTAAGATGGCCTTGAAAGGTCCCTTCCCACCCGAACCATTCTGTGATTCTAGGTTTTAGATACTTGCAGCAAGACTCAAAATAGCACACATGTATAAGGTTCCCTTATGAGGTAGAGGAAGTAGATGACATGTCGTGGCATGAGCTGGTGGATGGGGTAAAAATCTAACCAATGTATTTTAGAAGCAATCAACACGAATTTTTATTCTTGGAAAATTAGCGTAATGCAAACCAGAGTTCAACTTTCTTACCGAAGCGGAGAATTGAGAGGCTGACCTTTTGCCAGAGCTCACTTGTGTGTCCTCAACTCGGTTTTGAAGGCACCAGTACGTTGCATATACTTCGGTCATACTGAATGTGTCGGCAGGGCTGGACTTATCAGTTGTCCAGTTTTGATTTATAGCACTAAGGATGCTGATGTGATCTTTCTCAACAGTGGCACATAGGAAGACCTTTGTTAAGGGTCTAAAATCAGTGTTTTTTTGTGACCTCTGTGTGGTGGCCTTTAGCTCTTAAACAAAATGAAGGTCTCAAACTCTCTCGTAACAGAATTAATTCTGTTATAGTGAAGGGATGTTTGAGGAGAGGAAGAAAGGGAGAGCGTTCCCAGCAGTGACTTTGTGACTTTTTTCAGCCATTTGTTCTCTTACTGCAGCTCACGTTGGCTGCAGCGCGAAGTACGCATGTGCTGCCTGGCTGCTTGGGCAGGGCATGTGATCTATAGATTCCTTTTATTCCCTCTGCATGAAATTTTGTAGAACCTTAACTGTTTGAATTAAATGTATGTGTAGGTCCTATGGATAGGGAAACTGGTTTTTGTCTGTCTTTGCAAGCAATGCCTAGTGTATGCTTAACTGCCTCTTTCAAAAAACTTTAAAAAACCCCACAAAACAAAACAAACAAACCAAAAAACCCAACGAAACAAAAATCAACCAAAAGAACAAAACTGAGAAAAAAATGAAAGAGATTGCTTTGAAAAGAAGATCCTTCATCTTGTAATGGGGAAGGAAGCAGGCAAGATTGGAAAAAATCTTGCCCTTGAAGTGGTAGAATAAATTTCGTGCAAGATAAAGTAAAACTTTCTTCAGAGGGTGTGCATGAAGCAGTATAATCTTATTTGCAAGTTTACCAGCCTGGTTGTCTTGGTCTTTGTTTACCCATCGGCCTATGAATATCCTTTCAGGAAAGGAAAGCTTATTTTCTTTTGAATTTTTAATTCGGTCGCTATTTGCAACTAAACTAAACTGAAGCTTAAGCTGTCACTGTTCAAGAGGCAGATAGCGATGGTTAGGTTTTTCTGTTTGTATGATCAAATGTAGCTCGTTAGTCTAAGGGGAGTACTGTGCCACTCAAAATAATGAGTTTGTTTAGTAAAAAACTGCTTTTCACAATGCAGGCTTTGTAGTGCAATATCTCAAATTGTCATTGGCAGAGGTTGCTTTAAATTAACTTGTCATTAGGTTGTACAACATAACATCCCTCTAATAACTCATGACTGTGTGTAAGTAGATATTTTTTGACTAGAGAGAAACTGTAATCATAAGCTGTGATATGAAAGAGTTAACTGTTTTTTCACTTGTTCAGGTATTACTGAAGTGGTGAGTAGCTTAGGACAATGAAAGTACATAATAAATGCAGGATGCAAGTAATTGTCAGTGCAACTCGATAGCAAATGGATGAAATACCATAATACCAATACCAGGTTCAAAACGGAGCTACCAGCCTCTAGCGGTGTGTTATTGGCATTTCTATAATACACACTTTATTCATAATTCTCTTTATTTTTAACTGACTGCTGTCTGGCTCTGTTCTGTCAGATTCTAGTTTGCTTCCTCACTCCAAATCTTTCATTGCTGTGTCTTGACTTGATTTTGGATGTCACACAGTGAATGTTACATGATTAAAGACATAATTGATTAGGGATAATGGGAGTAGTTAAATTTTAATCCAGCACTCCATCCTGCTGCGGTATCCTTCAGAAACCCAATCAATACAGTTGCTTAGGTCTTCTCTGCGGTAATGATATAGGTTGCCATCTGAGGTCAGGGCTCCAGTCTTCTAGCAATTATAGAAAGGCTGCCTGGGAGTCTTGTAGCAGTTTATCATAGCAACTGTGATGACTGTGTTTTATACAAAATACACAAATATATATATGTGTAAATGTGCCCTTTATGGATAAATAGAACTGTAATTATGTTTCAGGTATGCTAATTAAATATCCTCTTAAACTACATTTAATATTGATTAGGCGGGGGCTCCTCTGCAATTTTTATCAGCATCATATGGTGATCAGGCACAGTGTTTAAAGCCCCGGGTGGTTTCAATCTACTGAACGTATCTGCATAGCTGCCTGATGATCAGAAGTCCAGAACAGGGAGTTAGTGTTGATAGTTTATCTCTGATAAAATCTGAATGTATTTTTCTGCTGTCATGTCAACCACACTCCTTGCCAAAATAATACAGAATATATGACAGTCCCTTGACAGGGTCTTAATTCAACTACTGCTGTGTCTCTTTACTTGTTTCCTCTGCTGGGGAATTCACTGTCTTGTTTATTTGTAATGGCAGTGATGTTCAGGTGGTTGTTGTAAGTTTGCTTTACTGTAGCTTTTCAGTAGCCCTCATTTCAAGTCTGTGTTACCTTTTCTGGAAATGTGTAACTAAGGCAATGTGTCCCAGGAAGATTATACTAATTTTGCTTTTAATGTCATACTGAAATATTGAATGCACTTCAAAAGTGTCCTGCTTCAAAAGCTAGGTCATTGTGGAGGGAATACTGCACAACAGCAGCAGCATGTCTCTGTAGCCTAGTTAGTAGGGCTGGTTACAGTTTACGAAGTAGCAACCAGGTGTTAGTAACAGGTAGATATTTTTATTACTAGACTTTAAATGTAAATCCTTAATTGCTTTGGGGTTCCAGTATCATTTATCTCTATTTTAAAGAAGCAGAAACAAATTCCTACAGAGCTTTGAAATGAAATGCTCACAATCCGCTAGCAGTCCTGTACAGAGACAAAAGTAAAGGATGTCTTTGGGGGTTGTGAAACATCAGTAATTGGGATCAATAGCCAGGTTGTTTCTAAGGGCTTGTATGTGGCTGTTACGTCAACATGCAGTAGGCAAACAGCTGAAGAACGCAACTGCGGTCATCCATCAGTGACTGTTTCACCATGGGATAGTTCAGGCTGGGAGGGACCGGGATGTCATCTAGTCCATCTTCTGCTTAAAGTTCTGGGATTAAGCAGTTGGGCCTTCAAAATCTCTGAAGGTGCAGGCTGCCCAGCCTTGCTGGGAAACCTGTCCCACTGTCTGACTGGGACTTCTGTTTTGGAAATTGCAGCTACGAGTGGCATCTATCTGTAAGATGAGTAAAGTGCTGTAGCATGGGGAATTTTTTAATGGTGCCTATGGTGCTGAGGCTTCGGTAGCCTGTGATGGAGTGTCATCATAAATACTTACATTGAATTGCAATGATAGAGTATGTGCCTGGATGAGAGACTTGCTTGGCATCCATAACTTCCACTGAGGTCATCCAGGGCTTTGGGATCTGTCTAGTATTCCAGGAGTTACTCATTAACGTCTACTCCACTGGGAACTGGTACTGCAAATTACTTTGCAGAGTTTGTCTTGAAACAAAGATTAAGTACCCAGTCTTGAGAATTGAACTTCTAGGGCATTTTCATAATTGGAGCCAATTTTCTAAATGATCTTCTTTTTGGGGGATGCATGTTTGCTTACTGTTTGGCAAGATGCAATAAATTACATTGAGTTCAACATTTAGTAACAGCGTGTGAATTATCTGTGTTAAATTCATGGCTGTATGTTGCTTTACTTAATATTTTACTGGTATAGGCAATCAAATAAAATACATGTAAAGACACCACCCTCTGATTGCTTAAAAGCAGCATTACATGTCAGTTATTGGTGGACATAAGGAAAATTGGGAATTGATTACTTATTTCCCTTGGGTGCTAGTAAAAAAAGTCAATATGGAAAATACCGTGTGGCAAATGTGAGGAAGAAATTCCTTAAATAAAATATTTTTGACAAATATTAATTAGAACTCATCAGAAGACATAAAAGACTTTTTAAAAAGGGGGGATTCACTGATAATGCAGAGCTTTCACCTCCTTATCTTATGGAAAGGTATGGATTCAGACACTGATTTCCTTTATTTTTTTTATATAGCTTTAAGCAGTATGTTTTTTTCCCCTGTAAAGCAAAACAATGTTTTTATATAATGATGAGGGAATACTTTTGCTTTTATTTCTTTATTAGAAGGTAATGATAAAGCTATAATTTAAAAATAAAAACATTTCTCCTTTAGCAGAGCTGTGGGTTGGCTAAGTGGCTCTTTTAAGCTACTGTGAACCCCAGGCAACTGGGGTGCCTCATCCTGTGCGGTTCTGCCTTGCCTGTGCAGGCTCTGAACAGTCCCTCTGCTGCTGATGCCATTAAGAGCCGAGGAGGCTGAGTACCTGCCAGGAGTGGCTCAGTATCTTGAAGAATAGTCCCTTAAGAGCTAAATCCTCCTATCCAAACAGCGGGGTGGATCTCAGATAAGCAGCTCAAATGAAGGATTATCTTGGCTGCAATGCAGACAAGTTGATCTGCAGGATGCTTCTATGCTTCAAATAAGGATTAAAGCGGCTTGTGCACCATCTCCGTGGTGGAATTGCTGTGGATTTCCACCTGTTGCATTTATGGGTCAAATTCGGATCAGAGTAACTAGACTGTTTAATTTGGTAGGGTTTCTTGTAGCCCTGACTTGCCTGGGAGTTCATATCAGATTTAATACCATCAATTTAAAGGTCTGATATGAAATAGTAGTCTCAAATGCATTGGTCAAAATGAAACACTGAGGGTTTAACATTTCATGAGGCTTCTAATGGCAATGGCCAGTGGAAGACAGCAGGGCAAATAAATAGGAGGTCATTAGGAAACAAACACCCATGTGGCTTGCTCATGTCTGTGTATTTGCATGCAATCCTGAAGTTTGTGTGCAGAAACTTTGGCCGCAGACTGTCTCGTGATTCCTGCTGTCATACCCTCTTAAGAGCAGTGTATAGGAGGACACTTGTTGAGAACATATATTCTGACTTCATTTTCCTTAGGGAAGGGTGGGAGGCAGGAGTTCTTAAATGAAAAGTGCTAGGTTTCGGGTCATTTTGCGCGTGATGTCTAAAGAAGCAATGAGGACACTGAAGGGCAGCTCTTCCCGGTGTGCGGAATTACAGCCCGATGCAGCACGGGGCCGTAGCTTCACAGCTACTGTTTGCAAAATGCCAGTGTGCCCACAAGTAGCGGGGCTGGGCAGGCAGAGCAAACCTGGGGAGTCTGACCTTTTGAGGTTGGTGCTATTTGCAGAACTTCTTTCTGAAATGTGAGCAAAGTTCATTACCTGCTGCCACAGTTATTTCCTCTGCTTCATTATATGCTAGAAGAGGGTTTTGCTATCACAGCTGTGTATCCAGCCAATTCTCCATCCATAGCTGTAAGCATGGCTTTTGAACCGCTTTTCATTGCATATTAATTTTGAGTACAGCAAGACTTTCTACAGCCTGCTAAGGAAAAGGTAGTGGTGGTTCTTTTTTAAATCTGTAAATTCCATTTAATGTTTTCCCGATGCCTGTCAGATTTATTTGCCTACTCGCAGCCCAGCTATAGTGGTTGAGGGACAAAAGTGAATTTGTCCAGCAAACAGCAAAATCTGATGAAACTCAAGCTGATTTACAGAGATGAAAACCAAAGTACTTGCTGCTTTACATCCCTTTACAAATTCAAGGCACTAAGGTTTCTACACTTGGTGTAATATAGTTCAGATCAGTATAATGCTGCCTCGGAGCTCTTTTACATGACTGCAAGCATGCATTATAGTATTATTACCCAGTAATGTTGAGGGTGTTCCATGAGTCATTTTTATATAGAGGATAAATTCTGCCCTCAAATACATTCTGTAGAAATGCGGATCGATGGTGATAAATGAAGAGGAAGCAACTGCTGGGAGACTTCTACCAGAGATCTCGAATGACTCTGCGCAGTGTGCGTTGCAGTTGATGAGGGGCCATGGATGTTCCTAGTTAATTGCTTTTACATTCCTCCCAAATACTTAGATTAAAATAAAAATAGATTGGAGCAGCTCTGTGATGATATATGACAATTATATTTCCACTGGGCTGCAAGGAATATTTACAAATATATTGGTTTAATTTGAGCTGTGTGTCAGGAAAAAAGTAGTGGGAGAAAGGGGAGCATAAAATGAAGTGTTCTTTGGTTAGCACTGAAGTGCTAGTAAATAAAAGTACTGGATTGGTAAGATTTGATGATCGCCCCCCACCCCCCCTTTGGTCCTTGTCAGACTCAAAACTGATTTTGTTGAGAAGAGCCAAACAGTTTGTGTGAAGGATTGATGTTCACAGGTAGGTGTCCAGCTGGGGACACCTCAAAAACCCAGGTCTGCTCTGGTTATTTTCACACTATAGTAAGCACTAAAGGAAAATACAGTTGCATAGGTTTGCCTTTGGTTTCTACTAAATGCTTCATTTTACTATTAAAAAAAAAAACCAAAACCAAAAAAAACCCTTCAAATTTTTTTTAAAGCAGACAGTGCTGATGAGATATAAAGGACAGCCAAAGATGTTTAAAATCAGATGAAGTAATCAGAGCAGACTAGTTCATAGAAGGAATACAGTATTTCAGAAATGTATGACTGAAATGTGAGAAATTTGAAAGATTAAAGCAATTTGTATTTAAAAAAAATACAATGGATGGGAGTCTGGGTTCTGTATGTGTAACAGGTATGTTATTAATACTGGCATAGCAATGTCTGCTGGCAAGTTACTTGTTGCTTAAATAAAGAAGTAGAAAGTTGGGCTATGCCAGAATCACCGTAACACGTGCGGTTACAGAGCAGACCTTGGGTAAGGCAGGGGTTTGGTGGGAGGAACGGGACATGCCGCTGGAGTCACGCATGGTGTTCCCGGTGGTGCTGGGAATGCTGCTTTGCTGGGACTATAGATTTAGCCTGGGAATAGGAATGCTCATTTATTTTGGCAGGCTGCCAGCTTTTCCTGAGCGGGGAAAACGATGGAAGGAGATGCTGGTGTTCCCCAGCCGCGTTGCGGAATACCGCGGGGCAAGAGGGGGCCCTTTGCTCGCCTGCGGGCTCTTGCCTCGCTGCAACTTGACAGCCTGCTGCAAACAGTGTGGAAGCTGGAGCTGCTCAGCAGTAGTTATCGTGGCATTTTATAAGCAAGAGAGATGCGGTCTAACCTTCAGACTCCTCTAATACAATTTACTACTTTCAAAGGTGGTTGGATGGGTGAATAACTTTCTAGATAAGGTCTTTTGTGGGTTTTCTTTCTTTCGCTTCCTTTTTTAAATTTCACTAGTTATATTCACAGTAGAATAGATCACTGCCTGTGTGAAAAAGTCTTCAGTTCTCCCTTGTTCCTTTTCTCCTATACCCTTGACACTCTTCCTATTTCCCTTAAGCTTGGATTACAAAGCTCTACTTGTTGTAGTAGCAGAATGGTAACTGCTGTAAGAAAGGTTAGTATCATTTCTATGTAGCAATTTTTAGAAATACAAACACTTTATACATGAAGCTTGAGCAGCTATTTCAAAACCAAAGTTCTTGTCTTCTGCAAGGAAAAAAACCACCAAACCCAGAACTCTTTCCTGCTGTTAACAAAACTGAAGCGCAGTGACTGCTTGCTTTTACAGCAAAAATAATATGAAACTCAGCTACTCCTTTGACAAGAACATGCAGATGTAGTAAGACCTCTGCTAGGCATTGTACCAACTTAGGATCTACACAGTGAGTGATGGAACTCAACGGCTGCACCAGCATCTGCGAGGAGGATGCTACTGAAATACTTTTTCTCAAATGCAGGCTTAAATTAAAACAGCTAAGTAAAGGGATGAGCTCGGTCTTGTTTGGTAGAAAATGTCAGTTTAATGTCAAATTTCCACCTGCCTGACAACGGCTTTCATTAAAATATAATGTAGCCCAAACACCACTGAAACGTCAATTCTCAGTTTAAAAATATCAAGGCTTTAGGAATAGTACATGTGTGTTGGTGTGAAAGCTTGGCAGGGAAAGGCACTTGCTGGCTTCTGAAATGGTTCAGATTTTTTTGAAAGTCTGTTTTCTGCTACAGACACATGAGAAGTTGAGGTAAATGGGACTGCTTTACCCAGGCATCTGTTTCTTTTGAAAGCTGATTTCCCTGAATCAGTCAGTCCATATCTGTTCTGTTGTAGGCAATTGGCATGTGATGACTTTTTGGGGTGGTTTTTATTTGGTTTTGTTTTATTTTTATTCCCTAGTGTGACAGCAGGACAGGATCTACCTGAGAATGCAGCGATGCTTATAATGTCAGGATAGCTTTAAAGAAGGTAATAACAGTTTAAAACTCCTTTGTTCTAGTAGGACAAGATGTTCATTAGGTTTTGCATGACTTCAGTGAGTATTACATGAGATCTGAGATTTTGAGTAACTTATGAAGTTGTGGAGCACACTTTTATAAATTTGTTTGATGTGTAAACTCTAAAGCCTTTATTATGAACAAGGGAGGCCTGAGACTATAGGCTGTAAGTCAAAGTTGTAATAGCTGCCAGCCATTTAAGTGCGGAAAACTTTACACAGTTGCGACCTTTAGACATTCAGGTGGTTGTGGTCAGCATCCTAACTAATGAATTCAGAAGACCTTCTCAGTGTCATTAGATTTAGGCTAGATTTAGGATATCATAAGGGATCTCCAGTGGAAGTGAAGTCTACGTATGGGCAGCTGAACTGTGATTCTAGAAGTTCATCAATTAAATTGGTGTCTAGATCTTGTTGTTTTTTTTTAGTTGACTGTAACTGGAATTTAGGCACCTGGTTAGCATGTAGATGCTTAAGCTACACCCCAGCTTTGCTTGCCCCAGGTAAAAGATTCAAGCTACCAAAGTCTTTGTTATTCTGCTGATGTTGTGGCAAGTCATTCTTCCTGCTAGCCCAAGTGTCTCACTGATAGTTTACTTGTTTGGATATTGAATTCAAACTTTTCACCTTCACAGTGTGCTTTTCAATGTAGCAAGTCTGAAATGGGGGACAGTGTGTGATAAAGACCCATAGCGAGAGGTAGAAGAAAGATAATGTCTGCAAGAGTACTAAAATACTATAAATTGCCTTATTTTGGCCAAAACCAGAACTCTTCAGTTTCATAATTATTTTTATTTATACTTTTAGCACTTTAAAATGTGTGAGGAGTATATATTGTCAGATGGAGATGTACGAAGAGATGAAAGGCAGTGGTCACAGTCTACCTTGTCGAGTGGGGATCTTGATGAAGGAGAGAGATTGAGACTTGCAACCTGCTGCTGTGACCAGGTTCTGCTTCTGTGCTATGCAGCTTTCAATAAAGATTGAGGTGTAATTGTCAGAGCAACATGTATGTGTGTCAGCAAATGCTGTTTACAAGTAAAGAAGCAGGGGACTTGATGACTGTGGCCTGTTTTTGCGAAGTTGTCACCTAGAAAAAGAGAAAACCCCATAAAATACTCCTTAATGATCAGCTGGGAATGTGGTGCTATTTAATGGCCTAAAACAAAAGGTGGGAAAAGGTGTGTGTTTTTCTGGGAACCACTTATTGAGAGCAGAGGAAATATTAATTAAGAGCAATTAGCTACTTTGTACCTTTGAGAATGAAGTAACTTAACACATAATAAAGATACCATTAAGAAGTGAGTGAGTCTGGGAAAACTATACAAGAACGTATAGAAAAGTGAGGATGCGTTTGTATTGCCGCACAGTCTTCCCACTTAATTCTTCTTGACTTAAAAGTAGATAACATGGTATTTGTCCATTTAGGGCTTTTTGTTTTAGATTTCTTTTTAACTGTCCAATTTGGCAAGCTACGGCCGGGCATGCTTGTTTATGTGGTTTAATCTCATTACGCAGTTCCTCTGTATAAAGCCTGTAAGCTAACGGTTTGTAATGGGATTACATACACTGGCTTATTTTATGCAATTTTCTAACAAGGTTATTCAAGGATACTGTATTTGGATAGAATTTTTTCTAGCAACCCTTTCTCATTTTCCTTATAGGCAACCTTTCATTGTCATGTTTTCAAGTTTCTGTCTGTTGCTGCCCTCACCTTTTTCTTTAAAAAAAAAAAAAAAAAAAATTCTTGAGTTTGACAGTACAATGTATCATCTTTTCATGGCAAGACTGCTTTAAGGCTTATCATAAAGTCAGGAAGGACAGTGGAATTAATCAGTGGTGCAGAAGCATGCATTAGGTATGTTAGGAAGATATCCCCTTCCCTGCCACAATAAACAAACCAACCAGAGGCTGCTCAGGTAATGTTGGCTTGTTTGTTGTTGTTGCACTTGAATTTGTTGGTTTTTTTGAGACGGGCAGCAAATGTCTTGTTTCCTCCCACAGTCCTCAAACAAAAATTTTACTTTGAGGGCAATGATTTGCCTTCAGCATCAGGGGAAGGGAAGAGAAGACCACCCTGAGAAGCCTAAATCCATGTAGTAAATTATGAATATGAAATTCTCCCAATAAAGCATTAAGTGCTCCAGTGCAAACTCTGTTAAATGAGTGCATCCTCGTAAATCCCAGCAAGAATTAAATGACTCGGTGGAGACTTGCATCCTGTAATTAAAACTGTGAAGGTTCCTCTAGATCTAAATATAAATTGACACTTCTATTTCCTTTTTTATGTCCCCATATTTTCAGAGATGAAAGATGCCTGGGTGTATGGAAATGGGGTAGTAGGAGATAGCTCTCTTCACTACCAAGTATTCCTCAAAATGAGGATGAAAGGTCTTTATTGCAATCCCAATAGCAGTGACTTCAGATGAAAATATTTTTGTAACAAAGGAAGTGTGAAAGTGAAAATCTCTAAGGATAGTGGAGCCTCAGGTCTTGAAAACAAAGAAGAAATCTAATATCAGTATGGCACTGTTTGAAAGCCCAGGGATATTGGTGGTCTTTAGACTGGGATCTTAAAGGAATATGGCTTTCTGTGAAGGGCTTGGAGGGCAGAAATTGCTTTTTGTGCTCCTGGATAAGCAGCCCCTGGAAGCGCTGGAGCATCTTTGTTCCAAAGCTCCAGAAATGCCACTGGTGTGTGACAAGCTTGACCTCTTCGTTTTGTGACGGGATTAATAACCATGGAGATTTGAAATAATCTCTTCTCTTATCAGCCGTTCACATGCTGACGGGCTAATAATGATGGGTTTCATTCCTGACCCAGATGCCACATGCAGGGTCAGAGGATATCTTGGTTACCATATACTTGGTGTCCTTCACTCCTCTTCCAAGGCTGCCCGTAAGAGAGCTGGTTTCTACTGGTGAGTTTTAACATTGCCAGTTGACTTCTGCAGCACCTTCCCTCAGCTGCTTGTGTCACGGCTGGATAAGACAGGCCTAATTCACCTTTTCGCTTCCTAATTCACCTTTCTCTCTTTAAAATTATTCCAGCTTTCAGTCTTTTGCCTTGATAGTGGATCTCTCAAAAGTGTAATTGTAGCTGGGGAAAAAACCCAACCCGCTTCAATTTGCAAAACCTTGAATTTGTTATCTTGCCAGGTATATTTATTACATAAAGGTTTACCATATAACCTGCCCTGATAACTCTGGTTTAGTGGCTGATTAAACCTCCATCAGTCACTACTGAAACCCAGTCTCCCGGGTAGAGCTGTGCATCTTGTTTTCTGCTCAGGCTTCTGAACAATCAGAGGAAGTTCAAGGTGCCATTCAGATTTTTCAACTGGAACTAAGTCTTTCTGAGAAACAGTTAAGTATTTTAACCTTATTTATTTTCCCAAACTCCTCTTAAAAAAGCTTTGCTGCCTTGGGGAGAACACGCACAACTGTTTTCCACATGTAATAAGTGGAAACAATGAAATAAACCCCTGAACTTTTCAAAACTTTGTCCTTCCTTGCACCTTCCTGAAGGCTGTAAAGATCTGGGAGAGTTAAAAATGGCCAAGTAATTCTGGATGTTCATTTACAGAAACTGAATTGGACCACAGTAATTATGTCACATCGTTATTTGGCTACACTTAATCTACTATGATAGATGGTATTAAGTAGTTTTATTGACAGTAATCTGGAAACACATTAAAAACCTGTTCCATTTAGTGTTTTGTATTTAAAATGCATATTTTCCCAGATATAGCCCCCGATTTATGTATTTGATTAAAGAATGTGTTCTGAAGTACAGTGACAATAATGTTAAACTGAATTGTATTACCCATTATAGTTATCTTTGTATGTGTGTTCATGATCTCTCCGTATACTTCTGGCTCTATGAAGAAATACAAGAAAGTATGCTGGAAATAGTCCTCTATGGTTTTGGTTTCAAAGAGCTCTAGAAGGTGTCTCAGATTTGTAATATCAATTTTATTATGTTCACGGAGCTCCAGAAGTTTATTTTTAGAGAACTGGCACCTAAAACCCTTACTTTTACACATGAAAGACTATAATGAAATGAATCGGAGAAAATCCCTGCTGAAACCATAGTATTTCACAATGTTTTGGATTAAATTTTTGTAAGTGTTTTCAGAAAATATTTGCTACTTATTCTTTAGAGTGTGACCTCCAGTGTTGATAGATATCTTTCAATGTTGTAAAATAAACCTCAAGAGCTTTTGTTTTATTAATGTCAGTGTTTTTATGCTAAAGGAACAGGGCTCACAAAAATGAAAAGTATGGATGTTCCTACATTTATCTTCAAATATTTTTTTGTTCTCTTGTATCACTAAAGCATATATATTTTTGGCTTATTTGTATCAGATTACAGTAAAATTGCTCATTCAGTGATTTGGGCAAACTGGTTAATTGCTCGAATCTGAATACTATTAATTTTTTGCTTTGTATCATACTTGTCTTGTCAGGGAGGCTCCACCTGTAATCTCTGTTCTGTTGTGATAAAGAATATTCAAAAACATCTGGAAAATGAGAGCATTTAAGAAAATAAAATATCAAAGCGATCAAGTCAAATAAGCTGATAATAAAATGTACGTGTTGCAGAAACAATTGTGTCTTCCTATTTGGTTTTCATCAGGCTTCTCCATTACTGCTAGTGGAGCTATTGGCAGGCATATCTTCATGAGCGAGGGATAATGTTTTCTCCAGACAGCTCCAAAGTAATTGAAAAATATTAGTTAAAGGACTATTGAATGAAATGGTAACTTCTGAGTGGGTCCTCTGTAGCTTTTCTGATTCCGGAAACGGTCCCTTGTACCTTTTAGCACATCTGGTGAAATAAATGTCTGGAAGTGGTGACTCTGCATTCAGCATTTTGTTCTTCTGCTGAAGATCCTTAAAACACGGTTCGTCTTATTCCATAGATCCTCAGTACCCTTTGCAAAAGTTGTTCATGTTGTTTGTAAGGTTTTATGATTGATTATGGTACTCTCTATACCCCTGCTTAACCATGCTGGTCTTTGTTGCCTTTTTAATTTCTGAAGTGTAACTACAATGTATTTCAATTGAACTCCTGCCAAATATCTTAAATACAGAATTTTCTATGCTCTCTTCACCTTTTTTCACCCTCCATACCAATATAGCCAACAGATGTGCGAGGAGTTGCGGTCTGAGCTCAGTCTTATAAACACCCATAAGATGGATCCTTAGTCAAACCTTATTTGATCTTAATCCACGGTGCAGCTCTGGTTTGCTGTAGTCATGTTTTGGAAGAGTTTAACTCTACGAGCACATGTAACCAGCCCAGGAGCACTTACCACTCAGATGCTAAAGACTGGTTGTGTCTCTGTGCGGGATGTCCGGGTACAGTAAAAGCTGGAAAATGGTTTTCTTTAGAGAGCTTATGTGGCTTGCAAAGGAATTTAGTTGTCTTGTGCCAATAATGTTCCTGCTTTTTTTTTCTGGTATAATTAATGTATTTTGAATAAAATACTGATTCTGCAGGTACTTAATTTTGAAAATGTTTTATCATAATGCTTTTTTTCAGGTGTTCCTCTGATTTAGAAAGGATGGGTTCTTAGAATAGATAAGGAATTAAATGGTGACAACAGTTTACTTCGGTTTGACTTGAGACAGATTATTTTAGCAAGCTGTCTGCCTTCAAAATTAGAACTATTTTATTTCTGCATTGTTCTTGCCTTCAGACTGAAATCTGTGCAATGCAGATGCTTTTTTTTGTTTGTTTTTAATTACAGGTGCAGTGTCTAGCATGACCAGAACAGAATGACCAAACCAGCAATTAAAATAAATACTGCTTGTTCCATATGAATCTGTCGCTCTGGGATGCTATACCATTTCAGTTAATCCATAGTTTGTTTTCGCTATTGAAATTTCTATTGTTGCTGGATGCTTCTGCTAGGGGAAAAAGCCTCTCCTGTTGGGTTCTTTCTGGATGACTAACTTTTCCCATGAAAACACCTGAAGAGCAAGTAACTTCTAAATGTCTTCATTACTTGTTAAGGGTTTTTTCCAGACGCTTCAAAGGTATCTGGATGATCCAGTAACTGGTGTGAATGCCAGTGTATGAATAGTCCAGGTTGTGCAATGCTTGCAGGGAGTACTATCACTGCCTATAAATTTAATTTGATGGCTGCTTTTCAAATTTACTACTGTTTGTCAGTTGCTCCTTTTGGCAGGATATTGTCACAAGCCTGATGAATAATGTATATACTTTCCACAGTGGTTTTATTACAGTATCAACCCATGAAATACCTGTCTGGAATTTTGCAAATACATTGTCAAATATATTAATAAATCTAGTAGGAAAAATATCAGCATATATATGGGGAAATAAACATGCACAAGAATGTTAAATGCTTCATATGTGTGGTGGTGAAAATGATAGACTTCAAGTGAGTTCAGATGTCAAGGGTTTATTAGCAGGTGTATTAGAAATCCATCTCAATGGCTGAGCTGGCAACTTGAGGACAGCTGCTGCTTTCTCCCGCTCCGATCTGCAAATGCCTGTGAGAGTGTTAAGATTCAAATTTCATACCTAGAGAGGTGCTAACATTCTTCCAGTTACACCACTGTTATTTTGTATAACTTCATTATGCTCAAGAGTCAGTGATGTGACCGACTACCCTCCCACAGTGAAAGGGTATTTCTGCATCAACTTTAGTCATCACTCCTCATGTAACTTCTGTGGTCCCAACCCATAATTTACATGTAAAAGGACAAATGACTTGAAGCTGTGTGGGAAACCATAGTGTTTCAGAGCTCTGTGTGCGTGTTTATTAATGAAGGGCTCCCTTGAAAGCACTTCATAGCCTTGTGCTGTGGCTGCTAGTCCATGCTATTGAATATAAGTGGCATGGCTTGATTATGTCTGCCACTAATGAAACACGCTTAAACTATTAGGTGTGGGTTTTTACGTCCTCCTGTCTGACCTCAAAGGGTACATAACCAATAAAGAAGGGAACCAACCAGAGAAACTTCCTTGGCTTTGTAGCTCGGGCTGTACCAGACCTCCAGCCCTTGTGACCTGGATCCAAGGGGAAGAGGACATACAGCCTGCTCACAGCTTGTATGTGCAACTGCCCAGATGGATGCAGTGGCATCCCCTTCTGCCTGGTTATAGAGGTTGAAATTCTTTGCTCCTGATTCAGCAAGGGCAAATCACGTGTTGCTAAATCACTCCTTTAAGAAGTGGATTTTTTTTCAAGGAAGTCTGTGTGATAAGACAATAAATCTGTTGTCTCTTGTCAGTGAAGTGGTACTTGGTAGTAGAACCATCCCAGTGAAGTGTCTGTCAAAGTCCATGCAGAATCATCCACTCGTCTATTCTCAAGTGTTATTCAGTGCTCTCTGGAAAGACCTGAAGGTACAGGCTCCTCTTAAACTGGAGGAATACTTGTGGCAGTTCTTCCTTGGCAGAAGCTGGTGGAGGTTCCCGGATATGTAGAGCTCTTATGTTCTGTGGAGCCAGAATGTTTGTGAGAGGAAACACTTTCACGGTGTTTTGACAGAGGTGGCTGTGACCGGCCAACCCTCAGCGTTGCTGGGTAGGAAATTGAGTGTTAGCATGCTCCTCCTAGATGGGGGAAAATGGGACAAAAAAGGTTCAATGACCCAATGCAGTGTGAATTTGAGATGCAGAAGTTACTGCTGTTTAGCTGAGTGGAGGATGGTGCTTGGAGCCAAAAAGACCTTGTTCCAGTATTGATTTGTTTTGTGATTATTTGTATTTTTTTTTAAGCAAAGACATTTTGCTAAGCCTTGATTTCCCCATTATTCTCCCTGGGGCCAATAATATTCACCTGCTTCATGGAGGTGTTGCAAGGATTAAGTAAATAATGTTTGCAAACTGGCATGTATGTGAGGAAAATTAAGGTGGGTCAGTGGGAAAGGTGCAAGGTTGTTACAGCCCTGTGGTCAATCTGCTACATCATATGGACTCAGGGGACAGCATTTTCTTCTGCTGGTTTCAGCCCTGGTGTTTCGTTGGTTTTTTTTTTTCAGCTTACCATTTTTTCTGTCTTCCGTAGAAGAACTTGGATAGATGCAGCGTTGTGTTGAGCTCAACTATTAAAATCTGCATATAAGTTTTTGTAACTTTTTTTACAAGTTTTGCTTGGCTGTGTTTTGTAGATTCCAGGATATTACTTACAGAATCTCTCCTGACAATGGTGTTTTCTTGTTGCCTTGAATATTTTCTTTGGATAGTTTATTTCTAGTTGTCTTGTGCTCTTTCAATGTCTTGAATTCATTGAAGCTCTTGAGCAGTGTAGGGGAATTTGGAGACTTTTTCTAATATCTTCATAGTAAGACATGTTGAGCATACTATCCTTTTTCTCATTTCTTCTGCCTTTTTAGTTCGCAGATGTGAGTGGTGATTGTTCTAAACAATGGGAAATTAAACAATAAATAAAATGTTGTTTAGATATGTACTGCAGAACTGTTTGGGGCCATAAAAACAGCTGAAGTTTGAGGTCCCTAGAACAGGACAAGCTACAAATATCTTAATTCTGCCTTTGCGTATCTTGGGGCAAAGCTGAAAAGTGACTACTAGAAGGCTTTAAAATTTGTCTGTGCTATTGCTGATTTTTTGATTGGGACAATCATTATAGTGTTAATTGGATGACAGAAGAATTAAACAGCATGGCTTCTGCCCTCCCCAGTATAGCTGAATTGAAGTTCAAATAGTAATAACTAAAACTTGAAATCCATGGTCTTCCCTGGCGCAGTGCTCGAGAGCCACGAGGCAACCATGCCTGTTTTTGTGTGACTTGGCAATATGGAAGTAAATTCAGCAGCAAGATCCCTTGTGCGCAGAGGTGCGGTTGCACATTTACAAAACTGCCACTCTGATTATCTCCAGGACTCAAATTACTTTTTTGCTGCCTGGCAAGCAAGTTAGGTTTGGGGATATTGCTTGCCGTCCCTTCTAACGCTGGTCACCGTCTACTGCCATATGCAACATGGTCTGATGCCTTGTTTAAGCAAGGTAGGCTCTGGGCTATATTAAACCAAGCTGATAAAGTGTTTGCTTCATCCCAGTTCATCATTTGCTGATACAAAACTCTGGATATATTTTAGACTCCATGTCAAGTCAAGTTTTTATTTCTTTTTTAATAGCATTTAGTTACAATAAGATATCTCCCAGTGAAATTAGTTGTTAGACCTCGAATAATGTGAATTATCCATGGTATTTGCAGGGAACTAAAGTTGCATCTTAAGACTTGCATGGCATATGGGTTTTCCTGTGTGGGTGAGTTATACCTCAGGGAAATACATATCTTAAAATTTACTAGGGTTTTGCTGTAGGTTAATATTTATAGCAGGATAAGCTTCTACTGTTCTTCATAATAGCTGCCAGAAGACATACTGTATAAAATGTTCAATACACTTTTACTAATCGTGCAGTTCCATAATTGTGTAGTATTCGCATGGATATTTTCTTTTTAGTACTTTTACAAAGCATTTTAATCATCTAGAAATTCTGTTCCTTGGAAGTTTAAAACTTTACAAAACGGTAACAGTGCTTCGGTCACAGCCTGTGGTCATAGGTTTGTCCAGAGCTCTTCAAAAAGAGGATGAGAAAGTGCTTCCTGTAGCACGTACTGTTGAGAGCAATAAACAGATCCCTTCAAACCTCTCAAATCACTGTTTTCTGCTAGTCTAGAAACACGCATAAAGAAATCTGCCAGCCTCTGAGCAAGAAGGGATTCTTATGTTTTCTTTTGTTCAAAGCCATGGAAAAAATCACTCGAACAAGGAGAAAAATCAATGTATCCAGTCAGTATTGGTGTCTTGACAAATTTAGACTGCTTTGGTCTTAATCTGTGGGGCGAAGCTGCAGATGGAGATAGTTAAAAGGATGCCTACAGAATACTACTTTGCTTTTGCGCAGAAGGTTGTCTTATTTCGGCGTAGTCTCCACGTTTTCCTTGGTTCTTGTGGTGCTTCTTGACACTCCAGAAGGGTTAGCAAGCTCTTATATTTTGACATGGGAACTAGGATGCATGTGGTATTATGCAAATTACCAGGCAACTAAATTGTCTATCTAAATGCCAAATCCTTTGCTAAGTATAGTTTGGCAAATGCCAGTGGCAACCTGTTTTAAAGGGATGCCTGCTGTGATCTCTGAAGCAGTAAGAGTAGGAAAATCCAAATTGTGTATTCTTAGGCTGAATAAATGTCAATTCCCAGGGTTTCTGTTATACATCCAAAGGCACTTGAGTGGTTAAATGACCATGTCTATTGATAACCGTGGAATTTTAATATTAGCCGAGGGAGATTTTTAAAACCCTTCTGGGATACAGAGCAGGTTTTTTTTAAATACACTTACTTCTGTGCTTAAATAATTTTGAATAAAGGTGCCCTTTTTAAAGATCTTGTTAGGTAAGCTTTTTTAACATTACCTCTAAACATGGTATCAGTCTTTGAGGACTTGAGGGTAACATGAAATGTGCCTCACTTAAAAAACAAAGGACCACCACACCCTGCAAACCCCAGACAAAAGCAAAAAGCAAAACCACCAAGGGTCTTACTGAAACTTTACAAACAGGAAATTTCCAGAGTTAACGTAGCTTTAAACTCTATTTTTTTCGTAATGTCTTAAATCAATAAATTAGCTTGAAGTGAAAATTTGAAATGTAAATATTATGTTGCTTCTGTATCTTGTTTTTTACTATTTGCTATTAATTTTTTACAAAAACTGCACCATGCTACCCTTGGGTTAGCGCTGTAGTTAATACTTCCTTAGGGTATGTTAGAAAGAATCCCTTATGTGTTATCTTTATTGATGTAACTATGAATAAAATCGCATTGTTGCAACTTTGGGGCCATACGTCATTAAACTTTTATTAGATGATTATTGCTGACTAGAGTTTGATAAAATACTGAACTAATCAGGTCCATTTAGTATCAAAATGCAATTCTGCGCATAAGGTTTTCTGGAACATCACACAACATAAATTATGTATACAGTTCCATCGCAATGATTTTTCAGAGATGGCACCATCTTGTTTCCTTCTGTGTTTTGGGAAAATTGGTACAGAATGAAAGAAAATTGGAGAGAATGAGGGTGTAAGGGAAGAAATTACAAGCAAGTGGGTGTCAGCCTGTACATGGGGTTTTCTTTATATTAGTTGAGCATGCTCTTGGGTCTAGATGTCGAACAATTCCCATGTGGCCTGAACTAAAACCAAGCAAGCTGTGATGCATAGTTATGTGGATGCAATTCTGGGCATTTCATCCCGTATTTGCAACTGACAAATCTGTCATGGGAAAAAAAACCCTCTCTGTTTTCACGGGAAGTGCGTGTGTCCTGCGCAATTTGTTTCCTTATAGCTCATGCTGCACTAAGATGATGGACGTGTACCCAGGGATATGTTAAACACTCTCCTCTCCTGAAACCAGTTGCCCATTACTGACTGGCTCAACCTTGGGATTTCCTCTGCCTCTTAAATGCAATCAGCCCTACTGTAATTGAGGGAAAAATTATGGTAGGGATTTTTACTAAAGGTAATGGCTAAAATGTTTCAGTTCCAAGGAGGCAGACTCAGTTTGTCTTGCACAAAAGAAACCCTCAGGAAGCCTTTTTTTTTCTTTTTTCCTCTAAAATATTAGGGCAAACCAGCAGCCTAATAGGATTTTCAGTCATTGCTCTCTGTGTGATCATGCTCCTGGCTTTTAAATCTTGATGGGAAGGTAAGATTTGTCACAGCAGCTCAAAGAATTGTTCCATCTAAGACAACTTAGAAAGTTATCCAGAGCATCTGTAACCTGGTTTGGTGCAAAATAGGAAGACAGGAGCGCCAGGGAACATAACATTTGAGTACTGCCATCCAAATGCTGCCTTGGTTCTGAGGATATTGAGAAGGGATGTCTGAGTGTCTTAGTTTTAATTACCTGAGCATCATTTATTATCTGCGGTTCTTACTGGAAGGTATCAGTTCCTGAGGAAAACTGTCCCTTTTCCCTCTGGCATCTTTGAGGGAAGGAGGAAAAGATGTACATACCTCTTGGAGCAGAACAAGGTATCGTTTCTGAGTCTCGGAGAGCGGTTATCTTCTGATAATCATTCAAACAGACACTGGCCTGATGCTGCAGGTGATGTAGTTCTGGGCCTATTGAGACTCACGCATTCAGCATCACAGTGCTCGCACCGTTTCCAAGCTGGAGACAAAGCGAGGTGGCTGCCAGTGTTGCAGGGGGAGCAAAAGGAATGAGAAGTATTTTGGGAGATACAAGAGCCTGTTGCCAGACCTGCCTGCATGCTGCTTCTGGACAGAGGAGTTTGCATAGGGTACCAATTTGGGAAGCCTTTTTGAAATGCCTAGCTCAGGCATATTCAGATTTTAGCATCCTTTAAAAAAACGTTGTCCTTCTATCCAATATTAACAATGATGTCTTTACTGCTATTGTGTGCTTAATAATGGGTTATCATTACTTCGGGTTTTTTACCATGGTAAACATAATGGAGAGCTACAAGCCTGACTTGTTGGCAACAAAGGTCTGCGATGGACTTTTTCCAGCTCTCGGTGACTTGAAAGGCAAAATGATGACAAAAAGAAGAAAGTGCCAGAAACCAGTGAGTTCCTAAACCTAATGCTGAAGAGAACATTGGGAACGAATTGCTGGAAGTTAAAATGAGACAAATTCAAATAACCAGCAAGCTGGACACTTTAAGTGAGGTTGGCTAGCCAAGGAACAATTGCAGTAACATCTGCCTCCCTTGTACCAGATATGTAGTTCAAAGACAAGTTCTTGGAATTAATAAATCACTAATTGAATGATCTCTTTGTTAGATAGTTGAACAGATGAGAAGATCCAACAGTCTCATCCAGCCTTAGGGTTTGAGTGGTGTCAAAGTTATTTAAAAGCACTTGTTAATGGAAGATAGTGCCTGCGTATGTATATATGTATGGTTGTGGGGTTCTTCCCCTGGATTTACAGATGCACTAGGAGTGTACATAGTTGAAAAAGATGACATAGGAGTGAAACAATTTATAGATTTCAGTGGCAAAAATCTTACTATAAACTTGGATTTTAATTTCATGCAACTTTTCCAACTGAGCAACTGTTTTGCATTCCTTTCTCAACATGTGAGTGGTGGTAACTTCACATGTACTTGTTCTCAGCTTGTCCTTAGCCATTAACTGAATTTTCATCCCTGGCTTACTTGCTTATAAGTTGTTCCTCAGATCTGGTTGTTTTGTACAAAGAAGTGTACAAAAGCAAGCTCATCTCAAAGAATTCCATAAATTTCAAAAACAAACAAAAAAATTCCAAAGAATGAAACTTTCCTTCTAAAACTAGCACATGCAATTTTAGTGACATTGTATGTGAAATCCTTGAATCATAAACAGGAATCTCAAATTTATTATTTACAGAAGACTGCACTTGAAATGCTTTAGTGACCATATTTAAAACTTTTAGATGTATCATTTCATATGAAGTTTCAACTCTTATTTGGTATTCTAATTAAAAAAAATCAGATGGAGAGTTCAGTTCTCTTGAAGTATTTTCTCAAGCAAAGCACCCTTACCACCTGTGCAATGAAACCGCTTCTGTTGTTTATTTTGCAACATGCCATAAATACAAATCTGCCAGCCTTAAATCCTCCATGCATGACTGCAGGAATAAATTTTCTGTGCTGTGTGGTGGAATTGAAGCACTCATAAAGGGTGAATGCACCATGCTGAGCAGTTGAACCCTTGCCTTTTTCCATTAACCCATGTACCTCCTTTGCTGTTCAAACAATTACCTTGAGTTTTTTAAGGCTGATGCATTCAGTGCTATAAATTAAAGCTCATTCAGCAGAGCTGTAGGTGATGAAGCAATAAGACCTCTTATTTTTCTTCTGTGAAACAGAAGTTTTCACACTCCAGGTGATACAATGCAGGAAAAACGTATTCAGAATAGTTAAGGTATGCAGCAGATAAGTCACAGCTCTCTTCTACTCCCTGGCCCCTCTCTCCCATTTAAATAGTTTATGCGAGTACGGTACATAAGTATTCAGTGAAGTGTCTGTACTAGAAGTGTCATGCAGTTATAAAAGAAACATACTTTAAAGTGCAAGTATCGTAATCTGAAAAGCTGCTGTTATTGTAGAGTGGGGCCAGAGCTGAAGTAACTGCTGGAGTGGGTGTTGCTGCTGGTTGAACCTTAGACCACTGGAGAGTGAAGAACTGGGCATCCGCTGGTTGAGCTCAAGGATTAAAGCCCTCGTTTGGATGGTGTAATTTACCCATCTCTTGTTGAATGGGTGTCGAATGGATGTAGGAGGACATACTTGGTATGTGGCTATCTAGTGGTGATTATTATAGCTCTAGGCTTTTACCTCTGCTATGAATTTAAACCTGATATGATGCTAGTAATTTCAGTCCGTGTTAAGGAAGTATATACCTAGTTGTACTTTCCTGAATTTTTAAAAATGAAAATAGACAGCCTTTATGTTCATTCTTTATTTATGGTCTAGCAACAGAGCTTCCTCTTAAACGACCCATACCGTTTTGGAAGGTTTGTATCCAGGATGCTTTAAACAACCTTAATTCTTCTTGCAGTTTCTGAAACTTGTACAGAAAAAGGTTTGATTTATGTTTGATTTCCCAGGAAAGGATGTGTTATTTGCTCAGACTCTTGTCAGGATAAACAAACGTTATTAATATTATGCCATTTTTTTTGTGTAAGACAGTATCCAGAGGAAGTTGCTTACTTGATAAATACTTCAGGAATTTGAAAGTAGCAGTTCTTCCTAACTAAAGCTTATTTTCTGTTGCTTATAGAAACAAATTCTGCTGGCAGTAGCTGGGACTCTGTCTGATGTGTTACTAGTGTAGGTGCGCTGCCTGTAATTAAGGTTGTTCAAAGTTTTTTTTTGTTTTGTTACAGGATACAGTTCTTTGTATTGCTCATAGTCTGTTAAACTCTTCACTGTGTGATTTATGCTTCTCTGTTTTGTTCTGGTTTTGTTTAAGTTAGGCTTGTTCAGATTTTATTTTCACATGATCTCTGTAATAAGCTTGTGTAGGAAGCTATTGAAAGGCCCGATTCAGGTCTTTTTCTGATTCAGGCCTGATTTAAAGTCATGTAAAACAAAGAGTAATTTTTCTGAAACACGTGCATGAGACTATAATCATATTTGTAACATGCAGTGTCACAATTCTGAAAGAGCTCTGGGGTTTTGGTGCTGCAGTGGCTGTCAGGAACAGCATATATGGCTCTATTTAGAGGGAAGGAGGGAGGCCTTCAGTCTACGTGTTGCTGTGAATTCTTTATTTTTGTCTTATTGCATGAAGCTCTTCTGAAAAACCTGCTTATTTGGAGGTTAGTAATTAATCTTACCGAGCTAAGAAATATGGTAGCTTGGGTACGGTGAAGGTAATATAGATGCAAATTATAAACTTAAATGTGAAATAAATCTATTGACTCTTTGACTTACCAGTACAGATGGGATCAGACTCTTTGCAATTATGTCTGTTATAATGATTAACTGTAACTCTCAAATAAGGAAGATTACTTTTTTGATGGAGGAAACAATTAAATATTTTACTTGCTCCCACTGCTGACCTTAGGTTCTTTTTTTAATAGAATTAAGTTAGTAGTGCTAACACTGTGTAGCTGAGGGGTTTGAGAGGTGTATTAGATCATGGTGATACTGGATGGACTGCTAAACTTCTTGGTGTCTCAGTAGATTGACCAGGTCCCATGTTCCAGTTTTACGTGGCAGCTTCACCATTGAAATGGTGGTGTCCCTCAGGGGTCCGTACTGGGACCAGTACTCTTTAATATCTTCATCAGTGACACAGACAGTGGGATCGAGGGCACCCTCAGCAGGTGACACCAAGCTGAGTGGTGCAGTTGACATGCCTGAGGGATGGGACACCATCCAGAGGGACCTGGACAAGCTCGAGCAGTGGGCCTGTGTGAACCTCCTGAGGTTCAACAAGGCCAAGTGCAGGGTCCTGCCCCTGGGTCGGGGCAACCCCCGATATCAGCCCAGGCTGGGGGTGAAGGGATGGAGAGCAGCCCTGCCGAGAGGGACTTGGGGGTCCTGGGGGATGAAAAGCTGGACAGGAGCCGGCAATGTGCGCTCCCAGCCCAGAAGCCAACCGTGTCCTGGGCTGCCCCCAAAGCCGCGTGGCCAGCAGGGCGAGGGGGGGGGTTCTGCCCCTCTACCTCGCTCTGGGGAGACCTCCCTGCAGGGCTATGTCCAGCTCTGGAGCCCTCAGCACAGGAGAGACATGGACCTGCTGGAGCGGGGCCAGAGGAGGCCCCAGCAACGCTCCGAGGGCTGGAACCCCTCTGCTGGGAGGACAGGCTGGGAGAGCTGGGGAGGTTCAGCCTGGAGCAGAGAAGGCTCCGGGGAGACCTTCCTGCAGCTGCCAGGGCTGAGAGGGGCTGAGGAGAAAGATGGGGACAGACTTTTTAGCAGGGCCTGTTGCCATAGGACAAGGGGTGATGGTTTTAAACTAAAAGAGGGCAGATTCAGACTAGGTCTAAGGAAGCAATTTTTCACAGTGAGGGTGGTGAAGCCCTGTCCCAGGTTGCCCAGAGAGGTGGTGGATGCCCCATCCCTGGAAACATCCCAGGTCAGGCTGGACGGGGCTCTGAGCAACCTGCTCTGGTTGCAGATGTCCCTGCTCATTGCAGGGGGAGTGGACTAAGATGGCCTTGAAAGGTCCCTTCCCACCCAAACCGTCCTGTGATTCTATGTATTCAGAGTACTTCCATTGGCTTAAAAACTCTGGTTCAGTGAGATGATGCATGTATATATTCTGAGACGCAAATATTTTTAAGGTCATTCAACACTGTGCAATCATGCCATCATAGTGGCAATTCACCACTATGCAACCCCAAAATGGTAAGGAGGGAATACAGTACGGAGTTGTTTTTGCAGGGAGCACTCTACGTAAAATATAGTAGCTCTTGCTAGAGCTGTGGGACTGGTGGGGCTGTTCACAGAAACACCTAGCAGGGCTTGATAGGTCTGTGTCCTCCCGCCTCGGGACACACCTCTGGTCACTTGCTGGTTGTGCCCCTGCGCTGTCACCTCCTGAGCTACGTGCAGCTGTATGGCAGTCACACGTTGGGCAGGTCAGCACCTCACTGGTGGGACAAGCAGGGAGGACATAGCATATGCTGTGTACGAGCACATGGGATGAAGCCTCGGGGGGTTGAAGACATGAAACAGAAATCAAACAAATGTCTCAACTTAAATTTTTTGACAAGTCTTAGAGGATCCTAAAATACCAGCTAGCAAACTAGTTTAAAAGCAAACAAAATCTGCTAAAGAATTCGTTATAAAGGGATTTTTCCTAACTAAAATTAGATTAACTTGGTTTGTAGATGTGCTGTAACAGTAAAATCATTCCTGCAAAGAATGGAGCAGGATTTCCAGCCTCACGTAACAGGATGAGACAAGGGCAACTCTGGACTATGCCAGTACCTAGAGCTCCAGAGAGGAGCTGAGGCAGGGGTGGTGGTATTAAAGCAAGCAGGTGCCCAGTGGCCCAGTCTGAAGGCCAGGCTCATTTTAGACTTGCCCCTTGGGTTTGTTAAAAAGACTGCCAGAGGTTCCTGCTGGGGTGGGTGTGGGAAGGGTTTTATTGCAGTTGCTGAAGTGGAGGAAGAGGAGGTGAGCTCTGTAGTTAGTAGCTGGTGGTGAATCCACTTACGGTGCTAACCCCTGGCAAATGCAAGCAGGAGCAGTGTAGTTGAGCCCGAAATGGTACAGGCTTAGGACCACTTATACAGCCTTGTATTTGCTATAAACTAGGACGTACACAGGCAGCTTACCCTATGTCTGCAGACGCGTAGAAAGTTGTCACATTTAGGGATTTGTCTCTTGATAAAGTTACCCTAACCAGAACCAAACTGAAACTTGAAATACAGAAGGTATCTGCAGAAGGAAAACTACCTTTTCTACTACTCTGTAGGTCAGGAGATGTAGAAGTAGGTTTAATGGTACAGGAGAATCAGTTGTGGTAAGGAATTAGATGGCTACTGAATCCAAGTTATCCATTAAAGAAAAAGAGGTCGGGTTATAATATATACCACTTCTGTGGTCATAGGAAAGCCAGTAGGAGCTTTTTATTAGGTAACTACCTCATAAATCAGTCCAATAGAACAAAGGCCTCAAAACTGAGATCTTACTGACACCTCTTCATTGCTATTCTTGGTGATATATGACACAGGTCATTAGTTTAAGTGCAGAAGGTCTTCTGAGATGGCACTGGTGAAGTTGCACTGCACGCATGTTCATCATGCAAATGCGGGGTTTAAAAAACCAACACACGCAGGATGCAAAGGAGCGGCTATAAATAAGAGGAAACAGCAACCGAGCAGCAGCTCTCAGCACTGCGTGCTGATTAAATTCCTGACCCGCAGAAGCTGGCAGGTACGCGGCCGTGGCTCCGGCTGTGCTGAGTGATGGCGTACCTGGGAGCTCTGCCCATCTCCTGGCACGCGGGAGAGCGGACGCGGTGATGTTCTCGCTTGCGAGTGCTGAGCAGCCTGTGTGGAAAGCCATTAATATTGGTAGTGACGCGCTCGTTGGCGAGAGCAGACTGTGCAGAGGGAGAGAAGCTGATGAATTGGGACGTTTCTTTGCTGTTCTGTAGTATGGTTATTTAACAAACGCTGTTAAGTATGTATGGTGATACCATTCACCAAGCTGGTTTTTGATCTAGGGGGAAAAAAGTAATTTGTTGACATTACAGCAATTATAAAATACTTGCCTCTGAGAACACAAATATAATGATATAAAGTTTAATTGCATATAATTAATTCTACAAAATATTTAAATTGTTGTGTTGAATTGTGCAGCATTGGTTGCTGTACATTTTGTTAATGTGTAGAGCAGATGTGCATGAAAGAGTCTGGAAGTCATCCAGAAGTTGGCAATTATTAACTGGGTAATCTGATACTGATTTATTCTAATACCAGTTAACAAACCTACATGAATGTCTACATTTGTGTGGAGAGCGGATAGATGTAGATGGTACAGGTGGAAACCATAGAATTCTATGTAATGATTTTAATTTTTAAATCATAATTAGCATTAGTGTGAGTCCACATTCCTAGAGTCGGTACCCCTTTTCTGTTTGCCAGTGCTTGGCATTATGCTATTCTTGTATCCCTGTCTAATGAGAGATTTCATATCACAGGATTATGTGATTATATTGGCAAAATAGTGCTCAGTGATAGAGTATTAATCCTGCTTGAAGGTGCTGAGAAGTTAAGTGACTTCTGTGTTTAATTGGACACTTCTACCAAGTCAGAAGGAGCTGAACCTTAGCTCCTTCTGTTAACTTAACCAAAGGTCTGTATAAATCAAATATGCCATCATGTAAATACCTGGTGAATTTGGGTTGTCAAATGCAGCCAAATGGCAAAATATTTAGCTGTAGTGGCCACTGCAGGTGATATAGGAAGGGAAAGGAGGAGTGAAGAGAGCACTCCCATTTTCTGCCATGCGTGTTACCTGGTTGGATTCTGTGCAGGACTAAATGGTCTGTCATTGAACACTGGTTGTGTAATGAAGGAGAAAGTTTTGGCTGTATTTAGAGCCCTGTTACTCGGTTTCTCATGCAGTTAGGTTGAGTCCTGCATCTCTCCACCTGAGAAAGCATTAGGGTCAGCTGGGACTGACAACCTCTTCTCCCCATGCAGTCTGAGGAGCAGCTGCTCTTCCTTCTGCTCTTGCACTTATTCCCTTGCAGCTGGCTGCTGAAAGACTCAGAGCTGCACTGGAAAGCAGCCATGGCTGGCCACAATATTCATTGTCCTCTTTTTCTCTGTAGTATTTAATGTACTCTTGCTGTCACCCTATTTTTTTTTTTTTTGTCTAAGCCTCTGGGATGCTGTGAGGAGCATGACAAAATGGCTTTGTTATTCCTTTTGAACAGGGGAAAAAAAGCCTGGCTAGTATTGGTCTCGTCATGTAAATCTGGTATTGACCCTTAGGGTGGATGGGCAGGCTGCTACTAGGAAGGGCAGCGGCTGTGTGTCTGGGAAAGCTACTGGCTCCCTGACTTGGGCGATGAGATGTGCAATCCTGTTGTGCTCTTCCAGCAGCATGCGTCTGTGTTTGGTGCAGCACTGAAGGCTGGCTGTGAGGGGGGAGAGCTCAATGTCCACGTTCCAGCATGGGTCTGGACCAATGATGCTTCCATCACGGGGCAGAGTGAGTGGCAGAGGTATCTGCAAAGGGCTGTGTCCTTGCCTAGTGAGAGAACAGTTGCTAAGACCTTATGCTGTCGGCTTCCCTTGCAGTGTGGCACGCCAAAGAGGTTCTGATTAACGCTTTCCAGTGGGTTGCTCCTATCCCTGCCTGTTGTGCTGGTTATTCTTCCACAGTGGCCCTTGAAACACTGAGTAGATTCTTAAAGATGTTGTTCCTGCCATGTCCCCCAAGAGCCCCTGTCCTCGGTGTGGTGGTGGGATGCTGAGCAGTCCCTGGGTGTTCACCAGCCTCTTGGAAGGCACTTTTGATGCTGCACCAACTTCAGGCTCCATCTGCCTTTTGCTTTGTTTTATTGGATTTAAAAGCTAAGAAAGTGGGGTAACATATCTAAAGATAATATTGAGAAGTGAAGCTAGAACAGCCCTTTATAGCTATGTCTTGTCTGGCTTTGGCATCAAAGTGATTTCAGTGTTCCCTGCTGATAGTAGATTCTCCAGTCAAGGTGGCTTGCAGGGTGATTCAAGCAGGTCCATAAGGCTGAGATTTAATCCTTGAGATAGTCTTATTAGCCTTTGCCTATCTCACTTGGGATGAACTCCCTCGTTATATCACCCTTTCTCAACAGGGTTTCTCTGAGCACAAATTATCTTTGTGGTTTTCAGGACTGAAAACCAAATTGGAGCACCAACATGATGTTGGATGCTGTTCTGGAGAGATGCCTATGGCTGGGTCTGTAGCTGAGCTGCCGATGACAGCCTTGTCCCCATGGTTTATGCATGTTTTGGAGCTGTCAGTTAAGCAAAGAATGTTCATCTTCCTTGAATATGTGTGAGGGTACAGGCCTATTTCAGAAATAGAATCACAGAATCACAGGATGATTCTGGCTGGAAGGGACCTTTCAAGGCCATCTAGTCCAACCCCCCTGCCGTGAGCAGGGACATCTGCAACCAGAGCAGGTTGCTCAGAGCCCCATCCAGCCTGACTTGGGATGTTTCCAGGGATGGGGCATCGACCACCTCTCTGGGCAACCTGGGCCAGGGGTTCACCACTGAAAAAAAAAAAAAAACCCCAAAAAACCAAAACAAACAAACAAAAAACCCCCCACAAAAACAAAACAACCAACCGCGCCCCCCCCCAAAAACCAAAAAACTTGTTGTGTCCTCGCATACGCAGTCTGCAAACATAGAAATGTGAACTGAGCAGCTTGCTATGGTAGCTTTGGGTAAAGGGGACAAGCAACCATGTGAAACTGTTGTGGGTAAGTGACTTCTGAGCAAGGAGGGTCTGATAAAAGCTCACTGTTGTCAAAGCCATTCTGGAAAATGAAGTATATTTGTTATATGACATGGACATATGCATTAATGACTCATTTTCCCAACTGAACCTATAAGAAACTATAATTAGTGTAAATACTGTAGAATTAGTTAAAAATAAAAGACTGACATCTTTGTAGAATGTTCTTTAGAGGAGGGCGAGATCAAGTAATTGATATTTTTTTGCTGAAATACACAGTGAATGTGAGTCATAATTAATGTTCTTGCAAAGTCTAAGAAGGACAGGATAGCAGAGTCTTCATCACACATCTTGAACGATTTCCCTTGGATCAAAGCTTGTCTTCCACTTAACACAAGACAAATTAAATTCCTGAAGAATTTTAGTGTCAAATGCCTTGATAACATTTAGATTTATAGCCCTTATAGCAATATTAAGTAATTAATAAGTCAACACTGTATTATCACAGGGGCAATGTATTTTTGGATCTGCATTATTACCGTAAAGAAATTAGATATCTAGTGAGATTATTCCCTAATGTCCCTAAGTGGATGCTCTGGGCTTAAATCTGCCACTATAGAATTATTCCACATTTCTATTCACAGAAAACAGCGGAAATCAGTGACTAACCCTCGTTTGGAGGGGGGGAACCACCACAAAACTGAGGGGAAAAAAACCAACCAACCAAACAAAAAACCCACACCAAAACCACACACGAAGACATTAGTGCAAGAAAAGGAGCCTAGAGTTTCAATTTTCTGCCTGTACAGGAATGGATTGCATCAAGTCTATAGGTGAAGAGTCCAATTTTAAACTTTTTCTTTCCCTTCAAATTGTGTTGGAAGATACTATTTCCAAATGAATTTACAACTTTTTCAGAAGCATTTTGAGCAGTCACCCCACTGAAATGAATGAATTTGAGTCTCTATTTCAGAAAGGGTAGATTTAGGCTAACCTGTGATATTTTTGAGATTTTTATTTTTCCTTTGTTAGTAAAGAAGAGAAAACTTGGTGTAGGTTCCTTGGAATAAGATGCAGTATTCCCATTAATGTAGTGGAAATGTGGTCAGGCTGCTGGACAAAGCTGTGCAGAAGGTAGAGTTTTCATGAAGCACTCGATTTTAAAATATGGCTTAATTTTAAAATACGGCTTAATTTTAAAATACTAAGAAGCTAATACATCAGAACTCCTCACGCAGGAAAATGTTAAAAACCCTTGGGATGATTTTTTTTAAAAGTAATTTAAATATCTTGTATAAAACTGCTCTGTCTTAACGCTTGACTATGTTTGCCTGCTTCCTACAGCACAAAACTAGTTTCCCTCTTCTGCTTTTCTGCAAGCCCTTCTCCCTGCCAGTACCTTTTCAATATGTAGTCCAGTTTCAGCTAAACTTGACGGAGGAGCCGGTGCTTAAGAAATACTAAGTTCCTGTGGAGTTAATGAAGACCACTAGCTGTGTAGAGGGGAGATCCGAATGAGAAAAGGCAGGAGCGAGTGTTCCGGCGGTGCTGGGGGACGGCAGCAGAACGTCCCCGCGGCGTGGCTTGGGCTGGAGGCCCTGGCTGGTCTTCCGACGGGCATGTGCGGAGGCTTCGGTAGGCAGCCGTGGTGCTGCCGGGAGGGAGAGGGCTGGGGTGTTGGAGGTGACTCAATGGGGAGAGGAGGAATTAATGAGGTGGCAGGGTAAGAAAATGGGATGTAATTTATCAGGAAATGAAGTTTCTAGAGTTCTGGTGTGTGCAAAGCAATATGTTCGTATTGTAACAAGGTACAGTGTAGCCGCTCTTAGGTGATGCAAAAAAAACCCCTTAGAAATGAAAATGTTTCATTCTGGAGTGTCAGGATGTCTTTTGATACTGGCAGATTTCTTGTTTTCTTTTTCTTTTGAAATTACATTGGTAAGTCTGCAAGACACTCTTGGTTTGATGGGACTATAATACCTCTGGAATATATATAATTAAAAAACAATTAATCTCTTCATGGCTTTTTTTTTTTAACACAATATATGCATAGACAATGTGTACTCTACCTGTACAGGCTTCTGTGGGCAAAGGATGGGGAAACGGGTTAACCTGTGCAATTTATTGCAGTTCTTCCTTCATGCCTACTGGTTCCTAATAAAGTACTGTTTTATTAGCATAATAAATGATCATAAAGATTAAGGGTATGATCCCTATTCAAATTACTGTGCAGGAATTAGCAATCAGATGCCGACTGCTGAAGACTTTGCATCATGTTTGCAAGTCAAAGAAGCCACAGTGTAGTTAACGCCGCAAACAGGAGCGTGTTACGTACTGGTGTGCTGCGGGCAGCTAGTACAGCCAGTAGAAAACTGATTTTTTTGTTTGTTTGTGTATAAATAAGCAAAGCTATAGTTGTTTTGGTTTTTTGTGGGGTGTTCCTCCCCCCCCCCCCCCCCAATATATTCACTTTTGATGTGTTTGGGAAGTTCATAGGATGTACGATGAGTAGGAAGCTGAAAAATGACCTCAGGATATTAGTCTTTTAATCGTGTTTCATTTGCATTTTTGCAAGCTGTTTGAAACTTCACTTTGGAAGGACTTCTTGCTTTATCTTCTGAAACCTTTTCTTTGGTACTTGATAGTGGGAAGGGAAACTGAAGTGTGGGGTTTGGGGGGTGGGGTGAGATCTAATTATGGCAGGTGGGATAGATTTTTATTTTTAAATTTGGAAAGTATCTCAAGAACACTGTATTTTGCTTTGGCTCAGATTTCTTGGGAGAACCAAATTGCTTTTCTCTAACCTTTTTGCCTCTGTTCCTTCTGCATATGAATGTCTGTGGCTGTAGATTGCTAGTAATTTCCTCCTCTAGTGTCCCTATTTTTAGGTAGGCTATCTAGTTGTTAAGTGGTAGCAAAATGCAACACTCCTGGGTCAGACTTTCTTTATGTATACATGTATGAATCAAAAATGTGCAATATTTTTATGCTTTGAAAACTTTCTTTAGTTTATAGTATAAAGGAGATGTTTTGTGGGTTCTTTTTTTCTTCCTTCTATTCTTACATCTAACGGTTTGGGTTAAGCAGAATTTTATTCCAGGTTCTGCAAGAAGCAGAGTGAACAAATTGAAAGATGCTCATCTGGGCTGAGAGTCACCCAGTGGTGGTCTGAATTCTTTCCTGGTCCCCCAAAAACTGTCTCCCACAGGAGTGAATGATGCGTTTTGGCTGCCATTTTACCTCTGCTTTACACCTATGTTTTCTAGGGTTTGTTATGCAGGCGCAACATCTTACAAATTAAGTACAAAACCTTTAAGTAAACATATTAAAGTTTGCTTAGAGCAGTATTGGGTTTTCTTTCTTTTTAAAAAAATTTCTCTCTTTTTCAGTTTCTCCTCTTTTAAACTAGCATCAAGACCGAACCCTCCACCCGTGCAAGGGAAATGCAGAACCTGTGTTAAAAGCCATGGGCGTATGTCTCAAATCTCCACTTAGATATGTGTGCAAGTTTTGAGAATGGAAATGGTTACTTTAGAGCGCTGTCCCGATGCCACATTTCTTTAATTTTTTAATTTCTATTTCAGAGATGATTCTGCTCGGTATCTGCAGTCTCTACGGCAGCTGTGGGCAAGTGTGTGTGTGATTATCTACCAAGCGTGGCTAGGAGTTGCCAGGACAACTCCCTGGCAGGAGGTAGCATTTGTGTCTCTGCCTTTGAGCAGCAGTGGCGTGTCAAAGCTCATCTCGGAGCCCCCTCCCTCCATTTGACAGTTGTGGCAAATAAGAACAATTTATTCCTGACAGCTTTAGTAACAATATCAACTAATTTATGCAGAACTTCTCCTGGGATAATTGGGATGCGGACATGCTCTGCATAAAAGCCAAGGGATAGGAGGAGACCCCCGGCTTACCAACTGCTACTCCCTGGAAGAGGCTGTAGGCCAAGCAGATTGCCCCTTTTCAGTAGAAATTAAGGGCGATAAGGAGGTTGGAAGACAAAGAAGCGAGCCCTGTGTGGGTCATCTGTCAGGAGCCCGCCATAGAGCTAGGGAGGAAACAATGGGAACCACTTCAGCTCAAACAATGCAACTTAGAAATGTGCATTTTTATTGGAAAAGGGAGTAGAAATGTTGGCTCTCAAGCACTTTCACGGAGAAATACCTTATTTCCCCCTTTTTAATTTAAAGCTCAAATACCACCTATTGAGCAGAAACTTTCCTAGTTTTTTGTCTTGTTTTGGAATGATCAGCAAATTATTCAAATTCTGGCTGACAAAGTGAGGTTTGTGGAAGGAGGACACGCTGAGTAGATGGAAAAAAGTGGCAAAGATGATGATGCCACTTTGTTAAGAGTTGATATTAAAAGTTAAAGAATCGTTTAAAAATACACTAATTCCTTGTAAATTTTCTCTGATCTTTGGAAACATTAAGCTTTATATTTAGATAGCATACAAGATGAGATGATTTTGTCTTTATTTTTGTCTGAGTGATTGGGGCCAGGTCTACAGATGGTAAATATTTGCATAATTCTGAAGTCTTAGGTATAAGATTTCAACTATGCTAATTTACACCAGCTGAGACTTCTGCTTTTTGTGATCCTTGAAAAAAGGAAACCCAAATCAAAAAAATAGATAAAAAGAAACAGGGACAAGAAGAGACAAGGTTAAATTGAATTTTATATGCTGTATCCGATGGGCACCTGCTGATTTGGAACTGTAGAAGTTCTTCTGTGTTAATGATGTGTTTATTACTTTGCTCATAAAGCTGAATCAGTTAGGTTTTGACTCAGAATTTTCTTAATGACTCTTGCACAAAGAAGTTTACATTTTAAAGGGCATCTCTGCAAACATAAGATTAAAAGGCAGTGTGAAGATTTTAGAAGAATAAATGTCCATGTTTTAGTCTTATTTCATATTGGTTATTAATTCAGTGACCCCTGCTGGGGAGGACTTAGATAAACAGAGTCAGGTACCCATTTCTTTTTATGAAAAATACCCTGTTTTGGGCTCTATGATGAGTTTTTGTAAAACAATAAGACAAACAATCCACCCTTTTCACCGCATCTTTCTGATCCTAGGCCATTGAAGAGTAATCTTTGGGGAAATGACTGTCCTGCGAGTCACAGGAACTGAGCGACTGTGTCTGTGACCAATTACAATAGGACGTATATGGTAAAATGTAATATTTCTGACTGGTTCTTCTTGATTCCTTCTGATGAGCTGATTGTCTTTGTTCCATGGAATATGCCAAGGATGATTTCTGATCTTCTCTTCTATTGTATTGTTTCTTTAAAAAAAAAAAAAAAAAAAACAACCAAAACACATTAAAAGGTCTAGATGATGGCATTTCCTTTTCTGAATGCCCCTTGTCCTTGCGGAGGTGTCATTTAGGTATATGTGCCAGCATTTATTTCTGTAAGCAGGACATTTAAAGAGGAAAAAAATTCCTAATGGAGAGAGAGGAAGGTAGGAGGACGTTTTCCCATAACATTGTAAGAAAACCACTATTTCCCTCCTTCACTATATGATTGTATCCAAAGAAACGTGTGAAAAGAGATTGTTTTGAAGATTAAGCTGTCTTCTCACACTGGCTCCGCAACACTTTCCCGTGCAAGCATAGCTGTGAGCTGATAGTACAGTTGGCGGAAGTCCTGACCGACAGACCACGCATGAGTTGGCCCGTGACCATGATCATTGCTTCTCCACACCTGTGTGCGCAGAAGATTCAGGCAGCACTTTGTCGCTTCTTGCCTCTGTGTGCAGGTAATAACTGTCAATAACCAGTCTGAGAGAAACTCAACTTCTTGAGTGCTTCTCAGGACCCAAGGTCAGAAAAAGTTGCCTTGTTATCATATTCTGCTTCAAAGCTTGTCAAAAATACTGCTTTTCCTTCACCTTGGCCCAATTGTGTAGGTCTTTACACCCTGGGGATGGGCCACATATACCAAGAGGGGAGACACCAGCTAAAATGTGGCGGGTTTGTTTGTTGAAACATTTGGTTTTTTATCTGGAGCCTCTTGGGAAGATTTGGGGGGAAAAAAAGAAAAATATGAAGGCACCAGATGCTGGACACTGGTATTGTGTAGTCACATATTTCACGGCTGTCACTCGGTTGTCCCTGTGGGCAGGATGCATCTCACATGGGTGCGTGCCCGGGAGGCGAGATGAAGGCGATGCCTGAGCCTGCTCCCTGTTGAGAGGGTGGGGGGAGCTGGTGTCATTGCGGGTTGTGGTATCTGGGGATTATTCTTTTTGTTGTTTCTTTTCCTTTTTTGCCCAGCACTTCATAACCCTCAGAGCATGTTGTAGAGATGACTTTCCTTGGTTCTCTTCTGAGTGGCAGGACTTACATTTTGGAGAAATATAGCTTATCAGTAAAGTATAATTGTGGCCCTTGCTTCATCTGTCTCCCCTCCATCCTTCCAGGAGAAACACCAGCACTCGGAGGGAGCTGTAAGCCCAGCTCAGCCACTTCTTCACTGTTGACTCTGTTTTTTCAGTGATGATTAAATACCTCCTCCATAGCCGGAAGGGTGTGATGGCCGCCTCCTTAGAAGATGAAGCTATTACGATCCATTTCTGAGGCTGAACGACGTAACTTGTGGTATTCCTGTGTTTGGATAGCCTTGTGTGCTTGCATATGTCTGGCAAGAGGAGAAGGAAAAATCAGCTCTGCAAAGAAACGGCATCCCTCAGTTTTGATTTTACACATGAGAGGTTCCTATTCAAGCATGTGAGAATCTATGAATGTTGGCATGTTGTTTAGGGGAAAAAAGTACAGTAATTTTCCCCTCTTTCTTTCCCTCCTCCTGCCCTGCACCTCTTCCAGCTCCATCATGTACAATTATTTTAGTAGCCAGAGGACTCTCTAATTTTCAAAATACATAAATCACGAATAGTGTCAAAAAATTGATCTGTTAGTGAAGATACAGTCAAAACAAATTGGAGGCTGAATTCAGGCGGTTTTTTGTTGTTAAATTGTTCTGTTTTCACTGAAATGGGATGACCCACCTCCGTGTATCTTAGAGGCTTCTGCAGGTGCTGATGTTCTCTGGATGGATTTCCACCCTCCAACTGCTGTAGCATGTTTTTTTCTTTGAACAGCATTCTGGGGCAATTTAAATCTTTTATTTTCCATCATTTACAGGCATAGTAAGGGTGGTGAGGCTTGGCTAAAAGATGGGGCTAGAGAAAATACTGTTCCTGTGCTGTCTCTCTTGACCTTTGAAGATGATACCATGCAAGTTCACTATTTCTTCAGTCTATAAAATTGTGTTCTTTAAGCTTTGGAGAAGTGACTTGGCTGCTCTATCTGAACAGATTTACGTGTGCAAGGCTGCACAGATCCTCTCTGATAGCCATAATCCTATGTTACAAGATTTCTGTGGTTGTTTAAAGGAAAGAAATGCCTCCAGTAGTTACAGTGTCAGACAGAAAGGGACATGTCTAGCTAGTAAGATTTATTTGCAGGTCACCTGCTATACAGTTGCACCACTTCACCTTTCGGAAAGTGAAGTGGTGATTTATTGTGGGATGTTTTTGTATGCACCAAGTATTTTTGAGCCTGGAGCCTCAGAAAAGGGCACTTTATATATTTACATTAGGAAAAGTGACTTCCAAAGTAAAAGTCAGCAAAAGATTTAATTAACCTTTTCACTATAAATCTAACTCTGTTGATTGTCTTCTGCTTCCTCCTCCCTTTCCTTTCTTTGTTGTTCTCTTTGTTGTAGACTGATTTTTGTTGCCTATATTTAGATATTGCATGCATCAACTGCTTTTGCCAGCTCTAGCCTGTCTCGGTCTCTGAAACAGCCTTATTTTTTCATCTCTGGGTCTCCCATTGTGACTTTGGCTGCTTTATTACTTCCTCTAGTCCTGATAAATTTTTAATTGAAAAATCAATATAGACCCAAGAATATAGGGTCAGCAAAGAAGTTTTGTAACCTACCAGGGATAAAAGTTTAAAATATTAGTTTTACCTCAGGGCTTTGCAATTTCTCTTGAAGGAATATTATTTATGGGAGTGAAGGAAGTGAGAAAGTGCGTTCTAGCAATCGGAGTACTGCTTTTGAAGGATAATCAGAATTATTTATAGCATTTTGATTTGCCCCCCAGTTTTAAAATATTTTAGTTTCAGAGAGAGTTAACAACATATTGAATCCACTTTTGCAATTTCTTCTGTGCCCGGTTATACAAGCTGCCTGATGAGCTGTGCCATCAGTGTTCAGCCAAATACTTCTCCAGAAATCAAGCTGGATCCAAATTAAGCACTTACTGAGATCCAAACAATACTTTGATTATTTTCTGCATTAACCCTGCTCTCTTCCTAGATGATGCTGGAAATAGAAGCATGGGAAACTAGGTGATAATCAAAGGGCATGGCAATATCTCTGTCTGCGTTAGGAGGTTGAGCAGCACCGTAGCAAGACAGCTGGTGGAGAGGGTCTGGTGTCCGCGCTAGGTGCATTTGGGAGGTTTACCTTGAGCAAGCTGTGGCCTGATCCCAGGGCCCTGTGGATGCATACAGCACCGCTTCGGGTTTAGCTTCTGCTCAAGGGATCCAGTTTAGTGCTGGAAGGCTGCTCCACCATGTGGATTGAGCACAAGAGGTCGGAGATAAAAGGAGCTGTGGAAAGCGCTATTGAGATCCAAGCCGAAATGCTAATATGGGTGTTTTCCATCTGTCCCTGAAGTACCATAGTTTTGAGAGAAATCCCAGTGCTGTAAGATTTCAGCTGCCTTTTGTATCTCCTAACTTCTGCAACAGATGTACGATGTTTTGATACAATATCATGTATGCTGGGGTTTTGGTTATTAAAACTGTTTATTTTAAAAGATAACTAACCCAGGAAAAACCATGTTGTTTTCAAGCTACATACGTCTTGCTTCGGTGCAGTTTTTAGAAGCGCTGTCTACAGTAAATTGTTGGTCTTTTTTTACTGTAGAAGCTTAAAAGGGTATGACTTTGCACATATTTGCACTAATATTAAGTATGTGAATCTACCTAGTTATGCTAATGGTGAGCAAGCATATCACAAACTTAATTATGTTGTAAACTCACGTTAGTTCATCTGATTCTTCTTTAAGCTTAGTAAAAGCTTCAGACATGAGCTGACTTATGGATTCATATCAAAATCAGGTGACAGATGTGCAGGGGTTTTTTTCTACTGCGAGTAAAAATTGCAGAGTATGATAATTCAGACAAATGAAGGTGTAATGTCAGAAAGATGTAAAAAAAGTGCTTTATAAGTTTTGCATCAAAATTGGGGAAGATCTTTTTTTGGCTATTTGCAGTAGCAGGTTATGAAATTTGAGGACTGTTGGCGGTATAGAAGATCCTTAAACTTTACTGTCCATCTAGGAGGCTGTCCTTGAATAAAGCAGCGCTGCATCTAGCTTGCTCTATTATTTCTCGAAATGAATCAGGCACATCTTGAAGTCTGTGCACAGCTCCTAGGGCAAGCTCCAGCTGGCTCGCTGTGAAGTGCTTTGGAAGGCCTTCCGATGAGTTCCTATTGTTTCATTACATCTGAAAGCCAAGAACAGGACTTCTGGTGGTTCTGCCGCTGCAGCCTCACTGCTGCGGGGAGGCCAAAGGCAAGCAGCCCTACTTGGCTGAGTTGGAGGAGAGTCAGAGCCCTCGGTGCCAACTTGCTCTGTAACGTGATTAACCACGCAGGGTGGAGAGCTGTTCTTGGCCGACCACTGCAGCTCTGACTGCAGAGCTGATGGTTTCTTTCATGAAACCCACCAAATGACAGTGAACTAAACTACGAGTAGTCAATTATTTATTTTTTTTCCTCTGGTCAGGTTGGAGTTTACTACCTGTGCTTGCAACTAGTTTTACATTGAGGGCTTTGAAAGTTGTAATTGGCTTTCAGAGAGATGCATTCAGCTTTGTAAATACTACTAGTGTGCAGTTAGTAAATATGTAAGAAGTAGAGCTGTCTGTGTTTATGCAGGTTTTTTAATTGGAATGTCTTGAACCCAGACTTCTCTGTAAGAAATACTGCAGTAGTACAAATGTAGCTGAAATAAAATTATTTGCTGTGACTTGTTCGAACATATTTCAAAGAATTTTAAGTCACATCACTCCAGCAACGGTGCTTGGAACCCGTTCTGTGATAACAATGTCAAGCTGTAAATTGTAAATCTTATTTTTCCTTAACAGGAATAGAGTATCTTTTAATATGCATTGCAACCAACTGTTGACCAATTTACTGCATGGCTTTGATCTGCGAGAGGTGTGCAGTTGTACACTTGGTGATGCAATTCCCTTTGCTATGTGATGCTTAACTATCGTTTAAATAGAATTTCTCCTGTAAAAGATCCTCTGTTGTCTTTTCTTATGGATTTGATGATAGTTTTTATTCACCTGCAAATTCATTTGTGTATGCCAGTATACTTGAGAATCCGGGTAAAGACATTTATTTATGCTTGACCCTTGTGGAATAACACTGTGGTTTGAAAGAGGGGAAGAGTCTTCATGTCCAAGTGACAAACAGGGTTTGGATGGTGTGTGTTTGGCACTATAACTGGTAATTTAAAAAATGTGACTGATTTCTTCCTTAGCTTAAGTCTTTCATTATGCTACTTCAAAGCTAATTTCTTTCTTATTTTCTTGAATGGTAACTTCCATTAATTTTACTCTAGGTAATGACACAATTATATGTAATCATTGACACAATTCAATATGCAATACATCAGTTCCTTTGTGCAGTGATTGTGCAGCCTTTTCAGCTGCTTGAATTTGGATGGTTTCCATCTTGTGCATTGCCAAGAGCAGTTCTGGAGTCTCTGACATTTTGTCTGACATTAGTCAAGACTAGTAAAGCAAGGTTCCTTGGCAGTGGTTCTGCAAACTTGTCCATTTTGTAGGTGTTGATTTGATGCTCAGGAGAAAGGGATGAGCCAGCTAAAAGATGGTATCTTCCATGTGAAGTAGTGGCTAAAGTATTCACATGAAATAAATAAGAACTCATCTAGCAAGAAGTCTCCTGGAGATGCGGGCGGCATATTTGTTTCAAGTGCTAATGACAAAAAATTTCATATTCATTCCCTTGAGCTAGGATTTTGAAAATAGAAAGTGAATATTGATGATATAAAAAAAAAAACCACAAAAGTTTTCGATGCAGTCCATGTCTGCTGGCTTTACTGCTTGAATGAAGACTGCAAGACTGCCTGCTGATTTTGTGTATCTGAGCCAAATTGTGCCTCTTATTCAAAATGTTTTATTTGATACAGATCTCTACTAATATCCTTAATCGGAAGGCATGCTGTTGAGCCCCAGAATCTCAACCTTTTTCCACAAGTGCAGGCACCTGAACTCATTGCAGATGTGTGGGTGTAAGTGGGATCAAAACTCAGCCCCTGCAGAGGAAATCTGTCTTGCAGATTCCAGCAGTGCACAGGTGATGCTGGGGGACTAGCAATGAGATCAAGGTGTTGCTAAATGGGAATCAATAAATGCACGATTGTCTTGAGCTCCTTAAGGAGTGCGAGTCAGGAATCTCCCGGCATTTTGAAGAACTCTGTAAAGTGGCAGTGTTAGTGGCGTGCGAGCGCTCGGGAGCACCGGGGAGTCCCAGGTGCTGGCCAGCAGATAAGGTGATAATGATTCCTTGCACTACGGGAACGAAGGAAACCATAAAATCCATCTCCTTTTCTTTTTGCATGTCGTCTGATGTCTTTGATCATTCACTTTCAGTATATTCCTCTAAGGTTTGCCACTTTTAAAGCTGCCTTTGATATGATGCTCTTACATACTTCAGTGGAGTCCCTTGTACACTATGAACGTGCAGCAGCTGAATTATCTGCCACCCGCCTCAGCTCACAGGCTGGATACCGGGGACTTCAGTCCCTTCAGGGGTGGCTAGACATCTGTCCTCCAAAGAATTTTTTCAAAAATACTTTGCTGGCACTTTCCTCTTTCCTATAGGTGGCCGGTCAATGCTGCTTTGTCCTGACAGGTACAAAAAAGCTTAGCTGAAGTGGGGACGCATGCGGGTGCATGGGGGGGTTGGTGTAGGGGAGAAGGGAACTGAGCTTTGTAACCCCAAATGTGCCATCCACTGAGCAACTAAGGCAGGCTTGGATAATTAGCTGTTAGTTAGGAGGAGATCTGCTTGCCTAATAAAGGGGGCTAGGTTACCCACTGACAGTTTGGTCTTGCTTCTTTCTTTTTATTGCTATTTTTCTGATGGTGAAACCTCTGCAATGGTTTCCTGGGAATAAAGAGTGCTTCTAGATATATGCAGGACCGTTTTGCAGAATTTAAGATCTTAAGAATTCTTAAGAATTTAAGTAACAGCAACCTTCCTGAGCCTACAAAAAGGTGCTCAGTTTCTAGTAAATTCTACATGCTTTGAGAATAAATTGAAAGAAATCCTGTTAGTTTAGCTCCTGTGAAATTCTGTAGGCTAATTCCACTTGGGCAGGATGACCGATACTGTGCTTATTGCTGTCAAACTTTCACAATAAGCAACTTTGGTGCCTCAACAGAACAGTCTGTAAGGAGCTATTGCAGCTTATGCATTTAAGTGAAACATTGATAGGTATAGGTAGGTTGGTTCCAGCTTTTAGACTTCTGCCAAATTCCTATCTCAATCTTCCTTTGTATGTGGGGAACCCCCTGTTCTGAGTTGTTTGGTAGGTACCTTGAACCTAGCTGGACTTCTGTAAGGCCTTTGACACTGTTCCCCACAACATCCTTCTCACTAAATTGGAGACATGAATTTGATGGGTGGACTGTTGGGTTGATGAGGAATTGGTTGGGTGGTCACATACAGAGGGTAGTGGTCAACGGCTCAATGTCCAGATGGAGATGGTGATGGGTGGTGACTCTCAGGGGTCCATGTTGGGACTAGTACTCTTTAATATCATCAATGACACAGTGGGATCGAGGGCACCCTCAGCAAGTTTGCAAGTGACACCGAGCTGAGCGGTGCACTTGACGTGTCTGAGGGACGGGATGCCATCCAGAGGGACGTGGACAAGCTCAAGCAGTGGGTCCGTGTGGACCTCCTGAGGTTCAACAAGGCCAAGTGCAGGGTCCTGCCCCTGGGTCAGGGCAACCCCTGGTATCAGCCCAGGCTGAGGGATGAAGGGGTGGAGAGCAGCCCTGCCGAGAGGGACTTGGGGGTCCTGGGGGATGAAAAGCTGGACACGAGCCGGCAATGTGCACTCCCAGCCCAGAAGCCAACCGTGTCCTGGGCTGCCCCCAAAGCCGCGTGGCCAGCAGGGCGAGGGAGGGGGTTCTGCCCCTCTACCTCGCTCTGGGGATACCCCCCTGCAGGGCTGCGTCCAGCTCTGGAGCCCTCAGCACAGGAGAGACATGGACCTGCTGGAGCGGGGCCAGAGGAGGCCCCAGCAACGCTCCGAGGGCTGGAACCCCTCTGCTGGGAGGATGGGCTGGGAGAGCTGGGGAGGTTCAGCCTGGAGCAGAGAAGGCTCCGGGGAGACCTTCCTGCAGCTGCCAGGGCTGAGAGGGGCTGAGGAGAAAGATGGGGACAGGCTTTTTAGCAGGGCCTGTTGCCATAGGACAAGGGGTGATGGCTTTAAACTAAAAGAGGGCAGATTCAGACTGGATATAAGGAAGAAATTTTTCACACTGAGGGTGGTGAAGCCCTGTCCCAGGTTGCCCAGAGAGGTGGTGGATGCCCCATCCCTGGAAACATCCCAGGTCAGGCTGGATGGGGCTCTGAGCAACCTGCTCTGGTTGCAGGTGTCCCTGCTCCCTGCAGTGGGGCTGGACTGGATGGCCTTGAAATGTCCCTTCCCACCCAAACCATTTGATGATTCTACCTTTCAACTGTGTTGAATCAGCTGCTAACTGAGGTACATCCACCCTTGCCTGTTCTGCCTCTTCAGGAGTTGCATCTACTTGGTCTTGGTTTTGGTGCTGCCTGGCTACATCTCTCTCATGGGCAAGTGCCATGTTATCAGGGGTTTGTTTGTTAAAAGGGAAGAAACTGTCTTGTTTCAGTAAAATTTTGGTAATTAGTCTGACTTCTGTCTGCCCCAGGTAATGCTGGATCTCCAACTGGGCCAGGTGTGGGACCTCCTCTGACTTTGCTGAAGAGCTGTAGACTATAGTGCTAATTACAGGAGACACAAGATCTTCCTTTCTCTTTGAAAGTAGTGTCCAAAGGATAGGAAGTTAACTTGCTGGTCGGTTTGTGAAAGAAGTGCTTTGTTTCAGAGTGTTTATTATGGATATTTGGCTCAAGTGGGATGGCCCTGGAAGTATACTGCTTTTCCTCCAGTTGATAAAGATTTGCGTTAAGAACTTGAAACAAAATACAATTTTATATTAAAGATATGATGAGATTCCATAGAAATTATTTTAAGCATTGAACAGAAAATATTAACCTCAGTGGGAGCAATTACGAGGTTATCTTTTTAAAGACCGTATTTGCAGTATTTCTTATGGGTTAAGTGCATCTGACTCCCATTTAACGACAAAACAAAAATGAGAGATGTCTGGACACAGTGGATTTTCATAGCTGTTTCTGTACTCATTACCTTGATGTTACATATCTGTGCAATTCTTTTTTCAGTGCATTTGTACTGTGCTTTTTTTGGAAGGTGTCTTTTTGTTTTGTTTCTGGGTTTTTTCCCCTCTTAACGATGCTGCTGCATCCTTCTTCCCTCTCCCTCTTAAGAGCTGGTTGGTGGTATGGGCTGCAGTGGTACTAATTGCTGGCTATTGCGTTCCCCATGCTTTCTTCTCTGTGCATTTTTCAGTAGTTTTGCTGTTGGCAAGCGTGTGAGGAAGGATGGCTCCTCTCCCCGAGGCTATGGAGGGGGATTACTGTAAATCAGGTGGGTAAATGACAGCCAAGAGCAAAGAAGGGTTTGGACTGAGCCCCTCACAAGAGCCCATGGGTGAAGTGACAGTTGTGGGTGTCCCCCAGGCTGCAGTGATGCCTGCTGAGGCATGGGGCTGCCTTTGGAGCTAGGACCGCCTGCGCAAAAGCTGCAGGCCTGGCTCTGTGCGAGGGGAAGGGACGCCTGACTTGGCGGAGGGACAAGGTGGAAGCATCCCAGGTTGGTGTGTTGGGTATTGGAGCTTTCATGCCCACTGGTGAGAAAGGTGGTGTTGGTCCAAGCCCCGTGCCTCTGGGGAGGAGTTTTCCAGTATCCGGAGCCAAGTGATAAGGGCTTATTCCTCCTGCTTAATTCCTTTTTTTTTTTTTTGCTGTGTTGCTGTTTTTGTTGGATAGCTTTGTTGCTTTTAGTATTGCTTGCAAAAATCCCCACCAGCACCACTGTAACCGTTGCTTCCACTGCATTCTCAGCTCAACCCTGGCCCCTACCAAACTAGTCATCTGTTCAGGTGTGGTGTGATACATGTGAAGTTTGATATTCTTGGGGGAAAGTTACAGTGCTGAGATAAATTAGTCTGAGGACAGATGAATCTCATTGACTGGCATTTTACTGCTGGATTTGACTGTTGAATAATAACCTGGTTAGTAAGAAATGGGCTTGTCACTCAGCAGGCTGCAGGAGTTTTCAACATCTCTAATTATGAGGACTGAATTTCTCCCAAGCAAAATCAGTTTCCTGGAATACTTGTCTTCTAGGATGTGTAGCATTTAGTGTGTTCTACAATATCCTTAACACAACACTATTTGGACTTATTTTGACACTTGTTGCCTTAGCAAACCATGTATTTTTGCTGTACTTTTAGTTAAGAGAATTAATGGCCATTTAAGAACTATGTATTTATTCAGTCAGTTTTAAGTAATATAGCAACCCCCCCCCCCTCCAGGTACTGGTAATAGGGAATTAATGTTAAGGCTGTAGCCCTGGAATAAAGGACTGTTCCTTTTTAAAACTAAAGGGTACTTTGAAATTACATTGCTTCAAAGCAATCTGCTTTTTGTTTGCCTTTAGAAGTACTAAAGCTGCATTTTGCAAAAATGTGCACGGCTTTCCAAGGAAAGGTTATGTGGGAATTGCCATATATTACATGTCTTGGAAAGATCTCAATGCCCATTTACTGTTAAATTTTTCACCGAAGATATAGGCCTTGGCATGGCATTTCTGGTACTGGGGTTGCGGAGGTCCAGATGTCAAACACTTGCTATGCTGTACATGAAGACAAGAAAAAAAGTCAGGGTCCTGCCTCGAGTTTGAATTAAAACCTTCTTTGTTCACATTCTGATTATTTTTTTTTTTTAATTATTCTTGACCAGTTTCTCCTTTTGAAGCTAAAAGCTGACAAATTTGGTCAATAAAAGCATCTGAACTTTAAACATTATATTCCTAGGTTTCTTTCTGCTTTTAGTCAGTCAGCATCCCTGTTTGTCAGAGAATCCTGGTGAAGTTCCACTCCTTACTTCATTTGGTCTTAATTATTTAAAGAAGAAAGCTAGGTATAGTGGTTCGGCTAGCAGGAGATGGTGTCTTTTCAATCTGGGATAAGAGTACTGTCTGGTAGTCAGTCGTGGTGCCTCTGAGCCCAGAAAGTCTGTGACTTGTACCTATGAGTATGTGAGAGAGATATTTTGTGTTGGGGGGCAGCTGCTGTCTCATCCTGTATCTGGGGTGACTTTCACAGAAGCCCTGAATAAGGATTGAATTTGTGCTTCTTCCTTTTATCTGCCATCTACTTAAGAGAACCTCCTAAGTGCCCTCTCTAAACCCTCTTGTGTAGGTGACCACAGTCATCTTACTCTTCTGAAGTCCACTGAGCACGTGCCCTGTTGAGCCCATGACTTGTTCAAGCTGTAATTTAAAATCATTGTGCTTAAAAGATCTGGAGAATTGTTTCACTTGACAACTTAACTTTGTTAAGTGACCATTTCTGGCACTTTGTTTTGCTGTTCCTGCCCTGGAGTTTTCTCTCATCCATAATTTTTTGCCTTTCTTAGGGCTCGTGGGTTCAGACTTCTCGCATCTCTCTTCTTTAAGCAACGTGATAGAGATCCAGAGGTTCAATGGTCAACACATCTGGCAGGATGCTTCCTTATTCGCAGGTTCCCGGGTGTGTCTCGGAAGCAGATTCACACGCAGCACTGTCCGAGTGCCACATGGGTTTTGCAGCCTCAAAGGCTTTGTTTGTCACCTCCCTGTGCAAGCACAAACCTGTAATGTTTCCATAGCAAGTGGTGAAATTCCATCTCCGTATTTGAGTGTGGGGGGTTGAGTGTAATACCAAAGCATTGCAGGGTGAAATGCCCGAGTGATCTTAAACATTGTCAGTTGTAGCTTGTCTTTTTAGAGAGCTGCAGTCCATCAGTATCTGTGCTTTTTGCTGGATGGTTTTCAAATCCTCCCCATAAATTCTCCCTTCCCGTCGTCCTACAGGTTGCTTCACTAAATCATACCAGACGCCGTGAGCTCGATTCTCCAGTCCTGCCCCGTGTAGTCAATTCTACCTGCGTGAAGTGGGTGTCAAGTGTTGCCAGATGGTGGTGGTTCATTCTCCCTGAGCCCAAATCACTACTGCCCTGTATATCTTGCAGTTGTCAGCATAGGTGTGAAAGTATAAAACATTACTGGCCATATATTATGTTAAAAGTACTTCTCCAAAGAATGATAAATGCATCAGTGGGAAGCAAGGGAGCCAATTACTTAGCATGATTAAAAGCAAACAAATGACCTATAATTGCATTTCATAACTAAAAATTTGCTGCATATTAATATATTTTTATTATTGAGTTTATTAACACTTCATAAAACTGTACAACATGCATTACTAATAGCTGCTATATAATTGCAATATATTCTAAGTTTTCAGCTCTACATGCTTTCAAAATGGGATTTAGTATAAAGGCGGAGAGTAATTTTGAAATAGGAGTTTGTACAAAGGCTAGATAGTGGTTTTGGTTAGATAACGTCTTAGGACTGTGTGGCTCTTGCTTTTAATTCAATGCCTGGCTATTCAGAGGACCCAGCAGTGAAATATGTAAGCCCAGACTCTGGCCATTCCTCCTGATCTAGATCATGTCTTTTTTAAAAAAAAAAAATTAAAAACCAAAACGAGCCACACACAAACAAACCCCCAAAACCCAAACAACAACAACAAAAAAAATCAAAAAACCCCCATACAACACAGATTCATGAAAGTTGCTGGCAGTGACAAGACTGCTGCATTACTTAACATCTTTCTTCAGTGCTTGTACATCCAAATATTGAATAGATGGGCTCTAGCAGAGCTCTGAGTGAATGGTTTTGGTGACTTATGTGCTCTAAAGTACCTTAAGTGCTGGAGGGGGTGGGCGGAATTAACAGTAGTGTGGAAAATAAATGAGAAATAGATCCAAAGTTTTGGAAAGGAATGTCCTGGGGCTTAAGGTTTGAGACATCTGCTAATGCAGACTTTTGTAGATCTGTGAAAATAATGCTTAAGGACGCTCGCACCCCGTGCTATGCGTGCCAGGGACTTGGCTGAGGTAAGAAAGAGCAGCAGTTGTACCAGAAAGCTATCGCTGAGCGTGGGCTCATCCCGCCTCTGCGTGGGCTGCCCCGCTGGCCACAGCGAGCAGCACCTTGAAATCCCTGTGACTACCTGGGGATGCTGCTGCAAAATCTCAATACCCTTAAATTAAAAAAAAAAAAAAACACACAACAACAAGAACAACAAAAAACCAAACTAAAACAAAAAAACCCCAAAAACCCAAAAAACAAAACACAAAACCAACCAAACAAAAACCTCCAAAACCTACCAACAAAAACAACTATTCTGCAAGCAAAAGGGTGCTATCTGTATGACAACACTCAACACTTTACGGAGGGATATGAATAAAGCTGAGTATTGTGGAACATGTTTGTAAAACATGGATTGTTCCCATCCCAGTTCATAGGAGGCTGAAAACTGGTGTCTCCTCACCCCAGGATCTAGCTTGATTGCAGCACGGGGGAAGGTTTAAGACTGCAGCTGTTCAAGAGGTAAAAACATGTCTCTGACTGAGCTGTATTGAAGATGTGCATCTGCATATTTAGATCCAGTTGAAGCTAAATCATAAAACACAATGATAAACGTTTTTGTGGTGTAAACATGATCTGATCAACAGCTAATCTTCTGAATTATGCCCCTTGAATTTTTTGTGTTTTTTCTTGATAACTATAGGCATTTTGAACTGAATTTTCTGACGTGACAGATTGTTGCTTTGAAGTTTAACTTCAAACTGCTTTTACTCTTGCATTCAAATATTATATAACTGCAGATTTCATTGTCACTGGGTATATTTTACTGCTTTAAACATATTTTTGTGCGATGAATGGAGTTGCGTTACAATAGCAGCAGTGATGCTGTGCGTTTTGCTTGGAAAATACGCAGATTTATCATTTGTAGTAGCTGAGGAAGGAAAGGAAAGAAAAAATAACATCCAGGTGCATTTTCTTCTGAGATCCCATTAAAATGGAACAACATGTTCTTCTTTCACTGCAAAGTGTCCTGAAAGCTTGCCTGAGTTATGCAGTGATTTCAAGCAGCCACTTCATCACCTGTGTGCTACAAATGGCCATCCTGCTCAGCAGATGGTAGGTGTGAAAAATGGGTGATAGAGTGTGAGATGCACTTGTGTTGTGTCATCCAAGGATTCCCCAGAGCCAGGCTGGAGCAGGGACAGATGGATGATCCACCCTCTGGAGCGGGGATCGCACACTCCCTGATCCAGCTCCGCCAAGGTTGATGTCCAAGTGGGCTCTGATTTTGTTGGCTTGCTGTAATCGCCTGTCCTGAAAAACCAGCAGCCAGGAGGTCTGTCTGGAGGCTCCTTGAGGTCTGGAGCCTGCTTGATGTGGACGGGAATATCAGTACACAAGTGGACATGTCAAATTTGAGTATTTTGTTCTTGTTTGGTATACTACTTGTAGTTGCCTATACTACTTGTGCTGGTTGCTTGTGCTTGATTTAAAAAAAAAAATTAAAAACCTGCAGGCTAAATCAATACTTAAATATTTTCACTAGCTGTTATTTTTATTACAGCATTTTGTAGGAGAGCTGAAAACGGTATAATACAACACAAAAAAGACGTGAGTAGGGAGGAAAACCAGAAGATGCATCCAAATTAAATAAGATATGGGTAGCTTTTCAGTTCACCTGATTTCACAAAAGAAAAGGCGTTCAATCAATTTATGCCATCAATCAAGATTTTGCCTAAAAAGTCAGATTTTGAACAGATAAAGGACTAAAACCTATAGTTGAAGGAAGAAATGCAAAGACTGAATAGATTAAATTCTCATCTGATTTGCTGGGATGTGTACTCACAGCTCACACTGGATTCGGTTACTAAGGAGTTAAGTTGAGGCAAAAAAATCAGCTCTACATGATGCTCATTTCAAACTTTGAAATGGATGGAAACTTCACCATAAAATATTCTGGAAAAAAACCCTTATGTACTGAATGTAAAAATGGGAAACTAAACCACATTAGTCACTACAGAATGGCACCCTGGACTCATAGCAAGCTGTCTGTGCCCTCTTTTTGTCTCTGTAACTAGAGACATAGTTTCTGTTTCACGTGGGTGTTTGGAAAGCGACCTGGGAGACAATATGCTTGCATAAAAACGGAGGTCTGATTTTTAAAACAAAGCAATTAAACTGGAGAACATGCAATGAACCTTTGCACAGAAATTGCTGTAATTCTTAAAGATAGGTAAGCTATATAATTATATGAGCTTGATTTATTTTTTTTTTTAAAAACGTTATCTACAATTTTCATGGCATTTTTCTTGAGTGGGGAACTTCCTTTCCCTTGCCAGGATCACTGTTTTAGGGAGCCAGAACCAGCTCGTGATTGAAGCTGTCATCTCAAATGGCCTGTGTCCACGCTGCACACGTGGTAATCAGTGGCTTCAGGAATATGTGAAATTAAAACGTACCACGGCGTTTGGCGTCCACACCATCTCTTGCAGGCACTCTACTCCTAGGTTGGGTAACTTTTCCTTCGGCTGCCTGTGGCAGGGTGGACTTTGTGGGGCTTCCCCCATGCCACGAGCCACCCTGTGGTGGCTTCCCGCAGAGGGGCCGCTCCAGCTGCCGTGTCCCTGAGGCTCTTGCAGCCTCCGTGGAGGCTGTGCACAGCCCTCGGAACTTGGTCTGGCACTGTTTTGCTGTCCCAGTGATGTTGAACCCGGATGTGTGTGTCAGTGCAATGTCTCTTGGCGTACATCCACCTCGTACTACTTGTATCAGGGTATCTTAAGTCTCTGTCTTTCTCAGGAGATCTTCAGCGTGGGTGTGGTGAAGCCAGTCATCTTTGTGGGCTCCCAGATCCATGCTGCGTGGCCAGAGCTTAAAAAAGAAAAGAAGTTGTGTCTGACTGAGAGCAAATGCACCATGAAGACATGGTCCTGTCTCAGCACCAGGCTGTGGTGACTTGCGTGCCACAGCAAAAGCTTGGTGTGGTGGGTTGTGCCGGGCTGGGGCCCCGTGCCCACCAAAGCCGCTCTGTCACTGCCCTCCGGAGCTGGGCAGGGGAGAGAAAATATAACGAAAGGCTGGTGGGTCGACATCAGGACGGGGAGACATCGCTCACCAATTACTGTCATTGGCAAAACAGACTCAACTTGGGGAAATTAATTTAATTTATTACCAATCAAATCAGAGTAGGATAATGAGAAATAAAACCTGAATCTTACAAACCCCTTCCCCCCACCCCTCCCTTCTTCCCGGGCACAACTTCACTCCCGATTCTCTCCCTCCTCCCCCCGAGCGGCGCAGGGGGTCGGGGAATGGGGGTTGTGGTCAGTTCATCACACCTGGTCTCTGCCGCTCCTTCCTCCTCAGGGGGAGGACTCCTCACCCTCTGCCCTGCTCCAGCCTGGGGTCCCTCCCGTGGGAGACAGTCCTCCACGGACTTCTCCAGCGTGAGTCCTTCCCACGGGCTGCAGTTCTTCACGAGCTGCTCCAGCCTGGGTGCCCCCACGGGTGCCGTCCTTCAGGAACAGGCTGCTCCAGCCTGGCCCCTGCGGGGTCCCAGTTCCTACCAGCAAACCTGCTCCAGCCGGGGCTCCTCTCTCTCCCCACGGGGCCACCGGCCCTGCCGGGAGCGGCTCCAGGGCCTGCCCCTGCTACCAGACCCTGGCCGTGCAAACCCAGTGCACTTGGTCAGCTTGAAAATCTGGCCGGGAGACTCTTGCCCCAGCGACATTTGCGCTGCTTCGCTGGTAATGATGGTGTGCAATTTAAAATGCAGCAGTTTGTGGAAAGATGCGGTACAAGTAGAATTTTGTTTATTATTACAGTGATAGTGTTTATATTTCTAAAGAAGTCTTAACTGAACTTTGCTTATGGAACTGGGATTTTTTTTTTTAGGGGATACTTCTACTTAATTGCAGAAAAGCTGCTGTTCTTAATAGGTGTTTCTTCCTGACCAATCATTGAATAAGTTAAAATGAGGCACGGTATTTGCTGGCTTTGATGTGAGTACCCCTTGGCCAGTGAGGGCAAAATACTAATTGGAAATCATTATAAGTGGTTAAATTGGGGAAGAAAAAAAAAAAATGCAAACACAACCATTTCTTCTTTGTACATTTTTTTAAAACGTGGCTGCATCCATATTTAGCACAGAAATGGCGAGTATTTCCCGTTGCAGAGGAGCCCCGTGCAGGCAGGTTTCTGGAGCGCGCAGGAGACGCGAGGAGGAGCCGGTCAGGAGCCATATGTGCTGTAACTGCTCCATTACACTGGCTGTCAGTCGGAGTATGTTGATGGATACTTATTAATGTAAATGGCTTTCCAATCTTCTCGTCTTTGGTTGTAGAAAAACCAAAGCACCTCTATTCCATCTTTTTTTTTTCTAATTAATTGGCATAATTGGTAGAAATGGGCCGTGTGGGAGTGAAAACCCCTTTAGTACCTAACTGAAATTACCAAATACTGTTTATCTACACAAGTGCCAGTAATTAAATTTAAAGTGTTGGGTCCTAACCTTTATTCTTTCCCCAGTAAGTGACTTTATTCATGTGGTTTTTATGTTATAGTGTCCTCGAGTTTTTGTTTCATGTTTCCCACTTTTCCTTTTATATAGGAAGCCAGACACCATCAGTGTTTACATGCTTTTATTTACATATAGCAGTCAAGGAATATGGGGAACAGAGTCTCCAAGGGCTTTCAGAAAGCTGTTGTGGAACTTAAGAAACAAAAGGGAAAAAATTACAACATTTGTTAATTAAAGATGGAGCTTTTAAAGTGATAATGTTCTTCAGGAACAGGCTCATGGGGTGTTTGCTATTTGCTCGCTCTTTTTCCCTAATCCTGAAAAAAACCCAGAACAGAGGAATTTGACTGAGCTGTGGTTGTGTGGACTCTGATTTCTTCTCCCACTGCTCGGTGGTGCTTCTTTTAACATCTGTTTCGATGTCAGAAAGGCAAAGGAGAGTACTGATGGACTAGTAATTTAGTGAAGTAAACGGTGATAGTGCTTGAAATCACGTTAGTGCTGTGATTTCAAAAAGGTACAAGACTAAACCTCTTTTGTTCTTCTGCTTTCAATTTGTGGATCAAGTTCAGAACAAATTTATATGATTAATTATGCTGCCCTGGTGAAGGAAGCACTGTGGTGTAAAAGACATCCTGATCTACTAATGGCAGGAAGCTAAATACTCTTGGGTTCACCTAGTTTCTTTTTAATTTGATTTTTTTTTTTTTTGCTCTGATAATGTGAAATGTTCCTCTACTTGGATGTTATGAAGGTTATGTTGATTTTTAGATGTCATGTACTAAATCAGCTTGTTCAGCACTTAAGAGTTTTGATAAACCTGCGGTGCGGTGTCACCCCAGTATTCGTGCATCAGATGGATTTCTGCTAACCTGCTGGGGAAAGATGACTGTCTACGGGGAGGATGCCGTGTCCTGCTTCTAAGGGGAGGTTGTTAACGGCAGAGTTGTACCTTTAGACACGCAAAACCAGTGTGCAGAATGGGAGGTTGTTTTAGGTGTGCAGCTCTAGCAAGCAGACTAGCGGGCTCTAATTTCATTAATTACCATGGTTAGTGTGAAGTAGACAACTTAAGAAGTTGCAGCCTTGCACTCTGCTCTTGGCAGCTGCTTCTCAATTCAGCGTTGTCATTTTGGTGATTTTTAGCCTAAAAAGATGTCATTCCCCAGTTGTGCCGGTGCGGTGGTTTGTGGAGGCCGGGCTTGTAAAGCGGAGCGACCGTGGTTCACAGCGAACAAAACTGCCTTTCAAACAGAGGCTGTTTCAGAAAACTTTTGAAACTTTGCAGCCGGAGAAAAGACGCGGGGTGGGCTGAGGCCCTGGGGGTTATTGGTATTCACGGCAGCTGGGGCAACGCTTGCGGCTTTGCCCAGCTGCGGAGGAGCGCAGCCCGCTTTCCGCAGGAGGTGCGGCGAACAAGGTCCGTATTGTGCGCTCGCACCGCGCCGTCTACAATGGGGCACTGTGCGACGGCTGCCATGGTCTCGGGGCACCGCGGCAGCCGCCGCGTGCGCCGGTTTCAGAATTTGCGTTTAAAAGAAGCTGTTACCGATGGCAGAGGTTATGAAACGATGTCTGGGGCTTCCCGCCCCATAACTGCCTTTCGAAGTTTGTAACTGCATTTTTTCACAGCTTCACTGGGAACTGTGACCATCGCTTCCGTCTGTTACATGCCTCTCATGTAGTTCAGGGTTTGGATTTTTTTCTTTTTTTTTCTGAAATTGTGTGAGTTGAACCTTTGCCCAGCTTGAATCGTGTGGAAAGCTGGAAGGCACCAAAGAGAAATCTTAAATAAAACCTGTCTTGTCCCGGCTGGTTGCGGGAGTTTGCTGTAGGATGTGCCCATGTGGTTTTCTGTAGCTCGGCCAGGATTTGTCTGAACAAGCGAACAGGGTGCAGAAACCAATTGCACAGCCTTAGTGGCAAGAGAGATGTGCAGATATTCTTGTATAAAGTAAGAGAAGCATTTTGGGGATGGGTTGGGTGACAGGAGGCAGAGACTGGCTGCTGCCCATAAAGCAGTTGGCACACTTGGTTGCTATGTGCTTAAAGGCCTCTTACAGCTTACAAAACCATAGTATAGTTTATAATGTCATTGAAGTAAGTAAAGAGCCTTTCTAATCTGTAGTAGAGTTGGAGGAAACTCTCCTGTAGGGGGTCAGTTGACACTTTTTGCACAAATGAACTTTTTGATGTAAAGGAAGAGGTAGTCGGAGGCAGGAGTGGAGGCCTGCGAAAAAAATACTTTAAACAGTTTGACATTCTTTTGGACTGTGCTGCTTCGTTTGGACCAGCTTAGCAATTCACCATTCTAGCTGGAGGACACGTGCCTTCTGTCCTGACGCAGGCTTCACCTCCACGGTCTGTGCATTCAGGCTGGCGCCTGGGACAAAGCACGTTTGGGCGAGCAAGGTTTGTAGGAACAAGGTCTGCAAGGTTTTGTGCCTGTATGTGGTGGCTTTGTGTGGTGTTCTTTGGTTTACAAGTGTTGATTGGCGGGGTTTTTTAATCTATTTTAATCCTGTTTTTTTTTATTTAAAAAAACAACTATACAAATTAAAAAACCTCACCAAAATTCCCTAACCACAGCCTTGACTTTTTGTAACCACAGCCTTGATTTTTTTATTTTTCCAGAACCTTAAATAAATAAAGAGGTTGGACTTATGACTACAATATAAGTCTGAGTCCATAGCTTAGGAATGTAAATACTTTTGGTATATAATCTCTTTTTTTCTTCCAGAAATACTTGTAGTCAAAAGGCATTTAGTTGCAGGGGTGGCCAAGAACAGGCACAGCCTTGGCAAAAGGCCCTAAAGCCACTGCCCCATCTGCATAGTATTATCCACATGAGTAGGTTTTCGTCATCAAAATCAACAGGACCGTATGGCAATATTCAGATCTGAAATTATTTCAAATGGATTCCCATGTAGTTACATCTCTGTATTTGCAATCTTAGTGATTTCAATTTGGAAACTCGTTCAAGTGAATAATATAATGTTGGACTGCTCCTTCTGCTTTCCCTTGGAGCTGACAAACTTAGAAAAATAACTTTATTATGAGGAAACTTCTCGGGTTGGGAATAGGACATCAGGATGTTTTTGATTTATTTGCTCCAAGTATAAAATTGAGTGGAAGCTACTATTATTGCACAATATTTTATAGGAGTGATTGAATTTTGTGCTGTGACTTCATGTCCAAGAGTCTTGAAGAGTGATACGGATTTACCTAGTTGTTACAGAAACAGGTTAGTGAAACAACACAACAGACATCCATGGTTAACCCAAAATTGCACAGCAAACCTGGTGTATGCCCTCTGGGCATTTTGTTACTCAGTGCGCACCAATTCTTGGGCCAGCTTGCCTGAGGATAACAGGATGCTCTGCCTTGGTCAGAGAGACTCTGCGGTGATTTGGCAGAGGTGTTCCCTTCAACAGACCTGGAATTGGGCAACAGTAGGAACAGGGCATAAATCAATGCAATTCATCCTGAAGTGTTTGGGCTCCAATCAAACATCTTTGTGCAAGTAGTGAGGGAAGCTGGGTGCAAGAAGTCGTCCTTGCATGGCCAAGCATTGATCCGAGGCTTGAAGGGTAGGAGAGGGGCAGAAGTGGTCCTTGTGTACTTGTTCCTATACCTAGTGCTGTGGCAGATGCTGGGGTGAATACTCGGCAGTGTCTTGACTTTGCTTTTTGACTATATTTGGGCTTCTTCAGTGCTTACTTGGTGCTCTGGTGGTAGGGGGACCTGAGGGAGGACAGTCCGATTCCTTTGTTGGCTGGTTAGGTAAGGGACAGAAAAATGATTCGGTTCTTGAGAGGTTTGAGAGTGTTCTTCAGCTGTTCTAAAAGCTTGGAGGGAGCATCTTCACCTTTACAAAGAGATGGAAAGAGGAAGAGTCGAGTAAAGCACAACAGAAAAGGTTTTGGTTGGAGAGAGCCTGATACTTTTTGTCTTTCAGAGGACAAGTAGCTCACAGCATCATGAGGAGGAGAAAATATCTTTTGAGTCAAGTTATGGCTGTTCACCAAGGAGAAGAGGGAGTGGTGAACCTTACCTGGGGGGTTTCTTTCGTGCCTTTTGGTACCATTGAAACACAGCATATGTTCAGGGAGTGAACGGGACCAAAACACTTAATAAAAGCTGTATCCTTTCTTACAATTTGATGGGAAACTTTGCAAGTGCATTAAAGTAAATGTTGTAGCTAGCCCAGTACAAGAAAATCCACTGTTTTAGCATGTCTTGAAGTGAGAATGCTGGAGGGCTCATTCAAGGCATTTCAATTCCTGGGCAGAAGTGGTTTCTTTTTCCCCATAGAAGCTTATTTTCCTTGAAACCTCACTATTAACAAGGAGAGGTGGCTGCTTGATCGCAGAATAATCATTTGGGATTCCATATCCCCTTTCTAGTCCTGGGTGAGAATGACTCCTCAGTCTTTGCTGGAAGCCTGCATTGCACAGCCACCAAAGCTGAGGCAGATGAGTTTGTGGTTTTCTGTGCTCACTGATGACAATTTGTTGAGTTGATTCCTGTTTGTTTTTTTTTTTTTCTTTTTCCTTTCTTCTCCTTGTTAGAAAATGCTCAATTAATTGGTATTTGGTAGCTGGCAGAGAATGAGGCTTGGGCTTTGAAGATATTTCTGCCTGAAGGACAGGTGTGATGAGAAATACTGCTTACTGTGTGCAGGTTGCAGAATGCCAATTTCCAACTAAAAACTATACATTCTGCAAGTAAACTCGTATTGACAGCTTTGGATGTTATTTGGGTGATGTCTCCTCTAGGCTGTATGATACTCTTGAGATAGAATGGTATTTAATACTTTCTCAGTGGATCTTTATGAATGACTTCTGAATATGGATCTGCCAGAAAAGCTGGTCCTCTTATTTTGTGGCTTTCAGGAAAAGCTCTCCATCACTTCATGTTGCAGACGTCAACATATAGGTCCAGATACTTTGTGGATGTAAATTAATTTAATATCGCTGTCCACGTCAAAACCTGACCTATCATATATCTGGCTTGATCTCTTCTAATACATGCTGAAATCAAGTTTTGGTTATCATGCTTATTCAGTGAAACGAAAATCATGCCTCTGATATCGGTGCAAAACTGAAAAGTAAGGCATATAGGGTTACGCTTAAACTATAAGGTGCTCAGCTGGAGCCAAATCCATTGTCCTGGGGCTTGTGATACGTGACACACTCCCAAAGGAGAGGTTAATTTTCTAGGCAGTGACACTTATTTTTAAAAAATTTTTCAAGGCCTGGATTATTCTTAGGGTTGGGAGGGGATGTGTGTTGGCTTTTATGTCTCTCTTTGGATTTTTAGAATAGTTTAGGTTGGAAGGGAACCTCAGGATGTCATCTAGTCTATCCCCGCAATTTTTCTGTTACTGTAGCCGAGAGTCATGGAGTTAAAAAAAGTAAAACAAGGAAACAGTTATTTACTGTAGAATGAAATGGAGTAGGCTTTTTTTCTGCTGGGAAGGCTGATGTATTAAGGGAGTGTGATGGGAACAGTTTGATATTCATTGGTTATCCCTCACAACAGCAGTCTCAATTGCTGTTGGATGTTTTATGACTCAGATTATGCTCAGATTAGACTTTTTTTATCTTAATTCTTTTGGGCTTTTCAAAAGCTGAAATGATGCATTCAGGGCACACAGTCCATCGGCTTCACTATGTGCTTTCATTGTGCAAAGAGGGAAGGGCTCTGTCTGCAGTGAAGTCCCCATTTGTTTCTTTAACGTTCACATACATTATTGTAGCACTGCAGTTTGTTTCCGTAATGAACACCATTCTGGTGTTCCCAGAAGTCTTTCACTAAATAGAAGTAGGAGAATTTTAATTTCAAGGATTGAACGAGAAATTCTCTTTCTCTGTTTTGTAGATGGGAGTAGAGAGAACGTTATACTAAAGATACTGTATGCACAGTGATGGGAGGAGGGCACAACCGAACTCCTATTGCCTTACCTTGGGTGCTGGTTTGCTTTATGCATGTGTCAGTCTTGGGTGTGCATAAGGAGTTGCAGGCACACTGGTGAGGTCTTCTTGGTGGTGGGGCCCTGGGTGGTCCCTGCGTACCATGGGACCTGCCCTGGCGGGGACACCCTACAACACAAGGCACAGTGATCGCATCCGATACGTTGAAGGTGCTTCAGAAGGCTGCAGATGAGATGATAACTAAGACCAGAAGCAGTCTTCATAAATGCTTTGGAGTTTGCTGGAGGGTACACACGCGTTATTTTTGGCAGCTGTATCACCCAATATGTTGAAGGAGATAACCCACCCCCAGGTTGGGTGTGCCAGATCAGTCCCACTCATCCTTCAGTGCAAACACAGCTCTAGTTTCTAACAAAACCAGGAGAAAACAATTTGTCTGTGTATCATTAACATAATTGGTATTTATTACTTTCTTTGTAATTTTCTGAGTGTCTTCTGGTTTTGGATGCTGTGTTTAAATCACACCCGCAACAGGCACTGTTGATGTGTTTGTGTCTATTATGTTGTCCTGATAAGCTTGGCCAGTGGTTTTCACCTTCCTGATGCGAGTTATTGAGATTGATTGAAGCTCTATGCTTGTCCTATCCAAAATGCTATGTAATTAATGTTTCATTATGCTAATGCATGCAAATTCAGTAGTATGCATTTGATGGGGAGGGGAGAGAACAAAAAGGATTAAAGAGTTCACTCTAAAGTACAAATTAATTTATTGCATTACTAAATGGCCTGCAAGGAAGGAGGAATGCATTTAAGAAACGGAACAAATATGAAAACAAAAAACCCCCTGTCTAAATGTTTTGTCTTCCCAAGAAATGGCTTTATTCTGAGCACTGCCATGTGTGTTTGAGTAGCACTATTTGTGCTATAGGCTGTTCTGAGCTACAATGCTCTTAAATTCAGCACAGAGTTCTCATTCATAGAGTCTTTTTGTTGTAGGGTTTGGGTTTTTTTTCATCCCCCTTACTCTTGCTTCTTTCTCCACTCTTTTTTTTCCCCCTAAATGCATCACCATTTTGAATCAAACTGTGGAAAAACTGGCTTTGGTTTTGCTCCTTCTTCCTGTCTCTCTAGCTTAAAGCTCTTCCAAGGGATTTCCTTTTTCAACAATTGATGTGTTCTTTTGATGTTTTAACTTGGTATTTCTCACTTTTCATTATCTCTTCATCCTCTCCTTTATTCTTTCTCTCACCTGACTGACTTCTTTCTCCTTTACATACATTTCCTTGTCCTTGCCCTCTCCAGCTATTGCCCTCTTTTGCCCTTTCGTCTAAGCACAGATGCATATTGCGTTGGCTCATGGCTCCCTCTTGCAGTCTGACTTTTTCCACAATGGTGGTTAAAAACCTGCATCTGGCCAGACCTGTGGACCTTTTGTTTATTTTCCACAAAAGTCTCCCCTTTTAGCCCTTTCCTGCTTGGCTTGAGTTCAGTGCTGGATTGATTTTTTTGGTGTGGTTTTTTTTTTTTTTCCTCCCTGCTTCTTGACTGTTCCTTCCCCACTGCCCTGGGGGACTTTCTCTTCCTTCTCATGGTTGGTGTTCCTCACTGCTCTGCCCTTCTTCCATTTCCCGTACGTTTTTTTTTTTTTTAATCTAGGTGATTTAATCTCATAATAACATAATCTAATAATATTGGTGATTTTATTTTGTTTCATTTTCTGCTCCTACAGCTATGTACCCAAAATTCAATTGTCTTTGCTTTGTTTCGTTTAGTCCCATATCTGTAGCCAGGCACTTCTGGATATCCCTTCTGCATTGTATGCTGCTGGTCTGGACTGTGAAATGCATCTGTGTGATGCAGCAGACTGAAACACTGTCAGAAGAAGGCTGGAGCTGTGAAGGTTCAGTGTAGGAGTACCTCTTCCATAACTTACTAAATGAGAAGGTTGCACTGTAGGTCTCCGAGACGTGACAGAGGGTGTTGGTAGGCAGCTTTTGACATGCTGTAGCTGTCAGGATGGAGTTGACTCTTCAGCCTTGTTCTACAGGGCCATGCTCGGCTGACTCCTCAAATGCACTATTTTGGAAAGCAGACTGTTTCTGATAGGCAAACCTGAAAATCTGGTATGTCTTGGATATGTATTTAACAGTTGTGAGAGTAACTTATTTCATTGCCAGAATGACAGAAGGCATCTGCTGGGGAGAATATTGAAACCAGCAACACGCTGGTGTTGTGACATACCCTGGGGGAAGGAATTTAACACAGCCTCTTCTCTGCTGGAGTCTTCTCCTGAGAGCTGTTTGAAAATTTAATGGGATTGTTCAAGATTACAATAACATCCCAGTTGGTAATACCACTTTTTAGACACCTTAAAACACTGCAGTTCTCCAGGAATGTACATGTTGGCTATGCTTTTACATTTATTTAATATTGAAAAGTATATTAAATCTAATATATGGGAAATATGGAAAATACCAGCAATGCTGTGCTTCTGTCTGTAGATAACAATGCCATATCTTTTTTCTTTGTGGATCTCCCATGTGCAAATTGGTAGGTGCAGGTACTGGTTATCTGGAGGAAAAGGGAGGAAACCCAGCAACTAATATGATTTTTCTTATGTAACTTAAAGCATTTGAAAGAAAAGTATGTAGGAAAAAAATAGCATTGCCAAGTCGGTTAACCATTCAGAAGTCTTCTCTGGGTGCTCAAAATGAAAATCCAATTCACCGCCTCCGGCACTGGAAGAAAACACCAGGCTCCACGTGGGTTTCCCACTGACTGTGAGGTCTGCAGCGGCTCTCCCTGGAGTTCTGGAAGGCTTTGGACCAGAAGAGATGCTGTGTCCTGCTGTGTTGAGCAAATCTCAGTCCTTCTCCAAGACTGCCCATGTTTCTTAACGTAGCTAAATAGCGTTGTGCCACGCATCCTTTGTGCTGTGCAGGAAGCAACATGACTCTAGTTTCATTCCAGGGATAACTGGATCTTTTGAATTTGCTCCCATGAACTTGTAACCTAAATAGATTTGTAAGCTCGAAGAAGCAGTGTATACTGCAGGGCTGGTTGGTTAGGGAGACTAGATTTTTTTCATCAAACTGATGATATGGCTAAAATTAGGCAATGAGAATCACTTGCACTGTTTTGAGGCAAGCCTACCTACACCTTACATCAGAAGTTCTGGGCTCCCAGGACCTGAGCTCTGTCTCTTTCAGGGGCTGCTGCAGACTCAGTTTCACTGGGTGCATGGGCGAAGTAAGCAAATTGTGGGTGTGTGTAGGTACTAGTTCAAATAGCTATATGTAGCCTAGCCAATGTGTTGCCTCTTACCCAAATCGGATTAACAGCAGGCAGCTGCCAGAAGACTTGGTCTTTTTTCCTCATTGGTCCTTGTCCTCCAAATAATTGTGCTCTTGCCCTCCTGCCTTGTGTTTTATGGTTCAATTACAGGGAATCTGATCTGACTGCGAAGAGTGGTTTTCTTTTGAGGGTTGGTAGGTCAAGCTGGCTCTTGTGTTTTCCTGCTTGCTGGAGCCAAAGCAAGGGAAGCCCTAGGAGCGTGTGGCTGGGGCTGGAGGATGGGAGGGAGTGCCCCTTTTGCTGCACCGTGGTCAGAGATGAGCTTGGGTCAGCCATAGAGCTATTCTCCGAATTAGTCGGCTATTCCAAATATCTTTGCGGGGAAGAGAGTCAAAATGGGTCCAATCAAAAAATAGTGCTTTTAGAGACCTCAGTAGTCGGAGCGGTGGCAGAAAGGAGCATCTGTAGGTGTGTGTGCTCTCATCTCTCTTATCTCATCAGCATTTGTTTAACATCCACAGCCTGACTAAGTCTGAGCACCGAGTGTGTAAGGTGGTGTGACAAACCCATCTGTTGCATGAGGGTCATTCATTCTTTCTCTGGCAAGCAGAACTACGCATGAAACCCAGCTTGTTTGGTTTGATAAGGGGTTCATTTACTCTTTTTATATGGCTGTGATTTTTAGACTAGAGGCATGGCTTGAGTGTGGGTCAGAAATGATGATGGATCTGCTCAGTGGTCTTGGACTTGGCCCTGACAGAGCCCTTTTCCCAAGTGTTGCTCATCCGTTGTACCCAGCAAAAGGTCTTTAACTGATGTTTTGAGCACTCTGCATAATAAGCAGTGGGGTACTGTGGTGTGGAGGCACTACCCTTAGTGGGTAAAAAAACCACCTCAAAAACCTTATTTTATCAAACTAAAGCTTTAAAGTCAGTCAGCCAGTCGCTATGTGTTCCTAATGATTCATTGAATATGGAGGAGTTATAATGGAATTGCTGTTACAAGCACTTTTAGTACAGTCCAAAATCCTGTGATAGCACCGCTTAAAAAATTCAGCTATTTGGAACATCATGATGAAGTCCTGACAAAAAGTATATGTTCATTTTTATATAAAAATTGAACAATGCTTCCACGTACCATATGCTTGTGTGTTACATTGTACGTTTCTTGGAGCAGGAATTTTTATTTCCACATCTGAACTTCAAATGCAGACATGAGGCTAGATTTTCAAAATTTCATAGAGATGAAATGAAATATTCAGCACTCCAGAAGGCACATAATAAGTTATAATAAAAACATTACAACAAGAGTTCTCCTTTTAATATATATGAAGCTTCATATTAGTGTATTTTGTGCAAACAGATATAACTATCAGGTTTTGCTGTATATTCTGCATTACCTAAGCATGTAAATAAATGCTTATTAGCCTGGCCATTAAGCTAATTCATGCAGGCTCTGTAGATGAAGGGGGGGAATCCTCTGAGAAAATGTATACTCTGAGTGTCCATAAATACACTTCATTGTAATAGACTTAGTTCAGCTACAGTGCTCTGCTACCAGATTTCAGTTAGACTGGGGGGTATTTCTGTATTCACAGATTTCAAATGGTCTGTGTGTAAAAGTCTTATTTCTTAATGTTTATTTGAAAAAGAAGAAAGCTCCAGGGGTGGCCCGGTCAAATGCTTTTGCAACTGTGACATCTCTTCCCTCTCTATAATGGAAGCAACTGATGCAGAACATGAAGGAAACCACCCTGGAAGATTACATTTCACAAAGCTGGAACAGAGAGTGGAGGATTCAAAGCAAGGGACTGATTAAGAAGCACATCAGAGATCATCTTTTAAATGTTAATTTTGTCTGTGGCCTGGAGAATGATAACCTTGAAGTTACTCTGATGTTACCTGTCAGGGTAAGAAGCCCATTAGATTTGTTCCTGGATCACAAAGCAGGTTATAACGTAGGGTAATGCCTTGGTTGCTAAAGCAGCAAGGGGCCAAGGATGGGGTCTTTTGGCTTCAAGTTTTCTTCTCCTTTATTTGGCTAAAGGACGTATGGGCTATGGCCAAGGGCACTCTCCTTGACCTCAGAGCTTCAGACCTCCAAGCAGTGCTACAGGCTTGGTTGATGACATGGATGTGCTCAGAAGAGCTGACACCGGTAGCTTTGTGTAGGAGGTATTTAATCTTTACAGCCCTTCCATTCAAGTTTGTAGTTAAGCCATAGATCTCATAAATCTGTGTTTGCAGTTGTTCTGTGCACACTGTAATTGGAGGGAAGAGGAAGAACTAAGGTGTCCTGGACCCATCTGTTTCAGCAGCCTCAGGTTTGGAGGACTCTTAATTGCCTTTAAGTCTGTTTTCTTCAAATACGGGAGTGCTGGACCCTCAATGACAGCTGTGAGCATGCATGCTCAAGGTGAATTTATTTACTTCAACAGATGAAGCAGCTGTAATGGGACTGTCTTCCTTATTCTGACTTTTAAAGCCTCTGAGAGGCAACGAGCCTGGAAGCAAGCCCTAGGGAAGGCAGGGTGCCCCGAGGCAGCTGCAAGGCTGTCCTTGCTGTGGTGCCGGTGACAGAAGACAGCGCTAACCACTGTGGGTGCAGGCTGGTTTTTGCAAACCATACTGGGGAACCTCAAACCAGGGCTCAATGTAAATACAAACAAGTGCATTCTCCACAACTTAGCGACTGTTAATGACCATTGCCCTTTCTTAGCTCTTCAACGTGTTGGAGCTCTGAGGGATTGCAAGGAAGTGCGGATGGAAAACTTAAAGGCATTAGCAAGAATACCAGATAAAGGGAGAGACCTGCTCCTGCTGAGAGCAAAACTGGGAAACGGAAAACACAAGCATGTTTTACAGCGCGTTTTAGAAGAGTTCTTCATCTCTTACTTCTCCTGCCTTTTCTGTTCCCTCCTTGCCTTTCATTTCAGTGGAGCTATTTCAATAAGGATTAAGTTGGAGGTTTAGCATCTCTCTTTTAAAGTAAGTCCCCCACCCTGCTTATGAAAATAGCAAAGTAGCTTACAGCTGCATCTGTTACAGGTGTGAGATGCTTACTGTAAATGCACAATGCAAAGAAGCTGCCCAAGGAGTAGGAGAGATCTTAAAGAACTTTTTCATGGCCTTCACGTTTCCAGCCATTAAGAAGCTGTGCAATAGGCAGCTGGAGAGATGGCTGACTGGGCTTGGCTTTGCAAGCTGAATATTTAGGCTGGAGACTGAAAGGCTGCTCCGGCCTCCTTGGTTGCAACTACTGGGGGTTTCACTCTGGATTTCCACCACGCCACGGAGGAGGCACTGAGTGTTTTGGATGTAGTGTTCTTGCTTTCGGAGAATACAGAAAGAGAAGGCACACTGCACTGTGTGCCTTGGGAGGAAAGACCTCCATAAGCTGGATCTTTCCTTTGTTTTGATCTTGTTCTCAGAGCAAGGGGATTTTAGGCAGTACAGACCCAAAGAATCTATAGGAGCAGCATGAGTACGGGCTGTTCTGCCGCACCTTCTCACTTGGCTTACCCTGCGGTAGCAGTTGTGAGGGTGGTGTCTGGTTTAGGCTTGAGCATGAACTGAAATCCTGACGTTTTTAACAGGATGGGTAGATACTGTATTGGAGAAAAGTGATCTAGGGCAATGCTTTTGAACTTCTTTAAGCCTCAAATTACATGTACCATTAAAAAAAGTTCCTGGAGAAATTGCACTCGCTTGTGTTTTGGGAATTCTTTTGTTCAGTTTTGTTTTGAGGGGGTGTGTATGTGTACACGTAAGTATACAGTCTTCTTGATGAATATACAATGAGTACAGAAATCTTCACTGAGAAATGTTTCCTCCTGAGAAGCAGCCCCCAATAATAAAAACCTGTAATAAGCCTTTTTTTGAGGCAAACTGTCTTGAAGCAGTCTTCTAGAAATTGGGCTATATCTTATGGCCACTTGTCCTCTATAGCAGCTGAAATTTCCATCAGCCTGGTTAGAGCATGTTCAATGTGCATTTCATAAACTGTGCTAGGAGAGTTTGGTTTCTTAGTGTGAGTAAAGCTTAAAACTTTTCTTAATTTGATATGTGGATTTTAATTTGATATGTGGATCCTTGGTTTCTTCAGGTGACAGTCCTTATTTTTATGCATATAAAAGGAAGGTGTGGAGGTGTGTTGTGGTCTGGTCTGATTAATTCTGGGATTTTTCTCTCCCTTAATTCAATGAAGGCTGAGTTTGTTTCTCCTGGGTCATATCATGGAACTACCTGATTTTTTTTTTCCCAGGTGCTGAAATAGGTTTATACATTAGGTGTAGTGTATTCCTTCTTAAAACCTGGTCTAGAGGAATCAGGTTTAGTGTTTACTGCTTGAGGTAGAAGGTAGGGAGAAAATCTTGTGGAAGTCAAGGGTGCAGTAAGAGGACGCATTAGGAAAGCTCTCCAGGCTGCCCTGACTTCAGGTGTAATGTTGCAGCTGGGCTTTCCAAACTGAGCTAGAAGTTCAAATATGCAAATAGATATAAATGGGATTTTCAAACACTTTTCTACCTTTCTCCTTCAGCACCTATATACTACAAAAACATGGCCATTAGATTCGTACCCTTCCAAGTAATTTCTTCTGAAAATACATGGTCGTTTTCTTCCATTTTCAAGATGTCATCATTACTTCTATCTCCAGGAATAATATTTCCAAGAAGATTTGAATTTTCCTCACATTCGGAAAGCTTTCCAGGTTATTCAAGCTGTTAGGTTCCTTGTAGTAAAGCAATTTAGGTTAAATATGCCTTTTGCAAAGGATGTGAATAGCTGAAATTGCAACTGAACTGCAAGGGTAATTGCATGAAAAGAAAGTTAATCTTTGTTTAACTTCTGTAACTTCTGCATTTTCTGCACTGGAAGTAGTCATAACCCCATTTCTCCTCCAGAAGTGGATTATTTCCTTGTGATAATAGCCACATAAAATCATTAACGTGCTGCCATAAACAGCTGTGTTGAACTGGGTTGTATGTGTTGGGGACATCAATAAAATGTCCAATGAGAAGCTGCGATTTATCAACAGAAAACAGTTGCCTTTGGGAGAAGGGGAAAGAATACAGGTTTTTAAAGTAACTACCATTTCAGCATTGTAAATATACCTCTGTAGTGTTACCCATGTTTTATAGCAAAATTGCCCTGTGCCAATGTGCAGCTTGTGGGCTTAATACTGGCGTGCTGCTTCTAGTAACTGAAATCAGAGCACTGAGGTAAATGAAAAAGAAATCAGGATTTGACTGCTCTTCTTGATGTTATTAGACAATACATTTTATTCTAAGTTCTTATGGTGCTGCTGTTACTGTGCCTGAAATGACTCTACAAACCTCAACTTGTAGAGTAACTCTCGCTTTCTAAAAAATATATTTTTTTAATACTTTTTATATTTTATTGCATAATAAAATACAAAAATACTTTAATTTTCTGAAGCCACAACTTTTTTGCTTATATGCTTCCAAGGGAAAATCTAGTTCCTAGCTACTTCAATTAGTGTACAGGAGGAACCAAGTGCTTCACAATGAAATTAGTTTCTATGAAGAAAATGCCAAGTGGCTGTTTATGCATTGTTATACATATATTCATAGAATGCTCTGGTTTGAGGTGGTATAAAATAGAAATAATCTTTTTCTTAGGACATAAGGATTCAAAAAACCTTTTAGGTGTACGTTTTTATTTGCTCTAATGAGGTAAAAGGATTTGATGATGAAGGGGAAAAAAAAAAAGCCATTTCTGGATTCATATGCAGCTGTTTCAAAATGCCGTTCCCCATGCACGGGAGCACAGGACGGTGGTGCTGTCACTGGCACGGCGTTTGGGGGAGGCTGGGGAGCAGCCTGTCTGTCTGGGAACCAGAGGACTATATCTAAACTTGGACAGGTTGGGACAAGCAAGCTAGTGATGCGTCAAATTTTCATTTTTATTGTGGTGTAGAGGAAACTACTCTGATACTTTCTCACTTGAGCGTAGTCACTGAGACTTGAGAAGACTGTGTTGTCTAAAACCAGACCTAGTACATGCTTTGCCCATTAATACATTATTAGAAAATATTTGATGCAGCAGAGAAAAAGGACCACTTTGTGTTGATTTGAGTCGTGCCCTTTGGTGTAACTGCATCCACACGTTCTTAGGAATTTTAATGATTTTTCTACTCTTTAGCAGACCTCATTGTAACTCTGCTCTGAGAGCGTCTCCCTCTGCCTTTACGGTCTGATTTATCTCCTAACTACATGGAGTTGAGTTGTGTCCCGTAACCAAAGTGACACACAAGAGTTTGGCCTCTGTGTTCTTGCAGCAGGTGGCAATCTCAGGTCTTCCGTGCTGTGGGAGGGATGGTGCGCTGCTTGCGGAGTTGGCGCTCTCAATGCCTCCCTTGCCTCTTCTCTATACAAAGGATGTGCTCACATGGTTTTTCTCTTGCTGCCTACTGGAGAGCAGTGGCCAGACTAGTTGGTAGCGAGGAGAATGTTGTTCTGATGAGGTGGAAGAACATATACCAGGTTTGAGACTTTGGTACTTTTTGCGATCCGTGGTCAGATTGCACTCTTGTGTGCTTTCCTCCCACTGGTTTGCTAACAGCAAGCAAAGCGAGGCCCGATGCTATTTTTGTGCTTGTTGCACTGACATGCATCTCTGTGCATGTGGCCAGAGTAGGTCCTGCAAGCAATTAAATTCTCAAAAAAAACTCTCAAGAAGTATGGTGGTTTTATGCTAATCTCCAACTCATCTCTGTGTAGTTGTACAGATTTTTAGCTTTGCTTTGTATCCATGTTTTACGCATAAAAGACCTATTTTATCTATAAATACTGTTTTTTGTAGTGATGGGATAAAAACATAATTGATGTTTGGGTTTTTTGTGTGTTTTAACAATCTGCAGAGAAATATAGTTTAACTTCTTATGATATTTGCCAGCCATATCTATGGTGCCTCGGGGGGTTCCCAAAATTGAGTTTCCTTAGTATGTTCTTTCTCCATAGAAACCAATACTTAATTCGTGTCTCTTTATGGTTTTGCTGTTTCAGGTTCACAGATTAAGACTTTTACATCACTGAGGTTCTTGACTGAGCCTTCAGATGCTGTCACCATGCGTGGAAGCAACGTGCTGCTGAACTGCATAGCAGAATCAGATCAAGGAGCCCCAGTTATTAAATGGAAGAAAGACGCAGTCTTCTTAAACCTGGCAGTAGATGAAAGGAGGCAGCAGCTGGCCAATGGATCGCTCTTGATACAGAACATTGTTCACTCCAGGCACCACAAGCCAGATGAAGGTCTCTACCAGTGTGAAGCATCTCTAGAAGGCATTGGAGCTATCATCAGTCGGACAGCTAAGGTCATGGTAGCAGGTAGGGAGAAACATTCCTACCTTTCGGATTGCTGGAAATGCTCTTTGTGAGAAGCTGCTCATTTAAAAGTGAAGAGGAAAAAAATGTACATAAAAGCACTTCAAGTGCTGGCGGTTTTCTTTTTTTTCCCCTCTTCAAAAGAAGTAAAGTTAGATATGACACGTCTGCGACAGTAATTTATTTCTGACAAGGTATTATTCTTGTTTAAATATGTCTAATCACATCTTTGTTGCTTTATTTGCTGCATATTTATTGTCTTCAAAATAAATGAAAACTCTGAAGCTGGAAATTAACTGCTTTGCTGAGGAATTGAAGATCACAAAAAAAAAAAGCCAAACTTCTGTAGGGCACTGAATGTACAAATTTTTATGGTTTAGGAACTTTTCATAGACAGGAGCTCATTATGCATCTTACTGGAATTGGCAGCCTCTTTGTATTTCCTTTAAAGCACTTGTGTAGGTATCTGGCAGAAGGAACAGAAGTTTCAGGCATCCGAAAACACTTCCGGCTTCTTGTTGACTTAACAAATACCTTTGTAAAAGATGTTTGTCTGAAGTTTTAAAGTGGTCTTTTGTCTCTTCATCAGTCTGTAGAAGGATGTATTAAGTCCTTAATAATCTAATTACGGGGGAAAAAGTATTTGGAAATACTTCAAATAAAAGGTACAAAGAAACCCCAATCACTGGGTAAGTAATACCACCTAGAATGTGCTAGAGTGCAGAATAATTTTCTTTGTTAGCATTTTTATACGGGGAGTCCAGGCAGCTCTCTTCTCAGCTAGTCTCTCCAGTACCCCTCATGAATTTGGTGACTCTTCCAGTCTTGAGGTCCCTTAAACTGATGATCGCTTCCCCTCCTCCAAACCCTTCTCTACCAGCTAGAAAATGCATGTTTTTGCATGTTACCCAATTAAAACGGGTAATAAGAGGCTTGGCTCTTTTCTAATCCACCTTCTCCCCACCACTTTTCTGTCTGAATCTCTGGTCACTTAATATCATATCCTCAGCCCTGTATGTACTCCTGTGCTACGATTCCTACCCACAGTGATGGAGAAGCCCCACAGATGCAAAGGAATTGGTCATTCTGTTACGAAGTCACCCTCAGAGGGACTCTGCAGAGCCAAACTTGGCCGAGTAGGGCTTTTTGGCAGTTCAAGTTGTTATCGGGCCTCAATCTTGGTTGTCGGCAACCGGTTATTCTTTTTAAGTGAATGTACATATGTGAGCGTTCCCTGTTGTGCTGTGCCCAGCTCTGTAATTTTGAGCTTTTTGTAGGAAGAACTGTGCTTTGCATGGCAGGTCCTGATCTGATATCCCAGCAGTGATAGTGGGAAGTTTGGAGGGGGAGGACAGGACTGACTGTTCAAGAGCAATTTTTCTGAAACTGGAAGAACTGATAAAGATTTCCTGATTGGAAAGACAGTGAAAAGGACAAGAAGCAATGTGCACAAACTGAAATACTGGATATTTGTTTAAATGTAAGTATTTTTCTTACAAGGGTGATCACACTGTGAAATGGGTTGCCCAGGCATGCTGTGGAGTCTCTGTCTTGGAGATACTCAAGACCCAGTTGGACACAACCCAGCACAATGTGCTGGTAGCAGTCCCTGCTTTCTGCAGGGCACTGAACTGGGACGATCTCTGTAGGGGCCTTCTGACCTTGGTGATTCTGATTTTTATTTTTTTCTCATTGTATGAAAATGGTTTATATGATAAGGTGGAATATAAGGTGTATGGCGTTTAAAATTGGCAACTAGTTCTTCAAGCAGAAATGGTATATTGCTTTCTGAAGGACGTATTCCTGAGTGAGTAGAATTTTTGTGGATTTTTTTTTTTTTTTTTTTTTTTTGAGGGAGTCACTATGTAATGTTGGCAGAACATCACTGACTTAAGGCACTGGCAGATGGAAATATGACAGAGTAAGGGGAAGAGCAAGAGGAGACATGAAGGTCTCACACTCCAGTATGTTGTGTTAATCATTCTTGGCAAAGCAAATAAACTTCCCATGTTCAGAAAAGCCTCCTTTCACAGACATGAGGATTGGGACAGGGTAGAGCTATGTTTAATATCATAACACTTGAAAACTGAATCTTTCTGATCCGTTATATGATTTACAAGGTATCACTGCTAAGCAGACTTTTTCTGGACAGCCTGATGCTTTCATTCAAAGGAGCTGGTGATGGTATGTGTGATTGCACTGCCCCGATGAGTGGCAGATTGTGTTCATGTCAACAGTACATAGCTTCATCTCACTCACATCCCATTTCTGTGCAAGATTTCATTCTTGCAAGATTTTTAAGGAAGGATCACGAGCTTTAATATTTCAGGCAGGCTTTAGGAAGACGCTCACTCACTGAATTACAATCTAATCTTGGATAGTGTCACTTTTAAACTATAGGTCTGTTCACAGCATTTTAAGTACTTACTGTGCTATTTGGCAACATAGAATAGATCAACATTTATGTCTTTGGAGGTTAAAATTGCCAAACCACTGGTATGCATAAGGGGCATATATCTTTCTCGCAGTAAAGACTATGAATGTGATTTCACCACGCTTTTTAAAGCATTAACACTCAATAAAGCAGTCAGCGCTAAAAGGTAACAGTCAGCTCCGTGTGGAACAGACTGCTCAGGGGTACTGAAAGTATATCGCCCTTTTAAAGCCCTTCCCTTATGCTTTCATGGCTTAAAGTGCTTTCAATAAAGAAAATGTAGCAAATGAAAACTGTTTTTAATCAGTCGAGAATTTTATGCACGAAGCCTGCCACGTACAGGAAAATACACCATTTTGAACAACTTCTTAAGGGTTCTTACGGCCCTGATGTGCTCCAGCTGTAAAAGTGTTCCAGGCTGAAATGGAAATGAGAGCATTGGAGAGAAACCAAGAGCTGCTTCCTTCTCCAGCATCTTATTAAAAATCCCAATTTAACAGACTACTCATTATTGGTATTTCTAGTAATTGGTAGGACTTCAGATAGAAACCAAACTACATTGTCTTATGTCTCTATAGACTGTTGCAGGATCAGTCCTTCAAAGGTTCTGGCTTTACTGTTAATCTGAAACATTGGTCTTTCAGAGGATGATAAAAAGTGGGATCCAAGGTTACTTTATAGGGAAATTCCCACACTTCAGCATCCAGCTCCTTGGTGAAGACCAGCTCTCTGATGTGATGAGGAATTTTTTGTGTGTGGTCATGATGATATATAATTAGAAAATGATTTATTCTGAAAATTATTTATAACAACTTTTTTCTTGTAAAAAAACCCAACAACAACCAAACAAGCAAACAGATAAGCTACATCACAGCTATTGGTCTCAATGGATCTATGTCCTGGCTTTGGTAATCACCAATAGCAGATGGCTAGAGTCTATATATCCATTGCATATCCATATAGTTCACCCGAATACGCCACCAGTCACCAATGTAGGCTGTGTGTCAGTAAATTCTTGAGTCATGAGTGTAGCATTTGGACACTTAAGTGCCTTTTAATTTGTTGGGGGTTTTTTGGTGGGTTTTTTTTTCCTTAAGGAAATTTGCCTGCCTTTACCCATATATACTTTCAGCACTCCGTTCCTTGCATGGGTATATTGCCACTGATTCAGTCCTGGATTAAATCAGTTTATTTTGGAGGAGGGGAAGAAACCCGCACAACAACCAACCACCTAGCTGGAGTCCCTTTGGTAAGATAACAAAGTGGACTCCGTTCTGCTGTTTAAAGATGATGAAAGGCAAATGTGGAGTGTCCCTGGAAGGGCTGTGGGAAAGTTTAATCTTGCCTGAACCTAGGTGGAACACACACCTTCAATGTTTGAAACTTAATGTGTAGGTTTGTAGGCTGAAGAGACCATTAAGAATAGTTAAGACCTACTTTGTCAAAGAAGTTGAAAATATTTCCTGTCTGATGAAGTCAGTGGAGAAGTGCAGCTGGCGGGTGTTGCTCTTTGAGCTCCTGAAAGACTTATTTTTGTGAAGAAGTTTTAATGGGATGTTATGGCAGGTGTCACAAGATGGCACCTTGCAGTCTCACTAGACTTCTCTTTTATTGTGTTTTAGCAGGATCAGGTTGCCTCATCAGTATTAGAAAAATGAAATAATGCACGGAGTGTTTTATAACTGTGCTGGTGAGAATCAAAACCTTGCTGTGTACTTGTCCAGACAGAACACCAGCAGTTTCTAAAGAGACAAGGGAACTGGGCTTAAAAATTACAGCCCCATATTTATTGTGGTTGCACCTTGTGCTGTATTGCTGTTTCTGTAACAGCACTGCCAGACTCCGGGTAACAGAGAAGTAGTTGCTAGGACAGCTGTTGAACCCAAGGTTAAAATCTTACGGGTGTGAAGAAATTTTAATCCCCACATAGTGTTACAGCTTCATTGTTTTCCTAAATTATTTTTTGATGATTATAAATCTGTTGATAATTGTCAAAGATCTATTTAAATGCACACACAGTGGCTAAGAAATTATGAACTATAATATTAGATACTATTGCCTACCAGTATTTTTGGATTTTAATGAACTAAGGATGAAAATGAGTCATTTGGAGTGATACAAGGAGGTATCACTTTTAAGAAATTGTGGGATAAACACAGGAAACCTGCTATAGCAAAACTTAGGAAATACTATATTGGACAGAGTAAACAAGATGTGGTCTAAAGTATTACATATTTCTCATTCCCTGGATCTATGATAGTCACTTTTATTTAATAAAGGAAGAAAAATACTTTGAGATATTAATAATTTGGGAAGTATAACTTGATTTATAACAACTAAAATTAGCCAATAGTGCCTTAACCTTTTTTGATTCCTACCTTTTTTTATTCCTAATCACAGGATATTTTAGACTATTTAATGTGAATTCATAAACCATAATAAAAGTAGTGAGCAAAACTAAAACTCCACTTCCCTCCCAAACTCATTTTGGAGCTCCAAAAATTGATTTACTTGATAAATGCCAAAAAAAAAAAAGTCTTAACTCTGTAGAACAGACATTCTAGCTGGAAAACTTAAATTACGTATCACCCCTTGGCAGTGAATTCAGTGAAATAGAGGGTGATCTATCAACTTTTGGCCAACAGGTTTTTTTCCAATATGCTTTTTTTTATATTTGCATTTTATGTGAATACATACAGCACACGGTGTGTACTGGTGCATAGAGCACCACTTGGGACTCCATCAGGAATGGGTTAAGTTTAGTGTTTAAGAACTAGCTCGCTTAGCTGATCTAGATTTCTTTCTCTCTTCTTTTTGCTACGTGCCATAATAATATATGCCTGTGGGACCGCTTTTTACATCACTTGATGACCTATAGTGCTTAATAGTGGGTTTGGGGTTTGGGTTTTTTTTTTTGCTTAATGGAATGGATGATTCCTGAGTGCTTGTGCTGTGCTATCGCTGCTTAATGTTCCCTTCTTGTATTTGTAAGATCCACGTGCGCCACTCAAGCACAAACGTATACTCTGTCCTGCTATTAAAGCTCATTAGCACGTTTGTATTTAAAAACAGATGAAATGTGAAAGGAAGTATCAGGAAATTGGGGAAATATTTGACTCTTTACATGCCACTCCCTGTTTCAGTCCCAATTTTTTCCACTGTCTTGTGCATCAGATGCACCTACTTTCCCTGATGTAAACAAGGGTGCGGGGAGATAAGCAACCAAAAACCCCCAAACAAAATGCTCAGTGTATCTAGTAAGGTAGTTGTCCTTTTCCTGTGATCACTGATGATGTTTTTTTCTTTAAATGGTCATTTTCAGCATTGTTCATGGTTATTGCTTTGACTGTATAAGGTGAAAAGCTATGGGGAAGGCTTCTGTTTTGTATGATCACTCTTGTGCAACAGGCTTTGAGTTACATCCTTAATTTCTCTATGCATTTGTCCCAACTTTAGTCTTGTGGAATGTAGGTTGCTCCTCTAGGTGCCTCGTATAAAGAGCTTCCACGGGTCACTCTACTTGCCCCCGGTAAGTTATGATGAGGTGTCTTGTTGCAGGACACAAGATCTGTAGGTGATGGTTTTAATTCCTTGGGAGTAACTTTAACTTAGGGAAGAAGGCAAGATACTCCTGCCTCTGTTACTTTGACACTTAATTGACCATTGAATATCAGACACTTACATATCGAATATTCACTTCAGTGAAAATTCAGGAATAAGTAGCTGGCTCTTTTTAGTCTTTTAGTGACCGGCTGTTCTTCGTAATCACAATTACCATTAAGTACCAAGTGGCTTTCAAGAGAATTAGCAGCTTTTCATGATACGTATCTACTGGCTTTTAGTAGTAAGAGAAATGCAGCAGCCAACATCTGCCCCGTCACTAAAAATATAAAATTCTTCATTCTGAACAGGTAGAAGGAATAAAGAAGCTTTGGAGTGTTTGGAGCCAGTCCTCAAAGCCTGGTGGGTGAAGAACTGAATAGAAAGTGGGCTCAAATGGCAAGAAGTAGGGAAGGCTGAGCATTATATTAGTTATTACTTAGGTATATTATAGTCTAGATACAGTACAACTAATCAGATATTTTGCTTAAGAATCCAGCGGCTTGGGATCCCTGGGAGATGAGGGCAAAGAGAAGCACATCTGTGACAGCCCCTACGGTGCTCAATTAACACACAATTCTGGCTTTCACTCACTTCTCTATTCCAACTTTCTGTACATCCTCCCTGCTCTTCACTTGTTTTCCTGTGGGCTTTTTTGTGGTTTTTGTTTCTCCCTCCGCCCCAGGAAGCAACCTTTCTAGCACTATACCTTTCCATTAAAGAGACTGACCTGATCTCCTCCCTGCTCCCCCTGCCAACGTGAGCTGGGAATAGCTACACCGTAATGTCCCACTGGTTTTAAAATAACGAGTGAAGAAGTAGGCCATGTCTGAATATACATGTCTTTGCTAATATTCCACCTTACATTCAAGTGCTTGAACACCAGCACAATAATTAGCAGAAACACTTTCATCAGCCTTTAATTTTATTTTTCTTGTTGACTTTAAAATTACTGTAGTGAGTGACTTGGGAGCCGCAGATTCCCAAGGACTGCTCCAGTCGCACATCTCTTGATGTGTATCTGTGCGCGTTGCTCTTGGGTATGTTTTCTGTCAGGAGGAGGAATAATTAACTCTATATTTAACACAAAAATAAAAAGCTATCTTTTCATCCGCATTAATGTGGTAAGTCGTCTGGGACCCCCGAGGCAGTGCGTGGAGGCGTGCCCAGGCGCTGGCTCTCCCATTCTGTCACTCCAGCGAAGGTGCTTCTGGATTCATAACCATCAAGGCTCTGCTCTGCGTTCCCCTCTCCTCCCCTCTGAGGACTGAGCAGAAACCCAGGGCTGGGTAACCACTGTCTTGAGCCAAACTTACTATTTCACATGCTCATTTTCCACTTTTAGGAAAGCAAAGGGTCTTCAGCAAGCTGGCATCAGCACTTTTGACTGCCTGTCCTAAACGTCTTTCCCTGTACCAGGACACCACTTTTATCCCATTTTGCCTCTCCATTTGCTATCTTCTCCTGTTGGCTCGGGCAGCTCTTCCCCAGGAGCTGTGCTGCTGGGATGCTGCGTAGCCAGGGATTAGAGCTCTGCTGGGAAGGCGACCCTGAGAGGGTGGCTGGACAATTACAGCTTCCACAAGCTTCAGTTGCACCTGCATGTATTTCTGTCTACCCGTATGCCGCGGTCCTCCCTTAACAGCCTCCCTTGCGGCACGACGTAGAGCGCCGAGACAATGCCGAAGCAAGCGCTCTGAAGCAATGCTCGTTGCGTAGTGTCATCTCGTTGCTTCATGTTGCTCTCTTGCCCGCCGTCCGTGTCCCAACTTCTACAATTGAAGCGGGAGATATTTTTGGACAGAAGCAAGTTTTTTATTCTCTTCTGTATGTAGCCTCTTCCAAGACTGAGACTGCTGTTCAGTTGCGCTTGGTGTCTTGACTGCGCGGTGTGGAAGTGCCTTTATTCCTTCTGGCTGCTCTCCTGCAAGCTTCCGCCGTGCAGGCAGTGCGTGGCAATAAAACGCGGACGGCAGCAGCCCTGCGAGGGGATCGCCTGCCTTTCTGCAATCCCATGTTTTCCTATTTTTCATGGCAGGATTGCTGGTACTTGGACACCTAACTCGCTAGGATAAAACCGGAACTTTTGTAAACGTTTTTAAATGGACATCAGTGAGCCAGAAATTATTTTGCTCATACAAACAGAAGTTTGAAAATCAGTAGCTAAAATTGTGAAATTTGTGTTAACACGCCGATTCTTTCATCATTTTCGATTTCATGAGTTTATCAACCTGCAGGAGAGCGACATTCCAGAGTGCTTGAGACCTGCATTTCTGTACAACACTCCTCCTATTTGCAGAAGAGAGGGCAACAGAAACATTATCTCTTCCGCAGTGTATTCCCTTCTAGTATCGGGCTGTAGAGAAACGCTCAGCGGGAGTGTGTGCCACCGCAACTCCCGCTCCTCCTAGCCTTGTGCTGCATAGAAATGTGGCTGTAATTAGCAAATTTCATTTAGGAAAAAGGTTTTGCTTTTGTTTTTAGTTCCTGGCAGTGACTGACTTAGTCTGAACTCGAGGAGATTAGATTGAAAAAGGAGCAGCCTTGGTTAGCAAGGGCACGCAGTTTCAGTGAATTAAAATAATGGGGTGTAATAGATCATAGGCCCTGGAGATGGCTATCAGCCTGTAGATCATCTGGCCAGCTTGCCTTCCAGGAAAGGATTGTTCCCACACAGTGTTTGCTGATCATCTGTCTGTTCTGGTGTCCTGGTTTCAGCCAGGATAGAGCTGGTTTTCTTCACAGAAGCTAGCGTGAGGCTGTGTTTTGGATTTGGGATGAGAAGATGCTGATAAGGTGCTGATGTTTTGATTGTTGCTGAGCAGTCAAGGACAGTCCAGCTTCTCGTGCTGGGCTGCCAGCGAGGAGGCTGGGGATGCCCGGGGACCTGGGACGGGGCACGGCCAAGACCCCGAACCAGACTGGCCAGAGGAATATTCCAGGCCATACAACATCATGCCCAGTACATAAACTGGAGTTAGCTGGGGGGTGGGAATCGCTGCTCGGGGACGGGCTGTTGATTGCCGGGTGGTGAGCAATTGCTGTATTGGGCATCGCTTGTTCCTGTACATTCCTGTGTCGGTATTATTATTGTTATCATTGTTGTTTCCTTCTCTCTTGCTGTCCTATTAAACTGTTTTTATCTCGATCCATGAGTTTTTTTCCCCAATTCTTTCCCCCGTCCCACTCGGGGAGAGGGGAGTGAGCGGGCGGCTGCGTGGGGCTTAGTTGTCGGCTGGGGCTAAACCACGACAGTCCTTTTGGAGCTCTACCCTGGCTGAAACCACAACATCTGGTTTTACAAGCCCTAAGTGAGAAGGCTCCTACTGCCTCTTTTGGGACTGTCCTACTGTCTAATAGATCTGTCATGATGGGGTTTGTTTTTTTTGTGGAACCTAATCATCAGTTTTCTTAGTGTTGTCACTTTTATCCTCTATCGTGCAGGTCAAAGGTGCTGTTGCGGTATAATGGTCTAAGCCTGGAAACAAATGCTTGACTTCTAATGTCTTTTGGGGTATGAATTAACTGTTTTGGATGTTTTTTCCTGATGTAAAAGTACCTTTCGAGTTGCTTGTGTTCTGGGGCTGCTGTGACAGAACAAGTGATAACGGATGCAGTAATTTTAATGAGAAAAAGCATTTGTGACTCTCACCTTCCCAGGCCTCATTGCTTGTCTGAGACTTGCTGAAACCTTTTTACTCTTTGGCTGCTTTTTCTAAGTGTCTCCTCTTCTCCCTCAGTCCATCTCCCCGTGACAGTCATTTGAGTGAGGAAGGACCTACCTGCATTTAACTTCCAGCACTGTCAGCTTCAAGTTCAGTCTCTTGAAGGTAGTTTTTTTTTAGGAGCGCTTCCCTCTGCTGCTGTGAGCAAATCCCCTGCCCGAGGCCGGTCGCCTGCTCCCGGCTGGCAGGGCAAGTTGTGTCGCTGCTGGGTCTGAGCAGGGCCATGAGCTCCAGCCACTGCGCTGTTTGTGCCTCCAGCCTTCCTTGCTTCCAGTTTTATCTGCATTTCCAAGGGATCTGGACTAGGTTGTTTTTGGTTTTTTGTTTTTGGTTTGGTTTGGGTTTTTTTAGGCAAGAAGGATTTATGGTTTTAAAATGTCTCTTCATGATCTTTTTCGTTCTCTGGAAGTAGCAATGCTCACACCTGAATTTGCAGCGGTTGAAGTCGTCCTCTTGCGTTTCCTATGAGCCTTTCTCAGTGTGGTACACAAGCTCTTCAGCTGTATTTCTCAGCCTATTGCTACAAAATCTTTTGCAGAAACAGACATACTGCTATTAGAAGCAACACTTAGCCCAGCTTTACAACTGGGGAAGATAAATAAAAAATAGGTTAAAAAAGAAAAGCAATAAAGGGAGAAGGAAGGCATGTTCCTGTTCAGATGCTGACATTTAAATTTGCCCTGAAATTCCTGCTCAGTTGCTGTCTGACCGTGGAGGCAATTAAAGCCCAAGGTTACGGCAGTTTTGACCTCTGTTTCCTCGGTGCCTGGCTGCTCCACCCTGGGCAGGTCTGCTCATCCCTGCCAGCACGCAGGAGCTGGGTGCCCATCTCATTTCTTAGCGTGGCTGGAAAGGAGACATTTATCTGCCTTTCTCCCCTTGGCACTTATCGCACAGCTGGTAGTCCCAGCATGCCTTCTCCATGCAGGCAGGATCAGGCCCTCCGTGGGAGATGGTGACGGGCACCAAAAGCTGGAGGAGCTGCACTCGCCCTTCTGTACAGTGATCTGGGGTGTTACAATGCTCATAACGACAGTGGAGCAATCAACAGCCTTATCTAGGCTGGCTTCTTTTCGATACACTAACAAATTTCCTGATCTCCAACCTATATCTAATATTAAGGAATCTGACATAATCCTTCTAGTTGTGACCATGAAGAATAGAGGGATCATATTTTAATTACAATCTAATACATATTAAAAACCTGTTGAACCTCTTGCTCAGATCCCTCATCCTTACTCTTACTTTTTCTGGACTGAGTAAATTTGTTTAAACTGACATATACGCTGTCTTCCCAAGAATCTTACTGTTTTTATTGCTTAGTTGGTTGTCCAGATTATACACATTTATCCAACAGCAGTGTCAGTGTCTTGGGGCACAAGGTAGCAGGAAAGAAATGAAGGAAATTTGTATATATTTTAACAATATATGTTATGATGAGGTTCTTGAAACTGTTCTTCCAGGCAATGTGTAGTGCAGTTATTACTTAGAGTTAAAAACACGGGATCATAGAGTAGTTTGGGTCAGAAGGGACCTTTCAAGGCCATCTAGTCCAACCCCCCTGCAGTGAGCAGGGACATCTGCAACCAGAGCAGGTTGCTCAGAGCCCCGTCCAGCCTGACCTGGGATGTTTCCAGGGATGGGGCATCGACCACCTCTCTGGGCAACTTGTGCAAGTGGTTCACCACCCTCATTGTGAAAAATTTCTTCCTCATATCTAGTCTAAATCTGCTCTCTTCTAGTTTAAAAGAGTTACCCCTTGTCCTATCGCAACAGGCCCTGCTAAAGTTTGTCCTTATCTTTCTCCTGAGCCCCCTTTAAGTACTGGAAGGCCACAATAAGGTCTTTGATGTCTTAAGATGTAGACATGTTGCATGCATGTCTAATATAGAATAAATAATCAGTACCTTTTTCCTGTAAAAAAAACCTATAGTGTAAAGCCAGTAAAAATGAATAATTTTATAGCTGTATTTATCTTATAAGATTATAGAAGAACAAAGATCTATTTCTTTGGAAATGCTTTGGCTAGATGTGCTGAAATGTGTTATTTTCTTAACCAGGAGCAGTTTGGTATAATTTGATACTTACCTTTCAATCTTGATGTCATGTAGTTTGGGGTAGTTGGATATAATATCTGAGTTCACAGTGAACCTAGACTTAAATTGCTCACCCTGCATATCCTGAACATTAAGGACCTGGCTCTCCGAATAGCATTTATAATGATGAATTGGATCCTAAGTGTCATTTACAGTGAATGGGGAGAATTAAATGCCAAAGACTGAGATTTGTAGGAGCTGGCGAGCTGAATGCCAGCGTCTGCTGAGGAATGTGTCTACAGTCTCACCTCCTTCCTTTACTCTGGGCTCCAGAGCTGGAAACTACCTTCTGTACTTAGCACACCCTTGGGCATAGGTGGAATGATTGTTCTTGTTATAGTGTCATTAGAGGAAGAAGTAGCCGTGTTTATTTTGTTAAAGTTCTTGCGAATGAAAGGGGAGAACTAAGTTTCAGACCCGTTTTGGTGGAGAGGTGTGAACGTATTGCACCCATTCTCCAGGAGAGTATCTCTGTTATCCTTCCTGTGAAACTGCAACAGAGCCCAGCCAAAAATGTCAGTTTGCAAGAGCTTAGGATGAGGCCTGTTTTTACACATTTTTAATGGCAGTGACTGTAGAGTACATTGGAGTCTGGATGTTTCGTTGCATGCCTGGAAAAATAGGTGGTTCTGTGAATTTTGGTTATCTTGAGGAGCATAAACTCCTAAGTGTTGAGAGAGTTGGGTCAGCCAGAGCAGAAAAGCTTTGGAATATACTCAGCAGTATCATTTTAGTTACTAAAGTACATTTTCTGGTGACAGCTTAGTCATCTATACAACTTTATTTGCTTAAGTGGGTCCTGCAGAGTTATTTTGGCTCGCTTTCTTTCTAGTTTAGCTGACCAAGTTCTGAATAAGCGTATTTTTTAGATGTCTAAGTGCTGTTTTGCCTGCGGTATTCTTCTGATTCCTGTTTTGGATGAGTGTGCAATATGTTTCAGGATGAATACAAATGCAGCGGATTGTAAAATGTGTCTCCATGTGCTTTGTTGACTTTATGCTGATAGCTGTACTGGTAAAACTGCAGCAATTGCTCATGAAAAGTGAACATGAAACGTTGAACAAACATGATCCGATGGAGGTTGGGGGGAATTCAAAAGTGGCGAAGCTTTCTAGGTAGCTGGTGCTTTGTATCTTTTTTCCAGTAGGTCTTCCCCTCTTTCTTGATTTTACTTTTGTCCCTAATAAAAGTAATGCGGATGTAGTCAGCTTTAGGGATTTCTTTAGGTTAATTTAATTTTCTGACTTGGAACAATCTTGTGACCACCTTGCATGCTCTCTTGTTTCCAATTTAACCTTTCTAATGGTTTCTTGACCTTGCTTACTCAAAATCTATACACGTTTCTGAAGTGATGTTTAATAAGATGAGAAAAGCTGTTTACAACCCTCTCATTTGTCCTTGATGACCTCTGTTGGGCAAATGAGAAATAGGTCAGTTGTGATGCCACCGTGTCACTACAGGGGAGAGGGATTTAAATTAGCTGAGTCAATCTTCAGGTTTCATAAAACACATCATCCAAGCAATTTAATTAAAAGCGGTCATGTTTCTCTACCCTAGTTGCTGCCCATATGACCAAGAGAAATAGTTGATGTACGTGCTAGTTGGGGACTTGATTGATGTGCAGCAGTTACAGAAATGTAGGTTTCCAAATTTCTCTGCGTGCTGTGATTGATGTAGGATGATTATGGGTTTACAAGCTAAAATGTATAATTCTTAAATCTTCTTATTCCATATTTACCAGCAGATGATACAATCCAGCAGTGACAGGGTATTGAAGGGATGACATATAGGTCTCTTCCATCTCTAATCTTGGATTCTATGCAAACCTTTAGAATGTAAATTGGAAGCATGTTTTATATTCCTAAATGCAAAAATACTCTTGAAAAGCTTTCACTTTGAAAAGATTATAATGATTAGCATTTATTATGCTGTTGTCTTCATGCAAAAAAGAAAATCCTGCCCAGATTTTACTCAAATTGAACTCTTGTGCCTTGCATAATAGCCCTGCTTTAATTTGAATAAGATTCAGAATAAAGTAGCCAGATAGGAAGTTAAACACTATAGAGAGAAAAATCCTAATTTAAGCTGCTAAATGTATGTGTGTTAATACACAGACAAAAATGGGGATGTTTACAAGTAAGTGGTATCACAAAGGGCACACCAAAAAGTCTGGGCAAGAAAAAGCAATTTAGTGGAGAGCAAGTTGTTAAGTTCCTTAATTTTCTCTACAGCAATAAAATCTGGTAAAACAAGGTGAGTGATTGCCTCCATTTTATTACAGTGGTTCCCACTAGTGTAGCTGTAGCTGAGAGTCTGTCAGCATTTCCATTATAAGCTCTATTTTCATGGGTTTAGAATTCAGTCCTAAAAGCTCACCCGGGCTGGTGCCTGGCATCCAAGATCTTAAGTCAGAAATGAATATTTCACGCATTTGGAAAATAACATGTTTGGCAAGATGTAAATTAATTAGGAATTTTAAAATGGACATTACCTCTCTTCCTCAGTGCTATGCTGGCAACCTTGCACTAAACTTTTAACGCATCGTTTTTGAGTCGCTTTTGTTGTTAGTGATTTACGGTTACTAGTCATGTCTTATAGAAGAAAAATCAAAGGAGAGAATCACGCCTCAGGTTATAGAGTAAGTAATGAAATAGAAGTTCAGCGGGGGTATTTCAGTTCCCAGCCTGCTTTGGTTTTTTCACTTTATTTCCTTCTTTAGCTCATTTAATGCCAACTCAGGCACCTTTATATTACACCGCGCTTTGCAATGCAGCTTCACCTCTTGAGGTGCATGGAGGGAATGACTCCAGCTTCGGGGCTGGACGATGAGACACTGAGGTTTAGACTTTGCTCTGATGCTCTGCGCAAGCAGAGAAAAATTAAGTGGTCAAGATCTAAGAAGATTCTGCCCAAAAATATTCAGTAGCTTGGGGTGGGGGCAGTGACTTGGAAGGCCGGGTCAGGTGAAATCAAGTCCCACGAGGGTAAGGCCTGTCGTGTACTTGAAAGTATTAAGGGCACGGACTTGTTGAGTAAAGAAAAGTAATCACAACTTCCAGTCCGCTCTCTAGCGAGTTCTCTCTGACAGATTTGATCTGGATTTCTGAACTGAATTGTGGAAGACGGAAATAATATTTTAGCTTTTTTTTTTTGAGGCAAAATAAGGGCATAAGTTATTTGCTTAATGTCTTTTGCCTAGCTTTATCCAGGTACTGTGCACATACAGAGTCCTTAAGTTAATGTGGAAGGTGTGTGCCTGATCACATGTTCAGGTCTTCAGAAGATAAACGTTTGAAATGTTTAAAATATATAGGATGTTTCCAGGAACATCTAGTCGGACAAGAAAGTTTGCAGCTCTCTGGGATCAGAACACAACATGTAGGTTTACGTGGTTGGGAGTAGCACGCACCTCCTCCGGTGGTGCTCCCCTCAGACGTGGGGCAATCACTGGCTGGGCAGCAAGAAGCTATGAAATTGCCTCTAAAATATGAAATCTGGTTGAATGCTTTTTATGTGTTGTCTGGCTTCAGAATTGGAAATGTACTTGTTTCAGCTTTTTCCACAGTTGGTAAGACTAGAAATAATTGATTTTGAGAGAGCGCAGAAAAGAAAATTAACATCTCCTTCAAGTTCTTGTTTCCAGAAGCTGTTTCTTTAATATTGGACCAGAACTAATGAGGAGCTGTTTTGCTTGGTGAATGTAGATTACTTTTTTTTCCCCCCTACTGGCATGTTACACTGTGATCAAACATCAATTTTTTAATTTTATGAAAAACAGTAGTGGGAGCATCCACAGATGACTGTAATGAATTTATTTCCATTGCAATCTCTCTTTTCTCCTGATAGTTTCTGGGATTTGGAGGAGATGTTTCTATGCTATTGGAAGCAACCAGCAATTTGGCCAAATTCTCTTATGAAAAAGAATTCTTAAAATTATTATTTCCATGCTCTTTCAATCTCTGTTTGAAGTGTTTCCTCTAATCCTCTGAATTTGTAGCCTGAACTTTTAACACTTTTACCTGTCTTTATCCTCTATTAGTTGTAGATGCAGCTTCGGGAATCAGATTCAGCCTGAGAGTTTGTTCTTTAAGTCTGTTTCAAACAATGAGTTTCCCTTCTATGCTGCAGGGTGGGCTCTACTTACTGAGGGAGACATTACAGCAAAGAACTTTGAGGCAAATAAAAATTATGTCAGGCAGGACAGAGCACTTCATAGCCTGGCAGTCGCGTGTTCACAGCTATCCTTTCAACAGGGTTTCATTTTACTATGATTAAAACCAGCCAGTAAACCATGAACATCAGGAGGACGATAACAAGAGGGCAGAGGAGGGTACATGGTGAGAAACAGTTTATCTCTAAGAGGACCCAGTAAAGCTGTTTCTGTGGATTGCTTAGCTTTATGGCAGAAATGACATAGCGATTGGTGTTGCAGTTTAATGGTCCTACAGCCTGAAATCGGTGTTCTGTAGTGTGGCTCCAAGGACAGCCCTCCAGGCTGAGCCGATGGCCCGGGGGCTAAAAACCCAAGGTGTCCCGTCAGGTGGGATGCTTCACCAGCACGGGCTGGCAAACGCCTGTCCACCTCGGTGCAGGAGGAGTCCGACTGACAGCAGAGAGCTCGCTCTGTCCCGCGCCACAGGAATGCAGGCGGTATCCGGGCTGCCGAGGGCTTGTCCAAATTCTCGTGTTGGCGTTGGACTCCCCTCGTTCTCCAGGGCGGTGACTGCAGAGGAGAGACTGTGCGGGAGCTGATGCTGGATCTGCCCATTGCTCTTTCAAGCTTTTCTTAAATGATGGGGCAAAGGCACGTTTTTCTGCATTTCCTTTTCCTGGGGGTAAATTCTTGTATGCACCAGTTAAATTGGAAATCCTTCGATAGCCTCTGCTTATTAGCGCAAGAAAAATCCTCTGCGTATGGGCTTGTTTTGCCCCAGTGAGATGCTTCTGGTTCGTTGCGTGGAAGTCTAAAACAAATCCTGGAGTAGGACAAAGGAGACTTGAAAGGAATGGGAGCAGTTGTTAGTAAGGAAGTTTCCTTCTTTTCAGGCTATCCGTAAAAAAGATCCTGATTAAAAAACAAAAAACCAACCCCAACCTCTTAAGTAAAGGATTTTGAAAATTCCTACTCTTCAGATGAGTGGGGACTATGTCATGCCATCCTATACTAGCTGTCCTTTTGCATGAATACCTGATGAAGACAGAGAAGCCTGCCAAACGGATGTCTTCAGCATCTAAAAAGAAAATAAGAAGTTAGAGCTGCCAAAGGTAGAGATTTGTTTGCTACTGTATTTTCTGTGGTGCAAACCAGAAAGTACTTTCTCAACAAAGGAAGCCTTTATATTGCTGCTTCTTGAGAACATCGTTTTTAAAGTGCGTCTTTACGATTAAGTGGTTGTGTAAAAATGATACTTTCTGACTAAACAAACATGTTCTTTATAAAAGTTGGGTGTTACGTCTTTGGTGACAAAAATAAATGTTCAGTCTTTTCTACGTACCTTAAAAGTATGAAGCTAAGAGGGAGTCCTTCGCGTTCCACACATGAGCTAGTAATGGCAGTGACACCGTGGGGTGTATCACTTGGGTGGAGATGGTGGAATGCTTTAAGTCCTGGGAGTAGGATTTAATTTGCTCCTTGATATTGTCATCGTGGAGGGACAAGAGACCTGGAGTTTGCTGGGTGTGTTGTGATGTTGCTCTGATGTTGTGGTTGGTAGAAGTTGTTGTACGCCCCTTGCTGCTCGAGGCGCTGCGTATTGCTAACGAAATGGGTGACGCAGGAGGAGGGGGGAATACAAGTACTCGTGAATTACCATGACACCTGGTTTAGAAGAAATCTGTAGCCATGTTGTGAGAGCAAATAACTCTCTTGGGTGGTAAAAGGGAAATAAATGCTTAGTCTCCTCTTAGGTCCCTCTGTGCACCAGCGAAGCCGCGTTTTCCTCCCTGCCGCCTGCACTGCTTGCCGTCGGACGTTGTTTCCCCGCTGCGTGCAGCACCTAGCACCGGCGTTCGAGGGATGGTTGAAGCTCGGAGGCACCGCTACAGTACGGGGGACAGGACATTGTCAAAGGAGAATATTTCAAAGTGGGAAATCCAGTACGGGCCTTCAGCTTAAGGTGTGTCTTAGTTCAGCGACGGCTTTGGGTGCGAAACCGCTTCTCAATATTTTGTTTTTTTTAAAAAAGCTTAAAATTTTTATTAAGTGCTGAGTAATTTGGCACTGCTGAGATAAATGAATCCAAAGTGTAGTGGTGTAGTAGGCAACGAGATGTAAAATTAATTTTATCAAGTCTGTTTCTCAGAGGGTATGAGGTTTTTTTTGCCGCGTCTTATCTGCCAGCATAACACAAATGTGAGCTGATCGGAGGGCATGAGTACAGGAGAGCTCATCCCCTTCTCCTGCGGCACCTTACGAACAAGCCAGCAATTTTTAGCACGGTGTTATATGCAAATCCTCACTACCTTTCTGAGTTCACAGCTGATTTCCAAGCAGGCAGAGAATGATGTAAAGAAGCAACGTTTTCTGTGTGAAGTCCACCAAAAGGAGGTGAAGCAATAGGAGTTCTTGTGTTTGTTTTTTTCTATTTGTTTGCTTATCTACAGCTTGACTTGGGAACCTGAGGCGAACAGTGGTGAAATGTGGTTGCCCTATTCCAGCAGGGCTGCAATACACACCTCCCAGAGATAATTTTTTAGAAATAATATCGTTAAGGTTTTTGAACCTGTGCCTCAAAATCATTTTGGTAGGTGATGCTTTGCATTTTTTGACAGTGATTTTATAGGAAAATACTATTGAAAACAAGGTTTTAGCTGCAATAATGCTGATCTTTGGTAAGTGTCCTTAGATCAGTTATAAAATGCTGAAGGCTCCTAGGGGAGGGTAGAGGAGAGCCTCATTAAACTGTCATCACTGGAGTGACCAGACCTGGGTTTCCCATCCCACGGTGCCACCGGGCAGAGCATCACCAGGGTTATCTTTCCTTCCAGACTCCAATCAAGAGAAAAAGGAAGCTTTTTTTTTTTGCATTTTCGTTAAAATTGACTCCTTGTTTCACTGTGCCTGGGGAACATACCAGCAGTTTAAACTTATTTTCTTCTTTCTGCTCAGTAGAGTAGTAAGCTTGTGCCCTCCAAGGCACGGGGCAGGGTCCCTGCGTGTTCCTGGAGGATGCTGGGGAGGACAGACAAAGCGGAGCTGAAACTCCCCCGTGTGTGAGGAGGTGCTGGCTCCTTGCGGCATGCTCCGAGGTTTCTCGTGGAAAGAAATGGCTCGTTATGTAGCTGGTAACAAGAAGGGAAAGAGAATGTGTTAGGAGAGAGGAAGAGAAGCCATGTGGAGCGGGGAGGGAGCCCGAATTGTGGCAAAGCCTGCGGGGCAGCCTGGCGCGAGCTTACTGGTGCTGCGCTTGCAAATCACGTGGACCACAAAATAAAGCCTAAAGGCTGCGTACTTGCAGTCTGTGCCCCAAAACAAGTTTGTCAATGCACTTACTGAAAGGGAAAAAATAACAAAAAATTAGCAGTTATCCTCAAAGCGAGGTCGCTTTTTTTGTCTGTGCTGTGACAGAATACATGTGAATTTGAATAAAAGCTCTTCTGCCAATGTTGTCAGATAATCTCCTGCTTCACCCGGCGAGGAAGGCACAAGCCTTCATTAGCGACCTGATGCTGGTTTCCCAAAGTGCACCGTGGAATCGTGAGCTTGCCAGTATGATGTTTTGCTGTGATCTTGGGTGGGGGGAATCCCCCAAACCAAAACCACCAGGAAAACCCCCAAACAACAAAAAAACCCCTGCAACAACTCATCATAAAGCTTCGGGCAGGTAGGTAGGTGCAAATCTATATGTAAATGTAGATATGATAGAAAAAGTAGCAACTGAAGAATAAAAGGCAGTGGGGGAGGTGGGAGTCCGCTGCACTTATGTTGAGGTGTTTCTCTCCTGGGTGAAATGACTGTGTAACCCCAGTGTAAATATCCTCCTCGGGGAATGAGGGGAGTCCCTTGGAAAAACGGTGTTTCAGTGGTAGGTTGGTTAATGTTGCTTGGGGAAACCATGATGCTGTGTGGGTTTGTAAAAGTAATAACAAGACATTCCTTATCTGAATTTTAAGCACATGTATAATAACAGGCTATCTGTAGCAGCCATGCCTGATTATTACAGTGTTTAAGATGAGTAATTTTATAGCTAAGCATTTCTGTGTCCTACATATGTTACGGATCAAGTGCAAACTGCTGCTTTTTTCAGACAGATGTGACAGCCTGACACTTTGATCACCCTGACACAGCGCAGCCATATGCATGGGCTGGCAATCATATGTATTGCAGCGAGGGCTGGGGAGGGAGGGGGCCAGCTCCGGCTGCAAAAGGCACATCAAAGTGCTGATACCGGCTTAGGAACAGGCAAGCGAGGGGAGAGAAAAACGGAGACGCTCCAGGCTGTGGGGAGGAGTGGAAGCATTATTATAATGTTGTCTCAGAAATCTGACTTTTCATTAAAATTGGTCAGAGTAAGTCAATTCCCCACCGTAATCTTCCCCTCTGCCTCTGGAGTGGTTTTGACAAGATCCGTAATAATCCTGGAACACTGTGTAATTTTACAAACTCTGACACAAACAAGTGCTTATCCCAACCTCTGGTAGGCTCTGGGTTTTAACATAGGTGCAAGTTTAAGAGTTTAATGTGATTTTTTTTTTTATTATTATTATTATTTTTTTCCATTAGTGGCTAAAGGCTCATCCCGTTATATAACAACTATTTTTAATCTTAGAATAAAAAAAAATATTCCACTCTTAGATGCATCTTCTAGGCCAATGTGGGACTGTCCCAGTTTTTCTCCCAAGGCAGAAATATTGATTGATGCTCTAATAAAATAGCCAAATGTCATTGCATGATGGTTGCCATGGCCACTAATGCTGTGTATTGCTAGAACTCTCCCCTGCACTTTGTGGTTGGGAAGTGACTCGTGGCCCCTCGTTTGGCGAACGGTAAGTCCATGAACAGGGCTCAGGAGAGACGGTGCCACAGGCTGCAGCCGGCGTCCTCCTGGCCTCTGATGGCCAATAACAACAAAGTGGTGGGTCGGACTAAGAAGTTGAGGAATTTATATACATGTATTGGAATAAAGACTTTAGCGAACACCAGTTGGAAAACAAAGCTGCACTATAAATCATTGACTTAAAATCATTGACTTGAATCAAGAGAATCTCCTGTTTGGGAGACCCGATTGGGCAAACTTCTTGCTTTGGGTAAGAAAAGATTATGTTTTATAAAGAGGAGATTTCCAGGAGCAGCATGAAATGTTGAAGTGATTGGGAATGAAGGGAGCCGGGGGAAACGCCAGACAGATGGCATTTGACTTGTAGAAATTGAATCTCATGGGGTTTTTTTATTGCCAGTTGGGATTTTGCAGAAGATTAGAGAGGAACAGAAGCAGCAACAGGTCAGGAGCAGAAAGGTGACCACACATCTGACCACTACATTGTGGATGCTGCTGCTGGAATCCTACATTTGGTAGTCACGTTTTTAAAAACTATGAAGTTTGTGGAGTGTTCGGGATAGAAACACAACATGTAGAGCTGGAATAAATGGGGCATAGCCATAAAAAGCTCTTCGTTCGGTTCGTGAAGGACTGTCGCGATGAGGAGTTTACTGCCTCCGTGGAAGCAGAGTTGGGTGGGTGTCTCACCGTCCCCGTATCTCATGCCTCACCACTCCCACTGCTGTTTCTTCCATGAAAACGGAGAAAAGTGGGTAGGTTGGGTGGACAGTTTGGAGAAGAGGAGGCCCGGAGGAGCCGAAGGAGGAGGGGCAGACAGTACCGTGCTGTGACACGTCAGCCTTGTCGCTGGAGCCTGTGTCTGGTTCCCGGGAGCGGAGGAGCCAGCGCAGAAGAGGGTCAGCATGTTGTGTGTGCAGTGAGGGGCTGAAAATGCCTGTTGGAAACAGAAATGCTTCAGTATGAGGAGGAAGGCAGAGCTCAAGGTTGGTGCTCAAAGAGGGGCAGAGCTAGCGAAAGCCTCTGACTTCCTCAGTCTTTGCCTAACGAACCCAAGCGTGGCTTGCCACTGGCCGTTGGCCAAGAGGGCCTGTGCCAAGCAGCGTGGGTATGCGCACCGTGGATACTCGCACCGTGCTCGTTAAGCATTAGTTAATGCCATTTCATCCCTTTTGGATAAAGGGGATTTGGAGAATTGGTGTTCTGATGAATGCTTGAATACGTCTTCCAGGAGTAAATGCAAGATAAGAAGTACAGTTACTGAGTTCTATTGTCAGCTCTTTAATGAGCAGCTGATTAAAGATAAACTTAAATACAGAGGGCAGGAAAAACTCTGTAGCATTCTAGTTTAAAAAATAACCTTTATAAAGGAACTAAAATAGCAAATTTCCAAAATTAATGAATACTGTAGGTAGTACAAGCAAGATGCACAGTACTGATTTGGTGAGAAAATGTACAAATTGGTACTAATTACATCAGCAGAAGACTGTTCCATCATTCACTAGTTCATTGAAAAGGTCGTGATTGATTTTTAATTTGAACCAAAGAAACAAAAGAACCTGAAAACCAGGAGGTGCGTTGGTGAAGAATCATGTTGTGCCTTTGCTCCTTGCCATGTCCCACCCGCTGTGCTCGGGGTCTCAACTCAGCCTGCTCTTGTGGTAGCACGTGTGTGTGTCGATATGCAGCTTTATTTTTTTATGTGAAATAAGTGCACATTCTTATTGCTGGTAGACGTAGGAACTTTTTCCTAGTGGAATATATTTATATGGGGGGAAAGTATTTTTCTTCAAGAAAGCTTAGAAAACCAAAATAAAACTTCACCCTGAAATAGGAATGGAAATGTTTTAATTAGGCAGTATTACTTTAATGCCCCTTTACAATTACAGTGTGATTCATGCTGTTGGTCTATAAGCTGAACTTACTGTACCTCTAAATGAAGTCCTGTCAGTATGCCAATAATTGAATTACCAAGATTTTTGCTTAGGGTGTATAATGGGGGGTGTTTCATATACTAGAGGAGCTTTTGTGCAGGGGGGGGCCAAATGTAACTGCATGAAGCAGCATAGTAGGAAATCATGAAATTATTTTTACTATCAGCCAAATGCTCGATGGACTCTTTTAGCTTAGTCATCTAGTTTCTTATGAATGTTTTGAAACTTTTAAAATATAATTTTTAAAGTGGTACTTATTCACAGAATATATTTAGTAAAAAATGCGATTTTCTAAAGAGAAAATGTTCTGGTAGGAAGAATTTCATCCAGTCCTGGTTATTCTCGTTGTTTCTATGGTGCTGTCTGGAATATCAGGGTGTGACGATGCCCATGATGATGTAAAAGAGAAAATATTAAAACTGCCAGCACACGTTAATTTTATTGAAAGTTCTGTGGCAGGCTCATTGCTTTAATTGCTTTGTCTGAAAATGGAAGGCCTAATGTTTTCCTGTAATATTTTTTGACCTCTCTGAAAATTTTGTCATCTCCTTGCTGTGTGGAGAATCTTTATTTTCTTCGCAACGCATCATTCAAGTAAGTCTGGAGAAGAGGAGGCTGAGGGGAGCCCTCATCACTCTCTACAGCTACCTGAAAGGGGGTTGTGGTGAGGTGGGGCTTGGTCTCTTCTCCCAAGTAACCAGCGACAGGATGAGAGGAAACGGCCTCAAGTTGCGCCAGGGGAGGTTTAGACTGGATATTAGGAAAAAAATTCTTTACGGAGAGAGTGGTCAAGCATTGGCACAGGCTGCCCAGGGAGGTGGTGGAGTCACCGTCACTGGAAGTGTTCAAAAAACATGTAGATGTGGCGCTTGGGGACATGGTTCAGTGGGCGTGGTGGTGTTGGGTTGATGGTTGGACTTGACGATCTTGAAGGTCTTTTCCAACCTTAATGATTCTGTGATCCTGTAAAGGGAAAATGTTACTATCAGCTGCGTATATCCTGTAAAGGGAAAATGTTACTATCAGCTGCGTATTCACTATGTGAAGAAATAACACATCCAAAGCTATATATATATACACACCAGTACACTGGTATACACATATACGTGTATACATACTATACGCTCTGCCTGATTGAACGACTAAATTAAAAGGTAAAACCTGCATTGCATTTTAGTTTACCGTCAAAAAGAAATGGTAAAGAAATGTTGCCATCTGATCTCTGAGCAGGTGAAATGTCTCACGTTTTGAGGCTGTAGTTTTTTGATGTTGTGAATTGGAATAAGAGTAGTATTTAAGTGCTATTTAAAAAAAAAAAATCACCACCACAACAAAAATGTACAACAGTTAAATACTTGAGAGGCTTTTTTCCTTTAAAATAGTTGCCTTATAGGTAAGCAACATATAGTTTAAGACTGTCTGAGCTGGACTGTAGCAGATGAGAACACGTAATTCTAGAGCAACTAGGTAGCACATTTGCTACTGTTGAAGGGGGAAAAAGATAAATTCTGAATGCTAAAAGTCAAACAAATTTTTGGTTGTTCTGTCTCTCGTTGCGTTCAGCAAGTAACAGCATGTGGAAACATTTGTTTTACCAGAATTATTGTGAGTATATTTCTATTCTGTCTGTTTCTTATTACGTTAATTGGTCATGGCTTTTCAGGCAATATTAATTGAACACGATGGTCAAACTTTTATGATCATCATCTCCTTGAGAAATGATTTCTGGTTGCAGTGCTACATGACGTTTAAAGTGTGAAGTTCATTCTACTGAATGTAAATATATTAGTTATTGGCAAACCTTAAAATAAAGTTACTTTTTATTTTTGGATAAGATAGTCCCCAAATGTAAAGATACTTAACACCTAAAACGTACATTTCGTATATATGGACTGTATATAATTATATATATGGACTTGATGATCTTAAAGGTCTTTTCCAACCCAGGTGATTCTATGATATTTTAGTCATATGGATGTTCAGCTATTTCAGTTTCCTGTAATCTTAATCTTGCATAAAGCCCCAAACGTTTCAAAACAAAAAGCAGAGCTTCCAAGTTATCTAGTGATGCTTGGAAAAGGGGAGCTCTAGTGCAGCCTAACACACTGTCATTGTAGGTTAAGCCAAATATTTCTTCTCTAGATGGAACTGAAAATGAATTTATGAAATAAGAATAATAATCAGTTTAGGTATGTAATTGCCTGCATTAGAGGAAAGTAAGAAGCAGCCTGGATTTTAATTTTGTGGGTTTTTTTACCTGTGAGGCCAAGCTCCTCTCATCTTTTCCTGGTTATTAGTAAATACTCCAGCAGTTCTACTGAGGCTCTGAAACTCTCCAGAACTTCAGAGAAGCTTGATATAATGAAATGATGTTCCACAGATTTGGTATAAATTTGGTAAGACAAAACCGTAGTGCCGGAACAGCAAGAGGCCAAGATTTGAAGTTTCAGCACATGGCGTAATAATGACGCCCCGCTTGCAGCTGACGTCACGGCTGTGCTGTGCGATGGCATCCCTCGTCTCTGGATGCGATGACAGTTTCCGCCCAAACAAATTCTTGTTAGATATTGAATGATAGCTTTTAAACTTCTCTCTACTCTGAGTACATAGAGTAATAAGTAACAACTGAATTAAAAAGCTCATTACATTTCTGACAAAACCCACTGGAGAAATGAGGAATTTGTAGGATTTTTCTAATGACCTCAAAATAATTGCAGTTATTCACACAATTTCATATTTCAGTGAGCTTCAGGTTTATTAGTTTCTGAGGTTAAAAACGAACTGTACTGTTTTCCTTAATCGTAATTTATCCTTTGGGTTAGTAGGTCTCACTGCTCTTGTCCATGTTTGTCAGTGCTGTGCATGTTAATTAAAATCCACAATGACTATTAATTTTAAAAAATCACATGGGACAGTAGAATTCAAAGTAATGTACACTCTGAGTGGGAAAGCAGTGCTGGTGTTGGGGCAAAAATAGCCGGAAAATAATGTCCTCATGCTCTAGCTGCATAAACCTACGGGGCTTACATATACATTTGTGTGGAGGGAAGCTCTTCCTCCTACTTCTATACTCATTTCTGACAACAAAATAACAATAAGCATCAGTGGCTTTGATAGACAAATCTGAGAAGAAAGTTCTGGTGACTTTCTATTCCCTCATATTAATGTCATAGGCTGGAGGTCCTGGGAATGGCACTGCAAAAGGAATATTGATGTGTTATGTGACGTGTTATCATTAAACTGCAGACGATGACAATATCATGGAAAATTGGTAGCATGATGAAATCTATATGATACAGCATTGCAAAACAGTCGCAAGCATTTACCAGCACAGGCACAAGATCTGCTTGCCTGATTTTTTGTTCCCGTGATGGCCGAGAAGACTGCAAACAAGCAACTTGGCTCGTGGTCTATTCAGAAGAGTTAATTGTCATGTATCAATAGGAAAATGTTGTTTCAGGGCCCTTTTGCTGCGTTCAAGCCCTATTTTAATATTGTTTAACAACAAGGATGCTGCTCAAGCATTAATGTGGGGGTATCTTGTAACGTATGAAGTGGCATAGTACAAGCTAATAACATCTGCAACATGTTGGCAGATGTTCATTCCACAAAAAACTGTTTTGCTGGAGGCAAAGCGGTTACTCCTACTTTAAGAACTTAATTCTACAGTATGTACTTTTTTCAGTTTTTTTATGTGTGTGAACAGTATCACTGGGATTATTCACATGTGGGGAAGTCAACAGTTCATCTCTTCCCTCTTCCTCTGCCCTTTGCCATCTTCACTTCATTGATGTGATTCTCATTGCTCTGTCCCTGACTTTTTGCCCTTTACTCACCAGCTGAACTCTCAGTGCCTCACCTCATGGTCCATACCCCATGTGCCTGTTCTTGCAGGATTTATGACTACCTGGACTTCTGTGAAAGTATTTTCCTATTTTAAGGTTGTCATTATCTAAGCAAAAGGATTGACCATATCGCTTTAGTGTAAAGATCCAAATCCTTTCCTTTTCTTAACTGTTCTTCAAAGTCCTTTTCCCTGCAGCATCATCTAAATTGTGATCATCGCTTCCTTCTCTTTTCAGTGACCTTTACAAATGCAGTCTTGCTTGACTCTCCACATCACAGTAGAATTGCATAAATTTTTTTGCAGCCTATTGTGTTGGTCCTGAAGATTCTTCTCCTCTCGGCCTCTTCTCCAGGGGCTGCTGCTCCTGGAGTGGTTAGTTTTGCTCTCAGGGCCTTGTTTCCTCCTCTTCCACTGTCAGAAGATCTGCTCCATTTCTGATCAGACCAAAATGGCCTGGGTGTGCTGCAGTCTAGCTCAAACCCACGGTCTTGAAACTGGTTCTGAATTTTACCTCTTGATGATGGCGGCATATATATGTATGTTTTATGTACACACACGGTGCTTCAAAAGGGATTTAGACTTTGGAGATCATGTTAGGATCTGACAGTGGGGCTGCTCTCTGCCCTGAAGGCATTCCCTCAGTGCCTTATTGATCCCTGATACTTCTGACTGACCTAGGCTGCATTTTTACTCCTCTCCCAGTCAGAATCTGGAAATTATTATTCACCTTCCTATAGTATCTACTCATAGCACACAGAAGTACCTTAGCGCACCTGAATGTTCCATCCTTCTCATCACCGTTAGCTGGTATAGAAGATGCTACTGGATGCTCTTTGATTTTGGGCATTATCAAGGGCCAGCCCCAGAGCAGTCACCAGCCTGCTTCCTTGGCTCTGTCCAAGCCCCCTGTCCGGGGGTCCCACCCTGTCCCACTCCTTTGTAGCATATCTTGCTTTTTTCCTGATCTTTGACCATGTTTCTTACCATGCCTTTTGGATTCAGTGGGAGGAGTAGCAGAGGAGTTGTCTCTCCGGAGGACATGTCCCCTGTCCCTGCCTACCAGGGTACCTGGAGGTTGCTTCTGTGCTGGGCCACAGGCAGCATCTCCTTTGGGCACTCCCGGGTCTGTGGGTGGGAGCTGGTCTGTGTGGTGGTGTGTGGCATTAGCTGGTTTTCCAGCTGATGTGGCGTTCATTTTGGTGTAGGAAGCTCTTGTTCTCCTTGAAACTTGTAGGATCCTTTTTCTTTGAGCCATACAATTCAGACTTGTGGCAAGTGGGTTCAAAGGCTTTTTGGGAAGAGAGAAGCGAGATGAACCAGCTATTGGTTAGAAGTGGGATGTGTGGGACTTGTGCCTGTATAACATATGCTAGGATATATTTCCAGCTGACGGCTTGTTCATGAAAGAAGGTCTTATCCTATGAATCGATCAACATCAAAAATCCATGTGGTGCTTACCTGAAAACACCTATTTTTCTACCAGTTGTGTTGCAACAGAGGATTAACCTGTATCATGTGATTCCTAACCAGATTGTTTCTTAGTTCGTGAGAGTAGTTGTGCTTTTCTTCGTGTCTCGTTTTGAAGTTTTCCAGATTAAAATATTGAAGAACAGAAATCAGATACAGAAAAATCTTTTTAGAGTGTAATATCAAGTGCAGCACTCAGCTTACAAAAACACATATGTGCTGTTTCTCTTCCTTTGGAAGATGAAGCAGATTTTTGGAGACACTTTACTGAGGCAGAAGTAATTCTCTCATTAGGGGTAGCTTGGTGTGCGCGCATGTATGCTCGGCTTTACCAGCAATACACAGCGAAGGAAACAGCCTCCCATAAGCTAAAACATGAAGGCTAAGACTTCTCTCAACAGGTGAGGGATCTGGACTGCAAGTCTGATGAGGAGCGACTGGGGGAACTGGGGGTGTTCAGTCTGGAGAAGAGGAGGCTGAGGGGAGCCCTCATCGCTCTCTACAGCTACCTGAAAGGGGGTTGTAGTGAGGTGGGTGTGTTTGGTCTCTTCTCCCAAGTAACCAGCGATGGGACAAGAGGAAATGGCCTCAAGTTGCACCAGGGGAGGTTTAGATTGGATATTAGGAATAATTTCTTTACTGAGAGAGTGGCCAAACATTGGAACAGGCTGCCCAGGGAGGTGGTGGAGTCACCATCACTGGAGGTGTTCAAAAAACGTGTAGACGTGGCGCTTCGGGACATGGTTGAGTGGGCATGGTGGTGTTGGGTTGATGGTTGGCCTTGATGATCTTGAAGGTCTTTTCCAACCCTAATGATTCTGTGACAGTGGGGCAACATGAACTTTGGGTTGTGAAGCCTTTTCTCTCCGGCACTAATTGGCAATGACATGTAAAGCCATCAGCAGTGGCGACTGCAAACCTCTTGTTAGCAGCCGTGGTTGTGCAGCCAGACGTAGCGATTAGCTGGTGGGTCTTTGCTGGAGGACTTGGCCTCAACGCCCCCGTTGCTACCTTGGACATTGGAGAGAGTCCTATCAAATAGGTATTTGGGGTAGTTTAGACCAAGTCATTTCATTGAGACTGCTCGAGGATTAATTATATAGTGCAATAGATTTGGAAACAACTGATATTAAGAGAAGACCTTTTAAATCTGTTTCCCTTTTTTATTTGTTTACTATTTATTTCTTTGAAAACAAAACCTGGAAATTCCTTCCTGAAATTGTTTTCCTCAGTCTTGCATATGCTGTGTTGTTATCGTAGGGTCACTTAGACATGGTGGGCTCAGGTTGAGCACTCCTACTTTCTGAAGTCTGGGAGAAGTTGGATTCAGCAGAAACCAGACGTTAAGTGAGTCACTGTGGTTAATGCCCACAAGGCTGCATGTGCTAACAGGATCCTGTCTGAGTTTTTTAATATGTCTGAGGAACAGGCAGGGAAATGTTATTTAAAAACATAAACAAGCAAAATGAACCAATCCCTAAGGCTCCCTTTTTAGCTCCTCTTGGCTTTCAGCTTTTCAGTACCCCGGGAGGAGATTTTACAAAGCTGTATGTGATTTTTAGCAAGTGGGATATCAGCCCTGTGTGACAACAGACCCTCCATTCACCTGCAGAGGAACTCGGCAGGGATTTTAAAGCCTATTTGTAAGAGCACCAGTGTCATTTTGCTGTCACAAACAACACTGAATAATTTATTTGGGGAAAAATCAGCAATATCTCTGCTTTCCTAAAGATGCTGTTGTTTATCAGCCATCAGTTCCACTTTCCCTGAACACTTCCCTGTTGCCCCTTTACCAATCCTTGCTAATGGAAGGAACCAGGACTTTCCCCTCATTCAAATCTTGCGTGTCCCTAGGATGTTGCGGGAGACGGGTGCGTGCGCTCTGTGACCACCGGGATGTTCGGGACCCTTTCCTCGCTGCAGCACTGTAAACTCAGGAAGACTGCAGTGCTTTTTCTGTTTTGCCACAGCTTGACTGGTTTTAGAATCCCTTTTTATTCAAGGACAACCAAATGTATATTTAAATATGTTTTTGTGAGAAAGGCAGTTGTACCAGAACAACATCTCCTGAAGCATAGCCCGGCTGCCTTTCCTCTCCGGTCAGTGCCCCTAGCAGGGGAGGTGAGGAAGGTCTCTTCCAGCAAAATCTTCACCAGCGTTGAAGTGCCTTTCAAAAACACTTCTCTGGTAAAACAGTCTGTTGCAACAAAATGCTGTCGAGTGTCCTTCTGGGCCACAGCCCTTGGGGCTGCAGTTCTCTGACCAGCTGGAATACGGCTAAATCTATCAACAGGAATTGTCATCAGGAATGTTTGGTGCTATTTTTATTGTTACTTGAGTTTAAATATCACTGTATGAAATGCAGGGTTTTTTTATTCTTTTCATACAGGCCAAATAACTTGCTGTCTAATAACTTTTGATAATTTGTGATGGAGACAAATTTAGAATTGCCTGCTGATGTGGCAGCCCCAGAGCAAACCTAAAACCCCAGAGTTAACGCAGACCTTGCCCAGAGCTGAATTTAGTCCATTGTCTGGGGTAAGGTTAATCCACTGCCGTCCATTTCAGCCCAACAAGGCAAATACCTGCGGAAAGCACTGCAGTGCTGACACACACAAGCTCGTTTGATCGTGGCCTCCTCAACAGGAGATGGAAGGAGTGGACCACAGTGGAGCTTAAGTGCTACTCTAGAGTCAACTTTGTTTAGTATTGCTGGCTATAAACGTGTTTTTACAAAGAAAGGCTTTGATGCAAAGGCAAGCAGGCAGCGTGCTGGAAAGAAGTCTCTTTTTTTTTTGTGTGTGTGTGTGTTTAATATGTTGGAAGAAACTATTGACCTGTATAACCTTTGAAATGCTGCTGGGGTTGGAGAGACCTGTTATAATGTGGTTGTAAGTGCTGGTGAGATCAGCTTTGAACTCCTGGGGGCAAATGCATGGAGCCAGAGAGCGGGATCTTAACGGTAAAGCTTAATGCCAAGGAAATTGCCACTGTGCTGGTGGGAGAACCCCCGAACTGTGAATTGTTCATTGGGATGTTTTAACCTCTTATTCTTTGTCTTTCCATTTCTCTCTGGGCATCCCTTCATGACTTGGTTCCCAGGGTGCTCACAGAAATACCAGGGACATGAGAGCCTTGTTGGCTGGGAAACTAGCTCTGTACTGCCACTAGCCTTGTTTAAGAGCTGCAGAAATCCAAAATATTGTCAGCTGACAGTAAGGGCAAAATCAGTGTCCAGGTCATTATCCTTGTACATCAAACCAGCTAAAACGCAGATACTTTGTACGCACCGTGGCGGAACAGATGGGCAGTGAAGCTTGGTTTCATTGCTCAGCGGCATCGCTAAAAACCAGCAAGTGCAGAGAGCTGGTGAGTGTTTCGTGCTAGAAACAAACTCCCTGCGAAGCTGGTGACGCATAAGATGAAGTTGCTGTGCATACGTCCTTTACAAAGGGTTAATGAATGGTTGACATCTCTCTAATGAATAGTTAATCAGCTCTTAGACTATTGGAGTCTTGCAGATGAGCCAGATGCTTATAACTGTCTGTAATACCTCTCACTGATGAAGTTTACAATCATCTGCTACGCGTTCTTCATATTTTAGTAGGGGACTGGAAGATGTTGTCAACACTCCATGTTTTATAATGTAATTGTTGTAAGTATGACTTCAAGAAAAGTTTGACCGAAATGCTTGGATACTATAAGGAAAGCATACTTCTGTGTTTAAAATAAATAATAAATCATGCTGTCACACAAATATAGACTTTAAAAAAGCTTTAAGTGTTGAATACATACCATCTGGTGAAAAAATACAGCCGTGCAATTAAAACTTTCAGAATGCAGCTTATTAAGCTGAGACACATTTTTTCACAGTGTGGAAGGAAGTCTTTTTAGCATGAATTGCGTTGAAGCTCATTCATAAACTGAAACTGTAAAACCAGAAGGATTTGCTGTGTCTGTACCCCACTTCTTCTGTGTCCTGTCACCGGCAGCACCAGCGGTCCGGTGCAGAGCGGTGCATCTCCGTGGGGGACGGAGCCTTGAGTTCCACTTGCACTGCACACACTGGTGAGAACTTGGAAATGGGCTGTGATAGCATTGGGCCAGAGATTGGGGGACAGGGACAGCTGGCCAAATAAAACAGTTAGCCAGGAGTTTCATACATGGTGATGTCTTGTATAGATACAAATCTGAGACACCCATGGTGAGCAGGAAAGATCTGTTTTATCTGCTGGATTAGTGTTGCATTATTCTGAGGAGACCAAAGTCCTGTTGTTGTTTGATGTATTGGTCCGTTACTTGATATACCAGCCATGGTCACCTGCTCTGCTGCTGAAATGGTACCAAAGGATCATCTCTCACCCAGCTTCTGCTCCGTATAGCCAGATCTTGCTGCTTTTTCCTCCAAAATTTTTCATCATTCCATGTAGCTCTTGAACTCCTTAGAGCTGCTGTCTCCATCCGAGTTCCTCTCCTCTCCTGCCTTAACCTCCATGGTCATCCTTGCTGTTAGTCCCCCAGATTCAGCAGCCTTTTTCCTCTGGTTTGCATTAGCAGAGAAAAATCTTCCTTTTGCATTTTCAGCTTCCCCCAGGTTGTCCCTGGTTTTTCACTAGCTTGCATAATTTTCAGCTTTCAGATGCTTTTAATCTCTCTACTACATTTTTACACAACACTTTATTAAAAGAATAGTTTTATGAATCTGTACTGTCCCATCCTTCAGATTCCCTCTTCGAGATTCATTGAAGCCATAAGAAATCAATTTATTTATGAAGCTATGATGGGGAGCAGCCCTAGATAGCTGACAGAGACATATATCATGCTCATTAAACTGAGGGAAACGTATAGGTGCATACAAACACTTTTTATACCCAGTCACTTTTAGAAGCTGCTTGTTACTTTGAAGCTTGATTCTGCATTAATTTTTGATCCGTCTTTTTTTATTTGACTAATGTGATTCTCCGATGCACCCAGCATAGCAGCGGTGTCTGTCTCTTCATTTCTGCTTGTGTGGTTTCCAGCACAGCATTATTCCCAATAAAGGTGTTCGTGTCTGAATCTATATAAATACTAGAATTTTTAATCTGCGCCTTAGATTTGTCTTTTAATTTACAAGGTTTGTCACTTGCTAATGCCGTGCCAGTTGTAGAGCAGAGGGTGGGAAGGGTGCTGTTGCTGCTCTGGTTTAAGGCGTTCTGCACAGAAGGTAAAGGTTTGGTCATCCTGGGATCAGATCACCAAAAGAATTAGTACTTGGAGTGCACAGACTGATTTTTCTAATTAACTCTTCACTACAAGAAGGACATTGTAGGTGCTGGAGTATGTCCAGAGAAGGGCAACGAAGCTGGTGAGGGGTCTGGAGCACAAGTCTTACGAGGAGTGGCTGAGGGAACTGGGATGTTCAGTCTGGAGAAGAGGAGGTTGAGGGGAGGCCTCATCGCTCTCCCCAACTACCTGAAAAAAGGAGGTTGTGGTGAGGTGGGTGTTGGTCTCTTCTCCCAAGTAACCAGTGATAGAACGAGAGGAAATGGCCTCAAGTTGTGCTGGGGAGGTTTAGACTGGATATGAGGAAAAACGTCTTTACGGAGAGAGTGGTCAAGCACTGGAACAGGCTGCCCAGGGAGGTGGTGGAGTCACCATCACTGGGGGTGTTCAAAAAACATGTGGATGTGGCACTTCAGGACATGGTTTAATGGGTATGGTGGTGTTGGGTTGATGGTTGGCCTTGATGATCTTAAAGGTCTTTTCCAACCTTAATGATTCTGTAATTCTGAAAGTATGGAATACTGAGCATTCCTATATATATATCTCCCTGTGTTTTTATGCTGGTGTCTGCGAAGGCCAACAGCAGTACAAATACAACTAAAATGACTGGCTGGCTCCTATCAAGAGCTGCTGAGTCCTTCAAAAATCCCAGTTTCAGATGTGTGGAGGGGTTCCTCTCATGAGGTATGACAGCAGTCATACCCACAGAAATGCTGGTTGTATGTCTTGGCTGTGGGTGTTGGTTATACTGTTCTCTGAATAATGTGAGACTCTGTATATACTTATGTGTGTCTGCATTTATATTCCCTTATATAATTTAGATAATGCAAATGTTATATCCTAAAATAATGATCTTGAAAAGCAAATTAAAAATATCGCTAGATACGGCTCCCTCTCATTCCTCACTGCTTTTAACATTGACTTGAGTTTCCTGGGATCAGAAGATGTATTGGGAAGAACCATGTGATGTTAAGGTGTTTGATTAAAATGTTATCCAAAAATGAAAATGCGAAGAGAATAGGGAAAAAATGCAAGTCATTCTGGCTGAATTCCAAAAGTAAAATTGTGGGAAAAATAAACTAATAAATAAATGCAGATTCTACTTTTTTGATTTATCTGCTAGTTCCAGCTTAACTAATCAAGTAACTGTGTAGTCTGACAGCATTTGTGGTCTGGGTTGCAAGATGCTGTTCTCAAATTTTTTTTTTTTTGGCAAGGGAAAAAAATTGACTTAAGAGCTTGAGGGGCTAAAGCATCTTACCTCGCCTTTCCAAACTGAAACGAGGTCGTTGGTATTTTGTTTAGTGTCTGACTCTCAAGTTTTATTCCATTAAGCTTAACACTTTCTGCAGTCCTGTTGTGTAGCACCTGGTTTACAGTTTTTCTTTGTCCTTCAGCGTGCAGCCTTACTGCACAATAGTCTTTTGTCCCCACGCTATGATACTTGGGGCTAAATATGCACATGCACCTCCTGTTTAAACTTAAAAATATAACTACCGGTTTTGCCTGTCTTGTTTCTTACGTGCGCTTTACTAAGTAGTCTCGTACTGCCTTTCTTCTCCTTACCCCTGAGAGGAATTGTGCAGCCGTTCACTGATGCTGTCTGAGATGCAGTTATTAAATCTGGTAAGCACAAGCATAAAGCAGCTCATGCAAACATTTTCCTAATGATTGAACAAAATAATACACTTAAATATAAATGAGTTGGATACTGTGACTGACATTTAAATCGCCCAAAGCATTACAGGCAATATAGTATATTGCTTTTCGTGCGTTGGCTCATAAATGGTGCTGTTATACCTTGAGTAGGCAGTGGGAAGTCCTCTCTGTTCCTTTACACTCCTTCTTGCTTCATTCCTTTCTTTGTTTCCTTTTGCCAAGGCACAATATTTTCATTACAACATTGCCTATGGGCACGGGGCCCCCCACGCCGAGAGCCAGAGGCGGGCGCGCGCGCTCAGCGGGGTATGCGGCCGCCGCCTGGGGCGTCCCCGCGGCCGCCGCCGCGGTACCGGCGAGAGGGCACCTGTGGGAACTCCAGCATTGTCGGGAAACAAAAAATCAAAGTTCACGTAGTGGTCTGGGGGCTGAAGGAATACCGTTTCCTAGCGAGCTCGTGGAAGTTCCTTTTGGCGTGTATAAACCGTGCTTTCGTCCTGCTGACCCAGGCTCGAAGCCAACCGACCGATGTACTCCGTGCCTGGTAGCCGCGGCACAGCTCGCTGGCAGCTCGGTGTTTGTGTATCTGCGTGCGTAGCTGTGCCGAATTTCTCTGTGCCCCAGCCGCCTGCCCGCGGGGGCTGCCCAGCGCCATCGTTACTGGACCCCTTGGGGCTCTGCTGGGGCTGGTCTGGGGTGCCCTTGCCACGTTGTGTTTTAGTTAGCGGCTTCTTGCGTGCATTGAGTTACCAAATAGCGATGCGAGGCAGTTGTGCCCGGCATTTATTTCTGTGCCTAAACTTACGTTATGAGAAGGCATCCCTGAGGTGGTTCGTTAAGGAAGGATTTGCGTTGTTTTCTTCTGCAGAAATGCAGCCGTGTTTCTCTGCAAAATCTGGAGGTACCCACAGTTCTTGGGGAGGAAAGTTAATCTAGGTACTCGTCGCTTCTATAATTCCAAAACATAAGTAGTCTTAACTTTAAAATCAGTTTTGAAATAATATTCTTAGTAATATTTGAAGTGGTTATTCACCATCAAACAGTGATTTTAAGATTGCATCAGTAGACTTTCAGAAATCTTTTTTAATAAAGGTCTTTAAAGAGGAGCCATTTCATTAGGATGACCAGAAATATACTATTTTATTTTGCCTAATGCATGGGCAATAAATTAGCATTTACTGTGGGTAAACACTTGATTTTGATACTGAGCACGAAGGATACGGACATGTATATACACTACTGTATGCCAGGAAAAAAAACAAGGATCCTCGTGCTGCAACAGCTCACATCCCTTAAGTACAGTAAACTTCTGAAATTTGGTAGCTGAAGTTCAGTGCAAGTTCACATCCTCATAAAATTAGGACTTGATACAGGTTATTAAAATTATAAGGCAGAGTAAGCACTGGGCCCTTAGCCAGAAACATTTTTAATGTTAGACTCTGTTGTCGAATGTCTTTCCTTAGATGATCCAATTTAACTTCTATTTCATAGTCATGTCTTTCCAAATCAAGTTCTCCCTATTTTTCTCACCTCTCCGCTTGTGAGCAGGTTTCTGTTGATTTCTTCACTTGTTTCTGCAGTATCCAGGAGCCCCTAAATGATCTTTGAACAGAGACAAGCTTGATGCTTCCAGCATCCAAAGCTCAGTATTTTCTAGAATAGCTATACAGGCCTGAAAATATCCATTTAATAAATATGGGAGAAAGAGTTTGCAGAAAACATTAACACTCTCTCAATGTTCCAAAAATTGTTTGGTATTGAATGGAGAGGATGATGTGTTAATATAAAATGTAGTTGCCAGAAAGCAGAACTATTTTTTTTTTTGGTAGTCCTAGGTAAAATAACATTGATGAAAATGGGCCACTTATTTCTGTTTCCAAGAACAGAATTAATATTAATTGGTGGTGATTAATATCTGTTTCCACAGTAACTTTGTTCACATCCTGCTTTTCTGAGGTGATGTCTGTGTTTGGTTTGGGAAGTAAATGCATTTGTTGGCATTGTGAGAGTGAAGTGGACACAGTAAATGATGCTCTTGAAGGAGCACATCTGTGAACAGGAGGGGGCTGTGTGAAACAAAAACCAGGGATGGAAAGTCTCTTTCTGAGATTTTTGGGTTGGCAGAGGAACAGCACCGAGCAAAACCATCTGGGAACGCAAAGACCGAGACCTGAGGGGTGCCATGGAGATTCAAGGTGTGGTACCCCTGTTCCCAGTGTCAGCTCCAGCACCGGAGCTGACATTGTGCTCGGTGGCCTTGGGGATGCTTGTGCGCCTGCAGGCTCGGGGTGCTGGCACCATCTCCAGCCTTAGTGCTCTGGCTGTGTTTAATAAGGAATTATAATCCAGATGATTATAATGTGGATGGAGTCACCATCTCTGGAAGCGTTCAAAAACCGTGTGGATGTGGCACTTCAGGATGTGGTTTAGGGGACACGGTGGCGCTGGATTAATGGTTGGACTTGATGATCTTGAAGGTCCTTTCCAACCTAGTGATTCTGTGTGTGATTCTGTGTGTGAAATGCCTAACTCTGAAAAGCCTTCTGCATCAAGCCCAGTAGGGACTAATTTTTATTTTGAATTAAAATTTTTTTTTTTTTGCTAATTATGGACACTCACGCACAGCAAAATCCCTTGCTGCTTTGTGGCTAAGAATGCAGCCGTGGACGCTGGGTGACCCTAGCACAGACAGCATCATAATGACGCTTACTAACATCTCAAGTTTTTCTTGTGCACCTGTGATGACTATTTTGACTCAAATTTTCATTCGATTGCCTCTTTCCCTAACTTTTAAGTCCTTGCCTAGGTTGTCTGTTCATACTTACCTATATGTTAAATGTTTGAACCATTTCAGGTGCTTTAAGTTGCTACCTTGGACCCTCCTTTTTTTAACTTGAGTTGTGTGGGGTTTTTTTTTGCCTCCAGTGCAGATTTGTTTAAAAAGAAACAGGCAATCTGATTGCCTGGGAGGTGGATGACAAGGGGAATTTCATTTTAATTACCTTGGAAGAGTCATTAATGATGATAAATAAGCTGCTTTGTTTTTTGTTGGGTTTGTTTTGTTGGGATTTGGGGGGGGTGTTTTGTGGTGGGTTGTTTGTTTGTTTGTTTTAAGAACAAGGTGAGTTAATTATACTGCCAAGGGACAGAGAAGTGATTATGTAAACTAGTCTCAGTGCTAGTTTTCAGTAATTCTGGTAGGATTGTGAAGCCCAAGAAATAATGTCTCCCAGGCTTTCTGGGGATGTTGGGGGTGGAGGTAAGCTAGCGAAAATACAGGGTTTGTGTCCTCACAGTCAGTCCCTAATCCTTCCTTGATTAGCAGTTGCTAAAAATGCCCCTGGGGCATAAAGTAAATACATCCTCATTCAACAAGTAGTCGATGAGGAATAAAGTAACTTGTATTACTTGACAACGAATGTACAGATCTTGCCTATTTGAACACCTCATGCTGAACGTCCACTGCTGAGGGTAGGTTTTATTGGCTTACAGAAAATAAATTGTCTCCAGAACAGTAAAGCTAGCATTTACTATGTTTCTCCAGATATTCTGCCACCTTTATTTCTGTGAAGTATTAATCCTCCCTGCAGTGACTTCAGTGAGATTGGGTAAGGGATTAAATTAGGTTCAGTATATGTAAGGACGTTGGAAACTATTCCCTATGAGTAGTTGCAGTGTTGTTCTCTTATTAAAAACTCAAGAATATGAACCACTTTGGAGTTTGAATAACACATTCTCTGTGTTTTCTTCCTTAGCAATGCTAATTTAAATAAAGTCTGGTGAGAAAGTTGCTATAGGGACATGAACAGTTCTCGGGCAAAACAAATAAACCAAACTTCGCTGTTAAGTTCTGGTGATAATATGAGGCTGTATGAAGTACAGATGTGTTATTGATACAGATGGAGTTGTAAAACTGGTTTTAGTGACTTTTCTTAGAAAATATTGGAATGATAACTACACTAACAAAATTACTCTGCAGTTTTCTGTATTTGTTTTTGAAATAATAGATGTCATAATCTTAACATATACCTCTGCAAAGACTTCGGTACATGATTTGCTGCCTCTTAAAATATTTAAACCCATAAGGCAGAGTTCTGTGAATGTCCTGGCGATGATATGGTTGGAGGCATTAAGAAGATATAAGCTGGATGGAGTTAGTCTGTTCTTGCTAGATGCTTCTGTGATATAATGTATAATTAAAATCAAACACTGTAGTCTTAAGGAGCCACAAACATGACGCATGGTTGTTGTCCTGAGCAATCACTAGGCATGGCGAGAGGCAATTTGTAAGCTCCGTCTGTAACCGGCTGTCTGGTAATTTAGTGGTCTTTCTGCCTTGTGATGCCCTGGTTCCCTGTGGAAACACCTGCTATAGGCGACGCTGAGGGCCGTGGACCCTTCGTGGGAGTCGGCGGTGCTGCGTGTACAGCTTTCGGGGGTAAGCAAGTCTTGTCTTAGAAGCAGAGTAAAAAATTTTACTAGCAAAGTCATCAAAAAAGTTACCAGCTCTCTCTGAGATAGAGAAAAGTGATTAGAGCTGTGGGGAGCCAAATGAGAACCAATAAGACAGTAATAATCCTCTTGTCGTTAAAGAACTAAACGTTGGCTGTAAATAATGAAATCCTTGGTTAAAGGAGTATGTAATATATTGTGAGATGTATTAAATATGTTGAGTTTTCTGAAGTTTGATTCAGTTGTAAAGCGCTGTGATCTGTTGTTACAGTTCAGTGAAATGCAGAAAGCTGTTGGGAAGTGATTTCTGAGGTGAAGGTGTGCTATCTTGGGGGGTGCCGAGTAGCATTCATTTTTTTCTTTCCCAAGAGAAAAGACACTCTAGACTTGTTTTTCCTTCCTCCTGGTGCCTTTTGAAGGTTTTGGCTGATATAAACCTAATTTGACAGAATGATAGTGACATTCAAGATCATGAAACTACTGTGGCTCTTTTTATTGGGCTGTAGAGGTAAATGGTGATGTACAGGTAGAGGTTTCTGCTTTGTGAAGGTTAGACCCAGGGGAACAGGAGCACTGTTGTGGAAGTGCATGGGTAGGTGAAGGAGCAGGTATTTTGCTGTGACTCCGGGAGTCTTTGGTTATGGCAGTCTCAGCCTTGCCAGTGTGCAACACTGTAATTTCCAAAGGTAAAGTTAAAAAAGGTGTTAAAGTAAATCAGTCTTTAACTTTGCAAGCTGTGGGCTGTGGTTCTTGACTTGCAGGGAGCAGGGGGTGCAACTTCAATGCCTCAATAGGAGAGTCCTTGTCAGAGCTTTCTCTTTTTAAAAACAATTTTCTACAGGATTCTGGTGCTTTACATCAGGGAGACAAAGGTATTTTGTGTTCCTGGTTTTGTACTTTGCTTCTCCTTTTCTGTTAGCTACAGTAATAACTTGGTGGCCTTTCAGTTCTCTTCCTTTCGGTGTTTCCTGATGAGGTGAGACAGCTCTAAGAAAAGAACTCATGGTAGAGAGCTTGCACTGTGGGCTACCAAAGGGTCGTTTTTGCGAAGCACAACACTAATGTGGGTACATTAATAAACTCTCCCATGTAATGATTTAGAAATTAAAAGCTAGAGATTTAGTTCACGAGATTAAGTGGAATTTTTCCAGACGGAAGAATGGGTTCAAATGCCAGAATAATGCCAGGAGGAAGCAGTCAGGAGCATATTCTGACATGAGGGAGCTGCAAGAAGGACCTCTGCTATGGTAAAGGCAAGGCGGTGTATGCACGGGACTTTGAGGTTAGTGATGGGGAAGGAGCTGGGAAGACAAGGCAGCCAGAAGGGAAAGCTGGGTAGGTAACAGATCTTTACAGCTCTTTAATCTGTGCTACGGATAGCTGAAGTTATGGAGCAAGTTCTTGCAGCGCTCTTTAGTAGTAGTTTTAACCTCAAATTTTCTGAACTGGGAGGCTGTGTCTGCCAGCCCTAGCAATAATGCATGTTTTTGAACTGGGATTGGAACAACATAATCATACTTCTTTTCTTTCTTAACTCAAACCTGTGGCTATGTTGCATATTCCTAGTAAAAGAACATTTCCAATTCTAAAAAGATACTTTTGGAAGTTGGGGTATATAATTATGTTTATCCATCATGTGGTCCAGAGCCACGGAATGCTGCTTTTGCATATACTTTCTGGGTTTTTAAGATGACGATTGAAGCAGTCTATTGCAAAATATGATTGAAAATGTTGAGCAAAATCAGTTTCCTGAAGGTGATAAAGGTAAACTGAAGTGGAGGGGAATAATTGTGTGCGTTTGCTTTGGATTTCCTTGGTACTAGTGAAAAATATATTTCTTCCTCTCCTGATAATGTGGTTAGGCATTCTGGAAAATCCTGGCAAAGTGTACTATTTGTCAGTGAAAAGTCAGAAATTATATATAATGAATTTCCAGGTTGCTTAAAGAGGGTGGGCCAGCAGAAGTTATGTCCTATAAGCTCTTTGGTTTTGCAACTCTTCTAGGTGAAGTTGGAAAATGTAAAAATCCTGTTTCAGATGGGAGGGAAGAAGCCGTGCTCATTTCCGATGGGGATCTATATTCTGGAGCAAGGGAGGCTTTTAAAACAAATTTACAAAGTGCTTGGGTTCATTTCCATCATTTCAACCAAGAAGAGGAAACATGGAGAGAGCAGATGTGTGGATCTGAGGCTGATTACTGCTTTACATGCCCTGCCTCTAGTAACGTGGCCAAGTTGGGAGCAATATTCTGAGCCTCTTCCGTTGGCAAAACCAGATTTGACATGTCTTAGAGTCCGCTCCTGTGCACGGGCTGGGTTTGGGGGCTTGAGCGAGCACGTGCTGTTTGCTCTGGTCGTGTGAGTTGGCTCTTGCTGCTGGACAGGGTGGGATTTGTGCCAAGAGCAAATTGGAAGCCAGCTTCCCTTGTCCCTGTGCCCGTCGCTATGGCTTTTCTGGAACGTGGAGAATTCTGTGTTCTTGCAGGTGCCAGTAAACAGCATGACTGTATCAGCGTGTTTCTTGCTTTTAATTGCAAGTAAATTGTCGCACAATAAGCACCATTGTTCAGCGGTGACTGGGAGGTAGCTACCCGGTGAGTTAAGCATCTCTTTTGTTCTTCTTCCTTTGGTTTCAGGATAGAGGTAAGAACCCCTGAATCTTAGGTAATGCCTTTCATGAGGAGATGGCACAATGGTGTATCAGCGAGGTTCTTGTCCTTGCTTACAGTTGTGCAGAGGGAGAAAATGAAGCACGGAGAAGTGACTTTCCTAAAGTTACCTCCAAAACCAGAAAGAGAAGCTAAAGTATCACAAGGGATGCAAAACGTCAGCCCCCAAAACAGCCTGGTGTGTGCTGGAGACACCGCACTGGGAGTCCACCTCTGTCTGGCCCATGTACACGAAGAGTTGCCGGAGTCTGTGCTTGTAGGCTTGTGATGTTGCGATGGAGGTCTTGGGGACACACGGGTCTCTGTCTTGGAATAAATTGCATGGCAGGGCTTGGGTAGCATTGGCCTCGTGGCTCTAGAGCTGCCTGTGAGCTGTTGGGCAGGAGAGCTGACAGAACCAACACTGACCAAGTGACAAATCGTGATGAGAAACCATTGCGCTGAGAAATTCCCAAGCAGTTCTCGTGTAATATAAGTGATGTTTTTACTTTTTCTCCCGGGGGAAAATTGCAAAGCTTCATGAGTCAATTAACACTTTATAAATTATTTTGAGATCAGTGGATAAATAGCCTTGTGTAAATGCACCGTATATTACCTGCAGAAGCTAAAAAGATGCCGCCGTGCCTTTTAACTACTCTCATCCTATTTTTCTCTCTCTGATTTGATTTATTTGCACTTAACATCCGTTTTGATGTTAGAAGACCAATTTTGAGCAGCTCCCTCTGAAATGCTGATGTTCCCACTTGGAGAAGGGAGGAAAGAGACTGCTTTTCCCATGTTGTGTGATTTTATCCTCTGAATTGACAAGGCCACCCAAGCTGCACTTGGGCGCAACTTTATTTTGCACTATGTACCGCTAGTACCACCACCATCCTCATCTAACCCTGACAGATGAAGCAGAGAACTGCAAACACGGAGCATACGGTATTCTCTACGCGGTCATAAAGAAGGAGGGGAAATGAGGATAACCGTGCGGGAAACGTAACACTGCGGCATTCGCTGCGCAAGTTTGATTTGATGTAACCTATCCTGTGCTACTGATAAAATGCAAACTTGAAGTCAGAGATCCTACACTATAGAATATTCAAGTTACTTATTGGTGCTGAAGGCTACTGCTGATTTATCTTAGATTTGTGGTAAAGCAGGACAATGCTGCAGCATTCAACCAGACCAGAGCTAGCAGGTGGCTGTGTTTTAATGGACTTTGGTTTCCAGTGATGTTATTACTGTTATCATTGCCTTTTTGTTTCAGAGAAGGGCTAAGCGCTGTCAGAACAGACCATTTTATCAGCAGAGGTTTGTTGGTGCTATGGGCAAGAAAATGGCTGATGATAGAAAGGACTGTCCTAGTAAAGTCCATACCACTTCAGTCATTGAGAATGTGTACAGATATAAAGTGGGGTTTGACTCCTTGCGTACAAGAGTTTCAAAAGTAGCCAGGGCTTTTGCTGGGTGCCGGGACAGTGTTTGATCTCCTGATCAGAGATTGGAAGAAGGGCAATGTGGCTGGTGAGGGGTCTGGAGAAAAAGTCTTACGAGGAGTGGCTGAGGGAACTGGGGGTGTTCAGTCTGGAGAAGAGGAGGCTGAGGGGAGACCTTATCGCTCTCTACAACTACCTGAAAGGGGGTTGTGGTGAGGTGGGGGTTGGTCTCTTCTCCCAAGTAACCAGTGATAGGACGAGAGGAAATGGCCTCAAGTTGCACCAGGGGAGGTTTAGATTGGAGATTAGGGAAAATTTCTTTGTGGAGAGAGTGGTCAAACATTGGCACAGGCTGCCCAGGGAGGTGGTGGAGTCACCATCACTGAGAGTGTTCAAAAAACTGAACTGAGTGGTACTTCAGGACATGGTTGAGTGGGCATGGTGGTGTTGGGTTGATGGTTGGACTTGATAATCTTTAAAAGTCTTTTCCAACCTGAATGGTTCTGTGATTCTGTGCTTGACCAAGGCCAGGGCACTATGCAGCACATACCGTTTTCTGGCTGGATCCCACCCCTATCTTCCTCTGCCCTGCCCGCTGCGCGGCAGCGTGGGGCAGTCAGACACGGGTGCGTTGGTTGCTCCTGTTTGCTAAATGGTTGTGTGAACTAAAATGGTGTACACCGTAAAGCCTGAGGTAACCTTGTTAGTCCTTACACGGTCCCTGTGGAAGGAGGAGGGAGAGGATGCTCTGTTTGAGGAGATGTGCCAATGGAAGATAAAGCATGCATGAAAGCCAGGGAAAGCATCGGGGACTGGCGTATTCTGCAGTTTATGAATTGGTGTTAGATGGTTTCTCCTGGTATAATTTTAATTTTTTTTTTTTCTTTTACTCTGTTTCCAAATTTTTTTCCAGGCTATTGCTAAAATGTCCATTGCTTGTTTTCAGGGCAATAAATCTGCAGGGCTTTGACTTGCTGCTTCTGTTTTGTCCATACTAGACAGACCTACTTTGGCAAGTACTGGCAGATGTGAGCAGGAAAACAGTAACGACCAGTTTGAGTGCAGCGTTGCCGCTGCACCAGGTTGTATGAATCATTTGCCTTTCTGCCAACACGTGATCAAACAAGCCAACTTAAATGACCGGACTTTAAGCAGATGAGTTTGTGCAGTTAGGGACAAGGAGAGCCCTTGCAGCCTAGGAAGGACTGGGAGGAGGTTGAAGAGGCTGTTTTGTGCCACCCCGCAGCTGATGGGGAGCAGCAGGTCACTGCAGAGGACGGGCTCTCCTCTGCCCTGGCTTGCCGAAGGGCTGGACTTTGTGCTGGAAGCTGCCTTCACCCAGACCTAGTGGCTGATGTTCAGCAAATTAGGACACGGAGCTGGGCTCAGATATGGCCTGAACCGGCATAGCGTATGCTTTATGTAGTATATTGTGGAATAAAATGGGGAAAATACAGGCCAATAATGGCGATATCTGAGGATGTACAGGTTCTGGCTATTTTGCCTCCTCGCGCCGGGCTCTGGCGTTTGGTCAGGAGCACTTGGCCAGCGCGGCACTACGTTAGCTGGCGGTTCTCACCTCCCTTCCCTTGCGTTGTGCTTATTCTTCCTGCTTACGCGTGCGGCGCCCAGCGCCTGCGCCGCGTGGAACCTGTCCTGCGTGTGTTTGTGTGTAGTAATGGGAAGAAAGAGCCGTAACACCCGCGGGGCCCTGGAAATTGCTGTAACACAACTACCGCTGCTGCCTAATGGTTACTTACGCACGGCGATGGCCGGTGATTTAGGGTTGCCTGCTAATGTTCGGTAAAATGCCAGTTGGGTCTGCACTTCTCAAGCTGGTATTTGCCTCTGCCTGCATTTCTTCCCGCTTAATGGCCGTAGAGAGTATGCTGTGCCCAGTTAATTCATTTATTGCGCTGTATTTCAGGATTGGGCTTCGACATGCTTTTACCAAATTTGTCACGTAAACAGATATGTCACATGATTCAAATGCTTTACTGGCCTAGAGATATATTAGTAAATCTGTCAGACCCACATTACTAGCTGGTTTTAGTTACTTTCATGAGGAAGCTGCTGATTTTTGGGGGGGTAGGATCAATATTAATTTTGCTAGTTTTGATGATTAGGAAAAGAGAGTAGAGGCTGAATCCCAATGTTTGATCAAGCTTATTTAAGTAGATCTCCCATAAATAAGTAAATACTGTGGGCTTATGAGGAATTGATCATTTTGGAAAAATATTGCTGCCTGTAATGGTGACATTATTATAACAACCTGATCCGTATGTGTTCAGCTGTGTAGTGTGTGATGTTTTCCCTAACATAGATTATATGCTGTTGCAATTTGTCCTTGAAGGCAAAATAAAAAACCCACAACTTATGGCCAATGTATTTTTTTTAAAAAAAGTAGCCAATACTTGTATTTTTGGGCACAATTCTGATAACTTGCGGTGGGGCATATTTTATCTTTAACCCTGTGGAGTAATCGCTGAGGGGCAATTTGGAAATTTACCCTCTAAGAACAGCACTGAAACAGGGTGGAACGTAGCTAGTGTAGAATGAGTCTGTGCCATGGCAATTCCCCAGGCAACCCGAGATGTTGGCAACATCAGGGGAACTTGGTGTGCTGACTCTGGGAGAAATTGCATGGAGGGTGGAGCGGAGTGGAGACGTCGCGGCCACACTCTGTGAACAAGGGAATTTAAAGGTACACAGTGTGTGCATTAATAAGCTGCACGTGTGGTGCCCTGGGTCAGTGACCTGTCAACTTTGATGAAATGCTGTACTTGGAGTGAACTTTACTTATTATAATATCATTATACTACTAAAACACACACCCCTCTCAAAAGTTACCCACCTCCCAAGGTGCAACCACTCCTCAATGAGCGTGCGCACTGAATTTTTCCTAGTCTGGACCTTTAAACGCAAAGCGAGAGAATTCTGAACCAATCCTGATAAAGGTGTGTATGACTCGAGTCACTCAAGCTCCACCTGCAAAATAAAACACTATAAAATAGTTTAAAAAGAGCTGGATGTCGGGGAAGACACCATCACTCCTGACTTATAGGATCTGCCGATGGGCTGACCCTCTCTTCCCCCCCATTAGGATGCCTTTGGGTAAGATTTGAACACTCAGCTATCCCGAGTGGATCCACGGGAATTTTAGGAATCGCTAGAGTTGTTTCATCACCCCACGTGTGTGTAACCCGACCGTAATCAATTCAGTGCACTCACTTGCAGACAGTGAATTTCTCACCGGCGATCCAAAGAGCTTGTGCATCTGTTGCTTCAATAAATCGCACTATTGATTGACTCAGCCGTGTGTGTGTTGTCCCTGAACGCGACCGTACCTCTGAGTGCGGCCGCGTGAGTTCAGGAGGTGTCCGGCTGAGCAGGTCGTGTGATGTTAGTAGTGCATCTGGACCCGTGAGAGTCCAATGAAAGGGGTTGTGCACGACCGGACCACTAACGCTGATTTTGGGCATCTGCCTCTTAACGCAACAAACCCTTAGCTATGTGATCCGTCTCATTAGCAAGAAAACACGTGTTTATACTGTAAGGGAAAGAATATAGCCAAAATGAAAGATCTTAAAAATATGAAACTAAGTTCAAAAGTGTTAGCCAACAGAGAAAAATAATTTAACACCCCATTTAATGTCTTATTTAAGTCTTACATTATTTCTGACATGTGGTTTGCTGCATCACTCTGTTTTTTGGGTGGGCACCATACTATCACGTGTAATCTGTCAGAATTGCTTTTCCAAATAATTTGTTCTTTCTATACTTTTTTTCTAGTGTGTTTTGCTGTCAGGTAAAACATCTTGTGGCTTATATTCTCGTGTGAAGAGGATGCGAGAAGAGAGGAGTTAGGTGTTTGAGGCGAAGAGCTCCCCCGTGGGTGCATGGCTGATGTGCGCTGTCTCCAGATGCATTGCCAATCGCTCTAGGACCGTGGTTGACCGTGGGCTGAGGGGAGTTCCCACCTTTCAGCGATGCTGTGGGGATGAATACAATCACGTTTGTGGTGCTCAGGTCGCACTGTGACAAATCCACCGGGAAGCGGGTATGATAAATAAGTTGATGGATATGCTTTGAACGTTCTCAGTGTCTGGAATGAGATGAGACAGAACTAAAGCGTGTTTTCAGGCAGTGTGTCAGCTAATGGTCTAGAGGAATGATAAAACTTTGAGGGTTTTTTTTCCTCTGTGTCTTTTGTACTATGTTGCAGCACTTGAGAGAATGAATGCCTCCTTTGGCATAGGGAAACCTATCGAGGATTGAGCTGCTTCACATCCTGTGGGTTTGCATACGATGTCTAAGCATCTTGTTGGTCTCATCTTTATCAATGATGTAAGATACTCCCAGCCCACGCTTGTGGAGTCAAAGGCTTGATGTTTATGCTCATGGAAGTTTGTCCAAACAAGGTTCCCTGACCTGTAGTGTCCCTTTAATCACCTGTGGCATGTCCTGCCCCTGGGGACTGCATTTAGCTTTAGCAGAATACGTGGCTTTGAAAGATTTTCACCAGGCATGAGCTGTGAAAATGGATGCCCACTGAAACAAACCCTAAAAGCATAAAATAGCTGAAAGTAAGTAAAATGGATAGCAGCCAGAATTTCTCAGGTGCTGCATTTGCATCTTCTACTCCAGTGTTCTCCATCTTCTTCATTTGCTTGTCACCGCCTTGCACAATCATCTCTGCATCTTCTCCCAAGCAATCCCAGTGCTTGGGCTGTGTGGCCTCTTTCTCTGCATTCAGGTGTTTAAGAAGGAGCCAGGCGCACCTCGCACACTTACGCATCGCACCCTGTGCTTGTGCTTGATGAGTTAAAATACATTTCCCCTTGTGCTTGTGTCTGAAGCTTCTGAAATCTGTGCATCTTTCTTCTTGCAAGAGTTTGCTTTCTGGTCTGTCCTAGTCCTTGAGGAAAGTCTGGTCTTCAGCACAAGTGAGATGAGTGTCTGCTGAAGATGAGTGGTATCTGACAATTGAGAGTTTTGAATTGATCTTTTCTTTAAACAGTTATCATGAGCCCATGCCCTTAAGTGCCTTAAACTAGAGGGCTGAGGCCTTGAACTTCATCTGATCTTCTACGGATAGTCAGTGGAGGAGGGAGCAAAGAAGCAGCTTTTTGCTGAGAGTTGTGTTAGTAGTAATTTATATACCTTCTGGCCCTTCAAAGCACTGTAGAAAGGTAGTCCATGAACTACCAGGGGAGGAGAAGGGAACGTAAGTGAACATTTTTTCTGCTGTCCAGGCAGAATCTGTTATTCATGGTAGCAGTGTCCTACCCCTCCTTTCTTGGAACAGATTGACCTTTGATATGTTAGAAATGGTCTGTCACATCAGAAATGTCTACTGCCTATCATTGGTGAATAAAACACAGTTCACATCACATTGGACATTTCAGATTTCTGAAAGATGAGGCTGAAAGCAGCCAGCCAGATTCAGAAGCCACAGTGGGTAGGGTTCGCATGACAGAGAGGGTTGTGGTGGTCCTACAGACCTCACTAACCTGTCCTGCGTCTGCTGGGGTAACTAGCACTGCTGTGCTGTGCAAGCTTCACTTGGGTGATGGCTTGCATGTGCATTCGGCACTGATACAACAGGGTTTCAGCTCTGACTCTGTTGTCCCATGTCACTGCTCAGCTCGGTGTTACAGGTGGTGGCCCGGCAGCAATCCCTGCTGGTCGGAGGCAGGGCCAGCTGCACTGCCTACTCTTTCCTCCTCCGGAGCTGGGGATGCCTCTGTCCTGCTTGGAGACTGTTCATTTATTGGAAGGTGTGGCTGGAGTTAATTACTCTGACGGTCTTTTCAAGGTGGTTCTGGAGTACTTTAAATGAGGCAAGTCACAAAAATATTACGTTACATTTGTAGACCGTTACATGAAGATATTGTTGGTCTGTCTGCTCAGGGCATCTTTGTACTGCTTCCATGGTGCTTTATGAAAGCAAAGTCGCTGCTCCACGTGCAAGGCTTCAAATATAATGGGCTAAACGATGCTAGCACCAGCAAACTCCCGGTGCATGGTGCGCAAATGAGAGCCTACTTTTTTTTTTTAATTAGAGATTTTGAAATATGGCCCTTTTTAGACTCTTCAGCAATAAAAAAAGCCTGTTTTCTTCTTGCTTATTTCCTGTTTGAGGAGCAGATTTGATGATTTTATTGGCGATTGGCGGGAAGCCTGTTCTGCTCACTGGCTGTAAGCCACGAGTGCTGGCAGAAGCAGCCGACAGGAAGATGAAGAGATTTACACCCTCTGTTTTGTGTACTAACAGGGGCAAAACAGTAGGTGGGCTTGTTAGTGGATGATAAAAATTTAGGGTGGTATTTCTTTTCCCCATGCAGGTGTATTGTACTACTGTGAATGGCAGGGAGTTACGCTGCCACAGATTCATTACATCATGTATGCTTGCTAATAAATATTAGCAGTTTTGTTGCTTTGAATATCTACTGAGCTTTCAAACTAGATACAAGGAAGACATTTTTCATGGTGAGTGTGGAGAACCACTGGCCCAGGTTGCCCAGAGAGGTGGTGGCTGCCTCATCCCTGGGAAATGTTCAAGGTCAGGTTGGACGGGGCTCTGAGCTACCTGCTCCAGTTGACGATGTCCCTGCTCCCTGCAGTGGCATTGGACTAGGTGACCTTTAAAGGTCCCTTCCAACCCAAACTATTCTATCACTTCCTCCTCCTCTTTGAGAAATTTGTAAATAGTCTTAAGCTGAAAGCTGTGGCTGTATCTTGTAGAAATTGTGAGAGGGGAACTAGATCCAACCCACTGAACAGCCATAGAGGGCTACAGGTGTGGAGCTGTGGAGAGTCATGTTTTGCTTGTGGCTATAAGGTTGTAGTTTCAAGCAGTGATCTTGAAGAGTGACAGATTTGGCTCCCGCGAACTCTGAAATGCTGACAAATCTGTAGAATGGAGAGAGAAGCAATCTTGAGGGTTGTGCTTGAATAATTTGGTTAAAATTGAAATTTTTGTTGTTCTGAATGTATCCTGCATGCGTGGGATGTTCAGGCACAACTGCTTTGTGCTAGTGCTTTGAATCAGAAAGATAGATCTGTGAAGACTAAGTAGAACTGACCATGAAGGCATTGAATCCTTGATGAAAATCCCCCTACAGCATAAATATGTGGATGGAAAAAATAGATTGTTTCCATGCGTTATGCTGAGCGAAGTCAGCAAGTGAGCCTCATAAAAGGTGACAAGTAAATTAGATTTTAAAATTCTTGCAGTTTTGATAATCTGAGCTGACATCAGTAACACAGGTTAGGGAAAAGTCTTTTTCAGAATAAGTTCATTTATTTCCTGAGATAGGTAAGAGGCATCAAAGGGCAGATCCTGGCTCCGTCTTCCTTCAGCTGGTGTTTCTTGGTAGAATTTTGATTGCTGACAAGAATTGATGCTATAATATTTGTAATGGACTATACATGCTGGGAGACTATTGCTGTACTGGAGGAGGCATCGATGTGGCCCGTATTGGAAAAGGGGAAATTTTCTTCCTACATGGGATGTTCTGAATTGTGTGTCCGTGAGTTGTGGTTTCTATCTCATCTACAGCGAGTTCAACAGCACTTGTGTGAATGTACCCACATGAAGGTGGGGCTAACGGAGGAATAGATGGCTTCTGACCTTCCTCTCCATGTGGTTTAAGAGGAGATATCTGCTCTCAGAGTCACAGAATCATTAAGGTTGGAAAAGACCTGTAAGGTCATCAAGTCCAACCATCAATGCAACACCACCATGCCCACTAAACCATGTCCTGAAGTGCTGTCTACACATTTTTTGAACACTTCCGCCGATGGTGACTCCACCACCTCCCTGAGCAGCCTGTTCAAAATGTGACATGCCTCTCCTGGCGTTATATGGGTAAACTATCAGGATTAAAACCTCCTGAAAAGGTGAGGATGCCTGGGGAACTGAGGCACTTCCATGGCTAAGTAGCATCAGGGTTGCAATACAGCTTAAATGTTTGAGCCTACACTCTCCCCTAAATCCTTTCTTAGTTATCTATTTGTATATATCCACCATTGCTTTTACAGTCAACTATAAAATCTGTGCCTTGTTTCTTTGACTTTGTTATAAGTTGACCCAGTACAGAGATTCCCTCCAGAGCTGTGCTACTATTTGAGGTCAACTAAATTATTTTCCTCCCAAAAGGGCTGCGGAGAGAAGTGCAGGGACTACCCCTTTCAGTCTTCTCAGTGGATCTCTGAGGGCTATCTAAAAACTAGAGGACTTGACAGTGAGAATGTCAACATGCATTTTCTGGTGTGATAATGGGAATGCTAAATACAAGTTGCAGAAATAATTGTCTCGCCCTTAAATGCGTAGGCTAAAAAAGCTGTCACAGTTTGGCTCTCCTGAAATGAAGCCAAATGCTTTGTTTGGCTTGGAGTTTGGGACGAATCTGGCTGGAAACATCGGAGCTGCTTTCACTCCCCTGGCACGAAGCAGGATGAGTCACTCCTCAATCCAAAAGCAATGAAACACATGCTAAGAGGACAGCAGAAAAGCATGTTAAATAGATTTCCCTCCCCCCCCCCTTGTTCAATGAATATTGAACATAATAGTGTCTGTTTAAACTCTTCCTGTTTTGTTTTCTTTTTAGGGTATCTGGTGATGATGGTCCCTAAGCTTTTTCTTTTCAAGCCCACAGGCTTGAATTGCACTTATTAACCTGATTCTCTTATGAGGGTTTTTCTGGTTTCTGCTGCAAAAACTGAGAATTTATCATGAACCCAACCTTCCTCTCCTTCCTTGGCTGTCCCTGAACTGTTCCAGTTTGTGGTACCCTAAAAGAAACTTGCACTCAGTTTCATAGAAAGGAAGGAAATGCTGATATATTTACAGACGAGCTTGGGAAGGCCTGGCTCGAACCTGTGCTTACCTTGGATTTCTCCTGTGACCTTAAGCGAGCAAGTAAGTCACTGTAGCATCTTCAAAAGTGCCTAAAACCCCTGAGGAATTCTTGTCAGTTAAAAGCTGCCACATTTTATGAGCTAGTGGGGTGCCGGTTTCTGTGGCTCTGCTGCCTTTCAGCATTTTAACCTGTATCTTAGAGACTCCGTTCTTTATCTATGAAATTGAAATGATATTATCTCATGGCCTCAAGTTGCACCAGGGGAGGTTTAGATTGGATATTAGGAAAAATTTCTTTACTGAGAGAGTGGTCAAGCATTGGCACAGGCTGCCCAGGGAGGTGGTGGAGTCACCATCACTGGAAGCGTTCAAAAAACATGTAGACGTGGCACTTTGGGACACGGTTGAGTGGGCATGGGGGTGTTGGGTTGACAGTTGGACTTGATGATTTTAAAGGTCTTTTCCAACCTTAATGATTCTGTGATTCTTGTTTATACAATATGAATTAAAGACTGCAATGCACTCAGGTTTTTATATATACACAGCCATATAATAATTACTTGAAATAAGTGCATACATAACTATGTAGCTAGCTGTGCTTTAGTTAATCTGGAGCTATGTGGACCCACCTGCCACTACACTTCATAAATAATTACTTGGATCTCAATACACAATTTTAAAGCCAAGCCCATGTCAATGCTTATCCTGCAGACAGGGCCACAGACCAGAGTCATCCTTGTTGAAGTCCAGCTTCTTACATCAAACTTCCAGACTTTAAACTGTGTGTATTCTCCCTTTGGTTGCAGCTGCTGGATTCTCAGTGGCAGAGTGCGCCGCATTTCGCTGTCTTCATGGGTCTGCAATGGTGGGTTACAATTGGCTTGCTGCAGAAATAACACCTGAGACCCAGGGAGAACAGGAGATAGCAAATCAGAGTTGTATAAGTTTATTTCTAAGGAAGCAGAGTTGCTTGCTCTCAGAAATTCTCAGTTGCTTTTCAATATCTTATATTTTGTTAGAACAGTTTAGGATACAGTTGATATGAGATCTTGACTATATTGTTGTTACCCATAATTTATGTTTCAAACCACCATGTTAACTTCTAGTTTAAGTATGCTTTTGTGCATTTCCATAGTCAGGAGAGATCAAGGCAGTCATATGTTCATGTCATAAATCACAAGCGTTGGAAACCTGCATATTCCCTGGTTCACGTGCATTTGTATATTATGTGGCCTACCAGTGGGGACCGTGTTTGTGCTTTGCAATCAGAGTTGCAATACTTTGTGTTCAAGGGTGAAGTTTGACGGGATTTAAATATGCTCTGCATAGTCAGAATACTGAATGTGGTTTGTATTTAAAAAAAAGAAAGATCTTGCCTTGTTTGTAGTGGTCATGAGCTCTTAGTTGATTAATCCCATCTGAGTATTAATACAATTAATGTGTAGTCACCTAACTTGGGTAACCTCCATGGGTTCCCCATCCCGGTGAAGGCAAGAGGGATTCCTCTCTGCCTGTCTAGAGGACAGCCCCACTCTACGCTGAGTTCATAGGAAGCCTTGGGAGGTGAGTGGTCTAATTTAGGCATAAAGGACAAACACTTGCACATTAACACTGTTTATATATTTTTAGCTTGGGCATGTGAATTTGATGAAAATTGAGTGCTAATAAGAGATCATCCATGGTCTCCTGTATACCATGCTAATGCTGAAGCGAAGGGAGCAGCTGGAAACTAGGACTGTAGAGCGAATTAGCATGTCCTTGCTAAGATTTTATTTCCTCTGGCGTACTTCAAGTGTAGTCCCAGCTGGTGGTTGATAAGTTTTATTTGAAATATTCAGATCCTAGCAGGATGAAGTATTTCCAATGTCAGACACAAGTTTGAGGAGCAGTTTAACTTTTCTCCTGTTGAAAATAGGTAGTAGCAAACAGGCCTGTGATTACTGGATGAGTCGTCTTCTGCCCTCATCTGCTGTTGAAACACCAGGCAGGTTTTCATCCTTGGATTGTCAGACGATCAGACACCTTCCTCTCCTTCATTTCACATGGAGGTGCCCGTTATGGCAAATCGGTTTAACTTCCATCTATATACACCTTAACTGCCCAAATTTCATGTATAAAACATGCAAAGGCATAAAATACCTTATTCATTTTATTGTAATATGAAAATCCTTCCCTTTTGAGTCCTTCTCATTAGGCTGACAGCCAGGACTAGGAGTGGCTGCTACCATGCTGCAGGAATTCCCTGGCTGGCAATACTTTATAACCTAAATGCATATTGGTAACTTCATTTTTTTTTTCCCTCCTGATTAGTTTCTTCTAAATTAGAAATCTGAGTGTCCAGCTTTCCATCAGTTTTACCTCCCCTAAGATGTGCCGCTTTGAGTCCCATAGGATGGGGTTTGCAACAAGAAGGGGAGCGGTTTGTTTAGCTCTTGTTTCTGTGAACGAACCCGAACGCCACGTCTGTACTTGCATTATTTGGTAGTCTGTAGGTCTTGTTCTGATACCTCTGCTGCATGTTGCTCAGTGCAAATCTTTTCAGAGTTGTAAACTGGAGCTAGCAAACAAAAAAGAACGTAGAGTAACTAAAGCATAGAACCTTTTTGGAAATCAGCCTGTGGAAGAGAGAATTAGAAGCAATTTCTAAAATATTTATATTTCCAGAGTCACTCACCCGTGCTCACTCTCTCTTTCCTATTTTCTGAAGCAAGCAGAAGGAAATCACTCCTGTTCATTACCTTGGTTTCTTGCCCTTCAGCTATTATGTGAATTGAAAGTGAAAAAAAGGTCTTGTCTTGATGTTAAGTAACCTTGCAGACTTTAATTTGAAACAAACAAAGCATTTAAAGCAGTTCTTCTCTGGGGGATTGTACTGAGTGCTACTAAATTGCTGAATATTTAATAGCTAAACATGTTGCAGACCCTGAGGTCTGTCCCCCAAATGATAAGCCTTTTTATTAAGGGAACTTTAATTGCTTAATAATTGGGTCTTCTGTAAGGAAAGACGGGGATCCAGATAGGCTGCCAGCCAGATGGTGTGGTAAATTGGAGTTGGGTGCCGCTTTCAATTAAGTTTCCTAAGTAGGTTTGGGCGTAACGCAGGGAGGTGCATCCGTGACCCCTTGGCTACGGAGCGAAGCATCGCCGAGATCTGCGATGTTTAATTCCCGAGTCTGTTTCAGAGAGTGACTTTCTCAGAACGTATTTGTTGGTCCGTTCCCTTGAGCCAGCTCCCAACAGCCCAAACAGCTGTGTAGCTTCAAAAACTGTATTTAAAATAAATGGGCGTAAGGCGAGAGAGTTGTAAAGGCCCAGTCATAGTTTTAAGATCTCATCTAATACGGTTCTGCAGAGAGAGGAATGAGTTTTGAACATAACCATGGAAAAAGGTGGTTAGTGTCTTTTCATTGGGACACAGCAAAAAGCTTTTTTTGCAACGTCCTGATGTTATGTTTTTATTGACTTATTTTTATGATTTTTTTTTTTATGTTTTGTTAAACTTTAAAAGAAAAAGAGTTGGGATACCTGCAGAAAGGAAGATGTTGCAGAGGCAGAACAAAATGTGAGCTGGCTGAGCACTGGGGGCTTGGCAGGTATGGTGCTGCCATGGTAAGAAAGTCCCTCTATGGCAATTGTTTTAGTCCTAGATTTTACAGTAAATTGTTAGATTTAGCTGTCTTCCCTCATGGAAAAATCTGCAGTTTTCAGCAGCTTTCCATCACTGTTCACACTGTGTTTATCTTCACTTCTTTAATTTTTTTTTTAATTTTTAAATTAAAGTGTTGAATACTTCTATCTTTCTAGCTTGCACCAGGTTTGCTGGGGATGAAAAGCTGTTACTTGTGCATCTGTGCCAATAGCTTGGCTGGAAAGTAGCATCCTTGCTGTAAGGGGAATGTGTGCAAGGGTGCAGCGGATGGCAGGGCTTGTGTGAATGCAGTTGGGAGCAACCGCCTTTTCTTCACTCCCTTTGTTCATAGGGATCATGGAATTGTAGAATGGTTTGGGTTGGAAGGGACCTTAAAGATCATCTAGTTTCAACCCCCTGCCATGGGCAGGGACACCTTTCACTAGACCAGGTTGCTCAAAGCCCCATCCAGCCTGGCCTTGAACACTTCCAGGGATGGGGCATCCACAGCTTCTCTGGACAACCTGTTCCAGTGCCTCATCACCTTCAGAGTGAAGAACTTCTTCCTTATGTCTCATCTAAATTTACCGTCTTTTAGTTTAAAGCCATCACCCCTTGTCCTGTTGCTACAGTCCCTGCTAAAAGGTCTGTCCCCATCTTTCTCCTCAGCCCCTCTCAGCCCTGGCAGCTGCAGGAAGGTCTCCCCGGAGCCTTCTCTGCTCCAGGCTGAAGCCCCCAGCTCTCCCAGCCTGTCCTCCCAGCAGAGGGGTTCCAGCCCTCGGAGCGTTGCTGGGGCCTCCTCTGGCCCCGCTCCGGCAGGTCCGTGTCTCTCCTGTGCCGAGGGCTCCAGAGCTGGACGCAGCCCTGCAGGGAGGTCTCCCCAGGGCGGGGCAGAGGGGCAGAACCGCCCCCCTCGCCCTGCTGGCCACGCAGCTTTGGGTGCAGCCCAGGACACGGTTGGCTTCTGGGCTGGGAGCGCACATTGCCGGCTCGTGTCCAGCTTTTCATCCCCCAGGACCCCCAAGTCCCTCTCGGCAGGGCTGCTCTCCATCCCTTCATCCCTCAGCCTGGGCTGATACCGGGGGTTGCCCCGACCCAGGGGCAGGACCCTGCACTTGGCCTTGTTGAACCTCATGAGGTTCACACGGGCCCACTGCTCGAGCTTGTCCAGGTACCTCTGGAGGCATGGATAACTTTTATACATGGCAATTAGGAGATACCACTTCCCACACAACAGTAGATTCACATAGGCTCTTTTTCGTGTGTGGAAATGCCATTAGGAAGCCTTTACTGAGCCAGTTTCAGTCTTGCTAAAGAATTTCCCTGCTTCAGCTCCTGGGAGCACTTCACCCAGGGTGCAAGAACTCATCCTTGCAGATGCTCTGGGGGATAGGAGCAACCTGTTTGAGGAGAACTGTGACAAGAGATGGGTGGCCAAGATCACACCAGAATATAGGTGTTTGAACCAGGAAATGGATGTGGGGCTCCCACTCAAATTTGGTACGTGGTCATTCCCCAGTGCATTGCTGTTCCTGAATGTTTGAGAGGCATTTTAATGTCTGGAAAGGTGGGGTCTTTATTATTTGCTTCCTCAGCTTCTTAATAGCCTCTACTGACAGCTCCTTCTTGAAAACCTTCACTGCATACTGGCTGATATAATCTAAAAGACACTCATTTCCTAATACTTTTTAGTTGCTTTTAGTGTTGTCTTCTAACTTTTTCACTCTGTCAGATGCTCGGTGCATGTTTGCACACACTTTTGAGTGATTGGGTTTCCTGGTATGGCTTCAAGCAGACCCAGCAGGTAAGCGAGTGCGCTCGGCCGAGCTGGGGGCTGGTGGGGTCATTTCTAGGGACTGGCCAGGACTGGAGCCAGAACAGGTCCCCAGAATATGTCCACGCCATCTCTAGCACATCCCTGACCCAAGCAGTTGTTCCAGTTTATCTTCTTTATTTGTTCTTCTTATACGTGGCTGGAAAATGGGCTTATTTGTGTGGGTGGTTTTTTTTTTTTTTTTCCCTTTTTTCCTTCTTTGCAAGTTTTATCTACGCTCTTTTTATGCAGTGATGCTTCCAGGTAATAAAGTCCATGATCTTGACATCAACTTTCACTCGCACTTTGAATCTTGCAGACTGTGTCCTACTCTGTGTGTTTTCCTTCAGTAGCATGTGAAGGACATGGTCCTCGTGTTTTTGCACTGAGTGAGGCTGGGGCAGCTGGGGGTTGTGCAGTTAGAGCTCCCAGCTCTGCTCTCTGTCCTCGTGAGTCAAAAATATTTCATGGAAAAAGAGACACAGGCTGTTTCTCGTTTGGAATATTTGACTGTGTGACCCAAGTAATTTATTTAGCAGAGACTTTTTTGAGGATTTTCCCTTTTATTTGGAGGGAAGGGTATAGGGAAGGAGAAATACAGCAAGATGCGACTGTAACATTTTCCTAACCTTACGTAGGTTTAGTTGTGCCTTCCTCTCAATGCCCCCCTGTTCTGAACAGTTTGTATTGCACGGTAGCATATCCGTACTTTGTTAAAGTTGTTCCTGAGTGGGTTTGTAAGTAACAGGTGCAATTTGTTCCTCTTTGTGTTGATAACACATCTTTTCTTTGCTGTTAATGAGTGTAATTTATAAAGGAAAGTGTTAGTCACCCCGCCATTATAGCAATCTCCAAGTAGTTTTCAGAATATCACATGAATTTTTTATTTATTTTTTTGTCTGGATTCTTAACAAAATCCACATCAGCATGGAAACAGCATGCAACTTCTATTTCCAGCAGCTATGTAACTGCTTCTTTTGTTTGTATTTTGCAGGGCCTCTGAGGTTTCTTTCCCAGACAGAATCTGTCACGGCTTTTGTGGGAGACACCATTCTGCTGAAGTGTGAGGTTGTTGGGGAGCCCATGCCCGTGGTTCACTGGCAGCGAAACCAGGACGACTTGTTCCCGAGCCCGGCCGACACGCGGGTGGCTGTCCTGCCCTCCGGAGCTTTGCAGATCAGCAGGGTGCAGCATGGGGACAGCGGGATCTACAGATGCCTGGCGAGAAACCCAGCCAGTTCGAGAACTGGAAACGATGCAGAAGTCAGAGTATTGGCAGGTAAGAACTGGACCCTTCTACACAGCCTTTCTCTCTTGTCTGGTCATGTCCTTTGGATCTCTGAAAGAGCAGTCACTCCTCCTGGGGCAGCTAGGCTGATTTGTCCCGCTTTCTTTCCAGTTACTTCTACAAGCTTCCAAGTTCTTCATATAGAAGAGCCTGGAGAACTTTAGAAACAGTTGAATGCAAAGGTGAGGAGTTGACACCTTAGGAAAGTATTCATGCTGCCTAACTTCAAGTACCAAATTTCAATAGGTATGAAACCGGTCTCTTTTACATGGTCGGTGGAGGGAGACAGGTACTTCCCATCTCACAGTGTCGCTGAGAGCACTGGAATTAATTTCACAGAGCGCTCTCTGGAAGAGCTCCTCTCACTCCATTGACTGGAAAGGCAATCTATTGGGACTAGCTCTTGAATCTACCGACTCAAAGTTAGGTTGCTTGGATGCTTCAGTGCCTGGTGTGATCTGCCAGCTTCCCCAGGCGGCAGTTTGGGATCTGACACAGTTTAACTGTGATAGGTAATGTTCCTAAATTCATGGCCAGGTGAGCATCTTGCTCTGCCTCTTTAATAAACTCATCAGCTAAACAGATGGTTACCAGTGCAGTTTAGTGTCAAGATCTGAGCACCAGAAGAGAGGATTGAAAAAGGTATTGCTCACAATCTCCTTCCTTTCTAGTTCTACATGTTAACACGTAATCAGTAATTAAATGGGACAGGCATGATGTATTTTTAGGGTTTTTTTAATATATGCATTTTCTAGACAAATGTTGTTTTGCATCGTTTCTCACTAAATGAGTGGTAACGGAGCAGGATTCTCAAACTTCTGAGATAGTCCAAATGCTATAGAAATGGGAAGGCCAGGATCAGCCCTAGGGAAGTGTCCGTATATTAACAATATGTGAAACTTGATGAGTTCATCCTCACCTGTAGGAGTGGTTTATAATAGCTCTGGGATTTATTGCAGTGGAATTTGGGGGATTAACAGTTTCTCCTGTGTTTGCAATTTCACACCACCTCCCCCCCGCCTTAAACCTAGGGTTACAAACCAAAACCCATGTCTTCACCTTCTGCTACAGCAGAGGTTATTGATCCTTTTTGGAACCACAAAGCGAAATAACAGCCCGAACAGCTGGCAGGAGGGAAAGACCCCATCACCTGGAGTTACCTGCAGGTTCTTCCCTATCACTTTTGGTTTGTGCAGGATCTCTGTAGCGTGGACCTGTTCCCCATTTGTTGGTTGATCTAACGGGCTGTCCCAGGGTGGCTGTTCTTGGGGCTTCCAAGCTGACCGTGAGCCTCAGAGCCCCGTGCCGTTCCTTACACATCGGGCAGCACCGAGGCAGTCCTGCCTCCGTGGTTATTAATGGCGATTTGAGATCCACTGGGGGGGGGGAATATTTTTTCAGATGTTTTGATTAAAATTAAGAACATGACAAGACTTTGTATTTTAGATAGACCTGGAAGACTTTTCTCAACCTCCTCAGAGTATTGTTAATTTGCCATCCATCTATGTATCTGATCACTTGTGGATGGACTGATGTTTCTTCTTTTTCCCAGTTTTGGTCGTTAACGTCCTGGCTAAATGGCCGCTCTCAGGCTGTCTGTAGGAGAGAGGGGAATTAATTTATCTGTTCCCAGCATGTTAAAATTTTATACCAGGGAAACACTGGAACAAATAATGAGGAAAATATATAACAAGGAATAGTGCAGTCCACCAGACTTTGGCTTAGGGCAAGCAGCACAAGGTCTCATTTCAGGATAATGTGAGCAGACAGCAGCTCTTATAAGAAATGAGCGGTGCTCCTGAAACAAAAATTCAGATCTTATTGAGCCTCTTGGGTATTTTGTTCTCTTGTGCACGCTTTGATGGTTCAGAGCTATCTGATACTTTGCTGCTAATTCTGTCTCTCCTATTTTTGTTTGTTGGTAGAAATCTGTCTTCAGTTCTAGCTCTCCTCTTCCATAATTAGGGAAGGCTGAACACTCTTGTTGGCCTTTTTCCCCTGGTTAGTGGGGAGAAAAAGAAAAGATAAGTCTTAAATCCTATTCAAAGGAATAGGCAACAAAACCAGAAGAAGTGTAGGTAGTACATCATAATTCTGTATTCTTAAAATGCTGCTTTTTCCACAGATAGCAGTTGTGATTTGTTTCAACCCACAGCATATCTGTCAGGATTTGTGGTGAAACGGACCACAATCCTGGCAAATAATGTCTAATCTTCTCTACAGCTTCCAAACCGAATGCAAGAATAAAGAACGAGGGATAAACATCTTTAGTAATTTAGTTTCTTTAGTCAAAGTGCCTGTGGCTTAAATATTTGATGTGATGTTATGGTGGGTCTGGAGTTATCTGTATCTCCTCTTGAAAGAAAAATGCATCCTCTATAGCATGACACAGGTTAGAAAACCAAAATATTTGGATGAAGAAATTACTGATTTCCTGAGCAGAAAAGTAAAATTCACCCTACCAGAACCAAACCTGTAGTCTAACTCACCATGTATATGAAGGAATAGTTGAGCCTTCAAGCTCCGTTACCAAAGAGAAGTGGTTTGTAGGCACACTAATGTGTCTAGCGGGGGGGCAAGGCACTGCGCAGGAAGTTTTTACTTTGCTAACCAAAAGACACTTTACAAGTCCCCTTTTGGAAGTGTTTCCTATGGAAACCCTTCCTATCACGCTTCCTACGGCAGTGTGGTTCTGCCTGGGGAAGCTTCCAGAAGGGGCAGATTCCCCCCGCCCCAGCACATCAATAAAAACACGTTGTGCAAACAGCTCCAGCCTCCTCCAGCATCCTCCGTCAGAAACTGTGTGCCTGTAGAAGTACAGGCCATATGAGAACAGATTTTTGAAGAACTTGTGTTAAAGAAAAAAACCAACAAATCTGAGCAAAACTCTTGAGGAGGTTTTAATGTGTCAGGTTTAATCTATTGCTTTTAATTTTAAGAGTTGCTTTTTGCAGAAAGCTCATTTCAAATGCACATTTTTTTCACCCTTCTAATTGAAGAGGTGCTTTTTTTCTCCGGGGTCCAAAAACTTAATCCCAGGTGAAAAGTTTCAGCAAATACTGAAAACATGAGGAACTACATGTTCAGATAACTGTATGCGCTCACCTAATTAATTTAGAGGAAATAATGCTACTGTAAAAAAAGGCAAAAGTTCTTATACAAACCGGTGCTAAGGAATTAATCCTTAGCAGAATTCATTGCTTCTGTAAATTAATAAGTAAGTGTCTTTGGGAGGTCTGTGCACTTCAGAAACACAGATGACATTTTAAAAGCTAAAAGTTGAGTAGTTTGGTGCCTGAAAACTATTAATTCCTCTATTTATAAATAATAATCCTCCATTTATCATTAGCTGTTCAAGTAATCTGTTGCTGTAGTATTGTCTATTATGGAGGTTTCATCTCTTTCTCTGAGCTTGTCTGCTGAGCTGCAGTGCAAGATAACGGTAACAATATCGTGTAATTCCTTCATAGTTAACATGAATAGAGTTTGGTTGCTGCTGTGTGATTTGAGTCCTTCCTCATGGTTGCACTTCTGAGGCGAGAAGGATAACAGCAGCAAAAAGGGACGAATTGAGATGGATTCCACGAGAAGGAATTAGGAAGGAGAGGTTGATGGTCATATTGAAGTAACTGCATACAACAGAAGTTGCCTTGTGAGCTCAGGCTTGCTTTGATGCTTGAGTGACTCCACTTTTTAGAAGAAGAGCAACCGCAATGTTAGACTTATCTTGGTACTTATAGGTACATCTAGACTTAACATCGTGGTACTGACGGAGTTTTGCGGTCACATGACTGCAAAAGTAAGGTACGTACAGGAAGCATCTTGTCTGAGGAGATCCGATTTGGTAAATGTCTGTATGGGAAATGAAAGGGGTGAGATATACTGTGTTATGGTGTTTGGTACGAGTTTGTTGTTTAATATGAGTTTTATAGTTAAACTTGGTCTTTAGGAAGGTCTGGCTAAGCTCAAGTATGCAGTCTCGTTGAAGCTGGGCCATCAGTTCCTCATGCAACACACTGAGCTTGTATTGGGTGCAAAGGTAACGTAGAGATTTCCTCTCATCTTTTATACCCTGGGAGGATCCCTGTGTTGATGTACATTCCCTAACAGCCAGTAATTGTCCAAGTCAGGTCTTTACCTCATTCTTAACCTCAACAGCTACTGCTTAACAGTGTTTATTCTTAGATGAAAACAGATTTCTAACAGATGTGGCCCACTTAAAATAAACACTGACCTTGTGAATTTTTTTTTTTAATCTAACCAATTTCACGTTTATGTTCTCCAGTGCCTGTTTCCCGCAGGGGTGCCTTGCCCTAGATCCTAGTAGATCAGTACATACAAAAACCAAAGAAACAACAGCAACGAAAATAACCAAACAAAAATCCCAGTGAAAAAAAAAGTGTCATTTATAGATGCATAAATTGCGTGGGTGATGCATGATACCAGAGATTCCCTCCACAGATGGATCCAGCTCATGGTGTAAGCTGAACTTGTTTGACCACGTGTGTTTTGATGTTCCTTTACAAGCAAGATGATGCACGCAAGTGTGCAAAGCTTCTGTTTAGAGCTGAGGATGCTTTGGGAGGGATTTCTGTGACATGAATACCAGCCGAATATGAGCTTCCAGTTTGAGGCAGTAGCTGAGGGAGTGAATGTTGATAAATTAATAATAATTCAGAAAAGAATTATAGTGTTTACTGTACATAGCCTGCCTTTTGGTAAACACATGGGAAATTTTGTACTTTATCCAGGAGATCTGTACAGAATTGCTGTTAGTGTGCTCTGTAAGCACTTACGTGGGGGAACAGGCTCTTTAATCGGCAGGTTTTCATAAACTAGATGAAAAACTGATGACTGGAAACCTGAAGTTATATTCTTGCAAGTAGAAAAAAGTTGAACACTTAAAGCCAGTAATAGCCATTGGGACAGTTTCTTTTCGTACTGAATTTTCCATCAATTGCATTTAGACCAAGGTTGGATTTTTAGTTGCCGCTCCTCCTGCTTTAAAACCAAGCAACGAATGCATCGAAAGCCTTGTCCTGAGCAGCACACCCGGCATAGGCATCGCTTGTGCTGCGGAATTTCAGGGATAATTTCTGTTAAAGGTTTCACTTTTACCTCATTAGGAGAGACCCACGGGAGTGGGGTATGCCCTGTCACAGAACATGCAGTGGTACTGGGCAATAGTGTAATTACTTGGATTTTTTTTTTTAATTATTAGTAATATTTTCATGGATTGGGGGAAAAATATGTTCTTGTTGGGTAAATATATCCTCCTAAGGTGTCATTTGTTAAAGTCAAGTTTGAAAGCAAGGCAGCAGTGGGACAGTATTCACACACGCACACGTGCAGTTGCCTTTCCGTGTGCAGTCTGACAAGGTAAATCCCTAGGTACAAAAGATCCATGTAATAACTCCCAGTATCTGGGTTATCCCTACTTCCAGCTGCCCAAACGAATAGCATTGCTGAGGTCGCTCTATAAGCTAGCTATATCCTGATCTTTAATGAAAATTACATTTAAAATGCTTATTAATAATCCTGGCGAACAAGCTATTTTGTCTCTCCCCAAGATAAATCTGATTAGTGCTGAAGTAATCTGTTGCATAATACACCCGAATACCAGCTTCCCGTGTTCGAGCAGCTTGCCTAGTTGGAAATAGAAACGAGCAGGCGGGCAGAGCCGAACGTGCCGTCAGTGTGTGCTCTTAGCACGGAGCTGATCAGATCGGTGACATCACAATCAGATCGATGACATCACACGAGCTGGTAACTAATGCCTGCTAAAGAGCTGTTCGCTCAACAGCTCCCTGGCTAGCTGCCAGGTGAGTGTGTTTTTCATTTACCAAATACGCGCAGAGGTTTCGGGGTTGCTCTAAGGGATTGGTTTCAGTACTTCTCTTTGAAGCCCAGACTTGAGTTCGGAACAGCTGTTACCTTAAAAGTATTATGTAATTTATTTCTGAACGTATTTGAAAGCAGACGTTGAATCCGGCAGGTTCCTGGTGTAGGATTAGCCTTATGAAATTGAGCTAGCTTGAGGATGCTGTCCTGGTGTCCGCTGTCAACTAGTGGACCACAGGCTGGCTTGCAAATTTGGGTACGCAGAGAAGAACAAGGTAGTTCACTTTAAATTTACCACTGATTCTGCTCTCAAAATGCAGCCCATGAAGAATCCCGAACAAAAGGGAATTCCGTAGTGTTGGAACAGCCTTTGCATTCCTGCTTTGAGATTTGTTTTATACTAAATAGTGGCACTAGAGCTTTAATACGGAGTATTATTTCATGCTGATAGTAATTATAACAATAATAACATACTAATAAACTATTAGTGACTGTTAATGGCTGACTATTATAGATCCTAAACATCAGAGATGATGGATGCAACTGAAGGTTGCATCCAGGTTTGACTTTTTAAGAACTTGTAGTTTTTTTGTTTTTTTTTTTTTTTTTTTTTATCCCCCCCCCCCCCGATTGCATGAAACGTGTTGCTTTCTTCTCTGGCCATGAACCCAGCTTGCTAACAAAACATACGCAACTGTCTCATTACCACGACATTTTGTAAAGTTATCTCTTAAACCAGAAGAAAATTCCTCTGCGTAGGAGTCAAATTAGCAGCCGGAGAGGATTTAAGTGGAATGGAATCAAATGGCTGTTGGGGGTTACGCATACGCAGTACGACGTTACTATAACACACGGGAAGGAAAGCCAGTCTTAACTGAAACCCGCAGCAGTTTGGTTACAAAGAAATCTGAAGAATCTAAAAACTGGAGCAAATAATCTGCTGATAGTAATTATGAGTAAAACCCCAGAATTTGTGGAGAGTCAGGGGAATCAAAGACATGGAAGATACCAAGAACTAGTAAAGTTTGGGGTACAAGTGTTTTTCATGCATAACTGAAACAGTATTACTATGAATGGTTGGAAGTGGTAGAACTTGTTTCAATATTTACAAGGCAGAAAAGTTAAAAAAAGAAGTCCACACCAATTTTTGAAAAAAAATATGTTTGTACATATGGCATTGATTATTTAAAGATATTTTTTTATTAAAAAAAAATTAGTGCTATCTTGACATGAGGGGCTTAAAAAACTTGTCCAAAACCAGATGTTTTCAGGTCGTTATATCCAGATAAAAAAAGTAGCTCTTGGAGGAGCTGAGAAATTTTCAGGACTGCTAATTCTTGACGATAAATTTTGAATACTGACATTTCCAGTCGTCTGGAACAAACCAACTGACCCTTGAGTACCTGATGGTCTGGCAGGCTGGCATCATTGAAACACAAAATAATAGCATGATCCATGCAATGAAAACCAGTCAGTATCAGTATATGAAAACAGATGATGTCAACATAAATTGTGGTGATGGTTAGTATTGTTATAGTAGATTTCTGGAAGGATTTCTTGCCTGAGAAATTGAAAATCAATATGGTATCTATATGATAGATCAGATAGATCCAAAATAGAAATGATTACTCCGAATAGAAATGATTACTGCTCAGGTCTTTTTCTAGTGGGAACCAGAGAGATATTCTTGATCTTATACTCTTTAGTACACCACGTAACAATAAAACTGCCATTGAAGTCATATGCACATATCACAGAGGTGGTAAATACTGAAGAATGTGGGTTGCTATACAAAACTTCATAAGTGACGCAGAATCAAAAAAAAAATTAATGTAATTGGTCCTATTGGCCATATCATAGGCGAGCATAGGGGGTGGAGCAAATACTTTCCTGTGACCAAAAATCTTGGAGGTTCATCTTGAGTAATCGGCAGAACGAGGGTAGAACAGTGCCGTGAGAGGCTGGTGAGATCCTGGTACGGATAAACCAGTGACGGCTGAGTGGTGGCACAGGAGACGTGCGACTTCCATGCTGAGGTCAGTGTGATGTAGGGTGTCAGAAATGTTGCAGGAGGTTTGGAGGAGGCTCAGAGAAATGCCATAAAAATGATTTAAAAGACTGTCCCGTTTACCATTTAAAAGCTACAAAACTGGGGCTGCTACTTGTTTGTAAAAGTTGACTAAGTTAATATTTGAATTTTTTTTTACTTCGTTTTTTTCCACTCCAAACAGACTAGGACTGGGAGTAAAATCTCTCTCCTCTCCAGTTATATTCATAGGGCTACATCAAAAATCTTGATTTAGGTTCTCCTCTGGATTCAGTTACTCCCCGGATCAAACCACTGCTCCTTCAATTGCGTGTGTATTTGCACCTCAAGGACGATGTAGGTCTAAAATAATGCCTGCCAAAGCTCTGCTGCTCAGCTGAAAGTAAGAGTGTAAATGTGTTGCTGCTTTCTCGCCTCTGCTCTATTCTCCATTTTCAGGATAGCAGATAATGTAGTTGTGGAGCAGTTCCTCATTCTGTTTCAATTTTGCTTCTAAAACTTTAATGGCTAGAGACAAAGCTTCCACCTCTTGTCTTGTGAATACAAACCAGCAATGTCCCTTCTCTACCCCTGCAGTAATAAATTCTATATTGTTCTTTTACCTAAGGATCTCAAAGAACAAGTCAAAGGGCTGTAAATATTTTTGTCCTCATTATGGATGAGGAAACTGAGTGTCTAGCAAGAAATCATCATTAAAGCTAGCAATAGGACCCCTGATGTATAGTCTCACGTTCCAGCAGCGACTTGGCACAGTTTTCCTTGCACTTTAGTTAATGTATTTTCACGTTACTACAGTAAGAAGAATGTCTTCACGCCCTGCTTTGTGTTGGTGCGAATTTTACAATCTTTGTATGTCCTTATTACTTATATGCTCCTGGTCATGTCAGATCCCAGAGCTCTGCTGAGCCAGGCTTGCGCTTTTTGGGAGGGGAGGGCGGCAGGGATGAAGCAGAAAAATGCTCGCAAGGGGGTTGGGAGGCAGAGGCAAAAAAGCAAAATCCCAAAGTAGTAACTGCATTCTGGTTATACATTTTAATGCATTCTGTATATTGAGAGATCGGTATCATTTTAATGACAGATTTCTCTAACGCTGTTCGCACGTAACCCTCGCTTTCTCGTTGGGATTAAGCGTTCAGCCTCTAGGCACGATGGTGAGATCAGGTTGGGGAATTTTGCTGGCCTTTTTTCACTGACAGCAGAGAGCCAAACTGGGTTTTATTTGGTCTAAATCTTTCTCTCTCTTAGTCGAATTTAGAAATGTTTTTATGAACACTTAGAGATATTCCGTCACATCAGTGTCACATTAAAGGCATCTCAGTTCTGTAATTTGCAATATAAAAACTGCTGCAATAAAAAAATAAAATTGTACTGGCAAAGTACAATATTATCCAAATATGTTCAGAAAAATTTTCATGGGCATGATATGATGGGAGGCTTTTGTCGATTGAATAACGCTTATAAATGCAGTGTAGCACAAAGTCGCTTAGCACAATAAGATGCCGTACAACAGGATGCAACACACTCATGAAAGCATTTCCCTTTTTTTTCACTATATAATGTAGCTAAAATACTGCAGGAACTTTTTTCTCCTTGAGTGCTAAAAAGCTGTATCTGTATTGCTGAATCCAAGTGAACTGCTTGCAACATCTTTTTCCTTGGAAGACAGAAATAAATTGCCTTGTCTTGAGTTCCACTTGCTTAAGACCAATTTGGTAGGAGAGTTAGATACATCCTTAACTCTTACCAATGCATAATGATGCAAATCTGAGGGTTTGTTGAGAGAATGGTCACTGACTGACTATGAAATATGCCGGTAAAATGTGACTGAAGCTATGCCTTTGACATAAGAATGAGAAAAACATAATTCAAGACCTTTTCCTGCTGCGGAACACGTATATGTCCTACTTAAATCACTAAATGTCTCAATTACACCATTAACCATCTATAAAAAGGAGATAAAATGACTTATACCTTTATAAAGCCTTATTAGAATATGGTTTTTTGCAGATAGTGTGGCGTTCTCAGATGTAAGTGTAATGGGGACTATCGAAATTGCATACACATTCACAGATCCTCTTCGTGGTTTTGAATTTCAACTGTTGTTGATTCAGTGAGCATGGAAAATATGTGTATAGCTGTACCTCGTTACTGCGCATAGGGTGCTCGAGAAAAATGCGAAATATGAAACAAGAGGTTTTGCTTTGTTCAGGGAAAATAAGTTCTTGCAGCTCACTGCTTTGTAATTGGGTTTAGGTATATCCGATCGTTCTTACACATTAATGTATAGAAATTTGTTGAAATAAAATTGACAAACGCCAGCAACGTGATAGGTGCTGTGCAGGCTGGGAAGTCAGCGTAGCCCTTGCTTCCAGCTGGGCGACATCAGGCTCCGTTGTGAGCGTGGGCGGTGATGGGGGCCACGGCCCGGCGGCGGGAGCGGCTCGCTCCGCGTGGTCCCAGTCAGGCGGTTCGCTGGAAAAGAGCAGGAGGTGTCCCGTCGTGTCCCCGTGGATGGGGCATTGCAGCCGTGAGCTCAGGCCGCGAATGGGCGATGCACGAGAGATTTAATCATGGCTGAAGTCGATGCCTCCAGTGGAGCCGGAGCTTCGTGCAAAGAATTTTTCATCTGCTAAAGCTAGTCCATAGTCGGTTGATTATGTGGGCTTGATTATGGTGTACAAGTACCTTGTCAGGGAGAATACACTGCGTGCTCTTTAATCAAGTGGAGGAGGGCTTAACAAGACCTTGGATATCTTTATAATCAAGACTGGATGCTTTCCTGAAGAATGCGCTTTATTCAAGCACGCTTTTGAGCTCAGGATGGGTATGGCTCTGTGGTCTGTCTATACAAAAACCAAGATTTAATGGCCCTTTAGTCTTAAAATCTCCTCATTTGTTTTTCCTTTCTCTATAATATAAAAATCGAATTTGTTGGCTGATCTCTTTTTTATTTCTTAGCTGGAAATAACTGGTTGCGTTGGTGCAGCAGTGAGGGGTTTTATCAGAGAAGTCTGAACCAGATGCTGAAACTTCTACCTGGGCGCTAGATGTGTACTGCTTCCTTAAGCCCACAGAAAGGCCTGGTTTCCTCACGGGGGCTGTTGTGCCACTGGTGTGTATTTTTGTAGGGTTTACTCAGTTTAGTGGTTTTTTTTTTTTTTTTTTTAAATTATTTTATTTTTTCCCCTGCCAAGCATAAGCGCGGGGAGACTGTAGCACCTCCAGCGCAACACCCTAGTGCGGAGGTTTGCCGTCTGTGGTCCCACAGATGTTTTCGTCAATGAACGTCCAACACCATCCCCTGTTCAAGGGGGAACTCAGTTCCGAGAGGAAACTGTGGATGTCCACCCTAAGGAAAGGGTGCCTTTGGAGACTCCTTGGTTCCTTGTAAGGTTATTGTTAAGTAATTGTAGCTTCAGATCATGCCGTCTTTCGTGTCCTAGTTGCTGAGCTCTGGTGTTAGACCACCTCTGGGTTTTGGCAGGTGGCACAAACCCACACCTTCGGTTGTGATGTGCTGACTTTAGTAGTCTTGTTGGTAGCATGTCGGTCCGCCTTATAACTAGCATTCTGTATCACGAAAGCTGTGGGTTTGCTTCTTGATGTTTAAACAAAATGTGTTAGTTACCCCCTCCAGACCCCTCTGGTAGTAAAACTGACGGTAGGCTTCACCGCACGGACGTAGGGAGTGACCGCGGCTGTGGTCTGCGTGGGCTGTGTTCGGCACAGCCGGTGCTGGCTGCCGCCTCCTGGGAGGCTCAGCCCTTGCTAGGGACCCGCCTGAATAACGCGCAGGTTCTGATCTTCAGGGGTTTGAAACCGCAGCGCTCTCGCTCCCCTTATTTTCTGAAAAGAATAAGATACTTTCTGCTTTTTTGCTTCCCATGACAGATACTTTCTTCAGCTCTTCATGTGGCTTTAAGCGGCTAACTTTGGCTGTACCCTGCACTCTTTATTCCACCGCGAATCAAGCAGCAAAACGTTGCTGCACAAGCAACACCTTCTGCTTTTGAGCTGCGTTTCCGTATGAGAGGGGTGTAGAGAAGGTGCCGCTTCTCAGCCAGCCCCTATATCATTAGGGAGTTCCGAAAAGTTCAAATGCAAGCTTAGCGTCTGTCTGTGAGTCTTGGTTGGAGCGAGGGATGGAAACGAAGACGAAGGGCAGGCGATGGCAGAGCACGGGACCCTCTCCCTCTTCCGTTGTCTGCGGCGCAGGGAGCAGCGGCTGGCCCGCGGCACTGCCGCGTTGCGGGCACGGGAGTCAAGAGGAGCGGTCCTAAAGGAGAGCAGATGTTAGAAAAGGGAGCTACGCAAGAGGCGAGAAGATTATTATTAAGCCTAAGACTTAGTGGGGGTAAAAGCAGAGAGATGTTACCGGGACGTGTAGTAGTGGCGTATTCTTCATGCTGAAATGGTAAGTGGCTCCCGTTAAATGAAAAACTAATTTGAAATACATTTTAGACTAAAGTGTTTGTGATGATTTTATGTTAATTAAGGAATTTCAAAATAACAATAAAAAAATACTTATCTACCTTTGAGTCCATCCTCTGTCATCTGCCATTATTGTCTAACGATTTGAGCCCCAGTTCGGAGTTGGACAGTGGCTTTCCTCTTCCAGTGTTCAGCAGTTTCTCATGTTGGTACCCCCTTAGTTTAACCTTGGCCTTGCTGTCTGCCTGCATACCTTAACGTTAACAGTTTTGCTTTCATTTAGATCAGGAAAAATGCCAAATGAAATACTGTTGTTTTTCAGTTTGGTTGGAGTATGGTGTTGCTTTAATCTATGCTGGTTATTAACTGATTATTCAGATTGTTGACAGTTACAGTGGAAACATTATTTTCACTGGAGGAGTTAAGACAATAGCGGTATCTCGTGAACGTTGTTTCTAGTCTCCAGTACAACAAAAATATATTTCGCATCGCTGTAAAACATGAGTGTGCTACCCTGCTTTTTTCCAAGTACAGAACAGCAATACATATTGAGCTACTTCTGTGTGGTTTAGGATTTTGCAGCCTTGTCTAATATCCAGCCTATACCAGCTCTGGAATTCCATTTATTCCGGATGTATGCAAAGAACCCCTTCAGCCAAATGTATTCTACTAAAGCCTATGGCTTCAGTTATCAATTCTCTTTTTTTCTAACTTCAAATTTTATCTTCATTGATGTCATGTTCCCTATATTTTTATTGCTGTGCTTCTTACTGCTGCTCACATCTCCCATCCTAACTAGGATCATTATTTTAATCAGACAGCTTCTTTTGTGATTTCAGAACTAAGTGCTTTTGAAAGGAAGGAGACTCTCCCATGTTAAGATCTGGATACCATTTATAGGTTTTGTTTGCTTTCTAGTTTTGCACATCTGTTTTCATCTTTGGACAATTGACTTAACAATCCAAATAAAAGAAAGAAAAAAAGCCAAACAAGAAAGCTTTGGTTTTTTGCTAGTTAGCTACCATGTATTTAATTGCATACGTTAAGGTAATATGTGTATTTGTGGCTATTGCAAGAGATACCATGCAGTTCATCACTGGTCAGCTAAGATGTCTTCAGAGATTGAGTTGTGTGCGATAACGTCCGCATCAATTGCGCTTACTGATGGCTGGAAATGGCACGTCCATCTGGTTACAGTAAGAAGTTGAAACATGCTGCTGTTTTGAATCCATAACAAATGCACGCTGATAGATAGAGTTTCTTCCTACTTCTATGGGAGAACCAGCTAATTACTTGGAGGTGATCCTGGAAGATCCTGTAGTTGTTAATTTGGTGGGAATATTCATTTATATTGTGTAATTTTGATGTTTGTGTTAGGAAACAAGGAGTAATGTTTAATGGCTGCAGTCCAGCACATTTGTTTCAACATCTGTGATAAGAAAATGAAGTTGTCGTCAAGAGAAGGAGCAGGCACATAAAAAAGCAAACAAACCCAACTGATTTCCCTGGCGTGTGGTTCCGTTTGCTGGTATTTCAGGCACGATGGGCGGGATTTGGGTCTAGGTTGTCACCTGAACGTGGGTTGTCCCCGGTCAATGCCGATCCACCCGTGGCAGTCAGAGGCAGAGATGTAGCTATCCTGAGGCAGGCACCCTGAGCTCGGCCCAGCTGCCCACAGGTAGGTGTCTGGGGCTGTCTGAGACAGCCTCCGATGTGCAGGGTATCCGCGCGGACACCTTCGGTCAGGCAAAAGAGAATTTGGGGCACTAATCCTTCTACTTATTCTCTCTTAATTCAGATTTTTCAAGTTACTCAATTCTTCATTTTCTGTGTTTTCCTAACCCACCATACATATGAACTTACCTGCTGCAACTCCAAAACAGTGTTAATTCAGTACCACTCTTAACCTTATGTATATCTCTGTTTTCTCTTGTCATGACTGTGCCTTTTCATGTGGTTGTTCCAAGACCTAACTTTAATACCAGGCTATAAACAGTTTCCTGAAAAGTTTCCACTTTCCTGAAAGCTGGTATTTTTCTGCCTTCAAATTGCTCCCTTGGGTTCAACCTGTAAGCAGCTCTAAGATTGCCATTTGATACACTTTTTATATGTCTGTACTACGATTTTCTATTTTTCCCCTCAGTAAGAATCTGAGGAAGCTGTGGTCTCTTGGGTCCGTTATTGATCAGCCATTTTACATTCCCCATTCCCAAGAAAAAGAATGTTTTGTTTTGTTTTTTAATGGATCACAACTGTTTCTCTTGCTCTCATAGATCCAGGTTTGCACAGGCAGCAGTTTTTCCTGCAGCGACCGTCGAACGTGGTGGCCATGGAAGGGAAGGATGCTGTTCTGGAGTGCTGCGTTTCTGGGTACCCGCCTCCCACCTTCACGTGGCTGCGAGGAGATGAAGTGCTCCCCGTCAGGTAGCTCAGTCTTCTGTGGATCGCATATCTAACGCTACGTTTCCTTGAGCAAAGTACAGGGAAACCACTGAGTAATGCTTTAAATTCAGTGGGGTGGGTTTGGAGGCCAGGAGATTTTCCTCCTGAATGGTACTGAGACTGGATGTGCCTCTTAACCTGCTGCTATAACTCCTCTCTGCACCAAATCCGAGGGTGGAGTTTGATCATACATGTGGCTTGGCTGGTATTTAAAATGGAAGTGTAAAGCTATTAACAGCAAAAATCACAGTTGAGAATTTATAGCTTAATATACTGTGTTTAGTTTTCTAGCTAGAGCCAGCACCTTAACATGTTGTGGACATGTGTTATCAATGTTTCAGGTCCAAAAAGTATTCGTTACTGGCCGGCAGTAACTTACTCATATCAAATGTGACTGACGACGATTCTGGGACGTACACGTGTGTAGTTACCTACAAAAACGAGAACAGCAGTGGCTCTGCAGAGCTGTCAGTGATGGGTGAGTACATGAACTTGGCCCGCCTTGCTTTTCCAGGAATGTTTTTAATTGTTCCCTTTTCCACAATGACTTAGTTTTCAGAACTCCAAATAACTGCAGACTCTACAAGTCCCTTCCCTGCTTTGATCAGGTATTCGCACCCATGGAAACCAAGTCCCATAAATCGTTGATTACCTCCCACCGTGCTCGATAGCCTTGCTGTTGCCAAACGTCTTGTGGTATCAGATGCTAATTGCTACTGCCTGCCCTACACGGTCCTTTCCCTTTGCTTCTTCCTGAAGCCTTAGTTTTGGCATTACAACGGAAGTCCCCGTTGTGCACGATGTCAAGCACGGTGGGTTGAAAATCAGGTTTGTAGCTGCTCTTAAATTTTTTTATTTATTTCATGAACAGTCAATATGGTAAGATAAGAAAAACCCATGTATTTAGCATCTTCTTACCAAATTAACAGACGTCCAAGTAAATTCATGGAAGCCCTCGCTCGGCATTGGTGCTCTGAGGGTTCCCACTGTTCAGTCTTATGAAAGTGCCCTCCCGACAGAACCTGCTTCCCCCACGTTCCTTCCTCGTGGCAAATATTAATGGAATCTGAAATATGTTTAAATCTAATAGCTGCCTTTTTTCTTTTTTCTTTATTTAAACAATTGAACAATAGCAGAGTACATTAGTGTTATTCAGTCAGATCTAAAAATGACATAGTTAATACTTAGTCAAACAAAAAATTTTTCAATGTGCTGTTCATTTTGCATTCTGGCTTTAAAGCTTATGTGTGAAAAATACTTTCATTAGTGAATAGAGCCTTAATTTGGATTATAGGATATTCAGTGCTTGTATAACAATATCCTTTTATCAAGCCATAATAAAATATAATAATTACTGGTGACGGAGGGTTTAGTTCTATTTCCTTAGGTACGTTAATGTAATACGTTGTTTTACTGGATAAAAATAAAAATGTGGCTTTGCAATTGTGGAATTTCACTTATTATGGAATTGTTTTCATTACAAGGAATCAAATATTGAAAAGGCAGGCAAGTCGTTGGGCAGCGTACTTTATTTGCCTTACTGAAATACGTTGATTTCAAATCTAGCGTGCAGCAGGTGACTAATTGTTTGAGAAATAGAAATAAATTACGCTGATATTTCACCCCAACAATAGATTGCAGCATCTATTGGTAAGAGCAGCTGTGGCTGGAGGAGGATTATTGCATATGTTATTGCATAGATGGTTTCTGTCCGTGTAGTTCTCATAAAAATTAATGGGAGTTTTACATCTAAGTCCTTTATGTACCTCTTGAAAAATATTCCTGTCTGCATCCAGCCTGTAGTGCATCTAGCTTTGGCTTCGTTACGCCTTCTGCTGCAAGTGTGTCATGTAGAAATTAAAGGTACCTAAATTTTCAAGCGCGTTGAAAGGTGTGTGACGGCAATGTGACACCACTGTAAGGATGAATAGAAGATGATGAAAATCTCCAGGAGAGGACGACAGAATGCCAAGACAGTGCTAAGCGTGAAACCAGACCGACAGAAAGGTGAAAGATGCCGCAGTTGCCGACTCTTTGCAGTCCCAAGGGCAAACCAAAACGACGTTGCTGTGGCACAGTGCAGTTGTATTCACCCTGTAGGTAGATCAAAGATTTCTTTGGTAAAGTTTCTGTTCACATATGGGATGGGATTCACAAGTGCAGAACAAATGAAAAAAAAAAAAAACAAAACCCAAAACTGGAGCTGTAACTTAGGCACAATATTGATAGACATCTCTTATTTTCATGAGATCATTCATTTGTGACAGACTTAACCGAAGATGAAACATCGTGTTCATGTATGTTTGTGTTAATAACAGAAAATGTTCGAAGGATTCAAAAGAAATTACATGACTAAACTGGAGAGATGATGAGAGAAATCCCCTGATATCTGTCTTTCCAGAGCAATATACCAGGGCTACTAATTTGTTCAGAATCTTTATTTAGTTTATTTGTTGAATCCTTACCAGTAGGAAACTCTCAAATGCACTAAATTTTCTCATGTAATCTTTATATCTTGTAAACAGAACAATTACTTGATATTTTTATTTCCTCCTTTGGCTAGATACAAATGCAGGTATTTCCGTGTATCGCCTTAGAGTTAATATGCTTGTTTGTTTAATTGTAGATCGCCCATCACTCTTTTGTTGCAAGACTCACCTTTTTTTAATATTGATGTAATCTTTTAATTGTTAATGTATCTGTAGTGCGAAGAGGAATGAGAGATTTGGAGTTGGAGTACAAAAAAAAAAAAATCTAACAGTCCGATAATTATCTCCTCTGAAGTCTGAGTAGACAACATCAGATCAAAGTTAGTTACATCACATGGTAGCAACATGCTTTTGATCTTTTAAATAATAAGGCTATTTGCAAGAAACAGAGTGTTTCACAATGGAGTTCCTATTAGTTCTCTTAAAGAGCTAAAAATAACCCCTTCTGTGTTGGACATAGGGCTAAAATTGCAAGAGGTGAATGAATTTGCAAGAAGAGATAATATTTTGCTAAATTTTGATTTTTGTATCACGGCCTTTTAGCAACATTTTAACCATATCTCCCAGTGTAATGAAAATTAAAAGGTCCAAGTGCAGATTACCTAGTTACTATATAAATCATCTGCATGCTCAGTAGCTTTAGAGAGCTTAGTGTTTAAACAAATGTTTGAAGATGATTAAATGTGTTAACCAGTGTCAACTGCAGTTATTTTCTAAATATTTTCTAGCCTTCAGAAGTGTATTTTGAGCTTGTTCCCTTTTGACCTCTGAGGTGTTTTTTTTTTTTATATAGCTGCTTTTTTTTTTTTCTGTTTTAAGTGAGATTGAAAATCTGTTTAGCTGTTTTAGCAAAGAACCCACCCCAAGTCCCTAAATGTTTTGGAAGTGGCATAAATCCAGAAAGAAGTTTTCCACACCCTATCCCTACTGGTGGGATCTCGCTCTCGTTGCAGCCCGCTTTGGTGGTGGGATTTGAGGTCGAGATCTAGGAGAGATCTAATCCTACAAACCCGGTTTTCTGTAGGTGGTCATTACTGAATTGATAGGTTTGCTGATATGCTGTATACAGCATTTCTTTTTCTTCCTGCTTAGTATTTGGATTGTCCCTTGATTGTGTCAAAAAGCAAACTAGAGTTGTACTGATCTGTAGGGGAAGAGCTTTGCATCTTCTGAATGTTGAGAGTTCTATCAACTATTCCTGCATAATAATGCATATATTCAGAATTACACTGTTGATGCCACTGAATCAGGCAGCTATTTTTAAATGGATCAAGGTTGTGGTAATACAGATTTTTAATTATCTTTTCCTATGAATGTTCCTTAAGGAGGAACAGAGAAGGAAACAGTTTTCCAGCAGTGTTGGGTCAGGAACGCTGGTTTGAGATACTTTGAGGCCACTGCCTAAAGTAAGAGAAAGTACTAGCAAAAAGCAGGAAAAAAATGGATCTGAAGGACAGTGTTTGCAGAAAAACACTGTTTCTAATTTTTACCAAGCATCCACCTGTCTAAGGTACAAACAACTTAAACGCAATTCGGAAGCATTTTTTTCTATGCAAATGCCCTTTACTGGGGAGTTTTTAATACGAAGTGGTTTTAGCGCTAGTTTTGTTTGCTATTGCGGAAGAAAAACTGCATCAAAGGAAATGCCACTTGAGACAAGTGGCTTGTAAAGTCACCTAGGTCTTTTTGACAAGAATGAATGATTGCAAGCGTCGTGCATCTTGGTCAAATCAGTTTTACTTCTGACTCTGCTGCATAAATTCCTGAAGCAAAATGGTTATTCAGAGATCAAGGTCATGGAAAGTACTGAATAAAGCAGGCATGGATCACGTTGTTGTGTGTGAATCACTTAGGTCGAGAGTAGTATTAAGAAGGAAGCCTGCATCACCATAACATGGTTTGACACAGCAATGAAAGCATGAAAAATGAGAAGCCTCCTAACATTTCCTTTGTGAGCGCTGCTTAAGCTGATCTCGCACAAACGCATCAGCCCTGAAATATTTACAGAAGCAGTTATAGTCTATTGCTGATGTTAAAAGTCAAACCCAGTGATGTACCCTATTGGTATATACTCATTGAAAAATAATTTCAGAACATAATCCACTGTTATAAACCTGTAGAGAAGCAGGCAGATCTTCAGTGGATGGATGCTGCAGCAGCTCTGAGAAGCTGGTGAACTGAGGAAAATTTGAGTAAGCTGAGGATCTTGGTCAAGCATTGGCACAGGCTGCCCAGGGAGGTGGTGGGGTCACCATCACCAGAAGTGTTCAAAAAACGTGTGGACATGGCACTTGGGGACATGGTTTAGTGGGCATGGGGGGGTTGGGTTGATGGTTGGGCTTGATGATCTTAAAGATCTTTTCCAACCTTAATGGTTCTGTGATCTGTTTCTCTGTGATCTCACACTGTGGCGTAGGACAATTTTGTTCACGTCTTGCTATCTTGTTGAAGAAACCAAGCACAGAACAGACTAATTAGTTTGGCTCTGAGTTCATAGTTCTGTCTGGAAAAAGCAGCACAGTAATCTACAATTAATCTCAATTTATTTTCCAATGTATTGTTCTTATGCCCTGTGAGATATCTAGTTCTTACTGAGATGAGAGAATATTAATGGTAGTCACCTGAAAATACCAAAGTCGAGTATTTAAATTAGGCTTTGGGAAAAGATGACTTTCTTGGGGTATTGATGTGAGACAGGCAACCCAAACTCTGTTGGAAATACTGGGCTTACCTGCTGAAATGTAACCAGGCTTTCTAAGATGAAGGTGCTGGACGAAGTGGATTAATAACTCTTTCTGTGTTCACTCCCCTTCATTTAGAGAATTTAAAAAATGTATTACCTTAACAGTAGTGTTAATGGCTTCACAGAAGCCAGTTATAGTTTTCCATCCAGGAAAAATACATTTGGACAGTGTTTAAAATGAATTTTTTGCAACCGAAGCTGAAACACTTCCCTTTGAAATCAGTTACCTACCGTTGCATTGCTAACGGAGAGCACGGTATGGTCACACGGTGCTAAATACAAGTAGCGACAGTAAAATAATGCTACGGACGAGCCCTGATTTCAAAACTCTAGCTACTTCCCTAAAGGATTTTATTTTTGCCTACTTAGGAAATTAAAAATCACAGTACTAGCGGAGCTGTGTCACCCTGTGACAGAAATGATGAATTCTTGGCACTAACGGGGGTCTGTGCTGGCATAAACAGTAAACTGCGAAGCACCACGTAGTGCCACAGGTTTCCTATGGCAAAGCTGTCGGAGCCTTGGCAGGTTTTTGCTGCAAGTTCCTCCGTTTCTCTTGATCTCAGATTTGTTTTGCCTTCTGGAGGGGTGCAACTGAAGAGAGGAAAAACATAAGGGTGGCAACAGTTTCAAAGGATGGTGGGGGGAAAGGGGCTGTCCTGGCTGCGACTGATGCACGAAGAGCATTTCATTAATAGGACGCTTGAAGGCGGGGTACGAGAGAGTATGTGCATAGCCAAGTGCCTGGCACTTCTGCAGGCATGTCGAGGCAGGGCAAGTACTGGAATCAGCAGAGTTTTGTGGAAATTTTTGCAGTTTTCCTTTTATGTGTGAACATGCTCGACATTCTGATGCCTTTTTTTTACATATATCTTAAGCTACGTAAAGCAGTTCAGCCAAGCGGTCCGAGCAGAATGACTGGCTTATCCAGCACCCTCAGTGAGTCAAGAAACTCATGTCATGACTGAATGCCCTTGAGACAGATGAAATATTTGAGCGGGTACAAGTGCTAACATCACTGCTGCAAATTTAAAGCTCATGAAATGATATATTTTTCCCTTTTAAGCAGCCTCGTATTAAATCTGTGGAACTTCCTATCATAGCATAGCTTTGGGACCAAGAGATTTGGAGATTGAGTCAAGAATTGGCATTGTTTTAATGGATATGAGCACATGGAACACCATAGAAAACAGGATTTCAGCAGTCTCTCTCCTGTGTGTGTTTTTATAGAGAGGCAGACGATATATATGTACACACCACACATGTACGTATATGTATTTATGTATATATTTGTGTGAACTTCAGGGTTGACTTAATCCTTTATGGGAAGAAGCATCCACTTCCATATAATAATACAATATGATACTTAAATATAATTATTATATAAGAATATAATATAAGCATGTGGTATTCTCTATATATTCTATTCACCACAAAGTTTCTCCCAGCTTACTCTGATGCTGTTGACACTGGCTAGTGCTGGCAGTGAGGCTGGACTGGAATGAGCAGCAGTCTGATTTTTGAGAATTTCTGTATAGGTGTGTCTTTTTTCCAGTCCTGTTTGATATCTTATTTTGCTTTTAGAGCAGTTTGAAGAATTTGTTCTGAGTGATTTTCCTTTAATGGAGTCTGTGAAGAATGAGGTGAACGCCTACTTGCAAGTGAAGGCAAGCTGATCCTGGTAATGGTGCGCGATTGAAGGACAGTCAGCTAATTTTTATTGCCGTGGATGGAATGGGAGTTGAGTGCCTAATTCAGACCATTCTGGAAATGTAATTCTTGTCAATGCATCATGAGTGTCAAATACTTATTCAGCACCTGATGCTTGTAAAAAGCACTTGAGTGAAACTCCAGTGTTGCCATTTTCTGATAATGGTGTTTAAATTCAATCCTATTAAAAATAACTATACCTAACAAGGTCTGCAATACCGATGTTCGCTTGGCTGATCATAGGAAAATTGCTGTGTCTGGGTATGATCTACAGGTTTATGTTTAAGGGAAAAAATATTCATACAAAAATCCCTTTGAATCCTCAGGAGAATGAATGTTGGAAAGTTAACTATACCAGATCTATGCATAGTCTGATTTTTAAACTTTCATTTTGTGGATCAGCCTGCAATAGTTGCAGAGAGATCGCAGTGACTGCGGGGGCCGCGGGGCGAGTTTGTGCCGTGCATGGTTCTGCCCGCGTAACTCTTGAGCAACGGAGATGTTCCCCGTCCCAACAGGTGATGGCATGGTTTGCTGCCCCAGATACCTTCAGCCATCTCTGACTTAAGTTTTTACTTGGGCTCTAGGCTCTGTTGGGCTATGCATACATTTCTTAAGACTGATTTTGATTTCCGTGTATGTGTATAGGTGCTAAATGAGGTTTAGAGAAGTGCCTAAATAATGCTGGGAGTCAATACTGACCCTGAGCAATACTGAGAAGCTGCTTACCCTTTGGGGAGGGAATTTTTTTTTTCCTGTTGTCTTGTTTGCTTCTTGGTTTGTTCTTAAATATGACCTTGAGTTAAGTAACGTGCAGGGAGCCCTGAGGCATGTGTGCAAAAGTTACTGTTAACGTGGACTTAGTGAAAAGTTTTTGAGGTAAAAACGTGGGTTAGCTGTTGTGGGTCAGCTTGACCTTCAGTGAGGTCTGGGAGCTGAAGTGCCCGTTTAGAGAATCTGCTTTGTAGGTCCAATGAGCTTTTCAAAATTTCACCACCAAATCTTGTTTAAAATTGTGTTGTACAGAAGGTTTTTGAGCAGCGTTGATATGTAAAGCTCAAAGTGGAGGATGTGGGTCTCTTACATTAGAGGTAGTGGGAAAAGTTTAACTTCTGTGATAGGACTGAGCCATCTGTGACACCAGAAGACCTATAACTGCTGTTTCACCAACTTAAATGTATATTGGTATTAAAAAAATACAGATTTTCTTTAAAAATTCTCTGTTTTTCAAAACCACTAGCCGTATTGCTTTATAATTGTCTAATTGTTGCATAACACTAGTTACTGCATTTTGGTATATCCATTTAAGTATGAATTAAGTGTCTCTCTTCTGAGCATTAAACAGGATAAGACAAAACCCAACGAATCCCAGAGAAGAGGTCTATTTTCTTTCACTGTGCAGTTCTTCAGCAATGGCATCTGCTCGTAGCACTCAGCTGCTTCTGTGAACGTCTAATAATAACGCCAGGAATCTTTCATAGTATGGTATTATAATTAATATATTAGCATGGTCTAGGACTGTACTGTTTCCAATAAGGAGAGTATTTTTTATACTTTCCAAAATAATTGAAAACGAGACGTAAAGACGATGCAGTTGAAATGAGATTTTCCCCATATTGCTGTCTGGATTTGAGAAATAAAAACAACAGATGTCTTCATGCATTTTAAACAGCTTGTTTTAAAACACAAAAACCCAAAAACTTTTATTTTAAACTGTTTTAGGCAGAAAGCTTCCTTGGGGAGGTGTGGATCCCAAATACTTAACCTGACCCTTGACCGTTCAGCTCTTTCTGGTTTGTTTCTTTGTCTTAATGCAGAGAAGAACCTGCAGCTGGGTTACTTCTTGAGAATAATCTTTTATCGCTTGTGCTATAAATTGAGAACTGCATGAATGTATATTACAACACGAGAAGTGGTTGCTTTTGCCCTTGGAGTGGTTTGCTCTCTATTCCCGAGCTCTCCAGAGTACTTTCTGCAGCAAGGTGCTTGAGCATAAGTCACACTGGTACTTGTAGAAGACAGTCAAAATATGTAGATCTTATTACAAAGCACACTCATGTCACTTGAAAACAAATAAACTACGTTTATTGTCTGTGTATCACAACTTCTTTTAGTTCATAAACACATGCGTGTAGCTTTTAGGAGCCGGTTGCACAGGCAGTTATCAGGCACGCGTAAATGGAAGCGGGGCGGGCTGTGATTTCTCAGGGTCCCTTCCAGCCTGATTTTCATCATCCCTTTTACCATTAGCGCAGTGGCTTTGTTGATGGAAGGCAAAATCTTTTTTTTTCCCAAAATGTCACGTCTTTAAAATCAGAGTTAGGGCAGAGTTTCACAGGTAAGAGGAAAGTTGGCATGACTGTGCTTACAGGCCATTGCCATTCCCTGCGCTCTTTATTTATAACACGAGATGAATGGCAGCATTCATTAGACCTTTTTTTGTTCCCTGTGCCTTCTGGCTCTGGTTTGATTCAGCGTGACAAGAGTGATTTGCCAGCGGTTTGATTAATGGTTATAAAAGGCCCTAAATGAAATGAATGGTGAACTGCACTCAGTTATGGAGTAGTTCCCATTAAACTACATAGTTAACACAAATTAATGCAGCTGCCAAAACTCAATTATTAAAAAAAGGCGGCAGGAGACTGTCCAAGACTGGAAAATGTCCGTTAGTTGTAACGAACGTATCTAGCGCCGTTCCCATGACTTTTCCCAGCTTTTGCTATTCTTCAGATGGCTGAAAGTGTTATATGCTGGCTTCAGGGGTACGCTTGCGGCTTGCTGGGAAAGTATGTACCGCTCGCAGTAGTGGCGATCTGATAAAACCTCTTGGGACTTTGAGCCTACTCAAATTCAGCATGTGAAGTGTGTATGTTCCCGTTGCAAGGGAGAGGCTCTCCAAAGTCTTCTGAGCAAATGATTCCGATTAGTTTAACTAGAAGGTATTGAACAGAGCGTAGAACAGGCTTCCTACGAGGTGGCTGGGTTAATACGAACATTTATTAGCCGAGACAAACAGTTCGCTATGCCGGGGGAAAGCGCGAACTCAATTGAGACACTGGCTGCATCATCGTTCATAGGAACTGCGTAAACAAGCTGCCACTGAATTCTCTGTGACCGCTAAATAATTGCGGCTTTCCAAGTAACAGGTTTAGTTTTTTTCCTGCTGCCCAAGGGAGATGTTCAACACAAGCACAAGTTCTTCTTCATAAGTATATTTAGATATATAGTTACACAGTTAACAGAAAATTACTTTTGTTCTTCTTGTAATTCTCTATCTTATTGCAAAGTCTGACTATAAACGTGGTCCCGGACTCCAGAAAAGCTACGGAAGTGGCGAAGTTCTCCAGCGGAGATTGAATACAGCCAGACGGTGCATGGGGATAGTACTTACTATATACACATACAGCCACTGAAAAATTTTGTGAAATAGCAACTTCAGTGAATATCAGCCCCAGCAGCAGAGTGGTGCTGAGGACTCAGACCGCATCACCTCAGCAAAGCTTTTTTCGCAGCTATACAGCAACTCACAGGTATCTGAGACCACCCCTGCCCAGCCGGTGGGAAGGGCTAGAAACAGTAAAAGCACATTCAGTCCAAGCTGGATTTGAAAATGCGCAGCGTTTCTAACATACTTTAAATAACTTTGACTTGAATTTTGAAGGACTTGTATGGCTGACATCTATTTTTTTACTCCCATTTAAGCCTTGGAGGTGTATTAGATATGCACAGCACGGAGTTTGCGAGCAACGTTTTGTCACAGCCTACCTAATTAAAGCATAGCTGTAGGCAAATTAGACACAACCATGAGTGTTTTTAACCACCTTTTTATGCATAAGAGAAGAAATCATGAACTTGAATTTGTTTTCGTGGAGAGCATAGTGTCTTCCAAATTACCTCTGAGGTTTGTAAAATGGAGTTGAAATTATACTTAAAAATGCCGGAGCTCTTTAGGTTTGGAAGCAGTTGGGTTCAATATCTTGTCACAGATGATACCCAAGAGTTGAAGGTAAATCTGTGCAGAAGCTCCTCTTTTGGGCAGTTTGAACCTGAGCTCTGGATCAGAATGAACTTAAAGTAAAACTTCACTTCTAGTGTTTGTAAGAACCAGACTGAGAGGCAATGCTTAAAAAAATACACGAGTAAATAAGCTTGCATATTTTGGTTCTCTGTGAGCTTTGCAAAATTGTGAATGAAATAGCACAGACTGCTGAGACATGTAGTGCTGAGATTCACACAGGTTTCAGGTTTGGGACGAAAGGACTTGGGCCTCATTGCTGTGGTGATACTCTATCTACACAATTTTTTTTCTAGGACCTATTGTAAAGAGCCAGAACAAGAGAAGAAGAAGAGTAGTCTAAATATTTCATTCAAACCATTGTCTTTATTTGCATGCAGGTCTGGAGAAAAGAGAACTGAGATGGGGAGGAGCTCTTGTTGCAATTTTTAAGCTGTTTCCCTCTGATCCTGGTAGACAACCATGCGCAGAAAGGACAAGTACAGCAAAAACAGAAAATGCAGCTTTTCTTTCTGGTTCTTACTGTAGTCATACTCTCTCTGGGTAGGACTGTACTGCTCTGTCCATCATTTAGACCCTTGTCCAGGTGTCAAGCTATTTCTAAAAAAATATTTTAGCTGCCTCTTTCAAAGCAGAAAAGATCATTACACAAGGTCGGCTGTTTGGCCAAGTTGGACTTCTGAAGGGAGGGTGGAAGGAGGAGGAGGGGGAGGCTTGAGGACAGAAAAAAAGCAAACCCACAGGGGTGAGGGAAGACCCACAGCACTTTTGGGAACACGGGATCTGGTTTCTAGGTGCTCTCTGGGATGGAGCTCTGTGTCCTCTCAATACTCAGGGTATTTCTCAGGCTCCCAGTTCGCTGGCATCATTCTGGAGCTGGAGGCCATGGGGAAGATTAGCACGCTGGCATTTTCCTGTGAATCCAATAATCCAATCTTTCTTCCAAAACAACATCTTCAAGATAGATCAGTCCAATAATCGGCATTTCTGTTACTTTTTCCACCAAATTTGCCTTAGTCAGTTGTATGTCTGCAGCCCCGCTTACCACAGTGCAATTAGCACAGTCTTACAGCGCTGCGAGCTGAGCTCTTTTTCGTTAGGCTCATTTTAACTTCTTTATGTTTAACTTTTCAGCCTGTCTTTTATAAATTGCATATCGTACAAAACATTTTTTGTTGGACTTTTACTGTAGTGAGCTGCTTGAAATGTAGGTTTCCACAAAACAGGATCTGTTTGAAGCCTGAAAATTAATAATTTCTTATTAGATGCATAATGAAAATCTATTAATTTCAGCTAATATTTTTTTGTTCCAAACGGAGAAGTCTCAGAGGCTGCAAGTTGAGTTAGCATGGGGACTGTGGCAACTGTAGTTATTGTTACCTCTGCTATCTTTTTAAATATATTTTTAAATATTAGAAGAGAGTATTTGTGGTGCAGATACATACTCAAGCTTTTGTTACTTAAAGTAAGGGAAGTTTTAAAACTCAATTATACGAAACTGTCAAATGCAGTTGAGCAGTGTATCTTCTTTTAAAATAGCGTTTTGAATATTTTTTCAATAGCTTTTTGCGCAATTGGTTCACCCTGGTCATCTTTTTTCCTTTGTTTTCTCTGTTTTTACGTTCCTGCCCAAGTATCATTTGCCTAAATCTTCAGTCTCTAATTCACGCTGATTTGCAGCGTGGAAGATTGCTTCGGTCATCTCCAGGTACCAGCACACAGACATGAAGTTAGTTCTTCTGTGATCTCCTCAAAATCTTTAGTTATTTAACTTCCATTTTCCTGTTCCCACTGATTTGTACAGATTAACTGAAGACGACTTGACTATTATGTACAAAAAGTTTACTTTTTGAAGACAACAGAAAATGATTCCCTTTAAAGAAAAATGGAAGTAATCTTTTTTTTTTCCCCCTGTTCAATCGGGTTGTTAGGAAAAAGAAGGCTGTTCTGTGGGGGGTAGGAGTGAGGGCATGGAGCTCAAGCAGGCTCCTGCTGGACATCTCGTGTGTCATCTGCTCTGAAAGGACGTTCTGAACTCCAAGGATGGCAGGAGAGGCCAAGCCCTTCGGAAGAAAGCTCCGTATTTATTGCCTGCAAAGGCAGAGGATTACGGAGGCAGCGGCTGTATTTAGTCAGCTCTATCCAGACCCTCACTGTGCCTTATAACTGGGAAACCACAACTCGGAAAAATCTCTTTTCGGTGCCCACCTGCGTGGGTGGCTTCTGGAGAGCCGCTGCTGCCTGCCGTTTCCTCGTGTGAAAACCCAGCCTTCCCCGAGCCGTGGAGGCCGCCGCTTACGTTGCGAGTATGGATGCTGTGATACCTGTTCTCCACTGATAAAATGAGAAGAGAACTTGGGCGTTTTCTCCGGTAGACCGTAGCTGCCCGAGGTGCAGTAAGACGTGATCTTCGAGCCCTGGGCCGGAGCTGGAGGCCGCGGTGCTGCCCCGCTGTGCGGCGTTCTGCGGGACCGCTGCCGAGGCCGAGCTCGCGTGTCGCAGGAAGGTTGGGAGAAGCATCTGAAAGAGGCATCTAGGGAATAATTATAAAGATAGTGGGAACTGGGCGAGAGCAGAGTCATGGAAACCACCGAAGGATGAAAATTCAAGAGGAGGAGTGTGGCCAACAGTGCCGGCAATCATTGACAAGATCTGTGGGCTAGAAATCGCTTTTCAGTAAACACGAAACATTTTAATGATTTCCCTATTATCCTTCCTCCTCCTCTGCTGTGCAAGTAGCTTGTTTATCACAAACTGTTTTTCTTTTTTTTTTGCCTTCTCATTTCCCTTTAATAGTGTCAGTAGAAAAGGAGTGAGAAGAAAAACAACCCCGTTGGATAAAGGGTTAAAGCTAAACTGTTCCACACCAATTTTTGTCTTCTGGAGTGAGGCTTCCTTCTGCAGATGCTGTGCCACGGTGCTCGCAGTACACTGCAGCATTGTTTTGGGAGTATTCTCTTAAAAAACCACAGCATGCTTAGATTATTCACAGCTTCAAGCAGTCCCTGTCCTGGAGGCCATCAGTTAATGCTTAATGGGGACAACTTGTCCTTGCTGATGTCCTTTTCTAATATTTCTGTGGATAAATAGAAGCATTTTCCAACGTGAAGCACTAGGTGCGTGAATTGCCTGTTGAGTTCTCTTTGCCAAACAAGCTGGGAGTTTCCCTTTAGTACTGTAGGTGCCACTGAAAAAGAAAAGTACGGATCTGCTGCCTAAAATCAATGCCCAGGGTGGTGGTTGTGTCTCTGGTGGGAACGGAGGAGGTTCACATCGTCTTGAAGAGAGAGCAAGCTGCGGTAAATGCACTGGCTTGTATAGGAGCCATAATATTTACAGGTAAATACACTTGTTCCATTTAGGACCTCAATTTGTAAAATCATGTGAAATGGCCGTGACCTCTCAGTTAATGATACAATTTTGGTTGATGTTATAATCCATATTTTTAAATGAATTTGGCAGGAGGAGCTGGAACAGAGACGGCCTTGCCTGCAGTATGTTTTCCTGCAACGTTGTCACAGACGGCTGAGGTGATTGCATCTACTAAATAACGGTGCTTTTATTAAAAACAAAACAACAACAAAACAATTTGGACTTTTTTCCTTTAAAAAGCAAACTGAAATTAGATAGTTTGCTTAGAAATACATACTTTAAAGCCAAGGTTTTTGCAAATGAAATTAATATATCAGATTATTTAGGAAACTAAACATCTTTCATATCAGACTGTCTCTATGATATTTTGAACCCGTGAAATGCTTTCCTAGATGTACAAGTTGATTAGCCTGCACCTTGCTCTGGTGTTTCCAGTGGAAGAGCTCTTTGTATCAACTGACAAATATGAAGAGGTTTAGTATTTTCGCAGTGAGGGTTTGGCCTTTTTTTTTGTTTCCGAAACTTGCAACTGAAGCCATAAAAACCATCTTCGAAGGCAAAGAATCAGTGGTTCTGACGTGGGTGGCAGGGAGAACGTACGGGGGTAAGGTTAGAACTAGCCATTCCCCTCATCCTTCAGCTTTGTCTGTAAGTTACAATAGTTAAACTTTGATGCAGGTTAGCAGTGATGGGACATGGCTGTGATCTTGCATCCAACCCTGTGTAACGTTGTAGTGGGAAGGAGGTAGGAACTGCCCTGCCTCTGCGGCCTCTCCTCACGTGGTGTCAGTAGGTCCCTTGAAGGACTTGGGGCTGACCCTGCTTTGTGGGTGCTGGTTGTCGCTCGGCCTTGGGACGGTGGTGGGAGGCCTGTGGAGCTGCCTTGCTGGCCATGAAAGCTTCATTTAGCGCCATGTACAAGCGCAAGTCATGTCTGTGGAGTAAAATCACCCTGTGAGCATGTTTATGCAAGCCATATGGGACTGGTATACTACCATGTTACTACTGCTAAATGTAGACAGGGGTAAGGTACCATTTTTTTTCTTTTCTGGTGGTGGTCTTTTTGGGGGAGTGGGATGGGGGGGTGGTGTTTAGTGTGGTTTTTTTTGTCCCAGAGACATTTCTTTAATAGCTTCTACTGAGAAAACTGATTTTCTGTATTAAGCTTGACTTTTAGCAGAGCCAGTTCAGATTTCTTTTGTATCTACTGTTGGATTTATTCTGAGCTCTTTATTTAAGAGCCTTCAAGTCCTGATTGATTCGCTGCTTTACCAGGAGTCACGGTCTTGCTGCTCCCCAGCTATCTGTTGGGAGTTACTACCCGTGTCCCGAAACCCTGTGGGCTCAGCGCCGCTGGAACCGTGGCCGGGATGGCACAGGGGATGCCCAGGTTCTTCTGTCTCCCAGTGAGCTCCTCGCCATTCCCAGTGGAAGCCCTGGAGACGCATGGTTTGGCTAACTCCTGAAAACAGAAAATATTCCAAGGAAATGATCGGGGAGAGATCACGCTGTATCCCTATGGTTTCACGCAACCAAAATATCCCCCGAGATCAGCGGGAGCCTTGTTTGTACCAGGCCTGCAAGGTTTGAATCTTTATCTTCAAAAGAGAGGGATAAAATTCTGAGCAGCTTAAATGTGTCTGCGATAAGAACGTCTTTGTGAGGGGCTCCTGGATAAAAGCCTTTTTTCAGAGGAAACCACAATCTAGTGTAGTCCCTTTTCCCTTTCTCCTGCTTTTCTGTTTTCCTGACCCCCCCTCACACAGCATCCTCTTTGTATTTGCCTTTGGCCCTGTTGGCCCTGGTAAGTTCTTCTTAAAAGCAGAAATGATATTTATTCAGTGTTTGCAGTTGTCTGCTTTGTGTCTCTGTTGTGCCACATTATCTTCAAATGCATCATTGAATCCGATGTTGAGCGTTTCTTTGGCTGTGTATCTCTATGCGGGGCGGCAGACCGTTAACTTCGCTTCCTCTGCATTGAAAACAAAACGAAAACGAGGAGGAGGAAGGAACAATTTAGCCGAGGAGAGGAGGATTAGGAAGCAGGGCAGCGCTGAACACCGCGGCTCGTACTTCGCTCATCCCTGCTCGGCAGCCCGGCAACTCAAGTAATATTTCACAGGACTGTTGCTCGCGGGTCCGCGAGGTCAATAGACCAGTAAATCAGAACGAATGGGTCCGAAGCGTTCTGGTTAGGGGGAGGAGAGACATCCCCACCTTATTCCCCCAGGGCTTAAGGACGATGAAGTGTCTCCCTGTCTTCAGGGTGCTGATGGGGAAAGGGGGAATTTGGTTTTCTTGCTGCCTTTCGCTTCGGGGGAGGGAAAAGGATCCGCAGCTTGCACAGGGACCCCGGGGAGCGCTGTGCTTTGGCTGGTGGGAGGATGCTCTTAAATAACTGCGTCACGTCTGGAGAAGCAAGAAATGCTTGTAGGTCGTGTCTAGAGAAGCCAGAATACAAATTGCCTAGGTGTGAATGGATATTTTGAACTTTTGATTTAGATATAATATTCCTATCCTTAGTGTACTGGATATAGAAAACTTGGGAGGAGTGCTACAGATTTTTCCCTTATAGAATAGCATTTTGTCCTTTCACTCTTAATACAAGCGATTGCCATGATATCTGGGCATATAAACCCAAAGCATTACAGTATCTGAATGTCAAAAACAATACTTGAAGAGTTCATAAAGCAATCCTTTATTTTTTTTTAATGCTTCATCTTTGGTTCAAGAACCTCAGCCTTGTTATAACAAAATTAAACCTAATTAGCAAGTCCTTAACCTTTACAAAAAAATAATTACTTTTTTATAAAATCGTAACTATAAGGTCATATTAATTATTTCTGTGTTTATTACACCTGAAAAAATACTTCTGTAGTAATAAAGATGCAGAAAAAATATTTTCTTAAGAGAGTTTTCTCACTTTTTTTTTTTTAAGTTGAGCCTAGCAGAGCTGAGTGCTTTGCAGATCTTTTTCTCCAGTGTGTTTCACATCTTGGAAAGGGCCTTTATTATTAGATTTTTGTGCTAGAAAATTCATCGCTGCTTTAGCAAGAGGTGCACACATGTATAACCGCACGCTTCTTGACCCACCAGGGTGACTGTCCTGCTTTTGTTAGTTCTGTGCTGCTGTTACCGTTGCAGTGATTTGTTTTGTATTTGTGGTTGTTGTTGCGTGTAATAAAACAAAGAGAAAAATGCAGTTTAGCCCCCCAGTTTCGAGAAAGGGAAAACAATAAGGAAGTTTTCTGAAGTTTTGATTTTTTTCTTCAACAAGGAGCTGCGGAAAATATAATTTCAATTAGCAAGTTGACCAAAATAGATTTTATAGGTACCATGTTCATCTTGCGTTATTTCGCAACACTTTTTTTAATAGATCATAAGTAACGGGACCTTTTTGAATCGTGTGCTGGAACTCTGCAGCATGTGGTGCTCTTGAAATGAGCACATGGAAACATCAGTGCTTTTATTTTATTAACAAAAGCTGAATTCAAATTGGAAGGGCTGCTGGCAGGTTCGTGCAGTGGCCCCTTGTGCCGCGTTGCAGCAAGGGCAAGCAGAGACTTCCCCGCTTTACACACCTGGCTGCCGGCTTTTGCTCCAGGTCAGTACAGCTTTCCCAAAGGCCCCGTGTGATATTTGCCCACATCCCAAATAATTTTGGATGTTACAGATGATGCTTGATGCCTGTGTTTAGATACGTGATTCCCACCTCTATTCAGCAGCAGAGTTTTCCCCAAAATGATGCTTCTTGCGTTGACTCTGATTCACTTGCTGACACAGAAACGCGTGCCCTACCTGTGTGGGTCAGGGTTGCAGTTTGAACGCTACGCTTCCACCTGGACAATTGCAAATTAACTATAGCTTCAAGGGAAGCAGATATATAGACCCGTACTTACCTGCTCAGCTATTCCCCCTTCATCTGGCAATGGCAGAGCGCGAGCTGCAGGTAGCAGCCTGGCACCATGGCCACGGCTGGGGTACGGACGCTGGCACGCAGGCATTGAGCTCTGTGAAAAAGTGTGTGTGTGTGTATATATATAATTTATATCCAGCACACCCTGTCCCATCCAGAAGGACAGCATTAATTTTTACAATGTCCTCACTCCATCTGAAGGAGTGTCTAACACGAGCAGACTGAACACAGCTCACGTTCCACTGGGGTTGTTGGCTAGCGCATGGAGTTTCTATTTATCTAAATAAAGCTGTGCCGTGCTGTTAAACCGCCATACAAACCAGGCAGCCAGGCCAAATAGAAGGGGACTATCGGTGAAAAAAACTTCTGCTGCACGTTGACAATCCAGGTAGATGGCAACTTAAAATATGCAATAAATCAAGTGCTAGCATCTAAGATTTGAAGTAGCTCTCTGTCTCGCTCGCTCTTTATTTAGAGAAGAGGTCTAAATATTGCAGCAGTTTTCCTAGGGTGAGTACCAAAAGCGTGTTTGCTCCCGAGGCAGCCTGGCCGGGCACCGGCAGGGTACTCGGGGGCGGCACCTGCGTTCGGGGTGTCCTGCGGCACATGGTGGTGTCACGGGAATCTGAGAGAAGGGGGTTCACGCTGTGCACCCGTGAAAAAGCTATTCAAGTCTCCTTGGAAAAAGGTAGAGGTTTTCTTAGGTGTACATCAGTAGAGCGGGGGTTTCCAGTTCTCTGTGGGTTGCCTGAACCTAGTGATGGGGAATTAAAATTACTAAGTCCCTGGAATCAAGGTGTCTTTCAAATATCTGAATCAGGGTCACACAAAAAAGACCAAAGTTCAATCCCTGAGAGGCAGATAAGGGCTGTGGTTGATCTTTTTCTTTTTTCTTCCCTTTTACCTGCCTAGAGTTCTGAGGTTTTAACTTGTGTTACGTCCCATAAAGTGCAAAGCAGTTCTAAGGATGAAGAATGTGGTAGCTTGCTGCATGTGGAGGTGCCCACAGTAGTAGAGGGAGCTGCTCTTTGCCTTTGTTTACAGCTGGTTTAGGTACAGAATTATGGTTTCAAGTATTTAATGTGTTGATCCAATGCGGCCAGTTTTATGGGAAACCTGAAACATCAGCAAAATGCACGCAGATGTGCATGTCAGCAGACTAACCTGCAGCAATGCCCATGCTTTTTAGATATTATGTAGTAATGTTTCTATGAATTTTGACTAATTAACTCTTGTTTTACACCTGCCAAATTTGTTTGAATGTAGCACTGGCTAAAGCCTTACTGAATCAAACGTTGAAAACCGATGAAAAAGCGACAAGATCAGTCATCCTTTGTAACAGGAATGTCAAACAGTGGCCTAAGGACGAGAAAGGTGTAGGAGAAATGCAGTAACGGGCGGGTTGTTAATATAAACACTTCAGTCCAGCTCTGAACCAAATACCTTGGCTTTTCCAGCACTCAGGTTCAAAGGTCCGTCTTGACTGTCAAGATTTTATGCTAATGAAGAAATAAATATCAACGTAATGTGAATTCTCACTCATCAGATTCCCATTTGAATCTGAGACTGACCAAGGAGAGATTTCAGGCTCTCGAGTGTTGCTTTCTTTGACTCTTTTTCTCCTCTTAATTTTTAAATCTCAGTACTGGCAGTTATCACTTTATTTTTTTTCAGTCAAGAGACTGACACAGATGAACACTGCTTCTGGATTTGAAACTAAAAATCCTTTGCAGGCTGGGTGGGGAGATGCCAGGAGAGCTCCGGGTACCCTGCGGAGGCAGGTGGAGAGTGAAAGCACCACCTCCATTACAAGCCCTCCTTCCCTGGTTTGTCATTTTGGGGCATCCCCGCTGGAAATCAGGTTTCCAAGTTGGCAGCTCTCATTAGCCGCTGGCACTGTTAGTTCTTTGGGGCTTGGTTTTGGGCTTTTTACCCTTTTTGATATTTGTCAGGGGAAAGTCTGGTGAAAAATGAACATCAGAAGGTGTAGAGGCAACACAAAAATCAGGGTGAGATCTGGAAGTACTGATTTGGGTATCAAGCAAGCGCTACGCACCAGGATCTGAACCATCTCTCATTCTCCCCGCAAACCTGCGTTAGGAAGGGTTTTCGAATGAAACACTCCTTTCCCAGATAGTCGGGACGTGATAAACAGCATTGTGAATATTTCCATAGGCTCTTCTCTGCTTTGAAGTGTGAGGCTGTCAGTGTGCAACACATTGTTATGTGCTGCAGGTCTGGATGTTGGATAAATTTACTATTTTGGTGCTTTCTTTGTAGGATTTTGCCTGGGACAAATGTACTCGATACCTATGGATGTCTTGCCTTTTATTTCTCAGCTTGGCAGTAAATCCTCTAGTTTTCTGGTATATGGGACTTTTGCAACTCCTCTGTTTCTTCAACACCACCTCTGTAAACGTGACATCATCTCCACGTTGTGGAGGGAGGTAGGCAGGGTTTATCTGTGTAAGGGTCTTCGCTGGCTGTGTGATGGGTGGGGGTTTATTCTGGGTTGTGATTGTCAAGTTCGTTAGAGGTAGGTGGGTAGTTAAGACTGCACTGTCAGATACAAGCCCTTCAAGAGCACTTCACATGTTATAAATTTGAGCGTGACTCTTCCCTTTTAAGTACACTAGCTCAGCAGGACACGTCCGAACTTCCAAGCATTACAGCATTTACGGAAGAGGGGGAAAAAGAAAATTAGGGAGTAGCCAACGCAACTTCTAGTTAATGCAGCTTTGTAGATTCTTAATTGAGAACTTAATTTGCCAAAGATTAGTTGTAGATGTTGGCTTTGAGAATTTCTAAGATGCAAAACTCAAGCACACAAACCAAAGGGTGTTACATTGCATTTTCTGGAAGTAAAAGAAAGAGCAATTAAGATAAACAATTGTTGGGGTGGGAGGCACAGAGATGTGTTTGGGCATGTCGGGGTGTGTGCGTATGTTGCACGGAGCCAGCTGGGATTCTGCCTGTTATTTATTGGGTCGTGCATAGTCTTTCCAGATCCTGCTTTAATGGGAAAGTTCAGAGCAATGACATAACTGTGTAATACACAGAATACTATTAAAAATATAGATTTCAAATGTTCTGAAAGGAATCTTATTGCAGCATCTGTAGTCAGTTTTATTAAAAGCAGTTTAAATTCCCCTGCCTGGAGCAGTTTGGAATTACAGAGATGGGCTGCAAAAATTTACATTTTAATTGAGGCAGAAGACAAAATAGGGCATGGCACAGCGTTCACACATTATGAGAAAGAATAAATAAGATATGTATCAGCTGGGAGAAAAGAAGTCACTGGTCGTTTTTCACTGCCTCCCATGCCGTATTTCCTAACAGTGCAATGAGCAATACTGGGCTTGTTTTCTTTGCTCCATATCAAATTGCAGCAACTAAAGCTACCCCTATCGAGCAAGTTGTTTATTTAAAACACATTGTAAGACTATAAATATTCTTTCCAAAAACAACATGAGGGACGTGGCAAAAGGTAGAGCGATGTGTATGTGATCTGTCCACCGATTTATTTGAAAGCATGAATAGCTTGAAGCTTTGGAAGCTACGAATAGCCTCTGGTATGGTTTGTGCAGTCTGGACAGTTGACTGTAATTTTTGAAGTCTGGTGTCTAAAATGTTCATTCTACAAAAAGCTGCTTTGATGCCACTGGGAGCTGGTGCCTGGGTATGTGTTGTTGGATTTATGTTGGTCTTGTTTTGGATCCTGAGGATGTTTTTCATAGTAGCTGGAGAGGAAACAATACTGTTTCCACTGATGACTTTTTAATTTAAAAACTCCACTGAAGAGTCATTGTGTTCAATGCTACTGCTAACATGATAGAACCACCCTTATTTGGGACAACAGTTTGGCTTAGAAATAGTACCGGCAAGTAGTGGCCTATTATACTCTGCGTGATATATTTGTGAAAAATAACCAGATGCAATCTAAATGGTTTGTCATTCAGACTGAGCTGGGGAAAAACCCATGGGGTTTGGGTAGCGGTGCCAGAACCCAGCTCTCCTGATCCCACTGCAGCAGCTTTCCCTTGAGCAGGAAAGTTTTCCCCCAACTTGTGATGTTCTTTTGAATCAATTGACAAAGCGTTATTGCTTGGACTTTCTTTTAAAAATATCTTAAGGCATTCTTTTTACTGGTTTCAGCTGTCCAGACAGTCAGTCACATCAGATTCTTGGATTTTAACATTAAAGCATAAACTTCATGGACCCTACTGTGTTTTTGTACAATCCATGCAAAGCGTGCCCCGTTTGGTGGACCCCTTAGGGCACTCTCATAGTAGTAACCTCTGCAGAGGAGCAGGTAACACACTAGTCTAACAGGCAACATCCAGGGTTTTATTTCTTGCTATCTGGAGAAGAATAAAAGGCGGTCAGATGCTGCCAGAAAGCCCTCCAAGTTCTCCCCTTCTCCAAACAAAAAAGCAATTTCTACCCATGAGTGGTCTTATGGCTTCTGACCCCATGGAAACCTCTCTGCAGGCCACGTTAGCAGGACAGCACAAGCCATGGACCAAGTTGGTATAAACTGCAGAGGAATGACCCATCTCAGGTCCCAGCTGTTTGGCTGCAATGCTTTTAATTCTTGATTGGTGAAGCTGGGACTGTAGGAGGTCCAGTTGATTATAATTTCATTGTCTCATTAAGGAGAGAGAAAATGAGGATCCAAACGTGACTCCTGTTGCTTTTGGTTGAATAACTGCTTTCTCTCTCCTACAAAAACAGTTGGAGATCCACTCCTGTCCACCAGTGTTGGAATAAAGACAAACTTGTGGGACTGGAGAGCCTTCCAGCTCTCGCATGTGATGTGTGCCATGCAGGAGAATGGAAGGCACGAGCAGGGTCTGCCATTAACACGTTCCCAAGTTGCTAAATTGCAGAAGGCTTATCGGGCTGAACCAGAGAGTTATCTGGATGCCCTGGAGGAACCGACACAAGCGTCAGCGGTGTACAGCATGGATCAACTCCTCTTTCCCCAGCAGAGGAGGGATTCATGCAAACAGCGCTATGTTGTCACTGTGGATGAAACTGCCGATGTGTTGAGTACCGGTCCCCTGCCACGTGGGTACATGGCACAGCGTGTGCGTTTTCTCGGCTGCTCTTGAGAAGGAAATGAACAGATGAAGGCTCGAGAACCTGGCAAATAACTTCCACCATGTGTGTATTCCTTATGGCTGCCCTAGAAATGACTAGATCTTACTCTTTCGGATCAGTGGGAGTGCTATATTAAAAAAAAAAAAACAAACCAACACAAAACAAAACCCAAAAAGGCCATCCTAGAGATTTTTCTTCTAATCCACCATGTGGATTATTCTTCCCTCTTCCAAAAAAAGCCTATGAGGAAAACAAAAATCATATCCTACATATTTGTCTTGAAAGGTTTTTTCTGTGATTTAAAAAAAAAAAAATTCCCTACTTTTAAACCCCTGAGTTCTGACCTTCATTGTCTTTGATCTAAACAGTTAATCCAGTGGGAATTTAATTTTGATGTGGTTTCAAAATTTGGCTTCCTGCTGATTTTTAAGTGGTTAGTGTGAAACATGACCAAATCTTCAGCAGTATGGTGCTAATTAACATCATCTGAACATGCTTTTCCCTCCAGTTAAGCCCAAAGGCAGCAGCCAAATCCAAAGGCAATTGTCCAAACCACCTACCTGAGTCATTGCTTGGGCTGTGTTATTCTCATGTTTGTTTAATTACAATGGGTTGTCTCCATCTTTCAAATTAAATTACCTCCTGCATTCTGCAAGGTGATGTCTCCATCTGCATCGTTTGGCCCCAAAAATCCTACTTTGTCCCTTTGTTGCAATAAAGGTGCCAGGGCATTCAGTTAATCTCTGTAATTCTTCTTTCTGGCTTCTTGCATATATTTCAAAACACTTTCAGCCTGTGTGACTTCAGCTCCTTCTTGCAAACATATTTCCTTTGGGGAAGTTGGAAAAGCAAACTCAGGGCATCGCAGCGAGTTCAGTTCCTTGAGTAACTTCAATCTTTTTCTAATACATTTATTATTTTACATTTCCCTTTATTCTTACCTCACTTGGTTCTTTTTATATGGCTTGATAAGGAATGATTAAAAATAGATCCTAGAGCCGAACGTAATTGTTTTGTGGTATGTGCTAGGGAACATAGAAGTTAACACAAAGGGATAACACAAGATTAGATGGAGCAGATAAAGATATGATGTCTGTAATCTGGTTTTTCATCCTTTAAGAGATTCTTTTCCCTCCTTTGAAATATTGCATATTGAATCTGAAAAATGGGGAATTCCTTCATCAAACACGCTGGAAAAGTTTCTGAAAAATTCTAAAGTAGCTTCAGTCTTAGGGTTAAAATGAGACAAGCACCACAATGACAACATTTGGACAATAGCTGGTGGTTTACAACCTGATGCACTGTCAACCTCATGGACTATGTTATCAGAGCAGGTAGAGACTGGAGGCTTCTTCGCTTCTGTGGTGGACAAGGCTGTACGGTTAGATTGCATCTCGTCGTGGTGGTCTCACTGTAGAGGTGCCTTAGCCCTTGGGACACAACGCAGATGTCCGCTGGAAATAAAGCTTCTGCTGATGGGTGGAACGTGAAACAAATCTGTGAGCCGGTTTTTAGGAAGGTGGCAGTCCTTGTACCCCTGTAAGTAGGGACATTGGAGTTATGCCTGACCTCTCTTCATGGGACAGCCAAGAAAATTAGTGTTTACAGTTCAGTTTGCAGAGCATCAAGTGATGAATTATGATCTAGTTCAGTATCTTGATCAACGATGGCACAGAAATTGCTGGTTAGAGCAATCAACATATTGCTTATGTATGACATAGCTTCAAATTGAAATTCTGCCTACGATATGTTGTCAGGGCTTATCTAGAGTTTAATGTATGAGATGAAAATCTATTGCTGCCTCATTTTAGGAATTCACAGGAAGATTGATGGGAATTTTTGGGCTTTGTTGTCTGTTCACTTTCTAAATATGCACCTAGATTCTTACAGACGCTACAGAAGAGCAAAGTATCAAGAAAGAAATTCTTTCAGTGCCTATGGGTGATTTTACTCACGTGAAAACTACTCCTTGCGAAGTGACGGTTATGCTGTATGAATTTATGAAAGGTGCTCGGGACAGCCCAGCTGAGGGGACGTTATGTGCCTTCCTGTTGGGACCTAATACTGACGAAAGGATTCTTACGACATGGGTATTGTTCTGTTGGATAATATACCCAAGAGAAAGGTATTTGTCTTTGCAAGCAATTTGATGTTGGAAGATGAGGTTTTGGGTGACTTCAGCTGGAGTTATCCCTGAATGTTCAGAACAATGTTTCTCCAGTGTTCTAGCATTTTGTTTGCTTATTTTTTTATCTGTTTCCAAAAGACTAATGCTCTCTGCAAACATCCTCAAATTTTAAGTAAAGCTAAAAACAAGGGCATATGTTTTGTTTTAAAAGCACATCCTGGATGTTGGATTTGAGATTTTAGCAGCCTTTTGGTTTTGAGTTGATGTTATTGGGCTTTTTGTTTTAGTTTTTCTTCTAGGGAGTAGCTGTAGTACACCACTGGAAGAAAAGAAAAAATGGATGTATGTTCTGTTTTTTTTTCATTGGTGTATCTCCTCTGCAAGCTCGTGTTTGCTAGAATTACTGAAGAATAAAACATCTGTTCTGTACCACGCGACTTTTCTTAAACTTTCTCCAGCAACATATTTTACTATACCTTCTTACAGAGTGATTTTTGTCAGGTTATTGCAAGGTACCCTACAGCTTAGGCTCAGTTTAGTATCCTTTACTTATCCTAATGTATCAGAATTTATTTGTTGTATGCCGTTTTCTAGTGAAAGCTGTAGACGTCCTCTTAGAAGGCAGAGCCTGAATCATTCAGGAATTCAGACACGTCAATAGCTTCCCTGTTTGCGGAGCGGCGTGTTCAATGACAGCAAGTGCCAGCTCCTCCACTCTTCTGGCAGCGCCGTCAGTCTTCCACAGAGAGCAGCACGTTTCCCTCGTCGGCCGAAGCGGCGAGTGCCGACGCGGGCCCCGGCTGCTCCGCAGGGCTCGGAAGCTTCTGCTCTGTTGGGTTTGATCTCGTGGATAACTGGTAGGGAGCTCCTGTTCGGCAGCAGGCACGGGAAGGGCGTACAGCAGCCCGGGCTGTCGGCGCAGGCGCAGACCGTGTCGTGCGGGAGGTTGCTTTGGAACGGGGCCGAGCAGACACTGGAGTTTCCCGACGTTTCCCTGCAGAGCAGCAGGTCGCTTTGGCCCTGCTCTCGCCTTGTTTCTGTTCCTTCCAGAAGAGGAAAGGGAGTAATGTGCAACGGTCCATGCAGTTACTGCAAGCGGAAACGGCTCTGTTATAAAATATTTCCTTGTTGCATGTGTGTCTGGACCTGGTGAGCAGCTCTCTTAGCACTGCAGCTGACCCTTCGTCCTCTCAAAAACTTAGGCTCAGTTTTATCCTAGGCGTACTCCTGTGCAAACCTGGAGAATTTTGGTCGTGTGTATATGCAAAAATCATCTCAGTTCATCTATGATCAGAAAAAAAAAAAAACCCACCCACAACAAAAGCCTTGTAACTTATTTAAACCTTTTTTTCCAAAATCTGGCCTTGGTAGCTCTTACTGCGAGCTTTTGTTTCTTTTATCTCCTTGAGGGCTGCAGACAATGCACTCGGGCTTCCTGATCAGGTGTAGTTCTCTTGTTCCAACAAATGTAAGGTGAAAAAATATCCCAAAAAACACACCCAAAAACTTGTCTGCCAAGAGGTTTAGGTAAGCTCATGCCTTATTTTCTTGTACGCAATCTGTGGACTTCTCCTTTGAGTCCATATCAGGGATTTATTTGAAGAAATGATCATATAAAACGTCCAAGCTGCTGCTGTTTTCTATTTGCTGTATTTTATTTCCACATGTTTATCAGAGTATGCTTAGTGTATAAAGACTGTGGAGGAGTATGTTTTAAGGCTAAACAAAAGTGAAGACTAACATTCAGCACCTGTGTCAGACAAGTGCTGTGTTTTAGGTTGGATTTAGCTTATCATTCTTACTCATGGTGCATGCTCCCTATAGCTTGTATTAGGATCTATTTTTTCAGTAGGTTACTGATAACAGATGCCTGTGTTAGGAAAAGAATCCGTTGAAACTCTTCTGGATATTTTGGAATATTCCGCTTAGTGTTCTCTCTTTTGTTTAAGGTTCTACAGAGAAAGAACAAAAGGTTCTTTTGGGTGTCGCAGTGATCTGGATAGACGGAAAACAGCCATCATCAGTAGAATTCGAGACAATCTCAGTACTTCTTTTTCCCTTTAGAGTAAATCATTATGGTCTATTAAAAATGAAGAAAAAGAAATCGTGGACCTTTTATAGATAAATGAAAATTTTGGGTCTGTGTGTCTTGAGAATTCCCTGTTACTTTGAATGGGGGCCACTCTGAATCTTGAGTTTGAGACTAATCTAGTAGCAGGCTTAGATGTTACCCTGATGAAAACCAGCTTTTAGGGCTCTTAGCTGAATAGTACTGATGTTAATTTCTTTTAAATATAGACATGATTTTTGCTCATTTTACAGAGCTCAGACTTTGACCTGTGCTTTTTGGAGGTAACCAGTTCCTTCCCAGGTAAAAGCGGAGGGTTGAAAGAATGATAGGTTGTGTTCAGACTTAGTAACAAAAGTTTTAGCTTCATTTAAATGTAAATTAATTAACTCTTGTTTCGTGGTGCTGTAGTGCACTTTACCATTGCCATGAAAATGTAGGCTGTTCAGCTAAAAAGCGACTGACAGTCTGTAACACAAGAAGTCTTAGGTCGTGCTTCATCATGTTTGATGAAGACGATGCATTTCTACTATCTCAGCTTACGAGTTTAGGGCCACAGCCAGTTGTGTAATTCGGATGCTCAACTTGGAGATCGAACTGCCTGAACTAGGGATTCCTGCTGTGCCCTGGGCTGCGATGCGTTTTACCGTGCAAATATTCTGGTAGCTTCTGGCTCTAACATACAAGCAAACGAGACAGATACGGGTTATGGAATTGAAGGAAGGCTGTAAATACATTCATCTCCCTTTTACCAGTGATGCAACTGAAAGGGAAGGAAATTGCAGTCCGACAAAAATGTAAAACATTTTTGGTTTTAAAATGGGTACGTTAATTAAAGCTTTCCAGCAACGAGAAGGTGCAACCCATTAACTTTTCATTTTTGGTAGTTTTGATGAAGAATTTAGTATCATGCTGTAATGCCAGAAGATTGTGTGGCCAAAGATTCCCAGTGTAGGTTTGGGCCCCTTGGGGAAAGGGTGAGGCTCCCAGTAGCAGTCAAAACTGTCTCGGATTGGGAGGTATGTGAAGGGAGGAGGTAAGTATTGCCTTTTGGGAAAAAAAGCTTTCTCCTTGTGTATGATTCTCCTAGGAAGAATAGAGGCATCTCCTTAACCTTCGCGTAGGCGGTATTTCTCTTTCTCAGTGTATTTCATTCTTCTTGAAACACGCAGTCTTTTTCCGCAGTGACCTACAGCTGTTACTGGCAAGAGTGAAATTTTTGTCCCAGACAAATAAGCAAGATGGGATGCTATAGAATCTTAGAAGGAGGGTTTAACCTTTTTATATCTATGTATTAAAGATCTTTAATTTGTGTCCTCTTTTTGTAAAGATGCTATAAAGTTATTCATGTTGTGTGCATAAATAAATGTATTTTATATATTTTGATAGTCGTAGCTGTAATAATTATAGCACTGATGCATTTATAATTCTCAATGAGTTTTTTGGTTTTAGTATTCATAATATTATTAGTCATAGAATTGCTCTTTGGGGAAAGAAAAGACTAATTTGCAGACTGAGTGACTTGACTTAATGACTGCCATCGGTCTAAAGCTGCCAGTATGCATTTATCTCCATTTTCCCCCATATTTATTCTTTTCTGATAGTCATTTCCTTTTTCTGTCCATCACTGATGGATTTAATTCCTAATACACTCGCATACGGGAAGACTGCATACATTCACCCTGCACCCCAACAGTGCAATTTTTCTTGTTTGTCACGGCGCTTCACCTCCAGCTTGAAAGACTGGCGTGTGGCTCCTTTCGGGAGGGAGCCTAGGAGTGTTGCGTGGGTCCACGCAGCCAGCAGCGCCCAGGCGGGGGGCAGCCGGCGGGCTCCCGTCGATGTGTGCGTGCTCTGCCCAAGCGGCTTATTCCCATTTAGATCGAGCCAAGCCCAGCCTTAATCTGTTGCGCCACGTAGTAACACAGTGTAACTAACATGGAGCTCCTTGCTGCGAGGAGCTCAAGCGTAGAAGTTAAACCCGCGTCCATACTGATGGTGCACCTATGCACTGTTCCCTCTTGCACAAGGTGCGCGTTTCAACGCGTCAAAGCTACTATTATCTATTCACTCCAGCCCAACAAAAGGCTCCTTAGGCTCAGCAAGGAAAAAAGAATATATTGTTGAAAAACTTAACGATTGTATAGCCATGGGTGGTTTGTGGTTTATGTAACAGTTGCGTGTGTGTGTGTTGAGGGAGCGTGGTTTTTGAAGTCGCTCCACAAGCCAGGGTTCATTTAAAATGGTTACAGATGTGAAATTGCTGCCAGTAGGCAGTGAGCTGGTGAAAAGCTGAGATCTCAGCCTTTGGCTCCTGGATTTGAAACTTGCATGTAGAAACCAAGAAGATGCAAAATGAATATGTGTGGTGCTGGACTTGATATTTATCTAAAAATTAAATTCATGTTCCTTGGCAACTCCAGTCCAAAGCTGTGCTATAGTAAATCAGCTTTCCCAAGGATTTCCCCTGGCATCGTGAGAAGCCCTACCCAGTCACTTGCTTTTACTAGAAACACTCCAAATAATCATTAGTTTAATATTTAATTATTGAAAGCAAGCCATCAATGACTGGAAAGGCTGTTAAGGGTCTGTTTTGCAGGAGCTGGGTCTGGGGCTCACACTCATGATGCAGGAGGCAAAACCACTGAAATCACAGCTTGCTTTTGCACAGTTAGTAGTGGTAAGCAGAGTAACTGCAACTGTTTTGGCCATTTTACCATACTGTAAACCTGTTAGATGTTTTTTCAAGGTAAAGGAAGATGCTTGATATTAAAACATAATTTCCTGCATTATTTATTTGTAAATTAATGCTTTCCTCTATTGATAAGTACTGAGAATACTTGCAGAATGGATTGTCGGTGGCAGACTCCATTATCTTTATCAAGGACATAGCTCAAACACATGGAAATTTAAGGTCAGGAGAAGCATTTAATCATCTGACTTTCTGCATAGCTCAGAATTGTGGTACTTGCATTAAGTGATTCTGTGTCATATGCGCAACTTCTGAAGGGGTTAGAATGAAATTGTTAGAAATATAACCTGGCTGGAATAAGCCATGTCATGAGAATCTCGTGCCCCCCATATGTAAGCTGGCATGAAAGCTGATAACTCGCACTTAAAAATAAGACCTGTGCTTTATGGTCCACATCGACCATTAGTGCTTGCATATTTATTCTTCGTTGGTCATGGTTTCTAATTCTATGAAAAAAAATAACCTTGTCCTGCTTCATTTTATTGCTTAAAAGAAGAAAAGGACTAGCAGAGCTGTCTTACTATTTTTTTTTTTAAAGAAGTTACCCTGGAGTTACGCAAACCTACAGAATCCCACTTGTGTTGGCTTTCTTTCCAATCAAACCATTTTGTCTCTTTCTGTTAATTTATTGAGTATTTTTAAAGTTTAACAAAGGATATCTGTTTGAACCTTGACATGCCTTTTGCAAGTGTCTAGTACAGTGAGTAGCTTCACAATCCATCGCAGTCGTCTTCAAAAGGTAAAGGTCATGAAAGAAATGCAGTATCTGTTTGGGCTCATCTTTCTGGTGGCCATCCAAAGCTTGTTGAATGAAAGACTGTTTCATGTAGGGATATAAACAAAAAGTGGTTTGGTGAAGAAGGCCAGTAAGTTGTCACTGCTTTTGTGCTGAGGGCTTTTTTTATTGTTCATTTGGGTTTTATTTTAAAAAGAAAAAAGAAAAAAAGCTGGGACTGTTTGGAAAGAGGATTTTCAAGATGTCCCTGCTGTCAGTAGGGACAGTCAGGAGATGGTTCTGCTGGAAGAGGATGGGCTCAGACCCAGAAAACAGCAGGACAGAGGTGTATTCCCCTGGTGGTTTTCTTCTGAAACTGGTCTGTGGTGAGAGAACCACGGAAAAAAAGCAGCAGAAAAGGGGCCGAGAGGAGTGTGTTTTGTCTGAGAGAAGGCATGGCTCTTTGCTTTACATTTCTTCCAGGCTCTGCCTTTAAAAGAGCCGAATTCTAGCCCTGCTTCCCACTGCATCCCCCAACTGTATCTCAGGCAGGCAGGCCGAACACATGAAAATGAATTTCATGGGAAGTTCAAACACTCAAAAATTGTAATTATGGTCATCACGACCACGCTAATAAATTTTGCACTGTGTTTTGCTAGGGTTAATTAACTTTTGCACAAATCTGAGGGAAAGTAATGATGCTTGTGAATAATAATCTTGTTTGTGGGAAGATACTGAAACAGAGATCTTGGTGTCATGCAGACAAAAAACCCACCCCAACAACAAGGGAAAAATCTCTTGTAGATGATGTTCTTAGAAAGACAATTTTGCCTGTGATGCCTGTTCCTGGTGACCCACGGCTACGTCACAGATGAGCATTGGTCAGCAGGAGGCAGAACAGAGGCTATTTCGAGTGCGGCCAAGACGTTGGCACCTGAAGATAGAGACTGGAGCATCGGACACAGTAATCTCACTGCTGTTAGAATTATGTAAACACCCAGAAACGAGGAGGAAAGGCCTTTATGCTGTTTTACACCTATTATTTAGAGGGGTGATGTGGAAGGAAAAGGCCAAAAGGGAGCTAGCAACGGAGGAATGAAAGCTTCTTGTCGCAGAGCTCCCTGGCACTTTTAATGTACATCGTAAGTCCTGCTCAAAGCAGAAAACAGCCTTAAAGCACTCCGTGGCTGGCTGGTATTCCTCTGTAAGGTGTGTTTGGTGACTCGGAAAGTGATCATGGCTTTCATAAGGTCTACTGCAGTTAGGCACGAAGGTTCCTCATGGCAATGAAGGAAGCAAAGCTACATGGGTGCTGTCCCACCCTGTGGTGGACCCACCGGGCAAGGATGGAGGATGCACTGGGTGAGGTGGGGCACTGCTATGTGTGCTCCTTTCCTGTGTTGGGGGAGAGCTGTCTCTAAACCAAACAAAAAACCCAACAAACCCTCCCCCCCCAAAAAAACCCCACAACTAAACCAAAGAAACCTTGCAAGTTGTGGCAAGCAGCCCAGCAAAAGGGCAAAAGCTGTCCTTTGCCCAGGGTGACCACTGCCTTCACTGACAGCTTTCTTTTGTGCTTTTTGGGGGCAAAACCCCAGGTATTTTGGTCTCTATGGGTTGTTGGGGTTTTTTGGCTTGGTTTGGGTTTTTTTGGTGGGTTTTGGGGTTTTTTTGTTGTTGTTCTTTTGTGGATTTTTTTTGTTGTTTTTTTTTAAATGAGGGTTATTATGGTGGACAGTGCTGGCCTAGCTTTCAGCTGTCTGATAACCCCGTCGCACGAGTGACTGCAGAGACTTCCCCCAGTGCAGCATGGCCACTGGTGTTCAATCTGCTTTCGTTATTTCTCCATGGAGAGCTCTGCGCTGCTTGTTGAAGCAGCGTGATCATTTTTCTCGATCTTTTTGTAATAAGTGCCAAGGATGCTTTCTGGAAAATAGGCTTTGATTGGCTTTGGCATGTGGCTGGGCGGCGAGAATGGCATCTCCCCGTGACGGCTGCTGGGGCCTTGGTGGTGGTGGTGGCCTCTTGTTTCTTTGAGAGACATTTCTTGAGTAGCCAAGTGAAGTGTTTCCTGCCAGTGGATCTGAATGCGTTTTATTATTTAACAGAAGACTTTAGAGGGGTGGATGTGTGCAAAGAAAAACATATTTTGATGTAAGCGTTATTTAGGTATTACCTTAGTGTGCCTAAAGCTTGATGCTGAAATCCTCATTTATATGGTTCATGTTTTCAGTAGGTATTCGTTCCAAACTAGGGAGTGGTGTCAGATACCTGCAGTTCCCACATCCTTGCTGGGGCACTGCTCCTCGCTGGCTTATGTTCTTAATTACCAATCTATGCAGTCTTTGATGTTCCATATAAAATAAAATGTCCTGGGAAAGAAAATCATATTTGGTCCTTCGGAAGGGCTTAGACTTGAGTTGCTTCCTGTGTATTTCCTGCTGAAATGTAGCTTTTCATTTTCTCTTCTATTGAGGTCACTAATCATGTGCAGCTTTGCAGGGGATATTGTTCCACCTGCCTGCCACCACGAACAAAGCCCAGCATACCTTAAATGTCAGCAAGGAGGAGTGAAAACCAGTGCCATTCCCGTGGCATCTCCCACTGAGGCCACCGTTCAGTTAAGGAAAGCCCGGCCTTGCTGGGGGAGACGATGGCGAAGTCAACGGGAGTGTGCGGTGAGGCAAGCTTATCTCTGGGGCGCTGGCTAGGGCTTTAGGGTGTCCTGCTTACGTTTTCCTTCTGCCAAGGCAGAGGAATGGCTGTTTCTGCCTTTCTTAGCCATTTTTTTGAAGACCTGACACTTTGATGACACAAACAATACAAGGGATATCCATATTGGCTGTGCTAAATCTGATCATCAGCCTCTGAGGTGCTTTAAATTAAGATCCGGAAGAAGATGTTTGTGGGTTTTAGTCAAAGTTGACAAATGCGGTTCTACTAAGTAACTGTGGACGTGCAAGTTATCCTGGAGCGTGCTCCAGCCCCTACGATTTTCTAGATTAGAGCAAAGTAGAGGTGGCCTGAAAGTTTCCTTAATGATAGCATTTGCATCGTGGGAATGCTTACCCCGAGAGAATGATATTAATCTCCTCTCATACGAGAAAATAATAGACCCAAGCAAGGTTAAGAGAGTTTTTTGAAATGAAAGTATTTTAGAGATCCAGGGAAAGAGAAGTGCACAGAGGACTAAACTTCACCAGAAGATGTGAAATGAAGGAACGGGTCTTTGCACTGTGTGCAGATCCCTCTAGTAGATGTCATACTGCTCTAATGAGTTCGGTATCCAGAGCCTGCTCACTGGAAGTTGGCAAAAATTAGAGCAGTTAACACGTAAAAGATGTTTTCTCTTTCAGAGGAACTATATTGGGGAAGTAAAGACCACTAGCAAAGCTGTCTCAGATGGCAGCCGATCTGGCCAGCTAGTTTAGTGCCAGTGAGCTGCTCTGACCTTGTCAGCTCTGGTGAGGAGAGGTTTAAGTAATGGGCCCTGTCAATAAATATTCGGCATCTGGTTCAGCTCAGTCAGGGCATGACAAGGTCTCCGTAGGTTTGTGCTGTGCCCTAACAAATGATAACGACCCCGGAGAGCTGGAGGAATTATTTAGCAACCTTCAGATCACCGCTCTATCAGGCTGGAGGTCTGATCAGGCACCAACGGTGTCTTCTTAACTACTGGGTGTAATTCCGTGGAAATGTAGGATTATTATAGGACTGCAGAAATGAACGTGGATGGAGGTGAGGTGTCTGCTTTACATGTGAATGCCCCAAAAAATCATGGCATTCATGAAAAGAGCATATTGTACTTCAGCTGCCTGTTTGCAAAGAGGCAGCAAGATTGGACTGCATGTTAATCTCCGGGTACCGGAGGAGATTTAGATGTGGATACAATAATTTAAAGCCGTAAGGTCGCTGGGGTAATAGGAAAAATTGACACTGAAAAATATGAGAGCAAATCTTCAATAAGGTCAGATGTGGATGTCATCAGCTGAATATGCAGAAGGCAGGTTCGGCGTTCCCACTGGAGGCCATCAATTTGTTTGCTGTGAACTGTCAGTTGTATCGAGAGCCTGTTCCATCGCTTTAAGAGCTGGAAAGTTAACGGAAGAATCCATCAAGGCATGAGGAGTTGGTTAGAAAAGGGCGATGGGTGGAATTTGTGAAATACGATTCAAAAGGAGAGAATAGATTTGGGAGTCTGCCCTAGCTGACAGTCTTCAAAGTGGAAGCTACTGAAGCCAAAAGGCCCCAGACGTGTGACATCACTTGTGAATTTTTGCTGTTTTTAAAGGACTGTGGTACAGTGCAACTTGGGGGCAGTGATGACAAATCAGCTGCTGCAAAACTGTCTCCGTGCTGATGTACGAGACGGGAGAGATCAGCTTTGCAAGAAATCGAAATGGGGTTTATAACACGCAGCACTGGCAAATGGGAACTTTGGGAAACGCTCCTGGCAAGAGCCAGCGTTGCTCTTAGGGCGGGAGGCAGCAGGGATGCTTGCGAGGAGGAGGAGGAGGATCTCATTCACTTCCTGGCACAAAGGCACCAGCGTGGAAGGGACAGGAGTGGGGAAAGGCAGCGTGTGTCATCTGCAGCCACTGTCCTCGCCCCGCAGCAGAGCAAGAGGTTGGAAAGACATGGTGCGTAGGAAAGGTGGGGATTAGGCCAACGTTTACTGCCTGGATGGGTTTAGCCACAGCCACCGAGTAAAAACAAAACTTGCTGTGACTTGCTGCCCAGCTTTCCAGTTTCAGCCCCAATGTGATCCTTCTTGTACCGGTACGCTTTGTTTTCAAAGCCGGAGGCTAGGCTGGAAGGAGACTTCCCTTTTCTTCTCGATATTGGCAAGCTGCCACTTGTTTTTGTTTTGTTCTTTACTCATCCATCATCCTGAAAAATACGATTTGGGAATTAAAACACCGCTTTTCTGGAAGCTTCGGTGGTTCTCTGGAGTTAAAGCGCGCTGGTCCTTGGCACTGCACCACCCAGCGAGGACGCGCGTCCCCAGGGGTGTCCCTGCCGTTGGTCTTCCCTCCATCGCGCCCGGTGCACGTACCTCCTGCCTGACAGAAAGGCTTTGATTTAAAGGCCGTGGTAGAGAGTAATAGAGATATGGGGTAATCATAAATTTAGTGCTGCTCTTTTCCTGTTAGTAAAATATCTTGGAACTGGCAACTAATGTGGTAAAGTTATTTCCTTCACCTTATGCATGAAATTGCCCAAATTATCCGGAGTGTAATAAAAACAGAGATGGCATTGTCACGATAACACATATTTCTCTTGTATGGATGGAAAGAGACATTACAGACATTGCTCTAACAGTTTCATTTGTTCTTTTATCACCTTTTGATACCATGGGCTATAGAGCTACAAGGGAGGGAATATTAAAGTAAAAGAAAATCAAAATCATTGTGAAGGTACTCCTTTGCGGTGGCGTAAGTATTGCAATTTGATGACAGCAATCTAGTCTTAAACCACTGTGATTTATACACGTACTCAGAGGGTGAGAGAAATTATGTTGTTTTGTATTGGACTTATTTTAATGAAGAAAGTAAAATACAGTCCTCCAAAAAGTCTGATGTGTGGGTCCTTGTGTGATTGTTGAGCAGATGAAGATCTTAAAATGTCAGTGCTATTGGTGTTGGCATTATTTGAGCTTCCCCGCAGCGTGGGTGTTTTTCTCTAGCGGGAAGATGCAGCGAGGCCAGAGGAACATCTTTAAAGTATGTGACAGATGTTTTCTTAATCAAATATATCACGTATTACCATTTAAAATTTGCTTAGAAAGTGATTAGGCCCAGTTGTGTGCTATTGCCTCATACTGGTTTGGGTTTGTTTTGTTAATGTTGCAATTAATCTTAGCAAAAATCTAATTCATCCCTGGGCTGCTTTCATGCCATGATCAGTTTGTTGAAATTTAATGCAACAACCCCCCTGTCTAATCAGATATGTTTACCTTGATTTAGAGTAACAGCAGGTTTATGGAGTTTTGTTACAGAGTAATAAAATTATGTCTTCACGAGTTTGGGATAATTAATTATTGTTTTGAAGAATAAGTCTCTAATAAGGCAGATATAGTCTTTTTTTTTGTCTTATTTTGGGGAATACGGAATAATATGCACTTCCCAGCACTTGTCATTGCTCTGCCGTAAGCACTTCGGCAATGGGTATGGGCTTTAATGAGTAACATCTGCAACTTTGACAAACAGAGCGAATGTCTCTCTTGAATGAACTAGTAGAATAAATGCAACCCTGACATCTCATTATTACCGGTGCGTGAATAAAGTCTTTTACGCTTGCTGTGTTTTAGGTGAAGTGCGGTTGCTTAGCATTCATCTAGCAGCAGGAATATGCTCCTGGAGTTTAAAACGAACCCAAGCCAGCCAGTGACTGACAATGACGCGGTTAGACTTGTCCTTTCCCAGGTGCTGGTGGATCACAACGTTGGTTGGGCACTGATCTGTTGCTGATCACTCCAAAAAGGAAATCCTAAACACCATTTTAATCCCTCCTGGCCCGCTGCCATCGAGCTCCTTCCTTCTCCTGGCTGAGCCCTGTTCTCTGTTGATAACAACCTACAAAGGTTTTTCCGAACTTCCAGTCAAAAAGGGCTCCATGAAGACACAACAGAGTCTGGTGTTTAATGCACTTAATTCAGGTTTGAGCTTGTTTTGACAGAAAGCAAAATGCAGCAGCTTAGGCTGGGTGTGCGCGGAAGGACAGCCCCGCCGTGCTCGCTGCCCAGCGTGGGCACCACGCAGCATCGTGTGCCGTAGCTGCACGTGAGACAAAACTGGGCGCGTGCCTTCTCCAGGAGCAGCCAAATGAACGGCACCTAAGAACATCTTTGCAATCCTTCAAGTACGCAACAGTTTTCAAAATGGTGTAAAAACCGTAAAGCAGTTGCTTAAAATGGAAAGTATTATCAGTCTTCTGGCAAGCCACAAGTTTTTAAATACAGCCCCTCTTCACAGCAATAGAGTTGCCTCTCAGCATTTTCAATCAGCTGAAGACATTAAACACATGAAATCTCACAGCCCTCGGCTCCTGGGTTATTTTTTTTAAGGCCTGCCTTTGTGCTCCCTCGGTCTGGTATGTCCATGTTTCTCTTGAAGCGGGTACCAGAACTAGTGGTCTCAGCAAGGCGACGTAGTCAGGCGAGATCAGACCCTTTCTTCTCCTTGATGTTCTTTTTGAACACCCAAGGCTTACACTAGCTTTTTTTAGCCACCACGGTGTACTAAGAGCTCACGTTGAGGCTGTTTGAGACCTCTGAACGTGAGCGCGTTGCCTGAGGTCGCAGAGCGAGCAAGCTGCTCTAGTCGCGTGGGATATCAAGGCTCTTGGCAAGTCTTTGGTCAGACCATCAGACCACCCTGCTGTCTTTCAGAATACCCTTTTAAATGCATGCCAATGTATCATACGTTGTTTTTCCTCGTCTTGTGCTTCTGTTTCGCTGTCTTAAAACAGAAAACAAAACAAAACAAACCCCTGTGTGGCTTTGAAGATTTAATAACTGTAGTGAAACAGGGTAAATACATTAATGGGCTGAATTCCGTATATTAAACTACTGTTTAGTATATGTTGCTGTTATGAACAAAATGCACTAAAAAACATTTTGGAAAGGCTTCCTGTGAAGGCTGGGATCATAGTATGAAAAAATAACATGGTATATTTGATGTAAATACATTGGTGGATGGAAGGCATTTCAATAATTCAATTTGATTGTATAACATATAATCTGCAGGAAGCCAATAACTTGCCACTTAAAGAACTACTCATTCCTTTAAAAAATCTTCAATAAACATTCTATTTAGAAACAATTCACATTTTATGTTCTACATTTTCTTCTTGCTTTTTTTCATACTTTTTTATACTTAACAAATCTGGATGAAACCTGATGTTGTTTTCTACATTTATTTGCCCATGCTGCTTATCTCGCACCTGAAGTTATAATTCTCGGTACATGAAAATTTAATTGCTTTAAAGACAATGGCTTCTGATAGCTCAATGATTTCCTCTTCTTACAGTGGAATAAACTGCCACAAGTAGGAAATATATTTTTAGAAAGAAAAATCATTTTCAGAGAGGTGCTGTTAGTTAGGTGGACTGAAGACGGGGCAGGGAGGGGACGCCGGGGCAGTGGGTGGAAGCGCTTCGCCTTGCAGCTCTTCAGAAGGTGACGTTTCCTCGGGGCTCCAGCGCTCCTGTAAGTGCTGCGTGGGCTCGTCTTTCCCTGCAGTGGACAGCCTGATCTTTTCTGAAAGGTGTTTGTTTATTTTAATTTTAAGGAGGGTGATGTTTTGAGCCTATTTTAATGCTAATTTAGGTGTGGCTTCTTGCTGACCAGACGTGTCCTGATGTAAGTGGATATGAAGGATGGGCCGCTCTGTGCCTGTTCTGCCCCAGTAGCAGTGGCACAGATCTTCAGACCGAACCGAGAACTTCACTTCTCTTCCACCTCCAGCAGTGTTTCCATGATTGCTTCTCCTCCACATCTCATCCCTCCTCAGCTGCGTGGCCAGCCTGTAGATACGGTCTCCTCATCGCAACTTTTACACCCTTTCCTACTCTGTTGTAGAGAGCGCATAGTGTGTTATAGCATCGCAGAATCATTAAGGTTGGAAAAGACCTCTTAAGATCGTCAAATCCAACCGTCAACCCAACACCACCATGCCCACTAAGCCAAGGCCCGTGGCAAGGCCCGAGGCTAATTCTGCACCGCCTGGTGTGTCTGTACTGGTGAAAATTCTTTGGTTTGAAAGTAGCAGGAACAAAATCGGGCTTAGGATGTGCAAACATCTGTCCTGCTGCAAGCTTCGGGCCGTGTTGTCTCTGTGTGTGTCTTCTCAGAGGCGAATTTGTTTAGTAAGTACCACTGGAGTATTTCCAAAATACTTGCATGTGAGCAACAATAAGTAGAAAAAAATACCGTCCTGTTTATCAGATGGGGAAAACATGTGCAACATGTCTAGGGTTTATTACTGCTCTGATGCTGCCCCGTGGGAGGTAAACAGGAGCTTAATCCAAAGCAGTCCGGCGCGGTTTTGTTGGTGCGAAGAGCCAGCGGCTCGTGGCCGGTGGCTGCCGGGGCTCTGCGGAGCGATGCCACCAGCAGAACTTGGGGTCCCTGGTGGCAGCTGTGAAGGGAATTGGACGAACAATGTCACTCTGAAATGTCATCAGCGTGTCTGCTGAGCTGAGAAGCACTTTGGCTGATTTCTTTCCAAGCAGCGGGATTATCCAACGTCTCGAAAAATTGGATGAAAGTCTGTTTTTATTCAACATTTTGATTGACTGAATGGTGCATTTTGGGGTAAAGGGTAGAGGTTAACTGCTCCTCCGCTGTGAAAAGCAATCTGTCTACTGGCCGCAGCATATGTTTTTAGTAATTTCTGCTTTTACTAGTAACTTTCTGTGGATCCTATAGTAGGTTATAATATTTAGACTAATGAAAAACTGTATGAGGTAAATCTGTCCAAAGAATTGCAAATTTCAGGTAACCAACTCTTAATTTATTCTGTTGTGTCCCAAATTACAGGCTTCATTTTACTCCTAGAGGTGTTATTTGCATAATGTGTTGTATTTTTTCTTTGAAGTATGACTGGCCATCAAAATATTTGGATTTGGAATTTTCTCTTTCTCTCTCTCCATTACATTTTAAGTATGGCAGACCATAATAAGAATATTAATTCTTATTATTTTAGTCTAATTGTTTAGTTAGCATTTAAATCAGAGGAGAATTCCTTCTTGGATTTTACTTGCCAGTTTTTTTCAGTGACCCTCCCCTCTCCATCGACATTTAAAAATTGTTTTCTGTTAACACATTAGGTGTTTCCAGTATATAGGGAAATATCGCCTCATTAAAACTTTGAGCGCTGCTCTGGCCCTCTCAAATCTTTAAATATGGACAGGAAGCCTTACAAGAGATAACTGCTCCTCCAAAAATATTAATGACACTTTAATCACAGACAGCTGGGGTTTTGTTTAGTTTTGCTTGGTTTCAATAATAACAAAAAAGATGGAACAGCCTTTCTGCATTTAGTCCCAGTATCTACTTGCTGCGATTACTAAGCTCGAGCAAATCACACGGCTAGAAAGATGCTTAATTGTAGGTGTATTTGGGAGATGTGTGCATTTATTTTATACACACCCACAAAAGATCTTGCAGTCATTAAAATCTGAAGTTACTGCAGGAGAGTTAGGTGGATTTTCACATCCTTGTAATGTGTCCAGGGGACACATGCCAGCATATTTAATTAAGAAAAACTTCCGTTAGTGTAGAACTTGACTCGTAGACGACAGTAGCGTTCGGACCGGCACTACTGCCAGAACCGCTAAGCTCAGCGGGGCCGTACAGCTCCCACCGGTGTGGCGGCAGCTCAGGAACCGCTTGCTGCTTTTCTGGGCTGTGCACAGTCCTCCAGAAGATACCAAGCCTGACCCTGGTAAAGCTTCAGCTGATCTTGTTGGTTCAGCTGTAAGTAGAGACAATCCCGGTTGATTCATTAAGAGTTGCAGGATTCGCTCCCACACGCTCTGGTTTCTCGGGGACGTACCCGTTACTTTCGAGAGGAATTGTCAAAAGCCTGAGATAAAATTTACTTTTTCTTTTGAGCTCTGTTACCGACTTCTTATCCAACCTTGGGTAGTTCACTTAGTATTTCTGTGAGGTTTTTCCCTCCTGTGTGTAATGTGGTTAATAATAGCTGTCTCAGAGGAGCATAGTGAGATTTAATTTATTAGTTTTTTTGTAAAGCACTTTGTGATACTTAAATGGAAAAATGCCATAAAAGCGCAAAGTATTAATATAATAAATTAATGTGCAAGCTCCTTTCAAATTAATAGCCAGATTGTGAGCCATTTACTCACACTGAAAAGTGTCCTAATACTGTGTGAGTAGCTCCATTGAACAAGATAAGCTATGAAGGTAGGATACACGGGCAAAATTTAGAAGAAGAAAGGAATAATATTGCTAAACTGGGCTTAGGGGTGCTTAGACTTTAGAAATAGAGTTGTTGGGAAGGCTGGTCTATAGACAACAGTAGGAAAAAAAAAAAACCCACAAACCAACCTATGATGCTTCTGAGGTCGGGGCAGTTCTGTTTTTAATTATTCTTGTAATAGTCTTGCTTCTTTCAGGCATCTGGAATTATTTTCCCACTTCAGTTTTCCACAGACTGTTCCCTAGATCCTAGAGCCCACTAGATTTCTTTCTAAGCGTACGCTCTGTTAGGCTGGGGCTGGAAAGAGTTAATACTCCAGTAATCATAGCTTTTTGATTTGTACTGTATTTAAGACTGTCAAGGTATTGAAGTAGAAAATATTAGGGTTCTGTCTATTTTCTTGAACTGCGGGCATTAACAAGAATAATATTGTGCTTTGATTTTTATAGCACTTGCACAACGTGTATTTTGAAATAACTTTATTTAAAAAGCAATCACTATGTACAAACTGAAGCAACAAACGCCCGATAAAATGGAGCTCAGAAGCGCAAAGCTATGGATTCCCCAGTAATTGCAACCAGCGTGTCGAGACGTCCGTCGCGACGGGCAAGATTTAAACTGTGATTTGGATTCGGAACCTTTGGTTGAATCCATCGACGGCTTCTGCAGTGGGACGGTTGCGGCTGAACGCCGAAAACCCCCGAGGGCACAGAGGAAGGCGCCGCGTCCTGGGTGACGGATGGCGGGTCGGGGACAGAGCGTTCACTGCTGCGGGCTGGGGCGGGGGAGAGCAGCCGGCTGCCCCCGGCGTGGGAGCAGCCGAGCTTCGGGCCCCCGGTTTTAACTTTCGTGGGAAAGCGTTTCGGTGCCTCTTGCCGGTGACAGATCTGTTAGCAGCAGCAAACCGCCTAACACCTTTCCCGAAACGGGCAGGGAAACGTGGGGCAGCTCATCAGGCTGAGGCCGTGCGGGCTCCTCCTGCAGCGCTCGCCGCGCCCGCGCTCCCAAACAAACGCGGGAGTCCGGCGAGCGGCGCCTGCCGCGGGGCACGCTGCCTCTCCCGCCGCCCCCGGCCGTGCGGTAGTTCAGCGTCACGCCGGGGTTTTTCAGGCTGGCAGGCTGCAGCTTTCATCTCCTTGCAGCTTACAAACCATTAGCGAATCGGTCGTGGTTCGCAGTGGTCTTCCAGCCCCTGTAAATACAGATTCTGCTTGATGAAAACAATGACTTCCAAAAGGTCAAACCCTAACCTTTTGCTTGCTAGCAGAAAGGTATAAACCGTTTCTTCCTTTCTTGTATCTTGAAAAATCTCAAAGACAAGTGATCTGTGGGATTCGCGAGATTCCCCGGTGCTTTTTTTTAACCCGTCTGTTGGAGATGACGTTGAATGGATCTGCGGTATTCATTTGGGGGAGCAGAGACATGTTCGGCTGGACACCCCCTAAAAAAATCATCACGGTAATTATGGTTTGTAAAAGTTCCTCAAGAATTAAAGGTAGAGTATAGGTTGCGAAATATGCTGAAATACCAAAATACATACCTATGAGTATAAAAGATAGATTCTTAAACTTAATGTGAGTATTTTGCAACCTAGGGGTGAGTATGCTTACCAATCGAAGTCAACCAGGAAAACAATTACCTATGAATTCCTGGCTGATGTGGTAGTTTGCAGTTGTCACAAACACTGGAAAGATGTTGAGTCTTTATTCAACTGAAGTTTGCTCTAGGTTTTCTGTCCTCAGTATAATGATTTTTTACTTATGAAACGGTCTGAAAAAAGTGACAGCAGTTCAATAACCCACAGTTGCTAAAAATTTAGGGATCTCCCATTCTCCTCTACAAGGAAGGGTTCCTATCCTGTAACTTGCATGCACTTTCTTTTTTACCGGGATCTCCTGCGCGTGAAGGACCATCCCTGTGGAAACGCGCACGTCGTCTTTCCCCTATGAGGTTGTAGCTGAACGTGAGATTTACATTTTAGCTTTCATGTTTAGTATCATTTGAGAAATTGGTGTGGTGTATGCAAATGAAATCCTTTTGGAAAACTGTCATTCTGAAAGCAAATCTCAGAGTGGGTAGGGTGGAGTGTTGCCATCTGCTTAAGGACTCGCAAGATCAGGAATACCCTAAGCAGAGAGCTGGAAGAGGTGAGACGTTGCCTCAACGTTGGCTGTGGGGTATTTAAGACTCAGCATTTCTCTTTCTGAAAAATAAACACATTTGAATGTTTGCGCTCTGAAAATGCGCGTCCTTCTGTCATGAGATCTTCAATGGCAAATTATGTATTAAAGGTCACGTATTCCCTCTGTCTCAAGGGATGCTGACCTGCTCGCGGTCAAATGCGCCACAGCCTGTTGTGCCTGGTGGTTATTCCACACACCCCAGGAGAAATTGCATTCTCTGGTGACTGAACTTACAGGGTGGGGAGTCAGTTTAATGAGAGAGATGTTAGGGAAAATGTAGAAGTGATTATTAAAATATGAATTTTCCAGGAGTACAAAAAGTATAAGCAGTATTCTCTTTTCTGTTGTGCCTATTTGTCGCTGCAGTCTACCATTGTCGAAAGAAATTCCTTTCAAGCAGCATGAGTGCAGAATATTTGGTGTTCCTGTGGATGAGGATCAGATGGTAGATGTCTCTTAATGATTGCCTAAACCACATTTTCCTGGACAAATATTTGATCAAGTTGGCATTTCTTTTTTTCCTCTACCTTATTTCTTGAATCTATGCAAATACAATTCAAATCAAATAAGTATTAATATTTTACATAAAATTCCCTGGGTAAAAGGAAGACAAAGGAGACTTAGGGGTTTTTCTCCATGCCCTTCTCCTCTTCTGCTTGAAGGAATAGCAAGAGTGAAATATTCACAGTATTTTTCCCGTTGAACTGAAAAGATGTAGTCTGCGTAGTCTGATTAGGACGGGCAGTCTTACCTAGCATCTCGTGGTTCCTGCTTGGGATGGGCAGATACAGGGGTTAAACTGAAAATTAAGGGCCTTGCTGTTCGTGCCTCATGATGAGCTAGGAGGGAAGGATATCTCATGGCGTTTCCAGTAACATTTTTCATGTGTTCGTAAGAAAAAAAAAAAAAGGTCTGGAAGGGGGTGTGTATTTGAAAATAAAACATAAAAAACTTATGAGGACAACCCTGATTAATTTAAGGCGGATCAGTTTTATCCTGAGCAGAACAAATGGAGTGGTGTCGGCAAGGGCGTGTGTCACCGTAAGCGCTCCCTGAAAGGCTTGGTTCAGCTGCTCTGCGCGGTTGCGCGACACCTGAATTTTCAGAGAGTGTTAAATTGGGTCTGAGCGATTGGAAATCGGTTGTCAAAATACTCCTTAGGCTATGGAATTTCTTGGGTAGTATCAGCTATGATTCTGGATAATAATTTCCATTTATAAAATGGAAAGTTTTTTTTTATTTATACATGTATGTTGCTAACATTTTAATAACAAAACGGTGTAAGTTAGAGTGATAGAATGTAACTTGACTAGAACTAGTCAATACGAGAAGTTAAGACCTAGTAACCTGTTGGTGTCTCATTAAATTCTTTTTGGTAGACTGGAGCAAGGTAGTGGATGTTGTAAATCTTTCAAACCCATTTACTAAGTTCCCCAGGTAGCAGAGAGACTAAATTTTTGTGATTAGGTTCAGAGTTGTGATACTAAGTCATGGTAAAATTGGGCGTTGTGTATAAACCAGAGCTAGCCTATTGGAAACGGTAAACAGTAATTCTACATTAAAAGATCATGAAAGTAAGTTATTTACTTTGGAATTTGTATGTATAAATTCAGTATATATAGATAATTGCATATACTCAATAAAATAGATGGAAAGAGATGTAATTAAACAGTTGTTTATATCAGAGTTGGACTAATGAGACAAGACTAGGGTCTTATGTACATGCCGGAGATTTTTGTGCCTTATAATGTTCTCGACTCCAGCTTGGAACCTGCTTAATCATCAATTTCAATTTTGTGTTTAATGAGAAATAATGCAACCACATTTAGAAGGTTTTAGGCTTCATGGTTATTGGGAAAATTACATGAAAACATACAGTGTAATACAGACAAATGTGAAATAACTCTGGAGGCAATGAACCAAGCTACAGAGTACATGTGACTATAATAGGAAAATCCTTGAGGCCATCATTTCAGCTTTCTGATAGAGTAAAATGGCAAAGATGTTATTGAGATCCATCAGCAGAAGGGAATATAAATCATTAAAGTCACGGGAGAGTGGAGCTGATGCTTTGTATGAGCTCAGGGGCATCCGGGGCTGGGAGTGGCGCTGGAGGAGCCGCACGGCGCTGCTGGAGGCTTTGTCTTACGGAAGAGCAACTGGTAGGTTTGGAGAACTGCTGTGCTGATGTTCCTTTGGTGTGGTGGTTTTTTTCTTTAATTGGTGGTTTTTTTTATGTTTTCAGTTGTCTGTGGGTTTTCCAAGAGTTCCAATATAGTCAATTATTCCAATAGAGTAAATAATTCAGAAGATCTTTAAAATTGAAGTTAACGTGTGCTTAAACAAAATACTCTAGATGCAGAACGGGGGATTGCTGGTGTCGTACAGCGCATTTTCATGGCTGCCTATCAACGGTGAAATATTTCCCAAACTTTATTAGAGACTCAGGAGAAGTGCAGTTTGGACACAAGCTCATATCTGCTTGTCTTCTAACCCAATCCGTTCATTTTTCCCAACTGGGTGTTGGGTGGCAGAATTTTCCAGACAAACGGCAAATTTTCCTCTGATACCTGTAAAGCTTTGTGTGTAATGTCAGATGCTTTCCTTCTTCCTTCATCTCAGCTCTTAATTTTCAACAAAAACGCTTCTCAAATTTTTTTTTTTCACCAAAGTTTTTGGCCTTCAACATGTCTTCTGTTCCTCTATACTTTCTTTCAAAAAGTTTTGCTTTCTTAAAGACAAGAAAAAAGGAAAAAAGAAAATGAAGACTTAAAAAAATTACAGGAAAAAAGGAGAACTAAAAGAGGGTTTGTTTAGTGAAGTAGCAAAGGGAGTATAAATTATATACAGAAATCTTTCAAACCTGCCTTAAGGCCCTAAAAGATATTTGTTAGCAAATGCTGGAGGCCATATTTTGTTAGCTTCAGAAAAGACAAAATGCAGGAGTCATATTGTGTGTGTCCACGTGTATTTTGTCCTGAGATGATATAGAATTTTCCCAGAAGCTCTGTCACCTCTAGGAAAAGTGAATAGTGATTTTTTTGGGGGGTACTAAACACCTATTAAATAGCAGGGTACATCAGACAAAACAATTAGCTATATACTATTTCACAAAATTGTGTTGACAATGTCCTCATTCCTGGTGCAATAATGTTATCTACCAGAGGAGACGCAGCCATGGCTTAAACGGTGAGCTGAGTCATGCTTTCAGGAGTAGTGTTAAAATAAGTTTATCTTGACTTCAAAGCTTTTACTTCATTTTCAAGACCTATTCCAGAAAAGCAATGCTAAGGATGACTTTTCAGTAGAGGTTCATTTCCTTAGTAGGCAGAAAGTGACCACACGGAAGTGAAACCCTGGACCTCTGCCAAGTATCTACGCAATATCTCCCAATGATACAAGTTCTGGTAGAAGTAATTATTAAAGGGACAAAATAGGAATATAAAAAGGAAAAACACTAAATAAACGCACGGTGGCTACTTTGTGGGTTTGCCCTTGTGAGTCCTATCTGGATGCACAGCTGGAATTGTGCAATTTTTGTCTCAATTGTAGGAAGAAGTCTTTCTCTTTTCACAACGATTTGCTTTCATTGTGTGAGTCTCCCTCTGCACTGACCATTGTCTGTCTTCGTGATCTGGTTTCAGAAAGCATGTCTTTAAACCAAGAGTTGTAGGTGAAAATTTGGTTGCCGTTGAGGTTTCTTGCAGGTGTGCTCCTACCCAACAGAGGCAATGGGTTTGTCCTCTGTGCAGTGTCTCATTGCAATGGGATTCATTCAGTTCGTATGGTGGGGTCGTTGCATACATGCTCTGAATTAGTTGTATGAGTATGTTTTCCTACCCCAATAAATGGAAAACTTGAGTAAGACTCAAAACACATTTCATAAATTGATAAATTGTGTTCCTTGCTACTCCTGAAGTGCAGTGAGTTTTGATTGATACACATAATTCCTGAGAACTCAAGCTGCTTTTTACTAATATTTCCATCAGTTTTTTCAGCTTTTCTTTTTTTCTTATCTACACTTTTAAAACTGGCATTTTCCCAAGACTTTCCAGGGGCAAATCTTTAAACTCTTTGTTGTGGAATAAGCCTTTGTATTTGTCTGCTAGCCTGGTTTTTCCTTCAACAGCTAAACGCGTTAAGTGGTGATGGGCGGAGTGACAGCTGTCAGAGCGATTAGTATTACATGTCAGCAGCTGAGTACTTGAAGCAGATGAAAATTTTGTCTTGTGCATAAATTAAGGTATATTGCAGATGACACCAAGTTGGGTGGGAGTGTTGATCTGCTGGAGGGCAGGAGGGCTCCGCAGAGGGATCTGGACAGGCTGGATCGATGGGCAGAGGTCAACTGTATGAGCTTTAACAAGGCCAAGTGCCGGGTCCTGCACTGGGGTCACGACAACCCCACAACACTCCAGGCTTGGGCAGGAGCGGCTGGAGAGCTGCCCGGCGGAAAGGGACCTGGGGATGCTGGTTGAACATGAGCCGGCTGAACATGAGCCAGCAGTGTGCCCAGGTGGCCAAGAAGGCCAACAGCATCCTGGCCTGTACCAGCAATGTGGCCGGCAGGACCAGGGCAGTGATCGTGCCCCTGGACTCAGCACTGGTGAGGCCACACCTCGAATCCTGTGTTCAGTGTTGGGCCCCTCACTACGAGAAGGACGTTGAGGTGCTGGAGCGTGTCCAGAGAAGGGCAACGGAGCTGGTGAGGGGGCTGGAGCACAAGTCTTGCGAGGACTGGCTGAAGGAACTGGGGTTGTTTAGTCTGGAGAAGAGGAGGTTGAGGGGAGCCCTCATCGCTCTCTACAGCTACCTGAAAGGGGGTTGTGGTGAGGTGGGTGTTGGTCTCTTCTTCCAAGTAACCAGTGATAGGACAAGAGGAAATGGCCTCAAGTTGCGCCAGGGGAGGTTTAGACCAGATGTTAGGAAGAATTTCTTCACTGAGAGAGTGGTCAAACATTGGAACAGGCTGCCCAGGCAGGTGGTGGAGTCACCATCTCTGGAAGTGTTCAAAAAACATGTGGATGTGGCACTTCAGGACATGGTTTAGTGGGCATGGTGGTGTTGGGTTGATGGTTGGGCTTGATGGAAAAGACCTTCAAGATCAACCTTAGTGATTCTGTGATTCTGTGAGGAATCACATGGCAGATGGGAGAAGGAACCCAGTACCTCTTCCAGTCCTACTTTAAAGGTAGTCTTTTCTTGTGAAAATAATTAATAGATTCTTCAAAAGTGTGCTCTTCCTATGAAATCCACTGCTTAGCAGAGACCGTGTCCATCTTGGATTCTGTACAAATCCTCAAGGAAGTGGTAGTGCTTTGTGTGCGAAGGTGAATTTTACCCACGGTCTGTGAATTAGTGGGCTGTTTGAACAGAGGAGGGGAAATATCTATTATTAAGCAGGGGTCAAGAGCATTACTTAAAGCAGTAAACACTAATCCTAGTAATACAATCAGAGCCTGCAGGTTTGGGATCACACTGGTAAGACCTTAGGGTTATAGATTATAGCTTTTATTTCTTCTGTAAACTGAGAATACAAGAGCTGTAAAAATGGTATTTGCAGTGTGCACCAATGCTTGTAAATATTGTATCTGAAGGATTGAGATAGATATGTGGACAAGTGTAATTCCTCCTGCTGATATTCATTCAGGATTTTAAAGTTAATGCTGCCCTTTGTGGGGAAAAAAGCTGCTGCAGGTATTTTAATCATCAGCAGTAATGGCGAGGGCTTCTTTTTTAATTTTTAATTAAAGAGAGGCAGCACTGCCAGCAGCCCAGCATCCTCACTAGCATGATCGAGCATTGATTTAGTAATTCAGGGAAGAGTTGCTGATAGAGACTGAAATTCAGCAATGTGACCCTAATTCAGCAAAACGCTTGCTTAACCTTAATCAGATGAGTTACTCCAGCGACATTAATCGACATGAAGCACTACGAGTGGGTTAGAACCTGCCTGGCAGAGGTGAAGAGGCTGCCCTGGGTGTGTAAGATGCGTGTGCTCATGCCCCTCCACACGCTGTTACCCGTTCTGTGGTGCAATGCATGACCTCCATGAAGATCCACCACCCGCTGTTGAACCAGTACCTGCTCTGAGGACATCTCAAGGTTGTAGGATGTCCCATTCTGCTCGAATTAACTTGAACTTCTGGCACCTCACCTGTAGAAGCAGAGTCAGCTGCAATCTGGCTTTACGTGTGGGGACAAAGCTTAGTTTATCTGGTAAATACAAGGACTCCCCGTAGCTCCTTGGTTCACTGAGAGCTTTTGGAGTCACAATAAAAGGCTAAGTTGCAAATGCGATAAGCTGTAATTAACTAATACTATTTTCTGATGCAATTATATGCTGAAAATTGCAGAGATTATATTAGGAGAAAATAAGAGGTCAAAACAGCCAAGGACAGTGAGATAAAACTTGAAAACATTTTAGAGATGCTAGACTGTGATTGTTAGAGGCACGAAAACTGTGTGACACAACATATTATGCTGTATATTGATATCTGTCCTACAGCATATTGAGGTAGGTCACATAGGAGAACACTGATAAGTCAGATAACCATCAGGAAAATATTGGGCAGCAGTGATAATGAAATGAGCAGCTGTATTTTTGAGGAGTCACTTTTGGTTTCACATAAATATTATCTAGGATATAAATAAGACTGTGAGCTGGGGGAAATACGTACGTGTGTGTATATGTACACACGCGTATGTTTTAAGAGTGGTTTCATCTGTAAAAATTCATACACGCTTGCGTACACGTATATACCTGAACTGAATTTGGCAAGAAATAATCTATTGATTTCGCCACAAAGCCAAGGGGGTTGTATTTGGGGTTTATTGTTGTTCTAATGCTTTAGTTACGCAGTAGGCTTGTATTCACCTGAGCTTTTTCTTGTGTTTTTCGAACGCCTCACGCATCTGTGCATTTTGTCACCAGCCCATCCGGGGAGAGGAAATGTGGTTGAAAAACACAGCAGTGCTTGGGCGCTTCGTGCCGAGCGCCGGTCGTTAGCTTGCTATCCTGGGGCACGGGCTGTGATTCTGTGAAGGGCTCCAAAGGAAGGATGGGGAGGAAACTGGACATCCCTGGAGGAATGCTTTGGTCTCTCCTCTGCCGTGTTCCCTTCGGGCTGTGCCGAGATTGGGGAGCGGGAGAAGGGAGGTGCCCACCCTTACTGCTCCCAGCACGAGCTCGCCCCTGCGGAGCAGGAGGAGCAGATTTAGGAAGCCCCTCGCTGGCCCTGCGCTGTGGTTTTGATAGTTCACAAAAGACCATCGGAGGATATCACTACTTCTGCTGCTTCTTCTGAGGCACTTGAGAGGTCACAGTGAAGTTCTTGATCCTGCACCCATCCAAGGCCAACGAGGAGCCGATCCCTTCCCTCACTTAAAAATACATTAGCTCTGAAAGCTCTATGTGGACAGTAAAGCCCACAGATACAGAGTACCCTCTTGATGCTTAAAATGCTTCAAATTCATGAACTTAAAGAAATTTCAGAGGCCTATCAGATAGAAGGAAATGCAAATGATAATTAGGGACTTCGTTAAAGCTACGCTTCCTTCCAAAAAGCCACCGTTTTGCAGTGGGATAGCAGATTTCTTCTGCAGGCTGGAGAACACCTTGAACTGCGGGGCTCGGTGTTACCGAAGCACCATTTCGGTCGTACGGGACCAGAGTGAGCTGCCGTGTCTGGCAAGGCCCGCGGGGCCGGTACGCTGTTCCTGGCTCAGTCTCCTGCCCAAGCTGGGGCTCGCAGCAGGATTAATCAGCCTGGACCCATGTCCCGTTTCAGGAGGTGGGTGGTGGCCCGGCAGCTCCAGTATTTGGCGCAGATCTGCGTTTTGCTGGGCTGTACAGCTATATACGGTAGCATTTTAGTAAATACTAAAATTTAGTAAATACATGCTGTGGATATGCTGATATTCTGTGTGATCTGAGGGGAAGGTGGGTGATGTATCCAGAGCATAGCATGGCATCAAGGGAGCTTCACTAAGAGTTAAATGGTAGACCAGAAATTCTAAAAGTGCCACCTAAAGTAAACATCTTGGAATGTCTAATTTCAAATTAGCTTGTCTAAATAGATTGTATTTAAGAACTTTAAAAGAACAGGTTGAACAAGTGTCTAAATTATAAATGTTCCTTTTTTTAATAATTGTTGAAATAGTGGGAAATCGTGGAAGACTGGAGGGGAGCTGCTTGTGTGCCAAGGTTTGAAAAGGCCAAGGGGATGCCTCCGTGGTTGTGGGTCTGCATCAGATTAAATATTTTTCAAATATTTTGACCCATGACCTGAAAGAAAACAAAGCATTGACAAAGCTCATTGATAACACAAGCACAGATACACGTTATATTCCGGCTGAACATGAGCCGGCAGTGTGCCCAGGTAGCCAAGAAGGCCAACAGCGTCCTGGCCTGTATCAGCAATGGTGTGGCCAGCAGGAGCAGGGCAGGGATCGTGCCCCTGCACTCGGCACTGGTGAGGCCGCACCTTGAATCCTGTGTTCAGTGTTGGGCCCCTCACGACAAGAAGGACGTTGAGGTGCTGGAGTGTGTCCAGAGAAGGGCAACGGAGCTGGTGAGGGGTCTGGAGCACAAGTGTTATGAGGAGCGGCTGAGGGAACTGGGGGTGTTCAGTCTGGAGAAGAGGAGGCTGAGGGGAGCCCTCATCGCTCTCTACACCTACCTGAAAGGGGGTTGTGGCGACGAGGGTGTTGGTCTCTTCTCCCAAGTAACCAGCGATAGGACAAGAGGAAATGGCCTCAAGTTGCGCCAGGGGAGGTTTAGATTGGATATTAGGAAAAATTTCTTCACTGAGAGGGTGGTCAGGCATTGGAACAGGCTGCCCAGGCAGGTGGTGGAGTCACCATCACTGGAAGCGTTCAAAAAACGTGTGGACGTGGCGCTTCAGGACATGGTTTAGGGGACATGGTGGCGCTGGATTAATGGTTGGACTTGATGATCTTGAAGGTTCTTTCCAACCTAGTGATTCTGTGATTCTGTGTTATTTTGAGAGCAGGAATTTACGAAGAAAACATGTCACGGCTTGATCTGGAGTACCTAGGGGAGCTCGGTACCAGCGAATGCGGTGCATGTGCATGTGTACTCCGGATTAAAGAGGCCAGCGGTGCAGATTGCAGGCTTTGCTGGAAAATACAGACTGGGAAAGTCCTGAGGGTCAAGGCTGCCGAGCAGCTGAACGTCTCACCCGGCAAAATGCAGCAGCCAAAACTTGTGATTTTCGGGGTTTTGTGAAAATGAGTAAGCCCAGCATCTCTGTACCTGGCACTGGGGAAAACCCCGCTGAAGAATTGCATCCGTACTTCAAGAAGAAAATTAAAGAAGTGATAAAGGCAGCCAGGGTGAACTGTGACATTGGTTAGAGGATTGGAAAAGATACTTAAGATGAAATAGACCCTTTTATTTATTTAATTTGTCAGAGAAGGTTACAGAGCGGTTTGATCATGGTCTCCAGCTATCTGTGCAAAGAACAGAAATATAATAATGGAGCCTTACAGTCTACCTGACAAAGATATGAAGAACATCCACTGTTGAAAAAGGACCAGTGTAGACAAGAAGATAATACTTTTTTTCTTAAATGAGAATAATTAATCAGTAGAAAAATGTACCAAGGGCTATCATGTATTTTGTATCACCAGAAAAAAATGAATGCGTTTCCTAAAATTCAAAAAGTGATTAATTCAGGGAAGTCCTGTTCTGATTTATACCTTAGGTCAGACTAGATCATCGTAACATACACTCCTGAGAAGTCTGATCCACGTGCTCTCCTCTTCCCATTGGTAAAATGACAGTGAGGTGTCAATCTCCTTCACTTGGGTATTGCAAACCCATTAATATCTGTAGGCGAAATGTGTCACAGCAATTAAACTATTATTACTTTTACATCGAAGGTTAAGGCAGTCGGAAGAACTGAACTGCCTGTGAGACTGGCTGACAGGAATTCAACCTCGCTCGATCCGTTTGAGCGACGTTTGTGCAGCTTGTGGTACGTTAACGTTGCGATGAGAAGCAGCGTGCCAAGGACGGCATGCAGGCGCAGGACACGTCTTCCTTTAGTCCATTTCATTTATCTCAGTTTTTAAAAATGCATGTGTCTTATCCCGGGGAAGAACTGAATGCAGCGTGGTGGTGTTTAAAAGCTCTTCGTTTTCACTTCTTCCCCGTTTTTGGTTGCTCTGAGCTGGGCAAGCGCCTTGCAGGAGGCACCGTCCCGCGCTGGCGCGGTGCGGGCTGGGCGGCTTCCCCCCCCCCCCGGCCCGGCTCCCCCCCGGCCCGGCTCCCCGCCTTGCTGAGCAACCCGTGTTGGGTTTCCCCTCCGATTTGGGGCTTGCACGCGGGGACGCCGGGGAAGGAGGGTTGTAGCGAAATCCGCGTGGCAGTGCCTGTAGGACTGGTGGGTCTTCACCCCGTTTCACCTCGCCGGGTGGTACGAGAGCCGTCGGCTGCTTTAGCCCTGCCTTTTGGGGGAATTAATGGAAAACAAAGAGTTCTGCTTTTGGTTCTCGGAGTAGGCGACTTAGCTGCTATCAAGAGAATAGCTGTCTGATTCGTGCTGTGGTGAGCAGTGCGTGGGTACCTCAGTCACTTTTATTCTCGGTGACCTTGCATCGCTTAAAAATCATTTGATGTTTTTGCTTGCTAATCGAATTAGAGCTTGTTGATTCCTTTCTCTTTGATCCAAATGCAACTGCCTCACCCCGAGCAGAAGGGGGGTCGTGTAACGCGGCGCCTGTAGCTGCACGGGCTGCTCTGAGTCCCTTTCACCGTCTGCGCCCCGCTTTAGTGCCGAGAGCAAAGGTGGTCCCACGCCGGAGCGGGGGGTCCTGCCAGCCGCACCGACAGCGCCCTCGGTCTTTTCCATAATTCGTATTCCACCTTTTGCTCACGTTTATGTACAGAGTCGGCAGGTAGGATGGCTAACCAAGTAAACCAGAATAAACCTGCCTAGCGTACGCTTTTAATTTTTAAACTAAACGGAGCTTTTGGATGCTTGCATTAAGACCTAGCGCTGGCTAGCTCTTAGCCCTATCTCCACAAGGAAAACGGAATGACTTTTTATTTATTTAGTTGAAGGCTAGGATGGACGGACAGCTACATAGCCGCTAACTGGCCCGACATCTCAAAGAAGCGGTGGTGGTAGGCTGATGTAGAGTGGAGAGCAGTATATTTTCCTTTGACTTCTGAGCGTGATAACCTGGTCCTGCTGCCACAGCTCCAAGTCAGCTGTCACCCCGCAGTTCCCAACTCCTTCCTTAATTATCTTGGGACCTAAAACTCATACTGTCTGTTTAAAAAGGGCTTCATTCACCTGGCTGGGGTGAGGAGCAGTTGCTCTTCAAAGGAGATGAGCACCGGGAGCGAGGAGACGTGTAAGCGCGCACGGGGAGAGCTCTGGCATCGCGCCCTGCAGCCGGCTGCTGTCTTGTGCCGTACCTGGGGGCTGTGGTAGCTCCGAAGGCAGCAACTCCTCGTGAATCTTCCTGGGCTTTTAAAATGGATTTGGAAGGTTTTATTACTTTTTAGCAAGGGCTTCTTCTTTCTCTGCGTTCTACACAGCTTAGTTTGTAAAGCCTTTCATGCACGCTCCAATCTTTCTTTCCCAAGGTACTCATTCTGAGCATCTGTCCTCAGTTTGTGTTAATGATTTCATTTGAATGGGATAATTTAAAAGTTGATTTACTGGCCTGAATAAATGACCTGAGAATCCACCCATTAACTTGGCAGGTCCACCAAGGGGTCTGAACGTAGGGTGGGCATCATAACAGACTGCAGTAGCCTGTCCAGTATTACATATACTGCTGTAACCTTTCTTTTAAGACACTGAGATTAAAATGAGGTTGAGGCCATACAAATAAATAGCTCAAAATAAGTACCTTTTCAGCACACTTTCTCAATATTTTCCTCCTGCAGTGGCAAACTGTTGCTAGTCTTTATTATTGGACTTCTTCCAGCCAAACTCCTCCAGGCAGAATTTCAGTCTGCCAGGTGAAGTACACATGCAGTGATCCACAAGTGGATTAACAGTTTAATGCACCTTTTGGGTTGTTCCAAAAACCGGCTTGCATAATTTTGTAAAGGTTATTGAAATGTGATCAATGGGTGATATTTTTTTTTTCCCTTATGCAATAGCAGTTTAGTGACTAATAGAATGAAATTAAAGAATAGAAAATCCAAAGGGGCTGTCATTTTCTTTTTTCCTTTTAACAATATTTTTATTTTCTTTTTCTAATATATTTCCGAGCGTGGTAGAGGCTCTCAAGGTAAACAAGTGGGTTTTTCCTTGTTCTTTTGAGGCGTGATGATGAGCCTGAGCAAGCACAGATCCGTGCTCTGCCCGTGTGTGGACGTAGCTGAGTCACTGCGTGAATCCCGTGAGCTACTGTCAGTACACCTTCAATTCTTGATAGTTTTATTTGCAAATCGTGCTACTGAATTAAAAACGCGGCGTCAGCCAGTCTAAGTTTCTAAAAGCACCTTCTATGAGCAACTCCCAATTAGTTGTACTTTTTGGTGCTCGTGGTTTGTTTTTTTTCTCCTCTCACGTGCACTTTTTATCTCCCTGGGGTCTCCTTTCCCCAGCCTGTTGTTATGGGCTTTGCAGCCCTCGGATATCACGGGAAAAAAAATAAGGAAGCAGTGATGAGAAGTTGAGATGGACGGCAGGGGAGCTGCCGTGGTGCCTTGCCCCAGGCTGTACCACCACGTTCCCTCTGACCCTGCTCCTTCCCCACAGGTAAAGCCCCACAGGAAACGTCCCTCCACACCAACGCCACATTGCAAAAGTGGAAAAGGAATGAAATTGTGACTAAGAACAACCACAAAAGCTTTTATTAGAGATCAGGACTGCTACAGAGAGGGTAATAAACTCATACGGCGTTCCCCTCTCTTCTACTGTATTTTTTTCTGTTTTCAGCTTCTCCAATTTTCTCCCTGGAGAAGTTCTAGCAGCTGATTTTAACCTTAATGGGGAGTGCTGGGGGAGCGGGGAGGTGCTGGCTCACTGACGGACCTGCTCGCCGACACGAGCTGGTCCCCAGTGCCCAGCGCAGTAGAGACCGGCTCCTGCTCCAGTGGCAGCAGCCTCCGGCTGCTGGGACTGCACTGGATGCGATCACGGCCAAAATGCGCAGATCCTGAAAATGATTTTCAGAGAGAAAGTACAAAAGCAAACTTGGGAAATCCCTACCGCAAAGAGGTGGCTTTCTCTTCCAGCCAGAGAGCGAAGGGAGTCTTAGACACGCAGAAATCTCACGGGGACATCTATTAATTACACTGGCTTTTAATTATCTGTCACTGATATGTTACATGACCTTGAGCAAGTCATTTACTCTATGTGTGTGTATCTATCTGTAAAATGCTTGTGAATTATTTAATGTCTACAAATTGCTTTGAGATCCCAAAATGAAATGCATTATAGTTGCAATTACCGAGGCTGATAGCACGGTGCATGCTGGTGTCAGCCGAATCTCAGCAAAGAGCTCCGGGAAGGATCCTTTGCTGGTCCTTAACGTGCTGTGGGGACCAGGAGAGAGATAGTGCAGCATCCAGGAACAACAGTTATTTTTCTGTCTAACCACAAAAGCTTTTTTTACAAGCGGCATATAGAGAGCGTGAAATTTTGCCTCTTGCACAGACACATAGGAGGAAAGGTTACAGAATATTCTTGCTTTTTTTTTGGTTTTTTGTTGGGTTTTTTTTTTGATGAAGTGAAGGTTGGTGCCTGTAAGTACTTATCTTGAGTTAGCTCAGAGCCATTATATCTTGATGTTTTTATGAAGGGACAGAAAAAAACGAAACAAAACAAAACACCCCCCAGAACAAAGTATGCCTTCTAAGACCTTGAAAAGTCTTTGTGGCCTTACAGTATGTTTTGGAGTTTTGTGTTCCCATTAACTTAATGCCCATTTAGGCTATCTTTAGGCACACAGGGAAAAAATTATTTAAAAAAAAAAAAAAAGGAGATAATTCGGCTCCACCTGCAACTTTCTTACAACCTGATTTTTTCTTCTGTGTTATTTGCTCAAAATTTAGCTAAATGTCAGTATTATATTAGCCTTCGGAAAGCCTGTTCTGTGATGCATGTGTTCCTTTTATACAGGGGTTGACAGAAATAACGTTAATGCATCTAAAGATAAAGTTTGACCCAATACACAATTATGAAATGCTCATTTGTTCCCAGGGCAGATGGTATGTGGTCAATAACTGTTGCCTGTACTATAAGTCATAAAGGCGGCAATAAAATAAAATCTTTAGGTAGTTATAAATTGACAGATATCGGTGACCTTAGTTTTCTCTTTGCAGGTTGTCCATTATGGGTGCATCACATAAAAGGAACATTTATTAGCATCCTGCTTCTGTGGTCTCCAGCCAGGCAAACCCATTCAGGAGCTGGACCAGCATTTTTACCTATTGCAAGGGGCAGGGATGCTTTATTTCATTTTTACGTTGTTTTTAACTTGGTGGTCATATGTGAAACAATGTTTTAACAGGGAAAAATCCTCTCTCCGTGCCTAACTTTTCTACCGGTGTTGGGGAACAACCTGTATTTCACAAGTCTTCCAGGATACTGTTATTAAAATAACATTTTAGTATTATGATCCATTTGGAAGACTTTTGCTCCTGATTTGTTTATAAACTCAAAAAATTAGGCACTTAGATTAATCCTGAAATATTCTACGCTGTGGTAGAATATGGCAGTCTACAAGGTAGCTACGTTTTACTCAGTACTGCTCATAAAAATGATACAGAGCGTACGCTACAGAAACTCGTAGGCGAGCACGTGCGTGCGTTCTCTACCCAGACCTTGAAACTCGCCCTCCGTCGAGCTGGTTTCAACACTTTTTAACTCCATAGGCGTCTTCTGTGAGGATGAGCCTGTGTAACCGCTGCATCTGCTCCTCAATGCTGACGTTGCCGTAGCCCAGCAGCAGCCGGATGGAGCTCCCAGCGATCCCGCAGGGTCATTATCAGCCTGGCTGAACCTACTTAGGGCCTGGCTACCAGGAGGGCAATACAGTGGGAGTTGTTATTAGCCACCCGAACATGCAAGCTTCTCCAAAAAACCCCAAGAGGGTTTTTTATTATGAGACACAGCTTATGCCCTTGGCAAGCTTTTAAAACTAGTTTTTAGGAAAACGGCCAGTGACACAAGGCAGCAACGTCTATGAGGAAGAAGTATTTTGCAACAGGAATTTCTTCATTGATTCCTGACGTGTGAATGAAATCTTAGTTGATGGGAATTACTAAGAAAGTCCTTTTTTCTTAACAGCCCCTTTGTACTCACTTATCGTAGAGGTACGGTCATGCGGCAAACCTGTCCTTCACTACTGCTCCGACCCCATCTGGAAACTTTACACGTAACCTTATCCCTTTGGAGTTTTCATGGGAGAGCTGCCACTTGAACCAATGCACAGACGATAATGAGTTTTCTTTACATAAACTGTGCTGCCTTTTCCACTGCACTGGGGTGAGGGGCTGGCTCCTACAAATCCACAAGAGAAAGTACCTTTTTATTTAGAAAAGATCAAGACTTTTAGCTCTTCAAGTACGGCACAGGTCATCACAGCATTTCAGAAGAATTTCTACTTTTGGAAGCAGAAGTGGGTTAAGCTTTGCTTTTCACCGTATTTCCTGGATGTAATGTTGAAGAATCTTCGTAATTATTTATAAAACTGAAATTGTATTTTTCCTTAAGCGTGTCATCAGTGTGCTCATTAACGTTTAGTAAAGTAGTCAATGAAAATAAAATCTCTTAACTTGATTATTTTTCATTTATAAAGTGCTAGAGTGGCAAGATCAGCAGTTTTTCAGCTGGCTAAAGCTCGCCTTAGAAAACGCAAAGTGGGAAACTAGTCATGATGTTTTCTGCCCTCTCCCCTCTGGTAGATTTTCTGCTTTCTTAGCCTTTTGTCCCCAGTCTCCGCTCAGTTCCCAGTATTTTACTGTACAGATGTATTTGAAATCATGGGCAACTTTGCAAGTTTAAAGGCTGCTCCAACTTATGCTGAGGGAAGAGGATATATTTTAGTTAGCTGCAGAACCGGAGATTCAAACTGATTAAAATACATTTTTAATACATTCAGTACAAAGTAGGATGCGTGTCTCTGGTGAGATCGCTTTGACTACAAAAGCCCTGCTTTAGCTGCGGGAGTTGTCTCCGCATCTTCTCCTCTTTCATGCCCGTGGGATTACGACGATGCATCATTTGAATTTTTGGTGGCTTGCTGCTTTTTCTCTTGGGAACCATGAACTTCTGCTGTTCTGCAGCAATGGTATAAGCTGACCTTCATGCTGAGAACTAAAGCAGCATGAAAATAATCTAAATCATTAAATAAGACAAGTAATACCTTTATTTAGGTGAAGAATGAAGTTTTACATAGAATAACAGCTTCATTTTTCTTTTATTTCTTCAAGGTTGGTCTGAGGGGAGATATATTGAGATTATATTGTCTTTCTGCCTGTCAGGCATAGAGTTTAGAGTAAGACAGGGGTACAGAGCTATGGTAAGAGAGAGAAAGATAGTCATTTTAATCTGCTATTTTTTGAAGACACGTTAGCGGAGTTTTAGGTTTTTTGTGCCTCGTGCTCTTTCCAAACAGTTGTGCATTGTAACACCGTTCACAGTTTTTTCTTTAACTTCTTGCAGTAACAACACAGTCCCTGAATTATCATGTATAACAGGGAAGGGTGGTAAACACACACGCACGCTAAATGATCATATAAAAATCGAATTCTCCTGTCATTTTTAGACGTGGAGGAACTCCCCTGGCTTTGAGTGAGATTGTGCTGGCTCCCCTTAAGGCAGGCACAACCTGGCACGTTCACTTGATGTACGTTTATTTTTAAATTCACGGTTTGTGCAAGTTAGCAGTGAAAAGTACAAGGGATTTTTTTAAAAAGGATTTGAATCTCTGAGATGACAAAGCCACCCTTTAAGTACATGCAGCTGAAAGCCTTCCCATTCAGAAAGCTGACAGGGTTGGGCACTGGCTGACAGCAGTTATCTTTCTTGGGTCAGTAGAAACACATTCCTTATTCAAACATGCGAAGAGAAGACACTTTGCATTAGGAAATGCTGACATTTCTCCGAGTTCAAATTGTTCCCTCCTGTCGCAAGATCGGCTGTCATCTCGCAGAAGGTATTTCTAGAAGTAGGGAGGTCATCCCAACACACCGCTCTCAAAACTAGCTCTTTCTGCTGGCAAGTGTTCGATTAGTCCCTGAGTCTCTGCGACAGGCTCATTACAACCAATCTTTGACATTTTTGGTAATAAATGCAGCCTGCTGCGGTCCTTAAAGGGAAAAGCCCGTTTGTTGGAAGCCAGTGTTTGAGACCCCAGACCCGCTTCCCGTGGCATGGCGGAATTCCCACGCAGCCTTTTGAGGAGACCACGTGGAATGACGACCCGCTTCAGCACTGCCCTGCAATCGGGACGGACTTCAGAGCACGTTCTTCGTCTGAGGGACCTTCAGGCAAGCGAAGGTCAGGGCTGTAGCGTGATCTTTACAGAAGCGACAGTAAATGCATTAAATTTAATTTTCAAATTTGCATTTCCCTTGCACCATGGAAAACAAAGCCGCCTTCCTCGCCCAGAGGTGTCGGGAATCGGCTGGCACACGGATGAGTTACCGCGTTTTGAGCCTCGGAGCTTGCAGCAGCGCACGCCGACGTGCTCTGTCTGCTGGGGGACAGCAGAGCACCCAACCGAGCACAGAGAACGTTAAACCTCTGCAAACTTTTAGACAAAACTACTTCCCTGCAGAATGGCTCTTGGCTTGTACTTCATTTAAGTTACAGTGTTGGTGGGAATCAGAAGCCTCCCAAGTCAGGGGGGTCGCACGCTGCAGTCTGTCCTAATCCTTTATCCAAAGCTGCTCAGTGAGGCCTCTGATACTGCTTGCTGATATGAATGCCGTTAAACCCAAAATCTCGTGGACATCTTCTTTTGTAGAACTCCCATTAACCTTTTAGTGTTTTTCCTCCCTTTTTTGGTACAGTATCTAGCATAAAATATCCTCAGTCTGCAACCGGGGCATTTTGATAGGGCTGGGTTGACAGGAAATAATGAAAATGAGCGTTTAGAAAAGTGTTTTCATCCTGATACGGAACAAGTGTAATCTGAGATGTTGTTTTAAATTCTTTTTGTCTGAAGATGGAATTTTAAGGCTTTCATCGAGAGCCAGGGAGAAGTACAAGATAAGCATCCTACAGTGCAAGGCTGTTCTGGAAAAAACTCACTAAACTCACAGAAATCTTCCGGGGTGGGATCTGTGAAGCATTGTAAGTTTTTGGGGAAAAAAAGTCTGCAGTTTGTTCAAGCCACTTTTATATATTGCTGTGATCTAATTAGAAGGAACATGAAAACAGCATGTGTTTTCCTTTGCTTTGCAACCCTCCTCCCCAGCCTTCTTCACATATGCATTCCTTTAAAATATTCAGTACTGAGAAGAAACACATAGAGAGCAAAGATGGAAGTGCTGGAGATTTATTGTAATATAAAATATTTATAGAATGTACATTATAGTGCTTGATTTTTTTTATATGTATATATTTTAAATGCATACCTATTTCCAGTCTAAATGTGTCTGCTTTAGGGTGCTATGTTGTCTTTATTTGTGGTGTTTTACCTGTGTTTAATACTGCCTAATTTGCATGACTGTAATTATGCAAATTACTCACGTTAATGGTGTCCTTAGGAAGAATACAGGGCTCACCTACCCCACTGCAGGAAAGGTGTGGGCGAGCGCATGGTAGTTGTTAAATACATCAATTTGGTATGAAACGCAACACCCAGCTATGCATATACCGTATGTAAACCATAAAAAAAAAAAGCAAGCATCCAGCTTTCTAGCAGTCTAAAAAAAATGCCAGCAATAAAAAAAAGAAGAGAGAGAAATGGGGGGAGAGGAGCAACGCTTCTGGTGGAGGGAATGAAAAGCTGCAGGCAAGTGGGGTCAGGGTCCTGGAGCGTGTGTGTTGTAAAGAATAACTGGCAGGAATCTGTGAATTACGAGTCTATAAATTAATTGCAGGCTTCTGGTGACTTTGCAATAAACCACAGTAATGAAGATTGAGTGGTTTATGATTTTGTCAGAGCTCTGAAAAATTGTATGGTTTATAAACTACATAGATACTGGTGTTTTTATGTGAGTTTGTTGAATAAATTATACTAGGACTCTAGTGTTTAAAAAAAAAAAAGGAAGTGTTAAAATTAACATAAGAATGTGATTCCGTCTTACATTTTTTTTTCTTCAGGTTTTTCTTACCCAGCGAGCTCGTTTCTTTTTCCTTGAGCCATCCTATCAGCGCTGATTCTTCGTAACTCTGCCACTAAATCATCTCTTTTCGTATATCTCTAGTGTAAGAAATACTATTTTTAAAAAAAACGCTTGATCAACATCTTACCAGTGTTCCCTTATGATTGATGTTGTATTTGAAAAATCATCTACCAAACTTTCCCGCACTGTGGTTGTGTGATCTGGAGACCCTGATGTAATTTTCTGGACGGCCACAGGGCGAGAAGAGCCCAGCGTGGAGCGTGTCTGACCCAAACGCACGCGTCCATCTGAGCCCTTTCGGTAGGAAATTAGGCAGCTGAGTTAAGCAGGACGCCTAATGGGTTTGAATTTGCACGCGCTGGGGTTGTTCTGAACTGGATCGAGAGCTTCTAGGTATCCTAAATTATTAAATATCTGGTAAACAAGAGACTAATCTGAAAGAGGAATAGAGAAGATGGGCCATGGGAGCCGTGCTGGAGGGGCCCAGGGCAGATGTTTATTTAAGTGTAGGTAACTCAGCTCAAAAGCAGAAACAATTGCTAAAATCAAGAAAACTCTGATGTAAAAACTTTGCAGTTTTACTTTGATTTGCTTTTTTGCACAATGGACAGCTTTAATCAAAAGAATCTCCCTTTCTCAAAAGTACTTCTACCTCATTGTGCGCGCAAGTTTGGAGAGCGCTCGGGATTAATTGGGAGGGTGTGACTGAAGAGTCATAGAGTAGTTTGGGTGGGAAGGGACCTTGCAAGGCCATCTAGTCCAGCCCCCTGCAGCGAGCAGGGACATCTGCAACCAGAGCAGGGTGCTCAGGGCCCCGTCCAGCCTGACCTGGGGTGTTCCCAGGGATGGGATCATCACCAAGAGGTGATGATGTCTAGGACTCTGCCTTCGTTTATCACCAAAGCTGGAAGCTGTTGTCAACAAGGCGGGGAAAGAAAAAAAAAAAAAGAGTTTTGTAGTTAAGGTGGAGAAATGCAAACGCTGAAGAACACAATTTTATCTGTACGTCTGCCGTAGCATTCCTACCGGACATGGGTTTGTTCGCTGGTACCGCGCATTCGTGTGTTGCAACTTGTTTTCCTCGTTTTCTGCATCCCTGATGAGACTTTTTGGTCTGATGTGCAAATATTGAGTACTGTATAGCAGAGACTGCTCTAAATCATAGCGAACTGGACAAGAAAAATGAGGGGGGTACTTTGCCCGTTCACTGGTAGCTTGGCTAGTAGCACCTCTTGGTGTCCAACTCCTACGAGTTCAAAAACATTTGTGGATCATGCAGGTATTGTAGAAATACAAACCAGAGAGAAAAACCTACTGGGAAATTAATCATTTTGTTTGCAGGGAAAAGCTTGAAAACTAGAAAGCATGAAGCCATGTACGAAATAGGAAGCTTGAAATTAAACCCTGAATTGCTCTTTCAGCGAGCGGGGTCCGCGTGGAGTGCCGAGGGAGGCTGCGAAGAAACAGAATTTGATCGTGTCACTGAGTGCGCTGTAATCCTTGCAAACCTGGGGTCTGAATTAGGGAAGCGAGGGCAGCCTTGATTCGAACATTTCTTAGCTTCGGTGCAATTTATTTTATAATCTTCACCTTCTTTTAATTTAGAAGGGTTTTTTAATATTATGGCTTTATAAATATTATAATCAGACATTGGGAATGATGGCTCAAGAAATACAATTGGATTTTCTGTCTGAAATGATAAGTCACGGATGGTACTTAGAAATTAATTTATTCTGGCTTCCTGGCAACTATGGATATTCAAAACAGAGACTGTCGTTCCCCTACGAGAGCTGGTGGAATGAATGTGGGCTGCTGAGTTTTTCCCTGTGTTTTTCAGTGTGATGTGGAAGGGGGGCTCATTAGAAATGTGATGTTATTAGCAGTTTTCCTCAAGTTGTGAATTTCCATTGTCCTAGTATAACAATGATGATGAAATTAAATTAAATTAGCATATCATATAGCATGCCGAGAAACTGTGAATACATTATAGTAATACAAGGCAACAGATAATTGCTAGCTTAATAAGAATTAGTTCTCAGCAAAGATAATTCAACCTTTTTCTTCTTCCAATCACTAGGGACAGATTTCCTGGTTATTGATTATCTTCCCATCTTCTATAAATCCAGTCAGAAGTCCTTCTTGGTTATATGAAAATGTCTCTGCTCTAAATGCTTCCAATTTTGTATAATTTGTCAGTGAACTTGTCTTGTACCTGTATGTGCCTGTCCGTATGTTGACTTGTAGGACCCTGTTATGTATGCAGTCGGCATCTGATCCTTTGAAATGAGTGGGATTTTATTACTCCTGTACTCACTTAGTGAGAATTATAGATCTATTTTGTTATACATAAGTCTTACATGTCATCTAAATTGAGGTTTTAATTCTTTCTTTTGGAAAGAAAAAAATGTTGACATCCCCTGCATAAGTGTATTTTCTAGAATAAATGCTTTCCCTAGTGTTTCATATTTAATAGGCTCAGAGTTAAAGAGAATAATTTAAATTACAGATATGTTTTCTATTTATGTCTAATATTCTTCAGGCTTATTGAAATGATTTACTTGCTAAGCCTTAATCTATATCCACTCATTGTCGCTTTCATTTTTTCTCCACCTTTTTTGCAGTTCCACCATGGTTTTTAATCCGCCCTTCAAGTCTTCATGCCTATGAGAGTATGGATATTGAGTTTGAATGTGCCGTGTCTGGTAAGCCTGTTCCTACGGTGGAGTGGATCAAGAATGGAGAAGTGGTCATTCCTAGCGACTATTTTCAGATAGTGGTAATTATCTGGCTTTTACTTATTAGATTTTTTTTTTTTTAAGTTGTGAAAGTTGTATTCTGATATTTGATCCAATCATTGCCTTCATAAACCTATTGGTCTTCCTGAATAAAACAAATTTTCTGCTGCCTCCTACTACAAATGAGGCACGTTGCACTGAGGTGTGTTAGGTCCAGTACGTTGACATTGTCTCACGGTTCTAGGGAGAGCTAAACCTGATTTTTGTGGAGGAGTAACAGTGTGAGGTCATACTCTGAGTTGCTATTAATAATATTGTTTATCACTTGTTAATGACTTCCCTTACTCACCCTTGCCCTTGGTGAACAAAAACAATAGGTCCCTTCTCTAAGGAATTTGTAGTCTGACACAGGGGGTTAAAAACAATAAGGGTCATTTGACATAATTACAACTTTTGAGAGAGAATTGTTGTGCACCCTACCCAAAGTAACAGCCCCATCCGGGACGCCAACCCTTTTAGTTTAGATGTCACTATTACGGGGGCCAAGAATTTATGCTGCGTTTTCTAAAAGGGTTGATTTAGCTGGCCTCTGCTGAAAGCAGTGGCACTTGTAAGTGAGCCGAGGTGCTGGGGACGGCCCCCGAGAACTTCAGCCACCGTGACGATGTCTGTAGGCCGTGAGGTGTGGCTTGTTCCGAGACATGGCTTCGTTCGGCACTTTCTAATTTTTCATCTTGTAACAAGTAATATTGATGATCATAATGTCTTTTAATTACCTATATAAAAAAAAGGTTACTTCTAATGTGGCTTTCATGCAGGATAGACTTCTGCTGCCATATACAATAGAAAATTCGGTCTTTTTTTATACATCACTGCTTGTTAGAAAGGAGCCAGAAGCTGTCCAAGGAAAGGCCAGCTCAGTTGCTGTTGTGATTGTGTGATGGAGGTGTTAGAAAATTGTTTCACTTAATAGTTAACGGAAGGTACATTTCAGCCAGAGCATACCCCTCCCCTGAGATTTTTTACCCAACATAAATGGTTTCTCATTGTGGTAACAGAAGGTAAAAGTTAAACCTGTTTCAAGTGAAGTAAGCGTAGAGCGACCTTTTCTTGAGGATCTGCAGGCCTCAAGCCATAAGGAGGGTTTGACCATCAGAACAGATGCGGAAGTTGAAAGTTCTTTTAAATCTGCCCTGCAGCTAAAGGGCCAAGACAAAATTTGACGCACTACTCGAGCGATGGCTGTTAATTCGGAGCTTAAGTCTTGAGAAAGATGTTGGATGGACCCTGTGCAGGAAAGTGAAGTCACCCTTGGGCTGTAGGTGCCATCAGACAAAATGCGAAGACCACAAGGTGTCAAGAGAATCCTGATGAAAGGACTTATGGTTACAGCCCTCTAAGGACCAGGGCTATGTGAGCTGGAGCTGTGATTACATACGCAGTACCATGTTTCACACAATAGCTTGTTCTGGAAAGGTTTTAGAATCCACATTCACGTTGGATGTTGTTTTTCTAATTAATTCTCTCCCCTTCTTTCTCTTTTGCTGTCTCTCCAGGGTGGCAGCAACTTACGGATTCTGGGCTTGGTAAAGTCAGATGAAGGTTTTTATCAATGTGTAGCTGAAAATGAAGCTGGAAACGCACAGGCCAGTGCACAGCTAATCATCCCAGAGCCTGGTAAGACGCAAAGGACATACAGAATCGTAGATGTAATTAATGCTATTAACATAAAAATCCCAAATGAGCAGCTACTATTCTTTACTCCCTCTTACTTATCCAGCTGGCTGGCTGTGGTTAAAAGCGTGTCCAGACTATTGGATAGTTTGGGGCATTTTGTTCACAGGGACAATTACAAATGCTGGCTTTGTCCTAGAAATGGCTCTGGAGGCCAACTAAACCTGCATGAAAAGCCAGCGGCAATGTCTTACTGTCTATTGGTGGGCTTTATCCTGCTGAAATATGAGAAGGTCATCACAAATGAGTGAGGTGATGGAATAAAGTAATCCATAAGCAAGAGAAAATTGTATCGCACGTAGTTCTGTATTACGCTGTTGTAGAACATTTGTCTTGGGGAAAGGGAAGAGAAGAAAAAGAGAGGAAGAGAAAGAACAGTTTGACGGTGGGATATCAAGTGCAGCCAACTGCTGAGATCAGAAGGTTTGTGTCTACGTGCTGGAAGGATGAATGCTTTTTTTTGTTGCTCACATAGATGTTTGGTTTTATGGACTGCACCGTGCAGCAGCATAGATGTTTACTGTTTTATGGGTTTTTAAGAAACAGAAAGATGTCTTCATCTTACGCCAGATGATATGTAAACATGGATGAAAGCCCTTCAAAGTTTCTGGGTTGTAAATGATTAATGACCTACACTGGGCTGCAGGTTACACTTGCTACTTCTCGTGGATTATGCTAGTAAGCTGAGAACAAGAGAACATGCCGAAGTGCTGTTTGTTCTCCGATCTGGACTGGGAAGAGCAGAATCTTGGTAGCCCACGAATACTCAATTGAGACAGCCCTACTGAGATCAATTAACCAGCCTGATAGCTTGTACCATAGAATTTCTTTGGGAAATCCTTTGAAAAGTTCCCACACAGCATCAGTATAAATTTTTAAAGCTTTGCCAAAAAGTCTGGCCTTCTGGAAATAGAGAAATAATTATGGCCATGGTCCACGTTCTTGTCAGCTGCAGTAGCCTGACTCTTAAGGACTCTTGTGTGAACACTGAGCAGGAATTTTTGCTGAGATCCATCAAAATTCAGTCCTGTAAGCTGTTGTGTTGTGAGCACTATTACTCAGAGTGGTTCCAGCAGGACGGAGGGAGGTGGCAGTACCGTGTGGCCATAGCTGAGATCGTCTGGGAGACAAAAGTGAGGAGTAAGCACCACTGGAAGCCTCAGATCGCCAGTTTGCAAAGTCCCCTCTATGCAAATACTTAAGGCAGTAAGATGGGAACAGGGCTAAGGTTTCTTCCTCTGTTTTCTGCCTTGGTCCCAAGTGAACGGCTGAACATGGATTTTGCACATCTTTGAAGCTCACCTCGCTCTTATTCCTCCTCCCTTGTGATTCAGCATTGCCTTTGTAAGCCTCTTCTCTTTCTTTCCTCTGCCTGAAAGCAACTCCCGTAGCCGCTGGGGAATTGTCAGAGAGCTCTCGGCCCCTCTCTCCCTCTCCCCCGGACGCTCATGCCGCAGACACTTTGCAGCCATGACATCAGGCAGCTTAGTGGGAGATCTGGGCCGGGGGGGGGGGGGGGTGTATGGAGAAGAAATGTAATGTCTGTAGAGTTGTTGTTGTTATTATTATTATTATTATCATCATCCTCCTCCTCCTGCTAGCGTGACCCTCCAGCCTGGCCCCCTCTCGCCCTGCTCTGCAGGGCTAATTGGCTAAAACTGAGGTTGGTGGTTGGGTATCGGGATCAAGAGGCGGATATTTAGTTGGGTTCCCACTTCCGTATGTGCCCTCCACCCAGTGCTGTGCGGGATCTTGCCAGATGAGTGTTCCCCTCTGTGTAGGCACCAGAGGTGACGATGAGGTTATCCTCCCTTAGGGACGACTCTGAAAATGGGGAGGCACTTAGAAACTAGATCCCACTGGCAGAAGACATGTCTGTGTGATACTGAGGAAGGCTGGCTGGGATCAGAGGGACATCATCCTGCTCAGAAACAACCTGTTCCACTTCAGGCCTCACTGCGGGGAGATGTGCAGTTGTTTTGCCTTTGTTTTCTTTCTGCTTTCTCTTAAGCTGAATCTCACATTCAGTTTCTGCACTCGGATTATATTTACACACCTGAAGGAAACGGGCCATCTCCTGCTGCAGTGGGGTTTAATGGGGTGCTAGGATCGTCCTAGGGGAAACTGGGTAGCTCATGGCTGCTCCCAGCGAGGCATTGCAAGCGAAGTGCCGTCAGGAAATTTTATGCTCTCTGTTGGTGTTTATTATGTTTGGCATTGAATTAAAATTAAAATATAAGAAAACGAAAAGAAAATCCTAAAGAGCTACGGGACAGCATTGTAAACTGTCTCCATTTCCCTTTTTAAGTGATGGATTACTTTTTTTCTGGCTATTTAAACAGATCTTCAAACAATGCCACTCCAGTTCCTGCGAGATGAAGGGAGGGCCAGCGTTGCTCAGATGCTAGCCTAGGTGAGGCTAGCTGTGGTGGGAGGAACGTGGCCCCCTCTGCTTTGGTGGTGGGGGGCCATGCTCAGCACGTGTTTGGTGCCCAGCTCGAGCTCTGCGTGGCACCGCCGAGTGGCTGGGGTCCGGCTGGGGGCTCGGGCAGGGGCTCGCCCCGGCCGGGCCCGGCGATGACCCGGCAGAGCCCACGCTCGCTGTTGGCGTGTGTTCATGAGAGCCCCGTGGAGTTTCAGTTTACTCGTGAATAGCTCCCTCTCCGGAGCCATTAATGTGGAAGGGGCATAAATGGAGTCATGTTGAAGGCTTATCTGAGCGTCCTTCTTCTGAAAGCCAGGGTCAAATAAACCCTTTACTGAACAGATGGTGATTTTACCCTAAGAGTGATTTCTACCCCAAACTTATATTAGGGTACAATAGTAATTTTATGGGTTTTTTGGTGATTCATAAGACAGTTTTTGCTTTTATTTATTGCAAATAATTTGGACCATCCAGTGGGCTAAATATGTTGTGTATGTTCTGTTGGGGGATTTTGGAAGTTTTATTGGGGTAGAAAGGTATAATTGGCCTGACTGCTCCTACTACCGTTGTTATGTGGACGTATAGATTCACATCCACTGCTGACCACCTTTAACTGTAGGACCTGAAGTAGCAGCACATAAGTTGGCATTAAAGCAAGTATAAATGAGCTCAGATTGAGCCTGAATATCCCCCTTGTAAAGGCTGTGATGCTAAACAGGACTCAGACAATGCCGAAATGAGAAGTGAAAGCCAAACGGGCTGTGAGCTCACGCAGATAGTGGCTTCCGCTTTTAGTATTCAGATGTGGCTATAGGATGCTCAAAACTATTTTGATTTGTCTTGCTTGGGCTATAAAAAGCCAACGAGCTCCCTGAGAAATAGAAAATTCCTGTCCTTTTTGGCTGAGGTTATGACTGGAGAGGCGTTGTACTTAGCAGCGCGTTATGAACTAGAGTAAAAGAAGAGATGGTAGATGGTCTGCAAGGCACCATTAGTAAATCAAAGTATACTTGTGGATTTCAGCACACTTGGGGAAAAGGCGCTTGGGATTGTTTCTTCTCCTTGTTCCTTTCTTTCGCATCAACAACCCTAATGTTACCCTCTTAAGAACAGATTGCTCACCAGTTTGTAACACGAGAAAAAAATGCAACTTTAAATGCTTCTTATTGCTTAAAAAAACCCACACGACAAACAAAAACCAAAAACCACAACAATAAATGAACCATTTTTAAGGATTTCAGGTCCCTCATCATCTCTAACTCACGCTTTCTGGGTTTCTTAGGCCACTCTGCCGCTTGGCTTCTGCTCCGTAACTCTGCTACAGGGCGATTACCCCTATGGACTTCATATAGTCTCTGGGAAAGCGCGATCATGTTAAACAGGAACCAGGAAGAAAGCCTGCAATAGGCACTTCTAGTTACGTGTACTGGAAAACAAATTCTCAGCACGAAAAAGCAGATGAAGAAAATCTCAGCTGGCTGTCTTATTTTTATAACGGTATAAAACCTGTGATTTGCACACCTCGAAATTGAATAGAGAACGGGGTGGTGGTGAGTGATGGACATGCATCACTTCAGATGAGGAGAGCGTCCCAGAGGAAAACCTTCCTGTAAAGAACTCCCAGACAGTTATTTGCTTTATGCCGGTGGCTTCTCAGGGATCCGTCCGTCAGATATTCACTAGATGTGTGGAGGGATTTTTTTTTTTTTTTTATTGTAGCAGGTGAAAGATCAGATAAAGACAGCCTTGAAATAATCAACTTGTGTATGTGGTAAGATAATTATTAGCTCTGTTCCTGCACTAAATTCCTTGCTAGACAAATCTTCAGCTTAGGAAGATACCCTCTCCCGGAGGCTGGTAAAAGTGCTGTAAATCAGTCTTCACTCTTGGCATTAAAAGCGGTAGCTAATTTGGCAAACAGCAGCAGAGAAAACAGTCTCTTCCGCAGCGTAACTAACCGGTACCTGGGCTCCTTGTGCTGCCACGCGACGAGGCGACGCCGCGCCAGAGTTGTGTGGAGCAGGGATTGCGTGTCCATCCACGGATGATCTCCAGATGATCAGGGATGTCCGAAGAGGGATGTTGCAGGGAGACAGGAAGGGTGACTCTTGGGTGGCCTGCTCCTCGATGGCTGCTCCCCATCGAGCGGGCGTTGAACGCCGAGCCCCGCTGCTCGGGCTCAGCTTTCTGTGCCACTCACGCTGTCATTTTTGTCATGTACTTTCTCTTGCGTTTTAATTCCTCTACTTACAAGTTGTGTAGCTCCTTCTCATGTCAGATTTTCAGCTTAGCAGCTAGCAGATTTAACATTTTTGTGTGCGCGAGATCTTCGCAAAGACTTTGCGTTTCTTTATAATAAGGCTTAGATTGGTAATCTGTGAATTACTTTTCCTTGCTAAAGAAACAGTGGTTTGACTCAGTTTTCAAAAACCTTTCTCTCTCTCTGATTTCCTATTACACAAAACAGTCTATGAGGCACCATTTCCCCTCCCTTTATTATCGTAAGCATTATTTAGTATTCTTTATGATTGAGTATTATAATACTTATTTATAATTGTAGTATAGTATTATTTATAATTACTTCCCCAATAAAAAATAAAAAACCCACAAAATAAAATCCACCTCTATGCTGAGAAACTGAGCTAATATTGGCAGTAAAGCTTCAGATTTTTAGTCCTTGGAAGCCTGTTGGAAAGGCAAACCATGTACGTTAATCTTGCTTATGGTTAGCCTTAAAATCAATCTGGAATAAACCCCATGATTTCGAATCTCAGGAGAAGCAGGGTTTTTTCTTAACAGTTAGTAAAACAGTGAAAAAGTAGCGATGAGGAATGCTCTGTATTGGAAATTTTGAAGAAGAGGTTGGGCAGATGTATCTTTGTGCTAATAATTCTGATCCTGCCTTTGCAGAGGAAGACTGCACGGCCCGTCTCTCCGCTCTGCTCTTTATGCCCTGAATTAGAAATAGCAAATTTCACAGAGCTGCTTCGCATTGCGTAGGCAGACACAGAGCAGAAGAAAGAAGTGAGAGACTATTTCAAGATGCCACTCATAAATTTCAGAGTAGAATATATTTTATTTTTCATCTCTAACACAGAGGATGGCACTCCTGCTGGGATGTGGAAACGTGTTTATTTTCTGAAGGCTTATTTAGGCGTGTGGTGCAATTTATACTGAGCGTGTGCACTACTGCTAAATAGAGGAGCGTGCGGGCAAGTCCCCACGGACCGGAGACCCTTCACACCGCTGAGCCGGTGGCTTTCGCCGCCTCTGGTTTGGACATTGCCAGGTGTGTGCCATTCCTCTTGGCTAGAAGACTTGCGCGCGGCTCTGGGGTGCCGCTCCAAGGCGGGACGGGGAGACGGTGTGCGGGGTCACCCTCCGTCGCGCGCCGTTCTCCGGCACCGTCCGCGCACGCCCGCCACCCGCGAGGTCTGCTCCTCGCTGCAGACGTTTCCCCTGACCCATCTTACGGCTTGCAGCCCACCTCTGGTTTTATGCTGTCACCGCTGCACTCTGCTGAGCTGCGGCACCGGCCTCGGTACTTAAGGTGCTCTGAAGCGAAAGCAATCGTGCAAAGCTGTAAATACACCTTAGGAATACGAGGTGGAGCCTTCCGCGGGGTGCAGCTGCAAGGATGGGGTGCGATGTAGCCCAGGCAGGATCATCTGTTCCCAAAGGTGAGGTGACGGCCTCAGGCAACGGGGCTCTGTGGGAGGGCTGTGCCTGCTGGCTCTGGACGCTGGAGGAGTTTAACGTGCTGTATCGTCACCCTCTCCGGAGCCCCGCCACCGGTGACGGCCAGAGAGGTGCTTCAGGGGAACCACTGGCAGGAAAAAGCAGTCAAAGCACCTGAGCGCTTGCAGGGTACCCAGGGATGGGGAGAAGAGTAACCTCCTGAACCACAGTGTCAGGAGTCTTTGTGTTGAAACAAGAGGTTGAATTTCCTTATTTTGGTATGCACGACTGGTAAGCTGCTCACATTTATTGCTCCACATAAGCAGTAATGATCATGATAATAGTAAGAATAAATTTTGTTTATATGCTTTTGTGGTGGTCTTTGCCATAATATTACGACACCATACTGGGGATTTATAACAGACGTATGTAAAAACGCAAAATCAGAGGAGTATTTTTCTAGTTAACAAAAAACAGTTGGTAAAGGCTATCCTGAAATTAGCAAAGGTGCTTTGAAGGCACCTCTAGATAGATGCACTGCAAGGGATTATCTTGGAAGATTTTGGAGCTTCCATCTTTGAAGGTCTCTAAGAACAAGTTAGCTAAACAGCTGCTGGGGTTATTTTTAATCCAGCCATGAGATGTAGGAAAGGATTAGCTGGGTTCAGGAGATCGTGTCCGATTCGGCTCTCCATTGATCTAGTGAACATTGCTGGAGACTTTGGACAGTAACGAGATTCTGGAAAGATGCAGTTAGAGATGTGTGATCTTGTCTTAAAATACTGATATAAAAATTGGCGGCTCTGTTCTGTAAGAGCTATAACGGTTTAAAAACTTGGCAGCTGGGTTTCCACACCACCACAGCCTCCTGCGAAGCTCAGGAGATGAGCTTCTGCGCTGGCGTCGCTCGCTCTACTTTCCCTCAACTGAGTGAAATCTGCCACCTCTCTGGGCAACCAGAACAGTTGATAGGTTCAACATAGTTCATGAACAGCTCATTGAAGAGTTGCTCCTTCAAGTCTGGCATAACCTCAGGGTTTTATGTTTTCGCAAGGGCAACGCAATGTATTACACAGCGAAGCAACGCTGTAGAAAAATCCATAAAAGGTGCCAAGTCAAGTTCTGAAGAAGCTTGAGTCGGGGGCGAGGTCAGCGAAGCCTCAGCGTTCGGGCTGTGGGTGTCTGCTGCCAGCTGGCTCTGGCGCTCGGGCATTGGCCTCCCCTCAGCTCTGCGTGGAGCAGCCCCCGTCTCCTGCTCTCCAAAGGCTGGTGGGTTTCTTTCCTTCCGTGGTTTCTGAACGTCGGGCTCCTTGTGGCTTGAAGGAAGCCATGTGTGTCTCTATACGGCCACGTATCCGTGCAATTGAATTTCCTACTTACAAAAGGGGAGAGTCACTGCGCACGTGGTCTACACGTGAAAGTCACTTGGGTTGGGTTTTGTTGTGGGTTTTTTTATATACAAGTGACTTGAGTAGACTGTGAGGATGCGATAGCCTTTTTGTATCTTGGTTTTAAAAGTATCAGACAATCAAGAGTTTAAAAGAAACCTGAGGCTTATTAATGCACTCGATTTAATTATTAAAGAGAGCATCGGTGGCAGCTGATCTTACAGATGTAGGAAAAGAAGAAACCAAATGAAAACTGAGGGAGACTGCAGCTACTGCAAGGAGGCCTGCTGTGGCTCCACCGGCACCGGTGGAGGCGGGCTGACGGTCGGGAGAGGTGACAGCACAAGTTTCAGAGAAGCCACGGTCATTCTTGAATGTATGTGTGTGCTCTGAGAGTTGGCCGTAGGTCAAGGTCCTTCTGCCCTTATTTCCAGGGAAATACCTGTGGCTGTGTGGGACTTCGCGGCTTGTGCGGGCGCAGACTTCCTTCCTTCTTTCTTCACCTCTGAAGAAGGAATTGGGGGGGGGGAAATACGGAGAAAAGCCTTAGAGAGGGAAGACAGACCAGTGCCTAAACTGCTAGTCTGACCCTGGTGTGGCAAAGGTTTTGCCACAAACCTCAGAGTAACTCACTGGGATGCCTACTGATCGAACGAGTTGAATAGTATTTGCCTGTTTATCAAAGGTGTCCTAAAAATAACCACATTGGAAGGCGTGAGGGGCTCGTACGCGCTGTAGCTGCACGCTGGCTAGGCATTTTAGTTATTTAAGAGTTGTTCACCTCTGTGCTGCTCACGTCCTTCTAGCCTTGTTCATCTGGCCGTGTCTAGCTGGGTGTTTCGTCCCTGGCTTCTGACTTCGCCTGCGGCTTCGCAAGCCAGAGCGCGCTTAATTTTTACGTTAACTCCCCTCTTTGTCACCCGTTTTCGCCCTTTCGCGGGAGCTCATTTTCCCCTAAACATAACGGTTTCCTTTGTAAGCGTGGATGAAGTTACACTGCGGAGGTCAGGAGCAGCAAGGTCAGGAGATGCATTGTCTGCAGCCCTGAGCGCTGATGGGTTTTTGTACGTAGCGCGCTGCCTTGTCACCTTCCCGGGAGAAACCCATTTGCTGAGCCGCCATTTGATCAACGATAAGAAACAGTAAGAAGTAGCTGAATGTGTTTGTTTATGGGGAAACAGCAAATTAATCTTGGGGCATATTTGTCAGCGATACTAACTTTCTGTCTTTGCTCCCTGAGGGGAAAGATTTCGGGAAAATAACCCCCGAATGTGTAGAGTCGCGCGTGGCCCCGTTTAGGAAACTGCTAGATATCCTGTTAGTTTTGCTTTTATTCATATTTAGGGCCAACGGCACAGGGCGACACACGGAGCTGGCGCACGAGATACAAAAATATGCTGCCCGTATGACTCTGAAGACTAGAATATATTGATTTCATTAGCACCCACAGCTCAAACGATACGAGATTGCGAGCTTTGTCATCCCTGTGCACGCATGTCTGTGTGTGCTCCCCTGTGTGCAAAAAGTAATTTTCAGTGTTGCAAAAGGTGGGTCTGGGAAAGAATTAAAAGAGGAAGGGCAAACTTTTGGCCCTTCACCACCTTGAATAAAATCCATTTAATTCACCCTGACTATCCTTGTTATCGTGTTAAATATAGACTAAATAGTTTAATATGGATTTACGTAATGAGCTCACAAATTGATTTTGCAGCGCAAGCTTGGTTTAGAGTTTAGGAGCAGACAATCTCTTGTTAAGATCAAAGCGGTGCTTCTGCCTTCTGACGCTGCCGAGTGCGGGCTTGGGGGTGAAGATGATGATTTATTTTTTCTTTCTTTCTTTTTGGTTCTGATGTTGATTCGGACCTATTAGGACTTGTTCTGTTTGTATGTTTATTTATGTCTGTGGGATCAGAATAATAACGGGGGAAAAATAATAATAAAAAAAAATCACACACAAAAAAAAGAGCCTTGTGCAAGCTCCTAAGGGAGGAAGATGGCACGTTTCTTCTAGGAATGCAAATGTCTTTTCTGAGCGACAGGAAAGGAAAAAGAAAAGCAGGCTTCTCGTATTCTTCCCCTTCCTCTCCTCCATCCCTCCCTTCCCTCCCATTCTGCCCCCCTTCCCTCCTTAGGACTAATTTCATGCCCCTTGTTTAAACATTAATTATTTAGCTCGAGCGATTTGCTAATAATTTGCAGAGTGGTATTTCTTGGAAGTTTAGGAGATGAGTCCCTGAGATGGTGCATCTTTCATCCGCCCCTCGCCCCGTCTGGCTCGGTGGCCTCGGTGAGATGTAATTGTAATTGGTGTCTGGGTTGGGATGACAGTGTCAGCCTATCATTTCAGGGTTTAGAGCTGTGCACTGGATAGCCAGATTTGTAATTATAATGTGCTTTACTCCTATTTATATTCAGCAACGTTCTCGCCTTGCCGTTCCTTTCCCTGGGAGCGGAAGATTGGGCTGGGGAGGGGTGGCTTGAAAGCAGTGAGAACCATTATTTGATCAGCAAACACCCTGATTCTCTGGGGAGCAGAGGGCCGAGGGGAGCGGCTAGCGAAAGTTACCGTTTTCTGTCCTGCAGCACGTGCCCTGAAATTTTTCCTGACAGAATTAAATGTGCTGCCCCCTTGAGCAGGAAAACGCAGACGTTTCCGTGCGTGGATCGCTGGAACGGCGTTACCCGTGCTGCGAGCCGGCGCTGCGCCGCGGCCGGGCTGCTGGGCGAGGGCTTCTCTCGTGATGGCCTCTTAAAGATGATTATTTAACGGTCCCGTTTTCCTCAAATGTGTCCCCTTGCAACTGTAGCTGCAGGACCACAAATAGAGATTTCCAGAGGGCAACAACTTGGTACCGCTGGAAGGGAGATCAGGATCAATTTCTAGATCTACTGTAATTTTCCGTGCAAGGGGAGAAGTTCATGTTAGAGAAGATCTGAGGGTTTGATTATGTAGAAAAAGTCCCGCTGGCCGCATCCAGCTGCGGCTGCAGAGCTGGCGGCGTGTCTCTGGCCGGGCCGGCGCTGGGCTGTGCGGCGTTTCAGGCGACCACTTTGGTAGCAAACAATTTTTGTGTTTCGGATATTATCCCTTCAGCCTATTTAATAGTTTTCTTCTTTCAATTCCATCACGTTATCTTTATTCACTTCGAAGGATTTCTCTTTCTCACAGGTCTACTTTCTGCAAATTCTTTAATGTAATTATATTTTTTTCCAGGCTCACCTCTGCAGCCGTGGCAGCGTACGGCAGCGCTGCCTTCTACCTCGTGGGATTTGAACCTATAATCCCACGAGAGGTGTCCTAATCCTGCTGCGGATTCTTGGGTGGAAGGTGTTGCCGGTTCGTTTCATTTCATATTCACGGGGCTCCTGTCTGCGGAAAGAAATATTAGTTAGAGCAAAGACTAGGTTCAAGAAATTCATGTATTTCTTGCACTGAGTTTTCTAAAGACCTGCTAAGGAGTCACTCATTCGCCCCATTCTCTAGTTCGGTGAGGAGGTCACTGCTGAAGGTCCAAGATTTACTCTGTCTAGCTCTTCGTCTAAAAAAAGTCTTTAGAAGAGAAAAAAAAAAGCAGGTGGGTGGGAGGGATGATGGCTCTAAAAGCTTTCGAAGCATGTGCAAGAAAATCAAGTGTGTTGACATGAAAAAGAGAAGGATATTTTGTAAAGAGAAACTGTGGAAAATAATTATTCCCTCTCTCTCCTTTGGTCCCAAGCTAAAAATATATGTATTTCTGTCCGCTCCATCCCTCTGTAGCATCATCTGTTGAGAAGGCAAGGGGTGAGGAGGGCAGGTACTTGGGCTTTCCGTACGCTTTCTGCTTCTCTCAAGCTTGTGACATCTCTGTGGGCAGAATCTTTAAAAAGCATCAATTTCAAAATACTGTGTTCAGAGTAGAACTGCTTTGCAGTTACCTGTGGCACCAAGGGATCTCTGATGGCCCAGCGAGCGCTCAGAGGTCCTCCAGCTATTTACACGTACGCTGGGAAGTAGAAGGGAGAAGCAGATTTGGGGATGTAGCCCCCAGAACGGACACAGGACGCGGTGTCACTGCTGAAGGGCGGCGGGCAGCTTGACCCAGGCCCCTCGCCAGCTCAGGCCACCCCGCGGGCTCCCCCGCCAACCTGCAGCCCCCCGCCTCGTGTCCCTCCCATCTTCAGGAACAGAGAGGGACCCTTTGCTCCCTACCAGACCTGAGCATCTCATGGCTGAAGAATGCTGGATGAACTACTGTACCGTCAGGTATGCTGGGCATGACATTAATAGATAATTTATATATAAATACATAAATACACGTATAAGTTTTGGCTACCCCACGTTGACCGTAGGTGGCTGTATTCCTGGTTTTCAATGGCTGCTTGGGAATGAATCCAGGACCAGAGCCACGGTTAAGAGCTTTGCCTTGGTCTGCTTCGAAGGAATTCAGACTGTTAATATCCTTACATTTATCTTTCTTAAAACCAGAATTAAAGGAAGCTTAGATATCCTTTGTTTACCTTTTTGTTTGTTTGGTTTTGCTTTGCGGTTCTCAGTGGGGGTTTTTTTTCCCCCCGTTGTTTGTAATCTAGCATACATCAGATTTCCGAGCGGTTGAGAGTTGTTAACAATTTCATTACAGAAACAGTTGGCAAGATTTTCCCTGCCAAAACTTCATATCTGTCCTGCAGGTAGCAACAGCTGCTCACAGCTGTTGTCAGTTAAAACATCTAGAGCAGCAGTTTCAGTTGAATAAAGCAAAATTTTGCTCATCTAGTGGTGTGTAAGAACCGAGAAGAATTCTGAAGCATCTGTCACAGCTGTTAACCCCCGAAAGAAACAGGAATGGGTAAAGAGCCTGAGAATCGGGTGAGGATGGGTGCCTTTTTGTAATTACTGCAAGAAATGGGACAATGAAGGACGTGGTTTGCGTGGGCAGGGCGCGGAGAGCCCGACCCTGCACCCTCTGTGCCGGTGACGGGAAACTTCATTTTCTCTTTTATGGGAAATAATCGCCGTGGGCCAAAACATTATGTGTCACAGGGAGCTAAAGGCAGATGGAACCTGCTCAATCTAATGGCTTAATTAGGACAATGTTTAATTCTATAGGTTCTCTTCAGCGGTCGTGATTTGCCCTCGGCGATGCTGTGTTTGGGAGACCTCCCCGCACACCGGTGGCGGTGGGAAATCCCCTTATTTTCCCCACAGACCTGGAGCCCAAATGTGTAACATGAAGCAAAGTCTTTGCTGAAGCGTGACTATCAGATCCGATAATTTTTCAAGCCAGATTATGAAATAATAAAAACTAAGTTAATGTCTATTATCCATGACCAGATAAAAGTACATATCTCAAATCATAAATTAAAATTAATCCTCCTTAAAACAGTTTTGCCTGAAAAAGCCAAATTGCCATGTGAGAAGCGGCATGGTTGGCAAGATGAATGAAATTGTTTGCTCTAGTCGCCGTTGGCCAGGCCTTTGGATGAAGCCTGGCCTCCCGTTTTGAGCCCTTCACTGAGGGGACCGGAGAGACACTGGAGATGAAAACCATGGGAATTATCAGAGGTTCCTAAAGAGGAAAAAGACCAAAAGAACATTAATTTAGGTACTGAAACAGATGACCGAGAAGACACATGGTCCCAGTTTGCAACTTTTCAAGCAGCAATGGAGAAGTGAAGAACATCCTTTGCTCTCCGAACCTCCCTGCAGAGAGCAGAGGGTACCACGACGCCCCAGCCTTTCTGACCGTGAGGCTGATGAAGCGTCGATGTGTTAACGATGCTTCGGGACGCTGTGTCTGAGCGGTTGGGGCATCGCCATCGCTAAATTGGCATTTGACGAACATCTGCCAGGGGTCCATTGGTATAATGTTCTGCTGGAGGGCAGATGGACGGAAAAAAGAAAAATCTACCAAGGAGGTGAGAGGACAAACCAAAAATAATACCAGGGGACAGAGAAGATACCATTAGCCAGGTCTGTCTTTCGTCTGGTCCCAGGGCCCTTTGCTATACGTGTTTCTTAAAAATCAATGACAACGTATAGCCAATCTACCAGGAAGAATTATTCTGATTTCTGGCTTGAATCATTCTGATGTGAAGTTGCTCCAAATTAAAGCAACTCTTTTGGATTTCAGCTACTATGTAGGAGATGAGAATCTGGCTTATTATATTTTATTGCTGTTTGTCTTTTTGCAAGACTACGTTATTGAGCTAGCTTTGTGACATTTATTTTTGTGTGTAATTGCCTAACTCTAGTAAAAAACAAAATCAACTTGCAGATACCTGCAAATTAAGATTTTTTTTTTTTAGCACATTGAAGGCATGCTTAATAACGCCAACTTTAAACCCAGCCTTTTCACAGAAATATGAAGCCATATTAACCTTAGAAATTAGCCTTGCATATGTAATACTGTGTACTTGCACTACTGTAGTTATCCTGAGCCTTTCCGTACTGAAATGCCACGAAGCCTTGCCTTCAGCGTGCAAGGGGCAGCTTTGTGTTGAAATCTGTATATAAACAAGAAAAATACAGTCTGAGTGTTACACTCCAAAGAGGGTTCAGTTTAGCCGGCGGTTTAGTCGCTTCGCCTGGTTTTTGTTCGTGGTTAGCGTGGGGTGGAGGGCAGCGGATCGGTTTGTGCTGTGACGGATGTTTTCCCAAAGCAAGGAGCTGCTCCTGCCCGCTGGCTTCCCCAGAGGAGCAGAGGGGCGAAGGATGCCATTCAGCCCGGCCGGCTTTGGGCACGGAGCGGTGCAACCCCGACTCTAGCACGTGGATTCGGAGGAGACCGTTTGGTAGGGAAGGTCCAGGTTTCCCTGTGGCTACGCGCAGGGGTGGAGCAGGCGCGCTTCGTTCTGCCGTCTCTGGAGCACCGCACGTCCCCTCGTGCGCGAGCAGGGAGTGATCTCGAGGCTCCCTTGGGCACGAAGCTCTGGGCTGAAGGCAGTCCTGGTAGCAAACGTCTAATGGGGGCATGCCTGCCTCCTGCCTCCCTTCCACCACAGCAATTTTCCACCAAGGACTTTTTAATATTTGGTGGCTTATTGTAAACCAGTCGTCTCGCTCTCTGTAAAGCTTGCGAGTTGCTGAGTGGTGCCGAGTGGAATGTGCCCCAGAAAACGTCGTGGGAACCAACCCTTTGCTTTCTGTAAAGGATGCCCAGCGCAGCCCGCACCCGCCTCGGGGGCTGCGGCCGGAGGGAGGGGATGGCAAGCTGCAGAGCATGGCGTGTGTAGCCCCCCACTCCTGCTTCCTCTACGGGCACAGAGGGTCTCCTGCAATGGCAGCACAGTCCGCAGCGACAAGCCGCAGGAGGGTATCCCCGGGACAGTGTCAAGCTCGGGGGGAGGAGGTGGCCGTGCCACCACCCTGGGACCCCACGGACACCCCACAGCCGCGGCTACGGCCAACTGACCGTGGTCACGGGGGCGATGAGCTACTGTGGTTTTTGGTTTTATGCACAATGGTCAATCTGGAATGCGGATTCCCGGTTCTGGGTAGGGGAGGAGGGGATTACCTGGCATACCTGTCCCCTCCGTGCTCTGTCTGCGACCCTCCGGTGGCTGTGTCAAACAGCAAACCAGCCAGCTGGGAACACCCTGGGATGTGCTTCCTCACCCTCCTGTTTTTCCTTCAGCAAATCTTCCAGCTCCAGCCATCACCTTGTTCCCCTTGTTTGCACAGCCAGCGTACCTGGGGCTGCTTGGCCAGGCCGGCCAAAAGAGCCGAATTTGCTAAATACGTGCCTCGCGTCCCCCTCGGTTTCCGGGATCCCTCTGCGCGCCGCTGCTTTTCTGCTGCCGCGTCCCTGGCATCTCGTTGTACTCCGGGTCGAGGCCTCTTGAGCCTTCTGGCTTAATAACTTCTCCGCTTCACCATCCAATATTATTAAAATGTATTTAGTATTCAGGGATTTAGATCCTGACCTTCTCTAATTATTGACACCTATTTAATTTCTCCTTTCATCCATGGCCAAGCCTGGTACAGCTGCTGTGGCACATGTATATACATCATTGTTGCCAGCGCAAGCTGATTGGCATTCATGCTTGAGCGTCTTTTTATTTTCTCCTTGGATGCTGGGAGCAGCCTGAGTAGCTCGGAAACTAAAGAGCTTCATCTATTAGGCGTGACAGATTTGTATTCAGCGGTAAATGCCTGACCTTGCTCAAACTCCCTCATCCATTCCCATCATCCCCTCCCAGATGAAAGATTCTGCTTAACTCCTGCTTCCTGTCTGTCGCCTTGGAAACGGGGACGAAGCGATGCAGCCCGAGAGAATCCCTAATAAGAAAATATCTCTGGCGTAAGAATAAAAACGCCTTGTGAAGAAAGGCGCTCGCCGCAAGCTGACACGCGAGGAGCTTTCGGGAGGAGGACCTTAGGAGGCAACCAAACCTGAGGAACGGAGTCGTGCTACCCTGTGGGGAAACAGCCCGATAAACAGGCTGAAATGCCAGCGCTCTCCTGCTGTGCCACGATACGTTTTAGCTTTAAGTTTCCACGGGGGTACGTAATGGGTAGAGCACTCGAGCAGCAAAGCTTGTGTTTCGGGTTTTGGTGCAAGGCGAGCAGGCACGGGGGGGGAAACCCTGCGTGCCCATCACCTGCCATCGCTTCCCTGCCCTTCCTCTCCTTGTAACGCTTAGCTTAGCGTACCGCCCCACCGCCCACCGTTTCCGGGTCTTAATGGTTTCCCAGGTCAGAACAAAAGTTTAGACTTCAGGTAAGTCTGAGTTTAGCCTGGAAACTTCTGTAGATTCTGGGTTTTGGAAGAGCTGCTTTGGAGTGATTTGTTGCAACGGGAAGCGCCAGCAGTCGAACGTCACAACGAACTTTCCTCCTGCGCGGTGCGCTCGGTTGTGCCCGCAGTCATTAGCGCGTGCGTGCAGTATATATCTCTGTAGGTTAACAACATTGAGCGAGAGATGTGTTGGTGTGGATTTACTGACTCACTGCGCTGGCTGGCTCCAGCGTCGAGCCCGGTGTTTTCAGCTCAACCGTTGCACTGGTTTTCCAGTCCCGAAGAATCCCAGATAACAAGCGGAAGGTTTGGGTAGGTCTGGGTTTTTTTCTGCCAGATTTGCTTTATCACATGCTCTGTATTTGCCAAACGGGATTACGCCGTGGACTGAGGTCAGGAATCTCCACCAGTTACTTCTGTGTCAATCTAGAAAATGTCTGTGTAAGACAAATTGAATAGTTCAGTCCATTGCATCAGTTGGTATGTTTTATCTTGACTTAGCTCACGTGAATTCATGCAGTTCTTGTAAGTCATTCCTGTTGCACATGGACAAGCAGTCCACACGCCGTAACTGAGCACCCATGGCTTATTTGGGTCACTGGGCCATTTTTGGGATGGCGAGGGAGCGCGGGGCCCTGGTTATCTCCCTCTGGGCAGCCGGAGCAGTCGCTGGCAGGGCAATCGTCTGTCCCGGCTGATGGAGCCGGCGGCGGAGGCTCTTCGCGGTGGCTTTGAAATGGCTTTCTAAAGCAACGCAGCGCAGTCGGATGAAATACCACGTGTATTTTATTATTCCTGGGGTTTGTGCCGCCCTTGTTATGGTTGTGTACATGAAAGGAGGAGATTCGGAAATTTAATGTGTAGCACGTGCTGAGGTTAAGAGAGGACAGAATGACAGAGTGGTAAATAGCAAAGGGTGTTACAGCCCTCTAGCAACAGGTTTGATACTGGGGCAAATTGTTGAACTGCTTTTTGTAATGTTAGAAAAAAAAAAAGTGCTGTGCTTATCCTGCAATATATGGTTAAGGTTCTCGTTTTGAAATAAGGAAGCAAAAACTATCATAGTCACTTTATCATGCAGGGTATTCTTGCCTATGGTTTCTTGGCTTCTTTCACAAAGAAGAGACGTGGTAAAAGTAATTAAAATATATCTGGGAAAAATTTACTCCTGCAAAGGAGTAGAGAGAGTTGAAATGCTTGGGAAAAGAAGGAAAATATGCTTGTAGACTTATTGCAAGAGGATATTCATGATTAAATAGATACCACTATTTATCTATTAAATAGATAATCAGCTAGATAATATTTAAGATGAGTAGCTGAGTTGACAGAATTAAGAGGTGAAGCTGGATCATTTAAAGCAGGACAAGAGAAAAAGTATGAAAATACTAAAAGGAGAAAAGAAATTAAAATATCTGTATTTGACTGGATGTGAGTAAAACAACATAACGTTGTGCAAGGCTTTAAGCTCTTCTTCCACATAGCATTTGTGAACTGAGCAGACCACAGAATTCGTGTAGTGGGGAATTCAGATATTTCAACACTTACTTTCAGGCTAAATCTTGAGTGAGAAAACGGAAGCTGTCTAGAAGTGACAACTGTGAATGTATATATTGCTCTGCTGATGTTAAAAATTGGCAAGTGAGCAACTTCTGAAAGTATTAATAAACATGGTTTACACTAGCAAGAGGGGTAGGGGGAAGTAAGGTAATCTGACCCAGTTATCTGTTCATAATGAATTAAAAGATAAGAGGTATAATAGCTGCAGAGAGGGCTCTATGGAAATGATGGCTTGAGAAAGCAACCTGCTCCCCTTCCTCGATGTGATTGCGCGTTTGATCGATGGAGGGCACCACGCAGGCTCTGGTGTGTGGAGGGTGCTCGGCTGGAGCTGCCCAATGAGCTCGTTCAAAACAAACACCACTCGCTCTCAAAGCAGCATGTGTTTAATGGATTAAAAATTGGCTCTTGACTTGGGAGTCGCCACTGGGTGCGTATGTTGGCGGTGGCATTGAGCAGAGGTTGTCATTGGTCCTGATGCTGTTCAACACCTAAGAGGAATTGCCTCTAAATATATATTGACTCTATATATAAATAAAATAAATATGAACTACTTATTACTGGAGCTAAACGGGTTAGAGACGGACACACGGAATGACTTGGACAGTTGAGTGAACTAAGCCTAGTCAAACAACATGTTTTAACTATAGACGATTACAAAATTATACATATAGGAATAAGATAGCGGCAATACCTAAAGAAATACCGTAGAAAGCAATCGCCCTGGAAAGGACGGAGGAGAAACACCGTGTTCAAACAGGAATCCCCACGAGTGCTTTGAAGAAGAGGGATAATGCATTAAATGCATTAATTTAGGTATCTAAGCGGAAGATTAGGGAGCTGCTGTGATGCCTCCCCAGAGCACCCGCAAGACCACCTCTAGAGTCAGGGCTGGGTGTCTTTCTCCAAGGAGGGGTTCAGCTGGCTTTCTCCAAGATACCTTTCAGCTACACACAAATCATTTAAACATGATGCTGGGTGCAGAATCCATGGTGCGTCCAGTGTTCTATTACTGCAGAGATGCAACCCTGAGAGCTGCCTGTTGGAAATCTAAACTGTGTTTGGAAAGTGAGTTTGGCCCAGCAGAGAGAATAGATGTCTGTCTGAGAGACAGAGCACCCAAAAATGTTTTACTGGGTTGATTTAAGATAAAATATTTTCATTTAGTTGGCAAATATGAAATCAAGTTAAAATGAAATTAATATTTTTTTTTCCTGAAGAAAACCAAAACATTTAAAAAAAATTTCAGATTTGTAGAGATTGCTATGTTTGTTGGAAATGCTTTCAGAGATTAAAATTCATTCGGGTAGGATTTTGGAGAGGAGGGGTGTTAATGGTGGAGGGAAAGGTGTTTTCTTTTTCCGGGAGCCTTAGCGGGATGGTGAAAAGGCGTATTTTGCTCTTCCTGTGTTACAACAAAATTCATTGTTTGTGTTGATAGATTAAACAGAGTATAGGTAGCTGGATTAGACAGAATGCATTCTGTGAGACCAGCTGTGTGGAGGAATCTGTCACGTTTAATGATGTGTAGTGTACTCTCATCTATATGATCATTATTTTTTTAAACAGGGTACTGAAGATGCCATTATAGAAAGCTCTTCTATTATGGGAATCTCTGAAGAGATAGAGGGGAAGGAGCTATAATCGATGGTAACGGAAGGGAACTATTGAAATAAATAAGTCCTACTGAAGGTTTAAATTAAAGGGGGGAAAAAAAAATGCCCAAGTACATTTGCAAGCCTGTTTGTAGACAGCTGTTACTTCACAGAAGCTGTAACGCAAGGTCTTTGTAACCTTGACAGAATTTGCTGGGGCAATCTCTGTATGAAGAGGAAAACACTTTTCCAATATGTTAGTCACACCCTGGCTTTCCTTCAGCATCAGATATGCATGAGTATTTTCCCAGCGTTTTGTCTTTTGTTAAAACTATTGGGCTGTATTCTGCTCTACACATGACATGTTCCGATTTTGTACCAGGAGCTTTGTGCATTTTTTTTTTGCTGTAGCAAGGAAAGGGAAAAGAGCTGTGTCCTCTGCTGAGCCGTTTCGGATCCGTCTGGGCCGGTGATATATTATGGATGCCGGATCCAAAAGCACGCTTGTTTGTTTTGGCTCTGCTTTCAAGACCCTTGTGCCACAGAATCAATATTGTTTAATGTCAGTCTTGCCAGCTCTTCCTTTCTTTTGGGAATGAAATTAATTTTCTTCAACTTGGCATGTATAGGACAACAGCGTCTCCCCTGACCTCCCGCATGAGCGTATGCAATTATCCTAAGAGTGGAGGTTGTGAAGGAAACAGCTTTTAAAGCATTAGACATGGCAGCTTTGGAACATTAGCAAGCACTAGGCTGAGGCAGTTCTCCCGTGGTACTACCCGGTTTCTAACCTCTGTTGGATAGGCCAAACGTAGGTATTTTCTTTTCACGGAAGACATTGCTGGCATAAAACCTGCACTCAGCTGGTCCTTCATAACTGATGAAAATCCCCTTCCACGTCAAGACTCCTTGGTCATGCCACACAGGGCATACCTGAAATGCACGGGGTTTTATCCATGATTTGTTGGCTTCATCACGCAGAGCATGGAGTTTCCAAAGTCTAGAAAAGTAGCGTTTAGGATTGTTTTTCCCCTGTAATCTTTTAAATTATCTGTATTTGATTAGATGGAATTTTTAACATGCACTATAAAGCAAACGGATTGCAAGCTGACCATTAAAAAGCTGTTCGTAACCCACCCCCCTCCCCAGCTCCTCTTAATCTGATCTAAATCTTGATTATCGGAACTATTCTCTTAAACTTTCCGTGAGTTATATGTTTCCATTGCCAGCCCTGGAGCAGTGGCGGTTTTTGTTTTGTCTTTTCAGCTTAGCTTGAATTTTTTGAGGTTGGAAAACGTAATGCCTTTTTGCTGTAGATGGATTATTTTCTTATCAGTCTCTGCCAATTTCTGTTCTAACACTTAGTTTTTTGCCATCACACCAGACTAGGGAGAATTATTCTAGTGTGCCCACAGCTTGAATGTACTCTTTGGTCTACTCCCGAGTTTTGCTGGAGGCAGTTTGTCTGCCTGTCGTTTCCTACGTTACCCCGATGACCTGAGAAAGAAAGCACAATCTGTAAAGCAGAAAATGGTATGCTGTTTAAAGAAATGTTTTACATTAAGCAAGTCTTATCTTTTTTTTTTTAAAAAACTTTATTTGAATATATGAATTTGTAACTATATCATGGAATCGTTTACAGAATCACAGAATCATTAAGGTTGGAAAAGACCTTTAAAATCCTCAAGTCCAACCATCAACCCAACCCCCGTGACCATAAACCATGTCCCGAAGCGCCACGTCCACACGTTTTTTGAACACTTCCAGTAATGGTGACTCCACCGCTTCCGTTTAGGTGGGAAAAGCCCTTGAAGATTGAGTCCAACCATTAACCTAGTATTGCTAAGGCCACCACTAAACCACGTCCCTAAGTGCCACAGCTACATGTCTTTTAAATACCTCCAGGGATGGTGACTCAAACCACTCGCTTTTCATTTAGGGAACATCCCATAAATCTCAGTAGTTGTAGCTACGCTAGGAGTTTGTTATTTTCTCCTGCTGTGATATTTCCATTCATAAGGAGAGAGGAGCAAGCATTTTACATTATGTCTTTTCTTCAAGAGAACTCCATGAAGTTTGCTATGACTTACCTGGTATCCGAAATCAATTTGGTGCATTTTACACCTGTCAGGAAGGGAATACGGAGCCCCGGTTTGCTCTGCTCTGTGCCGGAGCCCACACAGAGCTGGTCTTGGGTGAGCAAGCCTCAGTGATTCTTCCTTCTCCTCGTGCCTGTCTAAATCACCAAGGATCCAAGAGGATCCTTCTTGCCACTTACCAGACATCGCTTGGGTCTGCCTTTTTGCTCATAATGTTTTCTAGTGCCTGCACAGGTTTATTTTTGTCACTACACCATTCTTGCCACATCCATATATTGTCTTAAGATTGCTGTCAAAGCTATATGTAGGCGTGCGAGGGATACGTTAAGTATGGCCATGCGTCCCGTTGCTCGTTCAGCTCGCTGATGCTTCGTTTCTCCACTTTCTATGTGTTAATTTGCCAGAAGCGACAACAGAAGCTGGAACTCCCCTTACCTGTAGTAATGGTAATGGTTTCTGCATTCCCTACTGAGAATTAATTGACAGTAGGCAATTAAATGAAGGCATATTAGTCTGAGATAATGCAATTACCAGAAGCCTTCTCTCTTTAGCTTCTTCCTAATAAATTATTAAAGGAACATGGCTTAATATTGTGTTGCAAAGGTCTCTGCTGATGGCCACTTTCTTGAGCTGGGGTAGGATGCAATCCTTCTCTGCCGTCGGAGTGGGGCTTTGTTTTACTGCCTGATAGTTTTCAGCTTGTCTTTCACCACTGCAAAAGGTGCACCATTGCCGGAAGGCGGCTCACAGGCAGTATTTATAGTTGGTGCATACAACAAAATTTAACTACGATTTTAAGTCCTCTTCTGACCTCACTTACAGATGTCTCTGGCTGCGAGATGTAGCTCTGTTGCGGCACTTGCTCGAGATACCAGCTGGTAGAGCCGGCACGGAGAGCAGCACTGCTGCATGGACACAGGTCTCTGCCCAGGTTAATGTGAACTTCTCAGCTGGCTGAGTAAGCAGAAGTGATACCGTAGTAATGGGGTTATATCGCTTTGAGTACATCGAGAGCTTCTGCCCAGCACTGGGAAGGGTAAACACCCTGAAGCGGTTTCGGGATTGGGCGCTTCGCAATGTGGTGTGACGCCTTCGGTGAACCGGGCTGTATTTCAGCACTGCAATAAGAAAAGACAACGTGAGCATATAGTTAGTGTCCCTTTGTGATGGTAACAAAACATAACGTATTCATTTTCATGTGGATTTGATGACTTTCAGCCAAATACGCATTAACAGCACCAGTTGGTAGGATTCGTTTCAAGCCTTGGCAATGCCCGGTCTGAAAATGATACCCGCTTTTAATGAAAACTTCCCCCTTGCCTTATTGCCGCATATGAGCGATGCCAACGGAAATGGAACGAGATTTAAATGGCTGTTTTCTGCTTTGCAGAAGATGGTTAGCATGCAGGAGAATAGCAAATGTTTGCCAGCAACATAATGCGCTCCCCAGAGAACCAGCTCCTGCATAAGTTAGCAGGCTTTGCGTGGAAAGGTAATTCCATACAGTAAGCAAGCGAAAATGATTTTGCTCTCTCGCTCTGGCCCTTATATAGGACAACCTGGAGCAGGTAGAGGGCAGGTCTATATGTCGTCAGCTGTGGAGGTGCAAAACTCAGAAGCTCCTTCGGAAAGGAGGTAAAAAGGGGAGTTGTGCGGCAGCACTGCGATGGAGATGAAGCTCACGGCTCTTCGGGGCTGCAAAAAGAGCAGCAGCCCGTCATTGTTTCAGAACCTCGTGGTGGATTATTTACATGCAGATCAGCCCCGGCGTGCTGTGCTGAATTGCTCCCGTATAGAATAACTCAGGCCTTCAAATCACTTTGAATAGCTTGGGCTGGAGCTATAGATTTCTGCAGGCGCCTCTGCTTGATTACTTTTCTGGTTGGATTCACAAATTTATAACAATAAGTTAGTTCATTTACTTTGGGCCAAATGGAATGCACGTGAAGGAATTTTATGTGTCTGATTTAAAAAAAAAAAAAAAAAGTGTTCAAATGTAATGATTACCTTGAATTTTGAGAGCTTAGACCCACTGCAGTCAGGACGAGCACAGAACCCCGTGCTGGCTCTGGCCGCCGCGCGAAGCAGCGCTGCTCGTTGACCCCATAGCTCTCATTTACCTTGTGCTTGGCGCGTGTTTTTGCAGGCTTTCTTAAGGACTAACGCGTGAAATGGTTTCTGTGCTTAGATTTTGATTTAGTATTCTCATGGTCAGCCCCAGATAATTTCCTGCTTAGAAACCAGCGCAGTAGAACTACACAAACATGCAGCCTCACCATTTCCAATCATATGGATGAGAATTTGTTCTTTTTTTTTTATTATTTTTTGTTTGTTTTGTGTTTACAAGAAATGTTGATTTTTGCCTCATTTTTCTTGATCAGGCAGAATCATTTCCTGAATATCGTTTCTGCATTTGTGCTTGTTTCTTCTTTATCAAAATGGTTGTATTTAATCAGCAAGACCAACGTGAGCTGCTATCAAAAGTTGGGTAGCAGCGTGAGCTGCAGGACACCTGTAGCCTCCCTGTTGTTGCTAAGGCACCTCCATGAGCCCTGCCTCATGTCCACCCCCAAGTGCTGGATGAAGTCCTCACCAAGCCACCTCTCTTGATGCCATGTGAATATCTCCTAAAATGCAACTTATACACTGTATTTCTTACTTTTCGTAGCAGTCATTATTCTAGCATGTAGGTGGCTTTCATAAACATCTCAAAGACTTCTTCTGGATGTCTGTTGTCATCCTTATTTTTTCCTACAAGGAGAACCCCAGGCTGGAACTGCTTAGGAAGGCTCTGACTGGAAACAGCTCCCAGGGAGGGCCTGATCTGCCACTCATGAAGCCACTTTGCATTTCCCATCTGCAGTATCAGGGAAAACTTCTCAAGCAGCAGGAGCCTCCTCACGCTCCAGTAGGATGTTCTTCCATGCTTAGAATAGCCACCAGGATGGTATTTACTCTCATTATTAGATATTTTTTCTTTCATCCTTCCCTGTCTCGAGGAAGATTGAGGGTTAGTGTCTTTCTCACTATGCTAAGATATGTTCCTCTCTTTCAAGCTGTCTTATTTTCGGAGAACACAACTCCAGTTTTCTAAGGCTACTGTCTGAAGACGATGGATGTGGCTCCTTCTCAGGAGTGACTTCCGATGGAGCAGGTAATCACCTGTGTGTGCACGTTGTCTTTGTTCCCATGGGCTTCCAGTTCAAGGAGACAAATTAGCTAGTCCTTAAGGTTCCTAGTTGCTAGCCTGACATTTCTGAGCACGTGACACAGTATGACGTTTTTACATTATGACACACGATAAAAACTTATTTCTGGGTCTCGAGTACCTGTAAGGTATATCTTGCGCTTTTTCAGCTACTCAGGACCTGACCTAGCAATCAAGTAGTGGGTTTGTACTGGGTCTTTGGTTCGTGGCACTTCGGGACATGGTTTAAGGGGCATGGTGGTGTTAGGCTGACGGTTGGACTTGATGATCTTAAAGGTCTTTTCCAACTTCAATGATTCTGAGATTCTATGTATAAGAATAATCTTTTTTATTTTTCCTCATCTATTCCTTCAACTCCAGGGTTTGTACGGACAGTTCTCCAAGTCTTTCTTTCATGCTTATGTGTCCGTACCTTTTGTGGAGAATATATCGTCATACTGTAGTGATCTTTGTCATCACAGTCTGCAAGGAGTCAGTGATTTTTTTAAGGTTGTTTTTTTTTCTTTCTTTCTTTTAAATGGTGCTTCCTTTTTCTGCATAAAATATGTATATTTTTTCATTTGCATAAAAAAATCCATTGTGTTTCCATTTTTATTTTCTGACTGCCTTGCATTTTCATTAGCCTAGCTTGCTGTGTTAGTTGCACTTGACTTTCCAGAATTCAATATCAGTCACAATTTTAAAAAATATGAATTTCTGATTTATATTCTGTCACCCTTATTGTATGATGTCATGGAAATTGTTTTTTTTTTCAGCAAGGTCTATAAAAAGATTTTCTTAAGTTCTCTGAGTTCATGAATCCTTTCAGAAATGTGTTTATTGCTTTTTCCCTCCAAAAAATACTCATCCCACTTTAAAGTCTGAACTTCAGAAACTCAGAACTATGAAATCTTTAGGTGAAGAAAATGCCATTCTTCCCTTGTCATTCAGCCAGAGAATTTCCATTTTAGATCACAAAGCTTGCAGTAAGACATGGGAAAGGAAAAAAACCCTGCAGGTTTCCTCCGTATTTCACTGGGTATCCTTTCCCACATTGCAGAGCAAAGTTTCAGACTGACTTTAAATTTTCAAGCCAAGATTAAACCTCCATAAACGTCTGGACATCTTGGACAACTTCTTTTATGCACTAGCTTTCACTGTGGAAGTGAGTTACTTTCTGAGAGGTTAGAGATTTTGGTGGCACAAACCATGCTGCTTTGGCTTTGAGCTCTCGCAGCCTGTGCTGAAGAGCCTCGACAGTGAAATATTTAGTTCCATTTTCCTTTCAGTGAATAGCTGGAAAACAACTCCGCTGACGGGGTTGGTGATTGTTTACATCTGACTGCAATCTTTGGTGAATCATCTTTCATAAGTACTGTGGGGAAAAAATTATTTATTTTTCTGTCGTCTTAACTGCAGCTTGAAATACCTCAATTGAAAACACTTTCTTGTTCTTGAACCAACTTAATCATGTTTTGTTCCATTGCCTTGTTTCAACTTTTCCCGTTTAATAATGAGAGGGACGTATTCAGATATTTTCCTTCTCCACTGATGTCTCTCCAGTTCCAGCCTTGCCGTTAACACCCGGTCTAGGGCCGCTCGTTGACGATGGCATTGCTGATGAGAGTTGTCCCTTGTCTGAGGGGATGCGAAGGGTGCTCATTTTGGTGGGGGTGGTGGAGCTGGATGCTTGTTCTGATGAGGGATTCTCCCACCGCTCCGGGTGGCAGCTCCCTCTCCCTTTCTCCTTGAAAAAACTTCTAAAGGTCTCGGGCTCATCCGAATGCAGCAATGTCTCGCTCTCTCTTTTATCTCAAATTTCTTCTCAAGACAGGAAAACCACTTCTGCCTGGCTCTGAATAATAACGTAGAGCATGGAGAGCCCCGTTGATATCAAAGCATTTGCAGCGTAAGCACAGTTCAGTATGAATAAGGATACCGTAAGTCATCCCTCCAACATGAAATGTTTCGCTGTAGTTTTTAATTCTTTATAGTTTTACACGAGCCTACTTTGTACCTTTGAAAACAAGGAGTTTGCCCTTGACTTCAGGCGAAAGAGGTGCCAAATCATACCTTAGACTATTTTAAACTGAGCCGTAGAGGACTTAATTTTTTTCTTTTTTTCTTTTTGTTTGTTTGTTTGTTTGTTAAGGAGTTTGTTTTCTCTGCTTTCGCATGTTAGAGGACTATTCCCTCTGGTAACAAACTTAATGCAGGGCAGTGTAATAAACTAAAAGCAAATTAACTGTGTTATTCTAAATTCTCTTTCATCGTACAATCAATCTTGTAATTTTCAAAGGAAACAGTATAAAACTTGCAAGACTAATAATCATAATTATTATGAATAATGAATCCTGAGATGTTATTACACAATAAAAACACACCCTCCCATGCTGTGTCTTACTGTTCAATTATTTAAAAGTCCCTGACAATTACAAACTTGCTTTCAGTCTGTCTTCTTATATGATGAACTGTAACCCCAGCCACAGCAGCTTTCTCCTTTTTTTTTATCATTGCAGTTCAAAATAAAATTGCATTTAATATTTCAAAAGGAAGGATTCTTTCTTTAGTCCTCCAATTTTTCTGCTAAGAAATGCTATTTTATTTCAAAGCATTTTCCAGGAGAAAAAGAAAGCAAGCAACATTTCAAACCAAAGCACTGTGATTATGTTCTGCAAGGAACAGAGCTGGGGGAAGAGGATTGTGTTGTCAGCTTCTTAAAAAAAAAAAAAATTAACTGTACTGAAAATCTGAATTATGTATTAATATTTGCCCAAGTTGATAAGAATTCTTATTATATATTATTATATCTTATTATATATTATTATATAAATATGTTTTAATAATATATAATTATAATATGTTATAATAAGATGTATTTTATATATATATCTTATTATATACTGCTTATAGCAGTAAGTCCTCTCAAACCACAACGTGTCAGAGCTGCTCCGTTTTCCAGCACCAGTCAGCCCTGGCCAGGTGTTGCAGGTAGCTCAGCAGCCCCACAGGCAGCATCGCTCCCCAGTTTTTTGAGAGAACCAGGGATGCAATAGCTTCCATTATTCAGAAAATGTTTATTATAGCGGTGAAGGGTCTTTCTTATAGGTTTTTTTTTTAAAAAAAAAAAAAAAGGAAAATGTTTGTACAGGTTGCATGGAGAGTTGTGTGCAAAGAGTGATTTTATTTGGTTCTTTCTGCCATCTGTTCTAGTCTCAGCCTCACCTCCCAGTCCCTCCGAAAGCCCCTCAGCCTGTGCTCCCAAACTTCACCTCTGTTTTACTCTGATCCTTTTAAGGTCTTTCATGGATTATTTAGGTAACTTGCAATGTGCAAGAACAGGATTACCAACTTGGGCAGACCGAAGGCTGCCCTAACAGCCCTTAGCGGGATGCGTGGGGAGGAGCCGAAGATGGGGGCAGGCTTCCCCAGAAGACGCCGTCGTGGTTGACCATCACCTACTGCTTCCCTCCTTGGTGGTGCCCATCTGTGCTGCCCCATGTGGGAGCTCCACCGGAGGGCCCCCTCCCTGCCCGCCTTGCCCCTCTCGTGTGCGGGTTTTGTAAACTACTCCGGGTGGCAGCCCACGTTCCTCGCCGAGGGGTCAGCCTCGTACATGTGGGCGGCATCAGGCTCTTCCTTGCTGGCAGGTCTCACGTGCTTACTGTGTCCGTTTGTCCAGGTGGAATGGGATTTTTCTTCAGTAATGTGTAACTTCAGCCAAAATACATTTTTCCGGATGCCCTACATGATCGTTCAGTAGAATTATTTCCAGATCAAATTTTGACTTGGCAACTCCTATATGAAGTAAAACAGTTTCAAAATAATTTTTTTCCCCTGTACCGAGTAAAATATTTCTCCCGTTAGATCCCCCGTATCCTTTTTGCAAAATACTAGTGGGTGGTTCTCCACTGAAAACTTGCAACCTAATAGGTGGGAAAAAGGTTGAAAATTACAGGTGATTGAAGAGAGAATTAGAATGGCAGAAAGCCAGTAATTTTTAAGATGCTACTGTAACTACCACTATTATGTATAATTCTTTTTAAGTCTATGGCAAAGTAGATAATGTTAACAAAACTATTAGTATCACTACACACCGCTATAACTATCACTCCTGTTGTCTCAGAGTAACTGCTTTTCTAATGGGGCACAGTGAGTTTCATTAATGTATAGATTAGTTCTGCTGGTTTCTTGCTTTTATCTGTAAATTCAATATCCTAGAAAAAAAACCTTACCTTAAGAAATATGTAAGATATTACTATATTTTTTCAGTGCTTTCTACCATGATAATGGTCTCAGAATTAGTATTCAACCTATCTGATTGCTGTTTTTTAAACTGGCTTAGGTGGGGAACTAACGTTTAGAAAGCACAGGGTACGAAAATCTCTGCTGATTCTTTTTTTCTGTGGCAGCACGATCTGCCATTGAGCTTTCTAATAGGTTTATTATAGATTGGTGGCACTAATTCTCTCAGGTTGGGAATCCTCTTAATTACTGATTTTGTTACTCGTATGGTGGAACAATTGTTCTGGGAGCAGTGTAAGCGAGGAAGCCTCCTTTCCGATGGACTTGCGTCCTACGAGCCTGTGCCTTGAAACCACGGGCATCTTCTCTGGGGTCCGTTTCTGACCCCTTCTGCCACCCCTGGAGCACGTCCCGGTGTCCCCACCCGAAACGCAGTCGGCCCCACCACTTTTGCTGTCCCTGAGTGCCACCTCCCAAGAGGCAGCTGATAGGGGACCACGTTTTTGGTAACAAGCCCATGCGTGAGGCTGAAGAGCCATTGAGTTCCTGTGGAAGCCTTTTGATCGGAGGGGACACTGCACCCAAGAATTGATTTTCGTTAAACTTGTGATGACTTCCTTTATTTGAGATCCCTCATCTCTTGAGAAACTTGGTTAGAATTGGCCAAAATGCAACAGCTGCCAAAGAGGGTTTAAAAGAGCCAGGTCGATGATCATTAAGATTTCTTTCCTTAAACATCAAAGCTAAAAACATAAAATGGCAAAAACTGCCATGAAAGATGATTTCATATAGAGGTTTCAATCTAGGGCTTAAATTTTTGCTTTCAGGGGTAAGGACTTTTCGCATTTCTGTGTCTGGCCATTCTGACAGTCAATGAAATATTTAATTTTCTGTTCAGTCTCTCTTTAGCACTGGCTGAGGTCAGTGCTTCAGCCTCCTGCAGTGTAGCAGCAGCTGTAATTTCAGTACGTGTTTAGCTTGTCCAACCCGACGTGGAATACAGGTGTCCGGTTGGGAGGGGGGGGTCAGCGTACCTGTCTTCCAAAAACTAGTCTAGGGAGTTAATACAGACTTTTCCTGAGTTAGATACGAACAGAGCGGCAGGTCTGTCTCAGCAGTAAGAGCTATTCCTTCCAGGAGCTCCTGAAGGCACGTGCACAGTGGGATGCTGAGCCTGCCCGCTTACCTTGGAGGTAGCGGCCGGGTCACCTGCTGACTGATAGAACCTTTTACTGTTAAAAAATTACATGGCTGCAGATTACCTGTATGCTGGGTGCAGTCATACAGTTTATTTTTAAAAGCGTGGAAGGTCAAAGTAACTGCAAATCTCTCTCTCTTGAAAGCGCTATCCTCGCGATGGCTTGGCGTGCAGCGCGCATCTCGCACAGGGAGGGCACCTGGAAGTTTTCCAGCTCCCGGGTGATTTTGCTTACTCCGCTGAAGATTCGCAGGCTTTATTAAGCCAGTCATTGCTACGGTACGGGGAGAGGAAAGAACCCCGTGCAACAACCTCATCCTGGGTAGGCGTTGCCTTTGCTTTACGTTAAATACGTCTCCGTTAAGGGTGCCGCTCTTCTGCGGCAGACTTCTCGTCTCGCTCCTGACAGACCTGTTGGAGCTCCTGGCGCTTTGACGAGTGGCAGCGGAGATCCCGGCGGAGCTGCGGGATGGCGCCGGCGCACCGTGGGCTTGCTGATGCATCGTCGCGTTGCGATTGCCACCCAGCTCTCTGCGCCGTCGCGTCGCATCACGGCTGCGCTGGCCCTCAAAGCTGGTCTTCTAGGATGTTTTAGGCTGCGGAAGAAATAAGGGTTATGCGAGTGTACCGTCTCGGTGTCCATCTGTCTGCCTCTGCCTCTCGCCTTCCTTCCTCTCCTTTTTAGTTATTTATCATCAGTTGAGCGATTTAAAATGCTTGTAGAAAGGCTGAAGATCACCCTCTAAAGCTGCCGGGTGGGCAGAGGAGGACCGTTGGTGTCAGCCCCGGAGGTGCGTGCCCCGAGGCGGTGGGCTGGGCAGCTGTGGGAAGGGGAAGGGGGGGGTCCCTCCAGGACCCCTCCATCTAGCTTTGCGAAGCACTGGGAACAGCTGGGGGACGTGGAGCTTTCGGGGCTGCACCAGGGGCTGCGCATCTGCGAGTTGTTGGCTGATTTCACGGCTCGCCCTGTTCCTCTGCGGTTCTCTCCCAGCATCTTGCTGAAGGTGATGGCACATGCCTCACAAAAAATGAAAGCGTTTAAGAGCTGTCCAGATTATTTAAAATCTCACTTTGTGCATTCCAGGAAATTTGGACTCAGATGTTTCTCTTCTCTTTGTTTATTTCCAAGCTGGATGGTGGCATTTATTTCACGCAATTTTACACAGAGCATACAATAAAATGATGGGCTGAATAGGAAATTCGAAGTGACTGAATTGATGCAATTCCTGTGTCAGGAAAAAGGTAGTGGTAAGAGCAAAGTAGTTGTGGCACCTGAGCAATTGCAGGTGGAAAAGGTGTCTTAGATCCTCATCAGTCTCTTTTGATACTTTTATTTCTGTAAGATCTGAGCATTTTACGTTACTGAATTTACTTACATGTTCACTCCTGACTCAAGCTAAGTGATTTGGGAGCTTTTTTTATTGCCTGCCTGAGGAATGCTGTATCTTGTAATTCATGTCATAAAAAAGCAATGAAAAATAAGTATGATTATTTCATTGTGCAAATGGGAAAAGATAGGAGCAGTGTAAGAGAGATGTCATATGCTACGCTGAAAATCTTGCAGAGCTAGCAGATGAACCCGGCACACCTATAATCCAGGCAAAGTACCTGTATTACACAGCTGTCTTCTCTCCTGTCTCTGGTTTGGGCTCTGTGGTCAATATGTAGATGGTTTTGGTGCAGGTCAAAACTGGTCCTTTACAGATGAATGTTGTTTGCAATAAAGCAGCTCATGAGTTTGTCTTTGCTCTTTCCTTGGCTTTCATGTGGCCAAGACATGGCAGCTGCTCAGTAAAGCAAGGCCAGTTGGAAGGATTTTGCAGTTTGTCAAAAGGCCTAACAAGTGTTGTGGACCGTAGTTCCACTGGGGAACTCAAAATACCTCTGTGGGAAAATTGCTGTAAAAGGCTTGATTATTTTATTTTTCAGTTCATCGCAGTGTGTAGCAACAGAAGTGGGTGCTGTAGGGGTTTGTTAAGATCATAAAATCTTTGGGTTGGAAGGGACCTTTCAAGGCCATCTGGTCCAACCCCCCTGCAGCGAGCAGGGACATCTTCAGCTAGATCAGGTTGCTCTGAGCCCCGTCCAGCCTGACCTGGGATGTTTCCAGGGATGGGGCATCAGATTCATCATGGGGAGCAGCTCCCTGAGCAGCGTTAGTTAGCGGGGTCTGGGAACGGGCTTGTTGTGGCCAAGGCAAGTTGGGGAGATACGTCTCCTCTCTGCAAGACAGGTGAGCAGGAGGCTGAGGCAGGCTGAGCAAAGTGTTTTAGGGAAAGAATAATAAACAGCCAGTGAATTGAGGTGCTAAGCCTTAGCAGATACACGCTGGAGGAGAGGGGCGGCTGAAGGAGATGCTCTGAGCCCGTGCGGTGTAGAAGCCTCGGTGTGGTCACCGATGTGGAGGCAGCACATGGCTGATTCATGGATTTCCTACAAAAGGCAGGTAATTTAAAGAGACTGGGAAATCCAGTATCTTTCAATTTTTTTCCTTCAAAGCCGTTCCCATCATGTACCAGCTTTGAAAACCTTGCACGTTTAGGAAGAGCTGCTACAAGAAAGTTCGATTTGATTTTTGGGAGTAAAAAAAAATCAAGCTTGCAGGTTACTACCTCATGATGGCGTGATTTTGCTGCTGGTGGAGAGAGGTCGGTTTGTCAGGTTATCCACATGTATTTTAATGAGCTACGATAAAATTCTGCTTTCCTAAAGCATACCTTGGAGTTGGCCTTCCTGATACTTCATGGCTGCCCCTGCAATTGTAAGGTCCTAAAGCTTGCAAAAAAGCTCCTAAAGAGTACAAGATAATGCTTCAGTAGTGGCAACACTCCATATTTTATATTATCCTCCAGACTGAGCTTTGTCGTCGTCTTCCTTGTTTTCCTTCATGCTCTTTAAACCCTGCTTTGAAGATGGCGTTATTGATTTTTTTCCTGGTCTTTTCTCCGGTGCTTGTATGAACTCTGCACTGCTATGGACACACTTGGATTCACAGTCCTCTACTTTTCAGATGAGGAGGAAAGGTGCAGAAAGTTTCACCTCAAAAGCATCCCCATTAGCCACGCATGGCTGCTCTGCAAATTCACACTCGTGTCATTGATTTTGATAAATAATATGCTGAACAAATCAGGTAACATATACCACCTTCTGCCAGAACTTCGAGTAACATTGAGAACTAAAATTAAATTTTAAAAAAAGGACTAATGTGCCTGGTGGAAGCCTGAGCTACAGAAAAGGACTAATTTTTTGCATTGTATTTGAGGAAAATCAAGATGTCTAAGGAATACAAACCAAAATATCTAAAGTACTGAGCAAATACCCACCTTGTTTATCCACAGTAGAGGAAATGCTGTTGAGAAGAGAGCGATGCTGAAGTATTTGTTGCTTTGCTTTACTTGGGATTTTTAGCTTGGAGTTGTTATGATGTTTAAATCATCTGTAAAATACCTCATTGACGCTGAGGGTCCCTGTTTTGTCCCACTCTCTCTGAAAGCAAAAGGTTTGGTCCAAATATTAAAGGCAGCAGCAAATTTTTAAATCCTGCTGCCAGTTTGGGCCAGATTTGGTGCGGAGGCTCTGTGCCTGAAAGAGCTGCCAAGGTGTGTGTGAGCTGAAGTTTCACACAACTTGACCGTGTCAAGACTTGGAGGCTCGTGTGTGTCCATCAACAAAACCTTATGGGAGTTGAGTAGCAGCTATGAGTATGTGTTCAATATAATTCAGAGATTTTACTTTCTGATACATTTAAATAGCAGTTGACTGAAGACCTTTGAAGGTCTCATTGGTACTAAATGTTGGACTTGTATGGCCACATGCTACTGTGAATATGGCTTGAGGTAAAAGAGATTGAGAGATGGGTCTTGACTGACATCTCTTAAGTGTGAGCAAACATTTTAAGTACTGCCTCTCTGAAAAGTCCACCCAACATTAGAGCGCGCAAGTCCCAAATGTAGCACCAAGTTGTGGTCGCCAGGGTAGGTGCTGCAAGGTTACACTGTTTTGGGATGTTCTAAGGAACAAAGACAAGGGGGTGCAATTTTGATTCAAATATAATCCCAATATTACAAATAAGATATTTCAAAATAAAAAGTCAGAAAGTTTCATTGAGAACAAGCTGAGACATACCCTGTTTCTTAAAAGAAATGGTTATTTCTCAGAATGACAACATCTCAGTTTGTTATGCTTTCAATTTTTTTTTTCTCTCAGCAAAAACTATTATTCAGCTTAGTTACGTTCATGAATAGTTTGAAACCCTTCAGGGCTCAGTTTTAAAGCAAGTTAAACTTTTGCTAAAAAAAAAAAAAAAAAGGCAAGCTGTGCATAGCATGTTATTGCAGGAGAGCTGGTGGTCACAGCGAGGAAGAGGACAAGCTGATGAACCGTGGCAAGTGGTTGACCTGACAGCCGCTCTCCCTGCTGCACCCCCGAGTCTCGCTTGCAAAAATAATGAACGTGCTCGTGCTCTCCTGCTGCATTTTAAACACCACGGATGATGACAAGGTTTATGGCTGCTGTTTAACGCTGTTGGTATTTGACCATTAAATGCCTTCCAAGTCTCTCCAAAGACTGCTTTAAAAATCTTTAGTTTATTTCTGCCTTTCCGTGGGCGGCAGCTATTGTTCGGTGGGTCGGAGATGGCTGACTAGATTCACTGACCAGCATTTCCTCTGGGAGCATTTGCGGGTGATTGAATTTCTCGCAATCAACAGCCCATTGCCCCTCGCCCCCCTATTTTTCTTGGTGACTAATTGATGATGACAGATGTCACCTGCGCGGTGACGCCAGCCCTGCCTTCACGGCACCAAGGGGGAGAGCAATAGTGCTGCTCTGAACACGAGAGCTGATCAGTGGTGGGTTTGCCCATGGGGTCTTTTGGGGTTTTTTTGTTTTTTGGTTTTTTTTTTTTTGTGTAGCATCAGTTAATTAATAAGATCTCTTTACTGCATGAACATAAGCAGCCATTAAGGCAATATTTTCCGTTGATTTTTTTCTTCTTGCAAATGTGAATAGCAATTTTCTCAGCTGTAAAAGGCAAGAAATGGAGTATAACATGCAGACAGATGTGCATAAAGGCGTGCCTGTCTTTCACATGCACAGGAAGAGAGAAGTGCGTGCACGTGCCGCCTGTCTGAGTCTCCCCTTGGAGAACTGCTGGCCAGGCTGTGCCCAAAACAAGCACAGGTATGAAAACAGAAATATCTCAGATTTACTGCAGGTAAAGAAATGATATGAAAGTAGTCTGTCTCACAGGTGACTTTTAAAAATCAAATAGTGGGTAGCGGCCGTGCCCGTGCGAAGAGTGTTGGTGCTGTGCTGGCACAGTAGAGATGGGTGTCTGAACGTAGAGTATTTATGGAGGGCTGCAGCTGCCAGCCTGGGGAACACCAGCTCTCCAAAAAGAAGTGAAACCACTAAAATGTCTCTTTTTCTGGCGGAACTGCAGTCACAGCTGGAACTTTGCTGGAACAGCCGTGCCAGGCAGCTCTTCACACCCAGCATCCTCAGACCTTGGTCAACAGGACTTCATCTTCATTGATGGCCTTGACCCAGCCTGGTTTTTTGCACAGAGTAGCTCTTCGGTGACAATAGTTAATGATCTGAGAAAAATAAAATCACTTTCTTCTGACTCTGACCAAGTAGCTTTACTACGACAATGCAAACGCTATCATCCCCATAGATTGCTGAAAAACGCCTGCGCAAAGCTCTTTGCCTCGCCTTTCCTGCCTACACCCTGCTACATGTTCAAATAATTATTCTTAACTCCCCAAAGGGGCCACAGTTGTACAAGGTATTGTTTTGCACATTTAACAGCAGGTAAGCGTCTGAGTTACATCTTCCTTAAAATAGCTTTCAGCATAACCCCTGGACAAACCTGCCATGGATTAATTTGAATTATGGCATCTTTTAGCTCTAAGTTGCAGTGCTGAATTTCAAAGTAAACAGAGACAGCACATCTTTTGACTCTTACAGGGGATGCAGACAAATTATGTTTTAACCTGTGCTATTCCTTTGATCGTTATTGTAGCCTTCTTCAGCCTGACCATCTCTTTTGCCTCTCTGACCACCCAACGCGTGCTCTTCCCCGGACTTTCCTTCCACACTCTCTTCTTGCTCTCCACCCCAGCACACCTCAGCTTTCAGATCTTGCAGTGGGTATCCCATTTCCCAGCCATTTAATCCTTCTCTTGTCTTCCATATGCTTTGCCACCCCTGTAGGGGCTCTCCCCTGTGGAAGAGGAGGAAAAAATGAAAGCCGTTGACTCTTCTCTGAAAAAAGTAAAGGTGCAATGTGGTTGTCTTCTCCCTCTGTCTTCCATCCAGTACCTGTCCATGCACAAAACAGGGCTGGAGGTTGAAAGAATAAATGTGAGATGGATGTTCATCTTGGTTTTCCACCTGCTACTGAAAGGTGGTCAGATGCTGCAGTGATGAGCAGAGAATAAAACCCAAGAATAGCGTGGCTGGTTTGCAGGTGTGGGCTAGGGAGCAGTGCAGGTGTCCCGAGTTTTCCGGGCGTGGGGAAGGGTCTGTTGGTGCTGGGTCTTGTGGCATGGCCCTCTGGGCGTTTTTCCTTCACCAACTGCAGTTCCAGCTGCAGAGTCTCGTGCTCCATGCTGGGGACAGAGCCTGCGTGCTCCTCCGCAGGCACGAGCGGCACCTCGCTATTAGGAGGAGCGTGTAGAAGGAGATAGGCTGGCTTGCCTTTCGTGAAGGTCTCCCCGTTTACTAGTCTGAGGTCACGCCGTCTAGCAGATAACTAGCCTCCTTCCGCCTCTGCCACAACTCTGCAATTAAGCTGTTACCCTTACGTGCATCCCTCCTGCCTGTATTTGAGAAAACGAGGCTGGATAGAAAAGAGAAGCACTAGTGCGTATTTAGCTTCTGATGTGGTGGTTATTGCATAGGATGGAACTGTCAAAACCTCCCCAGTCTGTGTGAGATTTTGTATTTTGGATACGTACGTGCTGTTTCCAAAGCGCTATCGGCCTAATCCTGCGAGGTGCTGAGTCAGGAGTGAATTCCTCGTACAGTACCATCAGGCGTTGTTGACACGTGTGAACGTCAGTGATTTATAGCAAGGTTCGTAATGTCATAAAAGAGGCATAATAAAAATTAGTACTGCATGACTTCGTTTCTAAGAACGTCATTATGGCACCAAGTAATAATGAATTACTGTGCGAGAAGCCAGAAGGGAGGAAGTGCGTACGGCAACGAGGACAGATCTTTTATTTGGTAAATTAGTATCGCTGCATATGGGCTGAAAATCGCTAGACATATGCCGATGTACCCTGGCCTCCTGGCATGTGCTCCGCGTCGTTGGTAAAACCTGATGCATGTGAACGCGTCAAAGGTAGACGGGTGCGCTCGCGCACGGGCTGTGCCAACGTGATCTCTGCTGGCGTACGGAGGATGGATTTGAGCACACAATGCCCGGGGAAGCGCTTTTTGAATGTGATGCTTTGGAACGGCGTTGTACGCTTAATCGGCTGGACGAAAAGGAAAGGCCAAATTTGGCAAATGGTCCCCAGGAAAGGTAATAGGAGTTGTTGGTGTGGAAAAGAACATTTTGTTTGATCCTAAGTAATGACCTAGCAGTAACTTGTCCAATCTGATGCTTATTTGGGACAGTAAATTACACCTATTTCCTGTCTCCGTAAAGGTCATCTGATATAACGCCTGCTTTTTTCCTAGCTGTTGGAAACAAGACCAAAATTTAACTACTTAACGATGCAGACCAAAACACTGCAATTCCTTTGGTTCTTGTTTCTCCGTTTCACCGATTTCCACCCATTTAATCGCTTAATGTGGGATGATGAGAGCTCCTGTTACCACGACCCAGGGAACGTCTTCCTGCTGCAGGTTAGCGTTGGGTTTTAGAAGCGGCGTGGAGGATGGGTGATGAAATCCATCATTTCATCATGACGTTTCCAATGAAAATTTTAACTGCCCATGTGAAATGCAGAATTTTTCCTTGTGTTCCACTCCCAAGGCATGAGACTTGATGACTTAACATTGGTGGTAGCTTCATGCTCCAGGATCCCGGTATCAAAGGGTATGCCTCATACCAAAACCAGGTTCTTTAGTGGCACAAACCCTCCGTCCCTGGCTGTTTTCCTCGATCTGGAGGAAAACAGCACCTGGTTACAGTCCTGACCTGCTCGGGGGTGTATCTGGAATTGTGTAAGTCATGGATTGCGTTTATATTCTGAGTTCATCAAAAATGACTCTTCCAGTGTAAAAGTAACGCTGTGTAAAAATACAGCTCCTCTCATCCACAGATCCTCAGTGTGGTCTGTTCAATTAGAAACAATTAGTGATATGTTACAAATTTAATATAATTGCAAATTCATATTTTTACGATAGCCAGTGCAAGTTGAAATTGGGTAATTCGTGCTCTACACCCCAACTTTCTGTTTTGTTTAGAGTTGTATTTCTTTCCCTAAAGTACATGAATATTGATTTTAATTTTTTTAAAAGAACATAAATTAAGAATTTTTTAATCCCCTTTTTAAAATTGAATTTAAAATGTAATTAAATTTTTTAGTCCATCACTGCCGTGTGGGTGCTAGCCGCGCGTCTGTGAAACATCTCTGAGGCTCTGCCCCAGGGGTGATCGTTGGCTCCTCCGCTTCCCGCGCTGCCTGCAGTTCGGCCATTTAGTGGCACAGCCCCCTTGAAATAAAAGGGCATTCTGTAAAATGAAATGGGAATGATTCTTCCAAAAGTATCTAAAAAAGGACGAATCCACCAAAATTGACATCTATTACAGATTATCTTCTTTAAGGGTGTTTTACTGGAAGGGTGCCTCACTTTTTCAGGTCCTAGGTGTTACATATGCAGCATCTCTTGAGTTACAGATATTTTTTCTCACTTATAACTTTCACAGTTTGCTCTATGGGAGGCGTAAAATGGGTCAGAAAGGTTCTGGGTAAAAAATAAAATAAAACAAAACAAAGACTAAACTCTCTGAATGCAGGAGTGCGACAAAAGACTGGATTGACCAGGCTGTGGCTGTACTGAGCAACACCAGACAATAAGCTTGTATTTGATGTTATTTCTGGAATTAAAATTCCATGTAAATTGCTTTTCCTTTTAACACTGAGGATTTGGAAATGAGAACAGATTCATGTTCTTATGTCATACTTGAAATTCATGTTGTATGAATAACCGATTTAAAGGCTAAACCCACGGAAAATATTGGGGGGGCAGCAGGGAAGAGACTTTAATTAATCAAAAAGGTTGATATTTTAGCTTGAATAAAACATCTTGTTTTTTCTGAAATGCAACGCTTAACTTAAAGCCTGAATGTTCCTTTTCTGTTTAAATACATTCAGTGAAATTTTCAAAAGTCTTTTAAAACTAAAATATATTAAAAATTCATCTCTATATTAAAAAAGCTCAAATTCAGGAATGAAATAGTTGTTAGAAGGCATAAAAAATATTTTGAGGTAGTGTCTTGGCTCAAAATTTTCATTTGATGTCTTAAAATGTCATTTTAGCACCAGGGAATGTGGGATATTTAGGGAAAGTGTGATTTGCAGCAGGAGGTTGAAGATTGTAAGTGTGAGAGTTTTCTCATTTTTGCTGAGAAAGTATCGAGTTTCAGATCTTACCAACAGGCTCTAATTGACAGTATTTTAAAAGTATAGATAGCCTATAGTATATGTTCTTATTTTAACTGACTCTAAGTGTAAAACAGTGGCAGCGGCTTTGAGTAGTCTTTGCTTAGATGAGGTTATCAATTAAAATATTACGGAATGGAAAATGTAATGAAAATTACCCGCTTTCTTTGAGATCTAGATAGATCCTATATATAGCCCAATCTCTTTCTGTGTTAATTTATCCCAGTGAAAAATGAGTAGCATTTTTAATTTGGACATGTAGCAACATGGTTATGTGTATAACAGGCTCAAATGTTCTATGTGAATTAAACATGAGTAATTGAAAACATTCTAATTTTAATTCCTTTAACAGCAGCAAAGTCAAACTCCTCTTCATCAGGTCAGGACTTGGTCCTCAGTGCAGATTGCCAGGATATGTTTTAAAGCAATGTCACAATTGCCAACTGAAATCCAAGATCAACATTTTCTGTTACTTCCAGTTACTTCCCAACTTACTTTTCTTCTTAAACTTACAACTTCTTTCCCTTTTCTGTCAACTTGGTGAATATGTAAAAAGAAAGCAAATGAGTATTTTTTTGTAGAGAGGTACAAAAACTGTGCTGAGGTTGAGGAGTGTGTGTACACATATATATAAAAAGGCCCTGTGAGAACATGAGGTGTTTTATAACTTGCATTTAGAGAATTTGCACCCATGTCTCTTACCAGGAGAGGCTCATGAATAAACCCACGCCATCTATTGCCCCTCTGCTTAGCAACAGTAATGTTATATCTGCGTGATACCAAATCCCTTGTGGGATATAATTACCAGGGTTTTTTTTTCCCATTCATTCATCATCTCTTCTTGTATATCCCACATAAGCTTTCGCTGGTCTCTGAAAACACCATTTGAAGGGTAGACATCTGTTGTTGCTAGGATCTCCTCCCTACCTGTGTGCAGACGTGTACATATATGTAAAAAAAATGCAAAAAAGGATCAAAAGTATTAAAAAACCCCAGCCTGTTCCTTGGAGCTAGGTCTCATATTCCTATTATTTTTAATTACAAGCAGCCCGTGGCTGCTGTGTATGGGAAGCAGTGGTGAAAGGGGATGATGGTGCGCACGATGCAAGAGGGGAAGAGGCAGTCGATTCCAGTGCTGGGTCCAGCTTGCACAGGCTGGAGCAAAGCAAGTTTTGCCCTTAGTTGTTTTAAAACGCCCTAAATAGTTGGCCTTGCATGTGTTTTGCAACTGGTCTGTATTTTATCAATAAAGACTGGGAACAAGCAGGTCGTGCACACCTATATCGAGCATATTTCTACATTTTGGGAAAAAAGTTTGCTTTAGGAGTGCAAGGATGGGTCGTACTGGCAAAATAATAATAAGGTCACAAAACTTACAGCTTTCCGGATTAAATATAGCGGGGGATTGGGTCCTGAATTTGAGGTGCTCCATTTGGCTTCCTACATGAGGATCAGTTCCTATCAGGCCTATATTCAGACCTTCTCTGTTGATTGTATAGTCATTTATGCATATAGAAAATGAATCAAACAGTCCACTTTTATGCTCGCTTTGTACAGAGATAGATGATTATTCACACTGCCACGAGAGCAGAGAAAGATGCACTTTGCAAGGAGTTAATATAAACCACATCAGGCTAAAATCAGAACCTGTCAGACTTTGATGAAGATGGTTTAACCAGTGGTGGATAGATCTTGTGTAGTCATATGAAAGCTTGAAGGATTTCAGGCATTACTTACCGAGATAATTTCAGGTTATATGTTTCTCTGTATTGTACTGTTGTACTGTATATGTTTGCTATTCACTGCTAGCGACAATAAATGTGAAATTGCTTTTGTCAGTGATAGCTCTACAGAGTTTACCGAAAGCCAGAGTAAAACACATGGTTAGTGGACTGGAGCTCCAGTCCCAATCTTGCTGCTTTTCACCTTGGTTTTTGGCGATTATTTTCATAAGTTGACACCTAGCAGGTCAGTCGCCGCATCCATGAGCATGAGGTCACGAAGGGTATGGGTTCACCTTCAGATTTTATATACTTTCTCAGCATGTTTAAAGGTAGATACCACCATTTAGTAGACTGAGTAGCTCTTTAGGCTCCATTGTCTCTGTTAGGTAGATGTCCTCATTTTCTATGGGGGGAGCTTAGGCACACGTATGTATGTAGGCACATACATATAGTCACCTAAGCATACATCTCTGGACTTGGGGTTGATCGTAGCACAAGTTTCTGAATACTAAATGGGTTTTGATGGAAGAGAGGTGCCAGACTGCCGTGCTCCACCAGGAGAATGGCTCCTTCAGTGGAGGAACCACAGACCATGGTGTTCTGTGGAGGAGTTGAGGGTTTCTACAGACCCCCAGGTGCCAAAACAGTTAATAACAGGGCTTTTTCTGAATTGCTGTGTTTGATTTAAGTACCAGAACTCAACTGAAAAAGCCTTGTAGGTTTATCTGTGGGGTTTTTTTTCCCAGTCATGCCCTTGGTACTTTTCTAGAGAAGTTTACCTACTGCAGCCCTCATTAGAAGATGACAGTGCACTTACGCTTATAATACATGAGTCAACATATAGAATAGACCAGAAGCACAAATCAGCTCGCTCTGACCGTGAAGCAAAATAGTCGCGTCGTCGTAATATAAATGTACACAGAATTACACTTTAGCCTTGTGTTTGCACATTATTTAGATCAGTGGCCCATGACTAAGGACGCTAGACAATCTCAGTGCAAATAATTGATCACAACTTTGCGGCCAAAAGAGCTGAGACTATGGCTTAATATTTACTTTCAACACATCATTACTCTGCAAATGCCACTGGGAAGTTCCTTAATTCCCGCTGGTTTTGGACTGATCACAATAAGTAAGAGGTAATAATATTTGTTATTAATAATAGCAATATTAATGGCTTTTAATAATAATTTAGGGATAATATAAGAAAATTATAAGCTAGTATTCAGTGAATGTCATGCTTTTTACATAAAGCTATTTTTCATAAGCTGTTTAGGTAATACAATGCTGTTAATGACCTCACAATAAATTAATGCTCCTGATAAAGTTCACACTATATGCATGGGGACTGACCAAAAAAAAAGGTTTGCAGTAATAAACAAAATAAATTATTTTTTGGTTCGATACCAATGGTGCAAACGTGTTTTTCAGGACTGGTGTGGCCCATGAAATTGGACCTTATATATAATGTTGGCCTTCAGAAGGTTAGGTGACAGTGGATGCTCCATAAGATGCATGGGCTAAATCAGGAGGTAGCTGATCACTTAAATTATTGTTAATTTTTTTTTTTTTTCATTTATGCTGATGGGCCAGTTTTCACATGGACTTGGTGGGCAACAACAAAACCCTGAAACCCGGAAAAGAGTTTATCATGTTTAAATGTTCTAAAATTAATGTTACCACTTGAATCTGCAGTTTAGGCATTTCTGGGTTTTGCACATAGGCTGAACACTTTTCCGTGGGGAATGGTATTAATATTTAAGTTTTGCTGCCTTTGTTCTTTTCATTTTATCCCACTGGTGCAATTATTATGTGCTGAAGCACCCTACTTAGTTTCTGCTCTTCTCAGACCGGTCAGTTCGTTGGCTTCAGGCTTTGAGTGGTCAGTTATTGTTTGTTTATGAGGTTAAATACTTCTGGTGCTTGGGGCACAAGAGACAAAACCGGTGAAATAAGAGCAAAAAAAGGAATGTATCGAACTGATTGCTCGTACAAGAAATAATTTCCAGGTATCCTGAGGAAGTAGCCTACTCGAGTTTTGCATATTGCTGTTCAATTTAGAGGATGGTTCAGGATGGTGTATTTTAAGGTGTGATTTTACTGTTAGTTTTTTTTCTCTCTCTTTCATCCCCTGTCATTTTATTCACACTTATTCCATGCCACCTTGGCCCTTTGTTCCATAACACCTCAGCTGTGGCCACCACAGCACCTCCCACCTGCCCCGACACCCCCGTGCCATCGGCCTCTCTGACTGACTCCTCTCCTTCCCCTCCAGCTGTCCCAAGTTCCAGTGTCCTTCCCTCTGCCCCCCGAGATGTGGTCCCTGTTTTGGTCTCCAGTCGATTTGTCCGTCTCAGCTGGCGCCCACCCGCAGAAGCCAGAGGCAGCATCCATACATACACGGTCTTCTTCTCCAGGGATGGCGTGAACAGGTAGGTGTCAACAGGCCACGGGTCTCCTCTGGATGGGAGGATAGTCCTAAGCGGGCCTGAGTTCTTTACAAGTATCTGGTTCTCAACCTTGTGTTCTTCTCCCCACGGTAAGTGCAAAGCTAGAAATGTCTTTTGTTGACGTGTGTTTTTGTAGACATCATATCAACGTTTATATAACAGTGCTCATTGTCTTGGTATGAAGGAGCATCTGCGTTGACAGTGATGTGTATGGATCTTACCTCCTTCAGCTATAACTTGGCTATCCAGCATAAAGTATTGTTAGCTCTGTGTTTCACCTTTCATCTTTCTCTGAATATACAGGCTCAAGTGTTCTTTGCGTCACCGGCAGAGGTGAATTTGTTAAGCCCTAATCAGCCGGAGAGGAGGACTGCTTTTAGAGCAGCGCAAATGGTGCAAGACCTTGAAAACAGCTAGGGAGTGGGTCGTGAAGGTTTTACATGGTTGCAAATACAGTGGACCAGCGTGAGCCATTCTAGCCCTGTCGATCGGAGCTGCACAGCAGATAGCTCTTTTGTGATAATGACACCACAGATTGTTCGGTGTTTGCATGATTCCTCATTGTATAGGCTCATTTCACACTCAAAATGGTACTGCATATTTACTTGGATTTTGTTTTATTTTCCTAACTTCATGAATGGTTTTATGCCTGAGAAAAATCCTGTGTTTTTATCTTCCTCTACATCATTATGAAGAACTCAATTGAAGTATCCTGTCCTGTATTTCACTGCACTTACGATACACTTCAGCTACCAGCTGGTGACAAGTACTCGTGTGCGTGCTGATGGCAGCTCAGCTTTTGAGCAGACTTGAATAGGAATCTATGTTTAACTGAAAAATGAGCGGACATGTATTGGGTTCATCAGAGCTAAAGAAGTGGGACCCCACAGTTACCAAGTGCACTCCCCTCTGCCGCGGATTGGGCTTATCCTTTGTCTGAAAGGGCTCAGTCTTGCCGGTGAAATTTCCTGGCCCTGCCTGGACATTTGCAAGCTTCTCATCTTCACCTCCAACAAGGTCCACCTTACTTTTATAGCCACGTAGCCATTTCTTCACCAAAAAGGTTGTCGAGCACTGGAACAGGCTGCCCAGGAAAGTGCTGGAGTCGCCATCCCAGGAGGTTTTTAAAAGACGTGTAGACGTGGCTCTTAGGGACATGGTTTAGTGGTGCCCTTGGCAGTGCTAGGTTAACGGTTGGACTTCAGTGTTTGAAAGGTCCTTCCCAACCTAAGCAATTCTATGATTCTACAGATAAGGCTTTTAAATTTGTTTCGATTCGCCCAGGTGAGAGATGTCACCAGGAAACTCCCTGGTCTGATTCGGCCCACTGATTACTACCCACCGTTGGTCATACAGGTTGGCAATGATGAGGTTGCGCAAAGAAGTCTAAAAGTGATTAAAAGGGCGCGGGAGTGACTGGTTGATGGAGCAGGAGCACAGGTAGTGTTTTCATCAGACCCTTCAGTGAGAGGGGGGGAACACTGAAAGGAACAGGAAAACACACCTGGTTAACGTGTGGCTCAGAGGCTGGTGCTGTCGGCAGAATTTTGGGTTCTTTTGACCATGGGGCGGTTTACATGGCACCAGGCCTGCTGGCAGCAGGTGGAGTTCAGCTGCCTCCAAGGGGGAAAAGGATTCTTGCTCATGAGCTGGCAGGCCTCATCGAGAGGGCTTTAAACTAGATTCAGGGGGGGAAGGGGATAAAACCAGGCTCACTAGAAGTGAGCCTAGGGGTGACATGCCAGTGTTGGGGGTGAAACCAATGGCCCAGCTCAAGTGCATCTACACCAATGAACACAGCGTGGGCAGCAAACAGGAGGAGCTGGAAGCCATTGTGCAGCAGGACAGCTATGACTTAGTTGCCATCACAGAAACATGGTGGGATGAGTCTCATGACTGGAGTGCTGCAGTTAGATGGCTATAAGCTCTTCCGAAGGGATAGTCAGGGAAGGAGAGGCGGTGGGTTGGCTCTGTATGTTAGGGAGTGTTTTGATTGTACAGAACTCAACAATTGTGATGACCAAGTTGAGTGCTTAGGGGTAAGGATGAGGGGAAAAGCAAACAAGGCAGATATCCTGCTGGGTGTCTGTTATAGACCACCCAACCAGGACAAAGAGGCAGATGAGGCAGATGAAGCATTCTATAGGCGACTGGCAGAAGTCTCGCAATTGCTAGCCCTTGTTCTTGTAGGAGACTTCAACTTACCAGACATTTGCTGGAAATACAACACAGCAGAGTGGAAACAGTCTAGGAGGTTCCTGGAGTGGGTGGAAGATAACTTCCTGCCACAGCTGGTAAGTGAGCCTACCAGGGGCGGTGCCTCACTTGACCTGCTGTTTACAAACAGAGGACTGGTGGGAGATGTGGTGGTTGGATGCCGTCTTGGGCTTAGCGACTATGACATGATAGAATTCTTGATTCTTGATGAGGTAAGGAGGGGCGTCAGCAAAACCTCTCCCATGGACTTCCGGAAGGCAGACTTTGGCCTGTTCACGTCACTGGTTGAGAGAGTCCCTTGGGAGACAGTCCTGAAGGACAAAGGGGTCCAGGAAGGCTGGACAGTCTTTAAAGGTGCAGTCGCAGGCGGTCCTCATGTGCCAAAAGAAGAGCTGGCGGGGAAGATGACCAGCCTGGCCGAACCGGGAGATTTTGCTGGGACTCAGGGAAAAGAAGAGAGTTTATCACCTTTAGAAGAAGGGGCAGGCAACTCAAGAAGAGTACAAGGATCTCGTTAGGTCATGCAGAAGTAAATTAGAAAGGCAAAAGCCCAGCTAGAGCTCAGTCTGGCAATGGTTGTAAAGGGTAACAAAAATTGTTTTTACAAATATATTAACAGCAAAAAGAGAGCCAAGGAGAATCTCCATCCCTTATTGGATGGGGAGGGGAACATTGTCACCAAGGATGAGGAAAATGCCTTCTTTGCCTCAGTCTTTAATAGCTAGACTAAGTATCCTCAGGGTATTCAGCTCCCTGAGCTGGAAGACGGGGACAGAGAGCAGAATAAACTCCCCATAATCCAGGAGGAAGCAGTTAACGACCTGCTATGCTACCTGGACACCCATAAGTCTATGGGGCCTGATGGGATCCACCCAAGAGTATTGAGGGAGCTGGTGGAGGAGCTTGCCAAGCCACTCTCCATCATCATCATCAATCTCCACCATAACCAGTCCTGGTTAACTGGGGAGGTCCCAGATGACTGGAGGCTTGCCAGCATGGCGCCCATCTACAAGAAGGGCCAGAAGGAGGATCCTGGGAACTACAGGCCTGTCAGCCTGACCTCGGTATCAGGGAAGATTATGGAGAGGTTCGTCTTGAGAGTGCTCACAGGGCATGTGCAGGACAACCAAGGGATCAGGCTCAGCCAGCACAGGTTCATGAAAGGCAGGTCCTGCTTGAACAACCTGATCTCCTTCTATGACCAGGTGACCTGCTTGATAGGTTAGGGAAAGGCTGTGGCTGTTGTCTGCCTAGACTTTGGTAAAGCCTTTGACACCATCTCCCACAGCATTCTCCTGGAGAAACTGGTGGCTCGTGACTTAGATGCAGTCTTTTCTGGCTAAAGAACTGTCTGGATGGCTGAGCCCAGAGAGTCACGGTGAATGGAGTTAAACCCAGTTGGCGGCCGGTTGCAAGCGGTGTTCCCCAGGGCTCGGTTCTGGGGCCGGTCTTGTTTCATATCCTTATTGATGATCTGTATGAGGGGATCAGGTGTTCTCTCAGTAAGTTTGCAGATGACACCAAGTTGTATGGTGTTGATGTGCCGGAGGGCAGGAAGGCTCTGCAGAGGGATCTGGACAGGCTGGATTGATGAGCTGAGGTCATCAACTGTATGAGGTTTAACAAGGCCAAGTGCCGGGTTCCTGCTCCTTGGTCACAACAACCCCATGCAACGCTACAGGCTTGGGGAGGAGTGGCTGGAGAGCTGCTGGGGAAAAGGACCTGGGGGTGCTGGTTGTCAGCTGGCTGGTGGAGCCAGCAGGAATAGGGAAGTGATTGTACCCCAGTACTCGGCACTGGTGAGGCCGCACCTCGAATCCTTGTGTTCGGCGTTGGGCCCCTCACTACAAGAAGGACATTGAGGTGCTGGAGCGTGTCCAGAGAAGGGCAACGAAGCCAGTGAGGGGTCTGGAGCACAAGTCTTACGAGGAGCAGCTGAGGGAACTGGGGGTGTTCAGCCTGGAGAAGAGGAGGCTGAGGGGAGCCCTCATCGCTCTCTACAACTACCTGCAAGGGGGTCGTGGTGAGGTGGTTGTTGGTCTCTTCTCCCAAGTAACTAGCAACGGGACGAGACAAAATGGCCTCAAGTTGCACCAAGGGAGGTTTAGACTAGAGATTAGGAAGAATTTCTTTATTGAGAGAGTGGTCAAGCACTGGAACAGGCTGCCCAGGGAGGTGGTGGAGTCACCATCACTGGAAGTGTTCAAAAAAATGTATGGATGTGGCGCTTCAGGACATGGTTTAGTGGGCATGGTGGTGTTGGGTTGATGGTTGGCTTTAATGATCTTAAAGGTCCTTTCCAACCTTAATGATTCTGTGACTGGGGTTCAGAGTTCAGATCTCCATCCTGCATCGTATTGAGTCTCCAGTTGTGATTAGTGTGTATGAAATGAGAACCAACATCTCATTGAAGCCTCAGGAAGGGGATATATTGAAGGTTGTCAGGCACTCAGGGAAGGTATTCATTGGCCCTAGAAAAGTAACTGATGCAAAAAGAGTGATGAGTGAGTTCAGTGGAAAGTGAGGATGCTCAGCAGCTTCCTTGTCGCTCCCAGTGTGGGTATCAAATTGGTGCTCACACAACTGAATCAAATGTTTTTGCCCATCTGGGTCCTAATGTTTGTCTGCAACCATGGCCACCAGTAATAATGGAACAGGGTCCTGTGCTGTGCACGGGGATTCTCATCTCCTTATGTTTATAAAGTGCTTTGAGATTTGTTGATGGGCGTGATGTGCCCATGACGTGGCAATGCCAGAGGGCACTGTTGTAATCACATCTCATTTATTTTAATGGTCTTAAAAAGGTCAGAGCTACCACACACAGCTGGACTGAGTCATACTCTTAACTCAGCCTTTTAGTTTAGCAGTGAGGAGAAAATACTAATATTCTTATATGAGGCATTTAAATAGTGGTGGTTCTGAGATTAAAGAAGATGGAAGAAGAGCTTACTCCCTTATTTATTTTTCTTCCAGAATTTCCGTAGTGCTGCTCAAAGTTCTGGTTACCAGAAGGATGCCTTAGTCCCATTCCCAACTAGATGCATGCCTTCTTAAAGAGTCTCCTGCAGAAGACTGTGGACTCTGTGTTAGAATAAGTAAACAAATAAACAGATAACATAAAAATTCCACTATTGTTCCTCCATCAAGAGACTCAAAATACCACCTGCAGTTTTGAACTTTTGAATATGCCACTGTAGTCTTTCAAACTGAGATATAAAATTGATGTAGTTTTCCTTAAAGGAAAAAGCTTCTATGGAATTTTTGAGTTGTTCATTGTTTACACATTATTTTTATAAAAGAGCTATTTTTCTCTTTAAAAAAATAAATATTGGATTTGACATTAACCTCAGGGATGCAAAGGAATTGTCAGAGTAATTACTGCAAGTCTGGAGTAAGGCGATCTTCCCGGGTTTGAGAGCAGGGAGGATTTGCGTGACAGCTGGCAGCGTCACCGAGGCCAACACAACACACAGGACACACGGCCATTTCAGGGACCGTCCAGAAAAAATAGTCTTCCGTGTTTTGAACTCTCTCATAAGGGTTTTTCAGCTCAGCCCTTTCAAAGAAACCGCTTTTGGAAGTGATTGCACTTAGTGCCTTAGCGTAATCACCAGAGCCTTTCTGATGGGATGCTCTTTAATCTTCATGCTCAGCTAGGCAGCCTGCGTGGGATCAAATGCTTTTGCTTGCTGATAAAGATGATTGGAAAGAGCACTTAAAGGTAGAAGGCAAGTTTCTTAGAAAAGAATAAAACAAACCTTAAATCTATTAGAAAATAAACAGCCAACCAATACACCTACACTCAAGGAGGTTTCTTGTTGAGATAAAAGTTCAGATTTAAAAGTGAGATATTTATAACATTTGCTGCTAATAGCAAACTGTTGATGAAAAAATGAGCAGAAAATAGAGGATTTCATGTATAGGATCTGTTAGTAGCTACGTCACTGTTAGCATGCATTTGATTGTGCTTATTTTCTGTTAAAATATAGTGGAATATAGTAGTAGAATATAATGTGTGAGTTTTGATGGATATCACTCTTCAAGGTATACACGTGTATATACACACACAGACAGCATAAAAATCAGTCCTGCTATACAGGAGAACTGTTACAGAAGAGAAAGGAGCTATTTTAGATTTTGCTTGATGTTATAAACTCACCAGCCCCCCCCCCCCCCCTTTTATACCCAAGTAATGAGGTCACCCACAGGATTAAAAATGCATAGTTTACCAATGCAAGGGGTAAATCTCTGCCTTTTCGATTTGTTTTCCATTTGACTGCTGGGACGATGCCCAGATGTGGAGCTCTTGGGAATGGGATGTCCCTGTGTACTGCAAGGGTGAAGGTGCTGCTTCATCTCCGGCATCTTTCACATCCACCTGCTGGTGAAACTTTAATTATTTTGTTTGTTTGTTTTTTAGCTAGTGGTCTTCAGGTAGCAGTATTGGATCCATCTTCGTCTTTAAAACCCTTCTGAACCAACAGCGTTTGTGTTTGGATATTGCCCATGTTTAACTGCAAGCTGATTTAGAGTAGCAATTTTTCATACTGAGCATTTGCAAAATGGGCCGTATTCGATATTTTAATCCGTAGGTACATTCAAATTGTGATCTGATTTTGATGTTCAGATTTGCTCTCAGCCTCACTATTTGTTCTCTCTTCTCATCCATCTCTGCTGGTTTGCTTCTCAATGATCGAGCGTTGATTCACATGGGCATTTGATATTTATGCAGTAGCGTATTAGTCACCACAAAGAAAGAAACAGTGTTTATTTTTGTCTCTAAACCAGAAAATAACTCCTCAAATGTAATCTAAAGGCATATTTAATTACCTGTGCATAGTTTTAAATGAATTCTGCCTTCCTGGAGAGAATTTACATAATGATATATTTAAAATTTAAAATTTAATTTACAATTAAAAATTCACTATATTTATTTATAAGTAATGAGAAATATTTATATGGTAATATTTTTCTGTTTAGCATTTTAGATGAGACACAAACCCCCGAAATACCATTTGGTTTTTGATGGCAACCTTTGAAATGTCATGCTGGCTTAAATAATGGGTCCTCATTTGCAGCTATCCTTCTTCTTTAACTGACTGTTAGCAAACATTTTTCCCAATAAGTGAAATTAAATGCTCTGATCTTTAAAAAAAAAAAAGAGAAAAAGAAAAGAAGAAGATGACCCTGGAAATCAGCAATATTATAGCTGAATGCAAAATCCTTTGTTGAAGGACTCTTCTGCAAGGTTGGGACCAGTTTTGGTTTTAGTTGAACATGCAGTTGTTTTCAGTAACAAATTAATAAATGCACAGATAGTCACAACAAGCTAATAGATCTCCTAGTTTAGCTCCTTACATGTTGCAGACTGAAGAAATGAATCAAGGGACCACTTAATTGAATAGAAAAACTTCTACTTGATTAAAGCCTATCTTCAGAATTCAGCTGAAGTTCTAAAATATCATTCCCTGCTGATCTGTTTACATTAGTTTTGAGGTTTGCTTATTATAATCAAGGACCTTATGTTATTTTGTGGGAGAATGATAAGGGGTGATAAAAAAAGAACTCAAGGTAGTAAGAGTCTGTCCATTTTAAAATTAATAGTATTCATTTCACAGCAAGGAGCATTAATATGACTTGTCTTACTTGAAGTAACTAATTAGGTGTTTGAAACATTATAAAAGCATTTGTTACACACCTAAAAGATATATGGGAACTGTAATTATCTTTTTTTTTACGTGCTGATACAGTAATATAACATGATCTTCAGTCATTGGAAATTACATGTCGAAGCCTCCATTTTACAAGAAAGTGGATGACTTTAGTCAAGGTCTTTTATTTTTAGACTGTAATTTATGGCCAAGATGGGTTTGAAAAAGAAAACCCCAAATATAAAGGTGCCCGATTCAAGGATGTTTGGTGCTTTTTTAGATTATTCCTGCATTGCCGTAGCATCTGTAGCTCATTAGCCCCACGCTGGTGAGCAGGAGCAGACGATGGACTTTCAGACACGGGTGACACTTACCTCACCTAACTTCAGCCTGAGTGCGTGTCAGCAGGGCAGGTCACTGGAGCTCAAGGGAGAAAGGCAGCCAAATGTTTTACAGCAGTCATGTGACGTATTTTAGATACCTATTTTAGAAAGACAAGTGCAGGGTTGCTATATTCATAAGGAATTTTTTCTCTTTGCTAGCTGGTGGGTTTACAGTGTCACAGAAGAAGTCACTGCCAGGTGTGACATTGGCGGGTGGCTTGTTTAAACAAAAGGGATAATTTTTTCTCACAACTCATAATTACCTTGCCACAGGATATCACAGAAAACAGAAACAGTGGAGTCAGGAGATTTGACGGTTCGAAGGTGATGGACCCATTGGGGTGTCTGTGATCCACCTGGGTGCCAAAATTCCAGAAACATGTGCGCAGGAGCTCTATGCCAGGAGAACAACCACATACTTCTGTCGTGGTTCACTTATTCCTCTAAATGTCTGCTATCTGGCTGCTGCCAGGTTGTGAGATGGGGCTAAGTGGGCTGCTGGCTATTCTTGCATCTCAGCCTGCCCAGAAGGGAACCTCAGCCCTTTGTTTTGCTTTATTCCTCTTAGTCTCAGTCCTGGAGTGCTTGCTTGATTAGTATTCAGTCCTTACTTAGGAAAATCTGGGATTTTTTTTTTATACAGTCCATTTCTCATTTTTTTGAAGTTACGAGATCTTGCACTGCCCTTTGGGCTTCTGGTATTGCATTTGAAAGATACTCTAAATGTCCTAGCTAGAAAACCCAACCTATAGGATATAAAGAATCTAAAGGCTTAATGTGCTCAGTGCTTTCCTGAGGTGCATGGAGGGAACACGCTGGCTGGCCAAGAGCGGGGAAACTTCCCTCTGTGATTTTTCAGCATGGGCTGAGGAAAGCCTAGAGCTGCTGCTGTTCAGCGCTGCTCCCAAACTGGAAACCATCAGATTGCCAGAGCACGGGGTTGGACTTGAGTTCATTAGTCTTGGAAATGATGTGTGAATACTGTGAGATAGCTTGTGCTGCAGGCACCTCCAGTTGCTGCCAACCTGGGTGCTATTTCCAGTGGGAGCAGAAGGGTTTTACCTGGATTTGCACTTAGGAATGGACTGGCTCGTCATCGCAAGTGATGGGCTCGTTGGGTTCATCAGCTTGAAAACACTGATGTACTTGGGTGGTTATACAGCTCCTGGCTTGCACAGAGAAGTGTCCTGGGAGATGGGCTTTGGTACCACCACCAACATCTAGTGGAAGATGAACCCTGAAGCTGCTGTGATTGCATTTGGAGATGATTGCGTGAGAGTCTCATCAAAGCACTTGCTTAGATGCTTCCAAATGGCTGAAGCTGGGATGTGATGCAGCAAATGCAGATCTGTGAAGAGGAACAGCAGCCCTGGGTCTCCTCCTGTCTCTTGTGACGGGGCTGGATTTTTTACATTGCTCTGCAGCCTCTGTGTCAGGTATAAAATGGGCTGGGTCAGAATTTCATCGTAGCACTTCACACCTAGATCCCAAACTACACAAGATGAGAACGTTGTGCTAGTTCAGCCCCTTCAGTCTAAAATGCAGATTTGGTTCATCTCAGGAAGTCACTCAGTGGCAACGTGAGTGCCAAGGGCACCAGATACGTGTGTGGTTGTGGGGTTTTTTTTCCTTTCTTACTAGATAATGGTAAAAGACTTACTGAAAGAATGCTACAAACCATTCCACCTTTCCAGACTTGCACATATGTGTCACCCCAGGTACCACTGTGGCAGAGAAGTATTAAAACAGAGATCTGACTGGAGTTCTCTTCTATCAGTTCATCTCCTTTTTCTTCTCTTGCTCCTTTATCACTGTTTTGGGATTGAAAGGTGGTCTTGTTGCTTCTCTGCTATGAAAAAAAATAGATGTATACAGTGAGATACAGTTGCTGCCAGTCCTGTCATCCTGCAGGTGGGAAGTCACTGGGCATATTTAGTTTTCTGTCTTACTGGTGCATGTTCCTGCATCTTAAAGGGTTTATGAGAATATCATAGCTGTTCAGATGTTATTGGCCATCTGACCCCCTGCAGTACCGCTGCTTTCAGAGTCGTTCAGTTGGTTACAAATCCATTGGAGCTGTTTTCAATGCAACTGGGTTCCTACTTCTACAGCTTGAAAATAGAAAACAGAGATAAGAGGCAAGAGAATAAAATCATCCGAGTTGGTCAAGCTCAGCTTGCACAGTTCAAAAGAGCAAAGACTCTGCCTGCCACTGTCCTCGTCGGGGAGCAGCAGCCGTCCGCAGCTCTGCTTTCACGTCGCCAAGTGCAACAGAAAAGCTTTCTGCTGGAATAGAGGCATTAAACTCCCGTTGTCTCCGATGAGGGACAATCCCACTGTTTTCCCCCAGGAAACGTTCACCCAAACTTTGTTCAGTAAATCCTCAGGGGGCCGGAGAGACAGTGGAGCCTGGTGCTCAGAGGACAGGACTGTTCTTTGGTCTCTCAGAAATCTCTTTTTGAGGAAACATTCCCCAAAGGAACAATAGTTTCTGTTCTCTGAATTGCTGCTATGCCTATTGCAGCCCAGAGAACCACAGCAGTGTTACATGAAGTTTGATAATTAGTTGGTTCAGTCTTAAATGATTTTTTTTTTTTTTCTGCAGCATGAAATCTACCTTGTTGTTGTTGTTAGCTTTTCAGAGGGCCTCCAGTAAAGGAGAGAGGCACGCCACCCATAATAAATCAGTTACAAAAGCAATTGTACCTACTTGTGTTTGCAGATTGTCCATGAAATGACTGTGATTTCATCCAATTTAAACCCTGCTTTACTGTTTAGGGATTGTGTTTTTCCCGGATAATCCCATGTTAATGACTCTAGATCTCTATCTCTCTCGCCAATCATTTCCTTTCACTGAGCATCACAAAACCACAGCTAGGCAGAGCTTTGCTTGACCCAAGGGGGAGATGCTAGTGCCAGGGCGCAGATACCCCTTTAGCTTTGGGTACTTATGGTGCCAGGAGAGATTATATGGCTCTTGCTGATGGGAGGATGATGTCCTGCATGTCTCCCTGGCCAGGGGCTGCCACCTCCCAACATCTGGGCTGTACCTTTACTCTGGAGACATCACTGACCAGTTACCCCAGGACTCGCCCCTGGGAGCAGCTGATGGAGGAGTATCAAATAGCATTTTTTGCGATTTTTTGCGATGGCTCAGTGATAGCCAACTGCTGGCCAACTTGGGCAAAAATAGAAACCTGGCTGATCCAGGCAGTAGTGAACTGCAGTGTCTCTTGAAACAAATTTCGTGCTGGACACCAGGCAGGCTCTCTGTCACTGCTCGGGAGCAGAAGTACCTGCCGTCCCCACGCACCAGTTTCTCAGTATGCACGTATGCAAGTTTGCATGCGTGGGGTGGTGTCCGACCATCACTCTGGGTGCTCGTCTTGCCGAGGGGGGAGCATAGTGTAAACTCCACAGATGGGTTTTCATTTTAGAGCTATGAAATGGTGAGTGGTAGCCATGTCCTAGAAGACCGTGTTGCCCCTGTGCCTGTGAAAGAGCTGTAGGGGTTCAGCAAAGACTCGAGCTGGGAGGTGCTGGTGGTTTCGCAGGCACAGCTGTAGCAGGAGCACTGACAAAGGCTCCGTTTGCAGGGCAATCCAAACCCAGTTTTCATTAGCTGGGTGTTTACAGTCCAATATGCATCTCACTTCCTATATCAGAGATGTGTTCCTTTGTTGAATAGCTATTTCCTTCCATCAATTTTCCTTTTTTGTTATATTAAGAAAGGCAAAGCAGCAATGTGCTATATGAACATATATATGTGAACTGTTAAAATACAAGTCTTTTTTTGTAGCGCTTGCAGCATTCCCAGTGGGCCCCATTACTTGAATTAGGCTTTTTAAAGTAAAAATCAAAAAAACCCCCTACAGATGAACAAGCCTCAAACTGAAGTTTGATAAGTAATCATACCTTGCAGGCTACCAACTGCGTAAATAAGTAATGCCTGAAGATCCAAATGCATTTTAAAATGTCTTTTGGGTGTTTTTTTTTTGTTTGTTTGGTTTTTTTTTTAGGGAACGGGCAGTCAACACATCTCAGTCTGGGACACTTCAACTTACCGTGGGCAACCTGAAACCAGAGGAGACCTACACCTTCCGAGTGGTGGCATACAACGAGTGGGGACCAGGAGAGAGCTCGCAGCCTGTCAAGGTCGCCACACAGCCCGAGCGTGAGTGTGCACAGGAACGGGTGTGGGTGGCAGCAATAGCTGTAGTGATGAACTGCAGCTCTGCGGTTCTCGTAGTGCATTGGTTTAAGGTTTTGATGTAGCTCCTCTTGAAAAATAAGGCCCAGTCCTTATGCATGGTAAAGAAAACCTTTCCTCAGTTTGTAATGTTTCTTGCAGTCTTGCAGAGTGTCTAGCAGCTCATCAGCAGCCTATTGCTTGTTTGTGTTGTGACTTTGATGATTACACACCCCATCTTCTATTATGTGACAGCGTAAGTGGTATCAAAAGCTATGCTATGGTATATAAGGAGCTGGTTTTTTACAAGGAAACATGGCAAACTTACTGAAAGATACAAAAAATTCCCACTGTAGTAAACATTTTGGCTTATTGGTGTTTAAAAGCAAACATTTTCTGTTAGTTAATGTTTAGCAGTAAGTGCATTTTATAAATCTTTGGAGCAGGTGGAACCTTTCAGTAGACAGTTTTCTCTTTCTGTATGTCTCATTTTATTGTAAGTATTTGCATATGTCTGATCTTCAGAAAGAAGAGAAATTTCTTCTAGTTGGGTTTGTCCTATTGCAGTTTTTCTCACTTGGAAGATTCAAGAAAGGCTGTTGCAGAGACAGGATTGAAACATTATTAGAGCCCTTCCATGGCAAAATTCATTATTCAGAAGAATGGGCCGTAAATATGGGATTCGTATCTAGTTCTTGGCACAGAATTGGGTGCTGTGCCTCATACTGATGGGCACTGGTCTGTTTTGGCGCACCATAGGGGTGATGGTGGGATGCTGAGCTGCGTTATGCTCTGTCAGTAAGCCCCTGCCAGAATACTCTCACCTTCTGTAATAAGATGAGAAATCTAACGCTTAACAGAAGCGCAGAAACTGTTTTACGTTGTCACACGTTGCCATGTACAGAAATTTAAGTGAAAGGCAGTATTTGTCTGAAAACCCCTCATTGTGTGAAGGTAACAGCTGTGCTGGAAACCCCTGAAATACGTTTTCTTGATTCATTGCTGCAGGCGACTCGTTGCTGGGAGCAGGTAGAGGAGGCGGGAATGGCTCTCCACGGGCGGGTGGAGGAGAAGAGGAGCTTGGAAGCAAATCCTGTGATAAGGCAACTCTCTAGAGGTGGCTTTAGGTGGCTTTAGCTTTAGCTAAGCTGAGCCCCCAGAAAGGTGTGTGGTAAGGTCAGCGAGAACATGTGCGCTGTCCCCTAACCAGGCAAGGGATATTGTGAGCAAAGGGAGAAGGGACCTCTCAACTTACGTTATTCTGTGATCTTGTGTCTATAGCTTTGTTTATCACGAAACATGATTTTTACTCCCTGTCATCACTTCCCAGACCCCCAAGAGTAGTGTTGTTAGTGAAATATCACCCAAGACATGTAGCTTTCTGTTTTACTGGATTACCTTGCATTTTAGATACGTCTTCAATTCCTGCTCTGCTATTGCTCTGCCGCTTATTGCGCTTAGTTGTAGTTACGCAGCTGCTGTGTGCAAACATAAACAAGGTGGTATCCCAGCCCTTTTTGGAGAAATAATTCTTGAAAGTGAGTTTATGAATCTCAGCCTTTTGAAAGTAAGGTATTAAGTAACTAACCATCAGCATCATTTGTCTATTAATAATTGATGGCTGCTTAGACACACACACAAATGCACATACACATACTTCTATATATGTTTGTATTTTTAATATAGATATATTTATAGAAGTAAAATAACATTTCAGTCGGGAAAATGCCTTGCCCCTTGCAAAGCCCCAGTGAAAAGCAGGCACCGCTACCCCCTGCTGTTACCAGCTGAAGCTGCCACAGCGCGGAGTTACCGGCTCTGTTTAATGTGCAGTGTAGACATTTGGAATATCTTTCCTATTTAATAACTTCAAGATTTCTCTAAAGTGTCAAGTTTGAGCTTGGGGAAAATATTGCTTTCCATTTTTCTTTTTGCTTTTTACTGTTGACCAAATTATCTTATCATTTTGAAACAACTCTCTCTGGTCCTGGGAGGCAGTCAGCCTCTATGTGGCTGTCTTTTAGAACATGCTGTAACTATTGTACAATAAATTACATGGCTGCACATAAATTGAATTTCCACATTATTTGAAAATATCAGAAATATTATGCAATCTGGCATTGTTAAAGAAGAAAAAGCTGATGAAAAAGGACATCTGAAATTCATGTCTGTCAGTGCCGGTTTCTGAAAGTGCATACATTTGCTCAGTAATCAGTTTAAAAGATCAACAGAAAAAGTTCCAGCTTTTTGAAATAATCATCCAGAATATATGGGCTGGATTTATATGAAGCTTTTTGTCCCCAGATTAACACCCCCCCCTTTTTTTTTTTTAGTAAATTACAACCCCTTTTTCTCTGCCTTTATGGTATGTAATTTCACTACAGTTATTATCAGTCCAGATTTAAATCCCTGCCTGCTTAAGCCAAGTCTAATCTTTTCATACCACATGTGGAGACTTTGTGAGTTATTATTTTTGCTCCTCAAGACACTGTTAAAGCAGCTTGGTAGTAGAGAATAAAGAAATGCATCTATTCTCGCAAGGAGGATTGAAATTGTCTGTCTGAGCTTTGAAAGCTGTTCCCTGCTGTGGGACCAGCTCACTTCTTTTCACAGCCCTTATGAATTAAAACCAGTTTCCTAATAAATCTGTGACTCAGTGATGTGCGTATTAGCTGGTGAAAGAGAAGATGAATAGGAAGGCATGTTGCTGTGCCCCAAAGAAACTTGACGGCATCACTCCAGCCTCATAAAGTTGCCTCTTATCATCTCCCTTCCAGTGAAATCAATTTAGTGTGCACTGACATCTCAACTTCTACCCGAGCATCTTTAAGGGCTTTATAAGGAATAATTAAATTCTGTATCCTTCTGAGGTAGGGACATATTATTATATGTACTTAAGAGAAGCCCATCTGTGTCCCCATATGTCTACCCCCTCCTGTGCTGTACTGCAAGGACCAAATCTGTGCCTCTCTATGGTTGAGCTGTGCTCCCCACCCCAATGTCCTAAAAGTAGAAATTCGGAAGCAGAGGTAGAGATCTGGGGCGGATTTAGGTAGCGAGTGGGGCATTTGCAGCAGCTAGAGGGTGATCTTACTTGCATAGGAGATGTGGGTGGCTTTGGTCACCAAGATCCACACCTACCTAGATACTTTTGTAATTACTTTCAGTTCCCATTAGAGACTGTTGCATGTAACCTAAGAAATCAATCCCTTTGCCATTTCAGAATTCCATTTTTTGTGATTATGGTGGGGAAGCATTTATTTTTCTTTATTAGTGACTGGGTGCACATGAATTTTCTTGCTAAGACAACTAGTAGCAAAAACTACCATCAGTACTGTATTAAAGCAATTGCAGCAGAAGCTATACAAGTTTTTGGTTTTGATTGTTGTTTCTTTTTTTGCTACAAGTTTTTCAGTGGAGACAATATTCTTTGAAGTTATGCACAGGAAATGTTAAAGAGACATAGACAAAATTTCAACAGCGGTCTATTTTAACACACATTTCTTATACAAATGTCAAAACTGTATAGGAAATTAAAAGGCCATTAAAATTAATGCAATGAAATTTCACATGAAAAAGCAAGGGAGGGCAGGGATGTCTTTAAAGCCCACATAGATGACGATTTTATCAAGCAGTAATCTGTTCCATATATGTTGATCTGCACAAATTAAGTTTGCAGAATAAACATGTAATCAGAGTAATTGAATTTTCTGAAGACTTGTATCAGGCTCATCCATTTTAGACACCAATGCAGAGACGGTGCCAGACTGGCGAGGGTTCCCAAGCAGGGCCGGACCCTGCTGCTGTCGGATGCTGGGTATTTCAGAGGACGCTAGTGCCTCCTTTGCTTCCTACTCAGCTATTTTGCGTACCGGTTTCAGTCACAAGGATGCTAATGTTGTCTCTATCAATGATGCTAAATGATCTCATGATAGTCAGGGTGTTGCTGAAACGAGAGCCCTGGGAAGTGTTTGGGCAAGTTATCTATAAAACCTCCCCCAAGGTGGGCTTGATCAGGTTTTGGCAAACAGGGAGATGAGGATTCCCTTTCTCCAATGCACAATGGCCATGGATCTGGGCAAAGAAAGAGCTGAGCTTGTATTTAAGAAGTTGGGAGAGTTGGAGCTAAGGGTCTGTGGCTTTGGGTGGATTGTTGAAGCCTCTTGTTTTCTCCATCTCTACACTATAAATAATGTTGACAAAAGGTGATCTTTCCAGGTCCCTTCCCACCTGGGCTATTTGTCAAGTCCATGACTATTCCTCTCTCCGTCCTCACTCCCGGGTACAGGTCTATCTATGCTTCTTCAACAATATCCTTCATGGCAGGGATTATCCGTTCTGTCATGTAGCGATGTAAGAAAAATTAGTAATTTTTAACAGACCTGCAGCTAGTCCCGTCTAATGAGGGAGCCATGGGCTCTGTCAGGAGCCTTCTCTGCTGTAGCCCGTCCTGCATCGATCGGCTCTCACACTGATGAACTGAGGACACAGCACTCCTGCTCTCCATCCACCAGTTTACAACATTACATATATTATTTTAAAGTAAAAAAAAGTCTCAGTCTGAGACTGCATTCTCACCCTGCCAAATTTTGGGTTTACAAAACCATACCCAGAATAATGAAGGGCTGCTTTGGTTTTGGACAGTGTGCATTTTGCAAGGTGCAGGGGTATTTATGTATTTATATATATTGCATATATTTATCAGTATACAAAAGAGCCGAGGCAGGCAGAAACAGAAGTAATCCTGGTGTAGTGTCTCTGTAGTGAATTTTTCTTGTCATTTGATGAAAGGGTGAAGCAGTACTGAAAAATGTGTTCTGTGGAGTCATTAATATCATCCTCATTTGTGTGTATTCTTCCATAATGGCTCAGTAAAATACACCCTGGGGTAACTTTATGCCATTCTTACATGGTTCTTTAATTTTATGAGTAATTTATGTGGAGCTTTGTGGGGGGGAAGGTTTTCAATTGCTTTAAATTTTAATGAAACGTATCTTCCTTTCTAAAAGTTGGGCAGACATAAAGGAGAAGATGGTGGTGTCTTTTTTTCTGTCTGTCTTACGCTCCTGCTTTTGGGTTCCCAGGCACTTGTTTTTTCCCGGGCTTTTAAATTTTTTTGTCTTTTTCTTGAGAGAGAAGAGTTGCTTCAGTCTCAACTCTTGGAAGGTGCTTCAGTTTGCAGAAGGTTGCTGCAGGAGCAGGATGAGGTCCTGCTCTAGCCTGGTCATTAGGACACTGGTGGTGTCCCCAGCCCGGGTCTAGTTAATGGACCTGGCTCTAGTACCCTTAGTGCTCTCTTGTGCAGTGGAAAATATGAATTCAGATCACCTGGACACATCTGTGATATGAATTTTGTATTTTGTTTCCTGTGGTTTTGTTTTTACACCAGGTTTCATTTCAAATAAAGTAGAAATTTAGTTTATTTGGCGGGGAATCTGAACCATTTTCCCACGGCAAGCGATCGGCCTGCTCCCGTTCCCAGCTCCTGTACTCCCCATCCTCCTCTGCCACATTGGGGCTGGGTTTGTATGTGCTGCAGGGGCAGTCAGGCCAGCCTTTGCTTTTTAGGTATGTTTAAACTTGAATCAGGGCTGGCTAATAGAGGCTGTGAGCACTGATAATTGAGATTAAAGACCACCTCATGCTGTTTTATTGTTCAGACTCTAGCTAGCTTTAGTGCCATGGCCTTTTTTTTTTCTTTTTTCTTTCTATTTCCTATTGAATTTCTAGTTTTTCTTGTGGAACAAAATACAGTACCTTAAGCCAAATTCAGTGACTCCACCTGCACTTAGCTGCTGCATATGTAGTTCCCTGTGTGTCATGGGGAGGCTGATTAAGACTTTTGTAAAGGGCATCTGCAATAAGGAGACAGAAGGAGGGATCAAATAAGAGAAAAATGAAAATTTATATTGTACTGCTTCCTAGAGACTTTTGAAAAAAGTTGCAAAGAGGAGGAGAGGAAAACATTCCACACGTCTATCTTGAAGCTTAGATTGATTCTCACCTCCCAGTTAAGCAGCAAAAAAAATGACCAGGTGAGTCAGTTCTTCTGTTATATCTGTAAAACCTGCCATGGTTAGATTCTTAAAGATATTTACTCAGTTGAAAAATCTCCATTTTCCCCAACTTGTCTTCATCTCTGAGTGTTTTTCCACCCTGCATCTCTCTGTGGCGGTGCCACCCCGTTGCCTTCTTGCCCTAGCTCTGTCCCTCCTGCACCCATGTGCCTCTGAAGCTGTAAAGGAACCTGATGAAATACTTATTTAATTCTGACCGATCGATAGTGCTAACTCCCAGAGGCTCTCTGGAGTTGAAGCTTCCAGCTGGCTCATGCAACATGTGTTTCATTCCTGTACATCATCATCCCTTTGTTTCTAAAATGGACATATTGGTGAAGACATGCTGGCATTTTAATCCTTTGAAAACATCATGCAAGCTCTTCTTTGAGTTAGGAGGGCAGATTCTGGATCATTAATAGCGGGAGAATAGACTTAAGAATTAAAATGAAAACTAAATCAAACCCAGAAAGTAAAATTGTTCATTTTCATATTGTCTTAAGTTCAATTTGAAGAACCACAATTTTCTTGCTGTTTATAATTCGTCTTAATTAACTGAAATAATGCAGTCAAAATCTTCTTTAGGGGGTTTTGTTTGGTTGATCTTTTTTTTTCTGACAGGCTCTTCTGCCTCCTTTGAAGAGTGTCAGTCTCATTAGAAAGTTGCGTTGCTATATGAAATATTGTAACTAAAACTGAATTCAAATGCCTTTGCATCTCCTTTATGAGACCATCTTAAGTCTTGGTGTCCCCTGTCGTACCGAGGAAGAAACCCAGTAGATGAGGAATACATGTTGTATCAGATGTCTTATGAGGAGCGGCTGAGGGAACTGGGGTTGTTTAGTCTGGAGAAGAGGAGGCTGAGGGGAGACCTTATCGCGCTCTACAACTACCTGAAAGGGGGTTGTGGCGACAAGGGTGTTGGTCTCTTCTCCCAAGTAACTAGTGATAGGACAAGAGGAAATGGCCTCAGGTTGCTCCAGGGGAGGTTTAGATTGGATATTAGGAAAAATTTCTTCACCGAGAGAGTGGTCAGGCATTGGAACAGGCTGCCCAGGGGGGTGGTGGAGTCGCCATCTCTGGAAGTGTTCAAAAAACGTGTGGATGTGGCGCTTCAGGACATGGTTTAGGGGACATGGTGGTGCTGGATTAATGGTTGGACTTGATGATCTTGAAGGTCCTTTCCAACCTAGTGATTCTGTGATTCTGTGATTCTATGTATATACTGAATCCTTCCTATTGCAATTGTGAGTAGGTATCTCCGTGGCTTCACACTTAGGGCAGAATTGCTGGTACAGTCAATACTTGGCAAATCAGTGCCAGTCTCAAGTTGTTTTCCTTCCGATTACTGAGCTTGTCACTGTACCAGAAACACTTTATCTTCTAAGACATATACTAATCTTTTTATACCTTCTGGAAAAGAAAATTATAAAAAAAATCCTTTGGCTTTGGTAGGTTTGAAAATACCTCTGAACCTCATCATTTGACAGCCGGCTGAACATGATCCGGCAGTGTGCCCAGGTGGCCAAGGCAGCCAACAGCGTCCTGGCCTGTATCAGCACTGGTGTGGCCAGCAGGAGCAGGGCAGGGATCGTGCACCTGGACTCGGCACTGGTGAGGCCGCACCTCGAATACTGTGTTCAGTGTTGGGCCCCTCACTCCAAGAAGGACGTTGAGGTACTGGAGCGTGTCCAGAGAAGGGCAACAAAGCTGGGGAGGGATCTGGAGAACAAGTCTTAACGAGGAGCGGCTGAGGGAACTGGGGGTGTTCAGTCTGGAGAAGAGGAGGCTGAGGGGAGCCCTCATCGCTCTCTACAACTACCTGCAAGGGGGTCGTGGTGAGGTGGGTGTTGGTCTCTTCTCCCAAGTAACCAGTGATAGGACGAGAGGAAATGGCCTCAAGTTGTGCCAGAGGAGGTTTAGACTGAATAGTAGGAAAAATTTCTTCACCGAGAGAGTGGTCAAGCATTGGAACAGGCTGCCCAGGGAGGTCGTGGAGTCGCCATCTCTGGAAGTGTTCAAAAAACATGTGGATGTGGTGCTTCAGGACATGGTTTAGGGGATATGGTGGCATTGGGTTAATGGTTGGACTTGATGATCTTGAAGCTCCTTTCCAACCTTAGTGATTCTGTGATTCTTGAGAGGTTTTGAGATGTTCTTTAAGAGGTCTCTGAAAGTCCCAGCATCAGCTACCGCATCCTCAGTGAAAATTATAACAGAAGCAGCAAAAGCAGTTGTGTTTTATTATCTTGTCCTCCAGAGGAGTTGGCTGAGTGAGATTCTGAGAATGATCCAGTCCTGTTTCCCACTATAAACCCCCTGCTCAGCTGTAGACCTTGCTTTTGCTGCGGTCTTGCTGCCTCTGCCCTGGAGCTGCCCTGCAACACGCAGGGAAGACGAGCCTTGGCAAGACATCTGTGCTGCATGTCCTGCTACAGAGAGCCACTTTTTGTATGGTGAGGATTCTTACAGATATTTCCCAGGGGTTTTAAGTAGTGTTAAATTAAAGATTTTTTCCTTTTGTTTTTAATAGATTTTCTCACGATAGTCTCTGCCCATTTTTCATAAACTTAAAATTTACTTGTGAAAGACTAGTGACGGGGTTTTTTATTAAAAACATTTCTCTTTATGTTTACTACTTCTTTAAAACTATTTTGTGTTTTTCATTCATTCATTTTTCTTTAAATATAGGTTGAGGATAGCAAGGGTAGATGGAGTCTAGTGTATGTTGATGTACAGTGAAAACCATTCTTGATTGCTTTCCTTTTTCCGCTTTAATGAATCAATATATTTCATTCTGTCATCCAGTATGTAAAACTTGTTTAAAGCTTACACTAAAATAAGTGAAAGTAATTTAAAAATTATTTAGAAAATAAATATTTTGGTTTGAAAATGTCATTCCTGGGTGTTTCAGCATTATGGAATTATTTTGCTTCATTTTTCCCACTAAGCAAAATTTGTCACTGTTTTTTCCAAATGTTTTGATGTCTGTGAAGGCTGTGTTTACCAGAATTAATCTGCTTCAGTGAAAATATTCCAAATGCTCTAAATGAAAAGAGGAATTTTCAATTTCTGAGGTTCATCTACGCGGCACACTCCTGCCTTTTAGTGCTTCATGGAGGTGGTTGATATGAAGAATTCAGTGCTTGTCGCCTAATCATTTCTTTTTATAAATAATAACCTTCTCTGGCTACAAAAATGTTGCAATTCTGCTCCAGGTTTGCTGAGATGCAAAAGCACCATCATGCCAAGTAAAATACTTCACTTTGACTGATTTGCCGAGACGGAGCAGAAAATTAAAGCCACTTTTATCTGAAAAAAATAAAAATGCAGAGCAGATGAGCGTATCTTAATCACCTATGCAAATCAAGGCATTGGACAATTTGCATGAAATCTCCATATTTGTAGGTCCCTGATGCCAACAGTAATGCAGTGGCACAGTGGCTCTGCCTGGATCCCCCTCAACCAGGAGAGGTGTAGGACAGACGGACCACCCTTGGCACCCCTTACCCTGCATGCAGAGAAGATGGCAGCTTGGGGGTCTGGGTGAGCACTGAGAGGCAGTTGATGGTGATGAAGTTGTTGCCTTGCCAATATGGAATACATTGCAGTTGGAAGCTCTTTTGCACTAGGGTCCATTTCCTTCGTCCTTACGTCCCTCAAGGGAGCGTTTTGATGCTGCAGTCCTCGGGCAGTGTGACCATCCTTTCCACTCACTGCTGATGAGACACAGGGGAGTGTCTCACCAACCAGATTTGGCACTTAGCTTTGGCACTTTCTGATCTTTCTCTGGACAAGAGCATTGGCATGTCACTTTGCTGAGATTCATCCAAAAATCTCTGCTGAGCTGCAGACCACTGGGATGTGCTTGTCTCCCTACAGCTTTCCTAAAACAATGGCAATTGGGGCAGTGGTAATGAGCTGGAAATGAAATAAACTTCACTGAGCCTGATCTGGGCACTGGGAGGAGTCCTGCTCAGTGCCTCCACCTGATCCGATGCCACCAAATTTTACTGAATGGCGGTACAAAACTCTGCTCAAACCTTTTGACGACAAACAAAGCTATGTCTATAGAGAGACAGGTTTTATTTGTAGGACAGCCATGTCTAGAGAACTAAATTATGATCGAGGCAATTTGTGCTATGATTTTTACAAATTTCAATGGAAGGACTAGACCTGGGACAGAAGACAGACTCTTGAACCTCTGCAGTTGAGTGAAGGAGTTGCACTCCAGCCTACTTCTCCTGGGAAGTGACAAATCATTTAAACAATTCAGGTCCATTGGCCCCTTGTATATTGGTTGTCTCTGTGGGATATCTGAGCCCATCACTTTGTCACAGAGGTGTTTGATTAACCATCCCGTTCATCCCTCATCAGGGACCCGGGTGCTGCCATCACCGATCCCGTTTTATGAGGGGTTAGGAGGGTATGAGGTGCTGAGTTGTAATTGCTCTGGTCCTCTGCAGGAGCAGTAGTACAGCAGCATGAGAAGGAGAAGGTCGAAGAGAAGATATCCTATAAAACAGGCTGCTGCCGAGCACTTCTACAATAGCTGTGGATGTGGGAATTGAAATTCTGTCTCAGTTCCATTTGACATGCATTCATCTTTGTTTTATCTGGACCTTTCTTCCTACCCCAGAAATCTTGCAATATAAATAGGTAAGATAAAGAATGGGTAGGAGATATATTATTATGCCATTTTATGGGAAGGAAATTGAAGCATAAAAGCATTAAATTATTTATCCAAACTCCCTCTGGAAGTCTGAGCCAGAGCCAGGATTGCTGTAACCTTTCTATGCACTGTTTCTCAAAATAAAAGGTTGAATTTCTGTCCCTATTGAAGTCAATAGGAGTTGCTTTTTAGTTCTGCGAATGCTATCATTTCACGTAAGTGCATAGCAGGGCCTCCAGCCATTGTAAATGCTCTTCCATTCAGAAAGGTTTTCCTTCCATTTTTCAGACCTCAAACAAATGCAGGGCATGTTTGAACACCCAGAAGCAGATGGATTTTGTAAAAAAAGCTTGTTTTCGAAGTGAATTTATCTCACTGATGGCAGACTATTTCTTTGTTGATGACATTATTTTACTGTTTGTGTTTGCACCCCATATTTGCTTTCAAATAGCTCATTGACATTAGTGAAATCTTAATAAATTTTGATTCACAGAGAGATTTTAGCCCCAGTGCAAATTGTTACAATAGACTACTTCTTCCTCTATCCACAGTCTTGTGGCTTTCCTGCCACAAATACAGCCTTGAATCAGTATCCTGTAATAATTATAGTAGGAAACCATTTAAAATACTGTTCTGAGTTTAGTAGCAGGGCTAACAGGTTGGTTGGTTACAGCGCTTCACTTCCTAGAACTGTGTGCTGTGATACATGCTGAAATGTTTGAAAGTCAGGCAAAATAAGTATGGGAGTGGAAATGCTGGGTGCCAAAGATACTTTTAAAAGTTTCTTAATTAAGAGCCTATGTTGAGCTGCTTCTGCCGCCTCTGCTTTACACATTTCTGGTCAAGGTTTTATTTGTCAAGAAGATAACACCATACTCCTACCTGCCTCTTGTTCCAAACTTTCTAGAATTTGTATTGTGGTATTGTGCCTCCCCCCGAGGCCTGGAGCCTCTGCCCCTCCACAGCGGGAGGATGGAGGAGGACCTATTTCCAAACCTCCCCAGCTAAAGGCAGGTCTAAGGACACGCTTTCCCTTCGCTGCAGAGTTCGGAGCTGAGCCATCTCCATGACATCACTTGGTGATACCATCCCTGGTTCCTTAGCAAATCGAGGAATATTAGATTCATGCATCCATCTGTGGTGTGCAGCTGGGCACCACGTGAAGAGTTAAAGGGGAAACTAATGAAAACCAGAAGACTGTGAAAATATGAATGACAGCTACTTCCAAAAGTGGACTGCAACTCCAGCTCTTGTGGATAGCACTGGAGGCATCCGGGGCAGTCCTGCCAAACAACTGTCATGTCTTCAGAGCGTGTCTGGCGCGGGGAAGCAGGTTTCGCCGTGTTAATAATTACACTGCCTGCAGACTTTCTGAAGTTGCATCTTTCTGTGCAGCATGGAACCAGATTTAATGAAATGTTGTTAACACTGTTAACTACAGAAGGGGAGGGGAGGAATCAAAGGCGCAATCAAAGCATGTACTCCATTATCAATAACTGCAAGTGGCTTCATAAATGTTTTATGTTTGAAACGTTTTCAGTGCAGATGAGCAGAGAACCAGCTGTTTAAACGAAAAGTGAAATGTAATAGCAAGAACATTTTAATCATGGCATCTCATTATAGAGAAGAATGAATCACTACGAAAAATGTTTTTAAAAAGCAGCTTTCATGATGGAGATGGCTAGCCTGACACAGAGATGGAGACCAAGGAAGCCTAACCCAGAATTAACAGGCATATTCCTTTTAAAACATTGCGTTGCGATAAGTGGTTTTGTTACCTTGTGAAAGCATGGTGGTGGTACGTGCTCAGTGGTGTGTGCTCTCTCCTGGGATGGTTTAATGCAAAGATGTAATGCTGTCTTCTACCTGAAAGGATTCAGAATATGAATGCCTTGAATGGCACACGTGGTGCAGTAGCATCGTGGCCATTAGGTGGGAGGTTGGTTTGGACTATAGGCAGCAAAAGTCCCAAAAAACCCCTGGGACCAGAAGGAGAGAGAAAAGAAGTAGGACCGTGATCCTTTCACCCATTATTTGAGCTTTCTTGTCCAAAGGCTGCCGTGCATCATTCTGCATTGATACACCTTAGACCCCAAGGCTGGAGGCCATCAGTAACTCTGAAAGAAGGTCAGTGCCTTGAGCTCAAGGCAATGGTCTTGGAGTAACTAACTCTTTACATGCCAGAGCTGCACTCAAGGAATTCAGATGCTCCTCTCCCTGGTCTGCAGCGGGGCTTTGGTATGAGCCAGATTCCCACCGGTGCAGAAGGCAGAGCTTCAGAAGCATAAAGATGTCAGATTTGAGGGAGATACTTAGGCAATCGCCAAGCAATTTTTGATGTAATTGCCTACATTCCTATTTTAGGCACTTGTATCGTTCTTGTGTCTTATTAACTATTATTATCAAAAGTTTAAGTGAACAGTAGCAAAGAGAAAAATCTGTGTGTAAGAGCAGTGAAGGCTCATGAGAATAGAAATTGTGTTCCTGCAGGTTTTGAGGAGCAGTTGCTTATACAGACATCTGGTTTTATGCAACTGAAAAGGAGCAGGGTCAACAGCGGAGTCTCTCATTAAGGAAATGGTTTCACTGGCATAGAGGTGCCAGCCCTTTCAACTCCTACAACAATTCAAACTTGCAGGGTTGCTAGAGGTCTTAAAGCCCTCATACCCTACAAGTGGCCAGGTCTTCCCAGCAGCTATTGGCCACCTCAATCTGTGAAGCCTTCTTGCTGAGCTCTTCCGGATCTGCTGACCCTAAAGACAAGCTACATTGACTCAGCTTGTGCCATCATGGCCCAGAGGTATGAATCTGAGTGTCATTTCTCCTGCCAGAGGCTCCTAGGGTGCCCCATGTGTGTGGTGCTTCAGCAGCCAGGACAGGACATGGATGTGCAGCACTCCAACTCTGGAAGACAGAGGGAGGGAACGCGTTCCGGACACTCTCTGGAGCCACTTCACCTATTGCCAACTGCATGTGGCCTCTTTGGGTTTATATGAACTAATGGCAGGAGGTTAGCTCCCAAAATAGCCCATAGTCTGTAAGATTTGAGAACTGCTGGAAGATTAAAAGCAAGACATACCATTTTTGTGGAGGACAACCCTCTTTGCTGGGGCCAGCTCAGATTACAGAATCACGCAGAATCACAGAATCATTAAAGGTCAGAAAGGACCTTCAAGATCATCAAGTCCAACCATCAACCCAACACCACCATGCCTCTAAACCATGTCCTGAAGCACCACATCCACACATGTTTTGAATACTTCCAGAGATGCTGACTCCACCACCCCCCTGGGCATCCTGTTCCAATGCCTGACCACTCTCTTGGTGAAGAAATTTTTCCTAATATCCAATCTAAACCTCCCCTGGTGCAACTTGAGGCCATTTCCTCTCATCCTATCACTGGTTACTTGGGAGAAGAGGCCAACACCCACCTCACCACGACCCCCTTGCAGGTAGTTGTAGAGAGCGATGAGGGCTCCCCTCAGCCTCCTCTTCTCCAGACTGAACAACCCCAATTCCCTCAGCCGCTCCTCGTTAAGACTTGTGCTCCAGACCCCTCACCAGCTCCGTTGCCCTTCTCTGGACACGCTCCAGCACCTTAATGTCCTTCTTGTAGTGAGGGGCCCAAAACTGAACACAGGATTCGAGGTGCGGCCTCACCAGTGCTGAGTCTATGGGCAAGATCCCTGCCCTGCTCCTGCTGGCCACACTATTTCTGATACAGGCCAGGATGCTGTTGGCCGCCTTGGCCACCTGGGCACACTGCTGGCTCATGTTCAGCCGGCTGCCAACCAGCACCCCCAGGTCCTTTTCCACTGGGCAGCTCTCCAGCCACTCCTCCCCAAGCCTGTAGCGTTGTGTGGGGTTGTTGTGACCCAAGTGCAGGACCTGGCACTTGGCCTTGTTAAATCCCATACAATTGACCTTGGCCCAGTGATGCAGCCTGTCCAGATCCCTCTGCAGAGCCTTCCTGCCCTTGAGCAGATCAACACTCCCACCCAACTTGATGTCATCTGCAAACTTACTGAGAGAGCACTCAAGACACACAAGAGTCCTGCTCTTCAATGAATATGTTAAGAACACAGGTACTTATTTCTGCAATAATGTGTCCCCAGCACCTAAAATCAAGGTATACATCAGGTGCCCATGGTAAGTATCATCTTTCAGCCCTGAGAACGTTGGCTTTGGGGGCAGTGTGAGGCACATTTTTACAGCACAGGGGGGGTACAGCTATTCACCCTGGTGATACAAGGTCAGCCACCCTGACAGCGACCATTAGCAATAACAGAAAGGCAGCTAATCCATATTTCTAAAATCAGCATTGAAAAAAAAAAAAGGTAAAGCATTCAACCATTTCTGGCTTTGGGCCTGATTGCCTTTATGGTTATTGAATAGGAGTAATTCCACCAAATAAGCCCAAAACCGGCAGTTGGGAGCAGCATCAAACTCTTTGCAAGCAGTTGTTGTAGCTTGCATTTACAAAACAGTCTGAGGCGCAGAACCAATCTTTTATGGGAGCGGAAGGGCATTCTCAAAGGAATGGTATTTTTTGGAATATATTGAAGCATTATGTGGAGCCCATGGTAAAAGAAAATGCATCAGTCATCTGCCTGCCCTCTTTCCGTTATCCTTTTTTCTTCAAGAAAGGATGCTGTTAGTTGTAAAGACTGACTTTAGAAGAAACATGATTTAACATCTTGTTTTAATGGAATGTAAAGCAGTTCTAGAGCCTCTCTGCTATTTAGAAAAAGAAGAATTTAGGAAAAGATTTAAAACTTGATGCCAATTTTCATGAGATTATTATTTGACAGAAGGGATCAGGAGAGATTATTAAATGCTTTGTGTGTGCTGAAAGTACTGAGACCATAAGCACATTAGAGTGCCTGTTGGAAATACTGGAATAGAATGAAAAGGGAAGTTGGGTGAAGGAAGGAAAAATATTTTAAATGTACCTATGCTGCCTCTAAACCTGAAATTACTTGTGATCAAAGGCTATCTGTATCTTGTTGATGACATTCCTGGGTGCCTTCCTCTGATGCCCAGCTCTGCCATCCCTGCTCTGCAGCAGAGGGACGGATCCATGGAGCACAGGGTCAGGCGCTCTTCGGCTATCGCTGCTCACCGCACGCTTACAGATTTACGAGAGAGAGCTGTCAGTGTGAAACTGCCTTGTAATGGGGATGTAACTTTGCGGAAAGCATGTTCTAGGAGCTGTAATTCTGTTATCTGCCAGTTGCACAATAGCTTCTGAGTTTGTTTTATGCCACAGCACACTCCCTGTTGAAAGTAAAAAGGTACTATTTGGTGTTGAAGATTTTTCAGAAATAAGCTTCTGTTTGATCTTTACATTTTTCCCATTTTTCCCACAATTATTCTTCTTTTTTTCTTCCAATTTTGCTCGAGTTCAAGATGAAGGCACAGATAAACTATGGAGAGCCTCTTCTCCAAACTTCGGTTGTCGATGGGGTTAGGTCCAGGGGAGACATGCAGGGAGTGATTTTCTGGTGCTGCTGGTAGTTATAGGAGTTTATCAAGCTTTTTTAGCTCTTTTGCTTTAATAAGTGATTTAAGCTGACATCCAAAAGCATGGTGTGGTTGATGTGTGATAATTTGTATTCAGGGTGAAATTGGAGCACTTTAAGATAGTCTGTATAACAAAAGGTGACCTAGTGTTGTTTCCTTTAACAATTACAATGGGTTGTTTTATGTTGTCATTTGAGGAGGAGCTGTGTGCTGCATTACCCACCAGCATGATCTGCTGTCAAGGCAATCTAAATTTTGCATTTCAGATGATCTCTGCTTAAGGCTAAACCTGTTGCAAACCGCTGTGTTTTCAGAACTAATCAAACAAAATAATAGTTGCAAGGATGTGATATTTTAACATTTGTATTGTCGTTATTTGGTTTATAAAATGAGCTTGTTATAGCCCTGCAATTACTGTGCTGGGCACTGTGCAAACACAGGAATATTATTTGAGAGTAGAACTGGGGCTACATATTAATATTGGAACTTGTACTAGTAAGGTCTAACTTATAAGGGCAAATTAGGGATTGCAGGTGATGAGAGTTCTCTGGTCCAACCCCTGCTCAAAGCTGGTCAGCTCCAAGATCAGCCCAGTTGCCCAGGACTTTCTGTGAAGAGCTGCATGATATCTTCTGACCAAAGCCATCGCCTTGCTCTATGCTACCAGGTTTCTGTGGCTTTGCAAGAGCAACCTCACGCTGCTGCTAAACAGGGGGTACCAGCCTACAGTCCAGCCTTTGTGAGCTCCGTCGTTCGTTACAGCGTGCCAAGGACTGTCTTTAATGTTTCCTGTCAGCCATCACCTGTGATCCCTCAGGCAGCTAAAATAGAGTAATGCATACAGGAGTTTGAACAGATAGCATAAACAAGTACATGTGCACAAGTGTGCAAATGGTGTGAGTAGAAGCTAACAGAGGGATTTTGAAGGCTAATTGCTTGCTAAAAGAAACCAAAGCCTGCTGTGGTGCACCAAATCAATTTATAATTTAATAGCATCAAGCTGATACATTCAGAGCTGGGACAGAAACACAATCAGCTAAGCAGGGCCTCACATGAAAGCAAATTTAAGCTCGCAGTTAGTGTGTTTATGAGATGACTCCAGGTGTGTCTCGTGTTGTGTGTTGGTGTTTGCCTATGGGCTTTTCTAATGGCGGTCTTTAGCTTGAACTGGCCTTGGATGATCAGATTTGTGTGTCTCTGGTTTCCTACTACTGCAAGGTAAATGCATCTATTGCATGCTTTAGATAGTTATGCTCATTATTTCCCAGAAATTCAATTTTAAGATGAAGTCCATCTCCTGAGCCAAAGACACAGAGATGTATCCTTGATGGAACAGCCCTTTTCAGTATTTCCTGTATTCATGGTGCTAAAACTGCAACAGTCTTTCTGCCGTGAATTCTCCATGGGTTTGTCATCCCTGTCTTATTTTGCCTGGGGTTTCTGAAGCGTACAGTGCTGAAGCAGCGATGTTGCAGGCACCCCTCAGACGTGTGTGCTGGGCTGGGTAGTGCCTCTGTGTCGGGGACCTGGGCACAGTGGTGGGCAATGTGGGAATGGGATTTTCACACCACTCTTTACTTTCTGTACAGTACAAGTTCCCGGGCCGGTGGAAAACCTGCGGGCTGTATCTACCTCACCTACGTCGATTCTTGTCTCCTGGGATCCCCCTGCCTATGCAAATGGCCCTGTTCAAGGCTACAGACTCTTTTGTACGGAGACAGCGACTGGAAGAGAGCAGGTGAGCGATGGCTGGAGTGGCTCTGCTCTCCCTGTGAAAAGGAGATATTTGGTGTAGGCATCTGCAGGTCTTCAGAGTGCTCTAAAGGCTCAAAGTGAGAGGTTTTATGGGTTAATCCTCCAGGTTGGGTAAATGTTGCACAGACCAGTGATAAAAGAGCAAATCAAGCAAGCTAAATTTCCACCAATATAAAGTGGGTTCAGGAGGTAGAAGAGGCGGCCTATTATATACCAACCATTCCTCAGCTTTATGCTGAAATTTCATAATAATGCCAAAGAGCATTTAAAGACCCTTTAGACTTCCCCTTTACTTTGTGCAAAGCCATCAACCCATTAACGGCAGTTTGTACATGTGATCTTTGTAGAACATGTATTTTTTGGTTGCTTCTTGTAACTTTTTTCGAGTAGGAGGGTAAAATAATACTAATCCAGGCTCCAGAGTGACAGATGCTTATAGTAAAAATTGGTGTTGATGCTGTGCACTGAGTTGCGCTCCTAACTCTGCCATGAGCATGTGCTTTTGAGTGGCAAACAAGCAACCTTGCTTTCTGCAGGTTGCAAACTGCTCGGACCCACTGGCCATTTCATAACCAATATTTGATAGGAGTGCAGTAGTAGCAGTGGAGATGAGCTCTGTGGGGAGAGTATGGCCTCAGTAGGTTTTTAGCAAATAGAGCAGGGAAGAAAGCAGACACGTCTTTTTTTCTGACCTGATAGCACGCAATAATCACAGGCATCAGCAGTCTTGCGGCAGGTGCTTCCATAGTCTTACAGGATCTTTTATACCATCGCCATTTTCTCTGTTCTTGCTTTATTTTACTTTCTTCTTTTCTCCAAAATTCCCCTTTGACTCTTTGTCTTTATTTTCTTCTTTCCCTATCACACACCTGTGGAGTGACAGCAACTGGCTTAACCAAAAAAACCCCCCTTTTCTCCTGCACCCTAAGTAACTAAACACAACTCTGAGATGCTGAAATCCCCTCTGTCCTGAAGCCATGGGCAGAGCTGCAGATGAGTGCTGAGAACTGAGCTGTAACAAGCCACTCAGTTACAAATTGCCTTTTGTATCAACTTAAACAAGGATTTAGCTCTACTTCTCAAAGAGTGAAAAGCTCGCCTCTAGTCCACTCATCCCTTGGCACGGCCGTGGCGCCGGCTGTCACATTTTCCCTTGGTTTATCATCTCTGTGTGCTAGAATGTGGAGGTGGACGGGCTCTCCTACCGGTTGGATGGGCTGAAGAAGTTCACCGAGTACACCCTGCGCTTCCTCGCCTACAACCACTACGGCCCCGGCGTCTCCACTGAGGATGTGACAGTCACCACGCTTTCAGATGGTGAGTGGGGGACGGAGGGGCCCCAGGGTGGGCAGGTTGCATCTGTGGGTTGCGATCATCAGACGTTTTCTTCTGCTACTGTATTTTGGAAGAGGCAGCAATGAAATGAGGAGGTTATTGAATGTGCAGGACAGAAATCAGGTTCGGTACCTGCCTGCAGTGGTACCCTCTGAGCTGGTGTTCGTCTCCAAGGATAATTGGTCCAGTTCATTATTCCTATGTCTAGTGATAAGGATAGTCTACTTCTCTCTTTATTTTCTCTTTAACTTAGGCACAGGTGTATCCTTTCAGCTTTTATTTTATTACGGCTGCATTTGAAGAACCAACTGCCTGGGTCTTCCTTGTGCTTTAAACACGGGGTAGCAAATGTGCCAGGGCTTCAATCTCTGCTCGTCACGGCGGCTGCACCATCATCCCTCCCCGAGCTCACGCCATGCTCCCGTGGCTCGCAGGCTGTGGGAGATAAATTGAATTTTATTTTGCATTCAGAAGCACTTAGTTGTGTCTGATACCACAAAACTTAATGCACGCCTGACTCCTCTTGAAGTCACTGAGCCTGATCCCCACACCTGGCTAAAACAGGAATAACTTAATTGGAGTCATTTGGGCTACAAAAGTGTAAAACCATAAAAATGAAGGAAAAATTCTTTCAGTGGGATTGGTGAGAGTCCGTAAAGCGGAAGCCAGACCAGAGACAGGCTCTAGAGGCTTCAGGGATGTGCCACTTGCTGAGCCCCACAGCCAGAGGGACTTTTTCCGTATCAACATTTTGTTTAAAGATGACATAAGAGGTGTCAACTAAGCTTTAAAGTGAGATTTATAAACAGTTAATTTTCCTTCTGATAAAAATTTGCACAATTTCTTTTTCATTCATGCTAATAAAGCAAGGTATGGGAGTTTGGGTGGCCCTGGCCTGGGTTTGGATCACTAACTTAACGTCATTTTCGTGTGGAGAAATGTTTACTTTTACGTGAGAGTATAAAATCAGGGAGTAGGCAAGAAATATGTTGCTGTGGGCTTCAGCTAGGTATGTTAAACTTGCTGGGCTTTCTCAGCCCTCAGAATTGTAGCAGATAACCTGTGCTAATGAGCACATTCAGAAATGGTGCCCAGCATGCACCTGTCACATAAAAATCTCCATGTTGTTCCTTTCTATGCTGTAGATTGATGCTAGAGCAAAAAAATTGAATGGAGAACCAGAGTGACCAAGATTTATCCCTTTATATTTACATCTATTTACCTAATTTTATTACAAAGTTGATAACTCTCCCTTGTTATTCTACCCAAAACAGCTGAAAATTTGTACAAAGTTAAGAGTGGCAATTTTCTGTCTGTCTGGTAACCCAATCGCTTCTGACTGCTACACCTCATCAACTGAAAATATGAATTTCTGGACAGTATTAGTAGCAACTGTATAGAACCTGGAGGAAATCAGCAGAGGGGAGGTATTGTGCACTGGAGAAGCTCTTGCATTTGTGTAATGTATCTAAAGCATAGAGCATTTCTGCAGGTGTCCCTGGTCACGCGCAGGTTGGTGACATCCCCTGTGGAAGCGATGCTCCTGTCTCACCTCCATCCATTCCTGGTGGAGGTGCTGCCACCCTGAATTACCCTGTGGTCTGCAGGTCCTCTCCCAGGTCTCCTTGACCTCTGGAGGAGCAGTGGTAGAGAAAGCATGGTCTGAAAAGAGGCGACTTCAGCTGGGCGGTGAGGCTGCTGGGGTCAGGAGGAGCAGTGCTTTCATTTCAAAAAGGCTGAGCCAGTCTGCCCTAACTTTAATTCAGAAATAAATAGGCACCTCAACACAGGGCACTGGAGGAGAGCTCTTGAGAGCCTCTAAAGTAGGCTCCATGAAGAGCAACATGGAGGGGACCAGGTGTGTGGGAAACCCCGAGTGAGGGAGCTGGTGAACCCCAGTGCTGTTTTTAATCTGTGTTATTCTGAGCTGTATCTTCAGTGGGATTCATCCGTGAGACCCACAGCTCAGTTGGCGCTGTTACTGTGCGTTTGACACCTCTGCAATATTTTTTTCAAGTGCTACTTATGTCTGCCCAGCAAATCCAGTTTTTCCTTGTAATACAGGCTGGATCTTGGCAGAATAAATTACTTCACACTTATAATTATAAAAACAAAAGGAAAACAAGTGAAAATGAATATTTTGCATAATGTATGTAGATTTAATTCACACTGTGAAGTGTAGAACTGCGGTCCTGTACTCCACTTTGGTTTTAAATGTCACCGTGAGAAAGGGAAAGATTGTTATTCATGAGTCTGAAAATTATCCCTGCAAGTGTTTCAAACGCTTCACCTGTCTGCAAAAAAAAAATCATTGCTAATAAGAAGGTTTCCATGAGACTGTTCCAGAAAACAAGAATGTGCTTAGGTGCCCTTGTTTTGGGAATCTGGAAAAAGGTGGTATTTATTTTTCTCTTTATTTAAGTAGAAGTCTGTTCTACAATTAAGTTAGTTAGCTGCAGCCTTCCTAATCTTCCTCTAGATTTTGGAGCAGGTGTAAAAGAAGAGAAAATCCCTTTAGGATATCTTTTCACCCTCCTTATTCTAGGTCTGCCTGAAACCACTTTGGTCTCTGATATGAAGAAGAGCAACCGAAGGTCCGTGGTGAGAACCTGGCTTTGGCCAAGCCTGGGCAAAGGTGGCGTCAGTTCTAGCTGTCCCGCTGCCAAGAAGGAAAGGAGGGAATGGAGAGCGCCATTCTGCAGCACCAAAACTTTCTGCAATTTCTTCTTTTACGGTGTTATGCAGAGACCTTTCCCAGGGTTAAGGTCTTTTCTGCTGGAGGATGCACAATAAAACAGCAAGAAATAATTCCTGCACAGGCAAGCTAACAGCCTACACAGAGGAGAGACAAAGACATTTAGAATCATAGAATGGTTTAGGTTGGAAAAGACCTTTAAGATCATCAAGTCCAACCGTTAACCTAACACTGCCAAGCCCACCAGTAAACCATGTCCCTATGCACCACGTCTACACATCTTTTAAATACCTCCAGGGATGGCGACTCTGCCACCTCCCTGGGCAGCCTGTTCCAATGCTTCATAATCCTTTCGGTGAAGAAATTTTTCCTAATGTCCAGTCTAAACCTCCCCTGGTGCAACTTGAAGCCATTTCCTTTTGTCCTATCACTTGTTAGGTGGGAGAAGAGACCAACACCCACCTTGCTACAACCTCCTTTCAGGTACTTGTAGACATCCAAGTTTCCCACATGATGTTCCCATTGTAGATCTCAAAAGAAGTTGTAGAGAGCTATAAGGTCTCCCCTCAGCCTCCTTTTCTCCAGACTAATCAACTCCCATCTTCCTCAGATAGTCCTCATAAGACTTGTGCTCTAGACCCTTCACCAGCTTCGTTGCCCTTCTCTGGACATGCTTGAGCACCTCAACGTCCTTCTTGTAGTGAGGGGCCCAACGCTGAACACAGGTTCAAGGTGCGGCCTCACCAGTGCCAAGTACAGAGGCATGATCACTTCCCTCCTCCTGCTGGCCACAGCATTTCTGATACAAGCCAGAATGCTATTGGCTTTCTTGGCCACCTGGGCACACTGCTGGCTCATGTTCAGCTGGCTTGACCAATGCTCCCAGGTCCTTTTCCACTGGGCAGCTCTCCAGCCACTCCTCCACAAGCCTGTAGTGTTGTGTGGGGTTGTTGTGACCGAAGTGCAGGACCTGGCACTAGGCCTTATTAAATCCCATACAATTGACCTTGGCCCAGCGATGCAGCCTGTCCAGATCCTTCTGCAGAGCCTTCCTGCCCTCGAGCAGATCAACACTCCCACCCAACTTGGTGTTGTCTGCAGACTTACAGAGGGTGCTCTCCATCCCCTTGTCCAGATTACTGATATCAAACAGAGCGGGCCCTAATACTGAGCCCTAGGGAACACCACTTGTGACTGGCCGCCAACTGGATTTAACCTCATTCACCACAACTCTTTGGGCCTGGCCATCCACCCAGTTTTTTTACCCAGTGAAGAGTACACGTGTCCAAGCCATGAGCGTCTAGTTTCTCTAGGAGAATGCTGTGGGAAATGTTGTCAAAGGCTTTCTAAAGTGCAGGTGGACAACATCCACAGCCTTTCCTGCATCCACTAAGCAGGTCACCTGGTCATAGAAGGAGATCAGGTTGGTCAAGCAGGACCTGCCTTTCATAAACCCATGCTGACTAGGCCTGATCACCTGGTTGTCTTGTGCGTGCAGCACGATGGCACCCAACACGATCTGCTCTGCAACCTTCCCTGGTACCGAGGTCAGGTTGACAGGTCTGTAGTTCTCTGGATCCTCCTTCTGGCCCTTCTTGTAGATGGGTGTCACATTTGCTAACCTCCAGTCAACTGGGACCTCCCTGGTTAGCCAGGACTGCTGATAAATGATTGAAAGTGCTGCTGAGCATGTCCATGAGCTCCCTCAGTACCCTTGGGTGGATCCCATCCAGCCCCATGGACCTGTGTGTGTCTAAGCGGTTTCCTCTTGGATTATGGGGGCTTCGTTCTGCTTCCCGTCCCTGTTTTCTAGCTCAGGGGACTGGGTACCCAGAGAACAACTGGTCCTACTATTAAAGACTGAGGCAAAAGAGGCATTAAGTACCTCAGCCTTTTGCTCATCCTTTGTCACTATGTCTGCCTCCACACCCAATAAAGGATGGAGATTCTCCTTAGCCCTCCTTTTGTTGCTATGTATTTATAGAAACATTTTTTAATTGTCTTTTATGACAGTAGCCAGATTAAGTTCTAGTTGGGCTTTGGCCCTTCTAATTTTCTCCCTGCATAACATCATGACATCCTTTTAGTCCTCCTGAGTTGCCTGCTCCTTCTTCCAAAGGTCATAAACTCTCCTCTTATTCCTGAGTTCCAGCCAAAGCTCTCTGTTCAGCCAGGCCAGTTGTCTTTCCGCACATCCGGACAGCCTGCTCCTGCATGTTTAAGATTTCCTTTCTGAAGAATGTCTAGCCTTGCTGGACTCCTTTGCCCTTTAGGACTGCCTCCCAAGGGACTCTGTCAACCAGGTTCCTAAAGAGGCTAAAGTCTGTCCTGTGGAAGTCCCAGGTAGCAGTTCTGCTGACCCCCTTCCTTTACTTCTCCAAGAATCAAAAACTCCTGGACTATGTCCTCTCCGCTGTATTGTATGTCCAGCAGACACGTGGTAAGTTGAAGTCCCTCCTGAGGACAAGGGCTAGCGATTGTGAGACTTCTCCCAGCTGCTTATGGAATATTTCATCTGCCTCTTCATCCTTGTTCGGTGGTCTATGTCCTGTTTTATAGGTGAAAGCTAAAGAAAGGAGAAAGCCTGTAGCTGCCCATATACACATTTGCTTTTTGAGCAGATTTGGTTCCTGAGTCCCCTGCTACCATCCTCCTTGCAGAGGAGAGTAGTTCCCCAGGCTGCCCCACTATGCTTTTTGGATTGCAACCCATCCTCCAGCTTAAATTGAGATTTTGCAGTCTCGTCAGCCAGGGACTGCTGCTGTCAGAGGGACAGGAGCTGGCCCCCTTTCCCAGCTCCTGCCTGCTGCTTTTGCTGCTGGACAAAAGTGTAACAAGGAGCACCTTGCTTGTCACCACCGGCTCCCTTTGGTCTTTACTTCATGTCCTCTTCGCATCTTGGTCCACGCAGTCTCTGGCAGTTTATTTTTGCATCGGTAACCAAACCTGGAGGGCAGCCCCTGGGCAAGGAGCTGGGATGCTCTCAAAAGGCAGCGACTCCAGCACTGCTTTTCTGAAAGCTGATTTGAAACAGAAGTAAACGTCAAAAATGGGATAAAAGCCCTGTAGGTTGGTCTGCCTTTCCTTTCCTCTTGTAAAAATGATAGAATGCCTTCCTCTTGAGAATGTGTATATACTTGAGCAAGTTATTTTTTCCATACCAATCCTTGCTGTATAGCATACGATACGGTACATAGTTGCACAAAAAAAAGCCTGTGCTATTAGTTCCTGCAAGTCTGCAGGCAAAAATTCTCCGTGAAGCTCTGGGATGTAATCTATAGTCTGAGAAATGCACTCCAGTCAAAGGGATTTAGTGTGGCATCTGCAGCTGCAGGAGCTACAGACCCTAGACAGCATTTACCAGATCAAGGAACATACTGTATCTTCAGTGCTTAATTTTCAGTTTAAAATACAGCTCAGATAATATTTGGCCAAGCTGTGTGCCATTTCAGAAATGCTTTGAGCTATCATGCTCATGAATTTATCAAAATGCATTTAATCCCAGCAATTGGCAGACAGTCTTATTTCATGCTTCCCAAGTACTTGATTTAAATATAATTTTTATCCATAATTATGATATACTTTTTTTTTTAAGTAAAAATTGAAGATTGAAGTTCAGATTGACACAGGAGACAGCCTATGAAGTTTTTCAGATGTCTGTAGCCGTTCCTGTGTTTGCACGAGAGCTGATAGCAGGGGCACAGAGGAATGGGCTGCGAGGGCATTTATGTGAGCATGAGCAAAGCCCATCGCTCGGAGCCACAGGCGTGGATTTACCGGAGGTGAGCGATGTTGTGGCTGCGACCCTGCTGGGGACGGAGTCTCTTATTGTAGTGCCCTGGTAGCCCAACCTCTTGGCATAATGATTTCCCTTAAAATTAACCAATCCATCTTTATCTGTTTGGAAGAAGTACTGGGAGAATGTAGTGTTTCCCTCCTCTTCCTCTTCCTCTGTAAGAATTACACAGGAATTTTCCTGATGCAAAACATTTCTTGGTGTGAGTGTCAGCCCTGAAACTTTTGGGGCAAAGGTGCAGGCTGTAATGAGACGTCCATGGGAAGGTTTGGTGGCTGGAGTTCACACCAGTGCCAGCAAGGCTTGGTTACCTGGCTTATGTGTTTCTGTCTTTATTGGATCGGGGACCTGGATCCGGCCCTCTTGCCTCCCAGCTTGCTGTCCCTGGTAAATGCCTCTGTTCTTCCCGTGCCTTTCCTGGAACAGCAGCCTGGGGACCTGGGTGCTGTCTGTGCTGCTGGGAAATACTCCGGGGGCTGAGCTGGCTTGCTCAGACATCTCATTCCTTCTGGACCTTTCTGCTTTCTGATAAACAAACAGCAAAACCACAAAGGACATGGATTCGTCTGATGGGCAACTGAAAGTATTTTTTTTTCTAATTTCACCAGATAGAAAAAAAAAAAAGAAAACCCTAACAACAAGTCTGAGTACCTTGCCGTATGAACCTTCTTCCCATTAATAAGAATCACAGAATGGTTTGAGTTGGAAGGGACCTTTCAAGACCACCTAGTCCAACCCCCCTGCAGTGAGCAGGGACATCTGCAACCAGAGCAGGTTGCTCAGAGCCCCATCCAGCCTGGTTTTGAACACTTCAGGGATGGGGCATCCATGACTTCTCTGCGTAACATGTTCCACTGTCTCACCACCCTCATTTTCAAAAATTTCTGTCTTATGTCTAATCTAAATTTACTGTCTTTCAGTTTAAGCCATTACCCCTTGTCCTATCGCTACATGCTCTCATACAAAGTCCCTCTCCAGCTTTCTTGTAGGCCCCTTCAAGTAGTCAGAGGCCTGCAGGAAGGTCTCCCTGGAGCCTTCTCTGCTCCAGGCTGAGCCCCCCCAGCTCTCCCAGCCTGGAGGGGTTCCAGCCCTCGGAGCGTTGCTGGGCCTCCTCTGGCCCCACTCCAGCAGGTCCATGTCTCTCCTGTGCCGAGGGCTCCAGAGCTGGACACAGCACTTGCAGAGGGGTCTCCCCAGAGCAGGGCAGAGGGGCAGAATCCCCTCCCTCGCCCTGCTGGCCATGCGGCTTTGGGGGCAGCCCAGGACATGGTTGGCCTTCTGGGCTGTGAGCGCACATTGCCGGCTCGTGTCCAGCTTTTCATCCCCCAGGACCCCCAAGTCCCTCTCGGCAGGGCTGCTCTCCACCCCTTCACCCCCAGCCTGGGCTGATACCGGGGGTTGCCCTGACCCAGGGGCAGGACCCTGCACTTGGCCTTGTTGAACCTCATGAGGTTGTCCAGCTCCCTCTGGATGGCTTGCTGCCTGGAGCAGTGAGGCTCATCTCACCTACCTCTAGACACCTGGTCCAAGGCAGGCAGGAAGGCTCCTGCAGTATGTTTGAGGATCCCTCCACCACTGAGTTACCCTGTACCAAGGCAAAGGGGCCGCCTTATCCTTGGGCGTCTTTGTCTCTGTTCGTTGCTTATTGCATAGGTAATGTTAGGTAAAATGAGTTCTGCTTTAATTTCTAATGGTATAATTAAGCTGTGAATAATAAACAAAAAGCAAATTTTACCAGGTGCATCCAATTTCTTTATTTGATCAAGATACAAAACTGGAGGAAGTAATTGTAATCTCACAGACGCTGGGTTTGGCAGGGAGCTTTCTGATTGTTGTGCACCCCGAGATATTAAATCAGGGTCTCTGATTTGGTAATGCAAAATGTCGCCTTGACTGAACAGCAAGCAAGGAAGAAAGACACGCAGTATTGCTGTGGAAGTGATTGAGTTCGATGCTGGGTCAGGTCTGGATTTATTTCTTGTTTTGACTGAAGATCTAGAAAAAAAGATAAGGAGTGCCTCAATTATGTTCATGCATGCAATAAAATTGGGAAATATGACAAGCATTCACCAAAGAGAAATAATCAAAATAACAGAAAGGCAACCAAATGGGGGGGGGGGGGAGGAAGAAAAATGAAAAGAAGTTTGTCTGGTAGGGGAATAATATGTAGCAATAAAACTTGAGAGTCAGCAATGAAAAGGAAAGGTTTAAGGTGGCAATGGCTAAACGTTGTGATGAGCCTTCACTGCCCGCAAGAGAGGGGAGAGAAAAGAGGAATCACATTTGAGAAACTGGGGCTCTGAGCAGTTCTGTCTTGCTCACAAACAAGGACAAGTATTTTCCAGCAAGAACATATGTTCTTGGAGATACTGGTGTTCACCAGATTCAGCTAATTCAGAAATGTCAAAAAATATCTCACTTTTTTTTTAAACTTGCAATACCAAGTACATTACAGAGACAGTTTTCTGTCTGATATTTTTCAAAATGAGGAGAGTGTGAGCGGTGACATCTCCTCAGTATCAAGGGAGATGAAATGTTTCATGTGCTGTTAGCTGCTGCCGGTACTGTTGCAGCAGCAATGCCCTTAGATCAACTTCGCACTGTTGTGGGCAGTATGGAAACAAATAAAGAACATTGCCTGCACTAGAGCAACAACTAAAGCTGCTAATCTGGGGAGAGGAAAAAAGAGACTGAACGGGGAAACACTTTGTGTGCAGAGCCCGGGCATGTCAGGGCAGAGCTGAGAAGGGGGCTTGGGTCCCCCAGCCTGGACCTATCTGCTCTGATGGAGAGGGAGTCTGGGTGGTTGAAATGCGAGATGTCAAGCTAATTTTGTATATTCCTTGAACACATATCTTCAGATCAGGCTGTGGCAGGATAAGCAAAACAGTCCAGAGCCTCAGCTGCTGTTTTCAGGAACTCCCAGCTGACTCGGGCTATTGCTTACCCTGGAGCTTTTCCACCAGTGAATCTCCGTGACTCGCGATCCCCAACCTGAGCAATAGTTTCTGTATTCCTTGCTGCTCGCTTAGCTGTATCTCTGTCTCCAAGTAATCTGACTTTTTGGATTATTGTGATTCAAATGCATCTTTTTTCTCTCTTTTTTTTTTCTTTCCTCTTTTTATGATCCACAGAGCCTTCGTGAAGGACAACGGTATTAATGTGGGGCTTTGCTACCAATGTGTCCCTGTTGTTACTTTTGCTCTTTTGTAGCCTGTATTTAAAATATTATTTTCTTATTAGCGCTGACTTAGCTCTGACTGACTTAAATCCTTAAATAGCAACATGTTGATGTGCTGCACTTTGGGAATTTGTTTACTGGATGTAGACGTGACTGGACAGAGTCCAGTGGAGGAGCTGTCTGACCAGTGCTGCTTAAAATAATCTGGGGAAAGTAGCATTTATAGGACTTGCTGCGATCCTTTTCCTTAATGACTGTACAAGGGTGTTTCTTATCCTATTAGTGCATATTGCATTCTTCAGAGATTCATAGATGTTAAGGTCAGAGGCAACGTCTCGCTATGGATGCAGCGTGCCTCTTCCAGAGTGCTGATCTCAAGCCAGTCTGCTCATCTCTATATGCCACACTCATGTGGATGATAGGGACTATATAGAGAGACAATATAGACAATAGCCCCCATTATGTTCACCTCTGTACAGCACATAGAGTTTCACCAGTTCATTCTGGTGAAAGTTTTGGCCAGAATAAGTGATTTACAGAAATATTTTATGTATACTTTTTGGTCATGTATGTCCCACGCTCCTAGACAGCGATTTTCAGCGAAGACTGGAGTTGAAAAGAAAGGTATCCCTGATATCTAGTGTAGATAGATTCCAGCTTGTAGCGCTTTGCCTATTAAATTATACTCCACAGCCAGAAGTCCTTTCCCCATTCAGATAACAGTAGATATTAATCCAAGCACTTCTTAACACTGCACTTGTTTAAATAAAATTAATTTATTTGGTCTCTAAGATGTTTCAGGTCTCAGATCATACTTGTACATCTTTGCTGAACCAATTAAAATGTGTGGACAACTGCAATGAGAATCATTTTGCCCTAGTGTTCCTGTTAATAGCATATAAAAATGGTTTAAACAACTTTGCTTTGACTTGATGTATTCATACTTGTACACTAAAAAATCATTTCTCTCATTTTCCCTAATACATCGCATTGCAAACTGTTCTTAAATTGGATATTCACAATGATTCTTTTTCAGCTCTTTTTTCACAGCCACCTTCCTGTAAATGCAAACTACATCCCTCCTTTTCAGCTGCTCAGTAGCCCAGGTTAGCAGGCAGGCATTATTCCTCTGAAAGGAAAATAAAGCTTCATGTTCATGTCAGGAAGTTGATGCATCATCAAGTACAAACTTATTTTTAAAGCTCTTCGCTCCTCAGCGGTTGAATTAATATTTGCCATCAGCTGGAGGCATATACATTTGAACTGTTGTTGCACAAGCATATTGGAAACATAGATATACAGAGATACAGTGGAAAACAGGCAGAAATTTGTCAGTAAATAGTTGCTAATGGCCTGTCCAACCATGCAGATGCTGAGCATTCACCGGTATCCACGCCGTGTGTCAGTGGTGTGAGCCCGATCCTTCACGGCGGGGAGCCAGGAGGGTGGAGGGGATAAATGAATCTGCACCATGCAGGTTTTTCCTGTGACTATAGCTAGAGAGAATGTGAGATGAAAGGAACTTTTAAGATGGAAAAAAACCCGTTGTGTCAGAACCATTTGTTTTATTTAAAGCTGTGGGTGCCAGACCCTCTCACTGATGCCTTGTGAGGCATCTTTGTAAGACCATGTGTTGAATAGCTATCAGCCTAATTTAAGAATTAAAGTACCTTTATCAGAATGGATATAACAAAGTCCAGTTGTACAAATCCAGGTACGGATTATATTATGTATGACAAGCAGAGTCTTAATGCAAAATAATGTTTTTAAATAGTATCTAAAGACAGAGTTTCTTTTCTCTATCCCCATTAAGAATCCATGATGCCACTGAGAAATACCCTGTTTGTATATAATAGATGTTCTGTTCAGAGTATATGTTCTGAAATACACCTTAATGTATAAAAGCCAGAGGAATTGTGGCATTTCTTGTTTATTTCTGACGAAGTGTATAACAAATAACTGAATTCAAGTAGCTGGTCTCACTGCAGGGAGCCTGCTGACTGGCTGTTTAAAGGGCTTACTAATAGGTCTATCAAAAATGGGAAGAAATGAACAGATGCGTTTGTTTTTCCTCTCCCTAGGGGACCTCTGAAGTGCCACCTGGATTAACTGCATGGTTGTGATCAGATTGTAAACTAGGTGTAAAAGCTGCACTCCCTTCTTTCCAAAAAGAGAAATATTTGCTGTAACCTATTCTGACTTAGACACTAATGGCAATATTTCCAATTTCTTTTTGGTTTTCTTCCCTTTCAGTGCCCAGTGCGATGCCTCAGAACGTCTCCTTGGAAGTGGTTAACTCCAGGGTAAGTCTGGCACGTGCTCAGCACCTCATGGCTGGCGATGACGGGTATTTGCGTAGGTTTTCCTGCTTCGCGTAGCTTTTTCATATACAGAGACCCAGTCTGCCCCTTGCAGAGGTTCCCTTCACTTGTCCAGATCATGTTAATATAAGAACTGAAACACCTCAAAAATGTGCTAGAGAGAAGCAGTGATTTTTTTCCACAGAGGCTTCAGCAACAGTAGTATCACTTAAACTTAGGTGAACAAGCAGAAACTGTTCCCTGATTGCAGATTAACATCTGCAATAAACGTAACTGCGCTTTGATTAAATGGAACAATCTCGGGCAATAATGAGAAGCAGAGCTGTTCCTGGGGGAAAGGAGGTGTGGGAAAGAAATATTTTATTGGTAGGTTATATGTACCACGTGAGGTAGGTCTGTTGTAATCTTGCTTATTCCAGCAAATATATTTGTTTTCTTCAGAAAGATGCATTTCTTTCTCTTAACTCCCATACATTGCTTCTTGAAAAACTCTGACATATCACTGATGAAGTGGGTTGATATTATTTCATAATATAATATTGTGCATAATAGGTGTTAATTATGCTTACTACTTGTTGAGCGCTATTTCTGAATATATTTTGAATTTTTTTTAGATTATTTCTTTTCTTTTTATTTATTCCTGCCATTTACTGGGACTACATAAGCTTTTGTGCTCTACCTGATTTCAATGATAGGCCCATTTGGACATGGAAGAAAAACCCTCACACTTCAGAGTGTGAAAGGCGTGCGCAAAAAACCCACCCCAAGCATCATGTCAGGCTGTCTCCTTCCATCTTTGGAGATTTCCTTTTGCACAGCTACCAAAGAGTAGGAGCCCAAAGCTCACTGATGGGGATAAACTGCAGTTTAGGGAACATTTATATAATCCCTGATATGCTGGGAACAAAGAGTACATGTCAGTTTGATCTTTCTCTTCCAGTGCTCATTTTCATGACATCAAATGTATGTTCTGGGGTTTTTTATTTATTTGCTTTGTCTTTTTTTAAATGCACCCAGCTCAACTTTTAAATTCCCCTTACGCGTAGTGCCCAAAGGGCTTTGATGTCTTGGCACATCTTGTTCCAACCCTTTGCGCTTACTTTTTCTTGCTTACTCTCAAGGTAAAATGTCACAGAGCGGCTGATCACGTTTTGTGACCTTTTGTGGTGATCATTTACAATTAAAGTAGCTAGAACAAAAATAGAAAACGAGCTGTAGGGTACAATGCTGCATGGGATGGCGTGTGGATGCTCCTACCCTGAGATGTAGTATTGCATTATTGGTACTTACAGATGGAGATGGTTTGTACAGATGGGATAAGAAAGGATGAGCTGTGCATAAATCTCGGCCCTATCCACCATCATCAGAGGTCGTCAGTGTGTTCCCAGTCACAGAGTACTAAATGTTGGAAGTCTTGATGAGATACTAATTTGCAGGTGTAAGTGCTGTATTGGACAAAGATGGATTTACATGTTAATGTGAGTGTTTGGCTGAACTGCATCGTGCAGGGCCGCTCTCGTGAGAGGCAAAAGAAATGTGTCTGAGTCCTCCGCTACACGTACAGGTGTGAGTGCTGGAGAACTACACCAGGGGCGACACAAGGACTTCTCCATCGCTTGTAGATTGAGGCAAGGGCAGCCGTGGTCAGCTGGAGTCTGCCTTTACCTCTGCTCCAAAACACATTATCTGTGCAGAGGGAGATCTGAGACCTTCCAAAGCATCCCTCTCGCCATGCAGAGTATCAGTTTCTAAGCTTTCAAGTTGGCACCATGTGTGATGTTAGGAACTGTGTGAAAAGGTATTTTAAGGGGGTATGTATGAAATGGGGATCTTTATCAGCGAGAAAAAGAGATGTGGAACCATTTGGGACTCTTTTGGGCTGTATCCTACAGGTAACGTGGACATAGGAAGGTACAGGTACCCATGTATGCCAGCATATCTTGATAAAGCTTGAATAGAATTTAAATATTTACATCTCGGTAGTTCGGAACAACAAATACAGAAATGAACTAGGCTCACTAAATCTTAAGGAATAAAAAGGTTTTTCAAGCAGAAGAATAAGCTTCAGAGACCATGCCCCAAAACACCTTTGCCCATTCTTTTGCAGTACAACTCCTGTGGCGTTTGTGGTTGAGGCACAGCTAAACTCCTAATGTTGCAAAGAGCTGTATGCAGTCTCCCGCTCTTGTAAAAAGCTGCAATAACCCAGAATATTGTATTTCTGCAGGCCCTTTTTTATCATGTTTTGCTTTTCTTCTGTCTTGGCAGCAGTCAGAATTAATTTGATTAAACACTTATAATTCACAAACTGATTAAATCAAAACAAATGACTAAATAACCCTCATAGTTTGCTAACTGGATTTGAGTGGTGCACAGAAGAGCCCACAGGCTGGCCTTCGCAGTTCTGAGAATTGTTTAAAATTTTATCTCTAGTTTAATAAGATTTCTCTCTTTATGCTATTTTTCTTTGATGGTGGCAGATCTATTAATTTAATAACATAACGGAGATGGCCAAGTAAATGGAAGATGCTTGATATGAATTACTATTATCATGATTATTGCTTAATATTGATGGTGTTCTGTGACTGGAAACCTCGGTCAAATCAGAATTGATACTGGTGAGGACTGTGAGAGAAATACAGCTCCCTGCCTAAAAAATATTCCGGTGTAAAATGCGACACAGAAGTGGCTGAGACAAGCGAGCGGACAATTCGGTATCGGAAGCTGGCAAAATATAGGGTGCTTGCATGGACTTAATTGGAGACAGATGATAACTGCTGGCTGGTCATTAGAAATAACCACAACTGGCCTCTTGGTAGTAAATGACCAAGAGTTAATTTAATGAAAAATTTTTGTTTCAAAACTTTCTGCATAATTTGGGATCGTTCTGCATTTTCTTCTCACGTAAGTTAATCACGTGCAGTGTCTAGTTTAGCAAAAGAGCGCAGTGATGGAAAGGGTATGTACATGTGTGTATGTCTGTGTTGGCATTGAATTCTGTGCATGAACCGAATTCAACAGAAAATCTCAAAACAACCGTTTTTTGTCCTTGCTTTTTCATAACATGGATTGTTTCTAAGAAGAAGTAAGAGATTTATTTCAGATTTCTTTTGTTTGAAAATACCCTCCTTTGCTTAAGGAAAAGGACATATGCAGTGCTTAAAAGGTGAATAGAGTTTCGTCCAAGAAGTGTCTGCGTTAACAGTTTCTTCTTCTGGCAGAAACAATGTGGCAATTACCAAATTTTGATCGAGGAGGTCAAAAAGGGGAAACATTTTTATAGCAGGCTTTTAGAAAACAAAAAAGTATCAGACTTGCAATTCTAAGCTAATTATCAAAAGTTTCCGCTTTTAAAAGAGAGCTTTTTTTAAACTTTAATCTGTAGAACAAGGAAATCTGCACTTTGCTGCAGCTATGGGAACAAAACAAAACAAAAAAGATATTCTTACTTTGTAGGAAACCTGGCAGATCTGAACTCTTGAGCTGGCACACAGTTTCTGCGACAGCCCAGCTGTTGCTCTAGCTGGGGGCCATGCGCTAGAAAGCTGAGAGTTTGCTGCTTTTGTCTTTTATTTGAGGAAGATTTTTTCTTCCTTTGAGCTTGTTTTGTCTACCCTTTTCAAGAACCAACGTGAAGGCAACTGTTTGTGGCTATTTATGTATTTGTTTACTTCTTTACTTCGTTGCTTTAAATAGTCGTGTGTTTTTACTCTCTCTAATTTTTTAAATACTAGTTACTAATCAGCAAATTTGAGGCACGTAAATAGCTACAGATTTATCTAGTTAAAACTGTATGTAACTTTATTTCTTCTTCCCATTTTAACGTACAGATGAAAGTGAAGAAATAATTGGAACTAACTGTAGAAGCCGAATTCCTTTGGTCACATTTAGTAGCGATTTAATCCAGGGTTGTAGTTCCACTTAGATGAATCGGGATTGCTTCTGGGGTAAGATTTTTCATAGGGTAGTTAGGGCTCTGAGAACATAACCGGTCATGTTCTCCTGGGGAGAGTTAAAAGATGCATAATGAATCTGGTTTTTTTGTCATTTCTTTTGTGCGCCTGTTTGTATCTATACGTAAAATACCCTTCGCGGTCACTATGCCCCATAATGTTTGCAGAATCATACTGCAAATAAAAAGTTGTGCTGTTTGTGAGAATCTAAAAATACCTGTAAAGAAAATATTATATAAATAAAATAATTATATAAATAATTTATATAAAATATTATATAAATAAAAAAAATAAACTGCAGGAAGAGTTATCTTAATCACGTTAATAAAATACAGGGTTTTGTGTCAAATCCAACAAAGGAGAAGGTGGCTTAAGCTAGCAACAGCTGGGGATTGTAGACTTGACTTCCACATTCGCAACACTTTGCTGAGTATTATCCGTAACTCTTCCCGGTGTGAATAATTGCATCATTTAACATTCCCTGAGCAAAGCTCTCCCCTTCTTTTTGCCTCATGTGGTCAATTATTCTTAGCAAAGTCTCTGCAGCTACGGAGGGTGTATTTGACTATCAGAAGGGGTAGGCTAGTGGGTATCAGGACCTCCACCCCTAACAAATCACTTAATTTCACACTACTTAAACACAGATACGTGCCTTCTGGAGATGCTCCGTATTCATGGCAACTTTGACCCTCTCAGGGCTGCAAGGTGTTACTGCTGGCGGCCCAAAATTGGGAGAGTTGAATGAGTTAAACATGAGGCTGTGACTGTGTTGGGGGGTAGAGCAGGGCGAATGGCTTCCAGCAGCAGAGCAGCTAATCAAGCCCCAGCCCGGGGTGGGGGGGGCAGGAGTTTAATCGCAGCTGGCTGGCGTAAGGCTGAGCTTGGCTGTAGGATCAGCCCAGGCAAGGGCAGATTGTGGTCAGTGGCACGTCAGCTAACTCTGTTTTTAATTAGTTCAAATATCTTAGCATTTTGTAATGGAGAACAGTGCCTAAGGTGATGAGTGCTGCAGAATATCTCAGGGTAGATGGGTACTTTGGAGCTAGCTGTGCTTTTTAAAATCACATTGGCATTTTCATGTTGTTTCTCTGTCCTTTGTCTAAACTATTTTATCCAAAGGATTTAGGCACTTGAAATTAGGCATCTGGCTGCCCACTCTCTTAGACACTTACGTATGGGACATCTTACATTAACCCATATTTGCTCGTCTGTGGCCAGATGAGATGTGCTGATGGGACCTAAAGGGAACAAGCCTCTTGTCAGGAGTTTTACATCGTCTACGCATAAGTCTGCCACTCAGATGGAAAACATTTAGCCGTCTCCAAATTAAAGGCATCACCAAACTATCAGCTCTTTGACAGTCTGCAGAACAAAGCTTTCACTGTTTTTAAGCTGTCAAAGTAAAATGTTATTAAGTTTCTCCTCCTCCCCCTCTGATTTTGGTCCCCACATTGATTTCTGCTGTTGAGAAGGGTGCAGACACGAGGAGACGTGCCTTGGGATGCTCTGTGACATACGTGAGGCATGCAGGAGCCAGATGTTGCCACTGCAAAAATATTTTTTTTCATTGCTTGGCATCTGGGTCTGGAGGCTGCTTTGCACTGATGGGAAGTGATACACTCCAGCACAGCCAGAGAGATCAACCATTGAGTCAGATTGCATGTAGCTCAGCTGCTTAAAATTGCTCTGCTACTAAATGTACATTAAAGTGTGCTATAAATGCATCTTAAACCTTCAGAGGAATTGTTGCTGAGCTGTACATCATCCTGGCATAGTGCCACCGGCTCACTGGAGGATGAGGATGGATTGAGCCCTTTATGATAAAACAGTATCAAGAGTGAATGTTTCTTTTAAGGCTGGACAGACTGCTTGAAGTAGGTGCAATGTATCCTGAGGTTCGCAAAGCACCAATCCATCCTTCAGCTCCAGTCATGTCAGGTGCTGAGTTTCACTGGCTAGGAGCAGAGCCGGTTCTGGACCTGAAACACAGGAGCTGTCCAGCCTGCTGGTAGGAGCAGTTATCCCATTTTACAGACAGAAAGACTGAGACCTGAGAAGCTTTTCAAAGTGTGAAATACTAACAAAATTACTGACTGATGAGACACTTACATGTGATGAAACAGTCCTTCTGGCAATGCAGTTTATTTGGGGGAAAAATGGAGGTAATATAACTGGTAGTTTATACTGTCAAACAAACTGCATCTTCAGTACCACTCACCAAAAGCGCCTTCCAGCAGGGGTGGGAGGTCAGTAAGTACGAAAGAGCCACGAGAGCTCAGCAGCAATGGCAGCTGAGAATAAGTTTAAGTGCTTACTTGGGCTAAGCCTGTGCCCAAGGCTGCCCTGTGGTGTCTCTGGCATTTCATGGCAAGGATGAAGGAACAACAGGGTAGTTAAGCTGGATTTTAACATGGTATTTGCAAAGTGTGAAAAACATAGTAATTTATTTAATTAGCTAATGTTTGTAAAGCAGTGTGGAGACCAAAGCTCTCAGATATACATAAATGCTGTGGCTGTAGGAAAAGATGAGCTGTGAAGTGGAAATTGAGATTGGATTCCTCATAAAGGAATCGATATCAAATAAGTCATTTAAAAGAACCAAAAAGTAAAATGAAAATGACTGTCACCACTATTTAGAGGTGTGTCCTCTAGAAACAATGTAAGTAACCTTTAAATATATTACTTATGGAGAAGACCACAGAGGAAGAGCTTTTTAACCTTTAAATCTGTTACTTACAGGAAAGGATAGTAGCAAGCATTGAGCTTAACCTTTGAAAGGAGAAAATTTGCTGATAGCTTGTAGATTGATACCCTCTGATTCTCACTTTTAATTATACACATTTCTGAGACCAAAAGTGTTTGTGGGTCATTCTCTTAGAAAATATCCCTTGAACTAATCCTGCTGGAAGATGTGTTGTTATCAAGAAAGCCTTATAGTTGTGCACTTTGAAGTGCGTCACAGAAGTGCAAAGAGCTATTTCTCTTGAATAGTACGATAATTTTTTGATGCACTTTAAGGGTATCATCTGCGTCTGACACCTCACTGCCGAGTACATATAAAGTCTCAAAGGTTACGGTGTCAAAACTGGACAGATTCATTATGTTATGGGATTTGATTAAACCTTGTTCAAGGTGATGAATGTTCTGGCCACCTTTCCGTTTAAGATAAATTTAGAGATACTATTAAGCCACTTAATGCACCCAGGCAACACACAGAGTAGGAGCTCTGGGCAGTTATTTCTTAATGATAGAGACTTGTCAGCTTCTGAACAGTGTAGCACGAGAGGTTTACCCAGAGACCAATAAAGCAAATTAATGAGCTATGACACTGATTAGTAGAGCTATATGTTCCTGGGTATCTCTGAGAGAAACAATAAAAAGACTAGGGAAGGAGAAAGACAAGGTCAGGAGGAATGGGCAGGGGATCAGATAGCGCGTGCTGCTTGGCCCCTCTCCCTGGCACCTCCGACCCAAAGCCAAGAGGAATAGGATGCTGGGCTAAATGCTGGGATTTTATTTTCCATGCTCAGGACAACACGATTTCTGCCTGCCTTTGGAAATAAACATACCAGGTTAAAGTACCGCTATCCCTTCTAATGTGAGCAGTGTGGAAAGCTTCTGAGTCAAACTTCACTGATCACAAAGGGATAGAAACAGTAGCAAAAATATCCACTCTACTCACTCTGGGAGAGGATTGTACCTGCTTCTACCTAGAAGCCTGACATCAGAAAAATATTATTAAAATTGTTACCTAGCATGCCTGTAGGCGGTTGTCCCTGGCCGCGGTGGCGGGCTGTACCGCGGGGCAGCGAGAGGCATCTGGGTGATGCTGAACCAGCATTTTGACAGCTTCTGGTGTCTCCTTCTGGACTTCCAGCTGTCACAGTTTCCAGTATTATTTTGGTAATTCTTTACGCTACCTCATCTGCAATTTTTGAATCTTTTCCTGTACGCTGGGAGGAGGCTGTTTTGATACAGTCCATGTATACTGACAGTGAACAATATCTTTATGTTGTATTCTCTGGTTCTATGTTTTAATTTTACATCTATGGATTAGATGTAGTTAAGAGTCATGGCATCAAAAAGGCACTAAATATTAGGAAAACAACAACACACAAATGTCCAACAAAGAATATCCTTCACTTCTAGATTATGAATAAAAAATAAGTTTTGGGATATTAAAAAAAAAAGAATTCAGTGATTTTCTGAAATCACTAAAAACTCATTTGAACTTTTTTTTTTTTTAACTTTTACACAGTGTAGTAAGGGACTGAAGACAGCTATTTCCAATGCTCCTTGCAGTTGTACTTAGCGTTAATGCAGCTTGTCTGGTTAAAAACTCTCCCTTTGGCATATGACGTACACAGAGTAATTGTTTCAGTCAGAGTAGGTTTGGGTTTTTGCTTGACATATGTACAGCAGCATATTCTGATTATGAGACTCCTAATACGAATGAGAGGTTAAAAGTTTATCTTTGGTTTAGGATGATGCCAAACAGTAATTTTCACCCGTGGGCATGAAGTACCATGACCATACGCTTGGCCATCACAGGCTCCATCCAAACTGAAAAGAGAGAGGGTGTTTAATGCCCACTGAACTGAGAAAGCTGTCTGCTTTGTGTTTCTATCTGGAAAAAATATTTTTGACCTGCAGTATTTCCTTTGAGCAACTGAATGACGGTTTTCTTCAAAATCTAATATTTAAGTGCTCAGTAAAACTCCAGCCTTGAGCAGGGCTCTCCCATTTCTTGTCATTGTAGAAACCTCCAAGTCCACACAGGCAGTTAGTGCTTGGGCTGGAAAGAAGGAGCAGAAAAAATGATGCTTTAGAAAACTGCTGAGACAATAAGGTTTTTCTGGTGCTGTGGCCACCCTTCAGTCTGTGCCATGGCGATCTGTCTGTCTCATGCTTTTCCAGGGGTGTGCAGTTGTCAGCTCCGGCTCTGCTCTCTGCTTCACACAGACGTAGGAGGATTCAGATCCTCCTGAAGAAAACCTTGACTTCGTGAGGGTCTTTGTGTTGTCAGAAGTTCCTCAAAACCCTTAGCAGGTTGGCACAAATGCCTCCATCCCTGCCAGGAGATGCATTTGGATGCTGCACATCATTCAGTTCTAATATTTACTTTTGCTCCCTTAAGAGATCCTTATCCTTTTGCAATCAGGCAGTTAGACTGACAAAATAATTTATAATCATAACAACCAAAGCAGTACAAATCTGTTCCTAAATATATTTCTCCTTAATTTGATGTGTCATGGTAAACAGTTTATTCATTTATAAATACGTTCTGTGAAAATTACCAGCATAACATTAGTCCAGATAAGCAAAACATTGTTTTTAACATCAAACAAAGCGACTGAACTTAGCAGAGCTGCCTCTCTTCCCAGCAAAAAAAAAAAAAAGTAAAACTACTGTAAAGAAATTATGCTTTTAGTTGAGAACTGGGAGCTTGTAGGTCCATGTTTTAATCCCAGCCAGTTTAGGAGAAAAAGTTTCATTCTTTGTGTTGGTTCCATCTGTCTGTGGCAATGCCCTACTTCCTCTTTCCAAAATTTGGAGCTTGATAAAGGCCTCTTGCATGTGAAAGTTATGTAAGCATCTACAATATACTTTTGTCAGTCTTAGCTTTCTGATCCCTGTTACAATTGGGCCTTGAATTAGGGATTTAAGTGCCTTCCAGAATTTCACTGATCTTTCAGAGTGCTCCTTCTGTCGTGGAGCAAAATGTTATTTATATTATTTACCGTGATCCGGTGAGCAGCTTGCTCGTCCCAGTACATCTGTATGGTGTGCACCGTGCTTTCATGCCGTTTCAGGGTTGCAGCATTTGAGCGCAGACATTATGTGGTAGAAACCAGACTCTATACGTAGCTATCCAAGTTGTCACCATCAAAACGCTTCCACCTTTGCCCTATAAGAAGCAGACAGAATGCTAGGTGACCTATAGAGGGAATTTCTGTCAGCCTATATATTGCATTTAAGAGAATCGTGAGGAAACGTGTTTTGTTCAGATTTCTTGAATGAGTTGGAGGAGACAACAAACTTTTCCTTGTTTGCAAGCAGACAGGAAGACAAATTACTCACTGTAAATAATTCACTCATCTCTAATTCTGGTTTGCTCTGTTTTAATTTTGCGATACTGCCAGATTTTATTCCACATTGCTTTCTTTGGTTTTCTTTGTTACTGAGTTGTCTGTGCTCTAATGCCTTTTCTGTAATTGTTTTGACTAGGGAACATCTTGCAATTAAAAGAAAAAAAGAACAGCAGGGTTGTAAAGGAGAGTAACGCTACTATTACAGCTGAAAAGACAAGTAAGACCGAGCAGGCAAGGCCAAATGGAAACACAATACCAGAACACAACCACAACGGGGGTCGGACTTCTTTTTGGCATCCCATGCTGCTCCAGCTCTCTGACAGTGACTTAAGGGCACTGTGGGATTGTGGATTTGAAGGTCCAATGGGCTGTGCAGAAGACTTTGAGATAGAACATCAGGAGCAAGTCAGCATAATCCCAAAGCCCTGGTTATAGACGGCAGCCCCGAGAGCTGCCTGGTACCCGCAGCACGCTCCCTGACCCGGGCCAGGTCCTGCTTGTCAGTGTTGCAACTTGATTTGCTCCTTTTTTAAAGGAAGCAAGGGTGTTGCCCGCTTAGGGAGCAAAGGAAATTAATGAAAACTGTAAGGTTAATGGACATAAGTTAAAGGGCATTAAAACCCCATACAGATGCTCTCAGTTGGATGTAAAGTTGTGGTTCCAGTGAAGCATGAGCCTCCTTGAAACACCGGCAAATGAAGGCCAGTTTATTTCTGAAGGAGGGCATCCACTCCGGAGTTCCATGCTCTTTAATTTACGGGTGTTAACTTCACTCTTTAAAATAATTGCTTTTACTTTCTTCTGTTGTCAAAGTGTAGAAAAGCAGCCTACAATTGCTAAAGTGGTCTCCCCTTTAGTAAATATATTTTCATTTTCCAGGCACTAGAATAGGAGAATGACATTTTTGTATGATGGTGTTCAGAGCCATGAAGCAGGACCAAGCTCACTCTCTCAGCTCCATGCTCTTCCCATCCCTTTCCAACTGATGGGCAATACCAGTTTGCAGTCATGTCTGTGCATTGTCACTTTTATTATTATTTCCATGTTAGAGGGTCCCTGAGCACTGCTGCCTGTCTTCAGCGACTCATCCTGCGGCTAACACCACCCCAAAGCCTGCCAAGAGCTGCCTTCACGCAGCTCTTTAGTATTGAATGTCAGCAGAGATTGAGAGCCTGACGCTTTCCCAGCATCACGGATATTATTCTCTGCTCAATCATATGCTAGTTCGATCAGTTGCTGTGAACAAGTCAACGTAGCAAGAAATTATTGATAATATTTCAAATGTAATATAGATCTCCTTAAGCTGGTTTAGAGTGCAAGACTTCCCTTTAATCCCTATGTCCCTAAACACCTCTTCTGCACATTTCCTTTTAACAGCCAGCCAGGGCTAACTTGCTGTACCTTCATATGCCACTTTTATATTTGGTCCTTTAGGTTTTTTTTTTTTAAAGAGGGGCACATAACATGCAAATTAATGTAATTTTTTATAATCATATATATTTATGTAGATTTCTTTGGATCAAGTCCAGTGAGTAAAACCAGTGGCCTTGAATGACCTTATTTAAAAAAAAAAAAAAGCAGTCTCTTATTCAATGTGACTGGTTTGTGCAAGAAACTACTATAATCTTCTAAAATTGTTATTCATAGGAAGGACTCCTGAATTATTTCAGTTTGATTATGTAATCTAGCAGCTGACCTTGGATGGACTCCTGTGAAAGGGCCAGGTTTCCCTTCTGGACCTCAGCACCTCCCTTTGAATGGATGTGCAGAACGTGGACATCTCTGCCGAGGGGCAGCTCGGGGACGGGCTGGTCCCTGTACCACCGCGTTCCCTCTTCTGCAGCGGTGAGCGCCTGCGGGTTGGGGTGAAGCGGTGCCCTTCAAGCTACTGCGTTTGCAGGTTCTAGTGGAGAAAGGGAAGCGATGAGGGGGGAAAAGGAAATTTTCATTTGCATTATCCACAAGAATTCTACTTTGATGGCAATATTGGTATTAAAGTTTTAATAAATAGGTAATAAAAAACCTGTGAAGGAATGCTGTATGGCTGGGGCAAGAGAGTTCGCAATTGGGAGGGTCAGGTTTGGCAGCATTCAGGACCTCAGGAGATGTGCTCAGTCTTATTGTGACGTTTCAGTACTTAAAGGGGCTTAGAAGAAAGATGGGGCAGACTTTTTAGCAGGGCCTGTAGCGATAGGACAAGGGGTGATGGCTTTAAACTAAAAGAAGGTAGATTTAGACCAGATGTAAGGTTGCCCAGAGAGGTGGTGGATGCCCCATCCCTGGAAATGCCCCAGGTCAGGCTGGACGGGGCTCTGAGCAACCTGCTCTGGTTGCAGATGTCCCTGCTCATTGCAGGGGGAGTGGACTAAGATGGCCTTGAAAGGTCCCTTCCCACCCAAACCGTCCTGTGATTCTATGATTCTTTGAAAGTAGGGACTGCACTTTCCTTTCATGATGTGGCATGCAACAACCAGGAGACCAGATTGAAGCAAATTGGTCCAAGCAGTGTGATGATGGGCTGCGCAACGTTTAGTTGATAACTGTGGTAAATGTGGCAGGAAGTATTTTTCCAGCCCTGCGCTGCGGGTACCGTTTCAGCTGTCGGTCACGGGCACGCGTACAGTTTCTCTAGGCAGATAGCAAACACGGTGAAGCAAATTGGCACAATTTGCCACTTTATTTCTGAAGGGATGACTGGAATAGAAAACAGAAAACACAGAACAGTGATACTGTATGGGACTGTGAGAGTAGAGATGCTGTTGAAGCAGCTTCTTGAGGCTACAGTATGACTACTGGCAGATGATCATCTGCAAAAATGTGAACGACAGATTTTCTACAGTATAAAACAAGTTTCCTTTTGAATGTATCTACATGTATATTGGAGCGGCGTGGTAGTTGAAGCGCAAAGGAGAGAAAGCTCTGCTGGAAGAACACACTGGCTTGGTGGGAAAAAATAACCGAGTAGTAACAATTAAGTTTCATAAAATGTTTTTCATCTTCAAAGTGCTTAACAAATATGAACTAATTAATCCCCCCAGTTCCCTCATGGGATGTTAGCAGGGTTTCATGCATGGGAAGCAATTAGCTTTGGAAAAGTGCTGCCTCAACACTGAACCCCTTTAGCAGGACGATGCTATCTGCTTCTGCAGACACCAGTTGAGGCCTAACAAGGCAGTGGACGATGGCTGCTGTCCCGCTGCTGGTCTCAGAGGGCTGATTTTAAGGAAGAGAATGAAAAGCTTTTTGATTTGCTTCCCTAGCCCAAAGCTGTCTACCCTGCTGAGTATCTCCCTCAAGGCACTGTATATGCTGTCTGTATAGTAATCTGTATGAAACTAGATGTGCATGCAGCTCTGCTGCTGGGGAAGTAAATACGAGTTTGAAATATCAAAGACAGAGTGGGGGACATGACTTCACAGTAAAACCTTGATTGATTCCCTCTGCATGTGTTTTAGGACACAGAGGTGTCCTTGTCCTCCATATTCCTTAGCATAGCTTCTAGATAGGACCTGGAACGACCAAGGTCAGGTTGGTCGGGGCTCTGAGCAACCTGCTGTAGTTGCAGATGTCCCTGCTCACTGCAGGGGGTTTGGACTAGGTCACCTTTGAAGGTCCCTTCCAACCCAAACTATTCTATGATTCTATGCATAAATAAGTGGAGCCAGAACAATGTGATAGTACTTTAAAAAGTCAAATCCTCCACGCCTGATGCAATGGCTTAGACTTTCCTCCTGCTGCCACATCTCTTTGAGATATATTAATACAAGGCTGGATTACTAGTTGTCTCCACATCTTGCAAGGCTGTGGTCAGCTTGTGTGGAGGTGGTTGATCACTTAGAGTTTCCTTGCACGTCAACAGCCGGGTCCGTTGCAGAGTTTGACCCTGTGGTTAGGACCTGGTTTTATTCCTGCCCCTGGTTTTGTACTGGGCTGACCAGTCTTTCAGATGTGACCACAGTAGTTGCTGCCTTCATTTTTTGGTGACCAGCTTGGGCTGGGAGCTCTCATTTTCAAGTATTGAGCAGACTCAATTGCAAAGTCAATAGAAGCGGTGGTTTGAATAAATAGAGGACGTCAATACAGCTAAAACTGGAGCAAAATTGTTAAAGAATTGTATAGTAAGCATCGTAAAGCACCCTGAAGTCGTGGAACTTAATCTTTTCCAGTCAAATGGAAGGAGATAATGTCATCCTTTCCACAGGAGTGCTGTGAAAATAAACTCATAAACTGACATATAAGTTAAATTAATTAGTGTTTGCAAAGTGCTTATGCTATAGAAATCCCAGGAGGAACGTAGTAACTCTTATCTCCTGACCAGGAATAAAAAGTAAGTTGAGTGAGCAAAGTGAAAGCAAACTAATGAGTGTCTTTTAGTTAAACTAATCAGATTCTGTGCAATGAGTCAGGCATGGGAAAGACTGCCCAGCATTTCCTAACTGCTACATCTTGACTTGGCAGGATGTTGACATTTCAATATGTTTTTTACAAAGGTTTCCTAGCTTATTGAGAAAATAAATGGAGGAAAAAAATAGTTCCATATGGGTATCACGTGACAAAATTTGTGTTCTGTAAACAGGTCGGAAGTTTTTAGCCCCATTCTGCAGATCTGTGACATTTCAGCTAACAGTAGCCACATTGCTTAGAGAAGAAGTCAACTGTGATACCATTTGCATCCAGCCTGCTCCATGGTGAGTGCCTGGAGTCCTTTCTCACGGTGCTCCAGAGCAGAGATCAAGCATGAACACATTCGGTGTGGCTAAAATAGCATGGGAAAAAGATAGGTGTGTATATATATGGTTGTATCTGCCACCAGACTTATAAATGGGTTGGGTTGTTTTTGAAGATTTCTAGGTTGGCAGAAGTGTTGGATGGCTTTCCATCCAGCATGGATGATGTTGAAGTGGGAGCAAGAAAGGCACATCCCCAGTACAAACACAACCTCCTGCAATGTTTCCAGGTGCTGCTCGCAGAATCTTCAGGTTGGGAGAAAAAAACCCTCATATCAGAATATGTGTATATTTTAAACTAGAACAAAGTAACATTTTCTATACTTCTGTCTTAGAAGCTGTTGAAATTTTTAATTGAATTTTTCTGGAGCAGTTCAGCCTGAGGCAGTTATCTTCACCAGTAATGAAGGTAATTCAGTCCTACAGGTTTCACCTGCTTCAAAATTCACTGTTGCAGAGGTTTCACTGCCTCGTCTAAGGGAGTCATTGCTCCTCCAATTATTCCATCATCAAACACATTTCTTTTAATCTAAAAAGTCACATTTCTGTGCTTGCTGTCTGTTTCTTTACCTTCCATGTGAACATTACTGCTTCCCTCCAATATCGTGGAACGAACTTTGGCAAGTCTCATGTATATTCATAAGTTTATTTTCAGCACAGATGTTCTGCAGCTCCTCTTACGTGTTAATTATATTCAGCATCTCTATAGAAGTTCTCAGAAGTTTCCAGCTGTTTAAAAACCTTGTCAGAGCTACTATGTGCCACAGTTGGGTGCAGAGCCTAAATATGCTTTCAGTGTTGTAAAAAAGAGTCAAAACATCATTGCACTGAAGTACCAACATAACGTTTCCTGTTTGTTATATGCCGTAAAGAGGAACAGAACCCAAACCAGAGTGAGAGCACAGCTAAAAAAGGAGCTTGCCAGAGCAGCTGCTGTGCTGAAAAATACATTAGAAAAATGTTATTTTCTAAGTTATTGGCCCGGGCTATCTGTACTTCCCAGGTAAAGATTAACACTGCCTGAAAGTGAATAGACATGCCGTGTCTTTTGTTCCTGTTTATTTTTTTGTGATGGGTTTGCTGTAACGGAGCATGCTGGAGGCAGTACAAGGATGCTTCGTTTTCCGCACCGTGCCACCCTGCGCCATGCTAAGGCAGGGGCTGGGAATACCCCACAGGCATGGAGGGGCCCATCGCTGCAGCTGATGGTGCCAGGCAGCTTTCACCTTCCTTGACTTTTAATAAGTTTTTAATTGAAAATCAGGATTAATTGTAGGAAGCAAATCTCTTGGATCCTGGGAGAGTATTTTCTTTCAGGCACAAGAGAGTTAAGCTGACTTAGTCAAATATGGGGACGTATAACCCCAAGACTGGTCAGAAGCTGATGAATAAGTTAGGTATTTTCTTCCTTTAGGTCTTCTCCAAAGTCCTCCCAGGACATTGGGAGACCTTCCCTGCCTTCAGCAAGCACCGTTTGCCGCCATGGATCACTGCAGCAATTGCTGTTGGTTTCAGCATTTCACTGTTTGCAAATGCCACCGAGGCAGAATGATGCTCACGTGGACCTGAAAATTGGTGAAGTTTCAGAAATTGTAACACTATTGCTATTGAAGGATGTCAATCTTGCTGACAGAAAGAGTAGTGTTTCTAAGAAAGGTGTCTTCCAGAAATATCACTTTGGTGAAGGGTACTGGAATGGAAATCCCATACTTTTGCATACTTAAAAGTAGCTGGTGGTTGGTATAAACCAGGATGCCTCTGAGCAAAGGAGGAGTTACGATTTTATTTATATGTTTGTATTTGCAAGGGCTGAGGAGGAAGGCTGTCTTCAGCACCTTGTAGTGACCTGCAGGAAAACCAGAGCTCATGCACTGCTTGGCCTGAAATGGTTAAAAGAAAGGATTTTTTTTCCTAAAAGACCTTATATGGCTCTTCTTTAGAATGATAAACTTCTTTTTTGATATATATATATATATTTTTTTTTTTTTTTTTTACAACTGAAAAACCTGATGCAGGCTGTTGGGTGGTTGTGATTTCCTCCTGCACTTTGCCCCCCGATGTGTGGTGGTTGGTTCTGCAGAGAGATGCTCTGCAACGCCAGCCCGGCACACGGGGAGCTGTGAGCAGGGTTTATAAAAGCGCTGGATTATTCTTCCTGGCATTTTCTCATTTCCTATTTATTTTGAAAGATGTTATCTAAGCTTCTTATTGAATTTATTGCTAATTACATTAAAAAAGTAAAACTGTATTAATACAGCCAAATTCAATGAAGACTGACAGGCATGTTGCTTCTGAGGAGCTGTGATTTAATCAGGCCAGCAAGCAATTTGCTCTGGTGCAGAGTTGGTTAGCTGCTGTTATTCAGTGGAGAATACCTTTGAAAAAATGCTCATTAATTTCTTTTGGCTGAGCTCAACATTTTGTGATTTTTGTATCCCAACTGTGGAAGTTGGGATGGTTTGATTGACTTACAGTTAAAAACTCTTTGAGGAAAAACCCGGTACAGAAATAGAAGCAGGAGATCCTACATTATTTGGAGGAAGTTCCATTTAAAACTGAATTTTGCACATATTCGTGCTCCCTGAACCTCTTCAGATCTGGGAGTACCCTGTTTGCAACAGTTAGATGGGAGGATCTGCAACGAGCCGGCATACCGCAGGGACAGGGTGGTACAGCACAGATACGTATTCCTGGCGCTAACTCCTGTCCTATAGCACTTGCAAATTCCTGCTTTTTTCCCGTTCATATCAGGAGATGAAGCCTATGGGACAAGCTCAGCCTAAATGATGTGTCCTTTGAAATAACTGGCTGCATACTGCCGCCTGAGTGTTTATTACGAAGAGCTATTTCTTCACTCATCAGGACAAGGATCTTTTGTTCCAACAAAACACAATAGAATGAGCCATCAGAAGTTTGGGAATGGCTTATCATAAAAGTTTACTGAGGCAGAATCCTGCTGTATGATCGAATAAACACAGACGTAATTCATTCTGAGGCTCGGTTTGAGCACTCGTGCTTCAAGGTGTGAGGTAATTTGGGTGTCTTATCTTCCTTTGATTTCCGATGGCTCGGAATGAGTCATAAGATTTCTGCAGCATTGGCAGAGATTTTTAATTGGATTTTATTTTTATTGTATTATTTAGTACATAAAAAAAAGAGACAGAATGTGCTTGTGCTTCCCTCATTTTCTTCAGCATTTCTTAACATCGTATTTTAATTGCCTTTTATGCGGAGATACACACTGGCAATATGTTCTTTTATCATCCTTAAATATATTGGCCTGATGCCATTTATAAAAGAAAATTTCTTTTCTGCGGTTTGACAGTGGAGTGTAGATTTATAGGATTTTTGACATTTTCTGTAATTATTTTTTTATTACTGTAAAGAATGCATACAAAATTAAAAAAAAAAAAAAAAGCTGCTCCATAGCAATGAAATTCCTCCTGTCCTTCAGGATGGGAATATAATTGTTAGAGGCACTTAGCGGTGTTTGATACCATTTACCCTTCATGTTCTCTTTTGTCTTCCATGTAATTTATTTGCTTAAAAGTGCATACAGTAGAAGGCCACGACATAATGCTGAACTGTTTTGTTTTCTTGCCCGCATCATCAGCAATTAATAGCAAATGGTATGGTAATAGAAGAGAAAATTATTTTAGAAATGCCTTGAGTGTTGGCAATTCTCATCTCTTGCGAACACTGAACGCTCTTGAGATGCCGTATGCAGCAAACTGCTGAAAGAGACGGTACTGGGCTGTTAAGCAGGAGTGAAGCAGGACATTGCAGGTGTCACGCACGCCTTTCCAGGGATGGACAGGCGTATTTGTTGATCTGAGTTTCCATTTCTCGAAGTCTGGGGTGCTCATAGAAGCAGACAAAATTATTTTAGTGATAAAAGCGGTTGCGGAGGGACAGGTGGATGCAGAGATGTAGCATGTCATTAATGTCGACAACTCTGAACGGGTAAGACAGTTGAAACCTGTCTGTTACTACTTATTTTCCCTCAAGCTAGTGGATGTGCAAAGCGAATAATCTCTGCTGTCGCAATGGGAGTAGCACCAGAAGTACCACAGCTGCAGGCAGGGCTCTCGCTGCCTTTCCACTGCCTGCCTGCCCGTGGGCGCGCGCTGCCAAAGCCTCGCAGGGGTAATCACAGCAGCCAGCCCGGGGTTGCCGGTGAACTTAGCAGTGTCGCTAAATGATAGCGGAAGACGGCTGTGTACGTCATAACATTTAATGGAAATCGTTTCGTACACCCTTCTTGAAAAATATTTGGCACATCTTGGAAAAGAGAATGACCTGGGAAGCTGTGGCTTTTGGCAGGCGTCTCGTACCCAATTACACGAGTAGCGGCTGTATCCGTCTGAGTGACAAAAAGAGCAAGAAGATGTTGGGTTCAGGAAGCTACGGATTCATAGATTCACGTTATTTGTGGACAAGGAAACGGTGACTGAAAGGCAGGGCAGGACACGCAGTGAGTCCTTAGGCAGCCAAGGGCAAACTTTGTTAGGCTGCAGCATCCAGGCTGGTGGGGGCTGCCTGGGCACTCCGATTTCCTGGGGAAAATGAGCTGCAAGTGTGTTTGTGTGTAAAAGTGGGAGTTGTCAGCTTTATTTGTTCGTTTCGCTTTTTCATGTGTTTCTTCCATCTAAAAGGAAAGAGCCCTGGAAGTCTGTAAAAAAAAATGGTAAAATCGCTTTTTTTTTTTTCTAGAAACTTAAGGAGGGGGGAAGGCCCCATCCTAGGAGACAGATTGCTACTCCAAAATTTGAGGTGGCCTTGGATGCCTTCTGCCCTCCCCGGCGCATCCTCGGTGCCTGGCAATAGAAATGGCCGATACAAAATAAAATTACAAAATGCAATACCTGAATAGAAAAGAAAACCAGAAGAACTTCCAATTTACTGGTTGTGTTGACTTCTCCCATAGCTCCAGTTCTCTGGCTGAGCTCCTCGGGAGAGCATTTCCTAAAGATGCTATAAAGATGGTTGAAATATTGAAGCAGTAACAAGCGGTTGCATTAAATAACTGGCTCTTACCTTATAGCAACATACAAGCCGACAGGCTGTGGTCAAATGGAAGTTAGAACTCTGAAGCTTACAAATACCCTGTTTTAACTATTCTCCTTTTTTTGTAATCAGTTTTGAATGCTTTCCATTCCCTCGCATGTTCTTCTGAGCCTGGGGAGTTTGCCGTGTAGCCACAGCACATGGTTACCCATGCACAACCAGCTGGCTAGGTAGTTCTACTCACGAAAAGTGGGTAATTCTTGAAAAAGAGATCTATGTTCACAGAGGCTTGTTCTTTGCTGGTTTATACATTGTCTTTCTTTAATTTATAAACTAAACAAGATTAGAAGTGTTTAATATTTTTGGCAAAATTTGAATATGTCACATAGAATGAAGAGAGGTGAGTTGAGTTCATACCTCTTCTGTTTGCTGGTGTTGCCGTTCAGACTAAAGTTGGGACGTTCCTATTGCATTTTTGGGTAATACTGGGCTTGGTAATTTAAGTATTATTTCTCTGTTATGTGTTTTAGTACCTTCAGGAAGATACTATCAGCCCGTGATGATGTGTGTCTTGTCTTTGATGAGAGAGGTTAGTAGGATCTTTACGAAGACTTTCACATATCTGATAACACGTTAAAGTAAAAAAGCAAGAAGCGAGTCAAAAAGTGGTGCAAGGATGGAAAAATTGTAGATTAGTGCAAGACAATCTTCTGGACCCAGACGAGGGGCAGCCCAAGTGATGGCCCCGGTTGCCTGTTCTGTGTCGTGCCTGCCTTGGCTTTCCCTTGGATGGACAAAATGCTTGGGAGGATGGGGTGGCTGTGGCTCCTCGGTGGCACAGGGAGGTAACTCCAGCACTTCTGCTTGGCTGCGGGCTGTGCACCAGGCACGGCCGTGGCTCCACCTGCCCTCTCCTCCACGGATAGTATCACAACACCATTAGCTCCATATTGATTTTGCATTCAAGAAGAGAACTGTAATTACGGAGAGTTTCTATGCAGAGGTATGGGTCTTCTGTCCACTCGCATAAGCTGCATTTTGCATGTTTTATGTCTCTATTCCAGCCCAGTTCCTCTGGCAGGTTTTGTGCCCATGATTAAAAGTTATAGCTTTGTTCTGCTGGTACAGTAGAAAACACCAAGTAAAAACATCCTCTCATTCACCCTTGGCTGCATGTGTAACTGTAACGAATGGTGCGTGTTCCCAGCTCGTAGCTGGGGTCAGTGGTGACCTGACTCAGCTGCTGCTGTTAATTTAAGAGGGATGGCAATAGCCGCTGACTTGGACCAGGGTGAAGGAGGCGTGCTCCCCGCCTGCCCCCTTGGTAGTAAACTAATTGTCGTGTGGCTCTACCTATAAGCTCAATAATTTTATTAGTTTTTCAGCACGGACCAGAAGGCCAGAAATGAAATGACCGCATCTGGCAGTGCAATATGTGCCCAGGACAGTTACGGAAATAGGAACATTTCTCATACTCAGACGATTGCAAAAGATTGGGCAGTGTCAGTAAAAAATGTGGCCATATTGGTTTATTGTCTTCATGTATTTCACATTTTAATTGGTAGCATTCAAGATAATTTTTCCATTTGTATTGGCCTTTGAAAAAAGAAAATTGTAATCTGCTGTAGTACAAAAAATTAGGAATAAATGTGGCGGGGAGATTTTTATTTGTCATTTTGGTGATGAAGTTACGTGCTCATCTGAACCTGGCTGTAGCAGAGAATAAGGGAACTTGTATCTGAGGTTAACTGAGTGCATGTAAGAGGGTTGTTTTCAGGGTTGTGGTGAATCAGCAGATAATTTCTGGGTCAAGGTTTCCCCTACAAAATGACTGAAATGAGAGTTGGAAGGAGTTGTTGTGCCCTCTGGTACCACTGCTAATGCACCGCTAGTCCCAGCAGTCAGTTTGATGGGTTTGGTTTTTTTTTTTTTCCCCTTTTCCTCCTCTAACTGTCTTCCCCCACCTCCCCCAGGTACTGGTAAAGCATTTAAGTGCTGGTGTTTTCCCACCACGTTGGGATTGTTCAAGTGTCACTGTCATACATCTCATTGGATATCACTATTTGTCTTTCCTGAAATACCCTAAATTTTCCCCTTCTTAATGTTATTCTGCTGCTTCTAGTTATGCCCCTGGGTACCATCATGAGCGATGCCTTGCCGTTGACATTTATAGTTTGTATACACTTTGTGCTCTTCTCTTCCTCCCACTACTCGTGTGCTGAGTTCCCTGAGGGACACATTTTCATTAAAATGGGCAAGGAAAAAAAAAAGTTACATTACTGCATGCAATTACTGCAGCTGCTGTTATTATTTACTTGTATTAGCGTGGTATATATGCACTCCAGACATGTACAAATACAGATTCAAGACCTCACTGTCCTAGACAGAATGATAAAACAGCACAGTAACAGCCTTTGCCCCAAAATTAGTCAGAGGAATTTCTGGTAGTTCAAGATACCTTTCTGCATGGCTGCTATTACGTTATTTGCAAATAAGCACACATTTTAGTTCACTAATAGTTACTGCCATAGTCATTCTCTGTCTTCTGTCTGATTTACTACTTCCCAGCCTTTCCATATCTTGAGTAACACACAATATTGTGCACTTTCTTCTGCTCCAGAGCTCAGTAAATACTATCACCAGTGCTTGAACTTTACAGACAGTCTCCAGCTAGCGAGCAAGTTGGTCACGGAGGTGATTTTACTGATCCTCTCGCAAAGCGTGTAGGGCTGTCAGAGCTGCCCGGGCAGTAGAGTGCAGCTTGGGTTCAGCGGGCGCGGTGGAAGGGAGCAGGGAAGGGGAAATGCGACGCGGTGTGTGCAGCATTCTGGTGAAAGAAACTATGATTTTGGTGCCCGAGGGAATGGATCAGAAGGACATCTGTGCTTCCCAGGCACCAGGTATTGAGGCCAAGCTGTTGAAGCCAAGCCTCCTCCCGAGTGCCCTCTGGAGTGCTAATCAGAGGTTCTGCCCAAGGTTTTAGACATGACAAAACCCAGCGTTTCCTGACGGGGCTGATGGAGTCTGTGAGCCAGCAGCTCGTTCATGCAGCTGCGTGCAGAAGCCGTGGTTCGTGATCCTGCAGCGGATGGGCTAGTGCGGGATCCTGAGAGGAGAGTGCAGCTTTCTCCATGCGGCTTTTTTCGTCTTGATGCTCCCGGCATATGCCTTGGATACAGCACTGTCTCAGAGCTTTGCTGCTCTTCAGTCAAAGCAGGACAACCTACCGCTGCCACAACGAGATCAGCTGCAAAGGTCACTGGCACACGCTGTTTGTGCTACGTGACCCATCTCAAGATACTACTCATCTGGCGTAAAATATGTATCATCATTTGGGTTTCCAGTTTCCAAAATCCGGTTTTAACCTTGACCTCTGGCTTAGAGCAAAGCCTTCAGTTCTGGGGAGGCAAGCCCTGAAATCACGTGTAAAAGTGATGTCACCATATACGTCTTGGCTTGGCAAATCCAACGACATACAAATTGAGATATTTCCGTATTTGCTTGGTAATATTTCAAGAGACAGTGCTGTAATGGCACCTGTTTAATGTGCTTGAACCTTCATTTGTTTCATTTGGAGAAGATTTTTTTGTGTTTCAGCCACAGAAATAATTGTTCTGAAGTTATGAAAAGCAGGTACTTCGAGCTCGGGTTCCTCTGTGAGAGGTGCTATAGCAGGCTCATCATTTTGGCATGGCTGAGAGCTCCTGCTGTATCTGTAAAAACTGATTGCTTCTTGAACACAGGCAACTAAAATAAGTACCTGAAAGGTCTCTGAGGTAAATTTACCCAGGAACAAGATTTATATTAAGAACTCTCTTTAGCTTTCTTCAAGATGATTATTGGGGAAAAGTGAGAAATGCAACTTTATTTCCTACTCATTTAAGTTTTGGAGCATATAGGCAAGATTCATAGAGTTCACTTTGAAAAGGAAAATCAGGTTTATACTAAAAATGAGAGATGGATGGATGGAAGGAAGGAAGGAAGGATATCAGTGCAGACGGAGAGTGCATAGCAAGCCTCGGTGTGACTTGTCTACCCGGGGCAGAGGTGATGCTGACGTGGGGAGCCGCGAGGCTGCCGGAGCATCCCGCTTGCCTCAAGTATTGCGCTTCATTTCCCCTGGTGCCCTCTCGCCCTAAGGTCTTTGTGCCATCTGTCGAGACAGACAGCTCTCTGCGGCAGCGCCTGCGGCTCCGGCAGTATGTTCACCACAGTCAAGCCTTAATTTCATGTCGAGGCCATATAAAATAGTACGGACAACAGTCAATACCACATTGCCACCGGCTGAATTTTATGAACTTATTTATTGACATCTGAATTTATTATTGTTTTATTATTAGGAAACAGGTTTTGTTAGAGAGCTCATGGGATAGTCTTAAATTCTTCCTTGGGATTAAAATTTTTCTGCATGGTGGGAAATTTCCAAAACCATCTAGTTTTTCATTCAGCCTGATATTTAAGAGACTAAATGCTGGGTATGGAGGCTCCTAAGGGATGGAGAAAGTTCACCTCTAGAGAAAGTATATAATGAAATTTGTTGAAAGTTAACCAGTGACAGCTCTTAGTTTTTAGATTTTCCAGGCTAATGCAACTGGCCCTGGTGTCTTCTGAAGAAGCTCCAAAGTGTCAGGAATGGGAGTGAAATCGCAGGTGTGAAAAAAATCAATTATCCCATGATGTTAGTGACTATCGGTTTTGCTGTCCTGTAAAAGACTTCATGTGTTTCGGATAACACTTCATGTTTAATATTTTATTTAGTAGCTGAGAAAAAGTGCTAGTGGAATAAAGATTTTGCATCTTGAGTAGTTTATGGTTACATAAACTCAAGTAATCTTACATCTTTGTCACAGGCTGAAGTTAGAGTTCATTAAAGCAAAACCACAGCAATTCAGATATTTTTGGGGTTTTTTTAATCAAGTCCCTGCACTCCCTCGGAGCCAGGGAAAATACTAATAATTGTTTAAATTTCCCCTGCATTTGTCACTATCTTGTTATACAGGCATACTAAACCAGTCCTTAAAAAAGAAAAAAAGAAACCCACAAACCACAAAACTTTCTTAATAAAAGTAAAAACATTAGGTGCCAAAACTGTATGTTTACATTGTTAAACATGTGCAGTCAAGGGCACACAGGGAGAAGACAAGTGTGTTTTAGACTTCAATAAAATGTTAGCTTGGCTAAACTGCATATAATATACACTTTAAAAGAGGCATTTAAGGCATAAATAAATGAGCCAGGAAGGAAGACTTTGCACTGCAGCATAGAAAGGCTTTGTGATTACTCTCAGAAACTTAATTTTTGCCTTTCCTTATTCTGTGAGATCTTATCTGTGCAGATGTAATGTTTCACTAGCAGCATTTATTTGATTTTTTAATTAAAAAAAATCAGCTTACATCTTTTCTGTATAAATAGGAAGAAATATAATTGTTACCGTAATAATACCCTACATGCCTCTAGTTGTGGGGATGAGCTGGGTTATTTTTTTCTTCTTATCAAACTTTATCAAATTCATCCTCTTCATCTGTCCTTCAGGATTTTCACTTACAAAACTTCCTCCTTGCTTTCTGTAAAATGCAGCAACATTCATGTCTGGGCACAGCTTCTGTCACCTGAATAGCAAAAAGGAGCATTGCTGCTGAGGAAACCTGGGCAGTCACTTTAATTTAGAATGCACCGTTTTTCGTGTTATCGCTGAGACTTTAAAATGACATTCACAGGAATCCTAACAGCAGCATTAGCTGACATGGTATAGCAGTGAAAATAAAGCTGAACATTTCTCTGGTCTTAGGATCCCAGTGAAATGAGGATGAATGAGTGGGCTGTGTGGATCACCTTTGGAAGAAAGGGGCAATTACCCTTTATGGACTGTTCTTTAAGTAATTTCCACTAGAAATGCTTTTTTTTGGAGACAAAATATGAAAGAATAGACTCCATTAATGAAGAGTTGGTCTCAGCAGAAATGTCATCTGCAGGACAGGCTTCAACCGGGATAGGAAGTTGGAAGGAAAAAATATTACTGCTTCTCTTATTGATACTTTGGGGCCAGACCCAGTAAGAAGCAGTGGCTATGGTGTGACTGCAAAGCTAGCTCCAGAAATGGGATGAAAATAGTCAGCAAAGCAGAACCAGAACATTTCCTTGGTCACACATGAAATGGAGCTGGGATGCGACCCCCTTCGCCGGCTCCCGGGGCGCTGGTTCCCTGTACGCTGGTACCCAAAGCCCAGGGGACTGGGACGTGGACAGAGAAGGGTTTGCTGCTGTGCTTTGGGGTTCAGCTAGACATTGGTGAGGAGGTGATAGGATGTGGCTGGTGCTGCGTTTCCCAAGACCGACCTTTGAATCCACTGACGTTTTCACTTCGTTTGTCTAAAATTCCATGTTAGGCGTCTAAAAGATTTATGGCTCTAGGTCTTTGTCTCTGTGGTTGCAACATTAGGATAATAGAATTATCTCCCAGATGGAGAAAGTATTTGGTAATACTGTGACTGTTGATACCACTGTTAAGACATCCTACCTTCATGTGTCTTGACTCAAGCATTGGGATTTTGCTGTTTGTGATGACCAGTCAAAGCTAGATGAGACCCATCAACTCATTCTTTCATAGCTCCATCCCTCCTGCAGCCCCCTTTTCTCACGCAAGTGCCGACGTGGCACGCACCCCAGGGCCCCAGCACTGCCCGGGCTGTCCCCTCACCCCGGGCACCCCGGAGACGCTGCCAGCATCAACTTTTACTGTCAGGAGCTGCTGGGGTAATCACACTTCATTTGGTTCAGCACAGAAATAACATTTGATGAAACAATGGAAAGGCATCACACTTTTACCGAATGGTTATGAAATTTGGCCTGGATCTTGAGTGCAGTCAAGAGCTGTAGGACAGACTTTTTGATACGTTTTTGGCCATCTTGACAGACACGGAATATGTTTTGGGGTTTTGTTTGTTTTTTTTCAGTGGGTCTGTAAATCTGAATACACTGTCTGAATTTTATTCTTGCATCCCCCAAAGCTAACACGGGTGTCTCTGAAAGTTCTAAACCTTACAAAGTGCTAATAAAACCCATGAGCTGGAAAGCCTCTTGCTGTTGGCACAGGTCTGGGAGAAGGGGTGGCCTGTCCTCGCTACGGGGTGCCCAGCGACGTGGAGGTCTTGCACCCAGCACCCACTGGTTGAGAGTGAGGGCATCCCATCACCTCCTGTATCATGGAGCCTTCCCTCACGGCATTGACTCAGCCTGACTTGCTGCAGGGTCCTATAATACTGCCAAAATTTGGAAAATAAAATAAAACCGTTTCCAGTAGATGTATTAGCCGGTTTCTATTTCTGCAGCCGCTGTTTATGCCATTCTGGGAGAATGAAGGTACCTGAAAAGAGTTGTAAATTTACTCTTGCCTCCTTGAGGTCTTTTTTGCACACCCGGAATGGTTGGAAGATTTCCCCGTCTAAATGAAAATCAGGACCTGAGGTTTATTTCTTACTCCGTTTAATGACTTTTACGACTTTTTCTTTTAATTATATATAACCTAAGGTATGTTTTGCTTTTCTATTTCTGTTTTTCTTATTCCGTGTTGATAATGTGTATGTAGCAGTGGGAATAATGTATCTTGTTAATTTATGTTGCAGAACTAATGAAAAGGGAAGCCATGGAAGGTTTTTGTATGTTATAAAAATAGCCTTGCCTAATGGGATTGATGTGTAGGGGATGGGGTAGGGGAAGGTTGGAAACAAAAACCTAAGACCAAAATTGGCTCCCTAAAACCAAAGTTTGGATCACATAGCCCTACTAAAGCCACAAGGATATATGCTCCCATCTTTAAAATCCACAGAACAGTCTCTAGAGAATAAACCAATTATAAACCAGCCTATTTCTGGGCTGAAATTACATGATATTTATCAAATAATTCAGGCCAGAATTAGCTTTGCTTCAGAATTTTGAAAGTAGCCTTAACTCCCAGAGTGCCCTTTTAATGCATAATTAACTCTTTTCACAAGCTTAATGTTATCTTTCACAGAGAATTCAGAAAGTGTGTGATGAAAATCCGTATTTATGCTCAAGTAATATTCTCCAGCGCTCTTCAGATTATTTTGGTGTTTGTTGGTGGGTTTTTTTAAACTAGGTGGCAGTAGGAGAGAATTAGTTTATAGATTTTTATTTTTTTTTTTGCCATTTATTGGGGCTGAAGTTGTCATAACAGTTTGTGAGTTATTTGAGAAGCAGTCCTCTGAGTAGTCTCCACTGAGTAGATTATCTAATAAAACTTGTAACGAACAGATTTGTCACCTGCCTTCTAAGTGATCTTTGAGATGCTGATGATTGCATCAATACACAAACATAGGCTTTGATGGGAGAATAAATGATGCTGATTGTGTGCCTAATTACACAGTTTATGGGCCCAATCCAGCATCTGTTGAAACTTAAAAGAGGAAAAATCTTCTTGGTTTTAGGGAACTTTTGTTCAGGAGATACAAAGCAAGGTGCTGCATAGTGTTTATTAACCATGTATTTTCTTAAGGTGGTGAAGAAAAGTGTGGTATGTAAAATCAGATACTTATACAGAACCCTTTTTTTCGAAGCTGCAGTAGCTTGCAGGAATCATAAAATCTACTAAATACAGAGATCAATACTAATTGATGGTTTGAATAGTGAAGGCAAATGATGCTGGGTATCTCCTACCTCACTTGAAGGAAGGAGACTCCATCATCATCTGCAACAACAGGTGAAGCACTTCAATTCAGTAAGTCCCTTCTGAACTGTGTCTTAAATGCTGTTTGGCTAACTAAACATCTCCAAATCTGCTCACATCCTTTGTATTGATTTATTAAATGGTTTCCTATATTTCTGTGTGCACTCTAATATATTTACTTCTGATCTTCTCTGCGAATGCTTAGTTTCCTGTGTTCTTTGTCTGCTGCGTTTTTATTTTCTCCTCAATAAGGATTTCATTTACAAGCAGCAATACTCTTCACCTTGCTTCTTTTGTCCAAGTTATTTCTCGAAATAGAGTTCATAGAATTCATAGCATAGCATTCATAGTTCATAGCAGTCACCAGGAGAAATAGCATTTCTGTGGACCAGGGCGTATGCTGCACATGCTCATGTAAATCCTGAGCGTTTCCACAATAAGCGCTGGCATCTCGGGCGTGCCAGAGGCATGAAGGTAAGGAGTGCGGGTTTCAGATGAACAGTGCTGATGGGTCACATGAGTATTTTAAAAGAGAAATTAATACAGTATCAGAAAAAGTGTTTACCCTACACAAAGACTACTCCTCGATAGGTGTTATTAGTGGGTTGGTATTTATTTGCTTTAACCCTTCTTCTAAGTCTTCAGCAATGTTTTTAAGGATGCATGTGTATTAATTATCTTAAATGCCTGCTATTTTCACAGCCTTTTCTTCATCGGGAAATAAAGCATGCTGGTACTCATGGTTTGAGATAAAGACAGTTTAATGGGTAAAGCAAAAGCCGCGCACGCAAGCAAAGCAAAACAAGGACAAAAAAAAAAAGGACTGTCGTGGTTTAGCCCCAGCCAGCAACTAAGCCCCACGCAGCCGCTCACTCACTCCCCCACGGTGGCACGGGGGAGAGAATCGGAAGAGTAAAAGTGAGGAAACTCATGGGTTGAGATAAAGACAGTTTAATGGGTAAAGCAAAAGCTGCGCACGCAAGCAAAGCAAAACAAGGAATTTGTTCACCACTCCCCATGGGCAGGCAGGTGTTCAGCCATCTCCAGGGAAGCAGGGCTCCGTCATGCGTAATGGTTTCTTGGGAAGACAGACGCCATCACTCCGAACGTCCCTCCACCCCTTCCTTCTTCTTCGTCCCAGCTTTATATACTGAGCATGACGTTATATGGTATGGAATATCTCTTTGGCCAGCCTGGGTCAGCTGTCCCAGCTGTGTCCCCTCCCAGCTTCCCGTGCACCCCCAGCCTGCTCGCTGCAGGCCAGCACGAGAAGCTGGACTGTCCCTGACTACTTAGCAACAACCCAAAACAGCAGCACCTCATCAACATTTTCTCACCCCAAATCCAAAACACAGCCCCACATTAGCTTCTGAGAAGAAAATTAACTCTACCCTGGCTGAAACCAGGACACTGGTATAATAAATTTGGGTTTAATATGCATGAGCAATATTTGCTCTCAGCACTGTTCAGTAGCTATGAGTAGGAGATAAATCAATTTAACCAAAATTACCAACCTTTGGCAAAGCTTTATCATTCTGGTACGTACTCTGTATTACACTGTGCCGTCACATGTGTGAATTTAAGGCCTGATCCTGGCCCAAGCATTTATAAACACTGAGGAGATGAAGTACAGCTGCAGATTTTGCAATTTGGACTTCTCTGCACTTGAGATGGTTTTGCCAGTTGATGAGGCCGTTATGTCTGCTGAAATCTGTGCTTGTGAAGTCCTGTGTTAAGCCTGACTGCTGACTGCTCTTGTTGGTTCATCTGTAGGGTGTGAATGACTTCACCTGTGTGGCAAGACTGAACTGTGCTCTTGAGTGCACAATTTTTTTTCAGGATTTTTGGACAGTATTCTATTTTGACTGTTTATCTTTGCTGTATGGCTTGTTTTCCCATCAGATAAAAATAGGACCAAAATACTTATTTATGACATAGTAATGACAGCCTGGAATTTCTAAGAGTTGACATCTGGTGTAATTTACTCAAACTGGAAAATCTCTGAAATTATTTTTCCACAAGCAATGTGTGACAAAGGTTTCTAATTTTTTAACAGTTGTTTTCTTCTTCCTGTAAAGACAAATTAGCAATGTGATATGGTATCGTAAAGTGAAAATTTCCCTCTTCATCTACCGGATAGTACCCAAGTAAGCATGTGCCGCTTGCAAATAATATGATACGGTAAAGAAAAGAAAAAGAGAAACAATCATGCTCACTCAAAAGAAGACACCAATATCAAATGTGATCTTTATTTATTGTGACTGCAATATCTGCTTCTTTGCTCTGCCTTTTAGTAAAACTAACAGAGGTCAGAATATGCAGGCGCCGGTCCTCTGTCTTTCTTAAGAGGAAAATTGTATAGAATGAGATATGATGGTAATGTTTATGGGGCAATGCTTTGCTGAGTAGAGATGATAGCAGCTGAATATGACTCGCCACGCACCATTTCTCTGTATTTATAGGCTTTTTGCTGGAAGGTGCTTGATCCTTCACTCCTTCCAGACAAACTCCAGTGAAGGCTGCTGGAGGCAGGCTCCAGTCCCACCACTGCGATGGCTTTCTAATGCCCAGCTGTAAGCTCTTAAATGGCGTGAGTAAAGGTGTAGAGCAGCTTCTTCCAGGATCTCCTCCTGTGAAGGGAGGATGTTATGGCAGTCTGATGTGATAAAACATATTTGCTTTGAAACCAGCTACTTAATTTACTTAGTGAACAAATATGTTGTGTACAGCACCATAAAGTTCCTTGGTGAATTCTGAAAACTCTGAATTTTTTAGGATTTTGACAGTTCTTCTCCCTCGCAGGCTTAAATATTGTGCCCGTGATAATGAGAGCAGGCGGGACTCAAATAGATCACTGTCTTTATAATCCTTACACTGAAACTTTTTCTTTGAGAGGGATACAGCCCTAAGGGTCAAAACTGCGAGAAATGCTACCTCTGCTATTCTGAGACATTTCTTTTTCGCAGTCTTCCCAACTGGGGTCGTTAATTGTGATCATCGGGTGGGAATCCACCCCATTGTTAATGTAACAGGTTATTTTCTAAAATCCATTTTAAAAGGTTGCTGTATTTATTACCTAGTCAAAGAATTAACAACTAGGTGCTAGGCTATTTAGATCGCTGCACGCTTTACTTCAGAGGGCTTTGCTCAGGACTGTAGCTGGGATTATTTCTTATTTTTCTTGACAGCTCTGTTGTGCCTTCCTTTATTGGTAACATTATGACATTAAATCTTCTGAAAAGAAAATAACTTTTTTAATGTAGTGGCACTGGGCAGCAGGGCTGTAATCAAATTTTGGCCAGTCACTCATTCTGGCAAGGTTATACAAGTCTCTCTCTTCCTTGAAAATATGACAAAACTTCCAAAATATACCAGAATAAGCCATTTTTATGTGTTTAACTGAACAGAGCTGTCTCCTCTCCCAAGGTCAGGCAAAACCAGATTTCTCCTTTATCCCATTCAGACAGGAATTAATCCAGAGGAGTCTTACAGACTCTGTTACACCAGGCAGGGGATAGAGGGTACGGTCGCAGAGATTCATTCTGGACTGTGAAGGTATGAATCTGGCTCTGCTTCTGAGGAAATAATGGCTAAAATGATAGCTAAAAGGCTCGAACTCTTCTTTTGGGAGGGCTGGAGGGTGCAGCGAAGCCTGGCATGCACAGTGCTGAGCCTAAGGATGGGAGCTGCAGGATGGGAGGGCTGCGATGTGCCCAGAAAACTGAACTAGTTGTGTTCATCCTCTTAATTCAAGATAAAGAGGCTGCTAACGAGGACTGGCACTCTCTAAAGTGTGATGTGGGTCGTGGTGTCTCATTTTGGGAAGCATCCCCTTAGTCATCTGCATCAGGACACGAAGTCATCTGGGTCCCCATGAGACACGGGAAAAATGTCAGCGGTGCAAGGTTGCCTTGGGGAATGTTGACCATGATGAGTTGTCTCTGAACAAGTGTTAAATAAATTCTTGGGGGTTGGAGTAGATGACCCCCAGAGGTCCCTTCCAACCTACACCATTCTGTACTTTGATGACGTTTCTGTTGCTTTCCATTGTCGTTTTGATATTAACTTCTTTGTCATTTTGACATTAACTTCTCTTCCAACATGGCTCAGATGCAATCCAGATTAATGGAGTACCTGACTCCATTCATTCCACCTAAACTTAGGCACTTGATTTAGTCATTTGAAATGCAGCACCCTGTGCTGCTTGTTTTAATGACAAGGTGCAGGCAGCTCCTGAAGGGTGATTCAGATAGATGATATGTCCTTCTCTGACCAAGTAGTGGGATGCTTCAGCTGTGTACATAAATTAATTGGGATGAACCCAACCTTGAATGTCCAGCAGCAGATTTATAACAAAGTTGAACTTTTCAGCTTTAGTAGTAAACCAAGAGTTGAGGCTGGACTAGTTCCAATGTCCTTCGCAGTAGAAGAATATCCTTCTGCAGGTCTGTAGATCAACTAAGGTACCAATTATAAATACATCTAATAGGAGGTCTTCAGGACAAGACTTTCAAGCCTCAGAGATTTGCCTTAAGCTTATCACTGACTGGTATAGTTTCTGTGTGTGCAGAGAATTAGGCAAATCCCATTGAATTCTGCAAATTCAGGCTGGTTTGGGGAGGGGGATGAAATTTATACCAAAAGTGTCCCAACAACATCTCTGATGCTAATTCAAAATGTCTAGCTGCAGGTCCCTAAAGCAAAAGTGCTTGTTAGAAGAACTAGAAAATAGAAAATATATTTTTATGTCTGAGTTGATGTTTTTTGGAGCCCCACTTAATGTTATTGAATGTCCACAGGGAATCAAAACTCTTTAATTAAACAGATGCCAATGGGTGCAAAATTTAAAGGCCTATCCTGAATGTCCCTTGTCATTAATCCGAAAAATCAATATAATGTGTTCAGTTGTCTAGTGACTTCCAGCCATTTACCCTTCCCAGATGAATTTGACATCTGGGTCCCATGATAATTACAGGGACCTCCAGTGCTTCAAATTTTAAAGAAAAACATAATTAAAAAAAAAAAAAGTGGAGATGGAACCAGAAATAATTTCTGAAGATTATGTATTTTCATAGCTAACTGGAGCTGGAGTTCTTTAAGGCAACGCGTGATACCTGGACTACCCTTGTATTTCAGACAGTGTTTTAGAGACTTGGAAAGCCAAAAGCAGAAGCACAGATAATGTTCAGTCAATTAATGAGTAAGATCAGCCTTGGATACAAAATGGGGAGGAATTAAGCAGTGGGCAGGTTTTAAAATGCTATTATAATAAACACAGATTGAGGAATGGGGCCCTGGAGTGGGACTGTCCTTGGTCTCTGAGATGGATTAAGTATTCTGATTTACCCCAGGGAAAATGGAGGAGCACCTTCATTTCTCATGAAATGCCAAATTTTTCTTTTTCATCGGGAAGTGCCTCTGTCTCTGTTCAGGTAACCTAGCCATACATGTGAGAAGCCCCTTTATTTTGAGGCTGCATTTGAGCCTTCCACTGGCACCTGCCTGGGATGTTGGAGGAGTTGCCGTCCTGTAAGATCCAAGTTCTGAATATACATTATACTGAATAATCAAGGAAATAAAGTTGTTTTATAGCTGCCACAGAAGTATGTGTATACAGTCCGAGGGCAGCATCGTGCGAGAGGTGAGAGTAGAGAATCGCAAATTAGCTTTGATGAGTATTTGTTTGAATTTGAAAATTTGAAAATTTGAAAATGGAGACCTGTGGGTCTCCACCCTCCATTTTTTTTTTTAACTAAGCGTTACAATCACCAGAACCCGGCCACTCATTTGATAACTAACTAAAGAACAGGGCCAGAGCCTGCCCTTCTCGTTTCATTTGAACTTTTCCCAGTGACTTAATTGGAGACAAGGTCAGTGTATATTCATATTTCAAGTCTTCTCATAGTCATAAACTTCACCCCTATGTGATCATTAAAAGTTTTACAAAAACACATTTTATTAGCATCCAGCCCTAAACTTGGTGATAGAAGATATATTTGTGTAATCAAAAGGAAAAGTAACACGCTCCTGTGAATAAATGGATGTAACAAAGCTTAGAAGTAGTTCAAAGTGCCAGTTTTCAATAGGGCACAGAAAATGCATGCAATTCAGGGATGTTGTCAAAGAAATGTAAGAAATAAAGTTTTGTCAGCAAAACTTAAGAAGGTATTTCACAGGGTATGCTTTTTGTTGCAGAAAGAAAAGAAACAGAAATAACTGAGTTTTACACGGACATGTCGTGATGTCCCTTCCCCATACCTGCTATCTGCGTTTCTTGAGAGGGGGTTTTCTTTCCCCTGGATACTGCTCTGCGGTGCTCTGAGGTGCTGAGCAGCAGGCTGGGACATGTCCTAGCCTAACCCGAAAATGTCCAGAGTCAGAAGTGTTTTTCTTTAAGATCCACAGCCTGGCTAATTGTCCCTGTGTCTTCTGATGTCTGGTGTGTATCTAAAGCACTGCTGGATGTGCAGCGACAGAGGTCTGACCTCTGTCTCCCAAGCAGAGAAGCCACTCTAAATGCGCTTGAAGTTCTGCACCAGGAGGTTAAAAATTCACTGCAGCATCGGTGTCAGGGGGAGGGCATCATCTCACATTTAGATCTCGGGCTTTAAAAAAAATGTGAATGCAGGTTTTGTGTAAAATTGAGTAGAAGCAGCTCACTAGAGTCCTGTCTTCTCTGACCTGTTACTCCATAGTACACCAGTAATTCTCCTGAAAATCAGTTGGAAGCGGTAATGTTCTTCGGGGAGAGTGCTGGTGCGTGGCACGTAGCAAGTTAAAAAGGAGGAAGTGTTCGTCGTCCTGCCACGCTTCTGAAACGAGGAGCAGAGCTCTCCCCGTACTCCGGTAGCGGCGAAACAAGCGGATCCTTTCCGATCTTCCCATTCCATCAACCCTAATGCATCTTTCATTCTTCTGCCTTTCATATTGTTTATCATCAAGAAATGGAAAATATGAAATTGTTTATTGTTTAATTAAGCCAAGCTGGTCATGGAGAGGAGTGAGGATGAGTAACTTCAATCACTTGGATAATAAATCAGTTTGGACCGGGGTTGTAATAATGTGCAATCTGCAATATCCCTCTTTGGACATAAAAACTGCCAACCCCAGCAACATCTGGCAGTTTTTCCCTTCCTTCCACAGATGTTTCAATATCTTCTTGTTTCCCTGGTCTTTTTAATAGGATTTTTCATCATCATCTTTCATCTTTGAGCAATTCAGCAAGAGCTTTATACCCATTTGTAGAATTTACCTCGTTTTAGCCGTTTGCTCACAATCCTGTCCAAATCCTTTCCCAGCCCTCTCTCAATGCCCGCGATGGGGCTCAGGGAGCCGTTCCAGCGCACGATGCACGCTGAATAGCACCAGATGGTTCCTTTCTCCTCAGAAACTCACTAACTAACCTCTACACTCAAAATAGTGTCTTTTCTGCTACAGAAATAGGCCTTCAAATCTGAGCATTTCTGCTGGCGAACTACCTTTATGCTTTTCACATGAGGCCCAGAGAGATGTCTCCAGGTTAACAGTACATCATGAGAAGCGGGTATGCTTTGCGCTCCTGCGTTACCTTACCGCAGTAACCTTCACGCACACGAAGACTCGCAAACCTCTGTTGCAGTTCGTATTTCGGTAGTATTGTTATGAAAATGTGTAATTTGCAAAAAGGAGACTGTCAGGGGCTTTATGAAAAATTGTACAGAGGATTAGCGTCAAAGCTAAGACAGGCTCTTGGCACTCAGGTCACGGGCATAAGGCACTCCATCAATCTCCAAATGCAGCGTGCACTGCTCCGTTGCATATGTTATAACAGGAGTAACCTCCTTTACTGCTGCAGGAGCATAAATATTTAATAAACAGGTTTAGGGGTGCATTATTTCATTGTAATTTTCTATTTTTCTCCTTTTGTTGTTTGTGGCGGTGATGGCGTTCGGTCATGTCTGCTGATGGGCAGCTAACACCTTCCTCCAGAGAAAGAGGCAGCTAGCTGCTTTTCAGGCATCTCTGGGCAGCTCCTGACACCAGCACAGCATAATAAGGGCGCATGCATTAACATTATTTAAAGTGGAAGATTTTAAAAAAAATATTCTTGAGATTTTGATTTTAATCTGAATCTTAATAGCCTAATTATTTTGAAATTATTGTGCCCTTTGCTTTATAAACTCTTAATCACGAGGCTCTCAGGCAGATATCGTTTAAGTAATCAGCATCAGTATAATCAGTAATTAAAGTGATAGTCAGCTACAGGTGCTGCTAAGTGCTAATCAATTAAGTGCCTTTGTAATTGAAAACTTGATTGAAGTATTGATAGCTACTTTGATCCCTGGACCTGTAAAGTTCCAGTTGGTTTTCTTATAGTTGACTGAAGCCCTTTACAAATTTGCAGTATTTAGCAGGTGTTGCGAAGGAGGGAGGTGAAATTCAACCTTTCCTTGCCTGACTGTTCTGAATAAAAATTGCACTGCGGATCAGAAGTGGTTTTGCCGGCTGTTCAATGACTTTAAGGAGTTTCTTTGCCCGTTGACAGGCAGCTCTCTGCAGGTGGTTTTGCTGCCTCTGTACATCTGACGTTGGCAAATGCCCTACGGGCAACGTTGCCTGCCGTACGGGCAACGCAGCAACCGTTGAGCAGGGACGGGGTTCCTGCCGGGCTGGATGCGGCTGGCAGCATCCATGTCCGTTTGCTCATCAGTCTTCCAGGGGTTCGTGACTCCACACACCCCGGTCCCTCGAAACTAAATATCCTCAGCAGAGAGAGGGAGAGCTGAGAGCAAACGTTCATTGTGAGTAACTGTCATTGACACAAGAATGAGTTAAAACGACAAGAAATCTATCACTGCAGCTATGGAAATATATTGTAGATGGGTTTTCCTATTACAGGGGTTTTCTTCTTCATGAAAACTTGCTAGCCCGACTTTGAACGAGAAGTCAAAGCTTTGAAAATTTGCATGAATATGATGTTCTTTAAAAATAAAGAGCATTTCAAGTTAATGGAACCTTAGGTTTTGTTTTCAAATGTGCTTACAAAGTTAGTACAAGTTAGTTTTAATTGTGTAATGAAATGTCTAAAAATTACCTAAAATATCTGAAAATGCCTACAAATCCAATAAGGAATCACTCTTTCTGCTTAGTTAATAAAACAAGAAACTGAAAACAAGATTCACCCATCCTAAAAAGATTAATACGTCAGGTGATTTTCTTTGGACATTCCTTTTTCTCACCATCAGCTATAAAAAGAGCCTATCTGAACTTAGCTGAGAGAAATCTTACCAATTTTGAAACATTAAAATTATTTAAATGTTGGTCTAAGCAGTTCCCATTACATAGGAGGAGAATGCTGCTCTGCCTACTATTTTGAAATGTCCATGTGTCACCCGGTTAAAAAGCACTCAGTTGCACTGTACATGATTATTTCCCAAGTCTTTTTTAAATATATATAACAAAATCTTAGAAGCAGTGGTGCTTTAGAAGTTTCTATGTTTGCAGAGAGAGAGAAAATTATGACTTTTTTCATTATTTATTTTCAAACCTCACTATTTTCTGTTTGTTTTGTTCCTTTGCCACCATAACCAAATATTTGCCTAAGGTTCCTGACTATTCTGAGCCTTATATTTGGTTATGTTTCATCTTTTCACGTTAGTGAAGACACCCAGAGGCATTTTTATCCTGAAGTTTTTTTCCCCATTACTTTTCCTTTTTTTTTTTTTTCTTTTAAGACTGTGGTGATCAAATGGTTTCGGTATTTGATCATGCAATTTTAATATAAGAGCTGTTTGGAGACGTAGTTCAGAAAAGAAATACTCTGAGGAGATAATACTGGCTGAAAAGGTCTTCATACCTTAACAATCCTCCCAATTTTTTTTTCTTACTCTTATCTTCTCTCGGGCTGGGGTACAGAAGTGGTTCGATGAGACACCATGCTTGGGGACTTTAAAATTGCCCGTATCCAAGGCAGCTGCCAGCAGTCTCAACACGTACTTGTAAACTAATTTGCAGCTTACACGTTGGTTGTAGGAGGGGAGCCCCTTGCTGTGGGGCAGTGGGCGTGGAGGGGTGCGGGGAGGGACGCGGGTCCGAGGGCGGCAGGAGGGGCTGGGAGGAACACGGCTGCTGCGTCACGCACCTTCCGCGGTGGCTCACGCGCGTACCGCGCCAGGCTTGGATGCTTGAGAAAACAGGCTCTCGGGTGAGGACGAGGCTGTGGTCCTACTGCAAGCCCAGGGAATAAAGCAGTCTGTCACAGCAGCCCGAGGGCAGTCCAGGGCTGTGCCCAAAGGCCTGGGATCAAAGTCCAGGAATCGCGTTGCTGGAAAGTGATTCAGTAAGGGTCATAAAAAAGCAGAACTAGCTGGAGGAAATGGATCCAAACCTTATCCCTTGGACTCCTCAACCTGCAGATCAGCACGTGGTAAGTCCTCATCCAGCGCTTTCAGACGTTTCTAGCAGGACTTTGGGCATTCACAGCTCATGCTGTGAAATGCTCTCCTTCTTTGTTCCTTGCCCTAGGCCTCCTGTACTTTTTGCATGGCACTTTTGTGCCCCACACGGGTCTAAGCTAACATGTCCACAGCTGGGAGCCTGAACCACATGGCACACAAACGCATGTTAAACAGTTGATGGTCAAGATGCCATTAACAAATAATGGATCTTAGCTGGTTCTCCCAGAGCATTGAAAATAATGACTTAAAGCCTTCCAAAATAAAACTCTCTCATTTCATTAGAAAAAAATCATACTAGATCTCTGTAGGCTCCATACATCTGACTTCTAAGTAGTTTTGACTTTCCTTATAGTGATAGGCTAATAAGCTTCTGTGCCACCTGCAGAGTATAGAATAAGTATTCCCTGGGAATTTTCTTGTTCAGTAGAAAACTCATACAGCAAAAAACTAGTACATTAAGCACCCTTTACTTTGCCTTGGGATGCTTAATTTCTTGGTAAAATCTACTATTTTGCAGTTATGCTAGGCTTAGCACATTTTATTGCACCAATGACACATTGATTTTAATATTTTCTCAAGCACTAAATTATACGTGTGTTTTTTTAAATACTGTCTTTTTCTAAGTCCCTTCTTCAGTCCTGCCTATTTTTTAAAACGTACCTGATTTGGGATATAATACATGTTTTCTATGAGCTGTTTAGGTAGTTTTGATTTAATTGTTAGCAAAAACAGAGCCTGAATGCCTCTGAATGTGCATTTGATCCAGAGGAGATTAGAGGTCAACATTAATTAATAGCAGTTAAAAAAGCCACAGTTAGACATTCCCACAAATTTTGGCAGCACAGAAAGGTTCGTTCTCAGAGGCACAGGACAACTTCTGAATGCTCTTAGCAGATCATTAGGAGCCCTTCTGCAGGATGCATCGCTGCGTTCAGTGGTGACCAGTCTGACGTCCGTACCCAACTCGCAAGGGTTTTTTTAAGGATGAAAGATGAATCAAACTGGTCATGAAACTTTCTATTCAGTGTCCTGGGGGCTTGTAATTATTTGCCACAGCGTCTCGAGCAGTGTGTTGTGGATTTGGCTATAAGCCTTGCTTCTGACAGGTCCAGCTTATTTATGCTACTATTTAAATTTCAATTTCTTCAAGCCTGTAGTCCTGTTTCAGCTCGCAGCCTTAGAAGGAGAACACTTTACCTCTGGGTGTGTTGAAACCACTGATACTTCAGAGGGGCTGTGGTGTGTTTTGTTGGGGTTTTTTTATTGCTGTGTTCCAGAATATTAAATGTGTGTCGCTACAGCATTTGACAGACCTTGGGTATCTTCAGTGCTCATTGCTATTACTGATAAAAGCTAAACGCCAGTAGGAGTACGTAAGATTTAAAATAGCTCTGCAAAATCTCAGAATACTTTATGAAAGTACCTAAAGATTATTCCTAGTTTCTGTATAGAAGGAGTGTTCAGTGTTTCTGTGAGATCATTGCTCGTGTCCCTCACCGAGCACAGAACACACCTGGCTCCCAAATCTGCTGTCTGACTCAGGAAATTAGCTTCAAATCCCAGCACGTGGATGGGTCATATTTGCAATGAGAAAAGCGCTGTTTCTTGCTGCTGGCTGTATATGAAGAGTAATAGCCCATTTTGTTGTTGCATTGAATCATCAAGTTATTCCTTTTTTGAACTTTTTCCAACTTTCTGCAAATGAGGTGAGTGTGTTCTAGATGCTTAATCTACATAAATTCACAACAGATTCTCTTACTCTAGATTTATTTCCCTTCCCCTACCTTGCAGTTGTTCAGGCTTTGCCTTTTAACCTGAGTTAACCTGTGTTAACTCAAGCATCCAGCATGTAGTTCACCATCGGTGGTAGATGGGAAATTTTAACCCACAAAATTTCTTCCAAACATTTGAAATCTCTAGTGGGCTTTGATCTTGGGTAGCGCCTGCTGTGCCCTTTAACGGTGCTCAGAGCTCTGTGAGCCCCATCCCATCCCATCCCATCCCATCCCATCCCATCCCATCCCATCCCATCCCATCCCATCCCTGTGCTCTTTGGCAGCTCATGGTGTGCCCTGGCTGTTTCTATCCAGGTGTTATACCTGGTTTGGTTTAGTTTGGCTCCACTTTTCAGGCAGAATAGCCCACACCCTTAAGGCATGTGATTGCTCTACTTAAAATCTTAATGAGTTTTTGGAGTCTTCGTCCGGCATATCACTTCCAACCTCTATTGTATCAAATCCTTGATTTGTGTATCTAGCTGGTTTGATTGTAGATAATTGTACTTCCATTGGAAAAATATAATACAAAGAATGGACTTAGTAAAGAAAAAATCAGAAGAAAAGCATATATGCAGAGACAAAGTGCAGCAGATAGACTTCATAAAGCAAGTACTAGTCATCTGCTACCACAACTGAATGAATGTTTGCAAATACTTCTTAATGAATATTTATGTCCCGAGGATTATTGACTAAAATAAACTGACAAATGGTCTTTGCACATCCAGAAATTTTGATTTGATAAGATTAATGAAATTTCTGATGCTCCACATTTCCAGTCGATGTAGAGATAATATCTCAGGTTTTTCTTACTCCACTAAATAATCGTGAAAATGGAAAAATGAAAATACGCTATGGTTTGGAAACTACAGAAAAGGTGTTAAAGGTTCAGCTCAGGTTTGGTTGGACCTGTTGGGCCAATGTCTGTCCTCCCTGAAAAGGGTTATCAAATACAGTTGAACCAGGAGGGATCACGCCATGTAGTTTGCAGCTGCAGAGGGCTATTTTTCAACGTCCAGGGCATTCGCGGCTCTGAGCGAGGGCAATGCTGGGTGTCTGAGCTCACGCTGAGCTGCCCAGGATGATTTCCTAATGGTGCGAGGAAGGGACCACACTCCCATTGAAGAAGGTTCATTTCAGCAAATGGAGGTGGCCAGCAACCTTTTACAATAATTTTCCACGTTGCCTTCCAACCAGCACTAACAGGTTCCTAAAATTCTCTTGAGGCTGGCTTCATTTTATGGTCTCCTTAGGAATCCTGGTGTAACAGAAAGGAAATATTTTCTTTCTGTTGGTTACCTCTCGCATAAAGCCTGAGGCATTGGAGCACTAGTCATTACTGCTCTCTCTTAAGCAGAAGAAAGGACAAGAAGCCTGTCAGAACCTTAATCATTGATTTTCCTGGAGCAAAGAGTCACACGTTAAGTACTGTTGATAAAAAGCATCGTTGCGGTGTCCATGGAGACCAAGTTGAGGTGAAAGTGAACTCTTACCATTATGGTGACAGCTTTAGGTAGATCCGTAAAGAACCTGCTTTTTCCTGTAATCATAAGGAAGATCTTATTTATTCTACCTTGAGCGTTAGATCAAACCCGTTGCTTCTGTAAGACCTGCTGTGCAGGGAGATGCAGTCACTGTTGACTTCAAGGCAGAGGAAGGGATACTGAGGTCTCATAAAAACTGCTCAGCGCTTGCAGGTGTCGCAGCTCCAAGTGCTTCGATGCTTCTGTTGGAACTCTTGTTTGTTTTTTTTTTTTTAAATCAAATTAGTGTCAAGTTCAGACTAGAAATAATATGACTGCAATAGTTCCTTATATCCCTAAAGAATATGAATGTATAGATCTCAGAAGTTATTGTACACATGTAGTACTATGCATGCGTGCAACAGGCTTTGTCCTCTGCTGTGTTTGAGTGTGTGCTCGGACATGCTCCGAGAACATGCTTGGACACTTGTGGCCTTTATGCCATCGTGCCCTTCCTTTGTGAGCCTTCAGAGTTTTCTCGACTCAGAAAGGACCCATGCTACATGGTCAGGGTCCCACACAGAGCACCCCAGGCTCATACAACTTTATGATGAAATGGCTTAAGAGAGACTGGAGCCACTCCTGCACCAGTTCCAAAATGATTATACCATCTATAGGTCTGTTAAATGATGGCTGACTGGCCCCATTGAGGGGTTAAACCACCCCAATGTCAGATCTGTGCTTGAGTATCATTCCATTTGCAAGAAACTCTTTTCTTTGTTTGGGTGGACACTGGCCTAGAGAACCCTTCTTCTGAACAAGCATGACGGACACTACTGCTACCTCTCCTAGAGGGCCACAGATTGTCTTGGGGCTTCCTAGCTGTTTTAGCCTCAGCTCAGCAATCTTTTTTGTTTGAAATAATTGGACAAATTGGAGCCTGTGGTTTGGAAATTATGGTGGACCACCCGAAGATCCACTGAAAAGTCTGGGCTGTTAGAATGTCTTCCAAATTACGGGTTTTCTTTCAAAATTCACTTGTGGTTTCTATCAGCTGATTCAGTTCTAAATTTTCTATAAGGGGCACTTTTGGATAACAGTTAGTGTTACTGCACTTTCCAAACTGAGAGACCAGTGTGATTTGTCCCTTCTGGTGGAATTTTTGAATCCACAAATTATTCCTGTAACCATCTACCTGCATGAGCTGTGCAACAGGTCCTTGAAAGCATTCCTGCCCCTCCACTTTGTTGTTTCTTCTACACATTTTTTTTTGCTCTGAATGGGGACAGCTGGAATTTCAGAAGAGCTATATGTGTTGCTCTTGGAAGGGGCAGGGGAAAGACGGAGTTGTTCTTTCTTCCCCTCCTCTGAGAAAGTATCCAAATGCTCTACTTTCTTCTCTGCCTGGGAAATGGGGCAGTCGAAGTGTCTTCTCCGAGCTGGGCTGGAATATACACAGATTCTGAGGTCCCCATGATGAGAGTGTGGCTCAACATTGTGCAGAGATCGGAAGAGTTGGGAGTACACCAGTATCAAGTAACGAGTAACCTGTAGACATCCTCAAAACTGTGAACAGAAATATGTTTTAAAGCTTCTCTCTGGGTATTTGCATTCTCCCATAAGCATTTTATATGTAGGCAATTTCGATATGCAAAGTGACCAAATCTGTTTTTAAAACAATCACTCTCCACTTTGAAAAATGGAGTTTGTTCTGCCCTAATGCAAAAACCTCAGCATTATTTCACCCAGCAATGAAAACCTGAAGTATTGATTTTGAAATGTATAATTGATTGTAACAATAAATCACTGGGCAGTATATGTGCAAAATTGATTTTTCTATTGCAATAATTAATTTGATATGTGCTATAACATATTTATGCAGGGACTAAACAACTCAATAATGGTAATAAATTGTATTTGGTCAAAAACTATCTACTGTGATGTGGTTCAGTTTTCTTTGTCTAAAAATTTGTAATACAGTGCTGTAAGACATAGAATAGATACAGTTGTGCAATTGTGAGGCCTCGCTCCGTGAGAAACCCTTAATACTCTGAATACCTTATATCATGCTGAGTAAAAACACTCAAAGGATTGGAGACTTGCAAGGAACAGCTCGGTGCTCAGATTGTTTTAGCAGGGCAATGTTGATGTACAGTTTCAGCTCTCTTATCAGTCCAGCCCAGTAAATCTGGTGGTTTTTCCTGGGCAAATTGATAGAAACTGTAATAAAGAATAGAATGAATAGACATATGGATGAACACGATATGATGAGGAGGGATCAATACAGCTTTTGTGGAGGAAGGTCCTGCTTCACATGCCTATTAAAGTCCTTTGAAGGAATCATTGAGCACATGGGCAAGGAGATCCAGTTGATATCATTGGCTTGGATTTCCTAAAGCCTTCTGATAAGATCCTTCACAAAAGGCTCCTGAAGAAATGAAGTTGCAGCAGCGTAAGGAAAATGATCCCTTTGTGATAAACATCTGATGCGATAGAGAACAAAGGACGGAGAAGGTGTTGGCTTGATTCAGCCGGGGAGCGCCAGCGGTGGTGTCGCCCAGCGATGCGTGCTGGGGTTCACACTGGCTGGGGCACATGATGGAGAGTGAGGAAACAAGGGTTAGCAATTTAGTGTAGCAAAAGTGAAAGCTGGCTGCTAAAAATCGTTACAGCGCTGAGTGACTGGGAGATAAAAGAGTAAACTAAATTCCGTGTTTAAATATGAAGTGGTGCAGCGAAAACATGTGTACCTGCTGCTGTGCCCTGAACTAGCTGCTGCTGCTCAGGAAGGAGATCTTGGTGTTTAAAGTCAGGAAGCAGAGTGGTCTGCTGTGGTGAAAGCAGCACTGAGTGTTGGGTTTTATTGGAAGATGAACAGGGTTGAAAAGAAAAGGATCACTGCAGCACTGCACAAACCTGCCGTGCACCCTCCACCAAACAGGGTAAGGAAGAAGAGGTACAAGAGAAGGTGACAGGAATGTCCAAGTACATGCGCCGGCTTCTATGTCACAGTGACAAAGTTCCTTCAGACCTTTTTCTAAGCAGAGAGGTGGCAGAGGCAGGTGTCTGGCTGTGTAGGGATGTGTTGGGAGCCGTCAGGAAGGGATGGTTTCAGTTTGGGCTATTGGGCTGAGATAAGATCCCTCATACAACCTAACAAGCAACATCTAGAAAAAAATAAGCGGTTGGTCTTGTTTAATTGCATTGCTGCTGACTCTGGTCAATGGCTCAGCGAAAATTCTCTTACGCGTTGGGATTGGCAGTAAGTTTATTCCCAAGACGTTTCAACTCTCTTTACATTGATTTAACGAGGGTGCAGTAACGTCTCTGTGAATGTCTGTGGAATTAAAATGGCACAGAATTGTTAGAACTGCTCAGGTTGATATTTGTATCCTACAGTCAAAAGGAAGTGCTTTGGCACTTTGGGCTGACAAGCGAAATGAGTTGCAGTCTACTCAACCCCAGAGCTGGTATTTCTAGTACCACAGGTATTCTAATGGCCCGTTGAAATGAAAAAATTCAGAAAAGGGAGAAAATTTACTATATAAATCCATTGCCTATATAGCCAGCTACTGCTAGAGAATGTAGTTTTCTTTATGCCAGTGTGAATCTCTTTAGATTTGATTTGGTTTTCTTCTCAAAATAACAACTTAGTTGAATACATGTTGTTACTGGAAAAACATAGCCTTTTTCGTGAGGTTTTTTTTTTTTCCATTCATTTTATGTGCTTTATTTCTGTCATTTCTTTGGGAAAAAAAAAACAACCAAACAATAATATCTTTTCTTTTTCAGAGCATCAAAGTTAGCTGGTTGCCTCCACCACCAGGTACTCAAAATGGATTTATTACGGGCTATAAAATCCGACATAGAAAGACTACCCGCAGGGGTGAGATTGAAACACTGGAGCCAAACAACCTCTGGTACTTGTTCACAGGTCAGTGTTCACATGGTACAGCCTTGCAGGGTTTTGATGAATTAAATGCTTTGGGAATAAAATATACTTTCACTTCAAGGGAACGTTGATTTCATTGCTGGCAGGTAGCATTTATTGTGTTGTACAAAGACAGTCTTTATGGTGGTATTTTTTAAACCAATTTTTTCCTTACTCCTTTTATCATATGATTGTCTCCTAGATTTTATCATTAATTAATTTGAACCCAAATTTCTTGTATTCAATATCTTAAGCCTCAAATGTTTTTTTAGAGCACTTGGTCAACATCTCCTATTTTCTCGTGGGTGCAAAAATATTGATTTCCTTAGTTTCTTCTCTGAGATTTTCAATGGAAAATATCTCCTCACAAAATAAAAAGTTCAACATAGCAAAACTATAATTGCCATGAATGAAAGTAACCAGATGAGTATTGTAAGGGTAACAGTGAATTCTGGTAGGTGAAAATGAATTTCACTTGGGTTCTTACATTATGCCCAAGGCAGAACTGAGAAAGCAGCAATGCATCAAGAGAGAAGATTAAACTTTGTCAAAGTCAGTGGCACTGTTGCCCCTAAATTCAGTATAACCATGATTTCATCACCGAATCCAGTTGAAGATGTCCCTGCTCATGGCAGGGGAGTTGGACTAGATGGCCTTTCAAGGTCACTTCCAACCCAAACTATTCCATGATTTTATGTTTCACCTCAAATTACCTACTTTATGTTTACTTTTACATGCAAAGTGTAATTTGTGAGAATCAGAAGTAATTCTGAACTTCAGAATAAGCTATCATTTTCTGTTTTGGAAGGAAAAGCAAATTTCATTTCATATTTCATTAAAATTAAATAAAAGCAAAAGTAGAACAGTTTTATGAGGAAGACCTTAAATACTCAAATCTCAACTTGGTCATCTAACCTAGGCTCTTGATCAAAGTCCCCACAGGGCCTCTTGTGAAGGCAACATAACTAATGGCTGCATAGCAAACAAGGACTTTCTGGTGGGAGATGGCATGTTAAGTGTGTTAGACAAGTTGGAAAGGATCTATTTTCTGGCAGATAAAGTAGAAATAATGATGAAGGCCACTCAGATGTTTAAGTTGCTGCTGCTTTTATGGCTTGGAGAAGAAAACATAGCGATGTGGCAAAGTGCCAGCGTGAAGGCACGTACCTCCGTAGCCCCGCTGCCACCATCCCTGCAGGTCCCATCCCTGTGAGAGCAGAGCAGATTAATCTCTATTGCGGTAGATCCCCACGTCCTGAGCAAACTCTTTCTTTCACATGAATTATTCCGGGCTTGAAGAGCTGCAGGAGTCCTGCTGGGACAGTGGGCTGCAGGCAGCCCCAGCCCTCCTGCCTGCCCTGGCTGCCGATGCCTCCATGCAGCCCGGAGTGAAGTGCTTTGTTTTACAGAGCTTGGGAATATGTGTTTTAGAAAGCAATTAAGAAAAATTTCCAGATTTCCTTATTACTTTCTGCATGCGTATATTGTGATTGCTGGAGACCGAGCTATGTGGCTCTTGTAAATGGACATTTTAAATATTAACTGATAGGCACTTCAGATCTTTGCTACAATCCTATTTGGTAAGCAAGTGCTTTACAGGATAATAAGAACATCTGCAATAGCAGAGGAGTTTAAGAGTTACAATGCAGGTTTTTAAATAGCCGCTATCAATTTTAGAGTAGGCTTCCATATAAACTAAATGTTAAACTACTCTTTTTCATTATGAGCGTTCTTCTCCGGAGAATGTTTGCAATTAAATGAAACCAGTTTTTTGTGTGCTTTGTGGTCAGTATAGACTGAACGGAAAGATAAGCATATATCCCCACCTCAGGGACTTGGAAGACTTGTGGCACATTCAGGAGCGCTGCAGTAATTGTTTTCTGATGGCTTTAGCCACAGAGGAAAACGGCTGTTTCTGAATTCCTGCTTATTTCATAATATGGGCAAGACTTTACATTTTTTTCCCTGAACTGTGTGCTCTGAAGTTAATCAAGAGCACCAGAAAGCAAAACACTCTTTCTTAGCATATTTTTTCTGCATAAGGAGAGTGTACCTGCCATTCCCTGCATGTTAAAAGCAGTAAGCTGTTTTTGTTAAGTGTGCAATTAATGGCTTAGTTACGTAAAACAATTCTTTATTTTTCTGCTAATTGGACTTCCATTAATTTTGTACGTACAAGCACAAACGATGGAAATTACTTCTCGAGCTAGTCCTAGGCCGGTGCAGCCCTCGTTCAATTTTTGAAGCCTTTTCTTTTGATCAAAAATCTCGTTTCCCACATGCATAACGACCTCCCCCCAGAGCTGTTCTGCTTCGGCCGCGCAGGCGCTTGCTCGGAGGGACGCTGCCCACATGACGTGCCCACGTGTGTGTGTGCCGTACAGCGCAATCTGCCAGCTGGGCAGCAAGGTGCTGCGTGGGGCTGTGGTGTGCTGGGGGAACCCATTTCTGTATGTTTGCATATATATTTTTTTATATATATGCATCTCTGTGTATTTCCTTGCATCTGGCAAATCCAATGGACTGTTACTAGACATGTCATTTTACTCAAAGCCTATTGCAAACTCTGGTATTGTCATTAATTTGTTTTTTCCATCTTCTTTCTGTATGATTTTTATTTGCCCCCTTTTTTTTTTTTTTAAACAGGACTTGAGAAAGGAAGCCAGTACAGTTTCCAGGTGGCTGCCATGACAGTGAATGGGACAGGGCCCCCCTCGGACTGGTACACCGTGGAAACACCCGAGAACGATCTTGACGGTAAATGCATCTCTTTTAAAAGCTGTTGTCTCCAAAAACCTTCTAGCGTGGAGCCAAGGGGTGTCACTGGGTGTCACTGCAGTAGCCACCCGGGCCGAGGTTAGGGTGAGATGCCCAGGTTCTAAACACCCACCGACAGATGTTTTCTTATACTCCTGGATCCCGTATGCCTTGTGTTGTGTTTCTGTCTTGTCAGCAGGACAAAGGGGTCAGAAGCCTTTGTTAAAATAATTCTATGCCAGAAAGTAGCTCCTGAGCGTCACAGCCATTTGCAATAATAGGGAAGGGAATCTCTAACTTCATAAATGACAAAATGTAATCAATCAACAAAACAATGAAAATGCTACCAACAATCCTAACAACTCACTAAGAAAATATTCACATAGGTCAAATCCGTTTTCCCAGCCTTTATTTGTAGATGTTAGAAATGCAGGTTGGCAACAAAGCTGAATAATTAGTGAAAGATGACGGGATGCAGATACCTGAAAACTGCGGGCTGTATAAATCAGTGCAGATGCTGACACAAAAGGAAGAAAAACACTGAAATGAAAGGGTTAGGTAAAATGGCTGGAATATTTGAAGTAGTAAAGGAATAAAGGAGAGTAATGAAAAAGTCTACCTAAAAAAATTAACAGAGTGCAAATCAAATGGAACAAAGAACCTGACAGATGGAAGTCACAGCAAAACTACAGACAATCCATAAGAAGCATATATGCAGTAGAAAGGAGATGAATAGAAAATAAAAGGAAACTGATGAAAATTGCTATGATTTTTAAAACAAAATAAGTCACCTAAAAAGGATCAAAGGCAAACTGGATGAAAGAATAAATAAATAATCAGTGTAAATGCACCATAGTACTTGATGTTGCCTTTCTTTTGACTGGCAGGATTTCCTTATGATCTCAAAATCAACCCTTGCAAATTGAAGAATTTCTGCCTTTCCCTATTCCAAATGCAATTTTCCAGCAGACCGGGAGCGACTGCAGTGCATGGCAGGCAAAATGGGAGAACCAGTACCTGTGGTTTCTCATCAAGGTTTTAAAGAAGAGATGATGCTTCTAGACACGGTGTAAATACACCAACAGATCACAACATGCCGCGGTGCATGATGATATCTTTCTAATTATGCTTTGGCTAGACAGCAGTCTGAGAAGTGATGCACTGACTAAGAAGTTTTTAAGGTGTAAAAGCTGACTTGTCACTGGTGAAAGTAAAAGATAAATTCTGAACACACCGCAGTATGCAAAAAGAAAGTAACACATTTGAGCACATTCGTTTTGATTTGCATTTAGTACACAATACGTTCCTTTGAAGTTTTTATGCCCAAATACATGTATGCATGCAAAGATGTTAATCGAGTAATCACAGGCGACGCACGATTGAAGAAGATGCATGCAAGTACATTCAAGCAAAGCCATTTTGTTCGTGTATTGTATTTACATGCATTTGCATTTGCAGTAGTGATGAATTATCCTCGTGAAGCTGCAGCAGCCTGATGCTGGGAATGCACCGTGTTGCATACTAGATACAAATGCTCTGATAAACCCTGGGGAAAAAATTACGTATTACTTGTAGCTATGCAGAGTCCTGCAAGTGTCAGCTAACCAGGGAAGGGCTGGAGCACAGGCTGGTGGGTGCAGTTCCCTCTCTGCTGCTATGGCTAATGCAGTTTCTCTTGCTTTCACTGGGAGCCTGGTTGGCATCAGCAACACGAAGACGAACAGTATCCTGGAGAACAGCGTCTACTCCCAATGGATATTCAGTTTAATTAGTGTGTTTTGTTAAAGTGATTAGAAATCCAAACATAGCTGCGTCTTCAAGGTTCCCTAGAAAGCTCACGTGCCTTTACTGACAGCTGGAAAGGTTTTAAATATTTATTTTAAGCTTCAAATGTTGTGCTTTAAAAAGCAAAAAATAGAAATTTAAAGCCGTGCTTTCCCCAAAGGGTCTGTTTTAAGTAATTTGAGCAAGGATGCAAGAGAATGTCTGATCAACTTAGGAAAGGTATCCTGCACGAAAGTGGGTTTGGGATGCTTGGTTTCCGATTACTGCGTTGAACAGATGGAAGCTGTTATACATATTAGATAGTGATATAGTTTAGCTTCAGCTCTAAATTAGTGCTCAAAGAGCATGAGAACCTAGACTACTATCACATTGTAATTTATACTGAAAAGTGATTAGGGAAATAGGTGAACAAAATAGGATGAATAAAAACTACCCTGACTTTGTAAAACATACCTCTTTGAATGTCTAAGAAAATTGCTAAAGTGACCCAAATGTAAAGCATTTTTGAAGCTTGACAGTGGAATTAGGGACCTTTAAGCACCACTAAGCGCAGTATTCTCTGGGTGGAAGACGTGAGTGCTGAAGGCATCACGTAGAAACAGAGCGAAGGACTCGGAGGCAAGTGTGAGCAGACGCGGCATCCCGGGAGGAGATGTCACACCAGGCAGCGACACAAAACTTTAGCTTCCCTTTCCTGGGAACCTAATTGTTTGTAAGGGAAGAGGGTAAGAAATGCAGCACCAAGAAATCTGGTTTCATAGGCAGATCTACTGAGGAGTTCTCCTCCCGTGTGCCAGATGCTGGTCTGTGGGGCTGGCTGACATCCCCAGCTCGTGTGTCTGAGCACAGCATTTGCTTACACGTACCCAAAGATTTCCTGCCCTGAGAACAAGTGATAAACCCTTGGTGCAGTTAAGAGGAGGACTGTAAATTTGGCTCATTTGGGACCTACAATGAAGAACTCATTTGGCTCTTTATGTAGGAGCATGGGATCTCAAGATTGCTTCTCAGAAGTACTTCTGGCATCATGTTCAAGCCAAGGAGAAACAAAAGTAAACTTACTGGTCTAGAACTGCAAGGAAATGGCTTGGCAAAGAAAGCAGAAATACAATATACATGTTTCAGTAAGAGTTTTACTCCTGGATATCTGAGTGCTAGGACACTAAAAATCAGCAAATCCATGTGAAGACTGAATGGTCCATTCGATGTTTGGCTGTATGTTATGTCTGGCAGAAATCCTTACTGTTGAAAATGTGCTTCACTGTAAAGAGAACTATAAAATAGTTTGTTTGAGGGGAAAAAATAGTTGATTCTGACGTTTAACTTTGTACTTTGGGATGTGAAATGCCCAACAAATTCTGAAATTCAGAGCTATTTCAGAACAAGAAAAATGTTTTTTCCAGAAAGTGTTTGAAAGTAAAGCTAATAAAAAAGTAATTAAAATCGCTATATAGAGAAAGCTGAAGAAAAAAAATGCATCTTCAAAGAATAGCTGTGTTTATGAAATGTGAATGTTCAAAAATGTTGTTCACCCCAGATTCATTTTAGAGACTTAATTCACAAGAAGGGTACAAGGAGTTAAATCGCCTTTTGCTTTTTGAAACAAGAAGTCATGATTTCGCTCTGAAATGCATGTTTGAATTGTTTGAAATAAAGAATATGAAATGTTTGAATAAAGTAGTTTACTCAGTTTATTTATAAATGGCTGCCTAGAGGTATCTGTACTGCAATGGAAATCTCTGTGTTGTGTCAGATGTAAAAATTATCATTTGAAGGCAATCGGTTCTTTGAATGCTCTGATCTCCTTTGCTGCCTGAGAATTGCTACTTTTAGGAAGTTCGAGGAATTGCAGTCTTACAACATTATCCAACTTCTCATTTCAAGGCATTAAACTGTTATTTTATCTTTGGAGCTTGTAAGAAATGCTTCTGTCATTTGTTTTTCAAACAGCACTGTTCAGGAATAGCTGCTCAAGTAACTTTTGCTTCTGCATTAAAACAAAGTTTGGGAGTGGAGTGGGGGTAAATGGCACCCTAACCCGATTTACAGTGGCACTACTGGTGCAATCTGTTTCTTCTTTTTGTGAGTAGCGACTTTTCAGTGAATTTTCTTCAACCTTTAAACAAGACCCATGGTTTGCAATTTTCAGGGGTTGAATGCTGGTCTAAGGACTTCTAAAGTTGCTGGGTGTTTCGGGCTGGTAATGTACCAATCAGACTAACCTGAAGGTGCAGCAGGTTTTCAGAGCACCCTAATGTGTTCATAAGAATTCATCTGAAAACACATGAAATACCAAGGACACGTGTATGGCACTGGTTAGTGAAAAGTGTTAATCCTTCATTTTATTACCTTTTCCAAGGTTTTCAGTGGGAATGCTTCACAACTGTGAAGTGTCTTTTGTTGGAGTTTACATCATTTTATATTATTACTCTTTTTTCTGCCCTGTCCTTGTTGTCTTCCATATAAGCTTTCATCTATTATATTGCAAGCCTTTTTATTGGGGCGAAATAGTAACTTGTCTCTTTCTGCTCTCAAAAAGACAAGCTACTGTGCAGCTCCGCTGAAGAGACTTGTGATATGGTAGTTATTGGGTAAACTCAAACAAAAGGCATTTACTCATCTAACCTTTACAGTAAAATTAGGCTAATAGAAGACATATAGACTCCAAGTGATTAATTACTACTTAAAGTAATGAATTTTACCTGGGAATACGTGTAAATAAAATATCTCATTCTATTATTTTGTTTTCAAAACACTGATGTATTTTTTAAAGCAGCTTCAAAGCAAGAGATGCATGTCCAAGAGTTAAAATTCACTTCTTGTTTTCATGGGAAAGAGACAGACTATTGACAGAATATACTAGTATATCGCTAACAAAGTAAACCTTTTTCTTAAATAATCTGTGAACACAAAGACAACTCATACAATCAGCTGTCAGGATCCTGCTGAACTTGTAAATAGACCAGGGAAGAGACAAGTTGTCCTGCTGGAAATTCCCTTGTGCTGAAGGTGAAAAGCACTAGGAGATACTCTGTTTAAAACAGGATGAGGTATATCGTTTCCCTTGGAAGGGAAGGATGTAGCTCAGGAAAGAAATTGCATGTAAGCTCTGCATGTGGCTCTGGGGCACCTGGTTTGTTTTTTTGTACAAATATTTTAATCTAAGCTCAGATCTTACAAATAGTAAAATTGAATCAGTAGAATATTAGTTGATACTTTTTTTTTTTTCCTTTTTGAATCTCAGAATCTCAGGTTCCTGACCAGCCAAGCTCTCTTCATGTCAGGCCCTTGACAACAAGTATCGTCATGAGTTGGACTCCACCACTGAACCCGAACATTGTTGTCCGTGGGTACATCATCGGCTATGGTGTAGGCAGTCCGTATGCTGAGACAGTGAGGGTGGACAGTAAACAGCGTTATTATTCCATTGAAAATTTGGGTAAGTAATTGTTTTCATTCATTTCATTTCATGAAAAGAGGTTTCTCTGAGATTATGCTATTTTTGTAGGTTTATTTTCAAGCTATCATTGGTGCTCCCTTTTTATGTTGCTTTCTTAGACTGTTTCTGCATTCCATTTTACATGTGGTCTTACCTTCAAAACACCGAATACTCTCAAACATGTCAAATCTCCTTGATCAAATCCTCATTTTATTCAGTAGATCCTATTAAGTCGTGAGCTCCTGACTCCCACTTGTGCAGAGAGCTGGACCTAAAGATGTTATTCCCTGGGCTGGCCCCCCCATGTTTGAATTTAATGGCAATTGCAAATCTCCTATTTTGTGTCTGTCAAAATGGTGCCGAGAAAGAGGTGGTTATTCATTATTCATGGCACAGCCGCCGTGACACTTCATCTGAACTCTCAGCATGGTACATAGGGACCAGGATCCTTCCAGTGGTGACAGACCATTCTCCTAGCGCTGGGAAAACAGATCAACGTTTAAAGGAAGTCAAAAAGTTTAGTGGTTTCCGTGTCATTTCTTCTTTAGCACTTTTATTCCAGGTAAAAATGGTAAGTCTTCTGCTTAGTAATCTGGGAAGAATTAGGGGTGCACAGCTAGACTAGTTATCTTAGTTCTGTTGGACCAAAACTCTGATATCTGGGGACAGTTTTCTTTGGAATCTGTGTTTCATAGCACCATGAAACTGCATCGTCCAACCTTTTTGCTGTTTCCTTGGGGAAAGCTGGAGAGCAGAATAAACCGTTTTTAGTGTTACTTCATCAAACTGCCTCTCTACATCCAGATGTATATTTCATGATGGATGTATTTGCAAGGAGTCATGCCTAAACACTCCAAATATTCAGTGGGTTCTACAGAAGAAGGCAGATTTGTAACGTTTTGTGCAAGTGTGAAGTTATTACGCAAAATGGAGAGAGATCTGACTGAACTATGGAAGAAATTTTGTGGAATATAGAGATAAAAGTAATAACTAATAAATGTATGTGTCTAATAAGTAGTGGTCAGGAGTAAATGCTAAGTATTTTTTTCATTCCTAAAGGGATTTAAAGTCTCCCAAGCCTATTTTAAGTTGTTTCATATTTTTAATGAGTTTTCAGTTGAGTCTTTTACCACTGTTGACCCAGAAGTACTAGAAAAGAAAATTATATGGACAGAGTTATCTAAGCCAATGTGCTTTGACTTTGGCAAAAGCTAAGGAGGAGATGCCTACACAGCTCAATTTTATAAAATTCCGTATGGTCAGCTCTCACTAAAAGTGTCTTGATTAACAACTGGAGAATTGTCTTGGGTGTTGTGAAGCTTTAGTGTTTGTTTTCCTTCATGTTTCAAGTGACCAATGGATATATTTGCTCTGATAGCCTCTACCATCAGGAAGATATGCTAGCCACAACTTGCAGATATGAAAGCCTGCTCATAGGATAACTGCAGTCGGTATTTGTGGAAAGCTGATGGTGTACTTCAGCTATTAGAACTGTTTCTGTGGATTAAAGGGGTTCTTCTATATTCTTGCCGGCAGGGAGAAGCACATACAAAGTCCAGCAAGTCACGGAGGGTGTTTCACTAATGTACTTTAATTACAGAACTAACACTCAGATGTTTAGAAGATGTCAAGAAACTGTTGAGCATATCAAATGTTTAGCTATAAATAATTCAGTCACTGAAATCAGGGTTATGGTTTTTTGCTGAACAACCTCCAACAGACTGAGGTTTCATGAAAGTCATTAATTATTCAAATGGAAAGTATCTTTCTGTTGTACATTTTTTTGTTTGATTGAAAATATTCAAAATGTGAGCAGTGTAACTTAATTGTCACTGTCCAGATAAGCCGCATGCACCTGGTCTCTAACTGAATAAGGACACAAGCACTTTGGTCACAAATCCTGACGTGCACATTTTAAATTCGACCTCTCTGAACATTCATATATACGACTTTGAAAATCAATTTCCATGAATAATTGCACTAATTAAATTCCATCATTTAAATATCCACAGAAAACGAACCCCAGAGAGATGTGACCAAGGGCCCAGAGAAAGCTTTTAAAAAATTAGAACAGTTGCCAACACTTCGTACATTATTCACCCACTTTATTAGAAACCATTACAAGAAAATTACACAAAATGATGAGACGGAATTCTTTTACTAATAAAAATACTGTTTTCAATAAGGTTCTGAATCAAAATGTGCTGCTGGCAGAAATCAGGGGAAAAAATATTTATGTGGACTCATCCCACCTGTTGTAAAATTTCCTATGAAACCTGTGCACGAGGGGTGTACGTTATCTTAAACGTACTGTGCAAAAGCGACAATGAAGTCTGATACTTAAATAAATTATGAACTTCAGTGAGTTTTTCTCTCCTCTCCAAAGACCTCATCCCTTTTGATCCTTGTGGCTTTCAGCATTTGCTTCCTCTTGGCTCCCCAGCTCTCCTTTGTCTCGTTAGAGAGGGACTGTGGAGAGGTCACCTCACTTCGCCTCGATCCTGTCTGTGATGTCTGTCGCTGAAAAATTGGGTTTTCGCAGTTTCCCGACGTTCACTGCAGTGCTTCATTTTATTGTTTCTTTGTACGCCATGTTGAAACACGCTGCAAACCTACGTATCATTTAGATTCTGGAGTGGTAGATACTTTCATTAAAGAGCAATCAGATTTGTTTGACAGCAGCTGCCTTTCAGAAATCCTGCCTGACCCTCACTTACAGTCACCGTTTTTTGAACACAGATGCCCAAACCCAATAATCCAGGTCCACATCAGGCATTATTTTGCTGCTAGAAACCCGTGTTGTAGTCCTGCTAGAAATGACAGTGAAGAACTCCTCTGTTAAAACTGGTGCCGTGCCGAGCTGAACGGGGATGCGAAGCGCCCTGGTACATACACACGCGCATGTGTCTGCATACACACGTGCCTGATCTTTTTCCTGGGAACAACTTTTTTTTTTTCTGTTCACACCTGCACAAAAGCACCTCCTGGACGTCTTTCCAAAGACCTTACAGTTGAGAGATTGAGAAGAGGGACGCACTTGTACTGGGTTCGCACGGCAGGCGTTTGGTAGCACGGGGGCTGCTGGGGCGGCTTCTCCTGTGTGCGACAGGGCCAGTGCCAGCGGCTCCAGGACGGACCCGGCCGAGCCCGTCAGCGACGGGGGCAGCGCCTCCGGGGGAACAGAGTTAAGAAAGGGGAAAAAAAAAGGGGCACACAGCAACTGCAGCCGGAGAGAGGAGTGAGAAGGTGTGAGGGGAGCAGCCCTGCAGCCCCCAGCTCGGGGCAGGAAGGCTCCAGGTGCCGGAGCAGAGGGTCCCCGGCAGCCCCCGGGGAAGCCCCCGGGGAGGCCGGCTGTGCCCCTGCGGCCATGGAGCTCCACGGGGGAGCAGATCTGCACCCGGGGAGGGCCCCACGCCGGAGCAGGGGGATGCCCGAAGGAGGCCGTGACCGCAAGGCAGCCCGCACTGGGGCCGGCTCCTGGCAGGGCCTGTGGCCCCGTGGGGAGAGAGAGGAGCCCCGGCTGGAGCGGGTTTGCTGGCAGGACCTGGGACCCCGCAGGGGCCAGGCTGGAGCAGCCTGTTCCTGAAGGACGGCACCCGTGGGGTGCCCAGGCTGGAGCAGCCTGTTCCTGAAGGACGGCACCCGTGGGGGGCCCAGGCTGGAGCAGCTCGTGAAGAACTGCAGCCCGTGGGAAGGACTCACGCTGGAGAAGTCCGTGGAGGACTGTCTCCCACGGGAGGGACCCCAGGCTGGAGCAGGGCAGAGGGTGAGGAGTCCTCCCCCTGAGGAGGAAGGAGCAGCAGAGACCAGGTGTGATGAACTGACCACAGCCCCCATTCCCCGACCCCCTGCGCCGCTCGGGGGGAGGAGGGAGAGAATCGGGAGTGAAGTTGTGCCCGGGAAGAAGGGAGGGGTGGGGGGAAGGGGTTTGAAGATTTAGTTTTTATTTCTCATTATCCTACTCTGATTTGATTGGTAATAAGTTAAATTAATTTCCCCAAGTGACAGTAATTGGTGAGCGATGTCTCCCTGTCCTGATCTCGACCCACAAGCTTTTCTCTCCCAGCTGAGGAGGGCAGTGACAGAGTGGCTTTGGTGGGCACCTGGCACCCAGCCCAGGTCAACACACCACAGTATTGAAAGCTGAAGCTAACAGCCCCCGGGCTGGCTCACTGGCTTTATTCCCTTCCCGCATCCGTGATACGGTTGCCCTGGAAATTCCTGCCTTTGTGATCCCCCTTTGTCTGGCGGTTCCTGACACAGATGTGTGATAGGGTTGCTGTAGCAATTCCTGCTTTTTGGATATGTAACGCTGCAGTTCCTCATGCTGATATTTGTGTGGGTTTTGTTCCTCCTTCCCCAAGTTGTTTGTGCAGCCGTGGGTCATTGTTGGCCACCTGCATGGACATCCTACAAATATGGATGGTTGGGTACAACTGTTAGACATGTCTGGAAATACAGTAATTTGTTGTGATTTTTCATTTTAATGCTAAATTCTATAAAATCTAATCCTAAATGACTTCCTAGTATCATAAACCAAAACTGAGGCAGAGTCAGAAACAAAATGTAGCCCATGCTTTAAGCTTAGGACTGTTTATCTTCTCTGTGGCCAGGTTGTAGAGAAGACGGTAGCTTTACTTGTGATTGTGGTATGTCAGTGTTCGGTGGTGAAACCTTTGTGATAAGACAGAGCTAATGATGAACTCTCTGATCTACTTTATAGATGCTTATGTATTTTACCCAACTTCAGATGTTTAACTGACTCACCTGAGTTTGAGCCATATCAGCCCATGTTCTTTCTCTAGTCCATCAAGCAGGAAAAGACAACAGCAGGGGTTGTTCAGCCCATTCAACAGCCCCATCATCTGATTTTTTCTCCCCATTGACCACGGTGGATGTCCACAGTTGTAACAGCCTTGGTGTGCATTGTTACACATCAGAATTCACCGTTCTAGAGGTGATTATGAAATTCCAAACATCTCTGCACCTTCTGTCTGCTGCTAATGATCGACCAAAAGTGCTTTCTGTGTAGTACTTACTGGTTTTGGGTGGAAGTCAGATATCAAGGTCTCTTTAGAAATCCTATTAGACACTTCACTGCACTTTCGTAATCCGAAGTACTTTTAAAACTCTACTTGAAAGTAGAAGGCTTGGAAATGACGGACAGTCTCCTTAAGTAGATCACCCACAGGGTAAGGATGGAGACCTATATGCTAACAGAGTGGCCTGCTTTTTAATTCCTTTCCTCTTGATAATGCAAGTGTAACACCGATATGCGCAAGTCCTGTGGCAGCTTTGTATCACATTTCAGGTACTTAATTGATTACTTCCTTCAAACAAAACTTTTAAGGACTGAATCACCCTGTACCCGAGCTGTTACAGCACTTGTCTGAGTAGTACACTTCAGCTACTGAATAAATCGCTTCAAAAGCTTGAAGAAAAGTACTCAGTCTTTCATAATAGTGATGGAGAACTTTATTCTGTGTGATGATTGTCTTGAATACAACTATATAGAGGTAACACTTGTACTCTAGAATGAATTAGAGTGATTTTCTCATGACTGAGTGGTCATATTGCCTTGGAGACACTCTCCACAGGTGCAAAAGAATATAAGAATATCCAGAGACTTCAGCTTTGTCAGTGAAGAATTTGTCGAATGTTCTTTCTGCAGGGTATGAAAGATATTTGATGTCAGTCTCATAAATTTCAGGAGCAAGCATCCCCTGCTCTCATTCAGCCATTTCTGTGACAGAGAAATCAGTGCTTGGCTGACACTCAAATGAATAATTCTAACAAGGAGACCCACTACTAGTGAGCCACTTCATTTTCTTTCCTTTTTTATTTTCTTAAATATTTTTTAATTCTTTGCTTGTCACTATAAATGGCAAAGTTATTGGCTGATTAATCGTGGTTTTAACAATATTGGAAAATTCACAGATGCCAATTCTGATCCTTTATGCATAAGAAGGAATGATTTCTGTACTGATCCAACTCAGAAGGCGTTAAGCGTAGTAATGAACTGACTGGGCTCATGCCCATGGAGCTTTGTATTAAAGCTTACTCATGAAATAACAGTTTAAAAGAAAAGGGTAGAAGTATGTGAAGGAGATTTCTATTTACCAATTATGCAAACATAACCCCCAAAATATCTGAAACACCACACTAGCTGTAATAATTTGCATAAAACTTTTAGTAGATCATAAAGCTGTATTTTTAATTAATGTATTGGAAAAATGAAACACGGTAACTTTACCATAGTGTATTCCAATATGCTAAAAACATTATTATGTCATGCTGGGATATTGTGATAACTCATTCTGGGATATTTTAATAACTTACTGGAATAATGGAAATAGGTAGGAGGCTGAAATGAGAAGCGTAGTAGGCTGGGAGTGAGGAGACCTGGAGGGTGACCATCAGCCTCCTAATGCTGCACGGGGTGGCCTCTGCCTTTGCTGTATGTTAGTGATATCCCAACAGCAAAAATGCTCTAAAAGAACATTTGAATAGTAACAGCAGAATAATTCTGCAGCTGGTGACAGGGTGTTTGCACTACGTGAGGGAAAGCAGAGAGATGCAGATTTGGAAACCTGAGACTCAGTTTTAAGCTGATCAGGAAAGGTCCGTAGTAATAATTCCATAAAATGCCCTAAGTCTCTCCATGAGAAAATGTGGATAAAAATTACTATTTTAGAAATATTCAAACCATTTACAAACTAAATACAAAGGGAGAGCTGTACTAAATTCCGGAGTCTTAAAGAAATGTGGACTTTCTTCTTCAGAGCTCATCCCTTCCTCCCCACTTCTGCATGTGAGAACAGAAGAACAAGGCATAATTTTAGAAAGAGTTTTTGAGTACAGTTGCCTTTATGTGACCTAAACAAAAGCTACGTTCATCTGCCTGAAACTGTAGGAACTCGTATGCACCCTCTTGAAAGACTTTGATTGGGAAGCTGGAGTGCACATCTTGAAATATTATTTTCATGTTTCTTTTTAACTTGAACCTTTGATCCTCCTGGCCCAGCAAGGAAAGCAAAGTGCATAATAGGCAGCAAAACCTAGCAAAGACTTTTCAAAGTTACTCCCACTCCTCCCATAAAGGTGGAAGCTATGCACATCTGAAAATTTTAAGCTCCGAAGAGGAAATCTAATGGATGTGAGCAATTTCTGCTTAATTAGTAGTTTGGAGAGTTAGAGCTACCATATGAATAATAAGAACCTATTAACAACTCACACCGGTAAATCGTTTTGTAATGCTGGAGGCGGCTGCATGGTCTCCCCTGGTCTATACGGACTGGTGCAAGGGACTCTATACAGCACGGCAAGAGATTGGCAGCTGGAGTGGTCTTGTCTTTGCGCACCTTGGTGCAAGCGTTACTGTTCAGGTGATGCACTGGAGTTTTGGGTTACACGAATGTCGAACTTTACAGTTCCCTGTGTTATGCAGGGAATAAAACTTTTAAAAAAAAAAGATAATTACAAGTGACAAGAAATGAGGATAACACTTTTAGATCTGAACTTACATTTTAACAAACATACCAGTAGGAATACAAAGGGTTTCATCAAATTCACCTTCATCTTAACTGCGGATCAGATTAAATTTGACCCTTATGCATAGATGAGGCAAAAAAGCATTTTGTTTTATTGCGAAGGGATGGAAAAAAGGTTCTTCATTTTCTTTAATCTTTGCAGATGACAGTTGTGGATTATAAAAAAGACATGAAAGGGAACAAAAAAGCTTTTTAATGTAGTTTTAGGTTGTTTTCTTCCCTTTGCATTTTTAATACAAAATGGAGCAGTGAAAATCAAACAAAAATATGTTAAATTTTATGCATCTCACTGTTTCCCTCATAGATCACATTAAAGCACAACACTAACAAGTAAAGGCACTTTGACACTCCAGGGACTGTTCATTTTCTTTCTTGCCTTTGAAAACTGACTGTCATTTAAAGAATGCTTCCATTTCTGCAAATACCTCATGCAACAATTTTCTTTCATTTCTTCCTGGCTTTGCTTTGCTTACAGAGCATGGAGAAACTACTCACAAGAAAAGGGTCAGTTTGAGATCCATGCACTATTTACGTTACAAACAGATCTTGCATAACTCCCCAAATCAGATATTGTGTAGATTTTAAAAGTGCCCTTGTGTTAAAGTGAATTTTAGCCTGCCCATATACCACTATATAGGAATCTGCTCATGCACTTCACTCTGGCTGACTTTCTGTAAAGCATTTTAGTTTGTTTACACCTCAATTCTCCAGCTGTAAAAAATAGTTAAAGAGGCTTCCCTGACAAAATGTTTAGGAACTATTACAACAGATGGAACAAAAGAGCTCAATATTGCTCTTCGTTGGTGAAGAAGAGAATGCCTAAGAATAACTCATAATCCCAAATTATGATATAAATAATACAGATAGCCAAGAATATTTTGGGTTTTATATTAATTCATCAACACCCCCCCCCCCCCCCCCAAAATGCTGTCTTACAAGGCGTAGTTTTCAGGGAAAAGGATGGATACGACACTGTGCTTTGCCTTCCGGAGTGTTAGCGATCTCTCAGTTGCAGATGCCAAGGAGATCAAAACAGCTAAGTGACCCAGGCTTATAGGTGCGTATTTGCTTGGATGAAAGACTTAGTTTTTGCCAAGGAAAACAAAACCTCTCCTCATGGTGCAGCCTTCATTGTTATTTTTTCTGTACGAGTGCCTGAAGAAACCTTGCCCACACACAAGTTAAGCCTCCTGGTACATTAATGGTGTTTCCACTAATGTCAGGAAGCATCTCAAGTCACATCTATTCATTTTTTATTCATTTGTCCATATGACTTACACTTCATTTTCTGCTACACTACTTTACTTTTCTTGAGTTCAGTTGCATTTGTAACATCAATAACAAATGTATGATACGCATAGGGATTTTTTTTGTTGTTTTGCATCCCCACCGACACAGAGTGCACTGAGCTTGCAATGCACCACGGGAGTTGTAAAGGTTCACATCTCCGCAGGAGACAAGCCCTATTTCTAAGCATGCTCAAATTACAGTCTTTGCTTAAAAAAAAGCCCTGCATACTTTGTTATAATGCACACAGGACATAGCTCACAGGAGAAATCAGCAAGCAGGCATAATGTATGATGAGATGACATCTTAAAAACAACTGTAAATATGGATTTGCTGTTCATCTCCTGAACTACATTAAAATAAAAGCACTTAACAGATCCTCATTATAAATTCTCTTTGCTCCGATAAACACTTTCCCTAGTGTTTTAAAAGTTAAGTGTTTCCAGAATCAACCTGAGTACCTATAAATATACAGGCACCCCCAGAATAGTGAGGCACATCATTGCCGTCCAGCTGCAGCAACCTGTTTTGATGCCATGACCTTCACTGGTTCACTGCAGGGCCACATCCTCCCTGCACTGCACAGTGCGCCCACCCAAAGGCTCCACGGCTCCAGGGTAGGTCTATGTTGACTTCTGGGGATGATTCACTGAGAGATGTCTTGCCCAAGGACACAGCCTGTGAGAAGACAAGGAGATCCAGTTGCTGCAGGATGCTGCTGGAGCTCACACTGTAGCAGAGTAAGGCGAAGTCCCAGGTATTGCCGCCTAACCAAATTTTTCAGAGACAGCTGAGTCCTAGTTTGTCATCCAAAGAGCTAGAACATGCCCTTAGCAGTTGTAACAGATTCAATGGTGACATTGTATTTAAAATTACAGGTTAGGTTGTATTTGTTTGAAATGTAGATGTGTAGGACCCCCCTCTGTCCCACGTCCCTCACATCTCTGTGAAGCAGATGGGCAGAACTGTGCTCCTCAGGGACAATTTTTAATTAAATATAGGAAATATTTTAAGCATGTCTACGTATTAACATATCTTTATTATTTGTGCTACAGTAATGCCCAGAGGTTTGAGATAAAATCAGGGTTTCATTGTCTAGTTAACGTAGAAACATATTGTAAGACTCTACTTCAAAAAGCTTATAAGCAAAAGACTAAAAGAAATAGAAAAAAAAAGTTAATACCATATGGACTGGAGACACACAAAAAACGGTAACTTGTCCATCATTTCTTGAGAAGCTTGTGACATACTGCGGATGTGAATCCAAGTTTCTACTGTTCTCTATATTCACTCTCCAAACAAATGTTTTTGTCTGAAGAGGGGTTTTAACATTCAGGTGGGAATTTTCCCAGCCCAAAAGTTTCAGATTTTTGATGCCTCAGTCAGCAATCTACATTGCTCTTTCAGATTCTGAAGAGAAGGAATTGATTTTCACGAGGTACTGGTACTCCTGATGCTTAAAAAAGATGTTAGTTAGCTGACTTTGTTTAAACATTGGATGAAACCTTTTGGCATGGAAAAAGTGTGCCAATTTCCAAAACTTACATTTTGTGCTTTTCATTCACAAAGAAGATATTAAGCCCATCGTCTCTAACCTTGGAAAATGCATTCTTGAATTTTACAGCATTTGAGACGTTTAACTTAATTGATCAAAGTTCTTCTCTGTTATTATGGATTGTGCAGTTTACCAGAAGATGTAAATACATGCTAATTCTGTTGTGTTAGAGAAAGGATAATTCACTGGTAGGTCTCTTATTTCATTGAAAACAATACATGAGCTCTTTATTACCCATTTTAGCCTTTCTGATAGTGACTCCTTTCCGGATTACCTGATACATTCAATGAAGTAACGAAGTAACATCACAGAAATTATCTCCTCATCCACCACTGACATGCTGCTGTTGTTGATGTACAAAGTGCCTAGAAGGAATAAAACAAAACTGTTTTTCTCTAGCTGACAACATAGGAGAAACACATTTGGACAATTTCACCATGATAGTCTATTCTAGTGGAATATTTATAGTTACATTTGCTAATATGATTAAAAGATATTTATTTTTTTAAAACGTGGATATAATTTCCCTAGATGGTGCTAAAATCTGCTTCTAAGCTTTGCGCTCCAAGGCAAGTGTATGTTGTCCAAGAGGTGGAATACAGCACTTACTGTTTCTTTCAATGGGGTTTAATCTGCTGGCCATTAGGTGCCCAGTGGATATTTGTAAAATCAGACTCAAGGCACCGTTCTTTTTGGGTGCTGCTGTACAGTCCATTTCTTGAGGGTAATTTCTGCTCATCGGAGGCTTCTGAGCCCCAGGCAAGACACCGCTGATGCTCTAATGTCATACGTGGCACGGTTTATTATGCCTGGATATCTGACTAGCCCTGACAAATTGTGCTCTCAAAGCACAATTTTATTTAGTAGTCTACTAAATGCAGAATGTTTTCTCCAAGGCCTGACCCAAGCACCCTCCCTTGTGAAGAGATTCCTCCTGAATTTGCAAGGAAACCCCTCAGATTCCCTCTGAGCTGTCTCGCACAGCAGGATCTCCAGCAGGATCTCCACCCGCTTTGGGCTTGTTTGTTGTGGCACTGCTAGCTGAAAACTTGGGCTCCTTAAGGCATATAGGGTGGTTTCCATTTTCCTGGGAGCGTTCCCCAGCCCTGGCAGTCCGGACGACCACAGCCCTGGCTGCAAGCCTCCATTTCAGGCCCAGGTGACAGAAGTACACCACATCTGACCGTGATGTTGGAAGTGCTTTTCTCTCTTGATTCCTCAGAATTCAGTAACCCTTGTCTGCAGAGTTTATACTTCAATTTGACATTTGTCCTATAGATAGATTACCTTTTCCTGGCAATAAAGTAATGTTACTAAGTCTAGGAACTGGTATTGGTACTACTGATTGCGAGGTGTAATGTCTTCACAAACCCGGACAGGAGTAAGTGAGGCTGTTCTTGCGTTGCTTTTTGAGATAATTGTGAATGATGGCTTTTCTACCCTATAGAGGGTCTTTCAGCATCAGTGGCAATGGCAGGACGCGCAGGGCATAGACATAATTCTCTTGAAGACCTTTTCTACCTTTTCTCTTTTAACAGCATTTCCTACAGGGTTAGTCTGCTTACAACAAAATCTAGCGTTTGTGTTTCTGCTCCTTTCGTTGCTAATAAAGAGAAGTCAGTATGCTTTTGGTGAAGCAAAGAGCGAGAGCAGCAGAGAAGACAGAAGGCTCCAATGGCAGCAGCTGGCTTAGAACTTCTTCCTCAGCTCAGCATCAAAGCCAGGTTCCTGCTCTCATCATGTTTGTGTGAGCAGGTTTAATTATCACAGAATGACTTAGGTTGGAAACGATCCCTTGAGTCATATGGTCCAAGTCTTTCTTCAAGCAGGGCCAGCTTCGAAGGTAGCTCTGGGTCACACCAGCGTCATCCGCAGCTGACTTCTGAGCACCTTCCAGGATGGGTGTTCCATAGTCTCTCTGAGCCCCTGCCTCAGTGCTTGACAATCCTCATATTTTTTTTTTTTCCTAATAATTAATAGGAATTTCTCTTGCTTCTATTTCCACCCTGTCCTTTACTGCAAGACATTGTCAGGCCCCATCTGTTTTGACAAGTTATCTTTGTTTCCACTTTGTCTACAGGGAGGCTATAGCTCCTCATGACGAATACCTTACTGCTGTATCTGCTATCCCAAAGGTAGACTCCTGTAGCGCACAGTTAAAAACAGCTTAGTAAGGGAGAAAAAAAAAGTGCGAAAGATGGCAGCTTTCTTCAGCAAGCTCTGGCAGGGTGAGCACGTTCTTATTCTGTACTCATAGGTTCACGCTGGTGCTCAAGCAGGGTAAAAGGGATCAGATCTCAATGAACTGCTGCTTCGCTTTTGGTTAGAATCAGAAGAGGCACTGACAGAGGTGTTGGGAGAAGATTATTGAATGTATAGCTTATCTTTGTCGCTGTTTTATTTGCTACATTGCATTAGAAAGAATTCAGATGTTTTCAAGCACAAGACAGTAGCTCTGAGTGGGATGACCAATGTTTTCATGATAACCAGGAGACCCCATCTTAGCTTTGGTTCTCCCAGGGTACCAATCCGTAGAGTACTCTGCAGGTCCCTCATGTCAGGTAATTGTTAAAATGGGAAATGAGAAGAGGACTTGAGAATGAATTTTTATTTGAGAGATAAAGGAGCTGACCTGGAAAATCAGCTGAGTGTGCTGCCCTCTTTCCAGCACTGTAGTTTAAGGTGAGGAGCTTTCCTTGAGTTGGAGTTCACATCTAGTTGTCCAGCATTTATTTTATGTTTATAGTTTAAAGAGAAAATTAAATTATACATGAAAACTCAACATTTGTTAAAAGACCCTATGTAATGGCTGTAGAGATGTCACAATTTTACCCTCTTAAAGAAGATAACAGCTGTGGTATCTTGAATGAGTTGGTATTTGTTGATTATTTTCTTTTTCAGAACAATATCTGTCAGTAGAAGAAATCGATTTTATTCATGCTTAGTTTGAACTTCTTGTATTTTTTTTTTTTTTTAAGTTGAACTGCAAAATACAACTTTATTTCCAGAACATGTTCCACACTGACATGGGGATTCCTGGTTGATGCTGTAATTAAAGCTGAATTCTTTGCTCAGCTTCTTCAAAGGCAGGAAGAGATTTCTTCTGCCAGAAAAAAAAAAATATATAATTCACTCCTTCTCCTGCTCCAGAATAGCAAATAAAAATGGTAACATCATTGTTATAGAGTTACGTTCCTCACTGTGATGAATGGGAGTCGGTGGAGAAAAATTCAGAATTTACCTCTGAATTTTTGCAACTGCACTGCAATTGTCATCTCTAAAGCCCCCATTTCATTGTTTCTTTGCCTTGTTTCTACCAGGGCGCTAATGACCCCTCTATTCCATTAGTTGCTATGCTTGTTAGTAGGTTTATACTAAAAACCTTCCCTCATTTGAACTCCCACTCCAATCAGTGGCATTTTACCAAGAAGAGCACCAGAACAACGCCGTAAGTATTTTTAATGTACAACGCAGCTCAAAAAGCAGCTGTCTGCCACATCATAATATTAATGCTTTTTCCCTTTTTCATTGTATTGGACTAAACCAAACTCTAACGCTGTGTTCAAACACCGTACTGTTGGAAATTGCCTTTTTACCTTTTGTCTAAGACCCAAGCAAATATTTATTGCTCCAGTTAGCAGCAGCTCAAATTAACCAACTGAATTTTTCTTGTTTTTAACAGAAAGCTACAGATTGCGTCTTTATCCCTATCTTAGCTCATTTTTGCAAATGTAACCTTACCCAACCTAGTTATAAGCATAAATCACATGACAGTCTGTTCAATTTATAAAATTTGTTGGGCCATATATTGTGCTGTATGGGCAGTTGTAATGAAGTATGTGCTATATAGTCTCCATTTTTAAATTTTCCATGAAATTATCACATTTTTCCACCTAATTTATCAGTTTCTGTGAGTATGTTTTTCATGATCACAATAACAGTAACTCACTCATTTTGCTTGTTCATTATGGGGAATTCACAGTGTATTTTGATTAGATGTGACTGTTCTGTGAGGTTTTGACGGTAATTCCTAGAATCAGGTTTTTCAAGTAATCTTTCACATTTTAAAAAAATTATTATTCAGGGTGACATTCTTGTCTGACTAATGTCTCGTTATTTTAAATTTAAGCCAAGTGAAGTCTGGCTGTCCGTGCTCTGGCCATAATCAGTGGAGATATGTACCAACCCTTAGAGGCTGATTCATCTCATATATCTTAAATACCTATCTTAGCTTGGGATAAATTGTCCTTCAGAGGCGCTTGTCTTCAGTCACTATAGGGACAGCCCTTATAAACTAAACCACAGGTCTAATTTACAGCAAGCTGGAAAACAATAGGATGAATACACTGTCCATCTCCAGCTGTCCTCCTCAATACAGTCACCGAGTTCACTGCTGGTAATAGCAAATACCTGGTACATCTCAAAGTCCTAAAACTTCATCTTCTGGTATTCTTCCCTGCGTTTCCCCAAGTCTACCCTCATGAATGGTCTGCATCAACCCCTTGCATCACTCTGCCAGACGTCTTTCAAAATTCCTAAACAGGCACAACAGCTGGGACATGGGTAGAAGGAAGAGATGGAGCCGGTCTAGACCGCGCATATGAATTTCTTTTTTCTTCTGCAGAAACTACTGCATGTGACATTATTAAACTCTCAGCTAAATAACGTCTCAATAAATAAATCTCTTTGTGGAATCTGGAGAGTTACAACACTAAGTTAAATTAGAAATTAAAAGTAGTATGCTAATATAGTGGCAATCATATGAAAATATATACTACATCTCTGTGAATACAAAAGAATTTCCTTATGACTGATGATATTGCAGTGATACCAACTGAATTAATAACTGTACAATACTTAGCGCAGGGAGTTATTGATGCACCAGTCATTCATTTGGCAATTTTTACAGTTTAGCTCTTTTGTGATAGAAGCACAGAAGTCACCTGAATATTAAACAAATATTTCACCATTTCTTCTGGATGTAAAATTGAGTACAAAATATGTGGGTGGAAAGGATATTAGTAACAATATTCAATAAGTACTTAAAGATTATTTACTCATTTTGGATTCCATGTAATAGTATTAATCATGCTGAGCTGATTTGGTGTTAATGTAGATGAAATATGTAATTCTGCACAGGTCTTTTGCAATGTCACGTTAATAAATGCCTCCTCACATACAAACATTTGTTATTTTTCAGTAAAGAACTTTGAGGAGGCAGTTCCCATCTTTGGCAGGTGTATGAGCGCCCAATGTATTCAACTGCAATTTTCTGTTGTACAAATAGAATTAACAGCTAAAAAAAAAGTAGGGGGGTGAAGCAATTCATATGGAAAAAATCAGGAAAATGGATTGCCGTGTTTTTCTCAGAAAACAGTAGCAAAAAACATCGTGGAGCTGACGTGCTCATTTCACTTTGTTTTCATTTAGGGATATACCTAGAGTAGCCCCGTGGTAAAAACCAGCGCAGCACGGCCGTGCACCCAGAAGTTAATTCCCGTGTGTTATTTGTTGTCTTCCCCATCCTTCATGCTTACCGCATAGCGTGAGGAGTTTTCAGTGAGGTAAAAAGTGGTTAAATGGCTATTACCGACGCAATTCTGACATCAAGAAATTAGTGAGGGAAGCTTTTTGCTCAGCATCCAGAAAGCAATTACCAGGGTGTACGAACCTGAATTCCAGCCAAGCAGTGCTGGAGAGCTGGATGCCTGCGGTTCACTGGTATGAATTTCAGGATCCCAAGGCAACACATCACTGGTGACCCTCAACCGTCTCTTTCCACATCATCCCCGAGACAGCAGCGCATCCTCGTGAGGGGCTGTGCAGGGCTGGGTGCCTCCCTGCCCGCCGGAGCTCAGCACCACGGCCCCGGCTCCGTCCGGCAGCGCACCAGGAGCCAACGGGAAGGCACTGGCAGCCTGCAGCATCCCTGGCCTCCGTGTAGCGCTGCACGTAGCCCCGCATCCGAGGCGTCCTCTGCTCAGAGCTATGGGTCAGGAGTTACGGCTGATGCGCAGAGTTGATTCCAGGTCTCTCACGCAGGCAAAACTGCGGATGATCTAAAGGAGAACTTCAGCTCGCTCTTGATGAAGATAGCATAAATAAAGCCTTTGGAAGGGAAACAAAATGATGGGCAGCAGTTGTGCTCCTCACTTAGTTTGAACGAGCGTTTGCTTAACTGTATTTTCTTTTTTCTTCTTTTTCAGGAAAGTGCTCGTCCATTCTGCATCCCAGATCTGACTTTAATAGTCTGTGCTTTGTTTTGCCTTATTTGTTTTCTCCTGCAGAGCCAAGTTCCCATTACGTGATTTCCTTAAAGGCCTTTAACAACGCAGGCGAAGGGGTGCCTCTGTACGAAAGTGCGACCACCAGGTCGATGACAGGTGAGTTGCAAATGCTGGTTCATGATCTGCTCCCCATCAGTGGGCATTACCCTTACAAAGGGGCCCATTAGGCAAAACATATTGGTCAAGGCAAGGGAAGAAAAGAGCTCTGCAATCCTCCAGGTCCCTGCTCGAATAAATCAGCTTCATTTTCCACTTTATTGTAACTGCACAGATAGAATCAATTATTTACCCTTTCCTGAAAATGGCTGTATAAATTTAATGGGATGCTCACAAGTGCTTGCTCTTTGGTGCGGGTTGGCTTGGAGAAGCACGATTCCTAAACGACTTAAATATTTAAAGATCAGGGCAGAATAGTGGTGAATAGCTTTGCTGAATTAAGCCCAGATGAAATTATTTTTGTTTCCTTCATTTTTAAAGCAGTTTACTTTAAAATGAATTAGTTAAAAACACACTGTCATCATGCACATTTAAAGAAGCATGTAGAGGCCTTGCAAAAGATGAAGGAACATATTCCTGGTAGGATAAAGCTCACAGAAGGGATTATGGAGCAGGGTGCTTTTAGGTAGCTGTTTTTCACAGGTGCATCGTTGCAACACTAGTGAAGTTATAAAATCAGAATTATTCTTCTGTGGCACTGTCTTCCGTTACTGCCTCGTGGTTTTTCTGCAATCACTGGTGTGTGAGTGGGATTGATGAGGGGTTAAAAGAACAGAACTGAGAAAAAAAACCATGTGTTTTTCCTCTGGAGTGACACCATCATTTGGTGATGTTTTTTTCTCGTGTTTCACCCATGGTGTTCAGAGCTGCCCGGGAGGGGAGCTGTGTCACTGAGAGCAAACCCGATCACTGACACTGGCTTGGGTGGACTACGAGGAATAAATCAACCAAGTGGCACTTCTGTGGCTCTACAAGGAAAAACAGCTTTTATCCATATGGTTTTGTGAAGTATTCCCATAAGAAATCTTGGAAAGTCAGAAGGAGAAAAAAAAAATAAAAGAGATTAATTACACAATCAAGGGTAACTGTAACAAGCTACATTAGATATAATAAGAGTCAGGGAACTTCTGGCTGAAAATTATTAATCTTCTTGTCTGGAGTCTACAGAGGTCATTCTTGCTGAGTGTGTGTCTTGTGAAATCTTTTTCCAATGAGTTTGCCTCGGGATCCGTATATACTTTTGTTTTTCAGTTTTTTATTCCCTGTCAATTCTATTTAAAAATCACCCGGCTGGCCTATGGGATTTGATTTTATGTCTGTATATAACCTCTCGTAAACGAAACTATATCCAGGTTGAAAAAGGTAATTAAGGCTTGGGCTCTGTTTTGGTGAACCGACCCAATGTTCATCTGCGAGCAGTCCATCTCAGTGCTTCTGTCTTATTGCTGAGAGACGTCCGTACCCGGAGCTTCCCACCACCTCCCGCCCCTGGGATGCAGCCTCTGAAAGGAGCCAGCAGCTTGGGCCGTTCATGGAGGAACATCTCAAAAAAGGCTTTTAGCAAAGCAGGAAAACACAGCGACTGTGTTCCCTAAGCAGTGGGTGAGCTGACACACCCTAGGCACCAAAGAAAAGAAAACTGTGTCTTTGTGCGTCCCTTTAGCATATACATGGACATACTTTGGTGTCTGCTTGTGTGGATACGGTGTGCAAACTAAAGTTATATAACACATTCGCAAAACAACTCCAAAGACAGCAAGAAGCTATTTTCTGTCAAGAGATTGTAATTTCCAAATGACAGATGTCCACGCATAAATAATAGCAAATGAAACTTTGGTGGAAAATGGAGGCGGTATTTAGGGACCTATTTTCAGCCACCAGTGGATTATAGACGTTTCCCTCTTCCTCAGGTCAGTGGTGACGTGTTTCAGAAACTGAATTATCTTGATTGATTGAGTCTGGCCATTTATTTTGCTAAACCCATCCTCTCTTCATAATCTGCACTACAGCAGGACTTCGGTTTTGAGTATGGGAAAGAAAAAGAGAAAAGAAGTGCAATATTTGCTAAAATACCAAGTCGGCTCCAGTCACATCAACTCCCATCATTAGTTTGTAAAAAAAACCCAACAGAAACAGGTATTGCTCACCTTTTAAAGTTTACAGCCAATTCTCTTGGAAAACTTCATTTCAGGAAAAGAAACTGTTACCTTTCAACTTGCAGAAGCTTGATTCAGCAAGTTGGGGAAAAAAAGAGATTCATCTCCCCATTCCTCCCAGCATGGGTCGTGTGTTTGAGTTTTGGATCACGCCAACAACAACCAGGTTGATTCATTTCCTTCAACACTCATCTTCAAACTTCTTATAAAGCAGCTTCTGATGAAAGCAGCAACACAAGAAGCAGGTTGAACTTGCTTATCATACATTCTAAACATCCTTGTCTCCTCTGTTTTTCCTTCTGAAGGCTGTGACCGCCCGAAGTTCTGAATAATGAATTACAAAACTGTAAAACAGGAGTGATCAAAGAGTGTCAGGAGCTGGAATTGCACATGGAATAGACAAACTGTAGCAACTGTCAGTGAGGAAATATTAGAGTCATTTATGCTTTGATTAATTAATTAGCACATTATTTTAGGGGAAAAAAAACAACCAACCTTTTGGCGTGCCTTTTTTGCACTTCACCCACTGCATTTTGAAATTGTGTTTAGAAAAATCACAACTGGTAAATAATGAGTCAGTACGTATATTTTTAAAAGATAGGACAGAAGTTGACCGGGTGCTTCAACAGGACAGAAGTATTTAAACGGAATAGAAACAGTCTCTTGGTTCCCGTGTACCTTCACCATGCAGCCCCAAAGGGAAGAGGCAGCAGCTATCTCGATAATTAAGCCAGCCAGAATTTGCTTCTGACACTGCACAGCGCACCGCCGTGCCATGTGCATGGGCTCAGCATCTTGTTCCCCAAAGGCCACCTGATCACAGACACATGGGAGAGGAGCTGTGCTCGTACCTTGAGGAAGAAGCCCACTTGAAGATAATCCACGTATCCACGCCCAGATATGCACATTTATCTTGCTGACATATTAAACCAACAGTTGCAAGATCTTCACTTCAGCCGTGAAATTGTTACGTTGTGTTTTGCCTAACAAACGTTTAAGCAGATGTAGAATATGTTCCTTTTGAGAGCCTAAAACAACAAAAGAGTCTGAAAGAGGCTGCTGAGAGAGAAAAGCATAGGTAACTCCTACACCTGAGTATGTCATGTCTATAAGTTAGGTTAGAAGATGACACACTCTCCACTTCATAGGTGTTTCCAATAATGTATCATTTAAGTGATTCAAATTTTTAAAGAAAATGTAAATCATTTTAAGGAGAGACTGTGCATTGACTTCATCTCACGTGACGAAAACACAGCATACCTGGAAGTATTCAAACAAGTCATGACAAACAGCCATTAGCGCTGGTCAGTTTTGTTGTAGTGATGTAACTGAAATGTTGCTGGTGCGCGTTCTCATTTTGCATTAATGCCTTTCTTTCTGTTCTCCTCATGTTCCTCCTCCTCATTAATGCCATGCATTTAACCCATCGTGATGTGTGCCCCTTGGTGGCTGTTTGTGTTCTGTTTTGTTTTTCTGTTTAACTTACCTATTCATTTATTTTGGAATGCTCATTTGGTGATGTATGGACCCAGACCCCATTGATCCATTAGAAGTTGATTTTTATCCTTTGCTTGATGATTTCCCTACCTCAGTCCCAGATATCTCCACCCCCATGCTCCCACCAGTAGGTGTCCAGGCTGTTGCACTTACTCATGATGCAGTGAGGGTCATCTGGGCAGACAACTCTGTCCCAAAGAACCAAAAGACTACGGAGGTTCGCTTCTACACGGTCCGATGGAGAACGAGCTATTCGACAAGTGCTAAGTACAAGGTGAAATTTTAACATGTTATGAATTTATGAGCTATTCATCTGTTCATATTTTATTTGCAAAGACTCTGAATTGGCTTTTATGAACTTCCCTCAACCAAACTTCCCATTTCAGTCAAAAGGAAACTTGTCTAAATAACTACTGCTTCGTAGAAACCTATGTGTTTAGGTGGATGAAAATGCCGGATTTTAATTCCACATGCCAATTGTTGGAAGTTTTGATCTTTAATCTTTACCAATCAGGTATAAATTAAGTCACCAACTTGGTAGCATAATGGCGTAGCGTGAATAGAAAGAAATACCAATTGCAAACCCACTCACACCGTATGGCAATTCCACTCACCCATATTACGTATTTCCAAATCGCAAAAAATGAAGGTTAGTTTATGAGAAAACTGGGTTTGAATGGGTATGACAGCAGCATGCTACTTTCTGTACGAGAATGTTTTTTCCAAATCCTAATGAAAGCAGTACCAAATCCCGTGTGGTGCAGCAAAGAGATACGATGGGACAGGGAATGGGAAGGAACAAGCACAGCCTTCAGGCTTTTTTGTTTGCTTGTTTTTGAACAATAAGCTACGTTTCCCCACTCTCGTCAGCTTATATATTGCATCTCATATAACACCCACCTACCCCATGATGAGCATGTCCTTCCTCCCGTGCCCTACCATAATGGTTGTTTTCGCTTGCCTAAAGGATCATATTGATCCTTTGCTATGGATGTATTTTTATACTGCAAGTGGATGCCGCATTTTTTATTGTCCTCTGTCCTAACAAAAGCAGCCTTCTACAAGTCATTCATACAAGGACTAGGGAGCAGGCCGTGCTCTATCCAGCACTGAGGCTCCTCTGATCAGAGCCTGAATGATGTGTCTAGATGCAGGTTGACATTTCTAAACCCCAGAGGATGGCTCTCTACCTCTTTAGGTTTGGGATACCCTGTCCTCTAAATCTTGAGATCTTTCCCAGGTAATTTTTGGAAGGAGTGGGAATGATGGTGGAGAAGCTCTTGCCTTCAGTCTCTTCTCTGATTGTGATTTTTCAGCTCTCCCCCTTACTCATCTCCGTCAGAATTTGGCTTGCTGGCACTCGGCTGAGTCCACGTGCTGCCAGGAACTACAGATTTCAGTTGCGTTACCCCTGTTTACGTTCACATTAGCTGAGAGGAGGCTCAGGTCAGCCGGCTTTTTGCTGCAGATGCTGACCCACTGTAAAGCTTTTAAACAATAGCATATCTTTGCAAGGTATAAAGCCCATACCTTGCTGTTACGTCTACTGCCGTACTTTTGACAACCTCAGATGCTGACATGATGATCTGCAGTATTAAACCCAAATTTTGTATGCTCATGCAGTTGTAACAAGCTCTTAGGTAATGAAGGATGCCAGAACGATGCATTGTAATGTTTTGAATGCCATACCTTGATCTGACTCTTATTTAGAGCTGGATTTCCAGGCCCAACAAAATGAGGAGTATAGCACGGGGAAGCACAGCCAGTCCGAGTTTGCAGCGCCAGTGATGAAGTCAGAGCTCCAGAAAAGACACCATTACGTTTTGCCACTCACAGTCAATCATAACATTCTCTCCAGTTTCCCAATGCATTTACTGAGCTGCATGCAGTGGAAAAGGGTGGGTGACAATCAAAAATTATCAAAAATAGCCGTATTAATCCCCTTAGTGTAGCTGACTAGCTACAGAGGAGAAGCCTGTCCTGCTTGGCGGTGTCGAGCTCGTTGTCCTTTGGATACAACGAGTGGGTGGACATCTCTCACAGAGCCACCACACAGTGCTCCGGGAGCCTTCGAGGAGCAGGAGACTGGAGAGGAGAGGAGCAAGAGTGAAATTACCTTTTTTTGCCATCATCTCTAGTTTGGCCAGTCTGTGGGTAGCATGTAAAGAGCCGGTGTGATACATTTATTCCAGTTCAATCTCCCAGAAGCAGAAACAATCAAAAATCTTTCAAGAGAGTCTGCTTTATTGAAATAACTGCATTTTTTGAAGGAAAAAAGATAATACCTATTATGTTATTCTTTGAAAAACGTGGGGAAAACTTCTGTTTTCTTCAGAGTGGTTTAGATCAGGCTCACAAATAGGTTCCCATAGCACTTACCTGTGCATTGGCATTGAATTTCCAATTAGTTTCAGATTTTTCTATTAAAGGCTCCCATTGCTTCAAAAATGTATAGTAAAACTAATACAATGAAGGGTTTAACCTTTATCATTTAAATTGGAAGTTTATGAATTTAACTTTCCCCTGCTAACTTGACTTTGTACAAACCGTCCCAAACAGGCATGGCATGGCATTGCTAAAGGTACTTGCTACAGTTACCCCCCTTCATCTCAATGTGATATTAACTTCAAGGACGTTTGCAGCTATTGAAATGCTGATATTTAGTATTGAGTGAAACAGTCAAAGAAAAAACACTCAGCTGGAGACAAATAATTTTCTTTTTACAAAAAAGAACCCAATGTCTTTATGTTCCACTAAAGACTATTTTGTCCAGGAATAAATTGAAACCCTATTGTTTTTTCCATGTGCATTTTTCCTGGTCATGTGTAATATCTCAGCATTTTCACGTGATAGTTACCAGATTTAGTTACCCTCAGTCATGCTGAGGAGCATTTTGTGCCACAAATTATTTCATTTCTTCCAAATCTTTTCTGGGGGAGAAAATTATTATTCCCCATATTTAAATCCAACCTTTAGTCAAAGAATAATTTGTATAAACTCTAGCAGGTAGATTTTGCCATCTTTGGCAAGTGGCTGAGTAGTTTGGGTGAGTAGTTTATGAACACACAGGTTGTAAGTGCTGTCTTTGCTTCAGTAGGACTTTTTATAGAGGGAGATTCACTGCTGGAGTAAACCCCTAGTACAGATAAGTTGAAAAACTGCTAATTTCCAATAACTAGGAATTTTAATTGAGCATGAAGATGATAAAATCTGATATTGCATTAGATCTTCCCTTTAAGTAGCGTGCAAAACATCTGTCAGAGCACTTCTGATAAAACAGCGTACCATGCAGGCATATATAGCCCGTTCATTAATGTCTCTGGAAAGTAAAGCTCTCCCACTCCCCCTTGCATATTACTGCTTTATTCTCCAGTGTGCTGGAAACTTGGTGTCCCATTTTCAGTAAAGGTCGTTTTATTTTTTAATCATCTGATGATTATCGTCAGAATGGCATTACTGATGCATGCCAGCAAGATGCCTTCCTGTGAACCGCTTCCCAGATGTGAACTTCAAGGTAGTCTTCTCATGCAAAGTCATATGTAAGTTGTCCTTACTCAGTAAACTTTACATCTTTAAAGTTTGTAAAAGTGCACAGCACCTTTAACTCGCTGGCCTTTAAGTTGTTGACGCTGGAGGATTGCACACCAGGCTCTGTAACTTGAAAAGCATGGGAATTGATTTTATTCAAATTGTCACCCATTTGTCCAATAAGTTTCTTCTCACTTGTCTCCTTTGATATTAGTGCAGTTTGGCTCAAATTGTTCCTTACTGAAGGCTCAGGTAAAAAGCTAAATCACCTAAAAATAAATGAACAATTTAATACTCACATCAACATCAATAAGTTTAGTTGTTCATAACATATCACAGTGAGACAGATCGATGATATGTTTCAAATATAATCTAATATAGAAACATATTCTGTTTAACCAAGAAGTGTGTTATATTAATACAGAAATGCATCTTTATGCGGGGGTCCCGGGTCATATTTCGATCTCTGTCATAAATACATGTTAACCCCAGGAACTGGGAAGCCTTAGTCAGGACCATTCTAGGGGTAAAAGTGGTTTCTGAGCCTCCACTAAAAATCAGTTGATACTAAAAACTTTTTTTTAAGAAAGAACCCATCAAAGAGGCTGTAAATGAGTGTTTAAGTTACGGAAATGTTCCTTTTTCCCGCCCTCATATGGGCATAGATGAAGGCCATAGGGTTAGCTTCCAATTTACATTTGGAAAAAATGCATGGCAAATTGCTTTGGGAAAAGAGAAAGCATCACAATAATTTATTTAACTGCCTAAACTATAGGCAGTAAGTTTTGTATCATATTTATGGTACTAAAAATGCTCCCGTTAAGGTATCCAGAAGCAATAGAGCTATTTTGCTTGGAAAAGGAACCCGTTGTAACACTGTTTTGCCTGGCTACCAGCAAAAAGAGGGGCTTTAAAGACGTTCTCTGCTCTGTCTCTTTGCAGTCAGCAGATACGACTGCTCTGAGTCACACCGTGATAGGTCTGAAGCCAAACACCATGTACGAGTTCTCTGTCATGGTCACCAAAGGTCGGCGGTCCAGCACCTGGAGCATGACCGCGCACGCCACCACCTATGAAGCAGGTACGGCAGGACTTTCTTTCGTTTTTATTTGTCATTGAAAGCCTCATTCAGGTTAATCCTAACTGCATAAACAGACAGCGTATGTACAAAACTCACGGTATTTCTTCACTTTTTTTCATGGGTAGCAAAGCAGAGCAGTCATTCTGCTGAGCTCTGGTGTCATTGCAAGAAGTTAGGAAGTGGTAGTATGTGTGTGTAATGGTTTGCCCCATAATGTAATGAGTGTCTGTGACTTTTAATGCTAATGATTTAAAATAGTTTTCACTTGTCAAAGAAACCCAAGATCAGGTGAGAACAATTATTCTCTTATTCTTAAATAACAGTTTTGCTAATTTAAAATTTTGACTTACGAAGTTCTATGTGGTTTTGTCTTAAGTTCATGACTTCCCATCTTATGCACTTACTAAAAAGGACTCAATGACTGCTTCCATCTAATGCACATCCTTCTTGACTTAAGAACTAAAGGGATATGTTTTAAAACTAAACAACCACATGTCTGTTCATAATACTATGTGAACACCTTTAGCTGTGCACTGTGCTGGTGACCAATCATAGAATCATAGAATCTTTGAGTTGAAGGGGACCTTTAAAGGTCATCTAGTCCAACCCCTCTGCAATGAGCAGGGACATCTTCAACTGCATCAGTCCAGCCAAACCTACAGTCAGAGTTACAGCAGCTGAAACCGTGTGTGCAAAATTAGAGACAGAGACACAAACAGGAGCGGGGGGAAGTCAAGTGAGCGGGCTTTTCAGCTTGCGCATACTTTGGTCTAAGGACACAATTATCTACCCTGTGCAAAATGTTGACTTGTATAAATGCCCTGCTGACAGTTTGGTAAGGCATCTCTTCTATGCTCAGTGTTTTCATACATCTGTATTTAATTTCCAGTAAGCAGCCATTGTAAATATTAACAATATGGTTATAATAAACAAATACACTTTGAAGGCTTAATTTAGCCGCTCTTCTTAAGCATTTGAGTAGTATTTTCCAAGCAGGAAGCTATGACCTGAAAGATAGTTCAGATTCTGAAGGGGACTAAATGCAGTTTTCATAACAGACACCAGATACATATTATATGTAACCCTAGTTCAGTGGGATAAAAATATTTGCAAAGGGATGGAGACGTAGTGTTCTCTGCAGATAAGAACATCCTCTCCAAAATGTAATTGTTTGTTTCTCTTTTGTGTGCCTTCAGTCAACCACAGTAGGAAAATAATATGCTTGGGCTTTACTTCTAGTTATCATGTGGGCATTTATGGAAGCACATATCCTGAATCCTGATGCCTAAGCTGTCTTTAAAGAAGGGTGGGGTCTTCCATCAAATTTGCATTTCTTTCAGAATAAGCTATTGAACCCTCCTTTTGAAACCCCCAAGTAGATTTGCTTTTAAATAACTCCACTGAACTGCATGAGGCTGTATGCTGACGAACTGCTAGCATTTCCACATTCTTTATGATTGCCTATATACCTTTGTGCATAGGTGAGAATGTCTATGGTTTTGCTTAAAATATTTTTCTACTTCATCATTTGTAGATAGCAATATGTGCATTTGAGTACTGAGGTAGTACATGCTATATTTTCCTGACGGTGACTGGTGGCCTTGAAAACACTCTAGGTGACATTACAAATCAGTTTCTACCAGCAGTTACCAAATGAAGTCTGCTGGTAAATATTGATTTGTTGTGTTTTTTTTTTTAAATTAAAACCTCAGTACACACCAGTTAATTAACAAAGGGAAAATAAGAGGGAATATATGTGTCCTTAGATTTTCCCATGTGATTGCAATGCAATTATCTGAGCTTGATGGAGCAGCTTTGTTAATTAAGGGCATCCTGCACTGCTGATCTTTATTGCCTGTTTTGTACCTATTCCGCATGTTGAATTTCCCATAATGATATTAAAGAACGTACATATCAGCATCGATATAGAATTCACTGGAGATTGCTACCATGGCGAGGGAGAGTTGTCATGCCCATAATTCAAAAGCAACTCTCAGAGCCAAGTTCCATTCCCAGATCTGCCTACACAAGCCTTACTGATATGAAGGGTGTTAATGAGTGCGAAGGGAAACATCTAAAGCTTTTGTTTTTCTCATGATATCTTATGTTCACAATCTGCTGAAAGCAGAGCTCAACTTCAGCCGCTCAGCAGGACCCACGTGGTAATCACCAGCATGGAAAGCCTATGTTACAGGACGGGGGCTTACAAGCTTTGCTATTATAACCTCACAAAAGACAGAAGGTCTAGGAAGGGAAAGGGTTAGTTCATGAAAACATGTCAAAAGGGTTAATATCAGAGAATGGAAAATAATATTTAAGGTAAAGATGCTGTTTGCATACAGAGAGATGGATGCACTTTGGTAGAAATACAATCACTTATGTGAAGTTGGAGAGTATTGCAGAATAGGCTTAACAAAAGTAAAGAGAAGGAAAATTTTAATTCTAAAATCAAGTGTGATTCATTTATGAAAAGGGTTATCTCTTGCAGTTCCCTGAAATAGCAAGTCAGTCCAAGGTGTTTCTTCCAGTCCACTGTTTTTAAATAGATATTTAAATAATCTGAGTAAGTTTCAAATGCAACACCATCCTCTTTAATAATAATAATAATAAAACCAGCAACAACAACAGCATCAATAACAACAATAACAATAATGCAAACTTCCCCAGCAGTGTAGGAGCTCACATCATGATGGGCATTGCTGAGGATAAGAGACTTGTCAAAGGTCTGTGATCTTGTGTTGTGGCCTGCCTACTTCAGGCTAAGAAAGATGCTTCCAGCAAGGAGCAGCTAATGTGACAACACTAAAGTGAAACACTGTGAGTCCCATTGGTGCTGGCTCTGGACACACCAGACTGGACGTGTTGTTCCAGCATATATAGCAAAGAGATAATCCACCACAAACCTGCCACAAAGAATATCGGCTCACGAGTAGGCACCTGCTGAGTAATACAACAAGGGTAAAGAAACTTCTGGTTTTTGTGTACACGTTTCTTGGTTGCTTTCTGGATCCCACTTTTGATAAGTCCAACTGATGCAAATACCATGAGACCATCTGCTCTGTGTTATTTCAGAGGGATCAGTTCCTTGTGACCAGAGCCTGTATGGCAGCTGGCTCTTTCTTTCCTTCTTCTTGTTTAACATCATCGAACGTTCATCACCCCGGAGATTTGTGTCTGTGCTTTAGGTCGGTCTGGTTTAGCTCAGCATGATCCAATGGGTTTTTAAAGTTTTACCTCATAAACGGACTTTGGAGCAGTTCTTCAATCATTCAAGAAAGTTGTTTAGTGGCCATATGGGTAGGACACAGACGATGGGATGCTCGTGCACTGTGTTCTCCATGCTGTTACGTTATCTATACGCTCTAAGTCATCGACAGCCTGTATCAAAACTAAGTAAACAAACGATGGTCTCAGTGCCAATGTATTACTCCTCTATTTCCTGGTAATTGCCTGTTTTTCCTTTCTCCTCTGCAGTCTTATGATAGGGTTTTAAAATAGCTGAGACACTGTGCAAGACCTCCCAGCCAGCATTAGTAGAGCAGGGTGCAAAGCAGACACTGCAGGCTCAGAAACGCAACCTTCCGTCTTTAACGCAGTGGAAATAGAAAAGCTAAGAGTTTTCTGTCGCGTCTAAAATGTCTCAAGCTGAGCATATATTCAATGAATATACAGAGTTATATTTGTTTTATACTGGTACATGCCTGCAGACGTTCCTAATAGAGAAGCCACAATATTATTACTGTTATTAAATGTGCAGGGATCCCAGAGTATATTAGATGTTCTTGGATACCTCGGTGGTTGTTTAGCTGTAAGGACCGATATTAACAGTAGGAGAAGAGCTATCCACCAAATCCTGACATATCCACACGCGGTGTTTGTGCAATTGCCACTATTAAAATGTCACTTCTAGACAAATCATACGTTACATGTTTGAAATGCATCTAAGGACACTCGCCTTTGAAAGGATCTACGAAAGCAGTGAATGCCTACTGACTAGTTCATGCCTGCCTTCCGGTGTGTAAGGACTTCAAAAGAAGGTGAATAACTTCTGTTTTCAACTATTGTCATTATTTTCAGCTCCAACCTCTGCTCCCAAGGATTTGACAGTCATTACACGGGAAGGGAAGCCCCGGGCCGTTATTGTCAGCTGGCAGCCGCCGTTGGAAGCCAATGGAAAAATTACTGGTAAACATTTACATTATCCTGTGTTCTCTGTTTATTTACTGTTCTGATAATTTGCTGCTTTCGCTTCCTATCTCTGTTTTTTTTCTTGGGTGATATTTGATCTGATGTTATTTTATTTTCTCTTATTTTTATCAGCCAACTTGGTCTAGGATTCAAGGCAATGCTAGGGATACCGCAAGATACAGAACTTAGGGGATGTAAATCTGTTCTTTTTAAATGCTAAGAGCAGTAATATAAGTTAAAAAATGCAGCACTCGAAGCGAAGGTTTTGTGGTACGAGCTGCTCAATGATAATTAGAAATGACTAATAATAAGTACTTTGTTTGGCAATAATAATAAGTACTTTGGCAATAATGCAATACATAATATACATAGTATACATAATGATAGGTTGCTCGGTGCAGCACATCATGGGAGAATTTAATGGTAGATATTTAACCTTACAATAACAATTTAAGGCAATGATGATCAGGGAAAAAAACCCTAATATTGACTGACGAGTACTGAACTTTGTGGATGCTTCACAATAACAGATTTTATTTTCCAAAATACTACATACACGCTTATTGCCTAATTAAGAAATCCATTACAAACCTTTAATGTTAATTTAGTTTGAAAATTATAGTAGAGTTCTATCTGAGATTTTGCATTTAAATGATGATTTTAGGCTGTTAATAGACATCTCTGAGGCATATAATTATTAGGAGAAATATTGCTTATCTGCAAAAACGTGCACATTTTGGTCACATTACTACAAACGGTTGGGTTAAACCAGTTCTACAAGATATTTTCGTGTGGGAGAAAGTGTGCATACGTCACTGTTACTGCTAGCAGTCCCAGCTATACACCCTGCAGAAGCTCTGGGAAATAAAAATGTTAAGAGGAAGAATGTCTCAGAATGACGTCTCGTGTGAGCCATTAGCATCGAAGAGCACCAGGTAAGATTTGTAACTCATGCAGGGCTTCACTGGCATCAGACGAGCTGTTGTGAGTCACACCAGGAACGTATCCCACTTTACGTTACCTATAAATAAGGATATATTTCCATGTGGACATCACTCAGTGATAACAATTCTCAGGTTAGACTTGCATAACTGTATAATTTCACTCTACGTTATCATCAGCATTTTACAATCCGTGACCATGTCCAAAAGGAGGACGTTTTGATGAAATGGCTCTGTTTGCACTAACCTAATTTAGCCATTAGAGAGAAGAAACGATCATTCTGATGGACAACACACTGAAATGAGTGCTAATGGTCCTGATTCCCCACTGACTAAAAGAGAAAATAAAAGAAAAGCTTTCCTGACTTCCAAGACATGAAATGACTCCGTGGTAGCAACTTTTATAGAGTTTTTCCATTGACAGCAGCATTCAGACCGAAGAGCAGACTGGGTCTCCTGACATCCATGCACAAACTTCTTCCTCGTAGCACTTGGTTGAAGAATGACTCTCCTAGGGATTTTTTACTGCATGTGGTCAAATGTTTCTTAGACATATCAAGTAGAGGAGACAACTCCTTGCAGAGAGTAGAAAAGTCTCTAACAACCAAATCTTCATCCCTACAAATGCTTCAGCGAGTGTATTTGTGATAATTTGAGAAACATATGTATATTCTCATAACTTTAGATATATATTAATTCAAATGCCATGGTCTGAGAAACTTTTTTAGAAACTTTAGTTACTAGTAGCTTTAGTAACGCCAAACTACAAGCCTCTAAATAAAATCCCATAATATAAAAAAACCAAAAAAACTCAGAGACAAAAACATAGCATTTTCATCCTAACACTGCTTGTCCATGACCAGTGTAACCATTCACGTGGAATGAGTTTTGAAAAGCATCTTTGTTTCAGAAAAGAATAGGGAAATAGCAATAATAAGGCTTACACCAATTTTGTAGTAACTTTGGATCCAGGCACAAAGATGAAGTCCAAAAGAGCTGCTCGCTCGCTCTCTGCTCCAGTAGCTCACTCCTGCGGCACAGCACTTAAAACCGGACTTAGAGTGGGGTTTTTGCATATGACTAATTTGCCAGGGAGCTTTTCAGGAAAATGAAAGAAAGAAAAAGAAAGGAAGGGGGGGAAAAAAAAGCAATTGTTTTCAAATTTAGGCAGCGACTGTTGTTGCCAGTCCCCAGCTGAGGCTGGGTTGACACAGAGGGTGTGCCAGACTTCTCAGCCTTTCTTACAGGCTTTTTTCTTCTTCCCAAAATTTGCTGGCAAGGTAATTCCTACAAACTATTGTCTTTTCCTAACACTGGTACTTCTATTCTCTAAGTTCTAAAACTTCTAAGTTTTATTCAGTGGTAAGTAGTTATCATAATACTCTGTTACCAAAATTCTGAGTTACCAACATTTTTAATTTTTCATTCTTTTCCCCAAAATACTTTCCCCTGTAGTTGCCAAGAAATATTGCATGGCTTCCCATAAGCACCCAGTAATTAATATTGTGTCATTAATGCCGTTTAGTTTTATTTCAGCACTGAAACACTGAAGAGTTATATCGTATGGTTTATGGCAGCTATCAGACTGAACGGTACACCTGAACTTGAGAAATGTACTTGTAACAGCCTTTTAATGCGTGCTACCTATTTTTATATTTGTTAAATCTGTGTTTCTTACAGCGAATACTGTAATTGTGGTTTTGTTCTAAAAATAGACAAATGTGCATTTTCATAACAGTTGTCAAAACTATTTTGATTGGAGACCTGCCATCCTTGCTTTCAAAAATGAAGCCCTGATTTTTAAGAAACCTGAATTTTATCTGTATTTTGTAACAGAAGCACGTTAAAATTTGGTTGAAGTACTAACTGAGAGACTGTGTTTATTCAGCTTACATCCTCTTCTATACTTTGGACAAGAACGCTCCAATTGATGACTGGATTATGGAGTCCATCAGTGGCGACCGGCTCACCCACCAGATAGTGGACCTCAACTTGGACACCGTCTACTATTTCAGAATCCAAGCTCGCAACGCCAAGGGAGTGGGGCCCCTCTCCGATCCTGTTTTCTTCCGGACGCTGAAAGGTTTGGATCTATGTCATGTGGATAGTAACGATACATAGAATTTTCTTCTGCTTCTGTGGGAGCATTGCAATTAATTCCATGTCAGCCAGAAGAGATCCTTCTACCTGAAACTATTGTTGAGAGATAAAAGCAAAATGCTACGTACAGTAGTTGACAAAAGAAAACCACATAATGAGGCAGTAACTGTATTTTTAAATTCAGTCAGCTGCGGCGAGCACTCTGACACCACCTAACTTTCCACTATCGATAATAAAGCTAATTGGATCTGACTGGGTTTCTCTAGGGAGGTCCCTTTTCATTTTGGATCCTCTGGTGACTGTGAGAACCTGTAGTGTCTCACTCCTGTCAACAGAGTAAGCATGTAAAATTGTGATTAAAAATCTCAGCAAACTGAGATACAACTTGCCTGCGTGGGGAAAGGTGTTCTAGCTATTTTTCAGTACCTGTTATTAACAGACTAATTAATAGCTGATCCCTCTCCTTTAGTGACCAGTGAGAAGGAGCAGGTAAAACAGGGACACCCATGGTTTTTTGCTGGTATTTCAGCACCGATGTGTTTATGAGAGCAAAGGACTGTACTTCTATCAGCCTTGGTTTCAAATTAATATGGAGAGATATTTGTCTCTTCCCTGCTGCCTGTCTGTGTGAAGCCCTGACATGATCTACCCAGAAATTATTAGTTATGAAGATGTAAGCAGTATTACTGTGAGTGGGAAGCAGGGTGCTTGCCGCCTCTCTGCTCCTTATATTTTAACTGTCACTCATTCATTTGCACAAAGGTATGAAATTACTTTTAAAAAGATGTGTAATTAATGAAAACCTCAAATGACATAAACAGCAAACCTACCCAGGAAAGAAGCACGGCATATGAGAGAGCACGTTATCTTTGTGTCTTCTCTAGAGAAGGTCCAGGGATTTGTATATAAAAATAACATCTTGACAGAAGGTTATTGAAACTGGACACAGGCTGGGCCTGAGAAGTCATGACTGGAGGGAAATTAGGGAAATTCAGACTCAGATCTGTGCCTGAGAGGCTTGGAATTAGCGTTCACACTCAAGCCTCTTTTTAATCAGTTATAAGCGACTTCATTTAACATGAGCTGTACAAAAGCCAAGCAGAATGACTGGGGAGAAGGGGTGACACATGACCCCACATCATTGCCTTTGGGGGATTTGTTTGTTTGTTTGGCGAGAGCTTGTATGTGAGTTTGTCTTTCAGCAAACCTTTACATGAATAGCAAATTCCCTTTTTCTGCTGCCGCTGAAGGGAGAAAACTCCATTTTCAGCCATTAAGGAAGGCTTTCAGTGAATGAGCCAGTGTCCTCGGCAGCACTGGCAGAGAGCTTGCCCTTTTTGCTTCGCTGCTATCAGTGTCTCTAAAGCCTGCTATCAACCATTGAGGCTGGGAGTGAAAAGCCTCGCACAACAGTTTTTATGAATTAGCAGGAGTCAGGAAAAAAAAAAAGAAAAATTGTATCAATTTGTTCTGAGCTTATCACCGCTTGCCCAGGTTTGCAGGACTTACTTGTCCAAGTCATGTTTCACTTTGAATGAATTATTGGTAAGATCCTGATTATTTATTCTCCACTGCCATGAAATGTGAAGAGATAGCACTTTGCGGGTGCTTCGTCTCTATCAGGCGGATGGTGCCAACTTAATTTCATGCTCACAATTTGTGCCAAGCAGAAGTAGTCTGTTAGACTGAGTTTAAAATGAGTCAAGGCATCAAAATATGATAACTGCAGACTAATGAGATATGAAAAGATATAGAGACCTAACTAAACCAAAAGATTAATGCGCTTGATATCACCTACTTTGTAATGTTTACACAAAGTACCATCAAACTCATTTGGGGAATGAATTCTAGATCAGACAGCATCAACAGATACCAAAAAGATGAATTTATACATTTCTTACATCTTGTAATAGCCTACAAGGACTATGTCTAATACCCTGCCATGAATACTTAATGATATCCACCCTAAATATGTCATGTTCAATACTATTCAACTGGTTTTTTGACAAATCTATTCCTACACTTGAGGTGAAAAGACTTTCTGAAGTCCTGAGTGCGTTCTGAATTATGCAAAAATGTTGGTTTCCTGCCCTTAATGCTTATTAACAGAAGACGTGTGTGTGCCATATGGTAATGTGTGCTCCGATGGCAAATCTATGTCCTGATCAGAGGGAGTTTTAAACCACGAGGAACTAAACAAGCATCAAAAATCCACTAAGTCACCCACTGCCTCGTTTCATATATTATAGCACATAAAGCTCCTCCAAGGAAACCAAGCCATTACTTGTGTTGTAATTGCTATGTGAGTATTTGTAGTGACTTTCCTGTACTAATGAAAATGTAGTCATCTGTGAGAAAGAGATATGTTTAGTTGTAAATAACACTACCACGGAGCAATGAGTTTATATTCTTCCACCTCAGCTCCACTGATGATAATATACAGGCAAATGGGCAAATCCTTAGCTTATGTAAATCGTCGTTATACTGTGAACTTCAATCAATCTACGACAGTTTACATCAGTTGAGGACCTTTTTTATGCTCTGGCTGGTTAAATTTATCACTTGAAGCATGAAGAATCTGATACACTCTTTCTTAGGGGCCTGGAATAGAAGGACAAAACATGATTGAACATCCCACTTTGTTATTGTTACATCATTTAGTCCAAAATTTGAGATTGTTACCTGGATTTTTCTTACTCCTTACTGAGTCTGGATGAATTCAGTAAATATTATGTACACACATATATGTGTATGTGTATATGGAAGAGAAGCAGAGTGTGCCCAAATAGTACGCGTATTTTGCAACCTTTCTCAGTGTATTGCCATGGATTTCCCCTGAAGTTAAATTCCAACTCTTGGTGTTACATTACTTTTATGGCATATAAATTTTCAGAAATTCATTAAATTGCAAAAGTAAAGAAATAGTCTGAAGTTTATTTGCAACTGCCCATTGAAACCTGACAACTAAGGAGTGAATGAGTGAGCCGGTGACAGACAGACAGGAAGGAGGATTTCCTCAATGTTTTAAATAACTTGTCAGTGATTTTTTTTTCATCTGTTACAGAAACAAGCAAATCTCAGAGTTGCACTTGCTAAATATGGTTGTCTTTCTTCTGCTCAGCTGTACCTATTCTGGATTTCAGCCAGCATTTACAGACAGACCTTCCTTGTGTGCTGAACTCCTTTAATTACAGAAAATTAGAATAGTACTGTGCTTTTCGTAGTCACACAAAATGTTATATCAATACATACAAACTGAGAAGAGTTGCCTGTTAATGCACCTGTAGATGTAATGTCAAGCATGAATAAAACACTGGATGTGTTTTTAAAGGGGAGAGTGGAAATGGGGAAAGAGAGGGAGGAAGAGGTCATGGGCTGAACTTCGTGTGACTCTCAGATATTCCCATTGTGCTAAGATCAGCAAAGAAAACTTCAGTCGTGGATTTTCTACAGGGCACCAGATTAAAAATTGCCGCTGTGCCATTTCTGAAAAAACTCTGAAATCGGAGATGATGCCGATCCCCGCCTTGGCCCCCCTTTTGGCAAGGAAGGTGTGGGGCAGCATTTCTAGCACTGCAGTGCCCTCTAATGCTGCCTCGGCGTTGTGGTTCAACCGCACGTCCCAGTTCATAACCGGCACCACTCGTGAGCAGCCGTGACCTGGCAGAAGCAGCCGTCACCCACCCGGGCTGCAGCACCGCACGGCCCTGGAGGTGTCGCGGGTTTCACCTCCTCCGTCGCCTGGAGAAGGCAGCAAGGGCCGAGCGGTGCCAGGGCAGCGGCGGAGTGGCGTCAGCGCTCGGCGGAGGTAACCGCAGTCACGAGCGAGGCTTCATGTTTTCATGGATATATTTGTCCTAAGGGAAAGGTGGTAACCCAGGTATGGCTCAGCGCGGAAGCGCAGGCTCACAGATTTCTAGAAAGTTTAAGGCAGTTATGCTCCGTATACCCTTCCTCTTCTCTGCATCCATGTGAAAAAGTCTTAGAGGGGGAAAAAAAATTAACTGAGGGTTTGAGAGTCATCGAAGGAGCTATTGCCCCTCTGCCACAGGCATGGAGCTCATAGATGTGAGTGTAAATTACTGCTAGTTCAGTACCTCGTGTTCCTAGCACGATGCCACGACTAGAGCAGGTTTTGTAGTGATTTTAGCAGCGGGGGGAGCAGCATGCTCTGCACCTGCAGGCAGTGGTTATTTGATTCCCAGATTCATGTGCCAAATCACTTCTTTTTCCCCTAATTTCCTGTAGTTAAGATTCTTGCATAATTTATTAAGCAGAGGACCAGTTAATGCTCTGCGATGGTAGCTACTTATGAATCTGAGGAAAGTTTAATTCCCTCAGCCATGTCATAAATAGTCAGAAGTTGTAGCTGTGCAGGAAAGCTTTTAATATATCTATTGAATTTTGAAGTCTTGTCTGGTGCACTTCAGATCATGCTATCTTTTATGGTTATTATGCAAAAACATGTAAATAGTTTTAAATCCCTTTGTAAAAAGCTGGAACAATGATAGTATAAGTCAGACTGAGCTTTCAACTCGTAGGTGATTTGACTGTAATTATTCAAAGAAGCAGTGTGTCTCTCTCTCTTTCTCTTCTTGCTTAATTAAACTTCCCAGATCATATTGAAAAAGAACAAGAGAATGAAAAAAAGCTGTGGTAAACGTTTCACAATTGTAAGAACTTGGTGAAAATATGTGATGTAAGGCATGGTTCAACCTGTGTTGAGAGTCCAAGGAGCATCTGGACGACACTCTTAGCCATACGGTTTAGTTTTAGGTAGTCCTGCAAGGAGCAGGGAGTTGCACTCGATGGTCCTTATGGGTCCCTTCCAACTCAAGACACTCTGTGATTCTGTGTTTGTCCTCTCAGTTCTCCAGGGTCTTTCTGAAAAAGGGAACGGTAAAACTCACCCTGTCCTCCTGTGCCATCCGCTCCCGGTGCGGGAAGGCAGCGCTGCGCCAGCCCGCTAACACAATAGCTGATGTGATGTGTCGGCTTGCCCGCGAGGACCTGTCAGCCTCTAATGACATTGTCTCTTTCTTGCAGTCGAGCACCCTGACAAAATGGCTAATGACCAAGGTAAGGTGCCCTCAATCTGTCGCCTTTTCTGCCGGAGCCTCGGGGGCGTGGCGGGGAGGGGGCTGTGCTCTTCACCTGGGCTGTGCACCTGATGAGGCAGACGCTAGTGTGATAATTAATCTTGTTAATGAAGTTCTGCTTGGCTGAGGCTGCTGCTTTGATGGGGAAGATGTAAATTTTCGGTAGAGGAAATTGTTTTGTCTCTTTTCTGAAGGACCAATTAAAATGTCAAGCTTCTTTGTATGAAATAAATTTTTAGTCTCTCTGCTACACTTCTGAATAATTCACATTAAGTATAATTAAGCTCAGCATAATTTCCAGGCTCCTCTTGCACCCTTTTGTGGGTTATAGATTGAAGTTCAAAAGCCTTACAGTGAGAAATTATAAAACATCTTTTCTCTCAAAGCAGCAGCTCCTGTTTAAAAATAGCAAAGTTCAGTCAACTTTTCAAGGCCTTATCATTACATTTTCCAAATAAGAATATATGTCTGATTAGTCACCGTTCCTCTGCTCCTATCTCCTTTCAAATACTTGTGAAGTCTGTTGCTAGGATATTTTTTCCTTTTTTTACTTTGGACCTGTTTATTCCTAAGTACTTCTTTCAATTACAGCTAGAGCATTGTACATTTATGTGACACCTGCCCAAGGAAACAGTGGTGGTGACATTTGGAAAACTCAGGCTTGATCTTGGGAGATTTATTTGGATTTGAACTCTCACTTCACACTAGTTTTAAAGGCAAAGTGCGGTGTAAACCTCAAATCCCTGACTTCACTTAACAGCTACTGTCTTACCCCAATTTGGTGAGTTGAGTTAATCTGCAATAGATAATTCCTAGGGGAGACAAGAAAGCAGTATTTAGAAGATCAAAATCAACTCTAGGCCCTTTCATAGGTTTTGCTTTGACCTGGAGCATCCCTGGAGGTAACCCAGAACATGGTTCTTCACTAGGATTTTACTTTGTACCAGGTACCACATATAGTCTCACAGCAAGGTAGCACACCGAAGAGAGCTGCCCTCAGCCAGTTTTGGAAATTCATCTTCGGATTTCAGCATATGATTTGCTGAAAGAAGTAGAAGTATACAAATTATAAAATTAAAAGCTGGTTTTGCTCCACGGCACACACAAATTGAAAATGTCAGATCTGAACAGATAAAAACTATTTTTAAAGGGTAAAAGTGTTAGGTTACAAAGAAGCCCGAAAGTAAATTGTCAGTATATTTTTCTCAAATTTACATTTAAAATGTTTTCAAGCAGGTTTGGAAAACGTAGGAGAGGCTTCAGCCTGGTAAGCAGGACTAAAAAAGCCTTAAGTTCAGTTTAAAAAAAAATGGGGAAAGAAGTAAGACTGGATGGAAAGTAGAGCTTGTGTTTTAGTTCTTGATTGAGCGTGTTGCTCTGTTTCAGCGTAACTGCATGGGTGTATGGCCGTACCGTAGTGCTGTTTAATGGATCTCATGATGTAGCACATGGAGCATCTGCCTTCCCCCCTGGATTTCCAGTGGCACAGCCAGCCCCAGAGTCACAGCAGGCTGCCAGGCATAACCTGCTGTAGGTACCCCAAGACAACCACTCCTATAGACATGGTCCGTTCTTCCTCAATACTTGTCCCACATCTTCGTGAAGCAGATATCTGTGCAAGCAGTGTCAGGCTTGTTCCTGAGTTTCTGCTTGCTTCTTTCCATGTAATGCTGCAGAGAATCCAGATTTTGTCGGATGCTCTACATGCTACTTTTGTGACGCTTCATGGGAGAAGAAAAATATATAGGAAATGTGGAAAAGCGTTTTTATGTTCCATGGGGTGGTGAATTTACGTCCATCACAAGGATGTAAAGAATCAGATCCTCTGCAGAGGCACCTGCCTTGTGCTGTAGTTTAGTTAATGGGGAGATGTAAATAAGCATGACAGATTAAGTGCAGCTACACTGTATATGGTGGGTGAATACATATTCCTCAAACTTCCTCAGGAAAAAAGAGGTCTGGCTTGTTTTCCTTTTGTGCATCATGTTCCTCTGGGAACGCTAGGGTTTTCCTTGCTACAGAAAAACTGTCACCAGAATAATTCATTGTTCTTGTACAGCCTGAACAGTGTTTGCAACCTATTTAGTGAACGATACTCCATATCGACTTTAAAACAGGAAAGATTTCAACCAGTCTCTGCAAGTGTAAGTACTTGCAGCATGGTCTGGCTGAAGCATATTCCCAGGGAGGTAACCGTGTGTTGGGATTGCAGCCATAGCCTGTGAATTCCCAGTTGCTTCAGGTGTCGTGAAGGTTTTTTTTTATTTTATTTGAGTCAACTTACAAAAATGAAATGAGGTTAGCATGTCTTTAGCAGAGAGCAGCTATGCAGAGCATGAGTCACTCCTAGGACATAAATACTGTCTTTCACCTGGGTAGTTGAAATACGCTGCCTTTTTGTTCTTTAGGACTGTAGTATAAAAGGAGGAGAAATTCTCAGCCTTTTGTTCTATCTTCCATATGCTTATTGATACCTAAATTCAGTTTCCATTTTTGCGTGACCTCAATGATGAGTTCTAGTACGATGAAGTGTGAGGTCTTCACGTGCGTTTACTTGATCTTTAGGCATCTCTGTTAAAGGCAAGTAGATGGGGCCAGGTCTTGCTGTAACTGTAGTCTGAGCAGAAGCATTAAGACAAACAAAGTCAAAGTTTCTAAAAGTTCATTTGCCTTAGAAATCATCAAAGCTAATTCTTTAATCATCCTGAACCAATGCCTACTGAAGTCAGTGGGAGCCTTTTAAATTACTCTGTGCTTTGGACAAGGCCCTTAGGGCCACCTCTGCCACAAATGCAATTCTTATTGAGTGACACGAATTAACTGTGGTAGGTCATCTGTCTCTAATGCCGGCGCCTGGTTCCTGAGTTCAGGAAGCAAAATTAACTTACGTGGCAGCAAAGCACTGTTGGAGGGTGTGGGACATGTGAGGGGGTTTGGGCAGGCACCGAGGTTTCAGGGCGTCACGTGGTAGAGCTTTGAAGGTCCCAAATGTGGGGTCAGCTAGATAGGATGGTACAACTGCTGCCATCCTTCGGTGCAAAAAAGGAGATAGAGAGGAGAGTTTAGGGAGAACTTCAAAGGTTTCTTGGTCAGGCCAGATGTGCTCCCTGTTGCTGCAATTCCCTGGGAGAGCAGAGACCAGCCGCCGCAAGAAGGGGCTACCACTGAGAAGAGGAAGGAGGCAGGAGATGCCTCACCTCCACTACTTCATTCTTGCCCATGAGTGATGAACAGAGTTGAGCCTGTCCTGTCCTGTGGAAGCTTTGGTCTGCAGCTGCCTGACAGAGAGTGAGAATTCCTGTTGAGGAAATGCAAATAGTGCTTCCAGGGTGAAAACTCTGTTATCCGCAGGGCAAAAAGAGGAGCATCGGCATCTAGAGAATCAAATCACACCTTTCCCAAGAAAACCCTTAAATCTGAAGTGGGTGCCAAGCTTGTAAATGTGTCGGCTTCCTTTCAGATTTTTATTTTGCCTGTATGCAGCTGGTGGAGCAGGGCATGTTCAAAGGTAGCAAAAATGGTAATATAGAAGTAAGAAAAAAATTACAGTTTCAGATGTTCAAGAGAGAATTTTTGCCACAAACCTTATGCATGTGGGACAGGGCAAGCTGCTTTCAGACGAGCTGTGGTAGAGGCTTCCTGGAGTCTAAAAAACTCTATGATTTTCATCTGAAATATATAGAGGCAAATTAGGCAAAGAAGAGATTAATTCATTGTGTTTTATCTTGCCCCAGTTTCCATTTGATAAAACAATATTAGATTCTTTAGTCCGTATTTTGTCAATATAGTACTTGTCAACAGTTATGTGTTGCCATCAGAATTAGATCTCTGCAAAAGCAAAAAAAAAAGCTGATTTCTGCTTTTGGACTACAAATGTTTTATAGCATCCCCTGAATAGTCTGATAAAAGGAAGCATACACAGTTTTGAACAAATGTTTGTCCTTATCTTAGGAAATTTCAATAAATTTTGATTGTTCAAATGTTTGCTGAAAACATACCTCCCATGAAACGGGTCATATAAACTATCTAGGTAAATTTGTATATCATTATGGAAAACTGTTACATTTGGAATACAGGTACAATTTTTTTAATATGACATTACTCTCTTTAAACTGTAAACTGGATATTTACAAGTTCAAATTCAATGTTTACTGCCATGGTGAGGCCAGTGGGAGGTCTCCTGTTCCCCATGCCCGGAGCAGGGCCAGTGACCATACCCGGGCTCCACAAAAAGCCTGTGGAGAAGATCATCCGAGACAGAAATCCACAGCTTTTGTGTCCAAATCCCAAGGAAAATGGTGGTCTGCATTGTTTTGCATCCAGCCTGGAGGCATGTGGAAGGGTTTCCAAGTGCTGCTGGGGGACTTTGCCTCTTCTGAACAGGGGATGACCGCCGGCTACCTGACCACACGCCTGCTATTTTACGCCTCGGTGCTCTGCATCTCCTGGGTTAACGGCGCACCACTTGTTTCGGCTTTCAGAGCAAGAGGGCTTGAAGCGCAGTGTAGTCATGCCGGGAATTTGGCTTTCTGCAGTTTAGCCTGTGCCATGTCAGATGATTGCAGGCATGTCGGTCTTTGCCCATTTGAAACCTTCCCGTGCTCGTTTTTCTGCATGTGCCTTCCCCCGTGAAAACGGCTGCCGATACATCTACAGCCTGGTATCAGCCCCAAAACAGTCACACCGCCTCATACTGTGACTGCAGAAGGCATCATATTTACCTCTTTTTTTCTGTTAAAGCTTTCGATGGCTCCAGGCTTTTGGTTCTGAAGCTATTCTGCAAACTCTGAGCACAGCAGGAGTGAAAAGATGAGCAGTTCAGGTCTTTTTCAAAGATCGACTTCCTAAACAAATAACGCGATGGTGTGCAACACTCTTCGCTAGAGAAAAGGAATAAGAAGTATCCCATTTATCAGAGTAAGCCCTTCTGGGGGGAAAAAAACTATTCTGTGATTCTATATGTAGGTTCCTATGGATGCAGGTTTTGGTACCTCTGAAAGTATGTTACAAGCTTTAATACAACTCATTTAAAAAATAGGAAAATCAAGTTTAAACACTGTTTGACCTCCATTAAAAAAGCAGTTCTCAAAGAAACAGCTGATTAATGAAGATTCTATAACGGTTTGTTCCAAAAGATGGAATAATACAAAGAAAAAAGATCCACTGGGTACTGGTGGGAATTGAAGAGAGAGTCCATTCTCTGACCCAAAACAACCCCAAATGAGATCTGGACGTATCAGTTGAGTTATGCTCACCTGATATGTGACTTTCTGGCTGACACTGAGGGTTTGCACCTGAATTCAGTGGGACAGGAGTTTGGTACTTGTCTTCTCTAAGACAAAAGCCCACTGGTGGATTGGGGAAGGAGGTGAGAGCGACAGCAGTAGTGAGCACAGTGCGAACGGAGGAGTGCAGTAAAGATATTGAAGATGAAGTGGAAGCACGCAGGTTAGCTTACTTTTTAAATTAGATTATTATAAAGGTGGTCAAAACCTGAGGCTTTGGAACTGAATGGAGCAATAGCCTCGAAGTAGCAATGCTCTTGCACATCATTTGAGTTTTTTAAAGGGAAATACAACCTAAACTGTTGCCAAGTGAGAGCTAGAGATAGAAATGATTCACGGAGGTGTGTTGGCTTGGAAGAGAGCATGGATAATCGAAGGGGTTTGTTGGGTAATCCTAAGGGTAGGTTTAAACCTACCCTTTAACGTATAAGACCTTACAGTGCATCAGAGCTTTACCTCCCAAGTGCTTAGATTTCCGTGTTTATCCAAACACTGAATAAAGTTTGTATGTCTAATAGCAGAGCAGAACCACATTACCATAAATTCAGCCTTGGCTACCCCTGACAAACAGTGTTGTTGAAGTACTGTTTGTTGTTTGCGTCCTTATAGTGAAATTGCCTCTGATCAGAAGTTAGGCCTTTTGAAAGAGTTACCCTCAGTGAGTAAAACTGGAAGACTCTGCTGCCTTGGGTGGTTTTAAAACTTAAAGCGTTTCAGAAACATTTCTAGCCCAAGAACATCTGAGATGGATGGCGTGGCCTGAACCTTACCCAGGCTGCTGCCTGGCTGCCTCCGTGTTGTAGCCATCCCAAATAAATGGCATCTCCGGGTGCTAGTTACCGTATTAGAACCAGAAATGAAATGGGCAGCTGTCTACACAAATATTTTTACAATGACAATGTCATGTATAATGCCTTGAAAAGTGTTTTTCTGTTGATTAAAAAAGTACTAAACTTCAGTCAGGCATGCAGCATTAGGGTTTTTTTAAGTCTCCACTATCCTGACTAAATTCTCCAATGTATTAGGCTCCTGCTTAGATGTTTCAGTGTGGGCTAAATATAAAAAATAGTAACATTTAGCAATCTCCCATGGCGATATCGAGTTTCCTAAGCATGATATAACCCCAGGGTCACAAGGTATTCACAGACTGCAGTGTAGTACTATGAATAGAACTGTTTTAGAGTGTCATCTTAGTAAACAGAATTACTATATACCTTACATTTATGTCTATTTTGTCTGCTTTTACAACTAAACATTTTGCAACCTTGTTTTCTTGGGATCAAGTTGTTGTAGCTGTGCAATTAGGCTGATTGAAAAGATTATTACATTGAAGCCTCTTCTGATGATAATCATCTTCCGTTTATTTAGGGCCATTCATCACAAAATCCTTTCCAAATTGGTAGGCAAAGTTATGCATGTGAATTTGTTCGCAATCCACAGGAATACAAGTACCTCTGGAGAGGAATATGGCAGTTGTTTAACAGTGCACAGCAGCAACAAACAACTGCAGGAAAGTGAGAAAATAAGGGTTTTTTTGCTTAATCTGCCCAGAGATCTGACGTAGATGGTGGTGGTTTGGTGTAGAATTCATCTGCAGTAATCCCTGGTAATTCCCTGCTCTGCAGTAAGTTTTCAGAATTTTTACATAATCCCTTCACCAACCAAAACCCACCCTCAGGTACTATTTGTTCAACCTAAGGGAAGGCAGAGTCAAAAAAGATACTGCCCCAGGGGTCTTACGCAGTTGGTGTTGCTGTGCTGCTCCAGAAGCCTTTGCCCATCTCAAGGGAAGATGTCTTTTCCCTGAACCACTGTCCCAGCAGAGCCTATAAGCATCAGATGAGACCGTGCCACCTGGGAAGGCTCATTTGACTTAAATGAAAAAAAAAACAAACTAGCTTTGGAGGAGTGGGATGACCACTTTTTGGAGTTTGCTATAGTGCAGTATGCCCATACTGGGAGCATGCTGTTGGTGTAAGCTTGGTCTTTGCCCGAAGAGTGGCTTTTACCCCAAACCACTTCTGCCATGGACTTTGACTGCTCTCTCCTATACCGGTAAAGATGAAGAGGAGCTTGGTAGGACTTTACCGGCCTATGCGATTCTTCTTCTGTCGGACACGAGGAAGCAAAGATGCTGGTCTTGGCAGAAACTTCATCACAACTATTTAGCCCAAAGCTGATAAGTAGGACAAAATAAAGCAGGGGAAAAGATGAACACCTCAAATTTTACTATGTTAGTTTGGAGTGCAAATATTGCCTCAACAGCCAAAACATTTTTGGAATAATAATCATATCCTTTCTTTTTTCTTTCTTTTTTTGTGCCAGCGTTAGAAAAGAGGCGATTTTGTGCAAACCAAGTAGTTGTGGAGTTGTATTTCCACAACTGTGTTTCCACAAGCGGGAAAATAAATTAAAGAAAGCTTGCTTAGTAGTGGTGGAAAGCCACCTGGCAGGTGGAGAACATGCCCACGATTTTCCGTACAGCACCGTCCCTCTGCTGCAGTTCCAGCCACTTGTGTGCAAAAGCAGCTGTCTGAATTATTCCCGTCAACCGTGGAGGGGGCACAGACGGATGCTGCCATCGTACCTTAGTTTGTCACTCTAACGAGCACATCTGGAGGAGGGAAAAAACAACAGAACAAGGCAAGCTGCTCAAAGGGCTGAAATTCATCTGGCGTTCCAAAGCCTACTTTGATGACATATTTTCCCCAGCACATACGGGATGATTTTTCCCACACTGTTTAATGGTTTAAATGTTGTCAGACAGGCGCTGTCTCAAGCAACAAAACTTGACTTTTCTGGTTTACCTGTCACACCATATCTGATGCATTTTTTCTGCCAACAGGTCGTCATGGGGATGGCTCCTACTGGCCAGTGGACACCAACCTGATTGACAGGAGCAGTCTGAACGGTAAATACAGGCTCTGTCCCACGATGCTTCATAATTAAGTGCAGTTTTGGTGATAACCTTCTACTTTTCTTCTCTTTATTGCTCTCTCATTCCTCTCTCTCTCGTGGCTTGGAGGCCACCCAACACGCCCACAGGTTGCACACTTGCTGTTTTGCAGGGAAGAGTCATCTCAGCTATTGAAAATCCCATCCATTGTGCAAAATACCTGCTGCAAACCAGACAGTAGTTTTAACCAGAATTGTTAACAAAAAATAGGGTCAGGGCACGATATATTCTTTTTTCGGCTTTCTTAAAGCCGATTCGCAAACTACCCATCAGATGTCCAGCTGATACAGTACTTCCAAAGGCATTCTGCTGTGTATGATCATCCCATCGCAAGAGATGGTTCAGATATATCTCAGACGATGGGAATGCCTCTAAAAAAATAACACCTTAAAAAGAATTGTAAAATACATTTTACATTATTATATTTCAGTTTAAGCTTTCTGCAGAGAATATATTCTTTTTTAATTAATCCTGCCCTAAAATAGGAATAAAGGAGAGAAATCCATGTGGATTAACAAAAATTAACTGAAGCTAATCAGTGCTGGCTGGGGTGTAGATATGCTATCAATAACTTCTTATTCCTGACCCCATCCCCATTACCTAACAAAGCATTGTCAACCCACATTACCGAATGAAACGACAGACAATATTCCCTCAAATGTGTTATCAAGTGAGGTTTGAAAGTACAAAATAATTACAAGGCAGAGAGCTGATGAACTCACACTGATTATTTCCTTCGGCCAAGACAAGAGGCAATGCAAAATTTTGTTACTTCTTCCTGTCCCACTTTGCTGCAGCCAACACACCACAGTTGTGTGTTTTAGGCTTTCCTCCTGCTCTTTGTAGTAGTTCATCGTAATTATAGGCAAATTGACTTTTGAGAGTAAAGAGAGCTTCCAGGGCCTGCAGTAAAGGGTAGGGAAAGAAAACCTTTTGTTTTTCATGATAGTCACTGTATTTTATGTGGTATATTCCTTCAGTGCCTTTTACTCAGCATGTAAATGAAAAAGAAACCAAACCGGAAAATCTTTGGGATTTGTGTACTAGACCATTGTAACACCAAAAGGATGGCACTCACAGCTGCTTCTCTTCAACAATCTTACTCAGTTGCCTGAAAAAGCTATGAGAAAAGGGCAAATTATTTAAATAGCTTGATTAGTTAAGTAAAGAAAGGATATCGCTAACTAAAATTGTTATTTGGCAAGGTTTGTCCTTTTTTCCTTTTGCGTTCAGTTTTACTGAAGGCAAAATGAGATCCCAGACAAAGATTGTTCAGTTTATGCGTGGGAGGTTGTGGGGATGATGCCACGTGAAAACTCTTGAGTTACTTTTCTTGTGAAATCTTTGACATGCCATAGCACAGCTCTTCCTTTGCTTCCCATTGCACTGAATCCTGGTGAAGATGTAGTTTCTTTCTCCAAGCTTAAGTGGAAAGATATTTTGGGGTTTGTGAGTTTGTAATCTTATAGGATGCCTATAAAGTTGCCTCAGCAGACAGAGCAAAAGGATTACTCACTGTTTGGTGCAGGTGTCTGTAACGCATGGCCCAACGCTGTGTAAATAGAGGCGTTATCCAACGAGATTCCCAACATGTGGGAGAATTCAATGTGCTATTCCCAATGCACCGGGAGAAAAATTGTCAAAAGCAAGGGACCAGTACTTGAAGTCAGTTTGACTGGGACTTGACATCGGAAATGGTGCTATTTTCGGTCCCAGTCTTGCCGATGCGTTGAAACTAAGGAAGCTCATCACTTCAAAAGATTGAGCCTCTAACCTGCTCAGGTGTTGCATGGGGATCTGGTCAGCATAGCAATAAACGAAGTCCGATGTGATGTGAGACTGACGGTGGGGTGAATGCAGTACTGACAAATGAATCAGGCATTCAGATTGGCTGATACAGAGGATATGTATCTGCCTCTCAATGCCGAGAAAGACTATACGGGCCATAAAGAAGAAAATCCATATTCCCTGTATTTCCATTTTCAGCTGATAATAGCAAAAATGAGCTGAGAGTTATTGACACCCACCACCAGGTTATTAACAGCCAGAAAGTGCAAAGTTGTTACTGCTTAAACATTTTCTTGTCTTCTATACCACTGAAATGCAGGAAGACAAATTTCAGCTCTTTACGACACCCTGTCTGCTTTTTCAGAGGAATTCATGCCATGTCACAGGCTATATGTGTTTTATTTTACGGGTGACTCCTAAAGAGGCAGGGGAGCACATCCAGCACGCTAACGATCCCCTCATCATCTGTCTTCTTTCAGAGCCCCCCATCGGGCAGATGCACCCTCCCCACGGCAGCGTCACGCCCCAGAAGAACAGCAACCTCCTTGTCATCATCGTCGTCACCGTCGGCGTCATCACCGTGGTGGTGGTGGTGGTGGTGGCTGTCATCTGCACCAGGCGCTCCTCGGCACAGCAGAGGAAGTACGTTCTCAAATCACGGGATGGAAGGAGAAGGCAGTGATGCTCAGCTTCAAAATAGATACGGGCAATAACATTGATACTCTGGAGACGTGGGTTCTGGGACTGAGCTGCATTTTGGGGCCAGATTTCTTGTAGGTTTTGGAGGAGAGGGCTTTGGGAAGATGGCCATTACTGGTGAGTGGAGAATGTTCCCTGTCCCCCAGGCTGCAGAGTAAACTATGGAGAATAAGTAGCCCTGACATGGCAAGCCTTGAAAAATAAGTCTGCCATGCACAGCGCTGTGTTGTTTGTATTGCCAAGTATAATTCAGATGCAGGAAAGAATCGATTCCATTGATTTAAAGGGAGAAAAAAAAAGTATTTGTCTGTGCCTGGTGATGCTGTCAGACTTTCTGACTCTGCAGCCCTGCACCTGCACAGCTGAGAACCACAGACTGTCCTGCTCACTTGCTAACCTTTGTGAGGGCGTTATCCTCTCCAGACAGTCTGTCTCCAAAGGTCTTCAAGTAAAGACATCAAGAACTGGTTCTCTAGATAATTCTCATATACTTTAAAAAAAAAATCTGTAGAAAATTACAAGGAAAAGATCTTTGGAATTCTTCTAAAAGGCAATAAAAGGGCAGCAGCGTAAAGCATAAAGCTGTTTTCACTTTTTAATTTATGAGAAATTAGAGTTGGGGTCAGTGGGTTTGAAGCAGAGCTGGGTTTGATGCATTTAATTAATTTAAAAATAGGATACTATGCATTATTTTACTATTACTTTGTTGTATTATTACATGGATTTGCACTGATGCTTAAAAAAGTGTGGCACGAGGAAAGAAGGGATGGTCGAGACCCAGCAGCTCCCATGTTTGCAGAAATCTGCTTTGAACAGGTCAAGCACGGGCAGGTGGCACCTTGTAGTGTTTTACAGTCACTGGGGGAAGAGCTTTCTCTGAAGATGGATATTTGAGGGTAGATTTTTTAAATAAGAAAGCTCTCAATTGCACAGAAAAGAAAGGGCCCATGCTTTTAGGAGTGCTGGGGTAGTTGAATGATGAACTGATTTGAAAATCTGTTTCTATTGCGTCTTAACATCTGAAAATCAGGCCATCATGTGAAGGCAATGGAAATTCTTCTGAATAGTGTTTGGTGAATCAAGGCTAAAGCTCTCTTGAGTTTCTAACAGGGAAAAGGGAATTACAAGAGAAACATATAGAGAGATTCATCTGTCCAGAATTAGGTGTCTAAAACTTAACTATCAAAGCTTGAATTAATCAACCTTGACCTCCTGTGTAGCCCCTGGGGAGGGACAGGAGCATTCAAAAAATCATTCATCTTATCCTAAGATATCGGAAAACTTGCCATTTGAAGATGCTTATTGCTGTCCATTGATTAAAAAAAAGTGAAGCTGGTGGATTTGGATTTGCTGTTTAAGTTCTGAATGTCTATACTGTGGGCAGGTGAATCTCACACAAGTTGCCCCAAATGAACTGTTTATGCACTGAAAGTGGGGAAAAAATAGGACAATAAAATTAAACAATGAATCTTAAATTTAGCACAACAGGAAAAATCCTGGATTTCCTCAAAACAGAGGTTGTTGGTGGGAATGACTTTGTTTCTGAGCCTCCTGGAGAGATGCATACTGTGACACAAAGTGTTTAGATTGGGGCTTTTACTGGCAGCGGGTTCTTAGTTTAAAATCACTGATGAACTACTGAACAAAAGGACTGCAGCGAGGGTAAAGGCCAAGTCTCATTGGATTACGCATGTGTCCTTCCCCAGAGCAAAAACTTGCAGGTGATGGAATAATCTCCTGTAAGCCTTCAGTGGAAGAAAGTCATATTTCTTAACTTAATTAAAACTCGGCTGAACAAAGCACAATAAAGCATATTATACAGAACGACCTGGTGCTGACTTAGGTGGCTCAGTAGGTATTTTCTGCCTCTGCCGTTCTAGGGGAGAATGAAATATCAGCCATACAAACCCTGTGACAATTTGACGCCAGTAAAAAAGGGGAGAAAAATGTGAGTAAAGATTCAGGTCCAGTAACTTACCCAGTTGTGCATAAAGAGAAGGTACGGCTCCTGCAGTAATTGAGATTCATAGCCTCACTGTAATTAACGTCTTCTGCAGCACGAGGTGCTCGCTGCCCTGCGCCGGCAGTGTCTGCTGATGTGCTGTCGGGGAGGATGGACAATGGGGCCACCCATCAGCTCCATCCTTCAGTGCGCTTCTGGTCCAGGCAGGTCAGTTCAGAGCTTAAGTTTAGAGAAGTTGAATCCCAGTTGAGTCTTAAAATAGGGGAAAATATTACTTGGTACAGCATACAACTGCAGGACCTGCTTCTTCCAGGATTTTTTTTAAGGCTTCAAGGAATAACAGATCTTTGTAACATGCCAGAACAATTAGCCTATGAACCAGTAACACGAGGTTATGGCTACCACAGGAGAAGAGGTCAGGGTGCACATCTAGTCCAAGCCAGGTAGGTAAATAGTGCATATTTAAGCCATTAAAAATAAAGCATGGTCTTGAACAAGTGCCAAACCAGTTCGTATGCTGGGTGGGGGAGCAGTGTGAAAAGAGGCCGCAAAAAATAAGCTAAGACTAGTTTAAGTCCGATGTAAGTAATTGGGATGTGTCAGTGTACATTTGGGAAGGCTCAGGGGAGGCATTTAACGGGGAGTGAGTTGGCAGCCACTAAAGAGCCTCCGCATTTCACTGCTGCGTTCCCTGGAGATGCTCCTGGGTTTCTGCGTGTCCTCCATGCCGGGGTGCTCGTTAGCTGTGGCCTCTGCCCCAGCTCTTGCATGGTGGCATGAAGCTGGATCTTGCCACAAGGGAGAGGACCATGAAGCCAGATGGTAGGGACACGTACTGGTTTCAGCTTTTCAGGATGGCTGGAAGGAAATAAAGAGGCCAAAATGAACTAATTTTTCATCTGTAAACACTGGGGGAGATTTTTCTGGTGAAAGAATTTTTTTAGGTGGTTTTTTTTTTGTACAGGAGCTCTATACCAGTTGAATTTCCTTTATTATAGCCCAAAAGGTTGTGCACATTTTTGTCAGGTTAAGAGTAAAGAGCAGCAAATATAAAATACTAACTCATGCATCGGAAGGGTAATTAAGGTGAAGCAGTGTTCGCGTTTATTTTTGAGTATCTATCTTCCAAGTGCTTTGCAAACAGCGGTGCAGGAGGCTCAGGGTTCCTGCGGGAGGTGGTTCCGTCTTATGGGGCCATTGCTTCTGTGTCCTGCCTCCAGACGGTCCCTGCTCCATGAGAAAAGCCATCCGATTAGACCAGGGCTGGATGGTTACCCATGGGTTTTTTACAAGCAAATACTTGTTTTGCCCAGGAGAACAGTTTATTTCTAAGCTTTTCAGTTAGAGACATCTTAAACTCTTGTTAAAAAATAACCTAGTCTGAGTTGTTATAACCTTAACTGTTTTCTCTGGAGTAATGTAACTGTAAAATGAAGGCAATGAAGAGTAATCTCACTCTGGAGTATTTGAAAAGTTATCCTACAGAGCATGTGTATTCTATTAGGAGCTCTGTGGGTGTGCTGTATACTGGCTGGAGTCACTGCCCAGGCAGCATTGTGCTGGAAACTATAGAAACAGACAGTGAGAAAGAGTTTATTTATTTTGAAAGTACAGCGTAAGTTCTGCTATCATTATTCAAGATTGCATGACCATAACGTATATTTTAAGGGCAAAGCTGAACTCTATTTTTACATCCATCCTTAGGAAAAAAATAGATATCGTTACGGTCTGCAAGCTGAATGCATTTCATGTTGTAAAATAACTGAACAACAACAGAAACGTTGCCACCTGAGATAATTTTTTTTTAATTCCAAACTCCTTGTCTTCCCAAGCCCTGCTCCAGTTATAAAATGGGTAGTGAACTAAATTTGAATCCCGCTGTAAATCTCAGCACGAACTTCCGAAGCATCAGTTTCCGTTGCAGCAGCTGAGGTTTGAAACTGAGGGTAGATGCATTTTCAGAAGCGGAACCTCAACTTCTGCATTGCATAAACAAAATGTTCCAGGGGCGGATTTTTCATTTGTTATTGATGACCTTCTCGTATTCACTCCTGGCTCTGATTCAATTCGCTACTCATGGGCTGTCAGAACATCAATAATTTGTGAGAAAAAACAATGCAAACCAAGCTAGATCATTGCATATACTTTTAAATGATATCACTGCTGTAGCGGTTTTGTAGTTATGGTTGGAATGACACATTCATTATAACCCCCTATTTACAGTTGTATATAAAATTACTTTGGGGATGAAATTTCTCTTGCCTAGCTCAAGGCTGGAGAATTGAATTATTTTCAATTGAAAGCGACAAAAAAGCTGCTGTATCCCAAAGTGAAGAAAGTAATTCCTTGTTTAGAAGCAGAATTATGGTTTTTTTGTTGAATGAGACAGAAAGAACAACTTTACTTTCTAACTTCAAGTGGGTCATATACATTATATACATTAAGGTTTGAATGAAGGGCTTCGTAATTTTTCCTGTAAGTGTTAATCAGGATGATACTAGGGTCTGTGCAAGAAGGTACTAAAGAACTGTCTTTATTCCGTGTTCTTTATTCCTGTTCTTTGAAATACTATCATTTTAAATTATTAAGTTTTGGCAATTAGAAAATAACAGACTAAACATAGGAGGTAATTATGACCAGAGGGCAACACTCCTATTTCTTATGGGCTATAAATAAAAATCTCGGAACAACCCCAGCCTCGCCTCTGCCGCTAGCTTTCCAGATCACATTTTAAAATCAAACTTTTGACCCTTGAAGAGCTTTTGGGGTGCCAACCACTCAAAGGACCTGAAACAACTTCTTCCTTTAAGGGTGACAGTTTGAGGACTGGGGTATTTCTGCTGAAGTAAAATGTCATTGCCACCGGCTCCTGGGGATGAGACGGGGCTGTGCCCTCAGTGAGACTTTAAATTATAGGTTGTGTTTGTTCCTCCACTTGAAAGCAAGATGTTTGGTGATGCACGTAGTTGTGACACGCGTCTCTTGCCGGACTAGGCTGACGAAATTCAGCAAAGGGCAGAAATCGACTCCAACAATTGGAGTTTCCTAAAGTTTAAAATTTCCTTGAACTCTTTTCTGGTAAAATATCCACATGCCAGCTTCCACAGTGCTGCCTGGAGGGCAGTTACCGGAGCACGCCTAGGCAAACGGTGCTGGCAGCGCGAGTCCCAGCGGTGCCAGTGGGAGGTTTTGCATCGCCTTCCCTGGATTCAGGAAAGAGCCTTCCCAACAAGAGGCGCACAGCTGTGGTTTGGGGTGAGCGTATGACAGGAGTTAAGAGTAGCTGAGACCACTCAGCGGCCCTGGAAATCGAGGTTTTCTTTTTGCGTTGCTTAAGTGCGCATGAATTTGAAAATACTTGCCTGCAGCTTTTTGTATATCACAAGTATTTCTACTTTTCCACTTTGGACAGTAATATGAGTTTCCTTTCACAAAGTACTTTGAGAGGCACAAAGGAAAAGAACAGGGGTAAGAGTACTTTTGGATTATTGAGCAAAAAAACCTAACAATAAGCCAGAAAAACTGTTCTTTCAGAGTTATTTAAATTGATAGATTTCTGAAAATCCTTTCTCTACAGCTGTGAATTAGACATTGTGCTGTATATTTAAGTAGCATATCTTCTCTTTAAAATAGAAAAATGTGCATATTTTGTTACAAATGGCCTGTGTAGCCAGGGGGAAGTTGAAGTCGGAGAGAGCGGAGCAGGACCATCCCTTTGTGTGCTCCCCGGAGGAGATGGCCCGCCGACGCGAGAGCGTAGTGTAATACCTGTGCGGGAAGAGAGTAGAGCCAGTGCTGCTCTGGGAAATGCTACTCTAGGTTTCTGAGCTTTTCTGTGATAACAATACTGCTTTAGTTTACATTAAAAGAAACATAACATATGCTGCACGCCGTGCTGGGAGGCATAAGGTGTGCGTAACTCGGCAGAAATGGGCTCGGTGGTTTTCAGTCGCTGTTGGTAGATGCAGGCACTCCACGGAAGGTGCTCTCCCGAGGTGAAACTGGCCACCTCTCCTTCTCCAGGAGGACTGATTTTCCCCAATTTCTACATCAGGGGGTGCAAAAAATGACCCACCCTGCTGAGCCCCAGGCCCACCCCCTGGAGCAAACTCTGGGAAGCACAGCATCACACCGAGATAAATGCTGTCCTTTGAAGGCCGCAACTGGAAGGATTGCTTCAAGAGACGCCGATGAGTAGACATCCCTCTTTTGGTCTTATAAAGGGGAAAACGTTCTTACACGACAGTTTTGATCTTTCTTTGCTGCAGGAAACGTGCAACCCACAGCGCCGGTAAAAGGAAGGGCAGCCAGAAGGACCTGAGACCCCCAGATCTGTGGATACACCACGAGGAGATGGAAATGAAGAACATCGAGAAGCCGACGAGCTCTGACACTGCAGGAAGAGACTCACCGATGCAGAGCTGCCAGGACATCACCCCCGTCAGCCACAGCCAGTCAGAAACACAGCTGGGCAGCAAGAGCACCCCGCAGCCCGGTGAGGGGCTCCAAGGGCAGGAGGGACAGAAATTGGCTGAGTTTCACTTGTAGATTTGGGGAAGTTAGAATCATAGAATCATAGAACGGTTTGGGTTGGAAGGGACCTTTAAAGGTCACCTGGTCCAACCCCATTCCATGTTCTCCCATTTATTTTTTTTCTCCAGCACCAGCATATAAATTTTCTTTAAATTAATTTGATGTTGGTGGTTAGTGACCTTAGCCCAGCACGTGGAGTCTCTAACAGAGGGCTAAACCTGGCAAGAGCCAGGAGGAGATTGGAAGCATTCACAGCTCTGCGATGGGGACCAGGCAGGACGTTCCTAGATGATTTTTGCAGTGGTTTCAGACTCGGAGAAAACCCATAATTTTTTGTTTCTACACTGTTCTAACTTTTTAAGTTCAGGAATTCAACTGGAAGTCAAATGTTACTAAATTTGCATACCGTGCAAAGAAAAACAGAGGAAAAGGGGGAGTGAAGAAGTAAGTGAGGGGAGAAAAAAGAAATGAAAAATGGAGGAGAGGGAGAACATGATGAGGAAGAAGGTGAGCAGCATCACCAAGAGCAGAATTTGGACCAGGGAGACTGAGAAAACTTACAGATATGAGGAAAGAAATTCTGTGAGAAAAATGTGGTTTCAGAGAAGTTTCCTCCTCCTTTTTTTAACCTCAGTGCACACAGCACATCACAGGTTTCGCTTTCGCTGATAACATTTTTTCCGCCAGAATAATAGAAAGTCTTGGGAGAGGCAGGTGATGTGTACAGAGAGGGACGGAGGGCGAAACATGGCACAGAAGTCGAAAATGTAAACATATTTGTCTTGAGTTCATTGTGAACACATTGCTTGTGGGTGATGGAGTGAAAGAATTCCAGGATATTGGCTGGGGCTGTAAATAATGAAGGTGACTTTTTCAGATGCCTCTGATGTTTTTACCCCTTTTCTGTAGCTCCTGTTCTTGCAAGGAAAGAAAAGTTAAAAACAAACAGTTTTCAAACTCCTAAATGGGTGTAATTTTCTTTTTCTGACATTGTGTTTTGGAATGACAGTTTACTATTTATGAAGATAATTGTGCCAATGATTTCTACTGGTTTTAGTACAAAGGTCCTCATTATAGTAGACATTGGGAAAACATAACCAGAAGATTCCCTTTGCCTGAACAGATGTTGCTGATGATCAGGAGAGCTGATCCAGGGCCCAGAAAGATCGATGCGAGAGCTCCATTGATTGCAATAGGCTTGCAATCGCGTGATGGTAGGGAGTCATCACAGCATACGAGCAAGTTAATGACAGAGCCTGGGCTAGATACTTCATGTATAAATGCCTTGGGCCATAAATAAATGCCTTTATGCTTCTTCCCAGTCTGTAATACACAGTTCAGTAATACTGTCCCTGGCTTTTCACTAGCGATTAGGTCTTTGAATGGCCATCGATAAAAGACTTGGCATTTTAGTCCTGCAATTCAGAGAAGAGTGATTTGGAAAAAAAAATAGTCTTTTAATGCAAATCTGTTTTTTTCTTCTTTTTTTAAGGAATACGTGTTTGCTTGGTTACATCAGAGATCAATATTCTGAGTGGGTATTAAGCTTAACTGTATGACAGTATTAAACTGACTTCATCCATGGTTTATTAAAACAGCAAAAGTAACATAAATATGAGGTTCACGTGACACAAGGTGTGAAGAGAGAAATACAACTTTTATTTCCTTGCAAATTACTCCACCAAACATCCCGTTCCAAGCACACTTTCTGACAAGTGTATGCTCCAGAATTTTTGAATACTTCAAATATCCTATACTAGTGTGAGTAAATTAGAGCATCCATATTTCAATACCTAAACAGAATATCTAATTTATATAGCTGCTGGCTCAGTTTTGAGTTGGATTGGGCATTAGGCGGTGTATCTTAGCTCTCTGATCTAGATGGGCTAGTTGTGATCCAGGCACATCTTTAACTTGCCATGGTTTCTGTAGAAAAAGCAAGATGCACAGGCTGGAAAAGCCACTGTGAATTACTGGACAATCAGGATGTAGGACTTCGTGGCATCTCACAAGAAAGGTTGTTTTCATCCTTCAGATGTATTTCAAAGACCAATTCTTGGCTGCCAGGTTTTGTAGGTACCTGAATTTATGCACCCTTTTTCTGGTCTCAATACTTGAATTTTGACGTAAGTTTATAACAGAGAAGTTACAAGAAAAATGTCATATTTTTATGAAGTGAATGGGGTTTTCAAGATAATTTCAGAGACAGAGAAAAAGGGGACATGATATCTTAATTCTCTTACAGAAAAATGCAAACAATAATTTTATTCAGAAAAGGCAGCCAAAATCGTCTGTGCAGCTCTTTCCAGGTGATGATATTTAATGATCAGTTAAAATAACTGAATTAAAAAAAACCCTATTGATTTTTCTGCTAGATATAAGGTGAAGAGAAGCATTAATTTACGGCATTTTCAACTAAGCTATTGTGTTGTTTTTCTCTAGGTCCTGAGACAGAAGATGTTGGAAGCAGCATGTCCACGTTGGAGCGCTCACTTGCTGCCCGCAGAGCCACCCGTGCCAAGCTCATGATCCCCATGGATTCACAACCAAACAACCCTCGTGAGTACCAGGACCTTTCGCTGGCCCCTTCTGCCCCTCGCAAGCCGTGCTCACCCATCTGAAAGTGTCATACAAATCTCTTTTATGCCTCATTGTCCTGGGTTCAGCGGTTAAACCACAACACTAATAAATTTAAATAGCATTAGCAATGTTTTCGTCATCTAAAAAGCTTGCCAGGGCTTCACAACACATCAGTGGCAAAACTATGGAGAGAATTCAGAAATCATACTTCTGCTAGACTCAGCCCAGGCTAAGCCTAGAGTCATAGTTTCTATTTTTACGAGGTGGATAGTGATGGATAAATCCCTCTGTCTCCCTACTATAAAACTTTAAAAGCAGGGGTAAGAGTTCAAGCTGCCAGAGTAGGCGGCTTTGCAATACACAGATGTAAATTGTGATATATTATTATCATCATCATCATCATCATCAATAATTATAATCAGCTGGACACTATTGCAGTTTCTGCTGTATTTTCTTTTGTCTGTAGTAGTTGGCCACACCACTATATGTTTTTTTAATATGGAGCAGCTCTCTTACAAAGCCAAGTAAATGAGGAGAAAAGATATTTTTAATAGGTGTTAAATTTTAGTGGCCACAGAGTGTTTATCATTGAGCACATTTCACAGATGAAGTGACTCTTTTTCAAAGCAGCAAAGTACACAAGAAAGGCAGGAAGGCTGGAGAGCGTTAGATAGGTTCTCCCATCCTGCAGAACTTACTAAAATTTCTGCAGTGGCCTTGTTTCACATCGGAGCAAAGGAAGGGGATAAGTGAGAGCCCACAGGCACCGGAGAGAGGGTTTGGCAATGATCGAGTTCCTGGTGGAGAATGAGGCTTTGGGTCTCCACCTTTCCTCTGAGCAGCCCTGTGATCAATCTCTTGGTAGCTCTCAGCTTCTAGCTAGAAGTTCTACCTTTGACTTAACAAAATAGATCCGATCAAAAATCCATAGGGACTGGTACATCTGTGTATCTATTATATATATTAAAATTATATAATTATGTTTTAAATATAACTATAAATATAATTATCATTAATTATAATAATTAATATATAATCATTATATGATGTATATAATTATAATTAATATATTATATAATTGCATAATATATAATCAGAAATTATATATTGGAATCAAAAATAGAAGGAACTGAATGAAGGAGAGGAGAGGGAATAACCTACCATGGCTTTGTGCAGTAAATTACTTAGTAGGAGCTGGTATTGGTCCCCTTGATTTGTGATCATTATGAGTATGATTCAGATCATGCTGTGCAGCCTCAGTACCCAGCCCTTCCGAGGATAAACCACAGGTGCCCCGGCAGAGGCTGAACTCCAGTTCTTCATGCCTTGGGCTGGACATATCACCGCAGTTCAGCCTCCACCCTCTTTATGATCTGGAAGAAAGACCTCTGGGTTGAGGCGGAGAAAGCTCTTATACCGCCTGGCCATGTCCTGGGAAATATGCCCGTCTTGTAACCACACTAATCTCACAAGCCCTTTTTTCAGTGGGATTTTGCTCCTGGGTTGGCCTGGGTTGAAGGAGGGCAGCAGTCGAAGAAAATGGATAGACTTGGAGTGGTGTAAGCCAAACCAGAACCAAATCGATTGCAATTACAACGGGTCAATAGCAGTGTTAGTTAAGTACAAGTCAACAATGTTTTACAGCTTATAGATAAAAGTGCTCCTAAACATGTTTAGTTTTTTCCGTCAAATGATGCATTTTGAGGAACGATGTCCTCTTTTCTATTTATTTACACTTTCAACAGTATCAATCCAATCCACAGCGACAGCACATTATGATTGTTTGCAAATAATTAAACTCAGATTTATAAAAGTCTTATTTGTGCATTTGTGCAGGCTGAGTTATGCTGAATATGTTTTTTCCCCAGAAGATAAAATTGAGGCTTTGTCAGATTAGATGCTTTAATTAATTTCTCTCCGTTTGCCTGATACTGAAAGAAATTGTCAGCAGTGAGCTATTAAACAGGTTGAAGAAGCAACATCATAATTCTGAAGTAAAAAAACACATACTATTAATTGGTAAATACCAAATCTGGAAGTGTTCATGCTCGTCTCAATAATCAGTATTTGCAGTCTTTGAGAAAATAAAATGCTCCCTGATGCGCCTTTGCTTACTGAAGTGGAACGAGGGTAAACCAGATAAATTTTATAAGTAAAAGCTGGTATCTTTGATGGCTCTAATGCTACTGAAATACAGGCAGTCACAAATACCAAGGCTGTTGTATGGAGGAGGGAATTTACAGAGAAAAATCACTGAGAAAGTCTTTGCAGGGTATGACATTCGGGCATCGTACTTCTAATTCTCCTGTTTTCTGTTTGTAATCTTTACTTATGGAAGAAGAAAATAAAATGCTCGCAGAGTAAATCAGTTTGCAGAGAGACTTCTGCTGTTTTGGGGGGAGGTTTTCTCCTGTTTATCCGCCTCCTTGAAAAGGCAGAAAATCACAATTCTTTTTTTCAGGGAAATACCAACGTGTCGACTCAGTTGCTTTGGCAGCCTCTGGGGTGCTTGAATACAATTCAAACTGTTGGATTTTGTCATTTCTGTAAACTCTTCTTGGGTGCTGCTTTTTTTACATGTTACAGTGCATTTTAAATGTAGACCAGTGTTTAGGGAGCTCCATGATTTGGTCAGGGAATTTCTGTTTTCAGTGTCTCAGTATATCAATATTAAGTGCAAATTCAATTCTGACAGGCTATGACAGAACAGATTTGTTGTCATATCTGTTTGAAATTGCAAAGATTTATTGAAAATGTTTGATGTTGCTTTTTCTCCAGCTTCTCTACAATAGAGCACTGCAATGAATAGTAATCCTGTCTTATTTTAAAAATGGAAGTGCTAGGTATCTACACCCTAAAAAAAGATGAAGGAATGTACTTAGAAAAACAAGTTGTTGCTTAATAGGATTCAATGAAGAGTGATATTTTTCACTGTAGCAGCAATGTTATAAATATTGTCAATAAAAATGTCTTATACAGACAAAATGAAATGCCTGAATAGTAGAAATTCTCTTGTGAGTGGGTGAATTCAATCCAGACAACTCTGAAGCTCAAATCACCCATTTCTTCATGAGGTTTTTTCATCTCCACGCTTGTCCATTACCTCTGGAAGTGCAGCGTTGTCTCACTGAAAGCCGTGTGCTTAAAAACACCCTCATAAAGCCTTCGCACCACCATGGCTTCTTGTTTTACCTTGGGCCGGTAGCCCAATTTGCCGCTCCTTGTAATGGATGGCATAGGAGCTAGAAGTAATTGTAATAACCATCTTAAAGTTTACAGCATTGTTTATATTTCATGTGTGAAAGGTGCTTGATAAGCCAAACCTTATCATCAATGAGCCAAAAATCTCTGCTTATTGTTTAGCTGAGCAAAACTTTAATGAAAGTTTCCAAGTTTTTCCTAAAAGCTACAAAGAAATTTATGATTTCTATAGCATTATCACCCACTCTTCAAGCATTGACTGTTGAAAATAAAGGGGATAACTCACAGTAAAGTCTGAATTCATCACGCTGTGATCCTGGTTTTCAAATCAAAGTGTTTCACTTAAATTCATCTCAAGAACTCAACTTCAACTTCAGACTTTTAGGTACCGGTTTGCTGGCGCATCTCACCCCTGTTCGTTACAGGCTTGGGCATTCCTGAGTGGGCAATGATGCCCAGACAGCCTCAGCTGATGGGTAAACATGGGGATCCTGTGCCACTGGGGACATCTGAGGGTGTCAGGGACATGGGTGTGAAGCTGGCAGACATGGTGAAGGGCTGCAGGAGCCACACTCCTCCAGAGCAGCGGCTGAGGGCAGCAGGCTCTCCTAAGGCATCAGGTGTGGCACCAGGCACCAGTGCTTAGACAACTGAAATAAGCCCTTAAATTGCCTCATCTGTCAAAGGATGTAAAGCACTCCCCAAAACGTGGCTGAAAGCTGTAAAACAGACAAAAAGCTATTCAGTTTTACAGATAAGTAATTGTGCTTGCCATTATCCGGTGCATACCAGAGACAGATTTCTGTACACAGAGGCGGCTTCTGTGGGCAGAGGCATGTTTTATACCGAGCATTTGGGTACTTTGCTTTGGAAATGTGGTTGTTTCTGGTTCCCTACTGACCCTCTAAGGACTCTTTTAAATTAATTTTCTGAAAGCTCTCATTTAATCTCTCTCTCCTTCTTTCCTTTTAGCTGTGGTCAGTGCCATTCCGGTGCCAACACTAGAAAGTGCCCAGTACCCCGGGATCCTGCCGTCCCCGACCTGCGGATACCCACACCCACAGTTTACCCTCCGGCCGGTGCCATTCCCGACCCTCTCTGTGGACAGGACCTTTGGAGCAGGAAGAAGTCAGTACCATGCTTTTCTTCTGCTCTTTGCTATTAAAGCGCTTGGAAATAAGTTGCTTTCTATCATTGGGCTGTATAGGCTCTCACCAATGCAGATCACGCTGCCCTGCTTTTTGGGAGCCAGGGTAAGTCTGGTCTGGGTAACAGCAACTGGCCATGAGCTGCCTCTTCTCCAGAAGCAGCTCCAGTTGCAATTTCCAATCTGTACTGAACAGATTGGAACAGTCATTGCATCTCTACTCCAATCCTGTCTTTTCTGCAGGTCTGTCAGTCATTTCATGTTACTTTAATTTCCTTTGCTTTATTCATAAGGATATTCCCAGAAAAATTCAGGTTTCAAGAGCTCTTCTTCATCCCAAGGCAGAATCTAGTATCATCACACATTAAAATCACCCATGATATGACCTCTCCACACAGTGTCTTCCCAGGCGTAGCTGCCCTCACTTCTAGAAACATTTTCTTTAATATAACTTGCTAAAATTTAAGCCAATTGTTTCTTGTTTCGATTATAGCAGGCATAGAGAACAGTTTATTTTCTTCCTTTTGCAGATCCTTGTATACCTTTGAATACTGTTGTGCTGTCTCACCTCACTTGTCTGTTCTCTAGAGTAAGCTCTATATTCATATGTACTCTTCTGCGGTAATAGATTTGTGGTTTGTGTGTTCTCATACCTATTCTTCACCTTATTGTGATCGGGGGAAAGCGCACATATACGCAGCACGAGGCCCCAGCCTCACCTTCACCACTTACTTGTAAGCCTCTGCCGCACCGGCGGCCATCTGTTCTTTGTTCAAGCGTAATGAGTGTGCTCTGGCATATTAATTATAGTTAGAGGGCTCGTATTTTCTTATAATTCTCCCTTAACTCTACTGCATATCAAGTCTGAATTATTGACAGATTAATGTCAATCTGTTATATATATTTTTTTCACATCACAGAGAGTCTGTGCTGCTGGTCCGTGGGGAACTCATCTTCAAATGACTGGTTTTTTCTCCTATTTGATTATTGCTTTCAGTCAGTTCAGGCAGATCCCTGGGGACCGGTGATTGAAATCCAGTGGTGGGATTGTAGGTAAAAGGTGGGTTCAGGTGTCCTAGTCATCACCCTAATGCTATTCTCCCTCTCTTCAGTGTGGTTGCTGTGGTCCTTTCAAAGCTAGATGACAATTTCCTCTGGAGGGGCTCACTGGTATAATCAGGTTTTGATCTGCTGCTTAAATTAATACCAAACCCACCACAATTCAATGCACAGAAACAAAGTAGATTCAGTTTCTTGCTTGACATACATTAACTCTTGTGGAATAAAAATAAAATTAACTATGCTGTGCCTGATCATGGAGATGGAAGAAAAAAAAAAAAGGAAGACTGAATTATTTGCTCAGCTGTCATCACCTTGACCTGCTCATAAAGGACTTGAGCATCTTCAGTCCTCAGATCCAAAGTCCAGCTGTGAAAGTGAGGGAGGTTTCCTTAGTTCTGCTGATGCCTCGGGGATGCAGGCAGCTCAGCTGGCAAATACCATGTGGAGTGGTCATTGGGACATGATTGCTGAGCGATACCTTAGGCACAGCTCCCAAAATCACACATCCCTGGTGCATTCAGCTTCTGCCAAGATCTACATGTGTAGTAGTCTGGAGTTGAGATTTTCAAAAAGAGGAATGTCTTTGAAATCTTATTGGATCCAATGGCAGTTCCTGGGGGAAGGTCTGTAGAGAAAGGTATGGGTTTGCCCAAGCCTTTAAAGTCCGGCACACTTGAGAGTTGAACGGAAGATTGCCAATACACAAAAGTTTTCTGCAAGAAGCTTGAATCAAAACAGCTGTAATTATTCAGAGGACCCTGTGAGCCTTGAAAAAGCTCAAGCAATGAAGATTTCAGATAATTTGGGCAATTTCCCATTAAATAATTCAAAAGCGGTAGACATAGCCTTGTTTGGATAATGGCTATTTCAGATTATTAAGGTCTGGGTGATCAAGACTGCGTGGTATTTCAAAAATTACCCAAGGTAGCAACGTTACAACGTGCAGTGACAACCTGTTATAGAAGTGCTCTCTGGCAAAGGCTATTGACTGCCAAAGCTCCCAGATCATACAGAACACCTTCAAGTGAGATATTATCTTCCTTCACTGTGCCTTACATTTTCACCACCGTGGCAATGAAGCAAAGGCACAGACAAGGACGTGGAAATAGCGTTTGTTTTTTAGTGACACTTGACACTGTCACAACCAGCCACGCGGTTCACTAGGTTTATATAATGGCAGTGTTTATTACTTTTCAGTCCGAGGAGGGATGAAGGCATATAAAAGTATGTTTCTATTATGATGCCTGGAGCTTTTCTCAGCACCAGTGCTGTTGCCGCCGAGTGCCAGTGCTGGCGACGTCAGCCCCTCTGGAAGAGCGGTTGATCTCCAGCGCATCCAACTGAAAAGCAGCTGCTTTGTTTGTGGCTCGCCTCCCCCGCCTCACTGACCACCTCGCTGCAGCAGAGAACGGGGATAGATCAACAAAATTACTCTAACGCTTGGAGTTTGTTTATTTTTTGGCGCTTTTCGTAATATGATCATGCGGTTGAAATCAACTAGCAGCAAAAGAGACTATAGAGATGACACATAAAGCTTTTTCGTGTGTTTTACCCCTCGGTGAAAAATTCACTTGACGCTTGAGCAATTGCAGCTGTGTCTGAAAAGGAAATATCCAGCAATAATTCCTCTGAGACGGAGCCTACCTGCGGTACTGCATGACCGAGCACCCTATTGATCAAGATGTAGCAATCCCTGAATAAATCATATGCCGTGCCATTAGCAAGGGTGTTGCTTGGCATCCTGCCGTCCAGACGATGCTTGAACACCTCCTCCTGTTTCTGAAGGCCTTTTTCATTGACCTGAAGATTTGAGTGCTGCAACTTGTCTTTAGGACAAATGTTCTACTGAAGAGGAAGCTAAAGAAAAAGGAAAAACAGTCAGGCCCCAGCCAGTGCGTGAATAATAAGCTGTCTCGCCTGTTTGATTGCTGATGATGACCCTACCAGCCATAAAATACATTTGCTAAATATCAGTTTTTCCAGGCAGAAAACGTCTCTGAGCCATAATAAAGTGACTGTTGTCTGGTCAGCAATCCTTCCCATGGCATGCCTTCTCCTCCAGGCTCCTCCAGAGCTCGGTCGCACCCACTGCTTACAATGTTGTCAAGGTAGGTAGGAAAAGATGGTGACGTGCCTAGTTTGCTGTGTGTCACAGAGGGAAGAGGATGCTCTTTTTTTTAACCTCTGCTACAACTATTGGAGATGCTGAGCCATCACGGTCTCCAGTAGGGAAAGAAGAGAGCTGGAGGAAACCATCTCCCACTTGGGTGGTACTGGGGTAACCCCATCCACACACCGGTCACAGGAGCAGACTGCATTCTGGTCCCATGCTCATCACACTTCCTTCAGGCTACCCCTAAAGACTAAAGCTGGTCGAGAGCACCATTTTTAGAGGGAGCCATTCATCAGTGTATTGCCCTAATAATCCACATGATGAAAATTCGGAGGTGTTCAGAAAATACCTTTTTTAAAAAATAAAGATATGTTATTTTCTAGTATAAAAAAGAAAGACTGAAAATTGTGTAAACCAGAACAATAGAACAACAATTATAGATATTAATAGCTTGAGATAGCCATAGAAAAGCATTATGGGGTGGAGATAACTTTACCTACATTAATCTGTTTAAAGTGAGATGCACTAAAGCAAATATTTCCTGAGCACATTTCCTTTTGGAGCTGGTTTTCTGTCTGTCAACAGTCAGGTCTGCAGTGAGTTCAGCCAGCCGGGAAGCTTAAATCCCTTCTACCGTAGTAGCTGCGTTCCGGACTTAGTGGAAGTGGTCATTTTTACTCAGCAGTCCAGTCTGGGTTCAGCCAGGGTTGCAATGTCTCACAGAAGTGGGATGAGAGCTGTACCAGAGTTGTGGGTAAGGTCCTGCTTAGCCCCTTACTTCCTTTGTTTTCCTCTAGAAACTGAATCATCAGCAAAGCAGTTTGGTTTTTTCAGTACATAATTCTCTGGATTTAATCACAGATAATTTAAAACTGGTTCAGCTGTGTTCCCATGATTCAGCTTTAGATTCACAATTTTTTAAAAAGTTTTTCTCAAAAGTATTCTTTGGGATGTACCTAAAATTACATGGACCAGTAAAGTGACAATAAACATACTAAAATTATTACTGCCTGTGCTACAATAATGTTCAGAGATCCCAACAGGAATGAGGCCCTGGTTTGTCAGCATTACATATGTATATCGTCTTAGTCACATGATATTTATGACCTGTATAAGTTCAAAAATACACTTTATTCCATATTATTAGCAAATATGGAATAAAGTTCAGTCATTTTAAGTCGTCATCTACCATCTCATACTTTGAAGTGTTACTGCCTTTTGTTTTCAGTCCATATTGATTTTTCATTACCTCAGACTGTGGCAGAGCCAATAGCTACAAATCCAAGTAGGAATATGTCCAGTGTTACTTCTTAATAGAAGATATACGATGTAGAAATATGTTGAGAGACCTAAATTCATTAAACTGGTTAACAGCATTATACCGACCAGCAATTGTGCAAAAGCAAATGGAGGATCAAAAGAGTTTGTATCAGATATTTATTCTTCTTGGTGAGCGGTGTCGATGGCTACTGAAGTTCAAGCAAGCTCATTCTCAACATTCCTCACACCTAAAATGAATGCAAGTAGGGCTTTATCCAAGGCTTCTCCAAAGCAATGAGACACCCTAATTGGCTTTACTGGGCTTTAGAACCGATCTTCATATATAGCATAATATTTTCTTTACTCTGGCAAAATGTTTTACTAAATTCGGGAGCGAAAGATCACAACTGGAATGCAGCATGGTATTATCTGCTTCATCTTAAAGGTCAATTGGGAGTCTACTTTCTGTAAAATAAATAAGGTAATAATTGGATCAGTATGAATAATCAGAATTCTTGGGCACTTCTGTTGAGGTGTATGAGGGCAAATATCTGGCAGCTAGTCAGGGGATTGATGTAGGTGATGTAGGCAGCAGTAGCGATACGCTTATCTTCATCCATCCTTCAAATAAACAATCCATCCTCTTTTCCTGCAGGGACTTGAGTGAATTGAAAATTGATGGTTCTCATTATGTTTGCAAGCGTGCACATCTTATTTTAGAAAAGTCTTCTCAAGCATGAAGCACCTTCATTAGACCACTTACCTTCAATATTTAAATCCCAACTCTAGCTTCTAATTTTAATAGAGTCATCACACCTTTCTCTTCAGTAATAGCTGGAGGATAACCTGAAATCTTTTATGTAATAATGGTTATGTAGGTCTCCAGGTTTTACAGCTAGATCTATAAGATAAAACATACCCATACGGTAAAGCAGTAACTTAATAGCCTTTCAATGCAGAGACCGATATGCTGATGCCAGCTGATAAAGCTTTGTTACCTGAGAGCACCACTGCAGAAGGTACCAAGAAGGGTATTTGATGGTGAGTAGCAGTAAGTGTCTGGTTTGTTTGTTTCTCCAAGCAGGTCAAGAGAATCCCAGAAGAACTGTACGTAAGGACACAGTGAAAGGTGTTGGGCTCCATAGGAAGTTCAGATTTTGACAAACATGTTGAAAGACTTTTTGAGGCTAAGAGCATAGACAGAAGGCTTTATTGTTACTTTAAGCAAAGGACTCGCCAAGGATTTGCTCCAGAAAGCATTGTAACCTCAGATATGTACTTCTGAGACTCACATACTCTTTTGCATCTTCCTTGACTAGGCAAGGGTGAAGAGAGGGAAGAGTCCAATGCCCATGGCAGCCTAGGGCAGCAACATGCTCTGACACCTTCTTGAATGTGTGAGCAGTGAGTAAGGGTGGAATGAGCTAAACTATCATTCCTGCTCTACCCTGTTACAAATAACCTCAATATCGATGGCCTCCTTAAGGAGAACACTAGCCCTCAGAGAAGAAAACAGAGAGGGGTCTGCTGGGCAAGGAAGGAAATGGAAAAGCAGAGCTAAGGTAATGGCATGATAACGCAAAGAGCCCTGAAGTTGAAAACAGGGAAAATGAGCCTCAGCTGAGCAAACTTTTACAAACTGTAGATGATTTTGACCTTGGTCTGATCCTGTAGTTGGGTTCCCATTAACAGTGTTCAATATTGCCAGGGATGTCTGCGATATTGCCATAGGAACAAGTAATGGGGCTGTGGAACTGAGGATTTCTCCTCATTTCCATTTTTCAAAATTGTTTTGCCACTTAGTACGTTGTAATTACTTATATACTTTGACATTAATTATTGTGAAATGCCTTGAGATTTGACTTGGCTATGTAATTGCATGTTATTTGCACAATGAGTTCTGGTTGTTGTAGCAGGCTTTGAAAGAAACCAGATCCTCTGGAGCATTTTGGGTCCCAGTATAATAACTAATTCTGATAGCAATGTGTCAGGAAGTTTGTTTTCTTCAGAAAAAGGTTGAGCTTTCCCAGATTTCTGTTTCCTGCCACAAGCTGCATGATTAACTGTTGTGCTGCGAGCCATCCAGGCTGGCATAGATACTCTGGAGACACTGGACAACACCAACCTGTTCAAATGAAGTAAGTTGCCGTTGTGATCAGCTCTTCCCTAACCAGTTTGCTTCCTTCCACTGTTCTGCTTGCAAATAATGTCAGGCCTTGCGGGCACTCTCACTAAGTGGAAAACTTTCTCCAGCGCTGCTCCTCAGGGCAGTGGAGCAGGAGCTGGGAGAGGAGCCAGGAGAGGGCATGGACCTGAGCTCCGGGGAAGCCTCAGTGGCACTCGTGACGCAGGATTTGGAAAAGAAGACATGAGATAGTGTTTTTGATCCAGTTCTCTTATTGTCGTCCTGCAATAGGAGCAAAATAGAAGTGGCAGGCTCTTTCCTGTGGCATGGGGAAATGAACTTCTTGCTGCTACCCATAAAGCACCACGGAAGACTTATAGTTATCAGTCCATCTTGTGATTAATTCTTAACTAGGTCAGCTTGTCATGGTAGGCATAGTGGTCAGGAAGAGATTTTAAAGATTTTAAAGTTTTTAAAAGTTTAAAGATTGTTGTTTATTGCAATTACAGTTCCCTTACAAGAACAAAATAATCTTTGGAATTCTTTTTTCTGTCTTTGTTTATTTTCTTAAACTTCTTAAACCCTGAATAATGTGGTACAGTATTGTGTCCTGGTGTAAACAGCAGCAGTGAGTTTCTCTTAAAACCAAGAGTCAGTTTTCGGTAAAGAGCAGCGCCTTAAATCCGGGCAATGCCATCCCGCCTCTTGCTGCCTTCTTCTATCCCTCCTCCTACTCAACATCTTCTTCACTGTACACAGTCCATAGAGATTCTCTGATTTTAGACTACATGATTAGAAGATTTTGCATCTAACAGGTTTCAAGAGAACTCAGTTCACATATCACCTTTTTCTGCATTCACAGCCCTGGTGATGTTAGACAACACTGTGGACCGTACACATCCTGAAAACTCCTATACAACCATAATCATACTGCAATTTATAATTTGGGTACAACGCGGGGTTTCTAGAGGGCTGTAGAAATAAAGCACTTTTCCGTTTGTCTCAACCTTTGTTTTCATTAATACTTCAGGTATTTGCTTCTCTTTTCTGGCATGGAAAGTCCATGACAAGAGGTTGATACTGAAAGTTTCTTTTAAGAAACACTGCAGAACGTAGGGAAGCTGTCTTTTATATTAGAAGGTTGACATCAAACATTTAAATCTCTGAAGAATTGGCTTTGAATATAGGCTAATAAAATAGCAACCTACTGCTTTGGCACACTAAATGTTACAGCTGTCTCAGGAAACACAATATTGGTGATTGGTTATGTGGAAATTAATTAAGTCCTTTCTCTGTCTCCAGCTTTTCTCTGCTATGAATAGAACAGTACCGTCATGCTGAACATAATGAGTTTCCATAGTCGTAGCTTGCTTCAATCTCCACATGATGTATTTATGTTTATTGATTTTTAATATTTAAAAGCACATAGAGAGGAAAGATAGAGAGAAGGAGATAAAAATATCACGCTTGTTTTTTTGTGTTTTTTTTTTAAGGAAGATGTTTTGAGCTCCAAATGGCACACGGCCACTCTGAGGAACATTTGTTTTTTAATTTGTCTGCCAATAACTTGTGATGGAACGGTTTACACATTTCCTGCACCTTCTTGGAGGGTGGAGGCTAATGCTGTCCCTTCTGTTGAAAATTACCATAAAAGTAGGAAATGGGAATAAAAAATACATCAGTAATAGTCCTTTGTTTTTTCTTTTTTTTCTTGTTTTGACTATTCTCTTGCAGCTGTAAACGAAGGACCAGCACCACAGCAGCCGTCCTTGCTCCCACAGACGCAGCCTGAGCACTCCAGCAACGAGGATGCCCCGAGCAGAACCATCCCCACTGCCTGCGTCCGCCCGACGCATCCCCTCCGCAGCTTTGCCAACCCCTTGCTACCTCCACCCATGAGTGCAATAGAACCTAAAGTCCCTTACACACCGCTTCTGTCTCAAACAGGTAAGAGTGGCGGGGGAAAACTCGCCAATCATCTGAACCACTGACTTTGAATTCGTGAGAAAATAGAGAGCGTTAAGACTGTCCCGTACCTTGAAGAAATATCTGTAAGTGCTGGCAGAATGGAAGGTGGATATATACAGTTTTATGGTAATAATCCAGTGTTTCATTCTGACAATCTGGAGTAAAAAATTGGGACAAGGCAATAGCTTAAAATCAGAGTTAACAAGTAAGTGACAAAAATGAATTAAATGAGATGCCAAATTAATCACTTGGTCTTGTTTCCAGTCTCCTGTTATGCTACAGTAGCTTGAACCAGTGCCAAATGCTTGACTCTTGTTTCAAGGCTTGCCTTTTTGATAATGAAAGGACTATTTATGTATGCTGGAGAAGAGCTGACTGCAATCTACTCCACTGTGCAAACTACTTAAAAATTAAATAGAAAGCGTGCAAGGAACAGAAAGAATATTATTATATATTTTTTCAAAAGGGCTTTCGGATAGTGCCAGTGTTGAATGAAGCTGCGGGCGGGTTTCAGGGTTAGACGAAATGGCGGCACATGGCTCTTGTGAAACGTTCCTCGTGGGTGGGGGGCATGGCAGCGTGGGGCACGGCAGAGCAAAGGGCACGGTGCCTCTCCAGCTCATTTCAGCTTTGTTTCCAGAGCAGCACCATTTCTAGAGAGCTCTTTCAGAAATTCACCCTGGGATTAAACGAGACCATTTGTGTGTTGTACGTGGTACCTGCTTTGTGCGTAAAGTCACCCAGCGCTAGGATTGTTCTTCGCGTGAGCTGGTGTAGCTTGACTAACACTGTTTCCCTTGGTAATACTAACTACTAGAGCTATTAAGGGGAAAAAAAGGGAGTTGCAGACTGGTATCTCATTTTAACTGTTTGCCCTACTCCTTTAGCTTGGATAATCTCCAGTTTGGCTCAGACAACCTTAGAGATTTCAGCTTTACTCTTTTCTATTCTAATACTGCTTTCCAAGCGTAGCTTTCTTGCCATGCAGCATATGTTAGGTCGATGTTTGCAATGAACGAGCTACCAAAACATCTCTGCATTTTTACTGGAAGCACCTGCTATCCATCAGCAAGTAATCCACTTTCTGACAGCAGACAGAAGTAGATAAATCCTTATTTGTTGGAGAACTGCTTTTGCCAAAAAGGGCAGCTGAAGTATTTTTTATATATAATAGAGTCCATTCATCTTTATGTAGTACTGCATTTTACGTTATGAGGATCTACTTGTCTTACTCTAGGGAGTAAGCCTGGTTCCCTCAAAAGGACTATTTGTTCTAAGTCAGTCAGAACTTTCAGAACTTACATTTTAACCATTATAATTGGGAGGCGTGGTACAGGGAGGAAGCTGGGGCATGTTACTAATTTTCCTGAAGAATCCTGTGTAAGCAGATGTAATGTTGCCTACAAACAATGTAGGGAAACAATGTAGGCAAACAATGCCTGCAAACAATGTGCAGGACTTAGTTATTAGATAAAATTAAGAACTGAAAGTTTATGGCAATAATCTGCCGTAAAGCAATGGAAATAAATAAAATAAATTCTAAAGCAATGAAAAAATCTGTTGTGCTGGACTCTGTTACATAGATGAAAGCAAGGTGCTGGGTTATATATGGCATTCAAACTATCGAATTCACTGTTACACTAAACCCACAATTTTTACTTTTTACAATTGTGTGTAACTTCATTTCTGATCTGCCTCCGGCTATTTTGTGCTGTTGAGGCCTATTTATTTCTCACTATGTATGGTGTCTCTTGCTTTTCTCAGTGTCCTTGTCCGCAGAGTCGTTAGCCAGAATGATGTTGTCTCCTTCACCAATTTCCTGTAGAAAGGTTTCCTTTGTAACTGTTAACTTCCATTTGTGCCTCTGGGCAGTGAGTTGTGCAGAACTGATCCACTGGTCCTGCATGTGGTCCCTCAAAACTGGGTCGCTCGTTCAGTACCCACTCCTGAATCCCACTCCTCTGGAACCCAGACCTCTCTTCTTTTCACTTATAATGGGAGCGGAGAGAGAAAACATTGAAAAAGACAGGTCAAGGATCAGTGCTTCATTTCACCAGCAATTCTGAGTACTTAACACTACCCATTAGCGTGATATCTCAGCCGTAGTGAAATACGCGTGAAAGGGAAATTTTGAAGACATTTGTGACTTTACAAAGCTTGTGATGCATTTCTCGATTTGAACAAACCTCCTAGGGAAGATGACTGACACATCCCTGCACAGTCACTCCTCCCGAGTCCCCACCGGCAGAGCAAGGGTGGCCGAGCTCTCTGCAGGCCAGGTGAGACGATTCCCATACGAACCACGTCTGCTAATTATACGCTGCTTAGGGACATCTCAGGTTTAAAAGGCTCTTAGCAAATTCCCATGTTGGAATAACACTTACTTTCCTTAACCTGATGGATAGAATTAATTAATTTTTCATTACATTTTTCTTAAACTCAAGACATTTTGACATCTCCTATGTAATAAAGTAATAGGGCAATATGTGATGGACTCATCATCACTTAAACCAATTAAAGCACTCTTTGCTTTGCTATTCTATTTTTTAAATGCATGTCAGTCAGGTGTCTTATCCCATCAGACAATACATAACTAATGGAACAATCCTGCAGAATTCAGAAGGGGAGAAAGCAAGAGAGAACTGTAGAGATTGATCCAGAGATTTCCAGCAAAGACTTTCAAAATCAGGAACCTGAAGTAAAATTAACCTTTCCCTTGAAATCCTTTGTTGCTGGTTTGCAGACTCTCTTCCCTCTAGCTCTATGGGTTTTATAACTCCTTGTGTAAAGTAGCTTGTATGGAAATGCCAGGCAGCGGTGTCCTCCGGTCCTTAGCCAGCCCCACTGCCTGCCCCACAGCCAACTGCATGCCGAGGCTCCAGATGTATTTTTATGTTTCGATTATAGTGCTGGAGCTGATGGCTAACACTGGCCCTCATGCAATATTAGCATCAAAATTAATTTTTGGATCTTTCCCAGAGAATAGATGAGCACAGGGCTTTTTCTTGGCTTTGATTGACCTGATGCTAAAAGGAGGTCTCCCCTCTAATATTTTATCTATTCAGCATATCTCTGTAGCAGCATGATAATTAGCTGTTAAACTCTATCGTATGGTTCATAAAAAAGACATACAGAGGTCATTATTCAGTTGTGGCAGATTTTGCCATGAGGATATTTATAAATATTTAAAAGGCTGTGCTCCTGGTTTTGGGTCATGGCATCAGCCTAACCCAGAGCTAAAATCTGCTATTTTTCTTTTCTTTTTTTTCCCTTTTTTTTTTCCTCTTGAAACCGGTAAATCTGAACTCTTCACCTTAAGCTCTTTGTTGATATTTTATAGGAGATCTCACCTTTTCATCACTGCTTTGTGATTGAGCACTTAAGATTCCTAATACTTACTCGGAAGGCGTGAGAATCACTCCATGGTATTTCCAGTCCCCACTGTGGCTGCGCTTGCTCCTTTTTGCAAGTCATACACATAGGCATAAAAGTGATTTGACTTAGTCCCCTTTCAGGTTAAACAGAAAATGTTTGATGGAGTGTTGAGCTTATTGCATTATAGATCTGACATAAATTCCACAAATGGACAGGAAAGAATTTTTTTTTTTACCCTCACAAATGAAAATTCCTTTTAGGTCTTGATGATCAGCTGCACTTTAAATGAACCTGAATTAGGAGGTCATTTTTCTTTTGCGTGAAACAAGTGTGAGTGACAGAAAATACCACCTGTGAAGTGGTGGTTTTTATATTGTGTCACAGTTCCAAAACTTCAACCTTTTCAGGCTCCTGTATCTTTTGTGAGATAGTAAAAATGCTCCTTTTTTTCTTCTGCTACTCCAACAAAAAAAGTGTAGTTGGAAATCCAAATTATCATCTTCTCAGTCTTCCTGGAATCACTCAGTGATACCCCAGAGCTAAAAATTACTTTATTGTACAGCAAAACTGAGCTTGCTTTTCCTCCCTCCTGCTAAGCTGTAAGACGTGCCCCAAACTGGCTCTGGGCTGGGAATGGAGAGGAAGGGCTGCGCTGCGGATGAACTGCTCAAAGATTTATTTCTTTGCCTCTTTGGGAAAAAATCTTGTATTTTCAATGATGTCGGAAGTTTGGGGAGTAGAAGTGAAGAGTGAGGTGAAGAAACCAGGCAGTAAACATCCCTGTGTAAAAAGCAGCAACTGGGTATTGCCTGGACATCAGGACAAATCCTTCCCATACCCAGGCTGACCCACACACTGTTTTCATTACCAAATGGGTTCAGGGAGCCAGATAAGAAAATGAGCTCCGTGAGGTTTTGTGCTGCTTTTTTTTCCTGAAGCCATTTTAACAAAAGAACCAGAAAAACAAGATGAGTACAAGATAAAGCTATAAGGATAAGATAAAGCCAATGTTGAAACCGTGAGCTAATGGTCAAATAAAGAAGGGATGAAATCAAGAGGAAAAAAGGGTATATTGGTGTTAAGCAGTGAATCCTGGGCCATAGTAATCTCAAATAGCAAGACTTTGGGCCCTCAGTAGATGCAGAAATTATAGTGATCCTTAGAAGACTGAATATAGAAAGCATATAGAAAGAATTTTCGGTCATGCTGAAAATAGACTGCTCCTCACAGGAGCGCTGGCAAAATTACTGTTACACAAATGTCTTGAATATCGGATCTCAGGTGGAGTGTTTAGAGGTAGAAATTCCAAGAATAAAATGTTTGGCTGCAAATTAGGCAAATTTTGGAGACATTAACTTCTAACTCTCTGGTGCTAGATTTATGCATTTAATTGCTGTCCATTTTTTAGGATGTTTAATCCTCTCTCGTGCGAAGTGGGGAGCTAATTAGTAAGTACATTTATTCTGAATAATCAATTAGCTCTAATTAATTAGCTATACAGCCAAATTCTGGGTCCTTTTGGGGGGGGAGTTTACCATTCACAATAAAAAAATCCCGGTGCCAATATAAAACACAAATGAAAACCTATTGCTTCTAATTTGAATTCAGTCATTGAATTTAAAGGCAACTAAGAGCTCTATTGTTAATAGGGTATAAAAATCTTTCTGGCATAGGGTGTCTTTTTTTTTTTTATTTTAATGGTGAGTGTAAATGAGATTATGGACTTTTCTTTATCATAGTCTACAATAAGCAAGGTCTACAAATTCACTGAAAATACGGGAATTCATTTTTGAACCTTTTATTCTGAAATCCCAGCTTTTTGCACTAGTAACTCCCAGATTCAAAGGAAAATGATTCTTTTATTTCAAAAGGCTTTACCTGCCCCCCCCTCCCCAATGTTGAGATTTTTTTTTCTTCCATGTTTCTTTTACAAAAACAGGCTTTCTCCATTCAGCCAGGAGATATATTGACACAGAAGTGTCATGAAAGGGTCAGTCCTGTCTGTTGGAGAAATCTGTCCCTGGTCCAGTTTAATTAGCGTGCAGAGAACTTGAGACACCTGCGCTGGCTCGTTAAAATCAACAGGACTACTGGAAGGTTTAAAGTGAAGTGTGGATTTAGATGCTTGTCTGGATAAAGGAACTGATTCCCCTTTGATATAAATGTTCTATTTCGATACAAGGCAGCAGTCAAATTATTTTAAAAATATTATCTGGATAATTATACTGTAAATCCATAGAAAGATTTAATGATGGGCCATTCTATCTTCCTGTGTTTCATAAGCAGAGAAATAGAACTTTTTCCACTGCATGTACAATTGCTCCACATTAATTTGGGACTGTGTGTGTTATCACTGGGCAGTTGCAGCCAACGAGGCACTTTTGCCCTAACACTTATTTAGCCCACGTAGTATTTCCAGCAAATAGATTAAAAACATGAAGAGCAGCTGAGGAGACAGAGACCAAATCTCTCACGTACTTCCAGGTGTTTGAGCAGTCTGTGGTGTTTTTCTCTCAAACTGTCCTTTCCAAACTCACTGTTCCTAATACCTGTTTTGAAGCCATAGCCCATAAAAGTGTGTGAAGTCCATCAGCGCTATTTCAAAAGCCCCCTCAATAGGCAGTCCCAGTACTTGCTTCGTACCATGTTCTGGAGAGTGATGAATGTCTTCTTACTCTTTTGTGGTTTATTTCTCTTTTTACTTTTTTTCTCCTGCTGTCAAATACTTCGAAATTAAACTTTGCCTCTTTCTAGAACAATTTCCTTTGTGGAATGAGCCCAGCCTCCATTGATTATCACCTCAAGAATCATTTTTAGAAACTCAGTTTCTCAATGAAAAATATTTTTTCCCACCTATAATGTAAAACATCCGAGTCTTCAAATAATAGTTTTCATATTGTTACATATAGTTACATGTTCCCCTGAGAGGCACCATCTTACATAAACGGGAACATCCTGCCATGGAGCTACGAGTAAGCTCACTTCTACAAGTTATTCTCATCTTTACGTTTCCACTTTTAAGTCATTTAAACCGACAGTTTTTACTGGTGGAGATAACAAATAACCCGTAAGTGGCGTTTGTTCCTTTTGTGATTTTCTGTTGTACTTTTATGAGAAAATTGCCTCTCCATACTGCAAGATAAGCAGTATACCCCCTAGCTTTGATTAGGGAAAAGATCTGGCTTTGCATTGCTATACAGCCCTCCTTCCCCACCCGTGAAGTTCAGCCTGCCAATCTCCTCACTGTCAGAAGCATCTGGGACAGGTGAAATTCTTCCATCGTTTTCATTTTCCAGATTGGTCGCTTGCAGTTTTGCGAGCTACGACATCTCTCTGTGGGAGCATCCTTGCGGATTCCTCTGTGCCTGCAGATCTTCATTACTAGAAGCAGCTCTAGGTAGTGGCACAGATAGTTTTGGGGTTTTATCCTGTTGGTTAGAAAAAGCTGTGGAAAAGGTGTGAGATGCAGGGCCAGAAAAGATTATCCTCATTTAGTTCCAAGTCTGACATTACCTTCTGATTTCTACAGCTTATTTTGACTTCTGTAGTCTCATTGCACAGGATTCATCTTGGTACTCTTCATCCTCTAAGAATCCTCTCAGTTTGTATGAAAACAATATGAAAACAAAGGCTTGTTTGCACCCCAGTAGATCGACTTTCATCTGCCTCCTCAGAGCAAGTAATCTCCAACTGCAGATCCCCTTCAGGTCTTTGATGTGTGCCCTGTCTGTTGGGCTACTGGATATAAGAATATATCTGTGTCCGCAGTTTGGAAATTTTCTGTTCAAGTTTCCAAATCAGTTTCAGGAGACAGGCCTATAAATACCTTGCCTGATCCAAAATATTTTTTGCTTTGTTGAAAATCATAAACCAACAACAAAAAAATCAGCTTTAGATTAATCAAATATTGAAGAGAGGATTTTGTGCAACTCTGGAATCAATAGACTAAAATGACTGCAGGTCAAAAACTGGAACCAGTAGCCCATGTACGACACAATGCCTCTTACTGCAAAATCCTCTTTGCAGAGTTTCTCTGGTGTCCTGTCCGCTGTCACACATTGTGTTTGATGATGGTTGTATGTGTTTACCAGGAGCAAAATACTAGGAAGAGAAACATTTTAAAAAATGCTAAATGTCCTTTCTGTAGCTGTGGTCACTCTCTGGTGTGTAGCCAAGATATGGCCTTCCCAACGCCAGCCGTTAGTGATCTCTGCAAAGAACACGTCGGCATTGCGAGCTTGATCCACATCTCACCGAGGTTAATGGGAAGACTTCTCATTGCCTTTGAGATTGGCATTACCACCTAGTGACACCAAGTTATCACAAGCTTTCTGAGAAGCTCAGGACTCGCAGGCAAAGCTGATTCCATTACATTTTCTGTTCCATCTATAGATTATCATATAGACTCCTCCTCTTTGTCACTGGCAGTGACAAACCCCTCTCAACACTTCGTACAGTTCATTTTTTCCTGCATGCAAGTCCTCAGGCTTGTACAGAGCTTTCCAGATAGGATCTTCCCAACGCTTTGTAAAACAGCATTGCTATTTGCCTTGCTTCTGCCAAAAATTGCTTCCCTCTTACATCCAAAGATCGTGGTTGACTTCTCTGAGGCACATACCCCCTTGTAGGCTTGACATCAGAAGCGTGCAGGCTTTTCTCTTCCCTCATTTGCTTCTGTTAGACCCATCATAATTTCTGGCAAAACTTCCTGTTCCTTCTTCTCAGAGATGTGACTCATTCCTGGCTAATTTTAGACTTCTGATGAATAGGTGTCTTCTCGTGCCAGTCGCATAAGCTCTCTGTGCAGCCAAAGGGGGGAGAGAGAGAGGGGATCTTCTGAAAGACAATTCACCCGACCTCTCTGCAGACTTTGGAAGGTGCTTCTTTCCCTAGATGATTGAGGGAGTTGAAAGAACCAGCAGAGACTCATTCCTCCCTTTTAAACAGCTGAAGCGATGTGAAGTTCAGCTGAAGGGATGTGATGCATGGTCTAGCCTCCTTGCTGTGAAAGTCTGAAAGTTTGCACAAGCAGCAGATAGGCAGAAAGGTCCGTGCGAGTCGCCGGGTGTTTCTTCAGCTCAAGCTTCCAAGCTTTTGCTAGTAATAGATTTCCTGATCACACACCTATTGTATGTATCAAAGCATTAAGAATTGGTCCTAAATCCAGATCTTGAGGAACTGCGCTGGTAGCCGCCTTCTACTCCAACAGTCTCCTCTGAGCATGATTTCGTGCTGTCTCTCAATATACCAGCTCCTTTCGATTTTTGCATTCATCTCCATTTTCTCCACTTTTTTCCCATGCCAGTGTTTTGAATCATCCCCCAGAACGCCTGTAACACATGAATCGCGTCGGAATTTTTTGTGTTCAAGTCTGATACAGACCCCAGATCCACTGAGTGCTAACATAGAATTTTTTGGCACTTTCTGAGTTTCCAGCTCGCTGTGCTCCCTGCAGCTGGGGACCGGCTGTGGAAACCCTGCGACGCGAAGAGCAGAAACCCTGAGCCCTCTCACGGAAATGAGTTGTTCTGACCTGGCCGAGTACATCATCGCATGTCCCATCTGACATAGCTCAAAATACAATAACCTCAAGTAGCTCTCCCAAAGTATTGCTATCAAGAGGATAGATGCTGGATTGGTTTTACCTGGTGTCCATCGTGACAACACATGGCCTGATCTGCACAAACGCATGTAGATTTAGAAAACTGCTGCTTCTCGGCTTGGCGCAGGGTGGCACTGACGTGCAGTGCTGCTGAAGTACCCGGGACGGTACCGCAGCCGGTTGCGAACGGGCCTTGGGGAGGCGGCGTGGCCGGGATTTCCACCTGGTAGCCATATATCATCTAACTAATGAGCCACTGAAGTGTTTAATAACCCTGCTGAGAAAATGAAACTTTTACACAGTAAATCCATGCTGGGGCTGCTCTGAGTTACACCTGATCCGTATTGGCATCTTCTGCCTCTCGCGGCCCCGGTTCCAAGGTTTCCTCTTTTTTACTTGTGAGATTCCCGCTGAGTTGGAGAACATTAGAAACCAAAGCGATTTTAATTGAATTAGCTACTCATTTGCATAAATTAGTTTACCTACTTAGCTTGTCAACCTTCTGCGTCCAGAGTTCTCTTCGAGAGGTCTACTTGGTCTTTTTAATGTCCTTGGTGGGGAGAGGGCTCAACTGTTGTGCTAATTACGCATTACCTTGGCAAGTGGTCACTGCTATAAAACATTTGCTGAAGAAGTTGAAATACGCAGCTATGCATGAGGAAAATTTTCTCAGCTTCATTTTAGTTATGAGCGTTACGATTTGCCCGTTGCTTTTGTGAGCTAAAGGGCAAAAAGATGCACAAACTGAACTTACTAATCATCATTACGGCTTCTCATTAACAACATCCGGGAGGGAACATCTGTCTTCGTGCAGAAAAGTGGGTCTTTAATTCCAATTACTGCAATTAATGAGTTACATATGAGAAAAATGTTTTTTACCACAGGATTGAGAGGATTACAGGAGCAACATACTCTGCATTTCACATGAGCTCCTCACCACCACATCAAATATCTACTTCTTCACAAGCCCGTGAAAATCAAACCAGTCGCAACACGAGGTCGCTTGTGTTAAAAAAGCCTATTTGGGTCCACTAATCAATAAACGGCACGGGTGCAACTTTCTGCGGTGGCTGTATCCTGCTATTTCTTCTTCACGTCACGGTGCTATCCCAGGATGCAACCCAGCTTCCCTCGAGCTGGAATTGGATAAGCCTCCCGTGCGCAGGGCGCGCGGCCGCGGCTGGAGTAGGAGGAATGCCACCGCTGCGCGCCGCGGGGCCGCGGGGCTCTGCCTTTCTTCGCTGAGCGCTGCGGGTGTTCCCCAAGCACGGGGGGAAGCAGCGTTGAGGGGCTACAGTCTGTGCTCCAGGCAGCTGAGGGTCAGTTCGCCCGTGACGCTACCTTCTTCGCTTCATTCTTTGGAGTCGGGCTCTTGCATTCCCCTGTGGTCCTGTGGCATGTAGCTGCTGGGGGCATGTTTCGAGTGCCGGCGTCTGGCTCTTCTCCCAAACCTGTGCTCAGCATCCGCGGTCGTGCCATCCCTCAGGTCTTAGGGTGCTTGTACCAATGCCAATGAGGAAACGTATTTTTTGTTTGCTTTGGAGATAACAGAGCATTAAAAGGCCAAAAAAGAAAGGGGGGGTGGGGGGGCGAGCACACTTCTTTTGGAAATACACTTTTTTATGAAGAAATGGAAGTGAAAAACATTTCCTGTTTTTTAAAAATTGATTTGAATGTGCAGCGCTCAGAAGATTGAATCTCTGGGGATAGCTGTGTCTTCTACTCGTACTCTGAGATACAGGGAAGTTTGAAGGCCCAGTTATTAAAGAATTCTTTTGGCTATTAAACTGGAGCTGGAAGAGTGAGGGTGTCTTTGTGGCAATCTCTTTTAGCTTGTATTGAGCTTTCACACGTTCATAGCTTCAGCTAAACGGGAGTTATCTGCGATACTCAGCCTCACAGAAAGGGTGTCTGCGCGTCTCTCCTCCTCTGCCCCCGTCTTGCAGCTCTTGACTGGATCTTACTTTTTGGCAACTGGATTTCAGGAGGGATTTTGTTCTCTCTTCTGCTCCATTGTGTTTTCTCTGCCTTAAACTAATTAAAAACGTAAACACAATTCTTCAAAATACAAGAAAGTGAATCTGCAAGTCTTGTCTCCTGGCTACTTGCTGGAGCTGTAAGGGTACGGAGAGCTGTCACGGCTGCAGTGATTTAGTGGGATTTGGGGAGCGAGAGCCGTGGCTGCTCCAGCTGCAGCAGCCACCCGCCTTCCTGCGCTGGAGTTACTCTCCAGGCAGTGCTGCGCCAGGCTCGGGAGCGTTGCTTTCGTGATACCTGTGTGATCTATAGGAAAAGAGAGGTAATCAGGTGGGAATCTAGTGATGACAAAAACAAATGGGTGTTTAGACTGAAGATTCATGAAAAGATGGTTTGGTTTTGCATGGAAACTGGGTGGGATTCTGATCTGAGACATGGATTTCGGAGTGAGCCTGTGTGTGTCCCATGTGGATGGAGACATCTCCCATGCTCCTGGTGCCTGTGTCTCGGCTCCAGAGCCACGGGCATCCTCATACAAACCTGTCCTGTGGCTCACCCTTGGGACACCCCTTCCTCTGTGCACATTTTATGGCTGGAGTGTCTCAAGCCCTATTTTTCTCATTCTGGGTCCAATTCTGATGCAATGGCCAATAGCCTACATGACTTACTGAGACTGATGCCTTTTGATACCTCTAATAAGCACAATCAGCTACTAAAGTGATGGCTGTTGTTACTATCGTTAGTATGGCACACATTTTCTTAATAGAAAAAGGCAGGGAACTTGCTGAAAGTCATAATGGAGGAAGTAGATAGAAAAAACCTATTTATGATTCGTTGTCTTGATTTCAATGGGAGTCAAATGAGCAGAATGAAAGTTACGCCCAAGTCCCATGGGAGATGGAAACCTGCCCTGTGAGACTCCAAAATGAGCCCCTGTGCCAGAGGGGATCTGCTGTTACCCGGTGGGCATGGCTGGGGGATCGGACACTCCCTGGTACTTGATTGCCCCTGCCATGCAAGTGTCAGTCTGGAGATGGCATATTTAAAGATAAGAACAGGAAAATTGCCTTAGGGCACAAGTAGGCATCAAGGTGGTTTAATGTCGATAGAGAGAAAGTGGGAAGAATAAATTTTGGGGACCTAGGTGGCTGGAGGAGGTGCCAAAGACCCTCACTGGAATGAGTTTGGCCTTAGGCAGGTCGTAGGGTTGTTTAAGCCGTAGCTTCAGGAGGAGCAGGAAAGCAAGCTTGAAATTGCTGTCCCCATTTTTGGCCTTGAATCTATGATGCGTGAGATACATGATCTCAGTTTGGCTTTGTATGGCAACTTTAATTCTAAAACTACCCCAGTGTACTTAAAATCAACGTCTTCTGTGCCTCTATTTCAACTCGCAGCCCTTGCCTTGCCAGCAGTGTCTTGCATAGAGCCAAGGATCTTGTGCTGAGTGGAGGCATATTGTCCAGGACGATGGTTTTATACTTTGACGTTTTAAATCATTAAAAGAGACATAGAACTTTTTATTTCCTCTGGAAGAGAGCTGAGACATCTCAATTGATGCATCTTTAAAGAGCAGCACTTCAAACTGTGCTGTGGCTGACACCTCTTTTGCCAAGCAGCAGCACTGCAGCTCAGTGCGGTGGGCAAGAGGAGTTTTAGCAGAGCTGCTTAAAAGGGAAATCCCTTTCTGTCAAAAAAATAAACCTATTTTGATTTTGTTTCACCCTCCTTCCAAGCTGGGATAAAAAGTCAGAAAGAAATTTTTTTTTTTTTTTGAGAGAGAAAGTTGAAATACAATTTTTATTTTAGTTTGCTCAGTGATCCAGCTGGAGGGCTGCTGTCAGGTTGAGGGACGTAGGAACAAAAAAGGAGGAGACCCATGGAAATAACTGCTATCCCCTCAGCCTGGCCACTGCCCTCTGCTCTTTGGTCTCACTTTCTCCCCCAAACACAACATCGAACTGACTGTTCCCTGCCAGGCAGGGTCCGTGGAGCTCAGGTTTTCATTATCTTCCCAGAGTACCTGGTTTGTAGGTATTTTTCCCAGGAAAACTGAAGTTTCCGTGTGCAAACTTCTGTTTTTGCAAAAGAGCACGCTGCATCAAAAAGTAATGTCAACAGACAATTGTAAACCTGCTGCGACTGTGAGTCCTCTTCTGGGAGCAAAGCTCATGAAATACAACGGAAGAGTTTTTAGAAAGTGGTCTTGTTGGCTCTGGTGTTCGTCAAGGAAGAAGTAGCGTCTGTGGGGGACTGTACATTTACAACTGCAAACACAAGCAGCAATGGTAAAACCAGCTGCATTTTGCCTATAATTCCCAAATTTCACTGCAATCCCCATTTTCATACCTACAGGTTCTTAATGTGACTTTTGTTTCTTCTTCCAGGGCCTAACCTCCCCAAGGCTCAGGTTAAAACAGCATCCCTTGGCTTAGCAGGAAAAGCCAGGTCACCTCTGCTGCCCGTCTCAGTGCCCACGGCCCCGGAGGTCGCAGAGGAGGGACACAAGCAGACGGAGGACTCCGCGAACGTAAGAACCATCTTTCAGAGCCAGCCTTCTTGCAAGGCTCATCACCGTCGAGTTACATTCCCTAATCCCCAACCTACACATTAATTTTTAGATAACGGTCTGTCCCTCCTTACCCGCGGTATTACGCTGCAGCTGATCGCTATTAGAAAGCCAGTAAAAAGCTCTGGCAGCCAGTAGAACTTTTCTGTTGGCTTTAATGGACTTTGGAATGTGTAATACAGGGGAGAAGCGAGTGCTTAAATTCTGTGTTAATATTATCCACGGGACGACTCACACAGCCTCTCCTGAGCGCCCTGAGATATTAGGAGAAGGGGGGGGGGGGGGTGAGAAGTGCGATAAGGGAAGAAAATAATTTTGGCAGGGAAAAAGGAGTATATAGTAATACCAGATAATGGTGAGAAAAATAACACTGAAGGAGTAGATAAGTGAAACTGAAAAGATGGTGAAATTAGAATAATCTTTTCATTCCTATTAAGACTGTCTTATAGAAAGGTCCCACATGATCCGGAAGATGACACAGTGCAAAAGAAAAAGAATAAGGAGAAAACGGAATATGTTAAATACATGTTGTATATCACCTCTTTTCATCTACTTGCACAGGAGAATTCTTTGCTAGGCACTATAGCAGTGATTTGTCCAGCACTTTGTTTGTGAATCCGTTTACGTTTTCAGCCTGGCTGAAGGGAAAGAGAGAAGATTTGCTCTAGACATGGCCATGGAGGGTTTGAGTCTGCTGGCTGATGAATGCAGGACAGCAGGGTTTGATTTCTGCTTGTCATTGTGCAGAGCATAAAAATACACTTCTGCACAGAGTTGCAGAAGGATTCTCATGTTTTGCTGGGAAAAGGGGACACAGGACAATGTAAGAGACATGGAATCTCCTACTGGGAGGGAAATGGGAAGGGCAATGCCCTCCATGGTAAAATTGCTGGCATAAGGTGTAATTTAACACAGGACATTTGATAACACAAAGTGTGATTTCAGCTCTCAGTACCTTATTTTATCACAGAAGCACGATTTAGCTCCCAGGAGAGACACCGCTCAAAGCTCCACAAGTGCGAGGGCAGTTACAGGCAATACCGGTGCAGGCAACAAGCTCATGGGGTGGTCAGAATTTGAGGAGAAAGGCTAAAATTGGGGGATTTTTTTTTTTTTTTTTTATTAAGCTTGACTCTGCGGGGGCTCTTAGAAGCTAGGTGCCTGCTCCATCCCACCTCAGGGACTGCAGGGCTTATACAGCACTTTCAGATCTTTTACTTGGTAAAACCCACGCAAATGCCTAATGTTTGAGCTCCCTCTCAATGGTGAGCATTTGATCTCTCTGCTGGGTGCTAAAAAATGTTTTCATAGTCCCCCCAAGCATGAACACATGTGACGTAAGGGAGGGAGCTGGGGAAATGGGGACTCGGGGAAGGGTCGCTACCATTGAATATTGCTCTAGCGTGGTCACCTCCGGCTTTCAGCTGCCGTGTTGAGCCCAGAGAGGCCGTGCTAGCCAGCCTGTAAGCGTCAGCCCGTCCGTGAGCGCCGCAGGTCCCTGAGGACCGCGCAGGGAAGGTGTCCTGGTGGGGGGGCTCCGGGACGTCCCTGCCATGGGCCATGTCCCAGGCTCTGTGCAGGGGCCTTTCGGTTGCCATCCCGCTGCCCGCTTATCTGTGCGCGTTTGTTCACTCGCAGGTTTATGAGCAGGACGATCTGAGTGAACAGATGGCCAGTTTGGAGGGGCTAATGAAGCAACTCAATGCTATCACAGGCTCAGCCTTCTAACAGCTCTTGATGAAGCGATAATTATCCCGGAGCATTGCAGCGTACCAGGATTTCACGCATACCACCCACGTACACCACTCCATAAAACCATGTTGTTCCCAGTACCACCCCTTCAGCGCAAGGAAGATTCCTGCAAAGTCCTAAAGGGAATGATAAAAAGAAGAAAAAGGAAAGAAGAATAATGGAGATGTTACAGAACTGTAGAGCTGGCATCTCAAGTGATGAAAGCGTGGCAAGGCAAATGACATCATCACTGCGGAGTCGTAGCTGATGCCACTGGATTGCTCATTTTGATCTACTAGTCTTCGTAGAGCTCAAGTTGTCATGACTAACTCACATTTTACTTCGTAGAGGTTTGTAGCTCTTTGTATAGATCTAGTCTTACCTCATGCAAGTATGTTTTTAAACATAGACCATGCCGTTAATGAGGCAGTGTTGTAGGTCACTCATTTTTTTTTAATACGTAATTACTGACTACAAAAACACCCATAGCAAATAATCACACCACCACACCAGAAATTCGGAAATTTTCCCAACAGCACAAAATGAAAAGAGAAATTACTCATTTCTTTTGTCGTCTCCGTCACTCATCTCGCACACGTGGTGGGGATTAGCGAGTTGCTGTAAAATTCAGGCATTTTAGCAAGTGTTTGTAAATCCTCCCATAGTTAATGTTTTATGTATGGCAAACAGAGAACCAGGAATGTACGACAAAAAAAAAAAGAGGGAAAAAAAAAAGCCTGCATTGGTGACCTGCTGCCAGCCAGCTGGTGTACACTTGCAAAAAGAGGACATAATACGCAGTCTTCTCTGACAAGCAGTCATTACGTGCTCAAGCTTGTAATAAAACACGTCTGCGTATGGGCGGCCTTTGTGCCAGACCGCCCTGTGACGACATTGGGAAGCGCTGCTGGATCCACCGCGAGCCGAAGCAGAGGGAAAAATGGAGCTGAAGTTTCCCTGAGCCTTTCCCATCCATCCCGCATCCCCCGGGACGGCTCCGCTCCGAGGACCCGTCTCCCCTGGGATGACGGTGGGCAGAGGATGAGGAAGGCAAAGGGGTGGCAGGCACTGGGTGCTTCCTGCGGGCAGGACACAAGCCTGGGGGAGAACCACGGAGGCCAGTACCTAAGTAAATAACTGATAAATTAATTAAGAGGGCTCTTCTGCAAGCGTAATATCCCCTGGTTGAGGTCGGCAGTACTCCAGGAGAACAGCGAGCAAGGAGCGGAGAGCAGCCCGACACAGCGAGCCGTCTTCAGGGATTCCCTCTCCCTCTTCTCCCGGTGCTTTAGCTGCACGTTACAGTGTTTATTGACAGCGATAACTGGTTGAATTGACTAAATTTTGTGTGCATACATTTTATTGCTAAATTTTCAGTTGCATTCAGCGTTAATCCCTGTTTATGCAGCTGAATCACCAAAAGGGAACTAATTTGCATGTTTATCAGTTAGGAGGCTGCAAAACCCAATAAGAGAGTTTCAGATGAATTATTCCATTCAGCTCTGCCTTTGATTTCAAGCTTGAGTGGGTCATAATTTTAAAAGAGCATGGAAAGGATAGGATCTTTACAACCTAATAGCTCCTTTTATTAGGTGGGTAATTATATGTGAATCTCCGAATAAAATATTTTGAGTAAAATGGCACTGCCACAGAAGTAATAATTCAGATTATTTTCTACGGCCCTGTGGTGGAAAGGAAATCAGATGTCAAGGAGGAACTCAAATGCTTCATTAGGAACTCTAGTGTGTTTGTAAAAATGCTCCTTTGAAAATGCCTTGTTATTCAATTTACTAAGATTTTTAATGAAATATTTTTCGAGAGCGAGGAAATCTTGTTTGCATGGGAGGCTGAGCTTTCCAGTTCTGAAAGATTTGTAGCCAAAAACCTCTACTAAAAATAAAATGCACAAATCTTTCCCGATGAAAACCCAGCTCAGCTCTTAGAACCTATAAAATCACTACCTCCATTTTAACTCGCAGAAAGAAGGCTTAATGCTGCTTTTAAATAGCTCCCCGTCCATATTTGCTGAGATTGACATTGTTGAAATAGGAACATAAGGTCAAATCTGTCTCTCACTTACCATTTACGAAATATCTCTTACCCTGGATTTGCAGCAGGATAGCTGGGAACAGAAACGGCCCCCAGGACTTTAAAGAGCAGCACTGCACCTTTTTAATCATGGAATGCTAATCCGGGACCAAGTGTGCAACAGCCCCAAATTGCCTAAAATAAGACGAGCCACAAAGAGGTTTGCGAGTTGGATTTTGTTTGTTTCGGACACAAGCGTTGTAGCCCCCAGGCGCTTTGGTATTGATCAGCCTCTTCGCTTTGTTCAGGCGTCTCTCTCTGACCGAAGCGCTAAGCCCCTGAAGTCTGCCGATGGAGCTGGTGCTCCGCGAGCACGGCCTTTCTTCTGCCTTTCGAAGCGTATCTGTTTTCAGGCTCAGCCCACTTAAATCAACAACGCTCGTAGACCAAGGCCAAGGTCCACGCCGAACCAAGTCCTCATGTACTCTGTCCATGGGAAGGAGCAACTCTACTGGCTCAGCCCAAGCAAGACACAGCCGCTCCCCCTCCTTCTAAATAAAGTAGTAAGAGATTTCTGCGTTGATTTAAGTTCAGCATTTGTCAGTAAAACTAAGTTATTCCATATAAACACTGAGTTTTGGGAGTTTTGTTGTTAGTTTATTGTTTTTTAATTTTCCTTCAGCTGTACCCTTCACCTCCCCTGAGCTACATGACACTGAATTTGGGTGTCGTTGTCCTAAGGAGCCTTGGGGACATTCCCAACCTTCATTCGAGGATGATTTTAGTACGATTCCTAACTAATTAGTAAGCAGGCATTTCTTTTAAAAATTTCAGCTTATGTGTGAACTACACAACTTGCAAAACTCAAATGTTTTAGCACAAAATTTCCACACTGTATTTTGCTGATGCTCTATTTGTTTGCAGTCAGCTTGGCTGAGAATTTCTTTGGATTTCGACAAATTCCTCAGCTGTCAGAATATTTATAGCCCGTGACTATCTCAGCCATGGACACTCCCAGAAAAATGTAATGAGAAATCTGTCAATGCATGACGGGCTTGTGAAGCTTGATGTTACCATGGAAGATCATTACCCATTCAATACAACAGGGCTGCCATAAACAGATGGAAAAAAAATCCAACAGCCAAAGAAAGATACATTTTTTTCCTTTCTTTCCCCCTCCCCCTTTTTTCTTTTTGCTTCAAGACCTGAAAGTGGAGCCATATCAATGGTTCAAAAGGCTGAGAGCTCCCTGGCTCAACGGCTTTGTCTGTGGACTGCTTAGATGTTCACTTCTGGGGAAACGGTTCAGTCACTTTGATAAGCTGTTTAATTTTTGGAACGGGGAGGATAATCTGCTGCTTGTTCTTGCGTATGATCTTGATAACGTCATGATTTGGGGCTGCACATAGATACTGCCAAAATTTTGCCATAGGGTTTGTGGTGTCACTTCTCAGGGAGCAAGGACCATCATATCCCCTATACTGGCCTGGCTGTTTGTGCACCCTCACATTTGGGAACCGGCGATTCCCAACTAAAAGGCAGCCAGAAACTGGAGAAGCACAAAGATAGTCACGTAGGTCCGAGCAGGATTGCCCACTCCAGGGTTTCCCGGCAGGTTTGCAAATGCTTTGAAAGCTGTTCGTGCTCTGCCACGGCACCCAGCCCACCACCAGCGGCACCGCCTGTCCCAGCCGCTCTGGCAGCTTCGCACTGGCAGCGAAGGAAGCCTCAGCCGCGGGGCTCCTGTGCGGCTTGGGACGACGCGTGTCGGGTGCTGCAGTGAGGTTCTGCTGCAAAGGGGCTGCTCTTCGCCTCGCCACTCCACCTGCCTCTCTCGCAGGAGCTCTGCCTTTAGTTCTTACAGGAGCATCTTTCCACCGCCCCCTCCCAGAGCCAGCTCTTTAAAAACCGGCTTAGGTAGGATGCTGCGTGTCTGGCCTGATTCCCTCCTTGACATTTTTAAAGAGTAGATGATTTTTAAAAACCTTTCTCCAGAGCTTCTGGGCACGTTCGCAGTGCATGTTCGCTCGCTCTGACGTCTTCTGCCAAAACACGCAACGCAACCCAGAAAACACCAGGCAAAAGGATGGCAGGGCTTGTTCACGCATGGAAGGACGGGAGCGAGTTAACAGCGAGGCCGTCTCGGTCCTTCCAGCCCTTGGGAAGCGTCAGTGTTTTCTCCTACAGTCGGAACTGATGGTGTAATTCCTGCTGTAGCTCGCCGAGGGTCCTTTCCCAGGACACCCTCCCAGCTGGCACCTAAGGCTGAATCCTGCAACTCCGTACGCAGACGCTCGCCCGCGCTGCGCGAGGAGGCGCGGACCGCCTTCCGCCGCAGCGGTGGCGAAACCAGGCGCAGACGTTTGGCGGGGGAGAGCTGGCAGCCCCACCGAGCCGCTCGTGAAACCCCGCCGCAGGCGTGGGTAAGGGAAGCGCTCTGCAGGCAGCGCCAGCGGGAGGCAGGCGGCAGCGAATCTGCAACCCCCTCGGCCTCGTTTCTGAGATGGGTGCCTGGAAGCTGGCTGGAAGAAGGTTTTTTTTAAAAAAAATCACGGCTTGTAGGTGTTCGGAGACTGTTTTTCCTGTCGGCTGTTATTCCCTGCGTCCCCCTTAGCTGCTCAGTGTCCTGTCTGGTGTCGAACTGGGTTCTCGGAGGCTCCATGACCTTTTTTTTTAACGTTCTCAGCAAAAGGCATTGAACGCATCCTCATTCTGGTCTGGCTTGGCTGGAGAACACAACAGGGCCCTGGCCTCGCGAGGCGGCCAGAGCCCGCGTGCGTCCGAGCGCGAGGAGGCCACGTCGGTAGGAGAAGGAACGAGGCTGTTTTTATTCTTGTAAAATAGACTCGGCAATTCCTACGTTTGCGAATTGCCACCGTGTTTGGGATGGGGCGGTTGGGGGGGAGGGTGTACTTTTTATAAGTAATATTTAATTTATTATTTAGAGTGTTTTCTTTTGGATAATTTATGATACGAGGGATACCTGGCTGGAAACCTAGAGCAGGCTGTTAAAGCTGCAGTGTGCCCATGTCCCCGTGTGCTGGGCTCTGGCCCTGCATTGCGCACCCCAAGCGTGAGGATTCGGGAGGGTCGGGCAGCGGGACCGTGCCTCCGGGTCACCGGTCACCACGACTGTCACGCACACCCCACGGCTGCTGTGAAGCGCCGGCTCCAGCCTGCTAATTCAATGTCCTGGCACTGGTGAATGCCGTTTAAAGGGCTTTGCAAGGTAATTCAAAAATTCTTAGCATACTAGTGATATGTTTATCTGGTAGAAATGGGTTATACTACAGCTTTAACTAGCCTTAGTTTAAAAAAGAAATTAAAATCTTGTTGTTACAAAAGGCCTAAAGATGGCATTTTGAGCCTATAAACAGTTTCTTTAAATTGTCAGACTCTAGCATTGTTAACCAAATTAGAATAGTGACTGCAATATTTAAGTGTAAATCTTGTTCTATGAGAAAGGAAACTTGCTTACAGTTTAAAAAGAAATGACTGTTTCTACACACAATCTTGTATACTACTACATGAAGAAAAAGGGGGTTTTGTAATGCACTGTAGAACAGTCTCATATTCATTTTTTATAGAAATGTTATTCCGATGGTGCATTTTTTTGTTTAATAAATAAAGTTTTGATACAAATTCTCTCTCTTTGCCTGGTACGTTGTACGACAAGCACTGGGCATCCGTCTCCGCATCCCAGGGCATCCCTGCATCTCCTGCCCCAGTGCCTCCTTGCCGGCGGCATCTGCTGGCTCCATCCCTTCTGCATTGCCCCCTTTCTCCCACCCAAGCCCCGGGTAAATGCAATTTGCAATTTTGGGATCAATTTAAGGTGAGTATCGGGGTACGCTCTGGATGCTGCAGGAGCTGTGTCGATTTGTCCCCAAATCACTGGGGACAAGGCATTGGAATGTCCCAAGCCATTGGAGCAGAAGAAGAAGAAGTCTTGTTGCGTAGGAAAACATGATGCTACCATGCAAATGGTTGTCCGGGAAGGTAATTTCACACACTTGGGAGTCGGCTCTGTATGGGCAGAGAAAAGTCACGCAGGGGTTGGCTCACCGGTCCCACCAGCACGTGGGGTGCTAAAGCAGCCGTGGCAGCTGTGGCTGCTTGGCAGCAGCTCGGCCCTCGGCCGTGCCCGGGCTGTGCTGCACCCCCGGGATTGTTGAGGTCCAGCACTGTTGATGATCTTGAATTGGGCACTAGAGGTTTCCAAGATGTCCCTCCAGCTATTCTCTTTCGCAAACTGTTTTCAGTCTCCCTGTGGTGAGCAGCCGGAATTTGGATTTACTTTTGTTCTCATCGCACCTTGATCCTGCTGTTGTTTCCCGGTGATTGCTGAGCCTCTCTGCCCTGCCTTCCACAGGCATCATGAGTTAGTAGTAAAGTTACCTAAAACAGTGTTGGGTGATGTGAGCAGCCTCAAAACACATTCGTGCTGAGCTCAAAGCACTCAGCACATGGATTCTTATAGCTGTCTTACCCAGCAGCTGCCCACGAGCACCCGCAGGAGCCAGCAGCCAAGAGAGACGGCGCTGCCAGCATCTCCTCTGACCCGTAGCCCGAGGACTGCACACGGCAGACAGTGTTCTGTTTGGTGGTCCCCAAACATCTGAGTTCTCCAGACTCTGATGGGCAGCTAAGGCGGCCGGTTCGGTCTCCCATTACGATTTACAGCCTTCTTCCCCCTTACGCCCCATCGTTGTTGTTGCGGTTGCTGTTTCTCCTTTACCGGAGTGCCCTCATGCTTTTCTGCCAGGGTCACGGGCGTTCTCGTTGCTACGCCGGCCTGGCACCGGCTGCAGCCGACTGACCCGAAATGCATCGGCTGCTCAGGTGTCCAGGTGTTGCCCTGCGATCAGTTTGCGATGAGGACTAGGTGGGAAGGGCGCATTTTCCCCGAACCCACCCATCTCTCGCTTTCCCGTACGGGTGCTGAGAAGGGGTGGCTTCTCATCTGACCAGAGGAGACAGAGTCAAGTCCGTATTCTGGATAAAACACAGTTAGAGGAACTCTTTGACCTGTGCGAGGTCTGAGGAGCTGGTGCCCACCGCTGCACCCCCGTGGCCAGTGTTGCACCCTCCTTGGTATCTCTGCCTTGATGTTGAACATGAGGGTGCTTCTGCTGGGAAGCAAACTCCCCAGGGTGCCCCTATTGATTCTTTCAGACGATGCCGAATTCTCATCTAGTTTGGAAGATTTGGGGTAAAAAGTGAACGTTTGGGTAAAGTGAACATTTCAAGTGGTATTTTCCCCAACATTCTCAACTTTTAGGGCTGCATAACAAAATACGATTCTGTGGAAGGAATTTCTTTTCCTCTCGTGCTGTTTGCTCTTTCAAGGTCTTGTCCAAAGAAAGCAGCGTCGTTTACGGCGCCAGAGCTTTTATGTTTCTTTCTAAAAATTAATACCACTTTATGGACGCTGAAGCCCTTTTTATGTTCTCAACACGACCTTTTTCAATATCAAAACTACTTTTATTTCTAAACTCCAAGCGGTGGCAGGTGCCAAATCATCACATCAAAACGAGTGGGAGGACTTTTGTGTTTGAAGACTGAGATGCAAAGAGAAATAAGCAGCTATCGCTGAAGTTAGGTAAGGGTATTAATCCCGCTTTTGAAGCAAGTCCAAACCTGGAGGCTTTGTACACCTGCGGCGGTGAGGGCGTCAGAGGCACTTCCGACGTGCTCGCCCGCTGCCCACCCGGCTGGGACCAGGCACTGGGGACCGGGGACCAGGGACCCCGGGGCCGTGCTCAGCTCGGCACGCGGACGGAAGGCGGCCGGGGGCACGCCACCTGCGCTGCGGCACTCGGGGTCGGTGCAAGCATCTCCACAAGCCACTTGTGCTTTCCTCCCCAGGCTTGGTTTTGATGCCAAGGAGGAGGGCAGCAGGGCCGAGCGCGGGAGCAGCTGGAGGGAGATGCGTCATTTTGATGAGGTCAGACTTTTCGTATTTCCAGATTTAAATTTAGGGAAAGGGGGATATTAATTTAATTTTTCCTTCAAGAATTATTACTGCATTTTCGAACATACTGCAAGATGAACATCAAAACTGAACTGAAAGCTCAGAATACTGTTCCAAGGACCCCAAATGCCAGCTCTGGGGGCTTTACCAGAGTCCTCTTTAGGAACAGGCTTCAATGCATCACTACACCTCTCTAAGGAAGTTCTTCTCTTTTAAAAGCAGTTGGTTTCCCTGAGCCAAGGCGGCATGATGGTTGGACTTGATGATCTTAAAGGTCTTTTCCAGCCTTAATGATTCTGTGATTCTGACAGAGCCTCGAAGTCGCAGCAGGATCTGACTGCCCTTCTGCTGAAGTCTTGAGCCACAGTGCCGTTTACAAGGTGCATTATAAAAATGGTCATTGTTTTTTCCTTTCAAACGTCACAAACTGTTGATTTGAGGCCATCCAAGCATTTCACTGAAACATATTTTATTTTACAGAAGCAGCTCAGGAAATTATCACAGTGTTTTATTTCAATCTTGTTTCAATGTGGCAAAGTATTTGGCTGTGCTATAAATATTTTGACTTTTTTTCATGTATCATGCTTTAAAGCTACATATGTTTTAGCTGATATTATAATGCAAAAGTCCAGATGTAAAAGTCAGAAGAAAATGTTCTGACTTTGCTGAAATATAATGTGAGTAAATCAAATACCCTCACAATATTTCCTTTTAAAGAAATCTATGAATTTTTCACCCTGGTTTGGGATGAAACCAGGTTTTGGCTCCATTGTGGAGTAGCAGTTCAACTTGCCGGCAGTCTTAAACCAATACGCTTTGCTACGTCTGCTGTTGCTGGCGCCGCAGGCAAGACAGTCCATATGTAGCAACCAAGCAAAAAGCAAAAAACCTTCCTGGCATATTGTGGTACCCCTGGTTTGGTGGCATGTTCCGCTATTCAACCAAACACCTGCAGATACCTGGGCTTCATCCTGAGACCCCAGACATCACTTGGATGGGAGGTGGTGTGCCCTGGTTCACAGAATCACAGAATCACAGAATCATTAAGGCTGGAAAAGACCTTTAAGGTCATCAAGTCCAGCCATCAACCCAACACCACCATGCCCGCTAAACCATGTCCCAAAGTGCCACGTCTACACGTTCTTTGGACACCCCCAGTGATGGTGACTCCACCACCTCCCTGGGCAGCCGGTTCCAATGCCTGACCAGGTCGGTCAATGGGCCAGAAATGGTTGGGGGTGAAGCTCCAAGCAGAGCTGCAGATTGAGTTTCCTTATACTTGGACAACTCCCGTGCTCTCCCTTCCATAGAAATCCAGCTGACCTGGCTGATTGATTGCGGTCCCTCAGACCACAATGAGATACAGTGCAGTTTTCTCTCATGAGCTGTAAGCCTGCTTTGGGCCTGGTGGGAACAAGGTTCTTCCTGTACTTGGAGAATTTATCCGTTTCTTGAAGTCTGCATGCCCGTGCTTTCAACAGGCAGGGGTGCCAGCTCTGGGAGCCCACCAGCCGCTCTGCACCCTCTCCCCCTTGTCTGGGACCAGGGGAAGGGGCAGCCATCAACTGCACGTGTCTTGCCATGTGGGAATCAATGCAGTTGCCGTTCTCACCCTCCAAGCAACCCAAGAGTGCAGCCAGAGCAAGCGGATCAAGCGGTGCCCGTGCGCTGTCTGTAAAGGACTGCTTGGAGGGTGCTGGTGGGGTCAGGAGCGGGACCGCGGCACGTGGCCTCGGGCGGTGCCGTGGGTGGCAGGATTCGCTAACGTGCATGGTGGGAAATACATGACAAATGTCTACTTTAAGGCCCAAACACATCAGCAGAGACATGGTGGCACGGGAAGGCGGAGACCCTGAGCGCTGTTCTCCGTGTTGCGTTAAATCCCTGGTTGCTTTGCTCTCTACTTTTGCCTCAGAGGAACTTGCCAACAAAGCCGCTTCTTGCTGAGAAATGGGGGTTCACGTGCACGGAGTTCCAGTCAAAACCAGGCAGAGAAAGGCGAGAAAGGCAACGGGCGCGTTGCAGACACCCGCTCTCGCTGTGGGAGACCAACCCAGGCCTCGCGTCGGGCTGCGCACGGCTCTGCGGGCTCCCCGCGGGGTGTGCAGGGCACTCAGCTGCCCCGTAGCCCCCCGGGCTCTGATCACCACCCCCCAGCTACCCCCCTCTCGTCGCCTCCTTTTCCATGAAAAACTTCCGAGGCAGAGTGGGACCAACTATAAAATCATGAAAATGTTCGTAAGAAAAGGAAAGTGCTAGTTAACATATATGTTAATTTTAAGTGTCTGCATGTAATTTGAAAGAAGTAATGGTTTATCTGATTTAACAAATTACACCCTTTCTCAGATCTGGAATGAAATGCTGGTTCTTTATTTGGGCAATAACGAACTTAATTTATAATGTTTGAACCATACAAGAAAAAAAAAAAGGTAGGCATGAAAAATTCAGTATCGCTTTATGATGACAATGTGCTACCCGGCCTCCCGGCACGCTGCGCCAGACATGAATATTTTAGTAACCGAGAAGGAGCAGCGTGAGCTGGAAGCATAATAATGGGTGTAGCCTAAGGGAACTGGGGGTGTTCAGTCTGCAGAAGAGGAGGCTGAGGGGAGCCCTCATCACTCCCTACAACTACCTGAAAGGGGGTTGTGGTGACGAGGGTGTTGGTCTCTTCTCCCAAGTAACCAGCGATAAGACGAGAGGAAACGGCCTCAAGTTGCACCAGGGGAGGTTTAGACTGGAGGTTAGAAAAAATTTCTTTACGGAGAGAGTGGTCAAGCACTGGAACAGGCTGCCCAGGGAGGTGGTGGAGTCACCATCACTGGAAGTGTTCAAAAAACATGGGGCTGTGGCAGTTTGGGACATGGTTTAATGGACATGGGTTGGCGGTTGGACTTGATGGCGTTAAAGGTCCTTTCCAACCTCAATGATTCTGTGATTCTGTGATTCTCATCACATCTTTTAGTGCCGGCATGGGAGGATGGCTCCGCTCACTGGAGCAGGGCCTGAGAGGGCACCTGCAAGAGGCTGCGATGGGGGATGCACTGGCAGCCCCTTCCCAGAGGATGGTGTCCCCAGCACTGCTCTGCTGCACCATGGATGGAGACATGGTACAAGAGCAATGGTGGCCTTCGCACAACAAACTGCTCTGGTCCAGCTCTCTTTGCAGATCTTGCACTGAGCTGCAATTTCCCCAAATAAGCAAGAAGAGGTGTTTTGCCTTCCCTAAGACACTGTTTTGTCGACGTGGTGTGACACGCTACGGCCACCAGCTTTGGTCACTGCCCATACCAGGGTGCTGCCATCACCTTTGTAGCCCGTAGTTGTCCCCAACTCCTGTGTCAGTGCAAAGCCACCGAGAGCAGAGCATGTCCCCTCCTGGTATGGGTGAGACCAAGGTGGGCACCCAGGGCCTGGTGGGACAGTTCACCTTCCCATGGCTCAGGTGCTTGAGGCTAAGCACGTGCTGAAGGGGAGCCCGAGAATTCAGCAGCTTGTGGGATCAGGTGCCGAGCTGGTCTACAGAATTAGGTGCCTTTGATCAGTGTTCATAAACACAAATGTTTAACTTTCCAGCTCACCAAGTTTCATTAAAAAAGAAAGCCTGAGTAAGTAGAAACAATTTTGTATTGCTGCTAATGAAATTGGATTAAGACAATAGGGTCTTGTCTGAATCATTACACTTTTCATCTGCTTTTTTTTTTCCCCACAATTTCATTATTCAAAACTCTGCATATTTGCTATATTCATTAGAAAACAGGGCAAGAGACACAACCTTAGCACTGAAAAGAAAATAAAGCTTGTGGTGAAGAAAGATATTTTTACATTGTAATAATAGTTTTCCTCTGTACTTGGGAACCACGAGATACAGTGGGGAAAAAGGATTTATTTGGTCTAGAAACAAGGCTTTCTTATCTCTCACCTCTAAGGAAGACACCAGTGAAACCCCTCAGGCATGGGAGGCTGCTCGAATTAGCCACCTGGCAACATAGGCGGGCTCCTGGCGATCCAGAAACAGTGCTTTAAAAAGTATCCCACAGGAAGGTCGAGGGCCTCAAGTATTTAATTTGCACATGGGGAAATCAAGGATTCAAAGCCTGCTCCTAGGGTTGTTATCCCTGTTCCTGCTGGCTGCTCCCATTTCCTCAGATATTAAACCGCTTTTCGATCAGAACAGATAATATTCTAGTTTTGATGACATTGCCTTTGCCCGATTAAAAACTTTAAAAAGTTAAATTTAATTAATTGCATGTAATTGGAAACTTTCTGACAGTTGGGGGAAAAAAATTAATTCTCAAAGACCGGGGCTAATACTCAGCAAGACAAGGTGGTTGTGGCCTGACTTGTCCCCGCAGACCGCACCAGCGGCTCCGACACCAAATCCGCTCTCTCTTCCCTTATGGACGACGCAGGAGGCCGAGGAACGTCAGCACCACAGCGATGACTGGGCGGCTGGAAACGGTGCCTTTCTGCCCCTTAAAGTTCTCCGTTCGGCTGCCGCGCACGGCAGGGCGGCATCTCCCGACGCTGTCAAAGCAAACGGGCCTCCAGTGGCGACCGGGCGGCTCCAAAAAGCGCGTGGTAACAGGGCGGGCGGGGGGCGTTTAGGCCGCGGCGGGACGCGGGCGCCAGCCTAGGCCGCATGCCCCGGGGGGGTGCGCCTGTCGGTACCGCTTGGAGTCACGGCGCGCAAGACCAAAGCTGTGCGGCTAAACCCACGCTAAATAGCTGCCTGTAGCCCCGGCGCGGGGGCTTGGTGGGAGTCAGGCACAACCTTACGCTGTTCTCCCTACGCCACGGGGGAGCGCCCGGGGGGAGTTAAGTGAATGTATTCCCGATCAGAGGTAGGAGAATGGCTCCCTGAAGACTGAGCAACTCCCTTTAGTCACAGTGGAAGTACCACAGCAGTACTGCAGCAGCAGCGTAAGACAAGATGGCCACGTTCAGCCATGACGCTGGAAATGCAGCTCGATCTCTACGGATTTCTCAAGCACTGGGTTTAGTGACCAGATCGGCTCTGGGGTGCCCGCTGGGCGCCTGGGCTTTGTGTGGTCCTGCAGACACAGGGCAGTACTGAGAACGAGTACCGGCCAGCATTCGCTGGTCAGCAAATGGCTCCAGGAGAGGCGGGGTTGGAGATACCGCTGCGCCCAAAGGGCACCATATGCAGGTCTATGTCTAAGCGACCAAACCGAGCCTTAGCACCTCCTGCCTAGACTTGTATGCGGGATCAGTGTCTGTAACAGGAGGAAGTTTTTTAAAAAAAAAAAAAAAAAAAAAGAAGTAAGAAGTACCTATATCTCAAGAACCTGTAGGCTGTCAGGATGAAAAGCCTGTCTGCTGTGCACCTGAGAGGAGCAGGTAGCCTTTACCTGCCCAACTTGAACCAAGGAAACGGGTGGTCGCAGCCACTCTGAAGTGCGCGTTTATGATCAGACATGTCACTGCTTTAAAATTAAAGCAAGGTGTAGGTAATGATCTTGATTTACTTAAAAGCAGGCCACTTGTCACCTCGCATTTTCAATTTCCTATCAGTCAACTTCCCCCAGTGAAGATTTAACTTTGGGTTCTTCTTGATGCGGTTTCCTTTGGACTCCTGCTGTGTTCCCTCCTCCTACACTGGTTCAAGTCCTGCAGCCTTCAGAAGCAGCCGTACATTTCATGGCCAATCTAAAAGCCATGTAGATTGAAAAAGTGCTGAGTAACGTGTGGGGGTTTTTCCGAGCCCTTAAATACTGTGCAGATGGTAAGACTGTTTAGAGTGTTGTTCTGTTCTTTTTTTGGGTCTCACTCCAGTTATTCTCTTCTATCCTCTTGTATTTCTTTTTCTGTTTTATACAGTCTGGTACCTGAGAGTTAAATTTATCACACCTCGTGTATTAGGTCTTGTAGACTCTAGCAAATATATATGTGGGCATCTTCAGGGGAGAATGAATCCTGTTTTAGTCACCCTCTGCAGGAACCTGCGTCTCTTTTGATGGGAGGAACGCTAGGTTGTTAATTTAAGATAGACACCTAACTAACTCCATACGTGCCACTGAGGTTCTGCAGGCAAATAATAATAAAGCTAATACAGTCCAACACTTCTGTTCTCCAGCTTTGCTGAGACGGCCAACACACCGGTAGAGACCTGCATGCATTTGTAAAGGGAACCATGCCATGGACTTTTTCATCTGAAACCTCAGTGCTTTAGAAACAGCAGCCTTTCCGAGGGCGCACTGCTCTGTGGCCGGCTGAAGAGAGGTGCCGGCACGCGGGCGACCAGGAGCAGAGCCGCCAGCCGGAGCAGGGACTCCAATGCAAGTTGCTCGGCGGTTGCCAAGAGGACCCAGCCAGGCACAGCAGCAGACTTCGTCCTTGCCTCTCCTCCAGTGCTGAGGATCATGCCAGCAGCTTGGGCTGGGCTCCTGCCGGCGGCCGTGGGAGTCACCGACACCGCTTTCCCGAGCCGCCCTTGCCCCCGGCACAGGCTGAGGGTGGTGCAGAGCCTTTGCGGGCCGGCTGCGCTGAAAATGCTCCTTATGTTTAGGGATGTTTTCTAATAATTGGAGATGTTCTAAGCGCACCCAGGGCACCGGAGGAGGGACCGCAAGTCCCTGCAACCCTGTCAACTTCTTACGAGCAATAACTGGCATTACCGGTTTTGCTTTCTACTGGCTGTAGTAGCTGCGATGCATTGATGTCCAGCTAAAGGAATGCCTAATGCGAGCGTAAATCTTCTGAAATATTTATAGCATACGTGTCTCAACATGTCCTGTATTTATAGGCAAACCATTTAAATGAATATCTGATAAGGAAAAAGACTATTAAGTTGAGAAAAATCTTCCCTTCCCAGCAGGGCTACAATGAGTATTTGAGCAACTAAATGAATAAATCTGCTTGGCACTAATATATCAATGCTGCATGTTCTACAAACTTTCCATGCAGGAGAATATAAATATCTGACAAAGAAATAATCCTATTAAAGAAGAAAATTGACTGCAACTCAGAGCCACATGGATAACAGGTCTTTGCAGTATTATCTGCTGGGTCTTTGATTCTCTGTCTTTACTAAATTTTTTTTTTCCGCCTCAACTTTAGGGAATATCTTCTGAAGACAACTCCATTTAAAGTAAAGTAGCCAGAAAATCTTTCACAGTTCTAGAAAGGACTGTCTAGCCAAGGAGGGATTTCACACAGCTTTCAGGGCTGAAGGGATTATTTTATACGTGTAGTTTGGCTTGCTACATTGCACCGATCAGTGGCCCACGCAGTGGTTCATGCATCAGTTTTATGGCCTGGATGGGGGCCTTGATGTGTTCCGAAGCAGCGAGAATACAGGCGTGCGAGGGGATAGAAGTGCCTTTGCTCCCTCGCTCCCTCAGCCAGGTCTTGAAGCTCAGAACACGCGTTGGCCACCCGCAAGCCGTGGGCAGCGGAAAACAGCGCTGGTTTGGGTACGACCCCAACCAGAGCATCATCGCTCTGGTGCGCATCAAATGCCTTCGCGTTGCACCAGGGGAGCAGGAGCTGCAGCCTGCGTTTCGGGTAGCCCCGATTTCCAGGAACGTGCCTGAAGACTCACTCCCTCGGGGGACTGCTCAGGTTCAGTCACAAGCAAAGGATGGGAACGTCTGAGGTCATCTGGATTTTGGTTTTGTAACTTCTCATAACTTCAGGTGTGACAAAACACATAGCAATTTCATAAGCCCTGTGAAACAGCGTCTTGTCTTCAGGCTAATGGTTTCCACTGCTAAATAAACGGACGGCCCCCAACTCTGCCGGGGATTCGTGTGTGGTAATGTGAGAGTCAGGGTAGACTGAGAAAATTAGAAAACTCACAATACTGTTAAATAAAACTGGGATTTTCAAAGGCACCTGAGTGTAGTAACTAAATCTTAAAGGATTTAAACCACCTCATTCTTTTCTGAGAATCTGAGTGGAAAATAATGCGGTATACATGCTCAGAATTTTTTTCTATTAATAAAAAGCTCCCATTTGGTGGAAATTGGAAGTGATGGGAGTGAGAGAGGAAAGGGACTTGCTGTGTTCCCACGGGTGAGCAGCGGGCAGCCTCCATGCCACCCCCTCCCAGCACACGGGTCAGGGGCTTGGTGCATTTGCGTCCTGGCTGAAACCTTTGAATTCAGGCACAAGCAAAATAATTATTGACGTGCAGAACGAGCCTGCCTCTGCGCATCATGATATATCCAAATAAAAACCGGTATCTACCCCACAGGAATAGTGCTTGCCCCAGGACATACCTTCCAGCTATCACAGGAGGTTTGTGTTGGACTTGTTTTCCGGTGCCCTTTATAGTCACTGTGCAAACAGCCATTTTGCTTGTGTAAAGCTGTTCCTCAGGGCTGGAGGGGACTCAGGCAGTGTAAGGTCCTTGCTTCTGCTTCCAGTGCTGCCTGTCTCCCATTTATCCCAGCACACTGCTCAGGCACAGATTGCCTACGTAAAAGTTCTCCCTATTTTTGTGCCCCTTAAGTCCCCACCGCAAACTGAACTGCAGGAAAAACATTGCTCGTGAGGAGTAGGAGGTGCTGCTGAAGGCAAAGGATGCTCTTCCAAAACATGCTCGGGAATAAACTTGTTAGAGGCAGTTTTGTTTGCAGACATCTCTCTTGAAGGCAAGTGAATTTATGGGGAAGAACAGAAGCTGCAATCTGGCAGGGAAATCTTCCCAACTTATTTGGTAGCCCCGCAGAAGCCATAAATCTGAATAGCATCCCCTCCTACAGCTTGACTCCCTCCGTAGCCCCGAAAGACATCACGGTGCACAGGGAGGTCCTGCTGCGGTCCCACTCGCCCCACGCGCCAGAGGCACAGAGGGGACGGGCATCACCCGCTGCTCTTGCGTGAGGGGTATTCGGAGCTGCAGAGACCACGGACGCTTTGCTCAGCCTCTCCTAGAAGAGCACGTATGGAGGGAGCAGCAAGAGTTAAAGGCAGAAAGAATGGTTATCACAACCAACTAGGTTACCAACAGGACCTTCTGTCCAGTGGTTCACTGAGGTCTTCCAAGTAGGAATGGTGCAGCACCCAAAGCCAACGAGCCAAAACCAGTGCATCAGAAACTGGTCAACAGGAGACAAGAAGGCTTGGAAACCATGGATTGTGGTGTGACACAGAGGCAGGAGGGCAGAGAGGGAACTTCTGGAGTCAGCATAGTCTTAAAATGAAAGACAAACCACGTTCTGAGACAACCTCAATGGGCCTTTATCATCTGGATTTTACCTTTTTTTTTAATGGCACCAAACCAGAAACTGGGGACAACGTGACCCTCCTTTTCTTCCTCTGTCGTTACCTAAATCCAAGATGACTCCTGTAATGCAAAACTTATAACTGCTGCTGTGAGCTTTTCCTTATGACTGTATTTCTTTTCTTTGTACCTCTCCCTTCTTGCTTTCCATGCAATGAGGATCTGGTTTGGTCAGCCGAGGTCGCTTTTGTAAAACAAAGGCCCGTCGTGAAATCGCCCCGAGCCTGCAACTAAACCATGCAGCCAGGAGCAAGAGACCCAAAGCTGCGGCAGGTTTGCAGGGCTTAGGATGGCTGAGAGGCATGGCCCATGGCTTTCTTCTCCAGTGGTGAAGGTGCCTGAAGAGTCTGCTCCACAAATAGAAGAAAACATTTTCTAAGGTTGCTATTTATTCTCTTCGCTTTTTATGCATTCATTAGCCTTGGTTGGTATGCAGGGAAGCAGCCTAGGATGGTGAAAACAAGCACAGTAACAAGCACTCCAGCTTGTTTCAGGCAACTTTTTTATTTCCCATCTGTGGTGCCATCTAAGAGATTGTCAAACAGGTTTTTTTTTTTCTTAAAACCTCATCATTTAAAGACAAAAAGAATAAAGGATATTGTTAATATGAATCCCTTAGTTTTTTGTTTTTTTTTTTTTTAATGCTATAACTGGTTTTCTTCTTTTTTGGGGGATCTTTAATAACAGATTTGAAAGATGTAGAACATCAACTATTTTCCAGAGGCTAAGGCAGACCCAGACTTGCCTTCAAAACCTCAACCACATTCACCTGCCAAACACTGCACCGGGGTGGGGACCCAGCAGTAATTTTGAGCCTGCTTTTTTCCCGTGTCATGGGAAAACAAGACTAATGTTACATCTCCTGTGGGTGCCCAGGCCTCCCACAGGGTCATCGCCTCGTGCATGCTGATTCAGCCACACCGTGACCCCCGGATGGCTGGGCTGCAGGAGCTGCGGGGCTCTCACAAGCCCTCCCTCCGTAGCTGCCGCGGGCACGGGGGGATGCACTGCCGACACCTGCAGGTGTGTGACTCGAGTCCTTCGTTTCTTTTGCTATTTTAGGACTACCTCAAATATAAAAGAGATGGTTTTCCAGACGCTTGATGCAGATGAAAGGATTTATTTCCTCTTTTTTTTGTTCTGGTGACATCTGCATGAATTTTTGATCCAAACTCAAACTATTTTTCAATACTTTCAGTGGCTGAACCGGAAAAAAGAGTGGTCAGCTCTCATCTCGGCTTCTGCGATAGTAGATGTGTCTCTCAGCCCACATTGCGAGGCTACAGCTGAGTCCTCGGTGATCTTCTCTTTCTCCTTATTTCACGTCCTGCCAATCCCGCTCCTCTCGCCTGCAGCTCGGTAGCAGCTCTTGCTGCTGCTCACAGAACCTCTCTCCTCCAGGGTCAACTCTTTCAAACATCACTAATTTTTTCTGCCTTAACAGACTGGTAGGCATGGGGCAGGCACGTGATATGGGTTCTGGAGATCACGATCACCCACTTTTCCATCCGTTCCCGTGAAGGCGCTTTCCCTGGGAGGCGGGGGTGCTGAGGAGGCTGCGGCCAGCCCCAGGCATGCCCTGTGCCGCGGGCAGCCGCAGGCGCAGGAGGGCTCGCTGGGGGACGGGCACGGAGCAGGTTGTCCAGCGACGCCCGAGGAACGCAGCCTGCCCCAGCGGGGCTGGCCGTGATCTTCCACCCCAAACATGCGCACCTTTAAAAAAAGCCACTGTGGCGGCCACGGGAGTATTGCGTTTTGGAGCAGTTAAATGCCAAGTAAATGTTTTTTCGGGCGAGCGTTTTTCTGTGAGTAGAGAAATAGCAGTGGTGAGATGTCAGAGACTCACAAAGATACTTTCTCTAAACGGGCATTTTGGTTCATTTTGGGGGTGGGGAGCGGGAAATGGGTAGCAATAACACTTTAGGTCAGGCATATGAGAAGCTCCGTGCTTCTCGCTTTCCTTCCTTGGCTGAAACCACAGCATTTGTTTGCCTTGGAGTTTTTTTTCACCTGCAAACCTTAAGATTTGAGGCTGTGTTCCTTGTCTGTGTTCCAGGGTCAAGATATTCAGCCTGTAGCTTTTCCCTGGGGGTGCTGTAAAGCCGAGTTTTCATGCCCAAGTGAGAAACTTTGGAACTACCTCCGGTCAGAGAAACCCCACAGATTGCTTTTAGGGAGCGAAAGGGATGAAGGTGCCAGAAAGCTGAAAAGGCCATGGGCAGGAACTGGCTGCAGCTCGCTGCTGAGGTCCACCACAAGGTCCACAGCTGAAATAACTCCGATACCCTTCCTTTAAATTTGAACAACCAGTTCCATGCTCCTAACTACAAATCATCATTCTGAAATGTTCCTTAAGATTAGGACCCGCATGCTTGATTGCGCTGTGGATGGGAAGCGCATGATGAAAAAAGGAAAAAAGAAAAAAAGTACTCACAGCTTGAGAAGACTGGAAATAACGATCTGGGTGCAGGTGCTTTGTAGACTAAAGCAGCATGTAATAACTCCACAATCAGATGCCAGTTTCTAAGTGAGCTAAGCATCTTGCCTGAGAGGGAAATCTGATGAATTCTCACTCCAGCTGGCTAATGGCTTAACTACACAGTTCAACAAGAAAATAAAATTGAGCCGAAACAGGCATTCTTGTTTCAAGTCTTGGATGAAAAGTCTTGATCCTGCTTCTGCCAAGGTTAGGATCAGCTTTCCCATTAACTTCAGTTAGGAGAGACTGTAGTTCAAAAATCTTTTATGAATAGTTTCCAAAGGTAAGTGATGAACAGCAGCAGTTGTGGAAAAGACCAAACAGAACAAGACAAGGTAAACGTAGACCTTGATCCAGTGAACAGCCTGTTGATGTGTTTAACTTTGAAGTGAACGGCCTTCTAAAGCATGCAAAATTAAATATATGCATGTCACCTCCTAGCAGAGGCCATGTAATTTCATCCAATTATCTTCATACCTTATGAGATGCATTTGACTAAATTCTACCTTCTGGTAAAACATACCATCTTGGTGTGAAAACATTGACTGTCAGACCTAGAGCGATCAGACTCATGGTCAGTGGGGTCCCGTCTCAGGAGCAGAGCTCCATGGGTGAGCACGGGTGTGCTGGCACCTCCCTGCAACACGGACCTGGCCTCCGGGGGTTCGCAGCTCATGGACTTCCAGAGACGTGCAGCCCACTTCTTCCATCAGTACTTCGTTCCACCAAGTGGTAGCTTCAGTCAAGGAAGCGTGAAAGCCAGTGGAGCGGTGTATAATCCTCATGCCTTTTTTTTTGCTGTTGTTGCAAAAAGAAAAAAAGAAGAAACAATCAGCAGGAAGGAAAGGGCTTGTGTTTCTACTGTTAAGAGCTCATACAAAATATTTATTGTTAAAGAAATTAATGGTTCATTTGTTCCCCGTATTATTTATTTTTGTGCTCCTGCTGCTTTACGACTCTTACTTGCTTTGATTTTAAAACAGGGTGGGACTGCAGGTCAGGTCTCTGAAGGGACTTAGATTTAACAAATTTTGCTTCTAGTCCAAAGAGGTGATGAAGACAAGTTATAGGAGTGTTTTCTGTCCAGCTTTGTAAATACAAATAAACCAATTTTGAAAGCATTTTAGGAATTGTCCATCATGATTATTCTTTGGCATGGTTCTTCAGCATACGTTAGCATGGTAGAGATGACACCTTAGGATTGAAAATATCACTTAAATCAATACCTCACAGCAGTTTGGCATGCTTCTTGCCTGAGGCTGTAGTAAGTTGAGTAAGTTGCAGAAGGTCTGCAGGACTTGCGGTTCCCGAGCGAAAAGAAGACAAAACAAACTTTAAGCCCTTAAACTGTTGCTGACTTCAAAGTGTTGCACACGTGACAGAGGATCCTCTTTATCTACTTCACAAAGACCATGAGGCAATATAAAAAAAGGTCTCCTCTACACTCTGCGTAGCCAGCAGGCAGCAGTGCCTCAGCTTTCCTCTCTGCAGCCCCCAGAGCCATTTCTGCTGGCCGTAACGGTCCGAAGGGCTCAGGCCCTTGCGACCGTCTTGCCACAGCAATAGGTGTGGGAAGGCTGCCAGGACTGTGCTAGCAGGCAAACGCAGGCAGGCATCAGCGTGGTAACCGGCACTTTCATGGCGAACTGTTCTCTTTATTGCCTGAAATACATGGTGGTGCCAAGCGACAGGACCCCGGGAGCAGCCTCGGTGGTAAGAGTTCGTGCGAGCCTCGGAGATGCTGGCGGCACAATCCACATGTTAGCCTTTAGGAAAGGTAAAACACACCTGGGCATTCCTGCCTGCCTGTCGGTGGAAGTCAACGTGACTCTTCTGAACGACTGGAGGGATTTCAGACCACATCTTCAAAGCGCTACATCGTGCCTGCTAGTGCCTCCTTTTCCCGTTTTACACTTGTTCTTCTGTATTTTCTTGACGTGTTCATTTGGTGTATTGGCAATAATGTTCTCGGACTGGAGTTTGGAAGCAGGTGAAGGTTATGTCCAGAGTATACTGACCCATTTCTCTGCCTCCTCTCTGTGTTTATTTTCCATAAATGACATGACACTTATCTTGCGGTAGGAGATCATTACCAGTTACAACATTTATTTTCAATGACATTATTACTTTGATATTTCATTTTCATAAAAAGGAATCTATTTATTGCTGCCTTGTGGAAAAAAAAGTCAGTGATTTAATTAACTAATAACTCTGGCTTGAATATTTCATGGGACTCTGGCTGTGAATTCCTGCAAAGTGAATGTTTTCAGACAACTTGCTTAAGAGCCTACTTCAGCTGATTCTCAACAGACACGTTAACCGTGTCAGAAATCATTCCACTCTTGCACTACATGGTGGCTTATTTTTCATTTATCTATCTATCTCCCAAGAATAGTATTTACAGTAGCACCTGGAAGTCTTGGATGACACAGTGAGTCCTTTGGGATGGGCACATAAACAAGCACTTAAAAAGAGACTCTCTACTCTGTTTCCAACCTAGACAAACTGTGCAAAACAATGACAGGAAGAAAAAGCTAAATAAAACGTATCAATGGGATGACCTGCTGGGTCGTCTCGGGAGCCAGGAATAGAGCCTGGGTGCGCAGGCATGTGTTCCGGTGCACCTCTTCCGAGCCTTTGCTCTAACAGGCTGTCATCCGGCAGCTTTACATTCACCTTGTATTGAACCTCTCCCGAGTACACTCGCTGCTTTCAATATGACAGCCAGGTCTGTTCAAAGAGCAGGGAGCACAGGTAAAGAGCAAATAATTTCTCCTAGCAGCATGAAAAGTATAACTTTGCCTTTCTTGCAAGAGGAAATAGTGTTGATTTTAATCCCATCTCTCTCACTCATTGTATATGAAAGAAAAAGAAAAAAAGAATACAGCTGATAAGGGCTAAATTCACCTGCCCAGGAAGAATCTGCCCTGCCCAGAACTTATTGTATAGGCAGAGTATCGCGGCTGGACGGGTGACGATGCCACTGGTGACTCCCATCTGAACAAGAGGTAGAAAAGGAAAGGCAGGATGTTTTAGTGGGCGGTAGCACTAGGTCCTAAGAGGCCTCTGCTGCATCCAAAGCCACCTTGCCAGGCATGTGCAGATTTGTCTGAGCCGTCAGAGACCTGACAAGTCTACCCTGGACCACACGCTTCTCACCGCTGCGGTGTGACCTGGCCACAGCAGCCCGGGTAACAAGCCGAGACTCTCGGCACAGCACCTTATTTCAAGAGCACCAGCAGACTGGCGTGTCCTGTCTATATTTGGGCTGCAGATAGTACCAATCCTGGGGCAGATAGAAGTAAATTAAGCCGGGAAGGGACAGTTCTCTGGCCCGCAAGCCAAGTCCTTATTCCTAGCAGAGCCTCCTCTCTATCGCCTATCTGTAAAAATAAAGCTATCGGTTCACCACTCCACAAGAACAACTTCAGAGTAAAGTTCTCAAACGTGAAGATGTTGCTATTCCTTCCCTTCCGCAGCAAGGCAGGACTGTGTGGTCACAGCCGATGGGAGCCGGATCCCACCCTTCTCCCACAGCCATGGCATTACCGAGCCCTGTGCGGAGGAATTGGCTCGGTGGGTTGGCTCAGGGCTGAGCCGGGGGCGACCGTGGCCAGGGGAGGCAAAGAAGAGCCTTCAGGAGCGCTCAGGCTGTGGGAGCACAGCCTGATGTGGGAAAGCAGCAGGTAACGGCTCCGTGGAAAACAACAGAACATTTTACCTTAAATTGTAGAAGTTTGCTTCTACTAGAAACGAGGCCAGAAAAATGTGACACTAGTGATTCTCTTCCCCCTCATAATAGTACCATTTGTAGAAAAAATGTGATTTTTTTCTTCTTTATTTTCTACAAATGGCATTTTTATAACCACACCTGATTTCTCAATAAATCTGTAACTTTAATACTGAAATCTTTGGGCACATAGAAAATGCTGGTTTCACCGAGACTGGGCCCTGCCGATATGACACTGCTGATGTCTTTGCAGCTACTCTGAATTAACACAGTGTTAAAATCTGAGTTCATTTTGACACCAAAACAGGTGGAAAAGAAAAAAAAAAAACTTTTTTTTCATCTATTGGAGATCTTTTTTTGAGGACTGGTGGGGAAGGCTCAAACCCCTGCTGAAACCCTGGCTGCAGCAAATGGAGACCTGAAGTTCCCCATTCCCGTCGAAGTCTTTCCCACTCCTGGAAAGCTTGTTTCTGTTGCCATACATCTTCTTCTCACCTTCTTTCCCTGTTCTTTTCCTCCCTTCTTTCAGCTTGAAATATCAATTCAGACTTAGAAAACCAAAGCAGCCTACAGACAATGTTGCTAATACAAACTAGTTTGTTAGGAAATAGGGATTTTGGTTATAAATGGGGAGTAATAAATAGGGGAATATAAAATATGATAAAAACCACAGAAGCTATGATTTCTTTTATCCTATTGTTCCCGAAAGTAAGTTTAATACAGACTAATTTCCAGTGCTGAAACGCAGAAGGGAAGTCAATCAGGGAAGGCGATAAAGACGTAACCATTAATATTAACAGTCCAGAACTATTAGCTTTCACTGCCTCAGAACAGAAAGCCATCCCCAGTGCACAAGCTGGCTTGCCTCCCACCGAATTTAGTTAGAGCTTTCTCCTCCAGTGTCCTTTGTACTTTCTGCATTTCGACGGCAATACATCTAGCAAGGAGCACCATTTGCCCCAGTAAGTGAAAGGTATAGAAAGCAAAGGTGCCCAAGCCAAAGCTCAGCAAAAGACATTCAAAGCCTCTGTTGAGTGTCTCACAGGGGAGAGCAGCAACACCAAGGACTTCAGAACTCAACAGGGAGCACCACAGCAGCAAAATCCTGGTGATTAATTGCAGCAAACCCCAGCAAAGGAAATAAATACAATTAAAAAACAAATCTAGATGAAAAGAGAGAGGCGGAGGGCAGGCACTGGCACAGCTCTACACCAACTTCTTGTCCCACTTTCCCCCACCTCTCGGGAGCTTTATTAGGCTTTCTTTAACAAGTGGGGATGACAACTATAACTGCTGTATGAGTATACATCCACAAACAATTGGAAAGCCTACCCTCTTTTCATATGCTAATCCAGCTAAGCTGTTAGAAGCATGAAGTCATGTAGATAGATGAGAACAGAGAAATGCAAAGTCATAATAGCAATTTCATTGCCAAGTTTCCTCTTATTTTAGGCAACTTAGTGAGATCATGCGTTATGCAAGCTTCATCTTGAAAGTAGCTGAGCTTTCTCCTTTCCGTTACCTTTATGGGAAAGCTGTTTGAAAATTTCATGGCTTACAAAAGAAAAAAAAAAAGAGTTTTATTTCAGTCTATGTTCGTTCAAGGCCAGCTGGCTTTTTAGAAGGGACGTGAACTCTCACATTTCAGGACAAAGCTTCTCAGTGATACAGATATTGCGTTTATGTGGGTTATCCCACCTTCTGCTGGTTTCTTCTACATTGATCACAGAAGAAAGCAAATACCGAACTGCCTGACTCCCAATCTGAATCAATAAATAAGGGAATGGATGGACGAACCTCTGGCACCCGCAGCCTGGGCTGAGACCTGAGCCGCATTCGCCGTGGTTGGTAGCAGCAACTCTCTTGCAGCGGTCCTGGTCTAAGGAGGCAAATGATGGTCAGTGGTGGGGAGGGACACTATCTCTCCATTAGCCTAATTAACTGATGCATTTGTAAGAAAGAGGCAAGCCTGCAGGACTGAAATTGGAGCGGTAATCTTCAAAGCAGAGAACGACAGCTCTGAGTTGAGCTCTGTATCTTCACAGAATCACACAGAATCACAGAATCACTAGGTTGGAAAGGATCTTCAAGATCATCAAGTCCAACCATTAATCCAGCGCCACCATGTTCTCTAAACCATGTCCTGAAGTGCCACATCTACACGTTTTTTGAACACTTCCAGAGATGGCAACTCCACCACCTCCCTGGGCAGTCTGTTCCAATGCCTGACCACCCTCTCAGTGAAGAAATTTTTCCTAATATCCAATCTAAACCTCCCCTGGCGCAACTTGAGGCTATTTCCTCTTGTTCTGTTGCTGGTTGCTTGGGAGAAGAGACCAACCCCCACCTCACCACAACCCCCTTTCAGGTAGCTGTAGAGAGCGATGAGGACTCCCCTCAGCCTCCTCTTCTCCAGACTGAACACCCCCAGTTCCCTCAGCTGCTCCTCATCAGACTTGTGCTCCAGACCCCTCCCCAGCTCCGTTGCCCTTCTCTGGATACGCTCCAGCACCTCAGCATCCTTGTAGTGAGGGGCCCAAAACTCAACACAGGATTCAAGCTGCGGCCTCACCAGTGCCAGGTACAGGGGCACGATCACTTCCCTACTCCTGCTGGCCACACTATTTCTGATACAGGCCAGGATGCTGTTGGCCTTCTTGGCCACCTGGGCACACTGCCAGCTCATGTTCAGCCAGCTGTCAACCAGCACCCCCAGGTCCCTTTCCCTGGGCAGCTCTCCAGCCACTCCTGCCCAAGCCTGTAGCGTTGCATGGGGTTGTTGTGACCCCAGTGCAGGACCCTGCACTTGACCTTGTTAAACCTCATACAGTTGACCTCTGCCCATCAATCCAGCCTGTCCAGATCCCTCTGCAGAGCCCTCCTACCCTCCAGCAGATCAACACTCCCACCCAACTTGATGTCATCCACAAACTTACTGAGGGAGCACTCGATCCCCTCATCCAGATCATTGGTAAAGATATTGAACAAGACCGGCCCCAGAACGGAGCCCTGGGGAACACCGCTTGTGACCGGCCGCCAGCCGGATTTAACGCCGTTCACCACAACTCTCTGGGCTCGGCCATCCAGCCAGTTCCTCACCCAGCAAAGAGTAAACCCGTCCAAGCCACGAACCACCCGTTTCTCCAGGAGAATGCTGTGGGAGACGCTGTCAAAGACTTTACTAAAGTCCAGGTAGACAACATCCACAGCCTTTCCTTCATCCACTAGGCGGGTCACCTGGTCATAGAAGGAGATCAGGTTGGTCAAGCAGGACCTGCCTTTCATGAACCCATGCTGGCTGGGACTGATCCCTTGGTTGTCCTGCAGATGCCCTGTGAGCATTCTCAAGACGAATGGCTCCATGATCTTCCCCGGTACAGCGGTCAGGCTGACAGGCCTGTAGTTCCCAGGATCCTCCTTCCGGCCTTCCTTGTAGACGGGCGTCACATTGGCAAGCCTCCAGTCTTCCGGGACCTCCCCTGTTAACCAGGACTGCTGATAAATGATGGAGAGTGGCTTGGCAAGCTCCTCCGCCAGCTCTCTCAGTACTCTCAGGTGGATCCCATCAGGCCCCATAGACTTGTAGGTGTCCAGGTGGTTTAGCATGTCCTTGACTGCTTCCTCCTGGATTATGGGCGGGTTATGGTGCTCTCCATCTCCATCTTCCAGCTCAGGGGGCTGAATACCCTGCGGATACCTGGTCTGGCTATTAAAGACTGAGGCAAAGAAGGCATTAAGTACCTTGACCTTGTCCTCGTCCTTGGAAACAATGTTCCCCACCATATCCAGTAAGGGATGGAGATTCTCCTTGCCTCTCTTTTTGTTGTTAACGTATTTGTAGAAGCATTTTTTATTATCCTTTACGACTGTGGCCAGACTGAGCTCTAGCTGGGCTTTTGCCTTCTAATTTTGTCCCTGCTTGACCTAACGAGATCCTTGTACTCTTCATGAGTTGCCTGCCCCTTCTTCCAGAGGTGATAAACTCTCCTCTTTTCCCTGAGTCCCAGCAAAATCTCCCTGTTCAGCCAGGCCGGTCGCCTTCCCCGCCAGCTCTTCTTACGGCACATGGGGACCGCCTGCTCCTGCGCCTTTAAGATTTCCTTCTTGAAGACTGTCCAGCCTTCCTGGACCCCTTTGTCCTTCAGGACTGTTTCCCAAGGGACTGTCTCAACCAGTGACCTGAACAGGCCAAAGTCTGCCCTCCGGAAGTCCATGATAGCAGTTTTGCTGACTCCTCTCCTTACTTCACTCACAACCGAGAATTCTATCATGTCGTGGTCGCTAAGCCCAAGACGGCCTCCGACCACCACATCTCTCACCAGTCCTTCTCTGTTTGTAAACAGCAGGTCCAGTAAGGCACCTCCCCTGGTGGGCTCACTCACGGGCTGCATCAGGAAGTTATCCTCCACACACTCCAGGAACCTCCTAGACTGTTTCCTCTCTGCCGTGTTATACTTCCAGCAGACGTCCGGTAGGTTGAAGTCCCCCACAAGAACAAGGGCCAGCGAATGCGAGACTTCTGCCAGTCGCTTATAGAATGTCTCATCCGTCTCTTCATCCTGGTTGGGTGGCCTGTAACAGACTCCCAGCAGGATATCTGCCTCATTGGCCTTCCCCCTCATCCTTACCCACAAGCACTCTACTTGGTCTTCACAATCTTTGATTTCTATGCAATCAAAACACTCCCTAACATACAGAGCCACCCCACCGCCTCTCCTTCCCATTCTATCCCTTCGGAAGAGCTTATAGCCATCCATTGCAGCACTCCAGTCATGAGAAGCATCCCACCATGTTTCTGTGATGGCAACTACGTCATAGCTGTCACGCTGCACAATGGCTTCCAGCTCCTCCTGTTTGGTGCCCATGCTGCGTGCATTGGTGTAGATGCACCTGAGCTGGGCTATCGATTTCAACTCTGGCACGTTGAACCTACCCCTAGGTTCAACTCTAGTGAGCCCGGGTTTATCCCCTCCCCCCTCCAAATCTAGTTTAAAGCCCTCTCGATGAGGCCTGCCAGCTCATGAGCAAGAATCCTTTTGCCCCTCGGCGTCAGTTGCACTCCATCAGCTGCGAGCAGGCCCGGTGCCGTGTAAACCGTCCCGTGGTCAAAAAAACAGAATTCTGACGACGGCACCAGCCCCTAAGCCACGTGTTTATCAGGTGTGCTTTCCTGTTCCTTTCAGTGTTCTTCCCTGTCACTGAAGGGATTGATGAAAACACTACCTGTGCTCCTGCTCCATCGACCAGTCACCCCAGTGCTATCAAGTCCTTTTTGACTGCCTTTGGGCTTCTTAGTGCAACCTCATCGTTGCCAACCTGCATGACCAACAGTGGGCAGTAACCAGTGGGCCGAACCAGACCAGGGAGTTTCCTGGTGACGTCTCTCACCCAGGCTCCAGGGAGGCAGCAGCCTTCCCTGTGGGTTGGGTCTGGTCGACATATTGGTCCCTCTGTTCCCCTCAGAAGGGAGTCAGTTAAACCTTTTGAGAGGTGATTCCCTACCTGTGAGTAGGAGGGAAAGGCTGCCAGCCAAGAGAAGGCCAAATTTAAAATTGTACTCGGAACACCTAAGAGTTAGAACAACGGTGTTAGATGTACCTATGTTAATTTATTAAATTAAATCAGATTCTTAAAACACCTATTTACATTTTCCTTCGAGCTTGCTCAGGGTTGATAGTGTACATGACCAGGCAATTACAACGCCAAGCATGAGAAATTATATAAATTAGAAGACATGTGAGGCGTGTAGAACAAAGGCCTTGGAGGACAACAATCTCCTGCAACCCAGAGGGAAGAAAATAAATCCCAGGTAAATGAGCTCAGTGAATTAATTATAATCAATAAAGAAGGCCACAGAGAAGGGTAAAGATAACATAGAAAGAACAAGAAACACTGGAAGTTGAGCAGAGGGGAGTCAGGCACCGATCCTGCAGTTTGGTATGTGCAGCTAAATTGCTCTTCCACATGGGATCTGCAATGGGATTATAAAATAAAAAAGGAACAACAATTTGGTCCGTCAAAAATGTCACTGATGTTTTTAGCGAGTACAGGTGTACCGTACTGATCACAGGATCAGACGCTGGTGTTACACAAAAAGCCCATCTCTAACAGACGCCCAGCGGTCCCAGTGGTCCCAGTGACATCCCAGGCCAGTGACAGAGCATCCCCAGGGTTAGAAACCATTGGCTGCCAGAGCTGCGCAAACTATTGCAAGTTGGTGCTTAGCTGGCAGAAAACGACAGCACTTTTTAATTGGTACATCCCCAAGTGTGTATTTCTGATATTCACAGGATATTTACTGTGAAATGAAGCACAGGCCTCATAGACGAGACAAGATACAGTAACATAGGTAAGATGCCTTCGAACTTGACTATGACGTCTTTATTTGGGAATAATTGGCTGATTTTCACGGCAATTTGGTTGAACTATAACTTGCAGAAGACGGATCCCCTTCTTGGTTCTATACACTATTTAAAGCCTGAAAAAATACAATACATTAATATTTTACTTCTCTGCCTCCTTAACACAGAACGGCATTTTCTAACTATGCCCATATGGCCCTTGTAAAGAACGCGAGTTCATTAGCCAACACTCACAGCTCCCACTATCAAATCCAGGTTGTGGTTTTATGGACCTACTAGACATAACGTGATAACTCTGACTCACTCTGCCAGCTTCCAGCTGATGTTATTCTTAAGTAAAGTTAAAAGCTGCAATGCAGAAGCAGGGCACAACAGATTTGCCAGCTGTTATTTTCATGTTCACAGTGTGACTATGGGGCCCAAAGTATTGCACAACATTATATTTATATACTTATATAGTTATTTACATTTATATTTACATTTATATTTACATTTATATTTATATTTTACACAAATACAAATATCATTTGTATTTTATACAAATACATTATATATGTATAAATTAGTTGTTTGATACTTTTTCCACCAAGACACCATCCCTCCTTTTCATCCCTATATGCCTGTCATTCCTTGGCTGTCATTGTTTTTGATGATGTTTATGTAATAATCCCTGGCATGACCATCCATAGAGAGGTTGAGGGCACTTCTGTAGATATCAACCACTGGAGTTCCTTCATCCAAAGTACGAGGAGGGGACTTTGGAAAAAAACAGGTCAGAATCCTGATCCTGGTCCACAGAAGCCAGGTTTGTCAGAGCTCACAGTGCAGGTGGTCCAGACCTTGGGCAAGCAGTAAAGTGGGACCCGGACTCCAACCATTTATCAACTTACACTGGCCTTTCCCCATGCTCGGGGTCTGCCTGTGCCTCTCCATGCCCTGGAAACTTGTACCTACATATTCAACTACAAGCGACATTATTATTTGCAGAATATCTCTGTTGCTTTATTGTAGTTCTGATACGACACTAGATGTTGCCAAAGCATTCAAAAGTAGATGTTCTCTATTTCATGATGCTCTCAATCTGAGTACAGAGGAGTAAATATCCATTTAGCTAGATGTGGATAAAGTGAACACATGGATTTCCCCACAAGCAGAATGGCAAACAGCAATCCGAAAGGGGAGATGACACTGATGTCTTCAGAGATCGTGGAGCAGGTTGGAGAGTCAGCACAGAGCAATGCATAGGAGGAACGTATCGAAAGGTTTGGGGAGAAGTACAGGAAGACACAGCATTGTGAAGTAGAGCAGAAAGCATCACAAATCATTAGTATTTTGTTATTCTGTCACAGTCTGGTGTCTGAGTTACTGCATGGCTTCTCCATTGGCACTCTGTGTTCTTCTTCCACCCTTACCTTTGTACCTTCTCACACATGCTCCACCTTGATGTGAAGCTTCTCCTGCACCACGCAGCTATCTTCTTCTGAACTTACCCTTATTCATCTGAATGTCTCCTTCCCACAGATCGTTTCTGTACTGACAGCCGACCTCTGCAGCATTACCGTCAATTGTAGCAAGGGAACTTCAGGGTCCACATCATAGGTAAAGGTAGAAATCTTTCCAACAGTAGAGTTTAGCCTTAGAATAGACTGCTAGGGGAATCGCTGAAAGTTTCTAAGGACAAAATAGAGAAGCTCTATTAAGAAATTATGGGTCTTGACATACATTCGATCATGCTTTGGAATACCGTCTTTCCAAGAGACAGTAAGAACTGTCTTACAGTCATCACATCACCCAGTCATTGATCTGGCTCTTATTTTTCTGACAAACACCTTGGTTGGGCATCCACACCTAAAATCCATTGGGTAGGAAACAATCCTTCGAAAATCTAGGTGTCCATGCAACATAAGGAAGATCAATGTTCACCCAAATATGCAAGATGAGAAAGAAAACTTTCCTCATGGCTGCTTGAGCAAAGGAACATTTTTAACAGCCTTATCCATTGCATTAATTTTATTTGCAGCATTAGCGTTATTTCTTCATTGAAAAGATTTCCATGTGACTTGCAGTGCTTTCTCATTTGTCTGTATGTCTTGTCAGGATCAGACTTAATTACCTTTCCCTTCAGTGTTTTAAAAACTAACTTGCCCTCCAGTCTTGCATGAAAGTTGTGTTGGCATGGTTACCTGACCCATTACTTCATGAGTATTGATTGTATTACTCGTATGGCTTGAAAGCCATAAATTCACTAATACTATCTGTTGAATTGAGAGTTGGAATTATAGCATAAGGAATAGCTTCTAACTCTAGGAATCCTGACCAAAAATGAGCATTGGGAATCAGCTAATATATTTTTAAATGGCTGCTGCAAAAAATATCAAAATGAAGGGAGGCTGCTGAGAGGCCAGAACACAGACCTCGCATTTAAATGCAGATGTTCGAGCGATGTGCAGAGGAAATCACTCAACTGTTTGTATTTAGGAAAATGAGAGCAAAGGAATTGCTGTACAGAATCAGAGCAGATCCAGATGTGATGTCACATCCTCATTTTGACACAGAGAGGATCTGACTGCAATGGAATAACCCGCCCCTGAGGCCTTTTGCTAAAAATATCTTTGAATGAGGGTCTTCCAGAACTAAATGTTTAGTAAAGGGTACCATCCCTCAGGCTAGAAAAGACGCCATGTAGTGCTGTGGAGCAGAAAGTCCATGACCATCTTCCCACAGCCCTACCAGTCTGTGCTCACCTAAATCAGTCCAGCTACGCCTGACTCCTTCCTCCGGAGGTGCCAGTTACAGCTGCTGCCTGCGTCCTCTCTGCTTCTTGCTTTTGTTTTCCAGACTAGCACCTCACCAAACAAGATCCTGAAGGGTGAAAGGCGAATGTTCTCATTGCACTACCATGTGTCAACTCACAGTAAGGAGCTATGGTGGAATTAACCCTCTGGTAAGACGGTTCCCATGTGCAAGAGCCTTTGCTGCATAATCATTCTCGATTGCTATTTAGTGGTTGGAACAGAGCTGGTAATTAGGACTCCTGGGTACTATTTTCAGCTCTGTCAGTCACTTCATCTGTGACCTTGGGCAAGCCACTTAACCTTACTCTCCCGGTCTATGCCTCATCTTCCTATCTGGAAGACAGCAACAGCACTTAAAAAAAGTTGCTGGGGAAGTTGTGAGACTGACCCACAAAGGGCTCTAACGTTTAAGAATCTGCCATCTGTAGCCACCCCGATATGACTAATTTGCTCCAGCCTCATGCTGCCCGCTCCATGCCCCTTGCGCAACTGCGAGGACAGACCTCTGCATTGCAGAGTCCCTGCTGTGCAGTCAGAAGTAGCAGAGATGTTGGGAGCAGAGCACCCACCGTGCCATGCCCAGAGGGATGGTATTGGGTGGCCTCCGGAAGCCTTGGTCCCTTCCAGCAGACGCACCAGACAGGTTGCTGCAATACTTCCTGGTGCCAAAATACCTGGAGACACAGATGAATTTATTCACCGCTCAGCACCCTGGGCATCGTCAGGGCTCTTGGCTTCCTTTTCCTTGTAAAAACATCACACAAAGCTGCTGTGGACGTCTCATGCCTCCCTGCATCTCAACCTCACAGAGCAGCTGCAGTGGGCTCATGCAGACTCGTACAGCTAACGGCAAATTCAATCCAGCACTCCCCACCCAAAACATAGCTACTGCCCAACCTTGAAGGACCTCTGTCCTGAGCAGTTGAGTCCTGTGGGGTCCATTGTGGAGGAGTCTGGCTGATCAGCATTAGATTTTGTGCTCTTCACTGACTTTGGCACCGCAGTTTGGAGGCTAAATCTATTACTGGATGTGGATCCCTGAATCTCCCTTCTCTTTTCCTTTTCCATAACAGATCAGAGGCAATCTGGAACAAATGTAGAGGCTTCGTCTTGCTTCTCAGCTTGGCTCTATAATATTTGTTCAGAAACTTTAAATTTGTGATGCTGGAAACCTGATGATGGGTTTAAGCCTTTAAATTGTGATGTTTTGCATGCGTGATTGTTTTAAATATTTATCCCTTTGGCAACTTGGAAATGTTTAGTTGAAACAAATGTATTGACCAAGAGGCCAGGGCTCTTATCCTGTATCAGAAGCAACCAGAACACCTGATTCACTGAAACATTTTGATAAGGCAAGAGCTATTGCAGTGAAATTATAATGACTAGATGAAGACTTCAGTATACCATGGTAACTAAACTGCAGCAGTTTATTATATTGTCAAATATTCTATTTTTCTTGAAACTTGTGAAACTTCTATTTTACGATATATTTCCCTTCCATTGTGGATCCTCCCTAGCATGCACTTTCTAAGTGAGGGTCATTATGAGTCAGAATCCCTTGAAGTTTCACGACCTGGCAGTGTCCTTATCTCTTGTGGGGCTCATTTGTGGAAATAAGCAATAAAAGGTTTGATGAGCAATTCCATGGTCCAAATTTTGGTCTCACCATCTGCTGCAATATCTGACATCTGGGAGATGAGGAGATGGTTTTGCAAAGAGGCAGTGATGTAAAAGCCAGCTGCAGTCAAAATCTGAGGCCAATTTTCAATACACTTTTAAAATGAATTTTCTTTCAAGGAAATAGCAATTATACACCTTCCTCCTCATGGGAGTACCTGATTATCTCCTGCTGCTGTTGCCTATGTCATTGCTTCATCTGCTCCTCAAGAGGAAATAAAGGGTACAAAACTTTATTTAATGGAATATGAAGTGCTGGTGAGGTTTGTTTCTGAACTGTAGGCACTAGCTGGTATTGGTATTATGGCAGGCAGGTCAAGAAGTACACTTCATGCTTGGAGCACGAACCAATGAGGTCTGCAATGGTCATTCATTCCTGTTGAATATCATCCCTCAGAAAGGAAAGTCTCCTGCAGAGAGGACCTTTACCCTTATTGCAGAAAGCTGTACTGATCTGAGAAATCAATAATCATTCCCAGCCTTCATTCAGGAACTTCAGTAGATATTTTAGTACCTTGGACCCAGACCATTATGGAGGTTGAAGCTAAAAACTGAGATCTTGCACTTGATTCAGTACACTCCAGATACGTATTGAAGTACCCAATGGAGGGCAGGCTGACGTAATTTATTTATTGATGTCTCGCATGGAAACACTTCCTTATTAATCAATTTCTGAATGACTGATAGCTTGAACGTCCCATTACTAATATTCAGGAAAAAGGTGAAAATGTATGTAAGAGATGGTGAAAGAGGTATGTAAGAGATCAGGTGAGATGAGGTGACATTTCCTTGGCAAATGGAGAGGGCAAAAGTAATTTCAGATTTTTAGATGCGAACTTGTAATAGGACAGGAAACAAAGGACGGTTCTTGGACTGAACTGACCGTCAGTTTGTACCTTTACCCAAGCTACACAATACCAGGACATCATACTTTACGAGTGTTCGCCTCTTTAACGAGGTTCACTTTCAATCTTCTCTTTTGATCCAAGCTATCTTCATGCAGAGAGATGTTGAGCGAGAGAGAGAAAAGTGACCTTCATGGGCTTCAGAGATGAGACACATAACGCTGAAGATGTATTTTTCCATCCCTGTTCTTTGAGGGTGTCCTTTGTGGAGGAACAACAGCTATTCCTATAGCTTTCCTGGCACTCTTTCAAGTGGGAGGTAATATCTCATGGCTGACAACATGAAGGGCTGCAGGGAGGTCTAAAATAATGAAAATGTTTACTAACAAGAGGAAATCATCCATCATTGCCACTCGAGCTGTTGGAGTCTGAATTCCAGCAGGAATCCAGAATGTGCCAAGTACTAGATATTAGGTTCAGCGAAATGAATTTGTATTTAATCTTTTGACAGATTCTGCACAGATTTTGCACAGGAATGGCAGGTGTGGCTCTGGAGCCACCATAGGAAGAGCTGACGTACCAAGGTTAATTCCTTCAGTACTGGCCGTGCTGCCATTTGAATGAAAGGGAAAGAAAAGTTTATTTTGTTAAATAAGCCACAGCATTTTCTAGTCAGGAGTGATGGCAGCTGCTTGTGACTCTCTGCATCAGCTGGGAAAAACAGGGTATTAAACACATGCGTTGGGTCAAGAATCCTCTCGGCTGTCCAGGGCTTTTTGATGCTTTCTGACCTCAGAAACCGTTGCTGTTTGATAAGATGCTGTGGGCATGATCAGGGTTATAGCTTTTTGCCAAACACTTAGGAGAAAAACAAGGAGACAGCCATCACTGTGGTTTTTCAGGAACAAATCATGTCAAACAAATCTAATTTGCTTCCATGACAGGGTCATGGCCTTGGAGATAAGGAAGAAGCGGGAGACAACTACAAAAACACTTAGAAAGGCTCTTAGCACTGTATCACCTGCCGTGCTGGGAAGGAAGGAAGGCAGAACGGTCCCGCCTGGGCTCTGCCTCGTGTCTGCTCGAGCCTGAGAAGAATTCAGGAAAAAGACTTTGAGAGTGATAACATTTTGTTTCTGTGGACTTTTCTCTAAAACACGTACGCCTGGGAGAACTCAAGCTGCAGGCGTTGCCTTTCTGGTGCGCAGCACAGCCGTGCGTTGGCTCACGCTTACGCCGCGGCCGCTTGCTGTTTCAGCCGGAGAAGGTTATGATACCGGCACCAGGCAGAGTTTGGCCATGACTGCTGCCTCAGCTCGAGGTGTGCTTTACAAATACGGTAAAGAAGCTTCCTTGTAACGAGGAAAAGCTTGGTCTAAGTGTAAGCTGGGCCTCAGAGGCTACAGCTGTAGTCCTGGCTCTACTATGTCATAGTAGCGGAGACGCGTCCTCTTCTAATGTGCTCTCAAGATGGCTTAACCTTGAGCAGGGCACGCCTGTCCTTAATTGTACTCTCCTGCACAGTTAACACTTTAGTAAAATACCTGGTATTATTATCATCCTGCCTTTTTAGAGATGGCGCAGAGGCACCACAAAGTTAAACAACTCAACTCATTCAAGGTGAAGAAAATCAGGTTAGAGCTATTTATCCTGGGCTCCCCGGTTCTGGCTCCTGCTCTCACCATGACACACACCCTCACGAAGACTTCCAGTCCTGATTTTAATGTGATCCATGCATCCCTTGCACCCTCAAGGATTTGGTCAAAACATGACATCCCATATTCCAAGCAGTGAGTCCTCTATTAAATAGTGAAATTTGCTTTATGCTTGTGAAGACAAAGTTCCTCAATGTTTTTTCCAACTGGTTACCTGCTTGGAAATGACATTATTTTTTCTATGGCTATAAAGTTTGTTTTATTTCTGGGATAGTGACATATACAGTTCATGGGGTTTTATGTATCCTTTTCTAAAATGTTTTGTGCTCTGAACCAGCTAATGCATTATACTTTTGTCCCTCTTTTAGGAAAAAAGGACAGAAAAAATTAATGGTATGGAAAGATGATCTTCCTATGTAATGATGACTTTTCTTACCAAAGTTTCAAATATTTAGTAGAGTTGTTTACTAGCCAAACCTAGGCCGTCAGCAAGGTGGATGTCATTTTCACAATCCACCTTTAAAACGTGCTTGAATATTTTTCATATTTGGGTCCAAAATTGCACTTAGATAAGTAGGTTTAGATAAATCGGAGTACATTTTCGGTACTGAGGAATTACAGAAAGCATGCTTGAATTTCCTTTAAAATATTTCACTTAGATTTAAATTCAATTATCTTAGAGAACCTCATAGCAATGTATTTCTCTATGTGGCTTTTGTTACTTCTAGCATTTGACCATCATAATTTTTTAACAAGAGAGAGACAGAAATAGAAAAGAGGTAAACTTGGAAGGAATAAAGGAGAAAATGGAGAGACTTTGTAGCCTACTTTAAGGTACGTAACTTTGGATTGCAGGCTCTTCTTCCAGAACTTTTTAGCTGTGTGAAATGCAAAAGGTTAAGGTACAGTCAAACGACAACACATTTCCAACACATGTTAAATTTGGATGATTATTTTCTTTTTCTTAGGCAATTGATGGCCAGAGTCTCCCAAGGCCTCAGCTAGTCCCCTTATCATGGGCAACCTTTCTTGTCAAACTCTTAAAAATAATCAGTGGCTGTGTCTACACCAGCCGGTTGTGTTGTCCAGTTGGAGAATATCTGGAGCACACAACGGCCGGTGCTGGGGACCTAAAGCCCCAGTGCATTTCCCAGGGGGTTTGTTCAGTCCTGTGCTGCTCCGGTCCCATGGGCCACTCGCAGTGGGTGAGCATGAGCTGTGCTCCAGGAGCTTGGTTCCACCTGGAGAAAGCCCAGCTCCTGCGTTTCAGGACTACACCTCAGCCTGCCAAAGCACGGCAAGGAGAAAAGCTTGGCTCTCACGCTTGCTTGTGAGCCACACAAGCCAGACAGCAAGGACCCGCCTTATCTGAGCCTCTGCTGCATTGGCAAAGCCGGAGCTAGGCTTTGCCGGGCAAACAGCGCGTTGGTCAAAACGTGTACCAGACTGACGCTGGGACAATGAAAGCATACTCTGGATTTTGACACGGATTTTGAGCTAAATTGCATTGCCTTAAATCTAGCCTAGTGTCATTGATTTCAAACGGCTACTGCAGGCTCCTACTTGTTGTAATGCTTATGTTAAATCTAGCCTCAGATAGACAAATTAACCCAACTATGATAGGTATAAACAATTACTCTTCTTGACAATGAAGTGTGTACAGCATAAAGAGACGTTCCTTCTTGATGAACCGTTTGTCAGCCATTCTGAGATACCCTTAGCACAACAAGCCTTCACAGGCTTCAATATTAACGATATTCAAAGCTTCAGCTAGGCAAATATAATCAGGTTTTTAACCTGATAAAACAGCACAAATAACTGTTAGTGTACTTTCAAGCTCCGACTCAAAAATTAATGCTCAAAGATGATTATTTCCCCCTTGGCTTAATAAACAAGCTAGAAAAAGCTTTTTGATCTTTCCTAACCCAATTTAATAGACAAAACACCTTCCTTTTGTTTAACCATGGTATCCCAAGTGCAGAACACAGATTGTTTTATTTATGTCCCTTACAAAACCATCTTATTCTGAATAACAGTACAGCTGTGGCTTCATACTAAAATGTGAGATAGATAACTTAGCATGAAAAAAAATAATCCTTCAATTCTATATCACAATTAAACGTAAATCTAAATTTATTTCCTTTAGCTAGCTAAATAGGCATTTAACAGAGCTAGACGCCTAATTGTTCCATGTTACCTGTTCAGCTAATTGAGAGAAAGAGCTATTTTTCTTTCTGGCCATGGGTCAGAACCAGTGACTGAGTTACCCAATGAAGGTCTCTGGCTGCAGTGGAAGCTAGATGGGTCAGACCAAAATTTTAGTTCAATATAATCTACTGGCATTGACTAGATTGACTAAGAATCATTTATATAGGCTGAGAATCATTTTAGTTACTTGTATTTCTTATATCTCTTCTCCACTTGTCAATGTTGCCCCAGGTAAGTCCTTGCTCGATGTATGGTCTAGCTGGTCCTAAGTCGGCTGCTGCTGGAGCTCAGCAATTCCTCATTATCAGCTGGGGCTAATTCATAGACAGTGAGGGGATGCTTTGTGAGTAAAGGGGTTTTGTAGGCTTGCTAGAGTAAAAAGATTGTTTTAAGGGGAAAAAAAGAAAATTCATGCTGATAGTCTCAGGCAAATACATGTTTATCTCATATCCTACATCAGAGAAAATGTTCAAGAGCAGCTCATGTTTCTTTCCGAATTGGCTCTGGGAATAACGCACCCCAGAGAAAGCTGCCTGCAGGCAAGCTCAGATGAACTGATTTTTAACTTATTTATTTTTTATTTTTTGACTTAGTCATTCAGGAGGCTAATTTGAGACCATTCTTCCTCCTTTCCCAAACTCTCCATTCCTCTTAAAAATCTGTGCACATAGTCATTATGTAAGGGGCTTATATTTCATTGCTTGATTAAAAAATAGCTAGAGGAAATTCTGGTTTGAAACAAGTTCACAGACCTGTTTTCTATCAGTTGCCTGTTCAAACAAAACAAGAATTAAATGTGCATGAGAATTAGGCATCAGTTCCCTTAAACTGCCTTTTTCTGACCGTATACTTTAATTGCAGATAAATCCTTTTAAAAAGCTTAAAACCAACGTTTTCACCAGGCTAGAGCAGCTGAACAAACACATTGTGTTTCTTCTTCCTTAAAGGTTTTTAAACTCCGCTCCACTCCTAAACAGAGACGGCACAGTACGTGCATGAATTAGGCAAAGAAGATCCATGTAAACTGTATATTGACTGAAATGGAGTAGACATAATTTCTCACAGAAGGGGACAGATATAGAATATGTTTTATTTGTTGAGGAGAAAAAAACGGTCCCTTTTCTGTTGCTGCAGTCCCATGACGTTAAAAAGCTTGCATTATATACAACAGCAATCTTCCGCCTCTTCAGCTGAATCAAGGAACACTATCAACTTTTACCTGCACCACAGGTTCCTGGACCAGCCACTATGAAGAGGCATTTGCTGGGCAAGGGAAACAAATCCAATACAAGGAGACGCACGGCGGCTGGCTTGGCTTTGCAGAGGCTGCCGCCGCCGAGCCTAACACAACAGGGGAGGAGACCTCCCACATCGCTGGAGCCGGATCCCGTTGCCATAGGCGACTAAAGCGTTATAAGCTTACGGACGTCCATCCCATGAGAGGGTTGGGGTGGAGGGTTCCCCATGTCTGCTGCTCCTCCCAAATCCCTCTTCCAGGGCCTCGCTGCACTGATGAGCTTCTCTGGGCACCGGTCCGGGGTGGAAGGACCTTCTCTCCAAGATCATTTTTTACAAGTGATAGTTGCAACCACCGGGAAAATGTTTTAAAAGGGGGGGTGCCTGACTTGCTGTCAAAAAAGCAGCAAACTAAAAGGGGCTGTGTCTAACAGGGTGAATGGGCATAAAGACCCTTCTGGAGTAACACCGTAAATCAAGAGTCCGGTTGCTTCCAGTCAGGGAAAACAACAAAGCGTGAGAAAACTGAGTAAAACGTAGGTGCCCTCGGGGCTGGGACAAGGACCGCTAACTGCGCTGCGGTACAGTACTCTGCTTTGGGCAAGAGAATAACTGGACGTGACAGTCCTGTCTGCAAGTCTCAAAGCCCAGGCGCATCCCTCCACTACTTCTGCTTTCCCTACCACGCTCTGCATTCAACTTCACAGGGTGAAATGCAACGTATCCTTATATCAAGCTGCAAATATTTTGATTTGTTTTCCTTCCCTGCACTCTCTTTTACTAATCACCCAATACTAATACAATACTGAGGATTTATTTGTGCGTTTTTTCCACTGTGCATTTCAACCAAAGCAAAGGATCTTTAGTGAATTATGTTGTTTATATTCAGCCCACCTGAATGTAACTTACTTAATTTCAGTCAACTACCATGAACACGTTGGTATCTGGGTTGGTTTTCTGGTGTTCTGCAACAGCACTAGAAATTCTACGGTCAAAGTGGCTATTTCTCTTCACTGGAAGAGGACTCTAGGTAGCTATTTCATATCTGAACATACTCTCCTCCCTTCAAAACCAGTCCAAACGTAACCCATCCCAAAATGCTTAGAGTCTTGAAGGAAACAGTAAGACCCCTTTTCAGCTCTGCCTGGTGTCAACTGTTTCCACCGTGCAGACAAGACTCTAGGAAATGGAAGTTTTAAACACAAACCCCTGATCCCAGTGCTTAGTAACTCCCCAGCTATACGTCGGATGCAGAACTTACGGCTCAGTCTACAAAAAACTCTAGATTTGTCACACTGAATTTTTCACCCAGTTTTTAAGACGGCTACAGACAGAAAAGAATCAAAAACCTGGAGCTAAGTACTCTGGCTTTCCCTGTGAATTACAGATCAGCTTGGGAGCTACATACTAACTAGCAAAATGAATAGAAAATCACGTAAGCTATTCAGTAGGAAATGTTTAAATTAGTAACTTCTTATAGACATGAGCTTCTTGCTCATGGCTGGAGAGAAATTTTCATATGGTTAAAAACCTAGTCTTGCACACTTAAAGGGTGTTTAAAAAGAGACTAGTCCAAGTGTTTTTAAATGAACCTGACTAGAAAATAGCACGTTTGTTTGCACAGAAATGTCCTGTATTTCTTCATTTGATTTTTTCCAAAATTGAAATATAAGATTTTCATAATGTAAATTGCAAAATAACAGAATACACAGCACTGCAAACAAAGAACGAAAATTGTGTTCCTCAGTGAAATCAATGCATTCATTTTTATAAGGTCCATTTAGTAACAAAAGTCAGGATGAAAAACAGAATGAGAAAGTCTAATAAAAGGGTTTCAGTTTTTCCTATTTTCAAAACCAACTTCTATTTTTTTCTCCATATAGGTGTATCCATATGGAACATTTCAATTTAGTGAACAGTGGTTTCATCCTTTTTCTTGGCCAGCCCTACTTACAGGCAATATTGGCAGGCAGATTAGATGACCTAGTAGGATTTTTTTAATGTCTGATGTTGATAATCCATGAGTGATGACTATGTGAATTTGGCAGTTAGAGGGTTATCCTTCCATGGTATCAGTCTATTCAGCCCCTCACTTTCAATCAAATGATCGATAACTCATTAGCCAACACCTATTTAACTTCAGAGCAGCAAGGAATTGATGTCACCAGGAAGGAACTACATAGGCACGTTCAGTAACGGTTGCAGACCTTCAAACAAAAAATGTAAAGACATTAAATTTTAGTTTTATGTGACAATTTACCTGCTGTTATGATTCTGTAACGCCTTCCTAACAAAGACCAGAATTTTGTTCAGTGAGTTGTAATGCTTAAATCACCTTTTTGTGACATTTGAAAGTCCCAGAAGCTGATGCCAAGACAACATCCTTACTTGTGACTCTTACTTGTTTATTCCATTCCAAACCAACGTGATCTTTTTACCATCTCTTCGCATATTTTTCGTGAGCACTTCTCACTGATGAGAAGCACTTAGATTCTTATTCCTTTTTTTAACTGCAGCAGTGAACTTGACTTACTTAGAGGATCTAAATTTTGATTCGTTTTTTCCTAATTACATGATAAGCCTTTCCTGTATCATCATTTCCATAGGGAAGGCCCATCTGTGTAAGTATACCCACCTCTTTGGTTCAGAAGAGCTTGCTATATTTGCAGAGAGTAATCTAAAATACGTATCACTTATGAGGCATGTATTTTTCAATTCTACTAGTTGTCTGATCAAAGCCAGCAGCTTTAGCCCATGCAGATATAACAGTATGGATTTTATTTCAGTTCTGTTAACTGTCTACCTGCCTCCATTCCAGGGAATTATTACCTTTTGGTGACGGTATTTTCTCACCAGGAGTTGGAACAAACAGCAGCTCAAGTGAAAGGGTTGTGTGTGTGCGTGTGTGTTTGTGTTTGAGAAAAAAACCTCATCATACTCGATCTTCAGTAAGTCAAGTCACACTTTCAGGTTCTAGTTCTTCAGCATATTGAGCATCACCACCACTGCAGTTACAGAAATTGCTCTGTTTAACAGCGCTTGTGCTGCTGCTCAGAATCACCCTTTAGCACCAGTGCCACAAGACAACCATGGCTTGGCTCTGAAAGCTGAATATAGGAGCAGACCTAATCTCTGAAAAGTAGAGCCAACAATTCCCCAGGTACTCTCATGTGCTGGTCTAGAGTGTGCTGGATATTGGAGAACAGGCCATTTCAGAATGACTCCCAGAATTTTTGCTCAAGCTGTTGATAGCAGTCACAGCAAACCATCCCCATCCCAGCAGATATCTGGCAATAAAGCTTTGATTCAAAAAAACCACCTTTGATTCAAAAGATTTGCAGGTTGTTTTACAGGAAACAAATGAATCTTACAATGGCCCCAGGGTACTGGTACATACCCCTCAACGCTGTCCTCAGCTTCTGTTATTATTGATGAGAAATTCAATAATGGAAAGCCTATAGCATCAAGGTATAGAAGTATGAGTCACGTGCACAAATTAAAACACACTACATTCTTATTTTTTTATGCTTCCCAGTACCAAGCAGGGAGTGGGTAGGGAGTGACCATGTAGGAATCAGATGTACTTTTCTGTGGACAATCTTGTAGGAATACTAATTTTTTTTCTCCTTAGTCACATCCGCTTTATTGCTCATTCCGTGTGAAATTCGAAGAGTTCATCATGATAAAAGAAGAGAAGTAAATTATTGTGTAACATTAAAAAGAAAGAGTATTTTGCCTTTACGTACAAAGTTGTTGTGTTTTCCTCTCAAGTTATCTCAAAGCCTGAAGTACTATTGCAGCCTCTCCGAAAAATCAAATCAGAAGGGCCAAACATCCATTTTCATTCAAGAGCATTCAGGAAGCAAAAGTCAGCCTTGATTGTTTTGATCAACTTTATGATAGTTACTTATTCTTCTTCAGCATTGGAAATTTCCTTACTGGAGGCTTTCTGCAAGCTCATCCTTTTTTTACCCCTACAGAGAACTTCTGGCATACTTACTTCCTTAGCAGAACACCAGCCTCAGTCCTCTTTCTTGGGAGAGACACTTGGCACTACCACCTCTTGGATCCATTTTTTCTTGTCATAAGTGTTCCCATTGACACTCAGCAGCAGTAGTGCCCTTGAATCATCTTGAAGCTGCATGAGTACTTGAGAGATGAGGTTTTCAGTTAATTAGATTTTGCTGCCTAAACTGTGAACTTTTTCATCACTTTCCCTTACTGTCTTGGCTTCCAGCTTAGCAAAATTTGCAAAGAAGACTTAATTTCCTTTTCCTTCGGGAGGTGGTAATGTAGAGTGCATTGCTCAGCATTCCTCCAACCAAGGGTGCAGCCCAAGTTACGCTGCTGACAGTGTATGCTGTTGTAAAAACCCTAGATTAAAGTTTTAATGAACAATTTAATTCTTCTTGTAACTGGCTCTTTGCTATCACTGCCTTGAAAATATTTAATTTTGCTGGAATAAACAGGGCTACAGTTAACAGATTTGAAAATTCCACCCCCAATTTCTGCACTTTGGTGGAAAAAAAATACAAAAATGGGAAAAACAAAGCTCAAAGAGGATGATGCTCTAACTTATCTTTACTCATTTTGCCTTCACCTGTTTTCCACTACTTCTCTGCAGATGTGGAAAATCCACAGAACCACACTTAGGATGAAAAATAAAAGCATAATTCTCTGCAACAAAAGTTGATAATGTTTTCAAAGCTAGATGTTGCATTGAATAAATAAGAAGAAAACATGCATTACTGGTGGAATATGTAGCTGTTGGAAAGGTGAATATAAGCACATCGTACTGGTTCACATTGGTTTTGGAGAGAGAAATTTGCAATTGCAGGGAAATTACAAAACTACCTCAAGGTGCTTCAGCATAGACCATTTCTCTTGGCTTGACAGTCCATTGGAAACACCTCAGGATTTTAAACCTAGCACAGCAGCTTTAAGCATCTCTTATGATCACTGTTGTACATAGAAACTATGTTAAGAAATACCAAAAATGTTTTTCTTAGTTTTGATGTAGTAAGAATCTCACCGAGGACGTCTCATTTACCCACAGACTGTGCAATTAACTGTGATAAAGTGCATATCAAGTCTTTGATAACACAGCTTGCTGAACCGTCCCCGTATCTTTTCTGCCCATCAGTTGACCCGTCTGATTGTGACAAGTATCTTTTGTTTCCCATTAATCAACAGAACAGCTTGCTTAATAATTTCCTGGCCCTTGGTCCTGTAATTTAGGTCATTTATGGGTTTTTTTCTTTCTATCATAAGCCTAATGGGCACGTTCAGGATCATGATGAAGAGCAAAGCTCCTGACAAATGGCAGCTATCCAGTGAACTTTAACAAGTGAGTTTGCAACAGTGATGAACGATGAGGTGCAGCTCTATTTAAATCAAATGGAGGGAGACAGTTTCCAAAAGACTAATACTGAGCTTCCAGCAAGTGTTGGAAAATTTGCCAAGGACAGAACACCAACTATAATGATAAGATGGCAAAAACTATTTCAAAAGCACACCATGTACATGGAAGTGTTTTTTGAGAAATTTTCTTTTTTAACTTTTGCTAAATTCATACCTGCTCATTTCTTCGTGAAGCTCATAACTCAAAACTTGTAGCACACAACTTGTTGAAAAGGAGAAGGAAAGGTATGTCTCTCAGTATAAAACCGCAGCTCTCTTTCTGGAATTATTATCACTAAATTTACAGTACTGATCGTAGGGACCATGGGTGCTTCCACACCCCTGTGTGTCACTTTTAATTCATCTTAGCCAACAATGTTTTTCTTTTAACCAGCTAAGGTAGCACACATTATTTATGGCGTAATGACAGATCTTTCGTAATGTTTTTTATTGCTGGGATCCAAACGCTTAATAACAGAGATCAGTATTGCTATTATTGTTATTCCAGTTTTCATATGACAAAATGAGGGTCGGAGAGGTGGAATTACTTCGCCAATAACACCTGGCAAACCAGTGATAGGATCAGAAATCAAACCCAGATCTCCTGAAAGCCCTGATTCACCTGGGAAGGAAGCCAACCTTATACCCGCTACCTACAGGAACCCAGAAGAATCTATATATTGATTACGAGGTCGCTGAGTAAAACTATTCATTTCTGACTTTACTACAGTCAACAGGTCCAGGAGCTAATCACAAATTTCCTGTAGTTATCTCATCGTTTGATTTGTGTCTTTAAGAATGTGATTACCTGATTAATTGGCAATCCAATTTTGTTGTAAATTCCTTACATTATTGAATAAATTGTGACCTTAATGTGGTAATTATACTGGATAAGTTCTAGATAGTTTAGTAAAAGTTTTTAGTTCATAATGTTTACATCTTCTGCAAGAAACGCCATTGAGTCTTCATTTGCTTCTTTATTAATTTATGCTTAAACTCACTATAAACTCCACAGAGATGGTTTTCTTTTAAATTTCAGAATAGATTTGTAAGCAAAGGCACTTAGCTGCGGTGTTTACAGAGGTGCGGCACCGTTTCTAAGTCGGTCCCTTGTCCCTCACCCAACTGGAAAATAAAGCTGATGGTTCCCGTGGTGGCTCCTGCTGCCTCCCAGGTGCCCTCAGCCCTGGGGGGAAGGAGCAGCCCCCCCCGGGGCTGGTGTTGAGCCCTCGCTGTGCGATGCCAGGGCTGGGGGAAAGAGAGCTTCTCAACTAATGCATTTTTTCCGTAAGCAGAAGCACTAACTCTTTTCTGCTAAAACACGAGTTTTCACAAAACTTCTTGTCTTTGAAACTTCCATCCTTCTGGCATGTTTGGTTGAAGCTGGTCGGTGCATCAAGGGTGTTGGGCAGGCAGAGGGGCCATCAAATCATGCCGTTGCATACACTTAATTTCATTGAGAAACCAGGAAAAATGTATCTCTGCATAAGAACGGCATTCACGGGGCTGTAGTTCAAAGTTCAGCGACTTTCCTTTGCATTTACCTGTCTTTGGCTCGTGTTACGTATGCAGGATGAAACCTTGCTCCCATACAAACCTCGTACCCCCGTGTGTGCTCCTGTGTGAAAGCGGATTCTGCCTCTATCACTTTCTCCAGCACTGCCAGGAAGTCACATCTGTGGGAAAGGACATGAAGCTAGATGTAGGTTTAGACTTGCTGTTTTCGTTTTCACAGGGTCTTGCCCAATGGGCAACGGTGCTTGTCTGATTCAGGAAAGAGTGTGAAGTCTGCACAGAATCAAAAATTGCATCAACTAACTCCACTGTCACTACATTCAGCCACGAGCAGGGAAATCATTTTAACACTTGAGTTAATTCCCAATAAGCATCTTGGCTTCTCTCCTTAGATAATGTAAATGATCATGGATTCCTTGACTTGAAGAATGTGTAGATTCATGGCTATTGGAATTCTAGTTAATGTCAAGGCTAAATATTTAAAATTTAGTACTGCGTAAGCTTTTTAAAGAAGTTTCCTTAAAGTGTCCTTCCTTTTTAAGCAAGTCTTCCTTTTGTCCCAAATTCCTACACGAGTACAAACACCAGAAAACCAGATTATTTTTTTAGCTGCTTCTGCTGTAGTCATATGAATTTAATCTCAGTGCTAGAATTTATGCGCTGCATTCCTTTTTTTTTTTTTTGTAAATACGATGAAATTGAGTGATCTGCCTAAATAATATTAAGGCTTCTAAGCTAAACCTTAAATAGGCATAATAGTCAAAAATAATGATTGGAGTAATACAAGGCAATGCGTACCAGTCCGTGATATCCCCTGCTGCAAAATACAGTGGAGAACTGAGAGGAGTTTTCACGCAATATTAAATGCCCTGCAAGAATAGCTTCCCCTGTTACCTGTCCTTGCTGTCATAGTTGTTCGCTATACGTATGCGCAGCGGGATATGAAGAGAAGCGAGAGGTTTACTGCAAAGAACAGTTCCTTCACATATTTTTTCCATGGACCTTCAGCTGCAAAACCGTTAGGGCCAGAAACAATAAAGGATCTTTTTTATAGCTTTGAAATGCTTGTCCCCTCCAGTTGTAACCAAGGTGATGGGGGAATCATACGATAATTAGAAAATAGGTTAGTAATAAGTTGTAAAAGGCGTAAATATAGGAATAGGTTACGCACCAGTGTTATGCACCAGCAATGCTGCTCGAGAACCCACCTAACCCTTCCCATCTTGATTTAATTATCAAGGAGTTAAGTGTAACATTGTGAACATGGTACTATGTTTTATTTTAATAGTGAGCAGTCAGAAAGAAGGAACACCTTGGTCAGTTCTACGGTCGGGTGGGTAGGTAATTATTCATTCTATAGTCTTGTCTTACAACAAAGGACTGCGGGGTGAATGATTGCATATTGGACCGACAACCCGTGAAGGCCTATTGAGTGTTGCCAAGCTTAAGTGAACTTTGTAGGAAAGGTAATTCCGGCGGGGGAGATCGTGACCACCGACTCAGAGACCACCCGCTCAGGAAACCCTCCGACTCAAAAGATTAAGGAAGTAAAATCTCAAGAAATTATAGCGAGCATGCGTGGTCATTTACATGTTAGGCGAGGAATATTTAACCAATCATTATATGGAAACTTGATGAATATGTATTAATCTTGCCTATAAATATTTGATTTTTGAACTGATCGACGAACACGATTTAGGAGGAGCTATCCCCCGTGTTCCCGGCGCCGTGAATAAAGAATGCCTGCCTTTTAACACTACATTGGTGTTACGAGGTTTATTCCCGATTTCGGTGACACAGTGGGAACCGAACGTTGTGGTAGTAGGCGACTGAGTTTCCTACGCAATATGCAAGGAAAGCTGGGAGCCTGCGAACAGAAATGCAAACCAGGTCTGGGCTGCTCCGGGGGCCGTCACCTTTATCCCATCTCGAAAGCTAGCCCCTTATGCCGGAAAAAACGAAAGCCTGGCAGAGAGCACAAAGGATCATATGCCTGGTTTTCAGCTCCAACATGGCTGAGATGAGTCTATACCTTTCTCCAGGGATCGACTCCTGGCAAGCATAAGCCTGAAGGAAGAGGCCAGATGCCAGGGATCCTTTTTCAAGGTGTTTTAACTTTTTGGCAACAAGTTATAGTTCCTTCACTTCCCCCTGCTGGAGTGGCCTCCTGCTACTTGATGCTTTGCTTCAGCATGAGAGAAGGAGCTCAAGGCACGCTCCCACCCACCGTATACCTGCATCAATAGTTTTTTGTCTGATGTTCTGAATTCCTCCCAGGAGTGGCTTATGGCTATCTGTAAAAATGTTGAACTGGGATTTGAATGTCTGTCTTCCCCCACCTCCTGTGGTGGTAGTCCAAGTCTCCACAAAAAGAGGGTCTGCAGCCTTTTACGTGGGGAATACAACCTTTTGGCTCTTCCTATGCAGAATCTGAGAAGCCCGACATACTGCGCCCACGCCAGGGACTTAGGATAATGCTCAGTCTTTTTCCAGTGCATAGGTGCATGCTGACCATGTTCACAGCTTTGGAAACGCACAGAAATGGGGAGAAAACTTCAGACGAGAAAAAGCTGAAGTGTTTGGTCACCTATAGGGAGTGGCAGCAACTTTTCTAGCATCGTTTGGGATACAGGATACCTAAAATGCTGCCTTTATCAGATTTAGCCTGACTTACCTTTTGTATGGAGGTTTGCCATGAGGCCATTCTTTCATCTGGCAGGGCCTTTGAAGGCTAAGGTGCTGCCAGAGCCCACAACAACACGAACATTTTGTTCTGCATTTAACTCCAAGACGCTGTTTTTAAATATAGCAACTATTATTTAAAGTTTTTTTCTGTTGCTCAGCAACTTGTCTGTAAGGAAGGATGCACTGCTAGTGGGCTTCCCCGCAGATGGAAGCCTGGGCGTCCATCAAAGCAGCATCCAGTGAGGTATATGCTGGCCAAGGCAATGACGAATTGTACGCCAATCTGCTTTGTTATATTTCACATCAATGAAGTCAGCGGTGGTAGGAAGCAGCGGCGGCACCGCCGTTGCTCTGCAGCACCAGACTAGTCGGAGTGCAAAAGGCGGTGGACTGGTTCACCGATTCTGAATTAGAAAGAGAACTGCGGCATGAACAGTTGAGCAGATGTTGTGTGTAATGATTCACTTTTGGACCGCTGCCACAGCGCCTGCAAGCCGCCCAGTTCACATCGAGTGCAATGGTTTGGGGTCACAGGCTGTGTCTTCTCCCATCACAATCACGCAAGATGCTGAACCAGTTGTCAGATGTTGAGTTAACTGGCTGAAAGCCTAAATTTTCTGTTCACAAGAAACACCTTTTTTTGTTTTTCAGCAAGGTTCTAGTCCAAATTTCAGTCCAAGTCCAAATCTGTCTATCTAATAAAACTTATCTACAATCCTTCCAAACAAGAAATTCAAGATAAAAAGTGTTGGAAAATGTAAAAACGTAGCATTTCCAAAACAAAAGATCCTTTCCATACATCACTGTGCTTAATACCTGAACATCAGCTTCACTCTTCAGTTGATATTATTTCTTTTTAAATCCAAGAATGTGGATAATTTCCAGCCTTGAGGTCAATAAAAAAACCCTCGTCTTCTTTCTGAAAGTTGTTCCAAACATCTTTCTGTGCTTCACCTTGCAGCAGAGGTGGATTTTCATTGTGAGGGTTTATAAAACGGAATCATAGAGCAATCCGGGCTGGAAGGATCTCCTGGAGGTCATGCAGTCCTGCTCAGGGCCATGTCCCATCCAGTCTTAAACAACTCCAAAGGTGGTGATTCCAGGGTCTCCCTGGGCAATCTCTTCCAGCGTTTGGCCACCGTCATGGTAAAACATTTATTCCTAACATCTAATCAGAACTCACCATGTGCCAGCTTGTGTCCATTGCCTCACACCGTATAGACACTCACCTCTGAGAGGAGTCTGACTCTGGCTCCATCATCGCTGTGTCCTCAGATCAGATAGTTGTAGGTAGCCATAATATCTCCCCAAACCTTCTCTCCTCCAGGCTGAGTGAACATAGTCATCTCAGCCTCTTCTCTTAGGTCATATTCTCCAGCCCTGCAACCATCTTGATGGCCTCCACTGGGCTCACTCCTGGCTGTCAATGCCTTTCTTTTCATGGGGAACCCAGAACTCCTGGAACTCCAGAAGCATAAGTGTCCACCAGAGAGGAAAGCATTCCTCACCTTGATGTGCTGGCTGTGCTCTGGCTAACACAGACCAGGTTGCCCTTCCTCATTGCAAGGACCCACAGTTGCTCCTTCTTTCACTCCCACTGCCCTCCAGAGACCCACAGAAGTCAGTGGGAGATTTTATGCTCATTATGGCGGGCAATGCTACTGCAGCTGAGCATAAAGATTTGGGGACAGACAGTAAGAAATGGCTAAAAACATCGTGGCACTGGTTATATGGTTACCAAGACAGCAACAGGTAAGCCTAAGTCAATTGGACTGTGATTCTTTTTTTTTCTTTTCTATTTACAAAGTCAATGTTTATTTTTCCTAAGCTGGTTTAGAAATCAAATCAATTGCAGATGAATCAAAATTTAATTTTAGACAGAAAATGCATCTGTAATGGAAACAGACTATCAATCACTAAACCTCCATGTTGTGTCAATAATCTGTCTGTTCACTAGAAGTTCACATTGGCTGTAAGAAATGTGGCATTCACCACACAAATTTTATTACTTTCTCCCCGTTCACCTCTTCCAATAAAATTGGGGTCTTTTAACCTATAAATCATCTCTAATTTGAGCCTGAAAGACCTCTGTTCTAATAAGCTGAGATTTCAAAATAACACATTCTGCTGTTTCTCTTGCAGAAATAACATGCCGTTCCTATGAGCAGCCTTGTCTATAACATTTCTTCTCTGTCACTAAGTTGTTGCCATCAAGCACAGGCTGAGACAGCAATTTCCTTCTAAGCACCTCTTGTCTGCCAGTTACAACTTTCCAAAAATTATTCTTTAGGCCACAATTCCTCATGTCTTTAAACCTGCATTCAATATTTTAGGATACTTGAGTGGGAGAACAGTCCCAACTATTTTATGCTCATCAGCATCTACACGGTGCTCTTTTGTGATTATGCTGGCAATGCCCTGGCAAAATTCCCGATCAGGTCCACTTTTTATCCTTTTTTCTAAGCCATGTGCAGCATAAGTGCACAGCGTGAACCTGAACAGACGCTGCACGGAGCCGTACAGAAGGCATCCCCCTTACAGCAGCCCTATTTATTATGCTTTCTGCAAGAGGACCTGGAGGGAGAAAAGAAAGCAGAAATCCGTAGTGCTCAGCTCTGAGCAAATGTGAATAAAGACTTACTTCATAGCTCTAAAAAGAAAAATAAAAATACGCTTAACTCTATAACATAGAAGTAAAAAGTGCTTCAAGGTCCTTCAATGAGAATCTGATCCTTCAGTCATCGCCACATAGCGTCACTGCCTTCATCTATCTACGTATGAACCGCCCTGCTTCTCTATCTATGTATAGAACCTCCCTACTTCTCTAAGGCCCAAGCGGTAGCATCGTACTCTGTTTAATCATAGACATTTTAGGGAAAAAATGATACCAAAACCAGTTGCTCCCCTCCATAGTCTATCTACTATGAGACATCATAGCTGCATGGAATAATTCATAATGAACAGAGACAAAGTTAATTCCCAAGCACCCAGCTGAACAGCCGTGCAAGATCCATCAGATCAGAACTGGAGAGGTTCTCAGCAGAACTTCATCTGCTTTTTTTGGTAGACTTTAGAACTGCTTTGCTTTTAAAAAAAAATTAACGCGTGCTTCTTTCCAGCCATAAAATATGCCCATAGAAATGTGTTATCTGTCTGTTAGTTTCCTAAGTGAAAAATGTATTGGAATCGCTGATTAAAGGGACAAAGATGTCCCTCAGTGGGTTTGACAGGTTGGATATCGCCGGGCAGTGTCTTCCCCTCCTCCGCCAGCAGAACAGCTATTACGAACCCAGGGCACACTCTCACCAATGGATGGGCTGCACCAGGTTTTAGTGGGGTTTATAGTTCATATTTGTATTCCTCTGGGAGCGAGCATCAGTATGTTCTCACCTTACTTTACCCCAGTGCAACTAAATTCAGACACAAACTCCACTGTCCCATCTCTAAGAGGACAATTCCCCACTGCAAGCACTGCTCTCCTGGCAAGGTCCTTCCACGGCTCTGGATGGCCCTGGAGTCACACCCCTGCATAAAAGGGTCTTAAGTACCTAGCGTGTGAGTTAGTTACCCAATTTTATAGAAGACAATTAATAGTCAAAGTTACCCAATAAGAAAGGTTAATTAGCAAATTTGGCCTGGATGGACAACGCGTTAAGTTTCGCCACGACAGGCAAAGCCGCACAACGCAGCCCGCAGCCAGCGCGGTGCCCCCGTACCCCGCTGCCTCGGGGCTAAAGCAGGGCAGTGGGGAGGTGATCTGCCTTCCCCCTCAGCTGTCAAGCCCTTCCTCAACAAAGCTGGCTGTTGTCTGACAAGTGCAAGTTTTGTTTAGGAAGACGGAAAGGAAGCGTAAGCCTCGGTTTTCTCCTTCACCTCCCAGCACCTTGGCAGATGGCTCAAACGGGCCGTTTGGCTATTGTGTGGGAAATCGGCTGTAATTACCCCCACAAACCCGGGTCAGAAGAATTCAAGGTTTTCTTTCAAAGCTTTCCCACTCATTTTCAATTCTCCGACCTGTGAGCTAGCTCGCTGCCATCCACAAGTGCATTGTTCACTAAATGAGGTGTCAAGCTGCCATGGGGTTTTTCATTAGTAATCTCATGATCGGGACCATCCTAGTCATCACTAAAGTTTGTGCCAGCATCTTTTTCAAAAGCCTCTGTCAAATTACGTTCCTCCTGACAATAAACACATTCCTGTCATTTTGCTCTAAGTTTGCTTGGCGGTTTGTTTGGTGGTGGTTTTTTTTTTGTAGTAGTGAGGAAAACCTGTAATAAAAAAGCTTTTTAAAAAATTTATGCCATAACAGAGACTAGTATAAACTGGCCTTAAACTAATACGCATCCAGTTCTGATTCTATATCTTTTAATTGAGGATGGCCCAGCACATGTAACAAAAGACAGACCTGAAATGAGATATATTTTGTAACTCAATTTACAGTTATCATTTAATTACCGTTTATTAATTGCCTTCCAAGATACCGAGATATCCTCCAACAGGATCAGATCCTTTCACTGCCACTAATATTGCGCAGGGAAAGAAACGTCTAGAGACAAGAGCAGCAGTTTAGGAAGGGGACAATATTAGTTTAGGGAAAGGAGAAAATAAATGTTTACTTAGGAGACAAGGTCAGTCAAATGATATAAGCCAGAAGGAACTGTCGTTGTCATCCAGCCTGAATAGATCATTTGGAGACTTCCACTGTGTCTTCTAGGGACCTTCAGAAACCAGCTGGAACGTGTCATCCTCTCAGGCAATGTCTCACGCTGCTCTATGCCAAATGCCAAGCTCTTCCTGAAGGAAGCAAGTATCCAGCTGCCTGGCTCCGAAGGACTGTCAGGCAGTGGAGCCCAGCTCCTTGCTGTCATGAACATCCACGTCATATAACAACATTTATAAAACATCAAAGTCCAGCTTGTGTTTCCTGCCCTTGTTCTGCTTCCAGAAAGCTGTTCCCAAAGTTTGCCCCATCAACGGTTGGCAACCTGCTCCTAATTTCCACACTAGATTTGCTCACGCCTAACGTTACCGCTGTGTGTTTCTCTAAATTGCCCTCCAGCCTAAAGAGCTCTACAGCTAAACAAGTTTTTGTTGTTCATCATTCCTCCTCCCAACGAAGGTAACACTTCCATAAGGAATCAACACGCTGCTCAGGCAGCTGAACTTAAACTACAGAGAGTAATGTGGAATTACTCAAACAGTGTGTTAATGTAGTTATTTAAATTTTGATTTAAAATTGATTTAAAAGAGATCCTCTTTAGAATTCAATGACAAAATTTATATAATCTTCTGTGGGATCAGAATTTCATATCACAACATATCACCGGGAGCACTTAAACACGAACGCACACTGCCAAACAACCTTCTACTCAAATCTTTTCCATTCCTCCTACTTACATGCAAAAATCTATCAATTCTGCAGAGTGCCCAGAAGTCATAAATTTCAGACTATTTTGGGCTAGACATGGGAAGAGAATCCCAGAGTCCTAACAACCAGGAACTGACTTAAACATCTCTGACAATGACAGATATGACAGGGAGATACAAAGAGCAAGCTGACATTTTCTTTATCTTAAAATGCCACTGAAACATTGACAGAGGTGCAAAGTGAAGGCTGACAGAGTGTTTCTGATACCTCCTTTCTTGTTCAGCTCCATTTTTCTTTACGTGAGTCAAGGTGTGCACAGCAGCAGCTCCACCGTGGGACTGGGGCAGGGACAGTCCCGGTAGCTGAACAGGTTCATGAAGTTGGCTGCAGCACTGAGTACAGATGAACGGAGAGTTTAGCCAAAGGGTGAGTTTAAGTGAAATTTTGCATGCTCATTTTCAACACTGTGGAAAACCTGAAAGCTTGGGAAAAGTGTTTGCAAGTCAAACCCAGCAGGTGTACATAAAAGGCAAGGAAAAAAATAATTTCATTATTCTGTAGTCATTGTCTTACGAGAAATAGATTATAATATTGTAGTTTTGATAGGGTCACAGTGAAGGCTGACACTGGATGGAACAAAGAGCTTGTCTCTTCAATAAGAGCACAGCTACACAAAAGATGGAGGTTTCTGGCCTTTTGGACTGCAGCCCAAGAGGAGAAGATGCTTTGATGCATAATGTCCTCATTGCTGCTACACTGATCACAGCTTCTCTTAATGGTGAGTATTCAGGACACGTCAGGTTCTGGTCACCCTCCCAAAATGCAGAAGTGGAAGGACTCCTCTACTGGACTTGGCACTAAGCCTCTGAAAGAAACGAGACACATTAGCAACTCCAGAACAGCATCGCCCAACCACTTTCTCCATGGCTGACTGATGCGCCCAAACTCTGTAAGAGCATCAATCTTGCACATTAAAGTAGGGGTTCCTCTTGGCTTCCCTGGAAGTGCCTTTGTACCCACCTGAGGCTAAGCTGCCTGGATCAAGAAAGCAGGCACTGGTCTGCTGCTCCTGCCGGCGGGGCTTGGCTGCGTGAAGTACTTCTTTCATCTGCCCGTGCACCAATCGCGCTCCTCTGCAAACTGAAGAGTCCTTTTTAAATTCTTTTTCTCCTGCCCTTGTAAGAGATGTCCTTCATCCTCTTCATCTCACCAATCACATTTTAACTTCTTTATCTCTATATCTGGTTTTATATGCCAGAAGAATTGTGGTGGCTTGACCCTGGCTGGGTGCCAGGTGCCCACCAAAGCCGCTCTGTCACTGCCCTCCGGAGCTGGGCAGGGGAGAGAAAATATAACGAAAGGCTGGTGGGTCGACATCAGGACGGGGAGACATCGCTCACCAATTACTGTCATTGGCAAAACAGACTCGGGGAAATTAATTTAATTTTTTATCAATCAAATCAGAGTAGGATAATGAGAAATAAAAACTGAATCTTACAAACCCTTCCCCCCACCCCTCCCTTCTTCCTGGGCACAACTTCACTCCCGATTCTCTCCCTCCTCCCCCCGAGCGGCGCAGGGGGACGGGGAATGGGGGCTGTGGTCAGTTCATCACACCTGGTCTCTGCTGCTCCTTCCTCCTCAGGGGGAGGACTCCTCACCCTCTGCCCTGCTCCAGCCTGGGGTCCCTCCCGTGGGAGACAGTCCTCCACGGACTTCTCCAGCGTGAGTCCTTCCCACGGGCTGCAGTTCTTCACGAGCTGCTCCAGCCTGGGCCCCCCACGGGTGCCGTCCTTCAGGAACAGGCTGCTCCAGCCTGGGTCCCCCCACGGGTGCCGTCCTTCAGGAACAGGCTGCTCCGGCCTGGGTCCCCCCACGGGTGCCGTCCTTCAGGAACAGGCTGCTCCAGCCTGGGTCCCCCCACGGGTGCCGTCCTTCAGGAACAGGCTGCTCCAGCCTGGGCCCCCCACGGGTGCCGTCCTTCAGGAACAGGCTGCTCCAGCCTGGGCCCCCCACGGGTGCCGTCCTTCAGGAACAGGCTGCTCCAGCCTGGGCCCCCCACGGGTGCCGTCCTTCAGGAACAGGCTGCTCCAGCCTGGGCCCCCCACGGGTGCCGTCCTTCAGGAACAGGCTGCTCCAGCCTGGGTCCCCGCACGGGTGCCGTCCTTCAGGAACAGGCTGCTCCAGCCTGGCCCCCGCGGGGTGCCAGGTCCTGCCAGCAAACCTGCTCCAGCCGGGGCTCCTCTCTCTCCCCACGGGGCTACCGGCCCTGCCAGAAGCCGGCCCCAGCCTGGGCTCCATCAAGAGAGGAGGGGCCACTGTCACTGATGGCCTTGGCCACCGGCAGGTCCGTCCTGGAGCCGCTGGCACTGGCCCTGTCAGACACAGGAGAAGCTTCTGGCAGCTTCTCACAGAAGCCGCCCCTGCAGCCCCTGGGCTACCAAACCCAGTACATGTATATTTTATACAGTATAAACCACGGTTCTTTGGTTAACCCTTTTTTCACTATTTTGAAAGACAAATTATACATAACTCATTCTGGAGAGACAATGCTACTTTTTTTCTTTTAATTTAGTCAAAGCTTTAATTCATTCTTAGCCTTTTAAAGTTAACTGACTTCACACCTTCTTCCATAATAATAATGAAGTGACAGACCCCCCAAGCAGCAATGCCACTGACGTGTTCTATCATGGAGTGGAGTAACCTGCTCTTTGGAAGAGCTTGCGTCCTCACCAAGTGCGGAGGAGCCTGCAAACCTAACGTTTCACCCTACTACTCCAGCACCTCTTGGACCTTAACAAAAAGTGCCATTCACAAAGCAACCACTTCGCAGTGAGACTCAGATCAGGTAATCTGGACTTTCTGAATCACCCAGGCTCTTTAATTTCATCTAGCTCATCCTTCACCAAGTCAGCGCTAAGATAATATGTCAAGTCAAGTACCTAGGCTTGAGCTGAAGAGACGATCATGCCATTGCAATTGCCAGACGTTTGGTTCAATGATTACTCAATTTCACAGTTAAAAACTGGCACCTCATTTCTGACTAGAATTTATCTAGCTGTGCCTTTTAGTCATTTTACACTTTTTGCTGAATAGAGTTCTGATAACCTATGATCACTTTTGGTAAAATGAAGAGTTTTTCACATAAAGCACAATTTATTGCCTCAAATCACTTCAGTGGTTTGTCTCTGTACTCCTTCCACTTCTTCATCATTTCCCCTACAATGCAGAGCCCAGAACTGGACCCACTTATTGTCTTTACAAATGCTGCACAGAATGCAGTATCACCTCTTCATTTTCATGTAACTCCTCCTTTTAGAAATATATCATCCTGCACTTACACTGTTTAGACACCATTTAATCAAGGCGCTACGTAGATATTTATCTTCTTGTACACTTGAATCATAAATAACTACCTCATCCATTCATCTTTTTTGTTGCTATCCTATGAATTTACTGTAACGGACTTCCCCAAGAAGGGCAGCTCAGCAATTGCACACAGTGGCCAAGTGGTCTTACCCAGCTGCGTGTTTAGGTGTCTACAGCTCTGAAAGGTAAGGAACTACCTTAGGTGACGTTTTGGAAGAAAAACGTGCCATTTTTATTGACATGCTGCTTTGGAGATTTTCTTCCACATCATAAATTCTGAAGTCAAAAGATGCTATTACAACATCATTCATCACTCCTACTAACTTCAGCCTTGGCTCTGGAGCGTTATGGCTCTTAAATGCCTCTTATTGACCAGCAATGAAGAATGCAAATGAAAAATTGGTTTATGGTACAATGCATACTTAGACTATTAAAATTATAAACTCTTCATGACAGCACCATCTTTTTCCTACGCCTTTATATAACGTGATGGGGAGTTATTCCATGATTCATCCAAGCTCCTAGTTTCTATGAACACATAAATAATTAATAACAATAAGCAGTTAATTAATTTTGCAAGTAATTATATTGTTACTGTTTTGCCACTTTTGGATAGGCACTAGAAATATTAATAGATCAGGGTGATGGGCAAAGCAAAGAATAGTCAATGATATAGAAGATAGACCATTCACGAATAAAGCACAGCTTACGCTGCTCGGTGGGAAATCTATTTATATCTGAAAATTCAGACAGGATATGTTGGGAAACTAATTATTCAGAGGAAATCAGTAAGCCCCAGAGCTCTGGTGGGAACAGTTTGTGATAATCTACATGTAGCCACTCAGGGCTGTATGTTTTTTCAAGGGGATCACCACCTGTGCAGTGCCCTTGTTTTGAAAAATGCTAATGGCTTTTTCATAGTACACCCAGCACACGAAGGCAGGAAAATTGTGCACACCTACCTCTGGGTGACAAGTGCACATGCACAAAAAGCAAATCAGGCTTTGCTTAACTCAGGTCAAAATTTAGGGCTATTATGGTGATTTCTGAATCCTACCACCTTTCTACTCTCAGGAGAAGCTCTCCTTTTTCTCATAACATTCTTGTGCTTCCTCCACTACCACATTTTAATTTCTCTCCGCACTATGCTGCCCACGCTTTCTCTCAGAGGCAAATGGTGCTCCGTTGCTCTTACAGAAGTGTAACTCTCAGCAATGAACCCATCCTTTGGCCTCTTCCACTACTCAGAGGTCACCGAAAGCATATTAGGATGAAAAAGCAGTGTCTGAGATGCAAGACAGCCAAAGCACAGCATTTGTCATTAAGCGAGTGCTTAAATTTGAGCTAATGTCACTTCTATAAATAGGCTGCTGCAAAACAAAGATAGGAAGTACAGAAGAATAGAAAGGTTTCCTTCAAAGAGAAGCATCTACCTTCTCCCTACCTAATCACTCATAAGTCTAAATTTAGGTGCCTCATGTAAATGTCCTACTAACGTAAGTGCCTAAATTACCTGTCAAACCAGTAGAGAAGGTTTGGTGCCTCTGAAGGCATCCAAAGACATCTGATCCCCAGTGTAAATCTGAAGGTAGGAAGGCTGGATTCTAACCTTAGACATCTAATGTCCAGTTAGCAAATAGTCCACATATTCTGCTTTACGGGCTTGTGTCAAAGGGACTTGTCAACGCCAGGGGAAATCAGTGCTCCAACATTGAATAACATCTTTATCTCCTAACCTCCTACCTGAATCCTTGAAAATCATGCTTCCTACAGTCCCTCCAAAACAAGTCCAATGCCCTGGGCCTGATGAGGTCTGTAAAGAAAGTAATGGAACCGTCAACATATTTCTCCTTTTCATCTTTTTGTTACTAACGAACAGTGAAAAAAAATCGTAATAATTTCTTCCTGATCTTCTACCATACAGAATTAGAAACTTTAAACACAAGATCACCTTCTGCTACTGCCCAAAGTAGCTTCTTTTCTTCTCTCTGAAAGTGATTTTCTACCTATGAAGCTGCTAAAAGCCCACTTCACCCCTTGGAGACACTGTTATTTGTGAAGGCTCTCGGTCATCCTGACAAACATTGCTCACTAGGAACACTTGGCAATCTCACCCCGCAGGTTTTCCATGACATTCACCCCTTTTCCATCTTCTTTACTACAGCCTGCTATTTTTCAAAACTGTAGAAAAAGAGTCTTATTGATAGGCACAGCTTGTGAGAAATCTAGCTGCTTTTGATGGCACGTTCCTTGTTACAAACACATCACCCTTCCACTTATCTCCAACAGTGGACTGTAATATCAGACGATAGGCAATGTATTTATGTGTCATCTCGCGTGTAGCAGCACGCTGTAGATCACATAGCTTCCCTTCATTATCAGGTGTGACGAGCTTATGACAAAACTGTAGTGTTAAAGGTTACAACACTCAGACGCCTCTCCCAAGAGTAACCCAGTCCTACCTTTCCAACAGGACGTTGCTTTCAGGCCAGCCCTGGCAGCAAGGAGAGGATGTCAGTCCCACATTCACGATGTGCTTTCCTGGGACATGCTTTACCTCCAACACTACCCCTTCCAGCATGTTGAATTCTCGCCAGGGTTTTAATCTAGGAGCAGCAGTTGTGGGGCCACAGCTCTGGCTTTGCTTCAGACTCTTGATCAATATAGCTCTTGCTCACGCTGCTTCTGCAAATGCATCTAAGGGGAAATTAATTCCAGAGGAGAGGGTTTGCACTGAACTTAAACAACATGGTAATCTTCTGTTTGTGTTACAGCAGCAGCAGCTCAGGGCCCCATTAACCAGACTCTGTGCGATGCCCTTGTCTTTCGGTGCAACAGGCGTGCAGTACCTGAAACGGATTTCAGTGGTGCATGTGGGAGAAATGTTATTGTTGTCTGGGTGAGCATAATTTCATCTCTAGTTTTTGCTAAATTCAACCTTTATCTTTCGCTCAGATTTTTTGCATTTATCATCACAAACCTGCAGCCATTAAAAAAATGCTAAGAAAGAGACCATAAGGATTAGGGATCTCATCTGCAAGGATACTGCAACAGGAAAAAAGGGAAAAATCCCTCCATTATACAGAAAAAAGATACTAAAGGCCATTTTCAGGTGGAGTCTAAAGGTTGAATAATTCCACATCTCTGCACCGTAACACTCGATAACCCTCTCACACGCAGAACAAAGGCAGGGCATCTTGCAAGTCCCCCGTTATCTCTCTGTTTCAACCTTCTCCCTTTAACCTCTCCTATTGTCATCCCTAAATTAAATGGTTTCAATTTCAAGGCTTTGAACAACTCCACCTCAGCTCGCATCTGTGTTAGAAAATTAACTCTTCTACAACCGGCTGCCTCATTCCTTTCTCTTAAGGAGAAGCATGACCTGTTTCCTCTCAAAATCCACCCACGGGTCCCATGTACAGACCAGACTGTCTTTGAAAACGTGTACCAGATGCAAACACTCAGGTATAAGAGTACTTAGTCCCCACCACCACCACGCTGCTAATGGTTACTGTATTCTGCCCACGCCTGTCGTGTGAAAACCAGAGCTCTCATTACAGAGAGAGAGATCACAGAACCACAGAATCATTAAGGTCGGAAAAGATCTTTAAGATCATCAAGTCCAACCGTTAACCCAACACCTCCATGCCCACTGAACTATGTCCCGAAGCGCCATGTCCACGTGTTTTTTGAATGCTTCCAGTGATGGTGACTCCACCACCGCCCTGGGCAGCCTGTTCCAATGACTGGCCACTCTCTCAGTGAAGACATTTTTCCTAATATCTGGTCTAAACCTCCCCTGGCGCAACTTGAGGCCATTTCCTCTTGTTCTATCACTAAAGAGTGTTGCATACTGGGAAGGGTTTCAGGATGTTGCATACCGGGAAGGATTTCAGCAACTCAACTGCTCTCATCTTGCTACGTCTCCTCAGTGTCTGTCCTCCTCCTAGCAGTCTCACTTCAGCTATGAAGCATCTCCACAAAAGCCATAGAGCCCAGAAATGCCGAGGGACACCTAAAACTTGGTTTAGCCACAGACCAGAAATGTTCAGGTTTGACTTGCGTGCCAGACCCTGGGATTTCTGTAGTGCTTTCTGCTTCATTTCACCCCTTCCCTTGCCAACACGCTCCAATTTCCCATAATTTTCCCTTTTTGGAACTGTTTATACTGGCAACTGTATTACTCTTATATTATTTGTTAAAGACGATAAGGGATAGAACTATTGTCCAGGATGGGAGACAAGACTATTGCCTCTTTCACTGCAGTAACATTTGTTATTCTTTGTTTTTAAAGAATGACCACAATCTTTTCAGGGTATTAATTTTGTTTTCTTTTTCCTGTAGGACTACCAAAGAAAAGAGACTGAAGATATTAAAAAAAAAAAAAATTAATGGAAGGGAAGTTTAACTTTAATAACAACTCGCATATTTGTTTGCATTTCTTGATAAAGCTTAATTATAAAGCCTTCATAGAGGTAGTTTTAAAATAGACATCTCATGTAGCTGCAGTAATGATGCAGGCACTCTCTCTTTTTTTTCCCCTCTTTTAAGAGATTAGAGTCTGACAAAGACTGGGATAACAAAAAGAAATTGGTTACAGTTGATTTTAATACAGTAAGGCAGAAAAGAACAGTAGATAAAACTTTCAATACTGGAAACGGCAAAGCTTTCTTTGACGTCTGTGCAGATATAGCTGAAATGAGAACACTGTGTTCATTAATAATTTTAATATCAGACATCTTCACTGAATTAATCCTGTACAGATATTGCCATTCCCCCAACTGAAGTCTTTTGAGAAAAAAATATCCTAAAAAATGCTTACAATTGGGAAAACCACTTTGTCACTTCAGGAATGGAGGGGTTTGTTCCTTACTGTCTCCTTTCCCCTTCTCTTCCCTCCCAATCTCTCCCTCAACATTTTCCTTTTTTTTTTTTTTAAAAATACTTTTCCTTTGCTTTGTTTTAGCAGTGAAAAGGAATTAAGAGAAAGCAGGGCAAACCCTTAAAAGAACGGCTCAGTAAAAACTTTGAATATTCAAGCAGTTTCCATCAATAGAGTAGATATCTACGTGTCTCAAGGATAGCAAACATCCCCATCTCCTATAAGAACTTTTCCTAATAGTTTGGAAGGGAGATGCTTGTGGACTTCAACAGTTCTTGAACCAAGGACAGAAACACAAATCACCAACGAAGACTCCTAACCCACACCAAGTCAATGGCTAAATGCCTTTGCCAAGTGCTTTGGAGAGTCTGAGAAGAAGCAGCTACTATGGGATTAGTCAACGCAAAACAGTGATAAAATGGACTTATGTGGGATTTCTGCTCTCTGCTTAGGACTTGGTATAAGTGACCACTGTCAGCTGGGGAAGAGAAGCAAAGAGCACAGCTGAGGACTATCACCACGTCCTGCTGAGCCACGAGGACCGGCTCGGCAGGGGACGAGAGGTGACCTTTTCTCATTTTCTCACCGCAACAGGTTCACCCCCCAAATAAAAGTTTTAGGCAAAGATACTTAAACAAAACTAAGTGCTTGTTTCTTTACAAAAATATTTCTTACTCTTTCTTTCCTGGAGACTTCAAAATTTTCAGTTGCTCAAGGTTTCAAACCCACGTCCATCGTCACAGCAGCGATGGGGCACCGCTGCGGCGCCCGCCGGATGTGACAGCCTGCCTGCAGGTTGCTGCAGCAGCTCCAAAATATCAACCCACGGTTTAAAACTAAGGTTGGAAAAGACTAATGTTTGTAATTGTTGATGCGCTCTAAGCTCCGTGACGGCATTAACTCTATTTTCAGAACAGTAAGATCTCTTCAGTTCCTGACCTCCTTCCCCTTTCACTACAGCAATTTGCACAGGAGGGGGGAACCTGAGCCTTGTGCGTGGAAACCTCCGTTATGGTTTGGAAAGGCTTTGCTACCGTACCCTAAACTGCTTGCCCACTCAAATTTAGATTATGGCTTTAACACACCAATGGACACCGGGGAAAAGGTTCAGGGAGGGAAAAATTAGCCAGCCCATTCCTGTTACATAAATGGAGAGGAATTCTCATAAGGTCAAGATCCTAAAGTTACAGGAGAGATTCTTGCAAAGCTTTAGATATTAAAGCACTCAGTTTCATGTTCTGAATGCCCTTGGTATATCCCTTCCTGGTTTTTGCCGCCTTTTATTTTAACTGATTTTCGATTCACCAGTATAAGAGAGGGAAATCAATTATACCAAGGTGTTAGATCACCTTCCTTAGGAAAGACGAGGTGGTGATGAAGTTACATGGTGAGACAAAGATTGAATAATATGATCGTATGTATAATCCAAGTAGGTATGAAAGTAATTTTTTTTTTCCTGTTCCAACACTGTGTGGCATCATTTTTCTTTGGAGCCTTTAACATTTTCAGAAGAGAAAGGAACATTACAAGAAACTTCTCATATTAAAAATCCAACCATCGCGCAAGTTCTGCAAATCAAAAGCTGAGCTGACAATATAGGCAGCCTGAAATCACATCCCCTTTTTTATTTAAGTGCCGAGCTCTCACATCGCTACTGGAACTCTATAAAGAATTGCTGCCTCATACCCCTTGGTAATTTTTGCGTCCTGGTAATTTTTGCTGTGCTTGTAGCACCAGGCTGCAAGCTCATTCCTTTTGTTTAGGAAGGAAATACCTGTAGATTGAGGCAGTTCACCTCCGCGCGAGACCTCGCAGCTGCTGTGGGTGGTCGCCTCCGCTATTCCCACCTGCTCCGCTTCCAAGAGTAGCGTCATCCTCTCCTGCCACGTTCGGAAGCGCCTTCCGAACCCAGGGACTTGGCATGGTGCGAGGTTGCCTTTGATCAAAGGTGGCACCGGCACCTCCCGGCCACGCAAAACCTCCGGCACAGCAGAACGCAGGGACCCGCCGGCCGGGAAAACTTAATTCACCGATGCTAAGTAGTGCTGGGAACCCTCTGAAGGAGAATTTCAAACTGCTGTCAGAGAAAGAATAAAAAGACAAAAATCTTACTTTCTGAGTTTATTGTGCCTTCCAGAATGGGGTTGAAAGGCGAGGCTGCGAGACAGTGATTGCATTAGTGATTCTGTGAGATGCAGCAGCATCTTTCCAGGTCCAGCCTCTCCTTAAAAGCAGACGAGCCACGTTCTTCACACATTGTTCTTCCTCATGCATATGCTGATGAGCACGCAATGAAATATTTGTGTTAAAATACAAAATCAACCTAAAATTTACCATTTTTACCTCCCTTTAGGGCCTCTGTATGTAATAATTTCCAAAGATGTCTACTAAGATAATTCCTAAAGGAAAGAATATTACTTTTTGCAAAAGAAACATACCTTTGCCCCAAATGTCTTTTGATCTAGGAATAGACATGTAGTCTGATATTTTTACTTAAAGTGAATTTTCAGGATTGTGAGGTCACAAAATTGGGAAAGAAACCATATGAAGCCCGATTACATGAAGAAGTGGCAAATATTACACTGGTCTATAACCATCTGTGTACCTCAGACCCTAAGAAAGGGGACTACCAAGCTACGTGTTTGCAATAAATAGAGGTTTGGTTAAAAATGACAAAACACACACAAACCAAACTACTAAGAAAGCTTTCTGCTAGCTCAGGATCTCAATCACAGTTAAATTAGCACTACGTAACGGTAAACAGTATATGCCAAGCCGTAATTCCTCACATCTGGGGAAACACATTTCCAAAAGCCTGAGAAGCCTCGAAGGAACGTTACTAAACACTTCAGGACGCCGCAGGAGGGGGAAGGCAGAGGGGGGCAGCCCCGGCCGGGGCGATGCCGGCTGGGGGGAAGCCCGGGTGCGGCGCGTGCCCGTGGGACATGGACGGAGGGAAGGATGGGCAGCAATGGCTGTGCCAAACCTCTGCGTAGCACGAAGTATCGGCACGTGCGCATCGACCCTTCCTTCAGGGCGGTAGCAGAGACGCCTCGCCGCACCCGTTGGGTGCCATCGCCGGGCTCCCTGCCAGGCACCTCCTGGGGGGTCCCACAGAGCCAGGCAAGGGAGGACCATGGGAGGAGAAAAGATGAGCCTGGGCCATTCTCTTTACGGCGGGTTTCTCACCACCGCTCCGGCGCGGCGGTTTCACGGGCACTGCACGACGCACGACGCCATCCCGAGAAGCTCAGCCCGGAAATCACCGTAAAAGTTTCTTGCAGCAGCGGAAGCGAGAGCAAACGAAAAATCACCCGTTAGCACCATTCCACCCGGCAAAGACACACTCTGAATCCTCCAGCTTGTCCACAGACGCTCCCGGGCGCCTGCTTTAACATACACCAGGGAACTCATTTTCTGATAGACAGAATTTGCCGCTTGTTTTTAAAAAGGGTAAGCACTGCAACTTCATTCGAGCAGCTGGCATTTTGATGATGCTTCTCGTAGCTCATCTCAGCCACCGCATCCTCCCTCCGATAGGAAAAGGAGCAGCAGCCACTTTATTTATTTATTTTGACAGGAAGCATTTTTCTGTAGTCAAGTATCACATTTTAAGCAGCTGATTTTCTGAAGCATGAAATGGGTATATAAATACAATTCCATGACCTGTAACATCCAATTTCAGAATCTTTTATCGAGCAACAGCTATCTAACAGGAAACTAAAGATTCTCATTTCTTGGAAAGTTAAACGTAAATATTCAGGAGCATTAATCATGCAAAGTGAATTTTGGAACCTTACGTTTATTTCAGATGTTTTGGTTTATTTGAATAAATCCAAAATGCAATGGTTTGTTGGTTTGTTGGGGGTTTTTTCCCCAGAGCCCGGGCATGTGTATCAAATTGCTTTTTCACCCCCGTTCTGCATCCCGCACAGACGTAACACCAGATCAAAGACACCGCTTATGCCCCGTGCCCCCGGGCAGCGACGCTGCCGCTCCTCCCACCCCCTGAGCACACGGGCTGTCTGACGTCAGGGGTCCCAAATCCTCACCGGGCAGCGTCAGACCCCCGGGGCGCGGGGCGCAGCGCGGCGGCGCGCGCGGGGGGAGCAGGGCGCGGGGCGCGGCCGCCGGTGCGGCGCGGGGGGGCTGTGCCGGGCCGGCGCGGAGCTCCGCCGGGCCGCGCTCCGGGCCCTTGCCTACACTTTAACGCTTTTCTCCCAGGCCAAAACATCCCTTTTCACTGTTCTCCCAGGAAACCGTGCTTTGCTTTTCCCAGCGGGCGGCGCAGGGCTTTTCCTCCACCTTCAAAGGAGCTTGTTTTCCCAGGAACAGACCCATTGCCCAGGCCCTTACTACTGGTGATCGCTTGAACTGCGGTGGTCTGCGGCAGCCCCAGGCTGCAGTAAGGGTCTCTCGGAACCAGGCTGTGGCATGCTGAAATACAACAGACAAAGCACTTGTTTCTGCGTATCATCCCTCCTAAAGAGATGCTCATCTGCTAACACAAATCACGGCAGTTTTCTAAGGTTTCAACGTTTCTCCTCACTGAATAGCACTTTTAAAATTACTTTTAAACCTAGTGGCATTTTCCAGTCCAGCTCCAGAGGGAAACCCATTGCTCTCCCGCCCTGCCAGGCACTGGGTGCAGTCGTGGCTCTCTGGAAGAAATCTGGGAAAATCTGTGGCTGAGCGAGCACCCGAGTTAAAGACAGTCTTCGGGAGAGGGTCGTCACTAGCAGAGGGCTAACCAGTTGGGAGCTCAAACATTTGCACAGTCGCAGGCTGCCCTGCACTACTAAATGGATCTGGAATACCAATAATCGCTTTTCTTTGCTCAAAACCGGTCTTGTGTTGATAGTTCCCCAATCTCGCTTATCTGATGACAGTGCTGCTACTGGGCACTGTGGCGAGAGAGGGAACACCACAGAGGGCAGAAGGTCTTCGTCTCCTTGAACCAGTTTTATTACCTAAAGAAGGGTTTGTGAAGCTGCATCCTGTAGCCTCTTAGATAGGTTAATTGGCAAAGGGGAGTTACAGAGTACTGACCTAAGCGTTGGAAGGACGTAAGTCTGCAGGTTACTGAGATGGGCTCTGCTTTGACACTCCTTACCGAGACAAGACTTTGCACAGGTCCATGTTTAAAAGGTAAACAGTTATTTTTCTTTAGTTCTCCCATCCTTTTTTTTTTTTTTTTTGAAAAACCAAAACCATTCTCACCACATTGTGAGAATATTCACCATTATATGTGAGTATGACAGGTCAAAATTAACAAGGGGATCCTGGAAAGGTTGAGCTGAAGTTTAGTTTAATTGTGATCCCATTAAAAATTCCGCAGCAGTAACCCCACTGATTTCAATAGGTTTCAATTTGACCCAACTGATTACATTATGCAAAGCAGAAATTAAAAAAGACTGGGCCACTGCCTGTGCGGTGGCACTGGCCACTGGGGTGGTACTCACCTCTCCAGGTGAGAGAGACTTCATCCGGCTGGGAGACGCACGCACACTCATTTGCCCCCGTGATACAGCGTCCAGCTGGGGTTCAACCATTTGTGTGACAGAAAGGAGTTCTTTAAAAACACCGGGGAGGACGCTGGTGTGGCAGTCACCTTTCCAGACGCATGAATAATCATGGAGCACCAGCTGTTGTACAGCTCTCTGTATTGCCGTTGGATGAGCAGACCTGGAAATGCAGGTTATAAACGTTATTCTTGAGGGGTGCAGTAATGGGAGAAAATGCTAATTTAGCAGGAGGGAAAGATATATTTCTTCAGAAATGTGAGCTGCCACTTTCATGTTAAAATTATTGCAGCTCCCGGGAGAACAGGACTGTGCCCAGGAAAGGGTGAAGAAAAGCTTCCTCTGCATGACAATTTGAGGAACTTTCATCCTTTCATAAATCCTTCGCATATGTAGAAAAAAAAGGCATAAAAAGCAGTATTTCCATTGAGGTTCTGCAGGAGATATTGAGGGAAGAGAAACATAAAACCTCCTTTTATTTGAAAAAGGAAGGAGAGATTTATTTGGGCTCAATTAATATTAATTAACATAGCAATACCATTTCGACTTTGTAAACTTTCTGCACAAATCTCATTTCCCTGGCTACCATGGAACAGGAATTGCTGGAATTAGATGCATGGGGTAAATACACATTTTTTTCTATTATCGTGGGTATTTAAGCTTGTGATTCTGGCACCCCAGCACGTAGGGGGAACTAGAACACTATCTTGCACAATTTACACATCTACTCTAGATTTAAGCTTTTTTTAACCTAAATGGAGGCAGAAATCACCTGCAACCCCCCCGTCCTTTGCAAGGTAAGAAGCTGTGGCACCAAGGAGGCTCAGCCCTGGGCTGAGCTCAGAGAGAAGGGCAGGAGGAGCAGCACAGCTCTGCTCTGGCGGGGGAAACCCTTCATCCCCTGGGCTACACCTGGGACCATCTCCCTTCCTTCCCTCCCAACTCCAAATGATGTTCCAGACAGGAAATTATTTTTACTAAGCGAAGACTGAGAGCGTAACTATAATAATTTGCTTTAAGTATTTTCGTTTTTTCTATCACGAGATCACAACACGCGTTGCGTTGGAAGGATGGCACAGGGAGGAGCACATCTGCCCGCGCTGCCGTGATAACAACGCCACAGGGAAAGGGGGGGCTTGCGGGAACTGTCAAGCCTTCTCCAGAGGAAAAAAAAAAGCCTCATCTGTGTCCTGCTACTAGCTAGCTTGTTTTCCAGTCCCACCAGTCATCTTATCACACAGGCAAAAGAAAGCAAAGGATAACAGGGACTGATGTCAAGGGCTCAACTGGTGCTGCAGGAGAGGCCCCAGATGTGGGGCTGCGCGATGACATCTGTCTTCCGGGGGGTCTCCAGGGTAAGAAGCAGCCAAGCAGAGATGGAGCTGCCTGGAATTGCCACAGCACAAGATGAGTAGACATGATATTTTTGCCCATTAGCCAAATCAATCAGTAGATTTCGGGGGGTTTTTTGGTAAGAAATTCTCCTTCTAAGCCATGGTGGTGGAATGTTAGTGCTGCTGTTCTCCTTGGGTTTTGGTGGGGGTTTTTTATTTTGGTTTTTTTAGGAGTCAGAAGAATATTAGTGTTTGTTTTTCAAAATAAATTATGCCAAAACACAGAGGTCCAGGACTTTCTGCAAGCATCCTTCATTACAATGAGACGTCATCCATTTTGATGGATGTTACATTCTGTAAAGGATAGAAACCAAAATCTTTTGTAATCTCAGCTCGCTGCCTGCACATGATGCACCCGAACCTTTGGCTTCTAAATAGCAGATGAGGGATTTCAGAAGCGCTTGTCCCTCCACCACCTCTACTCGCGCCGAATCGTGGCAAAAACTCCTGTAAAGATCCTACCCCTTATCCTGCAGCACTAATAAAAGCATCTCAGCAAAGCAAGCAGCACAGTCACTGGACTGTTTTAAATTCAAGCCACAGCTTAGTCAAAAAGCTGTTGAGGGAGAAAAATTTTAGTGCGAGCTAACGGGCTGTGATGAGCCACTCCGTTCCTCAGCATTATCCACATGCTGTTGGATAAAAACTCCCGCTTTGAAAAAGTGTCTGGTAGCCTGGGACAGACATTTTGTGATCACATCAGCTTGGGGAAAATGGCATACGGGTTTTATTTAAAACTAGTTTTTTAATAAGGCTGAAAAATAGTAATTAAAGAAAAACACCACCAAAAATCTTACACCATTTTCACATAAGCAAATCAAGAGCAAGCCCTGCTATTTTGTCACACTCACATTAATGCCATGCAGATCAGAATATAAAACATCTTTTTTTTTTTTTTTTAACTGAAGAGCTTTATCACCTGCAGCAAGTTATGTACGATAGCAGCACAAGGAGAAGGCTGTGGGAGCGATCAAGAAGAGCAATAGCCTGCTCCAGAAGCCCCCAGCCTTTCAGCAGAGAGCTTTCTCTGTTCAAAGGTGACAATTCAAGAAAATTCATATGTTCTTACAGAAGGCACACACATCTTTTCTCGGAAAGCAAGCGTGGAGTCTCCCACGTGCTGCCAGCCCTCCTTGGGAACATGCTCCTGGTCTGCAGCACAGCCAGCACCTGGGGGACACGGCTGGAAACCTCGGGGATTTGGGATCTCCAGACCCGTTTTACCAACATACCCGAACTGTAGCTTGCAGCAGAGGAGCCCTAATAAATTCCTCCAGGCTCAAGAGAAACCACCCATGGTGGTGTCTCCTCCAAGATAAGCAGCGTGTCGGAGTGCCCGGCCACAGCAGCTGTGCCCCAGCCCGTTTATTTAAGTGAGCTCAGGTGCCTATAGCCCACCCTGCCAGTTAACCCCGGGCACCTCCGGCATTTGCAAGCATTAACTTATCAGGGATGAGGCGGGTTTAGCAAATTTGTCATCCCTTCTTCCAGACCTCCTGCTGAAGGCACAAAGGGGTAATGCCATCTACAGGAGGAAATCTTTTATGCCCTGGAAGGGAATTGATAAAATTCAACAAATGCTTTTATATATTTATCTCGTTCCCCGTTTTCCTTTATGCCTTTACAAAAAGGAAACAAAGGAAAAGCGGCTCTTTTCTCCCTGGGTATTCAGTATATTCAGGAAAAAACAATAAATGGGAAAGCAAAGCATCTTACGCTCAGATTTACAGGATTTTTTTGTCTGGACAGAGACAATAATGATCTTGGATGACCTAGGGAGGGTTCTTCCCAGAAATGTGATGAATCTAAACCAAGACTCAGAATTTACAGGGCTGTTGAGGTTATTGCTTACTGCTAATTTGCCGTTTATCTTAGAATAATGCATTACCTTTCCTCTGCCTCAGTCCTTAGGCCTGAAGCTGATACACTGATTTTAATAGCATCGCTAGTGCTTTGCAGCAATGTAAATTAAAGCAGCCTGAGGACAGAGTATCTCACGGGATGAAATGTGTTTTAATGTGGTTGTCTTTGATGAGAGAAAGATATCTAATACCAGCTCAGGAAAATTTTTTTAAATAACTGAGCATGGTACATGTTAAAATATTTAAAATTTTCCAACTCACAGGTTCAGGGAAACAAGTTTTGATGTTGCAGAATTTCTCTGTTCTGCAACACGGACCTTGCTTCTCTCCTTTTCCCCAGCAGCACGCAAGCGGGACCCGAGAGGGAGCATGGCAAGCCGAGCTGGCTGTGAGGAGGCTGACACGACTCAAACTGTTCCAAAACACTGAATAAACCTTAAACGTTATTAAGTGAATTAAGCCAAGAAGTGCAAAAGCAGGAAGCGTCTTCTGGGATCAGCTGATGTGGCAGGGTGGCGATGCCCGAGCTCACGGCGGGGAGATGCAGCTGTGTTGCACCCGGGTACCACCCGGCAGGCGTCCGGGGAGGGATGCTGGCACCGGCGCCGGGACGGGCGCGTTTTTGCCCTGCTGGTCCGAGGGAGATGGCTGCAAGAGCAGGGCACGCACGAGCCCGTCGCAGTGGGGTGCCTGGAGAAGGCTGGGTTACTCAAAACGCAGCGGGGTGCTACCGTTTCTGCACACCTTCCGTCGGACACGGACCCCACACCAAGTGGTCTTCAACAGTCTAAGCCAGAATTAAGAAAATGCGGAGAAACTAGAATTTACCCGGAAACACAGGCCTGATTTGAATGGAATTCAGGAGCTTCTCCGTTTTCAAAGGAAAGCCTTATCCAGAAGCGGTCGGTATATTTTGGTTTGGAGATGTATTTCTCAACAAAGCGGGGTGGTTTTTTAAATATATATTTTTGAATAATTTTGTTTTCCAGTGCTTCAATATCTCTGAATATCAGTCATGGATACTGTACCAGACCGGTTATTAGGAAAAATCTATTAAGAGAAACAGACATCTATTAGTCGTTACCTTAGGCGAAGGGCCCCTCTCATTTTGCCCAGCAGAAATAAAGCTGTCCTTTGCTTTGGAACAAGGTACGCAGTGTGATGAGCAGCCTCATTCCAAAGCTGCTCAGACTAAACTATTTAGCTCCAGCTTAATTTAGGCTAAACTGTTCAGCTAAACTGCATTAGGTGCAATTAGCTGCATGTGGTGTAAGTTACTACTGCATCGAGACAGAGAAGTCAATCATATCGTCTTTTATTAAAACAATAACAACAGAACTAATGATGGCCTCCCGGCGGCTTTCGTTTAACGCTATTGCCAGGCGATTTCACTTTTCGTCAACTTTTCCACCCTTCGATCTCCAGCTACTGGAAAAGTTCAGGTTTTTGACAGTCTCTTTCTCTTTCCCATTTACTCCTCAGTAATTAGGTGATTAAGTGACAAACCACTAGTCAAGACAGGAGCGGATGAGGAGAGGCAGACTGTACTTAAACAGGGAAGCTGGACAGATGAACAGAGGCTTTGACAACTGGATCTGCTCCAAAGGAATGCCAGGAACAACGCGTTCCCTAAAAACACACAAGCCCTCACTCTCGTCGTCTGTCCGTTGTGGCAAATACTCATTCCCCAGCTCCACACAAAGGAGTTTCTGAGAGTTACGTCTGTGCTGGGGAAACCAAATGGCACCCATAAGTAAAGTCCCTACAGCATTCCCTGAGCCGCTTCAGCGAGGAGCCAGGCAATGGGATTGGGGTCTGGAGGCCGAACAGGCTGTGTCGCCCCAGTAAGTTACTGGAGACCTGCTGGTGCGCAGCAATGTGTCAGCAGCGGGGGGTCTGGACCCCGGGCTTCCAAACGATGGGACAAAGCGCTGTGAAGGTGCGGCCAGCGAGGCTCAACCTTGCGGCTCCTGCTGGTTCAGCACCCAGAGTACAGGCAACTCGTATTTCCCTTTCAAATTCGGGTTGAATTCTCCGCACAGTGTTCGAAAGCCACCGGTCCCCTTCGTGACAGCTTCTGAAAGTCAACACTCTCCCACAACGGCTCTGACCTTTTCAGCGCGCGCTGATTTGATTAGCTGACTATTCGCGTTCTGCTCTTTTACAACCTTGACGAGGGGGAGCGCGAGGAAGGCGCAGCACGGGCAGCTCCTTAAGCAGGCGCGGAAAAGTCAGGGAGAGTCACACCGCCGGATTTGGGAGGCCTGCCTGGAAGACACGTGCGTTGCAAGCTCGGTGGCTCTGTGCATCTCTCGGAGCCCTCCGAGATTCAGCTGTGGGGCGGCAGCCCCGTTTTCAAGGACTTCGTACTGCTGCAAAGCGTTCGAGTCAGGACGCGGGTTTTCATCTCATCCCCATTTTCAGTAACAAAGTGGCAAGGGCAAGCCCAGCACAAGAACTGTTGTGTAAATAATTATAATGTTTTATTTCTCTTACTTAACATTTAAAGTGGTTTGATTTCTGGCTCAGATCTTGGCAACTACTTAGCAACTGATCTATTTTGCTTTTAAATTGTTCTTACAGCCAAGACTTTTTCACCTCTCCAAGGAGCGGCACGCACAGTAATTGCTGGTTTATTGCAGTTTAATCATTGCAGGGTTCAGCTTCCTTGAAGGTATCCAAATAAATTTAGGATTTCGTCTACATTATATATGTGGGGGGGTATAATTTGGGTCCAGTCTTGCCATTTACTTGGACTGAAGCACATTGCGCTGAATTCTCCAGACAGCCTGATATGGTAAATCTCTCATTGCTTATCAAGTATCATAAATACAGCGACTGATAATATACTGGTATGAAAGGTCACACGAGTTACAAGTCATTTATTGTAAGAACTTAGGATGAGACTCTGCATAGAAAGTGTTAAAATAATCAGGTGGTAGCTATACCAAGGAAGCTGTTAGCAAAATTGTCATTAAAGAGGTCTCCCAAGGGGCAGTTCTCATTGAAGTTCATTTGGTGTTAGGTCATGACGCCCAAGTTCGGGTACCTAAAGCTGTGCCCTATTTCAGAGTGCTGTCGTGCTGCATGATAAGTGGAGACAACCGATGCTTCCATAGACAGATTCAGACCTGAGGTGGTTTGGGTTGCTCCTTGAAAGTTCCTGTCCCTAACAAATTTCAGTGTATGGATGAAGACAGCTGTAGTCCTAGCTCTGATCCCCACCAACGTGCTAGAAGCCAGGTGAGGTGGAGCTAGACCTCAGCGTTGCAGAAATTTTGCACAGGTGGGTAGTTTTTCTGGCTAGAACCAGAGTTCTTACTTCCATGACAAAGACCCATTAAGCACAGGGAGGGATCTGGGACCCTTGGTGTACCCACTGCCGTTGAAACTAGGAGAAAGAATTTGCCTGCAAGTCATGGGTAGGTATGTCTTGAAGTAACAGAGAGTGGATTACGCCCAAGCAGTCAGGTGAGCTGGGTTCCCACAGGCTCCTGCCTGTGAATTAGTGAAAGTTCCATCAAAACTGCTGTATTTTCTGCAAAATGTTTTTACTTCAATGAATCAGCATTTGCTGATGAAATCAGGTCAAGCAATTCAAGTCCATATTCCATCTTCACAACCCTCTGTAAAAGGATTATTTTCAAAGGTCATACCCACTTGCTTCATAGGTCTTCTAGATTAGGGAATAGTTGAGAGTTGGAGCAACTTCTACACCGTGCCAAGCTAAAAGCTGACAGCTGAACACGTCTTTCAACTCTCAAATCTTAGTTCATAGACGGATTGCCTGAAGAGATCAGATAGAAAAAAATTGATGCAAGATGTGACAGAGCAGCCCCTGTAGCTAATGCCTACCTGCTACATGCCCATCAAACATTATATTCATCTACAAAATTGTAATCAGTGCCAACAAGAATTTTACCTGCATGTGTGCGAGGTGTCTAGTCACACACTGTACTGGGGAACACAAGGGGGTTTAGGTTCCTGAATTTAGCATAAATCATTGGTAGCTGAGTTCCTGAAGAATCTGAATTTATGCCTTTCATTAGGTGGACTTAGCTCCTGCTATCTCACTCTGATTGGATGGATAAAACCTCAGCCTTTGCAAAGACCCTGTTTAGTCTTTCACCAAACTTTCAGCATTTATCATCCAGCAAGTTCCTGTCCTGCCTCTCTGCAGATTCCAAGAACAGCTAAAGAAATGCTCATTCTGTAGGTAGCTAAGTGGCTGTGAATGCCAACTTCGGTATAATAAAGATGGTGATATTTTTTAAATGAATGTAATTTTATTAATTATTAAGAATCCTTGCCCATTTTTTGCTAGAATCAGGTTAAGCGGTATATTTTTTGACAAAAGTAATTGCATTACTGTAATAAAAAGTCCCAAGCAGAACAGGTACTTCATAGCTCTCTGATAAATGTGGGGTAGGGTGGCAGAGTAGTTTGTGTACTAGGTTTTCCTTTCATGCTAAGGAGGTGAAATGCAAGTTCCATGGATTTCCCCTCTACCCACAACTAGTAGATTGTGTCCCCATCAATCCTGGTGGGGTGGTGGGGGCCTTAGAAAATTATATGGTTTCTTCTCGGCTGAAAGTGAGAGAACTCACATTCCCCCAAATTTTCAGAGGTCTGCAAAATGGATAGAGCATGAGATGATGTGTACACACCTGTTAAGCACTCTAAGAAATTTCCTAGGGTAGATTATCCAGCATTAGAAAAAGCTTTGAGAACAGATCAAATATTAGTCAGGAATGATATAGGCGTAACAAAAAATCATTTTGGCCCATTTAGCCTCTGAATCTCATATTGTAGCAAAGAGCAAAACCAAAATATTGTCCATTCTGTGTGGCCTCTTGTCTAAACTACATGAATTTTCAGTTGGTTCAGTTCAGTTCATTTTAGTTCACTGAGGTATTCATCAGGTTTTGAACTTTTAGTTTCCTCATCAAACTAGATTTTTTTCTTCTTAGCTCAGAGAATTTGGAATAGGGTCCAATCAACGGAGTAATCACAAATCTTTGTCACTTTCTAGAACTCATTTTTCACTATCAAAATAAATGAATATTCCAGTCTCTTTGAAATGACACATCTTAGAGATAATGACCTTCATAAAATGTGGCATGTAACTAAATCATTATCATTGAATGAACAAGAACTTTATTTTGCTTTCCAACACAAACAAGAACTGCTCCTCAAGGGATTCGCTAATAAGATTATGTGTTGAAAGGAGTTGATTAGGCACAAAGATAGAGCACAGCAATGAATTCCTCTCTGTGCTGCTGAAGAGAGTTTCAAAGGAAATACTCTTTCTTGAGTAACAACCATATAAGTACATTTGAGATTAATACTTAGGGATGGAAGGGTCAGTTAAGATAATGTAATATAATATGAACAAGAAGAATATCTAAACTTTTCCAAAATCTGTATTGAACGAGGATTTTCAGGTGACATTTTTTCATACGAAATTCGGGGATTGTCTGTTCCATTGCAGTGTCACGGCAAGACCTTCCCCACGGTAGATCCATGGGAACCTCTGGTCACGGCTGTGGCCGGCACCTGGCTGCCCATGTGCTCCCCATGCCCATGGAAAGCTCTTTTGGAGGCAGAAAGAGTGAAACCAGTTTTGGCTGAGGAGAACCTGCATCGAACCAATCGCCACAGAGGAAGTGATTATAGAAAAATCAGTGACTAATTCCAGGCATTCAAAACGTTGCATTTGATCAGTATGTTCTTGACGTATGCCGCTTCACTATGTTGATTTCTAAACATCACCATCTTCTCCTTGAGTAAAATCCCCAGCGTTTATTGTCCCTGTGCATACTGCAAACACGTACTGAAGTGATACGGATAGGTCCTTCGGAGGGGGATTGCACCACCACCAGCCAAGAGTGCTGTTCCATCCACGTTGTGTGCAACCAGCCTGATAGGAACACTGTCATTATCCAGCAGCTGGATACTTGTTGCTGAGGGAAGGTTAGAGTGAACTTGTCAATGGCCGAAGGTGCTGGTAAGTTTGCCCAATGCTTCTCTCGCTGCCAGCTCAGATGTTTCACTCTATTCACCTTGTGTAAGGGAACACTCTGACATGTTCATCTACTTGTTTCAGATGGCTTTTTTTCATATTTTTCCAGCATAACAATTCATTGCTCACTGTATTTAAAGACACTTACCACTTAGTTTATAGGTTTTGTTGCTCGCCTTTGCAGTGCACATTCTTCCTTGCTACCACAATTTTCTTTATGGCCTTTGTAGTTGCATGAATTGCTTTCTACAAGTAGTCTTTATTTCTCTCGGTGCTGAAAATACATTCCTTGCCTTGAGGCTACTGAATATTATCTTCATCTCAAAGAAAATTTTGCTATCTATACTGATTTGTTAGTTTATCTTCAGCAATATCTCATGTATTACTTATAGCCCTCCGCTAAAAATGGATGTTGAGCTGAAAAGTGGGTTAGTTCCTCTGCAGCCTTCAGCATAATTCCTTCAAGTGGATGCCCGAGTACCCGCTACAGTGAAGTGAATCAATGCATCCACATCTTATTTTAATATAACTGATTAATTTTTTTTTTTATTCTGTAGGAAGATTTGATGGGTTGGTCTGGCTTACATTAGTTTGATTACAGCCTTTTATTATTCTGATGGAAGTCAATATGATCCTTTTGAGCATTTAGGTCCTCAAAGCTAGAGTCACAAAGGGAATTTAGGCTCAGGGCTGTGTTTTAGGTCCTCAAAGCTAGAGTCACAAAGGGAATTTAGGCTCAGGGTTGTGTGAACACAGGGACTACACAGCAAGAAGCCAGCCAGGAGTCTGACAGTCATGGCCATGGACAGCTTGATCCAGTTAGCCCTCCTAGTACCCCTCTGCTTAGTGGAGGCTGGACCACATGACCCCCAGAGGTCCTTTCAGCCTGAATTATTCCATGATTCTTGGAGTGAGGTGGTGTCAGGTGCCTCAAGAGCTGCAAGACTCCAACCTGCCTACAAAGATTGTACTTGGCTTCAGTGCTCTTGAACCTGGTCTCCTTTGAATAGGAGAGATTACAGCACTTCCCCACCTGGAAGAGTTGATAAGCAGAAAGGAGATGTGTCTGCTGCCAAGCAGAGGTGGAGGCGGCTGATGTTCCTTGTGTGGCTGAGACAGAATTTCACACTGCCTGTTCCATAGACAGTTTCCAGAGCATCTGGCTGACCTGGAGCCTGGTTAACAGGAAGATACACTTCAACCACTTGTGTACATCCAAGAAGTGAGGACTAGTTTCAAGACACCATGATGAATGATATAATATCCCTCCTGTGCTTGTTTGTTTTCCCTTCCCATCCTCTTGTCTCTATGAACTGAAGTTACCTGGGATAGTATAACTACCAGAACAAGCCTATCAGAGCTCTGTTGATGGTGGGTAGAACTGTAAGAACAAACAAAAAAAATTGTGCTGGGTCTTCACAATATATTACATATTTTCCTTTTCCTTCTAAATATAATTAAAATAACTGTCATGGTTTACCTAAGAAAGCCTTAAATATCTCCAAGTATATTTGTTAGTTTTTATTGTATTGTTTATGCACTATGCACAGCAGAAAGGGATTTGAGAATCTGCACAGTAAAATGCAGACTAAAATCACAAAAAAAGGTGAAAAAGACTGAGAGCGTCTCTTATAGACTGAAAAGATAAGAACACTTACAACAGCTGAATTGGTCACAAAATCCAAGAGCAGCCAAAAATGAAAAAGTATTGGCATATTAGGACAGCATGCAAGTGAAAAGCATTTTATAAATAACGTGAGATCAAAGTTAACTTATGTGTTACAGAGAATAAACTACATGCAGATTGATGTACCTGCATCTCCATTCGCGCTATCCACAGGCACACGTCCTGCCTGGTTCCCTCTGTGGTCATGGCTTTGCTTTGCACAACTACTGTCGTACGAAGTGTTGCAGAGCCCACTCATGTGCTTCCAGCCTAGATGTGTGGGAACTGTACAAGTCAGCTTTATATCTAAAACGTGCTATATTCACTGGTGAGAAATGAAGATCGCATAACTGCTACAGGTGGCTGGAGTAGAGGAAAGTATGCAATGGCATTCATCTGAATCTGGTCTCTCCCTTAGGCTAACATTTAGTTTTAAATTAGTCTAAATCCAGAATGAGTCTTCCTGACTTACTCTGAAGGCACAATGACATAAGACAGAGAGAATTTGTCCCAGGGAAAGAAAAAACAAACAAACAAACAAGAATCACAGAATCATTAAGGTTGGAAAAGACCTTCAAGATCATCAAGTCCAACCATTAACCCAACGCCACCATGTCCCCTAAACCATGTCCCAAAGCGCCACATCCACACATTTTTTGAGCACCTCCAGTGATGGTGACTCCACCACCTCCCTGGGCAGCCTGTGCCAATGCTTGACCACCCCCTCCGTAAAAAAATTTTTCTTAATATCAAGTTTAAACCTCCCTTGGCGCAACTTGAGGCCATTTCCTCTCGTCCTGTCGCTGGTTACTTGGGAGAAGACACCAGCCCCCACCTCACCACAACCCCCTTTCAGGTAGCTGTAGAGAGCGATGAGGGCTCCCCTCAGCCTCCTCTTCTCCAGACTGAACATCCCAGTTCCCTCAGCCGCTCCTCATCAGACTTGTGCTCCAGACCCCTCCCCAGCTCTGTTGCCCTTCTCTGGACACGCTCCAGCACCTCAACGTCCTTCTTGTAGTGAGGGGCCCAACACTGAACACAGGATTCGAGGTGCGGCCTCGCCAGTGCCGAGTGCAGGGGCACGATCCCTGCCCTGCTCCTGCTGGCCACACCATTGCTGGTACAGGCCAGGACGCTGTTGGCTGAAAAAAAAAAGATTTTAACTAAAAAGGTAAGACCTGAAAAAACTAGCAAGCAGTACAAGAAAAGGGGGAGGCAACATAAATTAAATATTGAAAAGACTTTAAACTAGGATCTTTTTTCTTGTTGAAAGTCAAACATCTGATTTGATTCCATTCCAGTAGTAATATTTAAAAACAGTGGTTCTGCATTCTGCTACAGTCCCATGACTGCAGAGGTACTAACCTTCTGTGACTGCACCGCTTAATCTTTATTCAGGAGCCATAAAAGACTTTGTAGTCTCTGGTGTTTTACTGTGATCCCAGCCTTCTTTTGAATATATACAATGTGCCCTATGACAATAGAAGCCATGGCCTTCTTGGGTGACATATTGAGCAGGAATGAACAAACATAGGTCAAGAAAGCGGCAGTAGCCTCACATTGGGGAACTTTCTTGCTAGGCACTGCTGCGGAGGGCAGCAGGGATTTTTTGGCATGCCAGTCAGGTCTGGAGACTCCGAATTGTCTTGGACAAAGTAAGAATGAAATATGAATCTCTACGCACATTCTAGTGCAAAACAATCACTGAAACAGAAAAAAAGAAGTGAATGTTTGGTCAATTTAAAAAATGAAACTTCCCCTTAGCACTCAGAACTTGCATCCTAGCACAGGCTGATGACAGCTGGTATTTGCTAATATGAATGAAGGCACAAAGGTACACAGGAACACACAGTAAAGCTAAGGCAAATGAACTAAGGATTGATTACCTAATCCAGTTAATCCACTGTCCATAAATATTTCTGTCCATATCTCACCAATTTGGCTATAATGGTGCTGAACGCTTTGCTGAAGTCAAGGTGCCCATAACAAGCTGGTCTTCCCTTATTCACAGAGGCAGTCAGCTCACCATAGCAAGCAGTCAGAAACAACCTCTTCCCAATACTCTTCCTGTCCTCCAGATGCTTTGAAAATCACCCGGGAGGATTTTCTCTACAGCCATCCCACGGACCGAGGATAAGCTGGCAAGGCCTGTACCTCCCCAGATCTTCTCCTTGCCCTTCTTGAAGATGGGCTTGATTTTTGCCTTTTTCCAGCCAGAAAGCTCTCCCAGCCACCATGTGGTTTCAAGCAGAGGCTTAACGGCCGTATTAGCCAGACCCCTTGGCACCTTCAAGTGCATCCCACCTGGCCCAGCGGAATCTTACGCAGGCAACTTGCTTAGGCAGCCCCTAACTCACTCTCCCTCTTCCGTACAAAGTGCACGGCTTTCCCAGACTCTGTCTATAAGGGCGCTGGGAGGCTCGAGGGCAGAACATATAGGTATAAGCCTCAGGTTTTACTGACAACTGATGCTTGCTGTATACAGTTTAGACATACTACATTCATATAGTGTCTGTGCACAGCGTGTGTGCTTTCTGTGTTTGAACACCATACTACACTTCGTTGGTCTAATGAAAGGGTTCCCTTCTCCTACGTATCCCTAATTTATGTGCATACATTTCACAAATGTAGCTGATTCACTTCAACTATCTTTGTGTTTACATGGCAAAAGCTTCCAGCGGCCTGATTGTCCTGGCAATGCAGTTCTTAAATATTGATTGCTATGTGCATAACTGTGCATACAATTAGCTGTGCATGAAAAAATTCTGTTGAGTTAGAGACTGCCTTCTTACTTCAAGTCCTAGTTTTTCAGTTTGTATCCACTTCCATCTGCCCATTTTTGCCTAAGAAACAAAATCATGATAGAAAAATAATAAAAGGCCCAATCTAAATACAGAAATTCAAGAAAGGCTTAAAGATCCACAGCAAATTCTGTGCCCACAGGATTTCCAGAAATTGTGGTTTGGCTAAGAAGCTGAACCGAGACACCAGAAGTCCCTAACTTATCTCTGTAGTATCCCAGGCATATTCAAGACAGGTTTTTGATGTATATACATTACTCACCTCCATTACCTCATTGTGAAAGGATAGTCTGTCATCTGTGTTTCCTCTCTGCTGTTCCTAAGCACAGACACAATGGAAAATGCGTGCATGGAACCCATACAGGCAATTTCTGTCTCATCGGGTAGCCTTCATTCAATGGCAAGGAACAGCGCTGCGAGACAGTAGCAGGTTCATCTGCCTCTAGCTGTTTACTAAATAGGAATGTGGAAAAATGTTTCAATCTTTCTCCCAAGCATACATTAAGAAAAATGTCATCGCATACAAGATTTCCTGTCACCTCATATACCAACGCTTGATCTTGTCCTGTTTTGCTGTGTCCTGCAATGTCCGGGATGGATTTGGTATTCTACTGTCATGCTCCACAACAGCACGGGCATGACATCTGTATGAAGAATCAGATGTTGCTTCCTAATGGTGATATCGCAGGTTTTGCTACCGGACATGTTCAGCAATGAACAACTCTAGCATGCTTTGCACCTTAACAGATTCTGTATCACTCACACCTCCCCCATTTCCTGCAAGAACATATTTCCACTCGATATCCTCAAATGCCCCTGAACTCATCTAATTCAGCACAAATGGGACACTCAAAGTGAAGAACCACACAGAGATCAGTGAATCAGCAAGAAAACGCTGCCACCAATAAGGGATTTCCATATTGTTTAGGATGTCCCAGTCTAAGTTGACCTCGTTCGTATTTATAGTTGTTGACAGCAAGGACATAATTTTCATACAAATAGCTGTTACTGTATAAGTCAGGAATTCCAAGATGGCTGGAGGAAGCCCACCCATCTGACTAGGTACTTGTTCCTCACACTTTTGAAATACAGGCCAAGCTCTGGCTTTGGTGAGGGAAGGAATAGAGAAGTGTCTTGTTTCCATGAAAACATCTTATGAGGCACACTCCACGGTTCCTGGTGGGAGTCAGAGAAGGTTCTGGTTGGAGTCCATCATGCAGGAACGTAGAGAGGGAGAAGTGCACTTTGTCAACCTGATGCACTTAAGAAAAAAAGAAGCAAATTTAAGGCAGTCATTCTCAATATTCTCTTGGTGACACCCTTACCTTTGGACCTTAAACAACATTTGAAGATCAACTTCTAGCTATAGCAAAGCTATGTTTGAGCTTCTTTGCCTCCGTTTCTATCAAAGCTTTCAGAACTAATATAGACAGTAGGGTGTGAGTATGAATTTCTTCAAGTTTCACTAGTCTAGTTTAATTTATCATAGCTATTAATGAAAGACATTGTGACCTTTGTGTTAGAAGTCCAGTGTTCTCCTCTCATCAGAATGACAATAAAAAGGAGAAGTTCACAGCAATGTTGTCTCAACGAATCTTCCCTAAGGTGTTTTTTTCAAGGAAGGGACAACTGGGACTGTGATTATTTCAGCAAAGACCTTAACAAGAAGAGGAGAGAGCTCCTTTAATATTGTTCAAGGTGACCTTCAGGCAACTTGGCTGAGAAGATTCTACAGTAAGATGAATTTTCTGCTGAATTTGTTGAAAATACGAGCACTGCCCCAGAATTAAAGGCCGGGACAGTAAATCAGATAACATGTATCATTAGGAAGCATAATATTCCCATGCACTAAAGACAATCAGAGACAGAAAGTTGAAAAAACAATTTTGCCAAGTCCTCCCTTTTATAAAACAAAATTAAAACCATGGTTCTGAAACGGCAAACAATTTTTCTCTTTATTTATTTATTTAATGAACTGCATAGGCTCTGTTTTAAGGCAAGTTTAGAAACAATGTTTTAAGCTGAGATTTTCAAAATATTACAGATATAAATTCTGATGAAAATCTGGGGATTTTTAGGATCCTAACTTTTAGATTTCTTTGGAAATCTTTGTCTAAAATGGTATAACTGGTATGAAGTTGAAATCAAACCTACATTACGTTGTCGGTATGAATCTTGTTCAGTTGTAAGAGTGCATCTTAATTCCCACATTTCAGGGGGAATCCAGAAGCCTTAGGGGAAAATCTGAATTTGAGTAACTCAGAAAAATGTTCTGGTTTTGATCACATGCACCACTTTTCATCATGCAGAAATCCATTGACAAGCCCCAGTGCCTGGTCAACAGATAATATTTTATAGGTCTTAAGTGCTAGAACTGATCAAAATTTTCCAAAAATATGCCCTTAGGCATTATAGTTTCAATTTGATATCCAAATATTTTATCAAACAGAAATGTGGAACTCCACCTCTTTGATGAATAGCATAACCTTATTTGCTATTCATGAAAAATTTTCTTCTTGTTGCGAACCTTAGGTCAAATACGTATTATAAGCGTGTTATTTGTCATCTGATACTTGTTGCTCTCATTGTAAAGTTCTCATTTGAAAAGTTTTGCTCATGTATTTAATGAACAGAAAGGGTACGCTATATGGTGGTGGACTTGACAACCTACACTGCAGAGGAAGTGAGATCTCATAAATGAATGAGAGGCATATAGGAATATAGAAGGAAGGAACCGCTGGATTTGCAAGTTCTGGACTTGACAGCTACCAGCAAATGTCACATAGTTCATGGGTGTTAATAATATGTCCACGTCACACATGCCGGTCCACAACAATTTACATATTCTGCAGCTCGAACAGAATCACAGAACATTTTAGGTTGGAAGGACCTGTGAGGATCATTTGGTATTGGATCCTCTGCTCCAAGCAGGGCCAACTTGAAAGTTAAAGCAGGTTGCTTAGGAAAAACAGTTTTGAACATGCCCAAGGGTGGAGATTTCATAACCTCTCTGGGCCCCTATTCCAGTGTTTGATAAGCCTCACTGTGAAGACTTCTTCTTTAGTGTTTATCTCAATAACATATAACAAATGATGAACCATAGAAGAAAATAAATAAATAAATAAGCAAACCAAAAAAAGACAAACCCCACAAACGAGCACAATTGCGACTTGCCACAGGAAGAAAGATCAATGGAAATTATTGGTATGTCAATGGAAATTACTTCTTTGCATAGTAGGAAACTTATGAAATAAAACACTTGGAATGCGTCTTGGGCACGGACCATTCCCCATGCTTCAGCAGATGACAGAAAATCCTACACTATGATTTCCAAACTGCCCCTTTCCTGGTCTCAGATTGAGCAGTCGGCTACACCTTAAGCAAGGAAGCGAGTCACCCCAACCATACCAGTACCAGGGATATTAATACCACGAGGAGCTGTGGTGCACCCCTGACATACCTTCTATCTCCAGGTGTGACCACTCTCCACTGAGTCACGGACAACTCCCTTCCCTCCTCCTCAATCTCCCCATTTCACAGGTCAAAGAAAGTATGAGTGCGGCAAAATGTTCTGTCCAGCTTCTGCAGGAGGCCAGACCAAGCCCTGCAGCGTATGATTAACAGAACTGGAATGATGTACAAACAAACAACAACTGGATCTTTAAATAAAGGTGGCAGTGAATCTGCTGCCAGATTATGCAGATCACAAGCTTCGTTTTCTGTCTCTAGGAAAGCTCTCTCAGCACTGCTGCCATAAACATCAGAACCTCCGGCATAAAATATTTTTCCCCGGTGACGTCTGTGAAGCCTTGTTCCAGAACTTTACACCTCGCATGGTTAGAAACCATCTCATTTCCAGTCTTTCATAACTAATTCACATCCATTTGGTCTTATGCCAGAATTAGCTTCCAGCTGAAATCATTTCCTCCTCCTCTGGTATTTATATCCCCAGCGATTGAGACGCTTGGGCTGGCCACCGGCGGACGCGGAAATACACGCGCAGGCCGCCTCCCCTGCGCTCCGGGGGGATAAAGCAAGCGTCGTGACGCGGTTCAGATGCTCTTTGCGACATCGTTCGGAGCGGGCCTGAATAAAAGCAGGGTCCCTCAGTAATCGAGGTACAGGATGAAGATGGTCTGAGCAAGGATCTGGGAGCTGTTGTGCAGAAAGAATTGGCAGGATTTAGACTCATCCTGGACGCGAGGAGCTGCAGATCACGAAGATGATGCTGGTTTACTGGCCTGAGTGACAGGCAGTAATACCAGGCTGCACACCCTGACTGGAAAAGGATAATGGTGTTAATAATGGCAATAGCAACCACTTCTGATAATAATGCCTAATGAACTGATTATTATAATAATCTTTAGAGACCACTATTACTATTCTAGAAGTCCACATCTGCAGTCACCATTTAAGACGATCTATTTGAACGCTCTGACAAACATTAAACTAACTGCGATGCATTCTTTAGGCAGGGATTCAAAAAACAAGCACCTACCATGAAAATGACTATTTTGAAACTGTGTTGCTCAAGCAAACCTAAAGATAAAACTATCCTGAGCCAATTTTTTGCTGGCATATCTCCCTTTTCCATAGCCTATCCTTCTTGTATTTCTGCCTTCCTTCCATCTTATACTTGGATGCACGTGCTGGTCAGTTAGAGCTCCAAATAGACAGTTTCATTCTATTTTGCTCATTGCAGCAGTTGGACAACCAGAATGATTTCATTAATTGATGTATTTCCATCAATTAAGTAATTCTGCTGATAATATTTTAATAGTGTTTCAGATAACCGTCAGGACTTTTTTGCGGTTTTTCTTTTCATCATTTATCTTCATTTATAAGGATCTGACAAATGGCCTACAGTTGATTTCAAATGACCTATTGTAATATACAACTAAAAATGGTGAATTATTTTATTAGAGTGTGACCTCATTTTAGGGGAAAAGCTATTCTGGTTACCTTGTAGGACAGAATTAATGAATGTTGAATGTCCCCGATATATTTATCTTCAACACATAATGTACGCATGCACAGTGCAAGAGGAAGCAATCTCTATTTACTTTCTAACTTGATATATCTCCTATTCTTAGATATAAAAGAGATAGAAGAACAAAGCTAAAGTATGTTAATTGACATATAGAGCTAGTTTAATGGAAAAAGTAAATGACAAATGTCTTAATCGTACACAAAGACATATGCTAGATAAGGGAGGAAAGAACGATTCTTACAGTGAGCTCTGTGCTTGTATAATTAAAACAATTGCTTAGATTGGTAGAACTACTTCATTGAAACTGAACTGATTTATTAACTGAATTAATTTGTCAGGAAAATGTTTCCTTTTGATAGGGAATGTATATTTTTTGCAAGAATCTCAAACACTTTTTGTTGTTCTAAGGCTGAAAGCCAAAACTTGAAATTTGGAAACCTCTAGGTATTTTCTTTAAACTTTCTCAACTGGTAAGAATGCTGTTACAGTCCTGACTTATCATGTGTTTCTCAGTTTGACCTAGCATTATGTCACACCCTCCTGCCTTGCCCTGGTCCCTCCGGAGAGCTCAGGAGCGCGATGTACCCTCCGGGCCCTTAGCCTGTCTCTGAGCAAACACCTGAGCTGCAGATCTCTCTTGACGTGCTAGAGTGGGTCAAGTGCAGAAAAGGCTCCGCTGCCAAAAGACTGGACATGGAAATCCAGCTGTGGAAGACACCTAAAGAGGACATTGAGAGATAATGACAATGAGGGACAGAAAAAGGAGAATGTTACATAAATCTAACTCAAATAAGGATCAACTGGATTTAGAATGACAGAGGAAAATACTGCCTTTCACGTCAGCTGACTACTAGATGTTTTCATGTCCATTTTCCCAAGAGAAATGTTCAATTCTTGGTAAAGATTTTGGAGGAATTCTTACAAAGGCGGCAAAATTTATCCGAGGACCCCACTCTCTTCTTGACCTCTGTGAAACAGAAATGATTAACCAACTGCAAACACTGCTAGCTGGCTCCTGAACCTCAGTTGCGTTCGTTCCCTCCGTTGATGACCATGTCCAGCCCTTTTTCCTTGCGTGATCTAGTAAAACCAAACCACTGCCAGCAGGCTCTTGGGGAAGTTCTCTTCCCCCCTTCCCTTCCTGCCCTCCGAGCACCATTTTACAAATCCAGTGAGAGCATCTGCAGAACTTCTGGCACTTCTCCGCTTACTAACAGTGACCAACGATGCACCTGCTTGTTGCTGCACGTACGCCAGCCAGCAGCAACCCCTCCATCTGCAGAAGGCTCAAAAGCCCTTCGCTTTACTTGGAATGAATCACAGGATACAGGAGAAAATATTCAGGGTTTATCTAAGATCGCATTTTCTCCCCATTTAACTTTATTTCTTTTCTCCTGATGTCGTGAAAACTTCCTTTTCACACTCAAAGTCACTGCCTACTAAGGTAGTAAATTAAATGTAGCTTATCACCCTTAATGCTTTAGATTATATAGAATCATAGAGAGGTTTGGGTTGGAAGGGACCAAGTCTATATACATTATATAGAGAGATTTATGTATTGCACATATACAGTATCATTCCAGACAGTATTTTTATGGGTTTTATATGCATGCACATAAATAATCAAACCATGAAAAACTATGATTAGTAAACGAATATTTCAGTATAAAAATTCAAGTAAATTTATAACAAAAGTCAGGTACAAAAGCCATATGTAAGTGAATTTTGAGAAAATACGGTAAGATGTGGACTCATACTAGTAAATGTTGTTTTCAGACTTGGTGGTATTCACGTAAGGAAAGTGGTGTGGTGCGGGCTTGGGCATTACAGCCGTACAGGGCTGTGCTTGCTTTCCCCATGAAGCTCAAGTCTCTGTTCTGCAGTTTCACATCCTCTCCAACGCCCCGGAGTGTGTCTCCGCGGTATTTCTCTCCCAGATACCGTCACTCATGCATCGTGACCCATCATTCATTCAGGAGCCCATGGTCCTTCCTGACCACCCCAGGCTGTGCTTGACCCTGCTTCTCCCCGGGCCTGATCCTGACCCCCACCTGCAAGCTACTGAGGGAGTCACCAGCCCTGCTACACCCTGCCACCAGCTCAAGAGAAGGACCAGCTATCGCGCTGCTGGATGTGACACGCTCTTGAATGCCCCTCAACGTACACCCAAATCTTGCCAGCCCGAAAGACTCTACCCAGCTTAACCCTGCGCTGAAATCCTGGGATGCGTGAGAGGATGCCAACACCGCGAAGGAAAATGCAAGTAGAGCCGCGGCCTCTCCAGGTCATAAATAGGAAATTTGTCGCCTGTGTTCTAGTTTTGACTATATCTCTTGGGTTTGGCTGACTCTAACAAACAATATCAATCCACTGCATGTTTGGCTAAGTGTCTACAAGAGGAAGGATCCATAGCCTCGGACCAATGTACAGCTCCTTCAGAACTGATTTATTCCTGCTGAAGTCTGACCTGGGAAGATTATCCTTGTGAGCATCATCCTTGCCAATCTTAAGGAACAGCTTTTTAAGACTATTCAGGAAACAAGGGGAAAAAAACATTTGATTTTGAAAACCTTTTCTGATTATTTTGTTTATAACTCCATTTTATCAAGAAGTAACCAGTGCCGTCTGGGGGACAGCGGGTCCAATTCTATAGGATGCTCAGCCATTCCCGGGAAGTGCTGAGCACCTTCTGTCAGGGAGCCAGACCGTACCAGAAAGCATCAAGCCATTAGTGCCCGAGCACCAAAGAGGGGTGGGTAACAATATTGACAATATCGACTCCTTCCCTTTGAAGACAAACTGTTTTGATTATAAATGATTAATTGAAATGAATGTCCCTCAGCAAATTTTGCTGAGCAACAGCCTTCTTTGAGAGTAAATAATTCAGCAGGCTAATCCACTACTGAGGTATAAAACTTCCTGAAATTTCTTGCTGTTACTATTTTCAACCTTTCTAAGGGATCTGCACCAGTAGATGTCTGATTTAATTGTAACTTCACAGGTCAAAATCAAATTGCAACCTAATTCTGGGTAGATGAGTCGAAGACGAGTCATAGAGGCCTTCTATAAGTTGAAGGGGATGAGGGTGAATTAGACAACTAGAGCCCAAGTGGCACTAAGTTGTTTTTTGATGATATACACACTTTCAGCTCTTTCCTACCACAGGCAGAAACAATGGGCTTAGACAACAAACGTAGTGGTTTTTTTTGAACTACATTTCGTTACCCATGTCACAAATCTTAGCCTCCTAGTATTGAAAAAACTTTACAACACATTTACTCTGCTTACTTTTTAACTCAGCATTTATGAGTTTCTTATCCTTCAGTATTTCCCTTAGCACGGACGAGAGCGATACATTACCTCTTCCCTCATCGTTAGCTTCTGGGCAGCTGTACGTGTGCTAATAAAATGCTGCAATGGTTGGATCATCCTATCTACTTACAGGCTTGATGAGAAAATTATTTGGTGAAGTTTTTTGGCCTGAGTTTTCTGAACAGTTAGTCTAGGAGCTGATCCCTGTGGTCCTTTCAAGCCTCAAAGCCTGTAAATAAAAATGATGAATAGAAGATACTTATTTAAAAGTCTCTCATACACACGCATGCGCTCCAGGATCTACAGATAGACAGATCCATTTCCACTGTAATTAAAATATGCACACAGGAACACTTCTTGTGATCTTAGAATAAAAGCTTATATTTTCTGAATATCAAGATAGGGACAAAATTAACCTGACATTTGTATTTGACAAGTAAGTTAATGCTGTGCTAATCCCCTTTGGGATGCAGCAATTTTCACCTGTCAGAGATGTTGTAGTCCAAAGGGAATATCACTCCTACCCCTTTCTGCTCTATTTGAACTGAAGAAGCAGCAGGGGGCGGGGGGAAGGAGAAAAAGAAAAATGCTCATTATCCTGCAAGTGCAAAGGAAAATGGTAAGCTTGCCTCTAAAGGACCCAGTGAAGGTGAGCACAGATGTTTCCATGGCTACGTGACAGCCACAAGGATCCAGATTTGGGGGGGCTGAGTATCCAGCTGGTACCCAGGTGGTTTTCTGGATGTGGCCAGAAACCACACATTGCAATAAACCGTTTAAATGCTCTCACTACCTATTACCCGTGACTTAGGATATACATCTCTTGGGAAAAGGGACTGGGGAAGGATCTGGACTTCCCAGCGGATGCCTGAAAAGGAGAAAATACCTGACTATGGGGAAGGTGGAAAACTTCAGAAGCTACACCCTGCCGAGCACCAGGCTGAGAACTTTGCCTCTCCAGAACTGGGGAGGTGGGGGACTGGGGTACACATATATATTTTATTTTTTTTCAACGCAGGTATAAATAAGTTTCACATGAGACTCTCAATTGTTAATTAGTCCACTTTAAAACTAGATATGTGAAATTCATCACAGCACTAACCCAGTTTGAAATGCATTAGTATTCATCTTCAATGCTTAATCATTACAATATTCATTTAAAATTCAGTAATCTAGTCTGCAAAATTTCAAGTTGATGTAAATGTCAAAAGCAAAAGACAGAAATGTCTAATTAGCTAAGTACCTTGCTTGTTGCTGTTTCTTGGCAAATAATAAATGAACTTATGTAATGCTTGTTGCGAGAGGGTACAGTATTTGACGGGAGTCTTTGAAGGAAACGAAGAATAGCTTGTGGTGACTGCTTGCCTCTGTGTGCCTATCGGCATTACGTCTGTCTGGTGGGTAGAAACAAATAATCTCACACGGCCTATTTATATAGAGTTTCTGTTAATCACGTGCCTGTTTGCAAGGATGGGGTTTCCACCCTTGGAAATTTTGAAAACTCAGGTAGACAAGCTCCAGAGCAATATGATTAATTTTAAGCCTGGCTCTGATCTGAGCACGGCGTTGGACCAGACAAAGTCCGGGAGCCTCTTCCAGCTGAAGGTATTCTGAGATTAGAATCAATCAGAGTTGTACTCAAAGCAGGGCCAATTAGTTCAGGTTGCTCAGGGCCTCATGTGGGAGAGTTTTAATGGTCCTCAAAGTGAAACATCCCACAACCTCTCTGGTCCCTCTTACGGTATCTGATTCTTTGATTCTGGTGTTATCTATCTCCCACAGTTAGACCATCCACGGAAAAAATATCTGAGTTTTTCTATTTCAAATTCCTTAAAAAAAAATAAGGTTTTTTTAAACATAGTTTGAACTGATTAAAGTGGGAAGGCTTGGGGTTTTTTTTTAATGAAAGGGAGTTTTATTTGTTTACATCATGGCCCAAGCAATGTACACAAACTGACTGCAGCACCATATAGGTTAGTTTGTGTAACTATTGTTTTCACATCAGGCCTACTCTTCCCTTCCTTGTGGCTCGCCTTAAACTGAAAGTGTAAATTAGATCAGTCTTTGAGTGTATAAGATTTCAGGCAGGAAACATTGTATATTTGTTTGAGGAGGCACAAATTATTAATAAGTTGTCATTAGTACTGCGCACTAATGAATACTGTGTTTTTTCTCTTGATGTTAGATGTTAGTCAAAGTCTGAAGCGCCTTTATTTTTCTTTAGTGAAATTACTAGCCAAACATTCTGGAGAAAGAAAATTCATGACCTCATTAAGTGAGAGCCATAGACCTTTCCTATTTTCATTTTTGTTCTGTCTGAAATTATGATGCCTGCCATTAAAATGTCAACATTCACCACGAGTTGCACCACCACAGAATGCAAGATGCTGCAATTATTTCCTCCTCTTGATCTAAGAAGTGCTGAGATGTTTAGAAGCCAGTGTAAATGAATTTTGAATGGTGACTCCTGTGCATCAGGGTAACATCAACTACCTCCTGGCAGTGATACAATGCCAGCAAGGGCAGGAAGAAAGTGTGCGTGGCATAATTTTAAATTCCTCCAAGCACAAAGGAGTTTGAAGAACTGAGTCCCCACTGCAAATCAGCTAGGTTCCCGTTATGCTAGGGAAAGGCTGAATGTTGAGCAAAGATATTGGAGTAGAAAATGATGAATTAAAAAAAGTGGAAAAAGAGAGATGAGAAAAAGAGTAAAGGATAATGAAAGACTAAACAGGAAACATGAATCGGCCAAGAGCTATCAGTGATCTTGGTTTGAAAAAGCTTACCTGGGACTTGTTTTGCAAAGGCTATAGGAATCTTTCTCTTGACTTTCAGTCACTCAGGGCTGAAAAGAGAATGCAACCTGAAATTACCTGTCACTGTTTAAAGAGCTTGTTGGCTAGCCTGCAAAGTGCATCTGTGGGTGGAAAAGGTTCTTCCTGCCCTGTTTCCATTTTACCGCGATGGATCCCTTGAGCCATCTCCGGCTTTTACAATCCTTTCATATCTTGTGTTTCTCCTGCTATTGTGATCTCTATTTTGTATCTGAACTCGCACTCAGATCCATGGAGAAAGTTCCTTAATGGCTTGGTGATCTCCTGCTGTGGGTTTAGTTCCTTAGTTTGAAAGCTGTTAAGGACACTGAACACACCAGTGATGCCACAGAAATGTAATCAGTAATAACAAACTTACAGAGCATGGTTCTGTCTTTTGCTAAAGTAAAAAAAAAATCGTACCAGGTTTGATTTAAAACAGAATGTTTTTTTGAAAATAAAAAAGAGAAAGATCTCATTTGGTACAAACTTACTCAGCCCCAAGCACTTCAGCAGCTTTACTGAATTAAGTCAAGAGATTTCACAAAATCTGAAACCCTCTGAGATTCATCTGACCAGATTAATCAAATTCTACTGCATTTATATTGCAAATCTTTGTGTATAAGTTGATGGATTTATTATAACATTGAATTAAAATTCAATGGCAGCCTTTATAAATCTACTACATTGATCTCTACATCACGTGTCTCACTAAGCCACATTTAAATAATACTTTGTTAATTTAAAAAAAAAAGTGAGAAGTTTTGTGTTGCAGCAAAAATCCTTCGGGACAGTTCTGCAAAAGCAAAAGAAGAATGAAGAAAGCAATGGTAATGTGCATAACATGAATAATAGCTTAGGGTAAAATATAAGAGGAAAAAGAAATTCTGTACTATGAGAAGAAGGTTTTTCAAGAACTACAGTGCCACAAAGAGAGAAAACGAAATCATTCATGATGTTTAAATAAATACCTCTGGCATAAGTTTAGGAACCAAAAGACCATTTCTTTGAACCTAAATGTGGCAAAATTCTTGTTTATTCCTATGGAAATAGTTCGTCGGCTGAAGATACGAATCGCTGCTAATGGTGAATAAACTCTGTGTGCATCTAAATGTCAGCTGGTGGATAGGTAAGGAGAAAAGGAGGTCAAAGAATCAGTTGGGAACTGAACTAAGAACCAGTGAACAGAACAGACATCTTCACAAAATGCTGTCTTGAAAGTAAAATACGGCCAACGTTAGACTTCTAAAAAAGGGAACAATCTGAGGTGAAATGCAATATCCTTTAGGCTTTTTCTATTTCTTAAAATAACAGAAGATTGTAGCTGTAGCCAGATGGTTTTGATTTTTACCTTAAATGTTCTATTTATATCCTCCTCCTTTGTCCCCTGAAAGACTGCTACTTCTCAGAAGCAGTCTCATGACAAAGGATGAGTCAGCTTGGCAGAAAGCGGGATTTCATCTCTTCGGAGAGGTGATCAGCCACAGCTAATGGGCTCCAGCCACTGTCCTCCCTTGGCGTTATGTGGCAGCACTTACAGAAGAAGCTTTAGGGACATAAAAACGTGAAAAGCTTCCAGCTGAAGTCGTATACCTTTCAGCCGCTGAAAAATAGAAAGTTTAGTAGGAAATAATACAACGGGATGCTCGAGAATGCCTCTTAAAACCTTCGAGTCTATAGAACAACACCCCAGCCGCTGTCCTCCGGTCTGCTTCCATCAACATCAGTGACTACCCCTGTGTACGTCCACTAAGAACCCATCCCATAATGTTAAACAGAAATCCATGCCTGCTGAGCAGCAATTTTTTTGAGCAGACCTATAGAACCTCACTGCAGGGGATATTGTTTGGATTAAATACTGCTGGGTGGCACAAAATTCCTGTAGATACTGTTTGGTTGGTGGTTTTTCAGTCCTACTTAGGTCTTTGCTAGAAAGGAAAGGGCAAAGCACAAAAATTAAGCTATGAAGTCACTACTATTATTGCAAAGAGAGGTTTATGTTTATGCCTATACATAAAGAGAGACAACTGAAGTTCAAGAGGATTCACCATCATAAAATACTAATATGGTTTAGTTAAGTGAATAACGGCATTTGGCAAAAAACGGAAAATTAAGGGACTTGGACTTTTACGGGTTTAATATGCAACATGAAGTTATGAAGATACACAGCTTTCCTCAGAAAACCTCAGGAAGACATATAAAACCATTTAATACTGAAAAACAGGACAACAAGAGGAATAATAAAGATTTATTAAGCTAGAGGTTAACTGAATAAATCAAAGACATTACACTCACAGCTACTTTAAATTCAGAATATGAAGTTAGCAAAGGGGAAGGACACTAAACTTGACTCTGAGTCTGTGTCAGACAGACATACAGAGAATCCATATTTTAAGAAATTTTAGTAAAAATCTTATTAAACCCACAATAATAAGTCCCACCACAGGGGCATTATGGCTATATATAAACAGGTCAATAATCACAATGAACATCTCAAATCAGAAAGAACCAGCTAGAAGGGAAGAGGGGGAAAAAAGAGAATGATTAGCTCTTAGCTGACTGCAGTTGGCTTTTCCACATCTGGGCTGCGCCATTCTCCCACCTCTCAGTCAGGATTCGGGGGAAGTCTGTCGTCCTGGACAGGAGCAGCCCCAGCTCCAAAGCCCTTGACGTGATGCTTCCCACCTCGGACGGCAGCACGAGCAGGACTTCACAGGTCCCTTTGAACTCCCCAGGCTGCTGTATGCTCAGGGGCAGCTCAGCCTTTAGTCGCCTGATTTGAGCAATGGTAGCCCCACTTAGTGTCCAAACTAGGACGCTACCCTTTATTAATAAAGGCATTTTACCATCATTTTCTTTATAGGTAGAAGGGTCAGAGACCTCGGTCCTCACTGCAGTGCCTTCACACTATTTCTCCAGCCCAAAGGGGCTTCAAATATGGTTTGGTAAAGTCCTTGTTAAGTCGTTGGTGGAGTTTGTCAGAGAACTGGATTTAAAAAAAGAAAAACCTCAAGCTGCATCGAAAGTGGAGGAGATGATTTAGCCAGAGCTCTCTTGGGTTCCTCATTCCCACCTGAGGTGAGAAAAAGGGAACGCATGGCACCGTGCTCAGAATGTTTCTCAGCCTAATTTGCTGAGATTTATGAGTGCATAACAACAGAATTCATCAATTTTTGGCACAGTCACCATCACAGAATAAGCCAATGTAATATTCAGTCGGTTTTGTTTTATGGAGCTTTTTATGGAACAGCACTGTACCCGCACAGATGCGTGCATCTGTTTACTCCTCTTCCCGCAGCACGAGCAAGACAAATCAAGTTCAGAACGCAAAAGATTTACGGTTAGGCCGAATAACAAATATTTAAATTAAAAGAAAACTCACTTTTTCAAAACACTAGACTAAAAATATGGTGGTGGTTATGCTACTGGTGTATTGAGATCGTTAGTGTTTGTGTTATCTCATGCTCTTCTATGATTTCCTAACGGTATCTACCCATCTGCTAGCTCCTGTATTTAGACTGTAAACATTTGTTCGGATGTTGAGAGCGCTTGGATCTTTTGGTCCTGACCCATGACGAATACTCTGAGATACTGTTGTAATATTAAGTACATTATAGCAAATCAAAGTGTAAACAATTTTCACATGTCTGAGCAGTCTCTAGTGAATTAAAATAGCCAGCTGTTGTAGCAACACAAAGCTAAAATCTTTCCAAAACAGAAGAAAAATGTAATTGTATTTCTATTTCCTCTCCAGTATTATAAATGTGGTTAATATTAGAAGCACCTAATCAATGCTGAGCCCATAACATCTTAACATCGCTCTCATTTAGCAGAAGGGCTGCTCTCCTATTTATCCTGTACAGTAGCCTGAGCTAGAGATCAAATATTTTTTAAACCATTAAATATTGCCAAAAAAATTCCCCCTATAATTCTCTGGAGCTCAGAATAGCACTGTTTATAAGTAATATTGTACTTCAATTCAATAACCTTGCAATTTGCCCCTATGTGCAGAATGCTGTTCCTTGTCATTTACATGAAGGAAAGAAATAATGGTATTCTCATTATTTTTTTTAGCTCCTGATCTTTTTTTCCTTATTTTTGCAGTGTAGAAGGCACTTGAGCCACGTAAGTAGAAGTTGCTTTATTTATCTACTGTTGATATTCACAGGAGTGGCAACTATAGTGCAGTATTCAAACATCTCTCTATTTTCTTCTTTGAAGTGCACTAATTGAGTCTTATTTGCTTATTGCTATACATGTGTCTGAGCCTGGTCTATATAAAAATCCATCTGTGCTGTCCTTCAAGTTTCACATTCATTGCAGAGGAACGTGCAGCCCTCACCAGAAACGGCTCTTGAGAGATAAGGTTAGACTAAACTACAGAATGAAGGAAAAATTGCTTTGAAGTATCTTTTCCCCGTTCTTTCCTTGACGTGGCGTAGTGGACATCGTGCACTGCCCTAACAGTCAAACTGCACATCTAGAGAACATCTAACCTGATATCCACATTCATGGGTACACATCTGTGTGTCTTAGTTTGTCTTATTTCCTTAGGCATAGGGAGTCTATCGATGTGTATAACAAAAGTGTGATAAGTCCATCTCACTTGAAACACCATCTCCGTGTGCCGGCAGAGCTCTCGGTCACCCTTCCCTGGCGTTGCCTCAGGGACGCGTATCCCTCCTCCTCTCCATGGTCTCACCCGGAAGGACCTTACCAAAGTGGCTCTTCTCTGTCAAGAGATTTGGGTTGCGATGCACTCACCAATTGTATTTCATGCTTAATGACAGCACCGACAATTCATTTTGATCAGGGCAGAGAATGAATGATGGAAACATAGAATCAGAGGCTCTTCAGAAGCACCCTGCAGTTAAATTTGCCTCCCTTGCCTTCATGAAATAGCCCCACGTTGAGCAGACTGGCAGAAATGCGTTGTGCAGAGCAGGGATAGGTGCCTGCAGTCTAAAAGGAGGATTCTCCAATGTCTCGTGCTTCCAAGTCCGGTAAGGTGATCCAAAGAAGCTAACACAGCACCAGCAAGCCTCTCCTCTCCTGCAGGAAAATGTGCTGGAGGAGGAATGGGATAAGTCCGGACAAGCAGCGGTGGACCCAACAGTCCCGACTTAAACCACAGAGCTGAAGCCCACGTGGCAGAGAAGGGAACAGAGGACTTTCGGTTCCTCTGACCAGGAGGAGCCTGAGGTCCCGCAGTAGTTCAAACACTGAACAAGGACGATGCGCTGTTACCGCAACGCACGGTAACGAGAAAGGTTGCTGGAGGGAAATGCACGGCTACAGTAGGGATGCAAAAGAGGCAGGTTAATGCCTTCTGTTCGTGAAGACATACACGGCTTCATCACAACGGACTTTTCCCCAGTGGTCCCTACCCCCCGACATTCATACAGTAACAATCCCTCTGCGCTTTAGCGGGGAAGGATGTTCACCATCCAGCTACACCCGCTCTTCCCCTCACTCCGTGCTCCAACCGCCTTTAATGTCATTGTTGCTTTTCCGAGCATTTCCAAATATCATGTTGACAGATTTTGGCTGGCTGGCTGACAGATGGAAAAACCGTGTTGTTTGTGAGCAATATGATGCTCATATTTTTTTTAAACTATAGCTAAAAGCAGGGGAGGAAGAATAGCTTGTGTTATACTGTCCCAGGGCTAGATCCTTCAAACTCGTTCTCTTTCTATCGCCAAACTCCAAACACGTTGGAAAGCTGGTAAAGAGAACTCTGATCTGCTTCCTCTTTTAAAGGCAAAAAATTCAAAAGTGGGACCAATTTAACAGAACAGTTGATGCAAACAGCTGTTTCAAAATGTAGCTGGTGATTTACATAAATTCATATTCAGATCCCCCAGCTTTTCTGTACTATAAACAAGAAAGTTTTGTCGAGTGCCCAGGGATAGCTGTGTTGTGATGGGTGCTAAATAAATACAATTTGTTGTGGTTGTGATTGTTTGTTCCTTTCTCACAGGCTGCTGGAGGCTATTACATGGAGCGGTTTCCTTCAGAAACCTGTTTTGACTGAAAGCTCTTTTTGTGTTAATCTTCCGTAGCCTCTGAGAGCTATGAGAAATACACAGGAGAAGAAGTTGCAAAACATGCATGCAGGCTGCATTTGCCGAAGTGAAAGGTACTGAGCTCTCGGAGCTGTCAGATTTGCAGGGGAGATGTATACGTGGGAGTTGCAAGGCTAGAGTTTACTCCTTAGACAGTGCCGGTTCTTCAGCAGATTGTAACTGGTAACAAATGGCTCTTTTGCAGGGTCTGATTTGCAGAACTTGTCAGATCACTCTGCAAAAGCTGCCATTCAGAGGTATTTCACTGCAATATTTCTCTTGCAAAGCTGTGTTTCCCATTCATGACTCTGTTTAGACACCTTTCGAGCCATTAAAACACAGTAACATGTTGCTGAAGTGGCAAATTTGACAGCATGCCATTTAGCTTTCTCTCTGGAAATCACAGCATAGGTGGCAAACAGCAAAATTAATGGCACTGCGAAGCTCTAATCAATATGTTTTTAAACTAAGCATTAACTGTACAAAGGCTTTTGCCAGAACACACTAAGCTGCTGGAGATTTTGACGGTCCGGCGATAAGTAAAACTATGACTACTGCAGCGTTTGTTGCAGCGAGCATCCCCTCTGCGGAGGAGAAGGAAGAGGAGGAAGAGGAGAAAGTACAACTACTCTTTCCCCCCGTTAAATCAGCAGCTGTTAAAGTCCGCTTAATTAAGCCAACTCCATGGAACAAAGTATCATCAATTACTTACCACACCAAAGGGAAAGCCGTCCAGCCATGAAGGAATCGGGCTAGCTTACACCTCAGGACCCTGGTCAAACCACCAAAGCTTTACAAATGAACGCGCGTCGACGGTCCTTAGGAGCTGAATTGAATCACACCGCTCTGCCTTTGCCAACAGATTATAAACAGGGATCCGGACTGGTGCTGTGGCTCCTCAAACTCCACAGGACTCCTATGATGAAATTTATGGTTTCTGATTTATTCCCAGACTTGGAACTTTTAACTTAAAAATACAGAATTCCTCAAAGGCAGAAGTGAATCCGTTCCAGTGTTGGAGTTGTGAGTAAGGTTCAACGCTATCTCAGCCTCTGGGGTTGTCGGTTCTTCCACATTTTCAGTCTCACAAGCAGAAGTGGCGAGTCCGTGTTGTCGTGACGTTTTCACCAGTCTGGATAATGTCAGACTAGTCCTTACTGAGAGACTCTGACTTCATCCAAATACAAACCAGAATGTAAGTGCCTGCTAGATTGAGTTTTGTCTATTAAAAGCCATGAAAACCCAGAAAGGGTTTTCCACAAGATCTTCTAAAATCTATACTCCTTTGGGGGACAAAACCTAGATTTTTCTACATTTTGGCCAATACCCTAATCTATGATAGGAATGAAACCCCTGGATTTTCACTATGATAAAAACATTGCCCATACGTTTATGTTATTTTTACAACCTACATGTAAATCATTAAACAGACAAAACTCATCATGATATTCATTGAATTTCAATGAATAGGGTGCATAAACTCTTCTCCCACAGAGTCTTCCCTATTCTAAGAGTTACAAAAGGTCGTTAATATTCTGAAATGATTTTATGTAGAAACAAAATTATCTCACCAAAAAAAAAAGCCTCGCTTACTCATTATAGACACCGTTCTTTCTGCTTAGACACCATTTTGCCTTCCTGCATGAAAGCGAGAAAGAGAATACCAAAGCACAAAAGAATAAAAGGAGGCTGATGAGTTATAAGACTACGGCAAAAATTTACAGCCTCATGAATCCTTTCTGTACTAGGACTTTGAAGGAATTGTCCTTTTCCTTCAAAAATATCTGTGAGGATAAAATAAATGCAAACTGATGCATAGATTGTTTATTTGGGCTGCCGCTATTTTTCAATTAATTTTCCCAGGTTCTGCTTTCTTTTTTTCCCTCCAGCAGCCCGAGAACAATGGCATCATGAAACAGCCCGGTTCACAACACGGTATAAAAAGGCTCATTAAAATGCAGCCTCATTAATTACATTTGAAATTAAGTTATACTGGCTATCACTATCTCAGCGCTTCAGATTCTTCAGGCATAAAAGAAAAGTTATTATCTCACCTCTAGAAAATGTTTAAAGAATAGTAACAGCAAGAGGCTAATACCAAATCCTATATGATATACCGTAACACGGAATCAGTACGTACATTTCTTAAATAAGTACCACCTCATTTGCCAGCCTGGTAACACAAAGCCTTACCCCACCATTCAAGCTTCAGGTGCTGGCAAGATGAATTTAACCGTGGGAAAAGAGTGTTGAGCTTTACACGGGCAGAGTTTCCAAACTAATGAACCTCACGCATGGCTGTCAGCTGCGAATCCTGCTTAAATGTACTATTCGCTGACTCCTTGGGCTTTTGGCGGCCTTGTGGCTAATGATGGCTCCCTCCCCAGAAACCCGAATTTTCCAAAATCAACCTGCTGAAACGAGGGGTCTTCCTTTTTCTCGCTCTCAAGTCCTTGAATCTAAGGCCTCAGCGATAGCATTACCTAGCTAGTTTTCCTACGCCGCGTGCTCCCGCTGCAAGAGGATTGCTGTAGCTTTTAAATACAGGCAGATATGGACTCAGGAAGACTTCCCAAAACAATTTGTATTTGTACTCAAAATAGTGGGCACAAGTCAAAAATTCGGGATACTCGCAGCACGTATTTAGTTTCCAGCTTCAATACACCAGCTTGACAGAGCTGCCTTATTTCTGACGTATCGGGGCTGTTTCAGGCGGCAGTGCAGGTGGGTATTCCACTGAAAGACTCATTCGGTTGTTTTATGCTGATATTTAAGGCGACTTTGGAAAGAAACGTTCTAGTGTATTTACTGTGGGATGTTGAAATTATTTAGTGGTTATATAGATTTGTCGTTTGACATGGTGACAATTAGCGTGTTCTGAAGGTTATAACAGAGTTGCGTAGAAGTGTTTTCAAAAGGACATTTATAAACTATCTGGGAATGCAAGGCCTCGTGACACTTATTGATCAGCACGCCCAGTAGAAACAAGACCCTTTGCAAGCTCCTTGACTTTCAGGAACGGCGACAGGAGCATCCATAGGAGTGTCTCATGCCTACTCTGAATGCGACAGATGCTGAATTTAGCTAATGATTCCACCTAGGGGTTCGTCAGGATCCTTCACAAATGCGTAATATATACCCTCCATTTTTCAACTCGATCCTTATATTCTTACACCAAAATGCATCACTGGGGTGACGGTACTTAGAAACGCACACCACCAGAGCACATCTTTTCTCTGATATATTGCACCGAACACTACCTTAGGTTTGCTCAATATTCTTCTGCACCAGAGAAATTCATAGCTAAATCATAATTAAAAATAAGGAATTATTTAGAAATAACACGTGTTTAGGTGTGACGACAGGAGATAATGTTAGGAAGGCTCACCAGCCTTTTAAAAAAGCGATAAATTTCTGGTTTTATTGGAAGAAGCTATGCTGGCACAAGGGTACAGAAATTCAGCCAAACCTTTTAAAACGTATCGACATTAGGCTGCTTCTGAGGAATGGGCGAGTAGCTTGCAGACTTACCTCCATCTCCCTCATGTAAATTTACATCACTGCATGAGCTGCACTCATTATTTAGTTTTTCTTGTTAAGAGCCCAGCTTCTAAAAACTCCGAAGCTACATTGCCCAAGCCCTATGTGTGCAACCGTGCATCTGTTCTGCATGAGTGCACGTTTTGCAGTGCGGGCAACCATGCCACCGTCCAGGTTCCTGCGTGGTGTGTGCATGTCGTGCATAACCTTGTGTGTTACGACTTCAACTTTGTACCAAACGAGACAAGAGGGGATTTGCCTCAGGGAAGGGAGGGAGATTCGGGAAAAAACATCTCAGCTTTTTTTTGCTTGTTTGTTTGGGTGATAGCCAATAGGTTTATTTTCTGAATTTCTTTTCGGAAGTGCTTGATTTTGTGTTCAATCGTATTCATACATCAAAGAAATCACAACTAAATCCCTACTTGTTATTGGTACTATGCCACCACTGCTATGAAGTCTCTTATAAGACAGAGGTTGAAATTTCATCTCAACCTTTTGACACAGTCACGGGTTGTTTCTGCAAAGCCTACAGTAGATCAATCTCTAAAACAACACAGAAGTTCTCCGTTTCTTCTGGGCTTGGTCTGTTTTGCCTGCTTACAACATAAGTTTATTATACTGCAAGTTGTGCTATCAGCACCATCGACCCTTGACCTCCCAAAGATCCAGGAAGAAATGGTTTGTCTGTCAGAAGCTGGAAAAGGCTTCATTCTTTCACTTGCAATGAGCGGATTTAGAGTCCATGTAACCTCCGACAAGAGGGAGCTACAAGAATCACTGAACACACATGCTGCGTGGTGACAGTCCGCTCACTTTTTTTAACGCAGTTGTACTTCTGATGAACAACGCTGGTGGAGTTCTCAGATCGTTTGAGATATGCAGGATACATTTAGCTTAGACAGGAAATTTAAGTTGTCTCAATTGTTTCCACCAAATGTATTCAGGCATATGGTAATGAATTTCTTACAGATAAAACATCTAAATGTGAAGCGGTTTATAACGACAAAAATGTATTATTTGATTTTCTATCAATAATTTAACTGCCTGTAGTTTTAATTTCACACACTATCAAGTTCTCTTGCAATATACAGAATCTGCATCTTAATTTTATAACTTTTTTTTTCTTTCATGTAATATATTATGTTTACACAATTATATACATTGTTTAAGGCCATTCTGCTCTGCTTGCTGTTGTGTTAATTTTTTATTTACAAGGGACATTTCTCAGGGTCCTGTACTGGGACCAGCGCTGTTTAACACCCTCGTTGCCCACGTGGACAGCGGGACTGAGTGTACCCTCGGCAAGTTGGCCAACAACGCCAAGCTGTGTGGTGCTGTCAGCACACTGGAGGGAAGGGATGCCGTCCAGAGGGACCAGGAGAGGTGGGGCCGTGCAAACATCATGAAGATCAACGAGGCCAAGTGCAGGGTCCTGCACATGGGTCGGGGCAATCCGAAGCACAAACACAGGCTGTGCAGAGAATGGATTGTTTGTGAGCAGCCCTGCCGAGAAGGACTTGGGGGCATTGGTTGATGAGAAGCTCAATATGACATGGCAATGTGCGCTCCCAGCACAGAAGCCAACCGTGTCCTGGGCTGCCCCCAAAGCCACGTGGCCAGCAGGGCGAGGGAGGGGATTCTGCCCCTCTGCCCCGCTCTGGGGAGACCCCCCTGCAGGGCTGCGTCCAGCTCTGGAGCCCTCGGCACAGGAGAGACACGGACCTGCCGGAGGGGGGCCAGAGGAGGCCCCAGCAACGCTCCGAGGGCTGGAACCCCTCTGCTGGGAGGACAGGCTGGGAGAGCTGGGGGGGCTCAGCCTGGAGCAGAGAAGGCTCCAGGGAGACCTTCCTGCAGCTGCCAGGACTGAAAGGGGGCCTACAAGAAAGCTGGAGAGGGGCTTTTTACAAGGGTGTGTAGTGATAGGACAAGGACTAATGGCTTTAAACTGAAAGAGGGTAGATTTAGAGTGGATATAAGGAAGAAATTCTTCACTACGAGGGTGATGAGGCACTGGAACAGGTTGTCCAAGCAGCTGTAGGTGCCCCATCCCTGGCAGTGTTCAAGGCCAGGCTGGATGGGGCTTTGAGCAACCTGGTCTACTGGAAGGTGTCCCTGCCCATAGCAGGGGGGTTGGAACTAGATGATCTTTAAGGTCTCTTCCAAGCCAAACCATTCTATGATTCTATTTCTGATTTCTCTACAAAAAAGTAAAATATCTTTACACACTTAACTCCGGCCTTAATTAACTCTCAGTGCCACGTAATGAGCCAAGTTCCTCGTGGGCACAGAGAGCCGGCATGCCAACGGGAGATGCTGCAGCTCTCAGAAGTGAAAATTGCTCACAAGGGGGATGGGTAGGTCCTCTGATTGTTTTAGTATCTTTCTAGCACATGTGCTTTTATAGCCTGAGAATCTGAGCATTTTGTCCCGTTATGCAAGATCTGAATTTCCCCCATTGATTTTTGATGGGCACCAGGTCACGACTGAAAGCCACACGCTTCTGCTCACTGTTAAAGAAGATGCGTTCTCATTGCTTCCTGCACCCATTTCAGGTTAGACAAAGTCTATTTTTCCTTCTTTACTGATGGAAACCTCATTCATTTACTGCTGTGTTTCTCCATCTCCCACAGTTACCGAAAGCAGCCGAGTGTTCTCACTGTTCTCACCAAAACAAGTGAGAATCACTTAGCTAACCTATATCCCCATTGGTATTATTTTGAAGGCCATAAATCTTTAGGTACTAATCTCCCCTGGCCCAGGTACATTTTTACAATACCAAGGAAATAATGATGAAAGATAATTATTCACGTCCATGTTCTTATTTGAACAATAAACAGGGAAGAAAATCACTGTCATAATCTTAGAAAGCCAGGGCCTCGTCATGTATTGTACCTCATGCAAATGTGGTGCTCTCAAAAAGAAAAAAAATAAATCAATGATCCTAAGGATCATTTGCCTTGAAAATTATTAGTATCAAGTGTGACTACAACAGTTCCCATAAATATACATCATATAAATGCATGGGTTTATAGAGTTCATGAATTGGGCAATGGTTTTTCATCACTCAAAATCAGAACTGCCAAGGAACCGCGGCGAGCAAGCTTTTGCAGACCCACGCAAGTGGGTAAAGACGTTGCTGAGTACAGGATTTTGCTGATGATGATCTGCACTGCAACTGGAGGTGAGACACGGTCAGACAAATCTATGGCTAAGAGGACTGATAAGGCACTGATTTTTCAGCCTGCTGGTTATCATCGTTAGGTACCAGTATAAAGCTAGCACCATGTGACGTCAGACTACAGTATCAGCACAGTTAGTGTTGCCTGTGCTGGCCAGATTCCAGCCAAGGCAGACGTAGCTTGGGATTGTAAAATGCACCAGATCCGCAGAACAACTGCACAGCCATGAGTGACCAACACAGAATGTGACCTTGGACAGTAAAAGTTTTCCAAGCTTATAAAAACCATCGGAGTTATATATGGAGCTCCAACAGAGATGTAAGGAATGAATATTCAAGTCCCACATAAAACATAGCTGTTTTTACAAAAAAGAAACAGTTCTTGTATTGCCCCACTAAAACATGAATGCATTAGAATTGTGCATATCTATTTCTTTCCCACTAAATCCATAAAAATAAGGGTTCAAATACTAAACTAATGCTGCTGAAAGCCATCAGTACAAGCGTTGGCTGTGCACTGTTTGGCTACATGTAGGGGAAATACATTTTCCAATTAGAAAAATAAAAAAACATATGTAAACTATTGATTGTCCAGATTTGTAGAAGTGCCAAGGGGTGATCTGTAAGGACACTTTGGCACCTGACTTTGTCAGAGCAACGCGGCCTTCTCAGCAGTAGCATGACTTGCAAAGCTGGTTCATTGAGACAAGGGGCCGCATGAGCTGCTAGCACACTGATTACATTTGAAGAGCAGACAAGCCTTCAGATACTTCTAGTTGCATAAAATAATTTAGCCTGTGATTATTTTTCTTAAAAGCCTGGATAAAACAAAAATACTTCAGTAGATATGGTTTTATGTGAATGATTAAGAGATACACAAAGAGATTCAGAAAGAAAACCAAATTGTCTTGTCCAGCATCTCCATTTCAGAAGTTGAGGCTGTAGGGTGGTTAACTCGTTTGTTATGTTCTCAGGGTATGTTTTCGCAAGTTTTTAAATAAACTAAACCAAAAAAAGTTGGGTATCTTCATTAAATTCTTTAGATTTTGGCTAAGCGTTCAAATAAAGAACAACACTACTCAAAGAGTCTTAAAAAAAAAAAAAATCTCTAAAGAGATTGAATTTGGATCATTGATGAAAGGAGATGGAGATGGTGATGAGACTGTTTCCAAAGATCAAAATTTGTCAAAAAGAGTTAAAACCAGCAGAAGTAAAAGACAAAAATCAAAAGCCATTACCACACAGAAAAAAAAAAACACGCACAAAATAAAACCAGAGCTGGAAACTTCTTGAAAGACAGTGAAGGGAAACAAATTGCACTTTTTAGAGAGTAAAATGAAGTGATCAGTAATACAACTGGCAAGAGCAAGATTGCTTCCTCAGCAAGAGAGAGCAAAAGCTTTGATCAAGCCAAGCAGTAGCAGGGAACGGCACAGTTCCCTGGAAAGTTGGTGGGATGCAGAATTCAGCTAGAGAGTGGTAGGACAATGCATTTGCAATAGTTTCTTGTACTGTGTGTAACTCCCTAATGCACAGGAAAATATATGAGGCTGTTACAATCCATGCATTTCCACCTGCTGTAAAAAAACCCAACACTTTCTGGGACATTCAGTTTAACATAGTATTCTAAATATTTGGGAGGATGGGAGAGGAAAAAGTGGATTCCACGAGCAAGAGTCAAGTGTCTGAGGTCTACCTGAGGGTCAAAAATACCTTTTCCAAATCCAGACCCAATCCTTTGTGTGTTGAGCCTGACCAAACCAAGAATCAAGAACTAAAGGAAGGAAAAAGGGAACCCCTTTTCTTTCTTCGCAGAACCTCTAGAACTGTACAACTCGGGTGTAACTTTACATGAAGAGGAGACTCAAGTTCAAAAGGAAAGAGCCTGGTTTACTGATGTTCAGCTGGACTGAGTTTCCAAGTTGGTATTATCAAAGGTACCTCAGGAGACTAGGTTTTGCCATCAAAACTTGAATTTTTCTATCAGCAGGGTACCGGGGAGATAAGAAACCGGACAGCACCCAGGCAGAAATGGGAATGATAAAGCACAACTCCAAATATTTTATCTTTTCAGAAGAGAAAACCGAGGAAATTACTTTTGTCATGTGGCTGCTAGCCGAAAGACCAGTGCGCAGGGAACCACGAGCTGAAACTTTGTATGCAAGACGAGACCTGATGTATTTTTGTAATTAGAACTGCATCAGTCACCTCATGCCATCATCACTTTCTCTTTCAAAGTAAATACTCCAAAATTTCTGACTTGAAAAATGTGTGAATTTAGCAACAAAACTTCTGATGGGCTGGCTTGAGTCATAAAAGAATACAAGTGATTTTTTTTTCCCTTACATAACTTGCTGAGTAACTTGGTCCATTGCAGGCTCTAGAAAGCAGCAGAAGAATGGTATGCAAGTCAGAAGTGTTGCAATTCACGTGCAAATAGTTAAGGAAAAGGTGTAACCAGCACTTAAAAAGATGTAGGGCGGCTGCTGAATTTTACAGGATCAATAGTGTTATTTATGACAAGGGCTTCTTCTTCTTCTGCAGCATTTTCCATCAGCTCCAGGCAGGTGGGTCTGTTAAGGGAGTGTCCGATAGGGAAAGGTCTCCTCAGGCACTTCCTGAGCTTCTCGGGAGAAGCAGCAGGAGCCACACTGTTGACAGGTCTCAAAAGGTTTTGAAGGCAGCCTGATCTTGCAGAACTGTGAACGTGTGTTTAAGATACCTAAACGTTAGAGCCAACCGAAATGTCTATTGAAAGACATTGAATTCGTATTTCTCTTGGCTATTCTTTTAAATCATGTTCCATTCTTTTTTATTTGCCATTTATGATATGTGGATATGAATGAAAGTTGCTGTGCAGAGGTCTTTGAGAATGGCTGCTCCTGACTAGAACACATAAGCACTAATTCCCATGCAAGCCTCAGTGTTCAAAGAATTTTCATTATTATTCATCAATCACTATCCATCATTTATTATCTTGTTCAATTTTTTTCTTTCTCTCTGAATAAATAAGGAAAACATTTTTAATGTGAGTGGTGACACCTCATAAAACATAAATAATGAATAGCTCTGCAAACCACCCCAGGCAGAAAATGCAGCTTTAGTAGGTCTGTACACACAGACACACACACACACACACACCCTCCCCAAAGATTGCTATGAATTCTTAAATGCTTTGCAGAGGAGGCAAAATCCATGAAGCAGGTTTTACAGCAAGTAATTTCCCCAGTCCCCCCTTAAAGTCGGGCATCACAAAAGGAAAGCTTCCCTCTTATTCACGGCTTCCACTTGGGTTAAAAATACTGCAACAATTTCAGCCATAATTTAAGAGTTTACTTATTATTCACCCAAAAAATTAAAGGATATTTAGACAAACAAAGTAACACTGGAAGTGGACCTGAATTCTTTATCCATTCCTTACATGTGCAGATCTCAACCAGGCAAAGGAATTAACTTCACAGAAAAGATTAATGAGGTACAAAATGAATTGATGCTCCCCGGACTTAGGCAGAGTTGAGGATGATAAGTTGCCACTGACAGGTTCATGTAAGATGAGGAGCTTTGAGGGGCAGGTATGTATTAGCCTGAACTATATCTTGCAAAAACAAACTGAAAGTTTTAATACTGTTTTTGCTTCTCACCAAGAAATAAAATAGGTTTCACTGAAAGAAATTCAACAAGATAAGATGAAATTAAATAAAAAAACATTTCTGATAAATAAGCTACTAACTGGGCTTCTTCAGTGTGGATTGTGTTGGTTTTTTACCCCACATTGGGGGTGGGGGTTTTTTTTTTGTCTAATGAGTTGCACTATGTTATCATATTGAAAACCATGAAATTGGTCAAAAGAGTGTTTCCTGAAGCTCTTCAACTACAAAAATTTCTCAAATCTTTTCCTTTTTGAATGGTCATTATAGGTTAAAGATGTAGCTGGTACAGGTTTATAGCGCAGCTTGATGTTAAAACTCTTTGAGTAACATTGAAAACCCAGAACGAAGCTAGACGTTCCTGAGACTCCCTGTAAAATAGTGATAGGGCGACGGAAGCATTTGCTTTTAAATAGTTCAGCACAACCTGTTCCTAGTGAGTACTTTTCCATTGGTGGATGTCTTGACTGCAACAGCTGCATAGGAATGACACAACCAGAGATGGCAGGAACTTAAAAGGCTCTTAGGTCACCTAACCTCCTGCCTAAAATCCGATTTAATTTCTTAGAGGGATTTCTAATAAACAAACCAAACAAAAAACCCAAACTGCCCAAAACCCACCCACAACCCTTGAGGAAAGCAGAAAAAGCTAAAAAGTCTCTTGTCCTGGGGCATGTGATTCCGAGGTCCCAGCTACTTGGTTATGGACGTAGCTTGAGCTGCTGCCGCCGGAGGGCCGAAAGCGCATAAAGCATATTGACACCCAGCTAGGAACCCATGAGTTACCTTTGCAGGCAGGTCTGGATGGGTCGCCGTTGCTAACCAGGAAGATCCATGTAGATTTTCTGCAGACCAGCTGCGGCCATGCTGAAAGAGTGTGGCGTGCATCCATTTCCCTCTTTAGGAGGACGTACCCCTGCCCATACGTTATTAGCTCTCAGGGGTTCATAGGATTCCCAAACCTTCTTAAGGAATTTGTGTGACCACTATCCAACACACAAATAGGAAAGGAGTTTAAAAATCAGAGGTTAATCTCAACACCCCATTTCTTAAAAAAATAAACATAAACATATCAAAAAGCAAACATTTAATTGCTTCTCACTGAAAATACTTTTTTCTTCCTCCTTACAGGTTTGGGTATTGTTCTTATGTCCCTAGAGGGGAAATAAACTCAACATTGATTGAACAACAGGCTAGAATTGAGAACTAAGTGTAAGTTATGCTGTTTTTACAATCAATAGGAAGAAATTGGTACTGCCAGAAGGCAAATAGGGTGGACATGTGTTGATCACTCACCCTTTTCACATGCCTGTTTTCTTACACAGACTGTAAAACAAGCAGAATGTGATGAGGCAAGACAAACACCTAATATGCCCAGAATCAGATTAAGTGAGATCCATCTTAAATCTTAAAAAGTTGTTCAGCATGTTATTCCTTTATTCTGCAGTACACAAGTCTCTTGCTTTTAAAATTTTACTGTTGCCACTTACAACTTGACAATACTAAAAATTTCTTAACAGCCAGTGCACCAAGACTGCAGAGGAATGTCCAGTTTTTATTCTCTCCCCAGCAAAACTGACCCATTATGACCTACCACAGTGCTCGTTGCGTGCCATTAATACACTCCAGAAAACAAAGCATATGACTCCGGTAAGTCAGAATCACAAACTCGGAGTTCTGACCCTTCATTGTTTATGCCTTCGCCCTAATTATCTGGAGCTCAAAACACTGTAAAAGAAGGAGAGCAAAGATAGAGTCACAGGCTGCTTATAATTCTGTGGGCATTCCCTTGCAATCCAGTATAGATAAGAGCAGACGGACATAACAATTACAAAGGTTCACTAACATGTATAAATTTTCACTGAAGAAGGTTTTTACAATAATTTCCAAGCACTCCATGTCTAAATGTATGTAATTCTGTTGCAAAAAAGAGTTATGGCTAGTCCAAAGCAATAGATACACAAACCCAAAATATAGTACCTTCTGGTTACTTCCAGTAAGTATATCAATTTTTTTCTGCATAAGGTAGGTGGATATGTATCAAATTCAGCAGCTTTTCTAAATTTCCATCTGCACATAGACATTTTCTACCCTTCATTTCCCCATTGAGAGACTCAGCAGTGACAAGCTATGGACGCAGTCTCTGCTTTAATACCTTTTTGTTCTCATTAAAGGAAAACCCAAATCCATTCCAACCTTACTACATTTTTGCTTAAACATCTGTTACCTCACATAGCTGCCCAAGAAATCTTTCTCTGTGTTTGAGCCTTCTGTACAAAAGAAGGCATATTAAATACAAGTAGACAGAATCACGGAATGGCTGAGGTGGGAAGAGACCTTTGGAGATCATCTGGTTCAACCCCCTTGGATCCTCTAGCTCAAAGCAGGATCCACCACAGCAGGTTGCTCAGGGCTTCCTAGCTCATGTTTTCCATCCAAAGGCTTGCAGACACTAAGAACCTGTAGATCACTGAATTATTGCTCATCCAAGATGGTTAAGAAAGGCAAAGTCAGAGTTGCTAGACCGCAAACTGTATTTACAATATTTCTGAAGAAGTTTATGCCTTCACTGGAAAGTTTCTAGGCATTCACAAATGAAAAAAAGCCTTCAGACCTCTGATATAGATGGAGAAATCTTTATGTGAAGTATTGTCAACCAGAAGCTGTATTGCTTGCAGTTTCCCGGTGACTTGAGTAAGAATCAGAGAAGAACAAGTCACAACATATGTATCTATTACTATAGCATGGGCTACAGCAGAGAAAGTGCCAGTGAAGTACACATCAAATGTTTACCCCACAAATGAAAATGCACATTTGTGTAAAAGCCTTCTTTTCTTCCATTTCAGATGCACACAAAAGTCATAGGCATGCTCCACCACTACCATCATCACAAGCACTTTGGACAACCTGCATCTCTTACCTAGATTGGGACACCCTGATTCTAGCTCAGCCCATAAGCTATCCAGGGGAAAAAAAAGATACTTTATTAGGAAGTTAAATAGAGGGGAAATTTGCAGTGTTGTAGCACAACTCCTTTCACCACTCTTCTTAGTAGCCTTATCTATGTATATATACACACACACACACAGAGCAGAAACCCCTAAGACAACATTATAGAATCAAATTTGATTTCTGCTGTCAGCGTCTCTGCAAAAGAAACTGTGCAAATAATCATCTGCACTTCTGGATAATTAGTTACGTTTCCTAGACCTTTTTGCTACAGTGCACGCTCACAGAGGGTTACTGGAAACTGGAACTGTTGAATTCACTGGATCTCTTCCAGGAAATTAAATGTCTCCAGGCACAGGAACTTAATTGCCCATATGGTTAGCTGTTGGCAGTGTCCCTGGCTCAGCTCTGTCCTAGGCCAGCTACCGCTTTTCCAAACAGATTTCCAGGCATAATCAGGGAGTTTGCATCAGCCAAGAACCATTCCCAACACACAGCTTGCATGAAGCTGTCTTATTTTGCAGGCCAAAGAGTTTCACAGCATTGATGTGTGCTGTTCCACACCACTTGGCTAAAGACCAGGACCAGAGAGTGTCTTCAAGCACTTTTAGTTTACTCATGTAGATATACAACGTGGACTTCTGACAATTTAGCTCTACAATCTAGTTCTGCAGGTTGGGGTGAGAGGCAGTGTCCTCCAGGCTTTCTTAGTTTTCTGAGACTATTTCAAGTGGATCTTCCATGGAAATTTGGTCTGGCAGTTTAAGTTTGTGGTATAAACTTGGTCTGCAAGGAAAGGAGGTAGACCCATGGAGAAGCAGCAAACCAAGTAAACAGTGGACGCAGCAGAATCTAACTCAGGTCAGAGAAAAATAGTATTATTTCTGAAACACTCAATACAGTCAGTGTGATCCAAAATTCCCAAGTGTCACAGATATAGTCATTACTAACATAACACATGGGCTAGCTGATGACTTGCCTACCTGGAACAACCTCTTCCCTATTTTTCCACAAAAACTTTTACAAATCTTTGACCTCTCTTCAAGAAGTGAACTCAAATACACATTATTAATTTAAACTATGTTCCTTGAACCAAATGGCTATCTGGATTGTAATGATAATGTTCCTCTGCTAATGGGAAGGAGGAATCCCTTTGAAAATAACATGGGTAATGTTTTGGGACTGGCACTTTGAAAATGTTATGCTCATAGATGTGTTGTTCTGGGACTTCTATTTTTATTCTAGTCTTGTAAGACGACACACTAGAAGTCTGCACTTTTGGTTTGTTTTCTTCAATATCTCCAACAATCAATTTGCATTTATTCTTAGCTGTAAGTCAAGGCTCTAACTTATCTTTTCAAAACATGGTGAAAAAAAGTATTGATTATGCTCCTCTATTACAGATAGAGAAACTGATGCAAATAGTCAGTACACAAATTTTCAGAAGTGACATGTAACAAGAAGCTCCTCTTTTTGCTTACCATGGAAACTAGCAAACAGGAGAGAGAAAACTTCTACTTCACATCTTGGGAGAGGCAGTAAAGCAAGCCGCCTTCAATTGAAATTGCAAAGCTAATTCAGGGAGGCAGCCAAAAACCAAACCCCTCCTCAGCAGGGGATTTGTGGAAATGTTGGGAATTCACCCATGTGAGGCTGATTGCATCTGTCCATATAAAAAAGCCTAACATATGTAACTGGTTTATTTTCTGAAGGCTTGAAAAAGTATTTTAATCAGCAAATAGTCCCCAAAGAAACTCAGGTTAGTGGAAGGGCCTCCATTCAAAGAGGATTTATGCCCCATTATATTTCATGCCTTGATTCTAGGCAGTGCAGACATAGCCTTAAGGATATGAGCTTGAACCTAATCATTAAAGCTCAAGTGTTTGCTGACCCTGGTTTTTAATCTAGAGCATGTCTACACCAGTCTTAAGCTTAGGTTTTGAGGCACCTTGTGTTTTGAACTCACACTGCTGGCTGTTTCTGTCAGTCACCTTATTTCTCCCTGAATCTCATTAAATCACTGGAAGTGCAACAAAGCAGGTGCATCATTATAACTCAAAATCTAATTCCTCCCAAACAATACTGTTTAGGGACTATGTGATCCACCTGAGAAACTAAGACACAATCAGGAGAGGCAGAATAATATTCCCTCTTCTCTTTAGACAATATAATTGGAAGGATTATGCCGTTTAAATAACACACATCTGTTCTGTGTGTCCTTTTCCTGCCACAGAGGGTGAGTATACTTGAAAATAAAGCATGAGCTCAGCAAAGCTCTGCCAGAGTGCTGACGGGACTTGAAACAAGACTCAGGACATTCTTTGGCAGCCAGGTAGGATCCAGGTGGCAACAGAATAAGTGCTGCTTCCACAGCTGGACAGGACAGATCAACATGGAGGAAAGATGAGTTCTCATTCATAAGAACTCTTCCCAATACTCTGTTGTGAGGCTCTGTAGGAGGGAAGGATTCTGGATGACTACAGGAGACGATCCAGAAGGTCACTACTTGGCCATGTTAATGTTCATAGCCCAGAGTCCATGAAGACTAATCACAGCAGTCAAGCATCTTGATTGCAGAAAGGATTGGAGGGCAGGCCATGAGAATGGTCTCTGACAAGTCCTTTGAACCATGGGCTAAGCACTGCTGCTCCTGCTCAGACCGTCCTGTCTATTCCCAGTGTGTGGCTGCTGATCTGCTGGGCTCTCAGCTGTTGTCAAAGTTGGAATATAATCCTCAAAACACACCAGTGTTTTGGGCGTTACTTAGTATATCAGGCAATCCAGCTCAAGTCACAGACAGCATTTGAACTTTCCACGTCTAGAAGACAAGCTGAAACCAGTTCAGATTCCCTTTACAAAAGTTTTGGAGAATCATTTTACCCAGCTGCTTTGTTGATATTATTCAAGGGTTGAAATTCAGTGTCAAAAAAAATACAACGGGAGGTGAATGACTTGAGCATCACATCGGGTGAGGTCTCTTAAAAAAATACCAGCCTTTTGAGTAACAAGATGGAAGTGCACAGCTCAGGTCCGTTCACGTGCTGAAGTGCACTGGCAGCTCTTCTCAGCCTCTTTTGTATCACACAGCAGCGGTGTTATGAGTTGGTATGAGCTACACAGCGAGCTGTGTTGAGTATCTTGCTTGTGTAGCTCCCAAAGCAAGCCGGGGTCCAACTGGAGGATGGACCTGTGGGAAGTTTCACAGGAGCTTCTGAGAAAGTACATGGTACATCCACCAGCAGCAGATGCCCAGAAATGGCGAAATTCCAGGGCAAGGATACTTTTCCAAGGCACTGCTATTGCTATTACACCACCACCAGTGAGAGGGGATTTCAGCAGTCTCATTCCCACTGGCTTTCTCTCAGATGTTGATTAACCCTCCTCCAGACATGCAAACATAATAGATCATTCTGATTTAAAGGCTTCCCTATTTTAGACCTCAGACAGTTTACCATAACTATTTGGAAACGAGTATCAGTTTTTAAAAGCATAAGCACCTCCATTTCTCCAAGGAAAAATAGCAGTTGCCGAACTAAGGAATTATTTAGAAACACTTTTATCCCTTCTAACAAATGGAAAGTTGTGCAGCTTTTGTTTCTACATCTAAATTACCTTAAAACTTGTGTCTGGATTTAAGCAATTAGGAATCAGTGCGTTTCCTCTACATCTGCAGATTGCATTAAATAAATGGGAGACGTTTTAGAAAGGGCGATTATCATTCTTAGTAGTTAGCAGCATTTCCGAAGTCACTACCTTGCAATTCCCCTTGTTATTCCCAGGTAATCATGCCCTTACGTCTATAGGGCTGCTCCCAGCTCATCCGCCCCTGAAGTTCACAGGGTGCTACGGCGCTTCGCCTCACTGAAGGTATTTCCCCCTTGACCCAGGTCTTACTTCAGAGCTGCGGGACGCTTCCTGCGCTGTGCCCACCCAGCTAGCTCAGCCCACGTGCCGCCACAGAGGCCACGCTGAACGCGCATCCCTTCCCAGAGCTTCAACTGTAACTGGTTTTCCAACGGAAAGAGCGCGTACCCACCCATACACGCGGTACGTCTCGTAAGTGGTTACCGTAGGCCAACAGACGGGTCCCAGATTCTCTTCTCAGCTGCCAGATGACACTCAGCAAATAACTTTCTTTGTCTAGGTGTTGTTTCTCTGCCTGTATAGCAGGAGTAAAGACAATTACTCTCTGCTGGAACGTATGTTGAGGTCTATGGCTGAAAAGTACAAGAGCTAAATGATTATTTATTAGATATATTCACACTTTGGTGATGTTGCTTCCAGCATCCTATAAACTGCCGCTGTTTTAAAAATACTATTATTTTTGCATGGTGACAGTCTTTGGGCTGTGAACATCCAGCATGTGTATCACAAACTCAGTGGGAGCAAGAAATGCCGTAGGGAGACTATAATGTACAAATTAATAAAAAAGGAGAAAGACTTAACACGGAGTTTGTATAAGCAAATGACAGACTGTCTTCTCTGCATGAATATAGTCCAATTCACAGATGCTCAGAGAAAAACAACTGCTAAAGCTTATTGCCATCAACTAAATGTAAATATAATCTCATATTCTGCTTTATCACTCCAGCAGAGCCCGTGTCCATTATGTTGGCAAACGGCACGCTCTACCTATACAAATCAACCCACATAAGGAGAAAAAGAATTTCAGTAGTAATCTTATTCTTACAAATTAGGTAGAGATGTCTTTAAATTGTCTTAATTATTCAGCTCTGTGGCTATAATTGATTATGATGCTTTACCATTCATTTCCATCTGCCCCAAAACAAAGCATCTGTTAGAATAACATGTCTCTCATTTACCATATTACTCTAACTTCACTGTGTAAAAGGCAACACAGGTAACAACTCCAAGTATAATATAAAGATTTACATCTGAGAATAGAGCCAGAGAGCAAGGCTCTTTGTATGGTCATTTAGAAGGCAAGCGAGTACAAAAATGCCTCTGCTTGAAACCTACATAAGTCATCATAAAAGCAATAATTCTAATATCAAAACAAGCATAGAAAATGGCAGCCTTTTGTGCCATGGAGGATCAGAACAAAATTAATTTTGCAGATTGTTTATTTCACTTAACTCATGAACCAACTTTCTGTGCTAGCACAGTTTGAGAGTCAACTTTATTTTGAGCTATTCTTGAGCAACCTGACCTAGTGAAAGATGTCGCAGCCCATGGCAGAGATGTTGGACTAGATGATCTTCAAAGGTCCCTTCCAACCCAAACCATTCTGTGATTCTGTGAAACTTCTCATTCAGATGACTAGTGACCACTGGATTCCTTTGGTAAGATCTTTCTTTGTATCTAATTTCATATGATGTAATATCAACTAGTCCGTCCAGCATTTCAGGAAGGTCATACCAATTCTTGTAAGAGCCAGGAGAGAAGAGGAAAGGACATCTTGGACTTTTGGACTCTCCAAAGTGCTGAGCTAGTTTTAACACAGATTCGAGCACATTTCAACTGAACCATTTTAAAAGCCACAGAGGATTAATTTTTCAGTCATCTGTAACGCTAAATAAAAAATAACAAAGAACAGGAGCTTTATAGGAACTTCACGAAGTAAAAAAACCACAGTAAAATGAACAATATATTCCTGTTTATCCCATGACATCCAAGATACCTTTAACTGCCTGCAAAACCTCCATTAAAAAAATCAGTTCATAAAATATAAACAAAATGAGATGCAATACAATAAATAAAATACTCAATTAGTAGAGTGCTTCCCTGTGCACTAACAGGGATAACAGCTAAAATGCAAAGGTGTCAAGCCTGACTGTAGTAGTGATATTTACAACCAAGGGTTGGGATTACCAACAATTTGTTACGTGGACCCGCAACATTGGCACTTGTGATGTATGTGCCTGGCTCCTACATTGCAGCAATGTCTTCTAGTGGTGACTGTGTTCAGAAAGCTGAATAAATAGAGGAAAAAAGTGTAATGTTCCATACACCTCTGTGTCCGTGCCTGTGTTCCCTGGCTGGAACGCATCAATCTTGACGTTTTTATCACATCGGAGATGGTTTTTGATTCCTTCTCTCCATCTAGCACGATGATGCATCAGGAGAGGGCCACACATAGCTACAAAACACCTCTAAATGATGCAATGCCTTTATACGCTCCTCCTCACATTTAAGAACTTTGTCTTTAGTACAAAAAGGAAGGTAAATCACAATAGCTTTGCACAAACCAAATGTGAAGCACAAAACTGTCAAAAACCTTTGTTATAATGTGACAACACCAGAAGAGGATTAGCATAATTAGCAATGGTAGCTAATTATTTTCTTTATCAAAATAGCACTGTTTACTTGCTGCAGAGTACATAGCAGCAGGCTGAAGCTGGGAAATTATAAATGGCATAGAAGAATTTCTTTACAGGACTGTTTGCAGCCAAGAGGAAAGAATGCTCCCACTGTGGTGCAGACACCTGCCCTACAGCAAACCACCCCAAAAAACACGCAGTCAGTAACACAGAACGGAAACCAAGAGGTTTTTCCACCTGGTGGGAAAATTGATGGTTTTTTTCTCTCCCCCGCTTTGTAAACGCCGTAAGCGGAATCCCCGGGGAGGAAAGCGCGCGCTGCAGCCGGCTGCGGGCACGCGGGCAGAGGCCGAGCTGGGGTGGCTTCCTGGAGGACCCCCAAGGGCTTGCGGGAAACACACGGGCAACATCTCAGGAGAGGTCACCAGCAGCACTGAGGGAGCAGGCTTTGCTTGGGGGACTGGGATGGGGCAGCCAGGGTGGTTTATTAAGAGTTAAGTGACATTTTAGCGCAGTCAGGCATTACCATTAACCCTGCCCGATACCTGAAGGTGAAAGCCTGCATGAAACCATTTTACAATGGAGGGTTGGTGCAGGAAGGCGGCTTAGATGAAGCCGGAAGGATGTCCTGCTGTTCTGGTGGGACGACTCCATGCAGAGCTGCAGGGGCCATCTCGGGAGGGAGCCGCTGGCATCGCTGTGCTGCATAAATTAGTTTCCTAGGTTTCAAGAAGAAGTTCAGGCTGCTATCATTTAAAAAAATTAGGAGCCTGCAGTTACCAGGTATGACACTTATTTTCTATTGATAACAAGTGTCTGAAAAATTAAATCATTAAATATCATGAAATGAAGAACAGCAAAATATTTAGGCATAGGAATATTGGGATCGTTGTTTTCTTCAACTAAAATGTTAAAACACAGAGAGCAAGTCCCTCAAGGTGTACTTTTACTGAAACCCATTCTTCTGTTCAAAAAATCCACTTACACAGAAAGACATCACACAGTCTTAGGGGCATACAGAAGAGAGAATATCCTTTTATAGGCACAATGAATTAAAGAATAAGGAACATAATCACCCCATCATATCACAGTGAAAAAATACACTTGTCAGATGAACGCTGCTAGCAAAACTCCAAGCACAGACACCTGAGACGGAAAGCCTAGGCACTTTGCACAGCCAACCATGACCTTAATTTGTGTAGCCCAAAAGATCAGGTGTAACCATTATAGAGCATAGCTGTCCTGTTTTTAATCCAACTCCAGCCATTGCAGCTATGCCTGCTGTGGGTAGTATTTTTCCTTTGGTCATTCCTGTGATGTTTTTGCTCTACCTATGACCCCAAAGGTCTTTCTGATGAAATATTCCTCACTGGATGTGAATTCCTGTGTCCTGCTTTGGTATTCCATTATAGGTTATAGTTAATGAGGGTACGATTCCCTTTATGTGTATCTTCTCAATGGCCTAACATTTTTGCCTCTTTCCTTGCAAGACTCTAGCCACTATTCCATGAGCATTGCACAGCAACAGCTAATATGCCACCTGCTCAGTATCCAGCTACCGAACGATTAATAACACAAGAAATTAAGGGCAATTTTACTACAACAACATGAGTACACCTAAGAAAGCAATGGAGTAAGGCATACTTAAGATGTTTTCTTAAAAGCCAACAAAACACCAAAATACTTTATGCATTCTTCTTGTCCACTTTTAGTCTGTTGCCCTGCCCAGCTATTTATCTTCACCCAGCTCCAACCCAGTCCATATGAAAAAAAAAAATCAGTGCATCCAAAGAAAGTCACAAGGTGCAAGGATAAATAATAGAGTTCATTACCAAGCCTCTTGGAATTAGATGCCATCTACCCATTATCAAAAACAATAGGAATGTCATTGGATATTCAAATTAAGTGGGGAATAAAGAAAACAGTTTACCTGATATATTGACTCGTATTGGCTGTAAATCCAAAGTTCCAATTATTTACACTAATGCTTTATTTTCTACTTGCATGTTCTCTTTGGTGGTTTATGGGAAGTATACAGCAACAGCATGCTTTTTGTGAACGTGACTGTTCTGACAGTGAGGAGGCTCTGCTGCTGTTGTGCATAAAAATGTGGTTTGGCTGGCTTAACAGAGCGCTAACAAACCACCCCATAGTTACTCCCACCATAGAATTAACCTATCACTACTATGTGCATTCAAAAGCAAGAAGTTGCCCAGGCTCAAGCCTCACCTATTTACTATGCAGACAAATTAATCAGTAGCTCAAAGACCCTGAAAATTAATTTGTTAAAGTTTTAATACTCTGCAAATAAAATGTTTTCTACTAATTAGGAGCTGTATTTAATTAAAAAACAAAACAGAACAAACTCTTCTGACCACTGAGACCGTGTGTCTTGGCTATCATTAAGTAACCAAGCAGGATTTAAGGACCAAATCTACCCAACACTTGCACTCCTATTTTTGATACAACCCGTATGTTCACAGCCATAAGAAGAATTACAGCAGTTAAGATACAAAATACAGCCTATCCCTGCTCCTGAGACACATATACCATCAAGAGGTTTTTCTTTATTTGTCCCATCTCAAAGGGTGGAAACATAACTGCAGAGACATTTTAAGTCCAGCTGTGGAGCTTTCCACTTCAGAAAATTTGCAGAGCCCTGCCGCTGGAGCATGTATGATGGGGTCAGGGACATCTAACTAGAAGGAGTTATAGGGTGACTGAAATCAGGGAGAGACTTTAGGAAATAGATTTCTAGTAACTTCAACACATCTGACATCTCCTCTTGGGGACTTCCACACTGAAAGACTGCGTGGCTTTTTTTAATGAACATTTCCCCATGAGCTCAAAAGGAATAAGCTGTATGCTTTGGGTTTCCTTTGACACAGGAGAGCCCCTTTTCCTCATCCTCATTTTCCAAACTTAGGGAAACCAGAGAGACACATTTGTAGGCACAGGCTGAGTAAAAACTTGAAGCAGAAGTACTTGACAAAGTTGAGCCCATATAACTTCAGAGGCTGCTGGCACCACTAGAGGTGACAACATTAGCATTAGGACTTATGGAAACGTTGAGTTTAAGTGCCAGCTTTCTCCCTGCGTATGTATTTGCTACAGGAAGATATATGGTGTTTCATAGATATCCCAACATATTTTATGCTTAATGTTGAAAAATGTATTCAAGTCTTTTTAGCATTACATTGCTGCCTTACCTTCTTGGGGAGGGGTAGCATACAAGATTTAACAGCCAATACGGAAGAGACCCAGAGACAGCAGTAATTCTTGGGGTTCAGCTGACATTTGTGAACCTCTTGAGCTCAGCTGCTCCTGTGGTTTATGAGATGTGCAGAACCATTTGAGTGAATTTATAACCCACTACCTGTCTGGAATAAGAAGTCTCCTTTCTTCAATCTAAATATAACATCTGCCCATCTCTCCTTTCTACCCCTTCCAACCATTATTCATTCTGTGTGATTGGGGGGCTGGATGAGGGTTTTCTTCAATTTTAATCAAGAGAAGAGAAATCATGGAGTACTTGAAAATTAATCCTAATAACCACCTAATTATGGGCTCTTGAGTTCTGTTTTAGAATGAAGTTCAAAATTGACTGACACAGGATAGATAAAGTGTCCAACTTCATGTATAGATCTAGTTGGAAAGCCCATAGAAGTCAGTATATCTTTTAAAATGGATGTAGAATCTGACCAGCTCTGTCAGAATGGCAACCACTTTGGACACCAGTTAGTCCTTACAGCTTTGTTTGAAGGATTTCAAACAGTGGTGGACATGCACCTAGACCGATGCTGTGAGAAGCCAGCTAGGAAGCTGGCATTTGGATCTGTTCCCCCACATGTACATCATGCCTGTCTCCTTGGACCTCAGGGACTGTTTTTCTAAGGAGCTAAAGCAGCCAGTTTAGCCACATGTATAACATATGTACTATTAAATATTTCCTTAAGGTCATAAATGTACATGAGCATCCCCAAACATAGGAACAAGTGTATCTTAGACCTCACTAGACACATTCTAGATGATTAAGTAAACAGAAATCAGGAGCAACTACCTCAGAACACTATTACTGTCATCACATCACTGAAAAGCTTCACTGGGGCTACCACGATAGCAACATCATTTTGACAAACCCCAGTGTAAGGCAAATTATTGGGAGTAAGCTTTAAAAGCTGCATCTCCGCACCCTTTAGATGAGACATTCCAGATATATTCCTTGCCATAGGAATTGAGGCTGCCAAGACGAGGGTGGAAGTGGGCTAAGAGAACTTATTCACATTAAATGAGAAAGAATTGTCTCCTGAAGCAGCTGGTAGACAGTGTGGCAAAAAAGCTTGTACACGGCAGTCTAGCCTTACTGTGACCCTACAGAGTCCTTGTTTTCTTGGAAATCGTCACCTGAATGTACTCTGAACTTCCTAGAAAGGACAGTCTACAGTGGCTGAAAACTGTAAGAGGGGAATTTTTGAGCAGCTTGTACCCGATTGCTGGCAAACCTATGCAAAGTTACACTGCATGTTCCCCTCTTCACTTAAATACATATTTCAAAGCTGGGGGACATGAATTGGTCAAATACTCACAATCACCAGTTGAAGTAATAGCAAGTCCTATGCCCCCCTAAAAGCAGTGGGAAGGAAGGTACATGGTAACAGGGAGCAACCCAAGGACCACCACCAGCGTTCCTTGACATTTAGCATGGGTCATCAATGAAGAAGCCATTCGCACGTCTCGCTGGGAAGTCAGCACCATCGTTCCCATTTGCAGGAGGAGGTACACGACAAGTGTAAGCAGCTTCCATAAGGGATTCCTGAGGGGGAGTTGGTAGGGTAAAGCACTGGCAGAAGTCAGCCAACGAACTTTGTGTCCCTAGTGGGTACATGCAATAATTCTGCCTGAACACACAGGATCCATCTACAGGAGAACAGTCTTGTTTAAAGGCAAAAGGACAGACTGAGTAAACATAACTGACCTTCACTCTTCCAAGGCAATGAACCAGCAGGTTTTACCATATGGTTACGTGATGCAATACCGGGCATGATATGTCCTTATCCAGAGTAAGAGAGGCATGTAACATCAGACTTACATCTTAAAAAGTGCAAGTAACATAGTCCAAATCCTGAAGAGGTTCTCAGGTGTTAAGGCACTCTGGACATTTCTAGTCATAACATTCATCGTAAGACCAAATTCAAAGCAGCAAGAATCACTAATGGTTATCTCAGCTCCTGAACTGTCTATTTTTCTTTTACAATTGGTTGCTAAAGCTGGCACCCAGCTCTAGGCACTGAAACCAATGAATCAAATTTAATGAGTCTGACATGTCACCTAGCAAAACACTAGGAAGCTTTAGCAAAAACACCCTTGGTTCCATGCCATTGCCTCCCTCAGATTCAGAGTTCGAGTTTTATTGTTTCGTTGCTATAGACTTCACAGATGAATAGCCACATCGCTTCCAATAAATGCCTTTCTTCATACCTTTCTCATCTCCACGGCACTTTCTGCCACAGAAGATAGTCCAAGGGTATGTTAAGAGCTAGCAGAAGCAAGGAATTTTGGAAACAGGATTAGTCCAGTATACTTACTATATGTATGGCTTTGAGTACCTGACTATATGTAAATAAGTTCACTATATGAATATATGTAAATCAGTTAAAAATGGATAAAGCAAAAGAACTGTGAGGAACTGCCATGCATCTGGAAGTTTGCTGTGCAGATTCTGCCACATGAAAAAGCAGCTTTTCTGTTCCCGGTGGAGATGGCTCATCTGGTTGCTGGAGAGCCCTACCTCTCCATGCTCCTCGGTCACACAGCTTTTCTTTGGACCCTCTGTTTGACCAGTCCAGCTGCATGGCCCCTTAGGCACATGGGCAAACACAATCATTTAAAGCAGGGAAACTTGCTGAAAGTTTTAATGGGTATCAGCTCAAAAAAAAAAAAAATTATCAAAAATCAGGCCAGGCCAGAATCAGAAAGCTTTGAAGTGTCTTAGATCAAACCATTGGACTACTACCTTGTGCTGCCTTGGCTGTCATGAGGAATCTAACCACCTTCTATTGAGGTATGACATCTGAGGCCAATACATCAAAAATATTTCATGCCTCTGTTCTAAGCTAGGTGGAAATCTCAAATCTCTCCCCCCCACCCCCCCTTTCAGCTTTAGATTAATTAGAACTTCTAATTCAAATAAAAACCAAATGGTGCAAATTATTCTTAGGCTGTTGCTCCCTCTTTGGAAGTAAAGAGTCTCATTTATTTGCATTTCACTTTCAGCCTGAAAATGGTACGATTTTCAGCAGAAAAATATGTTCTAAGGGTTTCCTGTATTTTAAACAAATGGGTTATCTACTAGTCTATTCTGCCATAACCAGATTTTTACTAATAAGCAAGTTGTATTTGCCTTAAACGTCACCAAAAACATACACTAACAACATCCACCCGCATTGTGTGAAGCCAACGTTATCTGCCCTGTGCTGATGGGAAAGTTGCTTTACCTGCTTAGCCACTGCCCCAGGACGCGGGGAGACTGGTGCCGCCCTCTCCTCTGCCATGTACCTCCTCTTATCTTCATCAATTTTAACATTGAACATATCAAAGCCTGTATTTTGCTTATACAGCCGTTCATGTTTTATTTAGTGTTTGAGTAGTATAAAGTACCTGCTACAAGCATGTCCTTCCCTAGCTTATCCTTCCCCAGGTTCTCGAGCTTCCCCGCGTGCTAACATTTTCTTTGAGCATAGTACCACATTTGATGTTGCCTTGTTCCGCTTTGGAACTAAAGGGCAGGAACTCAGCCAGACTCTGTTCTTGAGTTATTTCTTTTCACAGAAAAATAAATCAAATTTTTTATCAACTCCTGATCACACAGGCTATATCGTTTCCTGCGTTTCACTAGTAACTGCATAGCCAGAGACTGTGGATGAAGACTGGAAATATTAAATGGACACAGCCACTCTGCCACCACGCTCTACAAGTAGTTTTCCAGATACGCACTTCTAAAACCTCTCTCGAAAGAGATTTGGCAGAGTACAAAATCATGAGTCACAGCCGGGTTTTTGTGTCTCGCCATCTCACTAACAGCTCTTCAGTCACTAAGCGTCATTTCATCCTGAAATGCTTGAAGTATGGATAAAACAATATCGCTATTATTACTTAGGTATCAGATAGCTCATGAGCCACCAATTTAACGGGGGTAACACCACACGCAGAATTGATCCGAAAAGCTCAGGCACTTGTGAAGTGGCATTTGGCTGGTTTAGGAAGGAGCTGCCCACGGTGACACAGCCTTGAGCTCCTCCCGGGACTTCCCTCCCGGCCACGTTCCTGTCCTTGTTCGTTTTGCTTTTGGGGGTTTTAACCTCACGGTTCCCGCACAGAGGCTGCCCTCGGGGGACGGAAACCATCCCCGCAGCAGAAGCTACCTGTGGTGCTGGACTCCCTCCAAGCGCGTGCTCTGCCCCACGGCAGGGGAAGAAACACTGAGAGGAATCACGCTGCAGCCGAGAAAATCGTTACCTCCATTATCACCCGATTAAAGCACCTTGCTAATAATAGAAGCAATTATAAGTATGTTGCTTCTGCAAGCTTGCTAAAGAGCTCTTTATTCCTGTTAGCATGGAGGGCTGTACATCAGTCACATTCAATTTGCCAGCAATTTCAAAATAAAAGAATAGTTAGTTTGGTTACATTTAACTAATTAAGATTTATTCAAGAAGCTAAATCCCGGCATATGGCATATGTTACTCAGTATTTAGTATGCATAATCATTGTGTTCTGCTGTAGCTCCTTACAGCATCCCAGAAAAGAGAAAGTAAGTAGGAGAGTATAAACAGCTATTTTACACTTGAATAACGGTGGTTAGGTTCCCTAATTAGCAACAATGATAGCAAATAACAGAATATCCAGAATACGGTCACAGTTAAGGCTCTTAACATACAACGTCTTATCCCTTCGAAGCGTTTCTGCACTCAAACCACCCATTCATGGCCAGGAACTTGGCTGTTGAGTTTCTGCAGTTGAGGGCAAGGCAGGTCTCCAGCCGTAGGGTGAGGGTCCCAAACTGCCGGGGTGTTAAATTAACTCCTCTCTTTGGACTGTTAAATGATGCGAAGATGAGCAACTCCAGCTGGAGGACCATGCCAGAATATCAGCTTTTTATTCACATGTCCTGTGAAGTAGGAGATCTGGGTTCCATGCAGGGAAAATTTATTTGAACCCCCATCTCCGTGACCTCAGGGCTGCTCTGCACCACGTGCACGTGTCGGCTGTAGGGAAGTGTTCCTGTTTTCAAGGTATTTTATCCAGTGTCTTTTTTCAATGCCCTTTTCTAAATTGATACATCCCTCCAAAAAGTGTGTGGTATGTTTTTTTTGGTTTGGTTTGTGGGGGTTTTTTTCTTAATGTGTAGTCATCCTGTAACCACAACTGTTTTGGCACAAAGCTTCCAAGATGCTCACAGAGAACAGACCAGGGGAGCGCGTCTGATGGACCAGCAGCAAGAACCAAGCGCCTACGGAAATGTCCATTTAAAGTGCAAATATATTCTGCCAGAGCAAGATATACAGCATCAATGCCATGTGAAGAAAGGACACTATGCTAGCATTTCTGAAGGAAGAAATACATAGAACTTGGCTTTTTAGTTCACTGTGTGTCTAACTGAACACAAGAAAGGTGCTTTCAGCAGTTATGGAGCTTAAAAATCAATTTGTTCACTGGTCCAGGCCCTTGAACTCGCACACTGCACTACCATGCGTGCGAGGGAGAAGTAAAGGAAAAAGAAAACTAGGTAAGGTTTTAGAGCCTTGAGAACACAATGAGAAAAGCAAGGAACTGGAACGTGACGTTATGATCCAAATTGTGTGTTTTCTGAAAAGCTGAGGAAGCCTGAGGGGGAAGTCAAAACCTGAATAGGCTGGTACAACTTCTTGCAACGTTGTTTATGTATAGATTTTTTTTGCCCAAACATGAAATGCCTCTTCCTAGCTTTGATTGCCTTTTGAAGAAGACAGACCATCTGATAGCAGATACAGCACTGAGTAAAATATGTTTTTCAAGCCACAATACAGGAGGGAAGAGGATTTTTAGTGACTTTAATAGAAACAAAACAAAGCGAATGCACCTACTTATCCAATTCCCAACCCTAACGCCCGAACGGTCAGCAAGCACAAACACAACTAATTTCACGCTGAGGGTCTGCAAGGCAGCGATTTTTCAGCGGGAAGAGTCATCAGCAGGGAATATCCCTGCAAGACAGACATGCCCCACAGGTGCGATAGAAAGAGCTTCACAAACCACACAGGACCCTGACCCACCTGGCACCAGTGAGGAGGCACAGCAATAGTTCCTCCAGTTAAGTTGTTTTCTTCTGATGTGCTAATAAACCTAAATTAACGCTTTTCTCACATCCTGGTCTCCTCTATATCAGCTCAAAATTGGATTCTCAGGCTATTAAGTGAAATTCAGGTGGGTTTTTTTAGATTTAAGGAAATGTAAATTCTGTTGTAAACACAACTGTGTATAAGCATTATCTCCACCCACCCCGTCTGGACCCACATCAGCAGTTTTACATTTGACATGAGCCTCGCATGTATCAGTCCGAGCTGGAGTTACATAGATCCTTTACTTACAGCACCCACCTCCTGCACATCCAAAAGGCAGTCCCCAACACCTATTGATGGTGCATGCAGCTATGCTGTCTCAAAAATACCTGTACAGAGTATCAGAAGTACATTTTCAATATAGTAGCCTCATTACTCACTCAGCCAACAGTGATTCAGTCCCTTATATGCTGATTTATCCATTTCAAAATTAATTCTTCATAATTATTGACGGTACATTGTTAATTGATTAGCCCAGCCCCACTTTCTCTGACAATAGCAATAGTATTGCCTTTGACTTAAAGAGGAAGCAGAATCAGGCTTGTCATTAGTAAACGGTTTTCCTTTGTCTTTCTGCTTGGTTAGTCACGAGTTCCTTCTAGAGAGACTTCATTTATGGTCACTTTGAAAGCATTATTATCTTTTAATGATGAACTATAATATTTCTTTACACAGGCTAAACTGGAGGAGACAGCCAGCTTCCTTTGACAGCCAACAAATTCTGAAGTGACACCTGAGCTCCTCGCTCCATGCTATAGGCATACGTTATGCACATCTAGCCATACCATCTATATTCATTAGCGCCTACGAACAGTCCTGCATATGCCAATGCTAAACCCAAAGTGTAGTATATTTCATCCGATCGAATTGTGCAAAAAAAACCCTGAATAACACCATCTGTATTTGAACATAATGTTTATAGCTAAAAGGTTCTAAAATAACAGAAATTTGGTCATTTCAGAAAGCTAATTGATATATTATGCAGATGAGGTTCTCAGTTGTTACACTGAACCCAGAAAATGCTATATGCTATATTTTTTTTTTTTTAAACGGGTTCTACTTTCAGTAGTTTTTTCATCTTTAGTCCAGTGTTGGATAAGGAAACACAAGGCGTTTCAAACACTTAACAGAAGAACTAGAACAATGAATTCAGAGCCTGACTTCTCTATACTACAGGATGCCCTCCTTCTACCCAGCCTTGTTCAGACACAGGGGGCCTTTAAGGTACATGTTATATTCACTGCTGTAATTCAGTTCAGTGGTCAAAAAATGCTAAAAGAAATTTAAAAAGAAAAATCAAGAGGCATTCAGAAGAATATCCAGTGCACTATAGAGATGCAATGATTGAAACTACATATTGTAATAAAGAGCCATAGACACCACTTCCCAAGAATTCAGGCAGGAGAACACATTTGAAGCAATACAATTCCTTTAGGGCAAACAGCTTATTATTCCATGTCACCAGTGTTTTTTTTTTTTATCAGAATTATTTGGAAGACTAATATAAAATGAAGAAACAAAAATGCAAGGGGGAAAAAGGGACTCAGACTGTGAAATAAAAATGTCAGTTCCTTTCAGACAGCAAAAACACCCTCAGAGTTCAATCTGGAGCAAAATAATATTCCAATAGCCTTAAAGTAGATACATGTATTCATTATGAGTTCAAATATGCCACACAAGTTAGAGCGCCGAGTTGTGCACAGAATCAGCTGCAATCCAGTTTCAGAAATTAATTCAGACCTGTTCTTCATTGGTATATTTTAACCAACATAACAGTTGTACGAGTCCTGCCTCCTGACCATCTGTCCTGTTGGCTTCAAGCAGCCACCCCTTCTAGCCCAAAGTTCTCTACATTCCCCACAGACCCAGACTAAACCACTCAGTGCCTTCTCAGATATTTCTGAGTATCTTGTCTGCCACCCCAGCCAGCTACGGTTCTCTCTCAGGCCCTGTCTCATACATACCGCTATTGGGGATGTCTCCAATACCCCAGAGCGTGTCAACCAGCGCCAGATACCTGCCTATGAGCAGCTGAATTGAGCAAACCCCATCAGTGGGAGGTTGAGAGCTCTCCACCTGACAGCAGCTTACAGTACCCAGAGCCAAAATACCTCCCCAAGCTCCACTCCATCCATCAACTAGATCTCTAGAGATGATGGAAGTTTAGATACTTCACTGCCACATACACTTAGGTATCTCCATCTACTAACTGAAATAATCCAGAGTTTATTATTCATTTTTATTGTTGGAAGTTTACTTGTAAAGATTACATCTCACTATTTCTTGCTAGCGTCGTTACAACATATTACACCAAGCACATGAATACAAATAAGGGCTTACAGGACCTTCACGTCTATCATTTCCGATTTTGAGAGACATTCCTCCTTACCTGCTCCGCTCATGTAGCTATGCAAGCAAGGGGAGGAGTCCTGCCCACCTGCTGCATAACCAAGAGAAGAAATCCTCAGTTTCCAGGTAGAGTCAGCATCCTGGATAGGAGACACATCAGCATGATCAGTCATGAGATTAGAAAACAATCCCATCAACTCCCCACATTTTACCTTGGTAGTGTCTGAGTATTATCAGTTTTCCTATAACACATTTACCCATCCAAGAATGGAAACAAACAGCAAACCATGGCATTGCTAGCAGTACGATAATTAGGTGTCTTACATGCCTACCATTAAGCAAGTTTTTTATCTGCACAAGAAACATATTTCCTTTCCTAGCTACAGTGAGCTGTTAATGTTGGGAAGACACTGACTGGATCCTTCAGGATGTCCTGCTCTAACTGCACCAATAGCTTCAGCGCTATGGGCTCCACCTGGATTTCCCAGTACAAGCAAAAGGAGGTTGCAGAACAAGGTCCTGGCCTCTAGACTTCAAAAGGGACTTACGTGCAGGAAGATCCCGTAGGGCCAGATGGAGTCAGTTGTGTGAACATTCAAGCTGGCCAGAAGACACGGCAGATGCTGCTGATAGAGACTACACCAGCTACCACAGCTCCTACTGCAGCCTACCCCAACAACACCATAACTAGGCAGATCCTACAGCCACTTTCCCCTCTTGCTTGCCTTTTCTTTCCTGGTGCAAACGATTCTTACTGACAGAAGTCCTGAGCTTAATCAAAGGCGATACGGGTTTTCAAAGCAAAGCAGCATGATGACTAATTAAGCCATTCTACCTCTCTTAGTCATTAATTTTAATAATCAATGTCCTTATCTCTAACACATGGAAACCATTAACAGCTTTGTTCATTTGTTGTCATTATCTGCTGGAACCAGAATTCATTGCTTGCCAAAACCAGAAAAAGATGTTACTGATTCCACTGGGTGCCAAATCATGAGTCACTTACAAAGATAAATGATTATAGAGAATAAAACACTATGCAGCCATCTCTCTGTATTATAATGCATTCGAGGCTGGTACAGGGCATATCAGGCCATTCCCTAGCCTATGTCTGTGGTCCCCGGTGCTCAGAATTTGCAAACTTTGACTCCTCTTGGAAAAACCACTCGTAGCAACTGCAGGGTATGATAACCTGGCAGCTCAAAAGCCTCGTTCCCAACGCTCAGGAATCTCAGAATTCAGTTTATGCCAAGGATTATTCACATCAAACCCAAATTCACCAGATGACATAACTGGCCATCAATCCCTTTTACCAATAATACATTTATTTCATGAGTAGGTATAATGCTGTATATAATGCTATATATATCACCCTGTCCACTTGCGTAAACACACTGGCTTTTGTGCACTTAAATTCGTGAGCACACCCTTGCAGTGATGTTACACTGGGCTGCTGAGCGGTCTGGCTTTTTTTTACTGGAACAATATTTTAAAGTGATTTGTTTCTTAGTTACCGGATGCAGATGACGATAACACTGCAAATATTGTAATGTGTAGAGGACAGTAACTGAGGAAGATCCAGTCATCTATATAAACAAGACATGCTTTGTTACCGCCTTTGCTGAGCATTTTGTGCCCAGATGCTGAAGCATGTTTCCAGGTTTGTTGAATGTGAGTTAATGGATGGAGTCAGATTCCCCCAGTGAGATTTATTTAGGAAGTATCTGGTATTTGACCTGTGCTTGGCCAATTTTTCAGGAGTACCAGATATGCATTCACAGCTGCCAGAATATTAATATTTTACGTACATTGATGGTCCAAATGTAGCACCATGGTTCATGTCTTTACCTGGTAGGAACTAGTTTATCATCCTACTGACAGTCTGGATTCTGCACCATGCAGCTGAGTAAAACAAATTGTAACAAAGACGTTCTTTTAAGGAGAACAGTTTTGGGGTTTTTTTTCATTTGGTTGTTGTATGCAAGGATGTGGCAATTGTCTCTAAAGTACTTGCTGTGGAGTATTACCCACACGCACGATTTGATGGAAGATTAAGTAAGTTAGACATCGTGCATGTTGGAAATAAGTTACATACAGCCTTTCTGAAAATAGTGTCCATAGGGTTGATACTCATCCCTTGCACTAATGATTCCCGAGGTCAAGGTGCGGTAATATCATTTTACATGTGGTCCCTTAAAAAAAAGGTCAAATCTGCTTTGATCAGACACTGCAGGTCGCAGAGCGTTGTTCTGTTAACTCACTTCACGAGGTTAAGCCTGAATCAAGTGGCTCCAAAAATGGAGCTGGTAAACGGTCGGGAAAAAAGAGATGGAGAATTAAAGTTGACGGAAGAGGAATAATGAATTTGGGTTATAAAGGAGAGAAAGATAAGCTAAGAGGAAATGCAGAGTAAAGCAAAAATTATAACAACTTAGCTGGAATAATACATTGTTAGCTATTAATCTAGTTTATTTTATGAATGTGGCAAGAACAATAATTTTCTATAACTATGGTTACAAAAATAACCTGTCAGAAAACTAACAGACCCCAGCATTTTCAACATATTTACTCACCACAATATTTTTACTATCCCCTCCCATTAAAATTCTTTGATCAAAGGACTTCTTTCCAAGGAACTTTATTAGTTATTGAACGGTGTCATTTTTGGTGGGGTTTTAGATTAGGTTTCTAAATGTCCAGCTAAACAAGTAGAAGAAATACTTAATTATAAAAATTGGAACTCCTGCAGTCCTTTCTCTTAGAATAAAGATTGCAGGATAAAGGTTTGTTGTGTAGGGAAAAGTCGGAAACAAATTCATTTTATCTTCACTTTTCCATATTAAACATATTCATTCACATATCTGGAAGTAATTGCAGGCAAAGAAGAGGAATCAAGAATTTAAATAATAACTATTAACTTTTTCACTAGGTACATTAATTTTATGACAAGTCGTTTGCCTATGATAATTAGTTTGGTGATACTGATGTACTTTCTTAATAAATCTTACAAAATAAATGGACTTGAAAGTTACATTATTTCAAATTAGAAGTAAGGTTTTATATGTAAATGGTGAAAAATGGTGACTTCTGCCAGATCGACGGGAATGAGGACAGTATAAAACATTAGCGGGGGAGTTTTACACTGCTCTCTGAGAGTCTCAGTCCGACGTTAACGTTTTGGAGAAAGCAGAAAAATCTTCGCGTGGGCTCGCGCGCTGGAAACCGTCTTCTGCAAGCTTCCGCAGGCCGGATTTTCCAGGGCCAAGGAGCGTTTCAAATGCCGCCGCGAACAGCAGAACCTGGCAGAGCCCTGCCCCGTGCCGGGAGGGAACGGGTTGTCCCCTCCACCACTGTGGGACCGGTGGAGGTGGGGAGCTGCTCTCAGACCAGAGGCTGAAATACGTGCGCAGAAGAAAGCCACTCTCCCGGGTCGGTATTGAATATTTTTCTGGCCTCAGGCCACCGCAGACATCCAAGCTCAGGCTCAAAGGGCGGCGCATCCCGCCCGGGCTTCACCCGCGCAGAGGCTGGAGCACTGGCTGCGTCTTCTGGGTCTGGCCGGGCTGGGGACAGAAACCCCCGGAATGGCAAACTTGCTTACGCTCCAGCGCTTGCCCATCAAAAACCCGTGAATTTGCTGCGGAGGGGTGTCAGCTGGTGATGACAGTAGTCAGAAGAGTAAATATTTAATGCAGGTAAGAGAAAGCGGGGAGAAGAAGAAAGTTATTGCACCCTTATCTCACAAAAAGGGAAGTTTTAAAACAATTCTGGAGGGAAGAGTTAGGAGTTTTTAGGGATATAATGTGCTCGAATCAGAACTTCGTCTAACAGGAGTTTGGTGGCCTTTTTTTTTTCCCCCATTTTATTTTTTCCTGGGTGATTTTTATCTTGGGTCTACATGAGCTATTTATAAATCATATAGTTCATATACCCTAAGCAAAGCTTAGGTGCTAGAAGTGTCTTTGCTGAATTTTGTTTTGTTTCTTGCATTTCATTTTTTGCCTAGGTGAGATCTATGAATAAAGATAAAGAAAATGAAAACAGACACTTAGGGAATGTGAACAGTCCTATTTACTCAATTTAATTTGCTGAAGTCCAGTTACCAGCTCATTGCTTAAATAGTTAAAGACACTACATCACATCTCTCACTGGTTTACAAGAAAAATTTAGGGTTGGTTGTTACTCCTGACTCAAGTTTTATTTCTTGTATTTATTTTATTTCACATTTTATTTGATATAGTTAGGTAAAAGATGTGGAAATCCTTCCTTTCTTGCACCTGGAACTGAGCAGAGTTCAGCTGGGCTGGTGCTGTTTGTGTTCCACAACACACATGCAATTAAATTTTACTCTCACAAACGCCCACAATAAAGACTGTATCTCACATGCTCCTTTGGCACTTTTCCCTTTCACAGATTAACAATTACTATAGTCACTAGAATACAACTAGCTGATCCAGCTCAAACATAAACATTGAATAGCTGTGGTGGCCTGCTTGCAATCAATCCTTGGGAAAGGGAGGGAAAAGGAATATTAAAAATGTGCAAGAAAAAAAAAAAATTAACCCAGGAAATTCTCCGTTTGGCAAATCCTCCATATATGCAAAGGGAACTGTATTTATCAAGTGCCTCCTCATTTAAAATTATTCACTTGGTCCTACTTACAAAATAATAAACAGTTATTACATTTAAAATGTCTCCAATTCTATAGACGGCAAAATGCGAGTTGCATGCCAAGCTTCTTTAAACCAAGCATCCATACACAAAGGTGCAACGCAACGCTATGATTTGAGTTGCCAACTATGCAATTCAACTACAGGGAGACAAGAAGCAACTTGGGCCAGGTACCGGGTCTGGTGCACGCCGTTGTATTCACTCCCATTGCCGGATACCAAAGCTTGTGAAGTAACGTGCCATTCAGCTGCCAAACACCCACACTCCAAATTCCACGGTCAAAACCCCACCCCAGCCGAAATAAAAGCAAAATTCCCCGCTTAATTCGCTGGGTCAGGATCTTACCCTGCACGTTTTACAAGAGAAATGCAGCAAGTGCACTTTAATATACCTCGCTCCCTTGGTTCCTCCTTTTCTGGATGAATATGAGCACTGGCATCTTTATTTAAAATTGAGAGGCCACTTTTTGCATCCACAGACGGAAATAAATCCTCTTTGAAAATGGAGGAGCAAACATATCAAACACTTTACACAACTGGAAAAGCCTGTCTAGAGAAACAAGCCTGTGCTGGCCCGCGGATGAAAGCAGCGGAGAAGTAACAGCACAAGGGCAACAACATCGACGCTCTTCCCGCTCCCCTAGGACGTCGCCATCCCTGCAAAGCAAGCTACAAGGCCTTCGTTTCGGATGGTAAAATAGATTTTCAAAATGTAATTTTCATCTCTAAAGTGATAACTGGCGCTTTGTAGAGGTGGCCAAGTATTCCTGGTCTGACAGTTCTGGCACATCCACAGGTCACTGCCGAGCGCCACGCAAAGCCACCGGCGTGGAACGAGGAACAACGTAGTCCCCTTACTGCAGCACTTCATCCAGCTTCATAAACCGAGTCACAAATCCTTACTGCAGCTTTACCTTTCCTGGCTCTGGACAAAACCCTTCGGAGACGCTGCGGGTATTGGCAAATGGCTGCTTTGCTCCATTTAGATGTACCACAGCTGTCCCCCAACCACAACTAGCAGCAGGTAATAATAAGTACATAATATAAAATAAAATCAGACTGCAACAGCAGCCACCTTCACCTGAACTATTTTTTTCAAAACTTCTCCTGAGCCACAAGAGAAACTGGTGTAGCAAAATATTTTCCTAAGCCACAGAGTAGAGGCCACTGCTTTCCCAACACAAAACCCCCTCTTCAACAAATACCAAGAAGTGGGCAGTCAAGACACCCAGCTGCAGTAGAGCATGACCCGCATCAAGCGTGCGACCTGGTCGATCTGTAGACGTAATGCAAAATCCAGCAGGGAAAAGAACTTAGTGCAGCAACAGCGTGTGCCTCCCCGGCTCCGCTTTAGTCGTTTGTATTTGGCCTCCAAGGTAGACGTGGAGCACCAGGAAACTCCGCCCAAAGCCTCCCCTTTTTCTCCTTACCCCTGGCTTTGCCAGGTGGATGGATATCTCTGACGGGCAGAAATGTCGACATATTTTGAAGTGTGAATTGCAGCAGGGAAGTGGGGCAGAAACGGAAGGGGAAAGATTTCCTTTTACCAACCCTTATTAAAATGGAAGAAAGTTAAACTCCGTAGAGAAGATCAAAGCGAGCCATGGGAGACAATGCGTTAGGGAAAGGGAGCATTAGGCATGGCGGGTGGTTTCATTGCTTCCCTTTTTACGGAGTGCAGCAGACTGGGATGGAAAACGTATCTCAGAGAAATGCAGAACGAGGCATATGGGAAAAGAATAGGCACAGAGGCAAAGGTTTTGCAGTAGTGGACTTCCTTAAGAAAAAAAGCCGGGGGGTTTGGAACACCTCCTTGAAACCATTCACCTGACTAGCATCAGACCTCTCAAAACTCACTTATGAATAAACCAAGTCCCAGCTAGAAGCAGCATGACCTAGTCTAACAGGAGAAACGAGATAGAGTAAACTTGGATGATGGAAATTCTGAATTAAAGGAAAGGTGGAAAACGGCATTTGATTTAGGAATGAGAGAAGTAATTTTTATTTTCTCTGCAACAGAAAATGAAATGGAGAATTGAACTACACTGAAACACAGCAAAGAGACTATTAAAGAAAACAAAAAAAACTAAGCAAGACAAAAAGCTTTGGAATTTTTGCTCTCACTTTGGCAGCCGTGCCCTTTGTAACATCTTCCTTGCCCGTTGCTGTACACGCCGCAGAGAAAAGGAATTGAAAATTGCTCCGGCATAAGCGTGCATCACAAGGACAGGTGTCAGTCAGGGAGAAAATGCCAGGCACCCAAATGAAAGGCTGGGGAGAGCTCTAATTTGTGGAAGACATTGCTGAAGGCCCACAAGGAAACGTGGAAATCAACATATTGATTTGTTGACTGGGGCATCAATTTTTTACAGATCAGAGCACGGTATCCAACGTAGCACAAAGAAGGAGAAAGCAAGAAGTGCAGGTGAAGAACACGACGTACTGGCAAGTTTACAAGTAATGCATTTTGGTTGAGTCTGAACATGATTTGTAAAGTCATGCCTGGCTTGGGAAACCCGAACTGAAATGGATTCAGTTTGTTTTTCTTTAAATGCTAACCTTAGTGCTGAATTTAGACTAGACAATTATAAGCTCTTCTGTAAGGAAAAGCTTGGAACTATATCATTTTTTAAAACAATAGACTGCTCGAGGTTATTAACATAAAGCAAATACAAGTCAAAATACAAATGTTCAGAACAATATCTTGTGTAATACATTGTGCAAGCTGGATGCTGAGTAAGCAACATATCATTTTGTTTTCAAAGCACTAGGATTAAACATTAACATGTGACAGGAATAGAACATGCAATATGAGGGCAGCACTGCCATCAATCCATTTCATGACAGAAGCACCTTGAAGTACTTTTATTTCACGGGTTGGTGGGGATAGGGGTGTTATTTACTTTAGGGTTTGGGGTTTTTTTAAGAGGATTTATGATAAAGTCTTAAAAAGACTGAAGACAAATAAGATTAGGTCTCCCTCTACATGATGGGAGTTAGGTGTCTCAGGATGGGATCCAAAATTGACATCTCTATAAGACACCATCACCCAACATAGGCAGTTGGTATCATCTATTCTGCCTGTCATAAACCCCAGATAGTGGAGTGACTTACGGCCCCCAGAATAAACAGGTTTTATTACCTTATACCTATGCTGTCCGTGTCTCAGGATCCTTTGAAATAACAGATCACATATGGATTGCGTCCAAGTGCAGCACTCCCGGAAGCCCACTGCATCTAGACAGGACAACTCGTCCATAGGCCCCATTCCTAACTCTTCCAGGAGATGTAAGGTCTGCATGGATACCCTTGGAGACGGTCTAAATCAAACCTGTCATGGCTTGCATCCATGCCAGACTGAACCCTAGTGCATATTACCCTCTGCTTCTCCAAAAAAAAAGAGAATTGCTTGGTTGGGCCCTGAAAAGAGCCCAAGTATGAATTAATGTGTAGACGCTGGGGAGAAAGAGGGGACAAGAACCACAGACTAAACCGGAAAGCAAACCAGCTTCACCGTGTAGGTGCCCCTCCAGCAGCCAGCTTCCCCTAAGCCAGCTAGGAGGAACATGATGAGGCATAAATTTTGAATCCCACCACACAAAGTACCTGATTCAGACAGGGAGGCACAGTCACCCCGTTGGGAACCAAAGAGCCCAAAAACTTCTCCTGAATTTCAGTCAGAGCCTATGCATTTTATACGTTTTGAATCCAGCATCATGTTGGTGTACCCTCATATACGCCTCACCGTTAGAGCGTGCACCTGGGATGTTAAGCACTGTTTTCAGTGCTGCCAATGCCAGGGCACTCTTCAACCAACTCCCACGTTCCCGAAGCAGCCTCACATCATGGAGGATGTAGGTTATTTTGTCTGGAGTACTGTGCTCCCAACCTGCAACTCAACTAGGTTCTCTGGGGATGGGAATTAAGTATTTAGTGGGTGGAAGAGTCTGTAGAATCTGAATGAAACTCCAATTCAGATTTTGGTCTGATCCAACATAAGTTACAGATGGGCTGGATACAAAATGGCAGTGTTGCCTATTTCTATAAGTAACTTAATGCTGTAGTCAACACAAGTCTAGATTTTTAACAATCGCCATGTACCCAACAGTTCTGTTTCTGTGCTTGCATAGGAGGGCTTCACCTTCAGTGGGTCTGAGCACATTGCTTACACCTAACCCCAAAATGTGACAAAAGACAAAGATGATGACAGATGATGACTTGACCAAGCCAGAAAATAACTGAGCTGTGAAAAGAAGTCTCTCAATGCTTAGATGTATATACGGTCCTGCAGGGGGTATTTTCTCCTACTGAAATATGTTGCTTTTGTTTTAAAGAATTGTAATTAATGCTTTCTGTCAGCCTGAAAGAAATGAGTCTGAAAGCACCTACCGTCAGCACATAAATATCAGTGTCTGCACTCAAATGCAGCTCACTCCAGACTAATTCATTATTCTGCTAGCAGTGCTGTATTTAGTTTTTCATTGCTGCTGGTTTTTACTGCAGACAATATACTATTACCTGAATGCTATTTAATTGACACTGAAAAGGTGACACGTCAGGGGAATAAAATTTTTTAAAAAAACTTTCCCTTTTGAGAGCTGAACAATAAAGACTTTATGGAAGAAAAGTGAAAAGTTAATTATTTGTTAGTGCCAGTGAATGACGCTGACCCAATAGGCCTAAAACCAGAACTCCTCAATTATCCATGGTCGGGAGGGTCTACAGTCTGGAAAAAAAAGGAAAGGCTGGGAAAGGTTGTTTATTCAGCCTTAGAAGAGGTGGTTATGGGGAGACCTTGCAGTCTTCAGTTACCTAATGGGAGTTGTTAGAGAAGAAAGAAGCAGGCTCTTCTCCAAGGTGTGCAGTGGTAGGATATGGGGCAACGGACCCAAGTCACAGTATAGAAAATTCCAACTACAAGCAATGAGAAAAAATTTCACCATGAAGATGGTCAAATACTGAAATATGTACTAGAGGGGGTCCACTAGGTTGTGGACTCTCCTTCTTTAGAGAACCCTGCATGATAAACTTCTGTTTTGAGAAGTTTATATTCAGTCATAAAAATTCCAGGCAGGATTTTGTTCCCATTTCTTTTTTACTAAGTTTTATTTAAGTGCCTCAACAGTTGCAATGCAAGGAGAAAAGAAGCATAAGCAAAGATGTGACCAAGTACAGATCTTAAAAAAAGCAATAGGGTATCAGGCACTATCAAATTTTCTGTTGGCCAGTTATCCCTAGGGTTCTGCTCCATCCTACCTCATTTACTCCAAGTTCATGCCTCAACCATGAAGAAGGTGGCGTTTTCTTCCTCTGGGCTTTTTCGTACTTTCTTTTCTTTGTCAAAAAATTCAACCCATTGTCTCCCTTTGCATTTTGACTTGGCCATAATTTCGCTACCACCAGAGTAAAAGTCCAGATGAGGAAGCTTCTCTTGTATCTTCAGTGTTCCTTCCAACAACCTTGCATCACCTCTTCATCCCCCAGGGTAACAGAGGTCACTTACTCCCTGCTTTGCCTTGTCCGCAAGTGAGTTGTTTAGAAGCCGGTCATATCTTGATGTCTTACATGCATTAATCTAAGTGTGGCATGTTCATTTTACAAAATGTCACTTTTAAAAAACTTTTTCTCATCTGAACCTAAAGCTGTGCTAGTCACAACGAAAAATACCTTGTATATACCCGGCTGTAATAACAGCGACCTTGGTGATTGGTTATTTCTGCATCTCTTTCCCTGTCTTCCTGAGCACTGTGCCATGGATGTGAAGATAAAAGCCCTTAGAGGCACACACCTTGCATTGCTTATGTTGCAAATCTGGATGCTTTAGAAAAATCCAATTAATAATAATGGGCTGTATATGAGTTTATTAATAAACCGATGCAAAGTGTGTGTGTAATGAGTCATTTAGGTCCGTGGCACTTTCTTGGATTAATAATCCAAATGCCTGAATTAAGATTTATATAATGAAACCTTAAGAGGCCTGTTACTGTCATTTTTGTTAAATAATTTTCTTCAAAGTTGTACAAATAAACATGTTTTTTTGCATACTAAAACCTAATAGCTCCTAAGAAACCATTACACTCATCTGTGAAATAATATGCATGTTTAAATGCATCTAAATACATTTTTAATGTATTTGTGCTATTCCAGGGGAGACCATAATGTCTCTTGTGCCAGCAACAACAGTTTATTATGTTGATTTTCATATACACAAGGGTTTTTTTTCCTTCCTAGTACAAAAACGGTAAGAAATTAAGCCATAAAATCTACACTCAAACAAACATAGATTTCACCTAATCCCACAAAATACAGGAAATAAAGGCTATGAAATTACTGGGGTTTTTTTATCCCTGGCTCTGCTGACTTTACTTATAATTAAAGAAAAACTGGCTCCTTGAGCTGGGTTTGCTCATAGAGGTCACAGATTAGAAAAGCTGTTATTAACTCTGATTAGGACCATTAGGATGCAAGCCACAAGCCCTCGCCTTGACCCCCGAGCTGGGTGAGCAACGTACTGGTCCTTGCCCTCTACCCAACACCAGTGAGAGCAGCGTGTCCAGTTCTGGGCTCCCCAGTACGAGAGAGACATGGACACACTGAAGAGAGCCCAACGAAGGACCACACAGGTGATGATGGGACTGGAGCATCTGCCCTGTGACGAAACACTGAGGGAGCTGGGGCTCTTCAGCTGGGAGAAGAGAAAGTTTGGGGGGACCTTATCAACATATATAAATGCCCGAAGGGAGGGAGCAAAGGGGATGGAGCCATGCTCTTCTCAGTGGTGCCCGGTGACAGCACTAGAGGAAATAGGAACAAACGGGAATACACAAGGTGCCATCTGAACACCAGGAAACACTTTTTCACTGTGAAGGTGACCGAGCACGGGCACAGGTTGCTTAGGGATGTTGTGGAGTCTCCATCCTTGGAGATATTCAAAAGCCTCCTGGATGTGGTCCTGGGCAACTGGCTCTAAGCGGCCGGGCTTGAGCAAGGGGTTGGACCGAATGACCTCCAAAAGTCTCTTCCAACCTGGACCAGACTGTGATTCCGTGATTGGCAGACCCTGGTGGGTGACGTGGGAATGCAATTTTAAACAGCATTACCTCCGAGCTGCCAGTTATGGAAAGTGTGTTGTAAGGGGTAAAATAAGAATAGATTGATATTTATGTCAGAAACGGTATTTTAACCATCTGAAGTTCCATTTCATTTCTATTCCTGTACTGAAAATGTGGGAGACCGTGGCAGCATGTGGGGAAATCCCCCGGGAGAGGACCACAAAAAACTCATGCTGTGACAAGCCAGGATTTAAAGTGCGATGCGGTAACATAAATTTCGTAAGTGGGCGATTGAGACGCAGCGGAGCTAACGACCAGCGAGCATTAAACACACGGCAAACCTCCTTGCTAACGCGGTGGAGGCGGAGGCTCCCGAGGCTCGGTGACAGCGAGGTCGCAGCCGTGGTGAAGATGAGCTCGGTGACTTCTCACCTCAGAGGAGAGGGTTTTGCTACCCGACCGATGAGCAGCTGTCCAGTAAAACCTCGAAACAAGAAACTCATTGAGAATTCCCTGTTCTCCACATCTGAGTTTTTCAGAGTCCGGGCATGGGGTGCGTGCGCGGGCACACAGCCTGCCAGGTCTTCATCGCTTGGTGCTCCTCATCGCCTCGCACCGTTACAGGAAATTGCATTAGACGATCGCTGTGGTTTCCCAGTCAGGGGCCTGGGAATTGGACCGTGACAGAACTGCGTTACTGTCATTAGCAACAGATTTTTATACGTTTGCACATTTGTTAATAATGTATACTTTCTGGTGCATTAAAGAAAATCCACATCTTCATTCCTCTCCACAGCAAAATCTCTTGCTGCCATATACCTAATGCTGACATTATTATTCCCCATCAATAATTCACGACAACTTGATTATAGTAAAAGTCTTTGTGCCGATTTTACTGCGGCCTCTTGCTCATTCTCTGCCGCAGTCAGACCGTGGTGGTGACATTTCTGACATGGACCAACAGCACTAATTCGCAGAACGTGCTAGTTGTGAAATGCCATACTCCTCTGTGCTAAGGAGACTTCGCTAATCATTGCTATTCAGTACCCGAACAATTAAGAAGCCTTGAGGAAGCCACAAAGCACACGGGATATGAAGTGAATTACTGTGACTATGTCTCATGCCTTTCATTCATTGTTTAGGGTTGTCCTTAAGTAAAAATTATTGAAAGTATATTCTGTTAATGATCCTAGCCCCAGTTCTTACTTGCACTCTAGTTCTGTAATCCCAGAGCATCCTCACGGAGTTCCATGCCTTAATGAAGGGAAGTTTCTGAAGCGTTTAACAGATGTACGTCGCTCCCACTCCCTTTGTGGGATTGAACAAATGTAATTAAATTGAATATTCCATACCTCGCCCCAAGCCCCTCACATACTCCCCTGTGATCATTATTGAATCTTTTTTCACCAGGTCCGTACATAATCCTTCTGAGAAAAACTGTGTTCGCTTAGAAAGGATAAAATCAGATGCACTATATATGAACCCAATTCAAGGCTGCTGTTAAGTGGTTTCCAAAGCGTTCTGTTGAACATTAACATAAAAACAAATTCATTTCTCCTTCAGATACGCTATCTTCTTCTGCCTATCTTCATCTTTCAGTTAAGATGTCCATATCTCTGACGAATTAAGGTGAAACAACAATATTGAGAAATTATTTGTGTCTGCGTGAGTCCTGGTCCTACTGCAATGGAAGCAAATTATATATTTTAAATATCTGTGTCATTCAGCTGAACAGGAAAGCCATGCAATTAATCATAATTCCCCTTGTATTCCTGTTTCTGCTGTCGCCTGTACCTAACACCACAGATAAGCATGGGGAATGGAAATTCCCAGTGAATGCCTCCTTATGGCTCAATAGGATAATGAACAATAAAACACACACACATTAGCTTCCCCCAGCAGAAGTTTATGACAGCGAGAGGTAAATTATGGTCCGGCCCTTGATTTGAGAGAAGAATTTCTCCCCTCACACTGATGTAACACCATTGAGGGCAGTTGTGTGCGTAAGGCAAGGGGAAGGTAAGAAGCAGATCAAGATGTTATCCTTTTTAACGTGAAAGCTGAGAGAAAAATAAAGAATTTTTATTCTAAAAACATGTTATAATAAATTAAGCCACTGCTCAGCCTACCTAATTTATCTTTCAGCTACAGTTGTTTTATACTTCTTCTGTACATTTGTTTAATACTTCTAAACCTTTACTTAAAAAAAATAAATTATCACCAAAGAGACTTGACCTGTATTTAAGCCAATGGCTAGTTTTCCTCTTCGGTGTTTAAGTCTGGTTTTTGTCTCCAGGACAAACTAGGAGAAGAAAATAGAGCCAGAGAACTCGGAGGATGAAACGAATGCCACATGGACAAGGGCTGAACTCCCTTGAACACAATAAAGAAGAATGAACAATTAGGAAGGATGCAAAACCCCGAAAAATGACCTCAGGTAAAGAGTAGGCGCTCTGGCAGAGACGGAGGTGTACCGGTCACGTAGGCGTGAGACGTCCGGTAGCACCGCAAAGGTGCAAGGTGCAAGAGACGGTGCTGACGCTGTGCTGCTGGTTGTCCTACACACCGCTGATAGATTGATTACGTTGGATAGACAGCGTCCTAATTACGGCAGTGGGAACGTGCTACATAAATCGGAAAGCGCTACTAGTAGCTTTTGGCACAAAGCCTCCAGCGTTACAAGAAGTTAACGGAGCAGCCTGAGGTGCCCAGGCTGCTCAGAGGGGGAGCGGGCGGGTTCCGCCACGCGCCCCTGCTCCGCGGCTGCCCCACGCAGCCCCCCACCCCACCAAAATCACCCCTGCGGCGGGACTCCCGGCGTCATGAAGTACGTGGCAGAGGAAGAGGCATTTCTGCCAAAGGAGACAATGAATGTCCTTTTCAATACAGAAAACGCTATAAAAAGGCCATCACGGCGTAAGGGATCTGAATGGCGTAGAAAATAGGGGCGAGGCAAATTTCTGCTGCTATAAACAGCCGCACGCACACCAGAGCGGGACTCCTGCCCCGGGGAGTCCTGGTACAGAGCCTTTACTATCGTCTGCAGAATTTATCCCAATTCTCTTCTAAACCACTCTCGTTTACTATAAACGCGGCAGTTGCTGATTTCCCACGTTACCTCAGCCTTCCAGCGCAGACCTGTGGGGTGCTAACCCGTTCCCCCACTGAGCCCGCCGTGCTCCTCCACCACCAGCTCTTGACTTCTTCTAACCTCCCGTTTGCCCCGTGCCTCGGCTGCTGCCACTTCTCACTCCGCACAGACGTGGCCACAGCAGTCAGCTCCCCGGCGTCACATCCAAATTGACGCTGATCTTGCCGTTGCTTTCTTCTCATCGGCATTTCTTCGACGTGCGCCAAACGGGAGAGGTGACTCGATGGCTTCAGCTGATGCACATGTGCAACTTCTCGACGGCGTTACCCACTCAGGACTGGGCTCTTTCCGCTGGTTTTAGGCACCCAGCACGAAGGCAAAGCAAACCCCTCGCGGGGGCTGCCCTCGGCTGGGGTCCGCGGCAGCGGTCAGAGGCAGAGCTGGGCGCGGGAGGCGGCCCCAGCTCCAGCCCCTTCCTCTTCCCCCCAGCGCGGCTCTGCGGAGGCACCCGGCAGCCACAGGTAAAACCTGCACTGCGGCACTTCAGCAGCCTCGTCCCCTTTTACGAGGGAAAAAGCTTCGACGGTGGCTTGGGAAGGAACAAGCAAGACCACACGGTGCCTTAGTTTTGGGGGTTTCAGCGTAAAACGCGCATAAAGCAGACAGCAACCCAGCGGAGGGACCTGCTGATGTCACTTGGCTATGACTCCCCTCCCCGTCGTCCCTTCCTCCCTCGTTCTCACAGCTGCCTCAGGAGAAATTCATTTATTCGGAATAGAGACCTGGCGGTGCGTACTAGCCACAAGCTCACAAAGGCAAGCAGCTATTTCAGATCTGTGGTGTTTGACATCCTTTATCTGCCCCTCGACGATCCAAATTCTAATGGCTCTGCCAAACACCTTGTTAAAACTTTTAAAACTGCCACAGAAAAAATGTCAGGGGAGATAAACAATCTTTAAATCAGAAAATAGCTTCTTGCCTGCTTTCTTATCAGCCAATGCCACCTACTTATACAGAAAACGTGCCTGCTGAACAGCTCCTGACGGGGAGACATTTGCAGAAGACCAGAAGCTCTGAGACCAGCCTTGGGTAACAGGCTGCCTCCCTTTTTTGCGAATTTACAGCCTCTTTCCAAGAGCCTTTGCCCAAACTGATCATTGCCGCTTTAAAGCCAGCCAGTCATCACCAGGGGCCTTTGCAAATCTCTGCCTTTCACTGCCTGTGAGGAGCTCTAGTTCCTCCTTTTCTACATGAAAATTGCTTTGTGCTTACACATACGCCTCTGCTTTTGTTTCCTGCACTTCTCTTTTTCGGGTTTTTTTTCTGGGCCCATTTCTTTCTTTTTTTCTTTTTTTTTTTTTTTTTTGGTAAGGCTTCTCATTTGGGAAAAAAAAATAAATCCTTTATCCTGGTTTAGCTCAAATCTTCCTTCTCTCAAGGCTTGTTTTCTGGGGAAGAAAATGCATCTCTCTTCCTCTAACTGCAAATTGTGATGCTCATCACTCTATAACTCCTGATTCAGACTGTCTTTTGAAAAGAACCGCTTGGCTGTCCATCAGAATATCATCTATAGTCAGGAAGCTGCAGCAGAAACTGCTCTTGCTTGTAGGAGAAATATTTCAAACCCAGTCACACAAATAACAAGAACAAATGTATATAAATACATCATTCTAAGCAAGGTTTCCTTCCATCACTCGTAGCAGTGAATGTTAACAGGTAAAGGAACATATTTTAGCTACTGAAAAGAAGAACGGATGTGCAAGGAGTCAACATTTCCAGACCCGAAGCCTTCGGAGGTGAGCTGGGGCAGCTGACCTGGGTCACAATTTTCAAGAACACCTCAAGTTTGATTTTGAGCGTCTAATGAACGGTATTTCGGACACCACTTTCAGACTCGTTGAGCCTCGTGCATGCCACGTTCCCAATGAATTACTTGGCATCTCAGAAAAATGGATTCAGAATTTTGGGAGAAAAAGGTAAAGCCTGTACTTGGAAAAAAATGGTTGTTAAACCTCTACATCCCTGTTCCCTTTCCACTGAGGGATGAATAGCCCTGATCTCCTTCCCAGGGGTGGATGGCGAAAGAACAAACCCAGAGACAGAAATTTTCAAAACCCACAAAACATTGATGTTTCTTCAGGAAACTCCATAGTTCAATCCTTTATACTTTCACTGTAGTTACAGAATTTAAGTGCCACCAGTGAGCAGAGGTGTCCCACCAACACTAGTACAGTTTCCTCTGAAGCCAGCAAGGTATTGGAGCAGGACTGGGCACCAAAACACTCCCATTGCCCAGAGTCTCTTTGAGCACTGATAAAAGCTGAAGGAGTCCATTCCCCATGGTGAACGGGGCCCCATTTCAGACATTCACCGAAAGGAAAGGCTGCCAGCAAAAGAAGGTAAGTTAGCAAATATTAGTATGGATATCAAACATGACAACTAGGTAACGTGGTCTGATGGTACACAAAAGAGAGGACTCAAGGGGGATACAGGAATTGGGAGTGAAGGTCATGATGATGAAGAAAACTCTAAAGCGTTTAAATGTTACAGATGAGGGTGAGGTAAGAAAACAGACATTCGGGTAATAATCACAGGGCAAAGTTTCTCATGGGTCTACACAATTTTGAACAGTTGCTTGAAGAGTAGTAGAGATAACAGAGTGGTGGGGTGGGGTCTTCTAACAAGGCTGGATGTAGCCTCTAAAATATGAGGACTCGGCCCCGTAATATCAGATGGATGATCTGACAGCCTGCCATCTCCAAGGGCTTTTCATTAAAAACAAGTTTAACATCCAGCTGGTTAATGTCCAAGATCCCGCTGTAGGAGCAGCAGAACATCTATAGTCAACCGAGACGAGAAAAGGATTAATCTTGTTCCCCTTCCAGAGACCACGTTCATTCTTTGTTTTTCATCTTTTCTTTCTTTTCTCTTTAAACAGCTGGGACACGCCCAGCTCTTCAGGCAGATACTCGTGTTTCTGTAAATAAACTTTTTCCATTCCCTTCGTTCCTTTTATGAAATGGTAAAACTTTCCGGAAAGTCCTAAAGCACTTTAAAGCCTATAACCTTATAAAGTCGTAAGGTTCTCCTGTCCCTAAGCTATACTGTAAAATAAGTCCACTGCACAAGCTCGTTTCATTTTTAATAATTCTATAGTTATTGCCCCATAACTTTCCCGGTCATGAACTCCAGGCATAAAACTGAAAAGAACAAGAAATCTGAAGACTCGTTAATAAAATGCTCTCACACAACCTCGTCACACTCCCTAATTTAGGGACAGATTCACCCCTTGGATGGGTGTGAACGGACTCTGTCCGAGAACGGCACTGATGACATCGCCGCTGGATTTGACCTCAGGAAGCTCCAGGTGAGACGTCAGGCACGGAAGTGTCCTCTCTGCCGTTACTTTAAAGAGGATTGCAGATGCATCTCGCACACACACAGGCCCACTCTCGAAAATGTGTCGAAAGGTAAAATCGGGCTGAAGGAATAAAATACTGCCGCTGTCAGGAAAAAGAAAGAGTGCTTTGTGCAGCTTTAACGACAGAGAGAGCTCCGTAGGAGCCGCAGCCGGGGTGCAGGGGCTCGCAGAGGAGGGGTCCTACCCAGCCCTTGCGGTGCAAGCAGTGGCGAGGACCACCCTGGGGTTTTCCTGCGCCCGCCTGGCAGCACCCCGGGGGATGCAAAGTCACCCCGCTGGCGTCGTGTCCTGCGAGGGACACGGCACCGCCTGGGCGAGGGGGCACGGACCGACCCCTCTCTGCTTGCCCACCCCGGGCGTGCTCTGCGGCGGGGCATCCGCGGCACAACAGCACCTCCCCTCCCCTCCCCTCCCCTCCCCTCCCCTCCCCTCCCCTCCCCTCCCCTCCCCTCCCCTCCCCTCCCCTTCCCTTCCCTTCCCTTCCCTTCCCTTCCCTTCCCTTCCCTTCCCTTCCCTTCCCCTCCCTCCCCTTCCCTTCCCTTCCCTTCCCTTCCCTTCCCTTCCCTTCCCTTCCCTTCCCTTCCCTTCCCTTCCCTTCCCTTCCCTTCCCTTCCCTTCCCTTCCCTTCCCTTCCCTTCCCTTCCCTTCCCTTCCCTTCCCTTCCTTTTCCCTTCCCTCCCCTCCCCTCCCCTCCCCTCCCCTCCCCTCCCCTCCCCTCCCCTCCCCTTCCCTTCCCTTCCCTTCCCTTCCCTTCCCTTCCCTTCCCTTCCCTTCCCTTCCCTTCCCTTCCCTTCCCTTCCCTTCCCCTCCCTCCCTCCCTTCCCTTCCCTTCCCTTCCCTTCCCTTCCCTTCCCTTCCCTTCCCTTCCCTTCCCTTCCCTTCCCTTCCCTTCCTTTTCCCTTCCCTCCCCTTCCCTTCCTGTCCCTTCCCTTCCCTTCCCTTCCCAAGAGCTTCTAATGACATCAGCATAACTGTGAGCACTGACTGAACAAACATCAGGTTCACACCAAAGATAATTTATGATATTAATTACAACTTGCTTGAAACTCATAGAATGAGAGATACTGAGAAAAGTTATTTTCCTTGGAAATGTAAAACATTTTAAATATTAATTAAAGTGTAGTGATGAAACTCCTTCTGTCCCCACAAACCTGTCCTGCTTCCTTCTCTTTTTTCCCCCATATCTTTTTCACCTTCCAATTTTAATCTTTTCATTTTAATTTCATTTTCCTATTAAGAGCAAAAGAAATTTAAGATTGGATTTGTTTCGTCCCGCATGACCCAACCCTTGGAAATGCAGAGCTGGTTTCTTTAATGATCCCTGTGAAGGCAGCGAGGTGCGGGTGTGCTCATGGCCTGGGAAATTTCCCAAAATAGATGTGTTGGGATAATTGTTCCCTAAGAGTTATTTCGGTATACCCCTGAACTCTCGCAATCTGAAATAATTAATTTTTCCCCATCTGGAGGTGGACTGAGCTAAGTATGCAAAAATAATCGTTACAATCTGGAATAGTTTTCCACAGGGGCCCTCCATTGGAGTAACTTTTGGGGAATAATTGGTCCATCACTGGTCTGCTGGCCAACTTCCAAGGGCAGAGAAGCCTTTAGCCGTTACAGGGTGTTCGCTAATGTATTTGCCAAGCAGACACCGGTCAGGGACACGGCACGACCGCGGGCTGGCGGTACCCAAAGGGGCTGTGAGGTTTGCCCGGGGGTGCACCTAAAGCCCCTGCAAAGCAGTAGCCCCCGTTCGAAGGTAAACCAGAGTGTTCTTGTTCGGCTCCCACCCTTGTGCATCACCCACACGTGCCCCATTTTCTGCAGAGGGAGCTGGAGGGGGCTCGCTGCTGTGGTGAGCCCAGCACCGGCGATGGCAGCACGGTCGGAGCAGCATGGTGCCCGGCCGGATCACTGCGCTATCTGGGACCCCCAACCACAGTTTGGGAGGTGCTTTCTAACCTGATTAAGTACGAAAACGATCACTGGTGGCTTTCACTGTAAAAGCCAAATGGTACCACTGTTGCATTCCCACCACAGTAATGCCTCTGTTCACCACTTAAAGAACATCCTACATGTATTTCTCCGCTTAAATAAAAACCTGTGCAGCTACCTAGCATCACAGCAGGTCAGACGGGGAAAGGAAGGCCACCTCATATGAGTGATGGCATTTTGAAAAATAAGAGGTACCTCTACACTCATACTAGTTGTTCAGAGCTGGCAGTATGGGGCCAATATAACGTGGCACTGCACCTCGCCACCCACCCATACGGGCTTCTGCAGCAGGCGGGTAACCCCGAGCCCCCCAGGTCCTCACTCGCCAGCCCAGCACGCTGGCCTCTGACAACCTCCACCAAGCTGGTCTGGCTGAAGGTCAACAAGGTGGCCAGCCTTCTCTCTGCAAGAGAATTAAATTACTGGGGAAGAGAGTTATGGGTCACCGCAGTGGTGTGGGGCTGGTTAAGAGGTGCTAGGAAGCAAGAAGGCACCATAAAACTAGCTCTTGCTAAGCCGGCAACTCAGCTTTAGCAGAGGCTGCCACAGTTTCTGGGTTGAAATACATGGGACTGGGGACCATAAAAGTGCCAGAGCGCTGGAATTCTTTATGAAAACAGAGTGACGCTAAATTATGCCTCGAACTGCTGGTACCTGGATTTGAGGATGCAAATCTGAGGAGCTTCCCTGCACGCTGCCTCCTCCGGAAACCTTTGAGAAGGGCTCGTCATTGACAGGGGGAGGCAAGTGCTTATTTTTTTACTACAAATTTCCTCCTGAGACGAATGTCAATATGATCATTCAGAGACTAGAATCTGTCCTGAGACGGGAATCAATACTTCTGTTTTAAGCCTCATTCACGGAGAATGAGTACGTGCTAAAATAGGCCATAACGGATGCAGTGTTGGCAGTTTATCACCTGTCAGCAAAACATTTCAGAAATATTTCTCTCACATCCCATACAAAGACATGTATGTGATGATTGTTCATTAGGTAGGTATAAGGAGACTCTCTCTATTGTTTTTAATTTCCAGTGCAGGTGAAGAAAACCTGAGGATTGATGAAGGCTATTTGCCAAGCTGCACATGCACTCAGAAATTTGTTTGATGTCATTTTACACCGCAGTAAACGTCATTTCATCTGCAGGATACAGCGTGGGTTGGATTGAACTTGACCTTCAGTCCTCGGTCTGAAGCCTTTCCGCGTGCGTTTTGGTAGGTGGGCAGGGCAGCGCCAGAGGGAGGGAATCGTGGGAGCGCGTGGGAATCGCGCTTTATTCAGCCTCAAGCTAACGCAGTTCCCTTTTTTGTTACTTTCCAAGTCCAAATTCAGCTGCACGAGCAGGTATTAACAAGTCAAAAATAGCAAAAGCATTTAAGAGGCGGCGCGCCCATTCCGCCTCGGAGGAAAGCCGCGGGGCTGCGGCTGGAGTCGGGCGCGGGGACGCAGAGCAAGAACCGCCCGGGGGGTCGGGTGGGGAGAAGCCCGTCAGCCCCACGGGCACAAGACACGAGCGGGAGCTGCAGGAGCCCGACCACCAAGCCTGGCAAAGGCGTCGCCTCCCTCTCTTTCAGACCCGCCGCTTGACACGCCGGCTCTGCGCTTGCTTCCCGACGGCCTGTTTTCCGCCAACGTTTGTAAATCGCGGCAAGGCTTCCTTGGTCGCTAGGTCGTTGTAAGAAGGCGCGCGGCGTGTCTGGCTGAGCTGTGCTTGGCAAATGCCCTTTTCATCCTTTTCGGGACTCCCCCCTCCCAGAGGCAGCTCAGCCTGCGAAATCGAGATCCCGCTGTTCGGCGCAGGCAACGCGGTGGGTAGTGCCGCGGCGCCGGCGGGGGTTTTCTACCCCAAATAACCCGCCGCTGCAGTTGTCCGAGCAAACGCCTGTTGCTGCCTAATCCCGAACTGACTGAGTTTCCGTTTTTCCGACAGCCTTGGCTGTACCTGAAGACTTGGCTGGTATTACCTCTGCTTAGTGCAGCCATACTTTTAAAACCAGCATTTCACCAGAGTGGAAGGAATATCAGGGAGCTGGGAAAGCCCTTTCTTGGGCAGCGTCAGCGGTGCGGGGCCGAAGGGGAGCCGAGCACCTGCAGGCGGGGCGCAGGCAGAGGCAGGACAGACGGACACGGCGGGCACCGGCCGGCGGGGAGGTGACGCAGGCTGAGCAGCGCGAAACACCTACAGACAAGCCTTTAGCTCAGAGCCGTTCTGGGAAGGCAGTGACCTCGCTGCTGAAGGTTTTACCGAAGTACCTCAAAATTAAAGGAGAAGCGTTGAACAGAAAAAAGTACTTTTAAACAGAAAAAAACAAAGCTCCCGACATTTACAGAGTAGAAATCTTTGCAAGTGTTTGTTTATGACAAACTCTCACCAGAAGCACAGAAAGATACAAGAAAAAAAAAAAAAAGACAAAACCAGAAGAGTTTCACATGCAGGTTCAGGGTGATTGAATCTGCAAATTTGGTTAGAATTGGATAAATATCACTGGGTAAAAGAGAGGAGAAATTTGGAGATCCTGCATGATTCATTCTGATATTTTTAACCAAATATTCAAAACCTTCATTCAGAAGAGATTTCAACTTTTAATTTAGCTTGGTTCAACTTTGTAAACAGCAAGGCCACCTGGAAACAAAATGTTTTGGCGTAGAACATCTATTTTTCAAGCAAGAAAAATGTTTTCATTGTGGGTCTACTGCACATGATTTTTCCCTAACGTCTCAGTTTACTCACTGAGCAGTTAAACCTGTTCGCAGAGGCTCAGTGAAGATTTTGGGCATCGGAAAATTATTAAGCACCTACCCTTTAAAATACAGCGAGCATAAGACATTGTCTGCATCAGCTACTCTTGTGTTGTTGGCTCAGGTGCAGCTAACCTCCAAAAGCCTCAGTCGATAACTAAATACGGATTGTCAGGACACCCAGATTTCGGCAGCTCCCTGCTAACTCAAAAGCCAAACTAAAAATAACTCCTGCAGAAGCACAGCTGTGCTGTCGGGGCTCCTTCCAGCTACATGTGCCGATGAGATGATCAAAATCTGCCTAAATCCTGGCCATCCGTCCTGTTACGTATTCACAGTGTAAGTCACCGGGCAGTTGCACGAGCAGGCTCTGGTTTTGAGCGTTAATCGTTACGTTTCATTGGCATTATAGCTAGGATTTAATGCGCAAATAACGGCATGTTTCCGGCTGTTTCCATCGGTCCCTCGTGGCTTGCTTCCGCAGCAGGGGCAGGGCGGTGGGAAGCCTCTGCCCCTTGCTAGCGGAGGCAGGAGAGCGGCAGGTCGCCGCGCGAGGCGCGGGACGCGGCTCTTCGGAGACGTGCCGCGGCACGTACGAGTCGAGCACTGCCTTGCTGTCCAACGGCTTTAAAAACAACCTCAGCCGAAGCCTGTTAGAGTCAGCCGAGGTTTCTCCTTGGTTTCAAAGGGCTGTGACTCAGACTCGCTGTGTACCACGGCGCGTACAATTGAAACAGTAAAGCCTCGTATTTCTCCAAATGTTTCTATTTTTGGATCTCAATTTTTTTTTTGCAGCAAACTCACCAAAGGGCCAAGGTCCTTTAGTGGGATTTCAGCAGAATGGGGACATTCAAGCCCAGAGCTGAAGCCTTTGGCACATCTGACCATCCATCCACCGTCCTCCCTCCCTCGTGTACGCCTTTGTAGGGGAGTGGTTGGTGGCTTTCCCACCTCGTACCCAAGAACAAGTACCGCAGAGTGATGCGAAAGCAGGATTAGGGCTTCATTTCTAGAGCTGGATCTATACGGCATGCCCCAGGGTAGCCAATACACAGGTCACAAAAATCAGACAATCATAATTCTGAAAAATACTGGAAAAGAGGGGTTCAGCACATTTGGCTTCATTTACTGCTGCCGTCCGGGACCCGGGACGCCTCCACGGGCGGCCCCGGAGCGCGGGCGCGCTGCGGGCAGGATAGGCTCCGTTTTGCTCCCGGGACTCTTTCGGCCGGACCCCCGGGGCCGGTCGCGGGTGGGTCCCACGCGGGTGGGGGGGGGGGGATGGCTGCGAGCTCTGCCTGCAGCAGCGGTGCAGGCAGGTCTGGCACAAGCGCTGCCCGTCGGCAGGCGGAGATGAGCGCTGCCTGCGCTGCCTGCGCTGCCTGCGCTGCCGGGGGTGCGGGCGGCAGCGGGCGCATTGCTTGAGCTACACCGACCTCTAGAGGCTTCGGGCCCAATTGCCGGGGGGTCGGCGCGGCGGGGGTTTTCCCCAGTGAACGGAAGGGTTTGCCGGGGGGGGGAGGGGGGAAATGCCCGTTCCACCTCCTGCTTTCTCTGCGCTGCCGCCCGCCGGCCTCTCCCCCCGCAGAGGCTGCGGGGCCGGGAGTCTGCGATCACGCGATCATCCAGTGCTTTGCGTGGGAAGGGACCTCTAAAGGGCATCTGGTCCAACCCCCCCGCCGTGAGCAGGGACATCTGCAACCAGAGCAGGTTGCTCAGAGCCCCGTCCAGCCTGACCTGGGGTGTTTCCAGGGATGGGGCATCGACCACCTCTCTGGGCAACCTGGGCCAGGGGTTCACCAGCCTCAGTGTGAAAAATTTTCCTTCTAACTAGTCTGAATCTGCCCTCTTTTAGTTTAAAACCATCACCCCTTGTCCTATCACTACAGGCCCTGCTAAAATGTCCTCATCTCTCTCCTCAGCCCCTCTCAGTCCTGGCAGCTGCAGGAAGGTCTCCCCAGAGCCTTCTCTGCTCCAGGCTGAGCACCCCCAGCTCCCTCAGCCGATGGTGTGGAGCAGCCTGCAGGGAGGTACTTGTACCTTTTGGTGCACAACTTGGGAAATATGTAAGATTCTCCTAGGGAAACCTAGCGACCATCGTCTGCCGGAGATGCTGCAAGTGCCTGAACATCTTGTCTGGCCAATTTACTGTTATCCTGTTGGAAAAAATAGGTACCATCCCCACCCAATCCCAGACAATGTGTTGCCACACATCTCTCTTTTTAAGTAGATCTACAGTTCAGACTACTTGGCCATTAGCATTTAATTGATGTCAGGACCAATGCATGAGTGCATCTTTTCACAGTGAAGCTGGACCTCTCATCCAAAGCTGCATGAAGTAGCTGAACAAAGCTACTAACACTGGAAGTGCAATAAAGATGCAACCAGTGATGCACCAATGAAGCGAGCTCAGCTTTATTGGGGAAGTCATTAAAGTTTTGACATAAAAGCTAGGAAGAAGCCAATCTTTCCAGCATAGGAATAAAAATGAAAGCGTGTACCTAGGTTCTTCTAAAGTCAATGAAAGAGCAGCTGCTCATTTCATCAAGGTGTATTTTAGCAGAGAATTTTAGCACCCCCAAAAGACTATTGCGTTATTTTTAAGCACCATCTGCCTCAAATGACAGGCGATGGGAAAGACGATGCATACTCATGCACCAAAACATCTCCCGCGTCCCTGACACCCATCTCTTTGTAAAGACACCCACTGCTGCTCTGAGGGGTCCCAGGAGGGACACACCACCTCAGCGGTATTTGCTCCACTACTCAGTGTATGCTTTTTCCTAGAAGGTGGTGATGTCTTCTGCACCACCGCTTTTCTCAAATTGGTTTTTGGACTTAATCTCCAGCCAAATCACAAAGGAAGGAGAGGAAGAGTTGAGCATTTTGTTGCCTGAGAAATAACTCCACCTCCCTGAGAACACAAAGAACTATTTTACATAGAGTATCTGATTTTGGTTTGGTTGTATTAAAGAGGCTGCTTCAGATTTTAAAATTATCTCAATTTCTCTTTAAGTGTGCCCAGTGAACCTCTATGGTCTGCTCCTGGCAAACAGAGTATGGACATACATGGGAAGCCTGCAGCTACCCCTATATATGACATAGAAGCCACTTCTATGCACAAAACCCACCATAAATACCGTATTCAACATACAAGATGACAGTGATTGTCCAGTTTAGACCATATTCGAGTTCCTCCAAGGACTAAATGTTAAGGCAGGTAACGTAAACAAAATCCAACCGACCATGGAGGGGCTACCTGGGCAAATTGTGGTCACAAAGAGTTCTCTGGTCAACAACCTCCAGTTTCTCCAGGGAAGAACTACAAATAGAAGATGGAGGAAACTGTTTAGATCCTCCTTCATTTAAGGACACTGACCGAAACTGCTGATCTCACATTAAATATGGTTATTTCACGAAGGTACCTTTAACGGTTTGCTTTACAAAGCAGTCCTCGATGAGGACCGGGGAAGGGACAGGAGGAGGAATCCCAGTGACTGATGAAGGGAACTGACTCATCTTTTAAGGAACTGTAGCAACTAAATAACATGCATGAGTTGCAAATCACATTTATTACCAAAAAGGTCAACATAAACCAGCATGTGAACACGGCCCTGCTGGAAAGAAAATCAGAGTGAGTGTTGGAATGTGCATAGAGGAGGCAGGTTCAGCGCGCTGGAAGGAAAACTCTTGCTTGCACAGAGATGCAATCACTCCCGTGGCAACGGCTGGCAGAAGTTTGTGGGCAACCTAAACGCATCCTTCCTTTCTGTGCGTACTTGGGGGCAGAGAGGTAGAGCGAGCTCTACACAGAGACCTCGGAGTAGGGGCAGAAAACTGCCACGAAGCAAATTTAGTGTTTGCCAAGCCTTTAATTCTTACAGGACATGAAGGGAATCGCAACTTGTGCAACGGGATTGCCGGATTGCCGTCCGCGTGCAAGAGACGCGCTCTGCCTGGTACGACGCGGTCCTGCAGTTCCCTGAACGCGCAGAGACGTCGTTCGGTTCCTTGCAAGACAACAGGGTTGTGGTGGCTACGCCGGAGAACGCAGCTGAGCCGTGACGCCGTCGGAATGGCAGCAGCTTGTCGAGAGAAACAAGCTGTTCCCTTGCCCACCCTGCTGCAAATAAAGGAGCCGCCGAGCCCTCGCTCAGGCGTCCGCTCTGCAGGTGGGAAGAGCAAGTCTCGGACTCCCCGCGGTGCTTTGGGCGTTCTTTGTTCCAGCAAATACTGAGAAAACGGAGAAAACCAGTGGTTCCGAACGGGTTGTGAGCTTGCTTTTGAAAGCGGCTGCCAGACTTGTTAATGTGCAAGGGTTCTGTAGGAGGCTGGGTGTCAGGACCCTGGGTGCTGTGAACTTTCAGAGTTCTTCAGATAAGAACAGGTCCTTCCAATAGGAACGGAATAATTCCTGTTTTCATGGTTTGACATCTGCTTCTACATGAAAAAGCGCATTCAGAGTTTTACGTAACTGCAGCTTGTATCCCTTCTCAAATTGATCTGTGCCAGTATAAAGCTAAACTAAACTAAGAGCACTAAAACATTAGCCAAAATTATTAATAATCTACTTTTTTAAGGGCGTAAGAGAATGATGGCAGCTTGTTAACGATAAATTCAAATTCAGCTGGACTATGGCGAGGTACTATACCGGAGAGCCTGGCCTCCAGCAGCCTGCCCGGCCGAGGTCCGCGGGAAACGAGCTCGCTCGCAGCAGCACAAGGAACCTGCAAAGTCTTTTCCCGTTCTCTCCCCGGCAGCGACAGACTGCTGTAGTCAGCACGGCAGGCAGAACAGGCAAGACCACTACTTTTTCATGCACAGAGGTAAATGCCTGTAGCCCAGCTTTTTCTAGAGTTATTTCTCTCTCTCCTGTAAAAAGAAGATGATTAAAAAAATGTTCCTTAGTGATCTTTTACAACTGAAGCAGCAGCAAACCGAGTCTCTCCTTCCTTCCCCCAAACACAGCAGCAGTTCTCAGGCAGGCCCTCAATGCCAAGTCCCTCCAGCCGCAGGCAACGCGCCGAACGCTAAGCTCCGGCACCCCACGCCTTCCCTCCGGCCCCAGAATCGGGCATTATCGTCTCAAAAAGGGAACATCCCTGTGCAGGGCATGAAATGAGGGTGAGCACATACTGAGGGGCGGGGAGGTGTCGAGATGTGGAATCCTGTATATGGATAACCTGTAACCACCACCATCCCCACCACCAGTTAACCAGTTAACCAGTTAAGCCTGGGTACAAGCTGTAGCAGCCCAGGACTAGTGCACTAGATCCATCAGGGCTGGGAGCCATAGGCGAGGACGCCCTTCCCTCTAGGCGGTTTTGCTATTTCCAGGTAGAAAAATACCGTTAAAACCAGAAAATCATTCCATTCTAAGCTGCTCCAAGGATCGCTAAGCCATCACTACAGTGGATTCATATCTATTTTTAGTACCAAAATACCGTCTTACTGCCAACAGGTAAAAGAAAGGCTTCCGTCAGAACTGCAATTTTGACACAAAGGTGATGAAAGCATTAGTGGGAATTGTCAAATTTGAGTCAAAACTTTGGAAACTTTTGGGGTTTTAATACGAAGCTTTCTAGTTTTAACAGAGACCATCTTCTCCTTAAAAAAAGAGAGGCATTTTCTTCCCCCAAGGTTTTTTCAGCAACCTGTGGTAATGGTGGTTACTCACTAAAAAAATTGAGGCGACATCATTAAGAACTAAAACAAGAGGGGGTTAAACAGCGTAGCAACACGTCACAGGAGCTCCCGCAGCCGGCATGGCTTTCCGCCCCCGCTCGGGAGGCGTGAAGCAGCATCGGGGCAGCACGTGCGGTACCAGAGGTTTTCTATGCAAGACCGGGACAACTCCCCCGGCCCCAAGGGAATTAAGTGTTAATATTAGTGTAATAAACAGCAAAAAACTACAAGGCACAGTTAAACAGTTACTATTGAGAGTAACCTTTCTTCTGAGAGAGATGTATCTGCTTTTTGCTCTTACATGAAATACCTTAATCGGGAAGAGCCTTTTAAAGCCACTTCTGTGCCGGTTTTATTGCACTTTAACATACGGTCGTGTGAAGAACAACGTCCTGGCATTTTCATCCCTAAAATGAAACCGCATTGTACAGCTACACAGGAGAAGTCACTCACATCCCCGTTCACAAACTCTTTGATCAGTCATTACGCAACACAACTCTGGAAGAAGAACAACTATAAACCGTTCTTCAATTCAACTAATTATCAATGGTGATGTGTTTTCACTCATCTTCACTCCAGTTCTACTTACCCAGTTTTATCTATCAAAGCCTTGTGTTCTGAGCAGTTACTAGGTAGTGCAGCGTGCGTACAATCCTGAAAGCAAGCTTCATTAAATTCACCAAATAACACTAATTTGTTGGGAACACACCTCCTTTCCAATTGCATAGAAGCCTGATAGTAACAGGCTCCATTCTTTTCTTCAGGAGAGAGCTTGATCTCTCCCCAGTCTATGACCAGGCTGGAAAAGTCCAGATCCATTATTCTCTTTTATTTTGCTCAATTATAAAGGGAAGGAGGCTACTTCAGAAAAAAATGACAATTTGCGTTGATTCCCAGCCCGCACCCATCCCAGGAAACCCTGCAGTAAGATCATCTGTGGTACCGTGTGACTCCAGAGGCGACGGAAAAGCTCCCCCACCGCGGGCTGCAGAGCAGTAGGATACGTTACTACTCGTGGAGAAGCAGGTGTTATTCTAACCTTGGAACTACCCTGACCTGCCAGATAATTTAGACTTTAAGTCTCCAGGGAAGCTAAGCAAACCTGCTCAGTTTTTTGATTACTTCTGAGTCTTCGGATTAGCTGTGCAAGACCCAACTTACTTCACCGAAACCTTTGCAGTGCCGTAGGCCATCCTGATGTCCTAACTGCTTTGGCTAGGTAGGCAGAAAGAAGCCCCAAGTTTTGGCACCTGCTGCATTCTGAAGACACTTTCTTTACAGTCTCACTTTGACCTCAAAGCAGAACTCTGTAAAGTCATGCTGGCTACTTATTTTTAGCAGTCGTCTTTCTCAGAGGAAATACGCAATTGTACTTCACCTCGGGTGAAAAACCCACAACTGCTCCCAAGTTCAGACAGATTTCCTGCGGCAACGCTCTGGGCAAAGACAGTACTTGTTGATACACGCCTTTCCCAGCCTACCCAGCATCTGGCCAAGGGATCACTGAAATATGAGCAGGGACATTCTTTGTTTACTCTATCCACAACACAGGTTTTCAACTGCTTGGAATATAATCATTTATTTATCTTTACAGTGATGACGGAAGAATGTACAGGTGTTTTCACCCATAGGTATAAAAATCTGTTTATATACAGAGTCACAATAATCTTTAATTGTGAAATCATTCTGTTCTCCTGATCCATCCTTACTAAAAACCACAGGAAAAACAAATATTTAGTACAGGCAATATAATTCCAGTAGGTTTGCAACCTGGCATCAAAAGCTCAGCTTTAGATTAAGGGTAATGTTCGATATTTTAAAAAGGACTTTAAGTCATAGGACACAAAATAAAGTTGCTTTTCAAATAAGATATATACATCAAAAATAGGAGTCTAAAAAAGGCATTGGTTTTAATGCTATTAGAAAGCTATATAAATGTGCATGGGTCCATTTCTTCTTATAACGAAAGACCGAAGGAGAAAGTGCCTCTGTCTTTTAGGAAGTTCCTCCTGGGACAAGTCAGTTAAAAGTACCTGTAAAAGAGAAAGAAATAACCCCATTTGGAAAAGTAAAGGCTGGTGGCTGCATCAATTAGGATGACTTTGTTGGAGCAGTTATAGCTGTGTTTCAGTTCCATATTGAGAGCACACCATAAATAGTTCATAAGCAGGTAACAAAAAATTAACACAACGTAAGTAGCTCCTCAGTTGTTGAGAGTCCCACAGATGCCTAGTTACTTTTTCATTACGCACAACCCGCACACATAACAGGCTTTTAACATCCAGCCGCTTTCACCACACACCCTCCTGGATCGTTACCCAGGCTTCTGCCGTACTTCACTGTGGCCTTAAATCACTTTCTGAATGTTTGTTTTTTTTAAATACAGCATAATGTGTACATAAAGTTTCTTAGTATAAAAAGACCGTCCTGGAACATTAGTCTGTATAAAGGAAAGAAAAAGAAAACTTGCACCTTCCAAGCTATTTTAACTAATGCACTTACTTAAAAATCTTGTTCAAGTCTATAATTAAAGCCACTAGCGAAAAAAAAAGCAGTTTTACAGAACAGAGCCAACACATGTACATTGACATGTACATTGGCTATGCACATGTAAATAGGTAATGAGTTCACAGGTTGATTGAAACTCAGGGTCTACTGATCTAACGGATTTCTGCAGAGAACCACGGTACCAGTGCAAAAATAACCACTCCTACAAATAGATTTATGACTCCATTACAAAATAATTATGTTATGCCAAATTAAAAAAATTCAAAATGACAATTTGATTCTAAAATGGCAAAGGTTTGAAGTATCACATCTTAAAACAACGTTCTATCTTACTTCCTTTAAAGTTATCCATAATTAGACTTTTATAGGAGAAATAATTAGGGATTAAGCGTTTAATAGTAAATAGCTGTAACTTAAAGTAATTAAAAGATTCCAGTAGCCCGGAAAACATCGAGATTACTGGCCCATTAAGTGGCCAGTTGTCCTGGTTTCAGCTGGTATAGGGTTAATTTTCTTCCTGGCAGCTGGTATAGTGCTGTGTTTTGGATTTGGGATGAAAATAATGTTGATAATGCACTGATGTTTTCGGTTGTTGCTAAGCAGTGAAGGACTGCTCAGCTTCACATGCTGGCCTGCCAGCGAGCAGGCTGGGGGGCACGGGAAGCGGGGAGGGGGCAAAGCCAGGAGAGCTGACCCAGGCTGACCAGAGGCATATTCCATACCATACAACACCATGCCCAGTATATAAACTGGGAGAGTTGGCTGGGGAGGGCTGCTGCTCAGGAATGGGCTGGGCATCGGTCAGCGGGTGGTAAGCAATTGCATTGTACATCACTTCCTTTGTATATAATTTTATTATTTTTATTTCCCTTCCTCTTCTGTCCTGTTAAACTGTCTTTATCTCAACCCCCAAATTTTACTTACTACACTGGGGCGGGCGGGAGTGAGCGAACGGCTGTGCGGCGTTCAGCAGCCTGCCGCGTTAAACCACACCGCCAGTGAACAATGCTGGCAAACAGCTCTTGTCCGTAACGTAAAGATCAAACTTCCCTTTACGTTGCACTGACACTATAAGTAATAAAAATGCCTGTGCGTTAGAAACATGAGTATTCAGGGCCTAGTGGGCACATTATAAATACATTTTGTTTCTAATTATAAGAATTTACTCAAGCTACACACCCTTGTATCTGAAGCACTAACCTAGTGCGCAGCCCAGATACTGAGTGCAAAAATAACATCTGGCTGTTGGGTGCACCAGGCTCGTATTCTTTATTTGGGGGGGGCCAAAATGCCATGGAATTACCACTTGATGCCCCGGGTTGAATATCAGTTTGAATTTCAGGAGCCTTGCTAAAGCAGGTCACAACCTGGCAACTTCCATCCTATGTCTACAAGTTACCTGAACACAGTATTCATAGCGGCACAAAAGTTAACTTCTTTGTATCTGTCAAATAGGAAATGCATATATTATTTTCCCTTGTGGGTAGTAACTCCAGAACAAAAAAAGAAATTAATTCCTTTAAAATTACACAGCCATCTCCAGACAGAATTCTTAGGTTGTTAAAATTTCTGCTAACTCTTTATGAGAAGGTCAGATCTCAAAGCTGTGCACTTTCATAAATAAGCACTACAAGCTCAATGGAAACAAGAGAATGAATTGCCGTTCTGCAGATGATTAAAAAAAAATTTTTTTTTAGGAAAGTGTTTGGCAGATGTTTACAGTACTGATCTGTACTGTAATACAGGTATAAGATACAAAAAGATGCCTTGGAAAATTAATTTGTAGAGATATCACCCATTTAAAAATAAATAGAAAAGTTTCAGGAACTTGTTATGTAATTTTAGTAAATTCAATTTGAGAATCAAAAAGAACAGAAAAAAGGCCAGTTACTTGGATTGTTTTACCCCAGTTTCACATCAATTATTAATAATATTAATTGTCAGAAAATATACCTGCAATGGTTTCTAGAGACTGAGTTTTTGCCATAAAGGATGAAAAACATCGTTTTTTCCTCCCTGCTGATCTGTCCAGCATTTAATGTGAGGACGTTCACTTCTACATATGCAAACTGACCCCAGTGTTCTGCTGATACAGTGCACGTCCACCAGCACCCGTGTGGGGAGAAAGCAGGAGTGCGTGTGTCTGATATACTACTGTCCACCGAAGGACTGCCAGCAGCTGAGGCAGGTAAATCTCAGAGTGTGCCTCCAGGAGATGCGACTCACCTGAATTCTTTTTATGCTTCATCTCCATTATCCATTTCTACATCTATATCTTTTGTTGTATCAGCCGCTCGTGACAAAATGTCCGCCATTAGTGCTTCCTCCAGTTTTTTACGCACTTGTTGCACCCGCTCTTCTTGTTTTCTGAAGGGAGAGAAGGGAAGAAGGGGCAGAAAAGTCAATTCTTCAAGTACACTAGTAGGCTGGGAGCGCAATACTTGCATAAACAATGACTCAGGACTGGTTTCTCAACTCTTATTTTAACTTAGAACAGAATATGATAGAAAGTTCCAGTTGGAAGGGACCTACAATGATTACCTAGTCCAACTGCCTGACTCCTTCAGGGCTTACTAAAAGTTAAAGCATGTTATTAAGGGCATTGTCCAAATGCCTCTTACACACTGACAGGCTTGGGGCATCGACCACCTCTCGAAACCCTTACTGACTAGTTCCATTCCCTTGCACATACACAGCTGCACAGACAGTGCTTGAGAGTGCTCTGAGCCAGAAGCCTCTCTGGTTTAGCATGCATGGCTTACTTTCCCTCATACAGAGACAGTAGGATTTGATGTGACAGATGATCTTCCACTCTCAGATTAGGTACTTCAAAGACCAAGCAGAAAGTTAATGGAGCAATATCCCACTGGACTTCTTTTTTTTTTTTTTTTTGGCAGAGACATTTTAGGGTAGAACCCTGCAAATCGTAGCAGGAGATCTGAGGCAATCTCCCTCTTTCCCGGTGTAAGGGTGTGTACACCAGGTGCACCTTTACAGCATGGTGGGAAAATAAGTAGGTTTCTAAGTGCTCCAAGAACCAACTCCACGTCCCACACAGTGCGTGTGTAGGGGAAGAACCTCAAGAAGCTTCACTGTTTCCATTTATTTATTTAATTACGCCTACTTATCTGTTCAGTCTTAACTACTAGTCAGTGATGCATTTAAGACGGCAGCAACTTCTGCTGAAACAAAGGTTTGTTTCCCTGGGGAAAGTTAATTCAAAAATATTACCTTGGATATCAACATGAATTTAAGATATTTTGATTCAGTGTTTAGTTTGGAAGGTAAAATTTAGCTTTCAAATGCTACCAGAAAACAAGAAGTCCTCTTCTGAAGTTTTCCCAAGAGAACACAATTTTTGCATCAGATCCAGGGGGGTTTTATATGAAAATCCATTTGTTCTATCCAGCTATGTTTTCCAAAAAAGAAAATCTTTAAACAAAATATATGCTTAAAAATGGCCAGAACGCATCAGAAACAGGCACAGGAAAACACTTCTTAGTGCCGCAGACTCCCTGTGGCTGCTTAGGATGGCAGGACAGATACAAAGTACATCAAACCTTAGAAGAGCAGGAGCAATATCCAACATGCTCCGCAGAAGCCAGAAGCCTCTGAGAAGCACCAGCCTCGAAGGCCATTCAATTCTTACGGCTGCAACCACTACCAGCACTCCCTAAGTACTTCAGAGGAGGCTGCCTGCTAAGAGAGACAGCAACAGGAAGAAAAGAAGAACACGCTAGTAGTTCAGTACAGAACTTGTTTTCTATTTTCCAGCTGTGTTCTATCCTTGTTTTCCATCTTCAATATACAGCTTACTGTCCCAGGGCTGTTAACTTTCAATGCCTAAAGAGTGATCTTTCAAACCCTGGGGCAAAGAACGAAACAAAAACAGATGCCTTATCTTTTGCAGAACCTGTGTAACAAAGGAGAAGTAAAAGTTAGAGTAGCAAATTCAGTATTTCTTAATTGAATGAAAATGATCCCAAGAGCACACATAAGCTGAAATACAATTTTTAAAAAAATCAGTAATAGAAAGTTGTCACCGTCTCATTGTTTGAACATGCTGTGAACTGGCCAAAGATTACAGAAAATAAATAGTTGAAGTGTATTTTATTTTTCCCCTTTCTGGCTTTAGAATTTTGACTTTAAGACAGAAGGATCTTTCCACAATCCACAGCCTACAAACTCCATCACAGCAGGCTTCAGACTACAGTCAGTAGCCATTTACACCAGCAGACCACTTCCCTAGATTCCTGGTGTGGTTCCTTACTTAGGTCTAATTCAACCCATGATGATAAATACAAACACTTAATGACAGCATTTTTTTTAAAATGCCTGACTGACCAAACCAGAGAGAAGAAAGGTGCTGGAGTATTTTTATAAAGCTCCCCCTTTAGAGTGTGAAGAAAATTCCAATGAACTACAACACAGTAAGGACACTTCCTTACTCTTACAAAGAATGGATCAAGAATGAAATGCAAATGCTCCTCGAACATGGTTCTGGTCACTGGGCATTTTAAGTGTATCACATGGAAAAGTCCTGAAGTATCATATATCCAGCGAAGTTAACGGTAATCATCAATCCTCCCATTGTCAAAAAAGTCACAGGGCATTTAGACAACCTTTCCCTCTCAGTAACTTGAATTAAGCCATGAACAGCTGAGCTGGGAGAGAAAGGAGGCCCATTCCAGGCTGTGAATACTCCATAACATCATAACGTCTGTATCAGAGAATGCACTTGCCAGAAAGCGCACACGAAGTTAATCTGGAACATCCTTCCTTTCTTGGTGCTACAAGGTCCTGCCTGCTTTGCTCTTCAGTGAGTCTGTTGTCCAGACATGGAATCTAACATAAAGGCCAGCAAGTATCTTATATATCAACTTTAAGGAGTCTGGCACAAAACAGTCATAAGCTTTACCACCTCATTAGGCTTATTTATTTGAGATCTTCTTTCAAATGTACTTAACTATGTTGATGAAGTTTTGAAAAGCATGTGCTGAAGCATAAGCTCAGCCTGTCCTAGATTTCAGAATCGTTAATCCTGATTTGTAACAAGCCCCTTCCTACCATCTCAGACAAAAAACTGTAGTATTTAACTCTCACAATACCCAGAATTGACAGCCAGTTTTCTGTATCTCTGACTAGCTGCTGTTACTAAGGGCCCCGGTTACCTATTTACAGTGTTATGTGGCCTTCTTCAGAGGTCACTCCCAGGTCTTGCTTCCCAAACTCAGGTGAAGACATAGCTTTCCCCAGTTACCTCATTTCCAAATTTTCAGCTAGCTAGTTGATCTCCCAGGGAGCAATAACCAAAAAATAATTCACAGCACTCCCAGTCCTGAAGAGTCTGGTCTTCGAGCAAACAGAGTATTAAAAACACAGCTCTTTTTATACAAATAATATGACTTTTAAAGCACATGAACTACCAAGAGCAAATGTTTAAGAATCAACAGCAAACAAACACCACTAATAAAAAGTGCTCATCTTTAAGTAAAACTCTAGGACTTAGAATACCTCCATTCAATTTGATTAATTCAACTTCTTATGCTAATTTATCACAGCCATATTAAGTGAAATTACTTTAGCCCATTAAGCCAACGAGGCTAGCGGTGCTGCCAGGGAGGGCAAGCCCGCTGCTCACAAGTGCCCACTCTTCGCTACCGGCCCGTAGCCCTTCAGCTCCCCAGCACCATCCTGGCCGTGGAGCTCCCGCACCGCAGCAGCCTGTGCTGATCCTGCGCACCTCCCCAGCTGCATCACTCGCTGCTAAGCAGCTCCCTGGCCATGTGCTCTTTCAGCCTTCCTCCCAGCCAGACACAATCCTCATCCTTTAGTTTAAATACTATTGCCTTCGAAAGCAAGCTAAAATTAAAGACACGTTACTCCCAACACAGAAGTCCAGAAGGTCCTAAATTCCGATTCTGACCTTGTTTTCAGTGGAAAACTGCTTTATACAGCAGGGTTGTGTATAGCTCTGCATTCAGATGACTTCCTTAGTGTTTAGAATGATTTTGTCTTCACTACTTGCACTCTTCTCAGCCCACACAATTAAGTGATGTGTGTGTGCTTTAAAGACATGTGTGACTCCACGCTACTGTATGCAATCAAACTACGATACTGTGCCAACCTCCCTTCTGATTTCTCCATCTATTTTTCTATATTGTTAAATCTATTGAGGGCCCATTTGATTTAGTTCCTTACGTGCTGGCACTGCAATACGGACTCTGTCATCAAAATAAAAAATTGCGTATAGTTCTAGTAATAGCATTTAGCTGCAGCAGAAACACAAAGGTATCTTTATATTTAGGATGGGTGTCAGATTAGATGGGAAAAATCCACGGAACCAGCTTGCCCTTGTCTGAACACCAGTTCCACCTCCCTGTGTGTCAGGACAGAGGTAATCTTTTGCCCCTGCTCTTCCAGCATATTCAAATATAGAATTTTTTGGAGACACTCTAATTGAGAGCCATCCCCATAAGTGCTTACAGTAATATTTACTCTGTTTCTATGGAAAACATACTCTAGAGCTTCTCAGCAGCAGGGATTCCAGCAGTCTTCCACTAACCAGAACTGAGATGCACTGCTGAAAGGAGAATTAATTACTAGTATGATGACTGTATCTGCTTATTATATTAAACTCAGGTTGAGGGGCATCTGCTAATTCTCCCCCACACATACACCTCTCCAACGCATCACTTCCAATAGATCTTTCCCATTCCCTCCTCCCCTCTCAGCAGCAATTAACCACTGCTGAGACGCATATTCTCAATGGCAATTACAGAAATTCTCAAATGCCTAGTTACTGTGCTTTCCTGACACACTTGCTATTAAACTCATCTTTAGATCTGGGGTCAGAAAGTTTCTCTCGTAGCCAAGATGATAAGGATTATTTAGGATTTTGCCTCCCTGCAAGACATATCACTTTACCTTATAAGTTTCTTATTCCTGAGGAGAGCTCACACTGTGGAAACATTCTCCATCTCTCATTTTCTTCTTTTGGCACATTATAGTTCTTGTGGCCCTGGTCTGTCATACTGAAAATGAGATTCGTGTAGGGTATTGAGGAATATTGTGAGGCACTACGCTACAGCTGACTAGCTTGGACCAAGGTTCATATAGCTAAAGATTCAAACATTCTTAAACCCATGCCAAACAAACTTAGAGAGCATTAAACTTGAAATATTCTCCATTCCTGTCTCCTGGTAAATACAGCTTAGTTTTCCGACAGATTAACAGGTACTTTCTCTTACCCACTAGTGTGCAGAGCATGACACAGCCAGACATATGACATTAATTGTTAATGCTTTGGTAAATTTAACAGGTTATGGCTATCCATAAGAAAACGCAGAAGTACCATTACCATGCTATTTGAAAAGGACAATTGTAAAGACACCTGAGAAAGCTCAGGAACAAAACCTACTGGGTGATGGTAAGTGCTCAGCAAAGAACCTAGACTGCACAAGAGAAAGGACTGTTGAAAACTGAAAGGTGGGATTTTCAGAAATTACTTACATGCTTTAGGGAAAGAAATCCCCTGAAAACTATAAGCTTTAGAAAATCCCACTAGAGAAAGAGATTTCAAAAGAATGACAGACTGGACTATGAAGCAGAACAGAGCTGTGAGTCAAAAAAGAATTTTATAATATATTGCAAAACTTCATCCACCTAAGCAAAACTAGAAACAACAATCCACCTATTTGTTATTTTCAGAAGATACCATTCCCCAGTTCATCCCGAAAGAGAGAAACTGGGTAAAGCATTTATCTAGCAGAGACACAAGGGTTGTCAGTCTTAGCCCTTCATGGAAATGAGGGCAACTCAGCAGTGCAATTGCAAAGAACATAACCAGATGCTGCTCTGGAAAGAAGCTACAAAGCAGCAGTTTCAAGAGAAATGATCTCATAGACTCAGTAGGGGAGAAGACAGTTAATAGGGAATTCTAAAAGCCTGCCTCAGGAGGCTAAGATTTGGATGTAAAGACCACTGGGAACTGCACCATACTCATTTTACATACTTACCTTTCACAGGACTAGCATTAGGAAGCCCAGAACTATTCAGAAGGTGCACCCCACAACTGAGAAGGAAAAAAAAGTGCTTGTCCCTACTGATAAGGAAGCATGGTTGTTTCTTAACCATGTATTTGTAGGACGTTATTTAATGTTTTCCCAGTGAATGTGCTGAACCAAAAGAGGAAATTCTGCATTTTACTCTGACTATGAAAAAGAATTATCATCCTTACATGACCAGGAGTACTTCAAGTTAAACATGAGTCAAGCTGACAGCTACTTTATTAGATGTAAACAACTTGCTATGATCTCCCTGAAGAATTTACAGTACGAAAGAATATATGCTGGCACCTGACCAGATAACCCCAATGGTAAACTTTTCCTTATCATCAGGTAAGTTCAGAAAGCAATTGTACTGCTTTCCTTAGTGATAATAGGTGCTGTATTTATTCTGATACTGCTTCTTCATGCAATGTGTTTTCTGGATGGTCTTAAAATGAAAGTCAGCTTCACAAAAACAGTATGAAAAGCTGACTTCTAAAAATATTTAATCCTTTTGTAGTGAGCTGCCTACACTGTCATGAACCAGAAGAGACAACTAACTGGCAGCATAATCACAGAGGTAGAACTGCTCCAGTTCAGAATCTGTATCCTTTCTGAGTTGCCAGTACTGTCTGACATCAAACTCAGAATCTGCTTTGTAAAGACAACTGAATGACTGATAAGACAAACCAGGAATTTTTTTTCCAGTAAATAATAAATTATGTCAAACTTGCTAAGAAAGTTTCTCATCCTGCCCTGTAGCTTTCTGTAGCAAAGCAAGAAGAGTTTACCTTCTGAAAGCATTTCAAATTGATATTTAAGAAAATAAAGCAAAGTAAATCCCTAAGCAAAGAACTAGGAATCAGATGATTTCATACCTTAACATTAGCCCTGCAGAAGCTTCAGCTAGTCATCTAGGGCTTAGAAAAGAATGTGGCAGTAGTGGGCTTTGGTGCCGAGTGAATCCCACTAAGTGGCAAGATTCAGGTTTGGTCCTCAGATTCCCTATGCAACCTAGAACTTATCCAAAATGTGATACTAAAGGCAATGTTCATGCCACGTGTTGATTCATGCCAAGCAATACTAAAAAAAATTGGATGACAGGATTGTGTCCTGTGTCTTGCCAGACTCTGGCAACTAGTCAATGCATCAAGAAATATCTCTCTTCACTCAGTCCTAACCTTGAAATTCAGTGCAGAAGCCCTTGCTTTTAGTACACAAAAAAGAACAAGTCTTTCTTTGAAAAGAATATTAACAGTGCAGCTATTAAAAAAACAAAATCTTTGCCCACGTGTGAATAGCTCTGTCTGTGCTCTTCATATCATATCCCAATCTCTCAGTTTAAGAGACTGTATTAGCCACAAAGCTATATGCTATAGGGGAATATTCCTACTCTCCTTCGTTGAAATTATTTACTTTTTAACTGTCAATTTTTTAACAAATTAACTTGACCAAACCAGAAATGGGAAGGAAGAAAGCCAATACTGACCATGACTACAGCTTAATGTTTAGGACAGTCTCTTGGGAAAGAAAACATGGATTACAAGTCATACCTCAGTGAATATTTTATGTTACTACTTTGACCACAAAGAGAAAACCCAGGTTTTCATTTTTTCAAGTTACTGAACTAATCAACAGGTACAAGAAACGTGTTCACACTTCACTTCCTTTGTCTCCAGGACTGCACCGAGGCAGGAAGGGATCTACTTTAATTGAACTTGCTTTTCGTTTTATTGAAGACTTTATAAAACTTACCTAATGTCATCATCTGTGACTATGAAAGCTTTGCAGAGGGGTTGAGATGTATTAAGCCAGACAGCTGGGTTCTTCTCAACAGCTGCAGAGAGCTGCCCCGTGATAGGTGCAGAACTGGTGTGCAAAGCACTAGCAACAGCTGATAACAGGGTATCATCATTGTTACCTGGGCCAACTCCTGAAACAAAGACAACTGAACAGTTACCATTCACATTCCATATGCAACTTCCAGTAGCAGAGTCTTCTCAGTTTCTAAGGTTACGTACACTCATGATATAACTGCCACTGGATACGCGATTGTATAACCTAAACAGTTAAATGCAAGTTCTTAAAAATGGTTTTGTAACAGCACAGTTCTCACTTAAGCTGGCATTTCAAAAGGCATCTAATTTCTAAAATTGGCTAGATTTTCTGCTTGCACTAACAATTACAATATTATCAATTTTTTAATCAAGACGATCACATCATAAATCTATCAGTCACATATTGAAATAGTTTCTTTGTAGCTTCATGGTACTAATCCATGCCAGCATTGTCTTCGCTTTAATGCTACAAGATACTAAATTAATTCTGGAAAATAAACACTGGAGATTTTTACAACACTCGAATTCCCAAGAAAATCTCATAAGCAGTGGAACAAAGATATTAATTTTCAACTACGACTTGAACATACTTTAGATCAACTTTCACCAACAAGAGTGCAGTTCTGAAGTGTGGTTTATATTAACAATATAAATGAACTAAAAATCAACATAGTTTTGGAGACTGAGGTATTTTGTCAGCAAGTACATTTACAAACTGGAAGTTTACTAAATCTGACTGTAAACTGAAAAGCTTGTTAAAAGCATCAAAAACTCTGTCCTTTTTAAGCACAAACAACTTGGTGGATTTGAAGCAACTGCAGTAAGTGAACACAATACCTTGAAGACCTTTAGGTAGCTCCATGGATTTTATTATTTGTTCACTGACATCCGATGCGCTGAGGCCTTGTAGCCTCTTCTCCCAGAAAAGCTAAAAAAGAGAAAACAAGATTGCTGATTAGAATTTAAAAAAAAAACAAACAAAAAGTCAGCTCATGGAAATAAACAGCATTCATGATCAAACCAGCATCAGAACAATGGAAGACATACAGTGCCTAGCAGCTTACAAAACAATCAACCGAACAGTCACATAAGCTACCAGAAAGGTAGCATCCTATCTGGTGATGGACTTTTAGTCATCAGGAACATGCTGGTACGGAATTATGCCGTGTGTGTTGAGACACTGCAGGCAGCTCTGCACGCTGGAGCAGTCCAGCTGCACCGCCACTAACGCCAAGCAGCAGCTACGCCACTCCAGACCTGTGCCGGCTTGATGACCTGGCCCTGTCCGACGCTGTACAGATCTCTTGACTTATCTGGAAATAGAACCAAATCTTTTCACTTTTGGGAAGACACATGAGCTAAATTCATTCACTTTACTTTCCATCGCTTCATTGATTAGCTGGGAACATGTTTCTATTTTTCACAGAAACCTGTTGCTTGACCTAACTGATTTTTGTTTAACGATACAGATTCTCCTACTCACTCCTATCTTACTGGTCTGAAGATCCATCCTGGAGTTTTGGGCTGGAGTTTAGCCACACCTATTCTTTAAAATGGGCCTTTTCTATTTAGCAAGATAGTGATGAAAGCTAGTCAGAGAGTTGATTTCCATTCCATAGGAAGCTACATTTAACAAATAATCTTAATAAGGAGGTAAGCAAGAAGGCAGCTATGCAATTTCCTGTGGAAAGGACATAGATTTTTCTACAGAATATGGGGAAGGGTAAAAAAGAGATCTATTTCTCTTCATGCCTCCGAAACCGGAGACAAAAAAAACAGACAAGCATTTATTCTCATTTCTAGGAAATTCTTTGTTGCAGCTGGGTACCCAAAAGCCGCAGTTTAAGATAGGCCTTTCGAATGTCACATTATGTTCTAAAACTGGAAGTTAAACAACTAGAGCATCCCCTTTCATATTCTGTGGAACCTGTATTGCTAGTCACACTGCATCATAACTAAAGCACTGTACATCAGTGATTCTTATTCAGAAAAAAACACTTTTTCAGTTACAGAGAAAGTAACAGCAAAGAAAAAAGCAACAAAGAATATCTACCTCAGCACTAACAGAATCCTACTGACTGAAAATAAAACACATAGTTATGCTAAGAACAATGCAATTCTCTCCACAACATGTCTTTACAGCTTTATAAATCAGTAGGTTGAATGATACCTGTGTTGCCTGAGAGATTACTACTTATTTAGGCGCTCTTCTCCGGATAATAGGACACGTTTGTCAGCAAGTTAAGATCTAAGTAGCTTAGAAAACCCACACAAGATCAACTAAGCTCTTCAACTTCTTTGCAAACTCTGACTACATTTCGCATGTTCTTGACATCTCCATGATTTGACAGCTTTTTGAAAATACCTGTTGCCACTTGTGTCTCATTCTACTAGAACCATTTAAACTCCAAATGGTTCCTGTAAACTGACTCCTCGCTCTCAACTAGTCTTCACTTTCAACATTCTAACCCAGGTTTGAGCTACATTGTTAGCTGAGTATCAGGGCACCTCTTTTATCTTGTTAGATGTCAAACATTTAGTACCTCCAGTCATTCACTCCTGCTGTTTACCACTATTGGTAAGCCCCCACCCCAAGAAAGCACTCTAGATGGCTTGTAACAGTCCTTACAGCTCTGTGGACGAAGTTGCAGTGCCTTAAAGCTGTCTAGAACGCTAAAGAAATCCTTCATTACGAAGGCAAAACCAGCAACTCACTAGCCAAACTCTGAAAGGAATATTAGGATTCAGAAAAAATGAAGTCAAAGTAAAATCCTATCAATTCAGTATTTCATCACTAGGTTAGCTTCCCATCTTGATAAGGTCTCTACAAAGCTTAGTCATGTTTTTCACTGTTTAAAGAATTCACCATTCATTCCCCTTTCCCCCTCCATTTCACTGACTTTTAGAGATAAACAAAAGGCCCAGGAACTCCAAATCCAAGCTATGTTTTTGTATGCTACATGTAAACATAAGACACAGTCTCTGTTTATTCAGGATAAAATTAATTGGTCTACAGCAGCAAATACATCGCCAAATACAATCAAATATCACCGGATTTTGACTCTTCGGTTCCCTACTCAAATCAACCCAGTACACATCACAGAGGGAATGCGGAATCAGAACCGTTCGGTTATAGAGGGTGTATAGGAAGGCAAATGCCTATGTGGGAGAGAGAAGTGCTTGAAGGACAACCAACACATATGAAAGCTTAGAAGATTTGGAAAGTGTAGTGCAATCTTGATTGGCTGGAGCTTCCAACCCCAGGATTCACTCAGCTCTTTAAGCACTGATTTTGAATGCAGGGAAAAAGTCTATACAACCATCAACACCTCAGCTGACTTTGGGGTCAATGTCAGGTAGAAAAAAAGTACTTGGCACTTAGACACACCTGTTAAACAAGACTGAAGCAAAGCATATTCCTAGCACAAAGCTTCCAGCACCATTACATATAATTATTTGCAAACTACACTGATTGTGCTCCAATCTTCATCTCCCCAGACCTCCACTGAGACTGCAAGCGTCACCTTTACTACTTTTTTGCTGATAAATGAAACACGTCCTAGAGTTTTATTATGAATTTTCTTCTTCAACCCTTTATGGGTTCTTACCAGTCCCCTCTGAACCCCTGTATCTTCTTCTGGATTTTTCTGAAGATTCTGAGCTGGACCAGACCTGGACAAGTATTTCCCTAACAGCTGCACCAGGAATAGCTATTAAGGGGCAGAGAGAAAGGGAAGGAAGCTGCTAATACAAATTCAGAAAAAGCTTTTCTGTTACTCCACTTACATGATGAAGACGCAACTATTCCACAGCAACAGAAGTAGGCATTCAAGCCACTGAAAAAGATCATGTAAGTCTCGATGCATAGAATATGTGTTTCTGAGGTTACAGCCCTAAAAATAGTTTACATTATTTAACTTGCAACTCTCTGATCATTAGTGAGGCAGGGAATAGAAAAAGAAAAAATAAAGCTCAGGCTCACAGGCTTTGTGCCCCACTAAGCAGAGAAGTAAGCACCTGAATTAGGAGCAATTCATAAAAATCCCATCTAGTTTAACAGCTAGCATCAGCATCCATAGACCACAGCCCTGGCAGATGCCCCCTTGGCATTCCTCTCCTGCCCAAAGCCACCCAGACTTCATAAAACAAGCAACAGTTCCTCACACAGCGCAAGCATCTGCAGATACAGCCGCTCAGTCCCAATAAATGGCTGCCAGCAACAGAGGCCACCTTCTGCATCATAACCTTACATCATCTCACAATTAGAGGTCTCCTTGCAAATGGAGTGAGCTATCCAGACTCTGGGTTTTTCTCAGCTTGAGTACTCTGGAGGGTACCGCAACCCCTGAAGCACAGGGCAGGCTGATACGGTCCCATCTTCCTTCCTCCTGCTGAGAATGCACCAGTACAGCCAGAAAAGCAAGACTCGTGCCTCCAGGAAAGAAGCATTAGCAACCATGAGACCCTGTTATTCAGTAATGAGAAGTCTTATGGGACCAGGATAGGATGGAATGAGAAAAGAAACAGATTTCAAGATTCATCATTGATACGATGTGCTTTTTCATTAGTGATGCAAAATGAATAATTATTCTGAGGATTCATCAGTCAGTTCATCCTGTTGGAGGATGAAAAATGGCTCAAATTCAGTTTTGCTTGAAGTAGTGGTTAGGGAACACACACTGAAAAGAGCCTAAACCCAGGTCCTTCATTTACCAATGTTTGAGTGTTCTAGGTTCAGAAAGAGCCAGCAGACAAGTGCTCCATTTCCTAGGAAAATAATTGATATGCATTATGTCAAAAGTGACCTCTTATGCAATAACCTCCTGCTGAGCAAGAAATGTATACCTTATCACTCAAACTTACTATCCTAAGGGCAACCCTGGTTTTTTCCTGTGACAGAAGAGGCAGCATGGGAATGCAATGCCAAGGTCCCCGGGGTGCAGCAGAATTTCCACTTCCTTGTTGTTCTGAAACTCTGTAACAGCAGAGCTGTACTACAGCTGTGCTTCTGCAATTCTTTGTTTGGAGAATTATAAAATATTGCTTCCTCCATAATTGTTTCTTGTCCAAGAAAAGCTATTTGTGACTAATGGTGAACTATAATCTAACCCGTAATCTCTGTAAAAACGCAATCTCCTAAGAAACTATTATTTCTCATTCAGAAAACAAAGAAATTATAGATTAGCCTCTCAATTGCAAGAACCACCAAATACAAACATATTATGAGCTGCTCCTTTTCCTTAGATAAATAAAAGTCTATTTGCAGTTGCTCAAGCAATGGAAGCCTACAGGAAATTTTTGCTAGAAAGCAATCCATTCCAATTCTATTATTTTTAAAAGCAAAGCACATATGTTCTAGCATTCAAACATTCTTGGAGGGTGACTGATTTATACATAGGCCAATCAATCAAGAACCTCAAATTTCATCTGCCATTTGCTGTTTACAGAGTATTGAAAATACTGTAGATGTCAACAGAATGATGTACGTGACTGGACACACAGAAGAAAGGACAATGACTCTGATGTTGGTGAGTTCAGAGATTTGTTTACCAAGGTAGTTTCTTCTACTTAGACAGCTGCATATACCTGCTCTTAACTTGCAGCAGCAGTCAGAAAAGGCTACCATCTAATTTAGATGTATGATGGACACATCAAGTTTAACAGCACAGTCACAACTCCCGGTAGCTGCCTTGGCATCTTCCCAGCTCTCAGGAGCCGCATTTATTTCCATGCTGCTTGCAGATGCATTATAACCTGGTATGCAAGCTGATTAAAAGTTAGTCATTTCTACACAAAATACAGTCAACATGTCTGGACTGTACTGCAGACACAGACAGCCTACAGTTTTGTTATGTTTTAAACTGTGTTTTAAAGGCTAAGTGAGACCAGAATGCACACAGTTACCATTTGGGAAACTGCTCAACTGATTGACATTGCAGGCATTAAATGAGGAAATATGATTAAAGAGAGGTCTTTTCAAAGTCTCCATGGGCGAATTTAAAAGGAATGAGAATTTCTCCAGAAACTGGAAAACTTCCTTCCTCTTTTATAACCAGTTGCTAAGCTCTACTGCACCCATAATTGCCAATCAAAATTTCAGTGTTCCTTTAGTTGCCTGGGAGAGAGAGATGAAACTTAACAATCTTGCTGGGGTTCTTCCATCCTTCTTTTTGATAATTCTAATAGATACTAACCAAGAAGCTGAAGTTTTCCAACCTTATCTAATTTTAGATTCCAATCCTTTAAGCTGTTCCACAGGAAATAAAATCACATCTATTTGACAAAATATAAAGTGCTAAGAGCTAAATATCTCTTTCTTATTAAGAAGTGTTCACAAGACGACATATATAAAATGACATCCTGTAATTTTTCTTGTAAATTAGGCTTTTTAGGCTGCATATATATCGCCCAAAAATTACTATGGTCAGATTTAGTTTGTCATATATAATCCAATTCAATAATCCATTACAATACAATCCACTGCAAACATATATGACACTAAGTATAAAAGAGACTTTCGAATCAATTTTAAAGAGTACTTCTGGCCTAGAGATAGACAATGTTACAAGTAAATACATCAGGTTTATCCCAAGCGGCTTTTAAAAAGTAAATACCCTCAGATTTATCCTAAGGTGTTTTTTAAAAGTGGTTATCTGCCACAGAACTAGAGGAATCAGATCACATAATACTAACTGACTAACTCACCCAATTTTCTCAAAATGAGCTTTGAAGAGAAGGATGGCCTTCTTTTAAATACTTGAGGTACGGTCGTGGAATATTTTTAGAAAAAAAAAAAACCCATTTTTTAGTTCCTTCTTTATCAGGAAGATACTGAGGTCAACATTTTGTGAATTCAGGGTTATGATTACCACTTACATAAACATCAGTTTTACCAGTATGGTATCAAATATCCCTATGACCACGATCAGCAGTATACAACAGAATTAACTAATGATCAGTGAGTCCTCAGGAGTCAAAGCTCTCTCAGAGTAATACCTCAGGTGCCATACTTTTGGGGCGCAGGGGTAAGTGAGTGAGCTTCATATTTACCCTGAAAAAGGTCAATTAGCGTGTAACAGTGAGAACGAAGAAGCTCTAACACATGAAGAAGAGAAGTGCTCTATACAGGACATAGACATGGACCTGTTGGAGACACCAAGTAAGTGTAGGTACAAAGGGCAGTGATCCATAAGAAAGAAGTTTGATTTGCAGCACCATTCTGTTTGATCCAGTTCAGTACAGAACACGTGACAGGCAAGTAACTCCAGTTTAAATGATTACATAAAAGATTTACTGCCTATAATAGCTTCAAATAGTTACAGGACTTCCTCTGCTTCACATTCACTCTTCTCATAGAGGAATACTCAAATCCAGATGCACAAGCGGAGCATTAATGTACCCTCAAGTACTGCTACATCTAGTGGCCTTTTTGCTAAATAGGAAGGAGGCAGAAAACAATGTGATTTGAAGACAGTACTCAACACCCCCTATGAGGAAGATGACAGATATAGTTGCACGATTTTTTCATTTATTAACTCCAGTTTCAATTTCAGCAATGCTAATCTGGCTTTTTAAAATCCAAACCACTTGTTTAAAATTCATCAAGAATGTATCATATCTTATCAAAACTTACTAGGTCTAACAGTGGAGAGGAGGCTAAAAGAAGGAGGAGTGGTCGTTTTTTTTCCTTTCCTTGCAGGGCCCACTAGCAATCTTTCAGGATTCCTTTTCTTACACTGGTTTATCAGTGGACTCTGCGGGGGAGAAAACCCCAAACACACAGAAATAGTAAGAAAACCAATCTTAAGTAAGTTTATGGAGAGTCACAATATTTTGAGCAGGCTGATGCTTCAAAGAGAGACTTTAAAGCACTTTGAAGAAAACTTCAACTGAGGGTATTAGATTTGCTATTTAGGAACTTACAGATACTCCTATCATTTGATTAGCTATGAAGAATTTGAGTAGTCTCCATGGATTGACTGGTACTGGTATTTGAACAAAAGCCACTTAGAGGAAGAAGACCGATAGTTAAGAGGAGAAAAATCTAGTAAGTAGGAGAAGACCCTTCAGAGCATGCATGCATACACACACAGCTCATGTTCTGCCACTACCTACTTCCAGGATTCTCCAGAACATTTTCATTTTTTCTTGGGTAAAGTTCTCCACTCTGATAATGAGTAACCTATAAAAATTTTAACGATGGCTTTGAAAGCTTCAAGAAGCTGTCCTGCAGAGGTCTTGCTTGAAAAAGGCTTAGACAACCTCATGACATTTCTTGTGTGCAACCAACTAGCAAGCTGAATATATGGAACCAGCAGCTGCCACAAAGATCTGTTGCTTTAATTGACAGATTTACCTATACAAAGATCATAGGCAACCTGCTATTAGTTTATCTTACTAAGAGCCACCACAGGACTTACTGCTTAAAGAAGATCTGCTGCCAAATGTCTTCTCTGCTAATACCAATAAGCATGTCTTCTCACTCTCAGGTCATGAAAAAAGTGACTGACTGCCAAAGGAGCTACAGTATTCATTTATGTTGATCTCTACATAAGGAGGTGGGCCAAAGAGAATTTTCAGGGAATTCTGGTTAGACTGTCTTTTGAAAAGGGAGCTACAATAGAAATAAGCGGATAAAGTTTTCAGAGATGGATATCTAGAACTACAGAAGCAAGAAACCCTTAAAAGATTTGGGCTAAGGATTGAAGAAACAGGAGCAATGACACCAGAAGTGGTAACTGAATAAGCTTTATATACAAACAGGCAGCACAGTCAGTGTTTCAGCATTCACTTGAATATCCAATACTGATATATTTACAGTCTATGTACAGGAAAGTTTGCACACCTGAGTATGAGAGAAGGCGAAGACAGTGATACATGTAGGGATTATTTATGTAAGGAAAATATAGGCTTTATCTGGAGGAGAAGAGAATTCAAATACATCTGCAAGGCTGCAATTGTCCAACAGTTGTACCTCAAGTGACAGGTGCTCCATATGGTGCAGGCTTTATTAAGAATAAAGTTGTCCAGCAACTTCAGTCCTCACCCTGGCTTCTCTAATTTATCTCAACAGATCACATCAAGAAAAGAATAATTTCTTTTTGAAAACCAAGCAAAGATTGTACCTATTAATATTTATAGTACAGCTAGAGAGTAAAACATTGGAATGAGCTGCATTCTATGTTCAAACAAGATGTGCATGTGTGTGAAGGACACACACACGATCAATGACTGGAGTTCCTCCACACTTTTAGTTACTAATACCAAGGAAATACTGATAATTGTATGATGGAAATCTGTGTGTAAAGAAACCAGATCACTGGAAATTGTTTATGAAAGCTGTCGATTTGCTTAAGATTCTGCAGTAACTGACAGCATACTACCTACATTAAATTGCTTGGTTACAGATTTTTTAATGAAAATTTTACTGAAAAGTCACTCAAATTTTATATAAAAACAACTGTAACAATCTGCTCTCTCCCTTCCCTAAGTCTCTCACCTATGTCAGTCATCACTACTCAGAACGATGACAAACCAGAAAACAGCTCAAGGCAGCATTCTAGCTCGGAGAAAAGCAAGAGTAAGACACACCAAGATTTGCTTTGCTAGTAGATATATAAGATTAACTATTCCACATACAATGCAAACAGAGCTAGCATTTCTTCCAAATGAAGTGTGTCAATACAGAGTAAGAATAGTGTTTCAAGTGTCCTCTTCCAAAGACGCACTGTTGCAAGCAAGGAGAAAGGAGTTTGACTGAAAAGAATGCTGACACAGTGATCAGCAGACGATGATTTCTTGAAGATTTTGCTATAGCTTAATCCGTTAGAACCTATCTTAAGGAGGGAAAGATTTAACTTGGGTAGATTTGAAAATAGTCTATTCTGCAAATCTTTACTGGATAGTAATTTTCAAGAGACAAGGAATGAATTCCTGAAGATTTCAGTCACCATGTGTTTGAAGAAAAGATTCTGGAAGAAAGAAAACAGGGAGGAAATAGGCAAGCATGAAAGGGTTTGGAATCCATCAAGATATGAATTGCCAGGCATCCATTTCTCTTTGCCACAAAGGTGCCATAACTTTCATATGCTTTGGTGATTATTACTGGTTCAGCAGACATGACCAAAAAGAAATTCCTGACACACAAAGTGTAGTAGTTCAAAAGGAAAACCCGAAGGATGTGAAGAGAATCAATAGACACATGCAATTATGCATCTTTTAGATCTGAATGTGATACACTTACATGGCCCCTGTTGAACTTCATGGGACCAACAGTGAGGTTAGCTGAAGCCTTCAAATCTTGCTAAAAGACATCTCAACAAGATGATCCAATACGGCTCGATATTTCTTCTTTTTCTTTCTCACCTGAATTTAGAGGATGCAGAGTCTAAATTCCTTATGTTATTTCTTACAAGAACAGCATTCAAGGTGTTTGAAAGTGCAATATTAGAGACAGCTTGAGTTTCAAAGGAAATGTTGTTAAAAGTTAGTGACATACGAAGAGTACAAAAATTTGAACATGCCTCTGCATTTTCTTCTCATCCTGCACTCCTAAATAGAATAAGGTATTTCAATTTGATAGTAGTAATGCTATGACTCAAAAAGTACAAGTCAGACTTAAAAACAATACCTCAATCCAATATATACCACATTATCTAGCCAATCATTTGTTCATTAACTAGATTTCCATTTCTTCTCAGCTCCCTCCTCTCCATAAAAAACAAAACCAAAAAAGCATTGTGTGAACAGGTGATCTGTCACTGATATAAAGAAAAGCAGCTAAAGGAGAACTTGGTAAGATGACTTTATGTTACTGTGGTTTGTATTTATTATAGTATTATAGTGAAAAAGAGGGATTTAAAATACAATTTTTTATTGATTTTCCAAAAAGTTCTTCTATATAAAAGATATTACTTCTTGATACCCGTGTATTTTACAAAAACTTCTGTTAAGAAGCTGAACATGATTTTGTATTTGAGTCCAATTGTGACAGTACAGCATATATCTGAATTTCAAAAGGAATATGGTAAACAAATATGAATGAAAGTTTGCATTAAGAAAAATTAATCTCCATATGAACTGACTGTTATTTCTGTATTTTTGTTACATTATACGTATTGCACACATTTCTATAACTAACCTTCAAGATAGGAATTTTCATCTGTAATTGAAGCACAGCTGAAAACAAGCACATTTTCAACTTGTTTCAACTTCATGAGCAGTAATAATGGAAACAGACTAATTCTTACCTGTCGTGGCTGCTCTGTCACTCGCTGTGGATCAGATCTTACTTTGTTACTAGGATGATTGGTAACTTTGGTGACAGGTTGCTTGAAAATTGATGCAGTTTGTCTGATCGGTAAAGTTGTATTTAAGTCTGGTTTTCCCTGTTTAAAAAAAAAAAAAAAGTGAATTAACAAAAATTATACATAACAATTACAAAAACTAATGTTGGATTCACCCTCTTCTACTGATGTGCAAAAAGAAGGACATGTCTCTGGAGTTAAAGATTTTCCTTAAATGCTGTACTTAACTAGGCTTTGCAGTCATCCATTTTAAAGTAAAAAAAAGTAACACTTAACTGGTTCCACACATTTTCTCGTTCTCTGGAAGAATCAAAATTGCTTGCAAGTCCATCTTTTCTTTTGTTAAAATACATATGTTAATTGTTCGAGTGACTTACATTCTGAAAAGAGATAGCTTCACCATCAGATGTTAAAATGAAATCTCTAAAACTTCATGAAAATATGTTTGTAGCCAACAGTTTATAGAGTCCAAAGTCTTAAAGGACAGCAACTTCCTACATAACTTGGTCACAAATTTCCTCAGCAATTCCTGCATCAAACAATTCTTAATTAAGTGCAGCAATTTTTTCTGGAATGAAATTAAAACTGTATCAACTTTAAAAAGTCTTTTGGCAAAGGTAGTTTTTATCAGGTTTGTGGACTGATGATTCCCAGGCATCAGGTATCACTTTACCAGTAATACCTTGTCACACATCAAACCCTTCAGCCCTTGGAGATACTAGTGTCTCTAGTATCTCTAGAACCCCTCTCCGCAGCAACAACCCCAGAAGTATTTAGGGTGGGGGAATGGACTTCTCCCACAACCCCCAAGACCAATGAAGAAATAAAAAGATATATTATCACCTGCACACCATTCCAGCGTCTCTAAATCTGTCTCTCTATCCAAAAGCAGACTGCCAGTTTGAAGTGCTGTGCCAACAGAAGAGCACCTTACAGCTTTTTGTTGATAATCCCATTACCTCCAAGTCCTGAAGACATACTTCCAGTCTTTTTGACTCTCGCATTTTGTTTGGTATTTTTCTTAACGACTGAAATAATTCCCTTTTCTTCCCCAAGGTTACAAAGGTGTGACTGAGAAGACATATGACTATATCCACACAAGAAAGACACTGAAAATAAATATCCCATAATACATATTTTCCCAATGAACGTGTATCAAAAAGCATGTTCTCTATTTTGCAGAACAGCACTAAGCACTTCAACACATTTATAGCCATACATAGTTTCTGACAAAGAAAAATGGTTAAGTTTTTGCTTTTTAAAACTTTATTACCACTCATTCAAAAGGATGAAAAATAAGTTCTTACATAACATTTCAGATCTCAGAAGTTTTATAATTGGCTGTGAGATCATAACTCAAAAGTTACACAATTCACCCAAGGATCATGTTAAAAGAGTTTTTCATTAGGATTTACTCAGACTCCTGATTTTGTGACAAAAAGCAATCTCTTGGGCTTAGAAATGGGAATTAAATCTCAATCTTAAAATCCTCCATATTTAGATTATACAATTTGGACTACACAACTTCATAAAAGAGTCTATGTTAAGAATCAGTGAGCACATGCCTGTTTAAAATCTTTCGTTCCTAAGCTGAACACTCTGGAATTTCAGATGATGGAAGTTAGAATACTGACTATAGATATTCTGTAATGATCTGTATAAAAATGAAATTAAAAATATGGCAAGAGGCTTAGGCTTATTAAGCAATAAGCCTTCTCTTCACTGCATCCATCTCAGATTAAATTCTTATTTTAAAAGTTTGTATCCCTCTTTCAGAGCTTTGCTCGAGCAATCTGACAGGGTAGTTCCTCCATCATCAGAGTGTCTTGTACTTTAGCATACCTCTGTTACTGCAACGTAGATGGCTGATGAGAAAGGGAACGTGAAGTCATTCTTCCTATACGTGTACAGTGCCTGATCTATAAACTAGCAATAAAGAGAATATCATCTCTGTGCTCCACAGAAAGTAATCTTCATTATGAGACCGTTCTACAGGCAAGCCACTTAATCCCAAAATACATCCTTACACACTGCAATGGTTATTACATTGGCTGCTCCTATCCTACTATTTGATTCATCTGTTGGGTGCGGGGAGAGGCAAGGGAGGACCCACTTTCTATAGCCTCCCCAGGATGACACGGCACTTTTAGATCCTTCCTGGTAGAAAAAAAGAGGAATTCCTCCATGTAATTCTAAGGAATGTAATTGATAGGACGGAACTACAGAATAACACTTCAAATTTATCTAGGCATCTCAACATAACCTAAATGAAGGGATAGCTTAAAAATTTCAGACCTCAATTTTTCAAGCAGATGGCAAAGAAGGTGATTTATACATATTATTAGCTATTCAGCAGTACGACTCAATTCATACACTCACACATTATAAGTTACCGCTGTAGCATATTGGGAATCCTTGCTTAATACTCATAAGAGCCAAAGCAGTTTTCCAGACCAACAGAAGAAATATGCTAGAACATACACATGAATTCTGAAAGAGTTCTAGAAATCTGTTCTTTTCAATGGAAGTGATTCTGAGCACAGGTCTCTAGTCCTAACACTCCTTTAAATATACTTTGTTATTTTATAGGTCCCCTTTCTTCATCATTTCCAGGTAGCAGTTAACTCATTATAATAAGGTTAAACCCACAAATTCCAATGGAAGTTTCCCGCAGAAATTCAGGCACCTATCATTTCTGGTTTATAAACTTACAGCCCAAAACTAACCAGGCTCCACGTCCTGCAATGTTATTGCTTCCAGATGGGAAAAGCAGCACATCTCCATCCCTAACACACAGTTGATCCTTGTCTAACTGGGACCACGGTTTCCATGGCCAGAGCAAATGGCAACAGAGCACGAGTACTTCTGCCTGATTACACTTAATAGTTTTAACCAAAGAGAAATTATTGTTCAATTAGCATGGAAGTCGTAAGACCTTTTTATCCAAAGCAACAGTGAGAATCTAAGCTTATAAATAAATCTAGGTATCATTCTTCTCCTAATGTTTTACCAGGTAGTCCCACTCCACTAGAAAAATACTTTCAGATACTTTGGCCGTTGCTTTTAACACGTGCTTTGCATGATGGATACTGGTTATGGGCTCTATTTTTTTTTTTCCCTACTGATGATGACAATAGTAGGTCTAATGTTAAGATTTTTGTATACATTTTCATATACAATTAAAGCATCTCTGATGAGCACAGAATCACCAACCAGAGCTAGACAGTAATCACATGTACTTACATTTGCACAAGTATTTTGACAATGAACTTTCCTAACCCCACAGAACTTAATTCACACCAGAACCTCGATAGACCTTGCCTATCCTACAAGCTTTGAATTCCTTGATCTTGTGACATGAAGTTCAAAGTAGTATTTGATGCTTTGAAGTCCATGCCCCCAGGGTATTTTGTGCACTAGCATCAGTATTAGTGGTAAAATAGCTAGTAAAACTGACAAAACCGATAATATTACACAGCCATCTGCCATATGGGGGATAAATCTGGTTTAGCAAACATTTCCAGAACAAAGGTCTTAGTTTAAAGATTATGAAAAATATGTACAGGTTCCTTTTGGCCTGTAGTGTGACTTTTAAAGAGAAGTTAAAAAATAAAGCCATTAAACTTAGAAAAATAAAAGGGGATATTTCATCAGGCAGCATGAGAAATTACAACAATTCAGCTACATTAATGATATGGCCCCCAAAATTAAAGACAAACCCTGATGAGTTATGAACTACGCAGGAAATACAGGTTCAAGGTCTAGGTGCCCCTTATACTTTTTATCAAGGCTACATACTAGAAAATGGTCATCAGGGTAAACTGTTTAAACTAAGAATAGATCAATACCTAAGTACTCTAAGTGTAATCTTACTACTTTCCTACTTTATTTCCTTTCTAATCATAGTCACATGTAGGCTTTCTGATCTCATTCTAAATAAACAGTCTCTCATTGTGGCACTCGAGTTTTGAACAACAGAAAAAAACTCTTTAGTACAGAAACTTGAAAAGCTCACCCACCCCCAGATCTTCAGATGTACGGGGAGCGGGAAAATTATCACACACTATCAGGAAGCGACTGATAGTCAAAGAAACTCTTTTTCACAACAAATCATAGGCCAGCCACATACAAGATTTATTCATGACAAAGGAAGAGCTTCCAGTACACCCGAATAGAAATAAGTTAACAAAGATCCCTACAACCAACACCTCTCCTGAAGAACAGAAAGCTCTTTTGAGCTTTCCAGATAGAAGACGCTATCTACGTATTTCAGATGGTCAGACACAGATTACTTCATTTCGGATGGCGATTAAACTCACAATGTTCAGTTTTAGGCACACCTACAAAACTTCAGCCTTCAAAACACGGAACACACTGTGGGCTTTTACATTGCTTGACTGCTATCACGAAACAAAATCTCCTCCAACTCTGGGAACTATAGCAATGTATCAGCTAGCAGAGATATCAATGTTCCCTGCTCATTTTTACTCATTAGGAGTCTTTTATGCTCCAACAACAGTTTCCAGAAGAACTTCAGTCCACTACCTTTCCAAGGACATGTATTTCCAGAAGCATCAAAGTGCCCCAGACATAAAAACGTTTTAAGAACTCAGCAATGTATTTCCAGGCCTTTCAAATCCTTTAACCTAAGAAATCACTTATAACCAGACAGCATGTTTAACCAGTAGTCTCTACGACATTTTATTTTCAATAGAAAGAATTGATAAGCATATTTTTATAAGCACAGCAGTATGCTCTATCTACTGGATTCATATTCAATCGTCTTCCTTATTTCATTGCCTCTTCAAAAGCACTTCAAATAAATAAAGTAACTCAATTTGCAAGTGCAATGTAAAAATGGTTACACAGAAAACAATGGCAAGATTAGTCCAGGCTGAAGCAAAACTCCTCCTGCAGCTCTACTATAAATAAACGTTTCAAATATATGCCTTTATTGCCAATACTGAAAGGTCAGTAAGAATGCACAATGCCAAGATTGGAGAGAAGTATCTTGCTAGAAGAATATTTCCATGTTGTTTAAACTGTTGTACATTAACATCACAAAATGAAGAGCATTCATTAGCATATGTTATCCTCAGTTCCATTTTAAGCCAGTATGGCAATCTTGACATTGAGTTCTAGTCTGCTAATGATGAGAATCTCGAAAGTTAGAAGTACGGCAAGACAGCATTTTCATTCACCAGCTGCATAAATCTCACTGCCTAGACACGTCCAAGAAAGGAGACTCGAGTATAGTTTGATACTCCTTCTTGAAACATAAGGGGAGCCAAAGAACTTAAAAACATTTGTGGTAAATTGTTTGCACAAAAACAAACAACCCATAAAATATGGGCAAGTTTGTGTATAAACTTGCCTCTGCAAGTCTGTCTTTCATGCCCCCCCCCAGCAGCACAGCTGCAAGACGGACTAGAAGACAACCACAACCAATCTCTTGAAAGTGAAGTGTCTGCGGAAGAAAATATAAACTTCAGGAGTAAGTTGAGATCTCATTTTTAACTATCACAGGAATACTGCAGAAATTCTTGAAAGCTCATGAACTACACATTCAGTCACTTAGAAATAATAAATGTTATTTACCTAAAAAAATGCACTTTTTTCTAATCTTGTATTTAACAGAGCAACTGTGAGCAACATTTAAGTAATCTAAGATCATAGGAACACAAAGTGAGCACAGACTCATCTAGATTTTATATACCAAGTTTTGTAGTTTCTGCTCATGCAAAAAGCCTAACCAAAACCTTTCCTTGGACTACCTCCAAATGTTCTATTATTTGAAAGCCTCATGTCTGTGGGTAGAAAATATTAAATAATTTGAACACATGCTTTAACTAAAAAGAAATCAGCATGAAATGTATTGCTCTTGCATTACAAACGGCAGATGACAAAAAACATCAGTGCACAAGATATAGCTATAACGTGTTAGGTACTTTCATACACTACTGTAAGTTACGAAATCCTGAAAAAAAAACCACTTTAAAAAGAAAACATTGCAGGTTGCTACAGAAATCTTTTCAAACTGTTGCATGAGGTTTCTAAAGTTTGTCCAGGAACATAGGATCTGACAGTCAGGTAAATTTACTTGTCATGTCCCTATGTGCTACATCAGTTATTTCACTTCTGTATGCTTCAGCTTTTTATCTTTTATCTACTACACACATTTTCTTTAGTATTCAAAAGGATACACTGTTGTTCAAAAAGAAATAGACAATAGGAGAACAACCGGATCAATTGAGAAAGGCCCAGTCTTAAACAGAAAAACACCTGGCCTTCTTAAGCTGTACACAGACATCCAGATTTGAACAGATAAATACATTTGCCTCAGAAAACAAGCTTCCTGGCACATATTGCACACATTAAACATGTGAACTATTTCATCTCAGAACAGGAAGATGAACATAGCAATTTGAAGCCTTGCACAGGTGAATCTCTTGGTGTCAACAGTCCTAACTTTTCCCATTTAGAAAAATATAATTCCGGTAGATGGCTAGCACTGAGATTCTTAGTCCCAAGACAGCTCCTGAATTACTCAATCTTTTTGATTCATACTTAACCTCACCATGGTATTTTCTTGGTAGTAGCAGAGCATTCCTTCCATTTATAAATTTGCGTCTCTACCACTACTAAAAATTAAACATACATGTACATCTTAGAAGCGGACTGCTTTAAGCAGAAAAGAAATTGCTAAATGAACTACAGGAAAGGAAATTCTTAGGATATCCTTAAACACAGTATTTACTAACAAACCTTATTTTGATTGAGAGAATCATTCCTTAGTCTCTGTTTGTTCTTCTGCAATTTACTGGGCATCATCTTTCCCGTTCTGAAGTCAAAACTGCTGAGATCAACAGTGTTTCCCAGGTATCTTGCCAACTGAGGCTTGCTTCTGAACTTCTTACCACTTGGACTAAAAAGAAGAAAACACTTTAGTATGTTTTGTTGTACAAGAGGATACAACCTTGACTTCTTATAAGGTTTTATACCTTGTTAAAATATCTAAAAAGTTTCCATTATCTTTATTCCATGTGGCATGTTCATTGATGCATTGATTAGTGATAGTATACCTGCCCAGTCTCTGCATATCCGCTCCCATCTGCTGCACAGTAATTTATATATCAGGCTGTTGGACGCTAGGATACACTACACCTTGGGAAGTTGGGTTAGCAGTGCAGCTAAACCAAACTCCGGTACAAGAAGTATAAACGTCAGACTGTGGCCAAGTGAGGGACCCTCTCTACACAAACGTAAAGACTGTATGCGAGGTTTAAACCGATGGCTAGCTAAGGCCAACCTAGACTCAACAGCAACCCTTCTCAGCTATCAAACAGCAAGGCGTTAAACAGATGCGCAGAACTAGGATTTGAGATGATGCGACATCTCTTAGCTATTCAGTCACTGCGACTGGTGAGCAAAGCCAGATAAGTAACTGAGCAGCAAGCAAGCAAGCAGCAAGCAAGATGATGCAGAATATGAAACAGGTCCAAAGCTGCGATTGTGTATATAGATCCCATCATAAAATTAAATCAGTTGTAGGGAAGCTATTAAATCATCTTCATTTGGAATTATGGAATTATTATAACCCCAAAGTTCCAGCTGATGTTTTTGAGTAACATCAGCAAATTTCCAGTATCCTAAGGAACTGGTATGTCCACCAATCTTTACATCACAGAGCTTTCTGTCCCCTCATCTCTACTTCATTCTCAAGCATCCAGAACACACACTGTGCACACATTGTCTCCACTAACTCCACTAAATATACATTTAATCCATACATATTTTCACCGGCCTCACCGCGGCTTCCTGTAGTTTGTGAACACCCACCAGCCTGCATGCTCCATGTACAAGTCACTGCTAATACACAGCTTACTGACAAGAAGCTATAGAGTTTGTTTCACTGTAAGGGACAACATTGCTGCCCCCAGACTTAAAAGCTCGGCAGAAAATCAAGTGTCAAGAACTGCTATATAAAACTCAGACTGCAACACCAGTTTGTGATAGCCCCTCAGTATAGACAGCCATGAAAATGGCTATATACCCATCATGTGAAGCCAACAGTCTCTTGGCTTAATGCAAACTTCTATCCAATGAAACAGGCCAACTGTCAAAATCTTGCCACTACTGAAACTCAAAAGGTTAACTGAGCTCAGAGAGTTTTTCATGCCACTTCCTTTCTTCAGAAAACCACTGAAGATTTTTGTTTTCTTCACTTTTCCAAAGTATTTTTTTTAAACCTAAAAACACCTTGAGGCAAGAACTTCCCCACAGAAGGGTATGTATTGAATTCTGGGAAAAATAGCTAATTAAGCCAAACACTTTTCAAAGTCATTTAAATTAATCCAGAAATATGGAAAGACATAATTAACAAGAGGTAAAGGGTGGGAGAAAAAGACTTCAGAAAAAGACTTGAGATCACAATCTCAAGCTAACCTCCTCAAGGATGGGTGTGGGAGGAAAAAAGAAAACCCACCACACATACAAACACACACACTCCACCACAAACTCTTTTCTATTTCTCATAAACCAAGAATTGAAGCTATGCTATAAGCCAAACTAAATACAACACCAGTTTTATTTTAGATAGTGATTAACACCCTGGCTTGTTAACAGTAGGAAAAATTCTGCACTGAAGGTCAGAGACAGAACAAGTCTTTTGTGGGGCAAGTAAGTTTGCTATTAAAATAATCTGACCCGTTGTCTGTCTTTCCTATTCAGGCACCTGCAAGAGAAGTTCGGGATAAAACCTTGTCAAGAACTGCTGGCTGTGTAGCTAAATGCCCCTGTTTCCTAACAGAGCGTAAGGGCTGAATTTACTGAATAAAGCCTCCTGTTAGGAATTGCTTTCCCAGCTTTCCTAATGAACATAAAATACTGAATGAAAAGGACAAAACAATGACTATAAGCAAACCCTGAAATGGGTGTTAATATTCTCCGTTCCAGACACTTCTTTTTTTATTAAAACCGGCATACACTTGGTCATTTTAGCCCACAGCTAAGTAGCTACTAAAAGAATATAGGAATTTGACATCCTACATCTTCTTCTATTATAACCTAATTTTGGTACCAAAGATGAAACATGCGATCTTTCATTTTTCCCATATCACCACCTTCTATATTGGTCCACAAGAAGCTAACAGACTGTCATCAAGACCGTACTTCTTTTACTAGCTTTCCTCTTCAGGTTCCTTGCAGAGAAATGCTTCACATACACCGCAAAGGAATCCAAAATTCCAGCAGTGAGCAGTTATGAGCCTAGCTTCACTTAAAATTCTTCCTGTAGAACTCTGAAAACAGATTTCACAAGTAAAAGCAAACTTTATAAATGCATCCAACATTCTTTAATTCTATTATTTACACATCTAACATTTGGGAGGGTTTTGTTTGTTTGTTTTGTTCAGCAAGCCAAAAGCAAATCAGAGCATATGATCCAATATTCTATATTAGCATCTGCATGGATCATTGGTAGGGCTGGTATTAAAGCTATCTCAATCCACAGCACAAAACCTACCATTTAAGTTAAAGGTGAAACTCTTAGCAGGGACAGACTGCAATCCATTAGCAAAATATCTAGTTTTGCCCTAATTTCAGTGTTAACAAGAACTGCATTTTTGTGCCGGGATTAAAAAATACAAATATAGAAATATACAAATTGAAAAATAATCCAAGACCAAAAAAAAGCAACTGAAAATAGGCATTTTTTAACTACAAAGTGTTTGACATTCTGTCCCATCGCTTTTGCTTCCATGTTTTCCCACAATGGTGTGAAGGATGAGACCTGTTTTATCTGTCCTTGACCTGACATGACAAGAGCAAACAAAAAAGGCAGGCAGAGAGGAATCTGTCCACTTTAGCTTTGGTTGCCACTTCAGTCAAGTACTTATTCTGGACTTTTTTAGATTTCACTTACTGCACCATTCATTCTCATCATCCTACTCCTTTTCCAGATGTCGCTGCCTCTGGTCGGCACTCAGTGACCACAGTACCTCCCTGTCTCCCCAGAAGTACGTCACTCCTTTGCAACCCACTACATTCATACTATTGTCAATGCATCTTTTCCTTCCAAGTGGTGAACCAACCATCTGCCCGCTCTGACAAAAAGCAGAAATTGTTTTTCTTAGTCCTTAAGTGCATACTTTGCTATTCCTCATTATTTTCATTCTAAATCATCCCCTTATCTTCAAAGTCATCCAATTTCTCCCCATTTTTTTCTGATCCTCACTTGTTCTGATGATGTCCTAGGTATGAAACCTGCTCATGATGCACAGCACACACCACTTGTGCGTCCAAGTTATCAGCTATTAATAACTGCTTGGTTCCACGAACATCGTCCACGCAACTCCATTAGTAGCTTACTAAAACCGAGAAGCCCTCGTTTCATCATAACCTACTATTGTCTCCCTTTCACCCCGTACCTTAACCATTTTACAAAACCTGTAGTATTTTCCATTCTCCAGCTTCAATGAAATTCTAAATCTAGTGAATTCTACTGTGAAACTACATTTCATTTGATTTCATTTTCCACAAATGCCTCTATCCTTAATTGTTCTGCATTTCAGAGTTTCAAGAAATTCATATGGTATCAAAATACCAGAGAAAATACATGCCCTGTAAGCCTTCTGGTTCAGCATCATTAGCAGGCAAACTAAACACCCACTGACCTTCCATTCAGTTTTTCAAATGCCGTCCAGACTTGTCATTTGATATGTCATGTCAGACCTTCCCACTATTCTAAGAGGGAGATGAATATGTGAGCTGGAAGGATTTGAATAAACTCAAAACTTTATTTCCACCCCACTTGTATTAGTTTTCACATATATTCATTTGTTCACTTCCAGTCCTGTAGTTGTTTCCATTTTCTACTCTGAAAGTGAAGTTGTCAAACTACTAAAGCAACGCCTTGATTTCTGAATCATTCCCAGATTATCTTCAATCTCTAACCTGCTCCTGCTGCAAAGCTTTCTCTTACCTGCAGAGAAAGCTCCATGAGGTAAAAGTCAAATAAAAAGCCTATTTGCAGAGGCTTTATTTGAACATCTATTAAATAATTAGTAGGCACTAATGGAAAAGAGTAAGATTATAGAATGTAAGCAAACCAGTATATCTGCATAAAAGCCTGCACATCTTGGTTGAAACTAAGAAACAGCATGCTGGTTTTTTTTTTTCTTCCCCTAAAGGTCTTAAAACCAAGTTTAAGTTCAAATTTAGTTTTGAGTAGAAAAGAAAAGTGGAAAGAGAGGTACGAAGCTTTCTTCTCTCTGAGAAGGTACTCTGGATGATACTCTAGAGACCCCTTAGAAGTCAAACTGAAAGGGACATTGAAGAAAGCTCAGACTTTGAAGTCACACGCTGCCGAAGATTCTTAAAATGCATTGCTCCGAGTTCACGTACTCTAAAATTTCAACTGCTACAAGAGTCAGAAGCATGGACAACTCCATTATTTTGTGGAAACTTTACACAGATATGGGAGAAACCAGTAAAATTTGCCCTCATCTACATGTTCTGGACATTCATTAATTTTACACTGACTTCTTTCATGCAACAAGAAGCAAGTGAAAGCGTTCTTTCAGGGTGCTGTGACATAGCAGAGCCTCTGGTCTGCAATTTACTAAATTGCAGCGTGACCCAACATTGAGACAATTTAGAATTGCAAGATCAATGTGGGATTACACAGGAATCTTTCCACATAGAATTTCAACAATAGACTGTTGTAAAACTGTTATTTTTATAAACAATAACTAAAAAAGTTATAAATATTTAGTCTTACCTAAAGACAGCTAAATTTCTATAGCTTCTTTAAAAATTTGTTAACTTCAATTAGAAGTTTCTGGCTTTTTTTTCCAAAAAGAAATGTTATATTTAGTTCTACCATAGTTGACATGCATATCAGTACTTAAATTTTATCCTGTCAAATTAAAAAACATACTTTTTTGACATAACCAATTAACAAAAACCAGCACACCTCAAAAGAGGTGACGTGCAACAACATCTAAAAACTATTATTTCAATGACATTATCAAGGCTCAAATCATTTTATGCAAGATTAAATGAAGAACACAAGCCTTCACCTCCAGCTATATGCTTGTGCAAATTCACATATTACACAAATTGAAGTTCTTAGTGGGCTTAAGGTGATCATGTTATAGAACGAGCTTGCAAGGAACTTTATTTAAAAAGACAGTTTTCAGATGTTTCCTGTGAAGCAGTAGAGCAACCTAATTAACATGCAAGGAAATTACGCTGAATTGTATCTTACAGCAAAGCCTACGTGATACTAGCCTACCTGGCCCCCTCCCCAGCTCAAAATGCACCACAAGTTTACAGGCAAGACAGTAGCGTGGCTTATTAAAACATTAATCTTGTTGCAGACATTTTTGGGTTTTGTTGCTTTCAAAAAAATTTTGGCAAACTTTTTTTTTTTTTTTGAGCTTTTGCTTGCTGGCCCTCCCCATCAAACAGATTTTGGAGGAAATTTCAACCACAGCAAGCTTGATGCTCCAACAGCAGATGATCACATTGAAGACATGCTGTCTTCTCCAAGTTTAAAATGTCTTGCTTTTCAAAGCAGCTCTAGCTTCACAGTTTTGCAGCAGTGGCTAACATGATAAGAAACTGAAGAAAGAGAAGGTCGAATATCATGGCTATCATAACCACAATTCATTCCCTCAGTTTAGTATTTACACCCTCTACTACAGCACTGCAGGGTCAGTCTAAGCAGATCAGCCACGCCACCAATCCCAAGGCAGCCCACAGTTGCACAGGTCCTGTTTTCTCAGGATCCCATCTGGTAGGCTGTAAATCTGACCTAGAGCCACACATCAATGAAGAGGAAGAAAAACGCTGAACACTTTTGAAAAGGCAATTCAGATTAAAGACATCTTAATTTGGCTACCTAACAGAGGTTGAGCAAGGCACAGTATTTCTACCAGTCACTCCCCTCCACAGGTTGGGAATGAAGGCCAGGAAAGTAAGGAGATTGAAAATATAGCCGAGCATTTCACAGTGTAATAGTTAATAAGACCACAGAAATCCTGCAGTAAAATTAGTTGTTTGATCCTATGTTCAAGGGCACCTAATATTGGGCAGCTGCCAACTAAAGCCTCCTAGGTAGCTGACATCCAAGGGAACATGACAGATTTGTTCACCACGATATAAAAAATGCTCTGCGATTGTTGGAGATAACTTTCCTCAAAGATTTGTTTGCAAATACTCAAACACACACTATAAAGACGTTCAAAGATTCAGTAAAGAAGTCCCTACATAAATGGCATAACATAATACATATCATGCCTTCAAAGTAGTTCAGCATTTGGTATCTAATTTCACTTGCAACAAAAATATATATTTTTTTACACAATGGTACATATAGTTTATACCACCACACTGAATCACCAACAGCAATTGACACCAATAAACAGTAAAGGGTTAATTTCTAGATTTTTATTTAATTTTCTATTTATGGAAATATTTTGGATTCATTTATTATATTATTACATTTCTATGTTTCCTAAACAACCTGATGAGCTCCTTTGCTTGGACCAAGGACTGATGCGTTGTGCCCTCATAAAAAGAAGTCAGAGCTACCCCTATGACTTCGTAATAACCATTGTTATCATTCAGTACAAGGATGAATTCACCCTCTAAAGAAAATAAATTGATTTTGCATACTAAGATCCTACTAGCCAATGTGGTTCAACCAGCATTCCCCATGCCGCTCCGAACTTAAGTAGGGGAGATTGTTACGATGCATTTTCAGAGATGGGGCAAGTAACTGAGCCATGGAAATACAAAACACCACCTGTTCGACTTTTTTTTTTTTACATTCTCCTTCCAACAGGCAAAGCAAAAGGCTACTAAAACATTTAAATCAAAATCTAAATATGATCAAAGAAAGCCTACACAAGAAACCTTAAAGTTGGGCTGACTTTGGCCTTGTGTTGGTTTTCATTTAAGTTTAGAAAAGCAGTACAGCTATGAGCAGAGAAGGAGAAACGATGCAGACTTTCAGACGAGATTAGAAGAACTAGACGGCCACTGAGAATTCTCCTCAATGAAGGTCAGCCCCTAAAGTGGGTGCACTGCAGAAAAAAAGATGGAATAGGAGCAGCACTAAGAAATTAGCAAGCAGCTAACGGCAACAATTTTTTTCTTGCACAGAAGGTGAAGTACATTCTCAAAATTTAGACCTCACTATTAGGACTTGTTCTACACTCTAATTACATTTGGAAACAAGAAGCCAATAAGCCTATGTATAATATAAGCAGAGTTGAGCATCGCTCAGGAAGTCATGACTTGCTCACTTTTAAAGACAAAGGTAAAGGTCTCAGAAAAAAAACAAGGCAAAACCAAAGCACAGAATTAAGCTAATCCTACTGTCACTGGAAACTCTCCCGCATTTTTCTTACTGTCAAACCACAAAACAAACTTCAAAGGGATGTCTGTTTGCCCCATGGGTACACCTATACTGGAATAGCTTTTGTAGTTAAACTTAACAGTCTATTAGAATCCACTGAAAGCAATGTCAACTACTTTGCTTTTTTAATCTTGACTAGAAAAAAAAAGTAGAGTAATTCTTGCTTGCTTTTTTCCCACGAAGAACAAATGCATCAAAACAGAATATTAACTTGCTGCTGCTGTGAAAGAAGTAACTTCATGCCAGAGTTTAAGAAACATTTTTCTACAGGTAAACGCCCTAGGGGTTATATACACTAAAGGGATTTTACTGACAAAAAGGGGTAAAGAAAACAGAAGCTGAGATACCCATGTTCAAAGTTCCCACTTTACTCAGACTTCTGCAGGACTTTGGAAGTATGACCGAGTCTTTTGGCAGGACAGCAGCACCCCCTACCTCATAGTACACTGAATAAATAATACTTAAAAAAACCCATGACGCCAATCTACTACAGTATTAGGCCTTACACAAATACGTTACTACTAGGAGAGTCACTTAAAAAATGCTCTTTGTGTCGATGCAGTTTCTCAGGTAACTTTGATCACTATAAGATAACAACAGTTACAACAAGTTGGAAATATGGTTCATACAAGCACAGCAGTGTGATTTAAAAGAAAAATCAGATGTATAGCCTTATATGTAATATCCTGTCTGCAGACAGTGAATGAATATTCTCAGACTACAATATCTGAGAGAGTGATATCTGCAGAGTGATAAAGGACTTTGTAGCAAAGACAGACAAGCCGTTCAGAAAGAGGATTTCTTACCCCTGAGGATCAACAAAAACTACCTTCCATCTCGCCTTTGCTGTAAGTTGAGTGTTCACTTTATAGTATGGACAAGACGGTCATTAAGAGAATTCCTACCTTCTTTCAGCTAGAAAAGAGCACGTATATTCCTGGAAGTTGCGACGTATCTCAAACCGATTCAAAAGAACACAGTTTTGTCTCAGCACCATGGTAATCTTCTTCTTCACTTTAATCTGTATCGTTGTCACTGTGAATATTCCTTGCTCTTGGGACAGAACATCTGTATTCACTACAATACATACTCGAGTTACCAGCCCCGCACAACAGACCTATTGCGCATACAACCCTCCAGGAAGTTACCTGATGTGTGGATTAAAGTCTGAAACAAGCATTTACTCTGAGAACGCTGTGCTAGTTTTGCATTTGTCCTACATTCAGTATAACGATTTTAAATGTGCTATTCCCTAGATCAAATAAGTTTGTATTACTAAATATAGGAATCCTCTCCTCCCTCAAACTTGGCTCCAGAAGAATTAGATTTTTCTGCATCACCATTAACAAGCATTCTGTAAGCCAAGCCAGGCCTCTGGTGTCACCTACGCAAGCCTACTATCCTCAAATCACACACACATGGAAACCTATTTCTTCTGACTGCTTGTATAAAATTAAGCAACTGGAAGTTTAAGTGAATTATTCTGAAGATGCACAAACTTGAAATGCAATGTACATTTTCATCCTTGTCCTACAGTTACCAAAAAAAGCATGGTATTGAGGTATTGCTCTTTTAAGCGGTCATGCCAAACCCTGATGATGTAGGCTTTTAGGGAGTATTAGTCTGTATAAGGCACAAAAACCAAACCCACTTTGTACCCAACTACATATTTTAACAACATAGCATTTATTAACATCTTTTTTTTTTTTTCCCCCAACAGAACTAGAGCAACACAACTCTTTTGAATGTACTTGGCCTGCTCTACTTACTGGATCAAAACAGATTTTCATTTGTTTTAAATGTAGCAGTGCTGAAATCTGCCTCATAGCTATAACAGAATGAAAAGGAAAAAAAAAACAAAAAACAAAAAAGATAAATTTCCTACGCCAGTGCTGCCTGCAGCCATAAAAACATTTTCTGTTTGTTTCACTTTGGTTGCGCAGAAGTAGTCCTGTAACCGAACAGAAGTTATTTCTCTAGACATAAATGACTACTTATTTTTCCAAACCTGTAATCTGTAGTGAAAACAACAAACTCTAAGCTATGAGTTGCCTGGTGAGTTTTTAGTTTCAATTTTGCGGTTGTTTGGCAGAAGATCTGCATCACTGCTAACCATGCTGGAAGGCGTCCTAAAATTTGAAACATTTATTCCTACCACTTTCCCACATTAAAAAGACAGAATTCTAGAGTCAGTGATGAGCAGATTACAGTCTTGCATCTTCAACAAAAATTGTGTTAAAGAGTTTCTTAACAGGGTTTTAGGCAACAACAGCAGCAAAATCTGAAGGATGACGGCTCAGTTCGTTACACAGAAGGGGCTAACCTCAAAAGCTGTGTTTTGATCTGGCATAGTATTTGTGAATTATTTCCACCACACCCCTCTTTTAATAGTTTTTTTATGATCATCGCGGAAGTCAGAAGACTCATGGATATAGGTGAAGAGGGGCAAAAACGATCCTACCAGAAACTACTAGAAGTGTTTTACTTTATCTGAGCAGCTGGTTCACACCTCCCTAAAGTGTGACATGTTAAAATAGCATAAAGCAGTCCTGAAACGAGCAAGTTTCAAAATGCAAATAAGGTAGATTGCAACATGTATTAATCTTGCAAGAGTTGTTCTTAATTACTATTATTATTTAGACCATCACAGTAAATTAAGCTTTGTCCAATCCCTTTTTGGGGTTTTCTTCTAGCCTTGAGAAATCATAAAAACGTAAACCCCGGGTTTTTAGTCAGCTAAGGTGCCTTAATGAACTTAATGAGGTTATGTATCATTCTTTTCCAAAGCAAAAACTAAAACCTGGAAATTGTAGAACTTACTGCACTTCCCCCATGTTTTCGTAGATGAATTAAGGATTTGTAATACATAAAACACTGACACCCCTATATTCTGATGGGACAAACATGTGGCTAAACTCAAGTGTTTTTCAAACAGGTCATTCTGAGCAAATAGCTGAAGTTACTTCCGCTTTCTACATTAAATATATTCCAACATAGTCAGCAGTGACTGTCTGGCTTGAGAAAAGTTTGGCATTTAATTCTGGAAAGAATAATCCTATGCAGAAAGTTCAGTTTAGCAATCAGCAGAAAACCAGGACCCATCCAGAAAACAGGATTCAGATTGTAGACTCAAGCACAATCATTCAGACAGGCTTCACGAGGCAGCGCCGCAGAAAGGAAAGGCAGATGCAGAGATAGACAGCGATGCCAGATGCTACCCAATCATCTGCCGCAATATTAGCATACGGTTGGGAGCGCAAGTCAGACAAAGGCGGTAAGACAAAAAAACAGAACTTGTCTAAAAAAGTTTTCAATCAGATTCTTTCAAAACGCTCACGAAAAAATCAACATCTAGCAATCCTTTTGTCAGATATTTAATTTTTTTTAGCAGCAACACACGATGGGTCAAATGATGCTATATTCAACAGTGACAGAAAATGACTTTTCCATTAGCTGGTATCCGGGAGGGAGCAAGCACGACCTCTCCCTCCTCCAGCCGGGCGGCAGAAAGACTGAGTCCATTCATTGCAACAAAAGGAGACTGCTAGGCCTGCTCGGAAACAGCAATGTTAGGGAGAGGTTTCAGGTGTGGTTCATCAGATGCGTATAGAGCTATAAATAGAGGTGCTGTGGGTAAGAGGTTAGCCGTGGCAGAAGACAGCTTCCTCTGCTGTGCAGCAGGCTGGACTTACAGAAGCATGGCCTAAGAGCAAGACTTCAGCATTTGTTTGATTTCTGCCTCGAGAAGAGAACTATCTTTTTCAGTTTTTGACAGCAAGCAGGAGGGTGAAACAAAATTAGGTTGCTGTTGCTTCTCTTGGTTTTACTATAACCTGTGCAGTAATAATGAGAACATCTAGCAGTGGCAAGGTTTCTTCAATTTTCACATGCTTTTAACTTCGCTAAAATTTTAACTGTTGTTACTAATGGTAAGCTTCCTAATTAATTCAGTGATGGGGGTGTCCCGACAATGACCTAACTATTTTGGTAGGGCCTCTTGGGTACAGATTATGGAAACCCTGACTTCGTTTAAATGCAGGGGGGTGTTCTCTTAAGCCTGGTCCTGCTGTACTGAAAAGCTAGGCTTGGGAGGGTTCTCATGGCCCAGCGTGCAGCAGCACTAGCGCTCCTCTCCCAAAGGAAAACCGGGCTGAGGGGCTCCTTCCAAGTCCAGCCAGCCCCGCGGCCAGCCAGCCCGGCGCTGGCAGTCGCCTGCTGCTGGCAGGGAACCACGAAGCATCGCTACAGGCAGCCGGCGGCTCCTCCCGAGCGAGGGCCACGGCCGGCGGCCCGGGGCTCCCGCACAGGCGGCAGGAGCGGCTCCGGCGGGCGCCTCTCCTCGAGGCTCCCCCCGCCGCCGGCGGGAGCCGCTGTCCTGTGCCACCGTTCCCCGCCGCCCCCGGGGCTGGGCTGCCTCCGGGCGCTGCCCGAGGAGCGACGCCCGTCCGCCCCCTCCTCTCCCGGCACCCGCGCTCTCCTCAGCGCGGCCGTCAGGGCCGCTCCCCACAACGGCCCCTGTCAGGCGGGCGGCGGCGGGAGGAGACCGGCCCCGACCACCCCGCGGCCCCTGACAGGAGGCGGCGGGCGGGGAGCGGCCTCGCCCCCCTCGGCAAGGGAGCCATGGCGGGAGGGCACCGGCCTCGCCCCCCTGACGGGCGGGCCGTGGCGGGAGGGCAACGGCCCCTGACAGGCGGGCGGCGGGAGCTGGCTGTGCCCCTCAGCCGCCCCGGGCCGGCGAGAGAGGAGCGGCGCCTCCCTGACAGGCGGGCGGCGGGAGGACAGCGGGACTCCCCGCGGCCCCTGACAGGCGAGAGGGGAGCGGGACCGACCCCCGCCGCCCCTGACGGGGGGGAGCTCGGGGAGCAGGTGGCGGTGCCGGGGTGCGGGGCCGGGGCGGGGGGGTGGGGGGACGGAGGAGCGCTGGCGCCGGTCGCTGCCCGGGCCGGCCCCGTCCCGCCGGGGGAGCGGGCTGTCACGGGCCGGGCGGCCCCGCCGGCACGTACCTGAAGTAGTAGACATCGCTCTTGCCGGCGCTGAGGCCCGACTTGCGGATCACCTCTTCCTTCTTCCAGCCCGGGGGCAGCGCGGGGCAGTCCATCCTGCCCTGCTTCTCCATGCACCGGGCGCAGGGCCCGAAGCGGCGGCGGCGGCGGCGGAGGAGGAGGAGGGACAAGCGGGGATGGGGCTTGCCCGGCGACCGGCCCCCGGCGCTCGCAACAAGAGCTGTATTGTTCCCGGACACGGCCGGGGCCGGGACCCCCTGGCGATGGCGGCCGCGGCGCGCTGCTCGGCGCCAGGAGCGCGGGCTGCGCGCGCAGCCGGCGGAGCGCTCGCCCGGCGCCCGCTTCCGCGGCCGAGCCCCGGAATCCGTGTCAGCGGCCCTCCGAGCGGGGCGCGGCGCGGCCTAGAGGGGCCAGAGCGGCCAACCCCGCCGACCATAGAGAGCGCCGTAGGCGGGGCAGAGCGGCCGCGGCGGTGCCCGCGCAGGGGCACGGGCTGCCATACCGGCATCTGCGGGCGCCTGAGGACTAGACTGCCGGAGGGAGCCGCGCCGGGGGGGCGCAGGCTCTCCGGCGGCGGAGGCTGGGGGAAACCCCAGAGCGGAACGGCGCCGGCAAGGTACTGGGGCAGGAGAAAAGCGTCCGTCGCGTCCCACTGGCCCCCCAGCGTGAGGGACAGCGACGTTTGGCGGCTGTTGGGGCCGGTTCTGGCACACGCTGCAGCATGGGAGCCCGTCGGGACCGGGACGCCAACAAACCCGCTCTACCATAAACCTGCATTCACCCATTTTCTCCTCCAAAGTGTCCATGAACAAAACACTGCCCTGGATCCCCCAGTTTATTCGTGTCCTCTAACCTCCAACCACTACTACGCCTTCCCGGCCCCGCGCCCTCCTCAGAGCCGGCCGCACTCGCGCGGGGTTCCCGCGGGGCGCCGGGGCTGGGCTCGGCGGCCTCGCAGCCTTCACGCGTCCGGCGGAGACCCCGGCCCTCACCCGCCGCGGCGCTAGGACCTGCGCGGCGCCGCCGCCGTTCCGGCCACCGCCTCCGTGGGGCGGGCGCAGGGGAAGGGAGCGGCGGGAGCGCGGCGGTCCCCGCCAGCGGCGGCGGCTGAGTTAGCCCCGGGGAGGCATGGAGCCCTTCCCGCCGCCCACGGAGCAGGACGAGGAGGACTGGACCGCTCCGCCCGCCCCGTGTGAGCGCGGGCCCCGGGCGGCGGGGCGGGGAGCAGAGCAATGGCGCCGGCCGCTGAGGGGAGCGGCGGAGCCCGCCGCGGACCGGGGCCCGCGTCCCCCCGTGACCCCGGCGGCTGCCCCACGGGTGGCCGCAGTCTCGCGTTCTTTCCTGGGCAGGGGCACACGCCGGGATGAAAAGGCAGGGGCTACGGGGGGAGGCGGGAGGCCGAACCGTGTCCCTGCCGCCCGAGGAGAGCAAACGCGAGCTTCTGGTGGGAGCCGTGAGCCTCTTCCCGGCAGCCATAACCCCGCCTTTCTCTTTAATGATTTTTGTGATCCTGCGGGTAACCGCTTTGCTGCTCCCTTTACAAGAAGAGACCTCAGCAGACGTTGAAAACAGCCCCCTGCCCCCAAGCCAGCGGGCAGAACTAGGCCAGTTTCGTTTGTACTATATCGACTTAATTGGGGTTCTTTTCAGCTTAGAGAAATAAAAGCTTTTTTTTAATTTTTTTTTTTGCTTTTTTTTTTTTTTTAATTTGGCGGGCTTATTTTCATAGCAGGGGCTGCTGTTTGTTGGGTGGTGATTTACCATCTGCATTGGCATCCCCTGGGAAAGGCAGATACCTGATAGAGCTATCTTAGCGGAGTTAAAGACAGATTATTTTACAGAAATATATTAAAAAGAAGTTTCGGTGTTCTGCTGTGAAAGGATTTTGTATCAGTAAAGCAATGTTCTAAAATAGTTCAGTGAAAAACAAATACAATTGACCCTTCGAAAACAGGAGTGTTTTGTAGTAAGCCGAGTTGCTATGGGTGACTTACACTCATAAGTAATCCTAGAATTAATGCAGTGCTAGTATAAAACTTGTAAATTTTATATTCTTCTTGTAATACCTGTTTATTAGTATGGATTAATTTTTTAAAAAATTGTTACATAACATATAAGGTGGCTAGTAATTTTTAATCTGTTCATTTACTTTCCTCGCAGCAGGCCACAGCAAGTCTGCATCAGCAAGAAGCGCAGCAAGCAGAGTGGTTGTGCACGTTGACTTGGACTGCTTTTATGCACAAGTAGAAATGATCCGTAATCCTGAATTAAGAGACAAGCCTTTAGGTATGAGTTACTTTGCTGTTAATTTGGGGATTATGTGTATTCAGGCAGAAGAAACTAAGGACATGAATAAACGAAGGACATGCCTGTGTGGTGAGATACAGGCAGGCACATCCAGAGTGAGCAAGGTGCAGTCTAGACTCCATGTAGTTGTGACTACAAGAGTAATAAATCCTTTTGAGCACAAGTACAGGCACTCGCCGACGTGTCTGAGCAGTCCTGGGGACTGAAGCTGGTTTGTAATGTACACGGGCATAGAGAGGGTTGAGCTCCATCGATGAGCCTGAGCCTTTTGACACAGTCATGCTTAAAGCCTGCTTTATGCCATCCAAAAGTTAAGAATGAATGCGAGGCAGTCAGTAGCATCTACGATCAGGGGAGAAAGTACATCATAAAATGACTGTTGCATAAAGAGCACTTTCACGGGTAAGATTGCCTGAAAAGGCCCCAAATTAAGAGCGATGTTACAATGGGAAAAATACCTGTACCGTTTTATAACGTTCTCACCATCCAGTAATCTAAATCAAGAGATCTGTCCTTCTCATAGGCTTGTAAAATAAGACTGTTGTGTTGGTTTGTTGGCTTGTTCTGTGATGTTGCATTCTGATCAAAGCACACGCTTCACAGTCTTCGTAGTGGCACGAAAGTACTGTGGTCTTCTGTGAAATACCGAGAAACCTAAACTTTAAAAAACATTTAACCTTTATTTTTAGGTGTACAACAGAAATACCTCGTAGTTACCTGTAACTACGAAGCCAGAAAACTTGGAGTGAAGAAACTGATGTCTGTCAAGGATGCTAAAGAGAAGTGTCCTCAGCTGATACTGGTTAATGGAGAAGATCTAACTCTGTACAGGGAAATGTCATACAAGGTGACAGGTACAAAATTAACAATTTTTCAGTAGAGGACAAACACTTTCTGTTAAACTCTGTGTGCACGTACAATAGCATATAACATTTTCCTGCTCTAAAAGTTCTTATTAGAATGAGCCTCATACCATGCTGATAATACTTCCAGTCATATAGTGTCAGTATTTCATAAAATAAGCTATTAGACTTGGTTGCAATCTGGGTCAGACGCTATAAATGTATCATACTGATGTTATATGGGATCTGTATGCTATGTTAGGATTACGCCCATGTAGTTCTTTAGGAACAATTTTTGTTACTTACATACCGACTGCGGTAATTTATTTCCAAATGTGAAGTGATGGGGGACAGAACACTGAAGGCTTCGAGTAGGTGAACTTGTCCAGTATCTCTTAATTAAATGATATGCCAGCATTGTCATTGATTACTGCTTTTATCATTAGCAGTGTTAGCAGTAATAACTTAAAAGTGAAAGCCCACCTAGCTGGGAACCAGATTTCCTTTGGAGAAAGTACTGCAGAGGTTAAGAACTACAATTGCAAAAAGAAACGAGGAAAGAAGGAAGAGATTTAGGGAGAAGAAAAGTAGATGATGGAGGTAGTTGTGGGATGAAGAAATACTCCTCTTCTTCACCTTTGCTAAAATAAGTGCCTTATTTTATCTGGAAGAGAACACGGTTTCTCTTTGTGCCAGCATGCTACTTGAATGCATGGGAAGTCAGCCGTGGATTGATGCAGACATGAAAACCTCAGAGTATTAGTTGTGTGGGTATTATCCTTGGGTATCTTTTCCTCCTAGAGTTGTTGGGGGAATTTTGTCCACTGGTGGAAAGGCTTGGGTTTGATGAAAATTTTGTGGATATCACAGAGATTGTAGAGAAAAGACTAAACCAGCTACAGCAAAGTGGATGTTCCAGAGTCTGTGTGTCTGGCCATGTGTACAACCACCAAGGTGAGGTAAACATTCTTCATGTCAAAAAATAGAGTAAATATTTGTGAAGTTCAGTACAAAGTATCTGACTGCTTCTAAGTATTGCCCAGAGATGAACAGGTGGAAACTTGTATTGCGCTGTGCTTGGTTTCTGTATTTGAGAGCACATGTATCACAACTGTTAATCAGTGTTCTAATTAGATGGTACAAAAAATAAATCTGTGTGGTAGATAATTGTACATGTACAATGATTTGGGAGAACAGATTTTCCGTGTCCTTTTTTTTTTTTCTTTAAAGTAGTTTTACTGTAGTAAGACATAGAACTTTGTTTGAGCTTGAATGTTATTGTCATTTGGCAAAATTAAATGAGTTGTTTAGTTTTTGAATGAATGAAAAACAAAAAATGGAGTAAATTTTTGCTACAGCCATTAGGTCAGGAGACTTACTGAGACTGAAGTAGCTAACTGACCTGCTTCGTACATCGTCGAATGTGAATCCAATATACCCAAACTCATTTCATGCACTAGGAAGGAAAGCAGTTGGTTTTTTTTCCTGGACTTTGAGTTATCGCAATAGCTTTGAAATGGTTTGGAGAGGAGGGAAATGCCTGAATAGTCCTTTTCCCCTCGTGTGACATTTGCATGTGCGTAATAATTAGGCTTAGGTGCAAGGCAGCCCTCTAAATTAAAGATTTGTAAATCTCTACTTTGGTTACAGTGGTCCAAGAATCCGTGCTACTTAACACTTTTCTTGGACATCTATTAATATATTTTACATTTAAAATACTCCCTAAACATTATGCTTCCTGGACAGTATGCCCCTGGCTTTAGACAGTAGCAGTCTCCCTTTTACCAGTGTTCTTGGGAGACAGGAGTGAGGTTAAACTTGGATACAGAAGCCATGGCAATACCACTTGACCCGCGAGACCATACTTTCTTGTACTGCTTTAATACAATGTAAAAAATACCTAAATCTTCCTAGAGAGTTAGCTAACTAGGTGACTGTCTACATACTGAACACTTTCTTTTTCTTTGCAGCTATCAATTTGCACAATACAACGCACATACGGCTAGTTATTGGATCTCAGGTTGCAGAAGAGTTCAGGGAAGCCATACATGCAAGACTGGGCCTCACAGGGTGTGCAGGCGTGGCCTCTAACAAATTACTGTCTAAACTAGTATCTGGCACCTTTAAACCAAATCAGCAGACAGTGCTTCTGCCTGAAAGCTGTCAAGATCTAATACGCAGCCTTGATCGCATCCAAAAAGTGCCTGGTAAGCGTGGTACTATGAACATAGATGGAAAGCATATTGACAACTCTTAAGATGATAAGAAAAAATACTGCAAAAATTATAGCTGAAATAATTTTAAAACCTAGTCCTCACAAGCAGGCAAGGAGGAGTGTGGAGGTGTATGTTTGAGGTGCTTTCTTTTTTTCATAAGCTGCATGAGTTTTGCTTAGCAGAAGGAATGAAAGGACTTCGGTTTTCTTAATTTTCCATCGTGACATTAATGTGTTGCAGCATTTTACAAGATACATTCAAAAATACTAAAATCTCAGCTTATTTTTATTAAAGCCCAAACATTGTGGTTGATACTAAGTTTTTTAAAAAGTTTGTATTTAATTTGCTGACTGGAAACCTACTAACAGTTATTAAAACAGTCTATTGGAGCCTAATAGAATACTTTGAGGAAGTACTTTTCCTAATTATTCTACACTGACACTGTGCTGTTGGCCAGGAAGCATTGAGGCAGGCTACAGACACAGGCAGACCTCTGCTTTGTCCCACTATGGCTTTTCTAATGGCAGATTCTAAAACTCAAATGGAAACTCGCCAAAAATGTTGCTGAAAAGACTGCATTGCAGTAGTGAAAGTAGCTGGCAGTACTATGTGGGTGGGCATTTCATATATATATAGATTTATATATATTTTTTCGCTTTCTGTGTATTTTTAATACGTTTTGTTTAGGCATTGGCTACAAAACTACCAAACGTCTTGAAACGCTGGGTGTTAGGAACGTGTGTGATCTCCAAGCCTTTCCGTCTGCTGTGTTAGAGAAGGAACTAGGTCTTTCTATCGCTCAGCGTATCCAAAAACTCAGCTACGGAGAAGATGACTCCCCTGTGACTCCATCAGGCCCTCCTCAGGTACAAGTATTGTTCTGAAGTACTTTATAAAGAGAAAAAAAATTGCTTTTAGTTTTATACAGCTTTGCCAGACTAACCAGTATTATGCATTTTTGTATGTATTCCCTAGTACAACTCAAATTAATGTATAATTCTCCTGAAAAACAGTTGAGCTCTGAGTGTCAAAGATACCTTGGAGTTAATTCTACACACTTAATTGTGATACTTTTTTTCCTCTTCAGAATTCTGGAGTAAATATAAAAGTCAAAGTCCTAATGTGGGGTGGTTTTTTTTTCAGTCCTTTAGTGATGAAGATTCCTTTAAAAAATGTTCATCAGAAGTAGAAGTTAAAGAGAAAATTGAAGAACTGCTTCCTAACCTATTAGACAGGTGACTGTCTTCAGTAGCTCTTTTTGATGACTGAAATTGTAACCTGAAGGGACTTGGAGCATATGTTAGGTTTGTCTCATACTCTACATTTCTTCTCTCGGCAGAATGCATTTATAGGGACATTGTCTGCCTCTCCAACTTCCCCTTTTTTCTCAGTTCATGGATTGTCCTGCTGTATTGCTCCCCTTGTGCCCCCAGGCTGGCTGCCAGTCCTTCCATTCCTATGCAACTTCTGATAAAGATCTTCACATATTCCACCTGCTGATCCTTCTCTGTTGCTTTGGTTGTGCATCATAGTATTTAGTGCATCTTCACTAATCTCTGTGAAGGACCCTAGGTTTTCTTTCTCTTTCCATAAGTGACTTTCTCTACTTTCAGACCCTTGCTGCTCACCATTTCTGCATGTCTGCTAGTCCACAGCTTATTCTTCTGTCAGTCTGAAAGAACATTTTCATTTCTTCCTCTGTCCCTTGTGCTGTGAATCCAGGCAGTATCCCAGCCCAAGATACTTGACAAGAACACCAGCATAGCAGGAGGATGCATTTACTCATGTCTTGGCTGGTGTGACTTTCCTATCTTCCCATTCCATCCTGTGACTCTATTTAAAACAAATTAATAAAAAGGGCTAATATTCTAGCAGCACTGAACTTTGTTTCCTGTTCTGCCATGCTTCAATTTCTTCTGATTTTTTGAAACCCTCTTTGCAACAGTCCTGAATAGCCTTTGTGTCCCCCATTAGTTCTTGATTTTTATTTTTTTTGTCTCTAAATATTGTAATATTCTTTGCATGCCTCTCCAAGCCTTAAAATAATCTACAAGTCCTAAAGGTTTTCTGTGTCCACTTCTATGCAAGTCACACAAAAGATATATCCATTTTAGTTATATTAATATTGTGGGCAAGCAGCCTTTTATCTGTACCTCAGCCATTACTCGGTATTCACAACATCGGAAGTGAGGCTGTTTGTCCTATCTAGTTTACAACAAGCGGAATTGAGAAATTTTTTGCAGGGAAAAATCCCCCCCATGCCTTTTGGAGGGAGAAAGAAACAATTACATACTTTGTTTCTTACCCTTCATCCAAAAGGCAGCTAACCTTTTGCTGCTAAAGTGGGGATGTTTCCTCGAAAAGCAGAAAGAAAAGCTGAGGATTATACAGGGTATAACTGCAAAAACTAGACTACCCTCAGTGTATTAAATATTGAAAGGTGGCAGTATTGCAGACTGGCTCACTTAATTTTCACATTCACTCCAACTGAAGACTCTCAGAGTCAGGATCCACATTGTATTGAACTTCTAACTGATGGGTCATTAAGGGAACCAGCTGGGACCCAAAGTTCCCCCTGTAATCAGTGGAGTAAAGCCAGAAGTTGGGAGAGACCTGTAATGCTTAATTTAAGTGATTTTGTAACCTAGATGCTGTGACAGTTTCCACAGACCCTCTGAAAAATACTCATCATAATGCTTATTGCTTTGTGCACCTTAATGTTCCATAGAATATACAAAGATGGAAGACAACCACACACAGTAAGACTGACCATACGCCAGTTCTCCACAACCGATAAATGGTTTAATCGTGAAAGTCGTCAGTGTCCTATTCCACCTCATCTCATTCAGAAATTTGGAAGAGGTAAACTTAGAATTTTTGAAAGGATCAACTTTGTGCTGCTATCACCTAACTTTCTGTAAAATCCCATTACTTAATTTCAGAATAGTATTCCCTACATTTGGAAACATTTCCATTACTTGTAGTGGATGTATCTTGATGAGATAGGCTAAAAACATAGAACTTCACTGTAGGAATAACTTCTATGTTACTACCATGTTTTAACCCAGTCTGTCTGGATTCCTGGCAGTAAACTTCTTGGTGGGGTGGGGAAGGGTGACTGGGGGCTGCTTCCCAGATTAATAATCTGCTTTGCTAATAATTTGCTAACAGAAACTATTAGGGATTTGAATGACGTTCTCAATTTTATTATGTACTAAAATGTCTTTTTGATGTACCCCTGAAAATTAATAACACAAAGGCTCTCATCCTTCTCGGACTTAAGCTTTCCAACCAGCAATTGCAATTCATTTGACGTTTCATTCATTGACACGTCATTCTTGGGGTGAAGAAATAAATCTGAATGACTGTTGTATCAGCACACAGAATCACTGTTCCCTGGGTTCAATTCTGAATTACTTGTAGTCCTAGAGAAAGCTTGAAGTCTGTGTAAGCTTATCCCTTCAAAATTGCTACGGGACTTCTACATTGGAGGAGACTTAACAATTACTGTCAGCTCATAGAGTCACGCAAACTCCAATAAACCATGTTGTTATTACAAATGTTGGGGTCATGTTATATGCCTCCATGGCCCTGTAAAGGCCCTATTTGGTAGAATTAGATCATCTTTTATATCTGTTCAGCTTGGCTTGTATTCTGTAATTCTTCTTTTCTAACCAAAGTACATACTATAAAGTAACCTTCACAGGTGTGAAATTAAGCATTTTTACTGGAGCGGGGGGGGAAAAAAAAAAAGTGTTATTCAGTTCAAGACATACCTGACAGGGCAGAGCGAACATCTTAGCAACTATATTCAGAGGTTATTTTGGAAGCCTTCAGCAGTGTTTAGAGTTTAATACTTCAGGAATTCATGTTTTGAGATGAATAAAGGTTTCCTTAGTGTATATGGATGGAGTTATAAATATTCTCATATTGCTAAGAATAGGATTGTATTTTCAACTTCTTAGATTACGACTGGTCTCTTATTTTACATGCAAAATACTGAAAGTTCAGAATGCAAAGTTAGAAGTCTGCCTTTGTACTTTGCTATTTAAATTAATCTTACTCAGTCAGTTACTTTTGATTACATACATCACTTTTTTCCCAACCTGTCTTCTTTTAGAAAGCAGTAACATTATATCCCCGTTGGTTGATATACTAATGAAACTCTTTCGGAAGATGATAAATGTAGATCTACCATTTCATCTTACGCTTTTGAGTGTCTGTTTCTCCAACCTCAAAGATCTTCCTAGCAGCAAGAAAGGATCAATTGGTTTCTATCTAAAGCAGATGTCACCACCATCAGGCTCTGGTAAACGTGTCTGGGTAAGGTGAAAGATACTGAAAACTATCTACAGATAAGAAAGTTCTGAGATGTTTCTGTCTTTGTTATATAGATTTAAACCTTAACCGCTTTGGAACTTTTAGGATCACGAGTTTTATTCACCTGGTAAAAATGAAGATTTATTTGCAGTCTTCTGAGCAGGTGTTAACTTGTTTGCTTTCTTTCATTAGATAGACGGCTTACAAGAGGTTTAATGCTATCCTGAATGGGACAACCAGCTAGGTTATCAAGTCTCTTAACTGAAGAGAACAGATTTCACTAAGGGAGAAATCCAAACTTAGGTATTCTAAAAAAGTAATTGCCAAATTTGGCTGTTCATTCCAGTAAGGTCTGCCCTTTATTTAGCGTTTGTGAAACAACAGGCCACTTACTTACTCAGATATTGTCATACTGAAGCATCTCTTACCTTTAAGGAGCTTTTATTAAGATACTTTCACAGTGATGATTTACCTTCCTATGCATTCTTAAATCTCCCTGTTCAGACAAGAAATTAATCAATTCTGTATTGGCCACTAGTAAGAGCTTCTGCTCTAGTGAGCTTCTAATTCCTGCTCAGAATTGAACAAATCTCCTACTTCCCAACTGCATATGCTAGACAGTATAGGAGCTGTCTGTTGAAATGCTGCTAAGTATTTCCACAATACGTTTTCAGTACATAATACAAAAACACTAACTTCAAAGTTATGTTGTGTAATAGAATTTACTGTTTCTGTCTTGACATAGCAATTTTGCATATTGATAAGTCTGTTTCTCAACTGCTCAGGAGTATGATGGATTACATCATACTGTGTACTCTAAACCTCCACAGAGTTTTAAAACAACGAAATGTAACTTCAAGGTCTTTGCTACTTTAAAATAAGAAAAGGATTCCTACATGTATGTACTTTTTTTAAGGTCTGTGTTTGAAAATAAGATTTTAAAAAACTACTACAGATCATTAGGAAGAAAAAAAAGTACTGTCTGTTAAGGAGTAATTTGAAGAACTTGCTGTTAGTAAAATAGAGCTTGGTCACTGGTAGATTACACAGAACATACTTAATGCTTTTACGTACGTTTTTTGCCACAGGCAGTGGAAGATGTCTCACAAGGTGAGCGAAGTGCTTATTGGAACCAGGACTGCAATAGAACTGGAACTACAAAAACTAGGAAATGTTCAGAGGAAAAGCAAAGCAATACAAAAAAAGCAGGAATATCCGACTTCCCCATTCATTTGTCCTCTGCTGCCTTTGACCAGGAAGTCTTCAGGGAACTTCCAGAAGATATTAAAAAAGAAATTATTTCTGAAAAAACAGAAGTGATCCCTATTGAGACTGTTTTGGGTCAGTCATCAGTATGTTCTGCAGAAGAGGTACACAGCACTTCCCCAAATTCTAAGGGACTAAACAGTGATACACACGCTGCAGGGTGCAGTATACATCTCGCATCAGCTCACAAAGCTGCAGCTGTTCTGGCAGACAGCTCCAGGGCCAGTTGTTCTTACGAGTATCCTAGAAGTGCACTGACAAGCAGCAGTATGGAAGAACAACCTACTGACTCTCTGAACTTCAGAGGGAGAGCTTGGTCATCTCTGGAAGCTGGAGCCAGTCAAGCTGTTCTGCATGTCCCTGTCTTGGATAAAGATAAGCAGGCCTTCGAAACAACTTCTGAGGATAAAGCTTACAGTAGGCAAGCAGGAATTGTATTTCCTCCAAATGTTGACACAAAGACTTTTTATGAACTACCTGAAGATGTGCAAAAAGAACTACTAGCTGAATGGAAGAATCGGGAACCTGTGTCCAAAACTTCTATGGATAAACCCCCTGAAAAGCCTAAAACAAATAAAGGAAGAAGGAATACGGCACCATCTTTATCACAGTCTAACAGTTTGCTAAGATATTTTAAACCACAGTGAAACATTTTTTGTAATACTGACGCTGTAAGAATCAGCACTTGAAGGCACTTTAGTTATGAAAAGTTTACTGTAAATTGTAAAGATGTGAATATTGAAAATATATTTTGACAACTTTTGACATAAAACCTGCTGGTGACTCTGCTTAAGTAGTAATTGGTCTGTCTTATTTTTCTTTCTTATAAATTGACATTTATATGATCAATCTTCAGTTGTCCTAAAAATATTATAGCATACAAATATATTTTAGTATTTGCTATTAATACCTTAACACCCTGACTAGGGTGAAAGAATTTTTACTTTAATTTTAATTGAGTTATACTATGTATGCAGTTAATTGTTTCTAACCACTTGGGAGGGGATTGAGCAGAGAAGGGGAAAGCCATTTTCACGCTATTCTTTAATTTGCACCACTGTTTGTTATTTGTAATGGAAATCGCTATTCACATGGCTATCACTATTTCTTGCAGTTAACTCCTAACTGGAGGTACTAGAAATACTAAAGGGCAATGGGAAACATTACTTCCAAATGAATATCACCAGCTTTGTCTGGAAATTAATCAGCATATAAAAATTGTTTAGGTTTGGCACTCAGGATTCAGAGAATGACAAAAAACTCTGTGTAGAAAGAGCAGCTTTTAATGAAATGCTACATACAAATTCATTAGGCTTTTCTTCAAATATTTAATTCTAAAACAGTGAAATAGTTGCTAATTACATTTGCACTCATAGTTAATAAACATGTTTGAAGTCTCTAGTATAACAAGATGTTTGCTTGTTTCAGTCAAGAGTACATAATGGAGGTAAGAATTTATCAGTCTCTTTAAAGCTATGGAAAAATATGACTACTGTATTTTAACATTACTATAATTTATATCGCCAGATTTTCACGTGTGTGTATATATATATATAGTCTCTGCGTATAAAGTGCAAAAAATACTACAAAAGATCACCTGATGACATTGAAAGCGACATCCTGTACTTTGATTTCAGTGTAAATTCTTGCATCATTCCCAAGAATAGAGAAAACCAGCATTCACCATTTTAACAGTTAGTAACACCTTTATACATTTCCACATAAACCACTATTAAAATAAACTTCATCATCTACTTTTAATTTTAAATTTTAAAGATGCATGTGGCTTAAGTGCTTATTATTTTCCACTTACATTTAATTAATGGTCTTTCAAGCCTTTCAGTCCAGCTCTTGTGTCAGTGATTAAGTTTATGAGAGTAGTAGGTAATGCTGTCTCCACTACAGAACCTGGAAGCATTCCTCCTAGTTCGGGCTGAATAAATACAACTAGCTTGGAATGCTCTGGATTCCTGTGATGCAAAGGAGTAAAATCCTTCAGTTAACACTTGTTACTCTTGCTATGAAACTTACTGAGATGTTGACAATTCATCTCTGTTGAAATTACTAATAAGGAAAAGCAGATGTATAAAAGTTTCAATTGTTTCAAAAGATAGCCCAAGTCACAAAACTGATCTGCACAAAACTCTAAGGTTTCCCCAGAATAAAACTGTCTAAATAAAAAAAAAAAAAAAAAAAAAAGCTGTGTCATTTAGTAAATGTTAAGCTTTGTATGGAGAAGAAAACTGAGTAAGCAAAGATGCTAATGTTAGGGGGCTTTAAATACTTACTCAGGTAAAGGTGAACACACATATCCACAGGGATTGTTATAGCCTCGGACACAAGAGGGAGTTGGAGGGCAGTTGGAGTATTCCACACTAATAGCTGTAAGTCACCATACAGAAAAAGCAACATCAAATTAATTATGTTTATGTATGCCAATCATATGTCTCTAAAAATACCTTTTTAAAAACAAACTACACCAACTAGGACAGTACAAAATCTTGCAATATGGTTACTAATGTGTTTAGTAATTCCATTCTGTACACCAAACACCTAAAGGACATCAAATATTTGTGCATGTAATTCAACAAATGTAAAAGTTTCTATAGAAGTTTGGGCAGGTATACCCAAAAGTATTATCCTTGAGACATGATTACACATACCTAAGTGTTGAGGTGTGGCTTAGTTCTGGACAGAGAAGTTAGTTTGTCAGCAGATGTCATTAATTAGTAAAAGGCAATTGCAGAGAAGATGAGGTAACTGCTGCATACATGCACAGTAGTAGTTGGGAGAGGTGGTTTTGTTTAGTTATCCACTACTTTTGCATAATAGAAGTACTGTAAGAGTATGGCTTGAAAAAAACTGATAGGTCAGTAAAGTTCCAAGATGAAAAATGCTGTTCTCTGCCATGTACCAAGATCCACACAAAGGAAAAAGATGAGCACAGAAATGAAGAGGCAGTGAGAGATTCTCCTGGCTGGCCATATAGTTGTAATATTAATCATTTTCTGTTTCATGTAAGTTTACAAAGCCAGAGGATCAAATATGGAACAAATTAACAAGTTTGCTTTGAAAATAGCACATTAGGCAAGTAGCATTTGGTAAGGAAGCCATCTAAGTACAGGAAAGTGTTATTAAATAAACACTGAATTTATAGAGTAAAATAATGAATTCTAGCTTCCTCATACTGCTACATTTTTTTCAATTTTTCAAATAGAGGCGTAATAGGAGACTAAACACCACAGTACTTCAGTTGAAAATCTATTTTGATAGTTTCAGTATTTAAAAAAACAACAAACCAGCTTTGTTTTGGGGATAAATGGGAAGGGACTGTTAACATCAGTAAGAACACACATGGAGCAAGATACTCTATACTGTGATTAGGCTGCAGAACTTATTCTACAGCCATTCACTTTACGATTTCCAGAATGCAGCCAAAATATGAAAACATGCAGTAGTTACATGCAACTTACAGTTAGTTGTAAGAATATCACCAGGATATGGTTTAACATGCAGCAGGTCAACAAAATCTCTTGATGAAATCAGTCCCATGCCATAACTGTGTGTTACACTGTGGTATATACCAGTGTCCTACAAGTAAGTAAAAGTAACTTTTTAATTAGTATGCAAGCAGCTAAGTTTTATTTAATTGGCAAAGCAGCATTACATGTTGAATAATGAGAACGTGGAAAAAATGGATTCCTGTTTTCAGCATAAGATGACAGTTCTCACATATAGTTAGGGCTGAACCAACATGACAGCCATGAAACGCATCCTCCAGTAACACAGGGTAGGGATTCATTGCCTTTCCCTGTGGCCTAGATTTGAGGCAGGAGTACAGTTTCTGTGTGGAATGTGCACATGTAATATCCATGTTTAGTGGAGCTAGAATGTCTATTTGCATTAAAATACACATGCACATTGTGTTCTAGGATAAAGATGTATAATCTATCAAACTACATCAGTTCCAAAAAAAGCAAAGAAGGTATGGTTGGACGTACCACTACATCGTAACATCTGACAAACTCTTGCAGATCCAGGCAGAGACAGAGGTTCAGGGAAGACAAAAAGGGGAGGATTCCCCCCCCCAGTTTAGGGAATACTTTTATACACTTCAGTCATGTGTAATATGTTCCGAGATCTCTCTCCATCATCCATACACAGGGCCATCTCTCTCAAGTGGTTAGAATCATAGAATCACTAAGGTTGGAAAAGACCTCTAAGATCATCAAGTCCAACCGTCAACCCAACACCACCATGCCCACTAAACCATGTCCCAGAGTGCCACGTCTACGTGGTTTTTGAATGCCCCCAGTGATAGTGACTCCACCACCTCCCTGGGCGTGGTCAGCCTGTTCCAATGCCTGACCACTCTCTCAGCAAAGAAATTTTTCCCATATACAGTCTAAACCTCCCCAGCACAACTTGAGACCATTTCCTCTCATCCTATCACTGGTTACTTGGGAGAAGAGACCGGCACCCACGTCACCACAACCCCCTTTCAGGTAGTTGTAGAGAGCAACAAGGTTTCCCCTCAGTCTCCTCTTCTCCAGACTGAACAACCCCAGTTCCCTCAGATGGTCCTTGTAAGACTTGTTCTCTAGACCCCTCACCAGCTTTGTTGCCCTTCTCTGGACACGCTCCAGCAACTCAATGTCCTTCCTGTAGTGAGGAGCCCAAAACTGAACACAGGATTCAAGATGTAGCCTCACCAGTGCCGAGTACAGAGGCACGATCACCTCCCTACTCCTGCTGGCCACACTATTGCTGTTGGCCATCTTGGCCACCTGGGCACACTGCTGGCTCATGTTCAGCCGGCTGCCAACCAGCACCCCCAGGTCCTTTTCCACTGGGCAGCTCTCCAGCCACTCCTCCCCAAGCCTGTAGTGTTGTGTGAGGTTGCTGTGACCAATGTGCAGGACCCGGCACTTGGCCTTATTAAATCCCATACAATTGACCTTGGCCCAGTGATCCAGCCTGTCCAGATCCCTCTGCAGAGCTCTCCTGCCCTCCAGCAGATGAACACTCCTTGTTAGATCAAAGCCAGCTAACACAGAGCTGATAGTCTCCATAGGAATTCTGAGTTCTGGGTTTCCAGAGTGCCTGAGACAAAGTCCCAAGCAAGTGGAATTCAGAACATACAGTATTTCACAGCACTAGCACAGCATCAATTCAATCTCTACACTGCCCTTGACTTTGGTGATACTTTTGTGTAAACCATACTCACTGTGAGAGGGGAGCTTTGCCTACATTTTGTTGTCAGTGTGTCTCACCGTACTCTCAATGGAGACTTCTTGTTGTTTTCCATGGACTGAATTCTTGGCATGCTTGAGGACATTTATTTCACAATAAATATTTAACTCCTAAGGGGAGGGACACATTTCATACCCATTTCACATAAGCAGCAGGTTTAGAAGTTTTTATCAACCCAGAATGTATTTCATACTGAGAGCTGTCTTTGTCCCAGTAGAGCTATTTTTAGTCACCACAATTCATGCAGAAAGACTTAACTTAAAATCTTTGTATTAAATTATCATATTACCTGGTCAATCCTTTCCAACAGCTTGTAGGACTGTAATGCTTTGTCCCATTTGTTTCGATATTCAGGAAGATACATAAAAGGAATAATTTTACTAGGGACTTCCGTAATTATCCCTTCTCCACGGTATCTAGATTGTGCAAAAACCAGATACTGAATTCACCTTTATGAACTGGAAAAATAAGTTATACAGTAATAAGCATCTAGCAGTTGGGGATGCCAGGCTATAATGAGGTAAAGCACACGAATATGATTGCACTTGATGGATTGATTAAAATTCAAGTAGTAATAAAAATTATTATTCAGTAACTGATTCTTGAGACCATTACATTCTTGACACCACACATTTTAAATTAATTATTTGTGAGCTATTAGACAGGAACCTGCTAATTTAAATATATGCAATTCATCTATTAATTTTGTTTTTCTATATAGATATTGTCAACCCATCTGACACTGATTGCAAATCTCCCTATTTATGAACTTGCACGTTCTGGCATTTCTCCAACTTTTGCTCATAATCTTCAGCGGAGTTCAAGGGAAAGTTCACAGAGGGGAAGAGGAACCTCTCACATGGAAACAGGAAACTCCTGTCATGCTTGGAACTACTCACTAATACTGATAGTTCTCACACCTAGTTCCTGGAGAAACTGTGAATCATTACGGTCAGCACTTGCAGACAGCAACTGAATGCAAAGGTGAAGGATACTGCGTGACAGCAGATGAGCTCAAAGGAGACTACGTTTGCAAACAACTTAAGAAATCAGATTTACAGACCCTCGTGATGCACAAGTGTAAGTCAGAAAGAGCAAAGATAGCCAAGTTCAGACCCAAACACAGAGGCCCTGTAAAACCATAGATCTGTTTCTTCACTCTGCAGAAAGTCTTGTCACCAATTATTGCCTTGGAGTGAGAGCAGTGTGGGCATATGTGACTACTCCAGAAACTCACTTCTCCACTAACTACAACAGGTCCAATGGTGATAGAAAACGTTTTAATGCCTACTCAAAAACAGTGAACGTAAGCTGTGGCAGGAACAGTTAAAACCAGCATATTAATATTTGGATACACGCCTTATTTCCATAAGTCCCATGAACTTATGTTTACCAATCTCCTAAACAGCTTTTGCCTGCATCCTGCAATATCTTCTTGCCTAAGCTCAGTGTGAGGTGTTAATCAAGAGGACTTCATCTAGGCAATGCTTCTAAAAGACACAATTGCTAGAATAAAAGAAAGGGCACACTTGTGAAAAATCTCAATTTCCAGTTTTTACAGTGGATTGAGAACACTGAAAAAAGAGGAAGTAAGCCTGGTAACGACCACTTAGTGAGACCACGTAGTCTCCCTACCTTAGACAAACCGAAATACATACCTCATTGTCTTTCTTGAGCTCAGGTGACATAATTCTAAATGAAAACCTATTCAGCCTTGAAAAATCACCTTAATGCTTCCCTGAACTCTACTGAAAATATTTCACCTGACTGAAGCAAGGATCTCTATTACTTTTCACTACCAGATCCCATACTGATTTCTTTTAGCAAGTAAAGCAAACTGTTAATACTCCTGCCAATTAAAAAAGACACTGGTATTTGTCATATGCGGTTAATAAATATTCAATGTCAAACTGAAAATGGGAACAGCTATACTTTTGCTCCTAGAAACAGCTAGTATTCTTTCACAAAAGACACACTAGGGACCAGTACTGCTTGTTAATGTGACAAAGATTTGTACAAAAAGAAATGAATGAGAGATTCTGTCTCACTGTACCAAATGACAGAAAGCACGGTTATGCTTCTCCTAACTGCAGAGGACTTGCTATACATTGAATATAACTGAATATGGCTTCATGCCTGATTGCGACTAGAGTGTATCTTTTTTTCCCTCCACAGAAAAGAGTCATGCACATTCTTTTGAATTCTAAGCAACCAGACTCCCACTCCTTCATATCCACCTGTACTGAAATAAGATCTGAAATACAATAATAATGCCACATACAAAGTATGCAAACTCTTATTAAGATAACAGTACTTTTAATATATTCTAATTAATTATTACAGCTATTTTTCATTATAATACTGTAGAGTAATTATTCTGTAATACTAGTGATATAGCATTGTCTTCTGCAATTAATACCCTCTTAGCTCAAACCTTCAGAGATAATTAGAAAACCAGGCAAGACTTTTGCATTTAGAATACCACTAATCACAAACATCTCATCATACTGAGAACAAAAAAGAATCAGATGCAAATTTTCTCTACTGCTTATCTGTCTAGATTGGCATTTAATGCAATTTAATACCCATTAGGCATTGGGAAAAAAAGAAACAGAGAGAAGTTAAGGACATGTTGCAAGCATCCTCTTTTCCTCTGCTTTTGTACACTTATCTTCAGTGACTTTTTTTTCTTTCCCCTAGTTTAATGAGCTGAATCAGCTTGGTAACAATCAACTGAGTGCCACAGCCACCACAAATGAGAAGCAGGATTGCAGAACCAGGAGAGGGGTAGGGAAGAGGAGGGGAGGAATGTAAAGAGTAGAGCCAACTCTATCAGTGACAGCAAGCTGTGAGATCAACTTAGTCTGCCTTGCCTAACTCCACCCTTTGGGCCACATCTAGCTGCTTAACATCAGCACAGAATTCATTCTCAAGAGAAGGAAGGACAGATAAAGTTGCTGCTCCAGAGATTGTATGACGGTCTTATTCTCAGTACAGTTAATTCAGTTACGGGTGCCAGGAAGAAAAAGGTACAAAGGACAAATAAGGTAGAGCAAGAGCGTAAGCAAGTCTGCACACGTGAGTATCAGTCATTTCACAAGTATGAAGGGGTGAAAAGTGAAGTCCGGCTGATACGATGTATGGCTCGAATAGAATATTCCACCAGGAATAATCACTGACTTCAGGCCAAAACTGTAGCTCTGTATCTACTTATTCCGTATTAGTAAGTGTTATATAGTATTTAATTTTCATAGCACATTTGAAAATTCCTCAAGAAATCCATCTCTTGTATTCCAGCCCTATTGCTGACCCAGTGTAACTACAGTGCAAAATCTTCTCTACAGCTAACAAAACTAAACACTTTCATGAAGAACAGAACATGATTAACCTTTCCATTTCAATCTTGGGTGTCACTGTTCAAAAAAAGATGGTGTTATTCATTACAATGACAAAGTGTAAATACTTACATATTTCCTGCATACTCTTTTGAAGGCTTTGAAGAAACTGTAACATTTTTCTCAAAGTAGAAAAAGGAAAAATAAAAACTTAGCAGTTGATAAAGAGTTGTCAACTAATTTTTAAAGGAAAACAGTTTTAAACACAATGTACTTAAGTTTATAAATAATATTAACTAATATTTTCTTACTGAAACTTTTATCACTCTCCATCCTGAAGTATCTTGACTGTATGATAAAATTTTTTCTGAAACTTCATCCGTAATTTTCTTATAGTCCATTTATCTGTAAAGATTTAAAAGCAATTTGCTAGTATATGATAAAAGCATGCCTTAAAGAGCAAAAACCACAGGGCTCCTTCCTGTATTCTTCCCACAGGCTGTAGTATACAGTAACTGAGTATTTTTATCAAATTAACTTTCTATTCATCATATTCAATTTCAGAAGAAGATTATTTGAACAAAATTCTATAATTCACTTCCAGCCTGGGCTACTGAGAAGTAGCCGTTGGTGTTGATCCTGAGAATGACTTACAGCATCTAGTGAGACACACACTGTTCACTCCATACTAAATCCATCATTGCTCCACATTAAAGCTTCCCTTCCTTATACAGTTTATTGCCAGAGGTTCTGATTCTGACATGATTTGCTAAAGTCATCAGACTACTAGCCAACTTGGGTAGTTAAAACACATGAGGCTCAAACAATCAGAGAGAGATTTTTCTTGCATCAGACCTTTGTACAACAATCATTATAGGCTGAGCTACTGTGGAAACTCTTTGGCAAGTGAGAGGCCTGGCTCCAGCAACTGTGCAGCAGCAAGGTTGCAGAAGCCACTCATCCTGAACCGGCCTCCACCCAGCCCCTTCCAGCCCAACGCTGGCATCTCCTGCGTGCTGGAGCTCCCTACCTTCCCACCCATTTTTTAGGGCAAGTGTGCAGTATCTCTCAGGTAGTTCTTTCTCATAAGAATCATCAACTGTGGTTCTCAGGCCAATAGAGTTGAACACTTCAGGGCCAGCCTCTCACACAAAAGTTAACTCCATACCTAAACCTTTATGGGGCTGTCTAGTGTAACGGGTTGCACAGACTTTTGCAGAGCTACCTCAGTGACACCCTGCAGAACTCAGCTCAGTGCTCGGTTTGCGCCCCCGAAGGAGGGGCGCCCGTCTAGGGCTGTGGCAGGCACATCACACACACTCGGTCGGGCAACGAACTAGCGGCGCCTGAGGCGAGGTGGTGGGCTAGCCGGGCCCACTACCGCCCGCAGCCCCGCAGCCGGCTCGGAAAGCGCTGATCGGCGACGCCGAGCGCCGAAAACGCAGCGGAGCTAAAGGCCTGGCCGGCGGTACCCTCACCCCCACGAAGGCGGCCCTGAGGCCCTGTGAAGGGCGGCAGACAACCCACCTGGCAGCCCCCCACCTCTCCCTCCCGCGGAGGCGGCGCCCCGGGCGAAGCCGCAGACTGGCTGCCCCACCAGTGGGGACTCAAGGCAGGAGGGAGAGGAGGCAACAGCGACCACTCGTACTTACCTCAGCGGCGCGGCACGGAACGGAGAGCGCCACACCCACCCCGCCTTCCCGCCGGGCCGGCGCGGGGCTTGCCGGGAGCTGTAGTCCACGCTAGCGCCCTGCGCCGGCCGCCTGACTTCGACTACAACTCCCACAGGACCGCGCCGTCGCCACTGCGCCTGCGCGCCGCCATTTTGTAAAGGGGTGCGGTCTCTTCAAAACCACTGCGCGGCAAAGTCCGGAGGAGCGGTCGTTGTGGGGTGGGTGTGTCTGGGGCTTCTGGGTCGGGCTGGGAAGAGTCAGGGTATTGCGGAGGGGCCTGCGCTGTTTTGGGCTTTTCTTTTCTCCGCGCTTACTGTTGCTTGTGAGGGAGAGGGGGTCGGGGGCTCCTGCCGCACCTGGGTCTTCCCCGCCGGGCCGTGCGGGCCCGCTCTGCCTCTCCCGGGGGTGTTGTGTGGGGCTGAGGCCCCGGGAGATCTCTGCCAGTGGAGCTGCCCTCGGACCGGTGCTTAGCCCGTTACCTCGGCTTTCCGGGGAAAACCACTTCGGCCTTGGAAGAGCTGGTTCCCACTGTGCCTTTTTCATACAAGTCCTTATGCTGCTATTGCATGATGATTCTTGTATGCATGTGATGTTGGACATAACAAAACCATTGATCTTTGTTCCTTGTTACAGCACCTGCTTCCTTAAAAGATTTTTCAAATGGGATTTTACCTACAGGGGTGCAATGAACGGTTAGATTTCTTTTGGTGAGTTGACCACCCTGGGTACAGCATTTAGAAAAAGCCTGCACTTCCAATTCTTCTATTTACAGTTTGTGGGGTTACAAAGGTAGCTTGGGTCAGGTTGACTAAATTGTGTAGATAAGGCAATTCTAAGTGCTCCCTTGTGGCTTGTAAAATTCTTATGCTGTGTGTACCCATTCTGAGTATGTAAAAATACCTGCAAGGGTAATGGCTGCCTACTCTTGTTACATTGAGTTGTTAGTTTTTCATACTGTCTAAGCTACTTCTGGTTTTTTTTGTGCTGGTTCTGAAACCAAAAGTTACAATACTTTTGTGTGTCTTTGCTGAATTGTATGTTTGGTGACAAACATCAGCAATTCTTACATGAAAGCAGGTTCCTCTAGAACTAGCAAGGAGCTGGATTTTCTTGCTTTTATTCCACCCCCACCCCCACTAAAGTTTCAATATACAATTTCCCTATTGTTACCTTTTTTTCCCCAGAACCTTGATTTTCTGCCTTTTACTTTTCTAGTGGAGACACACATATATGACAGACTTATTTGAAAATCAGCAAGTTGAATAGCTAAATAATATTTTTTTAGGAAAATAATAAAATTACATAACAAAAGTAAAAAATGCTAGATATGTTATAATTTATGAGAAGACATTTCAGTGCTGATGATTGCTTGTGGTTTTGTTTCTTTTTCCATTTAGATTGATTAAAAAGATGAGTGAAGATTCTAACAAACCTGGATAAAAACTATGACAAGCTCAATAAAAGAAAGTGCCTGCTCTCCTGATTCAACAGTATCTTCTCTTTTAACAAGCTATAGCATTGACAGCAGTAATGTATACTCAAACAATTTGATTCACTACAAGGACAAGCTTTACACCTCTGCATCTGAGGCTTTGGAGGCTTATATTGAAGATTTTGATTTAAGTCTCACATCCTCAGAAATAAGCACTGGAAAAATCTGCATATGTCAAAGCACTCCCAAGCAAGTTAAGTCTTCAAAGCATCATGCCAAAGAAAAACATGGTATGTCTTCTGCAAATACGCCTTTTAATAAATTTTGGTGTTCGCTGTTCTTTTTCTGTTTGTTTTCTTTTGTTTGCATTGCCAATATTATTGCAACTCCTTGTCTCACAGCAGGTGTGTTTTGTTGAAGAAGATTTCCTGCACAACTGCTTGCAAGTCTTTATGGTATAGTAGGTGATGCTTGGTCGTAGCTAGCAATATTTGTCATTCTCTATAATGCTTTTTTGTAAATACTTGGTGGATTGGTGAGAATTCATGACCACGATCATAAATGCAATAATAAATTCCAGAGCATGGAATAAAGATTGTATTTTCTTTATGTGAGTATATGTAAAAGACAGCATAAATCACTGTTTAAACTTGTGTCTTGGAAAAAAAAAATCTGCTTCCAGAGCATGTAACATCAGAAGCTAATTAATTGAATGAGTTCCCTTAAACACTGCTTTGTCTTAAAGCAGAATTTGCCTTTTATCCATTGTTTTTTATGGAATGTACTTTTGGGTCTCAAGTCTAACCCAACTGGGTAATATATTTGGGTTTGAATTGGCTTTTGTAATTATTAGTTAGCTTGAAAAAAAAAAAATAATTGATTATATGAACTTTTATGAGAAGAATACCTAATTGTGCTTGAGCTAATGTAGACTGCAAATGCTTTGTCCATTGTATCTAAAATAAAAAAAGTCCCAAATACAGGCAAACTGCATACCTGAAAAAGGAGACTTGTGTGGGTTGCATTGGCATAGACAGTTATGGTTATATATTGTATTATTGAGGGCTTTTTTTTGTCACCATAGCCTATAACCTTCTAGCTTCACACCTTTCCTTTTTTCTCGTATTTTTTTTAGTTGTGTTTTTAGTTTTTGGTTTATATTTTTCTAATGCAAACTATCTTCTACCTATGTTTAATTGACTTCACAAACAAAAATAAGCATTCTGCTTATCACTAAAAATGAGAAATTGTTAAATAAAAGACATCATCCCCTCATATTTTACTAACATTACTGTGTGGAAGAAGTGTCACTACTAGGACTGAAATACTAGGGCTGTATCTGTAAAGTAGGCAATTCTGAATGTGCACCCAATAATGGACTGCAGAATGTTGATTTGTTCTCAAACATTAAAGAAAATACTCACAGCTGTAAATGTTGTGTACTATGAAAGGAGGGGTACCTTTTGACTGGTGAGGTTTTTATCAAGATTCTAACTGGAAATGGAATAATTCTTGCAAGAACTGTAATTCAGTACACACACCACCACCACCACCCCCCGCCTCCCCACCCCTCCCCGGTAAATAATATATTTCAGCTTTAAATCATTACTTCATGTTAGATCTTGCCAATGTATCCTTGTAGTATGCTTGAAGCTTAGCAATTCATGTAAAATATCTTTGTTTTTCAGCACTGGGTGATTTTAATCAACACGTAGGATTGGGTTCTCTTGCTTCACCATCTAGAAAGCAGACTGAGTGTGACCCAGACTTGATTAGCCTTGCGACGGATGATCTGTTAGCATTTCCAGCAGATGGATCACTGCCCTTTGTCCAGCACAGTCCTCTTAAATCAAGGCATAAAAGTAGTGAGTGGAACAGGCAGTCACTTAAAACATCTTTCTGCCCTTGCCAAACCTCATCACTCAATATTGAAAGCAGTTGCAGTCTCCAGGAGAAGGGAAAAGCTGTTGCTCACCAGAATCCACACAAAGACTTCAGCAAAAAGAAATGTGATGTGTATACACCTGGTAGGTACGATTCTGTCTCCTCTAAAGGAAGTTCAGGACCGTTGTATTTTGAGGAGAACTCTAACACTTTCTCTTTGAAGAATTATCCGAGGTGGCTTACCAGTCAGAAGTCTGACTTGAGTGTATCAGGGATAAGTAGTATTCCCAATTTTCACTACCCAGTCTGGCTTAAGAGTTACAACCTTTTTTATGATTCAACTAAAGAAAGTGATGGTCAAAATTTGAATATACAAGGCAAAGCTTCCTCTTCACAAACTTTTAAGATCCTGAAAAAAAGACACTCTGTAGATAAAGACAACTCTAATTTTTTTGAACAAAATGGTTGCCTGGATCTGAGAGGTGATAACAAAGTAGAAGAAAGTTGCAGCTGTGACAGTCCGGATGTGTGCTTCCCATTTGATAACTCGTTTTTGAGACACACTAAAAATCCATTCAGAGGTAACTATATTTCATATAATTTGTTTTTTAATTTTGAGGATATGTGTATAAAGACATTTTTTTAAACCAACACTTTGTAGCTATGTTAGTCCGACTGCAGTGTACAGTAGATTTATTCTCTTCCATCTTTGACAAATGACTCAAAGCATTTACTAGTAGTTGACCAAGTTAAATGGCTTTTATACTGTAAGTTTTTGTTTAGAAATCAATATTTAAGCATTCCTTTTACAGAAAAGGGTTTATTACAGTGGGATATTTAGTACCTTACTGCAAAATAATTCCATAAATATTTTAATAGACTTTTAAGCATTAAACTATATGAAGTGTAACCTTGGGGGAGAGAGATTCCTAAACATACCGTAAATGAACCTGTCAAATCGGTAAAAAATGCCATTTATTGTGCAGTCTTTTCCTCTACACAGCAGGAGATATTTGTAACCCTTATATTTAGGTACACCTAAAGTGCCTTCAGTTTATGTAAAGACTTTCTTTGGGAATCTTTCGTGTAGCTACTCCTTTGCAGCAGGTCATCACTCTTCAGGAGGAGGGGTTTCCTCCTGTGGTGAAGCACCATCTTTGTATTATGAAATATCAGCAAAATTTGCTTTGATATGAGAGATTAATGTTTCAAAGTATTAATTAGCTTCACTTATAAGTTTATTAACTTAAAAAGAAAAATATTTTTTCTTTGTTATGCAAACATAAATACCTATCTCTCCCTTTTTCTAAGAGGTTACATATAAAAACTAAGTTAAAATGTTGTTTATGTTGAGAATTCAAAGCAAAAAGGTGCCAGATATACAAATGTCTGCAAATACCTTTCTAGTGTATATGCATGATGAACTTTAAATACAGGGTTCTATCTCTTTTTCACACAGAAAACTTTACCTATCATGAACAAGCTAGGTACAAAAAAATATAAATGAGAATGTGTCTGTCATTTTGAGTGCTTGTCTCAACCTATTTTTAAATGTGAAACCTGTATGTGATTGTATATGATTTGCATGTATATGTTGCATGATTTCTCTCCTAGGGGTCTGTAAAAGCAGCTATTAGATAAACTTGTACAAAACAATAAGAAAACTAACCTAAGAACTTACAGTATTAATAAGTAATATTTAGCATCATATTGTGAGTTAATTCTATTTTTTATAGCATGAAAGCATGTTAAAAATATTAAATAATCCTGAATGCTGCATATGATACTTGTTTTACATAAGTTAGGAAAAGAAATGCTTGACTACTTCAAATGTTCTGGCTAGAACCTTGCAGATCCCATTGGGTACTGATGATTTAGATGCCATACTGCCATACCAAGATAACCAAAGGAGTTGTATTGGGTCTATACTCTCTGTAAAATATTTCCAGTGCTAATTCATCTGTAGTAATTTTCTTTGAGTATTACATAAAATGAGAAGTAATGTGGAAATAATGCCCTTGGAGAGGGTTGGAGACACTGTGTCCTTTTTTTTTAGCAGACCGGATTGAGCTACTTACCTTGAAGGCTGACAGAGGTCTAGAGACTTCAGTTGAAGATTTGTCAAATAATCTGGAAAATGGTGGCAGTCCTTCTACAACAGATATACTAGGAGCAGAAAGATCATGGGAAAATGCTCCAGGTGCTTTGTAAGTAAACATATATTTTGGACTAATTTATTTGTGAAAATGCATAATGTATTTAGTTGCTTTTGTATATAGAATACAAGTAATGGTGCTGTGGCATGTACATAAAGAAAGGATTTACTATTAGATGTCTAGCTAGTGCTAAATGTTTGGTATTTCAAGGTCAGGATATTGGTGCAGTGCTTTCCCTTTTTTGTTGACTTGAAACAAGTGCTATCAATATTACTTATTGTTGCCTTTTAATAATAGCTTTAAATATCAATGATATGTAAAAAACGTTTCAAGAGAAAAATTATTTAATGGAGCTTAAATTGACAGTTTTACTAGTTTACAATTAAGAGCTTATGAAAAACAAGTCAATGTGGGAAGTCCTTTTTTTTTTAAAAAAAAATGGTGTAGCCTTGGGAATTTTTGGAGCAATCTTGGGAGTGAAATTTCAATTGTTCAGGAACTGAAAGGTTATTTCACAGGATTAAAGAATGCTAAAAATCCATACTAGAATTTCCTACAGTTTTTAAGAAGAAGCTAGGTGTATATGGCTCTGGGTGTTTTCTCTGTTTTACCCCAGAAGATTTTGAATTATTGTTTAATTTTAGCAGTATTTAACAGGTGAGTATAAGTCTCAAACTGCAGCATTCCTGCACACGTGGTAATAGAAGTGGTATTATTCATGCTCCTGTTGAGAGAGAGGCAATAATCTAACCTCCTGCTAGCCACCAGAGTACCCACATAGGAGAACATCACTGGAAATCAAGCTTCATTAATACCTGTTTCTGTAAGACCACTAGCTTTGAATTAAAATACCTTAGGAACTGTAGAAGAATTGGAGGTCAGTAAGCAGAAGGTAACTATTTTTCTTTAGAAGGTCAATATTAATGGAGGAATACCAGGTGTAAGAAAAACACCCATGTGTAATAAATTATAGCTAAGAAGTCCTTACCTTGCCTTTTTTGTTTAGTTGATTTTTATGGCTACCCAGGTTTTGATTATACTGGCAAAACTGGAAAAAACAGTTGTATGTTTCTCTCACATATACCAAAGTGCTGACAGAACTACTCAGTGCCCCTTTGGCGTTGCAGTAATACAATATATCTGGTTTCATCACAATGACTATATGCTAAAACAATTCTTTTAGTTTATAAACCTGTTGTTATTCTCCATTGCATGTTTAATGTTGGTTTAGCAAACCACCAGTGCCTGCGTGCTGTGAGGACATGGAGAATGCTCTACCATTCCCCAAGGCAGATATCATACATAAATTCTTGGAAGACTGTTTAAATGACAAAAATAAGGTCAGTAAAATTGCAGATTTATTTTTGAGAGTGCCCAAAATATGTAAGACTGGTAAATATTAGAAGGGGGAATACCTGTAAATTGTTTTTTCTTCTTCTGTAATACATGAAGTAGAAAGTCTAACTGCAGTAGTTTAGTCATAGTTGAGCAAGATGAATTCATACAGTTATTAAATCCTATAATCTAACCCTTGGTCACAATTATGATTAAGAAAGTATCTAACTATAAAATTCTTTGCTTAGTAATAGTTTGACTTTTACACTCCATGTTTTGTTTAAATAATTTTCCTGCCTCGAGTAAAGAAAGAAATTTTTTTGTTACTGATGTATTAAAAACTACTAATTTCCTAGCCTGGTTGATGTACTGTTAGGTATGAGCCAAGCTGAAGAGGTAAGTTAAGTAATATATTTCTTGTTATTTATGCTCTGGCACTGGAACTGGATCATGGATTGAATTTACTCTTTTGATTAGTCATTATTTTATTCCCATGATTACATACTAATCACCTTCTTGGTAGTCTTAATATTGTTGAGTCTTTCATTTTGCTTATACGAACTCTCTATCTGTTTCTCAGCTAGGGAGATGAGCACTGAGCCCAGTATTCTAGCTGAAAGGCATACTATTAATTTATGTACTGGTATGTTTCCTTTACTTTCTGCCTTATTAAACGTTGAATCTTACCTGCTCTAAGATTCTGTTTTCCTATCTTGTAGTAAATACAAGACAAGTAAACACAGTCTTGTTTGTCACCTTGAGTTAATTTGCTTTCTTGATTATAGAATGAGCAGATATCATATAACTGCTAATTATATGAATTAATCTGTGTTTATCAATAAGGAAGCTTACTTGCTCTGTCAGTTATGAAGTGTTGAAACATGTTCCAGCACTGCTGTCATAGCATTACAAGGACTGACAGTCTTAATATTCTTGAATTATTTTACATAAGCCAGGGCTGAGGCCTTCCTATGTTGCTTCACGTCTTCCTAACAATGTATAGTGACTTCACTGACTATACAGTGGCATAAATTAAGATGAACCAGTGTAGCACCATAAATGTACAATTTATAATAGACCTTTAAAAAATAGGTAGAGGGAAACACTCATAGAAACTAGCCTTTAAAATGCTTCAGGGAAAAGTCAAAATTTGTTTGGTTTATTTTGTTTTATGTGCACTACAAGATCAACAAATTCTCTGGGTTTTGGTTTAGGAAAATACTTTTTCTGGATGTCATCATCACAGGCCCCTTGAAGCTTTGAAGCTAATGTTGTTTAAACTTCAAGCAATTCAGGGAAGTGTAAGCCAGAATGAAACTGCTGACCAGAAGGAAGAGTTTGAAAAAGTGAGTAATCAGTTTCCTGATGTTGTATCTTGTCAAAATCAATGTGCTGTGTACTCTTCTGAGAAGAACTGTCAGTCCTTTTATAGACTTGGTTTCCAGTCATCTGAGAAAGAGCACTGCCAGCAGATTCAATCGGGTTTGCATCAGGAGCACACGCTCAGGACTGCTGTGACCTAAATCCCCCATGTCGTGTTGCTGCTGTTGCGCACCGGAGGTTCAGCGCTACCTTACGCTGCGATCTCTCCCGTTTGCCCTGCGTGGCAGGTCAGGAAGTCGGCGGTGGCCCCCGCGGTGCTGCAAGAAAGCAGTACTTGTAAGCCAGGAGATGGCGACATTTCAGGCAGCCCTGCCCGGAGAGAGCAGCCTGTGTGCTCTCCTCTGCCACTAGCAATAGCTGTGTTGTGGGAGAAGTTGTCTTCTGGTAATATCCCCGATAATTCTAGGCTTTCAGGAGCGCCTAGCAAATTTTTAAAAAGGCAGACATTCTCAAATGTTCAATCCTTGCCTCTTTTGGCATCAGTGAGTTGGTATTTTCTGGCACTTTTGTTTCAAAATTATTTCATAGATTTTATTAGCTCTTTACCTTTTTCATAATGTTGCTTGCATACAGCTCTTAAACCCTATGTCCTACACTCAGTAGTGAATGAAATGCTCCATATATATCTGGATCGGGCAGGCTGTGGGAACATGCCGACAGGAACCTCTGGAAATTCAACAGGGGCAAATGCAAGGCCTTGCACACAGGAAGGAAGAAACCCAGCAGCAATACAGGCTGGGGACTGCCTGGCTAGGGAGCTGCTCTGTTGCAAATGTCCAAGGGATCTTGGTAGGTCCAAGATGAACATGAGCCATCTGTGTGCCCTGGCAGCAAAGGAGGAACAGCAGGGCCTGGGCTATGTGCACAAGAGCACAGTCGATGGATCAAGAGAAATGATTGTCCCTTTGTATCCCTCAGCACTTACTAGACCACATCTATAATACTGCATCCAGGTTTAGGCCCCTCACTTGAGGAAAGACATCAATAAGCTGGTGGAGGAGCACCTAGGTTATTGGAGGCTGCAGCACTTACTTATGGGCGGGAGCTGAGAGAACTTGGCCTGTTCAGGATGGAGCATTTGTTTTGCGGGACCTAGTAGAAGTTGTCCTGCACTTATAGGGAGGGTATCAAGAAGATGGAGCCAGGGTCTTCATAGTGGTACATGGTAGAAGGATGAGAAACGGGTATGAATCGAAACAGGAGGCTCACACTGGACATTGGGAGGAACTTTTGAACCCTGAAGACAGCCAAGCACTGGAACAAGTTGTTCAAGAGATCTTATGCAGTCTCCATCCTTGGAGGTTTTCAAGGTTTGACTGGATAAAGCCCTGAGCAACCAGCTGTAACCTCATAGCTGCCTTTGCTTTGAGCAGGAGCCCACATCCCGAGGTCATTCCCAACCTGAATTACTTTATGATGCTATAAAGTTATTGGCAATGCTTTCCAATGCAATGTGCTATAAAAATTCTGTGCTTTCTGTCATATTCACCTACTTTGCCTCAGTTAACTTTTTTTTTTTTAAGCTTTCTGAAAAAGCAGAGGCTGAATTAAATCTGTGTGACAGTGAGATAATTCCTCTTACTAATTCTATTCAGAAGTAAGTGACTTTCTTACTTTTCACTGTTTTCAGAAAGTGCGGAAAAGGAACAATAAATTAGCCGAGTTGTCATGTGATCTGAAAACTTTAAGAACAAGCCAGTAGTGAATAATGAAAAACATGGCATTTCATGGAGCAGAGAGATATCTAGTGAATGGACTTTAAAATAATCAGATTTGGAGAAGTTTGTAATATGGGACAAAAGATTTTCTTACTTTTTTCACTACAGTGGAGAAAAAAATTGCTAGAAAACATATTTCATTAATGAAATCACCAGCTTCCTACTGAACAGTTCTAAGTGACTAAAGAAATAATAAGTTTGAGAAGGCAGAATGGAAACAGGCTTTTATTATGTAGAACATTTGTTTCAACAAAACTCAGTGTTGCAGTACAGTTTTATACTGTAATGTAAAATTCAAATATTTTTTAATTTAAAAAAATACAGTAACTTTCAGTATTTATATGCTATGTTATGCCATAATGTTTTGCAATGTTTAACATCCTGTGTTAAATACCCATTCTGTAATAATTTTATAGAAACTGTGTGTTTGCATGAGCACCTGTGTTTGAGAAGATGTAGTTAAAATTTCAGTTCACAAAGTGTTTTATTGTTTTAAAAAAGTCTTAGTGTGTTTTATAATCTCTAAAACAGAATAAGTGGAACAGTTAGACATAGAGATGTAAACTGTGTACAGTACTATTCAAACTCTTAAGCTATTTGTAAGAAATCAACATCATTTTATATTAAATGTAAATAGTAATATATACACTGTTGTTAAAGTCTTCATTTTTCCTAATCTAGGGCTTTACACCATTTGTCACATCTGAAAAGTCTTGTTGAAGAGAACAATAACCAACAAGAGCAGACCGATGATCATGAAGAAGATAAACAAGAAGGAAAGAATAATCTGTGAAGCTGATATCTAGGAATATTTTAATACCGTGTAATTTAAATAATTTGTCAGCCTGACCACTGTTCAAAATTTTTTTGAAAGCTGAACCAGTGCATGTTCTCAAAAATAATGTTGTCGGTGTTTCTGTACATACTCGTTCTTTTCATTAACTACTTCAAAGCTTAATTGAGTATTAGTGCTTCCAGTAGGATCTAACAATATGTGACAAAAGATACAGCTTTTTAAAGAATACTTAATTAAAATAATGTGAATCTTTTCATGGAAGAATCTCTGTTTATAAAAATAAAAAAAAAAAAGCTATTTGGCCAGTTCTAGTCATCTCTTCATTACCTGGCCTGTTAGGAACAGGGAGAGCTCAAGATCATGTGTAAAGTTAAGTGTAGGATTAGCAATAATATAATTACATTATATTTTAAGTGCTGTTCTTTCTAACAGGACTTGAGTTGATGTAATTGGATGTTCCTTGTTCCCTGACCACAAACTTACCAACTATATTGTATCAAAAAGTGTCTGAAGTCTTTTTGAGTTGTCCCCCTTTCACATCCTAGTAAGGGATAAAATCCTTCAGTGGGCATAAATAGGTAGAGAAGTAATAGAAAATGTTTTTCTCAGCATAATTGAATAGAACTAACTTGTGAAAGCCACTGATAAGTACTGGAACTTGTGCAGGGGAGGGAGGAGTAGGACTTATCCCATTTGACAACACCAAGTTGAGAGACAAAGAGAAAAGCTGTAAGAAATGATCTGGGTTGTGAATTGAAGTATATTGACTGAACATTTTGAAAGAAGCCTTTTGTACCTCTTCTGAGACCTATGTAATGTCACCTAGCATTTAATACTGTCAGTAAACAGAATAGGTATGGCAATATGCCTTTCTAGTGAGCTGTTTCCTTTTAATCTGTATATTTATAGGTACACATGAGAAAGCAGGTACCTGAGCATGTACTGATTCTGAGAAATTAAATAGAAAACAAGAAAAAGTAGAAGGAAGATTAGCTATGTATTTTTCCCATCTTCCTGTTAAGAATTAGTAAGTAGAGACATAATAAATGACTTCATTTTATGACTGTCATGGCATCATGAGAACATAGGTGGATCATAACTAATATGTAATAATGTATTTCAGGCAGATTTTATTGGCCTTTCTCAAATGCTGAGAATGACCTAAAATGACCCAAAATCAGGGTACAGGCAATGAAAGTTTTTTAGAGGAGTAATTTCTTGTAGAAACTTTTATAAAGCACTGCGTTGCTGAGACATGAATGTACAAACAGACTGATACTGTGGGTATTAAGACAATACCTGTTTGCCATAGGTGATTTTATCAAAGGAATTCAGATGTGAAAGGAAAGATGAGGGTTTTTTTCTGACATCACACATGTCTGAGTGTGGATCACAATGACTTTGCTCTACTTTAGCGCTACTCTGGATGCTCTGTGTATGCTGCATGGTTTGAGCTAGTACACCTAACCTATCACAGCTCTCCTATTTCTGAAGGGGCTTGTGCCTATAGAGCTCACGGTAGAAAGGTAGATTTATTCATCCAGGTGTACAGATACTCCTTGGGGTGCTGGTAGCACAAGCAAGGTGGACTCAAAGCAAGACTTGATGCCCTGAGAGTACTTAGAGGTTATACCACATGCCCCTTGTATCCTGCTTGCAGGGGTGCATAGGACAAATGTGAAGCACCCCCTGCTCCCTTAGAACTTCTCTTGATGTTAGGGCAGAGTTTGTTTGCTATTTAGAAAGTCTTTTCCATTAATTGCCCCTCGGCAAATCGTCATACCTATCCATATTTGTGAGATTCCTCATTCTTTGGAGGGTTTTTTTATTAGCATCCAGATATTTCTTCTTTATCAATTTAATGTACTTCAGAAAATTTCAGCACAACTTTTTTTTTGTTTTTTTATGGCATGCAGAGATAGGTAACCACTAAAAGTATTGTTGACATTATTGAGTATTCATATTTACTAACTTCATATTGTTCAGGTATGAAAGGCTTTCATCATGGACAAGGTCTGCTGTGTGAGGTACTGTACCTTAGGAATATGCAAGAAATGAGTGATGCTTTCTAGCTGTGAACAATAGAATTTCAGATAAGAATAGAATAAAAGCAGCCCCAAACAAGAAAACACCATTGGTCAGTAGGTGGAGACAACTGGTTTCACATAGAAATGATTTTTTTTTTTAAAATATTATCAAGATTTTTATGGCCATTAAAGAGCATTTAAAAGAGGGATTTGATCCCTTATGTATCAACAGAAAAAAAGTAACTTTTTGGTTGTATACACTGGTCAGTTCTTGCAATTATAGCTGAAATTTAGTTTGCTTGTAAGTTAGAATAAAAAAGTTGCCACTCAAGAAAAATAACTGAATACATAAATCAAGTACTAAACAAAAGTAATTGCCATATCAAAGATGTCAGTGATGTTCTTGGCCTTGAACTTCGACCAGAGAAAAGGAATTTTATTGAACTACAGTATTGCATAGTGACAGTGGGAAAAACGAAAAGGCAGGCAGAAAGGCAGAGATAGGACTTGGAGGAAATACTAAAATAAAATTGCAGAACTAGATAAAAGGAAAGTCACCGTTTCTCGGCAAGTTACAAGAACTGTTTGCTAACGATGTACACAAGTATTTGTGATCCTATGTATTTGCATATTTAGGAAATTTTTATGAGGGCACTTCCTGAATTACAGCATATATATATCAGTAAAAGGGAGCTGAGGGAAGTAAAGGCTTTGATGAAGACAAGTATTGTGCTCTTAAATCTTGTGAAGATCCTATCTGTGGTAAGACTGTGACTTGGCATGATGGGAGGAAAATAGATGGGATTTTTGTCCCAGGGGTTTTTGCTTTTTAAAGGCTTAGTGAGAATAGTCCATTGTGATACTGGTCTTGAAATGGAATGTCTGTATGCTGCAGTTATCTTTTCCTCTGTAACAGTTAACTTGCATTAGCAAATCTTTCTGTATCGCTGTATTCACACTGATACAAAAAGGTGCTGATACAGGAAAACTTAATTTCAGGCTCCAGATATGAAGACTAACAGTGCTGCCAGCAAAGGGTTAATTTGGCTAGAGATTATACCTGGTTTAGTCTGAAAAGGAGGTTCCAAAAAACTGCAAACCCTATAGTCACTCATCATCAACCTATTAATTCTTTTCTTGTGTAACACTGACACTGGCAGAGCAGTGTATTTGTTTTCCAAGAGATGCTTGCAGATTCTCACATATATATAAGTATCTGGGATTCTGAAACCCTTTGAAATCATGATGTATATTTTCTTTCTTGTTGATCGTGGATTCTGTGCTCTACCATGGTTTTTAATTTTTGTGTCCTTCCTCAAAATATTTTGTCAACTTTGTAGTTGGTAGGTCTCTGACTGTGCAGAGAGCATTGCTGTCCAAAGGGAAATGAGAAAAACTTCTCATTAATTTAATGTTGCCAATTTGAATGGCTGAGCTTTCACAGCTCCGCCAGAGCAGAAAAGAAAGGACTGCTGAGGACAGATGGGCTCTATCTCATAAGGAAAAATAAGTGTTTCTTTAAGTTTAAGGAAGTTTCTTCTTCTTTAAGGAAGACTTTAAACTAGAATTAATGGGGACTGATGACAAAAGAATGTAAGTGTTATCAGTGGAAAGGTGACCAGAGGCATAGTAGCAGTGGGTATAGGGTTTTATAAAAAGGACTGAAGCAATACAGAAAACAGGATAGTGAATCTGTCTGCTTAACACTTAAAATGTCTATACTAGTGCAGGCTGTATGGAAACTAAATGCAAGAATGTACAATGTTCTATACAAAGGTGTGATTAAGGCAATGTAAATGTTTATGTGGTGGGATATTTCATTTGTTGATGCATTAATCCAGAAAAAAAGTGGAGGTGGCTCCTGAAGTAAAGGGGTGGGAAAATATGTTTCTCTATGAATATTTACCTTTGTATTGAAGTCTAGAGTATAGAGACAGATAATCTGTTAAAAGTGTCTTTATGATAATAAAAGGAGAAAAAAGCCTGAGTGCTGTTATGTTGAGGACCTACCATTAAGACAACCAAACCAAGCAGGAGAAGATGGAAAGAACATTTTTGTAAACTCCTGACAGAATAATTTGCCTTGAGGAGATACTAATTAACTGAATATTTGTTGGGAAAGATAAATTGAATACAGAGTATCCAGGGTATTTTTAGAGTAGGATGTTGTCATGTTTTGATACAGAAGGTGAAGGTTAATACAAGAATTTTCTTACAAGGTTTTCCAGATTTTTAGAATGGCAAAGAGGAAGAATGGAAAAGAGGAAGAATAGAAAGAAGCAACTAGAAATTCAAAGCTCTGTTTGAAAAATCCTGTGAAAAAGAGTCTAGGAAAAAGGTGCTCAGGAGTTTGACAGTTCATAAAAATACATATATTTAAGATATAGTTGCAGGATAGCCTAACAGGGAACAGTGAAAATAAATGTATGTCTTGTAGTCCTCAATGGTCTTCAAGTAGGAATCATAATGGAAATAGCTAGAATTGTCCCTAAAGATGAGTCATCTTGGTCTTTTGTGCTTTTTGGGAAGTCCAAAGCACAAAAACGAGAGACAAGGAGGAAGAGCTGTGAAAGATAATAAAATAACCCAAAAGTTCCTTATTGCTTATGCTAGTAAACAGTAAGTCCCTTACTGATATAAGGGAGGACCAAGGAAAATTTTGGTCCATGACCTCCTTGCAGAGAGTAATAAATGATGTCAGTGAAAGCAGAATGTTTACTTAAAACATCAGTGGCAACGGGCAGTGAATAAAGCTCAGATTACGACAGGGAAAACGTGATTGATAGCTCTTACGCAAGCTACCTATGTTCAGTGGACTACGCCTACCAGCATTAACACTAAGCTCTTCGAGAAACGGCTGAAGCTCTCTGAATTATCAGTAAAATTTAGAAGTCAGTGCAGTCCCATAAGGGTCTAGAAATGGAACTAGCAAAGTAATTTTTAACAAAAAGTCAGCTAAATGATACCAAAGAATTATAGGGCAATAAGCTTAACCTCAGTTTCCTAGAAGTTCAGAAGTATGTAATCAAACACGGAATATATCAAGGAAATAAGGCAGGGATAAAAAGAGAGAGAGATCGTTGCGAACACTGTGTATTACACAAATCTAGTTTCCTTTTTATGACTGGGTAGCAACAGTTAACGCTTGTGTGCCTCAAAACAAGGAATCATAGTCTATATTAAATTATTTTTAGGGAAGTATAAAGATGAGTGGAAAACAGTACTTGGAGAGCAGTTAACAATGAAGTCTATTGCAATTCCTTATTTTCATAATGTGGTGGGGTTAGAGAAGATCCAGAGAAGACTGACTGAAATGATCCTGGAGATGGAAGAGCTGCCTAAGAGAGAGAGACTAAAAAGGCTGGGTTCTTCAGCCTGGGGAGCGGAACATGTGCTTGTTGTTGCTCAAATCGCACAATACAGAAGTGTAGGAGGCCTTGAAGGAGCTAGTAGGAGATCTGTTTAGGACAAGAGGTGCTCTTTGTTTTAACCAGCAAGCAGTAAACTTAGGAGGTCAGGGAGTATCAGCTTGTTCAGAAAAGACTTTGTCAAAGTCATGAAGTTTTTCATAGAATAAAATCTAAAGGGAAGAGGCTATTTCCTCTGGCATCTCTCATCCAACTGTAATGTGTGCTTGTAAAGTATGAAAGGTATAACCTGGAAATAGTAGCCAGGCTATGCTCTCCCCTATCATTTCCTAAAGTCCCGTCAGAGAAAAAACACTGGGCTGGAGGTACTGCTGGTCTCACCTCGCAGGGCATTCCCTGCCTGTGGAGTTAGGTCCATTGCAGGAGGGTAAAATTTAACAGTCCTGTTGCAGCAAGAGCGATTTAGACTTGTGAAAACCTTTTTAACAATGATAATATGTAATCAGGGAAATGGGTTGCCAAAGAAATTCTGGAACCTCAACTGCTTTTGTGGTTGTAAAAGTAGGTTACACAACCTGCCAAAACTGTAATTTAAATCTATTAGGTCCTTAGCATAGGTAAAGGAACTAGATGACCTCTGCTTCCCGCCCCCCCCCAGTATTTGATCATTCAGACTCTGTCCCATGGTATTGTTGTGTCTTAGGGTTCATGTGATACATGAATAATGTTAAATCTGAATGTGGAAATTGTCAGACCTTTCTGTTGTAGTTTAGGCAAGAAGAGTTTTTTGTTTTGCAACACATTTCTGCACAATGGTACTGCACTAAATGCCATTGGTGTTACTATGCAGAAGATGAGTCACTTCAATGGACTCTGTAACGTAACTGAGCACGTATCGGACTTAACATTCTTTTGTTTCAATGTTTTTCTTGTCTTCTGTGGACTAATCTCTTTCAGCTTTACTAAATGGATAACCAGGCGTTTGAAATGCATGGAGAGAGCATACAAAGCTCTTTAAAAGGAAAAGAGTGGCCAAAGAAAGAGGTACCAGTCATTTTCTTTTACAGTGCTATCAAAACATTATTAACAGAGTCATTCTGAAGATTAAACCCTTATTTTGTAATATGACCTAATCCTGTACTATTAAGAAGGACCTGAAGAAAATAAAAGTTGTAACGGGCTTCAACTGCTAAGGTTCTAAAATGCCTGGCTCCATGTGCACTAGCTAGGATCTGAACTGAGAGACATAATTCCCTGGCCCCACTTAAGTCAATAGCTAAATTCTTTATCCTCTAACTGCTGGACAAAGTAATTATCTTTGGAGAATTCCCCATTGATTTTAACAGAAAGAGCTACTTAAAAGCTCATCTTATGGTAATGTTTAGTATCTCTGCTGAGTTACACATTAGAGTACTGTTTCATCTTTTCTTTTTTTTTTTTTTTTTTGCCCTTGAGAAAAGTAATTCTCTGTAATTTTCCCATTAAAGTTTTTGCTTCTTGGGATTTGAATTCAGTTTGTTCAGTAAGAGCTGGCATATCACTCCTAAGCGGTTACGTTTGTTTGCAGTCAGCACAGTGCTGCTTCTTGGCTGTAAATGTACCAAGGCTGGTGATTTCCTCACAACATAACTCACTCCACGCAGTTGTGCTGAGGTTGAATGTTCTGTATTAGTTGTTATTATTATGTAATATGTACAGCATTCTTTTTACTTTAAAAATAATTATTGGATTGGTGCCACTGCTGTGAAAATGCTGTAAATTAAAGGTCCTTCAAATCTGGAAAATGGGGATTTTGAATGCATTTAACTATAAAGCGTTGTTCTCTGATGAGACTCTGTGGTCTGAGTACTACTGTTGTGATATTTAATTGAACACAAGCTTTAAAAAGGGAGTCATTTAAACTGAAGAAAATAGTATTACCGAATAGAATAAGGGTGATATTTTGAGAACTTTTCTGCTGGCAAAAGGAATCTATTTGTAAAGAGCTTTTGTCAAACAGATTGATGAAAAAGATCATTTTGTTAAAATCAGCAAGTGGTCTTCAATTTTTTCATTTCTGGTTGCCCAGCTTAAGAACTCAACATTCATAGCTCATTGTCAGGCACACACCGCCTGAAAAATCAGGCTTTTAAAGGCACACCAAGCTGTGCACCCAGAATCAGTAAAGAGTTTTAAGACCTGTTTGGGCCAGAGAATACAGTCTCTATTCATCTGAAGCTGCAGCTTCAGCAGCAAAGATGGCTAAGGCACAGGGAACGCTGAATATCCTCACCAAGGTGATGCTTCATGGGGCCAGAAGCGTCTTGGCCTTTATAAAGAACTTGTGTGCCTCCGTGTGCCCAGCGGCTTCTCCCCTTCACCCTCCGCCAGAGGCTTGAATGTCCACAAAGGAAATTTTCCCTAACGAACGATGCCCAGAGCAGTTAGCATGGGTGAAACTTCCCCGTTCCTCCCCAGCCCAGGGAGCTGGGCCAGGCGAGAGGTGACATAAAGCAGAGGCAGCATCTCTGCCCCAGAGATGAAGGTTTGCCATGAGTTGGTGCTACAGGTCTTCAGTGTTCTGTGAGATGGATGAGAAACAGCGATGAAAAAATCTTGACGTGTTGGTAAGACCCCAGGATGATAAAGATGTACTCGTTGAAATAATGAAAGGACAGCAAGGATGTCTGCATATATATCTTTCCCTGTTGGGGGGCCAGTAATTTGGCTCTAGCGGTGCTTCTGAAAGGCATGCCGTTTTGATGGCAAAAGAGCTATCACCAACTCTCCTGTGTGTTAAATCTAATTCTTTTTTGCTTGGGGGGGGGCTTTCTATTAATTTCAGGAAAGAAAGGGCAGCTGGTCCCTAATGAAAGTCTTTCTAGTTTGTCTGTTGGCCTGTGTTATCACCACCGCGATAGGAGTGCTGGCCCTGTCCTTGGTCTACGTAAAGAACCCTGCCTTTATGGAAAAGACGGGTGCTAAAGATGATGGTGCATCTTCCTCAAAACCGGATGAAAAAACTGTGGATATCAAATTCCAGTTCCTGAATCATCTGGGGAAATCAAAGGTAAATTGTTCATCTTGTGCAATAATATTCTAGCACGGTATATAGAAGTTTAATGAATTAATTTCACCTAACTGTTTTTTAAGTACTAGGTGATCAGTCTAAACCTGTTATCCAGGCTTCTTTTATAATCCACGGGGAGAGGCACAAACTTCCTGACAGCATTTCAGTCCAATTCATAACAGATGTTGGAAGAGGTATGGATCTCTGGAGTGCCTCTTGGAAAGCTAAATAATTGCTCCAACAAATTAGGCTTGCAAGACAAGGCAACCATTTTATGTGTGATTCTGAAATTACAGATTATGAAATTCTGAGAAACAAAACCAGAAAGATCAAATTTTCATGTAAGCTGAGTAGCACACTAACCTTTTCGTTCTTAGGACCGGAATCAAACAAATTGCTATGTTGCAAGAACAAATGAACTCCATGATCTTGTTTCAGCGAGCTAAAATGAGTTAGTTGACAATGCAATGAAGCGCTGGGAATTACGTAGTTTTCGTTTAGGTGTATTTTGATTTGTATAGAAGCGTATCCTTTGAACAAACCCTAAAGACATACACCATCTTCTAAATATATCTTTATATAAAAAATAATTCCTGATTAATTTTTGCTTTTCATCAAAAGAAGGAAAAGGACAGATAGGATAGTAGGGTCCTTTAACAACAGCCATTCTGGTACTTTTTCATGTTAGATTTAACTATGTAATTAATTTTCAATTTAAGAATGCAAACAAAAATGTTTAAGAGGAGAGCAACCCTTTTAATATGACCTTCCTCAGTGCAAGATGATTCTTTTGAGTACAAACCAGGTTCTAGAGGCAGTACAAATATTGGGAAAGGAATAGTTTCAGGTGCAAATAGTTTGTAACTGTAGAAATTTGGGAAAATGTCTCACCCAGGAAATGTTTTAAATGTTTTTAATCTAAAAGTTTAGGTGTATCTGTAACTGATTTCCCAAATCAAAGTCCAGGATGACATAAAAAAAGGAGGAGCAGGTAATTTTATTCCTGATATCACTATTTATCTCTCATTTGTAGAAACAATACTATTACATCACGACATGAGAAAATATATAAACAATTGTGAAAAGTGACTAAAATACATGCCGAGAGAATCCTCCATGAGAAAAGGACTCAGTCCCTTCAGTATTGCCCAGATCAAGAACTTTCTGAAATATTTTTGGATTGTTTGGGCACCACTGTCCACAATTAATACAGTTCTCCACTCTCATCAACTTTACAGGTACATAACTACCCAGGTGGTGAAATTCAGTGGGCAAGATTCAGGAAGGATGTAAATGAATATCAAAGTGAGGAAGAAAGGGAATTTGGAAAAAGTATCAATAACCATCGCTCCAAAATGACCTTTGGGACCTTACGGATCAAAAGCAAAGGGCTTCGGGCTCCCCATTGGCATTTTAATGCCAATGAACACGGCTACCTGCTACAGGTATTACCTGATTATTTCAGCTTTCCCAGCTGATTTTGCAGTTTAAAGCATCATGTATATATAGAAGATGTACATATGTTAAAAAAAACCCCAAAACATATATATTATGTACAAATGTAAACAGGTAATAAAAGCAAAATTACCACTGATTGATGTATGACATTAGTTTTCTTCCTTGAAATAACGTTTTCAGACGGAGATGCTTGAAATAGGCTGTTTAATGTTGGTACTTTCAAGAGTACAAAACACCTGTAGCTTTCAATGATGTATAAAAACTGAGGTTACAGAATTTTATGTACTTTTCCAAGTGCTTACAATGCTTAAAGTAATTACCATCACAGAATCACAGAGATGAAGAACTGTTAAGGTTCTTAAGCAAGCCTCTGGCTCCGTCCCCTGTACTGATGCAGGATAAGAACACCTGAAGCATATCTGACAGCTTTGATCAGTTTTTAAAAATTTTGAAAAAAGGAGTTATTACAAAATCAAAAAATAGTTGTTTGCCATGTTTCATCACACAAGCCATTAGAATGTTTGTGCTGGTACGTAAACCACATTTTTGTTTATCGTAAAAAAACAATCCTTGTTTGTCTCCATTGCCTGTGGAAACCCTCAGATCATTTTTCTTTCTCACAACTTTTTATACATGGAAGACTCTTTTGTTCCTATAAAGTCTTCTCTTTCCTAGACCAAATACCCCTCCCTTTGTCACGTGTTCCTTAAACCTTCTAAAATTCTGTCACTTAAAATGCTATTCTGCATTTAAGTTCACAAGGGCTTGTTAGAGAGTCCATCAGGTTCTGGTTTTTCCTAACAGCCTTCAGGTTACTTGAATTATTGATTTGCTGCATATGGATTAAATGAGAAAACGTTCATTACGATCGTTAAGTTCTGATTATCTTACAGGGTACTGCCTGGATTGGAGTAATTGGTGCAGATGACAGCGTGGTTACCACATACAATGTCACGGCTGGTCAAGTGATCTTCTTCCCTAGAAACACTGTGCATTGGATAAAGAGTGTAGGCTCAGAAGACTGCCTGTTCTTGCTGTTTTTTACAACTCATGAAGAACTTCAGACCTTGGATGTAGATGACGCATTTTTCTCTACCCCAGAGGATATAGCAGCGAGAGCTTTAAAGGTCTGTATGATAGCATAGCCAGCCTCTATCTAGTCTTCTACACATTAACATGGCAGTACAGGCTCTCTCTGTATTTTTGGAGAGGATCTCCCCACCTCAGCTGTTCTCTTTAGTCCCATCACTGCGGAAGGATGTACACGTCCTTTGTATAACACTGTGCTGCCCTGTGCGTTCCTTTATACACAAGGAGAAATAAATGATGATGTTCTCTCCAAGAAACTTTTTCTCCTTTTCACATTTATCCCCAGTTCATGGAGGATCCTCCGTATTTCTAAAGGTGGAAGGGAAAATAAAATAGTGAAGTCCAAAGCTAATTTTCCAATAGCCCCTTGATGAATTCTGTGGTATGAGAAGGTCTCATAGGAAACCACAGATAAGTCCATCTCCTTGTTAAAATGGTTCTTATTTGAGCTGATTAGTTGGCAATGACCCTTGAGCAAGAATGCAGCCACAGAGTTTCTGCTGAGTGTGAGGAATTTGCATATTCAAACCACAGAATTGTGATAGACCTTCCCGCCCTGAAACAGTTTGACGGGAGACAGATCAAGTTTCCTTTCTGCTCCAGATCTCTGTGGTGACCGAGAAGGAAGGGAGCAAAGGAGCAAAACAGGGCTAGGCAGTTAAAGAGATGAGGTATGTTCACAAGGCAGAATTTGTCTACCGTCAGGTACTAAGGTGAAATATTCAACAGAGCAAAATTTTAATTCCTCAGTTTGCTGTGTCTCTGTCAACTTAATATGCGTTATGTGTCCTGCAGCCACGAGGTGGAGTTAACTTCATCAGAACATTCAAGAAACAAGCAGAAGATCAAGCAGTTAACCTCCCACCAAACTTAGATGAGCTTGTACAAAATGCCACCTACGTGCAGTCTCCGGACAGCCTGGTGTGGCAGTACTTCTACAATCTCAAAGGTACGCATCTAGGAACCTTGTGTGTACGAGCTCTCTGCGTTTCCAGGGGGGGAGAGGGCTGGATCTGTAATCGATTCACTGCAATGGGAGTTAAAAAGCATGTCGAGAAATAATAAGAATTTAAGGAGGTAAAATGAAAAATATATTGGTAATACATCTGATTACTGCCCTTTGAAGATGCATAACCTGATCCTTATCTCAAAGTAGTTTACCCTTTTGATTTTAATGTTTCTATCCGCAACAGTAGCGATGAGGGCAGAATGCCGGTAAGCAGCAGGGCACGAACTAAATACTTCCCAGCTCGAGGTTCTCTATCGATGTATGTAACCAGGACTGGTATGTTCCCTGCTCCGGTTAAGTTAATCAATAACCTAAACCTAAATTTTTAATTCAGAAAGTAAAATCTAACAGGCCAGGAAGCCCTGCAGCAGGTTAGCCGGAGAGTGACTGGTGCTGAACTTCTTAGAATATCTTGCATTTGCATATGAATGAATAAACGCCTTAACATATACCTAATTATGTCCTCCCTTTTCTTTTAAAAATACAACTTCATAAAGAGCATTGAACCATATTCACTGTCTGTTTTATCAACGGTTGTATTAAACAAGCTTCCGTACAGCCTGGATCTAGTGATTATTAGTGAGGACCTAATAAACATAGATGGCAAAACTTAATTCCAAATAGTATAGTCTCTTCAGAAAGATATAAAAAGCAAATATAGATCCAGAGCTCCACACACAGCTGGTGGAGGTCATAAGAAATAGATGTGTGACAAAAATCTTTGCACTTGGAGCAAAATGTTTTTTCTGCATTGGCAATACTTTACAAAGTATTGTGACACACAATCCGTGCCATAAAGGTTAACATGAAGTAATATACTGAAAGTCAGCATCTTTAAGTGTATTGTTGTTGATAGCGATTTGGGGTGGAAAAAATCTAGTCGGAGTCTTTTATTATGATTATCAGACTACAGAAAAATACGGTAAGGGAGATGGCATAGCTGCATAAGAGATGGATTTAGCTTATCTATCCTTCATGCTGCATGAAGGATAGCTAAGTTAAATGGGCTTTCTTTTTGGTTCCAGAGGCTCATAAGATTTCAGGCCTCAGGTTTCCTACGTAGTAATGACTTGAAGTTGGCCAATACACCAGCAGGCAATGTTAACCAGACCTTGTTGGAAATGCTCATTTAGCTGTCTCTGTTTTAGGGTCAGCAGAATATCCTTTCCCAGGAGGAATCTTCCAGTGGGCTCGCTACCGCATAAATGGCACTGGACTAAATGAAACGGAAAAAATTTTTAGTGAGTCGCTGCACAAGGTATGTGCTTTCGAGGGGATAGTGTAGCTATTTCAGCATAAGGCATAGTATGCAATTTGTGTGGGTTCATCGCTGCTTTGTCATGTATAACAGGGATATAACAAAGTTCAATGGTTTTCTGAACATTCTTGTTCTGCTTTTCAGCACGAAAATACCCTTACCTTAGCAACTCTCAGGATACTCAGCAACGGACTGGGGCAGCCTCATTTCCACTTCAATGCTAATGAGATGGGTTATGTCATCAGCGGCTGTGGACAGGTAATATGTTACGTGGGTGACGGATAAGTCAGTGGAGTTTTGGCTTTATAACAATTACAGACCTAATAAGTGATCCCCAGCCCTGATTAATACTACTACAATTAGTAGTATTACAAAACTTTCAGTGTCCACACTTTCCTTCTCCATACAAAATTTTGATCTCGGTTACATTTGTGGAAGCTTCTCTAGTCGAAGTGGAGTTATACAAAGGGCAGAATTTGTCCATCTTGTTAAGATGTTCACATGCTTATGACAGGAATCCCCACTCTCCTGAACGCTGGGAGCACAAAAACAAAAAAGCAATACTTTTGTCTTAGCACCTCTGAGGAACAGATAAATAGAGAAAAAGTAGTGAGCACTAAGATTTAGAGTACAGGATTTTACTGTATGTATTTCACCCAGTGCAAATTTGAAGTGCAAAGATAATTGAGGTGGAATGGTGAGACTCCATAATGTAAGGACTTAGCATGTTCTTACTCAGGAATTTGCCTCTACCTTTTTGGGGTCTCAGTGAAAGCACTGATGCTACACTAGCTGATTTCAGTGCCTTGCTGGGGCTGTTGCTGTGTATTTATCCAATAGCAGCACCGTGAAAATTGCTGTTGTTGAATATTGCTTCTTTATTTGCAATAGGTTGGAGTTATTCTCTCCTCTGGAGTCACCGCCAACTTCAACATTGGCATTGGAGATGTCATATTTTTCCCTGTTGGAACCCAACATTATATCAAGAGCGTATGTGATGAGGATTTGTTTTTGATTCTAGCCTACAGTACAGGAAATCAGGTGAGAATTCATAAAAAAATGTTCACCTGTACATGATCTTATGCTTTTCTCATGCACGTAAGCTTTATGCTTTGGTGCACACCTTTCAAAAGAAATTCTAATAATAATGTCAAGTACACCAACTGCAAATTCCCTTCTGGTGTGGAGGGTTGGCATGCAACACCTATCAAAACTCTGTACATGGAAACAGAAGGTGGGGAAGGCAACGAAGAGGTCTGTGGTAGGGTGTGACGTGCTCGTGTGTGTGTGCGCGCGCGTACACGTATGTGTGCGTGAGAGAGATGGAATTCAGATCGTGTTTGTGCATGAGGTACTGACGGAGCTTGTCCTTGGGCTGGCTGGACAGGCTGCGGATCGTTACAGGCTGAGCACACGCGAAAGGGAGGGATCGTCACAAGCCTTGAATGAGTCTATATCCTAGGAGCCAGATCAAGGGTGGGTTTATCTAAGGTTACACATATCCAGCAATCTTGATAGCCCAGGGTAGGACCTGTCATCACTTACATACTTTCATATTAATTCATTTTCCTCTTGGATTTGAGGTGCACTTTAATATTCCACATCATTAATACTGTAAAAATGATCAGGTAGCTCTGATTATTCTTTTTAAAATACTGTCTTTTTCTTCACAGCTGGAAACTCTTCGTATGAATGACTACTTCCATGGAACAGCAGATCATATCCTTGCTCAGCTTTTTTTCAAGAACCAGGCTGAGTTTAAGAAGTTTCCAAAGGCTGCCAAAAAATTAGGAAAATAACCTCTCTCAGCAGTTAATGGGTCCAAGAATTTTTTGACAATCACCGTGTTTCTAGCAGTACTTTTTGGTACCTTTCTTGATGTTTATCCAGAGGAGATGTTCAGAAAACAGAAGAATTAGAGTTTATTATAAAGACCTATTTTCTTTTCGTATTTTTGTCACGTCTTATTTATAGTGCAATGTAATTTGATTGTATATTAAAGTAATTTCTACCGTTACAAGTGCCTTTTGCTCCGCACAACATCCATTATCCCACTGCCTGACTTCCCTCACACTACTGAAGCTTACGCTGATTTTCTGTCACGCGGGCAGCCTCCTGCCCAGCAGCGCCTGTACACAAATGCAGCGCCTTGACGCAGCTCGGTCTGGCCCCAAAGCAGGTATGGCGTTACAAGCCCTGCATCCCACAGCGATGGCAGGAATGAGCTCGTCATACCCTCAGGTCATACTCACTCTCCCTGCCCTAACTGCAGTCCCGGCAGTGAGGCACCGCGTTAGAATTTAAGACAGGCAACTCCTTTTCCTGCCTTTTGCCACCAACCTGCTATCTGGTTTTGAACGAAACCTCTGAGGCTACATTCTCAGCAGGCTGTAGACCAGGGAGCAGATAAGCTCCGCGTTAGGCACCTGTGCTTCCCATGCAAAAGCTGGGGAGAGAGAAGCCCCAAAAAACTGGACCAAAAAGAAGCAAAGATGATTTCCCAGGCTGGCATCTATGCCGGTTTTTTGTGACCTTCAGGTTCCCAGTCCTTCTTGTGTAAATATTTAATTACAGCCAAGAGGATGGCTGCAACAGGGAGGCAAAGAGGTCCGAGATCTTTCTCTGTTTCCCATGGGTTAGGGCTTTTTTTTTTTTTTTTTGTCTCAGGAAATACTTGCTTAGTTCATGGGGTTTAAATCAAATCAAGATCAAAGTGGTTTACTGATTTATTATCAACACATAATAAACAAGGATTCAGTGAAATACACAGTTGGCATTCAATTTCATTTCTTATCATGGCTCTTGGTAATTCCCGGCTACGCTTTAATCCTGCTGAAGGTCATCTTCCTCTTCAGCCTTATCAGCTTGGCGCGCTGCCCTTCTGGCGGCCGTTCGCAGAGCGGAGCGCGTGGCTGCGCGGGTCCCTGCGCGGGTCCCTGCGCAAGCCTCTCCTCCCAGACGCGCCCCGGCTGCCTCGCTGCCGGCATTTTGCGAGGCTGTTGGGTAGCCACGCTCGGGATGGGCCTTGCAGACCAGACAGGAGAGGGTCTGCCTCAGCCCAGCGGGGCTGAAGCACTGACTTCTTCCCTGCCTTCAAGAAAAGAGAGCGCCGGCACGCCCAGGAGGAGAAGTTTCACTCTCACGTAATTACCCTGCAGCCCCAGCGTTGGTTTGAAAGGCCAGCAACAATGCCTAAAATAGCAGTTAGGCATAAAAGTCTCAACGCAACCTAGCTCAGGAGACCACCGTCCCACCAGAGCTCACAGGAGCAGTATTTCTTCTGTGCTACGTCCTCCCCGGTCACCACCTGGCCTTGACCCCAACCTCGCAGGCAGGACCAGGGCTGGGTAAGCTCTCTAAGTCATGCTGCACCCCAAGGGGTGGGGACCTGGCTTATTATTAGGTTATTAAGTGCTTTCAGGCGATTAGGAGAGAAACAGGCTGATTTCTCAGGTGCTGGGACTCAATCAGCCCAAGGCTCTGGCTTAAAAACAATCCAGATGGGAAAAGGAAAGCTTAAATGTTGGCTTCTCAGCTGAGATGCCCCTTAGAAGATCCAGAAGCACCCACCAGGTAGGGGAGATGCTCTTCTCAACAGATGGGAGAAGGTGGCTCGCGGAGGGTTTTGTTCCGCTGTTGGCGTGTTCCTTAGCTGTGCTGGAATAACAGGCTGAAAGCTGCGGTCTCTTACTCGAATGGCCGTGGTGGCTCTTGTCCTCTGCCCTCCCGAGCCCCGCGCTCCCACGGTGTGGTGTTCAGAGGTTGCTTAAGGCGTATTAAGGTATAACCCAGTATTTCCGTGCCTGGTTTCAGCCGGTGTTCTTGGTTGTGTGCTCCCAGGGCTGTGACCTGTGAGCCACTCTTGGAGAGGTTGGGTTTATCCCTCGTGTCTCTTTTCTTGGCACGCTACTTTTATCCCATGTTGTGTTTGACTGCAAGCTGCTCTTTAAAACATATCTTGATCGACTCAGGTCCTTTAACCCGGTGGATGCTGTTATTACCAGTGTAGAGCAGGACAGCAACTGTCAGTAAAAGGGGGTGATCCTGTTGGTTAGAGAAGAAATATCTAAAGGCATTAAAAGCCTGGAATTTCTACTTTGCATTTTGCCAGCTGATCTTTGTGAGTCCCATACCCTGAGAGGCCGCGGAAGGGTGCGATTAGCACGTGCCACGTAAGCGAACCGGGGGAAACGTTTATACGCTACACTTCATCGATCCATTTTGCTCTATTAACTACTTGGTTAAGATTCACAAGCAGTGGGGTTCGGGTACCAGCACTTCTGTTCCTGGAGCCCTGAGGGAAATTTGGGTGTCTAGCAGCCTGTTCCTATTTGGGTATAAAATCTTAATCCGCCTGCTTTACTCTGTGCCAGTCTGCTTAAATCCCCGTACGCCGCGCGTCGGGTGAACGTGCTCTGTGAACCTCTTGGAAGGACCACGAAGGGAGACGCATCGCTGCCATTTATCACGCCGTAACGAAGCGATCATCGCCTGGCGCATCCAAATCAACCGGGTTAACCGCCTGCGAAACGCGCTTTCCGAAAGCGGTTCCTGCCCCGTCGGCTGCTGCAGCCGTGCCCTCGTGCTTCAAAAGCAGGCTCGTGTTTGTGAACGCTTTGGGTTTGCTTGGTTTTTACTAAGTAGCTAGCGTGGTTTTTAGGACTTTACCTTTTTTTCGTTATGATTTGGTCCACTAATTGCAGACTGATCCTCCGAGTGAAGTGCTTTTTGCTTAGCTGTAAGCATGTATCCGGGCGAACCGACTTCGGTATCTGTTTTACAGATGTGCTGGCTTTAATTCTCCTTTAACTTAATCCTTAGGTATTAGTAATAACACTGTTAACCCAGCTGTTCTCACCATAGCCTCGTCAGGTGTCAGGCAGCCTCTGGGCTGGCATCACATCTGTCTTCAGCCGACCACAGTGGGATTTAATACCCTGCTGAATCGCGTTTCTTGTCCCACCTCCTGGATTCAGAACCCAAGCAAATGGCCAGAGCGCAAGCGCCAGATCCCCAGTTTGTCTCGGGTCGCCTAAGCAGCGAACTTTTGTTAACGCCGAGCCCAGAACCTTGCCTAAAGACCTGATAAAGATCCACATACCCTCCGATTTACTCCTGCTTTTAGGGCCTGAAGCTGCTGCTTGTACCGTATTTGAAAGATGAGTAAGATGTGTCGTTAGGTGCTACGAGCCACGGAGGCGTGTAGACGAGGTTGTAAGGCAGCTCTGCCTGATGGAGGGTATGGCTGTTGCGGGACGCTGTACAGCGCTGGACTGCTGTCAGCCCTGTAACTCCTGGTGTTATTCCAGGCCACCAATATTACAGCTTTGCAGATAACGTTTAAAGCAATATATTCAGTGAGTGATGACATATGCTGTCCTCTTTTGCTTTCTCTTTGATTACTAAATTAGCTAGGTGTTTTTCCCCCGCCCGCCCAGCAGTACTACAGGCCCAAGATGAAGGGACCAAGACGTAGCGAGGTCTGGTTCCTAAAAAGATGAGACTTGCCTCTAGAGTCTCCTTTGTCTTTTCCAAGCCTTTTTCCTGTTTACCCAGAGGGCGATGGGTCAGGTTTTGTTCAAAAAGTTTTTTCTAGTCATGAAGTTCTTGAATTGACAGGGGAGCGATGGGCTTGAAATGCGTCTGACCATCTGTGTTGAACTTTGTCCAAAGAGAGGAGGACCAAGCTTCTCAGCTCGGAAGAACAGAAAGGTGGAAAGCGATAGGAATTGCAGAAGTTCACAAGATCTGACACAGGGAGCTTCTCACCTGCAGTTCTCTGTTCTTCTTTCTTTTCACTCTAACTCATGTTGAAGAGATTTGCTTTAAGTCAACAAGAAGGAATAGAAACCACGGACACGGAACACCACGGCCTGGCTGTGAGCGCAGGCTAGCTAGCTTGGGATCTCGCATGCAGCTGTGTGACGCACAGCTGTCTCCTAAATTCACCTGTATTGTGAGACCAAAACCCAGGGATGAGCTTCATTTTGGCCGCTGGGAGAACGGGAACTCGGCAGCTCCGGCTTTCTCAGGATATCCCCGCAGTACCACAGGGTGATTCACCTGAAGCCAGAGGTGCTCTTCAATGCGGTAAGACCATCCCTGGATATGCTCTGAAAATAACAGGTAAAACATGGATTGAAACAGCAGTAGTTGAAGAATAAAGGCTGTGTTGCATCCCGTGGGAAGTATGAATTACGGCAGATAGTATTTCTTACCTTAGAAGCTATATAGGTCTGTTCAGTGGAACGGACCTCAGCATCTTTGGGTAGCTATAATTAGAAGCAGTAATAAAATGCGTGGGACACCCGCAATATCCAATTAATTCATGAAATGCCTTGCGTGCCTTGTCAGCAGTGTACAGCTACCTCAAGGGTTTGCACCACCCATTCGAGAGACGCGTGTAATGTTTTCCAGTGGGTGAAATCAGCCTCGTGCTGAGGAAGCAACAAAGACGTTAGAAATTTCAAAAGCCATTTAAAGCATCTTTTTAGCCAAATCTGGAGATTCAAGCAGCCCACCAAGCCCTGAGCATATGAGTGAAACTGTTGAAAGTAAATTGTCCTGTGACTCCGTTAAGTGACAAGCCCCGAGGTGATCACCGGCCGTGAGCTTAAGCAGTCCCGGGGGAGAGTGAAGCTTAAAGTCTGCTGAGAGGGGGTCACCCAGGAGCAGCTTGAGGCTGACTCACGGCTGTATTTCGGGGCTGTCTGCTGTCCTTCACGTGGCAAACGCAACCCAGCACACCCGCGCTCCTTTCCCATTTCCCCAGACGCAACCCCTTCGCCAAACTCTTTTTCATCTGACGCTCACTCGTTGCCTGTGACGTCCTGGCTTCGGTCAAGCCTGCCCCAGCCCCGGGTTCGGGTGGGTGCTACCTGTGACCCCCCTGTTCCCCTCCCAGCAGAGGTTGCGATGCTCCACGCGGCCTCCCCCGAGGTCCCTGATGTGTCTGGGGGCACTGGCTGAGCCAGCGCCCGGCCGTCACGGGATGGGCTCAGGACATGGTTTAGGGAACATGGTGGTGCTGGGTTAATGGTTGGACTTGATGATCTTGAAGGTCCTTTCCAACCTAGTGATTCTGTGATTCTGTTTGCTCGGGCAGCCTTTGTCCCGATGGGCCATCAGTTTTGGTCCGTTTGTCATCCAGGCTGCACCCCCCTTCCCCCTTTGGGGAAACCCCCTTGCCTGCCCCATCAGTGCCAAGCCATCCCCCGGAGGTGGCCGGCGTCACGCTAAGCAGGTTTTACAGCAGAGGATGCAACAGGGTTTCTGTAACCAGCTGCCATAAACCAAAGGGCTCACGCACCCCATAAAATGCTCTGCTGGGGTTTTTCCAGGCCTGGCGCTGCGTGTTGTCCTTTAGGGCGTGCGTTTTACAGCCCGGCGAGGCTTTACGCCTGGCAGAGTTTGGCCGGTTTCCTCGTGCAGGAAATCATTTGGGGGAGGAAAAAAAAAAATATTAAAAAAAAAATCTGGGGATGGTGAGAGATAAGCACAGGGCTGCTCGGAGGCTTTTAAGCTCCTGGGATCCACCAGCCGTCGGTGGCTGGGTGCCGCAGGTCGCTGCCCGCGCGGAGCGCTCCTTGCCAGTCGAGCGTGGGCTTCGCGAGGCTGGCGGGCGGCCGCCGCGTGGGTCGGCGGAGCCGCTGCGTGGGGAGACGCGTCGTCTTCAGCGCGCGCGTGCTCGGGAAAGCTGCTGGGGTGGGCAGCTCGGCCCCGGGGGCTGGGGCTGTTCCCACCAGGGCTTGAGGAACCTCCCAAGACCCCCATGTTGTCTCCCTCAGCAAGGACCAGTGCTGGCAGCGTGATGCGGTGGAGGCAAAATGCAGGAACCCGCTGCAACGTGGCTAAAAAAAACCCCCAGAGCAAGAAAAAAACCCATACCCCAACTGATAAAAAAAGCCCCTAAATCTATTGAAACTTTTTTACTAATTCTTTAAGAAGTATCATTGTTCAGATGTATTCACGCAGCTGCACTGTACCCCCTTTTTTTTTTGCTTTCTGATATTTAACAGCTAAATAGTCTCATCTTACTAATATTGCCATTCTAGTGAGTAACCTGCCCTGCTCTGCGCAGTGCTGTTCTCCTCAGCCTGCGTGATGTTCTATAAACATCTCCTACAATGTTCTCCGAGATCCCGCCAGCGAAAAAGCCATGACAGAGCCTGGTAGGATCTCAAGAGGTCTCGATACAGGATGATTTAACAATTAAACCTGCCCTGTACATCTCAGTCCTGCACTTTCCTTCTCACGACAGTGAGCCGTTATGGCCCACGCGAGTTTTATAGATCCCAAAGGACAAAAGGAAATTTCCTGCATTTTAGTGTTTGTTCTGATCACAGCCAGGTTAGAAATGTTGAGAAATCTTTATCTTTCTCTGCCAACGCAAACATAGCTAAACGGCAAATCCAGCCCGCGCCCTGACCCCAGACAACCTGCCCAGTAATGAGTCAACTCAGAAGCCGCGGGACCTTTTGAAGGCAAGCCAAGGTTTGCTGGATCCGAGTTAGTTTTTGATGTCTGCGTAGCTGGAAGTACCTTGCTTTATAGAATATTGCTAATTATAGGGGTGGCATCCCTTTACAGCCCAGGGTTATCCATTCCCCCAGCCGGGGACTTCCCAGCACCCTCAGAGGTACCTGCCCAGCCCTTTGTGGGTTGCGGGCTGTCATTAGCCTGGGCGACTGCGACACGTTCAAGGCGAGCGCAGGCACCGCCGCCAGCAGCTCTGCAGGAGATGGGCTTCCATGGACGGGCCGGTGACGTGGGCTTCCACGGACGGGCCGGTGCAGGTGGCTGTTAGGGCAGCGGTGTCTGTGGGATGTGGGGACCCTCTGTTTGGAGGGTACCAAAAGGCACCCTGAAATGAAAATAAAAGTTTTCCATTAAATCTCCTGCCCCAAAGCAGTGAGGGATGCTGCTCATTTCCCTCTTCAATCGGACGGGAATGTAACAAATCAAGTGGCAGCCCAGGTACGGGCAGATAATTGATATTGTAATCGAATAGACATGCTGGGACGATGTGTGCTTTTGGGTGTGTTCATTTTAGATACAGTACAGAGCTTAACAAGCGATAAAGTGACTGTTCCATAGGAGAACAGGAAACGGGCGCATCGCTGGCACGGCGCTGGGTGCAGACTCACAGGTGTGGATGCCGGCTGCTCCTGCAGCCGCTGCCCCGGTGTCCCTGCGCTGGCCTAAATGGTGTTTCTCAGGGGTGCCAGATGTTCATAAACTCATCCTCCTTTTTGCTAAATTTTGTCAACCAGCAGATGTTGCTTGTTCTGCCAAAAGCCCAAAGTCATTAGCAAAACCTTAATTTCTCTCTAGTTTCTCAGCTGCGCTGACCTATGCTTACCACAGTGGGCGCCCTGCGGAAACCCTCTGAAATGGAGTGGTTTCCAGGATGTGTGTGTATACACACACATTTATACATATATACAAATCATTAATATATATACGATTATAAAACACGTATTTTTGAAATCCGTCTGCTTTTAGTAGTTCAGAAATGTGCTGCAGTTGAAAGTCTATGGACGGAAAGAGGGTGTTCGAGTCTCCTTCCACCAACTGAGCCTTGCGGCGAAGCTCTGTTAAAGAAGATGCAAGTTTGACGCGGCGCCTGCCCGCAAACTGGTGACGATCTCCTTTTTGACGCGCAAAGTGAGCTCGTTTTCTCCTGCCGCAACAGGCGCCGGTGCGCAAGCAGGGCCGTTTGTCCAGGGCAGCAGTGGTGGGGCTGAGGGGAGAGACCTGCTGGCGGCTTAAACGGAGATGTGAGGCCTTCCTGCTGCAGGTGCAGAGTTTGCTGCTGTCCTGCCGCTCCTGTCCTTAGGACAGGACCTCCTGTCCTAACTTGCCACAACGTGGGGGAAAGAAGAAAGGGTGTCCCCCAAAGCAGCTGTGGCAGGAGGTCACCCCAAGTGGGAGATGGTGGGAGATCCCATGGTGACGGTGAGGTACATCTCTCAGAGAAACTTGTTTTCCTCTCCTTGACTTTAATTACAAAGGATAACGTCTCTGTTGGGCACAAGGCGGCACCGGAGTGTGCTGCCGGGCGAGGGAGGAGGAGGTGGTTTACTGCTCCTTCTCCTTTTCTCAAAGCTCCGACTCCAGGTTTCATATGGTGCTACTCCTGCACATCATATATCCTGATATGCCTATACCAGTGCCAGACAACACTGTGAGAAAAACACCAAATAACCTGTCATAACGTATTCTAAATACAATAATATTAAAGGCTCAAGGAAAGGAGTCTTTTCTGCTCCCTGCCCCTGTGAGATGACTAGGAGGTGCAGGGTGGGATCGGAGAGGCGCGATAGAGTTGGAAAAAGTACAGCGTGCCCTTATGGGAAAGAATTAAACCCTAAGGCCCTGCCTGGCTCTCGCTCCTGCTCCTCTCCCAGGCTGGCCGGGCTGCGGATGCCATCTACCGGGCTGCGTGCCGGCAGCGCGCTGGCCCGGGAGCACCGGTGCCTGCGGATGTGGTCCCTAAGGAGAAGGGAATTTAGGATAAAAAGGGAGAAATTTCAACTGAGAATGGACCTTTTCCCGCTGGATGTGTCACATCTCTACCTCGTGGATGCGCAGCTTTGCTGTCCCCATCTCGTTTTACCTCCAGCCCAGCTGCAGGCAGGGCTGTGCTGCCGTCCCGGGGGGCAGCACCTGGTGGGTCAGAGATTTGGCTGCAGAGGTTACGATGCCGGGGAGGAGCCGGCACTTCTCTGTGCAAACACCGTTTGCAGCCAGGCGGGGGGTAAGCGCTTCCCCGGAGCCTCTGCGCGGTCCTGCCTGCACCGCGGGAAGCACCAGTCCGCGTCAGCGCTCCCCTGATACCAAATACAATTTAGTGACCTGCATGATGCATTTTTAACTACATGATTTTAGCTGGAGAGAGGTGCGTGCCAGCAGCGTTTGCCTTTTGAAGCAGGCATTGGAATATCCCCAGTCTGTCCCGTCTCTGTTACTTACTGGAGCCACGTGTTAAGTCACGGGCGGATCAGGTTATTTTGCAGGTAACAGGGAGCACTGGGGTTGTGTTTTAAAAGTAACTCATTGCTGCAGCAGCCTGGTGCTGAGGTAGTCAGGGTAGGCTCAGGGAGAGTCAGACCCCCCTGGGGGCGGAGAGCCCGTTGGCATTAAATTTAATGGGATTCTTCCCATTGACTCAATGCCGGCTGGATCAGGCTGGGAGAAGGCAATAGTGCTGGGGGAGAGAGTATTTTTTTACTCCCACCAAGTGGGTGCTTGCAGCGTCCGACCTCTCTTTGTGCTCTAAGTACCTCTAGCAGCTGCCATCAGACCAGGCTGCACCACAAACCGACCTCTGCACACAGGACTGATGTGGGTTTGGGTTTGTTTTCTTGGATAAGCTTGCATTTTAAAGGGCAGGTCACCCCCAAAACAGAGTCAGGCTGGGGGGCGAGGGCTGCCCCGCCACGCGGGCGTCCCCGCGTCCCGCACGGTGCCTGGCTGTGCCCGGCCACGGTTCCTGCGCGGGGAGTGACAGCCCCTCCAGCCGTTTTCAGATCATTAGTCCCAAATCCCTGCAACATCTCTGTCCCCTAAATCTCTCACCACCCCTAGTAGCCGCAACAGAGCGGTCGCTGGGAGTGCAGCTTCACAAAAGGCATAATTGGGGGAAAGGAAGGAAAAAAAAAAAAACCAAGCTGGCTTTTAGCAGGGAACGCTGCGATGCTTTCGTTTCTTTGGGCTTGATTACTGAGGGCCTGGTTTAAGTTTACCATGCGATTTTTTTTATATATATATGATTGCAATCTCTTCTTGACTCGATGGCTCTGCCAGCGGCCGGAGGGGCAGAGCTCGGGGGTGGGAAGGGAGTCCTGCGGCCGGGGGCACGGCGCCGGCTCCAGGCCAGGTCTCGGGCTGGGGGCAAACGTTGCCCCTCCGCTCTTGGTAAGAATAACTTAATTTGCGCCCAGAAAAACGCGAAGAATATTCTGGCTTGAATGCTGCCATTGTGGACTTGAAGGAAATCCGATTTTATCATTTAGAAGTGATCAGTTTGAAGTACCAGCAATTTGATTTTTAAAGACTAAAGCTCATGGTAAAGCGGGGAATTCACAATGGAATCAATGTGGTAATCTTGCTCTTCCGTTTGCAACACGTGTCATGCTTTCGTTGGGGCAATGTATAAATAGTCGCACTTTCTGGGTTAAGATGGACCAGTTCAGACATTCTCCTTAAAACCATCAGCACTGACACCTTTTTCTTGGTGGAAGGTTTGCCCGTGATCTAGACATCCCTAACAAGAGTGTGTGTGTGTGTGTTATAACACCAATATATCATTTCTTTTTTTTGAGCAAAATGTCAGTGGAGGGCTGTTTTGGGATATACAGACCTGAGGATTTATGATTCTTCTAATATACTTTAGACCCCTGTTAAACACAGCAAGTTGGTTTCCATACGACTTCATTTAACGCCTAGATAAAATTCAGATTACAGTGTGCTACTCGGTAATAAAAATTCATGAGACAATATTTTGTGCAGACAGGATACAGTGAAGTCAAAGTGATTTCCCTGGTGCTGTGGGGATGTAATAACTCGAAATCCTCTTCAACCTGTACCCCCGTGAGCTTGGTCTTCCCTTGTCAGTGAATTGAATTCAGAAATTGGTATTGCCTCCTTTTTAAAAGGAAAAAAAAAAAAGAGAAACTCAGAATATTTAATTTACTTCTAGTTTTCATAATTTATTTACTGAAGTTATTGTTTCTATGCGCACTCCCAGCTCCGTGCAAACCCGTGGGAGACCTGGCGCTGGAAGGCGTTGCCAGAAAAGATTTCTTTATTTTTGAGGATAATGACTTAGTTTTATGAGTGGTGAGGGAATTGGGGTGCAGGGGAGGGTGCTGGGTGGGTGCCTGGGACAGGGGCCAGGGGCCTCTGTGCGAGGGGCGTATGAGGAGAGGCCTGAAAGAGAAGATGAGAGGTTTCTGCCAGAGAACGGCTTTACTCCAGCAGCCCCCCCGGGAACCCGGCGCATGGAGGAGCGGCGGTCGCCGCCGGCGCAGCGCCTGCGTGCCGCGCGGAGGAGTTCGGGGTGTCCGTGGGCCGGGGGGGAGAAGGAGCTCTGGCTCACTGATGGAGCGATGCGAGGTGCTAAAAGTCTACTTTAAAAGCTCCTTAAAGGACAGTAGCTCTTACTTATTTTGATATTCTTCCCAGACTAAAAGGCCAGAGATGCGTTAGGGGAAAAAATGCTGTGGAGCCACTCGGGTCGCGCTCAGCATTTCAGGGCGTGACAGGAGTTACGGGGGAAGCCGCAGGCAGCGGGTACAGGGACCCTCTGAAGCCCCGGCAGCATTAAGGGACAACCCCACGGCCGGGGGCTCGTCGCTGCTCCTGCCCAGCCGTGGGTGCATCCTCTGGGAATTAAAATATTCCCACTTACTGGCTCCCTGGGCACCTTTTGCAACAACCAGCCGTCTGAGCCGCTTCCCTCCAGGGCAGCTTTCCACCACCAGCCCCGCCATGCCCTGGGGGAGTTGATGACTGCTGCTTCTCCTGGGTGTCAGTTGGAGGACCGGAGCAGTTTGGGGCCGTGCCCTTGGCACGGTCCGGCGGGCGCAAGCCCGGCCATCGTCCCATCGTCCTCCGCTGCACCCTGGTCGCTGCCGTCTGACCAAGTGCTTGGGAAACGCAGGGTGCTGTAATTCCTCGGCCCTTCAAAAGTCAGTGTGCTGGGGGAAAAATGGGATGCAGTTAGGGCGGTCAAACTTCTGTAGCTGGGAAACATTTTTTCCCAGTAGGTTACGAAAGCACTTTTCGGTAGGAAAACAAAAGGAATTGAGCATTGAGGAATTTTCACAGGAAATTAAGGCACAAGGGTTTGAATTTTTTCCTGTTTGCACATGAAGCCCGTGGACTGCGGTAGCATCGTCACGTTTTTCTTGGCACAGCCAGACTGTTCTGAAAGAGAAGCCAGAGCTGGTGCGAGTAGCGCACCCCGTAGGCACGGGGTGATGATAAGGGGGTGCGTGTGTCTGGGGGTGCGGGGTGTCTGAAGGCTTTCTTCTATGGAAACCACCAGCGCGGGGCTGCCGGGGCTCCCTGATGCCGCCATCCCCTCCAGCAGCGCTCCGGGGGCAGAAATCCATCATTCCTCACGCCTGCCGCCTTGGTGACTGCGCTGGGGATCCCCACTGTCCGGCTCTGCCTGCTGCAGTGCGGCACCTCCAGACAGGTCTGCGTTTCGACGCACCCTCCTGCTGGGAGGAGGAGGCTCTCTGAAGCGCAGGGTGTTTTTCCTTTGGCTCTATTTATTTATCTGGGCTGCACAGCGCGACTCTCTCCCGGCACCCCCGACGTGCGGCCGGGGCGAGCAGCCTCGCGGCAGGGCTCGCAAAGCCGGGGCGGTCCCGGCTGGTGCCCTCTCGTGGGGAGAACCTTCACGAAAGGCCATCCCGGCTGGTGGAGGGGCTTAAAAAAGGAGAAGCGCAGAAACCCGGGCCGTGGGGGTGCATTCCCGCTTGCAAAGGGGGGTCTGCGCGCTGCGGCTTCACCCGCGGCGTCTCGCTTTGGGTGCTCTTGTTGCACACCCAAAGGCGCGTAGGCTAGCAGAAGATGTTACGAAGCGTGACACCCGGTGCCGTGACGTTGTCATCCTGATTTAATCTAGTCTAAAATAAATGATTTCCTGTACGCTGCAGTTCTGCACGTGCTTCTCTCCCATCTCGCTCTTTCTCAGCCTCTCTCATAGGTGAACACCTTGCTTTAAAGTGATTTTTTTTTTTTTTCCTTAGTTGTTCATTAAAACAAGTAGCCATTTCTGTTCCGGGCGTGGGGGCTGCCGTGACGTCCAGCCGCTGCCTCCAGCTTCACCAGCAACATCTGTCATGTTCTTCCATTCCTTCATCTTGCATTAATTAATAGAATATATTAATTACACAGTGGCCAAGCACTGTTTCACTCTCTCGCCTGTTTTCCCCCTTACCGTGAACAGAAGCAAGGCACAGGTGGCTCAGCACCTCTCAGGAGCACGCAGGTATCCCCAGACACCCCAGTGAGACCTAGACCAGCCAAAGCGCCGTCTGCAGAGAACTAGAGGTGACCAAGCGGCGGAAAACACGCTGCGTTTCACCGTGTGCGTGGGATGCCTTTTGCATTTGGCCTGTTCTGGACACGGTGTTCGTTAATTATGCCTGGAAACCTTTCAGATGAATTTCTCGCTAAAAAGGCCCAACTGAAGGGGACGATCGTGGTCAGGAGAGGCAGGATGCAAGAGCTGCTCCTGGCCGCGGTGTGGTGTCACGGTGACCGGGATGGGCTGAGAGTCGGAGCGTGACACACGTCGCAGGAAGAAGCCATTTGGTAAGAAAAATGTTTTAATCGGGTCAACTGATAGAGTTGAAGCCCCCAAGCAGGGCTTGTCTGCTCCGCTGATGACGTCAGCGAGTCCCAAAGCAACCACCTCCTCCTGCCCACGGCGGCCATGGCCGGCGGTGGCACGAGCACAGCATCCTCGGGGCAGGGGATGCTCCTGACGGCGCGGCACCACGCTGTCATCCCCCCGGGCTGGGGAGAGGCTGGCACGGGTTACAATAAATAAATAAGCAGATCAGTAAATAAGTTGTGAGGTAGAAATGCTCTGAAGTGAGTTCCCCTCGCTACGAGAAGGACGTTGAGGTGCTGGAGCGTGTCCAGAGAAGGGCAACGGAGCTGGGGAGGGGTCTGGAGCACAAGTCTGATGAGGAGCGGCTGAGGGAACTGGGGGTGTTCAGTCTGGAGAAGAGGAGGCTGAGGGGAGCCCTCATCGCTCTCTGCAGCTACCTGAAAGGGGGTTGTGGTGAGGTGGGTGTTGGTCTCTTCTCCCAAGTAACCAGTGATAGGACGAGAGGAGATGGCCTCAAGTTGCGCCAGGGGAGGTTTAGACTGGAGATTAGGGAAAATTTCTTTACTGAAAGAGTGGTCAGGAACAGGAACAGTTGGAACAGGCTGCCCAGGGAGGTGGTGGAGTCACCGTCACTGGAGGTCTTCAAAAAACATGACGTGGCACTTGGGGACATGGTTTAGTGGGCATGGTGGTGTTGGGTTGATGGTTGGACTTGAGGATCTTAAAGGTCTTTTCCAACCTTAATGATTCTGTGATTAAGAGCGAGATGTGAATGTTAATGAGCATGTTAAAAATGAGGTATTGCTACTGTTTATTTGTGGCAGTGAGGTTGGGTAACCTTTTGGGAAACTCTCAGGATGATTAAGGGTTTAAACAAAGCCGGGTGGAGGGGGCTGTCCTAAAGCTTTCCTTTAACCCGGCTCCGGCTTGTACGCAGTGAAGGGCTGCCCGGATGAAACATCTGGTAGATGTGCGATGCCAGCAATCAGGTTTATAAATCTAGTCATTTTCTTCTACCTATTAGATCTGCAAGTCTATAAATTATTTGCTTTGAGCAACAGGGCTCAGGCATGAATCTTGGGTCCCATTTCCTTTACACTTAACACTTTGCTTACACTTAACACTAAAAAAGAGTCAGAAAGGAGAGAAAAGGGACGCTGGGCTCATCGCTCGTCAAGCGCTCGGTCGGTGCAGCACTCAGTAAAGACTAGTTTAAAGCTCTGGATCAGGTTCTGTGGTTTTTCCGAGGAAAAAAAAAATATCGCAGGGAGTTAATTGTGTGTCCGAGTGCAGGGAAGGTTAAGATTCCAATGGTGCAGAATGGTTGTACTCAGACACTGCAGTTTCTTCTCTCCCGGCTGTTACCTGGGGTGAGGTTTGTCACTTCTACAGCAGGACAGACTGGCCGCTCACTTCAGGGGGACCTGGACTGATCCTCGCTCATCGAACGAGAGGAGCTGCAGCTTGCTGCGGCAGCGTGCGGAGGTGCTGCTCCCGGGAGCCACGCCGTGGCCCCGAGCATCCTCGCCTGGAGTCACCGAATCAGAACTGCTTTTGCCCTAATTTTGAAATAGAAACAATATAAACATGTGTCCTCCCACAAAAAAAAAAAAAAGGGGGAAAAAAAAAAGACAAAAAGCAAGAAATCCTAACATTTCTCAGAGTAACTTTTCTCTTCTCGAGATTATAATCACTGTAGCATCATGCCTAATTCTTTTTTTTTTTTCCCTATATGCTCCTCTAATGCCTAGAAAACCACAAAGGTAGGCTAGAGCCTGTTGTGGGTACATTGCATTAAAATATCTAATTAATCCTCATAATTCTGTGTATTTCTTCTGCAGAAGAGAGGATTGAAGAGGCATGCCACGAGTCTGGGGGAGGGGGGGAAGCTATAAAGCCAGGATTTATCAAGTTCCTGTGGATCTATGCACAGCTGCTGCCCCACACCACCATCACAATGCATTTAAATGCTGAAAAACCTCTTTTCTTCAGAACGCAGCCCTCTCCTCTAATATGAATTGCAGCTACAGCCTGGCTAGCCCTTGTGCTGGGTCGTCATCATTCAGCTGGGGAAATCACGCTCCTCAATTAATGCCTACGTTTAATGAGCCTGCCCGTGAAGAAGCCAAGAGTCTCTCTGCCGCGTGTCCTGACCTGCAGCCCAAGAAAATTGGGATTCTTGGGTGGCTTGCTGCTCGTGCAATGCATCACGCCGCAAGCCTGGCTAGCAGGTTTTGAGTGGGCAGAGAAGAGGCAGTTTGGGGGTAACAAAAGCATAATAAGTGCAATAAAAACCTGAGACAGGTTTGATTAGCTGGACGCCCTCCGTCCTGGCCCCGGTGGAGCGAGAGAGCAGCGAGAGCGGCTGCAGGTCCGGTGCGGATTGCCAGGGCAGGGTAAAGGCATGGGAGCTGTACCGGGAAAACTGCGAGAGAAGAAGGAAAATTGATATTAAAATGAATGCTGAACGGGCTGGGAGGGAGGATGGAGTCAATTATTAATGTGCGTTTGAGGAAAAGGTTAAAGGAGACCGCGGAGCTCTGAAGTCTGCTGTGAAGTGACTTTTGTGCTGCTCGGTAAAACTCCTCCTCGGCGTTTGCCAGTGAGACCAAGCAAAACAGCGTTGGGAATGAGAGAGAGAATTAAATGGATGTGATTTACTGAGGGAGACCTGACTGCTCCGGCGCCGTGCGGGTGTTGGGGTGATGGGGAGCGGCGCGGGGTGCCCGGGGCAGCTTCGCCCTGGGCATGGGGGAACATCTCACTACTGCTCAGAGGCAGGTTTCAAACTTACGATCAAATTTTCCCTATGCTGGCGACTAAAACGTTGCACTGACACATCACCGAGTGAAATTCGGGAGCGATCAGCTTTTTTTCTAATACAGCGTCCTTGATGTGACGGCTGGGAAATGTGAAATGCCCACAGGTCATGTTGTGGACTTTGTTCCTCCACTGCTGTGGGATTGTTCTTCACTTCACATATTTTACTAACTAAAATTTAATTTTAAAGGTTTTATGCCTCTGTAGCAGCAAAAAAGGGTAGGTCCAGAGTAAATGTCCTCTGTGCACTAGCTCTGCACAAGTTACAGACCAGATCTGCAGCGATAGGAAGCAAAACGAGGCTTCTCCAGGGAAACGATTTCCATACGGCTGTTTCCAGGGGACCAGGAGGTACTTCTGAAGACGCATGCTGCGCAGCGGGGCCGAACCGCTGAATTAGCCGTAGGCGAGTGGCAGCGGGTGTCCCCGGGTGACCTTCAGCCCTGCCTTGGAGCAGGCACCGCCAGGGCTCTGGGGACTGGCGTCCGTGAGGCTGCTTTGCCACATTTGCTCAAAATGTTGTTAGATATCCCTGAGCTCCCCAAGACTTCCTTGGGAACCTGTCCAAGAGTTTCCTGATGCTGGAATTACTTTTTTTTAAATGAAAAAAGTGCTTTGTTCCCTTAAATTCAGCTGGCAGACCTGCGTGTTTGGTGGCTCTGCTTGCGTTACAGAGCAGAGTCTGTGTGCGTGTTTACAGGATTTCCCCAGATCTTTTCTTTCTTTCACACAGAAATGGGTAAAGCACTGCGACGCTCTTAAACACACGCGTTATTCAGACCGCTCGGTGAGCGCGAGCTGCGCTCCGCCCTTGGGCAGCTGTTTACCCGTAAAATGGTTTTGAAGTTTTTTTGCTGGTTCAAATACAGACCAAACAAGCAGGTAGCAAGCTGCAGCTCTGCTCCTCAAAGCAAAAACCTGGTGGTTTTGTGACCTGCTCTCCAGCTCCATCTGCCTGGTGCCCCCAGAGAAGATGGTCTCTGCCCTCAAACTGGGGATGCTGGCTGTTGGGAGGACTCCTGCAGCCCAGGCTGGAAACGAGGGCTGGTTTATTTTAAGAACATCGGTCTGGTGGGATGTACCTACACCCATCCTAGATGGAGGCAGGACAACTGAACAGATGTTCTCCCAGTGTCCTTTCCGCCCTCCTTAATGCAATTCTCCCGTACAGCGATATATCCATATATATTCTAGTTTGGTTCAGAAGCATTCCCGTGATCGTTCTCAGTGACTCGATGTGCAGCAGCAGTGGTTTGAAACGCCCTTGTCGACATTTCTGTGTGTTTTAATTGACTCAGGAGATGTAGGACACAGAGTAAATGGCAGGTTTTAAATAATTAAGGTACTGCTAATCCTCAAGAAATGTCAGAAAGCCCCTAAGAGATGCCGCATGAGATCCTCTTTCTTCTGAATTGGCTAATTAAAGGGATCCTTTTCACTGAAAATAAATAAGCCTGTGAGGCTGTCAGCTACAGCACGCTCACCGTGGGGAAAAGCAGTGCTGTCGGGAGATTAACACCTCTCACCGACACGCGGTCTTTTGATTCGACAGGCAAAAATATTTAGATATAAATCCTAAGACTATTTTGCAGCAACGTGAGTGATGAGCAGGGCAGCTTGCCGCTGAAAGCGCGGGCGGTGCGAGCCGGGATGGACGCGAGGAGGTCTCCGAAGCCGCTGGCGACCTGCGGGTGAGTGCAGAGCGAGGAGGGGGGACTGCAGCCAGCGCTGCCGGCGGCGGGTCGGGAGACTCTCTGCGAAATGAGTGATGGAACGTAAAACGAGCTCGTTAGTGCCAGCGAGATGCCTGCAGGCTGTCAGGGTGGAGCCCCCAGGTTTGTACGGCATAGGTGAAACATATGGGCTTGGTGGGATGTAAATCTCTTTTACCTGTGCCTCATCCATCACCGTGCCTGCTTCCTTCCACGTTCTTCAGAAGCTGCCTCTGCTTAGTGGCAATGTCAAAAAACGTCGTGGGGTTTTGCACGTTACGTTCTGGCAATCACGGCTGTAACGTGAGCTGAGAAAGTGGGCTGGGAGCTAACACGTGGAGAATTTTACAGCCTGTGGAATTATGGCTCTAAGGCGTTTTACTAAATAAAAAACAAGCGGTTGGAGAAAAATACATTCCTTTTGAGATTAGTTTTTCATTGACAGAAACAAAAGGCATTGCTAGCAGAAATTTGATGACTGTTCTGCCTCGGAGTTCACAGAAGCGAGTAGATGCCAGGGAGAAGCAGATTGCATCTTTCCCTCAGGATAGCTTGGGGGGGGAAATCTAGATCGTGCCAGACAAGCCGATCAGGAAAACACGCTTCTCTGAAGACTGGAATATGGTAAAGAATATCCGGAGCCTTGCACATCCGCAGCGAGCCCCTAACGCTGGGCTCTCCCCTCCCCTGGCGCGCGCAGGACCGACGGCTTCGGGTTCTCGGGAGCCCGTCGCAGCTCTCGCCGGAAGCTCGCACAAGAAGCTGGTCCCCAGCCCCGTCGGTCCAGCTCCCTCGTCACTGTTCCTTGGGAAGTTGCCGAGTCCTCTCATCTGACACATGGGTGGCTATTTTGGCATCAGCGACATCTCCTTTCTAAAGAAAGGAATGAAAATGTTATTTTTGGACCTGTTCCCCCTATTTTGGTGAAAGATGCTCTCACGTCACGGTGCTACAACTGGAACCCGGATCTGCTCCATACGCTCAATCCATCGACATTTTGTTTGCAGTTAAAATTCCCTTCAAGCCCTGCTGGTCCCCCTGAGTGCCCGTGGGGAGAAATACGCTGCGGGAGGGCGGACCTGCCGTAGCAGAGCCCGGGACAAAATGTATCCTAGTGGTGAGACAAAACGCCTGGTCAAGCAGAAGGGCAGGAAACAAGGGACACCGCCGCGGCCCGCGTGCTTCTCCCTCTGCCCTTTGAAGAGAGAGCGGCGGCGAATCTTGGCAATATCTCTTGGGCAAACCCAGCGCCCGCTGTACGCGAGAGACACCGGCTGCGGGAAGGGTGCGGGGGCCAACGGGGCTGCTCCTCCCGGGGCGGAGGCAAACTTGGCTTTGAGCCCTGGCCCAAAATCTGCTTTATTCAACCCACTCCCCAGCGTGACGCCCCGAGAGAGGCTTGGGGAGGGAGCGGCACCCAGCTCAGCGGGTCCTTGGGGCTCTCCATCCTTCCTGCTGCCGGATAGCCGGCTCCTGCCGGAGAGCAGCAAATAGGTGAACCTGAGGAAGAAAGGAGATGGGGTTTTTTCCCCTCCCTGCTTCTCTCACGCAGAGTTTAAAATCCTTCTGGCAGAAACTCACAGCACGGTTTGCCAGATCTTCATAACGGGAGACATGAAGATGCTAGAGCCTGTTTAACCCTTCCCTCCCCTAAGCAAAATTTATCACGTAGCCCCTTGAAACACGAAATTGGCAGCAATGCTTGAGGCACGGACACAGCATTAAAGTGGATCTCCCGAGACGCCCCCGACAAGCTGCACCCTGCCCTCCGAGGGAAGGCACGGCCTTCTGTCTCAGGGAGTGTTTCCTTGCGAGAGGGGAGCGCCCGCGCGGGAGCTCCGGCGCGGAGGGAACACGGATGCAGCGCCCGCCCAGCCGCCCTGGGCTCCGCACGCGGAGGCGCTGCCGAAGCTCCGGCCGTACGTGCGCGGCGCAGGCGGGAGGCGCGTCCCGCTGCCTTCCCCGCTTCCCTGTATGAGCCGAGATGCCATAAATTGGGTGGCTTGTGCCTTCCCGGTGCTGAGGGTGAGTAGCACTAATGGGACGCGGTTTAACGTAGTCATCAGGAATTAGTAACGGGGCAGGAATTAGGAAATGGTATGTTCAAAACCTTAAAAAATAGGGCAATGCTGCAGGCACTGGCTTTAATATTTTATATAGCAGTAATAAATTATTGCTTAGAAGCTGGAAACCAGCAGAAGGAAGCAGAAGGATTAAACTTGAGCTAGATCTCCGGTAAGTTGATTCATTTTCTTTCCTAATGGTATGCTTTAATACTTTGTTTATTAGTTCGGATTAGCATGAAGTTCCTTATCTGAGAAAGACAAACAGGGAAAAGTTCTATTAAAACTGACTCGGTGATTTATGATGTTTAAGTTTTGCTTCTATTTTGCCATGTAAGAAGTAGTTTTAAACATATCTTTCTTACGGATAAGAAAGATGTAGAATGACATAAAAATGTTCTCTAGGAGATGGAGTGAACGTCTGTGGGGCGAAGGGCTGTGCGGGGCGGGCTGCGCGGGCTGTTTCTCGGGCTCTAGGCAGTCTGCTGGTTGCCTTCCTGCCTGTGTCACTTACCCAAGCCGGCATCAATTATTATTCCATAGTTGCTTCCAAAACCCCTGTGCCAGGGGTGGGAAGCGCCCTGGGTGCCCGCCTGCTGCTGATTCGGGCCACCAATTAGTGCAGCAATTAGTTTAAGACTTACAGTCTTCATCTAGTCTTCATCTTCATCAGTCTTCATCTTTTCTTTTCTAAAGAAAAAGAGTGTATATTAATGCTTTTAAACTTTAGGTGATGTTCAGGAGTCCCTTCCAACTGAAATTATCCTGTAACTCTGTGCTGTGTAAGAAAGAAGCAGGACGGCAAATCACGTTATCAGACCCCTCCAGAAGCATCAGGATAAAAACGAGCATCTCTGACCTACGCAGTTGTTTTAAAATAGCGTCTTTCCCCTAAGCTAGTGAATGTGATTCTGCATCATGATTTTGTCATGAATTTCAGAACTTCTTTTCTCTGTCACCCCCCTCTGCAAAGCGCAGTGGAGCAGCACTGGTGCCAAGGGTGCCGGCATCCCCCGCCGCATCTTAACCTCATCCCTCCTCTTCTTGGGAGGCTCTTACTAAACCTGCGGGAGTGGGAATTATTTAAGTCTGTCTTTTTCTGCCAAATGTAATTGAATCGGAGGGGAATGGGGGAACTAGCATGATTTTTTTTCATTTAACCTCAAAAAAAAAAAGAGAATTGGACTGGGCTCTCCGGGTGGTTCCTGGGGCCTGTTGGTCACCGCTGCAGGAAGGCAGCACGCAGACCTCGCCGCTTTTAACCCAAGCCTGAAAAGCTTGGGTTTCCCCTCAGAAGAACTAAGTTTTTCTATAAAGAAACAGAAAGCAAACCTCGGCTTCGCACCTCCGAGCAGAGGTAGTGAGTCGGTCGCCTACAACTACCCACACGATCGTATTTCTAGCAGTGAATTTTACTTAGGAAACCATTCATCTAGGGGCAAAACTCCTCTATTAATGATGAAAAGGGATAAGGCTTATTGACTTGGAGGAATTAAAGTTGTTTGAGGAGCACAGCTCGGTTTATTCGGAATTCAGGCCAACAAATTCCCTGTAAACGTATCCGCCGATCGCAAACGCTGGGCTGCGCGTGGCTAACGCCGCACCCCTCGAAGCGCGGGCCGGAACCCGCTCTGCGGCACTGCGCGGTCTCTCTTGGCAGGGAGGGTGTAACTGTGCCCTCGTCCCCATGCTGCAGCCATCAGCGAGGATGAGGAGGCTGAGGGGCGGCGGGGGGTGAAGCTGGCTTGCCCCCGCCTATTTGCCGTGCTGCTGAGGTTAGCTGTGCAGCTTGGATCTTTTTGCAGCCGTTTGTCTACTCGTTGAAAGGAACGGTGATATCTTGGGGAGAAACAGCCAGTCTCAGGTTTGGGGATTTAAAACCTTCCCCAAGATTTTAAAAGAAACCAAGAGTTCTTGAGATATTCATTTTGAAAATTATTACAGGGTTTTTTTTAATTAATAGTGTGTTAATTCAATTAAAAATAAGACATTAGGAAAGCCATTCTGAAACCTTTCTCAGACTATCTTAACTAGATTTGCCATTACAGTGTCTTTTACTATATCACAGAACAACCATTTTTAATGCACCTGATTTATTGCCGTGAGAGCGCCAAGTCAACCACCGCAGCACCCTCTCCTGCACCCTGCTTCCATCAGCCACCCACCAGGGCTGGTCGCAGAGCGCCGTCATTCTCCCCCGATCTAATCTCGCCTTTTTTTCTTTTTTTTTTTTGCATACAAAATATTTGAGTGATTTGCTTCTTCAGAGAATCTGTGTGTCTATAAGCCACATAGATTTCAGTGAAACTCTGGCATCTGTGTCGGTAATTTATGAATTGTGTTTTTAAAGCCTGCTGGAACCATTAGCAAGTCTTTTTGCCACCGAATTTCAAGCCTTGCAGAAACACACCCAGTTAGGATTTTAATTTTTTTTACATGCTTCCTCTGTTTAGACAGGCATTTGCTCCATCAAATATTGGGGCATGAATTTTACTCCTGTACGCTGTCAGGTATAATTTTCTTTGTAAAAAGCCTTGCTGCATTTGAATTTGTCCTCTGTGGCTCAGGTGAGGGCGTAAATACCCCTTTCTCAACACTATTCCTCATCTGTAGTGGGAGTTTTTTGGATTGTATGGCATTTCAAGGCGTGAATCATTTCAAGGAATATCTGAATAGGATAAATAATAATCTAATATGATAAATGATGTCCTAGCAGGACATCAAAATGACGTGACCGTATAACGCAGCCGGGAGGTGCTAAGTCTCTATCTTTAAGCATCTCGGGCCGAAGGGACCGCATGTCTGCTTCAACTTAAGCGTAACCTTAAGTATTTCGTGAGTGGCACCTAAATGCTGCCGGGAACACCACAAGCCCACGCAGCCCCGCGGCCAGCCTGGGTCCTCGCTTCTGCCGAGAGCGTGGTCTCCTCCGGAGACGCTGCTCTTCGGTTTGTGATTTGCGGGAAGCCCGCACGCGTTGGGCGGGAAGCTCAGCCGTGCCGCCGCCGCCGGCGCCGGTGACGCAGCCCTGGGCTGTGCCCGGGCCCCTGGGCAGTCTTTGCCTGAGGTGGTCAAAGGATGCGTCTCGCTACCTGTGCCTACAGAGGCGTTCCCACCAGCACGTGTCATCCTATCGTCGAGCGAAATCGCGAGGCGAATGCAAGCCAGGTTAGCAAGGATCCAATCTGTAAGGGTTCCGATTCACAATAACACACCATCACCACAAAGGACGCAGATTTAAGCAAGTTCTGGGGGACGCAACTCTGGTTCCCCAGACACGTAGGGAAAGCCAAGGCGTGGGTTGGGCTTTTCTGTTTTGCTCCTGCATTTGAGAAGCAGCGGCTCTGGCCGTTCGCAGCCGCTGCCCCGCGCCTCAGCGCGGCCGCCGGCCACCGCCTCGGGACCAGCCGGCCCCTCGGGCCGTCGGCAGCGGTCATCTTCAGTCCGTGCAGGCGGCACCGAAAACGCGCGGGTGACCCGCGATGAAGCTAAGCCGCGTGCGAACGCAGCCGCAGCCGCCGCCTCTGCGAAAGCAGGCTGGCAAGCAGTTGCTAAGGCAACGTTTTTCCCAAAGCTGGGATCTTCCACGCAGCTTTTTGGCGCAGCTCCGTCAGCCCGGATATTTTACAAACCGGGCTTGAGCTGTGAAGGGCTCAGCCTTGCTTTCCGACTCCTGCGGCCCCTCGCCCCGAGGTGCACGAGGCAGCGCGCGCCAGCGGGGCGGATGTCTCCGAGGGGTGCGGGGGGACCCCCTGCTCCTGGGGGGGCGGGGGCTGAGGGGAGACCCCAGGCCCCCTCTCGGTGCTGTCTGCCGCGGGTCGGGCGCCTACGGAAGACGCGAGCGGCCGTTCACGAGCCCGTCAGCGACGGCTGCTGGAATCAAAGACACTAAATAGAGTTTTCGCATCCGGGTAAATTTATGGGTGATGGTCACATCTGTAAAATTACTGTCTCAAATAATATAGGCAGACCTATATTGCATGTCAGAAAGCTAAATGGTGGATAAATACTCTTATCTAATGAGATCACTCTTACTGGGCTTTGTTTCCAAATGTCTTCTGCGCAATAAGTTCCTCCCAGCACTTTCCAGACAGAAACTCGGGGAGAGTAATAAAGGGATCGGGTCGGGGCCATCTATTCTGCCCTGCAGGCACCGGGTTTGCGCTGCAGTAGGAGGGAGAAATTACTTACGCTGTAAACAGATGTTTATCATTCTAGATAACGAATGCTCATTCAGTTTGTAGATAAATCCTAAAGTTTTCTGTTTGTCAGCCTATTGCGCACAGCTCTTCGTCTGCATGATGAACTGCTCTCCGTTCTCTGCCCCAGTAAAATGCTCCTCTGTTTGCAACGGGGCTGCAAATCTATGATTCCTGTAACTATCTTACAACAGTCAAAGGCTTTGTGGCTACCTCTGCATCTGCGGAGGGCACACACCTAACTTGGGCCGACGAGTGTGCCAGCGTTGCGCGAGTCCTTTGTCGTGGCTTGGGCAGGAGTGGCTGGAGCAGCCCGGGGAAAGGGACCTGGGGGTGCTGGTTGGCAGCCGGCTGAACATGAGCTGGCAGTGTGCCCAGGTGGCCAAGAAGGCCAACAGCGTCCTGGCCTGTACCAGCACTGGTGTGGCCAGCAGGAGCAGGGCAGGGATCGTGCCCCTGGACTCGGCACTGGTGAGGCCGCACCTCGAATCCTGTGTTCAGTGTTGGGCCCCTCGCTACAAGAAGGACGTTGAGGTGCTGGAGCGTGTCCAGAGAAGGGCAACGGAGCTGGGGAGGGGGCTGGAGCACAAGTCTGATGGGGAGCGGCTGAGGGAACTGGGGGTGTTCAGTCTGGAGAAGAGGAGGCTGAGGGGAGCCCTCATCGCTCTCTACAGCTCCCTGAAACGGGGTTGTGGTGAGGTGGGTGTTGGTCTCTTCTCCCAAGTAACCAGCAATAGAACGAGAGGAAATGGCCTCAAGTTGCGCCAGGGAAGGTTTAGGCTGGATATCAGGAAAAATTTCTTTACGGAGAGAGTGGTCAAGCATTGGAACAGGCTGCCCAGGGAGGTGGTGGAGTCACCATCACTGGAGGTGTTCAAAAAATGTGTGGATGTGGCACTTCGGGACATGGTTCAGTGGGCATGGTGGTGTTGGATTGATGGTTGGACTTGATGATCTTGCAGGTCTTTTCCAGCCTTAATGAATCTGTGATTCTGTAAATGCAAAATACACAGATGCAATGCAAGTCTCTCCTGAAAGCAACGAGCAGTGGGAGCCGCCGTTCTCCATGTGCATGGCCTCCACGGCCCGAGGGGGGACAGCTCGGAGACACCCTCGTCTGAAACCTCCTGCAGATTTTGCTAGTGCTGTCCTGGCTTGATAGTTTTTCTGCTCTTCTGTAAGATGGGGGAGCAGGAACTCGTACCGGTGCCGTCAAGCTGACTCAGAGGACGCAGATCACTTGCCAGCTCCTAGATAGTAGATGCTAAAATGATCAAAACGTTAAAAAAAGATACTAATCCTTTCCTTGTGGCAATTACATCAAGACAGATGGTGTACAGTAAAAAGGAAAAGGGACGCTGTTATGCTTGAAATCACTGTTGAAATAAAGAGCGTAGCTCGTTCTTCGCTCTGAGCCTGCCTCCCTTCGCTGTGCGGACGGACTGGCCGAGCCGCCTTTCTCGCCGTCCCCGCACCGCGACTCCCTCCTGCCACGGAGACTCGTCGCGATTAATGGATGTCATGATCCCCCGTGCTGCCGAGCGCCCAGGGTGCTGAGAACCCAGCCTGGCTCTACCTTCAGCTAAAAATCCTACTTCAGAGCTACAGAGAAATGGTCAGTGCAGCATCTGGTTCCTGAATGACGCATCTTCGGTCATACATTTGGCTTAGAGGGTTTCTCCCGCTGTCACAGCGCTGCCCAAAGTAAATGATTCTTCCAAATCAGCTCTTCATTTAGGAAGAGAGAGCACGTTGACCGTTGATCACTGCGGGCTTCCCATGCCCACTCTTGTCATCTAAATTCAGGAATTGCTTCACATCCACCAGTTTTGAGGATGGAGATATTATATAGGAATAACTATTGGAAGCGAAAAGTGTCAAGATCTGCCTGGAAGGTGCCCATGTCTTGGGTACTGTCTTCTCATGGTTTTTAACATGATTTTCAGTTATTTGTTATTTTTAGTTACTTGTCTTGGTGCTGACATCCCAGGATCTAAAGCAATCCGGACGGCTTTCCTAAGAACTAGGTTGCTGGTGAAGACTTTACCTTCAAACTGCCCAGCGTGTATTCTTCAAAATATCCTATTGTGGCTAAAACTACTTTTAAATTTCATATATATTGAAGAAAAAATTCCAGCCAAAGACAGCCTCAAATGCTCCAGCTCAGCACCACGAAGCCCGAGCTGCTGGCCCTGCTCCGCACACGGATCGGCTCCAGCAACCCACGAGTGAAAGACAGGCATCATTGAGGGCTCATTTAGCAGAAAATAAAGATGCCAAGGTAAAAACTCATCAGATTCCACCGGACTCACTCAAAAAAAAGCCAGTAGGTGCCTGACACACAAGCACTGGCAGCACGGGCAGTAAATAACAGGTGCTGGTACTGGTCTGAGCACATTCCTGAGCACAAACTGGGTCCGGTTATTACTTAAACCCAACAGGAGGGTTGCTGAGGCTGGAAAGCGCAAGTCGGTGTCTTTGAGTGGTTTAGCGAGCAGCAAGAAGAGGAGTGCTTTGCCCAACGCCCAGCACCCAGAGCCGCCTCGCGGGGGGCTGAGCCGGCGCGGGACCGGAGCACGGCCGCCCGCAGAGCAGCCCGGAGGAGCGCAAACGCTGCACGCCGGATGCCGTGGCCAGTGCGCCGGTATCCCCGGTGAAAATGAATATTTATAAAACCTTGCACAGGCTGTTCGTGTCCTTGTATTCCGGCTGGTGCATTTGTGAGTCTGAGAAGCGAGCAGCGAGTTAAGAGCATCGCACGGGGTTAACTCGGGAAATGCAGCTGATCTAAATGAGCGGCGTCAAACTTAATTGCGGAGCTTCTTCCAATTATTGAGGCTGTTTTGTAATCTCCCAGCACTACCTCGCGTGCGTCCCCCGAGGAACTGCCTGAGGAAGTAGGTATAATTCATGGAATCAATATTTCTTGCCTGACGCTCCCCCGGGGACCCGTTATTTCACAGGGCGGACGTAGCCTCTGCCAGCAGCCGGGCACCGAGACGCGCCGGCCAGCGCGGACCCGGGGAGCGGGCAAGCGGGAGAGCCCGGTGCTGCCCAGGCGCCGAGGGGAGCCGGCGGGCGTGCACGGGGCTGCACCCCCGGGCACCCCTGCTTTGCTCGGGCCTCCTGCGCCCACGGATGCTCCTGCTTTGAGGACTCGGGCTCTTTGCAACACCTTCATACGCAGTTTTCCCCTCAGCCTTACTGGAATTTCTTCAGATATCTTTTTAACCAAGTAACTGTGTTACGGGCTATGTTTGTTACGGGAAAGGTTGATTATTGCCGCTAGGGAAAGTCCCACAACACCTGAAAAAGCAGTTCGCTGTGAACGGGTGGAGTGGCTGCTGAATCGCGGCGCTGTGACGGAGCTCCCTGGAGAGCAGCCGTGCTGACGCAGGTGCTGCGGCCGGCGACGTCCAGCATTTGCGCTCACTCCTTCTGCGCCGCAGCATCCTCGGGGCACAGCCTCGCCGCCGTGCAGGCAGCGTCCGAGATCGCCCCGTCCAGGCGCAGCCCTTCCCGGGGGTGGCCCGTGCGTGCCTGGCAGCCCCCGTTCCTCCCCTGCGTGTCCCTGTTTTGCTCCCGGTCCCTTTCCAATCCTCCCCGCCCCAAAGCGTTGCGCTAACCGCATGTGCGAGCATTTGGCCAGCCCGGGGGCTCCCGTGCTGTCGCGGTGGTCCTGAGTCCCCAGCCAGAGCCTCCACCTCCGCCCTCCGATATTGCGATTAGAGAGGAGCCCTCGAGTCATGCCAGGACGATAACAGCACTTCACCTGACAGACAACAGTGACACGCTTTTGACAAATTGTTTATTGTCTCTCCTCTGCTTCAAGGGCAGCATCGCCAGCCCTGCCGTTGCCGGCTTGCCTTGTGGGTGCTTGCTGCAGCTCAGCCTTTTAGTGCTGCTCAGCACTTCTCCTCTGCAAGGCTTTGTTTCTTCCTTGGTAGGTCTAAAATGCATGGATTACACTGGAAATATCCAATAATTCTACAGAAACTGCAAAGCGTAGCTCACGGGGTTAACCTGCTAATACAATACCTAAAACGCGTAGCTGGATTTTCATGGGAACAAGGAAGAGCAGATCGCAAGGAAAACGCCAGTAAGACAGAGGCAGCACGAAACCAGTTCTGTTTCATTACAGTTAAATCACTTATTCTCACATGTGTAAAATTTAAAAATAACCCAGACAGTTCATCAGAGGCTTCAGACTATGCTGTCTGCTTAACGCCGCAACAAACAGCCTTCATCTCTTGCCCCTGTAAGCAGATGACTAGTGATAGGTGTAGGTGGTGAAACTGGAAAACTCGGTTTGAAACAATCACTTTTCTTCTAGACAACACTATTTTGTATGTTCGCTATTATAGAGCTTTTAATTTAATAATTAGATACAAATGCTAATCCCTCTTTGCATCTCCAGTCTGTTCCGTGCAGTGTACTCCAGATAGCATTTCACAATGCAGCTAAAAGAACTTGGTGCCATGAATTTCTTAATTTAGCATGTGCCCTAAAATGTGTAAAACATAATAACCCCTGCTTATACGAGAAGGTTTTGATATTAACAATGTATACCTGTATGATTATAATGTGTAGATCACTATTTAGGCTACTCTGTGGGTAAGAAACCCAAGCCGCATCCCGGCATCCCACGGTGCCGGGCACTGTGCAGGTGCAGATTAGCCCCCTGAAACAGTCACTGAATTTGCAGTGATAATAGATACTTCTCCAGAAGTTATCTCTTCTTTTAATGTTATCGGTGAGCCATTCTATGATTCTAAGTTACCGTTCTCTTTCCAGCTACGAAATCAGAATTTTTCCTACTTTAATATATTTACCAAAATGATTACATTATACCATAAGGTAGTATTGCACAACTGTGTGAGCAACATGAGTAATTCTTGAGAATAACTTGGCATTTTCTAATAACCCTTTTGAGCTTGCTGAAGGAACGGCACAGGGCGGTTTGGTTTCAGCCTGCTTTGAGGCTCAGGTGACAAAGACGAGATGAGATATATCGTTCCCTCGACTGGTTGAATCCAATCTGTTCAGCTCAATCTTTCCTTGGGGGAACAGATTGCTTCATTACTTTCTGCTTCCTTCCACTAGGCTGGTTTTTCTCAGTTATCCTTCATGGTCCCTTAGAAATAGTCCACGGACTCCCAGGAGGTCGGCAATTACAAACCGGTGCTTAGCTGCGCTGAAGCTGTAGGATGCACAGGTATCCAGTGACCTGGAGGCTTAGGATTTGCCTCAGCTCACCAGGCGTCAAAAAAGACGGACTTCAACGAGGATGCAAAGGTCTTAATCAGTGATGTGGACTTTTTCCCGTTCCCATTTTGTGGGGAGTCGCCTGGGTGGGGCTGAGACACCTAGAATAGTCCTTTCCGCCATCCCCACTTTGCAACAGAGGTCAAAAAATCAAAACACGTTCAGCTCAGCAGAGGAAAGGCCTGTGATAAGGAAAGCCACCCTCAGCTTCTCCAGGGGTAAGGTGACTTCCAGTTTTACATTTTTCTCCTTTGAGAGTCTGTGGCTCCCAACATCTGAGTCTGCCCTACAGCAGCGAACTGGTTCAGCGAAACCAAACCACCAGCAACCTTCACCAGGTCTCTTCCTCAGCTTTGCCTGAAGGTTTACGAGAGCATTTAGGGCAACAAAATAATCCAGCTGCCCACCAAATACTGCTTACAGCGACCAAGGTGAGAAGCTGCCAGAGCCGTCGGTGCCCGTGCCATGGCTGCACGGGGAAGGCCCCGGGCTGCTGTGACAGCCACCCTGGTTGTACCCCCGGGGCGACGCCAGCGGTGCTGCGTACGGCCGGGAACGAGAGCCCGTGTCCCTGTGCAGGGACGTGGCCATGCTCCCCCCGGGATGCCTCCTACCCCAGCTGCCCCCAAACCCACCTAATTGCGGCCTGTTTTGATCCTTAGATCGTGTTTTCTAACAGCGGTGCTGACCACCCCTGCAGTGAGATTATCTCTTGATAATATTCTGGCTTTTCTTCACTATTTGTCATGGACCTTCCCCACAGTCTATGGAAAAACATGGTTCCGACTTGCCGAGTGACTGCCGGCACGCTCCTGTGCGCTGTCCCGTCAAGCGGGGAAATACAGGTTTAAAAGTACTTCTCGCAGCAGGCAGTATGGCAACCCGATTTCCCAAATCCTCCGCGAATGCCCACAGAAATTCCATCGGAGTTCCTCGCCAGTTGCCTTTAAAAAAAGGGAACAAACCCTGAACCCCAAGAGACCAGCTTGACTGAGCTGCCAGGAGCAGTAGGTTCGGGGCTGTTAACCACAACGGGAAAGTGCCTCTTCATAAGCCTCCCCGAGGCACCTAATTACCTCCGTGGGACTTGCAACGTGCCCCGGGCCGCGGTGCCTCCCCGCTGCCTGTGCCCGGGGAGCTCGGCGCCGCTCCTCCGCGGCGGTTTGCCGCAGCGCGCCGGGTTTCCAGGCGCGGGGGGAAGGAACGGGGAGCGTGACCCCCGGGGCGGCGCGCCCGACAGCCCCGCTCCGGCAAGCGCCGCTGCGCTGCAGCACGTGCTGTAACGCCGCACGCGCACCGGCGAGCCGCGCGCAGCTCGCCGCCCTGCCCCACGGGGCTGCTTGGGTAGGACGAAGTGGCTGCGCTCGTGCCCCGATTCAGCTGCTTGGTCCATCATACGTGAATGCTTTCGACACTAGAATTGTTTTTCTAAGACTTCTAGATAAATGCCTTATTGGGGCAAACGGGACGGAGCGGGGGGTTTTCCGGCGTGATATCGGACCTGGCTCTGCCGTTTCTCACGCACCGTCACCGTCGGTCCAGCGTGCCCGCAGGCTATCCCGCAGCCAGCCCCGGCTTACACAGGGGTTACAAGTGGTGCAGAACTAAACCCGAAAGCTGAAGACCGACTTCGCTGCAGCCAAACCCAAAGGTGTCAGAGCTTCCTCCGCAGGGAGAGCGGGGAAGGGTCAGCGACGGCCACGCGCCCGAGCGCGACTTGGACTGCCCTGCGTTGGTGAGGCTGGTAAAGCAGCCCCGGTGCCGCCCCGGGAGGAGGGAGCGTGCACGGGCGAGGCGCGGGACCGAGCCTGGGGCATGTAACCCCAGCTAGATGCAGGTCTGCTTGTCGGTCCACGGCTACGGCATCCGCTGGGGAAATGGCTTTCCCCAGCATCCGCAGGCTACGGCTGCCATGAGCAGGCGTAACTCACGACACAACTGTGGCACCGGTTTAGAACAGAAATAACCATCCTCCTTATTCCGGTGGAAGGCTAACGAGCAGGGCACACAATTACACGGCAGACGAGTTTAAATCCACTCTCCTAATCGCACGCCACGGTAGGCGCTACCTTTCAGTTCTTAATGATGTCTCCTCCCGCCACGCACACGGCTCGGCGCATAGGCAACGCCGGGATGACATTCAACAAGAATAGCTGTCTCCATCCCACTGGGATGGAAACGACTCAGTCAAAGTAAGGAAGAAATATCCTCCTCTCTAAAAGGGCTTTTAAAAATCTTCACAGCCAGGACCTGGAGTTATTCAGGGACGTTAGCGCTGGCTGGAAAGGAGGATGGGGACATGTCCATTCTAGCTAAAAGAGCAACAGAGGACAGGCGGGCGTGGGTGACATTTTCAGATGCCGTTCATCCTCTGCCGGTAAGGTACAGCGGGGAGGCAGGACAAAACGGGATTTCCAGGGCCATCAGCTCCCACCCCTGCCACTGCAGGGCCACCGCTCACCAGGTCCTGCTGAAGGCAACGGCACAGGTCCCCCTTCGGGGAGGGCACCCTCTGCACCTCGCCTTCTCTTTCGTGCGTGAATTGGACAGAAAAAGATTTTTTTTTCAGCAGATATTTTCTGTTCAGTGTGGTCTCCAACCTGTTTGAGCAGTTGCTTATTCAGTGAAATGTGTTTTGTTCTGCGGCCTGACAATTACAAATTCTGCTCTGAATATTCAGTACTCAGTAATTTAGCTGGGATCACATGCTGGAGCTGCTGTTCCTCAAAATTAATTGTCTTTGGGTAAGTTATACAAAGTAACGTACTTTACCCGAAAGCAATTAATTTTTGAGTGGCAACTTGTCACAATTCAACACAGAATTCAAAATTCACAAGTAGTCAGTATTTCCAGTGTCTGAGCTTTAAATTTCTTTTCCATGAACATTTATGTGGCTCCTTAATGATTGCAAATAGTGAAATAAAATTTTTGAAAAAGGAGAGCATTGACATTTCAATTTAAGAATTACTATTAAAGACTATTTTCTTGTTCATAGTCATCTCAAGACACTACCTTTTATTTTAAGAAAAACTATCTGCATAATTCTCTTCTTGTAAGGTATAACACTGAGAATTAGATCCTCCAAGCAAAAGAGAAACGAAAAGAAACTTCTATTGGTAAAAATCGGTGTGTGCAAAACAGCCAAGACATCAGAGGCAGGAAGAAAATTGTGCATCCATAGCCACGAGCTCTTGCAGAAAGGGGGCTTAAGCTGCGCCGAGCGAGCCTTTCACCACTCATCGAGATTATAAAATCTTGACGGATTGTTTCCATGGAAAATAAGAGATATTCGCTTCCTAAGGAGAATAAGGGCCGCCCTGCGTAAAGCCCTGCGTGTTGCTTGTGCTCCTGGCACTGGCAGTGAAAGCACCCATACCTGAGACCTTGCAAATGAAAAACCAAAAGAAGAGGAAGACAGAGAGATAGGAAATAACTAATAAAAGGCTTGGACAGATTCTAAAATATTTTAAAGCAGGTTTCAGTCGACAATTGCGGAGTATCTCAGGGTTTATATTCCCCAGTTGCTGCCCGCGAGCAGGCACCGGCGCAGGCTCGGTGCCGCCGGCTCTTGCTGCTCTGCTGACGGGGAACGAAGCCCCGCGGGCGCTCGCAGGGCAGCGTCGCACCAAGGGAAAACTGGCAATATTTCAGACCAGAGGGATATTTTGTTTAGTTACAAAATCGAGGCCAACTGGTTTGGGCTGTGCTCCCGATATGAGCGCACCGTTCCAGCCGCGACAGCGGAGGGACCTCGGAGAGCCAGGAAAACGCAGAATGAGAAACAGGACCGTCGCAGAGCCTGGGCCATGACGTGAAAAACCCCGTTTCCTCCCGTCGACGTCCTTTGCGTAACAGTGCGTATGGTTAGAGGGAAATAACTAAACAACCGAGGGAGAATCTTGAGCAAGCCGTGCTATTACGCGTAGAGCACGGTCAGGGTGGCGATCGACCGCGCGCAGGGCCCGCCGGCAGCCCCAGCGCGGCGTGCACGGCACGTCTCCCGCGCCCGCCGGAGCACTGAGCAGCTACTCAAGCTCATTTGGATGCCGAGGCCAGCGGCCCCCCCGGACTGCCGCATCTCCAGACGCGAGCGGCTCTGCAGAAGCCACCTGGGACCCAACTGGGTCAACGCCGAGCAGAAGCTAACAAGGCTTGATGAGTCTGATTTGAATTTGAGCTGTTGATTGCCTCCACGGTGAATCCTTATTTCGTGTCGTACGCTTCCCATTTAAATGTGAAGAGCCACTTCTCCTCAAAGCTGTGGAGCACTTTAGGCCACATTTGTTCCTTCTGGGCCAAATCACCCGTTCCTTCTCCAAACGAGGTATGAAGTGCTCGTGAAGCACCTACGGCACGTGTGTCCCCACGTATTTCTGTGGCCCCTCGTGCTCCGACGTGGGGGGGTGACTCAGTTCCCCGGGCGCAGGCTGCAGCTGTGGTTTAGACCCCATCGGGTTTTGCATCTTGCCCCCACGTGCTGCTTCAGCAGACAAGGCCATCCCTGCCGTCCCCGCCAGCCCGAGGCCATTCCCCAGGCAGTGCTGTCCTGCCCGCCTGCGGACATCGCACAGCCCGTGGCTCCGGCTTCCCGCTCGGCCCACGCTTTGATTTTACTCTTCCCAGGGCAGGGTTTCTAAAGAGAAAGAGGCAGGGTGGGGAGCGAGCGGGTGCCCAGCGGCGCCGGCTCTGCGCTGCCGGGCGCTCCCCGCTCCCCCCGGCCAGCAGCCGCCTCCGAGCGCACGCTGCCTCGCAGGCTTTAATTAGGCAGAGTGCATCCAGGAGCTTTTCTCAGTGGGTCGTAATTTTATGGAAATCTTGTTAGATTAATTTTTAGCAGGGATAAAGCACTCCTTGTTCTCGGCACTCCACGCTGTTTTCCAGTGCCCGGCAAATCAGGCTCGCACAGCTCATTAAGGAACACTCTGTTTTCAGGTTTTACAGATTAATTTCATTCAGGCCTTTTTAGCCTCGCTACGCTTCATGTAGTAAGAGCCACTTTTGGTGCAAAGAAAGATTTTTATATGTGATTCCTAAGTAAAATGTCTTCTGTTCTATATTCTGGATGGGGGATATATGAACATATGTAAATGCTTCAAGGAGCTGATGGCTTGCGTCAGGGTGCCACATGCCTAAATTACCCCTGTTCTCTGCCTGTGTGACTGACTCACAAAGTCACCCTCATTGAATCACTCTTGTGGACTTGCAAGATGGGCAGAGGAGAGCTCTACGGCCACCTTGTCTGGCAGCTCAGGGCATAGACCTCGTCTACCTGATCAGCAGTACCTCTTCATCCAGGCAAATATGTTTTGTTCGAACTAGAGCAAACAATTTTGAGCTATTGGTTCAGAAAATGGGGGCTTTCACCTACATTTCTGCCATTCCACTGACTCACTTTTTAATTGAATTATCCCATTCTCATCAGTGCATATCTTTGCACAGGATTACTAGGTGCTTCTTTTTTCTCCCTTACTCCAGCAGAGATTTTGGCAATGATATTTACACTGCTTCCTTCTGCTGCAGAAGTGCACAACGTCATCATCCAAGTTACTGGGGTAAACCCTGGTCTTGCCTCTTGTCTCTCCTGTAGCGCGGCGGGTCGGTCTCTGCCTCGCCGACCAGCACGGCAGAGCAGCGGGGACCCCAGCCCGCGTCTGCACAGCGAGGCTGTCCCTTCCCCAACACCCCGGAAAACCCACCCCGCAAACGAGCAGCTTCCTCTCCCCTGTTGCTGATTAACTTGGTGCAGGAATCAGTCGAAAATCCTGCAGTTATCACACCGGCTGGTGCCTCGAGAGACCACAGCTACCACCGCGGGAGAGGGGGAACCGCACGAAGCTGGGTGTTTCCCTTCAGCGTCTTTTTCTGGGTTTATAAAAGTGATTCCACATAATTTTAAAGCAAATTTGCAGCTAGCTCTGTTGCAACACAGGAGTAGCTTGCTCAAGAGAGATGCAGTTTAGGCCTGCATGAAATATTTTTCTGCTGGGTTTTGTTCTGGTTTTGTAATGTTTCTGTAGGTAACATGAAAATGTCCAGAGGAAACTTAGGGAAAAGGAACCCACACAGACACAGTGTGACAAGCTGTTATAAATCGGCTGAAATGAACTTAAGATAATGAGACAGGTCTGTTCAAATTAGAGCATTTTTTCCTATCACAACAGCCCCAGGTACTGAAAAGGGACATTATTACATTTCCAGCTGGCCAGCACTTACTAATTGCTGCTTCTGCAGCAAGTGAGAGTCATGGGAGACCAAGTCAAAATCAAGGAGCGGATGAAGTTCAACGCAGGCTTTACTGTACAGCTTTCTTCACCACGACTAAATAAGTGCAGATGCACACAGTTAATTTAGGTGCTGATACTGGGTGTTTGCAACATCAAAGTGACCCTGGTTTGTTTCTGAATGGTTGAGCACATCAAATATTTAAAACACTGTAACACAGGGAATTAGGAAAAATGGGTGTGTTTTGAAGTTAAATAACAGATCTGATTTTAAAGAGTGATGCAAATCACTTGCAACTGAAGACTGAATTTTTGACTAGGAAGAAACGATCAAGGTCATCATCTGCTGGCCTTGACAGTGTTCTTTTTTCAGGAAAATAACATTTTCTGTGTCTGAAAAAAATCTGGGGCAACCTTCTAGATGAAAAATGTATTTTAATCCAAAAACTTAGTTGCAACAAATAATTAAATAATCAGGGCTTTTCTTTTTAACATCATTTTGTGCAGAAGAGGATGTTGGTGTCTGACCAACCTTGTTCGTTCCTCTTATTCTTAACCAACTAGCCCCTGGCTATCGAATCATGGTGCAGAAAAGATGAGCATATCCTGCTAAATTATTATTGTTTAGGAAACACGGAATGGATTAAATACACTATCGGCATAAATTGGTCGAGTTTTGTTGCACTCAGTGGAGTTACACTGACGAGCACCAAGAGGTGAGCTCTGTTTCTAGATGTAAGTGCAGACACAGACTAGACTAGACTATTTCAGTTAGAGGGGACCTACAGCAATCATCTAGTCCAACATCCAGCGAGCACACAAACCAGAGAAAGGGGTGACAGGATCTCCTGGGAACCTGGCCCATTCGGGGATGCTCAGCAAATTGGGAGAGGATGTGGGTGGCAGAGGAGTGGAGGAGGAAGGAGAGAAAGCAGGATAGAGATTTAAGACTTACTCATCAAGTAAATCTGCAATATGTGCCTTATCTAATTAACTTGTTGGCTTTATGTAATTAAGTCAACGGTTTGCTCCAGATTCACCTTTGTCATATATCTAATTTCTACGTTCTAATCTAAATAAGCCTTTTAAAAATGGCTTGTAGTGCTTCTTGAGAGTTTAGTCTGGGCGGGGTTTTTTGTGTAGAGGGCCAAGACACATGCTTGATACTATCTAAAACATACAGAAGGTTTCTCTTCAAAGAATCTTGGCAATTCGGCCAGTGCTTTGGTCAAGGATAGGATGAGAAAGAACATGAAATTCGTGAGCAACACCTTGTCATTACTCAGTTGAGACATACCCGTGTCTGATTGCTTTCATTAAATATCCCTAATTGCTACTGACAGCCCTTTGGAGGGCCCCTGGGCAGTCCTATGTGTGTGAAGGCTCCCCACAACAGGTCACATATTTGGCACGTCGCATGCGCCAGCGACAGAAATCCCACCTGATGTGTGACTCGTTAGGCCACCGTAACGAGCGCAGCGCGCCCCAGTCCTTACAGACCCACACTGAGGGAGTTAAGCAAGAATAAAGCAGATTGAGTGCATTTGCATGAGACGTTTGTAGCAGTTTAATGAGGTTGAATATACATTAATTTAGCTTGCATTAGTGAGATGAAAAATGACGCTATTAATACTTTGTGAAAAACCACAACTGAGCCACAAGAACTAGTTTAAGACAGCTTACTTAAAGGCATACACCAGTTTTGCTAAACATAGTTAAAATAATCCCCCCCCAAGTAGAGCAGACCTTAAAGAAAAATTTGAATAAGAAATAACTTTCTGGGATAATTAAAGGAAAAACAGGGGAGAGAGAGGGTTGGCTGCAACTTCTTCCTTATTGCTGGAGAAAAGTGAAGCTATGCCGAGCCGGGCAGCTGCTGCCAGCTGGTATTCGTTCCCAGCCATGGGCACAGGGAGAACAGGTGAGATAACATATTTGCTTTCATTGTGGTGCAATATTGCTCCTAATGCAAATACGCTCGTCACGAGGAACAGAAATACCACATCCTGCTCCTACTCCCAAAGCAGATCCAGCCCTCTTTTAAAAAAAAAAGTGTATCAGGAAATACTACCCTTTCATTATTAATTTTGTATGATTTTCTCTAATAACTCTGTGAAGTACTTGTTTAGTCGCTGCTGCTTCACATGAAATTTCTCTATCTGTAAAGAACAGGATCCACGCACATTTCCTGTTCTCGTGAATAATGCTGAATTTTAATTGTTAGAGGAATAAGCAGGAAAATGAGGTTACTGAGTAAGACGTTCACCTTTAATTTAAGGGATCCAAAAGAAACACAACTACAATAGTTTTATTTAACATTTAGCAGCCTAGGGGAGATAAAGAGAAAACTTATCTAGAAACTGCAAGGGCTTTAGAGAAACGCTTCTGTCTGAAACCATCCATCATAGCAAAACATTTCCAGTTACATAAAAAGAGCTGGCAACCAGCAGAGTTACTAATTGCCTGTGTGGCCAAACTGAATCACTGCTGATTGCCAGCCAATTTGTCGGATACTGTGTGGGTGCGAAGTTCTGAGCTGGGAGGCCTCAAAGAAATGTTTGCCAACAGTTTGATCTCCTCTGTCTATGAGCACTGGGCATTTACCAGCGGGGAAAGGGGCAAACAGACCAGCGATAACCCATTTACGAATGTCGCAGCAGCTAACACCGGCAACCGGTCTGACTGATCTTAAACTGAGTGATTGCTGTTCCCAGCTGAGCTGCATGGAAAGTATTTTTCAAAAAAGGATGTGTGCGCCATCAGTAAGAAGGCTTATTTGGAAGCTGTGCAGCCCAAAGAACAAAACTGTTCAGAAAAACTCTTTTTCTCATGGTAGCAACAGCACTATTTTGAAACAGTGCCAGTAACAAACCCCAGGGAAGGGCAGAAACCATTTAAACAGGCCTGTCAGTGGCTGTAAGTGCTGGAAAGTGGGACTGGGCGCAGGATCTGCAGCTGGATCGTCCTCCTGGGATCATGACAGGTTACCTGTTTTGCAGGTATCCCTGGGCACGCAGAAATCAAAATAGAAAAAATAATGGCAGAGAGTTCCTGCATGTTCGTGTAGGTTATGAAGCTCAAACTCCCATTCTTTGTTCCTCACCCGACAATGTGTTCTGTCTATCAACCTGCTTTACCAGTGTGATACCTCAGCATTCCCCATCACATCCCACTGATGACCTCACACACAAAAAAATTACATATAAAAGAGGAATTATAAGTTGTAACTTCACAGTACACTCTGCTGAAACTATGACAAATCCAAGGATTCTAGTGAAATTATTAGAACCCACAGCTCTGCCACTCAAGGCCTTTGCAGTGTGCTATAACCTTGACAAAATAAGTACGTGCGGTAACGCCAGCCCGTATTTTTCTATGCTGTTCTCACTCAGCTTTTTCGCTCTCCTGCCTGTTGTCTTCTTATTTCTAAAGCAGGTATTTTGAGGCCAAACTATGCTGGTAATATGTGCCAGTTATCATCAGTGTGGTGCAAATGTTGTTACCGTTTTCCACATGAATGCCAATGCGCAGTACTAAAGAGAGGACGCATCTCTCCCAGCCCCGTGAGTCTTCTCAAGTGCTCTGCGATGGAGACATCGAATTCATTTCAAGTTAGGGTGAAGAGGTACCCTCATGTAATGACAAGCCTGTAGCAGAAATATATAACCATGCTGTTGTGCTGCACGAGCTCACTGAAGGTACTCCAGTCCTGGTGTCGTGTGAAAGCGTGCTTAAGCTACAAAATACCGGTGGTGGTTTTTTTTTTTTTTTCAGTAGCACAGCAGTTGGTTTAGCAGGAACTGGATTAGCACTGGATGAGCTCTTCCAGCTGGACCACTGGATCCTCAGTGTTGGAATATGGGACCAGTGAGAGGGTTTGAAACACAACCTGGCTGGCCGACTGCCTCAGATTGCGTTTTGGGAACTGGGAGATGGATTAAAGGGAAAATCTGAGTCAACTTGAGCTAGGAAGACCGTGGAAAGAAGCCCTTTAAGCTTCTTCCCCTAAGGATTCAGGGGGGTGATAAGTGATGGGTTACAGCTGCTCTTCGCTCTGGATCAGGCCTGCAACATGGTGCTGGTGCTCAGCCAGGGCTGCTCCCCTGGAGAGCTGCTGGTAAAACCTGAGCGCGCATCAGACCGACGGCAGGGCACAAGCTGGGGCTGGCCGGGCTGCGGGAGTCGGCTGGCAGGCTCCTGCCCTCCTCCTCCTCTTCCTCCAGGGCAGCAGGGCTGGGCCCGCTTGGGGCAGGGACTCTCCCTCAGAGCAAAGATACCGCTCAGGCCCCTGGTTTCCTCAGGGGGAAAGCCGGACATCCTTCACTGGAGATGGGCCGGTTCGCCTGAGGGAAAATCAGGGAAGGAGGGGCCCACCATGACGACCCTTTCTTCCCGGACCCCGAGGGCTTTGGCCTCAGCCACTCCCAGCTGGCTGGGCACCGTCCCCCGGCCTTTCCTGCCCGTCGCCTGCCTCCCCAGAGGGAAGGCTGAGCTCCCCCTCACCACCGCAGGCTTTAGCGTCTCAATAAGAGGCACCCGTGGCGGGCGGGGAGAACGAGCGGAGGATGCCTTCTCTCAGGAGAACCCGGCCTCCCTCCCTCACGCCCCGTCCCCGCCCCGCCGCCGGCAGCCGCCAGCCTCGGCCCCGGGGCGAGCGCCCACATCCGTGCGCCGGCCCTGGCAGCGACGCCTCCCGCCTCAGCCCAGCCTCGGCGCCGGGCTCCCGCAGAGGGAGGTGCTCCGCGCCTGGCTCCGGCCCCTTATTGCCGCCGACAGCGAGGGAAGAGGCGCAGGCGGCGCGGCGCTCCCGGAGAGCAGGTCTCTGCCGCCGGCGGGGAGGGGAAGCGGGGTGGGAAGCGGGGAGAGCCTTCCCGCCCCGCCGGCCGCTGTCGGCCTCCGCTCCGCCGTTACCGCGGCCCGGCGTGTGGCGAGGCGGTGGGCCAGGCCCGCGGCGGGGAGGCTCGGGGCGGCCCTGGGTCTTGGTGTCGGGAGAGAGGGTAAAATGGAGACCGGAGGTGCGGAGCCGGTTTGCGGGGTGCGCTGAAATCGTTCGGTGAAGGTGAGGACGGAGCTCGGCAAGTCGCCCCGTTCCAGCCCGCGGCCCGGGGCGCCTTCCAGTCCGGGCCGCGGGCTGGAGCGGGGCGGCAGGCGGGAGTCCCACCGCCGACATGCGGCCACTATCGCGACTGTGCTCTCCTCATGACAGCTGGGGGACGACGGACGTGCAGAGGCGATCTGGGGTGTATAGATGTCTGGCATCTCCTTGCATTCTGAGTTGGCAGATTGGTGAATCCCCGGCTCGTAGAAAGGGAAGGGCAGTGTAAAGCATCTAGCGAACGACGCATGTAAATGAGGGATGCGTATAAAGTGAATTTGTAACAATTATTCCAGAATGTCCAAATATAGTTACCCCGAAATAGTTCTTCCATGAACAGACGCGTTTTTACGGCGCTGCGTCTGCTGTCACTCCTTAATTTGGGTGGAGGAATGAGATGAGAGTATGATAGGAAGTATATAAAAAGATCAGCTGAGACGCAAGCAGAATGCACTTTTTAATTTAAAAAAAATTCCATGAATTTGGTATTGTTATCCCAATGTACGGTTCATACTCTTTTATACCTATTAGATCAGATTGTTGTGGAGAGGCATCTTTCATGTAGCTTTATGCACTTTGCAGGGATCATGGAAACAGATTTGGTCCTTAAGTTCTTAGCCAAGCACAACTCCTGCAGAGTTTTAACTGAAGCATCTTTGCGAGTGGCTGTGGCAGGAGGAGAAAGGCAGGTACACAGAGTAGCAGAGAAAGTTTGCCTCTTCTGAACGCTATTATAAAAGTTCTTTTAAAGTAGCTCTATGCCTTGGGCTGTAGGCAGAAAAAAAAATTGCCAAAGGTAAAATGAATTGCATACTTGAAGGCGTATGGGGGGGAAAAAGGCCTGAGTCTTGGAGTTATGCTAATTCACACCAGTGAGAAAGAGTGGGACTCTTTTTTCAGTTCTTTAATCAGACTTTGACTCAAAGGAGAAACAGTTTTCTCATGCTGAAAAACTCTTCTCAACAAATCTGGTGGGTTTTGGCTGCGTGTGAAGTTCTCAAGATGGGGTGTTACAAGTAAATGCGCAAGAAGGCTCTGTTGGCAGTTTTGCACACAGCGTTGTTGGAAAGCTCTGTTAAAACATGGTGCTGGGGAAGTTTGAACAGCTGCAGAGAAAAGCGACAGCTCTCATCGCGTGGTGCTTATTTTTGCTTCAAAGAAACAGCAATATATTGCAGCCTGCTAAAATGTGTGAACTGGGGAGTAGCAACATACTCCCTTAGAGCGTGCCTAGAAACTGCTAAGGCTGACATACCACAACCTGGTCATTACGGAAATAAATGCTGTTGCTGTTTAAAGCTGGCATAATAGCATCTCGAAAAATATACTGCCCTTGAGAGCACGTCACAAAATACAGTTGTATGCTGCTTACCTGTGTAGCTGCAAGCCCTGCCTGCTGAAAGTCTGAATTTGCATTTATGAGAACTGGATAGCTTTCAGAAAAGAAGCTGTTCTTTTCTCACTGTTCATGCATTGCAGCCTCAATTTTCCAAGCTGATTTTCCTGTTAGCGTGTGGCAGGTATTTGGTCTCAGAAGTGCTGCACAGGCGACTATAAGTATATGTTGTGCTGGTTCCCACGAAAGCTTTGGTTTTGCTCTTTCTTTCATTGGAAAACAAAATAGCTGAGAGTAATTCAGCAAAGTCTATGTCTGCATTTTGTGTGTTGAAATGGGACAAGAGGAAGCAACATTGTCAGTAGCGTAACACAGCAGGCCTGGGTTTGACTTGGGTGGCATTATGAAAAATTTTGAGCCTGGCAGTTGGTCCTTCCCCCCTGCCACCCCCAGGTGAGGTTGTTGGTCTGGGTGGAGGTACCTGTGTCCGACAGCCCAGAAGAAGCATGACCCTGTGCCTGCAGCCAAGTACTCCCTGCTGCGGTATTCACTGCACGCTGTTCTAGTTAATGCAGCATTATGAAATGGCCAGACAGTATGGAAATGGCAGTTTCTGTGGTCTAAACCACAGCAGGTTTATCAAGCAATGAAATTATCAAGCGATTCTCTGGAATGTCATTCTGGATGATGAGAGGACCATGTAATCTTGAAATTTCGTATCAGGAAAGGACCTTTAAGATTTATGTTTCCTTTTGAATCTTGAAGAACTGGCTAATTCCCATAGGGTTAGAGTGATAAAACTCATTGCTAATCTTGCTTGTGGCAGCTCCTTAATTCACTCCTTGTTCTCTCAAAATCTTTCATTTGCTTGTCTGCCCCTGAACTCCCATGTCCAATCCCAGTGCCTTTGGCGTGGGACAGGCAGGGCTGGCATTAACTGGGGTGGGGTGGGTATGGCTGTTTCTTGAGGGATGGGAGAAGGACCAGCTAATGTGAGAACTTTGGAGGTGGTGTTTCTGGTGTCTGTCTGCCATGTTCTGCGAGCGGAAGGCCACTGGTGCAGCGAGAGGAGGAGAACACCATGGGTTGCTTGCTGGCAGCAGCACGGTCACAGGCAGGAGAAATATCCCAGAGGAGCATCACAGGGAGTCGAGAAGACGGGCATGAGAAGACCTTTCTCCCTCTGGTACAGCCTCAGCTGGAGGAGAGAAAAAAACCTGTTCTCTCTGCAGCTTTAAGGGGCTAAAACTTCTGGGATAACCAATTTGTGCATGAGCAGTACAATAGACTTTAATTCCTAAAAGCTTTCATGGAATAATCAGATTGCTTCAGTGTTCTCATAAGATTGTCTGCTGTAAAAAGCAGAAATGATTTACTGTTTCAAAAGCAGTGATTTAAATGTATAATAGCCATTAGCTTGTTAGAACTAATGACTTTCTATCTCGAGGAACCTTCTTTACAATTTGCAGTCCTTAAAGAGCCACGATAAATGGGATGAGATTATTTGACAAGCCAAACCATTTTGATCACTGTTGTACATTTTTATTTAAACAGAATGGTACAGGGAGTGGAAGTCTGCCTTACTGTATGGAGGGAGGTGTAGCTGCTGTTGTGGCTAACAATTATTGCAGAGACTGTTTAAAGGGACACTCCAAGTGTTAGAGCTTCCCAAGCCTGCCCAAAGTAATATGGAACAGAAGGCATTAATTTTCAGTTATGCCAAAGATCATTTTTACCTGTCTGGCAGCAAAAGGGAAACTGCTTTGAGGATTGCAGAAGGGCTTTTCATGAAGTGCAAACATATTTACTTGTATAGCATTCCCTGGGATCAGGTGTGAACTAAGGGTACAAAAGCCCTTTAGGGTTTGAGAACTGTGTAAAGCTGCACTTCAGCCATGGAAAAGCCTCCATGTTTCTAGGTAAGTCCCTGCACAGGCCTGGGATACAGCAAAGTGAATTTGGAGGTTTGGTATTAAAGGAACTGAAAACCTAGCCCAAAGATTTTGGAAAAAGCAGCAATGTATGGAAATACAGACCTATCAAGGGGTCAGCTGGCCAACAGCTTACACTACTTGTAATAGCAGCTTTGCTTTTTTATTCACTGAAATGATGTACCCCTTTTTCAGGTGTGACTGAGGTCTCCCTGGCTGGAGTTCAAACCTAGCAGAAGCAGCAGAGAGTGGGTCCCTTCCCCTTTGTGGCTGTCCTCCCACTCTGGAGGAGGCCGGTACCAACTGGGAGCATAGATTTGTAAGTCAGGTTGGCAGCGTCTGTAGCCGGGATCTGTAACAGGGCAGTCTGAAACAGGCGATTCCTTTCCGGCGGCATTGTGCACTCGGTTTAGTTCCTGCTAGCCTCAGGCAGGCAGAGGAGTACAGGCCACTTGCACAGCGATGCAAATGAATCAAGTCCAAGGAAGCTGTTGTGGTGGTTTTTTTTTTTTTTTTTAGGAAGGGGATAGGTGTTAGAAGGACCATCAGCTTTACAGGAGTAGTGGCTGCGGTGTTTCAGAGCTGTAACAGGTGCTGTAGCCAGCAGTAGGCTCCGCTCGCTGTTTTCTGTCCATTCCCAAACTGATATGGCTGGGTTGCCTTTTTTCCCCCCGCCTTTACTATACATACAGCCCATTATCTATAGGCAGCACAAAATAGAAATTTTCCTAGTCTTAATCTTGATTCAGACTTTCCGTTAGATACTTCACTATGAAGATGCTCCAAAAGGCAGGTTTGGGTTGATTCAGAGATCAGTTAGAGGGCTAATGATGGTGCCTGGCCGATTGTGGTCAGCCCTGTGTTCCCCTGCTGCTTCTGAAAATATTTTTTGAAGGAGATTAAAAAGGATCCACGGTAACAAAATCAAGCTGTATAGGCCAGCCTTTGGGCTGACTAACTGTAAACTAACAGAACTGGTTAGTGGAGTGATGCTGTTTCTTACCATTGAAGGATGGCCCCAACTATCGGGACAGGCTTTCTAAGCTGTGGAGTTGACTTTCCTCCCTCCACCCACTTGCTCTTTACTATGCTGATAACTGTTCATTGCCCATATTGATTCATGTATGCAGGAAGAAGGGTGGTGTTATAAAAAACATGAGTAGCTGGCAAACGTTCAGGTCTTTTAGATGTAATCATCCAGTTTGGAGTCTTCATCAGCATATCAGGGTTCCTAAATTTAAATAGAGATCTGGAGAAAAACAGTGTAACAGTCACGTGCTTGGTGGCAAAGGCTGGGCTTTGTCAGAGGAGTTTTACAAAAGATTCATGATGAGTTTTGGATTCAAAACATGAATTTGATAAGGTCAGGGAGAGATGAAGTATGGATAATGATACCATGCTTCTGCAGTTAAAAGGGAAGTCTAGCCCACTTCATGTCTTTCAAATAACTACATTAGCTCATAAATTTTCATAGAATTAATTTTTTTCTCTAACACACAGACAGGTAAGTAACATAACGAATGGTAGGTTTCACTTGCCTTCAAAAGAGCAGGAAAGACTTGGAGAGTTTGAACAGCAAGTCAGCAGGGAGCTACTCGGTGTCTCTCCTGGAATCTGCGGTGTGTTGGGCTGTGTCAGTAGGGTGGGAAGTGACCCTGCACTTGTGACAGCAGTCCTGATACCCCGCTTTTCTCCTGTTTAACCAGGGGTACTTCCCTGTGCACGTCTAATCCTTGTACAACTTTAGGACTCCCTCAAAGGGAGTTACATGATTTATATATTTTATGAGATTTCTTTTCAGTGAGCCACTGAAACTTCCTCATACTGGCTCTCTTCCTTCTTAAATACATTCCTATAAATGCCATTAATGCATGTGCTTGTTTTCCTTTTTGAAATGTGAGTTAAAGACTAGAGTATTTGCCATCTGGGTTATTTTACAGTGGCAGGATTCTGCTGCCTTTTGCAAAATCCATTTCTGGCTTGTGTATTTTGCAGATATTTTGTAAATCATCATTGTTTTCTGGTCAGTAGCACAGTTATATTTGTGTAGTCAATCAAGTGTGATAGACTGGATTATGTGCTAAATACAGACCTACTATGGCATAGTCAACCCAGAACTAATTCCTATACTTACCAAGCAGGTTTTTGAAATGGTGAAATAGAGGATAATGTGTATAGTTGCTTGTGTTACAACTCTCCTTGTGCTATGTGCTTGGACAAGAGGAAAAAAGCACCAGGGAAGTGTCATGATAACAGCTTCTGGTAATGGTTGGGCGCGGTCCTTGTCTTTGCCTTTCTTTCTTTTTTTGTATTGTATGTATTTTTCATATTGATTAGTACTGAAAAGGACTGAATTAGTCACTCTCTCCCTTGCCCGCACAAATGTAAATATGTATTTGCTATGTGTGTTTGTAGCAAGAGAGTTTTTAGGCCACGACACCACATCAGCTGGAAGGGAAGGGCTTCTGCACTGCTCTTCACTCTTTAAGTATGACTTGGGGTGGCAGAGCACACTGAGTGAGGAAAGGACCCCAAAAGGTGTGGGTATGTGACTAGAAAACACGGATGGACGTGGGTAGTTGAGAGCATGCTGCTTGGTTTAATCTGAATAATACGTGTGGGATGTGCGGCTGTCTGAATGGGTTCCAGCTTAGGAAATGTCTGGTGTTTACCCATCTATTTAGGAAGCAGTATGTGGAGATTTTACTGGTTTTGTTTGTGTGACTGCTCACTGCAGGCTTCTCATGAGTTGGAGGGGAATTTAAAATGGAAGTCCTGATGGCTCCTTCGCAGGGCATGTGTAGCAGTGAGGAGCGTGGTAACAAGCTCACCTGCTTACCTGTGGAGTTATGTTTAGCCTGTGCTCAAATAGGCAAAAGCTGAAAGTCCATATATTCGAAGAAGAACTTCTAAAATGCAGTATGTTCTGTATATATTTCTTGCCCTATTAAAAAGGGTGTCCCGGCTTACTAAAAGGGAGTCGTATGTGGCTGTGGCTTGCCAAGAGTCTTTTACATACTGAAGCCTGAAGCTGTCTGCACTGAAATGCTGTGAGGCATCCATGCCAGAAAGCATGCGTCTGGTCCTCCGGGGGTTTCCACTGTAAGGAAGAAAATGAGGAAAGATCATTTCTGTCACACTAATGCCACATTTGTTACGTATTTTTGCTCACAGCTCCTATATGGAAATTACTGTGTATGCCTGATTTTGAGCAGAGAAGCCAGCTTTAATTTCATTTCAGCATAGCTCCAGTCAGTTGTTTGATTTTTGAGGGGAAAAAAATGTTTGGCTCATTGTGGGCCATTTACTTGGCAGCTGTGAGGCTCTACTTTTTTGGCAGAAAATTGCAGACAAATTATAGCGTGATGGTAGGATGACTGGATGGAGTTTTATCTTGACTTTCCTGCATCCTGTCTCTTCTGCTCGGGAAGGACTTGTGAGGTTACTTTCTGATAATGCACTCTTTAATTTTCTGTCTGTTCCCCTTTGTATTGCAGGCAGTCCTGTATGTTCTCTCTACTAGGGAAGAGCTGCCTAACATGACTGTGTTAATGAGTTTGATGTTCTTAATCTGGTCAGCATGCGGTTCTCTCTTGGACGCTCCATTGGCGAGAGACATTGTCTCACAGCAAGAGGGGAACAGGTTGTGGGGTTTTGAGGGCAACAGGGGACTGGAGTTTAGTTCTTCACTGTACTGGTTGTGGCTGAGATAGAGTTAATAGCAGTCAGAATCTTGAGGATGAAAGAAAAAGAAGTTTTCTGGTGTTCCTGCAGAAGACCAGGGGAGGCTTTCTGTTCGTATTGCAGAACTTTGTGTTTCTGTTCAAAGGACATAGCTAAAGAACTTCAAAGCCCAGCCATGTCCAGGTCGATCTTGGGATGTCTTTCTGCTGCAGCCTGTATGATTTCTTTAGGAGGATAGACAGAGCTAGAAATAATGCATTTCAAAGCTCTCTTTACATAATGACTCTGATTTCCAAAAGGAACCTGCTGCCATCAGTGTTTTTCATCTTCCAGAAGTGACTCTAACAGGAAACCTAGCAGGCAGCCTGTCCTCCCACAGACCAGCTTTGCCTAGCTCTCTGCTCTTTTCTTCATTGGAAGTCTCCATGCAGAAATTTGTTTATGAGAAGGTTAATGGTACGTCTGTGGAGTGCTGGGGGATGAGAATGGGTCTTCTTGGTACCGTGCTAAACTTGGTCAATGCCCACCTGTCTTGCAGGCCCTTTCTAAAGTACTTTTAATTTTATTTATTGGGGTCATCTTTCTGCATGCCACGCGTCACCTGCGTCCAATTGCTGACCCTGAAGGGATCCGGGAGCAGGATCTCTGGAGTGAAAGGATGGTGCCACAGGCATTCTGAGGGATCCTGCAGGTCATCTTTATGTGGTCCAGTACCTTTGCCAGTGCTTAGGAACGTCATCTCATGACCCGGGGTGTGATGGTTCATGTCATGCACCAAAGAAAGTTGAATGGGGTCTGTTTGTAGTTTTTTGGTGCTATTTGATCTATTAGGCTGTTGCTGGGCTCTTGGAACAGCATTGTGTTTTATTTGAGTATCAGATTTGTATCAGCTGATGACATTTCTAGGTGCCAGAAGCTGTCAAAAAAAGGGGAACTGGTGAAGGTCTTAATGGTGCTGGAGAAGTCGGACTCTGGCCTCACTGCAGCAGAATCAAGGAGGAGCAGTGTGTCTCCCAATGCCAGATGTGGTGGGGAGCGTAGAGCTTGCTCATGAAGCTTTCCCCTGGTTGGCTCAGGGTTTGCTGATTTGATACAGTCATTCCTGAGTTGGCCCTCAGGCACTGATTTTTTTTTTTTTGGTTATTAATTTTACATGTGAAAAAAAAAAAAGCTTGGATGAATAGTAGTGGTGCTGATTTATTTTGCTGCAGAGGGAACGAATCTCTTACTGACCAGCTGCTGGTACAATGTGCACTGTGATTTTTTTATACCCTGCACTATCTGGAGTAAATGCTATTTATACAACATTTGTGTTTGTTTGACTTTTAACTAGTAGTGTGTCAAGGGAAATAAAATCATATTTTCTGGAACTGACTTTTCTCTCATTGCGCATGTGACTTTTCCTTGATGATATTCCCATTTGCTACTTACATAATTGTTAAACTCCTTTCAACAACTCTCTCCATTAATGAGAAAATGTGTTATCATAAAATCTAGTAGATAGTCTATTTGATTAGGAAAGTCCTTGAAAATTTAAAAATCTGCAAAGTTTGAAATTTAGAAGTTTTAAAATTTTTCAATCTTTTCCAATTCTGAGAGGCTAAAAGTATGACTAACAGGCAGCGTTTTTAGGTTAAGTTCATCAGAGTTTTAGCCTGCTTAATTTGTTTTCACGGTACACGTAAACATCCCGAGATGAAAAAGAGTTTCTGAATTGAAACACATTTTTCTGTAGTTTGTTCCTGGCCAAAAGTAATTTTTTTTTTCAAAAGCAATTTAGATTTCAATGACTTGCCTTTCTCCCAGTTTTGAAGGAACACACTACGAATGGAAGAAGAAAACCAGACTTACAACTTTTCTCCTCCGCATCCCTTTCCGTGCGCTGGGGTGGGTCTTCTGGAGCAGAGTTCAGCGTTACTTCAGGGAGAGCTGCTGACTCTTGCCGAGGCTGCTCCTTCAGGTGGAGGGGTTATTGATGGATGTGCAAAGGGCTGGAGCCCTCCTGCTTCCACAGTCCCACCTTTGGAGGTGCTGTGTTTGGGAGGCTCCTCTGGGCATGCCAAACTGGCTACGGTGGGATGTGCCGTGGTGCAGTTCCTCTGTGTCTTGGGTACGGAGCCACAGAGCAAAAGCACGGTGCCCGAGGAGCAGGTTTTCTTCTCCCTGTAGTCTTAAAGTTTGGTTGGTTTATGTGAAGCCATATCTCTCTATCAAGAAAATGTTCTCTGGAGTATCTGCTGACAAGTGACAGATTTTAAATGATCTCTCACACTGTAGTTAGAGAACATTAAATAGGGGTGGAATAAAATAATCAATCAAGATGCTGCTTCTGGTCTAGATGGGAATCTTGCCTGCCAAGAAAGCAGAAAAGTGTTTTGTTTTTTTTTTTTAAATCAGGCTCCGTCTCGATGCACAGCCTGGAAGAACAGCATCAAAACGCCACGTTTATCATCCCCTGGCTGTTGGCCATGTTGGCAGAGAAGGCTGGGAGGGACGGTCAGGAGGCCTGTCTGGCTTTTTGTGAAGCTTAATCGGTAACATGGTATTAGAGAGACAGCATGGGCTTCAGAAGGGGAGGGTGCGGTTGCGTTAGCTGAGTGGAAAGTTGGTTTTGGCCTGCGTGGGCGCTTGCAGGTTGACTGAGCCCCGCAGGACAGGCCGGGGGGAGACCTCGCAGGTTCGGGCTGCTCTGGCTGCAGGTGGTCTGTGGTGGAGACACAGTCACGGCAAAATGAGTCACCGGCGCTGGTGTTACAACTTCAGGTCCACGTAGATGCTCGCAGGATGGTGAGGACTTGAAAGATAAGGTTCCAGGCACAGGGGTGGTTTTTGAGTGTCGTCACGGAAAACTGTGAATTGAGTTGCTTTGTCGTAGCCATTTAAGACTTTTGCTTTACAGGCCAGGGGTGTTTCTTTTCAGTGGCGCAATATATGGAGCCATTTAAAATTAGAGTTGGATAAAGTATACTGCACTTTTAGTAAAATGCCTTGCTAATAACCTCTTAATAGAAAATTCTGAAGTGTTTTTCAGATTCTCGCTATAAGAAATTCTCTTGAAATAAAGTTTCTTTTCTTTAAGAACCCCACACCTCCTCCACTGAAGAACCTTGCTTTGTTGCAGATATGGTGTATGATTTTTATACTTCAGTTGTACGTACTGTTTGAGTTAACATTTGTCATTAAACAAAATGCAACATTCAGAATTTTCAAATCCAGTTAATTATAGGCACGTTTAAAAGCATGCTTAGATGTTTATCTAATAGTAATTATTAGTAATCAGTAGTAATTTTAACTCTTTCATTCTAAATGAAATTAAAATCATAAAGTTAAAATTTCCTGTGGAACAAGAACTTAGTTTGCTGTACTACAGCATTTTGGAAGTGGTAAAACAGCAATGGCCGTGGCTCAGTCTGTTCTGTGAAACTCTCCCCGCGCCCAGGTTTTTGTGAAGCTTGCTCCTCCTGTCTCCATCGCGTAGCTGGTCAAGGAGAGGAAAACCTGGGAGAGGCTGCAACGCCTGTGCAGCCCGTGCTGCAAACAGGCAGGAATTTCTGGAAAAGCAGCCAGTGCTGGGAATAGGAGTGCCAACTGCCTTCTCGTGACAGATACACAAAAATAGGTTTTTAATCATCCTAGTCTGATGTGTATTTTGCTCAACGTTTACCGGTCTGGAAAATTCTGAATATTCTGCTTTGCACATTTGCATAGCAAGGAGATGCTGAACTTCAGCTCACAGAGAACATGGATGTTTGGGAGTAGTGTCTAATCCCAAGTTAATACTTTGTATTATCAGTCAAGCAGTTGGGAGAGAATCATCTCCCAAGATACCTTTCTTTTTCTGATCTGTTGGATGAAACGCCTGAAGAACAGTTATTGCATTGATCACAGGTACTTTGATTTTGATAATCCTCAAACTTCTGGGGAGAAATTACTCTTGCTCAGTGGAGCCTTGTGGTAAACTTGGGATGTTCTCAATGGATTAAAGGCCTTGAATTAATTTCTGTGAAGTTGCTGTGTTGGTGCTCTGGCCTTCCCCTGCCCAGCACAGACCAAAGGCAGTGCAAGGCAGAGCAGAGCTGTCAGATCAGGGACCTTTTTCTGTGGATTCGTTAAACCTTCTTCATCAGAAGATTAATTTCTCAAAAGCTCATCCTGCCTCTCTGGGTGGCTCTATATCTATCGAAGGTACAAATCTCTTACAATGAAACTGCTCAGTATGCAGCCAGCTTTTTTTAATCCTTAAAGCTGTTGAAATGCAGGATAATCAAAACGGGCTTAGTTCGCTATCTTAGTCAAACCAGGTCAGTCCTTGCTAATTTAAATGCTCAGAAAGGTAGGTTTTATTCTGATGGAAATTAAGGTCTTCTGATGAAACAAGCAGTAGTTTTTATGAATGGGATATGGCCCAGGGTCTCCTGCTCTGATACCACAGTAATTAGTCTCAGCATGGAGATCCGAATGGAATGGCTGTTCATCCGTGCTAAGGATTAACAAGATGTTGGAAAAAAGAGAAGGCTTAAATTACGTTGAGAACAAGGTAGGAGAGGATGTAAACGAGGTGGTGTTTCATAATGATTCCAGTTTTCTCATCATCAGGGCGTTTCATACATGTGAATAAATACTTTATAGGTCAATTTCTTACATAGATTCCCTTTCCCTCTCCTGTAGAGCTTAATAGCCAATACTAACAAAGTAAATAGAGTAGTAAGAGCTTTAGGTTTAGGGCAATACAACACTCCCCTTGAAGTTGAAACCTAAAAAAGCCAAGAAAAAGCAGTGAAGGTTGGTCCCTGCTGATAATCCTGGGGAAGCAGCCTGGCTGGAGAAAGGGTGCTCCTGCTCTGCGTGAAGGCTTGGCCAGGCTGGGAAGTAATTTTATGAAGGTGCTCTGCACAAGCTGGGTGTTCGTGGCGTGCCTGTTGCAGGAGGTTGTGCTGGCCGATAGTGTGCTCAGCTTTGGATGGAGGATGAACGTTTCTGTTGGTGGGAGCCCAAGTGACCCTGAAGGCAGGCGATCGGTTGCATTGGCCAACCAGGAAAAGACCAAAGTAGACAAAAATGCTGAAAAGCTGTCCCTCCTTTGTAGCTGGCTTTCCCTCCCAAATATCTTGCATCACTCAACTCTGCAGATTGGGAAAAGCCAGGAACTGTTGTGTGGGGCTGTGAAAACCCCACAAAATAATTTCTGCAGCATGCACTTTGCTCTGGGAGCTCCTGTCTGGGCTGTGGGGCAGCCTAGTAAATAGGATAAATATTTTCCTCTTTCTGCAAATTTGTGTTAATTTCTGACACATATATTTGTTTTACAAGTGCTTAATGAGGCAGGCTTTGCTGCTGTCCTTCACTGCTAGGTATAGAAAAGGGTCTACAACTGCTGTGGAGGCGTGTAAGCTGCCTGTGGCTTTCTGCGGACCTCGGCCACTCTCAGGTGGCTCCCGGGGCTGCGGGAGATGCCCGCGCTCGCAGTCGCAGCAGCAGCTTAGCCAAGGCGTGGAGCTGAACCCAGGCGGTGGGCTTGCCATCTGCTTTGCTTTCTTCTCCACCCCAATTAGTATCTGCAGCATTTGATGAGGGGGCGGTTTTGGTCATGTGCTTCGTAGAACAAGGCAGCTGTGGGTGCATCTGGTTATAGTAGAGAAGAAACTGCATTTGAGCTCTCTCCTTTTATTAACAGTGGCCCGAGGATAATTGCTTACTCTGCTTTTTTAATTAGCCCTCTTAGTGGGGGACAAAACATTTCTTTCAAGATAAAAATACATAGCCCTGATAATGTCATGTAATATTATTTAGGGCTTGAGCCCTGAGAATGGTCCTTGCCATCTCCGAGTTTCTTTTTCACACCTCTTTCTGCACTACCCTTCTTCTTTAAACTCATAATAAAATACTTGGAGCAGAAGGAACCGTAATGATTCTGTGATTGTTTCATACCTATGCTCATTATAGGTCTTATTGTCATCCTTAGAACAAAAATAATCTTTTTTTCCCCAGATCTACCACTCTAAGCTTCAATTTTATTTATTTAGAAAATTGAGTGTAAATTGTGTTATCTCTGAACTGAAATTGAGAGTTTCACTGCTGCTTTGCATTAGTGTTTTTTCAAAATACACAAACATAACTTTCAACCCTGAGCACAGGCAGTAGCATTTCAATGGACAAAACCAGAAATGAGGCAAAAACAAACAGGAAGGGAGTTTTGTTATCATTAAATCTTTTTTTTTTCCCCTCCTCTTTACGTAGGTTCCTAAAAATTAGCACTATGACTGATGGAGACTATGATTATCTGATCAAGCTCCTGGCCCTTGGAGACTCTGGGGTTGGAAAAACAACGTTCTTGTACAGATACACCGATAATAAATTTAATCCAAAATTCATCACAACAGTGGGGATAGATTTTCGGGAAAAACGAGTGGTAAGTTGTCTCATACAAATGATAGCACCTTCTGTTTTCTTTGTTCATTTCTACTGAGAACAAATCCTATATAAATGTGTACTGCCTCTCTTACTGTGGGGTATAGCATGTGTTGATAATGCTTTTCCTGGTCTAGTTTTCGGCTTAAGCAAGTCATAATTAGGAACTGAATAAAGGGGAAAAATGTCATTATCCTTTTTCTGATGTTGGATTGTGGAGTGGTTTATTGCACATTGGTATAGAAGGATCTTTCGAAGAGCAGGTTTCCATAGTGCTGGTGAACGAGGTGTGTTTATGGCTAGACGTAAGTCTGTCCCCCAAACTCATCGTTTAAATAGAAAAGGCGGAAACTTGCAGAAGCACAGAAGGTTCAGCTTACTTTCCCATCACACAGTAAGCTCGCGAAGGCACAAGAAGCGGTTCCACCAGCTGGACCACGCTGTTCCTCTGAGTCGCTGCCAGCAGCAAGGCTGGAGGCTGAGCGTACTGAGCCTGTGATCAGGAGTCCTCATAGGTTAGGATCTATGTGCTTCTTAACGCAAGGTGTGCAAGCCTGCTCTGCTGTGCTTTGTTTCTTGATGTTAAATAGAAGATGAGAGTCTTCTGTAGTGTTATTCAGATGCTGTTTGTGGATATGAGAGCACACTCGCTTTGTTTTAATTTAATGTGACTAATGTATCTGCTTATAGATCCTGACAACTGATACAGGCTAAATATACGGGACAAATACAGCTTTCTCATAGGAATCCCTCTAGCTTGCTTGAACAGTAAAACCAGAACAAATATAAGATGTTAGACCCTGGGACATTATTTTAGTCATTGCCTTAAAAATGTAAATACTTGGCCAGTTGAAAGATGGAGACGTCTTTAAATTTGATTCTTTTGAACTTAAGTTTTAAGCTACTATTATTTCACTAGAATACTATGAAAAGATGGACATCACTCCCCCATTCACCTTCATCTTCCCTGGCAACTTTTTCATGGCCAGTATTTGTGGCTGCTGTGCCGAGTTCAGTTTTGTCATGGTGACAGAGGCATGCAGGTTCTGCCTGGAAGATGGGGGTTCAGGGCTGAGTAAAAGAACCATGGATCTGGATTCTGTCTTAAATTCCTCATAATCAGCACTACACAAGTTCAGGCCAGTTAAACGTGATGCTCAGGTTGGAGTGGAGCCTGGCTCCTTCTCTGCACTGTGGGATTGCACTGATGTAATAAGAGTAAAATATTAAAAACACAGTTTTATTGCAAGGAAATGTCTGAACATGCAAATTGCCAGAATACGTTTTCCCTGGCTGGTCAGACGCTCATTACCGTGTTTTGAACACGGGTGCTGCATTCCTTCCAGAAGGTTGAACTTTGTTGCGAAAGGTTGCAGACAGATTTCTTCCATAATTTTCCATTACCATACATTTTGGGGTAAGATAGTTCATAAGTGTGGGAGAAACTGCATCTTAAGTGAAATTACCAGCTTTGGAATGTCTTGAAGGTCTGTCTAACAAATTGTCTTCTAAGAAAGAGATCTAAAAGGTTAAATATTTTTTTTCCTGTTGTGTAAAAGTCATATTAAAAGAATGACCCTGTGAGATTCCTTGTTTATCACAATAATATTACAGGTACATGCTCCAGCAAACTAGTTTAATTCACAAATGTGGTGCGGTTGATCTTTTTGATTCTTTTCTGGTTTTCAGATCAGGCACCTGCCACAAAGGAAAGGCAGGCATGTTGTGGTCAGAAGCTACCTGTTGAAATGGCAAGAGTTTAAAGAAGTCCACATTATCTCAGAATAGTCTAGGCTGGAATGGACCTCCAGAGGTCATCTGGTCCAACCCCCAATTAATATTAACTTGGTTGTGCAGGAGAACTAATTGCTGTATTTTACAGACCAGGGAGGGCAGGTGAGCCAGTCTTCCGCTTCCCCGGGTAAGGTCAGTGCAGCCTTTGGGTACAGACATGTCGGTGAAGTCCATATTCTCTTGACCTGAATGCAAGGGCAATATTTGCTTGCTTTTAAAATTGCTGAGGATCTGCTAAACTATCTCAGATAACAAAACCCACTTACACTTATTTTATCCCACTGTCTTTTACTGCAACAGCTAATTTACACGCTGTTTCTATGTAATAAAGAATTGAGCTCCAGCAAAAGGTCACAGTGATTTCTTTAAGCACTATGAGTTTGCAGTTGTAAGGAAGTCATTAATGTCCAACAGAAGTTAATGAAGAAAAAATAGCTTTTTATAATAGTGGTTAATCCTGTCAGCCAGCTGTAAATTTTGTAAGAACAGCAATGAAACAGAATGCAGACAGCTTGCTCAGCACAGTGCTATGCCAAGTTTTAAATAATTGGTATCTGATATGAAGTACTAAATATGACCAAATTATCTTTAAAGTGCAGCTTTCATAGATGTTTAATGTGGCTCCTGGGTTTTTAAATATTATTATAAGCAGCCCTCTGAAATGGCTTTTAGAGGTAAGAGTCAGCTTTTACTGAAGGACTGAGCTTTTACTACTTATTACTGCTTGCACAAAACATAACAGTCTGTGACCCATGTGATGGATTTCAGTGTGAGCTGTACTGATTTGACTCTCTCATTAGGTATACAACAGCAGAGGACCAAATGGATCTCCAGGAAAAGCCTTCAAGGTACATCTCCAGCTTTGGGACACAGCCGGACAGGAAAGGTAACTGGAAAGCAGTTCTGAGTTTTTCACATTTCTGGGTAAACCATTAGTCCATTCAGGTGGAAAATATCAGAAATCCTCATATTTTAGGCCAAGAAAAATATCTTCTAGAAGTAAAGTTTTTCTGATGCTGCTATGGTGCCGAGATCAGAGGGTGTCAGAAAATAGGACTGGAAGAACTGAAGATGGTCTGCTCCCTGCCCTCAGCAGCACGCTGCCTCCTTTCTGGCACACATGGGCTATTGGATCGTTGGTTAGCTTTTTTGTTTGTTTTGTAGTGTTATTTTGGCTTCATAATACATTCCTAATCTCCTCTGTAAGATACTGTATAACCTACCGAAGTGTCTTGTATTTCACATTTTTTCTGTTAGGTTGGATGGTAGGGCATGTTTTGATGAAGGTGCACAGCGTACAGGACTGCATTGGCACACGTGTGGCCATCAGACTGAGGGAAGTGGTTATTACCCTTTATGCAGCACTTCTGAGGCCACATCTGGAGTACTGTTTCCACTCTTGGGACCCCCAGCGTGGGATGCTTTGACTGATAAACTGAAGTCCCGCGAAGTGCCGTTAGAACGGGTCAGGAGACAGAGGCATGAGATGATCCGGTGAGGGCTCAGGGGGCTAAGCTTGTTCAGCCTGAAGATGGGAAGACTAAGAGGAGACTAACTGCTGTCTTCATCTACCCAGTGGGGAGAGGACAAGAGCCAGACTCTTCTCAGGTAAAGGGCAAGAGGCGGCGGTCACAAGCAGCAGCAAGGATATTCCAGCTAGGTAGAAGGACACAAGTGTTTACCGTGGGAGTGGTTAAGCCCTGGAGCAGGTCACTCTCGAGGCTCTGCAGTTCGTGTTCTCGCAGGTGTTCACAACTCAGGTGGACAAGGTCCTGAGCAGCCCGATGCCTTCCTTAAGTCCTCTCCAGTGTATGTGCCCTGGGCTTGCTCAGTCTTTTCTATCATGAGCAGGCTTTCTGTTCTGTACTGTCCCAGGCTGGTTCCAGCCTCTCTCACCACCAGCATGCAAGTGGGATGGAGAATTCTAGTTCAAGTCTTACCAGTGCGCAGTAGTGTGGAAGAATTGCTTCTTATCTTACTTTTATGATTTTTGTTGTGCTTGCCTTCTTTGCAGTAGCATACCGTGGTTGACATGTATTAAGTTCATGACTAATCAGAATGTTCCTTTGCAGAAGGATTCTTATGTCTAACCAGTTTTTCCCCATCTTCCATGTGCACACTTACTTACTTGTTTTTTCCAAATACCTTCTTGACTTGTCACTATTAAATTTGATCATCTTATTTTTTTAAAGGGAGAAGTGTGCCTCCCTGCTGCTTTCTTAAGCTTCCCCTGGCTAGTTACATACACTGTTTTTTGCTCTCGTAAAATGTGTGAGGTTGCCCTCAGTGTGACTACTGACGTCATCTGTCAACAAGGGCAGAAAATGCGACTCACGCCTATTTGCTGTGTAATGGTGACTGAAGAGCAGCGGACTGAAACGTTTGCCCAGTGGGGAGGAAGGAAAGTCGTGATGAGGCAGGTTTCAGGTTTTTGGAGTGAGTGGTGCAAATACCACATGGGAGGGGTTGCTGCTGGATGAAAAGCAGAAGCAAGCTGAAATTTTGTGTCTGCATCTCTTTCCCTTACTCTCAAACGCTGTTTGTATGGACAGTCTGCAAGAGATTAAGCTTTTTTTTTTTTTGCTGAAAAGAAACCCTAAAAGTAGCATCAGGTATCTGACATTTCTGAGGAGAGCTTTTGTTTTCATTTTCATGGATGTGTGTTGTAAAATATCAGTTACTGTTTCTGGTACTGCTGGTTTGTGCGAGTTTATTTAGTGCTGTTTTGTGGCGTACTGGATCCCTGCGATATAGAAAACATCAGAGTGCCATGGCACAGTTTTCCAACTGTTTCTTCACGTTTCTGATTTGAACAGACTTGTGACCTTTTGGTGACAGAGTTGCATTTCATGGTTTGTGGTTTCATCCAGCTCCATAGCTGTGCAGGAAGGCTGTGACCCATGTCTCTTGTGCATGCAGGTCTGTGGACGGAATGCATGCGTGTCTAGTGTGCACCTTTTCCTTTTAGCTGAGCTTCACAGCAGATAGTCACGCTGAACAATCAAAAGCATGTAAACAGCCACCTACTCTTCTGTTGTTTTCTTTAATATTGATGATATTGAGTAGTGCACATCCATCGACAAAGTGTGTGTAATCTCAGGAGGTGAATCCATGTCTATCACTGTGATATGTGATTTTTTTTTTTTTTTCCCATTTAACCAACCTTCTCTCTTTGTCTCTGTCTCATTCTCGGTTAAGTCAGGCAGAATTTGAACTAATAGATTAGTCACTGACAATGTTTATATTCTCACACATAAGCTTCCTCGGGTAAATTGCTAACACATTGATTAATAAAAGTTGACTGGTGTGATGCATCATGGCAAAAATGAAAGCCAAGGATTATTTTATTTTGTTTTTACTTCCAAGGGAATGTATGTCCACTAAATCTTGTAGACTCTTCGGATTTCAAGATATTTTTAAAGAGAAGTTTTGCACAAGCAATTCAGAAAAGCTTTACTTCATCTCTTTTTCGTTAACTCAGCTCAGGCTTGCCAGAAAAGTGCTTACCTTAGAGATCACTTTGTATTAATAGAGCTATGTTGTCTTTTTTTCTTCCACCTTCAGATTTCGAAGTCTCACCACAGCGTTTTTCAGAGATGCTATGGGCTTTTTACTAATGTTTGATCTCACCAGTCAACAGAGCTTCTTAAATGTCAGAAATTGGATGAGTAAGTAGAACCTTAGAGCTTGCATTTATCGGTTGACTTGAAGCTTTCTTGTGTGTTTCATGCTTCTAGGCTTTATGTGTGTCACTATTTGTGAGCTGGAAAGCGCTCAAAGAAAGTAGTTATGTCTAGCGCAGCCATAAATGGGGTACTTGCAGCCTTTAATTTGGGGTGAAAGCTTCATCAAATTGGAAAGATACATGCTCTTCATTTTTTTGCACGATAGACTGTTTTGGCCATATTCTTGATAATATTGTTTGGATTTGGTACAATTTCAATAAATCTGTTGCTGCTTGAAAATTCCTGGCATTCGACACTTCCTTGGCCATACCCCATATTTTAGATGATATACAGGAGCTTGGAAGCTCTACTTTCGATATTGCTGTTATCTTTATGGTGTGTTTTCTATTTGTAAAGCAGAATGTGATTCCTTCCTGTCTGCTTTGAGTTTTAAATTAAAATTAAGATTGGGCTTCGGGGACTTGGTTTGAAAGCGCATAGCATTTGCTGTTGTTGGTTTTCCTTCAGACAACGGCTAGACTAGAAGTGAAACAGAAGTTAAATTCTTAAAGTTTGTTTTTAATTGAGGATATTTAGAGTGCTAGAAGGAGAGAGGCCAATACATTTCCGGCTGGCAGTTTCCCAGCAAACAAGCTGAAGTGGGGATATGTGAGAATCCGGATAGCTTTGTGAAAATAGCTGCATCATCTTCAGAGATTCCTTCTTCCCACTAAACAATCCCTGTCATCACAATCTTCCACTGCTTACCAAGCTGAGTCTCTTAATTTCTTCTGTGTTTACTGCACCTTTTCAATTCAGTCCCATCAGGATTGAGGCAGGGATAAGTAAATGGCTTTGTACAATTATTGATGAGAGGTGAGGCTGTGGACAGTAGCAGTGGCTGGATCTTCAAGTGGATAAAACTGCATTTAAACCATTGAGTATATGCAAGAGAAAAACACTCTTGAGGGTTTTGTCCTAAACTTCTGAAGAGCTGCATTTGCATATGATGTGAGACGTTGTTTGTACATCGTACACAACATCTTTATGAGTCTTGTAGAGTAAAAGTTCTGGCTGGTGGAGGTTTTCCTCTGCTCAAGCACTGTGTTTAGTGCACCTTGTTGCAGTTAAGTCTTGTTGTATGTTGGTAAAATAAATACTGGAAATCATTTCTAGTACCATTTCTACTTCCTATTTTGAAAAATTCCCCTTAGCAAGTAAATGTACAACAAGGAAGAGTGTTTGGCATGAAGTGGTTGGCTGGTTAGTCTAGGATGTTTTGAGGTGGGGAGCAAGAAGGATATTTTGAATTATTTTGTTAACAATCTTGATCTCAAGGTGCTTCCAACATTCCCTTAACTTATGTTTATTTTTGCTCCTAGGTCAGCTGCAAGCCAATGCGTATTGTGAGAATCCAGATATAGTCTTAATTGGTAATAAAGCTGATTTATCAGACCAAAGGGAGGTAAACGAAAGGCAAGCAAAAGATCTGGCAGACAAATACGGGTAAGCAAATTGTAAAAGAAGCTAAATTTAGTCTGTTGTAAGTGTAGCTGATGACTGGCTGGAGATACTTGTAAGTATACTTACAAACTGTAAGATTTGTAGGCATTGCAGTATCACATACACCTGTAGTGATATCCAACTTGTCACTCTTCCAGGTAAAGCTGTTTGAATAGGAAATAGATAGAATGAAACACACTGTTCTAGTAATTTGGCCAAAATACTACAACATAAGAAATAAAGCTGAAATGAAACATTCTTACTAGAAAACTCCATTCTTGGGACGTTGGCTTATCCTGAGAGTTCAGGACAGAGTATACCAAAGGCTGATGAACACTCAGTGTCATGAACTAAACAACTAACAATATTTATAATTTGCATTTCTAGCTAGTTTGGAAGTGGAGACACCTGTGGATTTTGGTCAGGTTCTATATGTGCTGTGGCACTGAATTTATTTGTTTTTCCCTGATAGATAATGAACTTGTTCTAGTGAGCCTTCTACATTTCTTTGCAGTAAAAACACCTGCAGAGTGTCCTATAGCTGGATAAACTGGCTGATGGTTAATGTAGTTAGTAAATAGTGCTGTGGGCAAAAAGAATGTGGTTGGTTTTTTTTCCTTAGTTGCCCACTGAGGGATGTTCAGAGAGAATTGCACCAGCAGCAGAAGATGGCCTGAGAGACTGAGGTGTAGTAAGCAAATTAGACTTAAAAATAATAAAAGAAGAGAGTTGTCTGCAGCCAGGCAAGGAGGACAGTGACACTGAGGAGAAGGTAGCTCATGCGAGATTTCATATGATGGAAGTGCTGGAGCATCTGGTAATCTTCTCTTCTGAAAAAGGTGATCTAGAAGGCAATATTCTGGATTCGAAGGGGATTTCAGAATAGAAACAGCTAAGTTAAATTGTGCTTAAAAGTAGACAGGAGGGGAGGGAGATAGTTACAACTACAACTGCTATTTAGCAGTCCCTGCAAGTACTATCTACCTAAAAAAAACCCAAAAAACATTTCTGGTATGTTCTGTGGTCCCTGAAATTTTCTGTAATGCAGACCTAGGTTTCTCTTTCAGGTAACCAGAAAGTCTATTTTAAAGACTTTTTCAGCCAAGGTTTATGCTGATGTTATTGCAATTTGAAGTCAAAATGCCAGGACACATAAATTAATGTGTCATTGTTGTGCTCATGTCGTCATGCCACCATGTGCTAGGAACAGGAGTTTGGGTTCTGCCCAGCAAGGAAATAGAGTCCTGACAGGTCGGAAGTCTGTCCCATTCACTTCATTGCCACTAAATCCACCCTTGACAGCTGCACAGAGAGTGTTACAAAGACTTGAGTCTCGGTTGCTTTTAAAAGTCTCTCTAGCAAAACTTTTCCTTTTCACCCTAGCATACCGTACTTTGAAACAAGTGCTGCTACTGGACAGAACGTGGAGAAGGCTGTGGACACGCTTCTGGACTTGATAATGAAGCGTATGGAGCAGTGTGTGGACAAGACACAGGTCTCCGACACAGCCAACGGAGGAAGCTCGGGAAAGCTAGATTCAGCAAAACCGGAGGATAAAAAGTGTGCCTGCTAAATGTCACCTCTAAACTGTGAGAACCAATGAAAATATTTCATCAGAATATGGCTGACCTACCACCAAATTCAAACCGGCTCTCTTGAGCCGTGCACAGAAGCAAAGTTACGTTGTTTTATTGGGATTGTGCATTTTTCTCCAAAGAACTGGTTTAAAACTAAAAGCTGTGTTTCAGTGAGGCTCTTGTGCTGAAATGATTCTTCCTGATATGGTGCCATCTTCATGGGAAAACTCTCCCACCTCTTCTTCCCCACTCCTTTTCCCCCAGCCCTCATCTTTATTTTTCATGTGATCAGGATACTGAATAGAGGAAAGTAGCTTTATTTTTTTTAAAAAAGGAGGGAAAGAACCTATTGTCTGCATACACTGGATCTTGACATTAAAATGGAGGTGGGTGGTTTTCTAGGTCTCTGCCATTTTTCCACAGAATCCTTTTTCTTTGTAATTCTTAATCTGTGTCAGGGACCATGTGTTTTCTAAGGCAGAGATACAAAATATTTTATGTGGCCTGTTAAGAAAAACTTTTATCACTTGCACAGAGTAAGCAATGCTGTGAATGTGTCCTGACTGAATCACTGAGGCTGTGGTTGGGGGGGGGGGTTGTTTGTGTGTTTTGGGTTTGGGGGGAGGAAACAGGGCATTTAATTTGGAAAAAAAAAAAAAAATTATCAGGGAATTGTGCAGCATTACTTGTGTTGCAAATAATCCAAGCAGGGATTGGAGTGTTATGGGAAAAATTGCGGAGAGGGATTCTGATGCTGCAGGGACAGTTTATAAAGAAGAGAGTATAATGTATGGGAACAGAGATAAACTATATTTTATGAAACAACTTCTTACCATTAGCAAAAAATATTCTCCCCTCCTCAACTTAAGGAAACTATCCTTTTTCTTCTTTTTCACTGGGTAACTACACATCACAGGTAGGACTTGGGAAAAAACCTGTGGCTGTTTGCACTGCCTGGAAGGGAACTGTAAACTCTGCTGTGCTGAGAGAGCCTCTAACTTCTGCTTATGCCTTTGTCGGGTCCGCCGTACACTTAGGTTTTCAACAGAGGACAGCTTTCTCATACTCTTAAATTCTCTGCAAGAAGGCAAGATGGAAAAAATGTGATGTGGAGACTTGGAATGATGGGAGTTCAGAATATGTGACTGACCAAGTAGAAGTGTGTTGCAGAAGTTGCAGGTATCTCAGCGCAGAGGGTAGAACTTGTTCTGTCGGTGTGCTGCAGCGGAAGGGTGCAATGCAAAAGATTTCTTCTACGGGTGAAAGCAAGTTCTAGTGAAATAGCAAGTTGCTTATCACAAAGACGAATACAGGAAAAAATAAAGAAAAATACTATATTTATAAGTATAGATCATTTTCTAAACCAATTTACAGCATATTTATTAGTCTACCCTGTCCTTTTTTGTAGAACAAGCGTTCTGGTTTTATATGGGTGGTAGTTAAAGGTCTACTTGTGTTTATTGTGCTTTAAGCTACTTTAAAATCACTTGGGAGAGTGCAGATTGGGCGGGTGGAAATGGATCTCTTTACAAGTCAAGCTGCTTTAGTTGGGTTGGCAGGATTGCAGGATTTCATTTATTTAAATGTTTTCAGTTTTGATTGACTGAAAATTGCAAACTTCATGAATAGCAAGCTCATAAAGTATTTCAGTGCTTCCCCAAAATGGATAATTTACCTGATACACTGCTGAAAAAATAACATTTTTTTTTCTGCCCAGCCCCTAAAATTATATTTATTTGATGATTTGGCATGTTAACAGGGCAGATGGTACATCGGTAGGAGCAGACCCACTGGGTGAGTAACCAAATAGCTGTGATGATTACCATGCCAGAAACCTAACTTGCAGGCTGTAAAGATTATGTAAGTGATAGACTTGCATAATATATATACCTAAAGGCTATATATAGTGTATACTATACAACCAGGTATAATACAGGTCCTTTTATAGGCTATAAACCTGAGGAGGTGGAAAAACTGTTGTGGTAGTCAACAGGTGATGTCCCAGGCAGAAGATGTAAGTAGACTGATAGCAAGCAGGCTGATATTCAGACAGGTTCCTCACTTACCTGAGATACGTAGACTGGAAGCTCAGGGTTTTCTTTGAAGTGAAGTCATATTGCTTTTTATGTAGCATAAAATGTACACATAATTTAAAAAACAAAATTGTAATAGATCTTAAATTCCTTTAAGCTCCCTGTCTCACTTTCAAAGAAATCTTTCATTTTGCAGCACCAGATTTTTGTCGGTTGAACGGGAGTGAAAAGTTGTGAAGAACGGTAAATTACTGACAGCCACCTGGAGTGTGTTTCCCACAGCAGCTGAAGGTGTAGTTTGTCTAAAAGCTGTTAGAGAGCCAAACGTGACTTCAGTGGCAGACAGATAATTCACACAAAGGTGTATAAAATCCCAAACCTGGCACTGTTTCAAAGCACCTTGATGAAGCTCAGTTGCTTCTATTTATCTCTCCACCTGCTGAAACTAGCACTCTTAGGATAATACCAATTTAAAAAAGTGAAAAAAAAATACAGCAGTGATACCCAGAACAGTTTGGTCTAGGGGAAGGTTTCTGTTAACCTTGCCAGTGAGCTTCAGTGACTCTGAATTGTCAGAGCTGGCGGTCTGTTACCAGGGAGCTCCGTTCCGTAAGGATACGGTCTCTGACACTCTCCAGTGCGGATGGAGCGAGGACATGGCCAGCCCATGCAGCCCAGTGTTGCTCGAGGGGTTTGTTTAGGAACAAAAGGGAAATGAGTGTAGTAAAAATTCCATTGCTTGTTTTACATATATGTACTTCCTAATACAAAAAACTGATTATTATTCTGTGTTTTGAAAAAAAAGGAAATCTATGAATGCATGTGAAACTATTATCCCAAAAGGATTTTTGGCTTCAGAACTTTGTTTAGAGGAAAGGAAGAGAAGTTTAAAGGTGTTTCCTTTCATGGTAGGTGGTATAGTAGCTGTCAGTTATTAAATTAAAAAAAGAGGAATATGATAAGTGATTCTAAATGGCTACTGACAGCTTTGTTGTTTATCAGGATGTCTTTTTGCAAAAAACTAGATAATGAAGTGTTACTAAAAATCTCCTTCTGTCCCTTCTCCATCATCGTCTGACTCTTGCTACATTTTTTTTCTTCATAACTATTCCTCTTAGGTTTCACATGCCCACCAGCAGATTCACATTCTTCTGTGTCCACTTGGCGATGTCCGTTCGTTTGTCTTCCTGCAGCGTCACGGCTCTTGCGAACCCCCGCTGAGCAACTGCAGCCCTGCAGAGATGACTCAGGGCTGCTCCTTGCTGCTGTGGCAGGAACTGAAAGCGATAGCAGTGTTCAGGTTCACAAGTTCTGTGTAATACCCAGGAAATAATGGTAACCGCAGCAAAGAAAGAAGACTGCAAGGGGGCTGCGCACAGTCTTACAGAGCCATGCCTGTATGGAAAGGAACTTTTCTATCCCATGTGCTGGAAGCCCCTCTCTCAGTTCTGTCCAGTACCCCGTTTCTGGCTGAAGGGCTTTCCTTCACTTCTACTGTAGCCCTGTAATGGATCCCCTTAGTTTTTCCAACTGCAGCACGGTGGGCTGGATGCACAGCGAGCCTCTGCTAGCTGCTTGCGACCTGCTGGAAAAGAGCCGGCGGGGCAAGGGCGGCACAGCCGAGTCATCCGTACGGTGGGTAGTGCCGTCCCGCGTACAGGCTGCTGTGATGCCAGCGAGGTGCAGCGTCACGGCACAGCGCTTTACTAGTTCCAGCTCTTCTGACTGCATTGTGAACTCCCGAATGTATCCCTTGCTGGAGCCACGTATCCTACCGTTTTCATCCTTTTCGCACTCCTGTTGCTTGAAGCGTTTCACTTTGACATGTTTGGTCCTATAAATTCTTCCAGGACACCAGCCTGGGAAATAAATTTACTTTAACTTAACGTCTCTGGTAGGGCGTAGCCTCATCCCATCCCACTAGAACTTGAATCCAGATTCTGCTGTTGCAAAATTTTGACTATACATATTTAAATTGGAAGTTAAGCATTTGTGTTTGAGCACAAATACAGCTTGTTTGCAAGCCTGTTTAGATAGATAACCTGCATCAGGGCTGGAGATGGAGAGAAGGTCCAAAGATACTTTATCCAGGGTGATAAATTAAATGTCAGTGCAGGTATTCTAATTATGTGGGCTTTTGTCTTGAATTTCAGTCCAGGCACTGGTTTATCAAGGTTTCTTTTTTTGTGTCCTTTTGGAAATACCTTATTTCAGTTATCCAGTATCCCTCCAGTAAAGTGCTCTTGCTGCAGACTTTACTGCAGAGCGTGTGTGGTTATTTCTGAACCGAACAGTGCTGTGCACTGACAAAGGTGACGGTAAATACCCATCCTTCCGAGGTGTGACTTGCGGGATGTTACGCAGAGGATAATTTTGGTTTCCTTTTCTCTCTGCGTAGTTCTGCCTGCCTGGTCTCCAGCAGCTGTCTCAGGCTGTGCTATTTACCAAGACAGTTCAAGTTACATGACTTCTTGTTGAATCTGCTCCCTTAATCCTCTCGGTGTATCCTGGTTAATTCACGTATACAGCGTAACGGCGTTAACACCTTTTGTTTCATCCTTAGAGCTCACCATAGTCCATTCTTCTTCCTGATCTACAGCTATTTTTGTCCTCCCAGTTTTAAGCATGAATGTGAAAATGTGGCATCAAAAAATGTTAGTACACTATGCTAGAGCAGTGCTGGAGTGCTGACCTGTGGCTATAGGCACTACAGTGATCCCCTGGTTGCAGCTCCTTCTGTTCGCCTGCAGCCTTTTGCTCAGTGTGTCTTGGTGGAAGAAATATGTCCATTATCTGTGGCTAAATATTTGCATTCCCAAAGTGTGGTGCCAAAGTCTGGTGTTGCTGCTCCATTTATGAACTGCCCTGTTCAGTGAATCCAGACCCTGGGGGTAATACTCGGAGGAGCGAGGAAGCTTACAGTCAGCAGGGAATGTCTTTAAGCTTAATGCTCTGGTATTTGTGTGTCCTTTGCTGACCTTGCCCTCACCTTCCCCGGCCCCTCTCCTTGGAGTGGCAGTGCCAAGACCTTTTTTAGGAACGCAGGAAAGGAAAGGTGCTGTTGTCAAATGGGATTTTTTTTGAAGCGTACATTGAAAGTACCTTTCCGGCTGCAGAGATCACTCCAGCAGTGAATTTACACTGCCTGTTTTCTGTTACGCCTCCGTGGTGCCTCAGCCCAGCCTTGCTACCCAGTGGGCAAGGGGAGATGTGAGCCAGGGCCAGGGCAGGGTCCTGTGCTTCTTTGCATCCTCAGGAATAAAATAAGTTACCTGTGGAGACAGGCAGAGGGGTGGGAATACCTAGGGCTGGCTGAAAGTTGCAGGATTAAAGGCAACATGCTTTACATGATAAGAGAAATGCCCTTAAATATTTACCAGAGAGACCGGTTTGAGAAGATGATTGATACTTAAGCTTGTGTGTAAGTAAGTGCGTGGCTGAATTGGGTCTGGAGTGTCTCTGTGAAGTAAGGAGCTATTGCTGGGGCAAAACAACTAGAGGTAAAATGGTGTAAAATGCAAAAAACTGCACGGAAGTACCTGCTCCGTGAACATACAGAGTGAATTAGCTTATTTTTATTATTTTATTTTAAATATCGTCCAGCCATGAAGAAAGTTATTCCATCAACTGAAAAAGGCCAGGAGAGTATTAATGACTGTTCTTCAAGGCACAGTTTTTAGATGCTTAAGCAGGTGATGCTCTCCAGAAGTCCTTACGGGTCTGTTGCTGACACGTAGCAACACCCGTTCAGAGCCATGAGAGCATTTAAAAAGTGTTAGGGGCCAGGAGATGATAGCATGTGGCATATCATGTGTTTCAGGCTTCACTATCATTTAAGCTTCTGCTTTCACCTTACGAAATATTTTCGTGATCAGCTAGTACTGTGAGGTTTTCTTCCCTGGTTCTAATGACCCCTTTCCCAATAAAAGCATGTGGCAGGGGCGTGACTCTCCGCTCAGCACCCGCCGCCCCAGGAGAGGTGGTGTCACTAAAGAAAACCAGTAGCAGGGGCTTAAGTAACTCGTCTTTTCTATAGCCTTTGCCTTCTGTGGCTTTTTACAGACGTTTGCAAGAGGAAAGGTCTTTGCTTCTCTTAAATAAAAATTTTTTTAAAAGGGAAAAAAAGAGGGGGTTTAGGTGCCTGAAACATGCTCTTTTTTTAAAAAAGAGGAAACATAAGGCAAGAACAGGCAATTTGCTGACTGCTCACACGGCTGGGAGGGGCAGTGGGTATGATGTAGCACAAGACATTTGAGAGCAGCTACCACATCCTTGCTGTCTTGGTAACTTTATAAAAACCCGATTGCCTTAACTGTTTTCTGAAGGCTATATCTTATTTAACATTCTGAATGTGTAAAAAGTGTCATACATACGTTTACATTTTAGAGGACTGGATCATGTAAGAAAGTTCATGAAAAGTTGTAGAAGATGCGATTTTTGATAACCTGCTCCATAGTGACTCTTTGGGACTGTTGCAAGGCAAGAGGTTTTATCTCCTAGAACTAATTCAATCCATGGATAGAACTACATTTTTCAGCCTGAAGTGTAAAAAAAAAAAAAAAAAATTTAAAAAGCTGGAGCTGTTACTTAAAATCTGTATTCTTGGCACTATAACTGAAGAAAAGTAGCAAGCTTTTGTAACCTCAAGTGACTGCTATTTTTATACAGGTGTGAACACTGTAGGAGTTTCAGACCATGCTCTGATGTTACTTACAAGAAGAGGAGAAAAAAAAGTGCTGTAAGTGAAGCTGTAAAAATGAAAAATTTTTACCTGCTAGGAGACCTGGCTTGAGGCACCTTTAAAGGGAAAGCCAACTTTTCACAGCTTCTTTCCTGTCTTTATTATTCTTCTACTTTAAACATAAATCCCCTTCCTCTCTCAGAAAAACCCCATACCCACATAGGATAAATTTTGTAGGTTGGTTTGTTTTCCAGAGGATGCTGTTGACTTGGGACTATGTTCTTAGATGCTGGGCAGATCTGTTTCTAATTTATTACTATTATTATTTCTATCTTAACTAGTTAAAGGCAACAGAGGAAATGATTCTTTGCTATGTGCTTTTGTTCCATACGGTTACCTAGTTAAAACATAACTTTAGAAAGTAGACCCTAAAATTGTCCATCCTCATCGTGCAATAGGGCTTAATGGACAAGCTGTATAGTAGAAGCAGCCTGTTGTATCTTACTCAACTTACTTATGGAAGTTAAATGGTTCTTCTTTGATTTTGTTAAGGTATCTTTCACCTTCTGGATAAACACTAAGCATCCTGTATCACTTACCTTTTAAGTGTTTCCTTCTGTTATGCTACTGTAAGCATGTTTTATGTTTGTCTTCAACAGATCTGTGCTATGCCTAGTGCTATGAGTGTGACTGAAACTATCTTGAACACAAATAGTATTTTTATTATAGATGCCCCTTAACTGGACAGTGGCGCTTACTTACCGATGTTAATGTCACTCTGTTGTACCAAAGTACCCGTGGCTTCAAAACATACTGTCAACCGATTCACTGGTGTCCGGGTTTGTGTAATACAGCTGAGGAATGTATCCTGTGACTCAGTTTCTGCACTGTTTTTTTCAGAATAAAAGTACATTTTTAAACGTGGCGTCTCAGCAGTTTTGGGGGGAAGCAGAGGCTTCTCCCTAAGAGGTCCAGCCTAGTTAACGTAGCATAAGCAATCCGTCAGCTTAGGCAAAACAAGTGGAGGACCAGGGAAAGAGAGACAGGGCTTTTCAGGCTTAAATGGTGACGAAGTGGTGAGTAAGTAAGTATAACTCAGCAGGCTGGGTACTGCGACGCCTGACGAAACACACACAACCGGCCGCACCCCAGTGTTGAGCAGCTGCCAAGCTTTTATTTGCACCTTAACCGAGTTAATCCTGGAGTGACACCAGGTATGAATAATGTATCTAAAGTTAGATAAGAAAAGGAACAAACTGAAACTTAGTACCTTTAAACCTTATTTAAGGATCAATGCTTTTCTTTGTTAATATTTCTTTTTTTTTCTCCAAATGCTGCTCTGCCTGCATGTCAGGGATTACAAGACAGACCAGGCACATGGCAGTTCCCGGGTTCCCTCTGTCCCACAGTGCAGAGGTAAACGTGAGTGTGTAAAGCTGCTGTCACTCCCTTGGGGACACCGTTTAGTTCCCGAGGCATGCCACATCTCTGGAACGGGATCGCTGACCACCGCAGCACCTCTCCCACTTTAGGGAAGAGAAAAAACAGCCCTCCCCTCCCTCTGCAGCAGCTGCTTTCCCCTCCAAAAGGGATTTCAGCTGGAGGAAAGGCTCAAGGAGGAACTTCGCACTCCTGCTGACACGGGCAGAAAACTTAGCATTTACCATGGAAGGTTTTCAGGAAAGCAAGAGCCAGGTTAGCCTAGAAAGAGATCTGCTCGTGCCTTGCCTGAGGACACATTATGCTGCTGCTATGCCTAAAACAGGCTGTGCCCGTGGGGTCGAACACCAGAGGAGAGCGGAGCCCCTCTGAAAGGTCAGGGCCACCATTCCACCTCCACCCTGTGCTCCATCCATCCTACGAGAGCAGGTGGGAAAGCGGCGACTGTAACCACATACCGGCAAGCTGAAGGTTTATTTTATAATCTTACCTAAATGAGAGTCACGGTTAAACCGAGTCTCTGCTGCAGCCTGTGTGGGCGGGAGCCCCTTCGTGCAGGCAGGTGCCTGCCGCTGCCCGCACCAGGGCGGGCACAGCGCGGGTCCGGGAGTGCAGCAGCCCCCAGGTATGGCCGGGGCTGCCTTTGCCATGCGGGCTGAGCTCACCGCTGCTCTCGTCAGCTCTTGTTTCCAGGTTTATTCTTTGAAAGTGCAGCTCTGCAGCCCATGTTGTAGAGAGGCAGCACGTGCGGGAGGTGCTTTGCAGTAACAAAGAGGCCGTAGGAATTACAGGTCGCAGCACGCAGAAAAAGTCCTTCTGACCAAGGTAGGAGACAAACATCCAGTCGTTCCTTTAGCCCTCTTGCTTCCTTAGCCTGGTGAGCATCAGGTAAGGGGATGCTCCAAAAGCTCCAAAATCCTCTGGGGCACTGCAGAGTGAAGCACAAGAAGGTAGAGATCACTCAGACACCCTCACCTGCCCAAGCCAGGCTTAAACCCACCACAACTGTATATATGTCAGAAGTTTGTGACCATGTCCCTGGATATGGAGGAGCTGGCTTCAAATGCCTGTTCTGCTGAGAGCAGAAACTTGCATCCAGATCTACTGAAGCGAAGGACTGTATCCCCCAGAAAAGGCTCCCATTTAATCCTGAACGGATGTACAAGCTTCTGCAGATGCCCTCGGGCGACATACTGAGCACGCCCTGCCTGCGCTGGATGGCTGCGTGGGAGGCAACGACTTGGGCTACCACCGTCACACCACCAGCTACTTGGTTTGAAGCAGAGCTTGTGTTTTTCCTCTCCTTTATGGAGAAGATAATCACTGCAGGATGAAGTTCGGTTGTTCCTAGCAGGGCCTGACTTGGCTCAAACCCTTGCAGGGACACTGGAGGTGGCCTGCAAAAGCCACTGGCTCAGCCGTTCCCGAGCCCCACGGTACCTCCCGAGGTACCTACTCTGTCCAGACAGCTTTTGAAACTTTAGTCTTGGGTTGGCCAGACCAGAACTCCACTCTGTCTTTCAGTTCTTTATTCTGCAAGGAGAAAAATAAAATAAACCCCTCTCAGCATAACGTGGCAGACAAAAGACAAGCCTGGATGCCAGCCAGGACCTGCCGCTCCTCCAGAAAGGTTCTTGGGGGGTTTGTTTTTTTGGTGTTTTTTGTGTTTTCTTTTTTTTTTTTTTTAATAAACCCAGTGAAAGATGCAGTGCAAAGAAATACCACCCTGATAGTGTCGTACTGACACAAGCCCAGCAGCATGAAGGGCCCCTGATTGTAGTGAACTACTTTTGCTCTCTCCCTTCAATGTATCTTTCTACTTTCCCACCTTACCTGGGCTTCCAGTGCAGTCAGCTTCTCTGTCAGGTTTTCTATTTTTTTATCTTGACTTCTAAGTTCATTGTTCAGTTCCTCTGCCTAAGAGTTAGGAATTAATGTTTGTAAGAGATTTGAAACCTTAATACATCACACACATCTCTGTGTCGAACAAAACCACGGAGTTAAATATCTCACCATACCAGGAGAATCTCAGACCATTCAGGTCCCTGGTCCTTTCCCACAGAAAAACCTCAAACTAATTGATTCACCAATGTACAAAACATTTTCTCAACACACGGTTGTCACATTTTCCTTGGGATAACAAGTCTACCTCTTGTTGGCATATGTAGAGAAACATGATTATGAAAGCTAATTAGTGCAGGGCCTTGCCTTACCTGGCTGGGAAAAGGCAAGCACGCATTCAGCGAGGCAAGGGGAGTACAGTGGGAGCTCATACATACAAAAGCAGTCGGTAGGTAAAATAGCTCATGTTCTATCATAACTTCGGGAAGCCGGCTGACTGCTTTGAATTTTGCTTCAGCGCTTCTAGGACTGTCAGCCTGGTGGCTTTGCTCCTGGGAGCAGCTTCACCAGCTTCCTGTGAAACCAGCTGCAGGGTGGGCACCTCGGGGCAGCCAGGTCCCCCTGGGAACGTGCTAGGAAAACTCAGGGGTCCGTCTGAAACCGCTGACTCCACCACAACAATCCCAATTTTTCAGCGATGCCACTTCCATCTTAACGTTGCAATGCCTATGGCTGTCTGAATGCGGGATGCACAAAACCAAGCACAGCGTGACGAGCAAGCTGCTTGTCCCCAGCGCACGCTCTTAAGACAAGAGCCCACATCCCAGCATCTCCCGTTTCTCTTCCCAACCGCTGCAGACCTGCCCGGGGGGGCGGCCCGCGCCCGCCTCACCTCCTGTATGACGCTGCGCAGGCCCTGGTGCTGCGCCCGGATCACGCGCTGCAGGTGGCAGATCTGTTCCTGCAGGGTGGCAATCTGCCTCTGGAGATCCCGGCACCTGCGGGCGAGAGCAGAGTACCACGGCTTCAGTCCTCAGGGATTGCTGACCCACCCAGCCCCTTTCCCACCTCCGGATCAGCTCAAGAGCTTGTGGCTAGCAAGGATATTCCTGAGGACACAGAGCTGCAATTCATATGGGACCATACACAGAAAGGCTTCTTTATGGAGCAGAACAAACAAAACCATAGTTCGAGACATATTTTGCCTGGCAGGACCACCCTCCACCCTTACTAGCTGTTGGTAAGTAAATTCATAAATAATGAAGGCTATTGCCTCACCTACCACACGCACAATGTCACCAAAGCAGCACTGACTCCAGGCGAGAATCGGGAAAGGGAAGCAAGTAGCGCATGCAAGGTGGAGGGAAAAGTAGTAGGAATTCGATTAGAATCAATATCTATAAGAGCTGTAGGACATCAACATCTGCTTTGGCTTCTTTAAGCAGTCACAGTAAAACAGGTTTTGAACCAGTTGCTTTCATCATGAATACTTTTACTACCAGAAGGAACTTGAGCAAGTGATTGTCTGGAATTCTACGTGAAATAATCCCCCAGAAAGAAAGAAAAACACTTTATCACGTGCATGTAATCACCGTTTGCCATCTTCATTCCTTGCCATCATCTGCTGAAGGATCTTTTTGAATGATATTTTCTTCTCTATCAGAGTTTTCTTCTCCTAAGGAAACAATTGAAGTTATATAAAAACTATATTACGCTTCCTGCCATTCCATTAGCAAGGGAAATTTGGTTGTATGTTCAACGGTTCCACTCAGTGTCTGAAAATAGGCAGAATTCACCAATGCCCACCTACATCAGCCGGCTTCAACATCACCTGTAGATACAAACCAGTCTGACCTCTCTGAATCAAATCCAAAAGGGGTGACTGTAGCGATTTACCGTGAGAAAAGTCCAAACTCTCTTAAAATAGCAGCTCTCTCCTTAATTAAGCAAAATCCTTAGGTCTTGTGAGAGTCCACAGTCAGTGGCCAGAGCATACTGCGTTACTGCTACATCCGCCTCTCAAAACCTTGTCCACAGGGGGAAAAATCTGCACCAAACTGATGACGAAACTCTTAGTGTCAGAAAGATTACCTGCCTGTGATGGGGGCAGACATACATTCATTGACCTTGTCTTTACAGTAATCCCACGCCAAGAAAAACTTCGTTATAGAATGGCACTTCTATAGGAGTAGTTCCCACGGCTGCTGAGTGCGTACACCACGCATGGAGCCACTGCTTCTTCCAACTCAACTAAAACCACCAAAGAAAATTCACAATGAAGGAGAAGAAATTTTCTGCACGTTTCTGTGTACGCAGCTGTCAGATGATTACAGCAGTCATTCGCCTGCCCAGGATTTCGCATACTTACAGCGGCACTTTTCTGAGAGTTAAGAAGGAGTGGTTGGTTTTTAGTACTAGGATGGCTACGTTTTCATTTCAAATGCTAGAAGTACGCCGACGGCAGAAGGTGAAAGAGCAACTATTCAGGAATAGAAATCACTAATAGCTACAAATTAAGATTCCTCCCTGATGCTCTACAGTTTTTAAGCAAGTGCTAAAATAACTGAAAGAGGGAGCTCAAACTGCACACTTTATTTAGAGTTACAGCTAAAGGTTTTCAATTTGCTGTAACACAGCAGAAGCCTTTTTAGTCCCAATTCCAACAGCTAACATGACCCAAACCCTGAAAGCAATTAACCCCTCTCTTTCCAAGCGCCGGCACTCCCAGGACACGTTCCTTGCCTGCGCTGACTCCCGGTGCCAGGATGGACAGACACGAGGAGCGGATGGACATACCTCCTCCATCCTTTGCACGCGCTTCTCCATCTCTGCGATGCGGGTACATTTTTTCTTGATGCCTTCAGCAAGGCGGCTGGCATTTTCTGAGCTTTGCTGGAGCTTCTCTTCTTGTTGGAGATTGTAGGCCTGGGACCAAGAAGGGCATCAATGCAGGCGTGCTGGGAGCCGGGGAACGCAGCGGATGGACAGAGACGGGGCTGCCGCAGCGGCTCAAGGAATTTTGAGCCAACTCTACCAACCCGATTCCAAGGATCGGGAATAAAACCAAAATAATTTTTCTTTTTAATTTTCCTACTCAACTTCCCCACTGTGCCAGCAGAAGAGACCCAGTAACACTTAGGTTGAAGCTTGCAGCACGGAGAGCCAGAGCCCACATAAATATTTTGATACTGAACAGAATGGTCATGGCCACACATGGGGGAGATTTGTACCTGTATTTGCTGCTTCTCGTTCTCGTTACTTTTTTTTAGTTCTTCTGACCGAGTCTGGTAATTCTCATACAGTTTCTGGGAGGCAGATCTGAGAGCCTGTACACCTGCTTCTCTCATGGCTTCCAGCTAGAAAGAGTAATTGTACAATATATATTGTGCTTTTTAAAAAAGCGATGTTACAATCACATGCCAAAAAATAAGCCCTCTATACAAGATCAAATTTCAGCACTTATCCTTGTCAAAAAAAGAAAGGAATCCTACACACCTGCGAGCAATATTTGACACGCATTTTAGTTTCCAAATAAAGGCAGATTTATCCAGTACTGAGCCATCCCCCCGTGACAAAGAAAGGATGATGGCTTAAAAGGAGAGATGCGCTTCCAACTGCTTGTGAATACACCTGCTGTCAGCTACCGACGGAGCGGACTCCGCCGTCCCACTCGCCACAAATGGGATGTGTCCCCAGAAGCAGATTTTGCCATGAATTGTGTTGCCTGCTGGAACACGAGAGCTTGCAGCAGCGGGGAAAGCAAAGCAGAGTCTGCCCCTTCCCTAAAGGAAAGGCTCCGGCACGGGATCGCTGGGCGGGCAGCGGGCTGCAGCAGCTGGGACCCAACCCTAACTGGGCTGCAAGGCACACATCTTCATCTGAAACCTTAAAAAACCCAACCCTGAACGCACCTTGATCTTCAGCACTTGGTTTTCCCTGCTCACCAGCAGCAACTGCTCTTCTGTTTCCCTCATCATCGTCGCAACGGGACTGCAGCTCCAGCTCCAGCCACTGCTCTTTGACTCCGCTTCATTGCCCGAGACTTGAGGAAGCTGCTGGAGGAAATGCACACGGAAATTATCTTAAAAATAACAGAAAAACAGCTTGAGCAATCACTCTGACTCTGGAAGACCTGGCTTCTTACAAACACCCCTCCCCGGCTCGCGCGGGGAGCACGGGGCAGACGACGGGCAGCTCTCCGGAGCGTCGGGTCCGAGCTGCTCACGGGGCAGCAACCAGCACTGCTCCTCCACCTCCACCCATTAACTGGAATTAAAACGTTCTGCTTGTTCAGCTCTCCGGGGCTTTGCATTGGAAAGCATCTGCATGTCGATCCTGATAAACAGCTCTCTTCCACTCCCTACAGCGTTATCCCACAGGTGTAAGATTAAATATCTTTTACAATATTGCAGCACACGTTGCTTTGTAGGTGAGGCTGCATAAATGCACGTGAGCAAACATTCTCCAACACTTCCCGTTAAAAGAACTACTCCCTACTCCAGCATATTTTAGTTGTTTGAACACAGCATTTCCAAGTCTGCTTGCTTCCTAGGAGCTGCCCCTTTGCTCAAAACCACTTGCTTAAATTGATTTTAAGTTGCTTAAACCACTTTTTTCCCCTACAGGTGTTCACAAATGTGTGCTCAGTGCTTGCCTTCTGTCTGTTTTGAGAGCTGCTATGTGCAAGGAACACGACCTGCAATCGGTCAGATTTATGCCAGAACGCACCGGCATTTATATGGCCTTTCTTACATTACACCAAGTTCATCTGTTAAAAATAAACTACTACAAACAAAGGGCAGCCTGTACTTTTTAAAGGGTCTAAACCATAAATCAGTTTCTTTTCACTACAGAGGCTTTTCTTTAACCTCATTCCTCAACTGAACAGAGAAAGGAGTAAGCATATTTTAAAAAGAACTTTTTGTGATCGATTATTTCTTAATTAGCCATGTTTCAGCCCACTGATCCTTCCTCTCCCTCATTCCACAGTGCTCAGCTGGGATGCTGAAAAACTGCCTTTGCATATTTATCATCACTGTGCTCTGGTGCTTGGAGCAAAGAAATAAGATATCGGAACTACCAGGCTGAGTCTTATTGCTCACAAGATCTCTCATGGGGGAAAAAAATGGCATGGCCTACCCGTTCATGGTGGTGTCCACACAATGTATTTCTTTTCTCAGTAATTGCTTCATGCAGAAGATTTTATAGTATGAGATGCTTAAGAATTCATCACAAAATTTTCAGATTCAAAGTTACAGCATTTGTTCTGCAACTTCATAAAGGTAATGATGAAGGGAATGAAGAAACCTTATCTCTTTTAACTTAGAAGTTTGAGATCGGCTCTTGCGTCTACACACACAAGTTCATTAAATGCATTCATTAAATTCCGTTCTTCCTGCACTTCCTCTGGCATTCAGGAAAGGAACAACTCAAGACTATTTCACACGTCTCAAAACTACTGTTCGTTGTGCTCTCCACGGCGCTCGGTTTTGCTGGCTGACACCTCCAGGACCTGCCCTCCCACCTCCACCTCCCGAGACACCGGTCCTCCAAAACCCAGGCTTGTGCTTCAGACAAGGCTGCTCGCTGCCCCAGGGCCTCCTCGGCTCTTCCAGGGACCAAGCCCAGCTGTACAATGCGGCTCAGCGTTGATGCTATACAGCAAACGCCTTCGAATAAAAACTTGCAGGTATACTGGTACGTACCGCCAGCGCGACGTTCAGCTGCCTAGCAGGGTGAACAGCAGCCTTAGAGACGCGTCTTTTTTAATGCATCACATCTCGTGTTATTCTTACTCTTTTTAAAGTACAATGTGTTCATCCTACGCTTTCTAACTGCTTAGTCACCGTCTTTGTATGCGAAGCAAGCAGAGAAGCTCCAACCACACGTGCGTTCATGCTCTTTTCCACCTTCCTGTCTTTCTCCATAGGATGGCCAATTTTTGATAAACCTTTGAGGGACCCAGGACAATCGTTAGCCCAGTATCAGCCTGCTTACCAGCCACACTACCAGACACCCTTTCAACTTCAGCTGCAAAGCGGAGACTTCACGCCGCGGACACGCTCCTCTCCACCGCAGCTCAGGCGTTCCCTAGTGCTGTGCTGACCACGGACGGGCTCCCGCGTCCTTCTCCTTGCACCTCCCAGCAAACAGCCCCAGCTCTGCCGCTGAAGAGCGGCGACTTTGGGTGGGGACACCCACTTCACCGTCTCTCGCAACAGCCCTAAATAAGGGGTGGAAAAACCTCACCACTTTTTAAGAGAGTGTACGTTATAACTGAGTCACTATTGTGGAGTAAACAGCACTCGCAGGATCGATGCGCAAATCAAAGGGTTGTCCTGTGTATTGCCACCCAGGTCAGAATTTTCTCTTTCATTCGTTGTTAGTTTTGCTCACCCTGTTTTCTGGAAGGAAAAGAACAGCAACAACGGCAGAAATACCTTTTTCACATATTCGGCTTCCTCGGTGATTTGGGCACAAGAGGATCCATAAAGGACGTAGTTTCCCTCCGAGCCGTGGTCTTCTCGTGTTACTTGCTCGGTGAGTAGCAGGGTAGTCATCACTACACGTGCGTTTCTCTGTTCTGTACAAGTGAGAGAAGAGAGGGGCTTGTTTCATTATGCAATGATGGAGAATAATTCCATTATTCCATCCCATTTCTTTCCATTTCAAGCTCAGGGATATCCTGGAGCCAAGCAGGCATTGCAAGCTTAAAGCACCAAACATTAAGGACCACTTTAAAAAAGAAAATGTAGACACCTGGGTTTTTTTTAATACATGGGGAAAAAGATATATTCACACATTATTTTCCCTGAAGATTTCAATGACTTTTTACTAGCAGCCTACACCCCAATCCTCTATTATTTCAGAAAACAAACAGCCAGAGACCCCAGCCAGATAATCCGTGAACAACTCGCGCACGCACGTGGTTTAACTCAGAACGAAACAAAACTTTTGCCACCCATCTGCGAAGTTTATAAACCAAACCCAATTATCCGGCACGCAGCAATCCCACCGCTGTCAGGGAGTTCAGTCCACACCTGGCTCTGCCCCCCCAGCGGCTACGCCAGCGCTGAACGGGTTTTAATCGGGTTCGGGAGGATTACCTGTCCTGCTTAGACATAAGCAGCAGCACAAAGCTTGAATAATATCATACCTACCTGGGGGGAACAGATGGGAGACAAAAGACAAGGCTTTTTTTCTCCATCTCATTCAGGGAGAAGAAAGTCCCGAGCACCTTCGGTTGGGTTTGTGCTGTGCAATGGTGACATCCAGTGTCAGCTCCATTGCTCTGAAGTGAGCGCCGGTATCTCCGGACACCCATTTCCAGCCCGATCCCAGGTAGTCAGCGAGCTCCCAGGTGCACGTCAGATAAGCTGATTTTTAAGGAGCACATTTGAAGTAGCTGGAACCAATTAAGGTTAACCCAGAGTAATAATAAAGGCACTTACGGAACACCAAGGGTGTGGATGGGCTCACAGTGGAAGAGACAAAAAGCAGTTGCACTTTACAAAGCTTACAGATAAATTACAATAATATTTCATTTAAAAATGCACTTATTTTAAAACACTCAAGTTCAAGGGCTTGGGGCTCCTGCAGTTTAGGTCAGTAACAGCAGTCCTGCCCGCACAGCACCGACGCTGTGGGCCAAACCCTCGTGTTCGTTGGGTCATCCCACCCCCAAGTATCGCAGCGCTACCAAGAAGATCGCTCAGGCTAGCACATTTCTTTACTAGCTCATTCTCTAATAAAATATAATCAGGCAACTTGAAACACTTATTGCAGTGATGGAGGAGGAATGCACGGAGCTGGTTTGCCCGGCTGGATGCGCAGCAGCTCACCCACACCACAGACACCTCCATATACCCTTACCTTGTGCTCCAGGCAGACAACAGCAAAAGGCTAAATTACAAATTAACTATAAATAAGTGTAAAGAAATTTAACACATGAGCTTTAAGTGTCTCAGGGCTACGGCCTAGAACTCCAATTCTTTGGTGATTTAGAAATTCAAAGAGCAACAAGATAAAAACTCTTTCTGCTCTCCTTTTTACTCTTCTCCACTTTCTAAAAGTCAGGAGCATCAGCAGCTGCCACATCCCCGGCCACCAGCGAGCCCCTCTGGGAGAGAGGAGTCGAATCAGGCTGCACAAGAGCGAGCTACCTTTCCTACCACGGCTTCTGTGTGAACAGCAGAGAGGAGCTGGATACCCAGACACAACCCTCGAGGGCTTTGACCTCAGGCAAAAAGCCACTCACTCCGAATGCGTCCCCCGGTTTCACGGAGCCACGGTTTGTCCAGGCTGGAAGATAAAGCAGAAATCCCAGACACCTACAGCCACGGCACAGAAGAGGTTTTTTTCATGGGTGGAGAGGATGGTTCCCACCAAGGCTACAAGGGGTTAAACAAAGTTTGTTCTGCCTTGCTGGCCGAAGTCTAGCAGCTACTGAGTCACCCAACACAAAGGCAAACCAGGCAAATTCTCCTTTCAGCCTGCTAATTCAGGCTGAAACCTCTGCTCTCCCCCAGGGGGTAAGTCCTGGAATGGAAAAGTTTTTCAGCTCTGAAGCAGCTGAGCCAGGAGAAGGGGGTGGAGAAGGCACAGCTCTCTCAACTTGACCTGAGGGTCCTGGGCTGGGAGGCAGAGCCCTTGGGAGGGTCTTCCCTGGCTGGACAACCACCAGCAGCAGAGCAGCGGCCCGCAGGGCTGCACAGCTGGACCTCAGTACTCCTCCGGGCACCCTGGTCCTCGTGGCAGGGGCGGTGGCAGCAGGACCCTCACACCAAAGCTGTCCGCGCCCCCTCGGAGCTCAGCACCCCCTCCCCACCCCAGCCACCCCTAAACAACCTGCGGAGAGAGCAGCCACGGGGGAAGTACCGCGGCCGCAAACGCTCCCTCCGCTGCGGAAGCAAGCGTAAAACGAAGGGCCAAGCTCACCTATTATTCCCAGACTGTCCTGGCTAGACGGCACCGTTTAAGAGGCTTGGCGTTCGCCCAAGAATCCTGCTGCCACCCTTTAGAAACACTCACCTTTCGGTGACCCATCAAGCACGCGAGATTTTCTTTGCTAGGCCTGAGATTGTCAACACAGGTGTGGCAAACGCAGCAATATCCAAGTCCTATTTTTACGAATATAAAAGCACATCTCTCTGCTTTTGCCTAGGACGGGTTGCTTGCTGTAAAGCTCACGCAAGGGAGCGCCCAGGACACGCCAAGCAGGAAAGCACCACCCTCGCTTACATGGGGAACATCCCAAATTATTCAGAGTAATGTTATTTTGAGTAACATTCAATACAAAATCGCGTTTCTATTATCACACTCCAGGCCGGAAAGAGGGGCAGCTCCTCGGCCACCCTGGCCATCGGTTTTGCGCAGCCCGAGGGAGAGGCAGAGCGCCGGGGTCCCCCGGGTGCGCGGGCTGCAGGCGCGGCCGCGCCTGAGCCCGGCACACGGCCAGGCTGGCCACAGCCAGGGCGGGCTGGCAGCTAAGGGGGCCACTTGGGAATTTAAAGGGAATTAAAAGCAGCTCACCTGCAATCACAACAGCCGGGTATTTGCCATAAACCTCTTAGGCTGGGCAGTGGGACTAGCTATGGAACGAAGGGCTGGACTGGAGTCATTCAAATTAAAATTAATCCATTTAATTGCAATTGTTGGGAATAGCCAGCGTCATTGCACGACAGTCTCTGGCTGAGCACCGTAACTCTAATGCAAAGCTTCTGCATTCCCGCCCCCCCCCCCCCCCCCCGTGCACGCTCTGGGAACAGCCAGGTAAATAAACGCCACGCTTCCCCCGCAGCTGAGCAGGAGTTTATACAATATTCATTCACTTTTTAATGTCTGGTGCGTGGGCACATCCACAGAAACGCAGTTATTTGTTACTGTTGGTCTCACAGGTGTTGGAGAAACAGTTTTTACGAATACATGAAGGTACACGTAAACACGACCGCCTCTCCGCAGGCAAATGGAACCTTTTTTCTGTTCTCCCACTGCACAAAAGCCCTTCTGCAGACAACCGGGGGAGAGGGAGAAGAGCAGATAACCGGTGACTAGCAGCACCGCGCACAACTCGGCGCAAAAAATCCGCGGGGACACTTCGCCAACAACCCCCAGCGCCCCGGCCACCAGCCGGCGGCTCATCCAGGCGCTTGAGCTGTGCCCGCGCCGGGAGGGGTAACTGTTCGGCGCCAGCGGAGGCACTAGCAAGGGCCGCGGCATGGGACGGAAACAACCGGGAGCAGGGCTGTGCTTAACTAGCAGCGTGGAAAAGCACCGGCGGCCACAGCGAGCCGGGGACTGCCGGCGCCCGCGGCCGCTGCCCGACGGCGGGAACGGGACCCCTCCCCGAAGAGCCCTCGGCGCCGTGGGGCGGGCAGGGGCTCTGGCTGCCGTCGGGGGTGGGCGTGGGGGAGGCAGTGGGGCCGCCGCCGCCCCACGGGGAACAAGGCGCCGCGCCCCCGGAGCCCCACAAGACTCACCCGTGGAGGGAGCGGACATGCTGCCACCGGCTCCGCTCCCGCGCAGCCGCTTCGCGCCCCGGCGCGGAGACCCGCGGAGACCCACCCACGCGGCCGCCGCCCGCCCCGCCCCGCCCTCACCTGCGGGCCGCCCCCACCTGCGGGCCGCCCCCGCGGGGCTCCCGGCCCCGGGGCTGACGCCCTGGTAGTGGTTGCTGTGGGGTGCGGCCCACAGCGGGGGTCTCCCACTCCCGCTGGCCCTGGGGCGCACCCGCTGAACCGGGGGTTGGCCGGTGGGTCCCCACCGCCAGCCTGGGCCGGGAGTGCCGCCGCTGGGGCACGTCCAGGCCCGGGGGCACACGTGGAGTCGGGGTGTCGTTCAGCTCGGAAAAGACCTCTAAGATCTTTGAGCCCAAGGCTAAACCTGACACTGCCCAGTCCATCAGTAAACCCTGTCCCAGCCAAAACCGGCGCGCTTGTGCACGCTGTGGGGCGATTTTCTTCACAGAAGCTAGCATGGGGCTGTGTTCTGGATGTGTGCTGAAAACAGTGGGGATAACACAGGGGTGTTTTCGTTATTGCTGAGCAGTGCTTGCATGGCGTCCAGGCCTTTTCTGCTCCTCACCCCACCCCACCGGCGAGTGGACTGGGGGGCACAGGAAGCTGGGAGGAGACACGGCTGGGACAGCTGACCCCAACAGACCAAAGGGATATTCTACTCCATGACAGAGCCCTGCTTCCCTGGGGATGGCTGAACCCCTGCATGCCCATGGGAAGTGGTGAACGAATTCCTGGTTTTGCTTTGCTTGCGTGCGTGGTTTTTGCTTTGCGTGTTAAACTGTCTTTATCTCAAACCATGAGGTTTCTCACTTTTACTCTTCCGGTTCTCTCCCTCATCCCACCGGGGGCAGGGGGGGGGAGCGAGCGGCTGCGTGGGTCTTCGTTGCCGGCTTGGGCTAAACCACGACAACATGTCACTGCGAATGCGCACAGCACCTGGAACGGCTTTTCCCTCCTGGATAGGGCATCAAACCTCTCTTTTTCTATATGGGCAAAAATGGATGGGGATAAAGGAGGTATTGAGAGATGTCCCATCCCGCTGGTGTGATTAACGCTGCCTCTGAGTCCTATCGAGGCAGAAGAAAACGGGAAAGGAGCAAGTGAGAAAATATAGTAAACACAGGTACAAGCGAGGCACAGAAAAGGAGATGTCTTGAAGGAAAGAGGAACATCTTAAAGAAGCGGGCTTTAAAGAAAAGTGTTGATGGAATTACAGCTGAGAAAACCACAAACATACTGGGAAACAAGCTAAAAGAGGAGAAGGTAAAATGGAGAATGGGAACATAAAAGTGTCTTTTACAAACAGGAAAGTCTTGATCAGCCAGTCCAGGCCCCTACGATCCGTATCCCTCCCTGTCACATAACACCCATAAATATATCAAGTTGCACTCAGCTTTCTGTTTCCAGCAACATTTTGAATCTGAGGGTGCTTTTGCCCAGGGCAGGCACAGCAGAAGCCCAGGTGCTGCACACCCGTCCGTGCCCTGCTGTATGTGCCCGGCCATACGGGCCCTGCCGTACGTGCCCGGCCGTACGTCCCACGTGGCCAGGGGCCGCGGGAGCTGAGCCCTCCTGCTGTGCACACGCCGCACCTCCGCGGGGCAAAGGCCCCTTTCTGACCAAGGTTGAGATCCCTGTGTTTTAACGACAGGTCTCTGTTGGAGTGCAAGAGGATTTTCTTATTAATTAGAAATGGGAAAAAACCAACATTGCTGCTCCTTTTCCCTTCTGCCTGGGACGTGCCTCCCCTTTCTCACCTCCCTGCAGAAGCGGAGAGCTTGGAGGGCAAAGTCGGGCCAGCTCCCGGCCCCGGCTGCGGAGCAAACACAAGAATGGCGGCGCCCAGGGAGCCGAGGGCGAGCGCTGCCAGCCACCGGCCGGGTCCCCGCCTTACCCACCCGCTCCCGCCCTGCGTCGAGCTCCTACTGACTCCGGGCTGTTTCTTCCTTAGCAATGGAAGCTCTTAAATCTCTGAAATGGGGGGCCCAAGAGGTGGCTTTTCTTGTTATCAGACCAATTTAAATAGCTAACCGTTGGTGGTTAATCTTTAGCACGTTCCTGGGACTAGCAGCCTTCTCAGCAGGCTCCAGCTGTTCTCTGCAGCCCAGGAAGGCTGAATCCAGGGTGGTGATTTCATTTGCATTTTGCTTAAGGAAGGTGAGGCAAAATGCAGCTTGATATATCGATGAAGCCAGGTACAGAACCTCTTGCAAACTGCTGCGTTTCGCCACGGGGAATCTCTGAGGGTTTCATATTTAGCACTTTGCAGCGCGATTGTGACAGCGGAGCGTTGACGCGGGGTGGCGTGGGGATGCCCCTTTCAACGGGGAAGACCATTTGAGGTGATTTATGAGATATGGAGTGAGCTGACCCCCAGGTCCCCACGCAGGGCCACATCAGTGCTACCAGCACAGCAGAGGTATACTGCAGCGCTGGCAAGAGCCACCACACAAAAATGGGCTCCGTGCAACTCCTTCTAAACCTCTGTGTCAGCCCCTTGCTCCGGCTCAGCGGTGTTTGGCTAGGCAGTGTGTGTTCCTGCCCCGGCACAGGAGACAGGCTGCCTGCCTCAATTTTTATTGCTAGAGTTTGGATCCAGGGACTAACCTGAGTCCTTGACACGTGTAACACCCACGGGGCGGTGGAGGCTAACGAACCCTGGTAATTTAGGTCAGCGATTCCGTCTTGCCCCGGGATCATCGTTCCTCCTTGCTCCTGCATCCTGTTTTGATCTGGCTATTGCAATGCACGTGGGGTTTTATGGGATGTGCAGCGAGCTCGGCATAGGAACGGAAACTCTTTCAGCTCCGAGAGCTTGTTCGATTAGGCATTTCATGTTATTATTCAAATATCTAATTCTTACCTACATAAAACCACAGTTATATCCACACACTCATGAAAAGGAGAAGAAAAGTTAATATGTTGGTATAGGTTTTCCCTCAAAGCTTCAGTTATGTGCTTTGCTGAGTGAAGCATTAAGCTTATTTGCAAATTTGGGGGTCTGACCCAAAGCTTATTGAATACAATGGGAAGAACCTTTGCCTACATCTGTGAAAGAGGCTCTATTGAAAGATAACCAGTAATTCAGCTGCATCCTTTCTTCCTCTGTGCATGGTGGCTTAGTCACGGGTGTGACAGCAGAGACCTGCGAGCTTCAGCAATCACGTCCCAGGTCTCAATTAGCATGACGCTGATCCTAGCTGGGGATTTCCTTAGTGGCAAGGTTGTTGATCAATAAGGCATGACACATCCCTCTTGGGGAACCGGTTCGCCCTGACTCACGTTTCTTCTGGCCATGGCATGCAGCCGGCTCTTCCACGTGGCCCTCTGCCATGCATCCTGCCCAGCCAGCTTCCATGGAAAACACTAAGGAAGATTTAAAGTGAAGATTTATAAATTCACAGAATCACAGAATCACTAGGTTGGAAAGGACCTTCAAGATCATCAAGTCCAACCATTAATCCAGCGCCACCATGTTCCCTAAACCATGTCCTGAAGTGCCACATCCACACGTTTTTTGAACACTTCCAGAGATGGTGACTCAACCACCTCCCTGGGCAGCCTGTTCCAATGCCTGACCAACCTCTCGGTGAAGAAATTTTTCCTAATATCCAGTCTAAACCTCTCCTGGCACAACTTGAGGCCATTTCCTCTCGTCCTATCACTAGTTACTTGGGAGAAGAGACCAACACCCTCGTCGCCACAACCCCCTTTCAGGTAGCTGTAGAGAGCGATGAGGTCTCCCCTCAGCCTCCTCTTCTCCAGACTGAACACCCCCAGTTCCCTCAGCCGCTCCTCATCAGACTTGTGCTCCAGACCCCTCACCAGCTCTGTTGCCCTTCTCTGGACACACTCCAGCACCTCAACATTCTTCTTGTAGTGAGGGGCCCAAAACTGAACACAGTATTCAAGGTGCGGCCTCACCAGTGCCGAGTCCAGGGGCACGATCACTTCCCTACTCCTGCTGGCCACACTATTTCTGATACAGGCCAGGATGCTGTTGGCCTTCTTGGCCACCTCGACACACTGCTGGCTCCTGTTCAGCCGGCTGTCAACCAGCACCCCCAGGTCCCTTTCCACCAGGCAGCTCTCCAGCCACTCCTGCCCAAGCCTGGAGCGTTGCGTGGGGTTGTTGTGGCCGAAGTGCAGGACCCGGCACTTGGCCTTATTAAACCTCATACATTTGGCCTCTGCCCATCGATGCAGCCTGTCCAGATCCCTCTGCAGAGCACTCCTACCCTCCAGCAGATCAACACTCCCACCCAACTTGGTGTCATCTGCAAACTTACTGAGGGAGCACTCAATTCCCTCATCCAGATCATCAATAAAGATATTGAACAAGACCGGCCCCAGAACCGAGCCCTGGGGAACACCGCTTGTGACCGGCCGCCGTTCACCACAACTCTCTGGGCTCGGCCATCCAGCCAGTTCCTCACCCAGCGAAGAGTAAACCTGTCTAAGCCACGAGCCGCCAGTTTCTCCAGGAGAATGCTGTGGGAGACGCTGTCAAAGGCTTTACTGAAGTCCAGGTAGACAACGTCCACAGCCTTTCCCTCATCCACTAGGTGGGTCACCTGGTCATAGAAGGAGGTCAGGTTGCTCAAGCAGGACCTGCCTTTCATGAACCCTGATCCCTTGGTTGTCCTGCACATGCCCTGTGAGCACTCTCAAGACCAACCGCTCCATAATCTTCCCCGGTACAGAGGTCAGGCTGACAGGCCTGTAGTTCCCAGGGTCCTCCTTCCAGCCTTCCTTGTAGACGGGCGTCACATTGGCAAGCCTCCAGTCTTCTGGGACTTCCCCTGTTAACCAGGACTGATGATAAATGATGGAGAGTGGCTTGGCAAGCTCCTCCGCCAGCTCTCTCAGTACTCTCGGGTGGATCTCATCAGGCCCCATAGACTTGTGGGTGTCCAGGTGGTTTAACATGTCCTTGACTGCTTCCTCCTGGATTATGAGGAGTACATTGTGCTCTCCATCCCCATCTTCCAGCTCAGGGGGCTGAATACCCTGTGGATACCTGGACTGGCTATTAAAGACTGAGGCAAAGAAGGCATTAAGTACCTTGTAAATGAGGTTGAAAGTTCCTTCAAGTAAAGCTCCCCACGCACAAACAGCCTTTTATTGATAGCTTTTAAAAGACGTTCCATACATAACCCCAGAAAGAAGGTATTTTAAAAAAGATTTAATGTTAGAATTTTTAGATGAGAATGTCAGAGTACGTTTTGGCTCTGACAAGCCCAACAGCCCAATGAAAACTGCGAGGCATTTGGCTGCCGCCCGGCAAGAGTCACCCTGCACTCCAACAGAACCGAGGAGATGAGAGATGGCAAATACCCTGTGTGCCCCAGCATGCCACACGCGTGGGTTTTCACCAGTAGCGGTTTCCCTGGACTGACCCCGGGCAATGGCTTACAGGCATTTTCCTACAATTAAAATCCTGCTGCAGCTGATGTCTGTGTCCATCTCTCAAGGATCCTCGTTGCCACCACCAAAATCAGCCAAAACCTGGAGGAATGTGTTAGAGGACATCCCAACTCTCAAGTCAGAGACATGTTAGCAAAGCTGCCTCAAAAACCTTCGCATGTCTGCAAACACATTTGCACCAGAGAAAGTAACCTAGATCGTTCAAGCTGATGTTCAAACTAAATAGTAATAATCCTTCAACAAGGAGCAAAAGACAGCTCTTTTGCCTCAAGTGTTTAATAGTCACCAGGGAAGCCTGGTAATTAATTTATTGCTTTAATTATACAGTGTGTTAACTGTTCATGTCAATGTCTTTTTAAGATAAGAGTTTTGTTGCATGAGTAGTTTGGGCAAGAATAAAGAGTGTTTCTTATCTTGCCTAGGCTGAAAACACAACATTAGCAGGAAAATGAAGCCCTTGCTCTTCCTGCAGTTTATAGAGACGTTTTAAAAGCATCTAACCAAGACTAGGAAATGCCTGCTTACTCCTGACTAAATAGGTCCTCTCACAATATTTGTTATTTGAAAATGAAATAAATAAAGTGGTCTAACCAACCACTAATTTGAATTAAATAGAAACTAAAGCTTGAAATTTGTTCCTTCCGTTTCATATGTACAGAAGAGCTTGTGAACCGAAGAGCTTGTCATTTTTTTCCCCCAAATAAATCATTTGTTCTAACAAAATGCTCTCCCTATAAAAATTGCTTCACTGTAATTAAAATTAGGGGTGGTTATTGGCAAGATTTATATGCTCTGTTGCTACTAAATAATCCTACCAAACTTTACTTGCCTAAGACAATCTTGCTTTATATCGCGATTATAAAATATATATATACATAAAAAAGATTTCGCTTAGCATAAACACCCTGTCCTCCTTTCGTGTCTAGACTCCTCTGTCTCCTACAAATCGTTTTAAGGTCCAGTTTTCAATTTCTGCTGTGCACTTTGCTAAGTTGGAAGAAAGCCCTTACATCTCCCCAAGACCACCAGCGGATCGTTCAGAGGCGCGTTGCCTTACTCCTTAACGGGCTCCTTGGGCCAGCACAAGGCCGGCCAACGAGATCAAATGAACCAGCTAATCCAGTTAGCGCACAGAGGCCACCCTAGAAAGGGGTCCCTGGTTAGGCAGATGGACTCTTTACGCAAAGAAATCCAAAGGAGTCAGGAAAAACCTGACTTGGACCATTATGGTTATGTTTACACGTGGCTACTATAAAGCATTAGTGCTAATTTTCTGCACTTAGTGATGAGGAAAGTAAGGTCTGGAAATTGTGAATCACCAATTTCCACCCCAAGCTGCTGTGCAGCTGTATGGCACACTAAAGCACAGACACTTGGATTTTTTTAATCTTCATATGTGATTGCTTTTAGAAAATAACTATTTTCATGGTCCAATGCCGAAGAAGAAGATGCAAGACGCACATTTTCTTGGCTATGTGAATGCTCTGGATGATAAATGATTCAGCGATATTCTCTTACCTACTAACAAATAAGCTGTCTTCTTCCATTATGGGTTTTAAAGTTACGGTTTTCTCTTCCTCCAGACCTTTTCCCCCTCATGAACATGGCGAAATACACAAATGTATAAATCTTCTAGGATTTGCATTGCATGCTGTTATCCTCCGCTGCAGGAAACACAGTAAATACCTGAATCTGCCTTTCACAGCCTTGGGTCACAAAATCTGTGTTTGACCTGTAGCAAGAAAGTTCAGCCCAGAAGAGCACAAGGTGGACAGCCCCTGCTGCAGCAGAGCCGATCGCTTTGCTGCCTGGAGGACCCCACAGCCTCGACCCTTGCACACCAAGTTATCCTGGAGGAAATGAGTCGCGACGCGTGGCTTCGGCGCCAACGCAATACGAGACGTCGGGGACGCTGCCGGTAGACGGGTGATGTGCAGGTATAGCCCTTCAGGCAGAAAGGGGCATTTACCCTGGGTGAGTGCGCCGTGCAGGGACACGCCAAGTCAAGGGCTGGCACCTTCCTTCTGGAGGTGCTTCCAGCTGGCCCTCGCCCAGCAGATACGCCCAAGGAGAGCTTGTGGGTGAGATAAACAGGGCAGGGCCTCATCCTGAAGTCCCAAAGTAGCTGAAACGTGAGTGATGAGCAGCAGCCATGTGCTCAGCAGCAAATACTGATGGCTCAGAAGGAGTATCTGGGGAAATGCAGGACTGTGAGTAGGAACTCGGTGCCAGGGAAGGTTATGGAGCACATCATCTTGGCTGCCATCACATGGCACATACAGGGCAACCAGGTGATCAGGCCCAGCCAGCATGGGTTTATGAAAGGCAGGTCCTGCCTGACCAGCCTGATCTCCTTCTATGACCAGGTGACCCGCCTGGTGGATGAGGGAAAGGCTGTGGATGTTGTCTACCTGGACTTTAGTAAAGCCTTTGACAGCGTCTCCCACAGCATTCTCCTGGAGAAACTGGCAGCTCGTGGCTTGGATGGGCATGGCCGGGCCCAAAGAGTTGCTGTGACTGGAGTTCAATCCGGCTGGCAGCTGGTCACAAGCGGTGTTCCCCAGGGCTCGGTTCTGGGGCCGGTCTTGTTCAATATCATTATAGATGATCTGGATGAGGGGATCGAGTGCAGTTTGCAGATGACACCAAGTTGGGTGGGAGTGTTGATCTGCTGGAGGGTAGGAGGGCTCTGCAGAGGGATCTGGACAGGCTGCATCGCTGGGCCGAGGTCAATTGTATGGGATTTAATAAGGCCAAGTGCCAGGTCCTGCACTTCGGCCACAACAACCCCATGCAACGCTCCAGGCTTGGGCAGGAGTGGCTGGAGAGCTGCCCAGTGGAAAAGGACCTGGGGGTGCTGGTTGGCAGCCGGCTGAACATGAGCCGGCAGTGTGCCCAGGTGGCCAAGAAGGCCAACAGCATCCTGGCCTCTATCAGCACTAGTGTGGCCAGCAGGAGTAGGGAAGTGATCGTGTCCCTGTACCTGGCACTGGTGAGGCCGCAGCTTGAATCCTGTGTTCAGTGTTGGGTCCCTCACTACAAGGAGGACGTTGAGGTGCTGGAGTGTGTCCAGAGAAGGGCAACGGAGCTGGTGAGGGGTCTGGAGCACAAGTCTGATGAGGAGCGGCTGAGGGAACTGGGGGTGTTCAGTCTGGAGAAGAGGAGGCTGAGGGGAGACCTCATCGTTCTCTACAACTACCTGAAAGGGGGTTGTGGTGAGGTGGGGGTTGGTCTCTTCTCCCAAGTAACCAGCGACAGGATGAGAGGAAATGGCCTCAAGTTGCGCCAGGGGAGGTTTAGACTGGAGATTAGGGAAAATTTCTTTACGGAGAGAGTGGTCAGGCATTGGAACAAGCTGCCCAGGGAGGTGGTTGAGTCACCATCACTGGAGGTATTTAAAAGACGTGTGAATGTGCTGCTTAGGGACATGGTTTAGTGGTGGACTTGGCAGTGCTAAATTTACAGTTGGATTCAATGATCTTTTCCAACATAAACAATTCTATGATTCTATGATTGACCTGGAGGTCTATCAGGAGAAATATCTGGGCTCACCCAAAATTTCCCTGGTGTTGAGGGTACACATTCATACTTGGTTTCTTAAAGCAGAACTTACATGAGACACCTAATTCTTGTCATAGCTTTAGCCTTGAGGTGTTTTCCTGCCTCTCAGCACAGGAAAAATTCCATTTATTTGAGTGTTAGTCAGGTGCTTGAAAAGTGTGCCCGGGAGTGCTTCAGTGAGTGGGGCAGCAGCCGCTGTGCTCCGGAGCCAGCATGCGTAAGCCTGGAGGAATGCTGTGGTGTAGACATGGTGGATTTGGGTTTGGAAAGATGAAGTCATCATTACAGCCACAGAGCAACTTGCTGCAGTGAGGAGGAGTTTTCTCAAAGGTCTGCAGCCTTACAGCACTGTCCGCTATCACGTTATCTCTTTGGAGGGTGATCTACACGAATCCTTGTTGCCCTTCTTGATCCAATCACCCATCATGTTTTCTCACTGATTTTCAAGCAATTGTGTCATCAAGTATTAACTGAAACATGTAAAACCAACACGACTACGACACAAATTCAGACCCTTGCTATCCTTCCTTGTGGGTTACAGGTACTCTGTAGTCCGTACTTTGGGAATTACTGTATTTAAACTCCATTACCGATGTTACTTTCCAAGTGGTATTTTGTATATCAGCATCTCTTCACTGCTTGGCACTCATTTGCCTTCACACCTTGGCATTATGTTCAGGGTCCTCATGCCAGGAAACACGGTGCCAGTAAATGTCAGATGGAAAATGAGAAAACTGCTCAAAAACCTGCAAAAACGCAGTTAAAAAGCTGTTTAAAAGTGTCATTTCAGTGTGTTTTTATAGTGCTTACGTTTATTTTTATAGCATTGCCTTATAGAGAGGAAATGAGACGTATATGAACTACTGTCATTTTTACCATCTAGACATGAGTGTGAGAATAAACTTAAAAAATTTAAAATCCCTCCATACAAAGTCTTTCATTCCCAGCAAAGGGTTAAAAGTCACCGGTCAGGGGGCACTTTGCTGCTGGCTCAGTGGGGCGGGATCGTGGCCCTGAGCACCGGCCCAGGCTCTGGGGCCCCATTCCGGTGAGCTGACCCTGCTGTGGGGTGAGCACACCGCTGTTTTGGGGAGGCTGAGGGGACGTGCACGCGCGCAGCTAGACGGGATTTTAATGAACCCATGACGATTTTAGTGATGGGGCTGGTGTGTCATAAATACATGAGTCTGCACTTCTCTCGGTGTCTTACCGGAGAGCAGAAATTCTTGAATTAAAAAAAAAAACAAAAAACCCTCACAAATTTAATTCTGCAAAGTCCATTTTGGTCTGAATTTCTATCCAAAGGTGTCTCTTCTCTCTATTTACACAATAAATGCTTATGAATAATGAATTCTCCAAACCCAATCGCTCAGTGCTGCCTTGCTCGAGCGGGTTCGGTGAATCGATCACTTGTGTTTGGAGGTAGTCATTAAATTCCCTTCTGTTCAGCTGCTTCCCACAGGACTGGTCTGCGATCCACGTCAATCTCTTTTCTCCCCATCCTACAGCTGCTGCGCTGGGTCTTCATTTTGATAAACAATCTGTTAACTGAAAATGGAGCCCCAAGTTACTGTAGCTAAATTATAATTATTCTACTCATCAGAAAGCGAGGCTTAGAAAGAAACATATTGAAAAATGACAGACAGTGATAAATTTGGGGTTTCTGTTCTAACAGTTTTGAAAATGTGGCACTTCCATTTAATTCCGCGTTCGAGAAATGATAGCACTGCTTACGGCTCGTTAGGCGGTACCAGATTTTGTCTCTGAGGCATGGCACTGCCGCAGCGACGTGACAAAACTTGTTCGGCCTCTCGCTGGAAAAAAAGCGCGGATGTCTCGGCGGCGAAGCCCCCGCGGCACTCAGTGACTCGGCCCGCGCTCCGCCCGAGGAGCACGGCCCGGCCTCCCGCCCAGTGGACGTGTCGCCGCGCGGGGCGGCCGCGCAGCTCCCCCCGGGCCGGGCACGGACGCCTTGCCGGCCGAATCGCCCCTCTTCTGCCAGCTGCGTGTCGCCTGGGAAAGGCGGAGGACCCAAGCCGCGCTGTCGTCCGCTCTGGCTCCGCTTCCCGTCAGCCTCTCTGCTGAGCCGGGGGGACAGGCTCCCTGCGCTCGGGGCCCTTGGGCTGCCCGTTCTGGGCACGGTCGCTGAGCTAGACGCCATCAAGTACCTGCAAGCTCTGGCTTGTTGCGGTGTGCGTTCTTCTTCAATCCAGCAGACGCGGAGACGGCGAGGTGAAACGCTTGGGACCAAAGATATTGCAGCACCTGGGGGTTTTGTTGGTTTTCCTTGAATCGCTGATTAGTCAGGAATATAAGGATCGGACCACTGCGGAATGGAGGGGATAAGGTTATTGATCTATGCATACATGACATGGAAATTTGGTGAGCAATGGCTGCCAATCGCCGTGCTCCTCTCACAAAGGCAGAGCCGCAGCCTTTCACCTGAAAGAGGCTGGAAATAGGTTAGGAATGGCCGTGCTTCCACCGGCGTTTCTAGGGCTGCCAGCTGGGTTCCTCTGCGCGTGTCTGGGAAGCAAATGCGCGCTCTCGGGACACAGGTCGTCGGGGACCCACACCGGTCGCTCATGTCCCAGCCTCGCCAGAGACACGTGGGAGAAGGACGGACGGGCCCCGCAATCTGTGAGGAGCTCGGAGGTGACTCGGCTCTCGCTCGAGCACGGGTCCGGCGGAGCGGACGGGGTGACGCCTGCCACTCCCCGCGCTCGCGCGGAGGTCTTCATCTCCTGCTTTTAGGCCCCTTGCGAAAGGTTGAAGGTGCGAAAGGAGAGGCGTGAGCTGAGGTCCCGGCTGCGCCCGTGAGCCGTGCTGGGTGCTCGCTGGGCTGCCGACTGCGTCCCACCCCACACCGCGCTGCTTTTGAAACCAGATCGGAAACGAGTAAGAACCCTTCGTAATGACTGGCAGAGCTAAAGGGCACTGACTTCAAGGGACTTCTGACCAAGTTTTTGGGGGTTTGTTGCTGTAATGTTTGTTTATAGAATTATTTAAGCCTTGACTATTTAACCCGGAAGGCTACATGGCTGTATTGCTTTTGACATCCTATTTAACACATTTAATTAACTTTAAATTCATCATTCTGGACTTCCATATGGGATAGCGTTTCATTCCTTCTAACTGAACGTGATCGTGGTTTTTGCTTTGCTAGGACGCTTCTGCTTCGCTAGGAAGTTTTTGCTCATTAAAAGTTTTCTTAAGCCTCTTTGACTGCATGGGGAGGGAGCTCCGGGGCTTTGAAGCTGCCCCGTCCTTCCCTTGTCCGCCTAGGGAACCACAAAGGGCAAAGGCTGCGCTTGACATACCGGTGCAGCTCAGATTGGAGCCGGGGGTGGACGGACGGTCCCCAGATCACGAAGGCCCGAGCACGCCGCGTGAGCGACCCACGCGCGCGCCAGTCCTGCCCCGGCCTCCTGGCAGCCTGGCTCCGGCGGCGCCACGGGAGGCGCGGCGGCCTCAGCCCGCGCCGCCCCGCTTCCCGGGCTTGCACCGGCGCTCGGGCAAGGCGGCGGCGCGTGCCGCGAGGAGCCGCCAGCACGCCTGGCATAGCAGGCGAACGACCGCGCGCGGCCGCTTCAGCTCGCGGGCCCGAGCTGGGTCTGCACGAGCCCCGCGGCAGGCCGAAGGAGGGAAATTGGGAGGGGGGCTCGGCGTGGCGAGCCGGGGAGGGCAGGCACCGCCCGGCTTACCGGCCTCAGGCTGCCGCGGAGTCGCGCCCCGAGCGTAACCTGCTCCTTCCTCCCGCGGCCCGTGCGCACGTCCCACCGCTCGCCCCATGCACCCCCCGCCCCCCTTCTCCTAAAGGCTGCGCTCTCTGCGTGTCCCGTGTCCCTTACGGTGAAAAAGCAGGTGAGGGGCCGGTTCACTGTGTTATTTCTGGAGGAATAACCTCCCTGAAGGCGTCCTACCCAACAAAAAGGCACCAATTCAGTTATTAGCCCTAAACACTCTTCCTCACCCCTGCGCCGAGGAAATTCGGTGTTTAACAGCCAGGCTCCTCCAGCTTCTGTATCTGATCTATCCGCTTCAGAACAGGCTGTTTCACCTGAGCTGAACGGCATGTGAAGCCACAGCAGACAAAAGCGCTAATGCAGAAGTTTAGCGGTAAATAATTGTCAATAAACAGTAAATAATTGTCAATCTACAGATTCAATCAAGAAACGCAGCGCTTGCCCCCTCCCCGGCACCTTCATGTTCACTCCACATTATCTGCCGGGCTCCAAAAGCCTCTCTCTTCCCTGAGATAATTTGCGCGGAAAGGGGAATTTCTTTCTTGACCGGCAAACTTCTTCAGTGAATACGTAAAAACATTGGCCAGAAATCAGAAAAACCCGCAAAAAGGGCAGAGAGAGGAAAACGCTGTTGTCCCGTAAGGGTGCTGCAACTGCCTGGAGAGACTCCCGGTCAGTCCCGGGGAAGCGGCTCTGCGGGTGCCCCGAGCGCAGGCGTGCCGTCACGCATCTCTCTTGAAAGGAACCTTCTTGACTTGCTCCTCTCTTGCCTTTAATTCCAGATGCATCCAGTGGAGGATTCGGGAGGTCCCTGCTAGCGCTATGTGCACGGGGATCGCTCCAAACGCGGGGACGTGGTTTCTCCTGGCAGAGGGAGGTGCACGGGGAGGGCACTGCGGGCGCTGCCGGCGGTGCCCTCGCCACCACCATCGCCCTCGTGTACGCTTGGGGCACGGGCCAGCAGCACAAGACGGATACAGCCACGCTCTCTTGGAGCCAGACGACTATCACCATGCTCTTTCCCGGCGCAAGACAGCCATAACCACGCGCACGGGCTCGGCGGGCAGCACTGTCACCCCCCGGGCGCTTCGCGCGGCACTACCGCCCCGTCGCCCCGCAGCCGGCTCTCGTGCAGCCGCTGCGACGCAGCTCCCAGGCCAGAGCAAGGGTCTGAAAGCTGGAATAACCGTGGTAAATCAGAGGGGAAAAAAAAGATTCCTGGAGGCACTTAAGAGTTGCAGGAGCAATGCAGAAAGCGCCTGCGCCTCGGATCCTCGCCCCAGGCAGTGGTCGCAGCGCGGCTGCAGTCCCTCTCCGGCAAGAGGCTCAAATAATTACCTTGAACTGCCAGGTGAAACATTTCATTCATCTTTTTTTTTTGTCCTCCCCCCACAATGGCCTTTTTCTGTGAATATTCATTTTAAAGGGTCTTTTGTTTCTTAAATTCAACCAGAGACATTAATTATTCCTTTAAATTTTTCCGTTTGTCAAAAGAGGCACAGGACCCCAAGAGATTGAGGGAGCTTTTCAAAATTGAAAAAATACATCCATACCTGAAAAAGACAAAGCTGACCTGTATGCTCCAGTATCAGATGTTCTGAAAAATCAAAGCATTTTGGTTTACAGATTTTCAACCAAAAAACAAACTAATAAAAAAATCCAGTTCATTTCTCATTCCTTTTCTGCATTGTTGGGATTTTTTTTCAAAGAAGAGAGGAACTGAAGAACAGACGCCCTGTCTGAAAGACAAGTTTGATGGTATAATACGTGATAGGCAAAAATTGCGTTACATGTATTGCTCAGCTCGAGTAGGAGACTCCCAAATGTGCCTGAACTGTGGAAGGGGCGGCGAGTGCCTCTCACCCCCAGCTCATCACATTCCCCTGTGAGGACACGGCATGGCCGCACCGGAAAAATCCCCTCGTCCTTGCAGCTGCGCTCCAAACACCACCGGCCACCAGCAGATGAAAGGGACAGACAGAGCGATTTCACCCACCAGTACAGGAGATCTTCTTCCCGCCTAAAGGGCTGTCCGATCCAGTAAATGCCACTGGTGTTCCCCTGGCGTCACCTTCATGCCTCCTAAATCGGGAAGCCCAAACAGATCATGGCTGTGGAAGAAGACTTTGAAAGACCTTTCCCAAGGACTGCCTGGTCCTACCGAATCCATTGAGGGCGTCCATTAGGAAGGATGGGGAGGATGACCTGGGCTGCAGACGTGGATACGGACCCCACGGAGAGCCACCCGCCCCTGGCCGCCCAGCAGCCGAGCCGTGTGCCGCGTGCTGGCACCATGCGCAGGAGAACCCACAGGGGCCCCGCTGGGCCGGCACCCCATCCAGCGGCTGAGCTCTCCCGGAGAGACAGCCTGTGCATGGCCACCACCGGCCCCTGGACAAAAGCCGAAGGACGGCTCCGTGCTCCGCACCGCAGAGCCCCTGGTGCGCTTCTGGCCTCCCAGCTCCTCCTGGAGAAGGACTTTCTTGACTCATCCTGTGTCAATGAACGCTACGGGAAGAAGGACAATGTCAGATGTTGGCTTTTATTGTTGCTTTTGAGTTGCCAGTAGAAAAAAGAGAAAAAGAAGAAAGGCAATGTAAACCACACTGTCGGAAACATAACTGCAGTTGTTCTAATCTTGGTTCTGAACCTAGCCTGCTTTTATTTTCTCACCTTATGATTTGTCAACCCGCCCTCTTACTCTCTCCTCTCCCACCTACACCTCCATAGCATTTTCCATCTTTGCTCTCTTTCCACCCCTCACTTTCTCCTCCCCGCTCCCCAGTGTGCCCATGAGTGCCTGCTTGCCTCCTGAAAAAGGACTAGATGGAAAAACAGGACTTGGGTGATTTCCATCCGTTCATGGGTCAGTCCAGGTTATTAGACTCAAAGCAACACACCCCCCCCGCCGCCCCGCAGATCCAAAAGACCCAAGAGAAGCCTAAAACGTGACCCAGGGCTGGAACATGTGGCTCCACGTGAGTCATGAAACACGTCGCCATGTGGGAATTCCTCTCGCAAACACACTGGTCTGATCTTGACTGGAGTAATTGGATTCAGTAACTTGTTCCAGGTGCGGAGGAGCGGGCACTGGAGCGACGTTGGCAATTTATTTGACGGTCACTGCTTATGGGACCTATAAAAATGTGTACTATCCCTCAAGGCACAGAGATGGCTTCTGCGGGTGTCGCAAGGGACACGGTTCTGATCGGATCGTCTCTCTCCGGAGCGTACCGCCATCGGTCGGTATTCATACGGATAGACGTGGGCTGAAAATCTGGCACAAAAATGTACAAGTCTGTGATATATTCTGCACTTACTCTGTGCCTATGGAAACTCGATATAATGAATACAGATCATGCGATTTCAGGCTAATTTTTATTGGTGTGTTTCTGGAGTAAACATACTGATTTCAACAAACTTTGTAAGAATTTAAATCATTGTAATCAAGAAACTAGGTCAAGTTTCGCAGTGTGGCTCAGCAAATACTGCTGTGCTGTAGAAGGGAAGGTGCTTGCTCTCAGGGACCTCCAGCGCTAGACACTTTCCTTGCATTAATTTGTCCCTAATTTGAAAACATCCCACTTTGATTACTGCTTTCCTCCCCCCCCCCCGCCTCTTTTCAGCTTAATGATACCGCAAGTTTCTTCATTAGCAAAATCTCGGAGGGTAGATGGTCTTTTCTTTGTTCTGCATCGCATCCCCTCAAAGGCAGCGCTCTCCCTTCTGGTGTATCATGAACTGTGTGTGTAACAGATGAGAGATCAGTAAAGTAGCCTTGAAACAGCCCTAAATAAAGCAGGGAAGACAACGCTGCTCCTTTCCACTCTGGATTTCAGCAAATGGTGCTTCTCTTCTCCGTACAAACCTTGCATGTGTATCTGCCAGAATTCGTAAGGAAGACGATGCTACCTTAATATGAGAAGAGAAGCTGGAGCCTCAGCGGGGGTAAATGAGTTTCCTGCAGGTTTGGAAAGCTTTCTCGGATCCAAAGTGGGGTGCTTGAACAGTTCAGATAATGAAATGAAATGAATTTTCAACTGCTATAGAAATGCTGTTCAGTGGACCCGAACACAGACCACAATTGCCGCTTGCTGGGTGACATTAGTCTGCTGACAGATGCTCGTTTCTTCACATCCTCCCATTCCTTTTATTTTAAGGAGCTCGTGCTCTGTTAGCCCCTCATGTGGGTCACGCATCGGGAGCCGCCGAGGCAGCTTTAAGCACTTGGATATTTCCTTTCCGAGGAGACCCGGGAAACTTTGTTGGGCATCGGGCCCTCCAAATGCCAACGCCGTTCCCCCCGAAGAAACGTGGCACATTAGCAATTATTATTCTTAGGCTTCCTTTTTCTAATCAAAAAGGAGTTAATAGGTTCTATGTGCAGGAGGCATCTTTGATGGAACAGAAAAACCCAGACACAAACAATAAGCGCTTCCCTTCAAGGACCGGCCCAGATTGTCCATTAATTGTTTTAATTTGTCTCATGTGGCTTCACATCAAATCTGTATTGAAATCACTTCAAGGTAATTGAGGGTAATGGACCCCATTGCTCACTCTCCGCCGGGTCCGCTGGCCGAGGCACCGCCGCGCCGCGACCCTGCGGGCTCTCCCCGGGGGTCGGGGTCTGCCGTGGGGGGCTCCACGCTGGGGCAGCCCCCCGGGAGCCCGGCCCGGGACCCTGCCCGGCGCCTGCAGCATCGCGGCCTGAGGGCAGCCTTGCGGGGGCCGTTTGACTCTCCCAAGTGCCCTTATTTAAAATAGAAAAAGCTAAAGTGTTGTTTTGTTCAGGAGTTGAGTTCAATTAAGATTATGTGCAAATATTTTTTTTTTAACGAAATTACTATACTCATATGTATAAAGTTTCTATGTAATTTCATGAAATAATTATTGTAATTAGCATCTCAATTTGAATTTAGAAGCCATTTCCTTCCCCCAACCCTCCTTTTTTTTTTTTCCTTTTTGAAAAACTAAATTAATTCCCTGGGAAACTGATGAGAAATTTTCAAACTAGAAATAAATGTCTGTAATAAATCAAGAGATAAGGGAACAGGCAGAGATTATTCTGCAATTAAAGTTTACGGAATTAATTCCACTTAAAATCCGTAGAGTTCAATGTGATAAAGTCCGTATCTTCTGTCTTCGTTTGGAAAGGAACATCTCCTAAATCTGGGAGGAAGAAGAGCTCAGCGGCAGCAGCTCCAGTAGTCACTATTCCCCCAGCCATTAACAGTCAAAGAGGTTTCAGCACTCCTCCCACATTTTGACATTCAAAAATATAAATAAACATAAGGCACAGCAAACATCGGCAAATTGATTGGAAATTTGGACAGGTGATTGGAAGTTGAATGTGAATATTTGTTTTTTACCCAAATGAATGTAAATTTCATTAGTTGATAATTAAAAGGAAATTATACAGACATTACAATTATTGCCAATGGCATAAATTATGAAGCTATATGGCAAAACAATTTAGGAATTCACATTGCAGTTCTTATTGTCAATTTGGTTACCAAAGAAACCAAGAATAAATAATATACTCAGTGACTATGCAAATGAAGCCTTGATGTGTTGCTAGGCTGTTAAAGCTAATGTCATTGTATAAAACAATAATGTTAAACATTATTAGTTTTTTAATTATGTCAGTTAATTAGAATTGTTCTTGTTAATTGCCTATGATTCATCTCCAGAAGAAAAATGTACAGCTAGCAGCTTGGGGGGGGGGGGGCCGTCCTCAAGATATCGCCTAGAAAAAGACCCCCAGTTTTGCATTATCGTCACGTGAAAAATAGCGTTACCAGGTTCCGCGCCCCGACAGGTCCCGCTGCACCCACGGGCAATCGGGGAGGGGAGGGAGGAACGGCAGAGGGGGGCCGGCGCCGGCGCCGCGCGGCGCCGAGCGGCGAGCGCCGACCCTCGTGCCACCGGTGGCGACGCCGATCGCCGCGAGATGCACGAACTCTGGTTCACGCCGAGGAAAAAGGAGCGACGGCTTGAGGGGGAGGGTGACCTCCTGCCCAGGAGCGGGGTGGCCGCCTTGCCCAGGACCTAGCCAGCCGTTGCTTCGACGGAGCCCCCTCGGTGCTGGCGAGAGGTCGCCCAGCGGCGAGGGGGCTTACGGGCGCCGCTGGGTTTGTCTCCCGTGCAGCTGCGGGCTCTTCGCTTCGGCCCTTAACGGCAAAGTTTTCAGGTTTAACTTTCAGATTTAGGGACGGGTGATGTCCCGAAGACATCAGCCTGTGCCACAGCGGTTTCCCTTGAGACTCAGAGGCTTCCGGTCGGTGTTTTGATGTCAGGTGTAAAGCTGCATCCCCTCCTATCCGTCAATCTACAGAATTAATGACAAAAGCCTCTATATCAGTGAAACGGTTCGTGCTCAGCCTGCTTGAAGCGTTGCCCTCGGGCGGCGCGGCGCCCTGCAGCGCCGAGGCACTGATTTACCCGCGTCGCGGCGGAAGGCAGCGGGGTGCACCCGGTCCCGCCGCAGCCTGCGCCCCGGCCGCGTCCAAGCGGCCGAGGGACTGCTCCCAGCGGGGGGGCTCGCGGCAGCTTTTCCGCGGCAGTTGGCAGAAATTTGTCAACGTTAAGAAGTCGTAAAACCTGAATTATTTTCCTCCCCGATGGGTGCTCGCCCGCCTGCGCTGGGACATGGGGGCTGGCCTGCGCCAGAGCCGGGACGGGGATGTGCTGCAGGGCCACGGGCGAGCTCGGGACAGGCTCCCTGCTTGCGCGGCTTGGTTTCCCGTGACGGGTGCAGTCGCGGAGGGTCACATCAAAAACCATCAATTTGGGGGTGGGAATTCTGGGCTTAGGCATAGGTTTCTCTTTCTCCTGTGATCTAGTTGTACCACTGAAAAGTGCCGCACAGGTCTTGGTCAGAAGGTGCGGAAGAGTCAGGCAGCAAATTACAGAAGAGTCACTTAGCGCTTGTGAACAGTATTCTGACCCCAGCAAACCCGAGCAAGAACCTCACCCCTGAGACTGAGCGAAACCTCTCCGGCCTGGGCGCTCTGCTAAGGGAGACCTGAGGGATTTGAAGCAGGCTCCAGATACATTTGCTGGTGTTTGCGGAGACATCCAGAAACAGAAAAGCAGACCCGGGTGCCGACGATATTCCGGAGCAGCCCCGCAGACCCCAGCCTCCGGCGGTGCCGGCACTGCGGCGCGCCACTGCCCGGCTGCTGCCGCCCGCCTCGGGTGCGGGGGATGCCACCGGGTGACGGTTGCTGCCACGACAAGGGAAGGGATCCCTGGTGTTCCTTCTAACGCATTAGGATAGTTTCCCATCCCGGGAAGAGACGTGTGGTTTCGCTTTCTGCCCCGGCCCGTGCTTTTTTCCCCCATTTTAGTGCAGGTGAAGACGTGCCCACGAGGCACCTTTTCTAAAAAAATGAGCGAGGTGATACTTCTGCCATTGCTACCAGGACGCTCCAGGTAACTGGGGCTCCTGACGGCACCTGGGAAGCCGGCAGTAAAAATATTTGCACAGCCCGATGGGTGCTGTGATCGCTGTTCGGCATCGCCCATTCCCCAGGCAGCGAAGGGACGCGACTCCAAGGCTCCCGCACACGAAAGGCAGGGGCTATTTGAAAATAAAATGTTGTTACCTACATTCTCCAAGTAGAAAGCCGTCTTCAGCAGATGATGGAAAGGTTTAAATCGTGGGGTAAGAAAAGTAAAGGGTGTATTCTCAGCTGGGAGCGTCCCCATCCTCGCCCGGCTCGGCACCGGCCCGTCAGCATCAGCTTCCTCCTGCTTTGCTTCAGCTGTTCTCGTCTCACGCTCGGTACCCGGCGCGTTTCCCCACGTCTCCAGGTGCGTTTCCTGTAAACAAAACCCGTTTTTTAACTAACTTAAAATCATCAATAGAGATGAAACCTTAACAAACAAGAAAACTGTAGGTACTTGATATCACTTGCATTTCCTTTTTAATTTTAAGATTACTATCTAAGCCTGCAGCCTTCGGAGGGAGAGACGGTCTCACAATTTCAGTATGCACAATTGTGAGTGAAATGGTTATTCGCATTAGGGTTTGCAGGCTCAGGCCCTTCTCCTTACTAATTATTTTTTAAGGACTGGGTTTTTTTAAATTTTGTTTTACTCATTGTTATTTTACCTTGTGGCACGGTTCCTGTAAGAATTCCTCATTCTGCCCCTGCCAGCACCGCTGCCCACTGACATCCACCTCCCATTGCCAGCTCTGCTCCAGGGCAACTTCCATCCCTGCTCACCATAGTGGGAAGAAATAGGAGGATTTATTTTTCTCTACATACACGTTTGAATTGGCATGTGATGAAAAACAGTTCCATCGTTTTTCCCGCTGCTGGGATCTAACCCCATCACACAGAGGACAAACGCCGACTGTCAAACTCGGGTTGCAAATGCATCCTTGTCACTTAAACTAAGTTAATGCACATAAATGTGTTGTATGGAAACACAATCCAATTAGTATCTCACATTTACAGAAGACTACAACACAGCTTTCTTAACACCAGAAACGAAGGGCTTAATAAGTCTATCAAATTATAGCACCATCTTTCTGCTTTGTAATGCTGGATCTGGCTTGTTAATATTCTGTTCCCCTCCTGACAGCTCCTTACCCAAATGTTGGATCTGCAATTTCTCTCTTTTTCTCCTAGTCTTTATACCTTGCGGTCTAAATACAAACAGAAACAAAGATCCTAATTATGATCCGAAATCATTATTCTCTGAAGAAGTTCCCAGTAATTAAATTTTAAAGAAAAATATATTTAATGAGCTTTTTACAGTTTCATCCAAGCGATACGTATTCAAGTAGATAGTGATTAGAATGAAACAGCTCTAATTTGAATGACTTGATAAAAGCTCCTACTTTACTACTATGTTTTTAATAATTGTGTAATTACATGGAGAAGTATTCCTGTAAATACCACTTGTTTTGGACAGAATGGATGACATCAAAATGGGAGGGGTTTATCTAAATTTGCCGTGCTTTGAAATGGTATTTTCTTATGTCAGCTAAAAAGTTAATGTGCGTATCTCGATATTAAGAATACGGAGTAACATAGAAACCTGCACGTTTTAGGTCTCATAATTAAAAAAAAAAAAAAAAAATCCACTTTTGGTTTGATTTAAAAAATCCAGCCACACCCACGAGCCAGCAGCAAACCGTGTTCCGCAGCGACGGAGACGCTGTCGCGCAGAGGGACGGACGAGGGTGGGACCGTCGCGGTTGTCCCCAGCCTGCGGCCGGCCCCGGCCCCTCTCCTGGGCTCGCCAGGCTGCTGCTTCCCGGCAGCTGCCCACGGGTTTTCGAGCCGGTTTTTGCATCAGGGCGTTCACTTCTGGGGTCACAAGAAATGCTGTGGGAAGAGACGTCTCGTGTGGCACCGCGCGGGGGTCCTGCCCTCCGTGGAGATGCCCTCCTGCCCCCGGCTGGGGTGCCATGCCGGCTTTGCCAAGGGAAGGGGATGACACGGGTCTCCAAAGGGAATCTTCTCCCTTTGGGAGTTGGACTCGAAGATCCTTACGGGTCCCTTCCAACTTGAGATATTCTGTGATTCTACACATCTTTCACCACCCTCACTTCAGCCTCTAAAGCATCTCCTCTGGCCCAGCTCCCTGTCCCAGGTTGCCTGAACTTCCCGCGCTCCTCTAAAGCGCTCACCCAAACGTTGGTGGGGCCTTCATCCCACGGCAGGCATCGCCGTCCCAGGCGAGATTCCTCGTCCGCTTTGCATCCTGACTGCCAGCCCCCGTGGCAAGCGCCTGTGCTGGAGAAGAAATGGCAGCGCCTGCTCGCGAGAGGCAAGGTCAAACAGGCATTCAGCGCGGGAGCTGTGCTCCGAACTGGGTAATGTCACAGAACCACAGAACCATTAGGGTTGGAAAGGTGCTCTAAGATCATCAAGCCCAACCGTCAACCCAACCACCCCCATGTCCACTAAACCATGTCCCGAAGCGCCACGTCCACACATTTTTTGAACACCTCTAGTGATGGTGACTCCACCACCGCCTTGGGCAGCCTGTTCCAATGCTTGACCACCCTCTCGGTGAAGACATTTTTCCAATATCCAAATGTCGTTATCCCAATCCATTGGCTTCCAGGGCTAAATCCCTATGAAGTCCTAGTAAAAGCAGCAGACACCCAGTGGCCTCGCTTTATTTCCCACTCATAGGCCCTTCCCCACGCTGGGCTGTAGGAACAGCAGTGGGTCGAGTCAGCCATGACCTTGGAATCCTTCAGCAGAAGCGATCGAGTAAAAAGTGTTGGAGTTGTATTAATTGGGGGCATTTCAGCTCCGAAGATGGCTGAAAAGTGGATCTGAAGGTGTGAGGTACATAAAGCTGTGAAACACCAGAGTATTTTGCAATTAAGAGAAGGTTCGGGAAGCCTACGGTACATGGCATCCTCAAGCTGGGTGTTAGGATTCACCTTGTGAGTGAGACATTTGCAGATGAAAATGAAAGCAGGAAGCCTTAAGGTGAAAGATTTGCCAAGGGCTCATGATAGACAGCTGTAATTTTAATTGCATTTGTTCCTTGCACGTGATCGAGGTGGCTGCAACACTTCTTTCCGTACGTGTGGAGGGAGAGAAGAAGATTCTCGTACCGGAAAAAAAAATGTAGAGAAGGGGGGATGTTTCCCAGGCAGCCAGCAACCAGCGTGGGGTGAAACCAGGCACCCACTCCTGCACCGCTCCCTGCCCCTGCTCCGAGCCCGGCCGGGCACGGATGGCCACGGCTCAGCATCGCTTTGCCTCTCCTCGAGGCTGCTGCCGTCGCTGCTGTGGCAGCTTCCCTCGGCGACCGCAAACTGCCGCGGCTTTGTGCAGCCGAGTGTTTTCACTTGGTTTGGGTTTTCTGCTAGCCCCGTGTTGGCTGGACTCGTGCTCGTCCCATCCCTGTGCTCCCCAGAGCTCCCCGTGTTTTCAGCCCATAGCAGGAGCAAGGGAATGGGGGGCTCACCCTGACCCGTGGAGAGCAGCGCTGACCCCAGAGTGTTTTCAGCCCTTCCCCATGTCCCGCAGAGCCGGAGCTGTCTGGAGTGGACGGGGCTGGCAGCCAGACCACTTGCAGGATATTTGCTTGAAATGGAAAATCAGCAAAAGCCCACACTGATTACTGCTGCAAACGAAGAAGGGCAGGAAACAGCATTCATTTGGAGAGAAAAAAAGAAAAAGAAAAAGATAAAATCTGGTTGGAGCATGAAATAAGCAATTAAAAAATACAGAATGAAATGAATCTGGAGTGCAGCCTGCAGCTGTGCAAAAATTAAGATCTTGGTGAAGCCTTTCCTGCACCAAGCTGGAGACGCACCGAGGGCTGGATGCAGCTCCGGCAGTGAGGGGAAGAGCGGGAGGGACGGGCTGGGAAGAGGAGCACAAACCTGCGGCCGTGACGGCACAGGCTGCAAGGCGTCAGGCTGGGGAGCAGCTTTCCCCCTCCGGACAGGACCGCGGCAGGGTGGAAAACAAAGGTGAGATCGCTCCAGCTGGTCACTCGGTACCAGGGTGCCCACATTTACCTAACAACGTATTAAACTTTGGAGAAAAAAAAAATGTTCATCTTCCATAACATTCTTTGCATCACTTGGGCAAGAGCCCTTCAAGAAGCAAGCCCTCCAGCCCGGTGTAAATAACACACAGCATTTCCATTTACTGCAGGGCTTCCACTGACTGGAGGAGAGGAGACTCGGCTCCAGCAGGCTGAAGCCTGACCGTGACCTTGTTAAATTTTTCAAGCCCAACTTTGTGGAGCAATGCTAAATGAAAAAGCAATTTCTAAAGCGGTGTTAATTTGGGTTCGCTCATATTACATTCATCTGTATCATAAAGTTACTTTAGCTCATTTACACAAAAAAAAGCAAACCTCTCCAGTTCTGTTCCTAGCATGTGTTAAGCCTCAAAGTGGTAGTTTTCACTGATTGACTTTCCTAAGTAGGTTTTAATAATAGTGGCACAACTAATTTGCTCAGATATGAAACTCAATCTAAGTGATATTATCTGTGAGATAATTAAATAGGAAAAATTTTAATGTAACTCTGATTTTTCAGTCGAGGCTGCAGGTGACTCCCTAAACATCTATTTCTCCCTCTGTATGGTTATTGTATTTAGCAAGTCCCTCGCCACCCTTTCACAGTATATTGCTCTTCTTTGAGATCATACAGCGGCATTGACATCATTATCTTGTGCGGTGATTTGAATTCATTTCTTTTTGAAATACATTCATACGCCGGTGGAAATGACTCACCTCCTGGTGAAATCCGTCAAGTGCCCCGTCAGACGCCTTCTCGGCTGGAGCAAGGTCTGGAGAACCGTGGCCGAGCTCCACCGGGTATCGCTGTGCCCGCCGGGGCACCGGGCTTCGGGGCACCCCAAGATCAGGCAGTCTTCATGCTTACTGCATTTTTTTCTGCCTCAGGCTTGTTTTCCCTGCTTCTATCCCTTTTTTTTTTTCTTCCTTAACACCTTTAAGGATTCAAGCCGTACGCAGGATGGAGACAGCTCCCCAGGTGCCGTCCCCGCAGGCACCCTCCTGCACTGACCCTCCCGGGAAAAGGCTCCAACTTGTGTAACGTCTGTGCATCTCCCTGGATGCATTTACAGACAGAAGCATTTCAATGTATATGCGTCACCCATAGGTGTCCCCTGCACACGGGTGTTTAGCTAGCTCTCCTACGCCTGCACACCCGTGGATGTTTCTGTGTCTGCCCACAGAAGTGCTCCATTCCCGTTGGTTTTCCTACCCAGCCTTGTGATCCTTATCCTATAAAAGATGCCTGAAATTTCCTTAAATTGGGACTTTTTCCACTTGCAAGTTCTCGTCAGGACAGCAGTTCATGTAGAATTGTTTTGGGGTCTTCCCCAGTAACTGGCGTTACTCCGAGGGCAGCTCCCACGCAGAGATAAGCAAGTTCTGAAAAATCGTCGACATCCCAGCAAGAAGGTTACGTCTTTCCTGCGAAGGTGCCCACGTGCATCAATTTTTCCATCGTGCGCATCTAGAAATGGGACGTCCCTTTTGTTTGCCCCTGCCAGCAGCTCAGAGCCCTGCCCACCGCCCCGCGCGCGTGCCGCCGCGGCCGGGAGCATCCCGAGGGCTTTCCACCTCGCACCCACGCCAGCTCACTTCCAAGTTCAATGGCTTATTCAGCTGCAGAGACAAAACACCTCCCAAGCCGGAGAGAGAGGCTGTGATAACTCTACACAAAATACTTTTTTTCTGCATTGCAAATGCGCTGCTCTGCTAAGGACCACGCAGACAAGACTGGAATCCAAAGCAGATGTGAGGCATTAGGTGTGATACGAGACAAGATTTAAAATACGATGTAAGATTTAAACGCCCACATGTCAGTCTGATATCCGTGCGGATTCTGCATCTTCTCATTTATACGACCAGGCATTAGGAGGTGGATGTGAGCTGCCAACCAAAGGCAGATTCCCCTTGTTCCGGGCTTTAACGCTACAATTGTTTACCGCAGGAAGGCTGGGCGGCAAGCAGATCCGTCCAGATGTGGCTGGACATCTGCCCGCCCTTGCGCGGAGCTCTGCGGCAGCCAAGCTTTGTCTCTCTGCGAAACGGGCGCCGTAAATCAAGGCGGCCGACGCAGCCGGGTGCGCTGCGTTGGGAGGCCCGGTGCGGTTTCGTGCCCAGCTCGGGAGGCATCTGGCAGCTCCAGGCTGGCTGTTTTCCAGCGCCTTGGCACTTGGCATAGGCGCAAACCCGTCTATGTGCCCTCTTCGCTCCGCGGGACCTCGGTTGCCATTGAGGCTGGTCTCCAGCTTGGAGGGAGGAGAGAGATGAGAGCAAAGGCTGCTCCTTCCCTCACTGCTAAAAGAAGGGGAACAGTTTCAGGAACTCGGGTTTAGCCTCGGCTGGAGCAGGCGTGCCCGCAGCGCGGCGCCCGCACGTGCCCGGCTCATTGCGCTGCCGTTGCTGGAGGGTGACTCTCCCGGCGACGCTCAGCCGCAGGATCCTGGCTCGCATGGAGCACCAGAGGGGTAACGTATGATGCCCCAAATACAATTCAACTTTGATCTGCTGCAAGGTAGCACCTTGTGTTCCCACACACCTAACATATAAGATTACATACAAAAAATACCGTTGCTTCACTTGACGAAAAACCACAGTGTGAGCGGGGGTTTCTGTGCGGCTGGGCTGGGCAGCGGGGACCCGGCAGAGCCTTTTCATCCCGACGTCCCCGCAGGGAGCGGTGAGCCCAGCCGTGGCACAGGGCAGCGGTCGGCCGAGCCGCCTCCCCACGCCGGGGAGCAGCGCATCACCGAGTATAAATCCATAATCAATTGTTGTGAAAGGAGAATCACGCCGTGTGCTTGCAGCGCTTTAGTTTTTCATTAAATCACAATAAAATACCATTGGCCTATGGTCTCCTGCGAGACCACTTTTAATGATTTATGTATTCATTTTCACTTGACAGCCAGCTGTGAGAGCAGGCACGGCTGATCTAATAGATATAGATATATGCCGTTCGCCCGCTTATTCTAAAAGCAAAGGAAAACCAAAGAAAAAAGTCGATGCACGTATCCTGCCCGGCAATGCGCAGGATGAACCCAGCTCCACGCGCCAGGAATTTCCCCCGCAGCCTCTGTGGGGCAGAGGCTGGAGCACATCAGCTGGTGGGTGACTCGGCTTTCATTGCGGTTTGGGAAACGGGTCTCGGGGATGCTGCTCTTCAGGGTCCCACCCAGCACCCAAATTAGCAAACTTCATTAAGCTGGCAGCAGCGGTGGGGATGCTTGAGGCTGCTCCACCGGAGACGTGGCCGCCGCCGGGCTGGGATGCGGAGCTGGTGTGTTGCTCAAGAGCTCCTCACTGAACTTAGAGCCTTAGCCAAACCCAAACCAGCTTTTTAAGCTAATTCAAAACAAAATCAGACCGGATTTCTAAATGGACTAAAAATACATTTCCTCTCTTTTGTCAGTCACTTGTGATGGTTTTTTTACCCTACTTTCCAGGGGCTTAGTGCTCAGATTTCTCTTTCCCCTGGGCGGATAAGGCTGCTGTGCTGACACCCAAGGAACTGGTTCCAGCTTTTCCCCAAACCTTTCTCACCCGTTCGTTTTTTTTTTAAACCTCCCCGGTCCCTTCTAACAAATTGAGAGCTTTTTACCAGTTTGCTTTGTCTAACACCAAGCTAGGCTCACGCCCGCAGAGCTACATCACCCACGGCGCGACCGCGGCTGCGGATGTTTGCTGGGGTGCGGGGGGAGCGTCAGCCGAGTGCGCGCGGGGACAGAGCCGGGCGAGCGGGCCCCGCGCCCCCCGGGCGTCCGCCCCGAAACAGAGATGTCCCAGGGCCTGTCGCCTGAGGGGATTTCAAACGGCGTGGCCCCCCGGGGTAAGCAAACACACCGCTGACACGGGCTGGGCTAACGGGGGGATAATGGATAGAATAAAACCTTTGCGACCTGCTGAGCGAACCCAGACGTGCTGAACGGCTAGAACATTCATGAGTGAGAGATCTCAATTACGTCGTTTGTAATTAGCTCTCCCAGGACTAAAAAAAAAAAAAAAAAAAAAAAAAAAAAAGCAAAACTAGTGAATGCAAAATACCTGTAGCACTCACACCGGCGCGCGCGCCTCCTGCAAACGCCTTTTCTGCGAGCGAGCGGGCGCGGGTCCGGCCCCTCCCCGCAGGGAGGGCGCGGGGGGGCTGGAAACGAACAGCCTGGGCTTCGCGGCTCGCTCTTTGCTCCGCCGCAGCGCGTAGGTGCCCCGGTCGCGGGCCGGCGGGCCCCAGGCTCTCCGCTCTGGGTTTTGGTCGCAGGTAACTGGAGGAGCACAAGGACCCTCCACCTTCGGTATGCGAAGGTGCTGGGGGTGAGGACAGGCGGGGTCTGGTGGGTGTCCCCCGGGGGCACGTCCAGAGCGGCCGCTGAGCCCTGCGCTCTCCTCCGGGCACCAGCCGGCAGCCGGGCTGGGGCACCCGCGTCGCAGAGCTGAGCCCGAGCCAGACTTCCACGGCGCAGCGGGTCTCGTTCGGGTGCTGGCCTGAGACACCTTGCAAGACCCAAGCCCGAGCAGGAGCCAGCCCGGAAAGCGAGCCCCTCCGCAGGCACTCCCCCGCCTCCGGTGGGGAGCCGGACCCGCAGCCACGGCCGGGCACCTCCCGGTGCCAGCAGCCGCGGGGCGCGACGGGAGCAGCCTCCCACGCAGCGGGGGAGGAAGGAAGCTTTTCCCTTGCCTGAAGGATGCCCTTTGATTTTTTTTTTTTTGGTCATTTCCAACATTTTTATGTCATCCTTGTTGTTCTTCCCCATTTCCTTCCTCGTGGGTGTCACAAGCCTTTTCTTCAATAATTTTTGTGGTTTTGCTTTCAACAGTTTGTCGTCTGGTTCCCTTTCGTTTTTCTCTCCGGCGCGAAAGCTGTTCCTTGCTGGCCCTTCTGCGGCGGCTGGATGCCGTGCCCCGGGGAGCCCCGCGCCCTGCCCGCTTTACCTGCCGCCAGCTCTGCTGCCTTCTTCCCGTGTTACACAAGCTGCATCCTCCCACAGCCCAGAGCCATTAATTAGTATTAGGGTCCCTTTTTGTTACGTTGTGCTATTTATGTGTATAAACCAACGCGTTCCTTGTTGCAGGGAGTGTTGGAAACGATGGAGACAAATGCGGCGGGAGGTAAGCAGTGATCAATGGGAGGATAGCACGTGTCTTAGGAGTGCTTTGGTGAACGTTTCATTTCTGCGGGTATTGTTTTTAACAAAATAATGTATTCCTACTGCCTCGTTAGCTGTCTCGGGTAGTTCCTTTTTAAAAGAAATCCCATTTTTCATTCCAGATGTTCAAAGCTGGATGTCACAATACCTTTCAAGTTAATCAAAACCAGCTTTTGTAATTAGCTTGCTGCATCAGATGGGGACGGGACACCCTTTAGAAACAGGTTCTGATAATAAAGCCATTAGGCAGGTTCTGTTTCCAGTAAAGGAGATGGCCTGTAATTAATTCCTCTCCCAACAGAAACAAGGTGAGCAGATGGCTTAACCCCCAAAATAGATGCGCTATTTTTGCAAAAATAGATCATAGCAGGCTCCCTGGGTCAGGTTTCAGAAGTACTTGGGGCGCTCACACGTTTTCGCCCACCTGACCCACCCGAGGAGATGCTGCAGGTGAGGGGGAGACGGGGTGCCCCGGGGTGCCCCGCCGCAGCACAGCCCGCCATGGCCCCCGCCATCTCTGCTCGTGCACGGCCGCCGGGGCAATGACCTCACAGGGGCTGGCGGCCAGCCGTGCCCACGCCGCGCGTCTCCAAGTCCTCCTCTCCGGTTTTAGCGCACGGGACGGTTTCGACGGGGTTGTGCCAAGTCTCCCTGGTGCACCCGCTTGCCGCGCCCGAGCATCGCTCGGCACCTTTCCCCGCGCCAGGCCAGTCCCCATCCAGCTTTGAAGTGCCGTTCCGTGTCGTTTCTCCCCACGCACATATGGACGGCAGTAAGTGGAAATCCCTCCCCAAAGCCTTTAGTTTGCTCACAGCTCTGCCTGACACCCCTAAAATAGCACAGCATCCTGTTCGGCCCCGCTGGAGCACAGACCTTCCTGTCATTTGCACTGATAATTAGCTGCTGGGAGCATTGCACTGATAATTAGCTCGCTGGGGGATGCCCTGCCCTCTTGCATTTCTCTCGATGGACATTTGCTCACACAAATGTTGAATCACAGAATCAGAGAATCAGAGAATCACAGAATCATTAAGGTTGGAAAAGACCTTTAAGATCATCAAGTCCAACCATCAACCCAACACCCCCATGCCCACTGAACCATGTCCCCAAGCGCCACGTCCACACGTTTTTTGAACGCCTCCAGTGCTGGTGACTCCACCACCTCCCTGGGCAGCCTGTTCCAATGCTTGACCACCCTCTCCATAAAGAAAATTTTCCTAATCTCCCGTCTAAACCTCCCTTGGCACGACTTGAGGCCATTTCCTCTCGTCCTGTCGCTGGTTACTTGGGAGAAGAGACCAACCCCCACCTCACCACAACCCCCTTTCAGGTAGCTGTAGAGAGCGATGAGGGCTCCCCTCAGCCTCCTCTTCTCCAGACTGAACACCCCAGTTCCCTCAGCCGCTCCTCATCAGACTTGTGCTCCAGACCCCTCCCCAGCTCCGTTGCTCTTCTCTGGACACGCTCCAGCACCTCTCAACGTCCTTCTTGGAGTGAGGGGCCCAACACAGGACTCGAGGTGCGGCCTCACCAGTGCCGAGTCCAGGGGCACGATCCCTGCCCAGCTTTGCTGGCCACACCATTGCTGGTATAGCACTGGTCTGGGTTTGCTCCATTTAGAGGTGGGTTCCTCGGGGCAGCGGGGGCTGCCCCGGGGGCTGGGAGCCCTCCCTGCCCGCACTCATGGCCCTGGCGGCTCTCCCCAAACCCTGAGCGGGTCCTGCGCTCTGGAGAGGAGAGCTCTGCTCCCGGCAGGGGAAGCTGGGGGCTTGAAAGAAAATGAAAATGCATTTCTGTAGTACACGAAGAGCTGGTGGGACCTGCTGCAGTTTGAGTCCCGGTCACACCCATCACCTTCCCCCCAAAACAGACGTTCATGGGCATCCCCACAACACCTGCAGTTACCACAATGCACGTATCAGCGGCCGTCTCACACCCATGGAAGGACAAGAAGCAACTGGCACAGGCCAAAATACAAAGAATTCTACTTTAATCCTTATGATTTTATTTTCTTTAATTGGGAGAGTGGACTACCAGTAGGAACAGGCTGTCCAGAGAGGCTGTGGACTCTCCATCCTTGGAGATATTCCAAAGCTGTCTGGACGTGGTCCTTGGAAACTAGCTCTGCTTTGCCTTGCTGGAGACTGGGAGCAGGACTAGATATTCCGGAGATGCCATATGCACAGATGAGCTTTGCCGGGGACGGATGGATGGATGGCTCTGCGGGTTCTGTAAGTCTGTGGGAGCCGGTCCCCGCACAGAGCTGCTGCCCGCGCTCCTGCCCTGCCAGAGCCGGGCAGGGAGACGGTGTAAAGCACAGCTGGGCAGGGATGCTCGGCCACAGGAGCAACCTGTCCTGTCCCCAAAGGCAGGGGGAAACTGAGGCACGGGGTGACACAGCCTGGGACTGATGCTGTTTGGGACAGGGTGCTCTCAGGGGAAAGGCAGAAGGGAAATAATAAGATGGGAGATCTGAGCCTCACGGCTGCTGTGGGCTGGGTGGTGCTCAGCAAAGCCAAACCAGAGCTAGGCTGGGAGAAAACAGGAAAATGATCTGAAAATAGCCGGAGCCTACCAGGGAAGACCTGCTGGGAGCTCTTTGTGCAGCCCAAGCCTGGTCATGTCCCCCGGCAATCACATAAGCAGCTCCAGAAAAGTCGTGTGGGACCCAGCTCCGTGCCAGGAGCACCCCTCCAGGAGGGGCATGTACAACCGGCCACGGCGGGCGCGGGGGCTCGCTGGGCACATCTGCCCTCCCGCAACCTTGCCACAGGGCTTGGGTGCTGCTGGGGATTTGTGCTGCGCTCACCCGCTTCGCGGCGCAATTTGAGCCTGCCCGGCAGTGCCCTGGGCACAAGGCCACCACGAACGGTGGCTGAGGACAGCGTCACCGCTCCGGGCGCCGGGCTGCATCCCACGGGGCCAGATCCCGTGCATCCCGAGGGAAAAGCAGCCGTTGCTTTCCCCACAATGTGGCTGGGGCAGACAGCCCGTGCCTGGTCCTGCGATGCTCCACGCCGGCGGCTGAGCTGGCTCTGCCGTGGCTGGGCTCTGTGGAGATGAAGGTGGAGGATGCAGCTTGCTGCCTGCCTGGTCTGTGGATTTAAAATTGTGTTTTTCTGGCTGGGGACACGACTCGGCGGTTGGAGTTTGGCATCTGGAAGCAGGTTTGCAGTGCCGGTGGTGGGAGCCAAAGGCGGAGGTTTGCTGGGAGCCCCTCTGCCCCGCGCGGGGACGGAGCCGGGCAGGCGGCAGACAGACAGCCCTGGCTGCCGCACGGATGTCTGATTCAATTTACAGGGGACAGACATGAAAATGCTTTGCAATGCTTTCTCTTCCTCAGAAATCCTTTTATTAATCTCTTTTAAAAGTGCCTTTGAGTTTGTTCTCGGGTCAAGAGTAATGAAGGTAATTATGGAGGGACTCTGAGCTCTGATATAAAACAAAAGCCAACCAGAAAGCCATTTGGTGATTACACATTTCTATTCCAATCTTTTTTCCACATATTCCTCTTTCTAACACTGTTATCAGAAGCCGAGTTCACAGGATTCGAGCGCAGCCAAGGTAAACAGGCCGGGAATTTGGAAAGTCATTCATCTTACTCCAACAAAAGGGCGATAATCCAATTTACTGGACGCGAATGCTTTGAATTTTGTTGGCTAAATGGGGTGGTGTGGCAGTGCCCGGCCTGCCAGCCAAAGGAGAAGGGGCAGCAAGGACCTCCGGCAGTGCCGGCGTGGCCTCCCATAGGTGCCGGGGGCTGGCAGTAGCTTTTCTATTCCTGCAAGGCAGCGGGGATGGCTCCGCACCTTTCCACCCCTGTGCTGCCGGGACTTCTCCATCCACCGTCTTTCCCCCCATGGCCGGTTCTCCTGCCTGCCCTTTCCTCATCACATCACTCGATATTTGCCCGTCCCACCTCTCGGGGACCTGCATGGCGTGTTGTCCTCTGCGTACAACACGTCCCCCAGCACGGCGGGTCAGCGCCGCATCTCTGCAGCGCCCATGGGTGCCCGTGGGTCTGCATCACCTGGGCAGGTTTGCTTCACCCAGGCAGTTGGGCATCGCCCACACAGTTTGGCATGGCCCACGTGCTGCACCCTCAGCTGAGCACCACCACCAGCCTCCCACACCACCTCTCCTGCCTGGGGCACCTTCCCAAAAAAAGTCCTCTGCAAACCCCACCGCACTGCTGTTCTTTCTCCTGCATCGCTGTCTGCCGTCTGTCAGGATGGCACCTCTTTGCTCCCCAGCGCTCCCCACCTTGTGCCATCTTCCTCTTGGATTTAATTTTATTTTAAAAATATAAAACTTATTTAAAATTTATAATTTAGTCTCTTCTGCAAAGTAACCAGGGATAAGACGAGAGGAAATGGCCTCAAGTTGCGCCAGGGGAGGTTTAGACTGGAGATTAGGAGAAATTTGTTTACAGAGAGAGTGGTCAAGCATTGGCACAGGCTGCCCAGGGAGGTGGTGGAGTCACCATCACTGGAGTTGTTCAAAAAATGTGTGGATGTGGCGCTTCAGGACATGGTTTAGTGGGCATGGGGGTGTTGGGTTGGTGGTTGGACTTGGTGATCTTAAAGGTCTTTTCCAACCTTAACAACCCTGTGATTCTATTAATTCACCCGCTGTTTGGGGCAGGGGCTGCTGCGTGCTTTGCAGCCGCTTCTGCTCATTTTTAAGGAGTTTGGCTATGGCTAACGGATGTCTTCTGCGCAAGCGGGCAGCGGCAGCGTTCCTAGGTGGAAACTGAGCTCAGAAGTGACTTCGGTGTCTTCGAAGCCCGGCTCCGCGCTGCCTCCATCTGACCTCCCCATCTGCGCATGCCTGCGGCCGGGCAGCGAGCAAGCCCGCCGGCATCGCGCAGCCGGCCAAGACGAAGCGGGGACAGCGGTGCCGGCTTCCTGAGCCTGAGCCACGCGTGTGACACGGCTCACCCATGGGAACAAGCGGCACAGCCAAAAACTGCAGCCCATCGGGAAGGAAAGCACGGCAATGTCAGCACAGCCACGGGGAAGCTGCAAAACAGATACAGCAGCTGATAAAGTGGTAGGTAAACAAATCCATGAGTATTAAAGTTTAGGCTCTAGTAATTAGCGGAGAAGTACAGGATAATAAGCACAGCAGGATGTCCCTCAAGGTACTTTAGGCTCCTACTGTGTTTATTATCCAGTATCAGTATGGAAATATATGCCTGACTACATTTATGGTGGCATTTAGAAGTTTAAAAGAGACTCTTACGCTGAGGAAGAGGTTACCAAATGACTCGCCCTCAGAGGTCTTTCTGCCGGTTACCATCCCGCGGCCCCGCGCGCGCGGCGAGCGGGCACCACGGCGCCCAGGACGAGGGACCCCGGCAGGGTGCTGCCCCCGCGGAAGCGGGGAGCAAGGTGTTGGCCAGCGTGCCGTGGCCGAGCCGAGCCGAGCCGAGCCGAGCCTCCCAGCCGCCCCCCAGCACAGCCCCCCGCTTCTGCCCGGCGCTGGGGCCGGCGCCTCCCACCGGCGCACCGGGCCGGGCGCCCGCCGGCGGAGCGCGGCGGGACGGGTGGTTCTGCGCAACGACAGCACCGAGCGGCTCCGTCACCTCCGGCAAGGAAAACGCCGCTCCCCCGTGAGCCAACCCTGCCACGCGCTAGGTGGCACTGCGGGCCGCGACGGGCGGGGGTGGCTTTGTGACACACAGCTGCGAGTCCCCGCTCCCGCCGCCGCCGGCGGCCGCGAGGCTCTGTGCTGGTCTCCCTGCCGTAGCCTGGCTGGTTTCGATCCAGCATTCATTTGATTTTACTTCTTTTCTAAAGGCGCTGTTCTTAATCGAGCTCGGGATGTCTGCGGCTTTGCGAGGCAGTGAAACGCGTGGGGGTTTTGCTGTGGCGACGGATCCGGCTGCACGTACCCTCGGCATTGTTTCGAGCCCACTTTGTGCCGCCGGGTTTTCCCCCCACCGCTTTGAGAAACGCGCGGGTAACGCACACAGACCCTGTGATTTCAGAGAAGGGCCCATCAGTATCCTGAGATTATTCCCAGGAAAATGCAATGAGGAAAAATAAAAAGGCAGCGAAAGGCAAGAAAAAGGCAGTTAAAATAACCGTGGTGAGGGTGGGCCATGCGAATAAACAGGATTGCTGCAAGAGCACAACGCGAACACGCGCCTGAGAGAGAAAAAGTGCCGAACCCAGCCCCAGCCGGTCCCGGGGGGCAGCTGGGGCAGCCCCACACCGAGGTCCAGGGCACTGGGGGAGATGGGGCGGCCGCCTCCTCCGAGCCAGACCTGCCGCTACCAGGCAAGAAGCCGGGTGGGTCCAGTTTGGGGTCTGGCCCGCGCATCACCCCGGCACAGGATTTGGGGCGAGGTGCCGTTCCTGTGCCCCCCTGCAGCCGCGGCAGCCCCTCCCTCCTGGGGACGTGCCCCAGCAGCACCAGTCCCCGGGTCGGGCACCGTCCTGCAAGGGTCCAGCAAAGCACCCCCCTGCAACGCCCCGTCCGCGGGGGTCCCGCGCCGCGGAGGGTCTGCGCCCCCCGCCCCAGCCCTCGCCCCTCCGCAGGGCTCTCCCGAGCTCAGCCCCGGGCCCCGCAACAGGCTCCTCGTCGGCCGCGGGTCGTAAATCACGGCAATAACAGGGTGTGCCGGGCGGCAAGGAGCGGCCTTTGGGGAGCGCGGGCAGGGGAGCAGGGCGCGCGTAGCGTTTCCAAGGGCAACGGCAACAACAAATAAAATCGAAAGATGGCAAGTATGTGGGAGCAAACGACCCGTCTGTAATTCTTTTCTTATTGCGTTTGATCGTGGTGGAGACAGTAGGAAGGATTGATCGCTCCATGTACTTAATACCTTTTATTTGTTTGGGGGACGAGGTGAAAGACGGATCTGTGGAAAGAGGGAATATAGAAATTTTAACTGCAGTGAATAAGCAGAACAAATGTATTTCCCCTGGTCCTCTCTTAATTTTATTTGTGTCAGTCTATTTGCCGTGGGAAGTCTGCCTGAATCCCAAATTATTTTAGCTAGTTAATCTGCTCAGTGCCAGTTTATTCTGCAAACAGTCTCTGTAAATCCCAAATAATTGTAGTTAATCTGGTCAGTGCCAGCCTATTCTGTGGGCAGCCCATGTAAATCCAGAGATCCATCAGTTAAATTAGGTCAGTCCATTTTAATAAGAGTAGAGGTCACGCTCTGCCCTGCTCCGCCGCGCCTCGGCCGCCGCCCGGCATGCGGCGCGCTCACGCCAGCTCCAACGCGGACGCTGGCGGACCTGGGGAGCAGGGACGGCTGACTGTCTTTCGAGAGGCAGAGGAGGTGAAACCGCGGCTCTTCAGCCCAGGGGTGCTGGAGGGGGGTTGCCCCCATTGATGGTGAGGGTCAGGGATGGGGAGGGCTGCTTCCCTGTGCGTCCCCATCCGCCACCTCGGCTCCCCGCAGCGGGGATACGCAAGGGCATCGCCTCTGCCACAGGAAGAGCTGGGAAAGTTTTCCAGGGAAGCATCGCTTGCCTTGCCCTATTTTCATATTCTTTCCTTTCCTGCGCATCCGGATGTGGCTGAGGGGCGGGCGGGACGCGAGACAGGCCCTGGGTGGGACCCTGCCTGGCTGGCCTCGGGGATGAATCTGCGTGGCTTCATCCCTGCAAGCCCCTGCCCGTGGGCATGCGTCGGGCGCCCGCTGCCGCTGGCCGGGGCAGCCCGGGGAGCTGGGTCCCCTGAGCCTTCTGCCTGAATTTTAACCAGCCCCTGCGGCACAGAGAGAAGAGGGTATAGGCCAGGATAAATCCACAAAAACAAATGCAGGATTTTAGATGTTTTAGAAACCTCACCTAGATTTAATGAGGGTTTATGCTCAAGAAATCCGGAAGCTCCTGTAACCCACTGAAGTTTCTTGTTCGGGTGCAAAAGCCTCTCACCGCGCCTTGTACCAGACCTTTCACAAGTGACCACGCCTCTTTTCCATCCTGCAGATAGGCAGAGTGCTCTTGGAAACGGCATTAGACAAGCGGCACGCTGTCGCCGGCCGGAGCGTGGCAAGCGAGCGGCGGCTCAGACGGGCCGGCAGTCAGGCATCGGTGCTCGCAGGGCTTACGGAGCCAGCCGCTGCTGCACAGCAGGTGATGGTGTGGACGTACCCCTAAGTACTCGGCTTCTTCCTGACTGTATGATGTACTTCAGACCAGCAAATTTAAAACCCTGTCCTTTCCTGAGCTGGGGCTATGGATGTGCCTACTGCCTGCAGAATCCCAGCGGAACTCTCATCAGGGCCAGGGCTGCTCCTGCAAACTCAGGCGGAGCCTTCAAATGGCTGGGAAACGAAGGAGCATCTGAAGAGCTAAACTAAGCAGTGTCATTTGCAAAATGAGTTGGCGATTGGCGTTAATCCCAGCATCTCCGGGAGAACATGGCCACGACGAGCCCTTCCGACTTGGCTGGGTGGTCTGTTTGCTTGCAGGGAAGCCAGTCGGACTAAGGGAATACTGCAGAGCTGGAGCATCTTCTTGGGCAGAGGTAACAGGCCAAATCCATCCCCAGCAATTATTAATGAAACCTTTGGTGCCGGTCTCTCTGTCTAATGCTGCACAGGTTTGCACTGAAAAGTGGCAGGAAAATACACATTTACTCGCCCGAGCCCGTCTGCAGGGCAGGTCAGGTACCAGAAGGGATGCTATAGGGACTCCTACATGCAGGAAAACCAAAAAGGCTGTTTGCTGAAGCGGGTTTCTCCGGCGCAGAGCGGAAGGGGGACGGCGAGGCGGAGGCACGTGCGAGCAGGAGGGCAGCAGCTCGCTCCAAGGACAGGCAGATGGAAGAGGGCAGCGAGCCAAGGCCTGGAGCAGGAAGGAAATGGGAGGAGGAAACCAGAATATTAGGAAACATACCCGGCGCGGGAGGGGAAATGAAGGGTGAATGAGTTCAGCGGAGCCACGTAAGGTTGAAGCTGGCCCAACATAAATTAGGATGGCACTCCACTCCAGCTGCTACGAACTCCAAATCTACTATTTGCAGGGCTCTTCAGTGAAAATACATCAAAACACTATCGGAGTCACACTGTCCATAAATTACGATTGCAATTCAAAAGCTATCTAAGGTGACTAAGATTTCCGTTACAAACCCAAACCACAAAGCTCTTCTGGGATCCCTGTCACAACAAGTTCAACTGAGCCTTCTTGGGAAATATCTTATAAGGTCCAAAATTGTTTGTAGTAACTGGAAGGAGAAGCGTTTGATGTTTGTTTCTGGTTTGTTTGGTTTTTTAACTTGGGAAAGATTTTTCAAACCTGAACTTCAGCAACTTTATCTGTGGCTCACGACAAAGCTATTTTTTACTTTATTGTTGTTAAAAATCTAACAGTAAGCTTACAGAATGCATCATCCCTGTGGTACCCACGAGCATCCTCTACGTTCCTGGCTGCTTGTGATCCCTCCGGGCAACGCGGCCGCCAGCTCCGCTGCTCTGGCAGCCCCTCAGGAGCCCAGCTCGGTGGGGGGCTGTGCCTCCAGCCCCGCAGAGGCCAGAGCTGGGCAAGCTCCGACATCTTCCCGCATGTTCTGGCCAGCCTCATCGTGGCCAAGCTAAGGAGCGCAGCAAACCATCAAAGGAATCTGGTTTTCTATAAAACCCTCCCAGACCGCTCCTTGACTAAAATCAGTGCGATCCCGTTGGAGTCAATGAAGCCGAAGCCCTCTGCACCGGTGCAGATTGCAGGAAGAGATGCAGGAAGGACTGAGCTCAGCTGCAGCAGAATGAAAAAACATCATTTTGATTAATTTTCACCTTTGGCAAATATCCTGGCATGCACTCAATGTTTCTGAACCACCTTGTGGTCCTTGGGTGAAAGGGGCTCGGCGGCGGCGAGGTATTTCTTTCTTAGTTGCCACAACCGCATTTGCTGTCCCCATCAGCACTGGTTTTCTTCCTGTTGATGACTGTTTGAGGACTGTTAAAATAGTATTGTTTAATTTGGCTTTTAACCCATGAGGAGTAAGTGCTTCCATACCTCTCGCTTCACAAAATGAACCAGTGGAATAAAATCAGTGCTGATGGGCTGTGTGACAGCTTTACTAAACTGACACAACGACCTCCTGGTTCCCAAGTCCTGGATCAGTGCAAAAATTACCCTGAAAATGCCCTGTGATTGCTCTGTCCACTCACTGACCTTTTGCTGCGTCCTTTCCTCCATCCCTTTGAAGATTAATTACCCCGATGGAAGATTTTGCAACTGTACGAGGCAAAAAAAGGTCATTTGCTCAATCACGCTGCTGCACTGAAGTGGGGAGGCAGCAGGATTATGCCCGGTGCCTTCGTCCTCTCCCACTTACCCGGGGTCTGCCGGGAGCGGCCGCTCGGCGAGGGGCTGGGGGCTCCGAGACGGAGGGATGGTGTCTGTGGGAGGAGGTGGGGGAAATGGCTGTTACAAAAACATCAGGGAAAACCACCGAAAAAAGTAGTTAGAGGGGGGAAAAAAAAAGAAGAATGAAAGATCACCCCAAGGTTAGAGCTTTCAGAAAAGGATGCTACTTCAGAAGTCAGACGGTGTGCCCACCAAGCGATTTGTCTACTAATGCAAAAACTCATGCAGATGTTTTCACCTTTCTGTAGGAAAACGCCTGGAGGGTGCTGGGGCAGCACTGGGTCCACTGGGGAGCCCCTCTGGAAAGCCCTTACAGCTGCCACGAGGAGGTGAAGCTGGCGCCAGCCATTGCAAACAGTAAGAGGTTAAAGCACAAAAATCAGAATTCAATAATAAAGGCAGAAGGCTGCAGCTCCTCCTGCCTCGTTCTGCTAAGGAAAACATTTTTCTTTTTTTTTTAATTGCGTTTAGATGCCAGGCCGGGCCCTCGTCTGGTCTGGCTCAGAGTGCTGCCGGGCGCGGGGTCTGAAGCCGGGCGCGTGTGGGAGCGTGAGGCTGCGGGGGCGAGAGCCTTGCCGGGACAGCAGCCGCGGAGGCGACTTCAACCGCGCCCGCGGGCTCCTGCCCGCCCGGGGGCCCAACGGCAGATCTCCAGCACGGAGGTGCCGCCAGGGAGGAACTCCCCCGATTTCTGCTGCTCGCCCCGGGGTGCCGGGGGTGGCGAGAGGGCACCTGGCTTTGCTCGGGTACGGACCACCGAAGGGTGCGTGCCGCGTGCCCGGGGCACACCACAGGATCACAGAATCCTTAAGGTTGGAAAAGACCTTCAAGATTGCCAAGCCCAACCATCAACCCAACACCCCCATGCCCACTAAACCACATCCCGGAGCGCCACGTCCACACGTTTTTTGAATGCCTCCAGTGATGGCGACTCCACCACCTCCCTGCGCAGCCTGTTCCAATGCCTGACCACCCTCTCCGTAAAGAAATTTCTCCTAATATTCAGCATAAACCTCCCCTGGCGCAACTTGAGGCCATTTCCTCTCGTCTTATCCCTGGTTACTTGGGAGAAGAGACCAACCCCCACCTCACCACAACCCCCTTTCAGGTAGTTGGGGAGAGAAAACATCAGGAGCTGCCTTCTGCACTCCACAGAATCACAGGACGGTTTGGGTGGGAAGGGACCTTTCAAGGCCATCTGGTCCAACCCCCTGCAGTGAGCAGGGACATCTGCAACCAGAGCAGGGTGCTCAGAGCCCCGTCCAGCCTGACCTGGGATGTTTCCAGGGATGGGGCATCTACCCCGCAGAGCACTCGCGGGGCCGCCGCAGCGACGCGAAGCGATGCGACGCGTACGTGACGTGCAAAGCCGCGGTCAGCCCGAAAGGGAGCATCCCCTCGTCCTCGCCGCACGGTTTTCCCGGGCTTTAACTCAGGGGCAGGCGGAGCTCAGCTAAGGCTGCCCGACGCCTGCCCTGCCCGGGGCTGCGCCCGCGCACCCTCCTCCGCCAGGTCCCCCGCGGGCCCAGCTCCCCCGGGACCGCCGGCGCATCTCGTGCGGGTACTTCGTAGCCACCGAGCCATTCCTTTATCTGTTTGCGTATTCCTCGCTGGCTTCGGCGAGACCTCCCCTCCATATCTATAAGGAATTATCAAATAAAACACACTTCACATTAAATCAAAGGAACATTTCAACGGCCAGATTTAATAACACAAAATAAAGTCTTGTGGAAACCCACACACAGCTGTGGAAACCCCAAAATAAATCAATTTTCAAGTGGCTGTACAGGAGCCAGGGAGCAATTTTTTCAAATTGCTTTTTTTCTAATATAACAAACTCCTGCCCAAGGTTGTGCTGCAAATGGGAAAAGAACATGCTCATTTTCTTATCACTACGCTATTGTAAAGAATAATAATCAGCCACTCCAACATTACTATCATGGTTTTTACATCTATTCTTCTGTTTCCCCTAAGTAGAAGGCAAGTGGAAGAATTAATTAACGCAAGATTGGATTAGGGCACATTGATTTACAATGTATTTCAGACAAGTATGTGTGATCAGAGCAGAAGAACATATTATAAATAAAAGTAGGGCTGCGTCATTAAGGCATCTGATTTGCTTCCAAAGCTTTATAATTTAACCCTGCGTAGGCAGAGGCACTGCAGAGGAGGGAGAAAGACAGAGCGAGCCGTGTCCAGAGAGGTGCGGGCTCTGCTGGGTCCCTGGGGGGGCTGGCAAACGCCACCACTCTTCCAGAACTGGAGTTCGAAGAACTGGAGAGATACCAGAAACCTAGAAGTTGGAAAACAAGATTTCTAACCTTAAAATAGGACCCTAAAAAAAAAAAAAAAGAGTGAGCTAGAGCAGAGATATTATAGAGCCATCAGCTCAGCATCGAGTCTCAGAAAATTACTGGAGCAATTAATCAAAGAATTTTTAAGTATATGGAACAAGGAGATGAGTAACAACTAATACGGGTTTGTCACGAATAAATCATGTCAAACCAATCTAATTCCACCCTGCAGCAGGGCAGCAGGCCTCCGGCGCGGAGGAGAAGCTGCGGGCGCCCGCGCCTGCGCTCTGGCAGGGTTTCCGATTGGAGCGTGCCAAGGCGGCCCGACCTGGAGGGAAACGCCACGGCCCGGCGCTGCTCCGGCGGGGACGCCGCAGCCGGTCGTACGCGCAGGCGTGCTGCTCGTACGGCGCGGGAAGGAACCCGTCCTCTCCGCCGGGCGCTGACGGGACCGCGGCGGGGGAACGGTGCCCGCTTCCGGGCGCTGCGCCCCAGCAAAGGTGGGGGCCAGCTGCAGGGAGTCCAGAAGAACGTGGCAACACGCGGCGCCTGAGCACCGGACTGAGCCCACAGAAGACGTGATGCTGGCTTTCCAACACGCAAAAAGACCAAAGAAGAAAAGAAAAAAAAAAACCAAACCCAGAAGTTTGTCTCCCCCCTCAATTTATGTATTTATCTTACACCGTTTTCTCAGCCATGTTTTCGTCTTTCATTTCTTTCAACACCCATTGTCTCCTTGAGCAGACAGTTCTCTCTTAGGCAATCAGGCTTTTACACAGCGGCGTCCGAGGAGATCTGGGAGGGAAACACGTCGGCGCGGAGCGCCCGGTCCGGGTCTCCGGGAGCAGACTGGCTCGGCCGGCGGAGAGGAGACCGGGGAGGCGAATTCATGGCCGTGCCTATATTTTAAGGTCTGCTTGACTTCAGCCAGCCCATCCCAACGCCGTTACAGGGTCACGGTCCGCACACCCATCAGCTTCACCGCGCTGCGGCTCGGAGCCCAAAGCCCAAGTGCTCAGCTCCGTGAGCACCCAGGGGCAGCCCCGCCGCTCTGGAGGCACCTTCCAACCTCCGTCCGAATTTTCAGTCTTCAATTACCAGGATGGTACTTTGCCATTTGGGGGGTTTGTCTGCCATTTTCTCGCTACCTCTCCTTCCTGCGGGCCGCGCCGGTGCGGGGCCGGGGATGCTGCCCCGCAGCCGGCGATGCTCCGTGCCGCCCGCCGCCGCCCGGCAAGGCACTACCTAATGCTTTTCATGTGTTCATGCTCTCGCAAAGGAAAAAAAAGAAAAGGAGAAGAAAAATAGATTGCAAAGCGCTTCATTATCCCCCTCCTCACACTCCCACCCCTGGAATTTGTGGTTTCTCTAACTGGGTCTTTCTTCTCCACATATCCCACATGGTCGCCAGCACTGTGATACATCTGTATGGGAATGTGTTAGTCATATTCAGCTTTTAATTACATGATATGGTATAATGCTATTCATATCCCAAGAGAGTTATTCTTTCTACTATAAATATAGTCTCTTACATGTTTCATTTATGAAGCAATTTCTGGAGTAAAATGGTTGGAAATATCCTTACTCATGCTATGTTTTTATGCCTACAAAGTCTTTGTGAGATGGCAGGACCATCAACGTTTGATGTGGAATACTTCTGATAAATTGCTTGAAGAAGGATATTTGGCTTTTCCAAAAAAAAAAAAATAATGACATAAGCAGGCTGCGGGAGCCTCATTCTTCTCCAGACCCACTGACAGTCAGGTGAGAGACGTGTGTTTTAGTCGACGCACCGGTACAATTACCGTAAGCCACGGCTGCCAAAGACCATTCGTTGGGCAGCAGCACCGCTGTGCCGTGGGGTGAGCGTTTCCAACCCCAGCTGGGGACGGGCTGTGGGGCACGGGCACATGGGGTTGGAAATCCGGCAGGCACGGGGTGTGCTGCTGCTCCTGCAACGACCAGCCTGGTCGCTCGGTCCCTGAAATTCGGTGTTTAAGCAGTCACCATTAAATAAGCAATTTCACCTTCACAGCAGCAGACCTCTGGTTAAACTCGGTGGGCAGAACATTAAAGCGGGGCCAGTGAAGTCAGGTCAAGCTCACTACTAGCTTATATATCATCTCCCCGCCGAGGTCAGGGGGCTTGGCCCAGAAGCCGTTGACCTGCAGACCGAGGACTGCACATTGCACTCCCACCCTCGCACGCCTGCAGAGAAGTGCCTAAGTCTGCCGCAGGCGGCCGGGAGGTAGCCGTTCAGATCCTAGCGAGGGCGAATTTCCACGCACGCATATAAACAGCAGTTCTGCGCTTCTATACATCCTCACTCTAATCCGCTCCCGTGCTTAAAAGGTGAAGCACGCGATTAGCCTAACGGGCAGTTCGCTGCGAGTTTCTGGCCGCGAAGGCGGGCGCCGATTTGACACCCTCGGCAGCTCGCCGCGCAGCGCGCGCCTGCCTTCAGCCGTGGCCCCGCAGCCCGCGCCGCTCAGCCTCCCGCCCGCCGCTCCACGCGCCCGAAATTGCTCGTTGGGAAGGACGAAAAGACATAGCTACGCGGAGACGCGCGCTCGAGCGGCGTAGCGCTGGCTTTCAGCTCTGCCAGAGCTGCCCGCTGCCGGCGGTGCCGCTGGCCGCAGGAGCACGGCCCCGCGCAGAGGCAGCCGGCGTGGCGCTGAGAGCCCGCCGCACGCCCGGACCCGGCAAAGCCGGACGTTGAAGGGTTTCGCCAGACGCTTGTGCAAAGCCAACGCGGCGGGCGCAGGCTGGCGGCGCTGAGCAAGCTCGGATTCCTCCTGCGGACTGCCCCGCGCGGGCGCGGCTCTTGGTGCGCCTTTTGCGCTGCATCAGGCGCCGAAGCTGATCGCTACCAGGCCCTGATGGCCGTGGACGGCCGCATCGGCAGCGCCGACGCGTTCGGGACCCGTCCTTTATTCGCCACGTTCAGAGGGGACAGCAGGCGGAAGGGACGGCGAGGGACCCCGCGGCGGGTCGGGGCACGGTGGCGTCCAGCAGGGACCCCTCGCCCGGCACCCACCCCGCGCCCGTGCTCCCCCCGGCAGCCTCGGGGTGAGGGCGAGACGGGAACCGAGCCCTAAGCTGGACAAATCTCACAGCTCTACGAACTAAGACCAGATTTAGATAAAATAGGAACAAGCTGGGACGCAGAGCCAGGGGTTAAGACAAATGTAAGACAAACCCTTTGAATCCAATTCCGACTTTCTCGTAAAGCTCCCACTGAAATCAACGGCAGTTTTGGACAGAGCATTTGTTTCCCATTAGCTTTAATCGTTGTTGATGTTTCTGTACTCCTCGAGGCCAGGCGGGACGAGACACAGGCGCTCGCAGGGCTGCACATCGAGCAGCCAGGTTCGGGGTGCATCGCCGGCCCCTCGTCAGGCACGAGCTCGCTGAGGATACAGACACTTACAGCCATGCTGGGCCGATGTGCACATCGCACCTCTCTCTCTCTGCTTTCGATCAACCCACATCATGGGCTTTTTTTGGCCATTTTTAAAATCGAGATTGACAAAATTAAGTATTTGGGATTGTGGATGAAAGAAATCTGCTAGGCATTTTAGGCCGGGCTCACCTCTGGGGTTGGGAGATTTACTCTTTGAACTGTAGATGAACTGTTTGATATTAGCAGTGTGTCTTAGCAGCTATTTTTATTCTGAGCCTCGCCCAGGCCTCTGATTTTATCCTGCGGGGGGGTAACTCTCGGCTTTGAGAGTCCTCACCTGAGCTTGCAGCACTGGTAAATGGCAGAATCTGGCTCTGCTGTCTGATGGCATTTGGCCCTAAACCACAGGGATCCTTGAAAATGTACTTTGAACCTCCCTCCAGATTAGCAGGATGTAAATAAAGAGCGTTTTGGTTCTTATTGATTGCTACGAAAAAAAAATTATCTTCTTCCCTTGGGAATCATGACAGTCACCTGAAGGGTCGCTGAACAGCAGCTCCAGATACTGTGATTCCCTTGAGAGCGAGAAGTGGTCCAATTTGCACAAAAAAGACCTAAAAATGGTTCTTAACCTGACATACGGGCACCACACGAACCCGCTAGCCAGGTTTGCCAGGCAGCTCCTCCGGTGGACCATTGCCCGGCGGAGCTGGGGGGGGAGCGGTGCCTTCCCTGATGCCGCCCCACGGGGCTTTTGGGGATGTTTTCCTGCTTTCTGCTCACTCACCCGCTCCGGCAGCATCACCGCTGCACCCCCTCTCCGCTTCTCTGCCTGCTTTTCCTTTTCTTTCCGTTTTTCCAGGAGCTCTTCTCCATGGCCAGCGCACCGCCTCCGCCTGCCCGCGCACACCCCGTGCCCACCAGCCGCCGGCCCGCGCACACCCCGTGCCCGCGCACACCCCGTGCCCGCCAGCCGCCGGCCCGCACACACCCCGTGCCCGCGCACACCCCGTGCCCGCGCACACCCCGTGCACGCCAGCCGCCGGCCCGCCGCCCTCCGAGGGGTCCCCTTGCTGCCCTGCGCCTCGGGACGGCCCCGGCAGCCCCCGCCCTGCCCGCCTGCTCCCCTCCGTAGTATCACGCACCGGGTTGCTACCGCCCCAGCCCTTTTGCTTGGCCTTTGCTGACGCTCTCAGAGGAAGGGGCTGAACGGAGGTGAAAATTTTTTACAAACCCTTACGAGACCCTTTCCCCGCTGGTTGCTCCACGCCCCGCTTCATCCCAGTACCCCCATCCCTGCTGCGGCCGGGCATCTCCAAAGGCAACGCAGGGCCGAGCTTGGCTCCTGCCCTCGCAACGCCGTGTGCTCCTCTCCCGACCTGCGGTCCCAGCCTCCTTCCCCAAATCCTCCTGCCTGGCCTGTGCCCCCTAAACCCAGCTGGCACCCTCGCCTGCCCCGTACGGGGTTCAGCTGGCCGAGCACAGCCCTTTCTCCCCATGCAAATTTCTGCAGAAGTGGCAATCTTCTAGCCTGATGTCTTCCCTACTTTTCATTTCCTGAGTTGTTTTAAGAACTTGCACCTGTGTAATAACTGAATACCAGGTTAAAATTGATACCAGCCTTCCAGGAGGTTGCTTGACCCGCCCTGGCTTTAAACGTGATCTTTGAACAGATAAATTTTAGACCTTAACACATATTTTCTTCCTTGGAAATATGCCACGTGTTTCTGACAAGCAGGAAAATACTGGATAAAAATTAATAGGAAATAAACCTGCACCACTATCAGACTTCCTTCAATGAGTTTTTTCTAGTAAGTAACTGAAAAAGGAGAGGGCGAAGGGATGGAGGAGGAGAGGGAAGAGAACGATAGCGCACCGAGCACCCACGAACCTCAAATCCGTCTCCATCCCCAAGTCACACTAGAAACCGCACCGTGGGAGTGCAACACCCCAAATGCGTCCACATGAAAGCGAGTGGGCTGGAAAAGCCCCCACGACGGTGGTCCCGCAGCCTCCGAAGGGGGTGCGAGGCTCCACCGACGGCGACGACTGCCAGGATGCAGCCGTTCACGGCCGCGCTCCGAGGGCGCTGCCGGCTGCAGCCAGGGAAACCCTGGGGTACACAGACCCCCTCGGCTTCTCACAGCACAAAGTGGAGTCCCGTTAAAGGGAGGGGCTCATGGACGGGGTGAATCTATCAGCTGGCCCGATGGCTTTGGGGCCTCCATGGCGTGGACCCACGACCAGGGGCAAACACTCAGGGTGCACCCAAAACCTGCTGCCCCCCAGGCCAGGCGCAGCTGTGGTGCCCTCGGGTGCCGAGCCAGCACCCCTGGGAGCTGGCGGTGCGTGCCGGGGGCCGGCGAGAGGCAGCCCGAGCAGGGCAGAGGGAAGCTGCTGGGTCACCAACCCAGCCCCACGGCGGGACCCTGATACCCCCCCAGGGAGGCAGATGAAGAAACTTCCTTATTTTGCACTTTATTGTTTTTCTTTCTTCTCCCCCCCAGTTTTTCTAAAGAATGAGAACCAAAAGCCGTGGGCGCTCTGCTGGGGCTGGCCAGCCCCAGCCGGCCCCGGCAGCCGCCGAGACAATACCCGGGGCTGTGGGAAAGGCGACGCAGGAAGGAGCCGGGGACCAGCCCCAGCGTCTGCCCCTGCTCCGCCAGCGCTGCGGCTCTGCGCCGCGGCACCCGGCACGGGGGGCTGAGGGGGCTGCCCCTCCCAGGGGCGATCAGGGAGCAAGCCCCCGCCACCGCTGCGCTCTTAAAATAGCTGCTTGCAGCGTGCAGTAAAAGAACACGCAGGATCCGCCAAAAGGAACTCAAAAGGCGTTTGCCTGCAAAAGCCGCAGCCTCCCGCCTAGAGCAGATGATATTTGGCCTTCCCCACACCAGGGCCGAGGGAAGCTGGCATAATTGCATGTGTCTAGGAGCCGTCTCTCTCCACCAAGTATCTGATCAATTTATACCGAGTCCCCACTGCTCGGAACATGATAGCACGGAGCCCTGGCAGTAGGTCTCCAGATTTTTGGCTCACCTCCATCCCGAAGCCCCAGTTTGATTGGATAAGCCTATTTAAAAAGAGCTAGAATGACTAAACACAAATTAGAAATAGTATGATATAATTTCTCCTGCTAACAGCGCATCGGAGGGATGCGGGAAGATGCTTGCTCAATACATAGGAAGGAATGTCTATGAGAAATTAGTCAGCAGCAGCAGAACGAATACACAGTTTTCTCAATAAAAGCTGACTGCTTATTTACCCATCTGGGATGAATTTATATGCTTTGTGCAGAGGAATGAGCAGCAAGGGCCTGATTGGAGCCTGCATTCCTATGCAATATGTCTAATTTAGCTTTCTGCGTTACTTTGCCCTCACAGTCTTAGAAGGAGCTTGAAGGTAGAGATACCGCAGCAAAGCGACAACGAGCTGTTCATAAAAATTAGAGGAATCGAGTGGGAAAAAGGTTTTGGTGGGGTGAACCACCTGCAACATGTTTCGCGAGGGGACTCCGCGTTGGCCGGCAGCCGCAGCGAGCTGCCGGGACAAGGCGCCCGGCGAGGGGTACGCGTGTCCTGGGAGCAGTTCAAACTGGGAGTAAAGACGATCCACACGGACACCCGCATTTCTGAGCAGGCATAAGCCAAATTCTGACTCTGCGCTGTGAAAATACCTGCTCTTTTCCTTGGTGGATCCTCATCCCTTACCCGAGAGCATCACTGCAAAGGCTGGCAGGAATAAACTAATGCGCAGTGCAGGGGAGAGAAGAAAGGCTGAAGAAGTCGGTGAAGTCTTGGGCTTTTGGTTGTTACATGAGTTCCTCTTAGAGAGAGATTTCACAGGCAATGAAAGAGGAAGACTGAATGAGTGATCTGAAAATAGGGACAGCGCTATTGGAAACACTCTTTCCGCCTCCAGGGTAGTTTTTTAAATGCCCTAAAAACCCCACTAAGGCTTTTATTTAAAAACAAATAAAACTGGTCTATAAGCAGGTGAATGTATCACTTTTCCTCTTAACAAACATGTTGATTTGTCTCTTAACCATCCTGGGATCACATAGCTATTTATTCAGTACACCTTGTCACCCATGTGTCCCCGTCCAGTGCTTCTCCCCGAGGAAGAAGCACTTGTTTTGCTGATGGGCGAAGTTTTTCCAGATATTATCCTTGCTCCGTCACTAGTGCCATAGCAAGTAACAATTTTCCTCCCTCCATTCTGATTTTCACGCTCTCAGCCCCAGGTAACCATTTAGGATCCATTCCGAGGACACGGGGACAGTATTTCCAGCGCAGGGATGTGCCTGGCCAGGCGAGGCCGGTGGTTGGTACTTGGGCTGTAAGGATGAATAACTGACTGTAAAATCCCAAGAGTTGTTGGCAGATGCTCAGCTGGTGTAAGTTATCATACCTCCATCCACTTCAAAGATTATTGACTTCAATGAAGCTAAGACAATTTACAGCAATCGCAGATCTGCCTCTAATTATGCTGGCTCTGATGCTGTAATATCCTGAGCTTCCTCGAATCCGACTGACTTCCGACCGACAGCATCAAACAGCCCCGGGGAGGGACGGATCCCTGCAGCTGGGCAGCCCCGCTGCAGGGCAGGCAGTGCCGAGGAGGAAGGGCAGGGTGAGGGGCAGGCTGGGGAAGGGCATTTGGCAAAACCCAGCCCCGCTGCAAAACCTCTCCTCGGCAGCCTGGTGCCGGTTTCCTCCCACCACGGACCCGGCCCGCACCATCACCCACTTCAGTTCGTTCCCAAGTGCTTCAGCGTTCCCCTGTGATGTTTCAAAAGCAATATTAATTTTTTTTATTATTTTTTTTTTAAAGCATAACTCTTTTAATCCAAACCACATTTTCACAAACAAGCCACTACATGTTTGCCGTTTTGTTTTTTTTTCTTTAAATAAATCCTGCATGCCAGATCCTCTTCGGATGTAACTCATTGTAGCTCTCGTGCGGTTAAAACGAACTGGCCCCGTTCACACCAGCCTTTTGTGTTTCACCCTCCACAAAAAATCCTGCCCCCTCCCCCAGGAAGAAGCACGCGTTTTGCTGATGGGCAAAGTTTTTCCAAATATTATCATCACTGTGACAGCAGATAAACGGTTCGAAGAGGCAGGCCGGGTGCGTTTCGCACGTTCAGCTGCTCAGCCTCGTGCTGGGGGACAGGGCAGGGCCGGGGGCGTGGGGGTCCCCCCTGGGTACCGGCCTGCCCTCGGGGCCGGGGAGCTGCCAGCCCTCCCGGGAGGTCACAGAGGGCTGCGGGCACTCGACAGGGTCGCTCTAGAGGTTTAGGGGATCTCGCTTATCCTTATCATCATGCTCCAAATCTGATAGTCTTATTTCTCAGCTAAAATAAGTTCAACTGACAGCAGATAAGACGGGCTCAGCAGTCTTACATTTTTGTTTCCGTTAATCTCTGATTAATTTTAATGATCTTTCAGTCCCTTTTATTCCACATTATTCAGGAATTTCACATAATCTTTGCATCCAAGTGTGGCTCCACTGCCTTTAATCCGTGCCGATATTTTTGTCTTCCCTTGGCGCGCCTCCACGTTCCACCAAAGCTTTTGTTTTCGCCTGCGCATTTCACGGGGTTCTCGCCTTTTATTTTATTATTGGCGCCACAACGTTAACAGACAGTAGGAATTGATGATGGTCTAAGAAACCAAAGGCTAAACCCAGCTCACCTTTCCACCCCCGAAGTGCTGGCTGGCTGTGGGCATGCTCCGGGGAGGGCACGCTCCGGGGAGGGCACGCTCCGGGGAGGGCACGCTCCGGGGAGGGCACGCTCCGGGGAGGGGGACCTTCCACAGCCTCGTACTAACCCATTCTCAGTTGCAGCAAGGCCTGGTGTTATTTGCTAATTAGAGACATTTAGTGCAGCCGAGATGAAGGGCACCGCTAGACGGGTTTGCCATGGCCGCAAGTCCCTGCGCCGCCGACCCGTCCTTTTCCCGGCGGGGCCCTTGTTTTTCCCTATATAGGCTGAGCAATCCACGCTGGAAACTGTTTTCTATCCTGCTGCCCAATGTTAATGCGCCCCAAACGTATTGAACATCTCTTGAATTCTGCCTCCGCGCGGCCAAGCCCCAGGGCAAGCCCACGGGGAGCGCAGCCTGGCCCCGCGGGACCTGCCTCCTTGGCACTTCTCCCTCTGACAGCTCTAATTTCTAGGGAAAAAGGTCCAGCTAAACCTCTCGGGCTTTGAAAGGCTCCTCCAACTCGCTCTCAACCTCCCCATCATCAGCGGGCTGCCGGAGCTCGCGGCCAGCCGAGCCGTGGCGCGCTCCAGCCCAGCAGCTCGGGGGCGGGCTGGGTGCCGCCGGTAACGCGGGTCGACACAGCCGGACGGCTCCGGGTGCAGCCGCCGGACGGAAGGAATGGTGCCAACGCGGAGCGCGGAACACCTCCACGATTACTGCCAAGCACAAACGTTGCTTTCCAACCTGACCGTTGGGTCAAGCGTGACCGCTCAGGTCACCTCCATGGTGCAACCATCACCCAGGAGCTACACCCAGCGTCGGGACAGGGACGCCCGCCGGCCTCGCACCCTGAATCGGGGCACTGCTGCTGCGTGCCAGCACCGAGGCACCCTAAAGGACACAGCATCACCCCCAAAGGTACCCCGGGGGGTCTCGCGCCTGGCTTTAGGGTTCCTGTAGCCTACAAGGAGGTGGCGTTGGTTCCAAGCGACGCCAACCCAACGCCGAGTCCCTTAGAAAGCCCTGTTAACACAGGGAGCAGCGCCAGTCCTCGGACACACCGGCAGCCCGGCGGGAAAACCCCGCAAGACACAGCCAAAGCCTCCGGCTATTGGAACGCCAGTACCTTGGAGGGGTTTAACTCCTCCTCTCTCACCTCCACAGACGCGCGCTGCCACGATCTCCGGTGAAGCCTCGCGATCCCCCGCGCCGCTGCGGCTCCCCGGCCAGAGAGCCAGCCCAGGCACCTGCGGGTGGGGCGGGGGATGCCCGAAGAATTACACTACGACTTTATGTTGCGTAAAGCGGCCCCAGCGCTCCGAAAATGCTAAATATCTTCCTCCACACCTGTATGGGCAAACCCAAGGATTTGTCTTCGCTAGTCACCAGTATTTTCTATTGCCTTGCTGGGTGCCCAGCTGCACATACACACACATTACCACACACCAGAGTCCCCAGGATTTTAATTCTGCCTTCCAGGGCTTATATATTTGCCCTCGCAAATCATTAAATCCCAGCAGCTTGCTGGGGATGCAGGGTCACAGGTGATGCCAGCCCATGCACCGGGCTCAAATGCGACCAAGACAACAATGACAGCGCAGAGGACGATGACACGCGGCGCTATGGAAATGCTTCACCCCCAAATTGGGGTCTGTCTGCTTCTGGTGTAAAGGCTTTATCACCAAAGCTGCCGAGTCGGAGCCTCTGCCGTTGCTGACGGCATGCGACCTGGCGCCGGACAAAGAGCTGCATGAAATCTCCCCTTCTCGGCTGCAGCAGGCGACACCGAGATGCTACGCAGCCCCGGACCGACAGCTTGCAGGCTGCAATGTCATAGATGTTTGGGGTTTCCCCCCCCCCTTTTTTACAAACATGATTTTTTTTTCTCCTTTGGATTAGAGCACCACTAAGCCCCCCAGCCCGGCGTGCCCTACATTGCCCGCACCGGTCCTCGCGCGCCAGTTCCCAAATCCGGCAAGCGGGATAACGCTGCTGCTCCCGCGCCATCCTCCCCGGCCGCGCAGGGAGGGCGGGGAGCTTCCCGGCACCTCGGCGGTGACTCACTCCTCTTTCAAAGTTAAAAAAGCAGCAACAACAAAGTAGTTCTGGCCTATTTCAGACGGTTTAATCCTCTTTAGACTTCTTTGAATCTCAGGCTTACAGTTATTTAGCGCATTTCAGTAAGTATCTGAGCGCTCACCAGCACATCTGCACGGAAGTTTGCTTCGCGCTGCAGCCCCCGCCGCGCCGCCTGAGCACGGGGACGCTTTGCCGGGCTTCTCTTAGAGGTAGATCGGAACTTAACTTGCAGCGCTACTCTCCCAAGGCTCTTTTTTTCCTGATAGAGGCGCTGAATATTTGACAACAGAAAGTCGTTTCTATCAATATTTTACTCTTACTAAAAAAAAATCCTACTAAAATAAAATTCTGGCTATTTCCGGAATAGACGGCTGAGTCTGCGGGCGTTCCTGTCCCGCGCCTTCCCAGCTCGGGCCCTGGGCTGCCTGCGGGGCCACGGCGGGACCTGGGTAAGGCCTTCACCCCGCTGCCCGTGCCGGGAGCACACCGCCCGGCTGCGCCGGGGAACGGCTTTAGAGGAAGGCTGCGGGATTTCTCTTATAAATAAGAATATTGGCTTAGCGGAGCAAAGCAGATAAGCGAGCCCTAGCGAAGGATCCGCCTGCGGTATTTAGCACTTCTGGAGGGATGCCAGGGCACCAAGTACCAAACCCCAAGGTGGCGGGATGAGCTCAACCCCGGGGCTCTGCCTCTGCCCAGCTTCGCCTTCAGCACCGCGGGCCCTCACGGAGACGCGGCCCCCAGAACCCTCTTTGCTGACGGAGCGGCGCGGTGTCAATGCCGCCGAGGTTTCGAGCCGTCCCGCAGCATCGCGCGAAGGCTCCCCGGCCTTACAGCCCCGCTGCTCTGTACCACGGACATCCGACTACAATCTGATTAACACTAGATTACAACAGAGTGGGTTTTTAAGAGCTTAAAAGCAGCTCATGCTACAGAGGTCTATCTGATCGTATAAGCAGCAGTATTTGAGAAAAATCAGTGCCTAGAAGCAAACAGAAAATTTTCAGCATTTCTTGCCAAAAGGGCTATTTACTGAGAGAGAAACTTTTCAGCCCATTTCATCTAGTGTCGGTTTGTAACTGCAGAGACTCCCGCAGGTGGGGAAGGACTCGACACGTCACCCTCCGGGGGAGATGCCTGGGTAATGCTGGGTTATCTGGGGCTATTTTGGGGTAATGTTTCCATTCTTCACCAGAAAAGCTTCCAGGTTTCCCCCGCATCTGGAACGGGAAAACATTGGCAGCTTTGCCAGCACTACAGATTGTAGCATTGGATGGGAAATCAATTTTCCCGGGAAGGATGTGGTCCCAGCTGGCAGGCATACCCCAGAAACCCCATTTACACAGGGAAGGGCCTGCTTGTTCTTCTCAGAGGTGCCTCAAACAGGCTTTGAGCCTGACAACTCCCAGTAACACCAGTATCAGCAGAAAGGAGGGGGAAAAACTCCTTAAGTTATTCCAAGAGCGTGCAGACGGGTAGCTGGGTAAAAATTAAGCAATTAAAAGAAAACACAGCGACTGCAGATCAAGGACACATCAGTGACCATCCTACCTGAGGCTGGGAGGTCGCTGCCAGCACCTTATCACTTCGTCACCGAGCTCCCGCATGGCCCCAGCTGGTCCCAGGGCCACCGCGCTGCTGGGCAAACACCCGCAAGTCCCACAGCAAAACCCTCCTCCGTCGGGCAGCCTCCCACTGCCCCAGCAGCCTTCCACCCTGCTTTTGCTCTTAATAGACCACAGGTCTCACCCATCTTCCCAAAACACACCTGACCTTGTCTCTAACTGGTTGGTGGGTTGATTGATTGATTGATTGATTGATTGATTTTATTAACACACCCAGGAACCACCTCTCCCAGGAACAGCCCCTCCCATCAGCCAGGCAGCTTTTATCTCCCACCTCTTCCAACACTGCTGCTTTTGGCCTGGTCATTTTCCTCATCCCCATACCTATCCCAATCCCCATACCTTATCCCATCCCCATACCTTATCCCATCCCCATACCTTATCCCATCCCCATGCTGAGGCCGGGTCGGGGCTGGGTGCCTGCCCCGGGCAGAGCCTTTCTCCCGCAGCACTCCCCTCCTGCAGCTTTGGGTACCGCTGCTTCTTTTTCTTAGCAGAGACGCTGTGTCTGTGTGTGTGCTTCCCAGTATTGCAACTGGATTCCAGACACAGTTTTCCAGAACAAGCGTCCCGGGGACCCCAGGTGAGAGCCAGCGCCGGGCCCCGCCAGCGCCGCGGGCCACGACAGCGGCCTGCGCCCTGCGGCGTTCCGGTGCCTGCTGAGCAGAGCCTGCCCGAGCTAACCGTCGCCACGTGGCGGGTTGGGGCACGGGGCCCTCCCCCGGGTGGCTGCCGGGCGGCCGCGGGCCCAGGCTGGCAGCGGGCCGCCCCGTCCTGCGCCCGGCCGGGGCAGCGCGCCGGGGCTCTGCCTTTCCTCTGCCATGTGCAGAACGCCGGCGTCGAGCCGTGGGCCAGCCCGCTTGTCCTGGCGGCGTGGCCCGCTCCCCCGGACGCGGGGGGACCCCCGCTGCTGCCCCCGGACAGGCCTTGGTCCTCCCCTCGCCGGCGAGCGCGTGAGCACCGCCGGCAAACGCGGAGGGCTGCTTTCCCGCGCCCCGGCGCAGCAGCAGCTGACGGTGGGGGCGAGAGCCGGGGTTTCGGGGCGCGCCCTGGAGTGGGTGGGTCTTAAACACCGTCTGCTTCGTTCCGGGCTCGGTGGGCTTGTCTCGGCAGGCGGCTCGTACCGAGTGCGGGTGTTTCAATAAAGAGGGGGAACCGCTCACAGCAGGGCCGGTGGCGGTTTGCATCCAAATGGAGAAGGACAATACAGCGTGAAAGGCTTTGGCCCGGAGGGACCCTTGCTGTGTGCCCACCGAAACGGGTTTTGGATCTTAAAACCACGGGTACCAAAGCCGAAAGTAAACAAGCCCAGGGGAGCTGCACTTTAGCCTCAGCACTGCTTTGAAAAGCAAAACAGAACAAGAAACCCCAAACCTGCATGTCTAGAGAAGATCACTGCGGAGGATTTACAGAAGAGGTGCAGGGAGGGAGCCCGCGGGGTCTTCTCTGGCTCAGACATGGGGCGAAGCTCCCTGTTAGCCCGCCGTGACCCCCGTGCCGCATAACGCAGCCGGGCTCCGTGTTCTGAGCTCCAGCCGAGAGGACGGGGCGGTTTCATTCCCAGTGCTCGCACTTCGAAGATTTACAAGCTCAAGACACTTGAGATGTATTTACTGGCTACCGACATAATTGCAGCGTAATTGCACATGATATCACGCCAAATTCCCTAGAGCTGTCAGCCACGGGACAGGGTGGGATGACTCCTCATCCAAGCTCTATCTATAGAGACACCAGAAGAATGAGACCCATTCTTCCACCCTTCAGCTCTTCCATTCTTTTTCAGAAGAACTTGGAGCCCCGTTGCTTTATTAGTAAACAAAAAAATCCCCCAAGCTCCTCATAAATGAATTACCAAGTGAATGTCCTGCTGAAAGCCCTCCGAGGCAGCGTGGCCGAGTCCTGCCAGTGCCCGTTTCCATCGCGGCCCCGGGATGGCAGAGCTGCACCCCACGCCCCGTCCCACCCGCGCACCTTTCCCAGCCCCCGCAGCCCCTCGGGGCACCCCCTTGGCAAAGGGCTTTGGTTTCGCGCGCGAGCTGGAGAGGGGCTCCGCCGCCGGAGGGGACGGCACCGGCGATGACGTGGGAGCACAGCGGCTTCCCAGACACGCTGGGTAGGCTCCGGCGGCGTCTTCAGAGCAGGCAAGGCAGGCAGAAGCAGGCAGGGGCTCCTGCTCGCTCCAGGCTGGCGGTGCAGGGAAGCGGCGGTCCGGTGGCTGTGATGAGCAGTGGGGATGTGGGCTGGGGGGCTGCAGGGGTTCCTCCAAAATGACCCGAGAGTTGGCAGGGCATGTGGAGACCTCCCCGGCCGGGCCGTGCCCGGCAGCAGCGCGCAGCCTCGAGGGGCTCGAGGGACCCCCCGCTTCTCCACAAGGGCTTAACTGGAGATTATTTTCCCTCTGAGAAGTCCGAGCACTGTCCCCCAGGAAATACCAGGGAGCCAGCGTCCACGGTTATTGGAAACGACCCACTAGCCTGGTCAGGAAGGAAAAACTCAGTTAAAGACATCATTTCCTTTCTAGCACTCGAAGAGACCAAACTGCATCGTTCAGCAGCAATAACGAATCCTGGCGGAGGGTTCATTGGCAAAACTACAGGTGTTACCGTCCAAAAGCTTTGCAGGTACCCGGTGCGTGTCCGGTATAGCCCATTAAATCGAGCCCTGACATTTTGCGACCTACGGCCACACCGACGGGCCTCGCAGGCTCCTGCGGGCGAGCGGCCGGAACGGCACCGAGAAGATCCCCAGGGCACCGCACGGGGCAATTCATTCCTCAGTGCAAACGTGCGGTGGCTTTCGTGTCCGTCCCGGGCGTCGTACAAGTGTTGTGTGAACCAGCCCCCCTTGTTTCTCCGAAACCAGCCCAGGGCCGCTCCAGCGAGATCCCCTCTCGGCTCGCGTGTCCTCGCCGCCGCAATTTGCGCACCTTTCTGCCGGTAGGATGCGACGCACGGGGTTTGTACAGGCCTGAACTCGGTGGTTTCCATCTGGCTTGAGAAGGTCCAACAGCGCCAGCTGGAAGCGAATTATTTAAAAAAAAAAGAAGTGGAGATACCATGAAGCTGCGGCTGCGGTTGGCAACGCCCGGCGCTCAGCCACGGGGCATCGCGCGTCTTCGCTCCAGCTCCAGCCGTACGGCGTAGCAGAGGAAGATCTGCAGAAGGAAGAGCTGACCCGCGGCGAGCGCCGACCGCGCGCGGCAAGCGAGGGCACGGCGGACGCTTCGCCGTTTAACTTCTGCAGATGCGCAGCCTCGGATTTTACAGACCCCGCCGGTTTTTCCGCGGTCCGCGCGCCGGCACTCCCACTGTATGGCATCCCCGGCTTGCTCCAGCAGGCGCTTCGCCTTCTTCCAGGGGCTCAAGCTGTTTCAGGGTGAAATGCAGGCGTGTTCCTTACGCAGCAGAGCGAAATCTATGAGGAGAACGATCTCGCCTTTTCAGAGCGCTTCCTCCAGGGGACTGCAAAGCGCTTTGCCAACGCTCCCGGCCGGCGAAGAAGCCACTGCGGGGGGAAGCCCGAAGCGCCCGGCACCGCCGCCAGCCGCCCCGGCCCCCGGCGCGGTGCCGAGCCCCGGCACACACGGGAACGACGGGGCTTTACCAGAAACACACACACGCACTAAAAAACCAACCCCCAAGGAAAAGCAGCCGCTCCCCGAAGACCCCCTGGGCAGAGCGCCGGGGCCGCGGGCGGCGGCGCGGCGGCCGGACGGCCCCGGCGGCGATGGGCACTGCGGCACGAAATGAAACCCAAGTGTCAGCAACGGTTTATAAAAATGGCACATTTATTGCTACAGAACGGTCATGTACATGACGGCATTGAGTAACTACAGATGAGAAACAGGTAATGGCCTACACCAAGCTGTCTTTGTTTGCTTGTCATCTTCTTGAAGGAACCCCAGCACACAACCTGTTTGGACACTTCTACAAATCAGAAATACACCAAAAACATGAAAAAATCGAGGCACTCAGCCACACATTGAAAACAAGGTGTAACTGTTCTTTTTTTTTTTTTTTAAATCTTTTTCCCTTTTTTTCATTTTTTCCCCCTTTTTTTTTGTTTTTACTGCTGCAGCTATGTGTATAGTCGCAAAAATTTCCCCGTTGCGACCTACAACTAAAAAAAAAAAAGCTACCATACAGTTTCATCTCAATAACACATGGTAAAATAACATCTTTTAAATAGTAAAATAAAGTAACAAACTTTTACTCAGAATGATTCCAAAAATCTACAAAGAAGAAATATTCAGAATCTGACAATTTTTTTTTTCCCGTAATATTCGTGGTATAAAAGGATTGCTCCTGTGAAAAATAAGCCAAATATATTTTTTATTTTTAAATTTAGGTTTTTTTTTCCTACTAGGGTGTACTACAGTCTATTTTATAGCAAAAAGAGCACTAGACAAACGAAGCTTTATAACAAAAAGCCAGGCACTGATACATGGTAAATCTCTGCTTTTTTTTTTTTTTCCTTATCTTCACTTAATTGCATCACAAGTAACAAGAATGAAAAAGGCCACAGTTCATATATTTTCACCATTACATAAGTCTATAATACTTGAAATGAGTATGGTCAAACCAGCACTGCACAAATATGAATCAACTTCAAGTCCCATGAGAAAGAACATGTTTTTTTAAAAAACAAACAAACAAACAAACCAAAAACGAAACGAAAAGGTAGGGCCCCCCCGGGCCCTGGTGCCCCGCTCTGTTGGAATTCATCGTATTCCACCTCTAGGTTTTTTTTTTTCCTAGTCAATCAGTGGACTAATTTTTTCTTTTTCTTTTTTTTTATTTTTTTCCCCCTCATTTTTTATTTGTGCTTGTTTCCGCTGAAATCTCTTTATTCCTAGCAATATCCCGTATTGTTCGCTTTTGGACACGGATCGTATTCTGCCTATTGGATAACACAGGTGAACCCCTCCTCTCCCTGACCACCCGTCTTCATCTCCTTCCCCCCGCCCCGCCCCCTGAAAAAAACCTAAAAAAACCCAAAAAACCTCGGAAGACTGAATCAGTACAAGTTGCATCACTGGTAGGACTGACAGTTGTATAAACATTAGTGTTCCTTGCAGCTACACAGAAGACAAATGGTAAAAAAGTTCTAGATGAACAGGTTCCCTATTCAGCATATTCATAAATTACTTGAATGTGGAGGTGGATCGGTTCAGAAAAAGCTGCTAATTCAGTATTTCTTTCTTTCTTTCAGAGTTTCTTAGCCCGGTTTTATTACCACAGGGTACAGCCTCCTAAAACCTTCATCGCTGTAACTACGTATCATCAGCTCGGAGAAAGGCAGCTCGAGATGCGCACACCTTACCTGGGCTGGGAGGTAACGGGAAAAATAAGGGTTTACACACTCGTGGGGTGGGGGTTTTTTAAAAATCCTGCCTCATCTGGAGCGGAGGCCGGCCAGGATCCTCTGTTCTTAAATCCAGGGCGGATGAGGGCGCATCCTGCGTCAGGTAGGGCCCGGGAGCCCCGGAGCGTCCGCGGCGTGCCGCCGGCATCCATCGCCGCGGCGGCCGCCGGGCACCGCCCCGAGCCGCTCCTCCAGTTCAGCGAGAGCCGAGTGCGAGCGGAACAAGAAAAGCTTTTTCTTTCTTTTTAAGTTCCAGAAACTAAACTCGTCATTTATTTTCTGTCCACAGATTGTTTTAAATAAACATGAAGTTGGTCTCATAATTTTTTTTTTTTTTTTTTTTTTTACATCGTTTTTCAGAAGCACAGTCCTCGGCACCTTGGCGATGCTCTCCTCGCCGGCCCCTACCCCGATCGAGCGGCGCGCTCGGACAGACCCAAACCGAGCGTGGCCCCACCGGCTCCGAGGTCTCCTGGAAAAAAAATATATGGCTTGTTCATCGGCATCGTGCTCTTCACGCCATCCGGAGGGACAACCCGCGTGGCACGGCGCAGCAGAGCCCTCCGGCCCGCCGAGGGCACCGCCGGCCCCGGTGAGCGCCCGGCGGGGCTCGAGCTGTGCTAGACCCCCTCTCAGATAAACCAGGCCTGCTCCAAGTCCAGCGTTTCTCCTGCAACGAGCCTTTGGGACTCAGCACCACGCCTCAGCGTGGCCTCCTCTAGCGTCTGCTCTAGCGGTTGAATCCACCTCCACATTTGAGAAACTTATCGACAAATCAAAACATCGAAAGTTTTATCGCTACTGAACATATTTACAGTTTTCAGCACGCACACAGCTAATCCAAATGGGTATGGGGACGTCGAAGGTGAGCACGTGGCAACTACCGTATTTGTTCTTTACGTTTTCAGAAACAAACATAAAATTCAGATTCTTGTATCTCACTATTTCATTTAAATGAGACTTTTTTTCAACCACACAGATTTTTATAAACAAAAAAACTGATACAATGTATTAAAACACATAATAACAAGAGTCTACATGTAAAAATATAACTTTTACATACACGATTTCAAAATAATGATACGTTTGCCATTTGTTGCATAAAATTTACAAATGTATTTTTCATTACTATATAACTGGCAAAACAGGAGAACAGATGGAACATTTAGACCGTTTGATGGATTTATGGCATTTATTCAGTGTTGATAGGTGGAAAATCTACTCGAACAGGGAGATTTTATTTAAAATACATGCCAGGTCGGTGTGGCTGTAAAAATAGAAACTGGAATTAGAGACAAAAGGATGCTGACAAATACTTAACTAGGAGCACTATCTGTTAATCGTACTGTACACCAAAGTCAATCGTTATTAAGATTCACTATGGAAGTTGGTTCAATTGTGCCCAGACTTCAAAGCTAGTTATCTGATGAGCTGCTGTGCCATAGTTTGAGCTATGTTACTATTAAATATGTTAAGTAAAAACTTCATTCGTACTGGCCAGAGAAATACTGTACTACCACCCCTCCTCGAGAAAGTGCAACTTAATGCTTTAGGACTCATAAGGCTTGGTATAATGCTGCGTGATGACCGGAATTGGCATTTCACAAAGAAAGGAGGAGGCAGCAAGTGGTCTACACTTAAATAATCCACTTAAAAACGAGAGAAGAACAACAGAAAAAGAAGTCGATCAAATCTGTCACGCTACTTGCAACTCCCCCCCCTCCCCGTGATGCTCCCCCCCATCTGACCACGTATTCAGCAACGCCTCACTGCACACTGTTTAGGCTACACACATAGGTAACGCTTTAATCGCTTCGTTAATCACAGCCACTTTGATTATGTTATGTTTCCGATGATATAAACGTTGGAAGGCACAGCGGTAACATTGTAGCATTCTAACCTTGTACCTCTGAAAATCCCAGACCGGGGCGAGCGGAGCGGCGGGCGCCCGGGCTCGCTCCCGCGCCCGGGGTGCCGGCGCGCCGCCGGACCCCGAGTCCCGTCTGCCCCGAAGACCGAAGAAACAACTCTCTACTTTAGTTATGAATGAGAAGCAACGTCAGGGTCAGCATTTCGTCCTGCACTACCCCTCCAGAGACAGAGTTGGCACTACAGGTTACAATAACAAAAACAGGGGAGAGGGACAGAAATAAGACAAAAAAATCCTTATTTACAGTAAAATCTTCTTTTTAAAAAAGTTAATCAGTACTATTTTTTTACAGGAGCAAAAAAGTCTGAAACAAATGAACAAAAGCTTACCATATTCACTAAATTTTTAATATATATTTATATATATATTTATATATATATATTTGTCATAGGTCTATAAGATCCATCTGTTCCTCCTACCCTAAGGAATGGCTAATGTCATCGCTTCCGTTTTCATTAGGACGTTTGCTGGTTTTGTAAATATCTGGGCAGCAAAGCTTCCCTTTTAATATCCAGTAAGTATAAACACTAGCTGTCTAGCACACCAACAAAAACGCTCATTTTTTTTTTTCTTCAGAAGTACACTTTTTCATTATTGCAAGTTTACAATTTTAAATTAAATATTTTTTTCAGACTTACAAATTAATTATATTTTTTTTTTTTTTTCCAAAAGAAGTTTAGGCACAAATGCATTGTCCCACAGTGTGGAGAAGATTGCCATTCAGTCTCTAGGCTGTGCACTTACAGCTCGTAACATACTGCGTTAGACATTCTGCATGATATGTTAAAGAGAGTCGTCCCTCAAGTTGCACTTTTTGTTTGTTTTTTCTCGGTTTTAATAATCGGGAATGCTGAAATCTCTTGCGTCTGTGATTCTTAACTACTCAGACTTGTCTTATATTACAAAAAAGGGGTTAAGGAAAAGTGTTTATGTGGGTTTAAGATAATACAGCTGTTAAGGAAGTGGTCTCTTGCTTAAATGAAGAAATGTGGCAACTTGGACCTGTGGAAGAAGTAAAAAATCTCATCAGTCCAGGAGAGCTGAGCGAGCGTCCCCACACCCTCCTCCAGCAACCCACCTGCACGCCGCCTTGGAAATCAAGCGCGCTCGCAGGGCGACCCGAAAATCAGTTTCTACGGGGCGGGCTGGCACGTCCAGCCCCGCGCAGCGCCCGGGGGACGGTCTGCCCGGGGGTGGGGGGCTGGACCGGGGAGCCCCTCCGGCCGCGGGGCAGAAGGCTCCCAGGGCACGGTGAAAACAAACTTGCCTTTTTTACATCTGTCCCATGTGATTGGAGGCATCTCCCATCCCAGGGTGGGGTCCCGCCAGGGAAAGCGGAGGAGGATCTGAAGAGACTTTCTCTTCTTCCCTTCTTTTCAGACACGCTGCTTTAGGATTCAGATTTCTTTCTGTTGAATTGAAGCAAAAGGCGATTTCAAATACTCACATTTTGATACCAGATCGGACCGTTCATTGCATGGGCATGTAAAATAATTCATCGTCAGCTATTCGTTCCGGTCCCGCTACGGGAATGTAGCGGGCCGACGCGGAGGACGCAGCTGGGTCAGGCGACGCGCTGAAGGCAGTACGACCCCGGACGCAAGCTCTGCGAACGCCTCCGCGCGCCTGAGCGCTTTGCTAACGAGCGGCCGAGCTTAATATTGAACTCGGATCTCGCTAAAGAATGTAGAATGTGCCGAGGCTGCCGAGGGCCTGTGCCAGCATCCCCGGCGCCACGGGGGAACGCAAGCCCCCCAGGTGCTCGGAGACGCCCGGCTGGCTCTGGGTGCCAAGGGCTAGGTCTTGCCCCTCTCCCTGGCACCAGGTGCCCCATGCCAAGCTTTCCCCATCCAGAACGGTGTGTTTGGCGTGGCCGAAGCCCAGGAGGGAGGTGAGGAGGTAGAAGAGGTGGCACGCTGACCTCTGACTTGCTGTTCTAAGCTGAGGATGACGGCCACAGCCTGGTGTAAGATCAGGAGCTTGGTCTGGGGCTTGTCGCTCTTCAGATGGAGCTGCACCATCCGGCCCAACTCCTTGAAAGCCTCGTTGATGTCGCGGACGCGCAGGCGCTCCCGAGCGTTGTTGGCCATTCTCCTTTCCTTTTCCCTCTCGGCCTTCTGCTCCGGTGTCAGGTCTTCGTCATCGTTATTGCTGGGAGACAAAAGGAGTACATCATTTTCTAATGGTGTGGGAAATAGGTAGTACAAAGATTTTCAACAGGCTTCATCCAAAACCAGGATACAATTCATGAGCAGACACCCTCTGAGCCATTCTTATTTGCTGCTCTTCTTCCACCAAACCTGCACAAAATTCAGTCTCCTTAAATTTTACACTGAGTAAAGCCTCGGTTTGAAAGGAAGCTTTACATCCTGCGAGGCAGGACTTCCGATATTTTAAAGCAGCAGACATATGTTTTTTTTCAATAACATTTTATCACAGCCAATACTGCAACGTCTGAAGTCGTGGCAAATCTCCACTTATCGTCACCCTTTAACCCCGAAGGACGCGGCGGTGGCTATGTGCGCTGCTCCCGCTCTGCTGCCCGCGCCTTCGCCTCGGGAACGAGGAGCTTGTCCCCAGCCAGCGAGGGGACCTCTCCCTCTCTCCCTTGCACCCAAGTCGCACGGGCTCCGGCCTCCCAGCAGTAGCTTCCAAGCCAGGATGACAGCCGCGCATTTACACGCCCTCCTTTCAGCAGACTGTCACTCCGGTTTTGGAAGAAACTTTCTCCACCACCGAGGGTGAGGATCCGCCACCCTCCCGAGCAGCGGCAAGCCACGGGCAGCGGGTGTGGGCGGCACCCCAGTCCCTGCACGGAGCACGGGGCACCGAAACGCCCATGGGCAAAGAGCCACGGAAGTAATTTATGGCTGAAGAGCCCTACGGTGAACTTCTGCATCCTTTCTGCGACAAAACTGCTTTCTACCCAGATAAAATGATGATTTTAAATTGAAAACACATCCACTGGTGAGTCACTGGCACTATATAATTTGAACTGGTTATGCAAATGCAGTAATAAATTTTCAGCAGCCCTAACAACATGGATTTAGACATATAACTAAATATCAGGAGTAACCTTTTAAAGCTGCAAGCAAGTTAAAAGCAAAAACGTTAGCCTGCAATAGCTTCAAAGCACATATAAATATGCATAAGCGACAGCATATTTGTTGAATTAACAAGCACTATGATCACCTCACGTCAGCATAAAGGTGCTTTCTTCTTACCATATCGTAAACGCACATGAAAACCTCACTTGTACATACGGTTACTTCAACACATTTATTCAGAGAAAATCTCGAGTGTCAAATATTTTCTCCACTCATAAGAGACGTAAATGTAATTAATGTTTTAAACATCGGCGAGCGCTGGCCTGGGAAGTCCAAGCCTCGGCGCTCTCTCGGAGGCAGCACGTCTGCCCAGACGCTTCCTACCTCGGCTCGGTTTTTACACAGAGAACCAGGCGTGGAAGGAGAAAAGGCAGAAGGACGCTGCCATCCATCTTTAAGAAAATCCCCTGAACAGAGCAGGCTTGTGCCTGGATTTCGGCTTCACTGGGATTTCTGCTACGATGACGAGTACCGGCAGTCCCGAGCTGTACCTCGGGCCCTGTGGTGACATGCAGGCGAGGCAGGTGAAGCTCAAGGGACAGAAGTGAAGCCTGTCCCTTGCTCAGGCTCACGTCTGCAGCACCCACAGACGCTGCTCGCGTTCACCATGGGCATGAGTTCCCCGATGATACAATGCAGCTATGACTTTGCTAGTATTTCCCCAAAACTTATAAAGAGTATGCCAACCAAGTAAAGACCTCTAAACCCTCCGCTTAAACCTAGGGAGCCCTAGAGATTTACAGAAATTGAGGACTGGGAATGACACATTTATTTCAGAGGTAGAAGAAAAGCATACGGTTTGTTAGTTCAGATGCAGGTGTGATCAGCTCTTAGGCACATCTTTAGAGAGATGAAAATCCATACTGTATTCCAATTTGCAAGCGCAGGCAGAGAGGAATAACAGCCTAATTCATACGCTTTAGCGTAACGCAATTTCTTTACAGATTGTGGAGAACTTGCTCAGTGTCCAAATCAGTGAATTGTTCGAATTTGAGGACGTCCTGGAGTACAGGTACCAGAAAGGTACTCGGTACGGCCAGAACAGCCATGCCGTTCCACTTAGGCTGTGGTTTTACCTGCCAGGAAAAAAACTCATAGTTTCCTCCTGTTCTGTTCACTTCATCGAAATCCAGTAAAGGAATTAAATGAAGCGACACTATTATATACTGTTACCTAGATCTTGACCTAGTAATTGATTTGATATCCTTCTTGTCATCCTCTAGTTTCTTGTCCTCAGAAGACTTTGTGTCCTGGAGGTTTTCATCTCCCTCGTCGTCAGATTTGATTTCGGAGCTACCCGAAGAGACGCTCTGCCCTTGCAGTCCGGTTGGCATGCCTGCGAGAAAACACACGGACAAGCTGTCAAGCCGTGCTTAAGCCAACGCCTGAACGGTCCCGGGTCTGCGCCCTCCATCCCCAGCGAAGGGCGACCCGCGGCGCAGCCCCAGCTCAGCGCCGCAGAGCCGGGCGTGGGCGCGGCAGCTCCTGAGAACGGGGTTTCGAGGTCTAGCTCTGCTCCTCTGCCTTCAGGAACAGCCGAGGGCTCACGCTCTACAGGACATCAGCTACATCAGCGAAAACGGCACCGGAGACCGTCATCGCAGGAACCACGCGCCTCGCTCTGAGCGGGGAGCTGGCACGTGCACCGGCCCTTACCCTGAGCTGCTTCTGCAGGCAAGGATTTAGGGAGAAAGCAAGACTTTGAACTCCTCGAGCAAATTTGATTCCTATGGCTGAAGGAGTTCTGCACGCTCACTACCTGTCAGTAGACGACATTATCTGCTTTTTACAAAATGGACAGAGCTTGTGATCTTGCCCAGACCGGCGTTTCCAGCTGCTCGGTAGCCGTGGAAGGGGGCACAGATGCCTAGCTGCTATTCCTGTTCTTCAATCACTACATAACTTTTCCTTCACCTTAAAAATAAAAAAATCTTTAATATGCTGTTCTGAAAATAATGAAAATACCTCGGCTGCAGCGAATAGGCAGGACCTTGTAAGGCATCATAATAGTTTGGGCTCGCTCTTCCGTGCTTGAACGGGAAGATCAGCTGCCTCTAAGAAGAACGACAAGCCCCCGATGTCCTCTGGGTTCGCTTAGCTCCAGGCAGAGGAGTCTGCCAGGCTTCGGGCACTGCAGCATCTCGTGAGACAAGGAGAGGCTCCCAGTGCTGCCCTGCCCCCGGGCCGAATTGTAAAGGTGGTGGAAAATCTGCGGGGCTAAGCCTCACCTTAAACTCATGCCCTTTTGATGTGCCTGCTGCAGTGTTTTCTACGCTCTTAATTTTGTGCTTAGAACAGTCCTGGTCTCAAGACTTGCCGTCCAGAGGTAAGCTGCTGGCACACTTCTAGTTGCAACAGCTGGAGCACTTCAGAGCGCGGAGCTGAATCAGCGAACAGGCTCTGCCCTGCCGTCTTGCCTGCGCCCTGCGTCCTGCGCCGCGTTACAGTCTCCACCACCCCTCTGACCAGAAGCGCAGACGCCTCATCCCTCCAGCCCGGGTCACAGCCGTCTGGGCCGCGTGTTTGGGAACGCTGCACCCCGGGACGGGCTTCCCAGGCAGGCGGTACTCACCCCTGTACGGGTCCTGGGGCGGGTTCAAATCCGGGGACGTGGCAGACTGGACGGGCAGCTGGGGGACCGGGACCTGGTTTGGCACGAGCGAGTGGCTCCCGCGGAGGCTGACCCCGTCCTCCCGGTGCGCTCCGACCTGCCGGGGAGGAGAGAGGCAGCGGTGAGGCCGTGCGGCACCGGACAGCCGGCCGAGCCCCAAGCGCCGGGGACCCCAGGAGAGGGATGGGGCCGGTGCGCCACGGCGCCGGGATGCGTTTCACTAGAGGGCGCAGACGGCCCGCACAGCCGCGCCGCGCACAGCCGCGCAGGCCGCCCGGGAGGGTGCTGCACCGCACGCCTCGTGACAAACACGGCCGAGCAGCTCAGGCAGGTAAAACGTCAAATCGTCTCCCAGGGTGCCGCAGCCGAGCGCACTGAATCCTACCCATCTGTCTTCTATCATGTCCGCCAACAGATCTGACAATTATCTTAATGCCCATATGCTTAATTGTGGGCTTCTCAATTCCCCCATTGCTATCGGAAGTCCTGCAGGAATTTCAATTTGGCATTCGACTTTCATTTCGGGGGATCAGATTCACAGGCCTGCCATTTTTTCCCCCCGTAATGCCAGCTAAGCCTCTGACAGCGGGAGCTGCGGCAGCGGGTGGCGCGGCCCCCGCTCCCCCCAAACATAATAACGTGTCACCTGCCTTTCCAAAACGAGAAGCCCCGTCCAAATTAGCGCTCGCTGGATTTCATTAACCGCCGAGTCCCAAACCCGAAGGGGCACCATTCCTGCCAACACCATGACTCCAGGTAATACACCAATAAAGGTTTTATTAAACACTCCAGTAATGCCATCATCATCGGAGCTGACAGCGTGGGCGTGATGGAAGCGCATCCATTCCTCCCCTCTACGTGGCTCACAGACATACTCTGCGGAGCAGGGTTGCTCCTCCATTAAGTGAAGGAGACTGCCGAGAAGCGCTCAGCATCTGAAGAGCAGAACTGTCAGGAGTTGCAGGGGACACTGATATAAAAGCACCCGGAGCGGTACCACCGGCGCTGCCTCCCCGGTCCTGCACCGCAGCTCCGGCTGGCTGCGCTCCGAGCCAGAGAGGTACCGACAGACCTCTGCAGGATGGACAGACAGCATGTCCACAAGCAAAACTCAGCACTCCACCTCCTCAGGTGCGTGCAACCCCTAACACTCGAGTGAAAGGGGTGATAAACCCGGCAGAGAACTGTAAATCGCTCTTTATTCTCAAAAAGGACTCGGGCAGATAGAAAGATGGAGGGATGTTTCTAATCAGACTTACAAGATAATATAGGATAATTGCTAACAGCAAGTCGAGACCGCAGCGAGAAAGATAAAAGGGAATCCTGCCAAGGGGAACTTGAGAAAATCTTTTACTACTAGTCAAAATGCAAATAACCGAAAGCAAGTGTAAAATAGCAGAGACAAAAAACTCTCTCCTTGTTGAGACATTCTCATTTTTAAAACATCAGATACTAGGAAAAGACTGGAATCGGCATCATTTGGTTTAAAGAGAGAACCAGTTGTCATGAGGTGCTTGGAGCTCAGCAGTTGCCCCTCCTGAAATCTCAGGGCAGAAAACTGAGTGGTAAAATCCTGATGACATCCTTCCGAGGAGAAAAAGTACTTTCTCCCCACACCTGTGAAGGAAAACGCCTAGTGAAGCAGGCTGTCCTTCTCCATCCCCAGCGATTCCCAGCTCAGCTGGGTATGACCCTGGGCAACCCCACCCAGCTTGGGAGCTGGACCTGACTCCAAAGCTGCCCCCGCCGCGAGCAGGGGTCTCTCCTCGGCCACCTCCACAAGTCCCCTCCAATCTACATTTTTCTGTGATTCTACAAAAGATGAAAACCGTTTAGTTTTGAGGTCGACGAAGACAAAGAAACATATGATACCACTTCTGGTTGGCAACCAACCACCACCCTTCGAGCAGAGCTCCCGAGAGCGGCTGGAAGCTGTAAAGCGCTTTGACAGACACGATGTCTCGCTCTGGGTCCCCCCCTTTTCCTGCCAGCCTCCCTGGGATCCGTCCATGGCCTGTGCAGACAGACTGACCGACCGACCCAGAGACAGCAGGCGTCCCGTCCCCCTCCTGCCCCAGCGCAGGCCACCTCCTCCCCTGGACCACCTCCCTACGGGGCTACACGAGATGCCTCCAGTTGGGTGGTCCAGCTTGAAGGAGGACAACCTGGCTATCTTGATTATTTGGCCTGACTTCTTGAAGGCTACGTCTTGTTTTACCATGTCAAACAGCAGACATGGTAATAACCAAAAGCTAATGATTTGGAGGATTTTTAAAGTGAAGTGTTGAACTCAGATGTAAAAAAAGAGATGCCATGAAGTCACCACTTTACCACTGACATATATAACTAACATGAATTACCTTTTTAAAATTGATTCCAATAAAAAGAGATTTCCTCACATTTCTTCTCCTTCAGGTTCTGAAGAGATCTGGCAGGTAACCACCTATGTTACGTTTCACAACTGAATGGTAACACCTACCAACTCTTTTCTTCTCTTTTACAACCCACCACGTGATCAATCTTGCTTCTTGAGATCTGCAGCTTTTTTTCCTGCCAACTGGCAAACTCTAGGCTTGCTTAATGAGCAAGTCCAACCTATGGCCATCCCTGCATGAAAGACAGACCATTTCTTATCCACTGGGACTGACTCGAAGCCCATTTTCCCCTCTCTCTGCGTGGGAGACGCGCATCCCGAGGTGGGATGGAGCTTGGGCTGCACAGCACCCCTCCCACCCGCAGTCCTCCCCACGCCGCAGCGAGCGAGCTGCTCCGAAACACCGACGCTTTCTAACTCTACGGCCACACAAACCACCACCTTGCAATGGCCTTTCCGTAGCATGTTTTCCTACATACTTTATTTCTCCGGTTTCCATCGCTTGCGAGCGGATTCAGGCAGCCCCCTCACGTCGTTCTCCATACCCGGTGTACTTTCTGACAGACAGAAAGACTTCACCGCCAACTCTACCGGGCTATAAACGCCTTTGTGTGTGTGTGTACGTGCAAAAGATCCAAACTAACCACGCCAAGCAGTCCCCCACGCAGAGGACTACAGGGGCAGTTTTTTCTGGCAGTGCTGCGGTTTTCAGCAGGCCACCGCATCTCCCTGCCCACGGGACGCTCTGTCCCGCATGGGTACCCAAACAACCGCTTTTGCAGCAAACTTCAGGCCTCAGTTGTCCCCTAAAAGAGGCTGGCCACTTACTTTTCTCCTTCAAACATCATCAGCCGCTTTCACCAGGAGCCCAGCACCTTCAGGAGCTCCACCACGCCGCCAAACGCCGCCGAAACCCACCATTTGCCCGGGGACGCGACTCCCTGAAACACAGCCCAGCCTACAGAAGGTGTTGGGGACCGAAAGCAGCGACGCCTGCGAGCTCGGGGCGTGGGCAGCTCCCGGCACCGCCGGGGACACAGAGGATGCTGCGTTTTCTGCTTCCCCCTCCCTCCGCAGCCAGCGGTGCCGCCGGTTTGTCTGTTATACAAACAACAGCTCTGCCCCGAGGTGGAGCGAAGATATGAATCATTCCCCCCAGCCCGGGAGTGTAGATTATAAATACTACTTATCTTTAGAGAATCAAACTCACTTTGAAGTTCTATTAATATTTTATTTATTTCCATCTCTTTAAACAGCCCCTACTGCAGCACTCAGCAGATTGGAGTGGAAAAAAAAAAAACCCCAACAAATAACAAATCCTAAAATGTGCACGGGAGGTGTAAGTGGGCTCTGCTGTTGATGTGCAAATCTCTGCCTTAACCTCCCCTTTGCAATCACCATCTCGGGCACACGCAGGTACCCAAGCATACGTGTGCATACCCGCGTCTGCAGTGCATTCCGCTCGAGCTAATTCAGCCAAAGGGAAAAACCGTGAGAAGCCCCAGTCCTGTGTTTTTTTGGCTACGAAGGTTAAAAAGGCTTCTGCAAGATAAATGAACACAGGTACAGAGAAGGCTGATCCCAGAGGCAGGGAGTCAAGTAAGGATCAAAATCTATCCGTGGACTTTCCAGTGCAGGTCTCTCTGGAGGCACGCACGTACTAGGCTGACAGAGACAGGGTGAAAACCTAGACAGGTATGTCCAAATTCATACTTTTATGGCATTTAAAAAACTTCCAAGAGCTGGAAGAAGGCCAGACCTTGCCTTCTCTTAACTCTGCATTTGCATTTCTATATACAGTAACAGGTAGTCGGTACAAACGTCAGGCTTTTCTGGTTATGCTAGTTTGTACGTATTCCAGATTATTTGCACTATCTGTATATACCTCGGGGATGGGAAACTGTTTTAAAAAAAATACGTGGAAATTAATTCTTGAATACTCAGCATTTCACGATGGAGAGGTATACCTGTAGTTACGCCAGGTAAAGAACATGACGGGAAAAAACCTGCAGTTTCGCCCCCGTCCTACAAAGTGCGTTCTTCTTTCTTTTAAAAAATAAACGCTACTCTGCTGCGTCCAAGGTGCTCGTTTCATCAGTGTCACGACGTACAGCGTGACCTGACAGTTATTCAATCCTTACGGACACCATCCCCACAGACGAGCCCCCAGAGCAGGCTGCTGGCCTGAGCCACCCCGGCACTGCTGCGCTGTGGGAGCCCGGGGCTGGCTCGCTTCGCCCGCTCACACAGAGCCACCACGGCTCTTTCTCTAGAAGGAGTTTCCCCGGCTCTCTGCTGCAGATGTAAAAATCACTCCCGAGAACCGAAACCCCGCTCTGCAAGCGTGCCTTCCCAGCGGCGGCCGCGGCGGAGCGGGGGGCCGGGGAGCGGCACCCGCCCCGCGCCACCGCCTCTGTGCCCGCAGCGCAGGCCCAGCCAAGGGAACGAGGAAAGGCGCCTGCGTGGTGATCAGACCCCCCCGACACGCAAACCTGCGCTGGTGCCTCTGACTTGGACCCTCCCCGTGAAACCCTGGCTGCACCCGACAGCCCCAGCGCCACGTCCGTGTTGGAACGACCTCGGATTCCCTCTCTCTGTGTCATGTCTCAGGACGAGGAAAACTTCATCCTCCGGAGCAAGGAACCCCCCACCTGACCCAGAAGTGAATCCCGAGCAGTGCTGAGAAATGGTCATCCAGGAGTTTCCTTTATTGCTCACAGACGGGCATTTGAAGCGGGGGCACGGTGAGGAGCACCCATCAGCTGTAAGAAACGAGGAAAGGTTTCCTACGAAGTTATGAGCGTTGCACCCCGCTCCTCACGGTTAACCCTTCTCATGCCGAGAGGGGGCTTTCACCCCCCCCATTAGCTGTCCAAATACAACGGAGAACTATCACCTATAGCCTGGACCACAGCTTCGGGCTCCGCTTAGGAAGAGATTAGTCCTACCTCACCGATACTGTGAACAAATGCAACAAGCAACGCGCTTTGTCCTTTTAAAAATGATGACCTTGTGTTATCCAATTAGCTAAATAAGAACACGTGGCAAGAAAGTTGTAAGGTGATGCATGTTAACATGTGTTCAATATTGTCAAAATTTATATGTCTGACAGAAAGCAGATTTGTGCAAAGCCCTTATAAACCTCTAACCGCTATATTAAAAAGGGAACAGCGCAGGCCACTCTGACACAAACGGTCTCTCACTGTATGTGTGTATTATTGGTCCAAATTATTCACTCTTATTTAACTGCGCCGAAGTCTTTCATCTCCATGCTATACAATAATAGTTTCCATATGACCAGTGGCTCAGCTATAAATAAGATCAAAAGGAAAAGAAAGGATTTAATAAAAAAAAAAAAAAAAAAAAAAAAGACGACATTAAGAGTGGCATTAAATCAGGAAAAAAGCAAAGTTCACTTTTTTTTCTACAGAAAGAAAGTAGCGCCGAGTACGGAGCAGCTCGCCAAGTATCTTATGAAAGGGCGGTTTGCGAGCCAGTTGTATGCAAAAGCCATTTAAACGGAGCTGGAAGTGGCAAAGACGGACTTCGCTGCGAAAAGGAAGGGGAAGAAGATGAAGGAAAAAAAAGCGCAAGTGCCACGTCTCCACGCCAGGCCGGGATGCCGGCGCAGCGGCGGCGCGCGTGCCTGGAGGCCACGGGAGCGCGCGGCGTGGCGGGGCTCCGCGGGGAGCCCCCGTCCCCCAGCTGGGCAGGAGGAGGCCTGGCTCGGCGCCACGCGCCGGCCCCGCGGGAAGAGCCGAGCCCGGCTGGCTTTGCCCCGCGCGGCAGAGGCCGCGGCCGAGCGTCGCGCCCGCCTCCAGCTCTCCAAAGCCGTCCCCCCGCGGGCAGCCGCTCAGCGCGAGGGCTCCCGCGCTCCACCGGCCTCGCCTGCCCGCCGCGGGAGACGCTTGAAGCACGTGAAGGGAATCAACGGGTTGCGACCTATTATGGAGAGAAGTGGGTTGCCATGGCCGTCGGAGGGAAGTCACCGGAATAATCCCTGCGATTTCTTTCCAACAGAGATGATTATTCACTTAAGGGTTGGCTAAATCCGCAGATATAAAGGATCCTAAAGTACAGGATTAAGAATATTAACTCTTCTTCGCTCGACAGCCGGGAAGGGAGGGAGGAAACCATGCCGCAAGCAAGTCCGCACGCCTGGACGCTTTAGTTCGGGACCCGGTTGCAGACGACGGGGGGCCCGTCCAGATGACGGGGTGCCCTCGCGGCCGCTCCCGGCAGCGGCCCTGCCTCCGCACCTCGAGACTCCGACACTGCGCCAAGCGGCTCTTCAAACACGCGGCGGCTGCTCCCCGGCGCCACGCGGGAGCGCGCGCCTGCCGGCCACGCGGAGCTCGCAGGGAGCTCGCGACGCAGAAATGAAACCCGGGAAACCAAAATACGACGGGGTTTTAACCACGTGCCTAATTAGCGGGTTGGAAATGAATGGAGCCGTTGTGCGAGGACGACGCTTTCCAGAAAAGGTGTCGTTTAAATATTGGTCCGTGGTTTCTCTCCTGGTCAAAATGAACTTTATAGCTCCAACATAATTTAAAAATATGATAAAGGCTGTAATTGCGTGGCATTAGGAATGTCAACCAATTAGGCAGAAAACGGTGCTATATAAAAACCCTACACTGGTGCCTGTTATGTCAGACTTCATTCCAGTAAGGTCAGTCTGTCCAGTTTTTCTGAATTTATATTACACCTGCTAACTAAAACACACGGTCAAGCAAAACAAACCACAGACGCGGCAGCTACAACCGTGCTAAAAATTAAGAGGAGAAAAAGATAGTAAGACAAAGCAGCAAGAGCCATATTTTGTCTTTTAAATAACGCCAAGTCGCTTGACGCTTTTTGTTTGTGTACGAATGACATAACTGAATTACTTCACGAGCTCCTACCCTAATTCCTAGGGGTGGAAAATTCCGTAAGTTAATTTAATGTGGATGTAAAAAAAAAAAATACGCACGAACACGCTCTCTTCCTGTGGGCCCTCACGTGAAGCATGCAGGCTGGCTGACAGCCTTCTAAGCGCTAGCTTAAAAATAACGTACACCGGTTTCTGGTTTATAGTGATTTTAATCGATACCTTCGTGCACCACTACAAAAGAAACATGTGTCTTCTAACACTCCCGTGCAAAAGTTAGCATTTAAACACGGTTTTCTCCAACTCAAGTCGAAATGTTACGCTAAAATCCCCGCAGTCCGCATAACCTCTGAAATAACAGGAACTGCGGAAAGCCAGGAAATTCACAGCTCAAGCTGAGAACATACGCTGAGCTCAGGCCCTTGAGGGATGGAGATGGGCAGAATACATCAACCCCAACTCCGAGTTTGCGTCTTGACACGCGACTTCTGAAACTTTGGCCTTAAAGACCCTTGTGGAGGCAGAAATGTTACGAGCAGCCTGACAACAAACCCACATCAGCCCCATTTCTCAGCCACTTCTGCCTCTTCCCAGAAGTGTCCTTGTTCCGTCCCGGCTTTACGAGCCCGGCGACGGCAGACTATTTGAACGACGATGTTTGCAATCCCGCAAGCGCTCGTGCACGCGCTTGCCTTCAACGTCACGAATAGTCCCAAGGGGACGACTCGTGGTGGTGAAGTCGAGCGCACGTGTGTTTGCAGAACCCGGGTCTCGATGGGATGGGAAACCCGAACCTCCATCTCATCTGCTCCATGAGCGGGATCCCCGCCTTCCCCGCTCCCCCCACGACCCCCAGATACACCTGCAGAGGGCCCAGCTTTGGGCGAGCAGCCGCCGCACCCCACCGGCGCGCCGGGGGGACGCTGGGCGTTCAAATTCCCACCCGGCCAAGGAAGCCGTGCCCGGCGCCCTGCGAGGGCTTCCCCCCCGGCTCCTGCACCCGAGGGCTGCCATTTGAGACGTATCCCTGTTTTAAGACGTTCCCGCTGCCCTTCTCCCGGCTGTACGTGCTGCTGCTGCAGCGCGGCGGGTGCAGAGGCGCGGGCGGCTCCCGCGGGCCCGCACCGCTAACGCGGTGTGCTGCTACGCCGGTATCCAACACGCCGCACTCGTAAGCGCTGGGAATTAATGCACGCCGGTTTGCTCATGGCACGGGGGAAATTAGAAACAGGGACATCAGCAAATTCCAGGGGCCTGCTAAAAATTAGTAAATGCTTAAACGCTCTCCTTACTGGGCCGCTAATAAAAAAAGCGAGGGAATGTAAAATAAGAAATCCCTTTTAAGACAGCCTGCTGCAGCGAGCCGTTCGCGCAGGGAGCAGGACTCCGCTCCCAGCCACACAGCTGTAAATCTGGCCTCATTCCATTCAAACCGGAGCACTTGATTCCCATTTCCAGCAGCATCCGACCGATCTCTGCCTTATTTTTGTCTGGGGAGAAAAGTCGCACATCTGCTGCGCGAGGGAGAGCGCGGGCAGGGCGCGCGGGCTCCGCAGCGCTCCGGGGTCGCCCCGGCGCGCTCGGGCAGCGTGCGGAGGTGCGCGGTGGGCACAGCCGCTTCCACCAGCGCGCTCTACAAGTTTCCGGTCCATACCTCCCACTGCTACTTTATTTACTGCAGCTGGCCAGCCTTTTATAGCCTGTTTCATGTATTAAAATTCAAATGTGGAAAACATTACCAGTATCCTCCTTCATTTTTTTTTTTTAAATTTTTTCCCCCTTCAACTTCCTTTTCAGCGTGGAATGTATCAAATGGTCAAAGGCTAACTTCAGACTGACTCTACTCAAGAACTATTTCCTTTGTTCTTATGTTTTTACTTCAAAATTCATACCAGTTTTCCAAAAGAAATTATCGGGCCCGACTCTTTCACCCAAGTTACGGTTTCAGACAGTGAGTAATGCTGCTTGGGAAGGCGGCAGGCTCTGGGTTTTCAGAGCAATGTCCCCGTCTTGTTTGCAGCAGCAGCGCGCTCTCCAAGCATCCGAATTCTCCTGCTCGGTTACCTTGCTCTGACCACATACTTATTCAGCAAAGTCCAAACAAAACTTCGTTTTGTTTGTGGTCAGACCCCATCACTCGGCATTTCTCTTGGAAAAGCAAGTGCCTACATATTCCTAAAAATATGAAGGGTTTTTTAGACGCATGATACCAGCACTTCGATTTCTCATTGTTGCTGCTTTTTTTGTTTAAATCTAACTTCACCTACATCTGGTATTTAGGCGAGGAGCACATATTTATGGAACAAACTGTCTCTGAAGTGATGCCCTGGGTGCATGTTGCATCAGTTTAACATATGCAAAGCGAACAAAGCTACAAAAATTAAACTCTTTTCTCTTGATTGAGAGCAGATATGCAGAAACAGTTGTAAGTCACAGATCTGGCTTTTAATAAAGCCAGATTTCTTCATTAAAACCAGTATTGTTTAAACACTGGAGGAAAAAATAGCTTTGTACAAACTAAAATCTTAGATTATATGTATCCCAAGTGTATTTAACACATTACCTGAGGCCAAGCTAAATTACAATCTAGAATTTCCTTTTGTGAATTCTCAGCAACTGCCACAGAGAGCAAAACAATGTCTGGTTCATGCTAATTTTATTGGGGAAGGGGAGAGGAGATGGATTTAACGGAGCTGCTGAAAAAGCATCTTTTTCCCTCTCGGAGCCTTTCGCCAGACCATTCTCAGTTAACACTTCACTTTTTTTTTTGAATTGCAAATGGTGCAGTCTCAGTTGTGGCTTTTAATGATATTTCACCCACGACGCAGTCGCTTTTAGTAACATCTAATTTAACGAGGAGCAGAGCCTGTCACAAAGCTGCCCCAATAAAAAAATACCCCCCGCCGCCTTTCCTTTCTCAGGTGCTTACTTTCAACAACTGATTTTACATTTTTAGTAACCTGAAGCAACAGAAACTATGGGCAAATATTTAGCTTAGGGCGTTGTATGTGGACAAGTTTGAAGGGGAGAACTGTTCAGTCAAGGAAGCTGGGTAAGGACACCTGCAAAGCAAGCTTTTCCTTGCAGGGGGGAAGCAGCAGACAGCTGGGATATTTAAATGCCCGCATGAGATGGCGGACCTCAGCTGCGAAGGCTCTGGATGGTGCTCGGCACTCAAGCCGAGACAGAAAACCTTGCCCTTGGCCAGAGATGGAGTGTGCCGAGGGCTGCGGAGCCGTCCCCAGTGCGGGATGGAGAGCGGCCGAAAGCCGCAGCCAGGCTGGAGGAGCCGCCCGAGGACTTCCCCCAGCATCGCACCAGGCTCAGGAACGGCCCTGCTGAATAAAGCCGTGCTCTCCGTACCGCTGGAGGCTAATTATTTTATAATCACCTAACCGCCTATCACGACACGCCTAGCGCGAGGGCATCCCCGGCGCGCAGCAGGCCGGGGGACGTGGTAATTATCAAATAATTGGCCACCAGGAGAAGCTCCTTCCTTCCCCTAGTAGTTGCCTCACACTCGGGCATCAAAGTTCTCCTTTCTTTCTTTACTTTTTTCCTTCCCTTGTGATAAAAAGGAGGAATCCTGTCTGAATCCTATCAAATAAAACTCTAAATGTTTGCATTTTCCATATGATGTCTAATCCTATTTGGAATGCTTCTGAACATTTGGCCTTGATTACATCTTGGAGCAATGAATTTCACAGGTCATTGTGTGTTGAATAAAAAGTATTTCTTTTTGTCAGGTTCACTGAATGTCCCCTTGTTCTTTAATTATAAGGCAGGATGAATAGGAGAGCTAGATTTACCTTCTCTATGCTGTCCATTATTCTATGTACCTCTATTATGTCTCCTCTTATTCATCTCCTTTCTAAACAAAATCACCACAATCTGTTCAACCTCCCTTCACATGAATATCCTTCCATGCTTGCAATCAGTCCTGCCATTTGTCCCTGAACTCGTCCTAATTCCACTACACTTTTTTGAGATAGGAAAACCAAAACAGAAGACAGCTCCGGGGAAGGTATACACACGTATGTATATGTAAATATATACCCAAGGCACATACTGCGACTCCATCAGTTTTGGCGTCCTTTCTCATGTGCCTTTTCAATTCAGTGGGTTTTTTGTCTTGTTTTTAGGGATCCTCACACACCAAGGAGAAATTTCCATACGAGTCTAGCAGAGTCACATGCTTTCCTCCCTATATGTATATGGTTAATTGAAATTCTTTCTTCTAATCTGCCCGGTCTTGCCCTCAGCATGTGAGAAGAGCAGGGGATCAAGCCTAGTCCTCCACAGCGCCGTGCAGCAGCAAACTGGCCATGGATCTGTCAGGTCCCTTTCTCCTTCCACATATTTTCCCCTAGTCTTAATTAACCTAAATAGCTTGAACCGTCTGAAAATACTGCCAGATAACTACTTGTTGCCTTCCCCCATTCCACGTGTGAGTAAGCAACTCTATTTCTGGAATGAAATTTGGAAGTATAAAACGAATGCCTTTTAATCCTGCTGAAGATTGCGCTGGTCTAGTTCAGCTCTGCACGTGCGCAACTTCGCCGCTTCCTAATTGAGAATTGCTGTTGCTCAGCTCCTGCAGGACTGTTATTTTTTCGTTAACTTCTGCTGAGGGACTTTAAGAATTTCTGTAGACTCAAATGCATTAAATGATTTTCCTTATTACTTTTCTGACATACTAAAAAAGAAAAAGATTGAAGAGACATGTTTCTCCTCTGCAAGAGAGAAAGCAACCGCAAAATATTTCCTTTGCCAAGTGCAAGACGTCTGTCCTGGAGACCTAAGTGGTGCATGTAAGGCAAATTACAGAGCTGATCCCACGGGCTTTTGTGACACACCGCTTCCCCAGGCAGCGGTGACAGTCGGGGGACTCGGAACCGCAAGGACAAGCGCGCGAGCCTGAGGAGGGTTTGCAGAGCCAGGCTTCTGTGCCCCGGCTATTTCACGTTACAGAAGGGTCACGTAATCCAGAGTGAAACACATGCCACAGCGAGCACATGCAACTCTAACTCTGAACTACCTTCTCCTCCCAAATTTAAGCATGTGTTTAGAACAAGAACAGGATTACCTCCCATTCCTTAAACCTTCTCCAGCCCTGCATGCCAAAACCGCGCCTTGCACTGAAAACTGCCCCAAGCAAGTGGCGGGTCCCGAGCGACAGGCGACACTGCCAAAACCTTTTTCAAAGCAAAAAGGGAAAAAGTATTTCAGGACCTCCGGCTCCTGCCGGCTGCCACGGGGCAGCTCTCACCGGCACGCTCTGCCGCCTGCCATGGGGCTGCTGTTCCCCGTACACCCGCTGCCCGTCAGTGCCTTCTTGGTGCACGCGTGCCCTCAGCCAAGCCGGGCTCGTCAGCAAGGACGGCTAACGAGGCCGGACACGGCGCCGAGCAGCTCGGTACCAGTGACAGGAGTCGTGCCAGCTGGGCTGAGGGCACAGGCAGTGCCGAACAGGAACGGGTGCGCTCACTGGCACCCGAGAGAAACGCGCGTACGCACATTTGTCGCTGTAAAATAGCTCACGCGTACACACTGTGCGAAGGCAAGGCGCTACCGCTCCCGCCACGAGTACGCTCACGTGCACTAGTGTGTAACATCTCTGAGAATCTGCAAACCCTTGCAGACCCTTACACCCGTCCATACACCCATCCACCCCTTTCTTCCCGCGTCCCCAAGCCCTTGAAGCTGGTTAGTTTTCCACCCCAGCGCTGTCAGCGAGCCCCATGGCTTACCATGAGCGAGTGCCGGTTGGCGGAGAGCAGGCCGGTGCCGTAGCCGGACCCCAGACCAGCCATGGCTCCATTGTGCGACGGCCCTATCAAGCCGTGCATGTCGGCGTGGCCCCCCGGCATGGCGGTGGCGGGCCCCACCGCGTGGTTGCGCAGCACGTGGATGGCGTCGTCCAGTCTCTCCAGGCGGTCCTCGATCCGGCTTTGCTGTTTGCGTGCGAGAAACAAAGCAGGAAAAGCATCAGCAGGCGCGCAGGGCTGCCCAGCGCCGGGCACGAGGCGCTGCCGCCGGTGGGCGTGGGGCGCGCGGGGGCACGGTCACTGACAGCCAGTCCTTCCTTCTCAACCCCCTGGTGTTTTTTTGTTGGTTTTGGCTTTTTTTTTTCTTTTTTTTTTTTCTTTTTTTTTTTTTTTTTTTGAAAGGAGTGGTTTTGTTTCCCTAGGGCAATGTTTAGAGTAGCGTTGCGGGGAAGGAGAGAGCATGGTTAACACGAGTACAGCTTTGATTTTCATGGGCAAAACAGGTTCAATGATTCCTCATGAACATAATCATTACAGTACATATGTTGCCCTCTATGTCTTTGAAAAGTTTTAGTGATACTTAAAAAAAAAATAATAAAAAAAATAAAAAAAGAAGTAGAAGTAAAGAAACAAATATACCTCTAATCGTAATCAATCTCTGACTGGGATTTTCCTCCCCCCATCTAATCCCAGGATCACGCACAAAGAGAGAAAGAGGAACTACCAGATCCTACAGTCCCTCGCTGCCTGTTGGATTTTGTCCCTACAGGTATGTATCCTGAAATCACTTTTTATCACTGGTAAAAGCAGCAATAAATACTCTTCCCTAACCGAGCAGCTTACGGCCGCTGAGCAACGTGGCAGCGCCCAGCAGCCGGGGCGGTCCCGGGGCACGAGAGGCGCGGGGCTGCCCCGACCCCCCGGCTGCGATGCCACTGGGGTCCCTACAACCAGGCGCCAGGGAAGGACGGGCCCTCGCCTCCCACTTCCCCACCACCCTAACAGCCAGCCCACCCACAGCCCTTCGAGAACCCTGACCGCCGCTCTCCCGACTCGCTGCCTCCCAGCACTGTGCTCCTGGCTAAGCCAAAAATATCCCCTGAGGCGTGCTGCTGGCAGGGCCAGGATGAGGAGAAGTGATGGGCTGCAGGGAGGATCAGTCTCGAGGCATCAGCCTGCGTGTCGCACAGGCTGCTCCACGGAAGGAGGGACCCACGTCTGCGTGGCATGCTCTGGGAACAACCTGCTGTGGGAGCTGCTGCCCATGGAACCCCCCTGCACCCCCTCCTCTGCTTCCCCCAAGCCCCACCACTGCCCTCGGCTATCCTCAGCGCAAGCCTTGTGTGGACCTGGGCACCTGAAGTCTTTGCTCTTTAATAAAATACGGAAGGGGGAAGCTCCCAGGACAGCCCCCAAGCACGGGGGAGCCTGAGCTGCAAAAATAAATAGGCACAGCTTATGGATCTCTTCAGCAAATCTCTTGGCCGACCCATTGCTCTCCACAAACCAAAATAACTAAAAAACCTCCAGAAGACAGACAGCCTAGAAAATATCACAGTCAATCATGAGAAGGATTTCTGTATCGGGGCGGAAAAAACAGCCCCTAATTCCAGACTCTGGCAAACTTCTAACGAAGCCAACAGGAGTGTTGCATTGCAGAAAAAACCCCACCCCATACTGGGGGGTTAAACACTGTGCCCTCGGGAATTACCTGATGGCTTTTTTCTTTTTAAGGAAACTTTCAAATTCTAGCACTATTTATTTCACACCCAGCAATACGTCAGGCGTTTCACACAGATTAGTGAAGCCCCCAGACTTCCAGCTGAGGCCGACAACCAACCGAGAAGAGCGAGACAGAGGACGCTGGACTCTCTGCACTTCTTCTCTGCCCTACCGTGCTTTTGGCCAGCTCCGACTCTTAATCTTTCCACTAGGAAAGGTGACAAATCTTACCCACATCCCTTTAACCCTCTCTGCCACATGAGCATTTAGGACCAGCTCGGCCTGGCAAGCTCAGCCTGCCGGCTTTTCCCAGGGAGAAGACTCCCGACCACCGCTGCTGCATCGGCCGCGCTCCCTCCCTCACTCCACGGGACTGATGGAGGCTTGCGTCCTGCGTGACAGCCACCACAGCTTTCTACTCCCATTTTCTCTTCAATCTATTCCATCTGCCTGCTCATCCTCCCCTCTGTTTGTGGTCCTCCTTCCCCTTTGCAGTAGACTTCAACACCGCATCCCCTGTCAAACAGGAGACCCTGGCCAGCAGCATCTCGAACCGCAGCACGTAGCTAGAGCACGGGGCGCCCATGATATGAAATTAGAGGTGGTAAAATCAAGTCCGAGGGCATAGCGGTCACTAACGAAATGAAAACCTGTGTGAGAAGAATGGATGAGAAATGGAAAGAACAGCAAGTAAAATACTGAGGCAGAGGAGGTCACTAATCAAAACATACCAAAGAGTGTAAGGGACCTTCATAATTGGGAGATGATGACGCTTGACCTCCATTTCTAGACCAAACAGCTGTGCCTGCTAATAGTAAAATTGGAATTACCATTAGAACTATGCAAACAAAAATGTCTTTCAAACTTTTTGGACAGTTTTGTAGACATGTAAATGCCGTATTCCAGATAGACTATAGAGCAGACATATGGAGAACTTCCAAAATACACACGGATTAAAAAAAAAAAAAAAAGGTATTTTGTAGCAAAGCACGTAGATGCAGGCCACAAAGTTCCCCCAGGCTGCTCCTCCGCATAGAGGGCTGCATTCATTCGGCAGCTGGAGCTCCGAGAGGCTCCGGGAGAAGGAAACGTCTCGGTGGTGGAAGCAGAAGCAGCGCTGCTGCCGGGTGCTGCGGGGCGGCTGGACCCCTACGCGAGCCCAGCGCAGACTAGCCCATTCTCCTAGCCTTGCTTCCAGACACACTCAGGGCCACCGATTACGTCATCCCACCATCAAATTCACAAAATCTTACAGAAAGAAGTCAGTAAAAGCACTGCACACAACATTCACGTATACGCTGATGAGGTTTGCGCTCTCTCTTTGGGCAGGTTATTTGGTTTAGCCCGGTGAGACCGCCAAAGGTCTGACCGAAAACCTTCTGGTTTGTATCCGCTGCTCCAAATCTGTTCCTGTTGCTCCGGGAAGAAAAGGGCTCCTGGTCTGCAGCAGCATTTTCTAAGGAAAAATTTGCCCTTGTGAAAGAGGCAAACATGGGGAAAAGAAGGTTTTTTCCAAGTATTTTCCCAAAAGCTTTTATACAAAGCTTAGACATTTTATACTGTTCTTTTGAATGAGCGATCTTCTGAATGATCTCATAAAATGGGGTTAAGAATTTGAGATGGAAATATTAGGATTTTAGTCTTAATGTCTACATCGAGTGGTATTTCCTTGAATTGAGACAGGCCAGGGTGGAACTCATGGCAATTTTTTTAAGCTCTCACAGTATAATTTTTTTCTCATAGAAGTCAAAATTATGCCAGTTCTAATTAAAACTTACATCTTCCCTCTTCTGGTCCCCATGGAGTTTTTAGTTGAGGTTTTGCTACAGCACTGAATGGAGCAATGAGCAGCAATCTTTACTTTCAAAGTATTTTTTAACTAGTCCTTGATATCCTTGAGGGAAAGCGGCTTGCGTGCTAAACACTTTCAGCTCTTATCTAAACGCACTTATACTCCTTATTTTTATTTATTTTGACACTCGGTTCTCCCTATTTACCCAGCAGAGCCTGGGTAATCCCAAATTAACACGGGATTTTTCTCTTTGGCTCGGCCCTTTCCATCGAGAAGGAGGGCAGTGCCTTGCTCGGAGAAACGCAGCCCCGGCACCACGGGTGCTACACCTCGGGGGCGGTTTCGGGCAAAGTAAGGGCAGAAAGGCATTTCCTGAGGCGTGAGACCCCCTCCTAAGCTACGACAGGCCAGGTGGCCCCTCCGTCCCCTGCTAGGGGTGGCTTATGTGGGGACATTTGTTCGCCCTGACGTTACGTGCTCCTTCGCAGCAGGCGAGCCGGAGGGCGGTGGACGCGGCGTCCTCCTAGCCCTCGCCCTGCAGAGGCTGCCCGCGAGCACAAGCTTCTCTCCATCCCTCCTCCCCAAAGGGTCTCGTCACCGCAGAGCTGCTACTAGCCCTGCGTCTCTTTAACGGATGAGGAGCCCAGGAGCTCCTTCCACCTCTGTCCTGCTCCTCATGCCCCACGGAGGAGGAGGGATGGATCACACCTCTCGCCAGCACGGCCCTACTGCCTCGGCTGCCTCTTAGGGTTCCTGGTGAGGTTAACAGGATGCAGGGCTCATGCACAAAGAAGAGGAGACCGGGGTCTTCGGTTACTTGTGATACAGACCTCGTCTCAGGGAGGGGATGGAAAGCCGGGAGGCGTTCTCCAAAGAGTCAGCGTGTGCTGCGTGGGAGGAGAAGCCTAACACTCTAGCTGAGAAGTCTCAAGGTTTAAGAAATATGAGTTATATTCAGGTAAACATTTAAAACACCTGATGCTCATGAGAACTACCCTGGGCCTCTAGATCTTTTCAGTTTAGGCTTTTATTAGTAAAGTGGGTTTAGTTAAAATATGCGTTTATTGTAAACAAACTATAAAATGACTCAACTGGATTCACAGGGGCTCAGTTTGTCCAGAGACACATTTAATGGATCAAACCAGCGTTCGCTTCAGCCCCGGGAGGGGAGGGGGTAACAGACAAGGAGATGTACCTGGCACAGCCACCCTGGCGTGAGGCTGCCGCGAGGGCGGGGGTGTCCCTGCACAGGGGCACGGCCACGGCACGGGGACACGCTCTGCACAGGGCAGAAATCACCTGCCACGAGACCCCGAGGGCACTGCAGGAAGCTGCAATAAAGATGCATAAACCCACTGTGCTTTTCTGGAAATGCATCCACCCAAGAGCTGCAACGACCTTCTCTCTGCACTGGAAATACAGCCTGTAGGACACCTCTCTGCTCATCTCTCTGGGGCCACCAGCCACCTGCGACGCTGCACAGCGATACGGGAACCGCCTGGTGCTGCCGGCTGGATGCACATCTCACACCCAGTACCGCAGGAGCTCATTTAGGCATCTCCTACCAAAAATATGTTGAAACGTTCAGTAAAATAGAATTGTAACAACAATACCTGAGAGAGAAGGGGGAGAACCAACAGGAGTTGAAGGATTTGATGAAAAGCTGTTGTTGGTGTGATCTGGAGAATAGATCTTTAAAAGATGATACAGAATTAATCTAAAGCCATCACAAACTGATGCAGAAAGAAATATGGAATTCTTATGCATTCAGTTCATTTAAATGAAAGCAGGACAGGTTAAAAAGCCTCTTATTCAAATATTAATATTTTTATAAAGACAAAACTGTATTAGATGCAGGAAGCTAGACAACAGACCCCTTTTGATGGGAACAGACACTACCCAATTAAGCGATGGTTTCTGATCGTCACACGGATCTGCTACGGTAGATAAACACATTTCATTGCATAGACTACTTTACGAATGAGTGTCATTGAACAAGGCCTTAAAGCACGCCTGAAAATTGCTTTTTTGTTAAGCTGAAATCCCTTAACGGCCAAAATAAAGCAAAGGGAGCAGAGCACGTTAAACCCTGGCACAGCGGGTAATCCGCAGCAGCAGACTCCAACTACTCGTCCGCTGCTCCGGCGAGAAAGCCCCCGCGTGCCTCGTGCCTGGGCGAGGGTGCCACCGCCCCGCGGCGTCCCCGCTCACCACCCGTGCCATTTGTCAGGGCACCACTTCAAAGTGGATTCTGTACTGTATCAGTTATTTCAGGCAAACTAGACTCTGACTTTTCGTCTTTGTCAATGAAGCATCGAAGAATATTAAAAAAAAAAAATTAACTCTCATGAGAACTCAATGGAACCCACTCTGCCCAGAAAATAACTATAGTGGTCCTTATTAAAAGTCAGCCCGTGCCAACTGGTACCGCAACAATAGCTGGGGCACGGCAAGGTTTCCTCCTGCTTTGAGCTGGAAACCTGCCGTGCCCCAGCTACCCAGGTAAGAGGTGGTAACTGCTGACTTTAACAGTAACCACAGTAACTGAATAGGTGGAAACCGCCATGAAAAATAGAAAATCTAAAGGCAAATTCAAAAGGAATCTTGTTTGCGGATGGCTCGGTAGTGCCAACCTGCTGCTGGGTTCTGTTCAGACCTCCCTCGCCCTAGGAAACGCAGGGTGTGATAGACTAACAGACACAGCTCCTTGGCACCCAGTCAATGCGTCCAGGTCAAGGCTTCCCCTCTTTCCATTTCTATTCTACCATAAAATTAAGTCTAAAGCTTCTTAAACACCATTTTGCACCGATTGTTCAATATTTCGGTTGGCAGTAACTCCACGCGGGTGATCTCTGAGACCAGATCTCTCTCATTTGCTGTTCATCTTCGTAAACTCCAGACGTCCAATTCTGATTAAAGTTCACACTTTCAAAACGGTAAATGTGTATTCCAAAGTAAATATTTCCTTACAGAGGCAAGTGCTTTCCCCAGCGCATCACCAGTCTGCGAGCTGCCTGCTGCCCCACTTCCTCTGTTTGCTGAAAAACAAAAGACTCCATGTAAAAACAAACAGTAAGACATCATAAACTTCTATTCCTGGTCCACTTACTCATCATTTAACTGCATTTTCATGCTAATTACATAAAATTAATCTTTAATTACCATTAATCTGTTTGCTAAGGTAGATATCAAACACATTCATGCTCCATTTTTGCAGATAAAATATGAACTTGACATGCTGTTTTTTAAAAAAATACATGGCGTATTTGATAGTACTCGGCCACGTGGCTTTACTTTTTCTGAACGAAGGCTTCTAACAGTAGAAGATGCTCAAAGGTATGGAAAATGTGCAAGCACACAGCTAGGCAAGCCTGCGGTGAGCTGAAGCCTGGGGTTGAGGAAAGGCTCCTGCCTCCCCTGCCCCGTCCTCAGAGCCGGCAGCCGTCTGAGGGTGCCGAGTTTGTGCTCTAGGATGTGCAAATGCAGCCCAACGAGGGTTTTCTGCTTCAAAAACTCTATGGCGCTTATCTATAAGGGCAATACTTCACACTTAAAACGTCAAAAACTACCACCGAGGAACATTATAGAGGCGGGGAAGGGGAAGACAAGCCCCCTGGGGCCGGGAACGCCAGCGCTCAGCCTGCCTGCACAGCCCGATTTCCCTCGGCGCGCCTGCCCTGGGAGCAGTCACTAACTCCAGGCTCTTGCCGCGCTCCCAGACAGCCCCAGCCTCCCCGGCTGCAAGGGAAGGACAAAGTGCCATTAACAAGCAGCTACCCGGTATTTTGTTTTCTCCTCATTCACTCTGTGACCCTGGTCCTTTGTACACTTTTCAATGCATGTTTTAAAGGTGTTATTAAATTCCATACGGACTTTTCCAAAGTGTTCCTTCTGATTTCACTTGAACATTCCATGAGCATTGAATGAAATGATTTTTCACCATGTCTCAGGTGATGGGATTGCACCTTTTATATGAGAAATTTAGGGCAAGAAAAATAATGGTGTAGCAGGCCACCCAGTTTCTCAGGCTCAGGTGATCTGATGGAAAACTTCTCCGTTACAGGAGAAAGCAAAGGAAAGAAAAATTAGGGCAAAACATCCCACCGGTTTCAGCATCTGTATGTCCATTTATAAACTAAAAGCACAGCTTTGCCTGACAGCTGCCCGCGATCAATGCTTCTGCTTTCATAACCCAAATCAGGTGGCCAGAAAATGATTAACAAGCAGTCAGTAACCACCCCTGAAAGCCCAGATTAACGGCTGGAACGCGAGGGCTGAGGCAGGAGAGAATCCCGTACGTGGTGGGGGTTTGTACCACAAAGCCCATTTTTTAGTCATTGAAAAGTAGTATTAAAAAGCCTCCTCCAAGTTTCACCCCAGTATTTTTCAGTTAAATATTCAGGGCACGGGAAGGAGCAGGGTTGGATCCATTTTAGGGTGCTCTGATTTTGGCGTTGGTGTAACTACCGTCACTAGTAAAGTAAACGCAGCTGGATCAGCACTCAAAGCAGATGAGCTGATCTGCCCGCAGACGCTGCAGCTCCACGGCAGCGGCCGGGAAATCTGTGGTCCAGGGTATGTCCTGCCACCCCCCTTCAGAGCAGCCTTTCTGCTCCACCTCCTCCAGTCTTCCCACCCTGAAAGCATTTATCTCAGTCACTGTCTCCGCTTAGCTTTTCCTAGATTCCATCCCTCGCCCCTTTCATCCCAGCCTTCCTCGCTTAGCCGTTACCGTATCTCTGCTGTCAGAGGTATCAGTTGCTGATCACCCACCCTGCCTAAGCCCAAAATTTCTCATAGTAGCTTCAGCAGGGTCTAGTTAAGAAAACTTAAAGAATGGCACAGCACAGTGTTTTCCTTCTATTTCTCACGAACAGCATGCATGTTACCCCATGTAAGAAATGCAGCATCTTCAAATTTAACCTGACTGCGTAACTTGGACATCTCAGCATTTATCCTACAGCATCCTCCTCTGCTGTAGGATAAACGGTCTTTGCATTTATCAATGCAAGGTCTACGTGAGTCCCAGATGCTGTTAGACAAACTTGTACGGTGCGGTTTGCAAGTACATCTTTGCTGACTCCTTTTCCCCCTCCTTTTCTTATTTAAACTTTTATTATTGCATATTTGAAAATGTGCTCATCTGCCAATGGCAGCTTATTTGTGATCTCAGCTCAATTTGAAATTAGGCATCAAGATGTATAAAATAAGATATATAAAGAAATGTGAAGAAAGATAAAACAGGTGGTGTCAGCTAGAGATACAACTTATCAGGGCAATTTAATGCTGTAAATCACAATCTAAAGATTTGTGACTTGAATAATACCAGGCAGATGTCCAGAAATTCAGTTACTTTGCTGTAAAGTGAACTGTGAATTTACATGTAAACCATGCATTGTTTTTTCCTTTTTGTAAGTGACCCTAACTGCATTATTCTAAAATTAAAGTCCTACATTTGTCTGTCTGAAGGCTGGTTTCTCCCAACGAGATGAGCTATGCTGGTCCTGTGGGAGAAGCAAACGCAGGAACCACAGTCTTGCTCCACGTGCTCTTAGAAACCTGACAGCGCTGAGCTGGGCCACGTCTTATATTAGTTACTGCTAAGAACAAAGGAATTCTTCAGATATACTGAATATTAAACTTTTCCTGAAAGACTTTGAAGACAAATTACTGCGGTAGGCCTGGAAAACATACAGGGAGAGCCTCAGGGATGGGCAGCAGTGTGCAAAGTCCAATTTCACAGAGAAGAGGGAGCTTCCCGGGGAAAGGGATGCTTGAAAAGCAATACAGTAGAGGTTTGTAACATGGGGAAGGCAACTTCCCATCATTATTCGTTGCTCTCCCTGTATAAAAACTGAAAGCCACCCATTAAAACAAACAAACAAAAAAGGTGTTTTCTTTTCAGTCATGTCCGGTCAATGGGGAAAGTCATTGCTTTAAGGTATGCAAAGACCAAGCTTACATCCCTAACCGTTTCACATGTGAACTGTTAGCTGCTTTAGCTGCCATTTCAGTAATGTAGGAGACACGACTGAAATCTGTAGGTGACTAAAGAAAACGCTGTATTTGAAGAAAGAACAGAAAAATAAGAGTCTTAATAAGAAACACAGCAAGAAGCTCTCATCTGCTGCAAGAGCCCAAACATCTTGGGAGCAATGGGACAAAACTAACATCATCCCAGGACTGGGCACTACAGGAATAAGAACGAGACCTCGAACACAGGAAACACTAACCCAGGGTATCACTGCAGAGAAAGGTAATGTACAGCGCTGCTTTACATTGGGAACAGCTATGGAACACAATCAACTGTTTCTATTAATATCGCACAGTTGTTGATCCATCACTTTACCACTGGCTTCAATGAAACACGATTTAAATACAGCCGCTGACGCCCCAAAGGCTGAGCAGGGACGGGCTTAGCTGACAGCTTCGGTATGCACTGCAACTCTCAGGTTTAAACAGTCAGGATATCTACCCGAGCTCTGAAAAGCACCACTGGTGTCCAGAACAGCACCCAGAATGGAAGAAAATGTATATAAAAAGCAAGAAAGTGTATCTGGACAAGGCTGGGACGTGCATCGTGAAGGCAGATGCAGATATTCAGAGCATGTCTGTGCAGACCCCGCTCCTTGTGCGTGAGCGGCCGGCGGGAAGGTCACGGCAAAGAAGGACTGCAGCCCAGCCCGGCTGGCATCAGATTTGTCACTCTGCGCCAAAGAGTAATCTGATGAAATCCGTGGACGGTGCTCCCACAGCAGCCCTATAAATCTTCCCAGCAGGGACGGTCGCAAGGTAACCTGCGGAGAGCATGCCGAACCCTGGCTGAACGAACTCTGAAATAACTTGAGGGTCATCACCATAGGGTCTCGGACAGTCTAAAGCCTCGCTCTGTCACCTCTGGGTAAAACCAATCCTCAGGTGGTTTTCCAAAAAAACCCGTAGAACGTAGAACAGGTATCGATCCTACCTAAATAAAAGGCTTTCCTCACATCTAACAAGCGCTCCTGAACTTCCCTTCAGCTTTTGGAAGAAAACCATACGATGTTCAGGTTGAGCAAGATGGAGGATTTTCAGCAAATACTTAACACAAGTTACATGTAAAACTAAAAAAACCCAACAAAATCTGTGAAAGAGCCATTTTAATGGCTTAAAAGCAATTATTACAAGCTTTTTCAAGCCCATCAGAAATAGGCACAATCATGGATGGATGCTAGTAACAGGAGAATTCAAGGAAAAAAGGGTACTAGAAAAAATGCTAAACAGATTATTTTCATCTGCCTTGCCATGGGACAGATGATATTTTACAAGGGATTAGTCAGAAAAATTGGCTCCAACTGAAGTGTCAGTGTAAAGGCTTTAAAATAAATCAACAAAAAGAAAAATAAAGAAGAGCCAAATGACATTTCTAAGAGCTCTCAAGAAACTCAAACACAAAATTGTCCAACTTCTAACTGCAGTGTAAACCAACTGCTTAGACCAACCCAGTTCTGAAGTAAAGAAGGTAAAAAACATTAAATGTTTAACATTAACATTAAATTAAAACCAATACTGAAAACAAAGATCTGTGAATTCAAGAGCCATCAGATTTTAAACTTGACTTCTTTACTAGGAAAGATGACAAAGAGCAATATACATAGAGTCAATTACACCATATTGCACACCCAACACTGCTTTTTTGGAAGACAACATGTTTTGCAAATCTAAATTCTTTCAAAAACATGATGAGCACACTGATGCAGGAGATCCAGTAAATATAACAGATTTGTACTCTCAGCTTTCACCAAAGCCACTCCTGAAGGCTCTTAAAGGAACTAAACTGTCTTCTGATAACAGAGAAGTGAGGACGTTCTTGCAGATTAAGAAATTATTAAGAGAGACTACAAGAGCAGGAATTAACAGTTAGCTTTAAAAGGGAGGAGTATTACCAGGAAATTCCCAGTTGTGCAGATCTGTACTGTTCAACATACGTGGCCTGGAAAAAGATGTGGTATACGCCGAGGTTGTGACGTTTGATTCAGAATAATAAAATATAATGTTATTTGTAAAGAGCAGCTCTTGTAACACTAACTTGCTGGCCAATAAATGCCATGCATACATAAAAAATATCAGGCAACAAACATGGGGGCAAAAAAAGCCTTATGCCATAAGTGAGCTCTCAGTTACCTAATAAGCAGTCCACGAAGAGGAGAAATCCTAGAGCTACAGCGAGTAATTAGCTGACAACCTGAGCTGATGGTTAAGCAGCAGAACCCACCCCTCACTGCCCTCAAGAAAACCCCAACAACGAGCAATGACTGGGTGAAGAGCAGAGATAACCCAGAAGCTTGTTATGGCCCTCTATGAGTTGTCAACACACATATATTTTGGGTAAGGAGCAAAGATCTGGTAAGTCCATCAAGAAAGAGCATCAAGCTCTACAGAACTGAAGAAGTGAAGTCAGAAAAAGCAGAGGGTGGCTCCTTTAGAAGATGAACTCAATAATGTGGATTCTCCAGCTTGCAAAAATCTACACTGGGATACGGGGAAGGCTACATAAACCCAAGCAACAGGGCAGAAAGGCTATCATCTGGTGCTTACAGCAACGTGAGAAGGAGGGAGGACCACGCTGGGTCTTGAGGGAGCAGAATCAAAGTGACAGAGGAGCACCGTTTCACAAATGTGTAACACCACTGTGCCAGGCCAAGCCTCCAGGAAAGGCTGGGTCACCTCATGGAGAAGAATGAACTCAAGCTTCCTAAATACTCAGCGTTGCACCCAGCGCTGGAACGACTGGGAAAATATATATGCTTACTTTGTTTTTATATTCCTCCCAAGGAAATCCTTACAGTCTTTGCTGGAGACGGGAATGTCTCATAGATGAGCTTTTAGTCTGAACAAGGACAGATGTTTTCAAGTTCTTACACAAAACACTGGACAACTTAGTGCAAGGTACAGTAGGGAACTCCCCCAGATCTGGAAGGGCGCAGTTGATTCAAGACATTTCTGCACTGGGCTTTAATTGAATGAAATAGGCAAACCCAGACTTCAAGAAAGGCTTCAATTAATTAATCAATGATGGACAAAGGTTTGAGGCAAGAGCAAGTGAACACATGATGAAACTTCCAGGAAAAGAAATTAAAACAGGTAAGCGAAGTCCATCTCCACACAGCAGGTAGTGAGCATGCAGCCAGGGAAAGTTGGGCAAGCAGAGAGTTTCCGCAGGTTCAAAGGGTATTAGATGATTGCAGGGACAACAGGTCCACAAATGGGTGCTCAAAGAACCAGGCAGGGATGTCCCCTCTAACCTCACCGGCATGACAGACCTGGGTGCTGGGACAGTATGAAGGGCAGGAGCTGCAGAAATGGCCAGGATCACATTTTGCCACTGAATGCTAAGCTAGATGGACCACTCGTCTGCAGCAGTAAGGCATTTCTTATCTACCTATGCTAGTCTTTGTTTCCTCTACATGTACTTATGTTATTAGAGAATACAGCCATGCACATGTGAGCCTGAACGCGGGCATCCCCCCTTGAGAAGGCAGCTCTCCACCGACACAAAGCATCAGCAAATTTTGGCATGATGTAGAATCAAAGATAACTTGGGAACAGGACTATAAAACAGGGCTTGAAAACGCACCGCAAAAGCTTGTTGCTTTTACTTGTGAGCTATTCCCTCCCTCAGAAGACTATTAATGTACTGAAGACATCGTGAAAGACTGCAACCTTTTGATGGATTGATTCTAACTCTGTTGAAGAGCGTGTTTATTGTTACAGTTAATCTCTTAAAACTTTCTCAGCGTGTTTCTGCAAAGAACAATTCTACACTGGAAGGCAAAGGGACAGAATGATGAAGTACAGCCTTTTCACATCCTTCTGGTGGGATTCTGATTGTAAATCTTAGATTATTGAATAAACTTCCAGGAATTGGTATCTCAGCGAGTATAATTATATCTAGCAAAGCATCTAGTGTAACCGATAGGCTGGAGCCTTCTATAAGAGAATTCCAGCCAGACTTTTTATAGTTTAGATTCTAGTACAAACTCACGCTGTTCTGATGGAATAGTGCTTTCTAAAACAGCAGACTGGAAATTATGTTTCTATGTTAGGAAGAGTGGAAAAACTTGCACCATCTCGGTATTCACAGCTGATGATCTTCCCAAATTATGAGGAAGTGACATTGCTGGATAGAAGTCATATTCTTCTTATGCTGTGCGACAGTTCACCACCCTCCTGTAACTGGAAGCTTAACATTCTTGTAAAATATACAGTGCAGTATTATGTGACTGCTCTGGTAATAAAATTACTGTGAAACCAGTGCCTCAAGGGGAAATGCACATAATGTTTCTCCTGGAAAAGCTGCGTGTCACAGTGCATAATGTCATACAAACAACATGTCATTAGAAGTGAAAGCAGCGAGCGGGATTAATACATGCATCAGATGGATACGATAGACTCGTACGGCGTACGCTAAAGGCGCTCTATCTCCATAACTGGTTGCTTAAACACTGCACCGCTTCAGACCTTTGAAGAGAAAAAGCCAACACTTGGCATAAAATCAACCACTGCCAATGCCGTCCTGTAGCCCCCTGAAAGGATTTTCTCCCTGCTGCCTCTCAGAGCTGCACGACCACCGGGGAATGCAGCTGATCTGCCCGAGCCCGGCTCACTGTGGTCTGTGTCCCCGCGCGGGGACGGCATGGCGTGGCTATGCCAGCGGGGACCGGGATGGAGGCACGTCGGCTCCTGGCTGGGCCAGCTCCAACAGCTTTCTCGGGAAAATCAGGGAAAAGACAGCGTGTGCCCAGACTTCAGGGGAGGTTCACTGGTTTAGCAGGAAAATAGGACTTGCATCCAGATCCAAGAAATGCTTTTGCAACCCTCAGCTCAGACATAGCCCAACATTACTACTTGTTGAATATTTACAGCTGCTAAAAAAATCTGCATGTTTGTACTGTTGCTCTTCTGATTCACACACTGGGTTTTTCAGAAGATGAATCCAGATGGAAATCTGGATGTGTTTTTTACACGGGAAAATTAGGCACTTTTCTGGGTGGCTCTGAGGCACAGGGGCAGGAGACCACATTTGCACTCCTACCTGTTTACAACCCTCTGCAAGACTTTGCATCCCTAAATGTTATCTGTAAGGCTTCTGCATAACTGGTGTAAAGACAGCTGAATTAAACTGGACTCTGTTAGACTTCTTTTGAGGGAGAAGGAGAGCGCGATTTTCCTATGTCACACGCACAGAAGCAGCAATAGATGGTAAAGGAAGAACTCTCGATGGAATGGCAAGATTGGGCACAGAAACGCTATCCTGAAATGGGATACGTTTTTCTCAGACAGTGACAAATTAAGAAGAGACTGTATTCAGTTTCTTCTTTGTTCAGAGACCTTGAAAAATATGATGCCCATGTGTTAATGTTTGAACCCACCCTCCATTCTTACTGCATTAGTCCTGCTCGCAGTCATTCAATACAGAATCATGTGTGTAATCCGAAACATGTGTCCAGCGATGTGTTCCCTATTTACCAATTATTTAATTAGCTTTATTTGCTCTTTGAGATATAGGCAAAGCAGTATTTTTTTATTTCCTGTATTTAAGTACGAACCGGTATTTGCCAAATATTTAAGTATACAGAGGTATGCTCTTAATTTACGGAGTCACTCTCAGCGACGTCAGAGGCGGCTCTCTCCCTTACAGGGACACGCTGCCATCGCCGCTTCCCCCACACCACGTGGAAACCCAGCAAAGAATTGAAGGGGATGAACATCGCGATACAGAAGTATCGCCTCACACATCACTGCAGGCGATTAAATCACTAAGGACAGTAACATCAAACTTCAAAACCAGTGGGGTCAGGCACTTAGCTGGTGCAATGTCTGCCGTACAAACTCTGAAGCAAAGTGCTTTGCTGTAGTCATATTTAATTCACAAAAAGAAGTAGTAGCAGTAAAATGCATGAGCAAAGGAGGTGAAGGTCAACTATGAGGTACTTATTTCCATGATATTCTCGCTATCTCTCTGTCCCTGCTGAACTAAGAAGCTAGTTCTTCTGCACACTGGGACATACCATCCACCCTGATGTCAGCTCTTTGGCGCTAGCTCAGTGCGCTGAAGCAGATGCGAGGGGAGACAGGAGGGAAAGGGAGAGCCTCGGCGGCAGCCGCAGCACCCGACCTCAACTCACCCATGATACTGTCCGTCCCGTTGGCAGGGGGTGTGCAAGAAGACGCGCTGTAATGATTTGTGCCACTGCGGTGGAAGGTGGACATCGGAGGAAGACTGGAATTGATGTCTGCTGAGGAGTGTGATGGGTAGCTCTGTGGCAGAAAGGATAAAAAAAACGGAAATATTTTAACTATCGAGACCATGGAAGGCAGCAGGCTGCTCACGTTGCCCCAGTCCCAAGTGCTGTTGTACTTCACCCAACTGAGAAAAGCAGAATGCTGCCCTAAGACTAAACGGGGAGCATATTTTTCTACCCTAACTTGACATCTTCTTGACATGGAGGAGACAATGGCATACACCTATCTGATACAGACAAATATCCACAGTGGACTGTTCACAACTAATGACGGTGCCATCGAGATGTAATGAGAAGAAATTAAGAAAGAGAAGTTAGGTGATGTATCAAGCAAACCTTTTGACAGGGACAGCTATTGGCTGGAGGAGAAGCCTTCCAAGGGAAGTGGCAGAAACCTCGTAACTGCTTTTGACATTAAAAACAAGATCTGACTACAAGATGTGCACAGCTGGCACTACAAAACGTGCCATAAGGAAACACAGTGGCACCCCAGGTAACCAACTGGATCAGTTTTCCCTCCCATTGCAGTGTCTCTGTGTGACATGATCAAAGATGCGATGGATCAAGCTCCCCAAACAAGCGTGGGCCAAGTGTCTGGGCAGCACACAGAAGACTTCGGCAGCTATATGGCCAGATCACACAAACCGTCCTTACTGTGACACAACATAGCTGTGGCCAGATGTTTTGCTGAACCGGCGTTACTATAAACCTGGCTTGCATCAGTGCTGTCTGTCACTGCTGAAAAGTCTTTTCTTTATCGGTGTAAGACACCGTGTGCAGACAGGTCCTAGAACATGCCCAGCTTTTATCTCCATCACAGCACTGCCCTCAGCAGAGAAGAGGTCCTGCAGAAGACCTCTAGGTTTTGGAGACTCCTTAGAAACACGGGTAGCTGGAGACACATGGCAGTACCTGGCCCAGGATCAAGGCAGTGTTAGAGCAAGATCATCTCCACATCCTCTGCCTCTGTAGGTGGTTCACAGTAAGCTGGCTGAAAGCATCCTTCCCTTCATTTGTATTTTTTAATTACTTTTACAGGATTTCTTGTAATTAAGTGACAAGTAACTGCATACTGTAAAGTTATCTTAAAGAATGTAAACAACATAGCCCAAATCTACTTTTCTTAACCGTGGCAAAATGACCATCAACTCTGACTGAGGTCTGAATAACATTTTCAGGCTTTGACTCAATATAAACCACTCCAGGACTTCAGCCCCAAACCCAACCGGCTGAAACAGCAAAGCTGAACAGAATTTCTCATGTGATGGAGACATGATCACAATGATTGCCTAGGTGAATGGTCTGAACACGAGTGACTCCATCTCCCCTGCTAAACGGCTGCTCCATGACACGTATCAAAGTGGTGGTTTGGGATTTTCTCATTTCTCAGGGGGTGACATCAAAACGCCATTGCCAAACATTTTAGGAAAAACATGGGATCTGAATACAGCTTAGCGGAGAACTGCTCTCTGTATTCAATGCATCTGTTTAGAAAACCACTGATATGCCTGAGAAAGTAAAAGTAGCGAACAGCAGCTTTCCTTTCTTTCTTTTGCTATATGCATTTTCTCTACAGGTCACTGAGAAGTTAAGGACATTTGCAGGGAACTGAACCGAAATCGCTCAAACTTTCCTTGACAAGCCGACCGCTCATGGACGCGCCAGCTGAGCACAAACTGCTGACCTCTCACCGGTGCTCCGGCAGAAACTACGCGGAGTTCATTTAGAGTATCCCTACCTCCCTTCTGTCCCAGTGCTACCTAAAAGATAGAAGGCTCTGCCAGTCCAGACACACATAATAAATGATTAATATGAGCATCGTCAGCACTGAACACCTACAACTCGGACTGGTATCAGTGGTCCTCACTATCTCTGATAAATAATAATGCCTACATAGAAAAAAAATATCGGGGGGAGTTTAGGTGGAACGTCCCTACCCATTTTACATTGCAGAAATATTTTCGCTCTTCATAAGAACCCCTACATGTTACAAACCCAAGAAATTCAGAATCGAGGCAAACAAATGCCAAAATGTTTTCAGACTTGCCCCATGAAGGCACTCAGCTGTCTTACCTCTACCCTGAGCTGATATGATGAAAAGCCACCTAATGCTGATGGATGAGCACCAGTGTAGATATCAAATTAGAGTAAATTGGGTTTTAAAAGTTATGCTCAATTTTTATTATACATGCTTGTCACTTCAGAGCAACGTTAAGTTTGCTTAGTGACTTAATTATGCCTTTTATAAGAACATGATTAAGCAGTTTTTGAGGCAATTTCTTTTGCTTTTGACTTCCTATTAATTTTACATAGCAGTGTGCTAAACTCATTAAACGTGAGACTTTAAAAGATTTGTTTTGCAAATTAATTTTCAGTTTGCGAGAGCGAGTTTAATTCTTATCCCTCAAAAGATGGTTCTGCAAGACTTTACAGCAAGACTCCCTCCTCCCTTAAAACCAGTCTTGCTCATTGCTCTTCCTTTTAACAGTCTTCAAGAAAGAGAATTATAGGTACAGAATAGAAAAACGTTACTTCACTTTAGCTGCCTGTTCATTTCTTTACATCCTACTTAAAAACAAAACCAAGAAACTGAATTGATGGAACCCAATGTTATTTCTACATATTCAAATCAGCCATGATATCAGGAGAATATCCCCTAAGCTGTACTCAGATCAGATTGAATTCCAATTTTATTCTGTTCCAATACAATAGATGGAATCAGTCCCAGCAACTTCCTCTTGCGAGAGATCAGGATGTACTGGAGGAAATAAAAAAGCCTCTCTTCTTTAAAGCAGAAAATTGATGCTAGGTAGTTATCTATAAACTCAGACCAGCAAAGGACACCGACTGCCATAAATTATAAACACCACAAAGCATGGGCGAGCGCAGCTCATCGGCAGGCCGGCGGCCGCAAAAGGAGCCGGGGCTACGAACATGGGCTCAACCCTCTTCTTGCAACTTCAGCTGAAGGAACAGTCTACGCGGCAATTTTTTTCCTCCTCTTTTCGCTTCCCAGTGGCACTAGGAGGGGTTCTGCACAGAGGTGCCGCGCACAGGGCGAAGCTGCGGCAGGACCTCATCACCATCCTCCCAGCGGCAGAGGCAGCCACCTCCGCTCCCAGGGGCTTCCCAGCCCGCGCTGCCCTTCGGCTTCACACTCCCCTTCTCCCAGCACAGCCCGAATAAAATCTTCGAGCCAAAGCCGTCCCAGGTTTCTCAAGCTCGTTTTTGCAGAGTTGGGAACACACAACGGCGCGCGGAGAATGCTTTAGCGGCACAACCGGAAGACGCGCCCATGCCGCGAGCGGGTAGGTGCGACGTGCCGACCGCCGCAAGCCGCGCCCCCCGCGCCGCGCACCCCTCCCCGCGCCTTACCAAGCGGTCGTGCGGGTGCAGGCTGCAGTAGCTGCTGGACTGGGGGATGTGAGAAGAGTTGCCCAGCATGCCCCCGTACCCGGGCTGGTTCATCCCGCTGGAGGAGCTCCACGGGTCGCTGCTGTGATGGCCATCTGTAACACAGGAGGGAAACACTGCTGGCCGCCGGTGCCAGACCCTGCAGAACCGACGGCTTCGTCCCGCTGCAAACTCCATCCTAACGACCTCAGTGCGGCTACAGAGCTGCGCCGCTGCAGCAGAAAGCCACGTGCTTTAGTAAAAACGAAGCTGAACTCGGCAACGGCGCATACTGCAATGCTGCACTACAGCCACATCAGTTCGGCCTGGAAGTCTCCTGCTGCTTTATTCCTGCTCCGGTACCATAGACTCAAGGATTTAAACTCTGTTATAACAAATTTTATGGGAGATGGAATACACTGCAGCCTACAGAAGATGGGCTGATGAGCTTTGCAGATTCTCAACCTGGTAAATAATTGGGTAATTCCCGAACTTTGAATGTTTCCACATCCAGAAAGTTTTCTGACTTGTTTCATTGCTGCTTTTTGTTTGTTTAAAGAGAGCAGTGCCACTTGTATGGTTTCTCCTTCTAGGGATTTCTCAGCTTGTGTCTCCGCACCTCCTCTAAGCACAACATTCATCCTTCAGGCCAGCTCGCTGCCGAGGTATAATGTGCACTGATAAAATCCCCAGATTTTATCAAGTGAAACAGTGGCTTGCATATTTTGCATTTAACCAGACATGCCAAAATGGAATTATAATAATGTGGTGAAATGTATTTTCTACTGGAAGAATGCCCATGTCTTAACAACAAAAAAAAAGTTTTAAAAAAGGTAACTTTTCCATAACGATCAGCAGACCTGAAAGATGGGCACGTGAGCTGGAAAAGTTGCCGGCTTTTTCAAACTACAGGACTTGGTCAAGTAAAAAATTATTGTGTCTCACCTACAGGCCTGCCTTATTTATACACTTCAAACACCCTGGCAGCAGCAGCACTTCCAGCACACCTTCCCATAGCTGTTTGAACAGTCATTTAACTCAGATTTATGTCTTCAATACGAAACTGTGCGAAGATAACATTTAAAACCGCAGAACGGCTAAGCACTACAAAGGGTAAATATTTGATATCATTAGAACCCTATTAATCCCCAGCTTTATAACGCTATAGGAGTTTCACAGCAGGTTGCTCTTTGGGTGGTATTTATTCTCATTTCAAGCCAAGAACACCGTTTTCTTTTCAGTCATGGCCTGTACTTTCCACTGCTCAGGAAACGGTCCAGATGCGGATCCCCCACCACAGGAGGTGACCACAGGGGTCAGTGCTCCAAATGATGTCCTCTTCCCTCCCACGAGGGCCCACCAGAGCTGGGGCAGGACCAGCAAAACCCCCCTGCAGCGCTCCAGCCCCGGACCCGGGGCAGGGGGGTGCAGTAGTCCCTCCTGCCCGCAGCCCTGCTGGTCCTGCCTGCTGCAGCTCCTTCAGCCGCAGCCAGCTCGTCCTCCCGTGGGGGCTGCCTCACGGAAAGCCAGACACGAGCGTCCTCGCACGAAGAGCTGGAGAGGTGGCGAAGCTCCGCAGGAGACGGCCCCGTCACCCTGAGGCCGGGAGCTGAGCCATCCCTGGGGATGCTGAGTGGCGCCCATGACCTTCAGGTGGCAGGGACATGAAAACGCATTGGTTTTTTCTTTTCTTTTGTTTTTTTCCCAAGGGTGGGAATTGGAAAGTGTATATATATGTACATAGAATAAAATCCGATCCCTTGCCCTGCAAATACTTGAGCCTAGCAGTCCTGCTGAATTAAATGGATCTCTTTACCCTTTACTTAGCCTGAAGCAAAATATATGTACAAGTGTTTAAAAGCTGAATGTTTTGCCCTAAATGTGGCAAAAGATGAGCACCCTAATTGTGTGTGGATCTTTCCAAACTCTAGGAATCTTATTTGCTAAATTATACCGAATTTCCTTGTCCTTGCAGGTAATCATTGTGAGAAATACAACATGGTAGCAGAAAATACGTGAAAACTATTAACCCATCCTGCAGTGAGAACAACGGCTTCATTTTAAAAAGGTTTCTCTTATTCCATATGCATGCAAACAGACATACTTGTAGCACTGTTTACTTTACGAAAGACAAAATCTTTCTCATTAACATAAAACGACAATGCACAAAGTACATGCCCAAATTTGTGTGCATTTAGTATATGCATAAGATATGTGCACACACACATGCTGGAAAAAAATGCTTCAAGAACCTCAGGTGATAAGAGGCTGGCAAGTTATTCATCATGCTGCTTCGCTGCAGGATCAAAACAAGATGTTCAGAGGCATAATGGACAAACGAAGACGTTCAGGTCTTCATTTTAATGGTAATGTTACAGACCACAAGATGATATTCCAGCGTGTCTCGACTACATATAAACCAAAATACAAACACAGAAAATGTATGCAAAACAGATTTCCTTTTGAAAGCAGTGTCTTACCTTGCATGAAGAAGGAGCTAGGAAAAGTGCTGGCTGCTGGTTTTGAGGATGGATAACCTGGTGAATCCCTATTGTAGTCGGCAGTGCTTGCTGACGGGGCATAAACCTAAGGAAAAGAAGACTAATTTAGTATGCCTTTAGCAGGAAGCAGGAAAGAAATATTGAGTTTTTACCTTGCTCAGTATAAATCAGTTCACAACACCACATAATTCTTCTCTCAGAACACAAAAAGCTGAGTATACGTGTGACTGGAAAATAAATTTTAAGCTTCAAAAGAAACTCCAGCCTGACATTTTCCAGCTTTAAACAAGGATATTTGCAAGGTATTTGTCAAACTATGTATTTCTGTAAATAAAATGAACAAACAGATGTACATATGTTCTTCCTAGAGCATTACAGAGCTTAAAATAAACAGGAACTTGAAACAACGCTGATTTTCTCATAGGAAAGCGTACAGATTTTACCCACTTAAGAACAAAACTGAAAGCACTGCAAGGAAGTAAAAAACTTTATTTCTCAAACTAGAAATGAAATTTAGAAAAACAGCATTATCAAGAACACTGAAAATTACAAACATATCTTGGGATATTAAATTCCCATGGATCAAGCTCTTTCCAGAGAAGCTTGAAAGGACTATTAAAAACCTGGATCTACACAAGACCACCAACACAGCATGTGTACGCATCAGGGGAAAAATTCCTCCTTTGTTAGGACTTATTATATTTGTCTGTGCAATAAAGTTAGTGCATGTGCCAAAACACTCATTTACTTATATTTGTTTACTAATACACCAGAGCTTTCCGCCACTTGCCTTTTAGCAAACATCCGCTGTATTCCTTGCTTTATTTTAGTTCAACCAGGACAGCATTTAAAAACAAAACTGAACCAAATAAAAAAAAAAAACCAAACCCAAAACCAGTCGGGGCTGATAAGCGTAATTTATTATTTACAGTGCAGTTCGCTCCCTCTGCCTATATGCTCTCTATATTCCACCGCGCTTTGTTTCTGCGCTGGAGGTGCCTCTCTCCAGATGGTCAGGAAGACTGAAGCACTGTCATCTCCTTGATGAAAATGGATACCTTCCTGCCTCCATTTTGAAGCAGGCAGCAGATCACAAAATTGGCAGAGCGCCTGCTCCGGCGTTCGCAGGTCACGGCGAAAGGGAAGAGAAATCCACCAGCGAAGCACGGCCGCCGGCGGGGCTGGGAAGAGCGCCCGGCTCTCCGCTGCCGGCATCCCCGGCCAGGGCAGGGGGAGCAAAGGCCTCATTTAAAAAACAAAAAAACACCAAACCCAAAAAACAGGGAGCACAAGGCCGAGGGCTGCGGGATGCCGAGTAGCTTCCCTGTGTCCCCCGAGCCCAAGCGAGAAGTGGGGCCACGGGACGGGGCCGGGCAGCCTGGCATCGCGTCCCCGGGCGGCACAGCAGCTCTCCGGGCTTCGCGAGCCTAAACGTCACCCGTGCGGTCAGGGTGCAGAGCAGCTCAGCGTCCGGGACAAGCCTGACATTCCAAGGGAAAGCCAAAAAAAAGGCTTCAGTACAGCTAAATTTTTTTATGCCTCAGTTGAGACCGACGTGGGTTTGGGGTGCTCGGCGTTGGGCGCTCAGGAGAAGGAGAAATGCCGCACGGCTGTGGCAGAGCGGCCAGGAGCGAGCCCCAGCAAAGCCTGAAGACTGTTTGGATGGGTACAAGAAGAGGCAAGGTGGCCCTGCACCCAACTGGCCAAACCAACCCCTGGCGAAGCCAACAGCCCGTGCTGCCGAGCGGGAGACACGGGGTGGGACGCCGACACCGCCGGCGGCCCTCCGCTGGCGTCACATTGCTACCTGTGTGGCCACAGAAAGGGTACAAATACCCAACAAGCAATGGCCAAACGCTGCTGCCTGCCTGCCCGCACGGGGCGGGCAGGGCCGGCCCTGGCCAGGCTCCCAGCTCTTGGGCGTGCTCTTGCCGGGCTGTGATTTTGGGGTGGGGCTGCCGCGTGCTCTCGCCGGGCACCGCCGTCCCAGCCTCTGCCGTGACAGCGAGGGACTGGGCAGAGTCCCACCGCCCCAGGATCGGTCCCTGCACCCATCAGTCAGGGCAGGCACCGGCTGCGAGCTGTGACAGCCCAAAGTCTCACCTTATTTATTAGTTATGATATTAGTTACAGTATCAGCACCTTCAGCATCGCTGTTTTCAGACCAGCTCTCCCTTGAGGAGGCAGAAAGCAAGCTGGCCTGGGCTGTCAGTGATGGTTTCAACCTGGGGCCGGGGGAAAGTCCCTCTGGACCTCAGCCCCTCCACATCTTGTACAGACAAGTGCTGTGATTTAGCCAAGGGAGGGGAGGTTGGGGACACAGGCAAGAGGCTTTTTGAAAATCCTGAAAGACGGGATGAAGGAGAGCTGTGGGAAGTATCAGTCAGCCCAAACCTTTACACTCTGTCAGTGGAAGGGTAAGGGGACGCCTTCCCCAAACATGCCTTCCGAACCCTGCCCTCTCCCACTGCAGTTCCTGCACCGGCTCCAAAAACGTTTCATGCAAGTTCTGCATTTATCAGAAAACAACCCTACAGAAACTGCAGAGGTTTTTGGAAAAGATATCTGAATCATAGAATCATGGAATCACAGGATGGTTTGGGTGGGAAGGGACCTTTCAAGGCCATCTCATCCAACCCCCCTGCCGTGAGCAGGGACATCTTCAACTGGATCAGGGTGCTCAGAGCCCCGTCCAGCCTGACCTGGGATGTTTCCAGGGATGGGGCATCGACCACCTCCCTGGGCAACCTAGACTTAACGCTGAAAGATTAAAGATGGGCAGGTAGGGGTAAAAAAAGGGGTGCTTGAATATGCCCAGCGCCCAGAGAGAGTGCAAAGGAGCACAGAGGTTGGAAAGCAGCAAGGACAGCAAAGGCAGCACGCCGGCTGCTTGTGTTAAAATAAGAATATTATGTTAAATATGTTAAAAGAATAAAGCACGCATCGGGCACTTCTTACGCTTGCAAAGAAAGCGGCGTGCGTGCTCCGACACGTCTTGCGGAGGCGTAACGGGTGCCCTCCAAGAACAGCTTTGCTGCACCCCCGTGTTTAACGTACAGGAATTTCTCTACGCTGCTGTATCACGGTATATTGAACAGCTCGGGGCCTTTCACACGGCATGCCACGGCCTGGCTCGGGGTTTTCTCTCCGGGCTCCACCCAAGGAGCGGGGAGGGTCTCCTGGGAAGGGCGGCAGTGGCCGCCACGCCCTGCCCCACCCCTCCAGCACCACCCTGTCCGGGCACAGGACACCCATGCCACCGACCCGTGAGAGCCACTGCCCCTCTTGCCCTTGCCCTTGTCTAAGCAGACCCCAGCTGTGCCCTACCTGCTGCGCTCGAGGTCACCAGGCTTACGTAAAGTCTGATGCGCATTTCAGAGGAAAACCAGGCAAAACTATGTGTTTTTAACTCGTACAGTGACGAGGTCAGACGCAGTTACAGCTATCCCCCAAAGTGCTCTGACTGCCAGGCAGGTTTCCCAAGGGAAAGGTGACCACCTAGCAGATGACCTCATCAGTGAGGCAATGATTCCAGTGCATCCCAGCTACTGTGCGGTAAGAGCGGCTACCTGGGAAAAATACGATGGGCCTTGGCTTGACAGAGATGAAGAAAATCCCTTCCGTGTCCCCTGTGATCACTCCTGCTACTTCAGGAGCGACCGGCACCTCTCTCCCCCGCCCCAGGGCGGGGACGTCCCTCGTCCTCCACCTGTCCCCACGCAGCCCAGCCCTCCTGCTCACGACGACATACCTTCGTCTCAACCCAATGCCTCTTTTTTCCTATAATCCTGCAGCCACCCAGCCTAACTGCTTTCAGACGTGACTCCAGCTCAACCAAACTTACGCCTGGAAAGGGCCCCCTCCCGCTGATGGAAATTTGGCTTTGCACCTCAGCTTTCTGCAGTACCTGCAGAGCGTGAGTTATAAACGTCTGACAGCTCCCCGTACGCACCGTAAAGAAAACAAGTATGGATTTTATGCCTCTCGATGACTTACTCCCTAATTTATGAGTTTGTTTTGCTTCGTCGCTTGTTGTCCAACTGAACTGCAAAGCTGCGGGGTCGGCGACTCCAAGGCGGGCACCCGAACTGCAACCACCCCCCCCGCCGACGGGGCTCGACAGGAACACGCTTCAGAAACAACCACAACCGGTACAGCCGGCGCTCCAACGGACTTACAGAAAAGCGCGGCGGCGCGCGGCGGTCGAAGCTGCGGCGCTGGCCGGGGATGCCGGTGCAGAGGCAGGGTGCTGCCTGGGTCTCACCTGCCTGCAGCTGCAATCCAGCCTCCCCGTTAGCGACGCCAGGAGGAGGCGGCAGTTCAGCCCGGGTCAGACGCCCTCGGGGGTCGTCCCGAACTGCTCTTGGCGGTGGCACAAAGACACGGGACGGAGGCTGCGGCGCGCGCCAGCCCGGGCGCTGCTGGGCACGCAGGTCAGCTTGGAGGTGGAGAAGGGAAGGAACGCAGAGCATCGGGAGGAGCAGGGCAGGGCGGACGGAGGCTGGCCGTCGCAAAACGACGGGAAAAGCGGCCAAAGTAAATGCCAGCTTACAAAGTGTCATGTAACTGGGTGTAACTCCTCCTCGCTGAAAACAGAGACTTGATTTATTCTTCTGTTGGTTTTACAGCTGAATTTTCACACAGCGAAAGCCACTGGGCTGAAGCAAATTAACTCATTTTGCTGTGACAGGCTCAGTCACAGGAAGAATTTGAGAAGATATAAGGTAGCTTTTTCAAAAAAAAGCATGCATTTCCTGAAGAAGCGTCACTCAACATAAATATTCATTATTTTCAGATTTTTATCGCAGTGGGATTCTCATGTTATCACGACATTAGCTAAGAGCACACATGGAGATTCCTCTCATGTTGAAATGTGAAGAAGTCTCCAGATTTGTCTCCCTCTGTTTCATCGAGACTGCAGTATTTTCAACAGGCAAAAAAGAGGGTGTAGGAGAGTAACTGGATGAACAATATTCTGACTGGCCCCCGTCTTTTTGTCATTCTTCCACAAAGCAGTGCTTGAAAAAAGCAAGAAATGTATTATTTAACCACATTAACGATCTGTCCAAAAATGTTTGCCAGGTAATTTTACAAAGAGGGAATTGCGCCGATAATCCCACTTAAACAGAGACATAAATTATCACGAGTAACTGTTGATAAAGAAAACAACCCAATAACTTCACTCAGGATAGTGAAAGTACAACAGGTTCAATTTATGGCACTGGTAAAAATGGTAATATGCTATCTCCAGAAAGGCAAAAGAGAGTAAACCGCAGATGTGTACGAGTGACTTTCTGATTTGACAGAAAATATATTATAGATTTAAAGATGTTAATATTCTTAAAGAGAGCCTGAATTTAGAAAATCACTCTGACTCATGCTGGGAGGTTTGAGGAGATGATGAATAATGATCTGGGAAAAACACACCATTCTGTAATATGACACGATGAAAAAATTATCACATTGTTGCCATTTTTGGGAGCCTGCCTGCAAGTTCCAAACACCTTTTCTTCTTCAATTCTTCCGGAAAGCTCGCTGTCCTGGGAAGACGTTTCCAGCATCTTTCATTTCTCAGTATTCCAGAGCCCCAGCGAGCACTGCCCCAACCCCCCTGGGTGCTCGCGGGCTGGATGGACCATGCGCTTGCGCTCGGCCCACGGGGGATCCGGAGTCTACCAAATAAAGGACAAACGGCCTCGGAAATGTCTGCTAGTAAGTCATAACGTTAGCTGCGGAGTGAACTGGAGGTGTGCTGGTAGGTGCTGGCGGCGGGCTGGGGGTGAGCAACCCCAGCTCCACGGGTCAGGGATGCGGCTGCCCCTCGCAGGCGTCGCCAGCGGGGATGCATGCGCTCGCCAAGCACCGGGAGATGTGTCCAGTGTCAAGGCGCTGCGGGGCAGGCATCTCCCTGACCCACCGCGGCCTTCCCACCAGGCTGGCTGGGGGCAGCTGGCCGCAGGTGTTTGGAAACCCAGCCCGAGCAAGGAGACGTGAGAGATTGTCTTTTCCCCTTCCGTCTCGGCTCTTCTCGACTCCCTCCGCCTCTCCTCTGCTCGCAGGCGCTGGCTACACCGCTGCCAGAAGATTTCTAATTCCCCCTCAAAGTGAAACGTGTCTCCATTTTCCCGCTCAGGAGATGCTCTGCGCGAGGCAGGCTGGACAGGAGGGCATCCCTCTCGTGCGACGGCTGCATCGGTGCAGCGGGGCTCCGCAAGCCCCATCCCGGCCTTCGCATGCGAGGTGAAATTAGGAAAAATCTATCACCTGGCACGCACGGCACAAATGTAAAGCATAGGCTGTAAAATACAATTGCGATACTGAGAGCAGTGTATTTCTGTATACAGAGCAACCCACTTAAACAGGTACCTCCTATAAGGAAACATTTGTGAAGAGAGTAAACCCATCAATCAGCAGTCCAAAGACTTCAAAATACATGGTGAAACTCCTTTAAAATTAAGATCTCAAAGAGAACGGTTATTAAATTGGAAGCGCATTACCCAACGGCAAAGCGTACCGGCTATCAGAGCGGTCAGGAGGAATAAACCTGCTCGCTGGCACAAGCTGCCCTGCACTGGCGGGTGTCAGCTCCGCACAGAGCGAAAAGCTCTGTAAGCGAGCACCTGACCGCACAGACCGCGCTCCTTGCAGGAGTCCCCGAGCCCGCCGCACCGGCCGCGCTGGTGCCCGTCGGCCTCCGCTAACTGGGCGGAACACAGGCGAGCTGTTTGCGTTCTCCGGCATTACAACTTTCTTGTTTCGCGCTCCTACGAGCGGGGCTGCCCGCAGCTGCCTCCCAGGCGAGGCTGCCGCTGGCGCTGCGGCCCCGGAGCTCTGCGTCCGCAGCGGGCTGAACGCGAGACCCCAGCAGACGGGTGCGTGCCGAGGACGGCACCGCCCTGGGCAGCGGCAGCGTCCCCAGCCAGACCATGCAGAGAGAAACGCTCTCATCAGCGACACTGAAATAATTAAATATTAAAAAAATTCTAAAAAAATCACTATTCACTCCTTTACAACCACTTGAGGGACACAGTAGGCTGCTGCCCTCATTCCTCCCAGCTCTGCCATCAGACCAGCGACCGCTCTGCCTGGCTAGGGATGAATTTCCCCAGCTTTTAGTAAAAAAAAAAAAAAAAAAAATTCCGTACTTTCATATGCACGAGGAGCATAACCCCCTTTCCGTGGGCTGACCTGTTCCAGGTTTCCAGCAGAAGGGCACTTTTCAAACGGCAGGTCCTTAATTTTGGCCACATGTTGCTGTGGGTGAGCGGGGGGAGAGGAAGAGGAGCGGGGCGCGGGGGCTGATGAAAAGAGCAGCCCCGCCAGCGAAGCGCATTACCAGCCCGGCCTGGAAGGGGCCGGAAGGAAAACCCACCCACCTCAGCCTGCGTTTATTCTATCAACCTGCAATTGCAGCAATCAAAACCAGATGTCGGCTCTTCCAGATCTTTCTCACAGGACAAACATGCGAAAGGCCTCGGGCCTGGCGTTGCCATCAACTGGTAATTGAGACCATATGAGCCCCAACACAGAAAAGCACATGCAAACCACCCCCCGGCCCCGTGAGAGGTATGAAATTGCAGGTCCCGCTGAGCCGTTAAGTGCACGGTGCACCGTGAAAAACAAGTGTACGCAGCCGGGGTAACCACCTGTACGGCACACCGGCCCCACGGCCGCGGCGGCAGGGCCCGCGGCGGGGCAGGGCGCCGGCCGGGTTAATGGCAAAGGCCGGTCAGCGCTGCGGAAAGCAAGCGCAGGTGTGAGACACACAACACACACACAACCCGCTCCCGTCGCCTCTGCATCGCCTCTTGCACCCCGTACTTTAACGGACGCCGGTTCCCCCGCACGTTTCGCCTCGTGATTCTCTCCTCTCCTGCTGCTGGCGGTCATTAAAAAATTTATCAGGCCCTTGCTGAGGGAGGCTCACTGACTGTCACCTCCCGCCTCCCGGCAAAGGCTCTGCACCAGGGATGCTGGCGTGGGTGTGCTCCCTGCACCGGGCTCCGGCAGGCGCCGGCTGCGCGCGGCGCTGGCCCGGCGCAGGCGAAACGCCTCGGCTCCGTCCCGCCGCAGCACTGCCCCGCCGGGCCCTGGCTCTCCTCTCGCTCGCACAAACGCCGTCGAGTAGGAGCTTGCAACGACGGTCGTCGACTCAGAAGCCACTACGAAGCGCCAGCTTTACAAAGCACCGCTCCTTCGGGGCGGAACGCCGAAATCTGGACCAAACCACCCGCTTGCTGCGCGCCGGTTGTTCCGCTCCTACCGGGAATGCCTGCTCGCACAAAGGGCTGCCCGACGCTCAGCGTAGCCTAAGCGTTAGCTGCCCGACTCTTCTCCCTTATCCCACCCTATACGATCCTCTAAGTCCGCAGATCCTGTTCAGTTAAAATGTCTTCCAGATGGGACTGCTGAATACTGCATCTCGTGAACGCCCAAAGTTAAAAAGGGGTCAACTAAATTAGAGAAAAAAAATTACAACATTATGTCATCCCTATGCAGTAATACAGGCTCCAAAAAAGCAACAATAACATAAATAGACCCCAAAAATTTCTGCTCAGACCCCGATTTCTTTCTGCCATTTGTCTTTATCACGCAGCTGTTCCGGATCATCCCCAAAGCAGTGCAAGAGCAAACGTCGCCGCCACCCCGCCGGGTCAGGAACCGCAGGTGAAATCTGCTCTAACATGACGCCATTTTCCCGGGATCCCGGACAAGCAGGAGGCAGACCTCACCAATGGTCCCACCAAAGCACAACTGCTTCCAGTAGGCAGCAGGGAAAGAAAAGGAAGAGCGAGAGGAGCAAGAAAAAAGACCAAAGAGCGGCTAAGGACAGATTGGGAGATGGCCACCTACGGCAAGAGGAAGTCCCAGGGATGAGGAACAACGAGAGGAAAGCAAAGTAGAAAGAAGAGCAAGAAAAAAATCCATAGAGAAGAAAAATTTAATAACTAAGTAGCCATGGGCCATAGCGATGGGCACAGCAGGAAGACCTCATGTGTTTTTAAGAGTATATTACTGAAGGGACAAGGCAAAGGGGGATGCCCGGGATCCCTGGCACCACCAGCGGTGAGACCAGCCGAGATGGGCAGAATCAAAGAGCAGCATCGGACACAAAACCTTCGGCACAGCTGAGTGACGTGCAGTGGGGCATGGCGTTGCCATCTGGGGCTCTTCTTTTCTTTCTTTCTTTCTCTTTTTTTTTTTTTTTTAGCCACGAGGTCACACGCATGTGAGCACAAGAGGATCAGCCTCCACCGGTCACAGGGCTGGGAGAAGGGGGGCTTTGAGAACCGGGAGACCTGCCCCGACTCCAGGGGCAGGAGACTCCGAGACACGAGCCTGCTGTCCCCAGCCCTGCGGGCACTCGGGGAACACACGGGTGACGGGATGGAAAGACACGCCAGCACAGAGGATGCAACAGAGGCTGTGGGGAAATGAGAAAATTGCAGATTTTGGAGACGCTGACTCTGATGAGGAGCTGGCGCCCCAAGAGCGGAGGGGAGGAGTTGGCTAACTTGCCTGATTTGGGTAAACCTACATGCAACCCTCACAGCGAGCAGTGGCTAAATCGGTCTCGCTGCGGCGGGGCTCGGGGAAGAACCCCGAGGATGCAGAGGGCAACGGAGAAGAGCAGGAGACGTCAGGAGGAGAAGCAAAAGAGCAAAATCGAGAGGGAGTGTGTAGGAAGAAAGGACAAAGAACCAAGGGTGTGACTGGAGAGATGGGACAAAATTAAAAAAATTAAGCCAACATCCTGCAGTTACCAGGATTTCAACAGTTGCAGATGCTCAGCAAGGCAGAACCAGACCTCCAAAAGCAATAAAGAGGGAGCAGAGGAAAAAGAGTGGGAAAACAGAAATAAAAGTGATGATGAAAAGAACAAAGGTGCCACTTGGCTGAGTTCCAGGGGCAGTTTCCATACGTGAATTCTAATTCACATTTCACCTAAGATAGCATGTTTTTAAACGTTTGTTTTTTCAGTAAAGGAGTTCCCAGAAGAGACAGAGGAAAGGAAAAGGATTATTTAATGCATTTTCCTTCTTTCAGGATCTGCTTTCTAACTTCCTTTTCTCCACTGCATTTACTGAGAACCATTTTGTGTTGGGTTTTTTTAAATTTTCTATGCTCTGTTTACAAATACACGCAGAGACAGTGAACGTATCAGACATCTGCCCGTATTTTCCTCTCCAATCTCTCTGCGAGAAAAGAGCCTTAGTTTTGCAATCTTCCAGTGTTTCTGGTCATTACCTACCTACCACAGCGTGATCAAATAATTCAAAGCATATACAATCGTTAATTAGACCTTATCTGCTTGCCGAAAGTCCTGACAGCGGTGGGTTGCACACCCAGCGGTGCGCCCTCACGGCGGGCGTCAATCCGCAGAGCAGATCGCAGGGCTCTGATGTCCATCAGCGGGTAAAGAGGGGACCAAAGTGGGCGCAGGCTGAGCTGGGCGCACTGGCAGGGACTGGGACCCAAAGGAAAGGGTGCAGAGCGCTAGGGATGGAAATACCCCCGTTTAGGACTAAGGCCGATGGAGCATCCCCGGAATATCAGCTATGAACTCCCCTACTACCGCCTAGGAGGCCAAGCCTGCCAGCAGGCACCCTGTGCCCCAGCTCCAGCCCATCCCGGCGCCGGCAGAGGTGGCTGCAGTCCCTGCACGCCGCCCAAGAAGCCGGGATTTCGCCCAATACTCCGTGCGAACTCCAGGATAACTGGATGCTCAACCAACTCAAGTGGAAATGAAGGTTTCTGTGACGAGCGGAAAGGAGCCCAGACCAGATTCCGCCTTCCTGCCGTTTGATTTTTAGGCAGAGGTGGGTCCTGATGCGAACCCAGTGCCTCAGACCCACCTCGTGTGATGAATCGCGAGCTGTGCCCGCTGCGGAAATGTCTTCATCTCCGGGAACGGCGGGAAGCGGGGTGACAGCGGTTTCAGGTGCCGAGACACAATAAAAACAATGAGGAAAGAAAATGTTTGCTTTTTATGTCAGCAGAGATGTCAGTACCCATTAATAAATCTATCTGCTAAATCTACTCTTATTCATGTGGGACATCACCAAGTTAAAGTAAAATAAATTATCTTTAATTAAATGGAATTGTCGTCTTCCTCCTGCTATCATCCCCAATTATTACATCCTAATCAGCCCTTTTGGGAGAAGGCATGAGGGAAGGCTGAAAGGCACATTTACTATAAACAATTTCTCTCTCTGTCAAGAGATGGAAATTTTATTTTAATTATTGTTTAGGACTATGATTTTCACCCAGTTTCTGATGAAAGGGATTAAAAGTTGAAAATGCCATCATTCAAAGAAAGAAAGAAATCTGTTCATGTCATCGCCGCAGAGCAATTTCCTCCTAGTCCCTCCTACAATTAAAGCCCAGAGCATGGCAGCAGCAGTGAGGAAATATGCAAGTCATTTGTTTAAACTTCTTTATTATGATTTCCAGCGGGAGGTTTACGTTGCAAAATATTTTGAAGGCAAAGACGAGGTAAACGCATTAGGTTGGAGGAGAGGGAGGGAAGGGGACTCAGCTGCAAGCAAGCACCAGCCCGGGCTCTGCCCAAGACCACGCCGCAGCACTCTGCCTGAATAAATGCATCAGAAGTTCAAACCCCTCATGCCTCACTTCTTGGGGCCAAATCGCCCTTGAAAAGCAGCCCGCAAGCTTTCTGCTGCCCGGGCAGCGCTCGCCTACGCAATGCCCCTCGTGCTGGGGAGGGGGAGCGGTTTTGAGCAAACTTGATTAATATCGAGAGTATCAGGACTGTGTGAACCTGCACGGTTTAAATGCGATCATGGGAAATTCAGAAGGCTGACGTGCAGATCTGGGCTCGGCCGAGCCTGACTCAAACTCAAACTCCATCATGTGAAGATGGGAGGGTTCAAACTGGGGGAAAAAAAAAAATACTGCTGTAAAGCTCCACTGGTTCCCAGCCCGAGCTGCACACAGCTGTACTTGAGAAGTTTAGTTTGCTAGTGTTTAAAAAGCACTTTGAATGAAGGGTACTCTCAGGGTCTGATTTTCAAACACGCTCCGAGTTGTGTTTTCCCCATTACCATGACTGCATGTAAATGAAGCACTTGCGCCCGCGACTCCGCCGCGCCGCTGCTCCGTAATCCTTTGTACACAGCCCGGCTATGCAATCACCGTAATTGTGCACACAAATTAGGCACACAAAACAGCCCAGGCACAGGCTTGAGAATCGAGTCTTACAAGCGTGAATAGTGTCACATACTCAAACACGCCAAAACCGGGGGCTGCGAGTCAAACGGATGGGCTCCCGTTGACTGGGACAGCCCAGGAGCACGCCGATGGAGCCGGATAGGCAACCCTACTCAACAACTGAAACATCTAAAAGAGAAAAACAAAACAAAAAACCCCCAACCCCGTCCCCAAACACGGTTTTCTTTCAGAGTTTACCTGATAAATAATATTTATAAGGTATTACAAAAATATGAATACTGTAGCTTAAATAACTGGGCTTAAAGGAAAGCTAACGATAAACACACGTCTTTTGAAAATCTCAGCTTGCTTCCTCCGTATTATAAAAAGAACTCTGCTGATCAAAAACTCAATGTCGTTTTAAAATCTACTTTATTCACTCTCAGCACTGATAGCCATGTTCTAGCTTTAGCTTTTTTTAACAAAGCCAGGCATTTAACAATGACTTTTCACAAAGCTTTTAGCAATGACTGAGCATTTTCATCTCTATCTTAGGTTCAAGCTTACTGCTGAAATGACTGAACTACTTGGCAAACAATAAAAATCTAACCCAAAATATTTTTAGAGGACACATTATGACCATCATCTGAACTGTGCCCTTCCTGAGTGTAACATTCACTTACCAGAAGCCTTCTACGGTGTCATTCTTAAAATAAGCCCTCAAGCAAAATTTACCAACGAGGCATCCAGTCTTAAGTTATTGCTGTTCAACATCACCAGAAGCTAAAGCTGCACTTCCCTAATTAAACCTAAGGCCCTGTATGGGTTTTAAAACATGTTCCTCTCTCTGCCCATTTTGTTCTCGCTTGCTCGTCGACTGCGGAGTCCCTGAACACACTGCGAACAACTGCTGCCCAATTATGAAACAAGATATATTTCAGATAATAATGAAATTATTCACCAGAGATAAAATACAAATTATGACAAGAAATGGAACAAGGAGGAACTGCTGAATCCTGATTAATTAATGCAACTTTTTAAAAAAAAACCGCACTTTTGAGGGTGTAGCACTGTTTTCATTTAACAGGCTTTGAATTGCCGCCTACAGAAGTTAAAAAAAAAAAAGGAAAAGAAAGAAACCACAGCTATACAAGCCTGCTGACTTCTTATAAAAGAACCAGTTTTAAACTTGTTTACACTACTGATTCCAAATGAATTCAAGATGGTGGCTAGTTAAAGAAAGGGAGACCATGCCAAGGATTTTGATCAAAGAACTTCAATTCAACAATGTTCAGTTTTAATTGACCACTAATTAAGCTACATTAGTCAAAGAAAAGTCTATATCACTTCTGAGTAATGAAGAGAAGAATTCGTTTAACCCTGTCCTAGCCCTCCTTCAGCTGGCTTACAGAAAAGCAGCTTCTCAAGTATCAGCCTTGGAAGCATTTCCAACATTAATATGCCAAAAAATTTTTAAAAAGGGAAAAGAAAAAAGTGTCGGAGGAGGGCGAGCTTTCCCAGCTCGCATTCCTCCTTCCACGGGGTGAAGCTGTCCCCCTCCCAGGCGGAGGCATTTTCGTACAGCGAGGACTAAGTGACCAAGGGGCAGAAAACCCAGAGAGCTCTCAGCTGCTTGGCACTGCGTGCCGGGAGAGGGAGAGCCGCACCGGCACGGGGCATTATTTAGAGGCAGGTATAACTACACCGCCGGTACGTTTATACGCGCACATACATCCTTAATTTTGACGAACTACAGAAAACTCCATAAAAAGGCCCCCCAGGACCAGAAGAGCCTCCCGAGCAGCTCCGCTGACCTGCAGGGATGCTGCGGCCCTTCCTCGACGTGCCAAAGCCGTCGATTCATGCACGACTCTGGCTCGCGGATGCCCAGGGAAACCTACGCCTAATGAAAAGTCGGCTGCAAAATTAGGCTCTGAAATGCATTAGGGAATGAAATACTGGTTTTCAATTTAGCGCTTTTGAAGTCCGCAGGATCAGATAAATTCAAGGAACCACGCAGATGCCAACACGAGCTTGCTCAGGGCAGTAAGGTCAGACATGGAAACGCCCAGGGATGGCACAGGGACAGGCAAGCGGGGTTTGAGAAACGCTGGAAGTTCACAGCGTCGCCGTTTCGCAGTTAAGGAGAGAAGTTTGCACGATGCAGTAAACAACGCCATGGCTCTGCAGCTCCCTCGTGTCGCTGCACCCTTTGATGAGGGCTATACTTGTGGCCTTAACTTGCATTATATTTTATCCTAATGATTTTTGGCAAGAAACTACTGCATTTCATAGAATAGAATTTAATGAGTACCATATCTTTTTTTAACATTCTGCCAAATGCTCATTAAAATGCACTTGTTTTGCAATGCAATAGCTAGCTATATGAAACCAAAATATTAATGCAAATTGGCATTTCTAAGTTTAAAGCGGTATTTGCATAACAGGAACCAAACATGGTGCAAGCTGAAAGAGAGCACACAACACAAATGCCTCTTAACACCATAATTATTGCAAGGAAAAAATGATGGTTTGTGCACACCATCTCGAGCTCCAGGATAAAGCATCTGTCAGTTTGCGACACCGTTATCTCCCAATGCCCAGTCTCACCAAGAAAAGAGTGTCTGAAAAGACTCCGCACTCACTGGAGCCGATAAACAAGATAGGTATAAAATGTATTTTAAAAAATAGGAACGCATTTATGCAAATATGACAATCCTAACTAAAAATTACAAGAGCCATTTGAATACACGGCTGCCAGTAGCTCTGAAAGATTAGCTTGTTAGTTGAGAGCCACAGGCCAAGCCAAAGGTATTCCTATTCTAATAAAGCAGTCATTAGCTGTAGTAATCAGAAGCTCAAAGTAAATACGGTTATGAACCAGACTTCGTCCTCTGACACAGCAGTATTTAAAAAAATGTGTCTCTACCACAAGTGGAAAGGAGCTGCTCAGAAAACCAATTACTCCCTACCTATTAGCAAACGGGCGTCATCAGACCGAAGGACATCTCCGTTGGGGCATCAGCACCGGAATAAATCTTTAAAGCTTCCCTCGGCGTGTGTGCTGCATTGCTTCAACACAAAGAGGAGTGGGCAAAGCGTGGGACCTGCAGTTGTCGCAGGGGTACAACAGCTAGCTCTGCGTTAAAAATAAAGCTGAACAACGCTATGCTTGCTTTTCCGGAGCTATCGGAAAGAATAAAGGTAACTCAACAATTATCTCATGGATCATCGGTAAAAACTGATCTCTTTATTACTACTAGAATGCCCCAGGTGTTTAGGCAAAGAAAAAAAGATGCCTACCATTAGAGAGCAGGGCTCAAAAGTCCTCCAGCTCTTGTCCATGGGACCTGCTGGCATCAGCACAGAGAGGCAGGGCTCTTCCACGATCGTGCCCCAGGGAGCACAGACCACAGGACTGAGCCTGGGGAGCCCCTGCCTGCTGGGATGGAGTTAAGGGGTTAAATTCTCTCTGACCACAGGTCCTACGGAACCAAATCATTAAACCTTCCCACTGTTCTGAAGTAAGCACTAAAGGCAGAAATTTTCAAAACTTCCAACCTGAAAACACTCCCACCTGCGTGCCGGTAACTGCAAACACACCACCACACACATGAAAGCCTGTATTTACAGTTCCCTTTTCTTTTTTGCAAGTAAGAGTCCTGGCATCTCCTCCAGCTGGGAGTTCTAGTATTCACAGATTTAAGCATGTGAATATTTCCACTGAAGCCACTGCATGCGTCTACGTGCTTACAAGAATCTGTTCTGCATCTTACTGAAGACTAAAAAAAAAAAAAAAATTAAATTCCCTTTTTCTGCAAATGACAGCTCGACAGAAGTACCCAATACCTTATAAAACAGCATTGGGTGACCAGGACAGCAGGCTGGACATCATAGATGGACACCAAGACGTTACAAACAGTGCAAGTCCATAGTGACATACATAATATTTGAACACCCGTTAAAGGCAATTCAGAGATGCAGACGACTGAGCCAGCAGCCCAGTTGCCACCATCCACTCTTCTGCGTTAAACTTGCTGAACTTCCCCAAACTATTCTTCATTAGAGAACAGTCTGTGCTTTGAGAGCATTTGTAATCTGTTTTTAAACACAAAATGTAAACGCCGTGGCTGTCGCGGTGCTCGACACAGGCTAGCGCTGGCACGGACCACATCCCCGCATCCCGGCCAGCCCTCAGGCGGTACCTGGGGATTATTCCCCCCAGATTAAGGGGTTTGTCCCACGAAACTAAAAATGCTGTGATTACCTCTCCCATCAAATACGCAGCTACAGGACATAAAAAGGATGGCTTAATGTGGCGTGATGTTATTTACCGGATCTTTCTTCCCTTTATTTTTCCCCCTCTAACACAGCACAAGTTGCTATGGAAAAAATAGTTAAAGCTATAAATAAGACACTGAAAGCAAATTACCATCCTATGAGTTAATAGCATACCAAATTAAAGACCTCAGTCTAGATCTTTTGAAGATCTACAACTGCAACCTCAAAATTGTGGCAGATAGCCGCATGCAATCGGAGCAGCAGAACTTATTTCGTATTCCGACTTCCACAGATCTGTGTGTGTGGTTCAGGCAGCGAGGGGGATTATCAGAAACAGGCTTCTGCCAGAAGTGATCAGTACAGAGCTGTCTGTACATGTGTAATTTTATTTTCCCCTACAAGGTGCCCTCTCTCGGCTTTGGCAGAATCAACAGCCCTTCTTCAGGAGACAGATGTGTGCTGGCACGGCCCTCGCAGATTCGATAACCAGGGAGTCAGTCGGTGCTCCCCCGGAGTAAGGGGGGATACTTAGTTCTTCTCAACGCCGAAGCAGGCCATTATCCTTCGGTTCCTGAGACCGTGCTGAATATGAATTCTCCACAGCCACAGAGATGCTGAGCAGTGGCCACCTCTGCTGCCCTCCTGATCAGAAGCGACCCCCCCTCCCAACACACGTGCCACCGGTGTGAGAAAGGGCGGGCTGGGGAGAAAAGAGGGGAAAAATGTAAAAAATAATAATTAAAAAATAATCCCAACAGATGGTGGCTATCGGCCACCGGGACCTGGGGCTGAACTGGGACCAGTCACCTTGCGTCCAAACTCTGCCTCAAGTGGGTTAGGGCAAAAGCACTGTATTGTAACGAACCACTGGAAACAACATGTGTTTAACTTCTGAAATGGTGAACGGTTTGTAAAATACTAATTTAGGAAGTCAAACAAAAAAACATCCCCACCATTTGTTGTCGTCGTCATCTTCCTGATAAAAATAGCGACAGCTAAGTCTTATCCTGGAGATGGGTTTTACTGATGAGTTACAAGTCTCAAACGATGGGAAAAGTGCTATTTGGTGACCAAAGGTGCCCGGGAGCACCCGCCCGGGCGGTGGGCTCCGGCTCCCGCACCCCTGCGAGGGGTCCTGGGACCGCGCGTGGGCCCCCGGCCCACAACAAGCGACGGTCGCGTTTCATTACGCGACTGCCGGGAGGCGGGATTACTGTCCCGAAGCGCTGCGTACCGGCTTCCGTGGCCTGAGTTAAGTTTTCAGTGCTACCCGCTCTCTTTTTCAGGAGTCGGTAGGGAAATGGGTTTCGCACCCCGGCAGCGGCCATCACTCGGAGTCTGGCAGCTGTGCCCATTCCCCCACCCAGGCAGGGACCCGCTGCAAGCCCAGCGGCAGGGGAGGCGGCTGGGCTGTACGGGCCCTCCCTTCGCCAGCCAAACGTCCCGTCGGGCTGGCACCGGGAGCACACGGCCGTCGGCGTGCGGACGCGAGGGATCGACCTTCTGCAATAGGCGGGGACAAGGTTTAAAAGGGCAAGATGTACGTTTGGTTTTCTGGTTACATCCCCCTTCCCTCCCCTCTGCCACAGCTGAAGAGTACTTCTTCTTTCTGGAAGTAGCGTTAATTCTGACCGATCGAGTCCGACAGCCCCCGTGGTATCGAGGATGTCTTTGTGCAAGCATTTGGCTGCGAAGCTGGAGGGGATGCAAGAGAGATGCAATACGTATCAGGTGTTCAGAAATCACAGGAATTCAAATCGTTCCGTAACTCAAAATCTGCAATTGTCTAAGCACCTCAAACAACCACCACTTAAAAGACATCGATAGCTTAATCATTTCTTCTTCGACCCTCATATTCTACCTATTTTACATGGAGGCAGAGCAACAGTTAAGAGCAGCTGAACTGGAATACTTCTTTATTCTCATTCCCAACAATCAAATTACACACTGTAAGGAGCAGGGAGCGCAGCAACAAATATTTAGCCAAAATGCCAAAGAGGAAAAATAGGTAAGCCCCGGGAGGCAGGTGGCACGGCCTCGCCGTGGGAGGCCCCACGGCTGACGACCGGCTCCCTCGGCATCTCCCCGGTGTGGTGGGGTCTTATGGCGCGGGGGGCTCCGAGCAGGCTCGGGGATCGGCGGGGGGAAAACACACCGGTGAGCTTCAAATTTCAGAAAAGTCGCACTTGACAGCGATTGTATTAAAGCAGTTTTAACCTTACCTAGCCGGGATTCTCACCTAGATTAATGCTCTCAGCTGATCTAACACAAATCCTTTGAAAAACACAGGCTCCGGCTGTGTACGACGGGCATTCATTCCACACACGAACACCGTTATCTGTGGTTGTATTTGCTCGCGGGGACCTCATGCAGCAGGTATCACAGAGTGCCACCTCGCCCCGCATTTGCCTATTTTTTTCTACGCTGCGTAAGATTTCCGAAAGCCTGTTAATCACTTGACTGCGAGAACGAGCTACTGCAGAAAGCAAACCCGCACTTCAAACACGCTCGTGGTCCCTTCCAGCCCCTCCCTCGCTCGCACAGGCAGCCCGAGGCGGCAGCCCGAGGCGGCAGCCCTCGTGCCACGCCGCTCCGCAGCGAGCTCGGCGGCGGTGGCAGGTGCAGTAATAATCATCTGCCGGGCAATCAACTTCTTCCCTCCGATTTGCCAGTTTAGCTTCGTAATGCCATTAGGAATGTAAACATTTCTGTAATTTATATTTAAAAGTCAATAAAATAATGGGGTGCAGAACTTAGCCTTTTTAATTTTTTAAGTAATACATTTGATTATTTTAATCACGTCAGTACTTAACTGAATGGCTTTAAATATGCATGTTACATCAATTTGGTTTGTTTTATTCATCAGAAAGCCATTGAGTAATTCAGCATTATTCTTTAAAAAAAAAAAAAGGGGTGGGGGGGCGGAACACACGGGACTGTCGCTAGATACATGGCACAAGATTTTTCCACGAGGTTGTCCTTGAGGGACGAGTTATTTGTTCGCTGGGACTTCCAGGAGGTACGACTGCCGCTATCGTGGATTTCAGGGGAAAAAAGAAATCCAACGTATAGGGCTAATAACCGAATTTAATAACGATGATTCACCAGACGCCGCATAAACTCTTTTAACTGCAATTATGAAAGGCCACTTCGTGAGCAAAGAGCTATTTTTAAAGCAGCAAGATTTGTTTTCCGCCGCGGACATCCCCTTTGTCAGGGCTGCGGCTGGTGCACGCCGGCTGCTGCTCCGCAGTTCTCACCCTCGCGTCTGCAGAGGTGAAAAAGCCAAGTCAAATGTTAGCCGGGATTGTTCCCGTCCCCTTTTCATTCCCGGGGCGGCCACAATGGCAGCAGCTGCAGCGCAACCTTCCCCGCGCGGCCCCTCCAATTACCGGCGCCGCGTCCCCGCGCCGCGGACGGGATCGCCCCGCGCCGCGGCTCGGCCCCGGGCCTCCGGAGAACAAGGGCGAGCGCTGCCGCGTTCTGTCGCCCTCGGGCCCCGGCAGCACCCAGCTCAAACCCTCGCTCTCTGGGGGCTGGAGACCCCTCTTCCCTCCTCAGCTGCTTTTCATTACGGACAGAGTGGTGCACGCTTTAAAGAACAATTTGATCTTGTGCACATGAGTTCTCACACCAGTCCCACTCCTGTGCAGACACCTAATAAAGCTCTGCAGGTGTATGAAATTTCCTCTACACAAACTTTGGGGAGGTTTGGGTTTGGTGTTTTTTTCTTTTTCTTTTCTTTTTTTTTTTTTTTTTTTAAGTATTATTAATTTTACAGGCAAAACTAAAGTCCTTACAGAGGAGAGGATTCGAAGCTCAAGTACCAAATTGTACACAACAAACTGCATCTGTATTTGCACGCGTGCGAGTTTAAAATGGAGCTGGAAGATGTGTGCTCAGCATGCTGCGTTTCACGTGGACACCTCTGCTTGGGAAAAAGCCAAGAGCCCCTAGAGCTGAAGCTGTGCCTTCGGAAATCAGACATCCCACAGCACAAAAGGACGAATCCCTCAGGAGTAAAGGTCTGATCCTGCTCCTCCTGTGGCCAACTTCCAGCTTTAGAAGTCCCTTTGGCCAGAGGGAGTAAGGCTGTAACACTACTTTCTCAGGAAAAACAAGAAAAACAAAAAACCAAACAACAAAAAGGGAAAAAAAAAAAAAAAAAAAAAAAATCAAACACCACTCCCCCCCCCCAACCAAACAAAACCCCCTTATAAATGGAGACAGATAAATTCACTAAGTTGAGAAAAGCAAGACCTGCCCTGAATTTTGGGGGAGAAACATATTCCAGTGAAATCCATGCTTTTGGTTTTTTGCACGATTCTGTCTTGCTATGCCAGAACAAAGCGAGAGGCTAAATATTTTGAGATACCTGCTGAGGTCTGAGCATGCAGCCCCCCCGTCGAACCCCGAGAGGCTTGCGGAAACTTTTTAATGAGCCTGAGAATTTCTTCCCCATAAAAAGGAGCACAACGGAGGGAGAGATCATTTCTGACGTAACGATCTCGGCTATCCGCGCTAGCGGATCTTTCGATTAACCAAACAGTAATAAATACAAACACTTTTGATCCGGAAACACTGGGCATGCACGAGCCAGCGTCAGTTAGATACGGCTTCGTGCTGTACAGGAGATTATTTTCAGCAGAAGTGCATTACGGTTTTTATTACCGAGTGTCGGCAACGACATCTTAAAATACAGCTATGTGGCCCTGGAATTTTGAAAGGATGACGTTAAGCTCACTTCTAGTAGCTTTTCCAGTCTGAAAAAGTAACTGGAGAGGGGAGCGATGCGCTCTCGGCGCGGCGTTCCGCGTGTCTGCGGAGGAAGGCTGCAGAGCCGGGCAGCGAACCCGCGGCAGCAGCGCCGCGAGCGCGGCCCGAGGAACCAGCACGCAAGTTTTCACCGGGTCATCTTTACAAAAACCTAACTTAAAAAAAAAAAAAAAAAAAAGAAGAAAAAGGGGGAAAAGACGGGAAGAGCAGCAGAAAGGAAGGGCAAGTCTGCGCGGGCAGCCTGCACCCCAGCAGAGCTTCCCACGGTATTTTCCTGCGTCTGCGGGGAGGCTGACCAACTCTGTGCTACCTTCCCCGCCACGCTGCGGGCACCGCACCACCGGCACCTTCCCCGCCACCCAGCCAGGCTGCAAGACTTCAGAGGCCAGTTTGAAGAAAAAAAAAAAAAAAAAGTTCCACTAGTAACACAGTATCATAAAATCAGGAAGAAACTGGCCAACATAGGCTAAAATGTTCACTTTTCAAAATACAATCCCTGTGCAAACTAACCAAATCCCATGTCTCCAAAGTGCCACGGCAATTTTACAGTAAACCAAGTATAATGCAAACCAGATTTATACTGAAACAGGAAACAAACAATTCTTCTGCACAATTTCCTGTAGATCAATTGGAAAGGTATTTAAAGACTGCACCAGCCATTAGATCTTTTGTTAACCCCCCCAGCCCTGCCCACAAAAAAGCAGCTCATAATATACACTTTTATAAGATGTCAACACCCTAACATCATTTTCCATGTCTACCATCAATCTATAACCAAACGAAATAAAATTCTATTTATAATTTCTTTTTCAGAAAAAAACCCCACCATAATAATTTCCAAGCTGGCACAGACGAAGAGGTGAAGTTCACTTCTGATCAGCATATGCAAAGCATATTTAAAACTAAGATTCAGCGTCACATCCTGCAAGGACACTAAGCTTTAATAATTCCTAAAATATTTCAGCAAAATCCAGCTTTGCAAACACGAGGCCACTTTTATTTCCATCGCGTACAATGGGAAGAAAGCGATCAGACCCACCAAGCGGAAATTGGAATTCAATAGGTAAGGCAGGGTGACCCTTAAAAACAGTGCTACAGTTATTTCAAAACTCCAAGACACAAACTCAAAGATTCAGAATAAATTTGTGCCATCTCCCTTCCCTTCCTGCAGAACGTAAAACACAAAACCACTGATTGTGTCAAAATGTGTGTGTGTACATATATGTGACTATATACATACTTTTAGGTGTGTAGCTATAATTTACAAAATTTTGTTTTGTTGTTATCAGCAGGGAGCCGACAAGATTGTATTAATTCAGGATATAAACATACAGGCCTTCCATAAACCCCACAAATATTGGGGAAGTCTTCTAGATACCTTGGCATCTGCGCACAATCCCGAGAAGAGTAAGCATTTCTATACACAGACGTATATACATACACATATGGATTTCAAATCGGGAAGCCTGAGCCACCCGTATGCGGATGCAGTTCGACGAAGGGGTTGTAAATTTAGTGTTACTTCGTTACAAAAATCCACCCCTACGCTTCAGAACTAGCTTAAAGTCTCTTGTAACTTTTGCTAATAAATATTTTTTTTATGATCCGTGTGTCAGTACTCCCAGTATTCCCAGCAAACGAAACGCTGACATTTCTTTAAACAAAGATGAGCCATAAACATCACGCTGAATTACTGCCGGCTCAGGCAAAAGGGTGCAAGCACCCAGGGTCTCTCATTTCGGTTTCGAGATTTCTTCCTCCTCGTGCTCAAAAAGAAAACTTTCTCCGCGCCGTTCCCAGAGCGACGCCAGCCTCGTGCCATTCACAACTCCTCACTTGTCATTATTAAGCGCGGTACATGGAATTATTACACTCTTTGGCCTAGCCTATTAGCAGGAACGATACCATGGAGCATTCATCTTCATCTAGGAACTTTATGGAGTTGAAAAGCTTTATAATAAGAATAGCAGACAGAATGTAAACAGGAAAAACTCATTAGCATTTACTTTTTGTGATTTGATGACTTGACAAATAACTATTTCAAAACAACTAGTTTGAGAGATGGGTTGAAGCTTGTTAGGATAAAGCAAAAAGAGCAATTACAATAATTATAGGTTTCCCTATATGATTTAACACATGCGCACGGTGGGAGCTGACGATGTGATCTTAAGATAGCATTAAAAGAAAATTTTGCCACTTTTGATTTTCATTTGCAATGATTTCTTCTTTATAGTTCCACGCGTTTCAATATATTGCCTATGACCAAATAATACTTTATTAAAATCTCAGTGAGGTGCGATTGAAAATAAGCAATTTTGAAAATCAAATTTAGTCAGGAATCCTGGATCCATCCCCTTTCAGGTAACGCGCATATCCTAAAATATTGCACCCATCTCGGCTAAAAACAAGCAAGGCTTCGGGAAAAAAAGGCTCTTCTCGTTTCATTGCTTCCAACGTAATCGAAGCGTTGATCTAGTTAATCACAGATAATAGCGCACGCTTCCAACTCCTTTGCTGAAACGTCTTTTTTACAATATTTTAGGGGAAAAAAGTGAATCGAGAGCCCAACATTTATATATTGTACCACTAACGCAATCACCAAGCACTTAGCTTCTCTTTCCACTTTCTCCTTTGACACTGGCAGGTTTGCTGTTCTTTTCAGATTTTGCAAAACAAATATCCTCTATCACAAGAGATGCGAAGGAAAAGGTTTCTTACCGATGAACATCAGTAAATAGTTAAAGGCAGAAAGTGCTCTCCCAGAGAGTAAGCTCTGCTACAACGCCCTGCGAGCGAGAAAAAAAGCAGCAAGTTGCAGAAAATGCGTTCTGCACATCTTGCATTTATGGCAGTTTAATTTTTTTCCAGCCATTTTTGTGACTCCTGTACCCAACTGCACTCCTCTTCCCACAGCAACTTCGACTCAGAGGGCTTTGGAATGATTTTGCATTTTTTCTTCTTTTGTTTATTCCCAGGGAAGACCTGCTTCCGCTGCCTGCTCGCGGTTCAGAGAGTTCAACCCGAATTTAAACAAGTAATTGACTTGTCACTGGGGAAAAAAAAAAAGGGGGGGGGGGGAAGGAGGAATTCAGAACTCTATCTTTCCCGCACAAGGAAACTTGCGCGAGACAGAGCAGCCCCTGCCCTGCCCAACAAGCGGGCGAGAGCTGTGCAGCCCCGAGAGCCGCGGGTCCTTTCGACGAGGGGCTGTGAACAATTAATGCATGGCATCCCCAATCTCCGCACGATGCCTGGCACCACATCAAGAGCCGCACAATGCGGAACCGGGGCCAGAACAATGCCGGCTCTATAAAACACAGAAATCTGTGTGTCAAGTGGACGCGGGAATACTTTCTCCCCCTCCCAAGGCTGTGGGCTGGCCTCATCCCCCGACTCCCGCGACTCCCTCGCTGCGGCCGACGCCTTTCCCCGAGCCGCGGGAAGGGAGCGGGCAGCGCGGGCAGCGCGGGCAGCGCAGGCAGGGCTGCCCGTGCGCCCCGGCGGCACGGGGACCCTCGCCTCTCTCTTTGTGCCCTCCCGGCACCGAGGCCAGGCTGGCTTTTCCCAGACATCTTCCGCCGGTGCCCATAAATACACCTCCTGTGACAAGAGCCATCCTGGTTTTTACGAGTCCCACCTTCTGAAAAACACAAAGAATAGGGGAGAAGGCCCGGCAGCCGAGTGGGGTTAATTAGCCCTATGATGTCATATTCTGCAGTTTTATGTAAGTACGACAGGCGGCCGGCACGACAGGACGACATTACTGTCTCACCGTTCCCAGCCTCGGCGACATGGACCGTAGGGCCGCTCGCTAAGCGGGCTGGGCATTGTGCTTTCTGTGTTTAGTTACTTAAAAAAAGAAGCCAACAAAAAAAATACAAATAGACTGGGGGGCACACGACACACGACACCAAATCCAACAACCCAAACCAAAAGGAAAAGCCCAGCTCCCCCACCCACCTCCATATCAAGCGCTCCATCTCGCCCCCCGCAAGAAAAATGCAAAGAATAATGAAGTTGGTCGAAGTGTTGAAAATTGTTTCCCGTGGCCCTGACGCCGTGCAAGCGCTGTGCATCGCTGCTCCCTGCGCACAGGCTGCTGTCGCCAGGATTTTATTACGTACTGAGGATGAATAGCAGCGTTTAGGAACTTTTTCTTTTAAAGCTCCCGAGGCTGCCGGCCCTGCCATGCATGGGAACGTCAGGTAGGCTTGAGGTGAAGCCTCAACAGCTCTGGAACAGCAATAACCACTTTAAAGGCGGGGGGGGGGGAAGCCTTGCAGTACGTTTAGGAATCTTTATTCTTCTGCATTTTTGTAATTTTAAATCTCAATTGTTTTTCCTGTGCAAATCCTCTTAGTTTCTACCCCCAAACCAAGCGTCCTGCACTACTGCAACACGTTATTTGCAAAACATTCAAAACAAAAGAGGAGGCCCACAACTCTTGCTAATAAGCATATTTTTAAAAAATTAACAACAACAAAAAAAATCTCAGCTATTCCAACAGATGTTCACTCGCCAGAGCAGCTTTCCGTAGGGAACAAGCTGGGCTGGAGGGGGGCTGCCCAGGCGCAGCCCAGGGCAGACATGCCCCCCCATTCCCCCACGGCCAGTGGGATAAGGGGTTTGAACCCCCAGCAGCTCCACGCTGGCCTAACTACGCCAGCCTAACTATGCCGCTCCGCCTGGGAGCGGATGCAAGGGAGGAAAGTTGGAGGAGCGCAGGCCGGAGCAGCTCCCCCGCCCTTCCCAGCCTCTCCAAATTTTATTTTCCTCTCCCCTCAGCAACAGTTCCCCTCCTTACCTCGCCCTTCCCCCTCCCCACAATATTTTAAAATATACTGAAATACTTTTCCTCCTCAAGACCCAGCCAGAGAAAAAAAAAAACAACAAAAAAACCCCTCCAGATGGCAAGTATAAACCTTCTGCTGGGGTTATGCACAAAATACCAGACACTTTTTTTTCCCCCTCTTAAATAAAGCCTTTCTGTTGGAAGGGGGGGGGGGGGCCAAGAAAAAAAAAAAAAGAACCAAGCAGGCCGGGTCCGGCGGCGGGAACGGGCGGGAAGGGGCTTTTTTTTCCATTTTCCGTTATTTTACGGCTCCTTTCCGAGCAGGGTGCCGGCCCCACGCACCCACGGGTGGCGGGGGGAGCCCCGCGGCCGCGCAGCCCCGCTCCGCTCCCGCCCGTCTTCCCCTGTTTTCATTTTAATCCCACCGCCCCGCTTTGCACTATTTTCACTTAATCCCAAACTTTTAAGCCCGGGTGGACTTTCTAGCGTACAGAACACAAAAAACCCAAAACCCCCTAAAAGAGGGAAGGGAGGAGAGACAATTAAAAGCCCCCACGCCGGACTGCAGCGGCGGCCCCCCCGCCGCGGCGGGAGCGCGGAGCAGGCTCGCCCCCGCCACCACCGCACTTGTCCCAGCCGCGCCGTGAGCCGCCGCGGCCGCTTACCGCTTTCCCGTTGTAGTAGTACATCAGCGGGTTGCCGCCCATGCCCGGGATCGTGTATGCGCAGTACATGGTCCCGCCGTCCCCCTCCGCGCCCGCGCCCAACTCCGCGCCCCGGCCGGCTCGCCCGCTCCTCACGGCAGCGCCCCCGCTCCCATCCGCCCGCCCGGCCCGGCCGGGCGCGCTCAATATGCAAAGCAGGGCGAGACCATTCGCCGCGCGGGGGCGGAGGCTGCGCGGCTCTCCCCCCCCCCCCCGCCCCTCAACCCCGCGCACCGCCCCGCGCCCGCGCACCGCCCGGCGCGCTCCCCGCGGAGCCGGGCGCGTTACCGAGCGGAATACAAATGGGCTTAATTGCCTCCCCCGCTCCCTCGCCCGCTCCTCTCGCCTTTTTTCCTTCTTCTTCTTCTTTTTTTTTTGGTGTGGGTTTTTTTTTGTTTTAATTTGATTAAAAAGCGAGTGGCAGGAAGGGAATCGGATGATGCACATCTAATAACTCCGCCATCTGTCCGTGCTGCTGGCGCGCTCCCAGCATTGTGCGCAGCTGCCGCGGCCCGCGCAGCCCCGCGCAGCCCCCCTTCTGTGGGCTTTAAATAGTAATAGTAGTAGTAATAATAATAATAATAATAGTAATAATAATAATAATAGTAGTAATAATAATAATAATAATAATAAACAACAATAATAAAAACGAGAAGAAGAAAAAACACCCCCTGGGTGTCCCGCGCCAGCACCGCGCAGGGCAGGGGGTGGTGGGGCACGAAACACCCCCCAAGCACCGCGCCGGGACTCGCCGGGCCTTGCCAAACTCCCAGCATCACAGGAAAGGAGGGCCCCTGGGAATGGATCCCAAATGAAACTAAATCATTTGCATATGGCGAAGCAAATGCCATCCGCAGCCGGTTCTCCGGGCTCGGCTTTAATAATTCAAAGCACCTATTTCCTTACTCCTCGACGCGGTACGGCACCGCAGACAGCATCCACCCAGCACAAAGAGCCGGCGACGCAACTCCGAGCCGTCGGCTCGGGCGACGGCGAAGTTTTCTGTCGTACTTTCCACCCAGATCTATGGGGTCTGCGCGCGCGGCTGCCCGTGCGAGGGGGGAGGAAAGAACGAGCAGAGGTTTCTCTAACTCACTTGTTCTGCGTTTACTCGGGAGGTCCCCGGAGGTTTGGGTAAACAGTACTTGAATTATAATCACACATTTCATTCAAATTTCATGCTTTGAGGATTTTTTCCTCATTAGAACAGTTAGTTGTCAATCTGACAAGATCACATTTGTAACCTTTAAACCACCCTCGGCGTATAATACGTAAAGCCAAAAATCCCAGCTACTACAGGTCAACGGGCAACAAAACGTTCCTCCAGAAAGGGAGAGAAACGGCTCCTCGCACCCAGGGCTTGTGGCAGACGGGCAGAAATCTCCTACGCCCGTAAACCTGCTTTGTAAAACGTAACCTCCTACAGACGTAGGTATCAATGAAAAGTAACAAAGTGCTTTGATCATTTAGCAAAAAACCACCTTCTGGTGTTTTTAATACACACCTAGAAATAAAGCCCGTTCCTCCTTTCTGCGTTTGCAAACTGCAAGGCACGGTATTTTCTCTCTTAATAAAAGCTGTAGCTTCACAGCTCCACACAAAGTTATACAACTAGCATTACATTTTAGTACAAAATTTTACCACAAAATTAGATTGGATGGACCTTTAAATCATCTAACTTAATTGCTCTCCTGCCACGGAAACAACCCCCTAACTCCAGCAGAAGCAGCTTTTTCTGACTGGCACTAGATAAGCCTAAAAACTTCACGTGTCGATGTCTATAGATCATGGAATCGGAGAGAGACCCGCAGCTCTGGAGAGCAATCCTTGAATCGTGACCCATGTGTCAAGAAAATGACTGCAGATGATTTCAGTTCGGTTTTTGCAACCTCGGAGTGGGGAACAGTCCAACTTAATTTGGCTCCTGTCATATTAGTGCTTTCATTCTCCTGAATGGGAAAATTTCACTATAAATACATTGTACGTAACACGGTAAGAAGTTAAGGTGGTTTGCAGGGAGTAAGCCCATAACTATAATTCTCAACACACGACAATAAAAATTAATTACTTTATTGTATCATATTTGCATTCGACACACACATTAAGATAACTTTAACGTATTTTCCTGCCTCGCTTAGGAACTTGTGATGGTCCTGGATATTCTGCCTTTATTATTTTTCAGAAATAGAAATGTGTATCTCACATAAAATGCGTATTATTTATAACAGCCAGGAATACTCTCGGAGAGACGCGGACCACAGGCAGGGCTTTGCAATGATGCCAGGCCAGGTTACGTGAGTCCTCGGCCACCCACCCGCCCCTTCCCGCACCCCTTTGCCCCAGCACCCCCCAACGCAGCCCTGCTCGGGAGACCCCCGTGGCTTTCGGGACGGCGGGTCTGCCGCTGGCACGCTGGCACGGCCGAGGACACGTCTCCAGCCGCGTGGCCCGAGCTGGGCTCCCGGCTAACGGGAGCCCGTTGATTAAAAGAGCAAACCGCTAGAAATGTAAGGGGAGTTATCTGATGAGAAGCAGCCTCTTAAAAAAATTAAATCGTTGTTGGGTGTTTTAATCTCCGAACGCAGCGCTCGACGCATTTGCATCTGGGCGCGACAAAGCTACGTTGGGGATTTTTGCTGAACCAGGCAAAAGCGGGTTTCTGCGCTGGGTTTTGTCGTTAGCGGGGGCTGCTGGAGGGCCAAGCTCCCCGGCACCGACAAAGGCGAGGGTTCGCCGCCGGGATTCAGCTCCGGACACGCCGGTGTGAGGGCGCAGGGGGACGCTGCAGGTGCAGCTGTGCGGGACCCCCCGCAGCCCCCCGCGCCTGCATCTGCGCTGCCGCGCAGCCCCCCCGCGCTCCCACCCGCCGGTGGGCGTCAGGCAGCGCCGACGTCTGCCAGCCCTTGCCACAGAGCGGTGTCGGCAACGCTGCAATTATGTCCTTCGTCTTAACGAGCGGTTGGCAGCGTGGAGACACCGAGGCGCAGGCGGGGGAGAGTGACGTGGGGACGGCGCGTCCCACCGCCCCGCGCCGCTCCCGGGCACCGCACCGGCCTCCTCCGGTCCTGTCCAACCGGCGTGCTGTCTCCGCTGCCCAAAAGGTCCTTGTTTTCCATGTAAGGGGTCAAGGATGAGTATTTAAACCTCTGTTTTGGTAAGAACAACGTTATACTGTACCCGGAGGGAATGCCCCCGAAGGGCAGGGGACATTAAAGCACATACAGCCCAAGAGATGCACGAAATGCCCCGATAATGCCTTATTTCAGCACTTTCTATGCCAGGCCTCATTCTCTCAGCATCTTGCCGGTCACAAGAGAACACGGCTGACCAGGCGTAACTTAGCCGTGCCCTCACGGTGTAAATGTATTCCCCGAACACAACATGGGTAGCGGCAAATTCGGGTCGATACGTCACCTATACAGCACGACACAGCAAGCGCAGGGTGCCATGGTACACGGGCACGTTGTCAGAATCCAGTTCCTTTAGCGTTGTCTACGTTAGTAATTCCTTTTGGGGCCCTCCTGTTCCATTCGCCCTTTGTACCGCTGGTCGCCCCGGAGCAGCCACCCAGGCACGGTACAGCCGGCGGGGGACGGGCAGAGAAGCCGGGTGGGGCTGCCGGGAAACAACCGGCGCTGGGACGGCTGCGAGAGAATTCCGGTGCTTTGGTATATATACGCTCGCTGCCATCCTCTCCTCGCTTCTCTTCTCTCAGATCTCAGCGGCAAATTCCAGAAGAGGGTGAGGAAACATCCGAGAAACCCAAGAAGGAGGAGGAGGAGGAGGAAGAGGAGAGAAGGGCGGGTTCTGCAGCTCCTGCAGGAGGCCATCTCTCCTGGTCCAGGAGGGCAGGAGGGAGGTAACGGATCCCTGCTTTTCCAGCAGGATTTTCAAGACAGAGAATTTGGAAAGGGTCTCATCCTGTGAGCTGCTGAGCACCCTCCTCCCTCAACTAGGGGTGCTGCAATGGATGGTGTCCTGTCGTCCCGACAGAGCGGTTTCCACCACTGGCACGCTTCGCATCAGGCATCAGACCTTCCAGAAGGTCACAGAAAAAGAACGTTGGAAGGAAGAGAGGGCAGTCACGTTCCTGACACTACTGTAACTGAGGTCCTCAGAAGAGGAGCAAAGGAAGGGAAGCTGTCTGCGAGGTGACAAGCTTGCAGCCACAAACTGGAACGGATAATGGTGAAATACCACGTAAGATGACTAAAATAGCCAGTATTCCTCTAAGTCTGGGTCACTTGGATAATCTCATCCTTCTTACACAAATCCTTATTAAAATACCCACCATGGGTGGAGAAGTGGCTCTGAATGCCCAGATGTGAAGAACCTTACCCAGCTGAGTCACCAGGACCTCCATTCAGCAGTCCCATGAAGACATGTCCCATCTTGCGCACCACAAGCCTTTTCTGACCAGCTTCTCTCCTATTTAAGCTCTGTACCCCAAAGCCAGGTCTGTCCTAGGAGACGCCAGAGCTGAGCTGAAGGTTTCTTAAAATCCCCCCCAAAGTACCTGCGCAGCACCGGCGCCTCTGACCAGAGAGGACACAAACCGAACCATGGAAAGCTCACTCAGATGCTGGATAAACCCCAGAACAAAGTTGCACCTTACTGACCTCCTACAGGTGGGACATGTTTTCGGCAGCGCGTGCCATGGCCATTGCCTGGTCTCAGTTTTGGAGGATCCCAAACTGAGTTAAGAGATTAACCTGCTGAACACTAGGTGATGGACTTTATAATGGTCGCTTTGGTAACTACTGCAACTAAAGGCAATGCTTAATTTCCTATGTTTTTGTACATTAATATTCTCTCCTCTCTCCCCAGGAAGAGGTTCACATTCAGAAACTTGTGCACCATAGAGTGAATACAGTATAAATATCTAATTATACAGATGCTATATGAATAAATCAGATCCTAAAAGCCACAGTCTCTAAAAAGCTACTTTAAATCAGCCAAATGTGGATACATCTGCTTTAATATTATAGACTACCTACTGATGGCAATCCTAATCAACCCAATGATCCTACGCCTCGCTTCCAGGCTTGTGTGCCAGGAGGAAACAAGCCTTTTTCCCAGCACCGGACTAGCTCCTCTCATTCTCGTTAAGGGGACAAACTCTCCACCAGATGTTTTAACCAGGTGCAGCTCATGGAGTGGCCCTGAGGGTTGGCTATTCCAGCAGAGAGCCTGGACCGAAGAGCCGGATGGCCAGCAGCGCCATCTCAGCCAGCTTCTGCGGGACTTGGGACTGACCCGGACTGCACCCACGGCACGCCGGTATGACAGTCCTTGTCCACAGGATTTCTTTGTGCATGAGTCAGGTCATCGTGACAGTACCTAGACGTTGCTGCATTTCAAAATAATTTCAACACAAGTACCTTTGCAAGTTTTTTTCCTAAATTTAAATGGTCGGCCAGCTAGGACTCATGAGTGTCATGACCAGTGCTGATTCCACCGAATTCTTGTACATTTGTCTGTATTGAACACGTTAGACAGGCACATTTCCTATATCCAGAGCAGGTTTTGAGCAAATTGCCCTTTCAGCAGTGACAGAATCGGTGACATAACTGCACGTGCTCCTGTTCTTGCATGGCCAAACACAAGCTAACTGGCCGAAGTGGGTGCTGTAACTGAGGTTGGAAGCCAGGAACATGGCCAAGGAGTCGGTCTGAGATTGCCAGAATAAACCATAGGACACCTCTGCAAGCAGCCGCCAAGTTTAATCTGTAAAACATCAAACTTCTTCTCCTTTTACCTCAAATACTATACAGACTGTATTTACTAGATAGCACATGAAGTTAATAACATAATAAAACCCTAGATCAAAACCAGCTATTGAAAACCAAACCAGCATCCAATGTTTGCTTTCCAGATAAGCCAGTTTTAACACATGATCGGGTTGAGCCCATCCCTTCAGCTGCAAAGACTGGCTCAGTATGAGCTGGCCTGGACCCCCAGAGGAGGGCAGGGCACTGGGGGCAGGCAGGGCGGCACGGTGTCCTCCCGCTTACCCATGGCCTTCCATAAAACTTAGCTTACAAAAGGAAAAATAAAGAAGAGCATAGAAACATACTTTACAGTTCATCTATTTGAAACAAAACCGTTTATCTAAAATATCCGTTTGCCACTAGGTTTATTTTTGACTACCCTGCTTGTGAAAAGCCAAGAGAGAAACTTAAACCACATGGGCCAGGATTTCTTCTTGCACGAAGGCACCATTGCCAATTTTTACCATTTTATCTTGAGTATCAGAGTGTTTGGTGGGCTTTCTTTCCTGGAAAGTCAGAGCTGCTGTGGTCATTGCTTACAGGATGATCTCAGATTTCGTATTTTGAAGACTCGGCTTCTAACTCTGATAACTGTGGAGGAGAGCTGGGAAATGGGAACTTTGAGGCAGAAGACCCCAAAGGCTAATAAACCCAACCCAATCTTTACTATTTTTAAAATCTCGTGATTTCTTTTTTTTTGTGGATGGGAGGGCGGCTGACTCACGATATTCGAACCTTTGAGGTTAGCAACACTGTGACGGCTTCTCCGCATTGCTCTGGCTACGTCAACAGGCCCTACCACACGTGCAAGGTGGCATCGGGGTTTCCAGAACAAAGTCAGGAATTCTGCTGGCCTAGACTGTGTGCCAGAACATCGCATGGGCTTCCACTTGGGATTCACTACAGAAACGGAGAGGAAAAGTGGGTTTAGGGTTCATTTCTGACATCTTCTCTATGCTCCCAAGGCACACAGGGAGAAGTGATGGGAGGTTCCTACATCTGGAAATTCCAGTGCCATAGGTCTCAGTATGAGACTACAGACATGGTTCCATAGTTGAGAGTCCACTGGAGAAGTATTCGGTAAAATAAATGAACAGAGTTAAGGTTTTTAATATTTCATACAGTGCCGAGCAGCTCGCTGACTGTACACACCACATAATAAACAGGTAATTTCAGATTACAAGGGATTATCTTTGCTTTTGCAGCTGAAGCACAATCTAGAGTGATCAGTGCTGCAGTTATTGCTCATATGGCGTTACCGTGAGGTTTCCATACGTTCCTGGTCAATTGTTCTCCATTAGCAGTAGCTGCCGTTACAAAATAAACAAACATTTTTGAAGCATAATGCAATCAAGGACCTGCTCTTATGTTCAGTCTTTAGGGAAAAAAATCACACTGTAATATAATGATTTTCATTAGTAACCGTATATATTCTCCCAAGTGGGTTCAGCGTTTTATAAAATGATGAATACCTACTTGCACCAGAACTTCAAAAAAAAAAGTGTATGTATTATGCTGTTGCGCCATTATTTTTTAAAACAATACATGAAAAAAGGGAAAAAAATGTGGAGAAGGTAAGAAAAAGTTGTGGACGGACACGTGGCTCGTGTTAAGAACCAAAACGTGGCCTCTTTTTCAATCACACACAGCAATTTGTCTACATACTAAACCGTTAGCAGAGCTGATCAAAGCCCTCAGAAGCGTTCCTCACTACCCTCCTCTCTGCTAAATGATCTGCAGGACTGAACAGAGATGTGGGAGCCTGCAAACTCAGATTCGTTCCCACTCTGCCACAAGAATCTGGGGAGGGAGCGGGAGAGGAACGCTGCTCCTCGTTTCTTGCACGTTGCCATATGGAAGGCTTTTCAGCTGTTACATAGTTAGGCCTCGCAGCCCCTCTATCTAGCAGTTAAATATTATTCTGCCACTGTTTCCCTTTGTATAGACGGAGAAACCAAAGCTCGGAGAGGCCGCGGGCACCGCGTCGGTGCTGCAGTTACATCGAGCCGAGGGGATCGGAGCCTGGGGCCCCCCGCACACGCGCCTCTGGCACGGGGCCGCCCAGGGGAACGGCTCGGGCTTTCTGCCCCGACTACAAGGGGAAATATGAAGTTCGGTGACCTGGCCGCACGGTGATGTGCAAGGTGTTCGGGAGGAAAACATGCCTGCGGCTCAGCTCCCGGGGATGCTCGGGATGAGCAGGTCGCGTTTCCATGTGTGCAACGTGCTCTGAAGATGAACTTTGTACTTGGAAATGACCTGTGCTTGAAAAGAACCCCCAACCTCAGATAGCCTGGCAAAAGGAGAGGTAGAGACAGCGCGTTTTCAGAAAAATTGGAAAAGAAGGCAAATCCCTTTTGCATTGCCCACCCATGCACATCACCCTCCGTACCCGGCCGTATGGCTCGGTTTTGCTGCTCGGTGCAAGCATGGGTCGCACACAGAAAGATGAAGGGGCTGGTCCCGAAGACCTCAAAGAACTAGGGAGGACGCAGATGAATTTGAACCCTGTTCTGCTCTCCTGGGAGAGCAGTGCACGTGGAAGGGGAGTCGGGAGAGGGAAAAGGCATGGGGAGAGGTCTGGTCAAGGTGGGGATCATAAAACTGAGATGCTGCCAGAAGAAAGAAGGGAGCACCCTGTGCAAGGCTTTCGTTAAGGATACTGCTCAAAGACAGACGGTAAGAATGCAGAATAATGGGTATTTCATGAACACAAAATACCGCTTGGTGATCCCAGACCCTACGCAGAGTCTCTCCACGCCAGAGGGAACATCAGGGCTGGGGCTTCCCACCCGCGCAAACAAAGCACTGTTCCCTCCGCATCCGCGACTGCTGGGTTGTGCTTCTGGCAGGGGTAGTGCTCCCGTCACCCGAGATGTAAGGATGGAGTTAAAAGGGGTTTGCAGCAACCGAAAGCTTTCTGCTGCCCCAGCTCCGGATGTGCAAGAGCGGCTCAGCCGAGCCGCAGCACGGGAGGGTCTCCAGCACATAGTATGTGTCTTGGTATTTCGTCCGTTTTGTCTCTATGTTAAGAAATATGGGCGAGTACTCCCGAGTCAAAAATCTGTGTCCTGCCACAAAAGCTTCACCCGATATTCTGCCAGAGCACTTTTGTTTTATTTGTGCCTCCTTCCTCACGGTTACCCCTCCTGCTCTCCTAAACCACATCACTTCTCTTCCCTTCTGCTGTTTATACCACCTTCAGCACGTTGCAAAATTGCTGAAGTCTTGCTCACTTCCCAAGAAATCAGGACCTGAAGTTACTGCTTAAACCTCGTTCTGGCACACGGGGAGAGGCGTTACGCCCAGCCTGGGACCGGGGCTGCAGGCGGGCGGGCGCAAGGTCTGCAGGAGGTGACTGAAGCACCGGCACGAAAAGCATCACGTCTTTCCCAAGTCTCAGCTCTCTGCCTGCTGCGCTGGACTGGGCCATAAGCAGCGTTGGCATTTTTGCTTCTCACAGCCTTTTTCCCCTCTCTTTGCATAAAATCGTTTTGTCTCTAGTACTCCAGGAGTATCGCCCGGAGGAGGGAAACCGTCGGGTATCTGTCTTTCCTTGGAGATTTTCAAACAAAAGATGTTCTCTGCAACATTTGTCAAATTTCCCATTAAAGATGAAGAATTTGGCTTTCAGGGTGAATTTTAACCCTTCGGACGGTGAAGCTGGATCAGAGGTGATAGTAATGTAAAAGGCGGTAGGCAGCTGTCGAGGTTGGGCGCTCAGGTGCAACGAGAGCAGCGCGCTCCTCTCCTGCACGCTGCGAGCGCGGAGGCGTGCTCCCGCACCCACGGGTGCTGCGCACGGTGCCTCCACGATGGCCACGGCTGGGGGCTCGCAGCCAAATGGAGCAAAGATTTGACGTCTCTCTCAACACGGGCACAAGTCACGCTCGTTAAGCAACTCCTGAGACGACGCGTTTCTGTTTGACGTACAGCGTGCGCGGTGCGTAGCCCGCGTCGGGACTGAAGTGGGGCCAGGGATGTTGTTGTGCGCGGCATCTGCTAACCGCGGGGCTGAGTTTACTGCATGTGGCCTGGCCTTCCAATTCTCTTGCTTTTGTAGATTTGTCCCTTAATGGTATTTGAACATTCTTTCGTGGTTTAATACTGAATTGCACAGTGCGGGAGGATAATTAGTGGCAAGTATTAAGCAGTTTATGTTCTTCTGTGATTAGAGAATAAGTCTGTGAGGTCATTGGGCACTAGTTCCACGATGTTTTATTTTTACTATGTAAAATCCTTCAGGAGGAAAGGGTATTTCTACCTTTGATCTCATTGGGCTTTTCACAGTGAATAATGTGCTAAAATGTACCTTGCAACCTGACTGGTTGGACCAAAGACATCAGGCTGCTGGGTCTGAAACGAAGGATATGATTTTCTGAGTAATTAGGGTCATGCAGTAGTTTCACTGTGTATTTTATATTATTTCAAATATGTGTATTCTTTCTTTACATACAGAAATATGCACTTAAAATACACGGCAAACCAACTGTAAACACATACATATTACAGAAGAAACCTCTCACTGAAATGACATGCTTACACTTTCCCATGAACTTTTCCTTTCAGCAATCCTAATTAATACTCCAAAAGCACATTTTCAATTATACGAATCCAGATGCTATATTAAAATACAGCCGTTCCTAGAAGCCTCTGTCATCCTGCGCTGCACAGGCACCGTGCTGAGCCGGAGCCTGGCCTGAAGGGGTTACAGCCTGGATGAACAAAGACAGCCAAAAACAAAAAAAAAGAGGGGAGCTGAGGCACCCAGAGGTGAAGTCACGTGCCAGAAAACTCTCTATCAGGTAGGCAGCAAGCTCGGGGAGCAAGGTCCAGCTTCCCTGGTGCCGTTTCCTAACACTGTACCATATTCCCACCGACTGCTCAAATTCACACTTAAACGCCTAACACATGCTAGCGCCAACTTCTACAACAAAACGCGGTTTTTTGGAGGTCCTCTAAAATCGCTTTTGCGTGAAAAGTAGTTAATGTATAGCCAGATTAAGAAGGAAATCAACTGCTTGCTGATAGATTCAGCGTAGCCAACTCTTGGGATTTTATCAGAAGTCCTGCACTATTTCCTGTTCTTTTGGGGTTTTATCTTTTCCTAAAGCATCAGCTGCAAAAATTCAGTAATTACATTAAAATCTAGGTTTGATTAAAAATAGCCATTTCAAGCCCTCATAGCTGTGGACAAAACCTGAAAGTATGATCAGAGCATAGCTCCAAGTTCAGAAAAAAACGAGAGGCAAACACAAACCCACTACGTTTACAGGTTTCCAAAAGTCTGCTGAATTTTGTGGACTTGCGTGTCGGGAACCCGAGCCCAGATTTTTACCGTGTATCTGGAGGCTGGCGATCGCGCCCAGGCGCTATCCGAGCGCGGTGGAAACGCAAACCGACAATCCCCATCAAATCCCTCTGCAACACGGAGCCCGGCACGAGGGGCGGCTGCGGGCAGGGGCGACGCCGTCCCCGCCAGCGGCGCCCGGCCAGCTCAGCCGGCCGCCGCAGCACCCGGGGCGGCAGCCACAAACCTGACCTTCCCTGCCCACCCCCCGCGTGATTTTAGGCGAGGCTCGGCGCGATGTTAGCGGCAGTTTTGGTAGATATTATTTGTGCACTTCGAACGTCCTTGATTATTTACTGCAGTAGCCACAGCAGAGAAGGCTTCAGCCATGAATTAAGTGCAGCTCGTTTCTTCAACCTCAATAATAAACCACAAAATGTACCTCGCATTCTAAATTCTTCCTCCAAATATCACACGGCAGGAAAATCTGAAGTGATGGCTCATGTCAGAGGCAAAACAATTTGGGAATAGCCTCTCAAATAACGCAAGTTGTACTAAAAATTCAGGCGCTGCAGCCCCAAGACCGGCAATGAAGTGGTTAACAGACATATGCTGTATAATTAGGAGATGCATTAATGATTATGAATAGTAAATGACTTGGTGCAAGGAAAGAATCTAGTCAAAAGGGACATGCACCTATCTTACATGTTTATTAGAAACTGCGTATAACTAGAGAATTCTGCTATTAAGAATCCTGCATTATTGGTGTAAATACTTCCAAGGGTACATCAAATTGTAATCTTTCATACGACATCCATCAAACCAGGCTGGAGATTTTGACAAACATTAAACACAGTAAGGAGGCAATTATGTATGCATGATTTAATCTGCAACTAATTAATATGCAAATTTATTCATATGTTAGTTACTAAATTAAAAATGCAAAGAAGCCCTTATGGTGATTCTCAAAATTTTGCACAAACAGAACATTTAAAATATAAGAAAAAATGAAGTTTTTTGGAAACCTGCGGCATACTTTAAATCTTCGGAAACCTGTTGCACGGAAACGGTTCAAAAATATTTACTTAAATACCGGAGAATGATAAAAGGTGCGTTGATTTTACGTCAGAACGTGGTGGCAGAAAGGTTAAGCACGAATCTCTGAAAGTCTTAGGAGATGTGCACTAATTATCAAACAAACTGTATTCTAGACCAAACTCCCACAGCCTGCGAAAAAATTCAGGCTCGGCACAAACCGGTCATCTTTCTGGCATTTTGCTCCATTTGCGGCTGCGTGTGTGCTGAACCCCCGTGTTCTAACACCGGCCGCTGCCCCCATCCTCACTCTGCACTTGGAAGCTCTCTGACGGTCGCTGGCGCAGGAGCCCCCGCTCCGTATCCACCTCGGTAGGTTTTATGTTTAAGAAGTCTTCTGGAAAGATTGAAAACCGGAGGTGTGAGGGAACTAACTGGGTGAAGGCGGACAGAAACCGCCTTAATTCTTTTCCAGACGCATCTTCAGAGAAAAACAAGGATGCAAGAAAGAAGCAGACATTTAGACTATTTCTGCAGAACTGCTACAGCTATGATTCAGAATAGTTTCTACCCCCAGCAGGTAAGCAAAGAACAATAATTAAGTATGTATTATAGCATCGTTTGCATTCTGAAGAGATCTGTTAAGGCCTATGTTTACGTGCCTGACTTCCCTTTCGCTCCTATTTCCAGGCGAGTACGGTTACACTGTGTGCGCGGCGCTCAGGCTGAGCTGGAGCAGCCAGCACAGCCGAAAAATGAGGCACAGCTCGCATACGGAGGGAAGCACAGGAAGCGCTTCCCGGCCGCTTCCTGGGCCGGTGAACCCTCTCCACTTCCTTTTTTTCTCCTAAAAAATAACAGCCATCAGCTCGGCTGCAGGCCAGTGCCAGAAGAGCTTGCTGGCATCAGCTGCTCCTGCTCCCGCTGCGGTGCTGCCGCCGGCGCCGAGGCCATGCCGGCGGCGGCGCGCCCGCGGCCCCTCGCCCGGAACACCCCCGGTCCCCACACAGCCCCAGGAGCCGGCCCGAGCCCCCGGGGTGCCGGGTCAGAGCTGGGCATCCCAGGCAGGTCCCGCCCGGGCAGGGGCCCCACGGCACAGCCCTCCCGCAGGGCCGGGACCCCGAGGGGCCCCTCGAGGCTGGAGCGGGTCCGTGCGAGAGCGGCTTCGTCTGCTCGTGGTGCTACCGCCGAGCGGCGTTTCTTGTCATAAGGGCGACGAACTCTTCTCCAGTTTTCATCAGTATGGTTGTACCAGCACTTCCTTCTTTTGTGATTCGCTGATGCAGAGCGCTCTTAGGATCAGGAAAGAGCGTCCCAAGATCCAGTTTACCCAATTTCAGGGAAGAAGTCTAGACTGGAATGGAAAACTCCAGAAAAGTCACTCTGAAAGTACGAACAGGCTTGGTTGTACATATTTAAATCGACTTTGTTGCGCCTTGGTAGGTGACTCTTGATTTTTGTTTAGGCCAGAACCAAACGTAAGGCTTTTAAAAGCTTAAACGTACACATTTATGCATTCATTACACAGTGTTAAATCTAATTTGTTCTTTTTACTGTCACAGGAAGCACATGTTTAAAGCAATCTGTTTCCTCATATGAATGCTTTCCTGTCTGTTTGAAAAAAATTGCAACACACTTTACCCCAAGTAACCAAGAGGTGATCATAAATATCCCTAAATAGCATTAAACAGATATGAAAGACATTAACACTTCCAGAATGCCAAAGTAGTATTAAAAAAAATTCTAACAGATGCTCCTAGGTCAAAAAGTGAAATGTGTGTTTCCTGAAAAAACACTCTCATCAGAATCATAAATGAACTGTGAGCGGAGAAATGAGGTGTTGCAGAGCAAACGAGAGGATCTTTTTGGTTAAGGACTCTCGCACACCATTGCCAAAGTGTGGTTGCAATAAAAGAGCCAAAATTAAAGGCGAGTTTGCTGGAAACCAATATCCTTTGATACTCCACCAGGTGGCAATGACAACAAGGGAGGGCTGCCGGCTCCGGACCTGCTCCCGCCCGGTCCCGGTCCTGGTCCCGGCGCAGCGCCCGCCATGCCGGGAAGGGTTGGCTGCGCCAAACTGGACTCGGACCAAGCGATTTAACTTTGCCTTGTCACTTCGTGGCTTGCATTTGGCAGGAGAAAGATGTTCTCATCTGGAAACGCAGTCAAACCGTCTGTAATATGCAAACCTAGCTTAAAATACCCAAGTCACCAAAGCCCCCCTCGCTCCAGAGCGGGGACACGCGCTTCCCTGCTTGGGGGTCTCGCTGCAGTGCTGGGCAAGAAGTCATTTTGCAGACAAAACGCTGTGTGGCTGGCGTTGTTTTAAAACGGATTAAAAGGTAGAGAAAATGCTGGGCAACGCTGCAGCACACGAAGGCTACCAACGGAACGGGTCTTTGAGGCACCTAAAAATATCAAGTCGTCATTGTCTGCTAGAAAAGCAGCAAATGCGAGAGCCTTTAAGCCTTCACGGCGTAGCGAGGATGGCATCGGTAGAATGCCCGTGCCATCCACGCCCTTCAACATCGCGGGTGGGCTCTAGGTCCGGGAGGGCTCCCGTGCCCGTGGCCAGCTGCGGACCCCAGGGGACGGGCCAGGGCACCCGCGCGCGCCTCTGCAGAGACAGAGGTTACACCTGCATGCATTACACCCGTGGGCATTAAGCACGCCGCGCCGACCAACGTGAGTAGGTAAGCGTCGGGGAGCATCAGCAGGGCTGACGGGAGCCCTCTGAGGGCTTGAGTAAAGGGTACTCGAGGTCCTGCTGGGGATTTCCAGCAGGAGGGTGGGTGACCGCAGCAGAAGCTCGGAGGGGAGAGGAAGCAGAGCAGGACAGCCCGTCTCGCTCTGCCGGAGGTGCCCGTGGGGCCAAAGCTTCGGGAAGCAAAATGCAACATGCGTTTATGGGTCTCAAACCACGCTGGGGCCGCTGCGGTGTCCCCTCCGCTCGGGCGCTGACTTTGACCGCTTGCTGGGCCGGTCGAAAGGCGCTGTATGCCACTGAAAATAAAGTAACAATAAAAAAACAGCCAGCCATTGTAGGCCTCCTAGGTTTTGTGCCAAGAAACTGTCAGGGGAGCTTTGCTATGCATTTAACAATGTTAATAGTTATTGGAGCTCTTTATGCAATTTTTTTTTTTCTATATTTTCACTATGCTGGTTTTTTTGCTCATTTACCGCTTCAGTCTAAAGGCAAAAAATACTTCAGAGCAAAAATTAATGTTCCTTTGATAAAACACAGAGACTCTGTTAACAAATGTGCTCCAGTCAGAGTGCAAGCACATCGATCTTGACAGGGTATCTTAAACTTCCATAGATAACTTCTTCATTAACGTCCGGCGCTCTGCAGCACTCTCCCCACCCCGACCCCATGTCCAATCCATTCTGAAATGGAAGAAAAACTTAAAGCAAATGATATCAAAGAAATAAATCCCCAGCCCCAGAAGCCATCCTTTCCTAAAACCACATTGGAAAAGCCTGATACAAGATAGGATTTAAATGCTTATATCTTAAATGCTGAATTGTGCTAATCGGAGATCTGAAGGCGCTGCACTGCTTGTAATGAATACAATCTACAGATAATATTTTAAGAAAAGCTACAAAATCAAATTACTGCATAGAGAGTATTTTTTTAATCTTTAAATGCCTCTTCCTAACAATTATCCTCAAGTTCAAACAGAAAAATTAAGTGCTGAGTTTTACAGTGGTGAAACTCAGCTTAATTCCCAAATGAAAAAAGAATTACAAATTACGTAGCTATGGAAAGAAAATGACTGAAGGTTGGACGTGACATCGCCATGTATTTTTACATTTATTTACCAAACAAAACGCATTTTCTGACCGACCCTTGCAGCAGAGAGCGAAGGGGCAGCCGAGACGCGGGGCTCAGCGGGGTGCCGGCGGGACCGGCTCCCCGGCGCGGCGGCCGGGGCTGCAGCAGCTCCTCCGGCCGCAGGGTCACCGCCGGCAGAACCGCAAGCCACTGGCTTGTCTTTTGTTCTACCGGGAACCTGCCAGTACCGACGCTCGGTACACGCAGCTAGATCGATGAAAAGTTTAAATGGAAAATGTGCGTCAAGTTTAGAGGGAAACACGACAGCGGGCTCGGGCAGGGAGGGCACGTTTCACCCCAGAGAACAAACCCCAAGTCCCCGCGAGCAGGGTCTGCTCCTCGGGCACCAGCACCAGCCCAGCTGCGGCGGAGGGATAAACGCTGCTCTGCCTAAAAAGCAATCGCAGAAGAACTGCCTTAAGAATACTGCTGAGGATCTGCTGCGCCTCATTTTGCCCGTTTTGCAGGCACTTAGAAATCACCTGGATTTGTTGGCCAAAACCTCCAGCCCATGAGGAGGAAGTGCCTTCTGCACTACCTGCAGCGCTCTGAAGAGGGAGTCTCTGCTCAAGCTAAACAAAAAACCCCCACTAATCCCACACCTCTGTTACCAGCTGCTAAGAATGGCCCAGAACCATTCAGCACTGGAATTTTTTTTTTTTTTTTTTTTGAGTGCAAAACAGTTAACATTTAGAAGTGTGTGAATTTTGCAGTAAAGGTTTTACCTTTAAATATAACGCATGGCCGAGGCCTGAGAAAAATACACATATCGGACCATCCCTTTCCGATTGCTTTTTCATGCTGGAGATATCCTGCGCAATTCAGTAAAAACGAAACACCAAGCTATTTTAATCTGCGTTTTCTCTACCTTTTAATCTATTTTAAAACAACACCAACCACACAGCATTCTGTCTGCAAAATAACTTCTCAGTCCTTCAGGTTCGGCGAGCGATTTCAGGTGCAGTTTGCAACAGACGCTCTTTTAACCGAACACCTCACCGGCGTACAGTAGATTTTACCATTTCCTCGGTTTGACTTCATTTGCTGTGTGCTAAAGCTGCACTTCCCCATTTATTTATTTACTTTAAGGCAAAAAGCAGAGCTCTTTGTTGTAACTGAAAAAAAAAAAAAGCTGTGTGGAATTTAATAAGGCTCTAATTTTAATACGGAAAGGCCCCGGCTCCTAGCGCAGCACGACTTACAGGGCTGGCCGGAAGGGTGAGGAGGGACGCCGGCCAGGCCGCCTCCCCCGGGGCCACCGGACGAAGGGGACCTTGTCAGCCCGGTGAGGCGGCGAGCGCGACAGCCCCGTCGCCGGCGGGAGCCCTGGGCAGCGCCCGAGGAAGGGCTCGCGGCCACCGCCTCAACTGGACAAATTACTTCGGGATAACGTACAGGCTGCTGCAAGGCCGAGGAAAGCCGCGTACCCTGCTGCTGGCGTGCTGCAGTGCGTTACGCGGGGCTAGTCTCACCTCTGTGGGCTCTCAGACCTCAGAAGTCACTGAATTATACTAAAACACCGCAGTAAAATTATAATATTAATTCCTGCTATCCCCTCCTTAATCCAGCTCCTACCTCGCGCCCTCTCACTTGACACACGTCGTTAGCCGGGTCCCAGCGAGCTGCCTCCAAGCTTCCACCCCCATTTTACCCTGCTGTGCTTGGATGCCTATCTCCAGGAAGGTCAGTCCTGTCCCAAGGAGGCTTCACCCCATGTCGCTGGTCCTCAGAGACCCCCAGACTGGGATCCCCCCACCCCAGGCAGAGGCCGCATGGCTGCCCCAGTGCCGTTTGGCAGCCCGAGTGCTCCGGTACATCTCCGGTGGGCAACAACCCACAACCCACCGCTGAACCCCGGGAAGCTCCAAAGCACCCAACAGGTCCAGCGTGGAGAAACGTCCCCAAGATGCTGGCAGCAGCGACCACGTTGGCATCCCAGGACTGGCCAATTTTCTGATACGGCAGGTGGCACAGGGAAAGACGGGGACATTGTATTTGTTTTGGAAAACTCCCATTTAAGTTGGATGTTTGAAAGGAAATTCATACGGTTGTGTTTTTTCACTTGAGGTGGGAAGTCTGCAAGGTCTGCACAAAAAGCACGAGCAGTGCTTCCCCGTCTCCCAGCAAAACTATCAAGGTTTCTCCCATGGAAATCAGAATAAAGTTGTGGAAAAACTCCAGGTGGCATCCCAGTAGTATTTCTCTTTTCTCGATTTTTGGAACCAAGCAGGTGTTTCCTTAGGATGTACAACTGAGTCATACACTTCCTTATCTGTCTGGCTAGCAAGGTCAGAGCTGGTGCTCCTGCAAATACAGACAACGGCAAGTGCAGTAGATGTCTCCGGTCTAAGAGGGGACACCTTAAATTAAGATGAAAGAAAGAAGCTCTGGCCCTTAAAACTGAGGCTCGGGAGATTCGTCAACAAAATCAATTAGTTTTTCAGTTCCTGTCTCCTCTTTTAACACAACTGAGCTGACATTTGACTTCCCCCACTCTTTATGCTGGATGTAAAATTTTCCCCACAAGCACTCGTTCAGTATCTACATTCAAAACAACGTGTGGCAACTGTCCAGGCTGTGGTTGCAATCGTGCTCCTTGGTGCAGTCCAGCTCCTACCGCCTGACCCAGTTCCTTCACTCCGAGCCCAGTCACACCTATTTGATGAACAAAGTGTGCGCCACAGGCAGAGAGGAAGCCCCTGGCAGAGGAGGGAGCTGAGCCCCAAGCCCCCTTCCCAAGCAGGAGGCTGCCCACCTTCCCTAAGGGCTCCTACAGATGCAGCTTCCAAGGAGATGGTTCAACCTGAGGAGCCATCACCTCCTCCTCTTTCCTTCAGTTTTAAGCCTTTTATTTAGTTTTGAGCTGTTTGGTTCTATTAAATTAACCTTGGAAACCAGGAAGACGTGACCGTGATGGCTGGCTGAAGCCACAGTCTCTGCTGAATGGCTACACCAGGGCCAGGACATGGCTTCTTTCACAGCCATGGCTCTTCTGCTCTTCCCATTCTGCTGCAGCCCATCCCAGGGATGGGGGACACCCAGGGACGCTCCACCTCTCCTCAAGGAGACGTGAGGAAAGAAGCATGATCTGAAACACTTCCATGGGGTCCCAGCAGGGGAGCACCAGGCAAGCCACTCTCTGGGGAAGCCCAGACCCACCAAACATCACCCCTGCTGCTGCCCCCACGACGGCCGGCACGCAGGGTTCGGAGAACGCGGTGCAGTTCAGCGGGATGCACAGCTGTGAAACAAGAACTGCGTCATGGCTCAGCGTTCACTACTGGCAGGGTGCAAGCTGGAGGAACTCCGCCACCATCCTCCCATTTCATGAGACAGGTACCTCTTACTCTAACGCGAACTCTCCATCCTTAAAGCATCCTAAAACCAGCTCTGCATTGGCTGCACTGCACGGTGGTGGTGATGGAGTTATGGCAGTAAAACCTGTGGTTTAGGACTGTGACTTCACTCCAGACCACGCGGTTCCATCGCTGAGCTCCTTTACATGCTCCTGAGCCCAAGTGGAGAGGCTGTTTCCACCAGGCTGCTAAACCGTGGGTGCTGCCGACACCCCCCAGCACTAGGACATGGGGACAACCCCACAGCTCACACCCCCACCTCTGACTCGCGCCGAGCTGCACCAGCCCACGGAGCACAGCGTTTTCGGTCCTCCCTGGGAAGGGGCTGCATGACAGGCACACGGTCGGGGATCCGAGACAGGCTGAAAGCTGCATTTATGGGCACGGGTTGAGCCTGAGCACCCCTCTCCAGGGGCAGGGCAGGACGTGGGATTTCCATCTGGGTTACAGCCCCCACTCTGCCATAACCGGGGATCAAACAACTGCAGCCATCCCCTCTTCCCGTGGAGCGAAGGGAGCAGGAGGCCTTGGTGGAGTTGTAAAGGAGGAGAGTGTCCACGGAGAAGGAAAATGGAAAATGAGTATCTTGTGCCGTAACGACTGTACTTGATAGCACATTTACTAGATGATAATAATATCAAAAGAAAAAGCACTGGCGATGGAGGAAATGCAGGAGCTGAGCAGTTTATTATACCCAGGCATGCTACTGGAAAGCCTGGCCACCAAGAAGAGCAACTTGAGACGCAGGAAGCCCGCAGACAGCCGTTGCTGGGCTCACGCACCCATCTTCATTCTCAGAGGCGAAAAGCCTGCCTTGGCCACGCCGGGGGCTCAAAGGCAACGCCGCCACGGCTGCTCCTCCAAGCTGCTCCCGCCGTGGCCTGAGCAACCCCTCCTGCTGAAGCACGCGACCCTGCTCCACGGAAGCCAACGCAGCACTCCTACCATGCCCACAGACAACCGGCACCATAAGCTCTCTGTGAAGGCTTCATTTCTGAGCTTTCTTTTTGTCTTCAATATACTGCTTTGTATTACAGGTGCTACCTGCTGGAAACCAACACCTGGGCAGACACCGATTCCCTGCTGCGCTGCCACTGTGGCGGGCTTACTGAAGTCAGGACGATACAAGTTCTTGTAAAAACACCACTCAAACATGACCTCTGCAACCTAAGCTCTTGCCTCTTTGCTTACTTTCCCCCAAAAGACTTCCCGTTCCTTGCCCCATTCCTTCAGAGACGCTTCCAACCCCGCGTACCAGCGCAGCTTGCTCATTCCCGACTCTTCCTGGTCAAGATAAGAGAGGCAGAAAATGTTGCATCACTTGGCAAACACTCAATGTAAAAGGTCAGCTGTGATTAAACTATCAGCAGCCAAAATGGATGAGGGCTTCAGGTTAAAGATTAAAAGTACAGCAAAGCCTTAGGATGAGGTTAAGGGTGAGGAGGTGACCGTACAGAGGAGCCAGGCGGACTGCACGATGCTAGGTGACGGCAGCATCGACACTTGCCAAGAACATTGCAACGCCGCTCGTAAAGTACCTGTTGGTGTCACTCCGTAAAGGCAGCGCCAGCCCGCGGGTCCAAACAAAGTTCACGTGCCCTCGAGTCTGGTCCTACATAAACGCCCAGGTCAGACCCCGCCTGTGGGCAGGAGAACCACTCCTGCCGCGCCCGCCGACCGCGCCAGCCTGGGTACAAAACATTGCCATGGCATAGCTCGGTAAAGGCACGCGGGTACTTAACAAGGAAGACAAGGTTTAACAGAAACATCTGATTTTTCCCAATATAGTCAAGCCCATCGCTCATCTTCAGTTGGCTCAATCCCAAATACCCCACCCTCATCGCACGGCTCGAGCGGGAGCAGAGCTCTCAAAGGCCCTTGCCCCAAAGGGACTATGTAGAGCCCGTGAGTCCAAGGAAGGACGTTGGCTTGTGCCATGCCACGGGCAGGAGCCCAGGGCACGGTCAGGCCATGCGTGCCCAAGGAGCTGGCAGAGTTGGGGGTGCTCAGCCCCCCGCCTCCCGCCCCGCTGCCTGCAAAGGCAAACCACGCTGGGGCGGGCAGACACGTCCAGGTTACGACACCTGAGGTCAGTGTAAGCGCCTGAAACCTCAGAGGTGGGAGAAGCTCCGCGCAGGACGCCGTGAGCACGCTGGGCAAAGCCAATCTCAACAGGCACCTGGGAAGGGCACCCCGAGTCCCCGCGGCGGCCGGGCAGGCACTGGGGCACGCAGGGAACGGGCTGCTTTGGCGGGGGACGCGGCCGCCCCCAGCTCACGTCTTCGTTCAGACCGAGCTTTTGGAGTTCAACGCTTCGGTTCCAGCTCAGCTCCAGGCTTGTCTCCAGTTTGTAACTGCTGTGATGAGCTGTGGCTGAGACCGGCCGCGGGGGTCCAGCACAGGCAGGACCATCACAGCCTGCCTGTGAAGTCCCCTGAGAGAGGCTCACCTTCCCAGCTCCTAATTTAGTTCAAATCTTCAGTATTTTTTAAACTCTGATTGTTCCCATAGTTTAATTTACTTTGTTTTCCAAACTCGTAGCCCTTTCTGATAATAAAGGGGAGCTGATACAACATATTTATTACCATTTATCATTGAAATTTTTATAAGACTACTTATGAATTAATCAACAATAACTGCTTTCAGAAACGCTACTGCATTAATCTCCATATCCACTGCATAAATCACATGGAGAACAAGTTAATATACATATTTTAAGAGAAATACAGCAATATTTCCACCCTATCAACTAAGTATACGATAATCTAGTTAGTCAATTTATAAATGCATATACTTCATTCAGCATCATAAATCCTGGCAGTTCAGTGCAACACAATCTATAACCTAAGTATAATCTGACCTTTTATAAGATACCGGTTCTGTTTGAGACACCTAGGTGCTCTTTCTAAAGCAGCAGTATTTCAAATGAAATGTAAAATTCATGACATATGAAGACAACGAGACCCAAATACCCCTCTGTACATTCACTTAAAAAGGCTGTATTTCCTTCAGAACCACAGTATTCTTGTATTCACATTACTGGACTTGTATTTGCATTTACTTATTCTTAGAAGACACAGCTATGGGTGATTAAAATATTCAGGAATATCTTTTTACATTTTATTTTCTAATCAGTTGTTCAGCTCATTAAAATAATTCGAAGGGTTTAAAGTGCATATTCTACTTTGAGATAATTTCACTTAAAAACAAAAATACTGTTAAAATAGTTGAGCGTATTGAGCTGTAGGAGTGCTTCCATCCTGTGCAACAACCGTATTCACAAAAAATTAAAGGAAGCACACATTTGAGATTCATCTGCAACAAACATAAATCGCCTTTCGTTCTTTCGAAGTAAGAAGCAGTCCACAGAAAACTTTTGCAGCGGTTATAAATCCCTGCGCGTTGACATTCCCAACAGAAAGGTTGCCGCTCTTCCCCTCGCAGCGAGGGCAGATAGCCGGTACCATTTTACTGAAAGTATCTTTTATGACACGTACGCAAAAATATCCCCGTAAATGTCCTGAGACGGTCACCTGTCTACAGAGCAATATTTTAAATCATAAAAAATGCACGTTTGGGGTGTTGGTTTGTTTTTTTTTTTTTTGACCCTGCAAATGGCTAAACAAAAACCCAGCACAATTCCCGAGCTCTCACAAAGAGCTGCCGAACGCGCTGTCGGCTGGTGCCAGGCGCGTGCAGCGCCGGGCGCTGCGTCCTTCACGCGGCGCCTCGCGGCGCGCCGGTGGCTCTGCGGCACAGCGGTGCTCTGCTGCTCCATGGCACGCTCGGCTCCGCTCGGCGTCGCCCCTACTACGTAACTGTAAGGCGCTGGGAGGGATTTCTCATGTGAAGTTGTCAGAAAAACTATTAAAACCTAAAGTTTCATCTAAATTAAAATCCACCTCGAACTTCAAGCATCATAGCAGTCATAAAAACCTCTGGGGAGGATATTAGCTATTGCTGTAAAGGAGTCCAATAAAAACCAAACCCAAAAAACACATAGTGAAATAAATGTAAAATACACACGTGGGAACTTATTTTTAATTAAAAAAAATAATAGTATTATTACTTTACTGGAAACTTGCATTTGAGATTTTCCATATTTCAACAACTTACAAAAAAGATTTATGTTTGTATTTGTTTAACATTATCAAGATCACAATAATCCGTGCGATTAAATTAGGATATTCATATGTGTTTTCCTCTTTCAGATTAAATTTTATTCTTTATAAAGTGACCAGTAATGAAACTACCATTTAGCACAGTCACTACAATAACTAAATCTTTAAAAGTAGGCTAGCTTGCAAACTGTGAATTTACTTGGATTTATGATAAAAACATAAAACCCATCTGAGATTAACGTGCCAATTTGTTATCTATTCCGCAAGACTGACTGCCACTCAGCTCCTCCTAATAACCAGATTTACAGATAAAACAAACAGAGTTATCGGGTATGAAAGGGACGCTCTCCCCTCGAGTGGTTTGTTTTCTGTTTGTAGGTATTGAAATGAAATTATGTATTATGCATTTTTAAAGTAACGGCAGAGAAAAAAATTAGAATAAAAATACTCAAATAAAATGCACTTCTTAGCCGTACCACTCTTCATGCTGTATTTACTGAAATGTCGTACCGTTTCTTTTATAAACCACTATTTTATATGTATTTTAATGGGTTTAAAAGTAAGTGCTCTCAAAAGATGCGATGCACCTTGGTACAGCTTCTTCAGGTGAAAAACCACAGAGCTTTTACACCATGATGAAAAAAAGAAAACTAACAGCATAAGTATTGGGCTCACGAAACAAAAGACTCCACCGAACCAAAGAGAAACGCCAACTTCTGACTGCAGGATGCGAAGATTTCACGATAAACACTGAGAAATGTGCCCAGCGTGGCTGGAGGGCATCCGTAACCCTCCCGACAACGAGGTGCCAGGGACACCCTTTAAAACATCGGGGAACACCCTGGGTGATCACCAGCTCCGCCGTCGCTGCTTGGGCAACCCACAATGCCTCTGGCCGCAGCGCGTCCCCGCGGCTCCCAGCCGGGCTCGCCCCCAGCGGCTTCTGCCGCAGGTGCCGCAGGTATCGCAGCTTGGAGACCTCACCTGACAATGCCCGCCCCGCATCCCGGGCTGAGGCCCACGGGAATGTCGCATAAATCCTCTCCGCCCATCTCTCGGAACGTGCAAATCCGTAAACCATCATCAGCCCGACGAAGCAGCTAACCGGCACGCGGAACGGGCGCTCGCCCCGCGCAGGTACGCACCGCCCGCGGCGGCCCTTCGGCGTCCGCCGCCGAAAACCCGCCTGAGCAGCACCCGCTCATCCCCACCGTGCAATTAATCGCTTCCGAGTCGGGACGAGCGATGAGGTTTTTTACCTCTCCTTACCTTGTCCCCAGCCTCTCGCGCCAGGCGCTCTGCGAGCCGGCAGCGGGCTCGCTTCTATCTGCCTGCAACCGAACAAAGCCACCGCGATCACAAGCAAGCGAGCAGACGAGCGGTACTTACTGAAGATGGCAAACCTGGAGGAACTTTTCGAACTTTCTTTGTTTGTACTTCTGAAAAAAGACAAAACGGTGTCTTCATAAGACAGGCTTTTTGGGGGTTGTTTTTTTTTTTCACAGAGATTTTCTACAGACCCAGCTGTTAATCGCCCTGCCCGCCAGCTCACGCCAGGCTTGCAGCAGCTCCGGTAACGCCGAGCGGATGCCACTGCTCTTAAACCCAACAGTTAAATGCTGGAAAATTGTTCATATTTTGATGTCGAGTGTCAGGGCCTTTGTTTTCGCCTTACGCGGGTTTGCTTTGAAAACGCGGTGTTTTAAGGCTCCTCGCACGCTCGACAAAGAGGACAGAGAGGAGCGATCGGCTAGCGTTAAACAAACCCCTCCGAGAGTCCCGGCGGCGTAGCCGTACGCTCTGCACACTTACTGTCTTTATTTCAAAGTATTGCTAAACAGGACCAAACTCCGATTATTTGTTGAAATGGGGAGGAAAAAAACAAAAAGGTTGAACACAAAGTCACTCACCCATAGAGGTGCTGTGGAGAGGCCTCCGCCGGGGGTTATTGCTAGAATACTGATAGTACTGGGAGCCAGGCTTAGTGGGGGAGAGCGCTCCTGGGTTGCCAATATCCATGTCACCTCCAAGGAGACTTTGCTAAAAGATTAAAAATATATACGTGTGTGCGCGTGCATGTTAAATCCGACTTTCCTCATCATTAGCTATTTCTCATTCCTAAAAATAACACAGTAAAGAAGCCTTCATAAGCAACTGAAACACGGAAACAAGAACCTGCCAAATCTTTAAAGGAGACATTACAAAAATTTCCAGTTGAGCATCTTTTCCTTTACTAGGAAAACACAAAGTAATTAATTTCAAATATGATTATTTACATTTAAAGGAGACATTGCCTAAGTTAGTCAAACGCGATCAGTGTTTTAAAAACTTTCGGAACTCTGTTAATATATTTGAAGGTATTTCGGTTTCTTCACTGCAAACAAGGTAGTTAAGTGCACAGATTTAACAACGATAAAACTTTAAAAAAAAATTTAAAAAAATCCTGCTGTTGATAGAGTGGTTGGTCCAGTGTGCATGAAACAGCTTCACTGTCTATCCCCGTGCAAGGAGAAATTCGTATCTGTGAATTAAATATGTCAGGTTTTGCGACATAAAAATCTGCACAGCAGGCTGTACATAATATGCGATTAAAACGTGAAAATAAAATTATACATTATTAATACTTTTTGCAATGCTATCAGAAAAAAAAAAGCACCTCCGAAAAGCAAAAACAATTAACGCTATTGTATAGCAGCAGCAGTAGCAGCAGCAAAGGACTTTCAATATATCCATTTTACGCCTGTACCATTAACTAACAAGATGCATCCTAGTAAACGCAACATTTTCTCAGCTACGAAAGGACCCATGGTTTCCACGGAACAGCAGAAAACATTATCTGACCCATGCTATGAGAAAAATTATAAATCTTTAAGAGACTATGACAGAGGAACAATTTCCTGAGTAATGTTCTATTTGCTATAAACTACGTCGAAACTTACCCATAATATATAAATCCCCTGATTATACTCTGCATTGAACACATTGTTCTTTTAATTATTCTGATACGCAATAAAACAGGTGTAGATACTACCATTTATATTAAGAACAAATTTACCATTTAATAAAGAAATTTTAAAATTAAGTACCAAAAATCTAACTTTATCGTTACTTGTAATCAACTTTTACTGACTGAACTAATTACTGTACTTGATAAAGTACAGAATGTGTTTTCCCTAATCTAAATTCTAATCACCATGTCACTCACAACAGACTTAGTAATGCTTCACTAACACACTATTCACATGCAAAATACTCTAAATAGGCCAATTATGACTCTGCCCCTGTTCCCTGGTTAACCCGCTGAGAACTGAAAAATTTCACAAGGCAGTCACCAACTAAAACAAAGGCTCCTTGTTTTAAATTAAGACAGTCTTTTTGATTCCTAAATAGCTCAACAAAGTGGCATGTCTTCTGCTGAAAGCAGTTGGTCAAATATGACCCATGAGCTGGAAAATCAGAAATTAAAACATCCTCGCTCCTTGACTATACTTCTAAAAACATTTAAAGATAACTTTTGGTTTTAGAAAACTATATTCCTCTTTTTCCCAGAGAGGCTAGACGAGAGTCGCTGACGAGGGGTGGACAAATGGGCTCTGACTGATCGGGGCTGAACCCTTTCTTGGTGTGCAGCCTAGCATCTGCCTTCACAGACCTCTCGGAGACGCAAAGATATAAAAGCGCCAGTCAGAAGGCACTTTTTGCTAATATCTTTACGTTCAGCCAATGCCTAATATACACCTGCAGTGACTATGCTCCTTTTAATAAACAACACCTGCACCGGCAAAAATGGTTGGGAGTCTCTTGCATAATGGCAGAGAAATACATGCAAAAACTCCCGGGAAAAAAGGGTTATCGGTTCGTCGTGAATATCCTCTGAAAATAAACGTACTTTTATTGAACGTCTTGGAGCATTTCAGAATGAAACAGTGCTAACCACAGAAATTCTCTTCAGTCATATATTTTTATCACGTATACGTTTTAACATAAAGACAGACCTGCTAAATCTGTGCACGGTTTATCCATATGTCGGGTAGTCTGAAAGACTTAGAGCCATCAGCTGTATAAATTCCTATACCCAGCCTACTAGATTTCATCTGACAAAAAAAAAAAGAAACGGATAGAAGACAGCGTTTGCAAACTATTTTAGATTAAACAAGATTCACTTTAGGAGCATAAAACACACACATACCCTACGCTGGTTTTGTTTTTTCATACAAACATTTTTCTCTATAAAAAGATGCAGAGGTTTCTACAGAAAAATAATCCCCAACTCGTGTTATTGCATTAGAAGGAAACGCACGCGCCATCTCGAGGCTGCAGGCCTTCTGTTTGTTAGCGACTGAACGCTTCTCTTGGCCACTAGTTGCACCGTCCGGTGACTCCTCGGCTCCTCCTGACCGAAGAGGCAGCTGCTGGGGTCGGGATGGCGTTCGGCAGCGCCCACCTGAGGCTCTGCGCCCAGAACGCGGACGGCTCCCACGGTTTGCAACCCCCGGGCCCGGCCGAAGCCCGCCTCACGCAGGAGAGGGTCTCCCCGGACCCGCACCGGAGCCTCGGGCGTGAAGGCGCTCCCGCCAGCGCTGCGGATCTCACCACCGAGAGATTAAGTCCAAGGGCTACGCTATAAACAGCTTTTTCTACAACAAGCGTTCATTTTTTTTTTTGAATCGCACATGTCGAACATTTTCGGCGCGACTGTCAGACTCGTTTCTTCACTCTCTTAAAAGAAAAAACCCACAAACAAATGACCCAAACCAGAGAAAAGCTCCCTCCTTTGTCTGCCACGGGACAGAGACATCCTCACAAAGTGAAAACGAGGTGGGTTTGTGCATTAAGGGGACCTCACCGAGCACTCCGGGGAGGAAAACTAAGATAAAAATATATATGTACTTATTCCGAGATGCTTGTAAAAGGAACAATGGGCATTTATTACTGTTCAGCCTACATGTCACACCGCTAATGGCCTGCAACAAAGAGAGAGATAAAACGTTTACAGACCACAATGCCATCGATTACGCAGCCGTCGGAGCTCGCCTTCGCTCCAAATTGGGTCTCAGAAACGCAATGAATTATTAGGCATCAAAGTTAATATTTACCACTAAGAAACGACGAGCTTAAAAGCCAAGCGTAACATTTGTCAAGCTCCTCTCCGGCCCCTAGCCAGGGGCTGATGCGCACGTACGCTCCGTACGCTGGAAGTGGGTGACCCGTGGGTGCAAGCAGGACGGCAGGCAGGACGCAAGACAAGTTGCAAATCATCTTCGAGCTCATCTGCACAAATCCTGCAGGCATATTCTGGCGTTACAGCGTATACTGCACACACAGACCCCAGCAGTTTGCCGTTTATTTGTTTCATAATAAACAAAGCTAATAATATATTGAATCTGCCAGTTGAATGTTAAGAGTCTGAGGTAAAAACAATCAAAGAAGGAAAAAAACCCCACAACACAGCAAAATCCATTTTCACATTCAGCCACGCGGCTGTATTTTTTATCAATTGCAATGTTTTTGCTCTTCTCGTTGCTACACGCAATCCTGTCTTCTTTCTAGCAATTCGTAAAATAAGTCACCGACTAGTGAATACTGCCGCCGAAAGCTTAGTAAGTAGATAAAGAATTAAAGCTGGGTAGGGAGAAAAGATGCACATACTATGAGAAAGGAATATCCCCATGGATATATTACCCCTCCCGGAAAAAAACAACTGTTGTTTCTATTGCAAACCTGAAGTTTCACTTTTCAAATGAAAATCACATGAACTTCACTTATGTATTTGTTTCAGACCTAATAGGTAGGAAATACATTTACATTTTTCTTTCATTACAGAAACAGGTGAGATTAGAGTCTGACAGAGTGCTGCATTTTACTAATAGAATGTTAATTCAGATTAAAGGAAAATGGCCTCGAAGCCTATAATCCAAAAGCCTCTGAAAACACTGATCAGGGAAAAATACCTCAGAAATGGCCTTTTTTTTTTTCCTGACAGCCTGGATATTTTTTTTTTTTTTTTTTTTGACATCTTCACGCTACGCTGTGATCCAGTATCAAACACAACATCACGGGGATGTTGCAGGCAAGAGAAAAACGGGCTTAGATGAAAACAGATTAAGCTCCTTTTCTGAACAATTGCCAAACATTTGTGGGTCGCGCTCACGCTGGCGCGTTCCTGCGCGCACAGCTGCAGTCCTGCGCCCCGCTCCCAAGCGCGTGATGTATAGCGACTGCGGGACGTACATCCCCCTCGCCGAAAGCCTCGGAGAAGGACGCGTCGCGCAGGCACGACCGGAGGCGAACCGCCGCACCGCACGCGGCCGCGATCCCGGCTTTCTCCCGGCCCTCTCCCACCCGGCGCGGTACCGAGGTTCCTCCCTGCCGGTGGGAGAGGGCGAGGAGCGGAGATGAAGGCTGAGCCCGCCGAGGTCCTCGGCACCCGCAGGTGCGGTCAGCGGAGGGCATCGCGCCCTTGGTCCGCGTGCCCGGCGGAGCGGGGCCATCCGCCCTCGGGATGGCGAGGCGGCCCTGGGCGGCGGAGGAGCCCTCGGCAGGCCCGTGTCTCATGCACCGGCGCGCATGCGTGTCTCGTACAACGGTATCGGCTAGCTTGTCCAAAACGGGTTTTAAAAGCAAGTCCTCTTTTGCAATAAATTTCACATGTTCGATGAAAACTGATACACGTCCTCTAAAAAACCCACCGAATCCTACTATTTTTTGTAACGTTGCTCCACTTCTTAAACTAAAACTCTTATGCTTTTAAAGACCAACGCTTGTTCGCTCGCGTTATTCGTGCTTAGGCCCTGCCGGCTCTCCCTGCGAGCACCGCGGCTCTGCATCGTTCCCTCCGCTCCGGCCCCGGCGCCTCCGCGGGCCGGGGAAGCAGGTCAGGGCGGCGGTGGTCCCGCGGCCCCCGCGCCTCCCCAGGGAGCCGCGGCCGGCACCGAGCTCCCGCACGGCCGCGCAGCCCTGCAGCTCCCGCCCCGCCGGGGCACCCGCCCATCGGGGGGCTTCCCTGCAATGTAATTATGGGGTTTGTCCCCCAAAAAAAGAGCAGAAAGGAAGGCGGACTGTCACCTTCCTCAAGACTTAAAACTTAACGTGTGCTGTGCACGTACCCAGCACAGCAGTTCGTGATGCTGGACCCAAAGCGCTGGGTCACAGCGAGCAGGCTCCTCCGCAGCGACCGACATCCTCCTGCCGCATAGCTGCTCTTCTCCTACTGCTCTTAAACCAGCTCCACTGGACTTTCCGACATCCCTTCTCTCGCAAATTTGCAAACAAAGCAACCTGAATTTGTCGAAATCGCATCTAATTTATGCTGAAACAGATGAATAGGAGGTAATTTTATTTTTTTTGTTTAATACAACAGATTTCTAACTGCAACTGCCCTGTTTTCCTCTCCTTTAGTGAAATCACAGGATACAGGATTATACCTCATCATCCAGATTTCAGCTGCTCTATCATGCTCTATCGTCAGTTTATGAATTTTCACTTAAGTCAAGTTAACTAAGTCATGCCACATACACATCTGAATCATTTCTTGGTTATTTCCTTCTGTGATTTCAATCCTCTGTTTTTAATCAAATTATGAAACTAAATTTCCACTTATCATGTGACTATCAGGGCATCTGTTCATAATCTGTCCAATTCCTACAAATACTCCTTTCTTTGGCTTTTGGAAATTTGGCAGCTCTCTGTAAAATCTTCTGTGTGTCATTTACGTCCAGTATTTCTCTCTAATGCCAAGTGTAAATTGCAACCCATTGACGGCAAACACACAGAAACAATTTCCCTGGGTTTTGCTGAGTGTGTTTTCAAGCGAAGGTACTGTTTTCCTTTTTTACTTAAGCAACCGTAATTCTGAAAAGCATTTGCAGAAAAATTTTGACTTTTAGAGAACAAAGGAACTTCTCTCACAGAGATTTCATTTTTCACAGAGATTTATTTTTTCCAAGAACGTTTATGTGTATGAAGTGAGAGAAATTGTAGTATGTTTATTTTATTTCCTCTATCTGGTGGCAAATAACCTTTTGTTTCATTTCTTCTGCCTTCTAGGGCAGCACCTTCAGAAAGCTGTGCACAGTGTTCAGCAGTTTTCTTTTGACTTTGACCTTTTTCATTAAAAAATGCTTGCAGGTATTATCAAATAATTTTTCATGTTCAACCAACCCTTGTGCATTAATGTCATCAGTATTAGTTCTCTGGGTTTTTTTAATTTTTTCACTATCTCTTCCTCTGCATAATTTAAAATTGCTCTTTAAGTTTAAACCATTCTGGAGTAATTTTTCCCAGTTGTGCTTTTTGAGCACTGAATATAATATCAGCACAAAACCAGCAACTTTCAAAGTTCATTTATTGGGTTCAGCAGCATTTAACGGACACAGAGTGCTCTTAAATACGGCTGAGGTTCAGCCACCTCTGGCCAGGGAGATTTCAAATTTGTTCCTGTGCTCATCTTCCTCATCTATTTCAGGTGAGCAGGAGAAAAAATCAGTTGTAACTTCTTACCTCATTTTTGCCACATTTACTCTTGGTGTTTGCTTGCCTCTTCCCATCCCTTCATTCACCATTAGGCATGACAACTCAGATTATTATACTGCTGCTTGATTATCACTAAAGGTTAGTTACTTGTTTGCCTTAACGATCCCCATCTTTCACATTTACAGTGAATGATTTCACCATCAGTTGCACACTCTTTGCTGTTTTTCTAGAGCTTTAATATAATGAAAATATTTCATTTCCTAGTATATGGGAAAAATGGATAAAAAGTGACTCAACTAAGCAAGTACGAGGCACAAAAATTTTCAAGGGAAGGAGGGACTTTCTCCCCCATTAAGCAGTTTTGCAAAATACAGTCTGCTCCATTTATGATTTGCTGCTGTACAGTTTTGGAGCTGGAAATACCTCCTTCCCTACAGTTCACATGAAACCACTAGCGTTTTCACCGCCGCAAAGACCAGCAAAACATGGTGCTAGGTATGCTTATATCTGATGTGCAACGTACGCAGAGGGACATACAGGCACCCAAACACACACGTGCCTGCAGGAAATCGGGTGTCCCACGCAACTGCCTGACTTCTCCGGACGCTAATAACCTAACAAATAGTTACTAGCTCTTAACCTAACCCGAGAAGCCCGCCGGCCCCTCCGCCTCTCCCCGCTCCCTCCCAGCAAAGCACCATCCGGCTCCTTTGTGCTCGCTTGGAGGCAGCGGTAAGGACATCCTCTCTGCCTTGCTAGTAATCTTCCAGTATATAGTTTTCATTTACATGTTGAAATTGAGCCAGATGATTATAGTGTTTAAAAACACATGCTTAAATACAGGTAATACTCATATAAATACGTCCCGGTGAGTAACGAACACAGAAAGGGGAAAGTCCTTGTGGTGACTGGAGAAGGGAAGGGGAACGTGCCATCGCGTTCACCTTGGAAGCACCTCAAAAAAAAAAGAACATCAAAGCTGCTGGGTTTCTTACTGCCCCGAAGGGCTGGCATTTGGTGAGGGTGGCTGGGCAGGATGAGACCGAGCGATCGAAGGGGCTTTGGTTAAAGCCCAGTGTTTTACACTTAGAAAGTTCTCCCGTGTTGATAACGGTGCCCACAAGAAGAGTTGGGTTTGGGTTTTAGTCGGTTTTGCAACGCCCTGATGCTGCAGACGCCGAGGCAGAACGCAGTACCAGCTCCGACACTTGCAGCACTGAAGCTGCCCCGCGTGGCTCCCAGAGGATCATCCCCGCGCCGGGGCTGCCGGCTGCGGCCGCGCTCCAGCCGCCGCGCCCTGCTCCGGGGCCGGCCCCAGGCAGCGGGGCGGTCTGGACCACGCACCTACGGACCCCCGCTGCCAGGGGACATAACCCGCGGTTGTTGTGGCCCCCGATTTGTAACAGCGCTGCGTTGGAAAGCAACCGCACGGAGCGGAGCCGGCGAACCCCGGGGCCCCGCGTAAAAGCCCGTTACTGGGAAAATTCACCCCAGAATGATTTGCAGTCAGTCGAACGTGGTGAAAATCCAGCTCCTTGGAGCTTGACAGCGCTCCCACATCTTTGCGTACCGTGATACCGTGCGGTAACATTTAAGAGACTTTGCAATCAAGAAAATGAAGCAAGCTCAGAGCAACTGTAGTTACTCAGTTTGTACAACACCACGGAGCCAGTCTGGCTTAACGCGAGTGTTATCTGAAGCACACTGGTAGAGCCGTTTTCCAGGACAGAAGATTTGGTACGGAATTAAACAGCCCTCAGTTTAGCCCAGGATAAATCCTCTGAAGTCACCGGGGGCCTCCTGGGCGTTCATGAGGGAAGAACTTGGCCCGCGGACAGCAGCTGGCTTCCCGGGCGCTGCTGAACGTAGCGACGCACTGTCTGCAGTCTTTTTACAGAGCACCACGGTGCTGCTAGAGAACAGGCTTGCCCTGTCCCCGGGGCGTTCGGCCGTTCTCCTGCACCCTCCCCATCGATCAAAAACCCCTCCGCACTTACTCCACTCAAAAATGCACGCTAAATACATACGGTAGGATGCTTCAGGTATGAAAAAGTGCACAATATCAGAATATTAATGTATGGCTAAAAAAGGGCACCATAAAAACTACCACTTATGTAGGGTTGAATAATAATCAGATAAACCCAGTATTTGTCAGTATATACATACATACATACATACATACATATATATATATATGAACTGCTCACTGAATTATGAAACACGTGTCCTGGTATCCCTGTTTTTCACAGTGCCTCCCCGTACACAAGTATCTGTATTTCTCTGCAACACTGAAGTTCAGAACATCTGTAAGTGCCCACTTTTCCCAACATTTCCAATCCTATACCATCTGGTAGGTATCGGCATTGCGGTCACTTATGGCGGGGGAGACGGATACGAGACAGTGAGGATTAATGACATGCAGGAATGAATGCTGCACAGAGAACAACATTTTTGCACTATTTTTCCCTGAGAAAAATACCGAAGACTTGCTGGCAAGAGCTGCTTCGTTGGGCTCTGCTTTCTTTCAGTTCAAGTAAGCACTTCAACATGATTCAGTAAGGATGTCCTACCACTACTTGCTTCAAAATGTTCCTCTCTGGCAAATTATTACAAACCCTAAAAAAAGACCTGCTAACCTAACAAGTCAATTATCATCGCTCTGCCCGGTGTAAGCATTCGACTACAAACAGCTTACAACAGAAATCCTGGCTCAAGTTGTCTCAGACAGGGTAAAATATCCTGACATGCCTCAGTCTTAAAAAGGTGTTTCGTGGCTGAATTCCCATTTTTAATGATGTAATTATTGTTTCCCTTTGAATACGAGAACACAGGAAAGGCTTACAGAAGTTCAAATGCATGGGAAACAGCATTTTTCTGAAATTATGTTAGTCATATTTTTAACCAAAGAAAAGTTACCGTAAAAACATCCGAGAGACCAAAGAAACTTCCCGTCCAAAAAAATAACAAAACCCATGCAAAATACTTCAAGTGCCTCAGAGGATGTTTTTTTAAACTTCTTACTATTCATCAGCCTGAAAGATAAACAACGGCCTCCCCCTTTTTGATGGGGAAGCAAGACTTCGTGGAGAAAAAAAAATCCTTATCCTCAGACTAAGCGCCATTCGCACATCCTCAAATGATCTGGCACCGCAGACGGCCGATGGCTACCGTGCTCCGCGTCACGCAGGTTTGGAAAGGACGCTCGATAGGTAAAGCTCGGAGAGTTACACGGAGAGCGCGCGCCAGCCCCGGGTAAGCAGCGGAGAACTGAAACCTTGGCCACTCGTTGCAACGGAAGCGGAGGGAAGATGTGGGACTTGAAGCTAACGGTACGCAAGGGCGGGAAATAAACCACGCTTGCGCGCCCACGGCGGCGGCACGCTGCGCCCCGGCAACGCCAAGGCGGGCGCCCACCGGAGCGGGTCAGGGAGGGAGGCACCCACCTTCCGCAGCCCTCCCAACTCCCTGAGACAGGGCAGAGCCCTCCCTAGAGGAACACAAAAGCTGGAGAAAGGATGGACGTAGCCCCACTCCAACGAGACAACTGAAAAAAACAGGTTCTTCCTGGAAGATCGGCAATGACCCTCCTAGGACCTAAGTAAACGAACAGAGAGGAGTGATGCAAAGACACGACACCGGTGTATGTTGCCATCATCTTCTTGGGAAAGGACTATTAAAAATTTAAACTTGAGCAGTTTGAGTATCAAAATCGTGTTTCACGTTTACAGGAGCCTTATGTTTTCAGTGTTATAAAGTCACATTTATTTTTTACAGAACCGTGTTATGCAAATACGCCTAAAACCGACTAATGACACTCGTGGTAGTTAAAATAGGAACTTTCTTTTCTCCCCTGTTTTAAATTTCCCTCTGCTACTCACAATATTTTTCCACACAGCTAAGTATGTGATCTTCAATGGAAACTGATATATCCTAACAGAGCGTATAGCTGAGGCCGAATAAAGTGCAAAGGCATATTCATTTCAAGTAAAGTCCGCAAAGTTCAGGTCACCTTGCGCTTAAGACAGGACAAAAAATTAGAGCCACCCTAATACAACAACAGAATTGGCAAATTCAGCTGTTATGAGAAATTGGAAGGGAAGGAAAAAAAGCACCTTTTTATGCTGACACAGGTAAAAATATAACAAGCTGGTATTTCAGTGAGTCAGAGCGGAGCGTGCCACCCCAGCCCGCTCCCGCTCGCCGAGCTGCAAACTGCCTCCCAGTTAGCTCTGCACCGCAGGAGGGAAAACAACGCTTTTAAGTAAAAGCGAAGACTGCACACGTTCAACGAAAAGCCAAAGCACAAAACGCTGCGGTCGTATCTGTGTTGCTGCCGTGAGCCGGCTGCCTCCCCGGCTGGCCGCGGCGCGTGCCCAGCCGCACTGCAGGCGCCTGGTCCATTAAGATCACCGAGTGGCTGCTTCGCCCGTGCCCGGCTCCGCCCGTGCCCAACGCCTTCGTGTTTCTGGTCTAGGTCTCTCTTCAGGATCGTCTCCTTAGTACGCAGCGCGCATCCAGCGTCTGCCCGTGCCTGCGCACCCTGGATTACCGCAGCACGCTCCGGCACTCACCGGGAGCATACCTGGGATTTCTCGCTACGGGTAGAGCTACCGCAAATGCAGTACCCCAGGTGTTCTCACGCATGAAGAAAACCAGTCAGCAACGCTCCGTCCTTATGGTACAACTTTCATCTTTCATAGCATCGCTGGTATACAAATTAAAGCAGATGTACCTAGTAACCTGCCTAAACTCAGGGAGGAGCAACGTGTCTGCAAATAGAGGCACGCTCATTTAATTCAAAAGACACAGTGCTCGGCGGGGTCCGGCAGGCCGTGCAGGCACCGGCGCCGGTCACTCTCGCCTCCTGGGCTCCCACAGAGGTGGTCTTTCCGGTGCTGGCGAAGAGCAGACCCTCCGCACACCCAGCTCGCCGTCCACGTAGCACGTGCGCTCCCTCCTTTCTGCGCGGGAAGGGGAGGAGGATCTCTGCTGCTGTGGAGGAGATGTTTTATCTTGCCGACGCTGCAGGGAGAAGCGTTGCTGCCGCTCCGCGATCCTACAGCTCAGGGAAACCCGCAGCACCAGCCACCCAGTCGAAGCAAGTGCCCAGGCAGGTTGGTGCTGATTTAAATAAGCCGGGATGTGACTGCGTGGGGACATGCCTCCCTCTGGGTCTCCTCGTACATCTCCTTTACACGGTGCTTTACTCCAGCCTGCGCTCACGGCACTAACACAAGGTACAGCAACGCCTTCATAGTCAAAAGACGCAGAAAAGCGCTGACGTGGAGTGGAGCTCCGCAGGGATGGTACCACCACTTCAGACTAATACCAGGGACAAAAGTTGTCACAAAACATGTAATTAGTTTATCTGAAAGAAGTAATTTAAAAAAAGAGTAAATCAAAGCCGCTACGCTGAATTACTCTACAGAAAGGTAATACCAGGCTGAACAGAAGCAGTGAGGAGAGCAAAATTTCAGAGATACTGCTTTGCTCTTGATTTTACTTAACGTCCTATGGAAATACAGACAACATCTCTCAAAACAATCGAATTTATAAAGGAAAGAAGTAGGGGGAAAAAAGCAACGAGCCAGAAGTTACATGGCAAAATTTGTAAAACCAGGTAACTTCAGAGTAAGATTCTAGTAACTGGAAGACTAAATAACACCGGCACAGCACGTCGCTGTTCTCCTACCCCGATGCAGCAGCAAGGGTTCATGAGGAAGAAGCCTCATTCATCCTTTCTCAGCTACTTAAAAATATGCAGCAAGAGGTGTCTTCCTATTGTACGTTTGCAATTTCAAAACGGCCTGTGCTGCTCTACGCATGTACAATCACGTCAGATCTATCGTTACGGTATCAGGATGTGCCATGTCCCCATAAAATATGACAGGCAGTAGAAATTTCCAAATGTGACTCCAGTATCTGATGCCCGGGGATGAAGAAGGATATAGCTGCTACAGAACCCTGCTGATGCTGCCAGGAGAGCAGAGCGGTGACCTGCACTAACTGCGAATGCAGTTCCTCACAGTCTTCTGAAGCTGGGCTAGGAATCAATCATTTTGCAAAGCCTGTCCAAGACTGGTCATCACGGAATAAAACTTCTAAAAATGATTGATTTAAACTGGAAATACATATTAAAATGAAAATAGTAAGGATTCATGGAAAATTATCACTCTTCCAGGCCCAAGGCTTAAAAAAAGGGGAGCAGTGAACCGGGATGCAACCACTGAGTAGTGTTTTGGACAACAGACGCTGAAAAGGCATTAGAAAAAGGCAGAGCAGCTCTGCTCCCAGCACGACGTAGGCAGAGGGCAGGACATGGGCGATGCTTCTCAACGATGCAAGATGGCCTCACGAAACCTTTGTCTGAGGTTCTTAAAATCTGACTTTTCAGGACCAAGAAGGCAAGCAGGATTTTCAAACTGTGGAAACAACCTATTTTTGTACCTTCTCGTTCACAAGAGAGACATTAGCGACCATGTCGGGAAGCTGCAGTCGCCCATCACTCCCACCACGGCACAGGGAAGACGTGACAGCAAGGCGCCATAAAGCAATGGGCAGCGTCTTGCTCATTTTCTCTGTAGACGGCTACGGTAGGCTGGGCAGTTAATTGCCATCTTTTGTATTACATGAAATAATAAAAATATAACTCTCTCCAAAAATTGGGTTTGTCACAGCACCTTGTTATCCAATGTAAAGGTAACACTGTATACATAAGGTATGTAAAAAAAGAGACAGAGAAATACCCAAGTGAGTCATATTTCAGTGCTACAGTTGGTTTTTATTAAGCTTTATATGCATCTTTCCCCAGACACTTTTGAAAGACAAGGATGTGGGAAATATCCATAATTCCAACTGTAGTATAGCCTATATCTTTACTATTTAAAAAAAAATATTTTCTTCTGACAGTCAACAAGGATCCATTTTCAAAGAAAGTAAGTAGTTTAAAAAAAAACCAGACAGACCTATAAGCATGCAGACAGATGGCTGTATTCTGTCATTAACTTCGAAACGAAATAAAAATACTAACTTCTCCATTGTTGCTAAACATACTGCAGCAAGACTTGAATGCCTGGCAGACATGCACCTCATCTGCTGCAAAGGCATAAAGAAATACCTGGCTCCTGTGTTATTATTATTTATTATTTGTTAAGCACCAACAATGTGTTCGGCACTTTTCAAAGCCAGAGGGGGCGGGAAAAAATGCTTTAAAAATGCTGCTCCCAAGCTAAGGCCGAGAGCACAAGACAGAGCAGGGTGGCTGCAGCCAAATGAAATACACATCTTAGAGGCACGAAGGGCTCGAGCTCTGTTCCTCTCCCTGCGAGGACACATCCAACCCCTCAGACAGAGCCCTCGCCCTCCGACCCGAGCAGTCGTACCACCAGCCACAGACTGCAGCAAAACACAAGTCAGTTATGGGGGAGAACTACGAAAGGGGAACAATGAAAATCAAGCAAAACAGGAAAGGGGAAGCGAGAAAGACACACCGCAAGGCATTGCTAAGTCGTTGGTCGATGGCCCCCAGTCTACAGATGTGGAGTCCTAAGTCGGGCATGGCTGCACTGAGAACATGGGCTCCCGCTCCCCAGCGGAGGACGAAGGGGGGATGATTCAGCTAACCCAGCTCCCGGAGCCGCTCACCGCACAGGAAGAGCGGTGTGTGCCCGTGCCACCCCGGGCCGAGCCGCCGGGCACCGCCGGCCACCTCCAGCCCGGCCTCCCCGGGGACCTCTCGCAGGGGATCGGGGCTCCCACGCCCCGGTCGCTCCTCCTGACCTGCCCCGCGGCTCTGGGAACAGCTACGCAGCAGTCACGGGAGCCCTTCGGATACCTGGGGAGGCACCTAATGGCCATGTGCAACGTAGGTGGGACGCAGGGACCCGAGCCCTGCAGAAGTATTTCAATGCTGAATTAAAACAAGCTGGAAAAGTGTCTTCAGATGGGCGAAGATAAAGAATTAGAAAAGAAGCAGGGAACGCTCCATGATGGCTCTACAGCCATTTGATGTTGCTTGTGTGTTTGAGGTATCAGAGGGTTTTCTTTTTTTAGGCAGGCTGATAGCAGAACTTAGTCATTGTTTTTAATTATTCCATACATAAATAGCTGGTAGGATTCATATCCTCATACGTTCCCCGAAATCTCTATTTGTCAAAAGTAATTGCTCCTTTTTTAAGCCCAGAAGCAAACGAATAGCTCACGCAACAACAGAAGCACAGCTAGAGTGTCTTCTTCCAAAGAAAAAATATCGCTAAGGTCAGTGCTGATGCCAGGCTGGACTGATGGCTAAGGCTGGCACCAGACACTGAGGGAGCAACTCCATGGTACTCAAACGTGTCTTTCAAGTGCGATGAAAACATATTTCTTTTTTCCCTCCAGCTATTAACCAGAAGGAAGTTAAAGAGCCTTCTGTGAAAATCAGGTGGCGAGAGTTTATTGGAATGTCAAAGCTCTTAAAAATATACAGATCGTAGGCTTGTGTTTATCTGGACCTTCCCAGAGAGTTTGCAGTAAAACAGGTGAAGAAATTCCACAGGCAACGCAGCAGGAATGATCTGCTGTCTGAACGTACAGCACTTGTTTGTTAAAACACTGATTTCTCAGTGTATCTGTGTACTGAACTATTTACTTCTGTATTTGAATGACCTAAAATATAATTATTAGCCTGTGCAAAGTGTAAGCAAAAGAGATGCACTAGAATTTGAAACTCAGAGAGATGTGGACAACTTGCAGATTGCTTAAATTGCAACCAGAAACACTGTAAAGAACTTTGCAAAATGAGAGAAATTTTATGACTCGTAGAAACAAATTAACAGCTGTCTTAGAAAGTATAGACCTTGACTAAATCCTATGTAGTGTGTGTTTTGAAAATAGCGATTATTTTAATAATTAGTATTCTGTATCTCTCTATGCTTGTAAAGGATCTTGTTTCTCCATCTTGAGCTGTTCTGTATGTGAAGTTCCTGTCTGCAGTCGCACGGTAATTAAGTGTGATTAAAGATGCTATTCATTCCCCTGCAAAGCAGCAGGTAACCGCATGTCAGAAGGGGGTGGCGGGAGAACGGAGTAACCTCTGGGCAGCCAAAAGGCTACTGGAAATGCTCCGTTGGAAATGAGCAATGCGACAGCGTACAGGAAACGCTACAAAAGCACCACGTGCGTCTGTGGCCACTGTGAGAGAGCATCGCGTTCAGAAACACAATGGTCACCTGGAGAAAACAAAACTTGAAATAAACTTTATTTCTGTGTGCACTGGGCGATGCTGAGACACCAGTCGTGGTCTGGACAGGACAGAGACAAGCTCTGTTCAGAAACACAAGGAAAAGCACCCCCCCCACCCCCAGATAAACCCAACGGGATCAAACCAACCAGGTGTGTCCGAGAGGAGTCAGACCAGGCGAGGAGCTACGGAAGGCAGATGCCTCCACCGCTGCAACGGTGGGAGAAACGGGAAGAACAGAAGACGACTCTCAAAAGGCAACTGCTCCCAGAAGACAAGAAGACTATTTTGTCTTGAGAGGTGTCAGAGATGAGGTCAATACTAGCATGCTGAAGCTACCCCAGAAATCCATTTCTTAGAGCTACCTTATGACTGTCACAATCCTTCGTAGTACCTAAGCACACGAGCGTGTGCTGTGGACGCGTGCTGCGCAGGTGTGCGTACACACTGCACGCACGTGAGCTCCTCCTTCCCTCCCCGCATTTACATAAAATTGCCAGTGAAAGCTGGAGATTTTCTGAATCCTCTGGAAGTCAGCGACCCAAACCACTTGATAACTGAGGCAGCAGGCACAGCCTGGAATACGGAAATTCCACTTAAAGACACGAAGACACTTTTTTACTGGGAGGGTGGTCAAACACTGGAAGAGGTTGCGGAGTCTCCACCTTGGAGATAATTCAAAACCCTCCTGGACATGGTCCTGGGCAGTCTGCTTTAGCTGCTCCTGCTTGAGCAGGGCGTTAGACGAGGTGCCAACCACAATGATTCTGTGAGTAAAGCTCTAAAGCTATAGTGTCCTTAGTGAGATATATCCGTGTCCTCACAATCATCACACTGATAAGAATTTACGATAGTCCACAAACTGGTATTTTTCTTCAGAACTCGCTGGAATTGTCACTACCTTGCAGCTGAGCTGAGCTGGATTATCTAACGGGCCTTGAAGGCTCGTTACATGAGCGATTCAGAACAAACATGGCTTATTAATGGTGCCAGGGAAAGGAACAGGTAGCTCACCATTGAGAGGTGAACACATGGCTACATAGGAGACTGCCGTCTTTGAAGAAAGCAATGAAGGGTTGATGAATGCCGCTGTTTGCATCAAGTATGCAATGAAAATGGTTTTAGCCACTATTCCACTGGACCAATTTTTGCTTTTTAGGGTTTATGCATTGATATTAGCAAAACCTGCCAAACCATACCTTATAAGCCAAGGAGAGCATCCCCAGCTATCACCCTTCTACGCCACGGCATTCAATAGTCCATTCCAAGTCCTGAAAATCGCCAGAATTAGTCAAAGCACAGCTTGCCTTTTTGCTGGAGGTCTTCCATCAAACACTGACCAGACCTGAACCAGTAACGTGCAGCATAGTGAGCCCACAACCTGCCACGGTACAACTGCAGGCAAGCATCATTCCCCTTTTTATCGCATTCACGATAGCACAGAAAGTCAGAGTGCAGCGACTGCGAAGGCAAACCGAGCTCCTATTAGCACTCAACCACAACATAAACCTATTATTGCACATTACAAATCGCAGTGTTATTCTGTTGCCAGGTTATAAGCTCCAGAAAGGTGCCCTTGGAATGCTCACTTCCAACAAAATAGCCCTCAGCTTAACATTTGATCCAAAGGGCTAAGAGAAAAGCACTCCTTTTACCACTAAATTGCAGTGTTGGGTTTTAGCGTTTCTTCAATTATGATATGGACAATGAAACCATGTCTTTCTGGATGCATGAGGAATTCTGCTAAATGAGCCATTCAGACATCTGAACTTAAGTCTGTTCCTTTAATACATTTGATTAACATGGAAATTTTATCTCTTATGTCATTATTTTAGTGCTGTAACATCAAAAACATTAGTCCACAATGTGCCCACGATCACAGGAGGATAGTTTATGGGCGCTAGAACTAATTTCTGGAGCAGTAGCAATGATTCCACCTCCCAAAGCGAGATGCTCAAGCAGAAACGATGACAGAGGTGAATCTTCTCCCATTATAAATTACCACAGACATTACCAGGCAAAATTCTGCTTCCCAGCCCCACTGAACTCAATGGGACTTCTGCCACCGACCTCAGGGTAGCCGCAGTTTTATCCATTCACACCGATCGTTTGTCCTCGGGGCAGGAACGTGTACTGACGAAGTCAGGGAAAGGCAGATCCAGAGTTCACCTACTCCACCTCCTTACCCCACATGCAAGATCAGAGCTACACAAGAGGTTAGTACGGCTGTAACCGCTGAGGAGGAATTTTGGACTCTAGGGGCAAGGAGCTCATTCTCTCTACATTTACTTTAGCCAAAGGCTATACGTACAATACAGCGTAATTCTATTTTGTACCGTGCCTCCTACGGAGCGCATCACATCCACACACACAGCTGTGGCTGGGAAGTACGTACTGCCCAGGCAAGATGTCAGAGTATTCAAATACTTAAAAGCAAATAAACAAAGCACTGGAGTTTTTCTCAAGAGTGTTGACGCTGCAGATCTAATCACAAAAAATGGATTAGCAATAGACTTTGTAGGAGCCTGAATTCTTTGGTACATCAGGTATCTGTTACGGCTTTAGTACAGCTTTTGTGTGTTTTTTATAGGGAGAGAGAATGAGGGAGAAATTATTATAGGTAAAGGAATCTTGCCATCAAAATGTGAGGAAACCTAGTTATTTGACTAAGCAAAAAAATACTAAGTGATTTGTAACAGAAGAATAAAATGAACTCGCTGTGTCTCCAGAGGTCTGCAATATGATCTTCAGAAAAGAATCTTCTTGCCAATTTAATTGAGGTAGGAGTTATTTAATTTTTTTATATACAGGTATAGTTTTCAATAAAACTACATATGCCTATAATACTGCAATGGCAGATGTGTCTCGATTATTAGAGGTGGGCTCTAGGGAATACATACAATGGATCTGGAAATCCGTAAGCAGCTGTTTGGAAGGGAGGGGCGGAACATTGCACCACACACACATGTTCCTTAAGTGCAGTAATGTTTTGTTATTTTACTGCAGGTGTATTACAGAGATGAAATTTAATAACTTATTGTATACAATACCAATAAAATGGAAAGATTCTTTGCCCTGACGTTCATGAACAACGTGCAAATTAGAAGCAGTTCAGAGCGCAGCAGCTCCGTGCAGACACCCCCCCACCTCGGTTCACACCTTCCCTGTCTGCAGTCACGACGCCGTCTTTTTTACTGTTTACTATGAAAAGGTGGGCAGGCCATAAAAAAGGGAAAAAGAAAGCAAAGCCCCAAAGTGCTCTGCAAGATATTGAAGAACGTGTTGTTGATCAAATTCAAAAAAACCCAGGAGCATTTAAATGCACGGGGCAGCACTCGTGCATTCGTTGGCGAGGTCTCTGAGATGCGGGAAGCCCCTGTGCGATGCTACCAGAGTTATTTTTATAGTAGTTATTCTTTAGCGGCTTAAATCGGAAGCCTGATTTCAGAATATGCATTAGTCTCAATCTCATGCTGAATGAAGCACTGAAGAAAGACCTTTTAAAAGTACATATCAGATAAAAAGATAATCCCTCCTGCTTTTTTTTTTCACTTCTCTCTTTCCTGGACTCCTCTTCACGTCATTAGAGACGTTGCAACAATTCAGTAATTGACAGCAGAAAAAGGAAGTCCCAGCACTTCTGGAAGAAAAAAGAAAATGGGCAATAGCTATTTCTGTCCATTCCGTTCTCAGCATGAGAACAGCAGCGTTATGCAAGGATTTACAGCCTTACTGGACACCCAGACAGGCGGGCATGGGCAGCTGGACTGAGTTAATCCATGTGCACTTGCTGCAGAAGCTGCCTGTGTCTTTCCTTTCATTTCCATTACCCTCATTTTAAAGTTTTCCAGCAATATTTCTGTTACTTCTATACAAAACCTCTGTCAAAGGTATGTCGTGTCATCCTTCTACTACGCACACTGAGCCACAAACATTCAAACATTAAAATCCAAGGTTTTCCTTGCCTTCCTCCATGGGAAACATTCAGGTTGCTGTTGTGGGTGGGGGACAGAAAGGGATGGGACAGGAGGGAAGTGGGGAGCGTGTCGGCCACGCGGCCACCTGCTCAAGGAGAAAAAGCCAAGGACTTCTCCCCTCGGAGCGAGCTTTGACACAGAGAGGATGAAATGCCCCACGCATCTAATGAGAAAACCTTCTCAGAAAGCACCTTGGCTGTCCCAGCTGAACGGAGAAGGGACCACAAGCCCCATCGTGTGCCAAAAGCTCCTCTCGCCCATCACAGAGGGACAGGGGAGTAAGAAAAGATGGGAGGTAAAGGAGAGAGAATCCATGACCACGCGGGAGGAGGGACGTCGGGAAAGACCATGTAGTGTCTGTAAATAGACTGCCATGTCCAACAAACATCTGGAGTCAGATCCAATGGGAAAGGATACAGGAAAGCATTAGTAGCTACAAGAAGGCTGAACTCTGGATGGATCTGCATGAACTTTTAAATGAGTTTTTAGAAACCTGGGCCAGAACTGGCATATTCGCTGGCCATGGCAGCCTGCTGTGCCCTTGATCATTAAGGCTCTTGGAAAGACACACCACTGCTTCCAGAGGGACAGGGTGGGCTGGAGGCTTTGGAGTGAGAGAAGGGAGGAAGAGAGGAATTGGAGAAAAAGTACTTGAAGAAAGGAAGAGGTGAGTTAAATGATATGCGTTGTGTTATGGTTCAGAGATGCTCTCTGTAGAAACGCTGCCCTGCCAGTCGTATCCCTCCGACTTCTCAGGATCTCGGAGCCTATTCCTTTCTGATCTGGATTCCTTGAATAAATTGCTAGTGATACAGTCCCTCAGGAAATCCTGGAAAGCCACAGGGCTGCTGCAGGTTTGGGCGGACTGCCCTCGGATGCCTATGGCATTGTAAAGGCACGAAGGAGCCATTTTGTTCCAGCCCCTAATGCTGCCTGTTCAAACTGAAGCTCCAATAAAAACAAAGTCAAACATCATGCCTATGTCATTCCGGTGGTTGGCCTTTCTCTCACCGTGGTACCTTGAATCAAGCTGAAGGCTAGCAGATCTGATCTCAATCTGGATAAAGTTTATTATATTTTGGTAGCAGTTGTGTCTTATTAAAAAAAAAAAAAAAAGCCCAAAAAAAAGCTGGCTGAGCTTGTACTACTCCACTAGCTTTTACCTTAACACTTCATTCTGGAGTCAGCTTTTAACACTGGGATGGTTCCAACTGGCCTCCGAGAGTATTTCTTGAACATCAAGTAAACCAGTACATCCAAAACTAACATTCAGACTTACTTTCCAGAAGACTTAGTAGTAAAAACAAGTCATCTTAGGATTTGGGGATTTTGCTTTAAGTTAAAACACCTTAAAAGCTAAGTATCTATTACTACGCCTTTGCCAAAAAGGCATAATCCAAATTTTCAAAGGACTGTCTAATTTATTCCCACATACAATCTCGTGTGTTGCCTTGGAAATCTATGGTGTATGTTTTCTGGTCATCAAGCTCATTTTACAGTTCTCTTTATTAGCTGCTTTTTTGAATTGCTCAGAAAAGCGCAATAGCTCTGGATTACTCAAAGTCGGGCTCATCGACTATTAACTATCGACCCGTGGAGCCACGCTACTGTAAGCAGCACATGTTACCATTAGTCTAATAACAGTATTTTGTGTATCCAGATCCTCTTGCACTAAGGAGTATCAGCGGGTTATGGACACTGTGGAATTAACTCAGCCCCTCACTTTTAGCTGTCGTTGGGGAACCGAAGCATGGCGATTTACACAAGCCGAGCCTCCAGCTCACGTTGCCACTGGAGCGTTTCCCTGCTCCGCGACTGCGGATGCAGCGAGCGGCTGATGCTCAGTTCTACCTACCAAATCGTTTCTTCTAGCCTTTACCTCCTTAAAGTGCTGGTTTACATGAAGCTCTCTGAATAAAGAAGCAGATGCATTGCTCTTCATTACCATGTGCAGACCCAACCAGACTAGTACAGAAAACCGGAATAAAGTTAGAGAAATCAAGCAGGTACGCTTTTTTAATACCACTGCCTTGCTAATCCCCCCCAAACCAGCACAATATAAAAAAAAAAAAAAAAAATTGGTCTTTGGGGAAATGGTAAGTAGCGCAGAATAAGACATGCAAAATCCTGACTTCACTGAATGAAATGAGATTTTTGTCATTAACTTCAATGAAGCCAGTGCTTCAAAAGTGTCTTGACAACAACTTTGGTACATGTTTCTTAGATGACTTCTCTCTAATGGAATTAAATAGTTCCCAAGATAAGCTTTCTTCCATTCCCACTGTAATCAGTGTTGTATTTGCTATGGTTTTCAGTGAGAGCCCAATTGGGCCCTAGGCTCGGAAATAAAAATCATCTGTAAGTAAATGGGTTGCTGTGCCTCTGACCTCTTCTCTCATTGGTGCGAGCACAGCGCGGGGATGAAACCGCAGATCATTGCTGCTATTCGTGTGAAGAGAGGTGGTTGGGTTTTTTCCTACCAGAAGATTAATAGGTAGCAAGTTCACTATCGTTAGGTATTTAGTTTTCCTTAATTGTTCCAGGAACTCATCTACGGAGAGCAATGCATCACATCTGGAGGTAGCAATTTACCTTTCAGAAATCAACAAAAATCTGCACACTCCTCCTGGGTTTAGGAAAAAGGAGCTCACACAGCTACTGCCGCTACTCCAGTCCCTCGGATAACCCAGGGCTTCAGGAGATTCTCAACGATCCACAATATTAGCACCAATATTTCCTTTGGCATTCACCAAGTCTTCTTCAGTATCTTCTGTCTAGATAAGCAAATCTTTCTCAATACGTGTGAAAGCACATCCTAGAAATCTTGCAATAGGCTTGTAGCTTATTAATTTTCTTTTAAGCCTGAAGGTTCATACTTTTTAATAAATCGGTGGATCCTGATAGCTCTGCAGCCTGAAAACAGCCAACAGATGGCCCAGCCTCTGCATTAAGCATTATTCCTTCTGTACCTTTCAGGAATTCGAAAGATTCTTATTTTAGATATTTTTTCTTCTCCTTCCTGTCTGGGCACTGGTCATCTGCTTCATCCACTTTTCCACGATACTTCAAGAAAGGGGATGCATATGGTAGAAAGAAAGGCCCTATTCCACGGATTGAAATCTTTACTATTTGTACTTCTTTGTAATGTTTTCCTAACATTCCTCAAATTTTCATGAATGAAACCACAGAAGAGGAGAGTGGGTAGGTAGGGATCTCTCCATTAGTTCTTTTTTGACGCTACACAACCACCGGGCACTACCATGTGGATACAATCAAGGGGCCATCCAGAGAGCTGATCATGTCTGTACCAACTGAATTCTGAGGAAACTTCAGAACTGGTCCACCGAAGTGTAAAAAATGATTATTCAATGCTATCATTCAGGGAAAAAAATACAGTAATTCTCACACTATAACCGCAGGCATCGGCTTGGTTACTGGAATAAATGTTGGTTTCTTCCCAGCATCCTGACAGACTGTGTTCCCCGGCACGCAGGACAGGCAGCAGCGCTGCGGTGCTCGGCATCTCCCCGGTTTGCACTGCCTGTTGGGGCTAATCCTCTTTTTCATGCGATATGAAGCGGCTCGCCAAAAGGCTGGAGCTCGTTGGCACTTTCAGGTTTGTCCTCTCCTGCGTTCTGGACCAGAAGAGAAATCTGGCGAGAAGGAACAGTGTGTGGACTTCGACTGCAGGCGGTTGGTGCTGCATAAAAAGATGAGGCGGAAACCGTGCTGCCTGTTTCTGCAGGCAACCGTCCTCGTTACGGCAATTACCCGGCAGCTGCCCACGAGGGGTTTCAGCTGTTTGCTGATCTGCCAGGCGGTGGCACGGCGTGAGCAGGGCTGGGTGGGGGCCCGCAGCTCCCGCCAGCCGTCCCCACGGGACTGATCCGAGCTGCCCCGACCTCTCCACGCTCCCAGCACCGCGGGTGCGGCGATGCTGCCGTAACACCACACCGAGAAATTTCCACATCATTTAACACTGGGGGTATCTGGAACCGGGTCACTCTCCACCACCACCTCGCTTTGGCTGGGACATAAAGCTGAGGATGCTTAAGAAAAAATTATTTGTTTATGGCAAGCTATCTTCTCAAGCCTACAGCTGCATCTCTGTCCTTAGTTTCTAAGATTAACTTTTTACTCTCAAACCAAAGAAAATGCATGTCTGTGCCACACAGGTATTCACAGACACGGGTGTGCACAAAAAGGCTGCGGTACGAGTCACATTAAGAATCCACGCACAAGGCATATGTGGACCATATAACTTATTTAGGTGTAATGCCATTTTGAACCCAGAAACAAATTCTAACTTACTTGCAGTATCACAAGATCATTCCAATACAGTAAGACTGAAAGCAAAACTAAAAGCAAAGTGCAGCAAAGAAAAGGTATGTTTCCAGATGAAATGGGAAACGGCAGCAGACTCAGGAGAGCAGCAGAGCAGGATCTCCAGGTGGCTGGAGCTGCAGAGAAGATGGGTCTCACCCTTGGATGGGTGCCACTACATGCTGGGGACAATATCCCCAGCGCTGTGCTAGCACTGGGGACAGGAACACATCTTGGTACCTTCTAACAATAGAGCGCAAAAGCATGCAAGGCCTTAAAAGCAAAGAGGACTAGCTAGCAATGGCTCCTAAAATGAACTACGAGCTACTGCAGTCGTCTTGGATCAGGTGAGGTTACAGTTACACGTCTGATCTTCTGCACCTATGCGTCTGGTTACCGCAAGGGAGATCCGTAAGCCACGCACCGACTCCCGCAACAGTGATGCGTGCGGCGGCTCGGTGCATCACCAAGTTTACTGTCGAGGCTCGGCCTGTAAACCCTCGCCAGCGAGCAGCTCTGTATTCTTCCAGTTTGTTCCACATAGAATTAAACAGGTATAACTGGGCTTTTAGCCAAGCAGAGCAGCTCCCCCTCCTTGCCTTCCCCAGTCCAAGCTCCGCACGCGAAACTTCGCACAGGAAACGTCCCAGAACTCAGAGTGGATGACGACCGGCCAGCGCAGGGGCCGCTCCGGCAGCAGAGCGCACCTCGCTGGCCCGCCGGGCTGGCACCGGCCCCGATAGCAGCGGGGGCAAAGCAGAGCAGGTCCGCGCCGGCCAGCGGAAGGGGCCCCAGGGCCACCTGCGCGGGGAAGCTGCCGCCAGCCGCCGGCTCCCCCCGCCTGCCCCAGCCCAGCCTCCACCTCCGAAACCAGACCTGCGGGCAGGGCCCCGCGCAGGCACCCGCAGCTTGGCGGCAGGGGCGCGGGGCCGGCGGCCCAGCTCCCGGGACGCGCGCCCACCCACCCGCGGGAGCCCGTCCAGGCGGCGGGGCCGGGATGCGGCCCGGCACACGCGGGGCTGCGGAGGGAAGGGGCACGCCGCGACGGCCGGCCGAGAGCAGGTCTGGCCTCCAGACACCACTGCCGGCATACATGCGCGCACTGCGGACACAAATTTCTCTTTAATTGCTCAAATGGTTTCGTTCTTCTACCCTAACTGTTTAAAAAAAACCCAAACCCAACAACATAGAAATAGACTGTTTCCCCACATTATTAAAGAACACGGACAGACGAAAGGAAAGAAGGGATCAAGTATTTCCCTTTCCTATAGGGAAATCATATGCATTTTGGCCGTTTTTTTGTGGGCTGATTTTTTTCTTCCTGGCAGATTTGAACAGTATAAAGCTTTGAATATTAAGAAGGCTATTAAATTCTTTCAATAGTTTTCCAAAGTGCAAAGCTACTGCACTTAGAAAAAGGAAAGCAAGCCTAGCACTCTTCAAGAACAAAATGAATTTAAACACACGATTAATATTGCTACTGAAATGAAAAAGAAAGAGTCTTTTAAAAAAATCAATTGTCTTGAAACAAAGCACAGACTTTTGGCTATTGATAGTATTTTTAGACTCAGACTTTCTCTGGAGACTTAAAAGTATGCAAATGCAAAGTGCAGAGAGGCGCACACACACGCATGCTATACCTTTGTATTACATCGGCATTTTATTATTTAATTAAACTACTCTTATTTTTCTAGCTCACGCATGCTTCCCTTGAGACGGCTTTGCTGTTAGCCTGCTGGCCTTGACTTCCAGCCAAAAACAATTCAGAAACAAAAAGGGACAACAAATCATATTTTCACAGACATTTTTATCCCTCAATACAACCTTGTTTTCACACAACATCATACAGATTCTATGAAAACTATAATTTACTGCAGTAGCCGTCCAAAGCTAGGGGCTGACACAGGCTCTGCGGTGCGTTTCCACTTCTGTAATTTCTGAAGTTGTGCTGTTGGGCAGGACCCGCCATGCTGAACAGTGCCGCATTGTTGCGAGGGACAATAATCAATAGTTCACAGCAGCTCTGACTAGGGCGGTTTTAGGTCAACCCAAGTGCTAATGGTCTCCAGTAACTGTATCCTGGCTAGAAAAGCTCAGGCAGGAGCTTTAAAACCCGCGTTTGCAAGTAGAGCCCGTTTCTCAGAAATGCACATCTGCAGCCGTCGCCGTTTATGATGGAGCCTATCCCTAAGACGCACAACTTTAAGAAGCAAATCTCATTTATCAAGAGTATTTATCACAACCCCTCTGCTGAGCAGACTTCCACTTACCTGGTGGCAACCCTGTAAATTCGAATCTCTTCCATATGATGAGTATGAACCCCTTTCTGTTTTACCTGTTAAAAAAAAGAAAAAAAGTATAACAGATATAAACAGATATATATAGCTTCTCCAAGCGTTTTATATGATGTTCACCACATTTTCCTAGTGCTGTTTACATATGTAAAATAGGCACTGCTGACTGCGTAACGCATGTAGGCACCAGAAAGGGATTAACGCTTTTTCATGCTGAGGATGGTGATGTGAAATAAACTTCCTAATCTCAGCTGCGCTGCTCCACATGCTTCCTGGAACCAGGATTTAACGGGCTTCCGCCGGCTGGCTGGAGGTGGGAGCAGATCTCCTCCACGCCTCCCAAGCGCTGCTGTTCCCAGGCTCCCCGCCTGTCCACCACCCCGCCGGCGGCACGGCGGGTCCCTCGCCAGCTCTCCGGACGGCCAGCTTCGCCCAGCGCTGCTGGGGACGCGGCTCCCCGCTCTCCTTCCCAGGAGCACGGTGCCCCATGATCAAGGCGATGGTGGCACTGACACCTGGGAAAGAGACACCGACTGGGAATCGCCAGTCGCTACCAACGCTGGGGCTTGACGGGGGTCCCAAGGGCTGCCGAGACTCCCTGCCAGCCCTAAGTACCCTTTTTTTTCCCTTTCTTTTTTTCCCAGGAAGCCTTTAACACACAGATCCAACAGCCTGACTTGCAGTACCGGTTACAGTTATGCCATATTTACAAAGGAAAATAAAGGTTCTTTCAGGTTTGAATGGCCAGACGCAAGCGAAATCAAGAAGGGAAGAGGTGGTTTCTGCAAAGCATTAAGTCATGGCTGAGCAGCAGCGCACCACGTGCTCCGGAGACAAAGAGCAGTCAAGAGGGCTGATACAAAACATATTGACACTAAAAGACCACCCTTATGGTGAGGATAATCACGGGAGGGGGGGAGGTATTATCTAACAAAACATCCAAGAACACAGTAAAAATCACTCATAAAATTAAAGTTTTTATTATAGGCTGGGGCATAAAACCCACATCAGACAGTACCAGTTACTAGGGACCAGATGCTCAGTTTATTTCTGCGCGGAACTCCCAGCCGCGCCGGGGACACTCCGCACCTAGAAGCCAGGTTCACGGGGCCGTGTACCCCCGCGGAGGAGAGACGCGGCGACCGCCCCACACCAAACCCTGCGCCGCCGCGCCAGTACACCTACCGAAGCCATTAAAAAAGGTCCTTTAATAGCATTTGGAAATAGCAGATTATAACAACGGCAATATCCACCGACCTCAGGAATTTCCGGGGCCGAGCAAGGCAGGCGGCGGATGAGGGGTCCCTACCTGGCATGTCCCCTCATGCTTCCCCGTGCGATCCAGATCTCATAAAGAAAGAGGAGAGGCAGATCGGCAGACAAAGGATGATGGAGTTGATTTTAATCATTCCCAAAATGGTGTGGCCATATTCTGACTCCACAAGCCTTTCCTTTAATATACGGCTACTAGGTTTGATCGCCCTTTAGAGGTATTATTGATAAAAGTTTGACTATTGCAAGTGGTTTGGAATAAAAAAAATCACCTTTCTCCTCCTCGTAATTTAAGACTCTAGAGCTTGCTTTTGTTTCTCGATGGGTTTTGGTTTTGTTGTTTTCCACATAAAGTGGTTACTTATACATGGGAACCTCCAAAATTTGTTTGCAATTCATAGGACATTTGCACACGTAGTAACTTTTGAAAGCACTTGTATCCAGTTATACAAAAATGATGGATCACCCACTCCATAGCCCCCCTCAGGTTCAGAGTGCTGAATGCCTTTGCAGAAATAATTCAAGACTGAAATGAAAACGAAATTTTAGTCATGAATCCCCACGTCCAATGCAGAGATCTGAAAACAAAATGTCTTGCTGGCACGCCTGGAGTTACGTGTGCTACTTCCCACCACCCCAAGAGGGCCAGAAAGTCGATGCAAATCACAAGCGGTGAGAACGGGGGGGAAAAAAATCCCGAACAGAAAAATAGGGTCGAGGGGAACCAAGTGCAAGCAGCGACACGAGATACCTTGAACGCGCCTCTCCCTGCTGCCTGGGTATCAGTAATCTTCTTTTCTATCGTATCAGACACAGGCAGCCTCATCTTAATTTCAGTTGTTAAAAAATATTTATCCAGATACAAAAATAAACCCGCTGCAAATTACAAGTTGTCAGGGTTAAAATCTACTTCTATTTGTGTGGGGGAGGATAAGAGAACAGCATAGACATGAATCATTCTCAGTAATTTGAGTGTTTCCATGACATCAATGGGCACTCGTCCAGGACTCTGTCGAAGTCTGTGAGGTACCAAAGCGGCACAGCAGCCAGCAGGAGATTGACTTTTTTTTTTTTTTTTTAGGATTATGCTCCTTGTAAAGATTTCATCTATAGCATCCACTTTTACCACCAAACAGATAGCTCTGGAGATCACGAGTGAACACATTTCATTCTGATAGTGTAAGCCTTTAACTTTATTACATTTGTTGTTGTTGTTCCCACGTACAGCTAGAAATCTGCCTCCTCGATTAAGAACGAATCACCAAAAATTATGAAAAAGTCAAGAAACCGTTAAAAAGATGTACATACGTAGATTTTCAACTGTAATTATGAAATTATCATACTTTTTGTAATGACACTTCATGGGGGGGGTATATCTTTTGTATAAACTGTCCATTTAAAATTAGCTACAGTCTTGATGTTGATTTTCTGCTTAAAATTCACTGGCACATTTGTTTCAGATAATAAAATTTGCAAGAGTGCTGATAATATGCAAGAGTAGGCTCTTTAAGCAACTATTTGTGCTCACAAATACAAAAGCTTCTCCTGAATTTCTACGTTTACTGTACATTATGCATCATTTTCAGTCACTTGAACACCCCAGCCTGTACTGTGCGTTTTCTGAGGTCTGCAAGAGCTAAAGATTCTCTTTCTTTTTTTTTTTTAATGTTTTAAAAAAGAGAGAGTGTCTACAGCGATGTAGACACCCGACGCATTCACTGCGGAATTTTCGAGACAACCCTCTAGTACTAGAATGCGGCAGCCGCTGCGGATATTTTTTGGCACAAAGACAATGGTGGCAGTGCCAAGCCCCATGGCTAAAACTACTCAAAAGAGGCATAAGGGTAGCATTAATCGTTCAAGTCTTTTACTGCATGGAGTACTGTTGTCCATATTTTAAAACCTAAAAGTACCCGTTAGTAATATTTGTCGTAAGGCAGGAGAAAAGGAAAAAAAAAAAAAAAAAAAAAGAGGAGCCTGAAATACAGACGAATAACAAATCTTGTCAGACATCTGATTAATTTTTTCTACCTAGAGGACCAAACGCTAAAATGTGCCATTTGTTACCAGCACTCCGAACACGCAACACGATCTATACCCTTCCGTGGCTTTATGATCTGACAATTGAAACAAAGCTCCATGGAAGAAGTTGACCTACAAAGGCTGGTGAATAACTTTCAAGTATGCGCTTGTTCTTTAGGTAAGGCAGAAAAAGCATCTCCATTGTTATCGGAGGCAATAACTTAGCGTGTGTGTAAATATATATGTATATTCAATTAATTGACACAATGCATGCCAGTCAAAGAGAGACAAAGAAAGAACTACATGCAGCTCCTGTTTTCTGACAAACACTGAATCTCAAGTCTCTGCTTTCTAAATACCTCCAGAAAAAAATACTGCTTATCTCCACTAAACTAAACTGATTGCTTCATAAATATTTTGTTTGCATTTTTGTTTAACTGTGGAAAATAAAAGCAGCATAGGATTGCCAATCAATCAATAAAGAAGCCACTTGCCTTTCCATGGTATACTTTGAAAAATTCATCAAATTAAGTAGAAAATTTAAGCAACTTCCAAAGCATAAATGCAAGTCATCTGATTCCCCACTCTCTTTTCCCTGCCCTGGGAGATAGGGCACCTTGGCTTTTCCCTGGTAGACAGAACGAGAGGCATGAGGCAACTCTTCCCATCTGCAGAGAAAAGGAAGTGAAGCTATTTCTATAAATGACTTCAATTCAATGTTTACATCGATTTCGTGTTTGACATATTTTTTGAGAGATGAGTTTGACCAGAATATTCTAATTCAGGTTTCTACTGCCCTACATTTGGGGCTTAGTTCTTGATTAGACTGAAGAAGGGGAACCTGCCTGGGGGGGAAGTAATTGTATTAGGGACTGGAATTTTAATGGCTGTAAATTTTGGTCTGTTCAGGTCTACAATTTTGCTTAAACATATTTCTTATTTTATTACTGCATTTCTAGCATTTTTGAAAATTAATGATTGTTCCCTCTAATGTTCAATGTCTCATATGCATCCTGAAGGGAGCCCCATCGATTCCCCTACAGAGAATGACAAATTAGAGGAGAATTCAGTGTCCAAGTCAGACCAGGTACAAGGAACACAGAACTGGAGAATATTTGGGAAAAAGTTCTGAGCAACTGAAGAACGGGCTGAACTTTATCGTTCCACACTTGTCTGTATAGAATGAACACAGACACGTTATCAGCTGTAGCAGGGTTTATCTGTGTTGTTATCAGGCCCATGAAACAGTTGAATTCAGCCTTAATCTCTAATTCTTGCAGTCAGAATTTTCTTACACTTGTTGAAGTCTGGCTGCACGAGAAAGGGAGGATTTGAGCTCTCCAGGGAGCCCGTGCCGGACTCATCTCAGTGCTCACTAGCGTGAGTGAAGGTGTGCGAGCACCGGCCCTGCCGGACACGAGGACCAGCTCTGCACACTGACTCCTGACAGTGACAGCCAGATTATCAGTACTAAGTTTTTTTGCCTCAGAGATTTGAAAACCTGACTCATTTCAGCAGAGAAATCAAACTAAAATTTATGTAGGATTATAAATTATCTGAGGGAAAAATCCTCACTGAAATAAATGAGCCATTGTACACTATATATTCTGTATCTACAAGCACCTCGCTCTCAGAGAAATGTATATTTCTCTGTGCCCTCCACGGACAGCCTCCCAGGCCTTGCTGTCTTTTGCCCTCGACAAAATAGCCTGCCCATGTTTTTATCAGAGGAGCCAGCAGGTAGCTTTGTTTTTTCAGAACTTTTCAATACCCCGTTCTCTAAAAGAAAAAAAAAAAAAAAAAAAGAAGAGAAAGGGAAAATGGAAAGGAAAATGCTTTTAGTAGTAAATGAATTTTTTTGGCTCTTAATCGAAGGATGCAAATTCACACGCCATCCTTGGCACCAGGGCTAACAGCTGGCTTGAGGCTTGTCCCCCTTTGTGCGACAGCTAGCTCTTCCGCGCGGCTCGGCGTCTCCTGGGCTGTTAACCCGGGCAGGGAGCGGTGCTCGCCGGCACAGCGCCCGGGCAGCGCAGGCAGGGAGCTGGCAGGGGAATAAGCAGCCCTTGTGCTCGGGCTGCGGGGAAAGGTGATGCGCGGGGGCAGGCGCCGACAGGGTTCGGTAGGCATCGTCCCCACGGACTGGGGGGACAAGCGGGTCCGGGCAGTGGCTGCTGATGCCGGGGGTCCGGCTGTGATTTTTCCTCTTCCAACATTTAAACAGCAGAGAGAGTTGCTTAGCTCAGCTAAGTTACCAACGCGGGCTTGACCGGGGTTATATATACATACTTCTCCAACAGTAGCGCACTTACCGGTATAGGACATACAGTCAAAATACCCTATTTATCTCAGTGAGGTTTTGAACAGCGTATTTTACATCACAAAGAATCTCATCCGATGGTAATGGAGGTATCATGTTAATGAGCTCTTTCTGCTTTGTGCTATATGTGAAGTGCAGACAATAAGAGAGAAATCTGATAGACTTTAAGCGAAGTTTGTGCAATAACCTTCACAAAATAGTACAAATGACACAGCATCTCATCCAGGGAAGGTCCATGAACTAGATACAAAGCTAAGGGAAGGCATTAATCCCAATAATTCAAATGACATCACACCCCTAAATGTAGCGCAATGCTAGGGGAAAGAGATCTTTTTGACGTGAAAGAGGATTTTTGCACTTACGGTGATGTGCAGTAAACAGTAATGGTTCCTAAATAGATGTTATGATGCCAAAGCAAGCACCATTACAAAAGGACATTTTTTTTTAAACAGTATCATCAAAACACAAAGGAAATGAAATCCTAAAACTATACTAAAATAAAAAAGAAAATTCAGAGCGAAAGTGGTACTTCACTACTGACTCACCTCACTGCTCTGGAGCTTAGGCTTGAACGGGCAAGGTTAATTCCCAAACGCCCCAAAGGCCAAACTACCTCCTTACAGACACAGGCTGCGTACGTGTGCCTGTGTCTATACGTACGCACACACACGCGTTGGCGGGAAGGGCTGTGCTGCCTGCTGAAGGGTATCCCGCAGGGTGCTGCCGGCAAGCTTTGCCCAGTGCCCCCCGCAGGGCTGGTGGCTTCAAGCGCAGGGAAGGGACTGGCCCCGGCGCCGCCCGCCCCAAGCTTCACGTTCCCTTCTATGCCACGTTCAGCTACTCCATGAAAAAAACAGACCAATTTTTTTGTCACTGATCCCGGTTCATGAAATATTGGACCCAAACCAAAAGACTGAGGCAAATTGCTCAATCTATTTCTGTAATCTACCAAATAATAGCATCTATTACAGGGCAGTATGTGACTTCTCTGCTTGCGTGCTTTTAAAACAAAATAGCTGTGGCAAAACTATACTTGAAACTGTAAGAATAAGAATGTGAAGACAGAGTATCAAAGACCATATTCTACCACATTTATACTAAATGGTGCCTTAGTCCTTGACTAGTCCGACCAAAATCAATTAGATTGTAAAGATTATCGTACTATCCCATAGAAGAAAGGTTCGATGCTAATAGTTGGTTATTCGCCTGGTTGGTACAGCTGCACTACAGGATCACTTGTACCTAATCCAGTCCGAACAAGCTCGTTGCACCCTTTGCAACAGGTTTTCAGCACCCTGAAGTTAATCAGAGGTTAGGCAGGTATTGCCGTTTCGTAGCCATTGCTGCAATTGTGCAGCCAATAAATAATACTGCGTTCTGCAGACAAGGAACATTAATGAGCTTAATATCAAGTACACACGCTAATTGAGACCAGAATAATAAACTTTCATAATTAAATTAGATATTTAAACAAAACAACTGTTTATTTCAATGCCGTCTGCAGAAATTATATTTAACGAGTTGAAGAAACCTTAACGACGCCCCACTGTCGTGGGCCCCCGCGTTTGTCTCGCAGAGCCTGCTGCTGCACGAACGGCCACACTCAGCAAGCCAGAGCAGCCGGGCACCTACGCTCGCTCAAAAGCTGCGAACGGAAGAACATTTATGGGAGACAATCCTTCATTTAGAGGGAAGATGCATCTGACATCATAAACATCTTTAGTCTCTTCTCCTTTTCACATGTGCATGGAATTTCAGTCTAGAGGAAATAATTATGATCATCTAAGCCTGAACACCTGTATCACTCTGGAAAGAGGCAAATTTATTTTGGAGAGAAACAAAAACTCTAAGAAAACCCATTCACCGTGTTTCACCCTGCTCATTCTTGGAACAGACAATAGTCAAAAGATGGGCAGGGGATGAAGACAGGCATTAGGGAACAACAAGAACATCATCATCAAAAGCATTATCTAATACTAGAGAACCAGAATAATAAAAAGGGGCAACATTTTCATAAAGATACGAGACAAAAACACGTCGTAGTAATACACCGGACCTGAAAGCAATATGTAAGAATTGAATGTAAAGCACTGGATATTGTCTTATCCTAAGTAAGCCTCACAAGGCTATTTTAAATTGAAATACACTGTAGGGCGATCCCTCATCATTTGTTCAGGGACCAGCCAGGAGATCTTTATCACGTATCTGGAAACCTGGGTTTTCACTCAAGCATGAAAACAGCATCACTTTAAAACAAGTTAGATAAGGATCTAAGGCCATGAAAGACACAGAATTGAAAGAGGACAATAAACCTTCCTACAGCCCAAGTCTGGGCTCTAAATCTTTGGTCTGTAAACCACCCCTATCTAGTAGCATTTATTAAAAGGCTACTAAAACAAACCACGTTGGACACGAGCAGGGATAAAGAGATCAAAAGCCTTATCATTCAGACTGGGGATCAAATCTACACCTCAGCATGATAAACAGAAACCATTCTCATTAGACGGCTGCCTTCTGTCCCGAAGCGACAGAAAAGGCGCGATCTCGGGACTCTGGGTGACTTTGCACCCAGGCAGCGGGACCCCCAAACCCACCAAACCCTCCGCACCCCAGTGCTCGGCTGCTGAGCCCACCCCTCCTGCCCAGAGCCTGAATCAAGTCTACAGCATCACCTGCGCACCGGAGAGAAGGAAATAAATGCTGACCACAAGCTCGCGCGGACCCATTTTAAAAGCGTGATGGCAAAGATAAATTTTCAGGTTTTAATACAAAAAGCACCAATGCCTTTGGAGCAGTTTACCTCCTGTTTTTCCCCTGCCTTCACAGGCTCTCTGCATATATAGACAGAACTAACAGAGTCTCTAATACTACCTTATATTGAGATTAAATAATTATAAATTTCTACAGAAATGTTATTTATTTGTAATATTGTTCAGTATAGAAAATTGAAAGGAAAAAGTTAGCATTTATTCTTGTTATAATCTTGATGTTTTGAAAACAATGGATTGGTAATTTGGATTAGCTAAGCAGACAAAACAAACTACAAGCTTCTCAGTGTATGGCAAAACATCAGGAATGATGTGGTAAATATACTGTAACATTATGAAATGCCCAACAGTCTCAAATCGGTAATATCCAGCAGAGGGCATGCATAGCCTAATAAGATTTTTACACTTGAGAACGGACATTTCCTAAACATTTCAACAAACAATTTGGGCTGAGAATACAGGCAAACTCATAGCATCAGTACCCGCACTCTCCAACACTTTCAGATCAAGAACGATAAAGCCCTCTCTTGAAAAGACACTTAGGAATGTTGATTCCTACACTGAGGGAATTAAAAAAAAAAGTCTTTGAGAGAGGGATTGCCCACCTCTACAAGATGACAATTTTCCTTTTGTTGCCAAATGCAAAGACAATAACTTTAATGCAAAAAAAATTACCATTCCTCATACAAACTTCACACCTGAAAGGAATGCAATATTGAAGAGCAAAATTCAGATTGATTTACAAATATTTTATTCTCTATAGGTGAAATAATTGGCTGCACTAATATTAAATAAAACTTAGTATCTTTAGCAGGGCCAGATTTTTACCCTAGATTCTTCAATTACATCACAGAATAGGACAGCAATGTTACCTGCGGTTTCTAGCCAATATTTTATTGTTTTTTATTATACTTAAGTGAGAGGAAATTAAAAAAAAAAATTATCCAGGGAAGAATTTGTCGTTTCTCACATTTGTCTCAGAAATCACTTGCTTAAGTTTACATCACAGAAAACTTTCTAATGTCCACCCATGCTTTAGAGTCCTCCAGCGGCAGCTTTTTATTGACAGCCAAGAGTCCCCTCTCCCAACCACGGCAGGTTCCCGCGGTTCAGAGAGGCACAAACACACCAAGGAGAAACCTCCATTTCCTCTTGCAGCCACAAAGCGTTGGATGGTAATTAACTGCTACCGGCCCAACCGCGGAAACGATCCCTCCCACCCTTAACCTCTGCTTTACAGCACAGAGCAATGGCTACTTGGGCTCCTTATCAGATAGTATTTTTTTTTAAGTTTTGGTAGCCTTGGGAGATGAACTTAATTTACAAGGTCTACAAGGCAGGCAGCTTAGGTTACATGTAGGTCACAATAAATAATACTCATCCCTTGGCCAGCGCGAGCTGCGCCGCCGCTGCCTAAGTTGAAATGACAAGCCTTTATTATTCCTAAGCACTCGATTCTGAAACATTTGCACAATCTGTTAAGTCCAGACAAATTTAAATGGTTCTGACATGCAGCCTGCTAGGGTCAGTGACAGGGATAATGCCTCTTTACGTGGGTAAAATTTTGTGGCATATAGGTCACTCTCTTAAGGGGAATCAACTGTGTGTCTCTTCTTTGCATTTCCACCACAATCCTTCATCCTGCAGCCTGGAGCTGAGAGTGAAATGCAAGAAAGGAGCCGAACGCTCAAAGCAAAAATCTGCTTCCAGGACAATCCATTATATCTGACAAGTTAAATGTTCCATGGTAGACCATATGGCATCGGAGCAGGGCCGACGATGGAAGAGGGAAACTCAGCAAATGCATCACAATTAAGGAGTTTGACTATAGACTTTACTTTGATTTACTTTATTTTTTATTAAATTTTTGATATTGTAGTCTTTCAATTTTCATATAGCCCTTCCAAAGCCTCTATCTATCTACCAAGCTAGCTATACGTGAACAGGTGGTTTGCCAACATTATCTTCTCAAAAATCTTACGGTCTTAGTTACTTTAAATAGTGCCATTTTTATACCTGGCAAATTTGCTAAGTGCAGGGCATTTCCATTATTAACAAGCATACATGTTATCAGTAGTTTATCAAAGACCAAATAAAAAGTAAACCAGACAAAAAGAAGAAAACAGCATAAAATCCCTGTCCCCACCCCAAAGCCCTGGTGATGAGTTCCCAGTAGAAACGTCACCCCAAGGAAGAGCATGGACGCCCGAGACTGAGGGCCAGCAGAAGGTGTCGTTCTGGAGCCACCCTACTGAAACCCACCACGATCTGCGGGTACGAATTTTTCACCGGTTTGGCCCCATACTGCTGGGAGAACTGGCAATAGGCAAGCTAACAGCACTGATGGGCTGAAAGATCTTTTCATCTTCAAGGTCTGTGACTTTACCATCTATGGTGTAAGCAGTGGAGCCACCTCACCATTCAGCGTTAGTAGATGTTCGTTATACACGTGCACACAACCAGATCCAACTGAATAATTACCGTGTAGGAGCCCTCAGCCGCCATGGTCCTTCTTTGTTCTGTTTTGATGACCGTATCATACTATTGAACTAACCAAAGATGCAAACAGTAAATTAACCCTTTCTGTAAGGTGCCCAACCGCCCATAATCACTTTCTTTTCAAGAACCAAAATCTTGGGCTCTTAGGAAGGAATCCTTGTAGCCAGCTGCTGCAGCGGTGGATTGGGAAACCACGTGAACTGGGAATACTGGCTTTGCCACACCTATGGAGATTGATCTTGACTGACAAGTGGACCAATGAGAGGAGAAACCATGCAAATTAGCTGCTTGTAATGAAGTTCCTAAATAATTTGGAAATGCAGTGCTGGAAACAGTAACTAGTACTTCCAGAACTCCTTACAGAGAATCTCTTCTGTATAAGAGGACAGAAGGACTTCTATAAACTTGTCGTTATCCTGGCCCAACATCACGCAGGTCTGCTATCATTCAGAAATAAAATCTGCAGAAATAACTGTGTAACCATTTTTGGGCAATGCTCTGGGGTCATGATGCAAAAATAAAGTAGGTAACTGCAGCTACAACCTTATTTAGGCATTTAAATAAAGTCTCATAGGCAGGAGTACTGTAAATCCAAGCCAGTGTCACTGGTGGAAGCTGCTGATCCACAACTCACCAAAACAAGCCACTTACTGGGCTCTGGAATCGGGAACCTAGTTTTAAGCACTTCTTTTTGTGATCTCTTTTTTTCAATTTCAACCTTGCAAATGCCAAGCCAATGTTGCTACCAGCAAGGGCCCATTCTGCCCAGTGCTGGGATCAACAGATGTTCCCCAGCGATTGCCAGCAGGATCACCCGGGAACTGGGAAACGCCTTCACTGAAGCCAAGGGGCACTGAACTGGGCACGCCCGTGGCCAAGCCGTGCCATTCTAAGCCCCCAGTAGCATGTCGTCACTGCTTAATTATTCTCTAGGCTTGTAATACAGTATTATTTTTTCTAGTATTACATGTGTTCTTATTCAGAATGAATATCTCTCACTATTTTTAAGGCTTAAAACCAATCATTTTCCAAATTACTTTCTTTCTACCTCTTATCAAGGCTCGTGCCAGGGTCCCCTTCCAGGGACGGCACTGCCCGATGCCCACTAGCCATCCCACCTGCAGGAGCCGTTGGACAACGGGGGAGGCTCTGGGGTCTGCTGGGGAACATCAGGAATCATTTTATAGATGAGCTTGGTAGTTTTATAAATAGGGCTTCACAGTGCTGTGCCTGTCTCACAAGACTCTCTGAAAAGCCCGTCATCTACACTGACAGAGACCAACACAAATTTAAGTTTAAATGCATGCTTATTTTAAGATTTTGGGAAACTGGGACAAAAAAAAAAAAAGAATAGGAATACCAGGGGTCACTTTACTGAAGCAGTCATTAATTAACTTTTAAAATTTCAGTGGGAAAAAGAATGTAATTTTTCAAAAATATCTTTATTTGTATTTTGTTGTTCTGTGTAAGAAAATGTTTTTAGATTAAACACAATTGTTATTTCTAGATTTTTGCGAAACCGCTGTTGGTTTTACTATCATGAACAAAGATTAAAGCAGAAAAAAAAGAAAAATGCTTTAAAAATTTTGGAAATCCTTACATAAATCAAGAAGTTACTATTTTGAACTTGATAGCTCAGGACTACCCCAGGCAGAAAGGCAAGGTGAACGGCAGGCAGTACTCCTGGCACGCTGGCAGAACAAAGACCATTATGAAACCAATGCTGAAAAAGAGTCGGATCCATTACTCCAGTGCTGCAGTTCTTCACACAGATCTTAAATTTATTATTGATTTAGCATTTAGTACTGCAGGCACTGGAACAAAGACCCCCATAATTATCAATGCATGCTTTTGTGGCACGTGCTTTAATTCTAAAAAGGGTACTTTTTTTCCCCCCCTCCAAAGATCCTGCATATTAAAAGGACATCAACTTCTTAAAAAGTCACACATCTTTCAAAATGTGTTTTTACAATTTAAGGTTACTGTCAGAGATGACAGAGAAGGATTTCTGGGGTGGTTTGGTGGGGGCTGTCATGGAGTGTATTAGAGCTGCAGCCAGCCGCAGGTCTCATCCCGGCACAGGGAGCGGCCGGCACCCCGACGGGGAATTTACCCCCAGCGGTCCCGGGGAAGAGCGGGAGTCGCGGCCACCCTCGGCTCTGCCGCGAGAGACGCGCGCGGGAAGACCTGCTGCAGGCGCCTGGGGAGCTGGGTGTGGGGGTGGGAAGGGAACCGTCCCGCTCCGAGGTGCGTGCCCGCAGCCCTCCGCAGCTCCCGAGCACTCCGCACGTGCCAAGGGCAGTTGTTTTGGGATGTGATTCCACTGCTTTCACCGAAAAATTCCCAGGCACCCTCACAGAAAGCGGATGTGCCATTCTAAACTATTTGTTGTTTAATTGGGCACATACCAAATAGATAATGGCTCTTTAAAACACTCCTGGCGTCGGTGAGCCGCTGGGCTAGCACCGTCGAGAAGACAAACAGTTTAAAATTGATGTTTTCTGTAATACAGCTCCATAGGCTCACGGAAGAAGCTCGTTGCTTCGCGGTATCATAACCGATGTGACTACCTGCTTGGCGATCAAGAGCAATTGATGTGTATACATAAACGAAGCAGAGAAGGGAGATGGGAAGAGAAATACAGCTAAATTCACACCAATAAAACAAAGCAAAATGAGGCAGATATTTGTGCTTTGTAGATTCTACTACTAAATCCTGATCAACATTTTTATTACTAATTAAAACGTCCATATGGTAAAACAACACCTGATCCAAGGAGCTTTTAACTACGGCAGTTGTCAGTGCTGAACTTCTGCATTTCGTTAGCAAACCTGAAATTTTGGCCTGGATTTATTTTCAAATGCACTATTTTCCGAGTCATTAATGAAAGAGAATAAAAACTTTGGCAAAGTATTTACTTTCCCTATATCATCGTTTTAAACAAAACATGTTTAAAAATAATGGAAAAGTGAAGTTAAAAAAAATACTACTAGAACTATTCTTTGTCTTCTTATCAAAAAGTTAAATATACCAGAAGCAAAATTTAATGAAACTCAAAACAAGTCCGCGTACAAGCGTAGTACGTCGTTAACGTCCAAAATTCACTCGGTTTCATGAAGCTAGTACTGGAGACCCAACACAGAGAACCTGCCCCGGGAAAGCGTTCCAGAAGCCCTCGTGCCACCGCCGCGCCGCGGGCTGCACGGCAGCCACCTCGCTTGGACACAAGTCCACGCTCAGGCGCAAGTCGCACAGGTTTGGGATACCGGCAGCGAAAAGCGGGCTACGGCTGCTACTCCTACACACAGCGCTGGCCAGCCTCGTCCCATCAGTCCTTCTGGCAACGTCCAAAGGGCGACACGGGACACGGAGGTCACTCGCAGCATCTCTCCAAGGACGGTCTCAGCAGCACTTGCTGGCTGCAGGAGCAAGCTGAAAACTTTGCTCGCCTTAAATTCCGCCATCGAGCGAGCGCTTAGCTAGGAGCACCTCTGCGTCCAGCACGCCGGCCGCACGCGGCTGCGCCGGCAAACGCGGCACTCATCAGCCAGAAAACCCTTGGTGCCCGTCTCCCGGAAAAAATGAGTCTATTTGCCGTGTTACTTCATCTGCACAAAACACATTTACTCAGGCCTGTGCAGGGGGAGGTGTTATGATCCTGATTTCTGCTAGAAAACAGAAAGCTCCCCACTGACCTAAATGGACGTTAGAGCCATAAGAACGCAATGAACTCCAGCAAGAGTTCTTTTTTTTGCCTAAGAAATAACAGCTTATTAACTGCAATTTGTTAAGTACCCTAATATATATATTTATGACAAACATGGTTTCATTTTCAGAAACTTCAAGCTCTCCTAGCTCCTTCTGTGGGCGATCAGTAATTCTGAATTATTACTCTAATGAATTCTAATTAAAAGATACTCTTACAGAAAATTTTCTCAGAAAGGTGCTGGTAGACTTTAACACAGAGAAGCTGGGTATTGCTGTCACCTGCGAAACAGCCAGATAGAATAAGGTTCCAAAAATTTTTAACCTTCATTCATCTTCAAAACACTTTAACATAGTGCTGGACTTTACTGCTACCAGGAACAGCTCCTGATAAAACCAGGCTTGGTTCAGCCCAGACTTTCCACGTTCTGCCTTAGCAGCCGCAGCAAATACTTCTACTTCTGACAGTAAATTATTAGCTAGTTTGCTTTTCATTCCCAGGTGAATTCTTACTGGAATGATAACATTCTGAAAAGGTAAAATTTCAAACCAGGAAAGAACTTGGAACAAGCTTTGCAAGTGTTAGAGTATTTGCACACAAACTGCAAGGGCATTTTTTTAAAGGCAGACCAGAAGTGCCAGTCCAATCAGGACTTTTCCATGGATTAGAAAAAGAAAGCCGTCTTTCACAGGAAAGGGTATTATTTCCCAGAAGATAGAAGAAATACTGTATAGGTTTCTGGAATTAAAGCATAAAATGTCTTGGTTAATTATGAAATTTATTTTCTATAAAAATAAAGAAGATACCGAACTGGGCCTGAAACAAAGTATTTTTGCAAAAAAAAAACCAAATTAGAAGGATAAGACAACAAATGGATCTTCTTAGGTTTTATCCATTACCAGGGTTTGAAAAAGCCTGGGATCATTTCTTCTTCTCCCCTGAAAAATCACCAACAACCCACAAATGCTTTGTTAGAGCCGTGCTCCCATAGCCTGCCAGGGCGACTATGGGAATGGGCTTCTCACTACAAAATATTGCAATTATTAAGAAAAAAAAAAATTTCGTTTTGAGCTGATGATGAGCTGTTTATTTCTTCTAATCCAGTGAATTCTTTTTTCCTCGTGGAAACAGTTACTAATTTCAGATGCATCACTTTAAGGCCTGATTTTCAGAAGAGTGAAGTATTCAGAACTTAAAATAAAGTTTATGAGAGCACTCTGGTTTCCTCAAAGGCCCAGGGTGTCACACAGCGCATGCTGAAATCAGCAGTCGGCTCTGAATATTTTACCCCAAGTGCCCTGTGATTTTATATGATCAAATAAACACCTATAAAATATACGGTGTGCTTGTACACAAAGGTTTCTCTCCTTTCGTGCTGAGAACAAACCCATCTCTCTCTGTCCGCTCAAGATCCCATTGCTTTCCGTTCACCATACATTAAAAAAAAAATTTAAAAATAATCTTTTTTCCAGCTCTTCTCTAAGAAGAACCACACAAATAAGGGCTCTATGATTATGTTTTAGGGTAGCTTGCACGGTAGAGATGTATGTAAGCCTGATAACGTATTCACAGCTGCTTTGGGGCTTTCTAAATACAAATACTTCTCACCTTACTCCTGCCAGCAGCTCCACTGAAGTCAGGGGGCCCGGCTGCACAAGACGACAAGCAGTGCCTGGCCCTTGCCAAGGCAATCTCCAGTGCCTCACTCGGAGAAAATGAACTAAGGTGAAGCTTATCCGTAACACCAGCAGGTCAGATTGTTAAGACCAGTATTACGCCAGTGCACGGGCCTAATTTTTACTTTACGCAAAGTAAAAGCGGCTCCTCATTTTAAAAACTAACAGTGAAAAGACTACGCAGGTGAAAGCTTTCGTGCTTTCCTGCTATAAGTCACTGGGTATCTGCGCAACGTAAATCTGCCTCCCGATAACTCTCTGAAACAAGGATAAACCGGAATGCGTAGGGTACATGCTGGCGGTCCCACTCGGTTCTAGGCGGCAGCGTACCCGCCCCATCACAAAACCGCATCTGCAGCGACGACTGCAGCCCCGGGGCAGCGCGGGGGCCCCGCGCCCCACGGCGAAGGCACCGTGCCCACGTAGCGTGGGCAAGGCTGGCCGGGCAGGGGAGCGCGGCGCTGCCAGACCTCGCTCTCCCGTGGGGAGAGGGAGCGGCAGCGCCGGGGGTGCCGATTTGGCACCTCCAGAAAGAACAGCATTTACAGAAATCGGTAGTCGTTAAAAGATGTTCTCTTTAGAACTAGGATTTTTTGGTTTGGTTTTTGGTTTTTTTTTTTTTTTTTTTAAAGGAAATGGTGAACTTCTTAAAACATTACGTGTCTAAACAATCAAATGTGTTTTTAAGTTATTCTATCGCTTCCTCATTTACTCTTTTAAAAAATGGCCAAGGGTTTCATATGATGTCCTTTCCGCAATACCAGGAAAGTTTCTTAAGTCACAGATTTTTCACTGAGCCCAAACACGCAGACTTTGGGGGAAAACAGAACCAATCACAGCAGGAACCTCTTTAACAGGAAACAAAAAAAGAAACACCATCTTGAACAGTCTCTCAGCAATAGTTGTACCGTATATAAAGGAAATAAAAAGCTCTCTAAAATGTAAGAATGAACCTATCTATTCAGATTGCTTACAGGTGACACTACACCATCTGCTTGGGCAGTTTGCCCATACAAAAGGAAACTATACCAAAAAGTAAAACCTGATGCATTTTAAAGAAATAGTTATGCAAAAAATACAAATTATTTTATATAGAAGTACAAGTTAAGTTACACAGCACCAAGCTACAAAAAGTTCTTAAAAATCCCAACAATCTGTGCAAAACTGATGCTCAAGTAGCTCATGGGCAACAAAGAGAGAGACGGCTCTCTCCCCCGAGAGCACGGTATCGCTCCGGACCCGAATGGCTCAGCATCCTCCCGCAGCGATGGCCCCGCCAGCAGGGACGCCTTCTCGGAGAGGGACACGCGGTGTTCGGCCCAGTCCCGCCCGGGGAGCGAGTCTGGGGCTTAAATAAATAAATGAGTGCAAAACCCAAACCCGGGAATTGCAGCTCCTGACTGCCGGAGCGGTCCGCGTTAGCCACCAGGCACGCGGCGGGCAGGGAACGTTTGCGGTGGCCTGCTGGATTCCCAAAGCAGCAGCCTGAAGTTTGTCTTTTTCTGAAAAAAACGTCCTGGCAACAGCGGTCTGATTACCCCTACCCCGACCGTGGGCAGCGCTACATGTCGCGGCTGCCTCCATCTTCCTACCGCCCGGCCTGGGATGCTTTACACGTCTCTGCCTTTGCCATTTTGTTGTCACAACAGAGCTTCCCGCCGGCGCCGGCGCAAGGTGCTGCAGCCGGGTCCCAGCCCGGACTGGGGGAAGCCCGGCTCCGCTGCCCGCGGCGTGCCGGGGCATCCCCCGTGCTTCGCAGCGCGGGCCTGCCCGAGGGGAAACACCCGGCCGGGCGCTGGAGCCCCATCCGGCGTCAACGCTGGGGACGCGACTCCAGCCCTTTCCCAAATGCAAGGCAGCCCGGCCTGCCGAGCCAGCCGCGCTGGGGAGCGCGGCCGTGTCTCCCAGAGGCCTGACAGGGAGCTCGGCGGGCGAAAACCGACGCGAATGCCTGTCCTCTAAGGAGCAGCAAACAGCCGGGGCCGCATCCTGCAGCCCACGCTACATCGCCGTCCAGCTGATGCCGATGGATCTGCTTAGGCACGAGGAAGCCTTGGATGTATAACAATCGTAGAATTAATTAGATAAGGCTGGGAGAGAACGGACCACGTAAGATGCCTAATTTTCTCTGAGTTTATTAGGACGCAGGTATAATAAAAACAGAGTGGGGGGGGAAGAAGTTTTACAGAAATTTCCATATGCTGAGGAGAAACCTAGAGTTATTTCTGAAAGACCCTGACGCTTGTGCATCAAACTATTTCTATGTCAGGGTTGTTGTTTTTCTTTCGTTTCTTTTTTTTTTTTTTTTTTTTTTTTTTTGCAGAGGGGGCTCAGGGGATAGGAGTTTAAAGAGTTAAAGGCTCCCTACCATTAATTTGCATCTGGTGCTTTTAGTGTGTGTGTGTGTTTTTTTCTTCCCTGAAAAGTTGGCAGAGCCGCCGATTTTCCATAATGCAAGCATTTGGGAATTGTGAGCGGAATGAAACCGATCCAATCTCCTGACTGCGACATGAATTTTCATTAATTACAACCTTGTCAGCAAAAGCATTATCAAAGCTGAATATGAAAATGCTAATGAGTTCTCATTTGCATATTTTTCTTTGTTGGAATGTCATTAATTATTACATTTTATGATGATGAATGCAGCTGTCGAAGCTCTCCGATGCATAATTAGCCATCAGAATGCCAGGAGCCGATCAGCATTTTTGGGTAAAAAAAAAAAAAAAAAAAAAAAAAGGAAAGAAAAAAACCCACCCAAATTTCCCTGCAACCTCTCGCACTCCCCGCTCACGGCGAAGCCCCCCAAACTTTGCGCTGCCGACACTACTTCCGCCACCAGCTCGCTCCCGACAAGCCCGAGCGCGGGGACTGATTTCTCCTCCTTTAATAAAAAATTATTTTGTTTTTGCCGATCATGCGCTTATACAATTGGAGCAGCTCTTAATAAAAAAAAAATCGTTATTCCAGCTTAATTAATGCCACGCTTAATTATAACACCATGATGTCAGCGGTTTTAATTAAGTATTGGCTCGGTTACAAAAAAACTCCTCGCTGCAGTAAGAGTCACTATCCGCAGACTTGTGCAAATCACTTCACTCGCGGGTTTGGGGTCTCTCCCGGTTCGTGACCCAGCCGATCCCAGCCGGCACCGAATCCCAGGCGGGAGGGCAAAGCGGCCGAGGCACAAAGTAAGGAGTGGTGTGGCACCGCGCTCCTCGCGCAGCTTTTTGAGCTCACCTCCTTGACCACTTTTTTGAGCTAAAGCGTAAGTGAAGATGACAAAACCGAGCTCATCCTCTCCCAGCCGCTGGGAACGGTGTTTATAAGTAAAAAAAGAAAAACAACACGGAGCAGATGGGACCATTACACATGACCAAACCAATCAATCACAGATGAAGGGCCCAGGTGCAGCGCAGCCGCGCAACAACGCACCATTTCACAGTCTGTCAGACACATACACATGGTCGTACATGAATGACCCTCCTCGGCTCCCCCAGGACCTCATCTGGAGCGCGTCTCCCCTCTCGCCTGCCTCCGCTCCGACTGACGTCTTCATAATCACCCTGTCTCGGCTCTGCCGCCGCCGCATGGGGAGGGGGACGAGGAGGCACCTCGCCGGCAGGAGCCCGGGCACCCCGGCCCGCTGCGCCGGCAACCCCGAGGGCAGGGCGCGGGGCCAGAGGCGATGCTCGCGCCCCACTGCCCTCCCTGCCCTTGCCGGGTTTTCCAAAAGAGTCGGAAGTTTTTCTGGGCACGGCAGCAGGCTGGGGCATCACCAGGGAAGGAATTGACCCCAGCTCTGGCTGGGCGACAAGCACGACAGCAGCCACGAGGAGTGTCCACACTGCCGGACACAGAGGCTGCGGCGTGCGCCAGCGCCCATGCGTACGACCCACGGTGCCTCACGCCCTGAGATGCTCCCGGCGGGCTCCAGCACCCCGGAAGGATGCGTGGACGCCAAGGAGGGACCACAGCCCCATGCCAAGCTGGCGGTGCCCTGCATACGTGCTCTGCCCTGCCTGAGCTCCAGGAGGGAAGATGCTGGGGCACCGCTGCGGGAAGTGTGCAACCCCAAAAAGGGTGTATTTTAACCTATTCTGCCCAAGGAGCTACAGTGGGTGACGTTTACCAAACACTGCCTCATCCCTTTCAAGCTGTTCAGCTGGACGGAAGAAGAATGAATTCAAGCCACGGCACCCAGCACAACCTGAACATCGTCTGCCATCACGCAAGAAAGGCACTCCAGCGGGCGCGCACCAACGCGGCCGCCTGCGTGAACCAGCAAAGCCCAAGAAGAGCAACAGAGCCAACTGCGGCCACGTCAACTGGGCAGCCAGAGAGGGGAAGAAAGATGACTTGTGTTTGTAACACGAACTGGGAGAAAGCTGTTTGTAAGTGTAGGGGGTAAAAAACATGAAGTACCAAAACCTTCATGCCAGCCGATGACTTGGGTAACTCACCCTCGTCCCAGCGATCGCTCGCCCCACGGTGACAGTGGGGATACCTGCTCCCTACCCAGAAACTCCTGTAAGCAAACCTAAAGCTATGCCACTTGAAACACAAAATGTTTTTTCCCCCATTGTTGGACAGAATTTGCCAGTCCTTTATAACTTGCCTAAACTGCAGCAGCCTGAACCCTGCTGCATTAATAATATAAAGAAAAAGTGCAATTTCTGAAATGGCAGAAGGACAAAATAAAGGCAGCTGAGGTAAAAATGGCCAGTTCTCAAAAGCAAGCTAAAGCTGGTCATCTTATTTGACTGCGTAGATCTGAAAGATGTTCTTGACTCAGAGACACTCACCTGATGAAAGGTCTTGCCCAGGCAAATGCCTAATGAATTTCACTTAAAATCTGAAAATACACTGAAAAGTCACAAGGCATGAAAACAGGTTATTTTAAAAATAAACAAACAAAATCATTCGGGTTTATTTTAGCGCTCTGCTGTCACACAGAACGATCAGGGCTTCTTTACATATGCTTTAAGATATACGTTTTCATTAATACGGTATTATTTCAGAGACTGACCAAGCTACTGTTTGGCAGGTTTTGACAGGGAATAGGAAAAAAAGGTGCATAGGGGAAATTCTGATGGAACATCTACTGGAGCCAAAGTATATCTCCCGCACGCATTTCTGTCTGACGTGTCTTTTGTCAGTTTTTATGCAAAGCCCTGAAAAACACAAGTCGCATCTCTTAAGTAACGTTTTGAAAGTGTCTACCTTGAATTTTGGATCACGTTCAATTTACGAGGCGCAACTAATTTTACAGCACTCTGGGCATCAGCAGAACAACTGAAATAAACTCTCCACTGCCTTGCGGGCAGCGTGGGCTCCTTCCACCTCCCACCCCCAGCAAGCTCACAGAGCGGTTTTATGACACGCTTGTTTTGTTGTTGTTTTTAAACTGCTTATTAAGAGAATTTCCCCCTCATTCTTTTCATTAGTACCTCGGAAATACTCACATATTATATTTCCCAGAAATTTTTATGGTCCCAGAAGTATCCTACCATTTTATGCTGTCTGCTTGCACGCACAAAACTTCACCTATAAACTCCGTAACGCTAGCACCCATCGTACCTATTAAGATTTTTCTAGTGCTATAAAGAAAGCGAGTCAACTTATGTTTTGAATGGGCTTCCTTCTCTTCCAACGAACAGAATCCACAGATTTGCATTAATAAATTTCTATTTTTTGGCTCAAAAGAAATTGCAGTACAAAAAGCAGATGCATACGTTGGATTCTTTCAAATTAAATTTCCAAAAGCTGAGCCTATTCTAGCTTCAGATCAAAGGCACTAAAACGCCATCTCCTCCTCCTTCCAGTATAATTACAGAGATTTCATTTCTTTTGTTACGCTGAGCACAACAGGTAAATCTCAAACCTCCAAAAATAATGATCAGTTGTTGCTGCAGTGGCAGTCCGTGTGTGCCGCGGTACACCTCCGTGCCGCACCCCTGCTGCCTCAGCTGCCCAGGCATGGGAAATATCTGCTTTATTCCTGGAGATTGCTTTTCCTTACGAGCTTCATGCCAAAGCTGCCGAGAGGAGCGTACTGGGTTACACGTGGTATTCTGGCAGGACTGGAGGAGGCTGGGGGCAGGGGAAAGGCGAAGCTTTTAACACCGATAAAATGCAAACTGGCAAGGGAGGGCAAGGGAGTCTTGCAAGTTCAGATGTTGTCAAAAAGTTATGAAAACGTAGCGGTTTTCCATGCGCCTCCGAAGAAAGAAGTGCACAGTCACAAAAAGCACGCAAGAGACATCCAAAGATAATATTTTTAAAGAAAAATACACCACCCCTTCTCTGTTGTTGTCCACAGTACTTGCTCAGAGATCGCATGGACTAGTACAGCGAGCGTGAGGCCAAGGGGCAGAAAAGAGAAGAAATTTTGGGGTGTACACAAACCTGCCCGGGTTGCTTTGCGTTTGCAACCAACCCGCTAACCAGGACACTTATTCCAAACACCGACGCATTTCTGCGTTTAACTTCGATAGTATCTGGTTCTAGCGCTGGCCGTTAACGCATCCCTACAGTATTTTCTCTGTGTAAGAACTTTTGCATGTAATTCCTTTCACATCTGGCCTCAGCTCAAGACTCGGGACCAATTTTGTATTTGTCACCAGATGAAAAAGCCTTGCAACATCCCCCCAGCCTTCAGAAGGGGCCCTCTGCACCCCGTCCTGCCTGCAGGAGGCAAACCTGCCTCTCCCCCTCTCAAAGTGAGGGCGTTCTCAAAGTCGACGCTCATTTTCACTCGCTGCTGTGGCACCTTACGTATTCCTTTATTATTCTTATAGAACATAGAAATCTGCATGGGTTAATAATAATCAATGAATCATCACTGAAGGAGGTAACCAAATAATGCAATAAACCGGTTCCACCCATCCACTGCAACTATGTGAGATAGATAATTATCTCTAACGAAAACCAATACGGATCTGGCTGCTTTGTACACCCACACCCACAGCCAGCGTCTCCGGCCCCGCTCCTCCGCACCGTGCCCCCGCGCCATGCCGGCGGGCTGGCCAGGCAGCGGCCGAGCAGCGGAGGGTGAGGTACGCGACACGGACACCTCACGTCGCAGCTGTTGAAGGAAGGTAGATAACCCATACAGAGCACTTGACCGTGCTGGGGTCTCTCGGATGGATAATGACAGCCAGCACGACAGAGGAGGAGCAGCAGGCTCACGCTATACTTAAAACCTGCAATGTAAGTAGCTTCAGTTACAACTCTGGGCTCCCAGTAACATAAAATCACAAACTTCAGCAGGAGATCAGCATTACCTACAACCAGAATCTGGGCTTCCTGCTCCTCGTTCCTGGATTTTATTCCAGTTCTGCCTTTGAGTCGCTGGGTGACCTCAGGGAAGTCACAGCATCGCTATCAATTTAGCAAAATCCACTCGGACCGTTCCACCTGGCCCAGCCCGGAGCCCCGGCCCTGCGAGGCCAACCGCTCCCTTCCCGCCTGGGAGGGGGCAACGCGTGAGCTAGTCACCCCCCGTCTCCTCTCCACCCCCGCGTGCATCTCGGGGCAAACATCAGGAGTTGCCAGAGGCGAGAAGGTGGACAAATCTCCGTCTCGCTCAGACACCGCAGCCGTTCCCAGAGGAAGTGAACCAACCCTGGGCTCCGTGACCCACGCAGAAGACCCTTCAGGCGCAGAAGACGCGCCGGTGGCCCAGCTGCAGTAAGCAGCACGCCGCGGGGCCCGGGCAGGCGCTGGGCTAGCCTGTGACCCGGTTTCACAGAGGGGCTGCTCAGATGACTCCAGCTTGCAGGTAGAGCATGTGGTGAAGCGGTCGCATTCGGAGCCAAGGCCCATGGCCAGCCCACGGGGAAAGCAACTCCTACACCCTCGCTCTGGCGATACAGCGAGGAGACCTTCCGAAAGTCAGTCAGATGGAGCTTTCCGCTGCCAGGGAGTGTCTGCCTATTCCATCTAACCTATGGAGTGAGATAACATCAGCAAATAACACCTATCTGTCTCACCAGCGTGTTTGCAAGGCTTAATTCATGAATGTGAGCACAATACTTCTCAGTCCTTACAATTTTCATCTTGCTGGTATGCACGTACATCAAAGCGTCTGCACACCAGGATAGGACACGTGGACCAGAATAATTTTCACAGCCAGCACATGCACCAAGGGACTCCGGGGCACAGGAAAAGAAGGGGGGGGGGGGGGTGCACGCAAAATTTATGAGGCAGACATTAAGGGAGAAATTTGCAAATTAAAAAATGAATGTGAGAGCACAAGCAGAGCAGAAGTGTATGGCTGAATTTATTTAATTCTTCTAAACTCAAAAGGAGCAACAATGAAGCATGAAAGGGAAAAGAGAGAATGTATTATGGAAGGACTGTGGAAAAAGTAGAAAAGAAGGAACGGGCTCCGTACTCCTTTGTCCTTTTTCTATTTCCTGTTTCTGGTTTCTTCCTTTCTTAGTTTTCTGCTTTCCTGACTCCTCTTTTCTCCTTTCATTATCCTCTTTCCTGTTATTTTGCTTAAAACTGGCAAAAATTACAAACTGCACAGGTGTTAAAACTGGCCCGAATTCCAAATATAAGCCCAAATCTAGGCCAGAGGTATATTTGGCAAATACAAATCCTTGCCAGATTTACACAGCTCTAATAATAAGGTGACAAGAACCGTGCACAGGATTACGGATATGGTCTCACTCATCCCTTATGAAGTGCCAAAATAGTTTCCTTTGACTTTTATTCAACCTTTGCTCATGAATCTCAGACCATTAGCTCCAGGGGAAAAAAAATAAACCCCCCAAAAGAAAAAAAAAAAAAAAAAACCACAAACCTGTTTTGTGTTTGGGCGAGGGTTTAAATGCGCTGTTTTCCATCAACCCTCAGATCTGTCTCTCTCCATTAAACAGCAACACGAGCCTACACAGAACATGGAGGGGCCTCACCTTGCAGCCCCTTCAGCCCGAGCAGGACGCTGCAGCGAGAGCTGCTCTGAGCCCTGCTGACCAGTTCCCGGATCAACCCCACGCCCCAGCCAGCAAAGCAGAATCTGGCTTCCTATTCACTTTGGCGCTCGGCATTGTTTCTCTTCCGTTTAATGCATCAGAGAAGAAGCAGGTTCACATTATCCTCCTTCCCTCCTTATTCATCTCGGTAACTGAATCAGAAAAATCCTTTTTACATTTTTGAAACCTCCTAAGATCCCACATCACCCTTGTTCCTATCACAGGCCCACTGCTGGCTGCTCTCCATCTCTGGTCAGAAGAGGGACACCCGCTTGCCGCAACTTGACGTCTGGAATAGTCTTACGGTATCTCTCTAAACCGCCAGCTTTTTTCAAATACTTCCACCAGTACATCTTTACTTCCCTCCCCTTTTACTTTCACTCTCCCTCTGCATTTAAGAAATTATTTTACTCTGCATTTTAAAATCTTGAAAGCATTAAAAAAAAACCACTGTAGCAACAGAAACTTGCAAGCAGATTTTTATGACTACACAGAGCCATGTTCAAGTCAACAGGGCTCTGCACTGTGGCAGGACTCCTCCTGCATGGATCCAACTGCAGGACTGTGGCCAAAGCCGTATTTTATATTGCCTCTCTTTTAAGTGCAGCTTGCTCCCCTCAGTTTTGTATCATCAGCAAATCTCATTACATGATGGAAGAAATATGTGGACTCTTATGAGAGAACAAGTCTAGCTTCAAAGCCAAGTCCGTTCCCAACATGTTACAGGTGTGCACCACATGAGCAGGCACAGAAATTGCAACTGTTCAGGGTGTGATGACAGCTCCATATAACGTGATCAAAAACATTTCGCATGTAAAAAAAAAATATCAAAGTTAGACAAAGAATAGTTCTGCCATACAAAGAGGTGAAACCTAGTCAAACAAAACAGACTGAAAAGGAGTGGCTATTTAAATGATCAAGTTAAACAAGACGCAGCTCAGTCTGCCATGCTTCACTAGCATTTATAAGCCTACCAAAGAGATCTCTACCATTGCCTCGCTAACCTGCCACTCCACCTGGCTTACCACCAGAAAGGGGGGGGCAGGAAGGGAACTCCCCAGGTTGACCTAAACCCAAGAATATTCTCTGTGTGTAAGCCAAGTACTCTGGAGACAATAAAAGTCTCTTGCTCCGTTCCGCAGAAAAGCAGAAACAATTCAATAGTGAATTTCAGGTGAATTTTCAAAACCTACAGAGACACACAGAGATGCAAAGCCTGGAGCTCCATGGCCTTGAATCCAACCACAACAAAAAAGCAGAGAAAGTCTTTTAAGACGGCTAGAACCTTGGGTGTGTTACACATATGGAAAATTTTGCTTATGGGCATGGAGAGCTAATTTTTGTATTAGCAAGAGGAAGGCCAAAGTAACAAACTCATCCTCAAGTGAACACCCAGAAGTCTACCACACCAACATAACCTAGACATGCTCTGTAGAAAAAAGGACAAATTTTACATGTGCCTTCTTTCTGTAGTCATTCATGCTTTGAAAACTCTTGCTTTTCTGCAATTTCCATCAAAAGAAAACTAGTATTATATTGAGTGGATTTAGGACATGGACTAAGTCGAGCAATAAGGATGCTACTTGATCATGACCAGAAGGGTGGCAGAAAACTCTAGGAATTTAAACATGGACAAGTAGAAGGCTACAGGCAATAAGCTCAGTCTCTGGTTGCATTAGTTGCCATCCACAAAACAGCTATTATGAGATAATTTATCATCTACTCAGAGATTTCTCTGCAATCCCTTGCATCCCAAGAGACGTTATTTCAGAAGTTGGTGGTGTAATAGAAGGCTACTGAAGCCAAAGCACATTCCCATCATGACAAGCAGGTATATAAAGTTTATCTGAGTTACAGTGTACCTATAAGATATTTTACTTTTCCAGCAGAAGCTGGGAGAAGATCCTTAAAAGGAAGGTCTAGCTAAATTTAGTTGAAAGTTTAATGATACCCATCAGCCTATCAAACATACTTCCATTCCTTAGATATCAGCCTTCATCATCTCAGATGCTACCAAAGAGGATGGGTGGAAATACTGGAAGGTGTCTCTCCTCAAGATGACCAGCAAAAACAAAGCACATTTCCAGTCAGTAGGTCAAAGGAGGAAGAGAAGATGAAGGCAGAACAGCCTCTCTGCTGGAACCTTTGCCCTGCAGCTGCAGAGGTGAGAAACCAGCAAAGAGAATCTGCCAGCAGCTGCATTTGGGAACAGGGCAGGACTCCACCTGGGACAGAAGAAAGGGTTTTGTCTTCTGCAAAAGCTATCCAAAGCATTGGAGAGAAATTTCTGCCTGGGGGATGCAAAATTTTGTTTGATCTGGATTCTCTTTCTAAAGTATTGCAAGGTTTTAAAAATGTTTTGCTGAATCAGCTTGGTATCCAAATGTGAAAGATCTCCTCTGCCAGATGGACAACTTAAGTTTAGTTTCAGTTTGCTTCCCCCCCCCCCAATCCACCAAATATTGGTAATACCATTTTTATTGATGTTCTTCTAATGTATATGCTGAGGAAGAAAAGTCTTAAGTCTGCAGCTCTGCAACAGCTTAGCTCTGTGTTAAATATTCTACCCATTACCTCCCTCAGTTTTCCCATTTGCCTGTTCAACAGAAACAGAAATCAAGCACCCCATTTTGCCTCCAGCTTCAGTGTTACTGCCTGCCAGTCACTTAGACATCATTCTTGTGGAGACAGCCAAACCTTATGAGCACAAGAAACTAGTGAATCTGGACCAGGAAGGGGCACGAGAACCTTTGATAGCAAATTTGTGAAAGCAAAAATGCCTCTGAAGAAACCCGAGACTCAAGAATGAGGCTGGCAAGATAACCAAGATGAAGCTCCATTGTCAAATTGAACATTTAAGTTTAGTCATTCATAAAAAAAGTTTTACGCTCATTCAAGCTCATACACGGAAGACTCTGCCAGCAAGAATATGATTCTTCTAGGTCATTACAAGGCTCACAAAGTGGAGCATCAAAACTTTGGATATTAGTTCTTTATAGACTCAGGTCCAGACTGGCCAAGTGTCAACTCTGAACCCAAGGACAAATGCAACAGCAAAACAGAGGCATATGTGCCCTGGTCTTCTATACTCCTACAGACCACCAAGATGAAAACATTCCAGATGTGTGACCTGAAATATCTTGCTTTCAAATGTGAACATCAGACCACGCAATATCAACCTTCCCATCAGATGAAGAATATATTTATTCTGGCAGAACGAAGAGCTATCAATTATTCTCTTTGAGGAGGCAGAACACACCATATAGCAGAAACCATGTGGAAACGCTTCACCTTATGTTTGTTGATCTGTGATGGTTCCCTCAAAGAAAATTTTCTCCTGACCCAACTGAGCCATTGCTTATGAATGGCCACAAGTTCAGACTCCCTTCCATACAGGACTGCACATTTTGGGGAGACTAGACTCCTCATTGTAAAATATATTTTAAGTATTTAAAATTATTATTTTAAAATAACTAAAACAGAGACACGCACAAAACTTCTCGATAAAGCCCTTATAGGGCAAAAGCATTGTGCTGCTATGGTGAAACACAGAGCTCCTCTTGTGGTCACCTCTGTGGACAGCTGAGGACGCTAAGCAAGGGAAGGGAGTTAGTTTTTTGTTCTTTCCCCATGAGCATGAAATAGTCCTTTCTCTTTTCTTATTTAAGAATTCTGTGATGGTTCCTCTATAGAGTTTAATCCATCTACTGATGTTCTCACCCACCGTGTGATCACCCATTCTGGAATAATCCCTATTTCCTTCAATATTTCTTGCCTCTCTCCTGGGAAATTTATGTCTGATTCTGGCATCTGTTCCCCATCCTCTTTTGTGAACACTGAGGCGAAAAATCCATTTATTTTTTAGCAGTGTCTACATCATCTGTCAATAAATTACCCTTTCCATATCTAAGAGGTCCTAAAATCTACTTTACTGACCTCCTGTTCTTTATGCATTTCAATAATCTTTCATGATTATTTATCTTAACCTCATGTACAGTTGTTCCCTTTTTTCTGTCTCTTTGCTTTCAGATTATTATTTTTAACACTGAACCTCATTCCGCACGTTCTCTGAACTTGATGTTTTACATCTTATATTCTTACCTTCCTTTCTTAAGATTACTTTTTGCCATGCTCACTGTTCTAAATTAGGCCGGTAGTATGCTTTTCATCATATTATTTATTCTTAGCATAGCTATGTAGAATATACTTGCTACACTTGTCTTTCAGTAGGTACCAATTCCCCTTGATGTTGTATATTTACATGACATCTTTCTGTTCCCTATGAAAACAGGTTCTAATATGCAAAGCTAAATGCGAGCTACACTCAGAATGTAACAGCTACAGTTTGCACACCTCAACTTGCTATCACCAGGTTAATTTAGTGCTTTAAAAATTATTACTAGTATTGCCCTGGTTTTAAGCCCGCTTTAACGTTCAGTCAACAACAGTTACTCTGAAGTTTCACTAATATTCTCATGTGTCTTCTTTCTCTTTTTTTTTTTTTTCTTTTTGTTTTGCTGCTAGTTGAAATAAGGAACAATTAAGCAGATTACAGCCATCGGGTCAACTTCTATTGATGCCTGCAAACTTCTTCATGTATTAGTTCCTAAAACAAGCTCTCTCTTCAGATTTTCAGTTACCTTCCGGGTGCTGCTCTGCACACCGTGGGAGATTTGTAATCTCAGCCAATTGCAAGTCTGGGCCAAAACCGGCTTTGGAATCGATTTGCTGGATACGAGATTGACATGAACGTTAAAATTTAGAAAGGAAAAAAAATATTCTCCTAGAACGCACCTTTGGAAAAAACCAAAGCTTGCTGGCAATGTGAACCAGAATCAGGCATCTTCAATTACAGTATCGTATAAAAATGAAAATATAAATAGTAGAAAGGATATGAACATGTTGATATAGATTAGTATATAGATTAGATATTATCAAAGGTATTTAAAAAAACAAAAACACTTGTAACTAAGTTCTTGCTGATCTGTTTGCATAGCTTCCTCATCCAATAATTAATCAAAATGACTTTTTCCAGATAATTCACACACACGTGTGTATATATATACATGCACAATGCCACTCTTAATATTTGATCGCTGGTCTAATTTCTTCTGTATCACATTTAGTCAGCATGTTTGCTTCCCAGAATATCCTTCACCATCACTTCTCGTTCTGTACTCTTTTTAGAGCTATTGAATATGCTCAAGACCACAATCACATAGTAAAAGTTTGCGGAATAAAGAAATGTATCCGAGTACTCTGATTTTAGTTAAAAAGAAATATAATTTAATTAAAGTACTGATGGTTCCTGTTAAATACATGCTCCGTATCTTTTTATTTCACATGGTACAAGGATCAAAGCATGGACCTACCATACCATCAGCCTTGTGTAGTGTGAGAACTGGTGCTGTCCTTAATTCAGACCATATGGTAAAATGTATCTATTGGAATTACTGTACCCTCCTGTCATACCCTTTTTATCATTTTCGTTGGAACTGTTTTATATTTGATTTTGTATATTCTCCACGTCTGACCAAACGTGCTAAACCCAGAGCAGTACTAGTGGCTGAAGGCTGGGGACAAGAACAGAGAAGTCATTACAGAAACTGTCAGAAGTAGCCTCAAGAGAGAATTAAAAATTTAACTACAAAAGTAAAAAAAAATTTTTTTTTTTTTTTCTACAAGACTATCAGGTCTTCCTACAGAAAGCAAAGATAATTTTCTTCTCCGGGACACATCCTTAGATGCAGAGAAAAGCCTTAGAAGAAACCTGTCACAGAAACACAGACAGCAGTTTGTTTTGACCAACAACACGCTGCCAAAGCTCTGCCTTGTGGCTAAACTCGAACGCGGTCTGACGTTAAGGCTCAGCCACCTCTGAGCCCTGACGGTTGCAGCTTTATCTGGTTTTTGTAGGAGAATACACCAAGACCTAACAAAATAAGTTGATTTTATTTAGTTAACGGCTCTACACACTGTGAAGTTCAGACTTAAGGTACATACAGGCTCAGAACTATTATTAATTATCCAGCTAACTCGGCATTGTTTTACGCATTCTGTGCCTTAACTAGAGAGCATAACAAAACCATTGTTTTTGCCTGTTTAACGGACCATGACTGGAGCAGCTATGTAAATGACCTAGTAATTCAACAAATTTGTTTTGTTTCACAGATTTTCCCACATGTATGCTTTCCAGCTGTAATGCAAATCTACTCCGCACCCAGGCCAGTCGTGTCCCCCGGCAGCACGCCGCTACCCTTAGGTGTACGCTCACTGATTACACGACTGCAAACAACTTGGGAAAATACGAAGATTGTAACTAATTTGCAAAGTCAGGTTTTTTGGTAGTGTGTTTTTTGGTTGGTTGGTTGTTTTGTGTTTTTTGGGGTTGGGTTTTTTTGGGGGTTTTTTTGTTTTTTTTAAAAAGCCTACTGATGGTTTTCCTAGTGGGATAAGATTTTCCAGAAATTGATTTTTCCCTCTCCATGAATATTTTGAGGACATCACTTAGAGGTTTCTTTCAATGCTCAAACAGGTGTGAGCACGAATTCCCTCTGCCACCAATATCAACTCAGCTGGAGAACAGCAGCAGCAAATGCTTATTTGAAAGCCAAACTACGTTCATCTATATAAAGGGCAGAAGCTCATTAACCATTAAAGCGCCTTCGGGATGTTACTTTAAAAGCCATTTCCCTATTAATGTGCTCGCAATGCGGAAAAACACAGCGTCTCGAGCAGAGAAACCCGGAGCCTTGGCGGCCAGCTGCCCCACGTAGCTCTGCGCCATCCACGCCTCGGTCAGGCGAAGCCCAGCAGAGGTTTCCGGGCCAGTGCCGCAGCCCGCTTCACCAGGAACGGCAACTGCCCCGGCCGTGCGCGCTCCCTGCTTTTATCTCGGCGCCTGCCGGGCGCACGGCGCGATTCCCGACACCGGGCTCGAAAACCTCCGGCCCCGCAGAAGGTTGCGGCAGAGGAGGGGGCTGGACTGTTAGCAGGAGGACGTTCCTTTCTGCCTCCAGGGACGGTAACTTCAGGCAGTATTTTGCAAACTCACAATTTGTACTCCAAATACAGATCCAATACATTCGCAGTTCCATGCAAATTTTTCACACAGCTTTAGTCTAGGCCATGCTACGCAGAATGCAACCGTCACACAAAATAACTTATTAAAAATGCTTGGACTTGTTTAAGAACAAAATACAATGGAATGTAAACTTCACTGAAAACTATGTAGTACAAAATAATATTTCAATTCTTTGCTCAGTATGCAGACATTAATTGCCACAGTCTACAGTTTCTATTTATACATCTGCTGCTCGTTCCCAAATAAATGGAAATGTCCTTGTAATTTCTTTTCTTCAGGACTGTACGAGAGGCTGGGGCTGAATGCTGAAGCTCAGAATCCTGACTGGCAGCGCTTGCAAGATTGCCTTGCTGCAAAATACATTAACTCTTGATTGGGAACTGTAACACATTTGTACCTACATCTACAAAATGCTTTTCAGCACGGATTTTTTCCTGTTGATTTTGTTCATACGCAAGTAAGACGAGAGAAGCAGCGGGCATATTCCACAACAAGAAGGGATACATGAACCGGTGTCTTCTACAAAGCGCTTTTAAGGCATCTTTCAAGGCCACAGTAAATTGTGTGATTTTCACTGTGTTTATCTTAGAAAGCTAAAGTGCTACATCTAAGCTCCTCAGGTCTCGGCCTTGACACCCTGCATAGCTGAACTCAAACTGTTGCTCAGGGTTATCCAGAAGCACTTCCACTTTGTTGTGCAGAAACCACTAAAACTAATCCAGAAAAAAAGGCTGGAAGAAATCCCGTCCAGCTGTTCCTGGATAGGGGGAAGGAGGAACACGGAGCCTTATCTTACAGTGAAATTTAGATACCTGTCCATTAAAAGAGCAGAACGGCCCAAGTCTGAAATCCGAACTGTTGCTGTTCTGTATTTCAGTCCTTGGAAATGCATTTACAGACCCCTGCTCTCAGAAATATGCAAGGGGGCACACTTATTTCCCAGATTAGCACCATTTTTAAAGTTTGAAGACATTGAAAACAAGATATTTTGGTTGGTGAAACAATTCTAGATTTGGCACAAAAAACTTGACAGATTACTTTTCCTCGATTTAGGTTGAAAAACCTGCCTCAGATCTTCCCTTCTGTACTCACATGGCGATGGGAAGAATAAAACTTAGGTTGGTGGGCATGTATATCCATGCAGCGTTCAACAGAGGAGCGGTAAGGGGAGTTGAGCGAGTTTAGAAATGAACAGAAACACAGAACCAAAAAAGCGGGATACCAGATGCAGATTTGGAGGGACTACATGCCAAACAAGCCAAATAGCTCAAACTTGGCAGCTGAATTCAGGATTTCAGACCTTTCTCTAAGCAGCCCCAAAGCTCCCCCTCCCACCCCGCTGGCAAGCTGGGGAGCACTGCAGCCGTGGGAAGCAGTCCTACTCGGTGGGACCTGTCTTCTCCAGGCCACAGTGGTATCTATAGAAAGAAACAGCAGTGCTGCTCGCGGCCCCAGCACATCTTCCATCCACGACCACGGAGGCAAGTCAAAGGCCTGCTTGTAGTCCAGCGACACCACACTTCAGCTTCCTTTGGGGACGTGGCAGCCATCGTGCTTGAAAAGGAACTCTGATACCAGTGCCCGTCCCCTCCCCAGAAGTACTGCAGCTGGATCCCTACTGCATGCACCCCAAACTGCCCCATTTCCAGGTGGAAACAAGTATGGTCAGATCACTCCTAACATTTTCCAGCTGGCCGGGGAACACCTGGGTGCTCAGCCATTGGGAGAGCACTCAAGGAGGTGACGCTCCAGACCTTTGGACACGCTCGCCTGCCTCGCATTGTCCATTCGGTGACTCCTCCTAAAGCTGCAGGTGCTGGGTTGTGTCAGCTGCACAAACGTAAATACTTTAAATGAAAACTGGAGTCTAGGATTTCCAGTTCTTTGGTTTCTGAAGGCCTTTCCTGACCTTCTTGGTTGTTACAGTCATATTTTCTGTTGTTAAAACTCATCTTAGTTAATGCTACAGCTAGTCAGACAGATTTTTCTGGAAAAGATAGTTCTGTTCGTGATTCCTGAAAATTCACCTTTGACTGCTTTTTTTGAAAGTTGTCACATTTCTGTATGTCACACAGAACTTACACTTTTCCAAATATAATCATTGTTTCTTTGTTTTCTATCCACCATAAGCTACCAGGCTCCTTCAATACTGCATTGGCCTGAAAAGGCTTGGGGAAATAGCAAGAAAAAAGCAGACACCACTAAAATAAATAAGAGGCCACAGAGTGTGTGTTCCCATGACGTGGATGACCCACACGAAGCATCACAACTGTGATTTCCCAAGTGGTGGCATGTTTGGGTGCCACTGAACACAAAAATTGAGAGACCATCAAACCCTTTTGCATTTCAAATTTACAACTGAAAATTACTGGACAGTTTTTGACATTTCCCTCATGGTTCGTCATGTACCTTCGCTTCTCCAGCTGCAAAACGGGAACCAAAGCCACCTGACATAACAGAGGTGGTGTGAAAAAGAATTAATGTTTGTGATGTGCCAGCCACTAACTGAGAAAATCAAAAATCTGCCAGGACGAAATGTAATCTCATTTTAGGAAATGTTGAAATCATTTCTGCAGAAGGTTAAAAAAATAATAATCAGGCTGAGTCAGATACACAGCATGGAAAATTTCATTCCAAATGTTTATAGTTTAGCAATTGAAAGCAAGGCCTTATAATGCTGTGTTGGGTAAACTTAACTAATCTGCAAAAATTCCAGTTCTACTTATAACAACAGTAACAGAATCAAAGCCGTACAGATTAAAAGCAAACGCCACAGCAGTATTCGTACAGACACAAGTGCTATCATAGCATTAAAAATAATATTAAAAATTGGCATATAAATGGAGTATCCAAGGAACTCTGCATGTTTTCCAGACAGTAATTCGTCACATCTCACAACATCCCTGCAAAATATATCGTGCACGTTCTTCAGGCAGATAAATAGGAAGGCACGTTTGAGCACAAAGGCCTAAGGAACTTGCCAAGAGCACGCTGCGGATCTGCGGCCGCGCCGGGCTCCCCAGGAACCCGGGGACGAGCCCTGCCGCCCCAGCCCCCCGCTCCTGTGCCGACACCGCTCCGTCCCTCCAGCTGCGAGAAAACACCGCCACCTCCAAAGCAACAATGCGCAGAGGAAAATTATGACTTGGACATTTTTAAAAGGAAAATGGAAGAAACCAGAGGGGCAAATACTTGCTTTGTGATACAAGTGCCAGTCTCTGGCAAACGCACGCGCCAGCCCTCCCAAAAGCACGTCACGCAAGCGATTGTGTAAAAGCACAACCCGAAGCGGTGCAGCATTGATCTGAAGCAGACAGCCGGGGGGATGTAGGAGTAAGCACTGTATCTGCTCTGCATTTTGTGTTTAGCAACAGAGAAAACAAACACAAGCAGAGATTTTTGTCTTCCCATACTACAACTTCCTACAACTATTAAGAGATCTACATTCAGTGACCTTATGTCCTTTTAGAGAGTATCAAAGCAGTATCAGAAAAATTAAATGCTGTCTTCTAGTTAGTGGCATAGGAACTTTTTCAGTAAGATACATAAAATCACTACTGCGAACACCAGAAATACTACACATAGAGGGGAGGAGCACACAAACTGTCTGTGCAACAAAATAAGAAAAGTGCTTTTGATTTTTTCTCATTTTTATTACATTCAACAAACTGGACTAAAGCAGCTTTGTGCACCTCAAGGCAAGTTTTCTCCCGCAGCAAGTTTCTCCCTACCATACCCTCCGCTGTGACTGCCTGTCCAGTGGGTGGTGGCTGGTGACCGAAAGTGTTCACAACGCTTTACCTTGTGCAGCGTGCCAGCTTAAATTCAGGGTGGTTAGAGCACTTTGAAGCAACACGAACCTAAATATTCCTGGTAGGCAGACCAAGGAGAGGAACTGAATTATAACGAATCAGCAGCTGTCACAATATGACCACAGTAACCAAATCAAAATATCAACCACTAACCCAGATGAGATTCAAAGGTCACCACACAAGCCAGCAGCTTTCTTCAGCAGCGCCTGAAACCTCAACCTAATCCTTGCAGTGAAACGCTCCATTAAGTTACCGGGGGTTTAGAAGCAAGTTACTGTACATTGGCAAACAATTTCGTGTACTAGCAAGATATCCCAAGTGGTAGGACAAGAAACATTCCCAAAGAGCACACCTGGAAACAGGAAAGGCGATGAGAAGCGACACCTGATGTGCCATACCTGTCGCAGCTATCTGCCCGTGCACTTTTCACTGCTGGGCCAAACAACTACTCTTCAGATACTCTTAAGAGTTGTGGGACTCCAGACACACACAAAGCAAGCTGTGTTTGAGTACATGCGAGCAGTAGTTTGAGGAGTTGAGTAACAGCTCTGCGACTTCTCTGCTCCTCCCCACAGGGCTTGCTCCAAAGCCTAAGGCACAGGCTCCCTGCTAGACACTGGCCACGTAAAAATGTATTTTAAAAACAAATATCTGAAAAATGAAATACAATATAAGCCCTCATTTAAGCACGCTCTGCCTGCAAACATATGTGGTTCACAGGTACGGGTTCAGTAATATCCATCCCCAGCAACAACATCTTTCTTGCCTGGAAAACCACCTCAAGTCAGGAGCAACTCCACTCAAGTCGGCGGTACGCACCAGTACAAAACCAGGTCAAGCTGGATGATTGTCAGGTTCTTTACCAGTTGCCAAGAGAAAGAGGAGCATGGAAAGCAAACTACAGTGTGGCTCTGCAAGTGCCAGCTGCATAACACCAGAGTTTATGGGGACCTTTCCTTGGGGGAGTTTGAAGATCTGCCAGGAAAAGGGAAATGATAAAATACATTTGGAGTAACAGGAGTTGGGAGCTGACCACCCGGGCAGCTTCCATCCATGTAAAGAGCATCACCACAATATTTAGATTTTTCCTAAAAATCACAAATAGAGACGCGCAGTGGTCTTTGTTAGGGCAACGCTTCAGACAGGCAGTCCTCCACGGCGGTGGCAGTGCTAGTAGCCACCGCGCGTGTCCCTGTGCCAGCCAAGGGCTTCCGTTCGCGCACGGCACAGAGGCGGACCTGCTGGCCGAGGCCCTCGGAGGTGCCGAGCGGGAGGGAAACGTGCACGCACCCCAGCAGCCCTCCCTGCTCCTCCAGCACCAGCGCCCCGCGCCCAGGAGCAGAGCCGAACTGCGGAGTAAAGGGCTGCCCCAGCAGGGCAAATTAAGAAGAATCCCTCTCGTTCTCAGAGAACAGTATTAAAGCGTGGCTGCAAAGCGCGGTGGGCTGCGGGAGGCAGCTGAGGGCCCCGGCAGCACCGCGTGTTATTGCACAACGAACACGTTTGTCAAAATCTGTTAGTTGCTTGCCGTACGCTTGCACACACGTTAATCCGTGTGCATAAGAACATCACTGGTCTTGCTTCCAGTTGAAATTACCAAATTTCATAAAAAAAAAAATTTTCAGGGCACTTCGGGCATGGCACTGTGTGGACGCGGCCGTGCTGCCCAGGCCACCATCCAGATCGGCAGCGCCACGACTGGGTCGGCCACGGCTGCGTGAGCCCCTCTGATGGTGATGAACTTCTAGAAACATCAGGGCTTCCAAAGTTCCTGATCAGAGCATAACATGGCTTAATTCTTTAACCGGGTGCCTCTGAACATGTTTTTATAAAACAACCGTTTCTTAAAGCAAGTGAAACCAGTATTTTCACTAAGATTGGCAAAAACAATCAGAGGCAGGAATGAGATTCTTCTGTAACCCAAGGGCAGGCAGAAGAGAGACACTTTTAAGTTCTAAAGACTCAAATTAGAGGTTAAACTTGAAAGCACCACGCAGCCCAGTGGGTTTCACAGAAGTGTGTGGCTATTTGCAAAGCGTCTCTGCGCACTACCTAAGCCCCATGGCGTGAGTTAAGAAGGGAGTGTTGAAATTTCCATGCTTTTTTTGGCTTATATTAGACCCTTTAAAACTGCTGTAACCATGTTTTGTACGTGAATACATACAAATGACTACAAGCTCCAACATTGTCCCATATGTTGAACAACTCACAAATATTTCCCAATATTAGAAGACAAGGCATATTTTAGGGACGTATATTAGAGCTGAAGAATGATATATCGCAGTTACAGCTCCATGTTTTTTTTGGCTCACATTCAAGCCTTTAAAGTAAAGCATTTGGTTAGTTCATTGACAACTGCAGAAGAAGGGTGTGATCTTGGCCAAGCATAAGCATTACTAATATTTTTACATCATATATTTACTTTAACCAAACTCATTTATCAACCGTAATTAAAGAAAGTAGCTATCATTCACTTACAAATAATTACAGCCTCTCTTCATACTGCTATGGTGTCTGCTGCTAAGCTTAAATGATTATTCAGGGGTGTCAAAACTTTCTATCATGGGGTGTGGGGTGGAAGGAGGGCCCTTGCCAAACGCCCTGGGCAAAATCTCACTCCTCTAAAGGAGAATAGGCTGCAACTGCCCTCGCCTGAAATCCAGGAGTTTGCGGCTCACAGGTCCCAGCAGGCAGCGATCCATCATGCTCCAAAACAAACAATGGCTTCAGTGTCCCTCACCAGTTATTTATCTGTTCCCTTTTGTGAACATGTATTTATCATATTTTCAGAAACCCTCTTCTACTTTAAAAGTCCGGTTCAGAGGATGTCCTGATTTCCTCTACCAACTGGTCACATCTTTGAAGAGGAACGGCTAAGCCTTAGGAAACGACCATTTACCTCTTTCAACAAATATTGCAGTTACTGCATCCAAAGTCATATCCCTCTCACAGCAAGAAAACACAGTCTGTTCAGTAAACATCAGCGTACATTTTTGAAATTGCATGATAGCTTAAAAAAAAAAAAAAAACCAACAAAATCCATGTTCCCACCCTTATGCCAACTACAGTCAACCCCCAAAAACGAGGATGAGGGACTTAAGCCCTCAGAATTTTATTTCTGGTTCAGTTATTCCACTTTCAAGAACACGGTCAAGTTAGGAAATTTGATTTCTTACTTTGTATTCTGGAATTGACAAAGGGAGGAGAGAGATTGTCATGCGACCCAAGGTCTCTGCTCGCCATATGATCATAGTGAGTCCCATCTCCATAGTTCTGTTAACAAATTGGGAAAAAACACAATTTTACAAGTTTAAATGGCATTTTCCAAAACCTACAGGTCCGTATTTCCCTTCTAAGTTTTAAGTCATCTCTAAGAAATATTGTTCCCTTTATTGTTTTCCCCTATTGATTCTGCTGGAAGTGATATGTTCCAGCAACATTTTTAAAGCTGTTTCAAATTTTTATTTCATTAGTAATTGACTTCAGTTTGCTGTGTGTGGATAACCCTGAATGGGTGACTGAGACGAGGTTTCTGGAATTTCGTGCTGTGCAGTTCAGTGTAAAGCCCTCTCTTAGCATAAAAGTGTTCTTGCCCATAGCGTAGGCAAGAACAGCAAAGGAACACTTCTTTTATTGTTTTGCTTTTTAAATCCATTTTTATATAGAAATTTGCCATCTTAATCACCTCACTGCTATATACATGCACTGGCTTATAAAAAATGTTTTTTCCTCAGTGGGTGTGGAAAGTTATTTCTCACTGAAAATATAACCCTGCATAGCACTCAACCTGCGTGCGTGCAATCCTGCACGCGGCAAGCGAGCGGCAGCGACCCCCTCTTGCCCCGCACAGCCCGGTTACCCCTCAGTACTTGCCTGGGGGTCAGACAGCATCAGACGCTACTCACAGCGTCAAGGACGTACAGAAATCTTGCCAGGATCAGGCCCCTAGTTTTTGAAACAGTCTTGGTGTAACCTTCTGCTTTCAGTCACTCAATTAGTAAAATCTTAAATTTAACTACAAATAGTGGCCAAGCACAGCAGTTATGTAATGTTTTGTTTCTTCGGTTCAGAAGAACTCACAAGAAACTAATTCTCCCAATGTGGAAATACCATCATCATTTTACAAAGAGGGAAAGAGAGAGAGGTCAGGCTGTTTGCAGAATAACTCTGCAAGTTAATGCACAGTCTTGATTGAAACTCCAGAATTCTTCCCAGGCTCGTGCTCTTTTCTTTATATCTCAAAACTTAATTGTACACTCACATTCAAGTTTTTGCATGCATAAATAATTGTGTGTGCAAATTCAGAATTTACTTTTCAAAACATTTTTCCCTAGGAAGCAATACAAGTGTCAAGTAAAAAAAGGGGGTAAAAATAAAACTGACAGATGTGAGCAGTAATGACGTAATGGATGCTAAGCAGGATGGAATAAGAAAAGGTGTTGGGCTTCCCTCCCTCAGCGGCAGGGCCGGGGTCCCCCCGCCACACCATAAATGGGGGACCCCCCTCGGCTGCCCGCGGTGCGGTGCAGCGCCGCAGACATCCACTTAAAACCTCAGCTGGCGTAACGTCCGCCGTGGGCAGGACCTGCCCCGAGGGGAAAGGACGGACCGAGGATGAAGAGGGCCACTGCATTTCTCCTTGCCAGACAGATACTCGAGGGCACACAGCTCCCGGCAGCACTGCTCGCAAGCCCTGATCCTTCATGTTAATTAGAAAACAATTAAAAAGCAATTTAAACAAACTGTTTAAATAAGGGCATAACTAAGAGCGAAGCCACTTTTTGCCCACGTAAGTGTACTTCATGCATTTGCAGGAAGTAAACAGGAACAATCATCTTGGTACTGAAGCACAAGCCGTGCCCAGCCCCGAGGACGGGCGACGCTGCGACACTCCGGCCGGGGATGGCTCGCGACGACCATCGACAGGGCTGCCCACACCGTGCTGCTTGGGAGCGGCAGCGGCTCGGGGCGAACCGCACAGCTGCTCTGCTGGAAATAGCGTTTCTTCCCTACCGAAGTAACCAGCATCCTGATCCTGAGGTGTCTAAAGAATTTGGATAACCATCCACAGCCACAATTGAAATGACTGCCTCCAGCTGTCTTGCAAATCCCAGCAAATGCCGAGTATTGCCGCGCCAGAGAGCGGCTCGGTGGCCGCGTTCCCCGGAGGGGGATCCCACTCGTAGGTGCCTTGGGGTGGAGGCAGCCGGGCTACCTGCCCCGGACCTCATGTGGTGCAAATGCTGGGGGGACACGATGAAACACTCTGCTTTCGCCTGCCCGGCTGCCACTCCCGCCCGAGGAGGAGGGTTTGAAGCCTCCTCCCGGGAGGCACGGAGCAGCTGAGGTGCCCCAGGGGAAGGGCAGGAGCACAGCCCCTCTCCAGCTTTGCTGCCCTGAGCGCGGGCCCTGGGGTGGCCGTGGAGGGGCCGGCAAGCTCCCGCACGGGGACGAGCACTAGCCCTCTGCTGAGGTTTGGTGACACCCGCAACCCCTAAAAAAATCCAACTGCAGAAAATGAAACATTTGGCAACGACAGCCCTGCTCCACCTGCGCTCTGGGTGGTGGCAGTGGCTGATAGGGCCTAGCGAGAAAAAACGGTTAATTAATATTCTCGCTACCTGGTAGCGGTAGCGGAGCAGATGCCAAATTCACTCACAGGATCAGGTTTGAATGTTAAAAAAAGGCAATTTTAAAGAGAAGACAGGCTACAGCCAACTTTGCATGCCCATTTTTCAACGCGATCAGGTGTAAAACTCGTATTTAAGATCGTAAATTTACATATGCAGGAAGTCTGGTTTGGGGAAAAAGATTAGATATACTTACCCTGGATGGACTAGGATGTCCTGTATTCCCCCAGGACCCTGAGCTAGTTCTGTCTTCTACATCTGGGGACAAAAAAGTTCTTTAGGCTTTATTGCAATAATTCTTTCCTTTTGTATAGGCACTTTTAAATTAATGTTTCAAATTAATCTCCTGTTGCCTTTAATTAAGAATCAGGCACAGGGCTACTACGATGGTAGTGGCTTCTGACCCACTGCTTAAATTAACTCATTTAAATTCACAGCAGAAATGAACCGGACCCTCAGGAACCTGAGGTCTGAACATAAAAATTACTGCAGCGGCTCAGTGTTTCTTGACACTTTAAAAAGTGACCGCACTGTACCAGTTAAAGTCCTGTCAAAATCTCCAGCACAAAAATAGGTATTGTCAAACAGCAAAAATAAAGCGTGACAGAACAGACGAAACCTCGTAGAGGTTACCTTAGAGTAAGGCATGTTTGGGGTGCCTCACCACCTCATCTAGGCTTCTACTGCAGAAAAGCGTTTAAGAACATGTTTATATCTCACAAAAAACACATTTCTGAAGCTAAGCACAGAGGGGGTATTTCTGTTTTTTCCTCTATTGTTTGATAGAAAATTCACTGCAATCCTTGAGAGACTCTCCAGTCACTTCAGACAGCCCATTCAGGCCGCTTTTCACCATTTTTCCCCTCCCTTTGAAAGGGTATCTCTAGGAATAATACGTCCCATGGCATATGTGCCAAGAGGTGGCGAAACCTGCCGCTTAGGGTATGGACCAAAGAACCAGGACTGCTACAAGCTCCTCTTAACTGCAGCGACACACAGAGATGTCGCAGCCTGCCATTTTCTTGTGTGCATTTTACCCGGGCACCGAGGGGACAGCTTGACAGTCACCCCAGGAAGGCGGGGTGAGCTTTGCTAGCCAGCCACTGCAGCCTGCTTCCCCGTCACGGCTTGCAGGGGGCTAGCTAGACTGCAACACTACATCTGTCCTCAAGAAAAGCAGGTCACAGACACATTTTGCATATGAACGCTCTCCACATTTCACAATTCCCAGTATTTTTTCTCTGATGCAACTATTCTTATTCTACTTCCCTCAAGACTTTCCCAGTATTGTCAATTAAGCCAGTTTATTGTTACTATAACTTCCTTGTAACGCTGTATTTTCTTTCAAACATGGAGCCTAAAAAAAACCAAACAAAAAAATCCCCAAACAACAAAAAACCCACAGTAATTTCTTCCAAAAACACCCCAGCTGCCCAGGGCTGTCTCTCTCGGGTACCCTAAGCTATGATGTTCACCTCCAGGATGGCCACGCGACTTCTGAGGTTGCACCAAGGCCCCAAAGAAGTCCACCAACCCAACTCCGCAGGCTACCGCTGAGGTAGAAGGCAGAAGATCCTCTGCAGCGCGCTCAAGTACGCCGGGATACGCTTGCACAACCGCTGCCATCATGAAATCTTTACTAAAATGAGTTGGGAGTCTCCTGAGACCTTCCACTTGGCTAAAAACTTAATGGCTAAACGTAACACCGTTTCAGACAGACACTTGTGCACAGGTTTAATGGAAGCCTGTGAATAATTCCACTGAAATCATAGTTCACTCTCATGTTAATTCAAGTAACTGAGATCACTCATGCTTAACATTAAGCACATCCTTTAGTGCATCGATGGACAGGACCATACCGCTTAAATCCATTACTTTTTTACTTACACTATGTTAAACATCAGGAAGTGTGATTGACATTGATCTACAACAGTATTATTGCACATTTTAGTGCTATTTTCCAACTTACTCCTGTGTACCCACTAGCATCCTAATGAAATACTAATATTGCTTGCCTTTTGCCATGCACAAACCGTAGCTTTAATCTAATTGGAAAAAAATACATATTTGGTTTTGCTGGCTAGAGAAACTTTCTCTGAGTGTTGCCGAAGACTACACACAGGAGCGCGGTATTCCCCTTTCCACCTGTGCATTGGTTCATCCAGGCTTCCAGGTTCGGTGGGAACTTCAGCTGTCTGAGAAACAGGTATGGTCATTAGCACTTTATGCTGGTGCTGCGACCAAAACTGGTTGATTTCCAAGATTAAAAAGAAAAAACAAAACAGCCCACACATTTGTATAGTTTAATACTTTCCCCCAATTACAGTTCCTATTATCTCAATAACAGATGAACGTGTTAATAGCACAAGACACTCTTAGGTAAATATTTAATTAAGCTCCAAAAAAAGAAAGAAAATGTGTATCATTTACCTGACAGATCAGATCAACCATTCTATTAGGTTAATTAGGCATATTTTTAAAAATCATTTGTGTTATGTAACAGGCAATTAACTCTGTAGAGCCCCGATCCATTGCCTGCTAAAAATCAGTGGATATTACCCCATTGGCTTTGATGGGCATCGTCCCAACCTCCAAAAGCACAGCTTCCAAAAACCCCTCCGCGAGCAGAACAGCTCAGCCCTCGGGAACAGCACGGGGGGGAGCGGGTGGCAGCTCTGCGCCCGCCTCCCGAGAGGTGTTAAGCCCAGCACCCGCAGGCTGGGCTTCAGCCCTGTCCTGCCCTCGACGCCCTCGCGCAGACCCACGGGGCCGCTCGTGCGCGTGTCAAACAGAGAGCGAAGGACACAGCAACGCCAGCAAAGGGCTCTGCGCGGAGCGACGCGGGGCAAGGCTGCGTTATTCACACAGCTCCCTGTTCAAAACTTCATTTATTAACGTACCTATTTTCTGTAAAAGTCAGCTAATCCAAAATAAAACATGTTATCAAGGCCCCTTACGCTCGCTCACGGCCAGCGATGGGAGCAAGATTTACATGCCAACAAAGGTTTTCAGATTGCTATACTGTACATTTTAATTTACATTTTAAGAATATAGGTGCCGTGGTCTTGGGCACTTTAATGCTCACCTAAAATAACACACTTCAGGGCTGTGTTTTGAGCAGTAACACTTCTCTTGTGCTCAGTGCCCAAGAGGGACAGCACGGTGGGAGAGGGGCATCCCCACATGAGCCCAGGCAAGGGGCGCGCTCGGTTGCTGAGCTCTTTCCTTTGGGAGCCCATCACCCAGCTCCAGCCAAGGGTCTTCACTCATCCCCTCCACTGGTGCTGGGCTGATACGTGCAATTTAACCCACTCATGGTGACTCCCGAGTCATGCTCTTCAAAAAGCTTTTTTTCAGGCACAGAGAAGGGGCACCCACACTCCCAAAGATGCCCGCTACTTTCCAGCGGCACACGGAAATACTGGCTTCATGGCCAGCCACTGGATGGTCCCAATGATGTGAAAGAAACCGCTTATAGTTAAACATACATTTTTGTGGTGAGCTGAATTCCCACCGGCTGTCCTTTCTGGTATTCTTTGCTGCATTATCCCTACCCCTCCCTCAAGCTAAGCATGCCAATGACCAGAGGGCACTATCAGATGCTTAAAATAACACAGGAACAACGCATACCTCAGGGCTGGGGTATTCCTCTTCTCTGGGCACACCAAACATTAACTCAGACAACAAGTCCTGCCTAGGCAGGAGGGACACTTTGGGGGATACGTCAGGGGAAGACAGACATCAAAGGTACACAGACATCATTCTACATACCCAAATACACTATAGTGGGTGGAGGTTAGGAGGCTAATGTCACAGGACAATTCGTAACATTTGCCTAGACTCCAAAATTTTTACCAGTCTGAAATTTGGCTGAAAACTCCTTGCACTCTACCTTGCTTTAATGTGAGTCCATATAATGCTCAAGTTCTTCCACCAAAGTTCAAAGTTCTGGACTCTGATCAGAAAATGACAAGCAATGGCTCTTATGTCTTATCTTCAGGGGTTGCATCTTAGCTTTCGACCAATTTTCTTTGTATTTAGACTTAAATGTGCAAACTACACTATATTACTCTGCAAAACATCAATGAGAAGGCTTAATTAAGTAACACTGACAGATAAATCCATTTCTTTCACAGTAATCAAATCAAAGCAGGTTGACATAACACAGGAACTTAATACAGTTATTCCCTTGTAATTGGAAAAAGGCCCTTTGCTTCTCATTAAAGCAATCTTCTGGGTATTGGCATAATAAGAAGGCTCAGGGCTTTAATACTGCCCTATAAAAGCCCCAAGATACAGACCCCTTAAGCAAACATGCCAGATTATCTAATTCCTTGATCACAGTGGAACATGTAGTTATTGTTTTAAACTACTAATTCTTTATCTCAGCTACAGAAAAAAAGAAAGACCTTGGTCTAAAACACGTATCACGAAGCTCTATAAAAATGCAAGCTCTAGCTGGGGAAAAAAGATGTATTTTCAAAAAAAACCAACCATCAAACCCTAGATCTTCAGCTGGGAAACTGAGAGCTTAGCAAGATAAAAATTGTTCTTTGACATAAAAGGCTATAAAGAGCAAATAATAAAATATAGTTTTATTGCACTTGTGAATTTGCTGGAAACTGGCAGCGGAGCTAGCCAAAGCCTTCCCGCTGTTGCCGTGTTGGTACCACAGCTGTCTCCCACTGCCCCCGCCATCACCACGCAGAAGGCAGCAATTGCCTGTGAACCCTCAGAGAGACACAACTTTTCCTTCGGCCTGCAAGCAGATTCGGAGCGTCAGGGGAGCGGGTTCAGCGCCCGCGTGATGGGTTATGCCGTGCACAGAGCTCTCAACTGCTCCACGTGGCCAGGAAGGGGTTATGTGGTGGGGTACAGCACTGGAGTGCTCGATGAACAGATGGGCATCTGCACCTCACATGCGCGCTCCTTGTCTCTTTTCCTCTCGTTTACAAGTATTCTCTTAGTGTGATCCAGTGAGCTATCGACAGTCAAAAGCCAGCTAACTCCTGTCCCCCTCTACCCAGCCCTCAAATCAACAGCACTTCTCCCTCAGCAGAAAAGAAAAACACCTCACTAATTACTACCTAGTTAATCTAGCCTAGTTTACTAATAATTCAGTACGACAGATATTGCAAGAAGGTTTGTAAGCTCCTAAACCTAATTCCGGAAATTTATTATGTACCCTGTAAGTACGGCCACTTAGCTAATTAGGACAGTGAAACCCTAATGACACCAAAGTCAATGCAAAATTCTCCAGTGACTTATTCTCAGAACTTGGATTTATCCCAGAGTGCCTAAACTTGAACACATATGTAATTTTCTCCAGAACCTGGCTCCTGTAAATTAACCTCACTTAATCACAAGCATTAGGCAATGTGACATTACAAAAAGCAAATCATCACCGACAGCTTCGGCCAGTTTTTCAGAACACGATTCATACGTGATTAATACAGTGTGATTTAAATAACTAAAGCTTCACTCAGCATCTCAAATTCTACCTAGAAGTACTGAAACGGGCATTTAAATGGAGTCAAACCACTCTGAGCATTTTAAGCAAAGAACGTGGGAAACGCATATTCAACTGAATCCAGAAAAGATGTTCAGTGCTATAGACCAAGATTGGTGGGATTCATATGATCTAGGGAAAAAAAGTATTGCAATCCACATTGATTACACCCCTGTTTTGGAGGGTAGCGCAACTTCAGCGAGGCCACTAATGCTTAAGGACATAGGGAGAAATCCAGAGAATTGATTTTGGGGCCAAAACCTGCATTTCTACAACGGAACGAGTTCCAGAAAGGCTGGCAGCTTTCTGTTCCAGAAAGCCAGCTAACCCTAAAAGTACTTTTCAGCAGCTTGCAGAGTTCCGCTTCTTGCACCAAGGTTCCCTTGACAACTAAAAGAAGGGGGATGCTTTGGGAGCCCCCACGCAGGGCACGAGGCTCCGAGACCCTCCAGCAGCAAGGGTGAGAGATGCTCACGCTCAGCCCAGACCTCCTGGTGCTCCCCATCTGTTAAGTAGACTCCAAACATGCCCAGCAAATACAGACAGGAGCGAGTTAAGCAAAAACACAGCGATACCATCACAGTCCACCGTGAAGGCGGAGGTCTGAGCACTCCAGCGTGCAGGCGATCACCACTGCACCTCCACCACCCGCCTGTGCTTTACAGAAGCACCAGCCTGATCCTCAGCTGTCTTCAAACAGCCTCCGTGCTCAGGATGTCAAATGAATAAAGGTGATTAATACGCACCTCCCAGCTCCAGAAAAGGAAAGAAGTTCAGAATTAGGTGACCTGAAGGGCAACCTACTGCCTAATATATGTAATTTCAGATTACTTTCACGGCAGGCCACCAGCTCTGACATGCTGTGTGACTCTCAGGCCAACACCTACTCTATTTTAAGGGGCATAAACTGGAGGCACCATGTAAAGCTGCTTGACCTTGGTTGTAATGCCCAGTCCCTTGAACTTTCTTTAGCAGAAGTTTCACTGAATCCCTTGAGGTGCTCCCAGAGACTTTAGAAATAGAAAAATTAATATTTTTTCTGGAAAAAAAATACCCCAAGCCCACAAAAAACACCAAACTCCTCTTTACAGGAATAATCCAAACAAATACTTAGGAAGCCATCCAAAACTGTAGTAATAACACAGGACAATAAACTAGATGACTCTGGAACATAATTTTGTTTGAACCTCCCACCACCTCCAATAACAAATTTGGGCACATACATAAAATCTTAAAATCACAGGCTGGAAAATTATATTCTCATGCTTTACTCTGGTAAACAGCAACACAGACATCACAGGCATTTTGCACTATAGAGAGTTGGGAGAAAAAAAAAAAAAGAGACTCAGACTAGCAAAAGTAACTAAGAACTGTTTCGAAAAAAGAGGTGCCATTTGAAAGATGATACATATGAAAAACCCAGGTAAAAAGAAGTATGGACCTGGTCTTAGACACAGTAACAGCAGTCTGGCAACTAGGTGAACTAACAGAACAAAAAAAAAGTCACAGTGGTGGATCTTGTAATTTTGTAGCAAATCTGATTAGGAATGTGGATTTCTCCACCATTCATACATACATGCTGCTTAACTATGCATCACATGGGATCAAGCTTCCCACTGGAGTGAAGGGAATGGGAGGTTGGGATTTGCAGCAGGAGAGTGTTTCTGGTTCCCACCATCGGACTGAGCAGTATTTTGAGCAATTTTGTGAGAAAACAGGCATTCAGCTGGCATCATACTCAGTCTGGCATTATTCAAGGGGGGGAACTGAGGATGTTTATTAAAGCACACAGATCACTACCCCAACCTTTCCACACAAAACCAGAGCATGCTCACAACCTCTTGCCATACCCTATGATGCTTTCTAGAGCGTGAAGGTGTTTCATGGTGAACTCCAAGAGCCTTAGCCTCACTCCACCTTTCCAACACCATCATCCCAGCACATGTGTAAAGACGCAAAGGAAGCAACCTAACCACTATGCTCATACGCATCTATCTAGCTATCTATGAACTTTTCTAGATGTTCAAATAGTTCAGTGAGCAGAAAGAGCAAACTCAGTTTTCACTGGCTAAACCTCCTTGCTATGAAGGGAAAGGGGTGAAATTCTACTTCCGTATGAGTTTTTCATTTGATTTCAATCAAGACTATAATGTAGTCTTCAGTATTTGCATTCCCTTAATTTAGAATAAACAATATTTCACATTTAAACCAGCAACATTCAGAGAAGCAGCACAATCAAAATCATGACATTTAACAAATGTCCTAATAGAGGTGCTGAGCGAGCAGCCTGTACTCAGAAGTCTGCCTGTGAAAAATTTGGCCTTTATCTACCATGTTCAGAGCAAGAAATACAGAATTATGTTTCTTTAACTCAGTCCATGCCATATTCTTTAAAAGGACCTGAATAAACTACATATCAAGCCAAAGATAATTCTTGAAGAATGGTCATTTCATGTGCATAAGTGCAAAGTAGTATTTATTGATATAGTTACTTGTCTTTGTGGATCTAAAATAGAATTGCATTAACTAATTACAAAATACTGTAACAAACTTGAAAAATATTTTAACATACAAGAGCATTAAAATGACTTTTTAATCTTTTGTGAATAATCAGAGCATGTATTTCAGAGAAGCCAAGTGCTGAGTTCCTGAATTTACCTATAAAGCATGTGGGATCAGTTGTGGAAGACCAGAGTGAAAGGAATATCTTCCAAATGCTCACTGGTGAACTCAAAGTCAAATTCAAGATGACTTTCCAAAGAAGAAAGGTAATATACTGTACTCAAATTATTGCATTTGCTTAACCTCCCCCCAAAATGCTGTAATGTATTTGCATTGGGAAAAAGATGCCAAGGAAAATGGTGGTTCCTTCCCACAGCGTGACTCCAGCACACGAAGAGTGGGCGTCTTCTGGACACCGCACTTGTGTCAGGCAAGCCTTTCTGCTTCAGCGCCAAGGGTAGCTGGTGACATGCACCAGCCTGCCATCCATCACAGGCCAGTGCAGGTGGCCTGGCAGTCTTTCCCGGCCTTGACCTCTATAAATCTCCCAGCCTTCACACCCTGCACACCCATCTCCCCCATCCATGCCTGCTTGCACAGAGGGCTGCGATTCTGAGATGGATACAGAAAGTCTAGCTTCTCCAGAAGTAAACAGCTGAAGAGCAGATGAAGAGGTAACTGGAAGAACTGAACAAGGTCCAAGCCTTTGTCCACCAGAAGGACTGGGCTAGCAAGGGCTTCTGGTTCAGGCCATCATTTCATTTGTACCACCATAAAGTCAGGGTAACATGTTGTTACACACTGTGCTCTCCCCAGCAGACAATCAGATGGCACAGAAGACACCAGAAGGACTGCAAACGAAAATCCAGCAGTCACAGCGGTATGGAAATATGGCACAGGAGCACGGAGAAGGGTAACCAAGCTGGCTAAGAGGAGCAGGAGTGACAACTGAGGAGGACAGGAAGGGGTAGCCTACACTTACTGGGGAAAGGGTGTTCAGAGCTATAAAAAAATCCCCCCCCCGGACTGGCTTTTACAGTACCAGTTTGGGTGACAGGGGAGAACAAAAGGATGCCCCCCACCCTTGCCAGCAGCAGATAACAAGAGCAGTTTGCCTTAAAGGAAAAGCTAGACCCTGTTTTTTTTTTTTACCACATTAGCTCAAAAAAGCTGATGGCTGTTCTGTTCCTGGGACAGCGGGTGCTCCTTCATGGACCCAGACAGAGTTGGGGTTATTAAGGTGGGTTCGTGATATGGGCTGATCCCTGAGGGGTCCTCAACATTGAGATCTCTGAAGAAAGTTGTTTGGAGAAAGATAATGGAAAGAGTGTGAATTACAAAACATCAGCTACTTTTTGTATAATTTTAACACAGAGAATCAAAGATATTCTTATATGCTAAAAATATATTAAAAAAAACAAAAAATCTGCTAAAATACTGAACATGTGCAGCAAGCAGTGGTCTGTTTGCAAAACAGGTTTTTCACCCCTGCAGTAATTCAGCCAGTGTATCTTCACCTGCATCAGTAAACCCTTTCATGCTAACCCTGAGTACTTTCCCCAGAAGAGACTGCCAACCGTGTTGATTTGCTGACATGATCTAAAACACACAGAATAGTAAATGGAGACAAATGTCTTCAGATTTGAATTTTATCTTCAAGGGGGGAAAAAAGTATATTAAATAGTATATTAACCAATGAAAGTAATTTTAGATGAGATTTAACAGTCAAAATATCCTCAAATGAGAAGGACTGAGATCGCTACACGGAAGAGACTTTTTGTACACATGCCGCACTAACACATGATTAGCATTTCTCATTGTATGAATTACAGTTGTGTCGAAAAGGAGAAGGGTGGGAAAAATCCTAGACTCTAATTATGATTATCATACTTAGACAAGTGTGATAAACAGAGACTTCGGGATCGCTATTTCCTCTTTGTGCTCTGAAGCACCTTACAAACAGTACATCAGATACTGCTCATACAAATTAAGGTAAACACACTAATTTTGTGGATTGAGACTTTCTCTGCTGTTTTGTTTTCCAAAAGATTTTTTTCTTCCACTCAGAGTATTATGTTTAAGAACTACATAAAAAACGAGCTCAACAGAAAAAAAAAATGACAAAATACAGACGAGCAGCTGATCAAGGGAAGAATAATTTGGTAACCTGGACATTTGGTAAGCTAAAGGACTGGCAAATTTAAAACATGTATCCATTGATGCAGCCTTTTTTTTAAGATTTTGCTCTAAGTATCATTAGGACATGATAAAAAGAAAAACAGTCAACGAGGCGATCTGGAAGAAGGGCAGTACGAAGCTTGAAGGTGACAGACGTAGTCAAGGACTGACTTCATCAAGAGAAAGGAGCCAGGAGATGGAGTCACGAACAAAAGCATAGACTGTGAAGGGCCATGGAAACCAGCAAGGAAAACTTAAATATGACATGGGAAACAGCCGGGAGACAATAAAGGGATTTATGAGGAATCAAACGTGGGTTTAGTATCAGACAATAGAGGGGATGTTGACAGACTGCAGGCAGAGGATGGGGAGAAGTTGCACCAAGTTCGGGCTTGAATGAGGACAGAGGAACAGACGAACTGTGAGCCCCTGCACCTCCAGCATGCGGGAAGTTGCACAGAATTATCCTTGCCCTGACAGCAATGCAAGAGAAAGCACAGATTCAAAACGGGAAATTTCTACTACTTATTTGATAAACAATCTACTATTGGTTTGCTCAAGGGATTAGATACAAAGCTTTAGGATTTGGTTTTTGGTGGTTTTTTTTTTTTTTTTTTTTTTTTTTGGTCCCCAAAGAAGTAGGACCAGCTGCCAGATATATACAATACACTTCAATCGCTTCAGTTAAAGCCACAAATAATTAGAAAATTCATTTGAATCAGATGGTCATTTTATTTTCTGCCTGAATTTCCAAAGTCTATACAAATATCCACAGACAGTCTGAGACACCACTTGACAGCATTTGCTATAAAACGTCAGTGTAAACAAATCTAAACTGTTCTCAATCTTAATATTCATTACAAAGAATTGCATTGTCCTGCCGTCGGGTGAGGTCATAAAACCTCACATTGTCTTTAGTAGAGTTACATAAGCTATTTTCTAACACACGTATGACATAGACTTTGTGCTCGTAAGGACAGATGACTTCCACGTATCCATTCCATTTGCGTAACTCCAGCATTTAATCAGTTTTTAGCAGATCTGCTGGAAAGATAAGCAGATAGTAAGAAAACGTTTAAGGTTCTAGTTATATTGCCCTTTCCAGTTCATCAAGTTACTGAAGGTTTGATTTTATTGTGGTTTTGGATAGTTCAGGGATAGGGAGTGCTGTGGGGGGCTTCCTGAGCAAAATGAATCTTTTTTTATTTATTTTATCCTGAGATGAGACAGAGTTTAAGCAGGAAATTGTCTGTTTCTCCAGACTGTTTCAGTTATGAATTTAATGTGATTTATAAACTGTGGTTATCTAACTAGTTTACTGTATATTCATATATACCCTACATTAAAGTACTTGAGTTTTACTTGAACACAGTAACACAGAGCACTCCGAAGTTACGACAATTAATCACGCTGCTCCAGGCAAAGTGCATGTGTTCTACACCATGATGTATGTAAGGGCAGATTTACTTAAACTCTCCCTGTAGTAACAGATTATGAAGGTCTCAGTATGAAGCAAACAGACATTTTGGTTCCAAACCAGTACTCAGAGCCAAAAGGCGATGGTGGAAGCTTTGATTAAAACCTACCTAAGGCCAGGCCACTTCACAGAATCACTAACGGTTGGAAAAGACCTTTAAGATCATCAAGTCCAACCCTCAACGCAACACCACCATGCCCACTAAAGCATGTCCTGAAGTGCCATGTCTATGCATCTATCACCTAGGATAAGATGGCTAATTAGGAGACAGTAGTGGACTTCCAGGAGGGCTCGTTATGTATCCTCACTGTTCTCCATCACTGCCTTCTACAACACTGCATTCCTCTTTTCTGTCTGCCCACTCCTCCCCCGGCAGCACCCCGACACCGCTTTGTACCACGCAGTCCCTCCAGCACTCCCAGGACAGCCCCACGCAGCTCCAGCGCCTCCGGGCCCCATGGCATGCCGCGCACATCTCAAAGGGCCTCAAGCAAGAATGACAGAAGGCTTGTACCCACATCTGTAAATACTGTGACACAGACTGTCTGTTGGCTTCTCTTGTAAATACGAATTACCTCAACAATTAAACTATGCCTCATGGACCCGCCCTGCCCAATCTGCCCACCAAGCACCTCTGTAGATCTCCGCTTCCCAAGGCTGGTGTGAAACCCTCAGATGCTTATCTCAGCTATGGAGCCCTGAGAAGGACTAGTGACACCAAGAAGCAAAGGTTACCTTCTTATTTTAACATTCGCTTTGTCCCCTTTCTGGAATAAATCTGCATTGAGCTTCTAAATAAATAATTTTTCCAAATTTTTTTTGCACATGTTTGTGTAGTCTATGAAAACACAAGCTTTGTAAGGTAAACTTGAATGCAAGATAGAAAATTCTGGTTTTCTACAAGATACAACTACATGATAAGACGTACTACAAACAAAATGTGTTTACATGTAGAAGAGAAAATATCCGACTTCGGAACCCAGCACCAAATGAATAATGTCATATTTAACCACCTTCAATGATTTTTTTTTCCCCCCAGACACCAGGTTTCTACAAGTGCCACTAGTCAGATATACAGATTAAATCTTTTTAAAAGTTACATATAAACATATAACACACTTTTGGAGTGTTGTATGAATGAGAAATGTTATGGTCCAGATGTGGCAACATTGAGAGAAAATACTATCATACAAGACAAGGCCCTCAAAAGCTCCAGATAACAGAACAGAACATGCAGAAGATGTTACAGCTTCAAAGCCACCTCTCTCCTGCTCCCAGAAAGCCATAACTAACGCTACAGTTGGGTTAAGCATTGGTCACCAGGTGGGTCTGGGCTTTTACTTTAGTTGAACAGGCCTTTTTTTTTTGCCAGCACAGCAGTAACACCACGATACCTGGCTTACTGGGCCATGAAATATTAGGAAACCCTGTGCATTAGCAATTAAAGCTAGGTAATTCATTGCTAAGGTTTATATCCTTGACATTTAACTCCCTGCACAAGGACCCCAAATCCTTTCGGCAGTGCAGAGGCGCACACAGAGAACATGCGAGCAGAGCACGCGGCGATGGCATAGCGCACTGCGCACCACGCCTGGACACAACACGTGGGCGAGAGCAGAGCACTTACTCAGTCCTTCCTCCAGACTCCAGCGGTGGAATTCTTCCCACAGCTTATTGTGAAGTCCGGTATTGTTGCCCGTGACGCAGTGTTTAAAAAGTCAGATTTAATTTAACTCTTGATTAACAAAAATAATATATGAGGAGCTTGATTTACAAGGAGCACCCCTCTTACAAATTGCTAAAATAAGCTGAATAACGGCATGGAATAGCATTTAATAATTTGCTACCCAGTTACACTGCATTAGTAATCTCATTAACAGTTGGCAGCAATGCTGCAATATATCACAACAATCTGGGGAGGGCACCAGGGCTCCCACAAGGCAAGGGAAAAGAACAACCAGGTTAATGCTCTGCTCACATACATTAAGGAGATTATTTCATGGAGTAAGTCAGTCCAATAATTTATGGCATCATGTAGACAACAGCATATTTAGCACACAGTAGATACTCTCATGAAATCCATGCGCCCTGATTTGAAAAGAAGAAAAAAATGCCCAAGACTATGTTCTTAAACTTGAGGTAGGCGATTTAACTACACAATTTTATATTTAAATATAAATATAGAAAAGAGCCACTGCCTTCGGTGGAAACGAGGGGACGAAGGAGGAAAATGAGCATTTTCAAAATTAGGTAATATGTTCAGGTGCTGAAGTATCTCATTAAAAACATAATCCAGGCACCCTCCATTCAATCCAGGAACTTCTATAAAAACCAGGGTCCTGGCACCTAAATAGGCCTGGACGAAATGTGACACAGAAGAGCTCAGCCTGGAACAACGCTAGCGAAACTCTAACCGAGCTGGAGACCCGACGGCAAACAGACTGCGCAGAAAGACTGGTAGTAGAGGCACTCCAAGAACAGAGCTTTTTCCTACACGTTTTTGAGTGACAAATAATTTTTAAAAGTCAACATTTGTTCTCACCAGCAGGCAGTTTTGCTTTGACTTAAACTGTCCGTAACTACTAACTGTTAAAGTTGACTAGTGGCTTTGAGGTTATAAAAGCAAATAAATGAAACTCATACTTAATGGAAGCGATCCAATGGACTTCATTCCTCTCTCTTCTGCCTGCAAAATCTCAAAGCAGAGTTCAGCTCTAAATAGTCTTTCAAAACCTTGGGAGAGGGGTTAGTTTTTCACCCCGCTGTGCTGGCTGCGAAGCCACCGGAGCATCACACACGCCCTTGACCCCCCGAAGCACCGCGCTCAGCGTTGCGAGGCTGGAGGGTCTCGGGCCATGCCCGGCTGCTGCCAGCTGCAGGGCCGCGGCGCAGGAGCTGTCACCGCGCCATCCCCGCGGGACCATAGCCACTGGGACAAGGCAGGGCTGGGCAAATCCTCAGTGCACCGTGGTGGCACCGAGCCCACCAGCCAGAACCCGTGAACTTCCCCCTCTGCTCTGCTCATCTTCTAACCCATTTCTGCAGCTTCCCCCTCCGCTATGAATCATCACTTCAGCAGCAGGAGCTCTGCCGTGTGACTCAAGGGGTGAAGGCTGGCTTCATTATAAAAAAAGAATAAAAAAAAAAAATCAAGCATTTAAAAAATGCAGGGTTTTTTCCACTCATGGGTAGTGAATAAACTCAGCGCTCAGCTCGTTCCCTTTGAATGCTAGCTCCGAATCGGGAGTGTATCTGTTACAGCTGTTTCTGTATATGCTTCAATATGATGCTGTTATCTGAACTAGATTTTTTAGAGACCACACCAGCAGCTGGGTTTTGTACCTCTCTGGCCAGTACATGACTGGTTAATTCCCAGTATTTATGTTTCTTGGAAACAAAAAGATTAGTGAGGAATGTGTAACTGGAAAAAGTTGAGGTAAAAAAAACACACAGAAAAAACAACCAAAAAACAACCCCCACCAGTCCAGCTCATCCTCCAACTGGCTGTTGCAGAAGTCACAAATTACACCAACTGCAGTGAATAGAAGATACTGTCCTGATTGCGAACCATGCAAATCTGATGAAAGGGAAATCAAACGTTAACAGAAGAAAAATATCTAATGAAACTAAAGGACTTTTTCTGCTAAACTTGTAGTCTTTGGAGAACAGCACTTTAATTTAAGCCTACTTTAGAATTACTTCATCTACATGAAAATTACATTAAAACTGCTCTAGATGTATTTGCATTTAAAGTGTACTATGACAGCCCTTAGCAAACACTTTCTATTTACTGGACACTTGCTATCCTAAGACAATCCATATGTTTCTGGGCAAAGAATATCAACTGACAAGGGAAAAATCTACCAGAAATCAATTCTACAGAAATTTTAAGTGATCTCTTAGACCATAGCGCAAAAGGATTTTTAAAGCGAAGCAAGTGAATTTGTTTTATTTTCAAGGACATGCTGTGACTCTTCACCTGGCTTAACCCATCCAGTCTAAAGCAGCCTTTGGCGATAAACCTGGAAAAATAAAAAACCGGGATAAAAAAAATGGAGAAAGGTTAGTGATGGCAAACTATTGGCTTTAGTGCCACGTTTAGCCCTGGTAGAGATTTTGGCTTCTCCCTACCTCCGCCATCCCCAAAGCCTTTTAAAAGTCATTTAACATCAGTTTGTTAAATCTGTAAATTTGAATAGGATTAATATGATGGCCGAGAAGGGGCTCTAGATATGTAGTTATCTCAACAAACTGCCTAAGCATGAGTATATTTTCTTTCCACTTTCACTCTGACTTGAATTTACAAGGAGAGAGAGAGAAAGGGATTGCGAGACTTCAGCCCCAGGTGTGTCCTCTCTCCAATGGCCACCAGCGTGCAATATTTCACATTTAATTTCCAATTTTGCAATTCTCCAGAACTCTCACAGTTGGAAAACACAAACCCCAAAAGCCTATTATCTGCATGCCCCAACTATTTCAGTGTCCTGGCAAAGAGAGTTCCTCACTGCAGTGGATGCAGATATACCTTGTATTTAAAAAAAAAAAAAAAAAAAAAAAAGAAAAGGAGTACTTGTTCTTCAACTTAGGCATTTAGTGAAGTGTCCTGCGGATGCTGCCCTGCTGGAGTCCCCAGGGGACACGGTCGCTCCCCTCCAGGGGTACAACCCAACCTCTGGAGGTCCTGGTGTCCAACCCACTTTCTGTTCTTCCCTGCACTGTCTCTGCGGTCGCCCGCGCACGCCCAGCGCGCTGCGCTCTTTCAACACCAATAAAGCCACGAGGAAGGGATGAATGCGCACGGGAGCCCCGCCATGAGCTTTCCCATGCACATAAGGAGGCTTGGGTTCCTGAAGAGCCGGCTACGTTAAGAGCTGCCAAATAAAGCATTGATGTTTTAACCATCGCATAAATGTCCCAAGTGTGCCAAAATACAACGCGTTCACACTCAATGCATTTCTGAGATTCAGCATTATTTTTAATGTTACAATGCTACTAAAACCATAAATCTCTATTTTTCTCCCCAAAATGAATACTTCCAAAGTTTCCATGAAAGCTTTTTAGGCTTCCCTTGATCTTTGAGGAAATGACTCCTACCCCTCCTCGTGCACCTGTTTTGAAGCTGCCCACACACCCCTTATGAAAAGCCATAGAGATCCAGTAACATAGATTAATAAAATGAGTTTCAAGCACCTGACTTGAAAAAGATTGCACAAAAGCATTCCATCATTGGTCAAGAATCATCTTTTCTGTCTTTCATTATTACACTCTGATGCAGTGGGCTAGATTTTGCTTGGGCTGAAAATCCCTCCTTTCTAAAATCCATGCTCAAGTTCAATCAGAAGTTGATGCAGGAATTAGGTCACATTACACAGTACTGAACCCAAATAGCTTAACTCATGATTGGTTAAAAATGAAGCTTGCTTTCTTTTCTTTCTCTGTTTTCTTTAGTTTTTATGGTACATTAAGCTCAGCTCATTTTTTTTGCTTTTCACTGCATGCAAAAGTTAGAGATTTCCTTTTGGTTAGGAAGAAAAAAAACAAATGCCAAGATAATTGCATTGTTTTTCCCCTGACCAAATTCACAGCAAATACTAAGTCTCATGGTGCAAAGTCAAAGCGGCAACCCTGCACAAGAGTACCATAATGTTCTCTATTGACTTAAAGAAAGGTGTTATTCCCTTTCCACTGTTTATACCTTCTCAGGTCCAGATCACACTAATAATAAAGCACTTCATGAAGAAGAAATTCCAGGTAACTGCCCTGTATATATAAGACATCAGAGAACATCTCCAGTGAGAATTACATATTTGGTCCAAAATCTTAATATATATTATACATGGAAAGAACTAAATGAGAACATCCACAAATAAAAATATATCTGTTTAAAGGCTTTAAAAAACACTGCTTTGACATGAAAGGTGCATTTTAAACATTTCCTGCAGCATCACAACACATCAGCTCAGTTTTAAACCAACATTTACTGTTTCAAGTCACCAGCATGTCTCCCGTTTAAACTGCAACACTTCACCAACGGAAAACAAAATGCACATGCAATCATATGCCCTCTTCAAAAGAGGGGATAAATAATATACGCATATATATATTTATCAACAAAGTACATTTTGGGAGGGAAAAGGAAAAGAGAAGAGGCAAAGGACTACATTTAACGGCTTTTTCACTGTTTAATATTTATGCAAGGAAAAGTCTATTTGTCTTCAACGATGCCACAAATTACTGACAATGCATTTAGATTTGGGCATTATGCAGCAAAAATAAATGCCTTTTTCTTATTCCAAGCTGTGTAAAAATCAATCACATTACACCCTTGGAGTTTGCTCAGGTACTTTAAAATAGGCAAGCAGAGGAGGAACAGCAACTTTTGAACATTGTATTGCTGCTGTACCATCACTGCAACTCAAACTTCCCTGCCGCCACGCACTAAACCTTTCTCCAGAAAATGAATACAACACACTTGCAGCATCCAGACAAGGGAACAGTACAAACAGGTTATGATGACAACTGAATCGGATGCGTAACGCTTTAAGTGTCTACTAACTAATTCCGCATTGTAATAGAAAAGCTTAAAAAAAAAAAAGAAGGTATGACATCCACATGAATGCCAAATTAATTCATTATGATCAGTGCTACCACAATGAACACCAAATTAATTCATCACTGTAGAATACACAGAGCACTACTCACTCGTCGTATGTACTGACAAAAAAATAAAAGGCTGCCTATCCTCAGCAGACACATAGGTGGTTGCAAGTACGGCTGACCACAGGCACACCGACTGGCTCCCTTGCAAGGAGCACGCCGTGCCATTCTTAAACACGGACTCCACGCGCTGGTCAGCCCCCGCCAGCTGAGGAACAGGGCTACCTTCACCACACAGCACGCGCTGGTTTCCCTGGCATACGAGAAACCACTAATGAAACCTCCGTTCTTCAAACCGGATGATTTCATTAATTCTCTCAAGGCTTTCTGTTCTTATAAGATAATAATGAATCCAAATATATCTGCAAAACCTCTTTAGTCTTCGCTATCTGCCCTGCGTAGCTTCTTGTATCAAACCTGTGCAGGTTGCCAGGCCCTTTCAACTGGACTCTTTCGAGGCACCATAACTCGACCGTGTTTGATAAGTTTGAGAAATTGTCACTTTTGGAAGACTTCCACTCTTCCACCAACAGCTGAGGCATGACTGCAAACCTTGAAGCTTTTGCCAGAGATAACTTAGATAACAGCAGCATTTGATTTTGAGCCGAAAAATCACTGAGCGAGGGTCTCTTGAAGTCTTCTTCACCTCCCACCTTGTGAGGCTCTGCCCTTTGCTAATGCAGCATCTGCTATTTTTCAGCCTGACCATATGCTCATAAGAACCGTACAGGGCTCCGAGTCTCTTGCTGTTCCTGAGAAGGCCACAATGCCTTTGCAAGGAACTCATTAAAAAAAAAAAAATTAAAAGCCACCTGTAAGGGAAGGATGGAAACCATTTCAGCACCCCATCCTCCTTGCTAGACGTGAGGCCCAGTTGCCCAAGCTAAGGGAAACCGCTCCTATGAATGTCAGGGAAAGGCAACAAAAGGAGAAGTTTCACAGTGCCTTGTTGGAAATCCTGTCTATAGATCATCATTCAAGTAATCTTTCTAAATTATACGGACTTTGGAGAACACCACTGAGAATTAAACCTAGGAAAGAGTCCACAGCTTTCTGAAAGGTGTTTTTAGCAAATTCTGTAATTTTTCCATCTGATGGGTCATTAAGAAAGAAATTGTCCTTAAAGGTATCCTTTGAAATGAAGTTACAGCATTTGAAACTGCAGAGATGTGAAATTGTGTAAGTTATGTCCCTCCACTAAGCACGCATGTATTCAGCAATGTCTTACTGGAGTATGTTATACCACACCGATGAAATATTATTTCCTGTTACATACCTTAACACTACTGAGTGAGAGACAACCACAAGCTCAAGAGATGGAAATTTTACACCCACCATGTCTAGATAAAAGTTCCTCTCAGGACATCCTGCCTCCCTCTTAGCTATTGAATTTGCTAATAGAAGGGTTTTTCCAGCAGAATTTGGGAGAAAATTTTCATCCCTCCTCCCCCTCTCTCCCTTCTTCCCTTTATAGTATTTTGCTAAGCAAGAGAACAAGAATCCAGACATCGCTCCCAAACCAAACCTGGATATCTTTAATGGCAGCAATGCCAGCTAAGCTTTTCGTCTTAGAAGAACTGATTTAAAAACCAGAGCACTATGTCCTTTAGAGGATCCAAAGATTATTTTCAGAAGTGCTGATAACAAGCAGACGCTCGTTGAAGAGACCATTGCAGCGGAACCGTGTGCTAGTTCATTTCAGCACATCCTGTTTACAGCCTGTGCTACTTTCTAAGTCATTCAACCATGACAATTGTTGTCCTTCTGAATATGTTAATTGTGATATTTTTATACAGCTCCAGAACATATTTACAGACCACAGCAGACTTTCAACAACAATGAAACTTGCAAGCAGTAAATATAGGATGATCATCCAAAAACAACCAGCTATCCTTCAACACATCTTGGCATTTGGGACACCATCATCCATTCAAAACATATGTCAGAGAAAGCTCTACAGCTCAAACGAAACGAGGTGCTTCTCTCCCTTATGCTTTCGGTTTTCTTGCAGTTTGAGGACTTGCCACATACCTCTGGCAACACCGTACAACCTTGATCTCCGCTCACCCTCCATCCACCTTGCCCAGGGAGAAGGTGGGAACCCACCAGGTTTCCATCAGCAAAAGCTTCGGGATGGCCAACTGCATGAAGACATGGTGCTGGTGGTGGCCATCACCGCAACACCAGCGCGGCACCTGGACCCAACCCGGGTAAGAGCTTAAATCCACCGTCTAGCTCCCCCATAAATATTTTACCTTAATAAAATGCAGGGCTCCTCTTCCACTGAGGCATTGGCAGCATTTTAGGGTATTTCCGATTGCAACAAACCAACCCACATACAGAATTACAGCCATAGAGAGAGGCACAATATTTTAATTATACATGTTTACTTTGGAAGAAAGTAAACAGAGATCGGTTTAATGAAAAGAGACCAACATAATGAAAGCAGCTGGAAGATTATTTTCTTTTGTACCCCAATCGCTATTTCTTCCATTATTTAAAGTTACTTGTGTCCCCAAATAAAGCAATTTTTATATATGATATAAATCTAAACCTGTTTTTCTGTACCCTAACCACAGGTCCAAACACAAGAATCTCAGTACTAAAAATGCTGAAGTGTTATGAAGTCAGTATATTTTCCCCACTTAATTTATTCAAGGTTTCTCTTTTAAAAAAAAAAAAAAGACTATAAATTTTCAGCTCTAGTGGCAAAAGGTTTATTGGTCTTTGTACTTCATTAAAGGTTTTTTATAAAGTCATGTTTGTTCTTTTGAGTAGCAAATAAAACTACTGAAAAGGGCAGGTTGGTTTTTAAAAGAGACAGATATGACCTAAAGGGAACACATTTTACTGTAGTGAAATAAACTGAGGAAACAGTTTGCAGATTAAAAACCTCTTAAAAGGAAGCATCATCTCTGGAAAAAAAAAAAAATCTTTGCTGAGGAAAACAGCTGGAAACAGGAAGCTTTTGTGCTTTCATCCTGCCTGCTTTGATACCACCGCATCCCCATATCATAAAAAGGCAAAGAGACTGATGTCAGCTGCATCTTATTTCAACCGCGCGGGACGGGGCGGGGGGGAGACGCTTTGTGGACTGTAAGCAAGACCATCCACAGCCCAGTATACGAGTCCACACACAGGCACATGTGCATGTATACATCTATATACACACACGTACGTATATTTATAGTCTTTGAAAAATTGATTAAACAGGGAAAATGAATGCAGGTTCACTATCTCCTCCAAGCCACAGGGAAGAGCACCTTGTACTCTTGTGCTCTGCAATCTCAGCATCGCTATGACTTTTTTTTTTTTTTTTTTTTTTGAGAGACAAGTCACTGGGTGTTACTTCTCCCATGTTAGTCTGATGGTGCATACGCGCCTCTTGGCGCCTCGGAATTCAGACTAAATGCCACTGGGTGTTTTTCTAATATTATCACTGTAACTCAAAATTGCAAGCTGTCCTTTTGCTGAGTGATGCCACCAGCTTCTCAGTTTTAGAATTTCTTGTTTGCGCTTCTTCGAGTAATCTTCTCACCAGCAGCGATGGAGAAGCTGCCTTTCTGGTGCTCTCATGCGTGCCTTCTTCCCAGACAAGCTTTGCAAACGAACTGTTATTCATACAAGGCAAGTAAAACACGACAGGAAAATATGACACAAACCCTTCCAAATCTACTATAATCTTGGGCAAGGCAGCAGCATTTTCTTACTCTTTCCAGGCAACTAACCAAGCATATTATTCCCTCTTTTTTTAATGCTTTCCCTTATGATAGTTTTTCAATACTCTGTGTGACGTTTCACAAGAAAACAAGAGGTATATACACAAGGACTGACAACCTTCAATTTGAAAGTTTCCATTAATGGAATTAATCATGTTTACACAACTTCCTGCTGTTAAACTTATTTCATATCCTCATATCTTTCATCCAAGCTATTTCCCCTACCAAGAAAAGAACAAAAACTTCCCCAAGGGCATGGGATCTAGTCAACTGTTAGCAGTAAATGCTCTCTCCTGCTGTCTCTCTGTCAGCCTGTTTCAGATTCCCCTAGCTGCAGTCAGCAAAGGTTGCTGCTGCTCCACTGACTACCTGTCGTCTTCCGATTCCGAGACCCCGTTTTTCTGTTCCCAGTCAGACCACTGCTCCGCCGCTGGTCAGAGGTGGCTTTTCTCCCCAGGCAGGAGCAGCACTATGAATTGATACACACGATATCGGTTTCCCAGCTACCCAGCTGGGGTCAGATGGGAGACAATTCCCTAACCATAGTCCTGGTGTTTTCACTCTGGTCTTCTTGGGAATGAGCATCCCAAGAAGAAATGCAATTGTTTCTGAGCTCAGTTCTGAACCTATAGAGAAAACAGCCCCAAGCCACACAAGGAACAACATCTTTTCCGCTTGCACACATAGAAGCTATCCCTTTCGTATACCTCCACAGCTTCTAGAGCAGGCCATGTCATCATGATGCCAGAAAAGAGCAGGGCAGCAATGTTCACATATAGAGCGGTAAATTACTCCAAGATGACATACCAACTTTTTGAAGCCCAAAAGCACTAGGATATTGAGTTCTGGTTTTGGTCCACTGCGCGTGTAACATATATACGCTTAAATAATCAAAGAACCTACAAATTTGTATATAGACCATACAAAAACACATACACATGTTAAAGTAAATCCAACTGATAACAAAACACGATTTCACACATGTTGCATAACAGGTTTGCTTTATGAGCACTGAGTTTTCAGTATTCTCCCCTAAGAACAAGCAATTACGAAGGTGAAGAAAGGTAATGGCTTTAAAACAACACGCTAATCCCAGTATTAGTGCCTTGGAAAGGGAAAACTGCCAGGAATTTGGAGTAATGCCCAGTTATCTGTCTTACCTTCAGTAATAAACCCGTACTATAAACATGAGCAAGAGAGTTAGGATACACTTTAACCTTGGTTGGTTGGTTGTTTTTTTAACTATTCTTTGTAACACAAGTGGTAATCTACTGGCTTTAAAAAAAAACCTGTAGATATTCATCCACACACCAGCATGAAGCCTTTTATTTAGTATATATGTTTTAAAAGTCTAGTTTTATTTCACTCCCATGAATGACTGTTTAATTCTTGAATCAGTTTAGCTATTGAAATAAAAAATACTGCAAGAAAACCTAAAACAACACTGGGAATGGCAACTGCTGACTCAGTTTCTGAGACCGAGTGATTTCTGGCTGTGAGCTCTATCTGATAAAAATCTTAATCCCAGTCTACATGGCCTAGGGACTCCTCGGCACTGGTTAGCACGGTACCTGCCCACAGACAGTGGTCGTTCCCCTACCCTCACACCTCCCTGGGAAGGAAGAGATGCTGTGATCCCGGCTGGCAGCTCCAGGTCCAGGTTTGAGGGCAGCTCGTGCTGGCTCTCCAGCTGGCCTAGCCACCACGACGCAGAAGCATCGCACGACATTTGGTCTCCGGATCTAGTCCGAGTCTGACAATAACATGTAGTCCTGAAGGTGCTATATGCTGTTACTGCCCAAGAACTTGCTCTGAACGTGGGTCATACTAAAGAGCGGGGAGAGAAAAGCGAAGCAGCCACAGAGCATAAACAGGGGAGAGAAAAATAAAATAGGAGAAATTAGGATTAAAACTCCAAGTAAGGAAATACTTAAAAAAACAAACACAACTAAAGAGAAAGTTTTATTCACAAACACAGTCTAAGTCTTAAACTGAGCGCTTGCCCTGCACAGCACTTCTGTCTCCTCAGGCTGGCTGCCTGCTGTGGCTAACTTTAGCCGAGGTTATGGCAGCCATGCTGTTGGCTTTGCCAGAGCCTGGCAAGGAAGAGCTGCGGCACTGTCAGTCGGAAGAGGCTTTGGATGTGCCTGGTGCAACTTCTCTCCAGAAGCACGACCTCGTCCAAGACTGGATCAGGTCAGCCACGGCACTCTCCATCCCAGTGTCAGAAACCTCTGCGGACTGAGATCCCGCAACATCCCTTGGACAGCCAACGCCAGCACCGCAGGACCTGTGGGAGCGGTGGTTTCCACACCCAGGTCAGACCTCTCCGGCACAGTTTGTGGCCATTACCCCTATTACAACTACCCCACATTACTGGGAGGCTATGGTATCACCACCACTGCAACTGCTCGCTAAACAGCTGTAGCTGTTGTCTTTTAATAAAACTTCTAATAAAATTTTGCATGTCTTCTTTCCAAACTGCAAATGACCTGGCACACACGAGTGCTGCAGAAAGGAGATCAGATCAGCTCACGTCAGTTAACACTTCAGCTGATCAAATGTGATTTAGAAATGAGTAAGTACAGCACGAGCTTAGCGAGAGGAGTCCCTTCAGCTACTTGTGGATGCAGGGAGAGGTTCTGGCAAACACCTACAGGTAGCCATGAAAAGTCAGACACACAGAGTTTGCATTATGGGCTTTGAGTGGAAAGAGGTGCGTATGTTAAGCACGTCCCGAAGGACGCACCGGCACGTTCTGTGCACAGGACATTGATTTCTTAGGGCTTAACTGTTTCAGTTTTAGGAACACTGGTGCCAGTGCTCCTCCCATTCAGCACGAATGGTGGATTTAGACTTTCAGCCCTGAGGATTTTGTGTCATTTAAGCACTTTTATTTTATAGAAAATTTGTCACTAGCTTCCTATTTTTTCATTTCACTGAATGTCCTATGTTACAGTTAATCACCCTGAGCAATAGCATCAGTCCCCAGCCGCACGGGATGAGCTTCGCCCTTACTGGTGACCCCACGGGGAAGACAAGGGGCTGTCGGGCAGGAGCTCTCGGGGCAGCACGTTTCACACTGAGCTTCCTTCAGCATATATAGAGCTCTCTGCGCCCGAACCAGGGTCAGTGCCTGCACTTCGTAATCTGGGAGATACCCTAACTGATACATTGCAACATCAAAACAATAACAGCCAGCTTTAGATGCCTGTTTTCCTGTATGTGCCTAAGCTATCATTCAATAGCTGCAAATAAAATTATAGCAGCAGTTTGTTTACAAGCAACATCACAATTGGAACAATAACAGACTAGTAACAAAACCAACAAAAATAAAATATGAGTCAACTTGTTCTTTGCCAGACTGAGGTCTCAAGATGGGCTTGTTCTGCCCCTTGGGAATCCCAGTGCTATAAGCACAATAACAGCAGGACATGCCTCATTTCCTTCAACTGCTCAACATGGCTCCCTCCGAGATGTTTGTAAACTTCCTTCCTCTACGCATCAGGCTGTCAAACTGTCGTCAGTTCTTGGGACTAATAACATCCTGTTGATGTCTGAACAGATCAACTTTTTAAAAATAAAAGTGTATGTGCCTTTGTGCACATGTGTATTGGTTAAAAAGAACGATCCAGCAACAGACGCACGTAACGCGCTTCAGCTGATCAGCTCCGAGGAGCAAGCCCGAAGAGAGCAAGGGAGCAAAAAATAATGGCGGACTGGGAATTTGATGAATAAATAAAGCTCCTAAATAAATTGGTTCAGTCCTAATGCAAACTTGGTCTGTAAGAGGAATGAATACTGTATCGCCTAGTCGAATGCCAGAAAATGAGCTGGTTTTTTTTACATCGGCGACCTTCAGCAGCTCAGGATACGCAGTGCCAGAGCAATTCCTCTGGGTCGGGGAAATAGGTTCCAACTCCCCAGAGGCGACGCTAGGTTTTACAGCTTCAGATGAATCTAGGCTTGGAATATGAGCTTGGAAGGAAGTTCACACACACCATCACTTGAAGCCAAACAAAAGCCATTGTGTGGAGAGAAGCATTAACAAGAATTAATATGTTTTAGATTAATTGTTAAAACACTCCGAGACAGAACGTGAAAGATTAGGATGGGGGGGGAGGGGAACACGACACAACAAAACAAACCAAACATTTACTGGAAAATTCATAGGATTAGATTACCCCTCAATCTGGGGGAATTATGACTTCTTCACCCCAACCCCCATACCAAACAACTCAAATTACTTTCATTCTCATCTCTTTGGGAAATTGGGTCTAATTCTGATTTTATTTATACAGGAATTAATCAAGAGTGGCTTCACAAAGAACAATGTGGGCCCACTTGCTCAATCTCTCTGAAAACTACATATTTCAGTGTTTACTTGTGGAATTGAGCATCCACATAAATGTCAGCATCTTTATGCCAAACGACTTGTCTACAACCACATAATAAATACATGTACGTGCTAGGATCAGACCTGAGGCATTCCAGTGTCCCCATGCCCAGCCTCAGAGCATTTAAGATCCTAAATCATAAGGCTTCTTACATCTCAGTTTCCTCAATGGATGCGACCAGATCGCTAGGAATCGAGCGATCACGCTGGTCTCGACTGAAGCGCAGGCACACGAGAGCCCGCAAAGCCAATGCTCCCAGCAGTGCCTGGAGACCACCATCAGCTGTGCAGAGACCCCAAAATAACAACTGTCCACAGGTCCAAACGCTGGTCTGCCCAAAAACCATGAGGCATGCTAGCTCTGCGGCCTGGGATGGACACCCCAGAGCAAGGGGCTGCCCAGGGACCGGACCCCGTAGGATGAGGGTCTCTTCTCCCGACAAAGGCACAGGGGAGCGCGAGCGCCCATCACCTTCTCCCCCGCAAACCCACTCCAGCGCAATGCCGCTCTACCCCATTAAACTTTCACATCCAGATGCCACCTACTCACAAACACAAACAAAAGCCTTAAGAACAAACCCAGCTATTTACCTATTAATCCTGCAGGCATGAAAAAAAAATGACAGGAAAAATCCTTTTGCTGTTTGAATACATTCAAATACAATGGGGAGAGAGGAGAAATAACCAAACATTTAGATAGTTTCCAGAGAGCAATGAAGAGTCTAGGGTGTGAAGTTCTGCATGTTTATGTGCATATTCCTCCTGTTTTATACCCCCCCCCCCCCGCCCCGTGTATTATTCATAATACTGGGATGAATAAATTTTAATCAGAAGGGTAAGTGTGAGACAAGGAGAGCTGATTCACCTGGGGAACCTGGTTGGAAAGGGACCTCTCTAACAGGCAAGAGTGTCCTGAACACTCCAACGCCCTCGGGGGGCTACTGACCCAAACCTGCCCCACACTGCTCTCCATACAAGGCAGCCCAACACGCCCACCAGACTTAACCCCACACCAGAGCACACAGGTCTTTCAACTTCTACCCAGGTTACCCTTACAAACAAGAGGATTTGTATGAAAGGGAGAAACAAGAGACACACAAAAGCAGTATGGACTCCAGATTTAAGGATACAGGTGTTTTCGGTTTGCCGTGGCTTGGGGGATTTTTCCCTCATTTAAAAAGCTCAGCGACATTTCTTTTTCTTAAATTCTATGAGTTTTTCAATAGCATAGGTCTGTCTTAGTTTGTATTGTAAAAAATTTTGTAATCGTGCAAAGTAAATCAATAATTCAGTAAAAATTTAAAGCCCAGCATAATCTAACATGAGTAAGTTTTGCAGCAGAGAGCAGAAAATGCAGCCTTTAGTTTGCTGTGGCAACATTTATTTATTTTTTATAGGAAATCTGTATAATGGAAAACACACACAACCTCTTGGAATTTTCCTATAAATATCTAAGTACTCCCAAATCACCGAGCAGAATGCAAATACACTCTTCTTTTACTTCTTTCAGGAAATTCTCAATGACTTCCTGTCATAAAGTCCAATAATCACTGTCTCTTCTCTAACGTTTTATAATTGCTTTGCCACTAATGTGTGTCTCAACTTTCTTTCCAGGATTAAGTAAAAAGTCTTTTCTTTCCATCCATAACTAGTCTATGCCTTTTAGCATAACACTTCTTCAGTAGCCAGAGTTGCATTTGCAGTTTTCCCAGGGGATTTCATGTTATTTTATTTTACCATCAGTAAAGTAAACTTGAGTTTAGTCTCATCTAAGGAGATTTATACAGGTATCGTATTTTCATTATTCATGAAAGTAAATCCATAGATGTGCGTGTAAAGACATAGTCCTCTGTCAGCCTTCATGACTTACTCCTGCAAGCAAAGCATTCTTCTGCCTAGAAATACAAACTAGCCACGAGCGCAGGATACAGCATTTATAGGAATTATAGGAATACTTCCTGTTCTGTGTGCCCACGTTAGTAACACCTACCATTCCCAGAAGTCCTTCCCATATTTCACTCCCGTTATGCCCAGGGTGGTAACACATGTGATTCCCAGAAATCCCTCCAATAAATGAAGGTCTTTACCCTTGCCATCTCTTGACCGCACACAATATTCTATTTATTCATATCTGCTCATTACACCTCTTGACTTGTATAGGGTATTTTGAAAGACAGCAGAAGTGTCCAATTATATATGGGGCTGTTGTACATTAATATTCTTGGACGGCAGCAGATATTACAAGGAAGTGCAAAGCACTGTTTCTACTATTTTCAATGAAGCAATCATGCACCACTCCCTAATAATTCCTTCCCCAGTTCTCAGTACTGTGCCTCAAAGCTGGACCTTGTTCTTTCCCGGTCCTCACTGTAGTTTGTAAAATACACGATAAAAATTTGCTTCTATTGCCATAAATAGGCTACTAACTCTCAGGTATTTTTCAAGGGTTTCATGTGGATGGTGAATTCCAAAGGTCAGTTTTACTGATCTGTAATAAATATGTATCTGTATGGAAGAGTAATCTGTTTACTCCCACTTTACTACTAATACCATTTTCTGCAACTCACAGGATCCAGAAATCTTGGAGAAGGGGGATCAGAAATAGGGAATCCCGAGTACTCCCAGCACCAGATGTGCTTCAGGAATTCAAGGTAAAGTCTTTGCTCAGAAGTCAGCCCATCACAGCCTCCAAAAACTCAGAGCCATTACTGAGTGTGATTTGCAAGCCAAATTCAATCTCGCACAGATGCTGGGAATTTGTAAACCTTACTCCATGTAGGTTTGATAAAGAAAAAAAAAATTAACTGCTCCCTTCTTTACGCTTACGATATTCCAGACCAACCTACCCCTTAATTTCCCTTGCCAGCTCAGTTTACAGATGTTGCATAGACCAGTAGAGAAGGTGATGGATGTTGCATACTCATGAAGTATTTTAAATCAATTTTTAAAGGTTCAGGTTCCCTCCTGTTCCCTTAGCTGAAGGTGCTGCCACAATATCCTGAAGTTGCAAAAACAGGTCTGTCCAATAGATAAGCTACAGGGCTGGAACAAACACCCACAACCTGCATGGGGAGGGTCTGCCGCTCCCACCCGGCTGCGGCGTACCCACACGTTGCCCCTGCCCCGGTGACTCCGTGAGCATCACAGCTGAGAACATGATGAACGCTCACTAGATTTCTCATCCAAGCGATTTGTTCTGCACGTTGGTTTGGAGACTAGGGCTGAAGAAACAGCCTTGGGTCAGGCTTACAGGGATGGGTGTAAATGTCTACTTGTTAAAACACACGTATATTTACTATGTGTGACACGCATTTTGCGGTGACCTTAACTCTTCCCTCAGTTGCCTTCAAGAGCATGGGGCTTGTAAGTGGGACTGGCAAGTATGCAGTTGTTGCGAGACAGCAGGATTGGAAATTCACTGAATAAGACAGAAAAGATCTAACCTATGCACTTACTAACAGACTTCCTGTACTTATCTTCCCAATTAATATATTTATACATTCTCCAGATACATTTGCACAGGCATGCAAATAGCAATGCCAAATAAAGTGCCAAACTCTGCTGTTCCGCCAGAATTTCGAGCCACGGTCTATGGAAAAAGACAGGAAAACCTCACCCTGAGTTCAACTCAAGTCTTTTACCTTTCCATGTTCTCCCCTCTTTATGTGTTAACTTCCCACATTCTCCTGCCCTGAAACAGCAATCCCCTCCTGCCCCGTGTGGCTGGGTGGCCGGAGCATCGCGCCCCTGGGGGAGCCCCTCCATCCCGGCCCCCTCCTCTGCAGAGCAGCACCAGCCCAGACGGCCACACCACCTCGCCTCCTCCAGACATCCCTTCCAGCACCCTGGTCACGGCTGGGACGGCACCCGGAGTAAACTGCGTTAAGAAGCCCAGGCACTGACACTGCCCTTGAGCACCCCAGTACTGCAGGACACGACTACACGAAGTCTAAGCGACCGTGGCGAAGGCGTCCTCCCCCTCTGGGGCCGAGAAGGCCCAGCAGGGCGGCACACTGTGCCGAGTGGCCGCCCGCCCCAGCAGGGCATGCTCCTCGCGGGCACGAGAGGCGGCCGCAGTACCGCCGCACCGGGGCCCTGGCACCCCCACGACAGGGTGCCCAGCACTCCTGCCGAGTCCTCCTGCAGTAACCTACAGCAAGGACAACTTTGCGCCATTAGGCTAACAGCTTCCACAGCTGACAAGAAGAAAAACAAAACAAAGATCCAAACAAAATACTTTTGGCCACTATTGAGAACAAAGCCAGGGAAATACACGTTGTTTTGGTCACATGAAAATTAATGGCAACCACTACTGGATTGGGCAAAGTCATGAAACTTGACCATAGTGGGGTATCCCGAGTCAGGGATTCACATGAAGTATTATACACAAGGGTTTGCTACGTGCATGTATAAACAAGTCTATAAGTTACCTCCTCCCATATACGTAGGCAAAATTAAATTCAGTGTGCCTCACTTGTGTACACCAGTACTGCGGTGCAGGCACACAGGCAAGGATTCACCTGCAGCACAGGCAAACCGCTTCCAGGGAGCTCCTCTTAGCTGTTAATTGCCCGTGTAAAATAATTGGGTAACAAGTCTGGGCACACTACTTACATTGGCAGATCATTACAGATTTCTCCAAACAGTCTAATAAAGTAATTTTCCAATGGAGACAATTTTTGCAAATTGATCAGAGTACAAATATAGTTCCTCTCGTCCTTCTTGTTGTTCCATATATTTCCTCAGAGTTAACTAATTAGGGAGCCTATCACCTTTATAAAGGAAAACTCTTCCCAGTCGTCTTCTGATCCTGCACTAAAAACATATTTGCTGTAATAGCTCCTTTAATTTGGAATTAACTGAGTTACTGTTTGAATTACAGGAACTACATCAGAGTAGTTTCCTTGGTAGAGAGATGATGTCATTCACTGGAGTATGACTTCAGCATAGGAAAAGACTAGAAGAGAAACTGGGCTGGGAAAGAAATGTTATTAAAAAAACAAGTCTGCAATAAAATAAAAGAAATTGCACATATTTCATTTCACCTTTTTTTTCTTCCATAAAATGAAAAAGTAAAAAAAAAAAAAAGAAAAAGCAACAGTAGCTGCAAGGCTCCTGCTCCTTCCGAGGCAGACACTCTGCGCAAGGTGCAGTACAACTCAGCAGATATCTAGCACCGCCAGAGTAAAACCAGTAATAAATATTTATATTAGTTATCAAATTCAGAGCTCTGCTGCTGACTTATTATACAACTTTAGGCAAGTGACCAAGTCTACACTTATCTGCCTGCCGGCGTGCTGCGAGCGCCGAGGGAGGCAGGGAGCCGGCCGAGCGCGGTGCGGGCCACGCGCCGGGAGCCGAGCCCTGGCAGCGCCGGGCTCACCTGGCGCAGGACACGGCGATGCTATCTGTGCCCTGGCGAGGGGCTCTGCGCCACTCGACCCGCCGCCAAACCAGCGACGGGCACACGGCTAGATACCACTGGGTCACAGAGGAGCCGCTTTGAGCGGCACCAAGAGGCACCTCTCCTACGTCTAAGGGGATTAGGACTTTTATTTTTCCTCTTTGGTTGCCCAACCAACCAAAGCTGAATTAATGAGTCACCACTTTTGCTTATGTCAGCATCACCCTTTGGCTGCAGCACTCCTTCCTTATAACATTAGCAAGAGAAGTTTGCCCTGCAGAATGAACCAGAGATTTCTGCATCTGAACTCCTGCCTAGAAATTTGTTTTCAATTTTCTGAAATCCAGGTATTATAAAGATTGACCTCAATGCAGTCTTTTAAGCTTGCTCCAGAGATTTAGATATGGTTTATGGGCTGCAACATGACTAGTTAAATCAACCCTTTAATAATCTCCTCTTCACAGTTCTAATACACTCTGTTCTTTCCCATTTAGAATTTATACTGACTACATGTTTTGATGCTTGAAATGTGTTTTATAGAGAATAAACACCACAAGTGCTGCTTTTTATTTCCTTTGAATGCAATCTTTCTATCGTGGCCCCTTCCCAGCATTTTGAAGACAGGGAGGATAAGGAGAACAAACCAACCCCTATTTTAATTTTCCAGCAATGGACCTAAAATTTCTATTCTGTGGCCAATATTTCCTTCAAAGAAAGCCTTTCGCTCCACCCGCGGCATTTTCACATAGTGATCCTGTTACACCTCCCGACTTCAAGAAGATGAGAACAGAGAGAGGAAAATTACACATGGTTCCAAAAAGCTGAATAATTCATCAAATTCATCATTCCAAAGCAAAGGCTGGTACAAACTACCGAGGCTGCAGGGAAACCGGCTGGGCTGGGCTGATTTACGGTGCCTGCAGAGCTGACCGCTTCCATCACCTGGGCACCCAAATGCTGCCTTCGCTCGCTGTGCCACAGACAGCTATTTTACAAAATGAATAATTAAAAAAACAATAATTAAAAAAGGCTAGCCCAACGTGCCCAGTGGAAAGAGAGAGGCTTTGCTACATGGATACTGACCTCGTGCTACAGTATTTACCTGGAGAGGCAGCGCTACTGAAGTATCAGGCTCGGGACATCCCGCACGGCGCCCGTCAGAGTGCCCGCGCTTCGCGCAGCCGCACAGCATCGTGCCTGTGCCGCCGCCTAGAAGTGGCTCGTGATGGTTTGCCTGAATCGATAATAGCTGTATAAACTATAAAAATTTCAGGACCTCGGAAGAGGAAAAAAAATTTGTAATTGATTGCTTTTAATAGCATCAGGAGTAATTGTCAAAACCCCGCAATGCAAAGGACCCCAAGCTGTAAAATTCCTGCCTCCCCTGCCAGAACGAGCTACATCATAATTGCCATATGCTGAAAGAGCCATTCCACCTTGTGAGAAATACCCAGTTTCATTCCAAAATTGTTCTTTTGAGCCGAAACGTCTTCTGCAGAGTTTCAGCACAAACAGGACTCTTGGACAAGCTTTAGAATTACCGGCTGAGCCATATGATTTATGAGTGCATATAAAAATGACGATATGTTTCTATGCTATGATAACACAAATGTTCTTCTTAAACAGCCAAATTAATTTCAGAAAGCAAATGCAGCGGAGTGAAAGGTAAGACATCTGATGACGGACCCACTGTCAACGACTTTCTTTTTCAGACTAAGTTTTCCCATTTTCAATAGGTTTTATCTCCTCTGGCTGCTCTGCAAGCATTGCAGGGAAGCAAGGGAAACTATGAAAATAAATACAGAAAGTAATCCTGAGTGTACAAAATAAACCCATGTGATATATCCAATTCATTTTTCTCTGACTTTTGTCCATTATGATTTTATATGAAACTAATAAAAGTTGGCAAAAATTTTTTGAGGCAGCCCCAGGTTTCATGCTCGCAGTGTGAAGTTTATAGCCCGTATTCTGTTCCAATGGATGTGTGTAACAAACATATTAATTAATAATTTAACATATTAAATTACACTGTTTCACAAATAAAAGTGTAAGTCACTGTAAAATTATGTTGGCTGTGCTTAGTACCTCCTTTTCACTACTGTTTCAGAAAAAGCAGTTAGTGCTTATGGCTGCTGTGTCTTGCACCAAAAAGCATCGTTCTCCAAGATGCTTTCTCACTTAAGAAATTTCAACAAAGAGGAAACACTGCAGAAGAAATAACTAAGGAAAAAAGCAAGCATGAAATAAGCAGCTTTTACTAGCAAGATGCTTATGACCGCATTTACTAGGACCATTGTGAAAAAAATTCCCCAAGTCAGAATTTTTAAGATATCGGACAAAAGATAAAGATTCATCTGTTTCTTAATAATAATTTTGTTTGTAAGATCAGGAGTTTCTCATTTGGGGAAACTGTGCATATTTCACCTAACTTTTACAGGCTCTGCAACTACCTGTGTAGTTGAAATCTGTGCAGTTAACTTTGCTGGATGCAGAAACAAGCCTTTTTATACAGAAAAATATTTGGGGCCTAGATTTGCAAATTAATTTTGCAAAAACACACGTGTGTGTACAGGTATGTATATTTATATATACACTATGTATGTCTACGTACCTGCAAGAGATTTCTAGGACACAACTAACTAAAGCTTGCAATTTGGAGCTTTCAATATGACTGAATTTGGTGACATGCACTTTTTTCTGATCCGCAATACATTGCTGTGTGCTCTGAAAGAAACCATACATCGCATCAGTCAACTTGGTAGGGAGTTTTCCAGTCTATTTGGTGTTTTGTCTTTTATTTAATCTTTCAACTTTTAGTATCTTAAAGGATTTTGCACTGCCATTACCTCCCCCAACTTCCTTGGCTGCTCTACAGAACTGGAAACTAAGGACTCCAGGGGAAAACTAACACCAGAATAAGGAAAGCATTTACTTTTATCAGTCAGAAATCAAGCTTCAAACATCTTGAATTAAATATAATTTTATTTTCAAAAGAATTCAATGTAAATGTAAAAGTTTGACTTCTTTTAAGATCTAAGCTTGCAAAGATTGCAGTAATTAAACAATATGAATGAACTAAAAGTTAATATTCAAGCATTGCAAATTTGGTGTTCGTATTTCAAAGAAATATAAACCACTAGTCTAACGGAAATAACTAGCCAAACTCCTAGCTCTCTGGCGTGAAGAAAAACAACGGTATTTTTTGACATGACCAGCCTCCTCTCCGAACACATTCAGAACATTTCCTTCATTTCCATTTGTTTTACCAGTACAGCCCAACAGCTAGTATGTTCAAGGCTGGAGTTGAAAAGTGTACTTTCTTCCACACTATCAATAAAAATAAACTGAAAGCATGAGGTTTACTAGTTCTAAAACACTGAAGGACACTAACCAAACCCAATCAATTCAATACACTAGCTAATACAAATCACTAATAGTTCACATTTTTAGTGCCACTGTTCATTTCAATGCAGAACAATTTCGTAAGCTTATGGTCATCACACTGCCAACAACAATTCTTTAAACTGCTGGGGTTTGCCTACTATAACTTAATTCTAAATTTAAGTCAAATGTAAAACTTGCTGGAAACCACAATTTAAAAATCACAACCAAATAACTAATGAGAGTTTCATTCACTTTTTTCAATGTCACACAAATATGAAGATTACTTATCCGAATTAGCAACATAATTGCTAAAACGCAAGTGACACATACAGAATCACTCTACCTCCCAGAGAATAACAGTAAGTAGGACCACTGCAGAAGAGAGCTAAAGTTCATTGTTTAAATCAAGATGTCAGAGTGACCGATTAAAATCGGTGATTTAACTCCCTCTCCATTAAATCCTCCACCTGGATGAAAATTTTGTCTTTTTGTGCTCTGCAGAGACAAGGCTTCAACGGCCATCGCAGAAAAGCGATGCCCACGTGGTGCCAGACTAAAGCAGGGCTGCTGATCTTGAGGCCTGGCAGGACAACACAGGGGTAGCAGCAGATGAACAGAATTATCTGGCAAACTGTGCAGAAGGAGGTTTCTTTGGATAAACCTGTGGAACTGTGCAAGAGAGAAACCCATGCTCTCAACGAGGACCAACAGCCCGTGAGTGAAAAAGGGCATCACTGAGCAACCCAGAATGAGAAGTACAGGTTCAGGCCACATCAGTATCCAGAAATTTCAGATGTTTATTGAAGTGCCTAGACTGCTTGGGTCTGGAAAAGCGAGTGGGAAACCTCATACAAACAGTGTCTCATGGTACTTCAGCGCTTCGACTTCTGGTCCTGGCCAAACCCAGGAAGCACAGAGGTGTGCTCAAGAGCAAAATACTGGGAAAAACACGCTATCAGAACATTTTTCCACCGACTTGCAGAAAAACATTTGGTTACATGTGCGTTTTGGGCACAGATTTGCAGTATCTGGGGATCTTTTATTCACCCCTATGGAAAAAGTCACAAATTCACTATTCTTCAAAAGCCTCAGAAAAGGAGAAGGGAGATGTTCGGTTGCAGTTTGGTAGTTTTTTTACAGAGAAGGGCACTACTGGGGAAGGGAGGGACCGAGCACAACTGAAGGCTATAAATAAGCTGCTAACAACCCTGACTGCAGAAGTGTTCAGTTTCTCTAATAAATTAGGTGCTTTTGGAGAGCAGAGAGAAGTAGAGAGATCCACAGTATTTGAATAAGCTAAATTTGCGCACTGGGGTACGCGAAAGGCTGCAATGGGTTGTGGATTGATGGTGGAAGTGAGAGGCATGGCCGGCCAGCAGCAGGAAGATGTGCTCACCTGGGGAGATGTGGGGGCTGGAAGGAAATAACATTATGCAGTGATAAACATGGAGTGTGAAGCCAGGAAGAGGAGGGTGGAGAACACAAGAGAAGAAAATCAAGAAAGATTAGCAGATTAGGAAGTTACTTGGAGGAAGTTGGTTATTTAACTGGCAGACACCAAACCTCAGGTGATGGGACTCGCTGACAATTATTTTTTGCAATAGCCAAGATTAACAGAAGTCATGAAAGTTGGAAATATTGAATATGAAATTGAATGACAATTTAGAATAAGTTATGAAAAAAAAGAAAGAACAAAACAGTTAGGAGACCGAGCTTCCAAGATACAAAATTAGCAATTCATGCCCAGAACACAACCCTTGTCGAGGCAGGTGTAAGAGTCCACAAGGACCCACAAATGACAGAGCAATAAGAAGGCATGAAGCTAAGCAAATCTGACCTTCTGTAGATCAAATGCAACAACTGAAGAGCTTTGAATAACAGCAAAGTAGTAATTTGGAAGCCATCTTAGAACAGACTATTTTAATTCTTCTGGATAACTGTTGGTTGGGAAAATAAGGTACATAAGAACGAGATGTAACATGTTTGCAGTTAAGAGTACTTTTTAAGAACATTTTCACTTACAATATTGACCTTTGAAAAGGCAATGTGCAAGGGACCCTGGGAGCAGAACTAACAGAATTTATAGGTGAGGCCAAGGAGCTGGACAAAGAGCAGCACCATCTGACCAGCAATCACCAGCAGAAGCCCCAGCAGGCCAACCAGCCAGAAGGTGTATTTCTTCCTATGTCCACAGCCCACACAGCCAGACCCAGTGCACAAAGAATGCAGTGCTTTTAATTAAAAGTCTGCTGTTTTTAAAGAGAGCTATCTGTGAAGACAGCCAGCCTATGTCTACTGAGCTATTTTACACAAGCTCTGAAATAAAGTTCAAGTTTTAAACTTCTAAGGTTTCTATTTTGCTTCTTATTATCTCTACAGCAAAGAGGACACAAACAATTTATGTCTTAAAAGAATTTTAAGCAGAGTAAATGATCAACCAGGGCATTAAATTAAATAATGAGTAATAACCAGTTAACTGTGACTGGCAACTAAAATCTACATTTTCTAGCAACCAAGCAGCTGTGCAGGAAGTTGTCAGCACACATTTGCTGTCTACAAGAAATACACAACTGCCCACTCTGTGTTGGCAACAGAAAACCTTGAGTCCCTGACTGGGACTGCTATTACCTATTGTGTTTTTACACATTCAGTATCATGTTAAAGTCAGTGAAGTGAGATTTTCTGTTTAGCAAAGTTGGAAATATTTTGGTCAAACCTCCTTAACTGTTTGCCACCCTTTCGTATCGCCTTAAACACAGCCGAGTCCCAGTCCCACTACTGGGACTACAGTCCCGCTCTGCCAGCAGCTCCTAAGCACTTCTGCAACTCAGCTAATAACTAATGATGCTAACCCAGTGACTTCACTGCAAATGTCCGTACCGAGGGTGAAATGGTTGCGAATCAGGCTCAATAACCTACATGCCATAAACCACTCTGCGTCACCATCCTGCAATTTGAACTGGCGGTGGCCAGCTGTGGGACTAGGCGGGTGCTGCCATTTCGACCCCCGGTTCACAGGAGTGGGTGCTGCTGCTCTCGGAGCTTTCTGCGGGATGTCAGCCTTCGCTAGCGTCGTGGCGTCTCTGAGGGAGTCAAGTTTCCATGCTTATTCTTTCCAATTTTATAGTACGACACAAGACTGAGATTAAAGGTTTTTGTTAAGCTGAAAGCGTCACCACAGGTAAAGCGCTGCCACAGCTCCAGTAAGAGGGAGCCAGCCCTGCACAGGGAGGCCCAAGTTAAGGCTTGCTGGGCTTTTCATTGACTGCAAAGGGGAGAATGCTATTTGAGCATTTGAGAAGACAGGCAATAAAATGTATTTCTCTTGCAGGCAAATCTTGTAACAGATAGAAAAACAATCTTTGCCTCTTGCTAAAGGCACACTTACTAATTGAAACAGAAATAAAATGAGGAATAGGAAAGAGATAAAGCTACAAAGTTATGTCTTGGTCCAATTAGTAGATAGGGAGTTAAATTATCAGTTAAAGACATTCTACAAGTTTCAATGTTGAAAATTGGAAGGGAAAATACATGCTGTAGAACTGCTGCCACCTGGTCTTGATAGCACAATCCAGAATATTTTCTAGTGAAATAATACTTTAAAACCTCTACACATAGTCCAGTGACAAATGCAATTAAACAGAGAAGTAAAAAGCCCTGGCGGGTCATTTAGTCCACCTATTTGCCAGGACAGCCTTGTTCCAAACCAGCTATAAGTACTCAAACTCTTTGATGGCATCCCATTTTTCTTTCCTGTAATAAACAGACTTTCCCTAGGCTGTATCTCGCCTACACTTCCCTAGAACATACCTGTACAACGTGCCACCTCCATCTCCATGCCCTGGCTACACCCCATGATCCACATTTTGGCAGTACCTGCTGGGGATGGGTTCCCACCCCCAGGAAGAAGATGCTGAGCTGGGCTCCCCTGTCCCCTTCCAAAACTCCCTCCTTTCTCTCCCGTCTCCTGGCTTTTGCTCTGGAGCTTCAAATGGGGCAAATTATAAGGGCAGGTCAGTGCATCTTCACCAGGGGCCAAGACACAGCTAACCTGAGGGAACGGTGTGGAAAGAAGCTTAAAGACACTTTCTCTGCTCTTTGAGCATGCAGACAGTTCAGGCAAAGAGTTGAGGCTCCAACTTATCCTACAGCATCCACAACAGCAAAGCAAAGAGCAAGGCAGAGCCTGAGCCCCGTGCCCCACATCCGAGGCGAGCACGGGGCAGGAGCTCCAGCACTGCCGCCAGCCCGTCGGCGCCCCGCACTCAGTGGCACAGAGCCTGCTCAGCTGCCGGACCCACCGTGCCATTCCCTTGGCTCAAGTCTCTCCAGAGACAGCCCTCCCACCTCTTTGCTCTGCCTATTCCACGCATTTCCACACACACCATCATATTCTCACACTGAATAAGCTTCTCCTCGCGTTACCCTATGTGACTGTCCATCAGCCTGGGGGCTGATGTTCCCCTTTCCCCAAGGGCAGATACCATCACTCTCTTCCCCGTTCCCAATTCGCAACATTAGAAATGTCACCTCTTTTCCAGCTATTAGTTAAAACTTACAAATCCACCGCTTTGGCCCTCCATAAACATCGCTCCTTTCCCTCGTCCTCTGGTCGCGTTCATCAGCACGACCGAACGCACAGGGCCCAGTGCAGGTTCTCCCTCTCGTAGGGGCCAAGCAGGCAGGAGCCCTCGCTCTCGGCTGCCAACCCCCTGGGTGCTCCACGTTGCCGGGTTTGGTTTTTCCTTAGCGTTCCTGGTTAGAAACCATCACATTACAGTATAGTCTCATCTCTAGTGCCTTTTTTAGTATCTTAAATGCGAGAGAACTGGCTCCCATTTTGAATAAATTTTTTCTACTGCTATTGTTCAATTGTTTTTTCGTTTTTTTTTTTATTTAAACACAGTACAATACGCTAATCAAAATTGCTAGGCAGATATTTTAAAGTAATTGGGTTCTGATGTTCTCTAGATGACGGGGCATGCATGCATGTACCACTTAAAAGTGAAATAATAACAATTAATTTGCATAGTAGGTTGCACTGTGTACACTTAAATATTAAAAGCCCCACAGTAAGCCTGTGAGGTTAGTAGATACTATTACATCCTGGCAAGGTCCAACTGAGTTTCTTCAGTTTGTGAATAAAGACAGATCTAGCTTTTTATTCAAAGTAGCCATAAAAGTTCTGTTAGGATCACAGCACCATTGCGTGAAGCAAATAAAAATAGAATAAAACCAGCCAAAACACGGCCAGTGGGTACCAAAGAGAGCTAAGCCAGCGCAGGGCAGCACAGCAGGGGCTGCACGGCCTCCCTGCCCGCATCCCATGGGTCCCGTGGGAAACGGGCCCCTTCTTGCTTGCTGGCACTGGGGTTTCTTGGAGACAGGTCTTCGGACATTCTGCTCATGCAGTTTCAAGCGGAGCCAGAAAAAAAGACATCTTCTAGAACAGTAACATCCTCTTCCCGCTTTCAGGCGTGCCTGCTACGAGCCCTCCTGCAATGGCACAGCTTTGGGGAGGCAGAAAAAGCACGTCACGCCTTGGTAGCACAGGCACACCGTTCACCGACCCGATCCCTGCAAAAAGGTCGCCCAAGGAACGTCACTAACTATTCATAGCAGCAGGGTATGCCGCTTGCTTCCTACTGTCAAGTAAAAATTATTTTTTCATTGTCACAAACCCCTGATGACAGAGGCTCTTGTGTGAACACAGCACGTCCTGAACTCGCCGGTTCGTTAGGAAAGCTCTACTCCTGCCAGCCAAAAGTCACCAAGTGCCTTGATCAACAGGAGATTAGTATCGAGTATGGCAAGAGCCACACAGCACGCAGTAAAAACTCTCGGCTGTGTTATCTGAAAATGGAAACTTCTCCTGAAGTGCCATGGTGGGAACATGGGTGAAGGGCACCAGCTCCATCACTCACTGCTTGCACCCAGAGAGCCAGACACATCCCACCAACGCTGCCGGCAATCCGACAGGGACTGCCTTGCATGCCTCCAACTCCTCGAAGGCAGCACGCCTACCAGCCCCCGCCGCAAAGGGAAGATTTTTTTCAGATCTGCAACGCTGCCAACCCTGCCACGCTGGTTTGAGGTTATGGCACTGGCACTCCATAGAGTCATAACCCACCCTGGAGGTCAACCCCATTTCACCACGGTCTCAGGAGTGCCTAAAAGCCTGGTAACCTGTACCGTCTTAAATGCAAGGTGCTTGCACTGACAAAATACATTATACTCTAACATTCTTCACTGCCAGCCTCAGTCCAGTCCTCATGCATCATCCAGCCTGTATCAGACTTGGCTTACAGCTTTACACCCATGCAGAGAGCCGCGCGGCACCCAGCCCAGCAGCTCCCACCGGCTGCAGCACACAGCAATCCCATCAGGCACACTCAGCCCAGGTGCGACTGCTCCAGAAAACAGCCCTGAGCTGTAGCATGATACAAACCAGAAGGGAACCGCTTTTATTTTCATCCTGAATAGCTGCACGAAAGCAAAAGGAAACACATTCTCTTAGTACAGCAGAAATATTCAAGTGTGTGAGTCAGTAGTTCCAAAAATACATTTCATAAGCTGCTAAACAGATATGTATGTTGCCATGGCACTTAAGCAAAATTAACAAGTCCCAAGCTTGTTTCATATATGAATAAAAATCCAAGCAATCGTAGTTTCCTCTATCCTCAGCTGCTTTATTGCTTGCACACTAAGGTCAGTTTTGCCACTGATTTCATTTGGCTTTTTCTGGATTTGGCTTTCAAAGCAAGACTTGTAAATAGCATTTAAAGGTGCAGGTAGGTGCTATGCAGGATTTCCACAAGCACCTGGCTACCTGATTCTCAATGATGGTTAGATGGATCCGTGCTTCTCAAAGTCCTATTAGATACCTGCCTGCAAGTCCAGGCACCTAATGCCTGTAGAAATCTGGCCGTTAGAGCATGATCCTGCACTGCTACAGTTAATGGGAGCTTTTCCACAGCTTGAGCAGGATGGAGCCAGCCCTAAATGAATGCTTTGATTAAATTATCTCTTGCACACAAAGAGCAAGGTGCACTTAGGTGGGTGTTAACAAAAAAAAAAAAAAAAAGAAAGAAAAGAAGAAAAAAGAAAACCACATTACTAATCCTGACTCTTATTCACATCTGTTTAAGTCTGGAGCACCTCCAGCAAGGCTTACATTCCCTCAGTTAATGCCAGGAGGAGTAAGAGAAGCATTTGAACAGAAAGGAAGGAGGGTACAGTCCAGGCACGGTTGTGCCAAGGCAGGGGGCTGTGGATCCCATTCGTGGGATATCATCTTGCTCCACCGAGGAGCTCCCAGGCGAGTCCCAGGGTACAGGGAACTCAGTGCTGACCTCCCCTGCCCAGCAGGATGGGGACAGCGATGTCACTCCACCCAACCCCATCACGCTGCTCTCCTCCTCTCGCCGGCAGAGGCATCCGCATGAAGCGATGCCTTCAGCCTTGACTGCATGTCACCTTCACACTCAGAGGTGCTTCGTTTCATTTTTCCTCCCCCTTTTCCACCCGTACCAGCGAGCCCTAATCTGCTTACTGCAGGGGCACTAGCCAAAAGAGCATTTGGCGATTCCCTGTTACACTGACTGCATATTTCCTCCTGTCCCAACTTCAGTTAATTCAACACACCAAAGGCCAACTGCAAAGAGCAGGCAGCTGTCTGTCCCCATCCACTGTCCACAGGCACGTCCAACCAAGGCATATATGCCTTCATTGTATACAAGATGATTTACGTATGTATACATACACAGTATGCACACACTGTGCTTTCTAACAGCCAGGCACCTGCCTGTCCTCACTGTCCTCAGCCACACACTGCTGTACCAGGATGGTACCCACAACCTCTTCTTGAAAACTGGTCAAAAACACTGTCCCCAAGATACACACATGCACGTACCACTGCGCTGGACGGAGCCGAAGCACAAGCACCAGCAGCAGCAGTGGGTCTCCAGGACTGACTGTCACCACCCCTTGTCCTAGGAGCCGTCCCTAGCTGTCGGAAGGATCAGGTGTTGCAAACTCTTACTAACCAGTGCTTGTGCCTGGGAGCAATCCCATTCAAAGAAAACACAACAAACCCCGTGAATATGGTTTACAGGATGCAACCCCAAGTTTCTTCAGAGCTGGCAGAATCGGCCTTGCTGTACTGAATCAGTTTTCTTAGGACAAAACGTGGTGAGATCCTGTGCTCAGTGCTCTTTCAAATGCATGTTTGTGTAGTTAGCTTTTAGTTAAATCATTCCGTATAGGTTAAGTGCTACAGCTTTCAGTGTGCAGCATGCAGTAACGTGAACCCAAGTATACTTCCCATGGGAGTAAAATTAACAGCTAAGTCGGGTAAGAATCCTTACTATACATAAGACCACCTTTTGCTTGTATAGGGAAGCTATGAAAGTTAACCCCCTTACGATCTTATTTTAGCTCTGAAGGTTTCAAATGAAAGCAGAGAACAAGAGGGGTGTATTTTTTTTTTTTAAATGTTAAATGTAAAGTCTCAAAAAAATTTTTCAATATGCAAATAATTTCTCAGCAATTCACTTGTTTTTGAAGATGTGTGTCACTAGAATCATGCACCATAAATCAAAATTAGGTGAGAAAAATAATAAATTAGCAATTTTCAGGGATTTAATAATCTTGCCTTTATAATTCATTCCAGCATATCAGCACCATCTTTACATTAACAGCCTTACTTTAAAAATAGACATAACACTATCGTAACATTTCATGCTTTCAGTTTTTTTTAAGGATGCCAAGAAACAACTCCCAGCGAGTGTTTCCATCAATCAAAGTTGAGAAAGAAAGGGGAGAAAGTAAAGAAAAAGGAAAGGCAACCCCCTGCCCGGCAGGACAAAGAGGGAGGACCTGCCTCCCAGCTGCCGGAGGGACGCCCTCGCCCCAGCACCCGGCCGGCCCCGCAGACCCCCGACAGCGCCAAGCCCCGGCACGGCTGCACGCGCACGGCTCAGGACACCTCAGTTCAGCCCTTCACTGGACCACTTACTTCTAGAAACACGGGTAACAGTCAACTGTGTCTGCCAAAGGCAGCGGCGGCAGACTGAGACTGTAAAAGGTTCCAAAGACCCCACCAGATACTTTTTAAGCGCAGTTAAGCTACCAATTGCTTTTATACTCACCTTTAAAGTTTAAACACGCACCAATTCATTTTTACTGATTTGGATTACATTTTCATTACAGTTCACTGCAATGAGATAAAGGTGTCTCAAGTTGCCATGTCACTATACAAGCCCTCTTGAAAACTCTTGAAATAAAGAAAATGTAGGGATTGAGGAGATGGATTATTTCTGTACAGATCGTCATCCTAAAGTCACGTTTAAGAAAATCTGGCTGAATATTTCTCACGCAATATGAAAACAATAATTTTTTTTTTTTTTAAATCTACTTAATGCATTACAAAGGAAGAGGTGCGACTACTGCATTTTCACTGTAGGCTCTGCACCTTCTCTCTGATGCTAACGTCACTTGGTTCCCACCAGCCTCGGACCCTGCAGTTTGCTGGTGGAGAACCAGACAGTAGGATTTCAGTTTCAGACATTTTGCCAGGTCTCCTCAGCCTGGTCCTCCTTGCCAATTCAATAGAGCAAGGCTGGCCAGAGCTCCGGGGCATGAGTGCAAGGGCATTTCCTTATTGATGGCTCTTGATATTGGAATATTTCTGATGACTACGGTATTGCCTTTGATCCTTCTTTTTTGTTTTCCCCTGTTTAATGATACTGGCTTTAGTAGGTGTGTGAATTTCTGGAAGGCCAAAAAAACCCTCCTAAAAGTCAGCTGAACAGCAAAGGGGGACTGGAGAAGTAAAATTACCTACGGCCATGGATGTGACTGCTATCGACTCAAATATACTTCACAGTAGGGTTTCAACTATATTCAAAACTCAGTTTCTACATAATAGCACTCTTAATAATAAACCTATTTTTTCCCAGCAACCCTTCAACTCCCCCTGTGTTATCACATCACTACTCTCCAACCCCCACGGCTCGATTTCTTGACTCAATGTGACATCTGTCCACACTAGATTGCAATATCCTTGGGCAACTGAACAGGAGTCTATAAAATTCCTAACACAAATATGGCACTACCCAAATAAATCAACAAATACTAATAAATAGCTGCTAAGGCACTCAAGACTTCCAGAGCTTGTGGCTTCATTTCACCATCTGAGATGGCGGGGGCACGTTCCTGCTTCCCCTGTGAGGACAGGTCTGTTCCAGCACGACCAGCAGCAAACGGCGTAGTCACGTGAGATCCTTTTCAATGCACAAAGACTTCCTTGTTGAATTAAGTTTGTTCATGCTACAATCCGAACACCACATCTGGTGCTCACAGTGACCAAAACATTCCTTGTTAGCTTCCCAGTAAATAAATTATTTTCTACAGAAACACTCCAGTGACTAAGATGAAAATAGTGTGGAAAAGGAAATGTGCCGGACCATTTATACTGTTTTTATACGTCGTTTAATGGGCAGAGTGCTGCTGAATACCAGGCTGCAGTTCAATTGAAGTGTTCCACTGTCATCACCAGCAGCTGCAGAACCCCCAAGACTGAAACACAGCCCTTCCATTCAAGCTCATTTCATCCATTGTTACTTATAATATGATCTAAAGGAACATTTGCAGGATTTCATAGCAAGCTTAAATGTTGTTTGATGAGAGCCATTACATATTTAAATCTGAAGTGAATGACATACAGTAGCAAGAGAGGCAATCACAGCACACCTAACACAGAGCACTCAACTTCATGGCTATCAACTTGTTCATGGCTGATATTTGTAATGGGGTACATGGCACCATAATGGCAACAAGAACCCTGCCGGACGAAACCTGGACTGACATCAGCCCTTGCTTTTTCCAGAGAACAGACAGTTTTGTATGAGCTGAGCATGAAATGACAACACCAAACGGACAGGCACTTCTCATTCTTTTTCAAAGCCACCCCACTGAAATCCAGAGGAAGATCCACATTCAAAGAACAAGGTATTGACTGGCATAGTTTTGTTACTTGAATGACCACCACTCTAACCTTGCAGCACCATTTTCCCACCATTCCCGACATGGAGTGTCTCTGGAAAAGGCCCTACCCCAGTGTGCTGCACAGGGCTTCAGCACAGGGCTGCTTCCAGCAGCACCTTCATCCAGGGAAAGAGTGGCCTTCAGACAGGTATGAAAACATCTCAGTCGTTCACAACCTATCCGTACCGCACTCCTCGCAGTAATCGCAAAGACACATCTTTCACTAAGCTGCCTGCTTGGAGGTCTATCCTTCCCCGACACTTTGCAACCCCCCTGCTAAATTTTTCCTCTCCCATTTTTGTCCCTTCCAAAAACTACCATCTACCCCTTCCTACTCTTCGAATTTCTAACTGCATAAATACTCTTCTTTGTTATTTCTGTGTCCTGCCTCTACACCTCTTCAGCTGACTTATTTTTCCTTCTCCTATTTTTCTTCTGCTCTTCTCTGCATTTCTACTCTCTCTCCGGGCCTTCATGTTTTCTTTCTCATCAATACGTTCCATGAAGTCAGACCCTTGCACTTTGTCTCCATTTGACAGAGCAATAAACAGGCATTTGATAGGCAATACCTACACCTGTGCACCATTACTAAGTTGATTTGATGTTCACCAGCTTCCCTATTGAATCCCTTCCTACCTAAAACCACAGTGTCATCCTTCCTGATCCAGTCTCCAAACTGGTCAGACCACAACTGCAGAGCAGGCATATTACCCCTCCTACCTTCCAACTCTCTGCCATTCTCTGGTTTCCTTCCATGCACTTTTCCATGATTTTCAAACCAACAGTGGATGACTGACCTGTTCTCAGCCCTCTTCTTTCTAGCCGTTCTTTCCTCTTTCCCATAGACATGGTTGATCATTCTCACCATAACTCTTCTCCACCTTTCAGTCTTTTCTCCCTCTCTCCTGTTACAAGAAGCTGCTGCTCATTCTCAGTCCTGGCCAGCAGTACCAGCAATCCTTGCTTCACTCCTCCCCTTGCAACGCCAGCTGTCTGGGTGGAAATCCCACGACCAGGTAGATGTCCTCCACCAGAGATGACGACTCTGCTTCTTAAATTCTGCACCCTTCCTACTAAATAGCTCTGCTACTCCAACTTCATAGAATCACACACCCACAACCCCAGCTGCCTTTTCTCTGCTTTTCACTCAGTCTTCATTCCCTTTCATTCTCCTGGCTCTAGCTCTCCCTCAGTACAGTGCTTTGCCAATTCCTTCCAAAGAAAAACTTATCAAATAAAACATGACTTCCTCCCTGTTCTTCCCCTCTCCCTCCTACAGCCTTCTCCTTCATCCTCTCTCAAGAACAGAAGGTTCTTCTCAGTTCTCTTAAGCCCATTATTATTTTGTTCCAGCATTCCAGTCCACACTGTCTCCCTGCTGCCTATCTCATCATCTCCTCCTCTGCTCTGACCCTAAACCTCCATTTTCTCTCCTCTCCACCTCCAGCTTTACCCTCTCACGACTCAGAATACATCTGAAAACCCTCTTGACTGCACTCCCTCCTTGCATCCTTCTCATGGTCTTCCAGTCCCCATCGCATCAGCCACACATTATTCACCAGCCCTCGATTTGGTTCAGCTGCCGGGATGAGCCGACCACAGCTATTTATGCCGAACAATACTGTCTCTTTGTTTTCTTGTGCTCCCCAATCTGTCTATCCATCTGTCCTCCCTTGTTTTATACTCCAATTTTAAGCTCCTGGGGAAGGATCCTCCTCTTTGTTTAGGGCTTGCTCAGTCACAATAAGGTTACAGTTCAGGACTAGACCACCTCAGCGCTAAGATTTTTTTTTCAAATAAATAAATAAAAGCTAGATTTTACTTGGATCCAACCTGTTAAAATAACAACTCTCTTTAGTCAGAGCTGCAATTTTCTCAGGAACATTTTCCTCAATGTACTCTAAAAATGAACCAACTTTGATTCCTGGGAAATTCTGTCTAAAAAAAGGGTTGGAGGGAAGCAAACAATTACAAAAGGTAGCAAACAACAAGACTTGTCCTGGACAAAGACAGAAAAGCAATGATATTTTGCTTCCTGGTTTTCATTACTTTTTCTCCAAAAGTTTTGAAGATGATGTAACAAAAACAAAATTATGTTTGTCAACAATCTTTATTATGGAAGAAAAAGATTTCCTATGTGCTTCTTGTCCCAATTCTGATCCCCATCACTCTCCAGATGAGCAGGATTGGCCGGTGGCACCGATCAGCCCTGTACAACTGCAGCAGAGTTTGGTACAAGAGGCAGTGCGCGCAGAAAGACGAGCGCTTGTCAAAGTATTTGAACTGCAGTGCCTTCAGATTTGCTCTCTCCCTACTGTGTGCTGGGAAGTTTCCCTACATTAATGCAGTTTATCAGGTACAAGGTACAGGAATAGCTAAAGCAGCAGTGCTCCAGGGAAAGGGACAGGCTGACCCTCAAGGTAAAAGGACTTAGAAATAAACAGTTTTCTTGGTTTCTGCTCAGGACGATTGCTTGGAAAAAAATTCTCTCTCTAGAAGTACCTTGTGTGTTCCTTTAGTGCATTACTAGTCATGAGAAATAATAGGCTCTAGAGGAGCAGTAACCATTTGTTATACTGCATGTATACAACCTGACAATCAGGCTATCTGGCTATGAACAATACTTCACTTGTGCCATCGCTGTAGATTGTGCCTGGATTTTGGGGAAGCAGCTGCACATAAGCCTGCCGTCTACATTTAGGTCTCGAAGCAAGCAAGAAACCTCATTTTAAGCATGACTACTAAAGTATATCCAATGACAGTAACGGGAACTCATGAGGCACTCTGGATTCAGAAAAACAGTCCCCTCATTCAGAATCCCAGTAAGGGACTTAACGATTCCCAACTTGAAATAGCTTCATTTTTTACTGTCATTTTCAAAACCTGTGTATGTCAGACTGACATGGCCAGAAAACCCACTGCAAAAGAATTAGGGATTTCTAACCCAATATCCAAGCCCCATTCCCCCCCACCCCAAGCCATGATGGAGACTGTACAACAATACCAAAGAATTATATGGACAAGGAGTGAAAATCCTGCGTTGAAAAAACAAACTGCGCTCTCTATAGAATCGTAGCCTTTTTAGAGGTCTATTAGTTTTGCAGGCTTTGTGGTGTTTGGGGTTGGGGGTTTTTATTGTTTTTTTTCAGACAGGCCAGCTTACTTTCCTTCCTTTCATAATTAAGCCAATTTTAAATAAGCAAAAATAGCACACCCTGACTATGGTAAAGCCATCAAATATTGCAAGAACTAAGGCATGAGGAAGAATTAACTATACATAGTTAATTAATTTTCAAAATGTGTTTCATGTATTCTGCTTTCTCAAGGAAAGAGCTTTACATGGAAAGGGAAGAGGTAATCTCCAACATCTTTCTGGACAAAGCTTGGAAGATAAGCAAATTAAGAACCACTTCTTGCATTCTGGGTGCAACCAGACAGGTTTTGCGGCTCCAGGTACATGCAAGGTGACACTGCATTAACCAAGAGACACCAAAGGCTAGGCACTGCTGTACAAGGGTTTTTTTCCTGTTATCCAAACTAAAAACACTATTGTAAGCCTCCTGCATGTGGATTTTTTTCCACTGGAAACATACTTATCCTAGTACTTTGTTTAAATAATGCAGGGACACAGCAAAATGAGGCGGCCTTGCTTGTACAGTGCGTTCTCTCACCATGGTCTTGGGTCTCTTCACAAACCTACGATCAACAAAACTGACCAAAAACAGTGCTCTCTTTCAAAAAAGTGCACTGAGCCAAAGGTTACATTCTAAAAACTGAGCCCAAATTGAACTAGCCAAAGGATAAAGCATCAGGAATTTAAAATTGTAGAATGTATTTTTAAGGAAGTATCCATTTCATTAAGACAAAGATGTTTCAGTCATTTGATTTGTAAGAAATGTAAACTATTTCCTTGCACACGCCAGAGCACAAGATTTATTCAAAGGTATCTAATCAAGGCACTTCTCCGTGGTTCAAATCTATGATTTAGCTCACAGAGCAAAAGACTGACAACTCAATTAAGCTTCCTATTATAGACATCCCCTAACCCACTAAACATGTACTCTCCGTTCAGTGTGTCACCATGTACTTATTGCTGCTATTAGCCAAAGGCGGCAGGCTCAAAGAATGCCCTCATCACAATTACACCCTACGCCACGGGTGGGGGGCGGGGGAGATAAAATTAAAACCTTTCTTTTGCAAAACCATCTTCTCATGATTTGTAATTAATTTAGATCTCATATAAAGTTTTTCACTGTGAATCATTCTGCAGCCATTTGGTGTTTTTTTTCTCTCATAAGACTCAGAACAGGAAAATTAAGAAAAATTCAGCCCAATTCACTACCTACATCACATGAATTGCATGAAAAAGGCAAAACCAAGCAGTACGACGTTCTAGAGATTTTTCTGACTTCTAATACAATATTGTAATAGACGAGAACAGCATTTTCCTTTATTTTAAGTAAGTCTTTTATTTGATATTATCTCATTAAATATTGCTGAAGAAGAACATCCCGTTTACGGGATAACATCTACTCATGATTAAGGCCCTTCCAGGCTTTAAGCAAAAGACACTATCCAAGAAAATACTGATATTTATCTTTTTCTTCCTGACATAAAAGAAAGTCCTGCAAGATCTCTGAACACCAAATTCACAGGCCACAGACGGAAATGCTGCTCTGAACCAAACCGGAGCAGCTTTAGAAATTACCACTTTATGCTGTTCAGAAGAGCCCTTCACCTGTAGATTGCCGCTGCCCAGAGAGAAAGAAAACAGAACGTGTGCAAGGCAACTTGAACTGCAAAGGTGATCCGTCAGCTTTAGCAAACAAACGAGTAAATGAATAAATGAAATAATCAACCTCAAAAGTTCCAGTCCCACAGCTGACTTACCCCAACCCACCCCAGGCTGGGGCGCCTTCCCCCCAGCTGAGCACGATCCCGTTTTAAGCCCCCTCCCTCGGGCTGCCTGGCACCGGGGACTTCGTCCGACTGCCACGACTCACACCTGCTGACGGCCCAAGCCCTGCGGCCCTCAGGAAAACTGGCCTAGACAGGGAGCTGCAGCACAGGCACCTGTGGCCCTAGAATAATTTGAAGGGGCCAGTGACCCTGGTCTGCAGAAGGAGCTCTGTCCCGAGAGCTGCAGGAACATACGTTCGCAGATAAATATTATGACAGCTTAACAATGTTTTTAATTTCAACCAAAATAAAGCCTTGGTGACCATAACACACCTGTATCCCAGACTCTGTTCCACCAACCCTGGCTCGAATTTCACAGCTGACCATGGACCAGCTCCAAGAGCAGCCCCCAAAGTGGCTGGCCCAAAGCCAGGAGGACGCTCCCGACTGCTTTGGAAGACCCAGCACACGTCGCTGGCACAGCTCAACCACCTCCGGGCTACCAGCCTGACCACAGTGGCAACAGAGGTTAATCCCCCCCTTTTGTGGGGTAAGATCTCATTTCCAGTGCTCCCAACCACAAGCGCGGTGGCAGTTTTCCTTCCGCTCAGCATTACGCCGTTGTCCCTCTAAGCGGGGCAGAGACCGTCCACCTTCCTCGTGCGCTCGGGGAGGACTCGGCCCAAGCACCCAACAACGCGAAGCCCGATCTGGGGGCGCAGCCCACATCCTGCCCGCTCAGAGCCACGGAAACTCCCAGAGTTTAGTAGGTCCCACAGTGTTAAATGAAAATGGAATTTAATCTTGTACATTTATATGAAAAAGGGCAAGTGAAAAAAAAAATAATCCTGGTGCTTTTAGTCCCTTTCCAATAAGTTATATCAAATAATGTCTTTTGCTAACTACATTAGAGCGCAATTATGACTTAATGGCTGTCTAAATCCATTATCAGTGTACATTTAACCTTTCAATATTTAAAGATAATATTTAATTTGAGCAAATTAATGGACTGCCTGTGAGACCAAATATATCTATTTAGTCTCTCTGGTTTTCCATCAGTGATATTTCCCTTTAGATATCAACTTGTGTGACAAGCGAACTGGTAAAGTCGCTCCTTGCATTCATATTTCAAATAAACATTAATACTACAGCACTACAATGACTTAAGTAAAAAGTGAAATCTTGAATAACTACCAGATTTATCCTTATCACTTTTCACATTATTTTCATATCCCTCCACAGTTATTTCTGAGCCCATACAGAAAACATTTTATATAGTTGTCTACATTGTTCTTACCATTTTCACAATTAATTACTGTTACTTTAACAATTTACCATTATTCCTTCCTTTTAATGTTTGAGTTACAAAAGCATTCCCAGCGCAATGCACGTTCCGTATTTTCATGAAAGATTGCAAAGGTGTTTATGAATTCCCAACACTGCCTCACAACAAAATTCATATTTCAATATAATTTATGTACTGAAGACCCATCACTGTACAAAGCTGCCCCTCCCGCAAAAAAAAAAAAAAAAAACCCAAACAAAACAAGCAAGTAAACAAAGACCAATTACCTAAAGACCAAAGGATTCCTGGAAGACCCTGCTCCTTTCATATTCCAGTTGCCATGGAGTCTTCCCGACATTTCAAATTGAAACGTACACTACTTAATACGAATTTTTATGCTTGTTCAGTGACCAAAACCCTTCATTATTTAAAATGGCACATTTAAAGTGAGTTTTCCACACTTTTATTTTGAACAGCTAAAACGACGGCCAGGTTTCCAGAATGAAATGTCTTCCTCCAACTCACTGGTAACAGAATGTAGAATTCACATCACTCACTTACATGACTAATTTATCTAGCTAGAACTGCTTTGGTAAATATTGACACAGATATAGAAGTTTCAGTTTAAGGAAGAAAATTTGGCCTTCATTCCAGGGATCTTGCAATTCAATTTCAGAAAGGAAAGGCAAAGCAGCAGGGAACACCTTAAAATACATGCCTCTTCAAAACTTAACTGTCTATGCATGATGCTCCATCTTTGTAGTCTCTTTTCTCTTAAATAAGAAGGTGATAACATTCAAAGTTTGCACTATTTAAATAAACACAGGCAAATTATTGCACTTCACCAATGCAAGCATATAAGTGACTGCAAATGCATTATCATGTCAAAACCTGGTGGAGTTGCAGAACTAGGTTGACATCTTATTCACATATTGAAAGGTTAGAGGTGTTCCTCTGTGAATAAAGCGTTTTAAATATAGTTTGACTTTGCACGTTATGCACACTTCTGATTCCATGGTACTACTTATCAGGTTCTGTGACAAAACACAAAAAAGTTTTTCCGTTGCATGAGCATGAGTCTGGCACAAACCCACTGAATTCAGGCAAGTTACATCCAATTCATACCATAGCATACAAGTGGAATTTAGCACATGGCTGACGGGCGGGATCCCTTCCTCTGGCAAACTCAACGGGATTCCTCCTTGAGTAGAGGTCCTTAGGATTTGGACCAGAGTTTAAGGAAAATTACATACAAATTACATTCTGGCCCCTGCACAATGGAGAAGGTTTAACAGCAGAAGAGCTGCTTAAGCTTTCATTCACACAGAATTTCAGAAACTACACTTAACTCAATATCTAAGAGCACATCCAAAGTGGAAGTCAAAAGGCAAGCGTTTGCTTGCAATTCTATTGCAAGCAAAAAGATCACATGGGTCTGCTAAACTGGGAGAGCAGAGCAAACTTTAAGGAAAATAAAAAACAAGCCCCACACGCTAAAGGTAGGTATCTCATCATTGATATCCAGGCAAATTTCCTTATCCCTTTAACCTCTACATACCACCACCACCACAGTGGCGACATACTGCAAGGATCTACCTTCATCTTAGAGGCAGCCAACAGCAGAGACAAGGCACATGAGCAAGAGGGGCACTGGGATCCTCTCGACCCAAAGGACTCCGTACTATCAAGCCCATCCATGCTGTGGGTCTGTATTCAGGTCAGTATTTTTATTTCAGACCAGGAGACCAGATTTAACTATTTCAGCCCTAACAGAATCACAGAACAGAACAATGAAACAGATTCTATCTCGTGCAAATAAAGTTCTCTCAAAACCCCATGTATCTATAGAGTTGCCCACAAGGCAAGCAAGTTCACTTACTTAAACAAGTAGATTTTGAAAACAACTGACAAAAACCTGCTACACAGACACACGCATACATATATACACTATGCATTTCCACTGAGGCATCCCACCTTACTTTCTACAATCTAAAGCAAAGCAGATATACTCAATTCACAAATTCCAAGGGAAGATTTTTCCAAGAAAAAAATAAGGTAAAACCCAAACATCCCAAGGAAAAGTCCCTAAGGTAAGAGCAGGAAAGACAAGGTACACCAGCCTCCATGTATTTCCCTTCAACGCATTCAAGTGGAAATCCTTACCTTAGTAGAAGCAACAGCAATCCCACCACCAGGGCCCACCCATGTCCAACCCCAGCCAGACTGCATAGAGGCCCACAGACACAACCAACCACCTCCCTCCACACCCCTGGCCAAACTAGCTCCTGCAGCTCTCTGGTAGCTCAGCTTAAATGACCCCAATTAGGCAGTTCCCCCCAACACCTGCAGGGCCTCCACACCCACCGGCAGCTCCCTAGGTCAGAAGGCACCACAAGAAGGCTTCAGCTGCAGCAGCGGTGGGACAGGACTCCCTTAGGTCTATGGAGACAGCACCTGCTATCATGGTGTTGCTCCACAGCACCCTGCGCCCTCCTGGGGAAAACTACAGAGCAAACTCAACTGGGGCAAGTGCATGCATGCATCTGGGAGACACAAATGTCTGGTTGACTTTTCCTATCAAAAAAGGCATGTTCCTGTAGAGACATGCCATGCGTTGGGGGAGGGGGACAGATGGAGAAGGGAAACATGCTATTTAAGTGCTGGAACAAAAACAAGTGAACATAAAGTGGACATATTTAAATTTTGTCAAAACATTACAATAAGACTTCTGGCCATCAGGACTGAGATGCTGGAACACTATTCCAAAATAATTTTTGGATCAAAAACCTTAACAATTTTAAGACAGAGCATGACAAGTAAGCAATACCAGGCACCTGGACCTGCTAATCCAAAAACCTCCCTTTCAGTCCTAACTTCCTTTTCAAATACTCTAATAAATGGCATTAATATACATCCCCATGTCTATAAACACCAAGGAAATACTTTGCAATACAAGTCTTTCATTATGAAGTCCAACGACTGGCAACTGAAGACACAACCATGGGAATGATTAACTGCGAGTGGCCAGCCAGCTATCTACAGAGAGAAACTGCTCAGGAATGCGGGATTACCTGTTTTTAACAAATCCATTAGATAAGAGATTGTATTTTTTTCTGCTGTTACTTGTGAGATGCAACAGGAATCCCAGCTGTTCATGGGATCTTATCCTACAATATCTCATAATTCATGTGATTTACTCTGGAATACAAAGGGATACAACAGCCATTACAGCACTCACCAGCATGGCATCGGGCAGAAAAAAAAAGAGCCTAAGTCCTTTTGCCTTTCTACCGGAGCTTGGTTTGAACCAAGCACCAACTGCACATTGTAAGTATGACCACTGGTGACTCTTTTTGGTTACACATGCGTAATTTATTATTTATTTATTTTAGCGCAGGTTTTTTTATCCAGTAAGGCTACTGTAAACATTTTTCTTAAATACCCTCAAGAGTCTAAAAGAAAGAGTGGGGAACTAATGACCCACAGACAGCAATGGTTTGCAGCTTATTTTGTTGCAAAGTGTTATCTGTAAGCTAAGAAAGCTTTCTACTTTAAAATCTGTATTTCTTCAAAAAAGAAAAACAGAAAAACCTACCTTCTCCTTATAAGGCTAAAGCAGGACGACCTGCAGCGTTCCAGAAAGGTCTCTGTCTTTGCCCACAGCGTAAGAGACATCAAGGCAAGAAGGGATCAGGGTGACGTTCCTGCCTGAAATCATCCATGAGCCTTCGCAGAGCACCCCTCACCCTACCGGGCCAGCCACCGCTGACCTTCACTGGCATGTTTGGGCCATTTCCTCTGGAGTTTTCTGAATTCTTGAGTGCAATGGGAATATTTATTCCCATTTAAAAATAAAATATTATTTCCCACTTGATGGGGAAAGTACTTCTGTTTGCATTATGATATTTGCTAACAACTACGGAGTAGACATAGAGGCTTTGAGTTTTTTGTGAATGTGTTTGGACAGTGAAAACAATTATACTTACAGCCAACTTTAAATGCTAGAAACTCATGGAAGACCTTTATTTGCTAGGCAAGCACGTACCAAACACATGACACCCAGGTCTCTCCCTGGAGAAACTTTGTCTATAGCTCAGCTCTTCCATTCCATTTTCCTCCCAGAGGAAAATACCCCCAATTGAGGCTCACTCAAAAAGGAATTACTGGTTAAGCTTCTTAGGTACAAGCTCCAAGCCAAAATTAATCTTGAGACAATTAGATCCAACGCTGTTCAGGAGAAGACAATTAAGCCCAAAGCTGTAGAACCCAACACCACTGCAAATGACCTCTGATGGTCAGTACAACTAAAGGAAGTGGATCAATGGATGCTTACAAGGAGCAGGTACTCTGCAGGACCTGAATGTTTGGAAGATCGAATTTACATTGGGGACCTCTGGCAAACACCAGAATCAGAGCGCAAAAAACAAACAAATATTGTTATGCCTTAGAAAACCTTATTAATTTCACAAATTACAATCTCTGAAACCAATGCCAACAATTAGGAATCAGAAACTGTCCTTTGGTTGTCATCTTAAAAGCTCAAAGAGGACTGTATCTACAGACCTGAAAGAAGATAATTGTTGGTTAGACTTCTGTTTGTGACCATCAGAAATGTTACCTTAATTTGGCCTTAATGACCTATAATCTCTTTTAGCATATGGCTTTTAGAATGGTTATTATTCAGCTTGATCTATGGCTATAATGGAGCAGAACAGAACTGTGGGTATAATTAAAATAAGTTCCTGTAAAAGTGGAATATGTAGTACATTGCTAATGTGTAAATGACTAAATAACTTAATTAGGTGAAATGAAGTGCACTTATAACCACAGATGCTTAAGCCGAATCATGATAATGTTGTGTGTGTGAATATATTTTTTTAAATATGTTTATAACCCAAACAGTAGGACAAGGAAATACAAAGTGTACACTAGTTATAAGGATGGCAGCAGTTTTTAAAGGGAAGTTTTCATTACAAATTAATGCAAAGCTGGTAGAGAAAAATAATTTTTAAGTCACTTCAAAATGCTGAAAGGAAACAACTTTTCAATAGGCTGTTCCAATCCCTGTAAACATCTTCTCCCAGCAAAATCTCAAGCAGAGTATGAGAGAAAAATTATTCTTCTGGATAAGCCTAAAAGAACAAATAAATAAAGGGAGACCTCCTTGTCCAAGCCCACCTATTCGTATCATGACTTTCCATGCCTGTACCTTTATTAGCATGAGTATGTAGGGCAATGAAATGTATAAATCTGCAGAATAGAGGCAGACAAAGAGCCCCAGTCCTTCTCACAGGGAAGTCATCAGGAACATTGCTTTCAATATCCAGAAGACCAGGTCCCAACTCAGGGGGAAAAGCACAAGTGCACTTGACGATTCAAAATATGGGACTGATCTTGACAGTCTTCCATGTGAGACTGTCAAACTGAATATGAGAAGCTCTAAAAATCACTTATAGCACTTGTATTCATCAATTCATCCATATTCATTCTTCTTCTATCATCGAATCCTTACTGTAGGTGAATGTAACATAACCATGAGCATGATGAGGAGATGAATAAGACAAATCATTCAACGTGTGCTTGAAGGAGGCTTCAGCCAAATAAGCAACCAGGAAATGTGTACTTTAATTTTACAATGAAAGATAAAAAGGAAGGGTACTTCACAAGTACCTATGGAGCTGTAGCATGCCTTCTTCCCAGAAAGCAACGATTTTCCTCACTGCCCTCACTAAAATAAAGATATTTTAGACTTTATCCTGTTAGTTTCCTAACAGAACACGAGATCCTCAGATAGCATAAAATGGCACAACTTGGTGGGTGTTTGTAGAGTTATGCTGATTTATTCCAGTTGCGGATCCAATAGATTATATAAATCCACCACCACTTCCTTCCGCATGTTATCTATTATTTTTTATTACTCAAAAGAAAGTCAAGGTTACCAAGTTGTAGTGCCCAGATAGGAAAATGTTATCAGTTAACTGTCTCACATTTATTAATTAGCTGCCTCTAATGGGCAAGAAAAGTGCGATATTTGCAGTATTTCTGAGTGAGCCAGACACAAGAAGTGTGAATACCCACCAGAAAAACTGTTGGAGCACAGTTCATAAATCCACTATTAGACAGTAAGCAGCCAGAATGTTTGATGATTCTCTCCAAAGAACTTTCCCAGTTTCACCAATCAATAAATGTGATGTTCTTCCTTGAAGTCCTCTCAGGAAACTCTGATTAAATTAGAAAAGATCAAAACCCTTTTCAAGTTGAAAATAATTTGAAAATGCTACAATGAATGCAGGAGAGCAAAATAGCTCTTGTATGTAAGCATACCCATTTTAAGGCAAAATTTGGACTGAGTCAAAAGTCTCAGAATAACTATTTGGAAGCTGTTGCTATTAGTCACCGAGCTGGAATAAAATCAAAAGATGCTAATAATGGAGACGTGCATTCATGACTGCATAGACACCCTGCCACTCGGAAGGAGGCATTTTATAGGACACGTTGTTAAGAAGGAGATGAAATGGCAACGCAGAGAATTATTTCCTTTCCTAAGGTACAAAGGAGAATTGTACCTCGCAGGAAGGGGAGAGGACGTGTTTCCCTCTCCCGGGAAGTGTCACCCTCAGAAGAGACTCCATTTCACATCTCCTCCTTGGGAACCAACTGAAATCAATTAACTCTGCAACTGGAACCAATTAACCCTCTAAAACACACAACACCAAACACAGTGGCAGTCTTTAATAAAAGTAATACATACATAAATAATAACATAAAACACTGCAGTGCGAGAACAGTATTCTAGCCTACATCATGTGGGCTCTTGATTCAGACATAAGAATTAAGGAGGTTGTGTTCTAAAAAAATAAAAATTAAAAAAAAATGGATACCAGTAGACCCAGGGGACCTTTAAGATGGGATTCATCTCATTTAACTTTAGCCATCTAGTCACTGAGCTGTCTTTACAATCAGTATGAGATGGGTGCCTTGAAAGAGCCATCTTAAACCCTTATCTTAAAAAGGGATAAGCCTCCCTATCTCTTCACAGACACCTATCTCTCTCCACCAACATCGGAGGCACCTAAATGATTACGTTCGATGAAGATGCCAGTCTTTGATGGAAGTCACAGTAGGCAAGATGGGTGCCATCTGTGAACGCACGAGCGAGCGAGCGGCCCCATCCTTCCCTCTCACAACAGTCCCCTCGCTCACGTTCAGGAATTCTCCCAACAGCGCAAATGAGAGACCAGGAAAAGCATTATTTCACAAATATATTTTTTAGCTTTATGTTTGTTATTTTTTAAATTCGCTTGTATTTTTATTCAGCATTGTTATTTTTCAAGTTTACTTACGATAAATACAACAGAAATGTGAAAATGTTCTACCGATTATCCATTTTTATTTGTGCTCTTAATTTCCTGTTGAACTAGGTGTTTTAGAGAGCAATGGACAGGGAAGCCGCTCAAGTATAAAAATGTGATTGTACCAATATTACCAAAATGGCAAAGTGACTCCAAAGAGCGCACAGGGCTTGTAACCCCTTACAAGCGCACTGCAAAGGGGGGGGCGGTGCACCCCTGCAGAGGCCACCAGAAGTTTATTTCTTCCAGCAGTGGGGACAGGATTGAGCTGAGTAAGAGGAAACAACTTTATATTAAAAAGAATAAAGCTGCTTCTTTTGTAATCCTGCACTTTCTATTTAAGCTCTTTCTATTTTGGATTAAGAAAATAACAACTCTGCATTAGGCATTGCCCTGTTTTCAAACACATGACAATTTTGCCCAACGGCAGAGCCAGAGGGTGGGTTTGGGGTTTTGTGTGGGTTTTTTCTGTTGTTGTTTTTTGGTTTTTTACACTTGATGTGTTTTAAAAACAGTTAGATACAAGTTTTTTAAAGTTTAAAATATCATCCTTTTAGTATAATAAATCTCGTCTTCTCCTTGGAGTCAGATACTATGGGTTCAATGGCCACATAAAACACTTGCGCATTTACAGGCAGTGGGACTCCACAAGCACAAAAATGCAAATAATCATCACCTTATCTGTTTTCTGCTTTAGATTTGATCACAGTGTTTTCAGTTCCTTCCTCCTTTCCTATGTCTTCACTTCTAAATTTTAAATAGAGAAACTTTTTTGCACCCTATGCAAGGAAACATGGGATTAAAGGGGACAATTTTGAATCAAAGGCTTGAGTTATCATACTGGTCAGATCCAGATGGCCATGCAGTCCAGCAGTGGTTTTTTTCTGGACATAGGAGAATCCTTATTGTTGGAAAGTGCTTCGCTGCTGCCCCACATCACACTCATAATGCAGTGGCAGAGCTCTCTACACTGGATTTCCACTGCAAAAAGACTATATCTTGCCCCACAGTGCTCAGATAATGAAGGTTTAATGAACTGCAGTGTTTTTCCTGTCCTACAGAGCCTGCATTCACAAGTCCGAGGAAAGAATAAAAACAATTCAGTAAAGCGGAAGAAATAGACAAAGTGAGATGACAAACGTCTGGACAAGCTGGGACCCGTGTAAAGGTAAGAAGTGGCCACACTGCTGATCCAATACTGCTGAAATAACCTGGATTCAACTGAATTCTCAAGAGACTTTATTGAAACATGGGTTGTTATATATATTTTTTGAGTATGACAACGTTCTTGCGCTTCAACTAAACTGGGTTCGTGGTTAAAAAGAAAATGACAATTTACTGCCAATAATTTTACTGTTAAGGATTTATGGCACAGCCAGGGAAGCAGCACTCCCCTGGAGAGGGGGCATCTCCCGAACAAGGCCCATGCCGGAGAGCTTGTGTGCTGCCGAAAGCCGTCCGGGGCTGTGTGTTTATTTTCTGATAACTGGTAATTTTGCCATGCTAACTTCCTAATTGGATATCAACACATTTTCAGTAGCTGTTGTACACTTCAGTCACGAGCAGGAAGATGTGAAGAAGTAACACTGACCAAACTGCTTAAATCTTGACACGAGCATGAACCCGAAGCACTCTCACCACTATGTTGCCACTACTGACAATTAACCACTTCAGTTTTAAAACACAGAGATAGGGGGGGAAAAAAAAAAAAAAAAAAAAAGAATACAAATGATAAAATTAGAAGAGGGAAAAAGACAATGTCCATTAATTAATAACATAGTTCATAAATGAAATTCTCTAATTTGTGGTGTTTACAAAATATCTAATTTTAGGAACATGAATTTTCCTCTGTTTATATAACAAGACACAGTATTTCCTAAGTAAGTAAATCTTTCCAAAGAGTATAAAATCAACAAAGTGATTAAACACAGAAAACAAAAGTTAAGCAATGCATTTGCTAACAACTCTGATCCTGCAGAATAAAACATTATCTAGTCTCTAATCAGGACTCAACACATAATTTTTCCCGAAGGACTGTAAAGAGACAGAATAGTATTAAATAAAGTTGGCTTAGGAGAGCCCAGATTAGCACAAAGACAACAAGTGGTCCTGAACAATATGAGTTTAAGGCAAACCAAAAACCAACTGCTCTGGCAACAGACAGCAACTAGTAGCTGAGGCTAGTTAGTCACAGCACGGGAGGATCAGTTTGTAAGGTCTGACTAGAAAAGCTGCATCAGTGGTACAGGAGCAAAATGAAAGCGTGCCTGAGAGGTTACAGTGACATCAGGAAACACAGAACATGTAATTTATTTGTATTTATAAGATCAGGAAAAAGTATTTTCTTTGCTTCCATTTCTCCTTCATGCCTCTGCCACAAACATTCAGATACTACCAAAAAGGTATCCTAGGTCTGACGAATAAAGTAACATTTCAGAGTCGGATGAAGTCATACTGCAGAATTGGTACTACTTGTCCTGGAGGGGACATTCACAACCTTGGGTTGGACTACACAGCTTTCATTGCAAAGGAGCAGATTTCAGAAAGGCTACGTCAGAACAAAACGCATGCCTAAATTTCAGGTAGATGTGATGTTATATGAAATGCTACATGAATGAGGTTTTGCCGTATTGTTAAGTTTTGAGAGTCCAAATCATCTCCCCTGTGCACAGCCCCAGCACAACAGTTAATCCTGGAGAAGGAGGAAGGGCAAAGAGCCGGGATCCTCCCGCACACATAGCAGGGTGAGCTTCAGGGTGAACCCAGGACTCCCTACGATGGTCTCACAGCTGCAGAACTTAATCAAGCTATTAGGCCACTTTCCTTTCGGGAGGTCTGATGGTGACTCTGCCTTATCATGAACATAGTAGTCTCATCCCTGCCCTTCGCTCAAAAGATCTGCAGCATTTAAACAGTTACAAAGCCTAATGGACAGCAGTCATCCAAGGATAAGGAGCATTTACTCGTAACGCGATGCACCTCGAGCGGCACAGCACTAAATATTTACTCTGCATTTCAGGATCAGCTGCTATGTGTAGTCGCCATAATTAAGTATGCAGATCTATAAGGAGATAAAAATAATTTAATAGTTATTTCTGTATTATAACTGTACACGCAAGCTTCATGACTGTCACTTCTCCCTTTAACAAGAATCCCCTCAAAAATGAGGAAACCTGTGCTATAGCCTGCAGAACTGTCGGCAGAGAGGGACCACGCTCACAGCTACTCCCAAATGATGTTATCACATGGAAGTTCACCCAGACAGCTTGTGGTACTGGAATTACAGAGACAGACGATGTCATAGTCTCACCCCTGCATGTCTTTGTTTCTACAATACTAACGAAACCCTCTTTCACGTGGTTTCATTAGATGCCAGTATTTCAGCCTCTGCTCTGTCAGATCTCAGTCAGCTCAAATAGGAACGGGGCCCAAGGAACAGCACAGAGCTTCAGAAAGAGATAGGCGAGGGAAGAGTCACAGGGAGGAGCATGGCACATCCTATTAGAGTTTGGGGAATTTTCTTGGGTTTGTTGTATTTGCAGAACAAGTCAATTCCAAGCTGGAAGTTTACATGCCAGCCTTCAGCCCAGTTCAAACGCTCAGAGCCACGTCACAAACTTATCAGAAAGGTTTGTAATGGAAATGCTGACAGACCCTTAAGTCTAGTGGCACTGGCAGGTGCTCCCACAATACAAGAACATAATTCAATCAGCTTTTGGCTGACGTCACGAAGCACAAAACAACTCAAATGCTTTATGAACAGTACCAGAACCCCTGAGATTCAATTACAGTCTTGATATTCGATCAGGAGTCATACTTAGCTGTTTTTAATATAACAAAACCTTTGTACCAGTTATTTATCAAATAGGTCAATCGTATTTAAATGTACAGTCAGAGGAAAAAGTGCATCATGCCATGCTAACTTGACAATCCCAAATCTTCAGGAACAAGACAGGCTTTTATTCAAGAACAGCAGCACCAGAAGAAAGTCTAATTTTCATATACTACAGAACAAAAAGAACGGAATCCCTATTTTCTTAGGGATTACACACATGCCTAAGAATTAATTCAGAGATTTAAATTTTTTTTCCATTTTTGGACCCCTAAAATTATCCTGGCGGAGGTACTGATCACTGCATAGTGAATGTAGCATGCAATAGGTTGTTTGTTTTGATTTGTTTTTTTTTTTTTTAAAACAAATTTTGCTAGTACCCACAGAAATAGCCCATGGACCTGAAAGATCTGCTGCAATGGTAAGAATCCAAAGGTAAAACCTCCTCTTTGAAGCCTCCCTGGTTTTGCACTCTTACAAATGAAGTGCCAACCAAGGAGGAACCCCTTCTGCACCAGGCCTGAGAAGATCACCTTCCGCGGCTCGCCGTACACACACACAATGAAGCAGGGTGCCATATACACACGCACAACGAAGCAGGGTGCCATATACACACGCACATATGACAAAACAGGGTGCCAAGGGCAGCACTGGCAATGGGAAGCGTGTTACAGGGCAGGAAGGGACGGAGCTGCTGGGAAGGCTGCCGGCAGCGTGCCGGCTCGCAGGCAGCAGATGACAGCCTGCCATTGCTCACAGAGCCCGAAGCAAGAGCCACTTCGCCTCTCCCAGCAGCCGGAGAGTGCGAAAGCCGCGGCTGCTCTGCCCCTGCCTCAGCACAACACAGGCACCCATGCCAGGGCCATCAGTGTCCCCTTCTGTGGCAGTGACTTAAGTGCCGACACAGATTTCGAGTAAAACCCCGAATGAGGGAAATGAAGCCCAGATGCCAGCCGCACTGAAGCCAGCTGAAAACGGGAGCAGGCTTTCAGCAAGGACAGGACCAAGCGGCTACTGAACATGCAAGTGCAGCACCCGGCACCTCTCCCCGGTACCCCGCTGAGAGAGCGGAGCAGAAGGCACTGCCAAGTGCCAGTTACAGCGTCTTAACCTCAGAAGCCTTTTCACCAGGTGAAAAGAAAATCATTATATTCAACAAATCAAGTCTTAGGGGATTAGACAAATTCCACAAGAGTACTCTGCAAATACAGCAGCACGTGTGAAGCGTTGTTTCCAAAACAGATCAATACCAGCACAGACAACAATAGATTGCAGCTACGTATTGTCATTACTACCAATCGTAGTCTTGAAAGACATCCTTAAACGGTGACTGTCACAATAGCTCTCACAGGAACAATGCTGTTACTGCACCTTCACATGAAATACTTTCTCACCACTCTGAAACCCACCAAGATAAACCCATTTTTAAATACACCTGGTTGCTTGATATGCAGATCAACTGCACTAGTGTTTACCTTGGAAGAAAGGGTAAATATGCCAACCTTTCTCAGCACTTTTCCTATTTGTGTAAGTTTGCTGAGAAAAGAAGTTACACAACAGCCTTTGAAATCATTAGAAAAATTATCTAAGAATTTGGTCACTGCCACCCCTGCTTTGCCAAGAAGCACTAGGCAGAAAGCTTCCACTGCAAACAGGTTACAGAAGAGAGTTTAGCAGGCTGGCATTACAAGACCTATTTGTGTTTACAAGACCCAATTTGTGCCCCGTCACAGGTTTGAAAACGTTTGAACAAGCACACGTGGTAAGAGGCAGATTTTGGCATTTGGGTTAGATCCCGTGAGGCACACGATACCTCCCAGATGACAAAAAAAGTAAAGACTCCTCAATATCTCAGTGCCACAGACTGACAGGCAGCATCAGCTGCATAAAGGCAGATGAGGAAATCTGGTAGTGACTTTTACTTAGCGGTTAATAGAACAGAATAAATAAACCCAAATTAAATTATTCAAGGGACTCATTTTAACTGTTGTTATTCCTCCTGTCTTCCAAGGTGCAAGAGGAACTCTGCGGACCATCTACAGACACTGGCAGATGGTACATACTATTACGTGTATATTAATTTTATATGCCTACATCTTCAGCAGGACATGCAAAACATTCCCAGGCTATGCCAGCTCTTCTCTCCGATGACCGCAAAGTAAGCTTACTTGAACTAGAAATTTGTCTGAGCAATGAGAGTGTGGTCAGGCTGGGGGGATCCATCTCACCTAGCCTTCGACAGCGAGCTACGCCTCAGCTACGTCCTTTGGTAGAGAACAGGCATCATCAGAAAATGATTCACAGCGCTGACCTGACCTGCCTTGGGGCAACCTCTCCTCTGCCAGCTACGGGGAGCCCTAGGACATGTAGGCACCTTTCGGAAGGCTGCATTTCGTAAGCTTCAAAACAATAGGCTGTCTCCAACTCAGGACATAAACAAAACAATTTCCACTTCTTGAAATGTAATTTCTATCCCTTTTTAGTTCTACTTTGATTATGTCCACTGCCCTGGTATCATTTATCTGAGGAAATTTTGGTAAAAGATCTTTAAACCATTACAAACACATACCCTGCTCCTTATTAAACAACTGCAGATCTGTTATCTGGGCTTATGGGAACTGATCTAAATAACATCATGATATCAAACACTGAAAACCACAGGCCTGGGGCCACTAGGACTCTACTCTTTTTCTGGGCCTTGCAAAGACACAAATTTCCAGATACAAAATGTAGTTTACCATTAGAAGTAAATGTTTGATCTGTAAAGCTTACAAAATGACATTGTTTATCATAGCAGACTAAAAAAAAAAGGAATAATTTTAAACTCAAAACAAAACTGTTTATATGACAGCTTTTAGTGTTCCCTGATTCTGTGCATATAAGAAAGATGCAAGCAATTAACAGCATAAACTTTCATTACATAGTTCTATTATATATGTTTATGTGACTTAGTTGTTCATCTGTTATTTAAGTGATTTCCTCATTACAATAGCATGGTAAAGATATTTGCTGATCTTGTCAAAAAAATGGCAAGCAGTTTATTCACAGCATTCCTGGGATCCTAAAATGTGTGCTTAAATCCTTTTACTTACTAGGTAAGGAAAATATCAAAGCCATTCCAAATTCAGTAATGGTTTAAATCATGGGGGGAAAAAATAAAAATAATAAATTAAATCACACATTCTATCTGCAGAAGCCAAAAAATACATGTAAGTGGTAAAAGATTAAAATTTGTGTGATCTGGTGTTCACAAGATGTGCAGACTGACAATTATTCGTGCCTATTTAATGTTTCTTGGGAATTCAGTCAATGGGAGCTGCATCTGCCTACGACAAGAATCAATATGAATTCGGGAGTGGTACGAGCACAAATCTAATGGGAAGAAGCCAAATTGTTCCTCACATGCTCACAAATGCCTCTTTTTCCCACATCTCTTACTGAACACGTTATACAAGCTTTGTACTCCTGCTTAATTCCAAGTCAGACCTAAGTTCACTGGTTTAACAGATACACTTTGTTCACAGATACCTCGTATCCACTGAATAACCTAAAACAGTATTTCTGCTACTGCTAAATTTGGCAATGGCAAGCACAAATGTCTCCTCCAAGTGACATTTGGCTGGATCTGGCCCCCAAGCGTTTCAGTCTCTCAGACAGCTAATGTGTATGGTTTTGAATTATTAAATATATTCAGGAGTCTTGACAAGGTAGACATGCAATGACTATGACAAAAAGCATTCTAAAAAAACCTACAGTATCCAACAGGCATGACTGAGCTGTTTCAGATACAATCCTCTTAGATCAGATCCAATGCAACCATTTTGCAGAGTATTTGTTTAGACCCTCTTCCATTTAATAAGCCTATTTTTCTTCCAAAATCAGAAATCAAGGGGATTCACATCTTTGGTTTTTTTCTCTTTTGTTTTGTTTTTGGGTTTTTTTGTTTTTTTGTTTTTTAATTACCACAACAGGACCTTAGCTTCCAGATTTAAATCTACGTGAGTGATTGTAGGTGGCTGTGTCTCTGGAATGTCCTCTGCAGGACACACTCAGTTTGCCACCGCGAGCAAGAGACAAACTCAGAAGTAACCTCTCTTCTTTGAAACTAAATATTTAGCTCCTCCAAGTATGCACTACGTTGTCTCAGGCCAATTCAAATATCATAGCGTGGGTCTTTTTCTGCCCCCACAGTACGCTCTTTAATAGGACTCGGAGGGGAGGAGGATCGAACACTTCACAAGTAAACATAGCTGGAAGGATGGGAGGTAACTAGCATTCTTCTTCTTCTTAATCATAATTACGAAACATTAGGGATGAAAAATATGGAAGCAGTTGCCTTTGTGTATCCACGTAGCTAAAGCCTGAAGTTATTTTTCAACAGGCAAAACAAGAGAGGAGTGTTACAAAGCACAGCCACGGGCTAGCAGCAGCAGAGCCGGCCCGGGCGAGGGGCCGGGGCTCACAGGTGCCGTGCCCCGGCACACCAGCGCGCCGGAGACCTGGAACACCGCCTGGCAAACGGAGGAACGTGGTGCAACACGCAAGCAAGGCCAACACCCAAATTCAGTCATAATTTTCTGTGTTTCTGACATACACCATCACAAATGTGGACTACCCTTCAGAGTCACCTATGTAATTGCAATAGCTATGTACCTACTATGCTTCTTTTCCTTCATTATTAAAAGTACTTCTCAGATCCATATGTTTAAAATTTCTCATGTATTAATTTTCTTTTCCTCGTGAATGGCAATTCTGCACTATAACCCCCAAAATAAATCACATTCTTCCAAAATGATTCCTGGTAAGGGGTGTATTCTTCCCTAGCACATGCACTATTCCAACTGACACTACCGGGACCTATGCACGCACCCTGAGGTGTGCCTAACCTGAGCGGCTATCGAAACACTTTCAAGCTAGAGACTGTATTTAACTTCAGTTTTCCTGATGATCCACCAATAATAGCAAAATTATGTATCTTTCCCAGAAGGCCACATTCCAAAAATGAACTGTACTTAAAAAAACCAAACAACTGTATTTGGTTATAATTTACTCACAGATACATCCAAAGTAAAAAAAGGACTTAAAAAATCAAGCTGAATTTGTGATTCCCTAGTTAAAGATGTATTAATTTATAATCGCTGTTATTCTAATGTAGGACAAGCCCTAATCAAACTAATGGCAATGTTAAAAGCAAGTCTTTAAATCCTTTAAAGTGACTTAGCTTTATTCAGTGATGTCTGTACTAGCAAAGACTTTAGATAGTTTTATTTTTTTTATTGTGCAATAGGAATGGCCAATCATAAGAATTCGGTTATTCTACTGCTACGCACACCCACACAATATTCAAACATATACATAGTGCGCAATCTGTAACAGATGCCTGAAAACTTAGGTAAAATTAAATACTTAAAATAGAAAAAAACAGGGCATGAACATAATCAGGAAGATGTGGGAGATGTGGGCTTTGATTAACAGGTCAAAAACTGAAATATGCCAAATGTGACAGACCTAGCGAATTCTTTAGCAGCACAATTGTTGAAAAACTGCTTCAAAACCCATTCCTAAAAATCAAGGACCAGTGATCATAATTTTCCCCTTATTTTACAATGGCTTACACTTAGATTCTGGGAAATGCTTTTACTGCAGAAGCGGAGGTAAATTATTCCGAAAATTTTAGAAGATCTGGGAAAATAAATTTTATTTTGGCAATTGTCCTAAAAAAAGAAAAAAAAAGGAGGAGAAAAAAAAAAACACAACCCGCTTCATTCTAATGGATGTGTATTGTTCAATTTAAGTAACAGGTATTAAATCACTTTCCAAATACAATATAAATTTGAGGTAACTCCAGGGGAGTTTTCTTAAAAATAATTTCAGTCTTCACCAATTCCCCCCGTTAAGGTCAGAGTCTCTAAACCAGCATGGCTGAATTGTTTTAGTGCTCTCTGCTGAACACCTGCAAACATCAAACAAAAACTCCTGGTCCTTTACTGGGTTGACAAAAGCCTTTCATGTGAAAAATGCTCCATGGGAATGTCACGGCTGTGGCTCAGGTTACATTCCTTTCTCCCTTGCAGCCCTCACCATTTCTTAACATGGTAAGAAGCCATGTTTGTGAAATTAAAGATTAAAAGGAAATGTGGCTTTACTTTATTTTCATTCACACATTACAAATCACAATAGAGCATCATATATTAGATGAGTAAAAAGCTGTTAAAATGACTTTAAGCATGAAATATTACCACACTTTCTAAAGTACAGTTAGTTTCACTTCACAGCTTGGGATTACTTTACTTTGGGGTCTTTTTTTTTTTTTTTTTCCTCCCCCCTATAAGAGAAGTTTCAGGTTAATGCAGAGGAATGACATCTGTGGTTCCCCAATTCAGTAAATGTAATTTTTAAAAGAGGACCATTAAAAGAAGGTCAGCTCAAACTTCAGAAGGGCATCTGTCCAGAAGGAAGAACAGGCTGCATTTGGATCGCTAAAATTCCATATTATCAATATGCATAATTGGAGTAATAAACTCTGTTCATATGTTACTGATGGAGCTATCTTTAATCCTTCCAATATAGCTATAGAAAACATCTCTTAAAGCAGTTGTCTGGGCACTATCACATCAAATCTGAATTTCTCAAGCCCCAGCTCATTACACCACCGCACACCAAATATTCTGAAGCAGCAAGACTCTCGCTCACAGCTAGCTGACCAGCAAGAACACAGGGAAACAATAGCCACGCTTCTCCTCCATGCAACGCTACCTCCAGGCCACACATCCACCCTCGCACAGAGTATCACTCGGGGGCAATCCACCGATACCTCAATTCTGACAACTTTTTTGAAATCACTGATCACTCACTACAAAACTCCCTCTCTAATAACCAAGCAACAGCTATTTATGCAGTAAATTCAAAATTATTCTTCCTTAGAAGAGCATGCCCTGTGCTGCATGCCATTGTGCAAACAATCTACCAACACACACTATACGTTCCTTTATCAAGCAGGGTACTTCATCCTTCACCATCGGAGACTGGTGTATTCAAGCATTTACATGCTGTTACAGTGTGGGAGAGTTCAGGTGTTATTTTAAATGGTCTACATCTTAATATTACTAACTTACTTCAGCTCATTACATTATTTGATGTCTAAAACGATGCGTTAAAGTTACATCAATGCTTTCAAATTTAGAGACAATAAAAAACAATACAGCCCCTCGATTTCACTCACTGTGCAGATTTGCTATCCTGTGTTATTTCTGAATCAAAATTACTTCCTAGATGTGGTTTACGATGCATTTATTAAATATAACTATCTAGTCAATTGCTGTTAGACCAAGTGGTAGTTGCTGCATCGACTGGTATATAAGCATGACAAATTGATTTGTCTGGCACAAACACTCTTCCCTTCTCTCCAGTGAAAACAAATATAGTGAGTATTATATATTTAGTTAAACCAGTTACTAAAATTATGTAATTCAGAAAATGACAAAAAAAAGGATTAAAATCTTTGCTTGTGAGATATAAGGCAAATTATGTTTGGAAAGTTATTCAAAACTAAGAGTAAAATTCTCCAAGTCACTAAATTCATAATATAACCACATTTGTGACGGTAAAACAAAAACATGTTATTATTTTGAAAGCCCAAATAGAACAAAATTCACAAAATGAGTGCTTAATAATTGTAGGCGGCATTTGATCCAATATCTTAGAAATTTATATTACAGACTACCTTCAAATCAGGAAGTCCTTCTTTGGAAATACAAAGTTAATTGACGTACTAGTGCATTTAATAAAAGGGGCTATACTGAACACACAGAAGAGGTTCCTTTAATTGAGTACAAGCTGCAAACACCAGGCATGAAACTGTATGCAATGACGTGTTCATACCTAGATATCCACTGGCAGTTTGTAGCGAAGACTTGTCCAAATTTACCATCTGATTTAGAACAGTACTCGGTCTATAACAATACTACCTACAGTGTATGGCTATGTGTAATTGCCTGTGCTTTGAACACACCGCAACTCTCGACCCCGAGATGTGTTTGTGTCCTGTCCAAAACACCACATCCACAAGCCAGGGAACCCTCTTAAACGAACTTAACAGAAGAGTAAGGAAATTTCAAATGTGTCAGTATCTTTCCTAGTTTTACTTCTAATTTGTCAGGCATATAAAAGCCTCTATATAAAACTTTAGTTGCCAGACAATTACTGTACACGTGTTCTACCGCAAAGAGCTCTGATATTTCTTTTGTCATCAAACAGGACTCCTGTTCTTATGGAATGCAGAAGTTGCCCATATAGTACTACTACAGTCAAATAAACAAACATACAAACAAACAAATCCTCCAGTTAAATTTCAGGGACTCTTCAAAAGCTGACAAATATTTAGAAAGAAAATGCCCTAATTTCCACCAGGAAAAGAAACTAGCCTCAAGATTTTAATTCACCGAAAAATATTCCATCAGCAAACAGTCATCTCTAATACTAAAGAGTTCTTTTCCCGGAAGAGGTTGGTGTTTAGACTCGGATACTTGCTTATTTATTTATTTAATTTAAGCAGCCTTCAATTCTTATTCACAAAATTAATTCCCACGCAAGATGTTTTGGTTATCATTTCTGACATACAAAAGATAGCATCTGAAATTGTAAATAAAAATCCCCAATGTTCAAGATAAAAAACAGAAAAAGATTTAAACTAGCTCACCTTGAACAATTATACGGAGGAGAAGTTTAAGGTTTTTTTTTTTTTAATCATAAACATACAGAAATACTGTGAAAGTGTCCCAGTCTTGTGGAAATAACAACAATAGCCAGCACTTAGGAATCATTCCGCTCAAATCTGAATGAATCTGCTCCCCAGAAGAGATTAACACAACCACAACAAATGTAATACCTATGGATAAATAACGAGCAACAATTTAACTACATACGAAATAAAAATTTTACATACTTGAGCCAGTAAAATGTCCACTCGCCAAGGAAGTTGGTCCATTTTTCCCACTGCTCACAGGAGGTGAAAACATCTAAAAAAAAAACCAAAGAGGCATTACTACTGGAAAACAAGAGATTCGAGTCCACTGTTAGTCAAAAGTTCCTTCCACATTTGCTGTGAACTACGTTAATAGTTTGTCTACCATGGAAGATCATTCCCCACAGACCTGAAAACGAGTCAATATTTCTTAGAGCCCCCACCAGCCCCTCGCCACCATCATCACGTTTTTATTAGGCTCATTAGCTCCCCAAACAATATTTGCTTCCCGAAGAGTTTGAGCAATCCCAGTTCCCAGCAGCGTTATCCAGCCTGGGAAGCGGGGCTCGCTCCCCTCTCCAACTCTCAGGCTGACAAAGATGAAAAAAAGTTTTTTTTGCTGAAACCTTGGCCATAAATGTAGCAATGTCCGTTTCCATCCCGCTTTAGGATTTGCCTGTCATATGTGAACCCAAATAATAATAATGCAAAGTGCCACCTGCCCTAAATTCTCATTTCGTCTCTAACACAGAGCAATTTGAAGCAAGGCTCTCTCCCTCTCCCCCCCTCGCTCCCTCTCTCTCGCTCCCTCTCTCTCTCCCTAGCATTTATTTCGACCCTAATTGGTTTCTCTCTTCTTCGACGTGTCTAGTGGATAATACGCACCTTCCCTGAGTCAGAGCCTGCAAAAAGCCAAGGAACAAATGGAAAAAGTGCAACAAGCAAAGAGGGGGCTGCAAAGCTGCCTCAGGCTATGTTTCCTGGCCAAACTTCCCCAAGCCATTCCTCCAAAGCAGAGTCTGGAGCAGCAGCAGCCTGAAGCAGCCTCATGGAGACGGGGAAGGGGGGGTCAGGATTTTGTGGGGTGTTGCTGGTCTTTAGGAACATACATGCATCTCACAGCAAACCGGTTCGCCCCTTAAAATAAAGAACTAAGTGGACAGATAGATACTCCTGACATATTGGGGGGAAGGGAGGGAATGGGGAGAGGAAGGAAGGGGCTGGGAGGGGGGGCCTTACAAAACTAGACAAGTGCACACGTCCGGATTAACGTTTGGCCTCCAAACCAGCCTGGCCAGTAGCAGCCCACAGAGACCAAAAGTACTTTTTTTTTTTTCTTTTTCCTTTAAAAAAAAAAAAAAAAGCACCATCTAGCTGGGGGGGCTTCAGAAAAAGATTGGAGCAGTTTTAATGACAGCAGAAGCCATATGAGATTTCAGTGAAAACTTTAAACTGAGACAGTCATGGATTTCTTTGCACTTTCCATGTGCCAAAAAATGAAACAAGGGAAGAACTGAAAATAGAATATAAGCAACTAATTAGCAATTAATTAGTTCATGTGCCAACAACGCTATAAAACGTAAAGCACAATAAAAGTGCTAGATATTGTTATTAACTGATGATGAGAAATGTTCCGTTTCAGGGGCGTCTCTTTTTGTAAAAATTATTTTAGACATCCAAGACATTAAAATAAGCTGTGAACACGACTGCATCTCCCATCACATACAATAAGAAATAATAAAAAGACTCTAATTTTTTGTTTTCTTTTTTCTTTTTTTTTTAAGCAAAAAAAGATATTTACCATGGTTCTAGCTGCTGATTAAAAATTGCCCAATGTACTTAGATCACAGTTTTGTTTTGGTTTTGTTGGTTGGTTTTTGTTGGTTTGTTGTTTTTTTTAGTTTAACAGATCAGCTAGAAGAGATTTTTTTACAGCTGTTGTTAATTTCCACCGTTGTTTCTTACCGCACTGAAATCCAGTAAATCACTCAGTTCTTTGTCCGTCCCTAAGGCAGCCATTCGCTGTTGGTGATGCATTTTAGCAAAATCACACAAACCTAGAAACATGGAAATAACCGCAATCAGAAACCCAGTCCCGAGCCTTGCAGGAAACACAGTCGGGTTTTTCAGGGGGTGGGGGTCAGGGGGTGGGTAGTTGAGAAGAAGGGAGGGAGAAAAGATGGAGGGGCAGCAAAAACAACAACAAAAAAAAGCGATATTGTATTTCCAAAGAGGCGATCGAAACCCGGTAACATCCACTCTAAACCCAAATCCAGAGGAGAGAAAAAAAGAAAAAGCCTCGCTCCCAGAGCATCATTTATGCAACAGGAGGTTCAGCGAGGAATGAATGAGGATCCCAGAGAAGAAACTACAGCCATCCGCTCCCAACTTTTTCCCTTCTCCTTCTTCCACGCAAAGTAGCGTTTAGAGGCAGAAACGGCAAACAGCGATAACAGCGGTGAAGGGGAAAAAATAATCATCCAAAAAAAAAAAGAGTCGCGGGCTACGGAGGCGCCGGTGCGGAGGGACACGGGAGAGCAGCCTTTGACAATTAGCCGCGATTCCTAATTTGCGCGGGGGGGGGGGGGAGGGGGGGGAGAGAATAACAGCGACCCGGGAGCGGCTCGGGCCTGTGCGGAGCCAGCGGGAGGAGGAAGGGAGGAGAGGGCGCGGAGCGGCGCGCAGCCCAGCGCAGCGGCCGCCTCGCCGCTGCCGGGCCGGCTCCGCGCCCGCCCGCGCGCTGCCCCGGCGCGGGCCTACCGCCGCCCGCGGAGCGGCGCGCCGCCCCCCTACCCGCAGAGCATGGAGCTGCCGATCCTGGGCAGCAGCCGCCGCCGCCGCCCGCGCCGCACTTTTGCGGGGATTATACTTTAAATTGGCCCAGCCCGCGCATACAGACACGGCAAAGCGAGTTTATACGGCGCTGCGAATACACGTGATGCGGGGGCTCTGCCAAGAGGAACGGTATTTTTCCCCTTCTATCACCCAGTCTTTTTTTTTTTTTCATTCCGCTTTGTTTTGGTTTGTTGTGACACCCCCCCCCCGTGCCTACAGCTACGCTCCCAACCCGAGGCTTCCCCTTTACAGAGAGCATCGCTGCAAACTTTGCAAAATCGGCCCTTGGATTCGCTTTACGCTCAAGTTTCTGGGGACGACGCCAGCGGCCCCCTCCCCCCTCAACATGTTATACTTTTATTTCATATTTTGCCATTGCAGGCCCGACACACTCCACCGAAAACTAGTTCGACTTCATTTTCCGGTAGGAAATAAAGCGCCGAGTTACCGCGCTTAGCGTTTGCACCTTGGTGTGTCCCTCGCACATGTAATTACCCCGTGGATACATAGCGTATATTTATACACACGAGCGATTATGCGCGCACACACACGGTGTACTTTCCGTTTGCATTTACACATCGAATCACTTGCATCTCTTTAAATAACACATCGGGATCGACAATTTAAAAAAAAACAAAACCAAAAAAAAACCACAGACAAGTTACTCTAACAGCAAAATGTAACTTTACCTTAAATGGCCAGAAATATGTTCACAATATTCCAAGGGAAAAAAAAAAAGAATAAAAATAAAAAGAGGAATCTTCTGCCAAAGTGCTTTATTATCTCACACGTGTGTGACCCTCCAAAACCACGAAGAAGTACTTTAAGTGTCAGTCCTGCTCCGGGGTACTCCACCGCGTTACAGGCACCCTACACCTGGCTCTGGGGGGATGTGGGGTTCCCGGCCACCAAACGCCCGCCACCAGCTCCCCCACCCCGACAGCCGAGACGCCAGCCAGCCAAAAAAAAAAAAAAAAAAAAAAAAGGCAAAAAGAAAGGAAAAAAAGAAGGTCCGACAACTTTTCCCTCTATTGTTTTTACAAACACATGGTGACTGACAAACTGCGAGCGGCTCGGGGACTTTCCCCTCTGTCCTGCCTTAAAAAAAAAAAAAAAAAAAAAAAAAAAAAAAGGCAAAACCCCCAGAACGAGCGCGGAGCCGCCCGTCCCAAACTTGTTCCAAGTTTACAGCGCTCTCCTCCTCCTCCTCCTCCTCACCACGGCCTCCCCCGCGGAGACGCGGATAATAGCATCGTTCCCGGGCAGACGCATCGCCAGCCGCTCACATCCGGGCAATGCCCGCCGCCTTATAAGCGCCGCCGCCGCCGCGCCGCCGCTCGCAGACAATGACGAGGGAGGGAGGGAGGCGGGCGGGACGGCTGGGCCACCAAGATGGAGGGGCCCGCCGCCCTCCGGACCGGCCGCGCCGCGCGCGCCCCGCGCAGCTCCCGCGCAGTGCCCGTACCCCCCCCAGCCCCCGCGCAGGAACCTGGGAAGGGGCTGGCAGGCTGAGATCCGCAGGGCGGGGTGCCGGGGGGGGGGGGGGTGTTTTGATTATTTTGTTGGTTTTGTGTTTTTTAATATCGCGGGAGCAGAGCACACCATCTTGATGGTGCACACATGGTTCCTAAAAATGAAAATGCAGAAGCGAGTGGGAAAGGGCAAAGTGAGCGAAAGGGGGGAGGCCCGAAGGAGGGCGGCTGCGCAGGTGGGGGGCAGGCCTGGAAGGGAGGCTGGGCCGGGGGAGCTGGGGACCACGTTTCTTTCCCTCTGCAGCTCGCTCAAGGGTGGCAAGAGACCCTCTGTGCTGAACAAGAGGCCTTCCTGCACCCACGTTGCTCTCCTAGGCCTAGGGAGGAAAGTGTTGACCTAAAAGCAGTAATAGAAAAGTAAAGGTGCCATAAATTTAAACCTCTTGGAACGAGAGAGTGGGAAGGCACACCCGCGGTGCTGTGGGATCAGGGAGGATGCGCTGGCCCAGAGCAGGACTGGGAGGCCGCTGAGGGTGCGTACTGGGAGAAGCAGCACCGTGTTGCCACATGGCAAAGGTTGCTGTCCCTGGGGCCTCTCTGGAGATACCACCCCCTATAGAACTTGGTGCTTTCTAGATCCCAGGCCTCATTTTCACTGATCTGTATCTTCCCTCTGGTCCTCTTTTCCACGCTGGACCATGCACACACTGCAGTATACCAAGGGATGCTCTTTGATACGGACACGTGTACGCCACAGTGAAATGGTGAGAGGAAAGCAGAAAGGACATAAAAGATAAGGGCCTTTCCAAAGGGCACAGAGTGCAGATGTGCTGTGTAATACAAAAATACCTGATCTTATTTTGATTTTATCAAAAATAACTGTGAAGATGTCACCAGATAGCACTGGTTCCCCCCTCAGCAGTGGTCCAGAAGCTGGCTTCCTTCTGACCACCAGGATATCAACGTGGAGGGCCCCACACATTGATGTGAACAAGGCCATCTTCCAGCATGGCCTGAAAAACAAATGAGAAACAAGATGGCTGCCTGGGAAGCAGGTGCCCCTACCAACATGGAGGTTCTCCATTGGCTGTACCTGGTCTAGATGAGGGGTGGACTCCCCCTGCAGCTGGAGGCTGGGTTTCTTCCTGGAAGCAGAACTGCTGATACCCCGCTCCAATAGACCTCTCCCTCAGGAGCACTCAAAGCCACCAGCACCCCTATTTCTCACATGAAGTAATGGTTCAGAGAGAGCACTCACCTGCTTGTCGCACTTTTAGCTGAGGAGATGGCCCTCGTGGAAGTCAAGCTGGAGTCCCAAATAGCATCCCGAATGTCTTCTCCCAGTGGGTACTGAACACAGCATCACGTGTGGTGCCTCCAGTGACGACGCCATCACATGTTGCATATGGTCAAGGAGGCCCTTCTCTGCACTTCTTCCTTGAGCACGAGTTGCTGTGATTTTGCCTGTGCTGCAGGCTTCCAAGCACCCATTTCAGAATAGCTTTGCAAAGCTGTGGCGCATCCTGCCCGTAGGGATGAAGGGCACAGGCATTCTTCCAGGAGGAGGTGGCATCCACTGCCACGAGGGCTCCATCTTCTGCCCTAGCCATGATGTTTGGAAGAAGAGACCTGTTCACAGGCCCTGGCATGTGGTGTGAGAGTGTGTAAGACAGGTGACACTCTGGGGGACATGTATTCACAGAGCTGCAACGGTCTCCACAGGTGTAAGTCAGACAATACAGGCACACTAGAATGCTTTAGGTGCCAGAAGAAGTCCAAGGCACAGCTAATGTGGGCAGTCAGGATTTTGGCCTCAGGGGGCTGATAAGGACAGTTAAGGGACAGTGTACGCAGTCGATATTACTTACTGCTTTTAGTGTATCGGCTTTAATTTGCCTTCAACAACTGCCTCGACAGCCAGAGTACTGAGTTCAGTGAGGCTGGAACTGTTCCTGAACAAAACCGTTGACAGCTGCTGGGACCTGGCTGCGGGTTTCGTCGTGCTCGCTGCCGTAGATGTTGCTTTGAACGCCTTGCAGATGAAGAGTAGCTGTGGGAAAGCAGCAAGAGCAGTGTGCCCCATGAGAGAAGGCCAGCCGTCAGCTGTGGGCAACCACAGGTGGGCGCAGTCCCGTGGCCCTGATGCAGAGGATGGCACAAAGTCCCACAGCCCCGATGCAGATGGTGGGGTGCAGTCCCACAGCCCCAGCCGGATGGGCAGAGCAGGGTGGTGCCAGAGGCCGCCCGGGAAGTCTTGCAAGGGCCTGGGAGCTGGGAGGGACAGGACACTCCCCGCCTCTGCTGTACCGCCAGGAGGCCCGGGCCGAAGTGCAGCTCCTGTGCCACAGGCAGGGGCCGGGGGCAGGCGTGGGGCGGCCTGGGCCGACTGAAGCCGGCAGGGTCGGCTGACGGCCTGCCCTCCCCTCAGGCAGTGTCCCCGTAGCAGGGAGGTGTCCCCGCAGGGCCTGGCTCTGGCCATGCTGGGGGGAGGCCGCTGCCTCTTCTCGGGCGCCCAGGCCCCTGGCTGGCTGCTTGGGTGGCACAAGCCCCAGAGCGCCATCCCTCAAAGGGACACGGGTGAGTGAAAGGCTGCAAAGCCCCCAGGAGCGAAGCGGCCCTGCCTGATGGCGACACACAGGTACACGGTGCCCTTGGCCCTAGCTGGTGGGGCCCAGGACGTGGTGAGGGCTGCAGAATGAGAGGAGAGGGAAGATTTTGGCGGCGAGGGCTTCTGGTTCGCTGTAGCCCAGAGCTGGGTGTCGGGGGACTCAGCAGGCTGGTAGGGCTCAAAGCACAGCCGTTTCCCTCTGTTACTGAAGGTTTTTTTATCTGTGAGTTACAATCCCCTTGGCACCAACAATGGTCTTAGCGCTATACACAGTACAAAGAAAAGACAGGGCCGGTGCCAAATTGCTTATTGTTTAAAATGCGGAATTATTTTTTTTCCTCAAAGTGAATCAATACAGAGAAAAACAGAGCAAAATTGGTATGAGCCCACAGAGGAGAGACTAGGCTTTATTTAATTATTTAACCCAGTAATGTGTCCGGGATCTCCAAATACCACTGAAGAAATGAAGCATTAGCAGATATTAGACTGGGGAGTCCCGATCTGGATAACATTCATTCCGTACCTACGGAGAGGCAGAGAAGGTGGGGGCTGTTGATGCTCTGATGGTGGCCCTTCACCAGCGAGGGGCTCATAGACCCTCCAGCAGGACAATTTCCCCCAAAGGATTGAGGAATCTCGGCAATTTTGGGCCTGAACAGTGTGCAGGGCTGTCCCAGCCCTGTTTCCTAACTTCTAAATTCTTCATAGGTATAATTTCTGTCTGCTGTGCTTAGCTGTTTCAGTGCAGCGCCCACCTTGTTTAAGCTTACTACATTTCCTGGCCTGCTGCTGCTCTGCATCATGATTATACTGGGCGTGTCATTCCAGTGTTTCAGAAAAAAGAAATTGTTAATGTAATAATTAGGGATGTAAATTACACCTGATTTGTGCCTGGCCTGTTCGGGTATCAACCATGTTTTAGTTCTGGATTAATCAAGTCATAATTAAATCCATTTTTAATATTAGCAATAACTGAAGCATCGGTGGTATTAAAGTAGTATAAAAAAGCACTACTTTCAGGGAAAATAGAGGTAAATATAATTATTCACCTCACAACAGTGAAATATTCATAAACCACAAAATGTAAATTTACAGTGACATGTAAGACTTCACGCATAGTAACACAAGTGAAGCTCGTTTCTGTAGCAAGACCCTGTCTTTCTGGAGTACGCTAGGTTGGCAGACTGAAAATTAATGCAGAAGCTACAGTTAATAATGGGCCATGGAGTTTTATTTCTAAATTAAATAGGAAAAGGAATAACACAACTGCCATACTGGCCCCAGTGTTATTTATTTTGTGATTTTAATCCACTATCCCCATATGTTCAGTTTTCAGTGTGCCACAGAATTTTGTATGGACAATTCACAAGTGGAGATGTTGCTGTGGACCAAGCGGAGCTGCTGGCAGTTGTGTGTTTTACCACCTTGGAAGACATGTGAAGCAATTTGGAGCCACACGATGTTAGCTGGAGTGCTCTGCTAGCATGGTAAGTGGTGTTACAAGTACAAGCATCGGACAGAAATTCACATCCTGAGGTTTTCCTGAATGTGTCCGTTAACTATATGTCTCCAGAGAAATTTTTTCATCCTGTCTGTAGACTTGAATAGCAGAATAGCAAAGTACTAGACTTCATTTTGCTCCAGTTTGGGTCTATGATTGTGCCCTTTTTCATTCCTATAAAAATCATCAAAATGTGGCCTTATCATAAACCCGTGAAAAAGTTGAGTGAGCACATGTTCAGTGGGTACTCTTTATGGATTTGCAGATAAACTCTTTGGAAATTTTATCAGACTATTTTGAAAATAAATTGATTAATGTTATGAAGTGCTGTGTTGCTACAATAACTGATGCCATGGAAGAAGCCATGTGGAAATGGCTAATTCTGGCGGCATGGCATGCACAGCCTGCATACGGTGCCATTAACGAGTCCTAGGGCCGCGCACCAAATGACGGCGACAAAATAAGAGACTGCATGGCAGTTTGCTCAGTGAGCATGATCCGCTCTGTGCAAGGGACCAGGCAGGGACACTCTGGAAAAAATGGCATGTGATGAAGTAATTAACGCCTGTGTCAAAAATGTGTGCTGAAGAAGCTGGCTGCAGCTACCGTGTTGATGCTTTCCTGTCCAACACCACAAGTGGTGCTGATGGAATGGCTACCTCTGCCTGGCTCTCTGTGTTCACGTGTCTACAAGGGGCTTCTTCTCCCAGAGCTTTCCTGGCCGTGCTCAGCCACAGGGCTCAGCGGGCCCTCCACTCCACCGGCGCAGCACCATCCCGCATCTCACCCGGCAGCAGTGTTTTTCCCTTCCCGGCAGGGCAGTGACTGCCCAGGAGCCAGGGAGAAGAGTGCAGGCTCTGCTGCTCAGCAAGTTTCTCGTGTGATGGCTCTGCACAAGCAGATAGATAGAGCCATGTTGGGGCCAGGACAATAATTAAGACAGAGGTCTTTTCTGAGCTTTTTTTCTGGTGAGTCATTTTTAAAAGAATGTGACCGAAACCACAGCGTTATTGCCAATGACTACTTCCATGGGTGTTACCTGTCTTTGCTTGGATATGCTTTAAGCAATGTGTGGTGAGAGGTAATTTTTAAAAACTGGGTATTTTTGGCACTGAATCAAGAACATATCTGTGTTTTCTCCAGACATAACTCTTCGCAGTTGTTTCCCCCCTCTTACTTGCTATTTAAGACTGAAAATGGGCAGAGGACTGTAGGCCACACACATCTATAAAATGCTACACGTCACTTTATTCATAATGGTGTTTCAGATATTGAGTGCTAAACCACCAGAATAGAAAAGCAAGTCAATACTTTTCACAAGGTCAGAAATAAGAAGATAAGACCTGATGGGTTTCTTTAAAATAGTCTAATGCCAGGGCGCCCAGCCTGTGCTCTTTGAAGCCGCACCGTATACAAGCTCACCACTTGTGTGTGACTATGCCGATAGTCCATGGGAGTGTCAGCGAGCTAGCAGTAGTAAATTTAGGGACCCTTCACCAAAACGACATCCAGGTATTGCAGAGCAGTTCTAAGCAAAAAACTTAGAAGTGTTTGTTCTAGATGGAGATGGTAGTGGCATGTATTTTTAGGCTACATAGCACATGCTTGTGAAAAAGTTACTACTGGTCTTTTTTGGGAGGAAGTCTAACACTTTGAGTGTTTGAGATGTGTCAGGATTCAGGCTGGGTGAATTATAAACTGGTAAAAATTGGTATTTCTCTTCTTTCAGTTGCAGCTGCTTAAATACACAAGAATATTCTCTGTGGCTGGGGCCATGCAGCCCTCAGAGCCAGGGGAGTGGAGCCTCAGCTTGGAGACCACAGGGAGTTGATGGAGCACAGTGGAAGACCAAGCTTGTCTCCTCAGCCATGCCTCAGAGCCACACCATCCAAACACTGTTGGCATCCCGTGAGGTAGGAACTTGCTCAACAGCAAACTGGGGCTGGGAATGAAAAAAAAGGCTTATGAATGGTGTCCAGACCTACCCAATGGTACCAGTATGCATCCTTGCATCTGTGATGGCACACCCTTGAGAAGAGATGGAGACAATTGAGCTGACTAGGTTGGGCCAAGATAGTCTAATTGTATTCCCTCCTGTTAATCTAGTAGATTAAAGAGATATGATCCTGAGCTGCCATGTTAGTTTTTGTGATGAAGCAGGGGTGGAACAAAGTTGAACTTAATAGATTGTCTAGAATAAACCCCCAAATCACTAAACTGTTTGCTTCCCCCCCCCCAAAAAAGTGGAAAAATAAAGCACAAAAAAAACTTGTAGTTTCTGCGCAACCTCTAATACATCCCTTTGTGCTTCCTTGTTATATTCTGCTTCATTCAGGAAACAAGGCAAAAAACAAGGGGACAGAACTATTGTTGAAGTATTTGACTTTGTGACATGAGTAATTATTTTTATGGCTTAATTATATAGTTAAATATATATATTTTCTACAGCTTGTAGTTTATTTTATAATTACAGACATTTTTAAGTCTCTTTTGCTTCACAAGTATGTATGGGTTAAGTCATATTTGCGAGGAACCTTGAATGTGTAGTACACTATGTAAATGGTAAATATTTTTAGTAGTTAAATCCCATAGTCACTAAGTCAAAATTCTCATTAGAATGACTGGGAGGTTTAAGTAAGGACTGAAAACATTCCCCATGGTAAAACTTCTGGGGACAAAGAAAGGAAACAAGAAATTTCCTAAGAACCACCTCAAAATCCTTGCTGAAATCTTTAGTGGCAAAAGTCTTGAGGGGATGAACTGGGGGAAGAAATTTGGCCTTTGCAGATCAAAATGCTTTTACTGATGTCTTCAGAAGTGTTTGGAGTGTCCTATCCCCTGTCCCTTTGTCACAACAGCTGCCCAATTAAAAAATGCCCGTTTCAACAGAAGACACTGTCAGCAGCAAGGCTTTCCTAGAAGTGAGGGTGGGACTGCGTGATACATCCTGAGGGATGTGTCCAAGTCCTGTGAGACATCTGGTTAAAAAATTGTAAATTTTTACTGCTGACTTTGATGGGATTAAACAGGTCTTAAAACAACTAAAATCTCATCTGGATCTCAGCTGAAAAGTCTGTGAGCCAGTGAGGAAAGCACATGGTTCTCGGGAGAGCAAGGACATGACACTTCTACCACCTGTACCTGTGGCACTTTGTTTTAAGCTTTGTGACACTTCAGCACTTTACAGTTGACATTTCTTTCTCAGCTTTTTCCATTAACATTATTCTGCTCTTTTTTTGCAGCTGAAATGTATTGTTTTTCTTTGTATATTTATCAATGTGTTTCTTTAATACCAAAGAAAAAAACATTTGTCAAGGTCTGGCCCTTATGGCTTTTAAGCTGAGGATTTTATACCTCAGGTGTAACGGAGTGTGTAAGGGTCCAGCGCACTCTGATCAGAGGAGGTTGTACAAGTCAGTGCTGCATTGTCAGTAGTTTTGGAAAACATTGTCGCTATAGAAATTCATAATGACTATTGAACTCTGTGCTCATGTTTTCTGTCACAAGAGCTCTGTGCTGCAACATGAGGTCTGAGGACTGAAAAATGTACATAACAGGAATATAGTGTAAAATGTGGATATCATGGACTGGACAAGATCAGTAGGAATATCGTGGGATTTTGTGTTTTACTGAGAGGAAGGTACAGAGAGGGGAAAAAAACCCACAACAAATCTAGTTTAATTTAGAAAAGCTTGCTAACTGAAGTTCTGAGTGTACATTCAAAATTACAGTTGCAAGGTATGCAATTTATTTTCTAACATCTAACAAGTAGCAATTGAGCTATTAATTGTCTCAGAACCATTTCTTCCCGCAAAACAGTTTCACCTTAGCAAGGAGTAGCTGAAAGTACGGTCTCTTGATGTACCAGCCTAGGGACTAGTCAGTGTGTGTTGCCTTGTCCTGTTTAGGAAGGTGTTTTAGAGAAGGATAATTTCCTTGTTCACAGGACTGTAAGTTGTTTGACCAATGGGATCTCTATTGCTGTCATGTCCAGCTATTACTAGCACTCAACAGTGTCCACAGCACTTCTTTGAAGCCCAGAAAATCAAGAGATTGTGATTGCTACGAGAGCAACACCTAACCAGCACCTAACTCTGCTGGCACAAGTCTGACCTTTTGCAGCTCCTGGGCAGTTTCATGATGTCCAGCTTGTCCACAGAAACAAAAATTGTGCTTTCACCTCTCTTCCCGACTGATTTTGGAACTGATGGCTTGAGAGTTTGTAGGGAAATTCTGAGAGAGTATGTTAGGATTTATGTAAGTAGGAAACGTTCAGAGTAAACCAGAACGTGACTCTAAGGAGGAACTGTTGAGCCAGAATCACATTCTGCAGGGATGCCTCTTTACAGAAAAGAGATGTCTCATTTTGGTTTATCCGAACTATTTTTACAGTATATAAAGCAAATTTAGAAAATAGCACTTTTCTTCCAGAAAAATAATAGTCACAAAGTTATTCTAGAGTGGACTTAGAGTAGACTCCCTTTATCAAGAAACTTTATTTTAGAGGCTAAATCTGTAGGTACATATTACAGAATCACAGAATCACTAGGTTGGAAAGGACCTTCAGATCATCAAGTCCAACCATTAATCCAGTGCCACCATGTCCCCTAAACCATGTCCTGAAAGTTGTGAAGTTCATGATAAGTAGTGTAGTTTAGTAAACTTATATCCAGTACAATCTCATTTCTATAGAAACAAAGGAACAAAATTAATACTTGATATAACTTCACTAATTTCTGTACACTTTAACTAAGAATAAGTTTCATCTATTGCCTCAAAAATATTTGTTCTCAGATTTCCATGGAAAGATAATATAGGAGGGATAAAAACATTCTTCTGTACTTCTGTGAATTCCTATTAAAATGTGGTTTACTTTCTTATTCCCTAGTGGAAGAGTATGTTTGATTTCAATTAAAATGAAATGTCATCATTTTAGGACATACTGCCTAGTTTTAATGGGTATCCAGTACCTTAGTCCGTTAGGGAGAAGATAGTGGATTTGGAAAAAGGCCAGTAGGTACAGGAGATGTTTTGCATTCATGGTGAAAATATGTGCATGCATGTATTCTACAAGCACCATTGCAGGGGCAGTGGGTTTCCTCTTGCCTGCTTTCCTTTGATAGTTGCAGGTTTTAGGGCTATCTATCTCAGTTAGACCCTTCTGGTGACGGATTTCCTAAATCCTTCAGCCTCCTCATCAGCTTCATGGGTCTGAGCAGTCATGGCCCGGTTGGAAATGCTGTGTGCTGTGACCATTCGTTGGCAGCAGTGGTAGTCAGTGATATTTTGTTCTTTGCAGGACTGTACAGTATGTTCTGTAAGTGAGGAAAGTCCACGAAGTGAATTTTAACATACAAAAATCTTGGGAAAAAAAAAAAAAAATCTTCCGTTCAAAGCCTCATCCTACACTCTATTTTTTAATTCAAAAGAGGTTTTCTATGTATTTTATTTTTTTGCTATTTAGGTTTGTCATGTGAAATTTTCTTTTTGAGTCAAATTACAATGAAGTTAGTTTTGTCCATTTACTTCGGTCAAGTAAATGGGCATATGTAGGTAGTTATGGAAATACATAGGTCGTGATGACAGCTTGGCTAAGAATACAAAATGTGCAATAAAGCAATTTCTTATAAAGATTTCAGCGGGTATCTTTAATATTTCCTAAAGAACCAGCATCTGGAAAAAATATTTTTCCCCTGGAAGCATTTTTAATTTTTTTTTCATGAAATGATAGGGAAATGTTATTTGGAGGTGTATCATAGCTGATTTACTTAGTGAAAAGTCTGTAAAACAAACATTATTGTTATTGTTTGTCTCCTGCTTGTCTTCTAATTGCTGACTAAAGTACAGCAAAATATTCTACTTATAGTAATATAATTTATGGCTTTCTCACAAAGCTGACAAATGAAGGTAGGAGATGTTTGGAATTAAACATGCCACTTAAAATGTCCATTTCACACTAACACAAACAAAAAAGTATGTGAAGTGTCAGCTTCTGGATGAATCCGGTGTGCTGATGAGTGTCATCACTGACAATATGCATGTGCTGCCATTTTGCAGGACCAACCCCTTTCTTAGGGTCATAGAGGTTATTTCTCTTTAGATTTTGAATTGAATCAATGTAGTATGCGTATGAAACAAACTGTTTGTTTCTTCCTTTGGGTTTTGTTTCTTTTCTTTCTTCTAATTTGGAATTTGTGAATAGTCATAAATATAATGTATGGCTATCAGAATTACCAGCTCAAATACAACTCCATTATAATGTTTGAAGACAAATCTTTTCCAAGTAAAGGAAGAAGCTTTCAGCTGTGAGATGACATCATAACATAACTTTTCATAAAAAATGTATTTGAAAAGTTTAACTTTGAAAGTCTTTTGGCAAATGTTCAATGCCCTTATTGTTCTTATGTCAAAATTTCAACTAATTTTAAAATTATATTTTAAATTCTTATTTCAAATATCATAAAATAATAATAAAATTTCTTGATCACGCCCTGCTATGTCAGAAAAGCACACCAAGTAATTTCTTCCGTAAAGTGTGAGAAGCTTCTTAAAACTACCTGGGATTTTACTGTATTGCTGTCTTAGGAAATTTACTTCAGAAACTCAGTCCTTCGGTTGATTAAAAAGAAATCTTTTAATTCCTCATGTAAACATAAGCGTGACAATATTTTTGTTATTAGTATTATCCTGTAACTTAAGTAGTGCTCTCTCTCTCGTGTTTGCTTCTTGAGTTTGTTTATGAACAATACTACTAATCATGCTAGGATAATCATTAAGTTTCTTACATGATAGATTCTCCATTCTCTTCTAAGAAGCTGTTCCCTGCCTTTTTTGACTCTTGAATCCATCTTTTCTAAACAGGTTGACTAGAATTCCATACAGTGTTCCACATAAGGCCCTTGTAGCATGTTGTACAACACAACTAATGGTTGCCTATGTCTGCTAGAAATAACCTGGATCACATCCTAGGATCACTTTGATTTCTTAACCACCGTATCATATTGATAACTGATATTTATTTCCACATCATTCTCCCATATTATTCCTAACTGGTGTCTGTCAGGTTATAGCCTTTTTGTTGCAATTATCAAACTGGTAGACTCCTCCTACCTGATCTTAGCAGGCCAGGTGCGGATCCTTAGCTCTAAAAGAGGTATCAACAATAGCTGTGATGAATCGCTCTCTGGAGGGTTCCCTATCTAGCTGCATTGGAGTAGAGACCTGTCTTCTGGATGGCTCTGTTAGATGAGGTGAATCACTCACTAAGTGTATTTTTCATTATATATTATTAAACCTAATCTCCTTTCTATTGCTTTGGTCTTCATTGAGCAGATCTTCCAGTATGATGCTCCTGTCATTTCCATTACTGCCCCTAATTTGTCACTGGAACATTTCATTAGCGTACTCCTCCCCTTACTACAAAGGTCATTGTTGAAATAAGCAGTAAGATCAGTTCCAGCACTAATCCTTGATGAATATTGTGGGTTATATCCAGCCAGTACATTCAGAAAACTTACTGTCAGCTCCTCTTTTGTTAGTTAAATATAATGTTTTTTCAAGCTAACGCTTTTTCTGTGTTAGATTATCAAACACTTCCAAAGTCCAATTACACTAGATCTGGATTGCTTAAATCATAAGGTTTCCTATCAGAGGAAAACATTAGATTTGTCTACATGATCTGACTTTCATAAGTCATTCTCCCACTTATGTCCATGTGCTTAATTATTTTTTTCTTCAAAACTTATTCTTAAACTTTGTATATTAAAGTCTAGCTAATGCTTTGGTGGCTGTTAAGCTTTTCTTAAAAGATGCCCACATTTGCCATGTTTCAATAATATGTTTGTACTACTTGTTTGATTGATAGACTGATGATGGGGGTGCTGGCTGAATATGAGCCGGCAGTGAGCCCAGGTGGCCAAGAAGGCCAACAGCATCCTGGCCTGTATCAGAAATAGTGTGGCCAGCAGGAGTAGGGAAGTGATCATGCCCCTGTACTCGGTACTGGTGATGCCGCACCTCGAATCCTGTGTTAGTTTTGGGCCCCTCACTACAAGAAGGACGTTGAGGTGCTGGAGCGTGTCCAGAGAAGGGCAACAGAGCTGGTGAGGGGTCTGGAGCACAAGTCTGATGAGGAGCGGCTGAGGGAACTGGGGGTGTTCCGTCTGGAGAAGAGGAGGCTGAGGGGAGACCTCATCGTTCTCTACAACTACCTGAAAGGGGGTTCTGGTGAGGTGGGGGTTGGTCTCTTCTCCCAAGTAACCAGCGATAGGACGAGAGGAAATGGCCTCAAGTTGCGCCAGGGGAGGTTTAGACTGGATATTAGGGAAAATTTCTTTACCAAGAGGGTGGTCAAGCATTGGAACAGGCTGCCCAGGGAGGTGGTGGAGTCGCCATCTCTGGAAGTGTTCAAAAAATGTGTGGATGTGGCACTTCAGGACATGGTTTAGGGAACATGGTGGCGCTGGATTAATGGTTGGACTTGATGATCTTGAAGGTCCTTTCCAACCTTGGTGATGCTGTGATTCTGTGATATACTGTGCCAGCTCTTTAAGTCATCTGGGCTGGGGGTCATCCCCAGATTGAGCACATTAAAGTTTTTGAGTACTGCTTCCATCTCAGATGCAATCATTTTAATTTCAATTACTTTATTCTTCTTAGCAGTTTTGTCTGTATTTTTGACGTTGAACTAACATTTTTTGTCTGTGCAAAGGTAGGACAGAGCTTGCAAATTCTACAAGTCATACTGCTGTTGTTTCAAACATCTTTTTCATGTAAATGATGAAACTTGAACAGAGACTTAAGATTTGGAAGACTTTAGTTAATTCTAGAAGATACTGAATTAGATATTATGGACCTTTATCTAGGGGGCACCTAGGAATTTGAATCTTCTTGGCCTCTAAGGCAGGAAAGAGTTCCATGGAAGGTTTTAGTATCTTGTGCCAATAGTCAATGGGAGTATCTACAGTCATTTACCAAATGTCATGGGAAACAAAATAGGAATTTATTTCAGTATTTCAAAAAGTTACCATTTTCCTCAATGTCTACAGAACAGCTGTCTGTCTTCTGAACAATTTCAATCAAGAAAAAATACTCTAAAGAAACATTGGAAGAAGAGTTAGCATATGGAGCCTGGACTCAGGCTGCTGTAAGCCGACGGTTACTGGGTGGTGCTGATGTGCTGCAGCTAATGGCTTCAGAGAGATGGAACGAGTGTCACAATTCACACAGGAACAAATTTGCTGAATCAATAATGGAAGAATGCTAAAGAAAATGTATCCACTGGGAGATCTTATATTCTTTCTTCCTAGAATTTAGTCGAACAAGAATAACTTAGTTACTTGTTTTTGTTGAAATCAAACATGCTTGTTCCTCACTTGCAAAAATAGGAAACTTCTTTCAAAGTGACACTCTTCATGAAAGAATACAAGCGTGCAGCTGCTGTATGACTAAGTGATTAAAAACCTTAGTGATGGCTAATTCATTGGAGGTGATATGTTTACAGTCAAGACCAAGTATCATAAAATTAGCTGCTTAGCTTTTTTTTTTCCTTAACGTGAAGTAAACCATCGAATAGTTTTGAGTAGATCTGCAAGAGTTTTCATATCCAGTTTTGCCCAGCTGAAGTCAGGCTATGACAACCAGAATTGTCTTGTGTCTAATATTCCTCTTTTATATGAGTCTCCACCCTCATAGTTTTTACATGAAAAATTATTTTAAATTATCTAAGGCCAAGGGGAAAGTTCACAACATTTTATACAGCCTGCTTAAAAAATGCCAGGATAGATGGCATTTTCTTGGCTCATATCTCACGTGGAGGGACTCTCTTTGAGACTTTATGAGGTTTAATAGCCTATTTACCCAAATGGTATTATTTAACATATTGAGTGTTCTTTGATGTCTCTACATTGATGGTGCAAAATTGTTGTTATTATTATAATATATATTAAGAACATATTGTTGTTATTATTATGTATTATTTTTATTATTGAGCCCAGATGCATAGAAGATCATCAGAGATCCTTGGGTTTGGGTACTGTATGCTGACATACATTGCTTGTTCTTATAATCTAATTAAAAGATGATGTGAAAAAATACATGGGAATAAGAATAGAAAAGGGATGAAGAAAATAATTGAAGGAATACATGGTGGTTGGATTAGTTATTTTCACAATTAGCTACTTGAATTAGCTACTTGACAAGCAATATAGAAGAAAGAATAAAGGGCTATCTCTGACAAGGACAGTTTTTAGTGAAGCTGCTACTGTAAGTGTATTATGATTTAAATATAAAGAGCTTCAGGTTTCAGTTAAATGGATTTTGATTCTGCTTATTTTTCTAATGCTAGATTTGTTTCATTTTCATATTAAGCCCTTTTTATTAAACCACACAGTGTATGATGTAAATTTAAACCTTTGTTTCAAGTGCAACAGAATTTTCTGGGAACAGCCTAGGACATAATCTAACTTTTTTTTAAAAAAAAAGTATTGGTGCTTAATAAAGAGATCAAACATGAAATTTAAATACTGTGAACTGGAGACACAGGCATATTATTTCTAGATCTAGGAGAAGCTTTGCCATCGATCAGGTCATAATTTTACCAGTGTTTGCTCTGGCGTGGTCATCAGAGGTTTGATTATATCGATCTCTCTCTTTTGCTAGGTGGAGTGCTGTATCAGCAGGGGAAAAGAAAGAGAATAGCTATGTGAAAGCTGCCCAAAAAATCTATCAGCATTTGGTCAAAAATAAGTTGATTATTTGGGATGAATATGAAGAAGAAAAATCTACTAGAATTAATTTTCATGGCAAACTAGCTTCATTGTTTTGGAGGGAACCAAATTCCATATTAAACTGAAGTTGGAAGTAGATCTTTGTTCATCCACTCAGGAAGAGGAAAGGACATTGCATACATGTAACCATATATTTATGGAGATATATATGTGTACATATTACATATATATTGGTATATATGTGTACATGTGTTACATATATATATAGATATCTATAACCAGTCAAAATAATATACATATAATATGACACATCTGAAATTGTAGGCGGGGTATGTGAGATACCCATTCCCAGATTAACTCCATAAAAATATTTTTGTAATGAAAATTACATAAGCAATCACGAATTTTATTTTGCCTTACAAAAACCATGAGAGTTGTTAGAAGAATGATCATTGCGGTGTTCATTGATGGTGGAAACAGGGAACCCACTGCATAAAAGATGCATTTTTTCCAGTTCACATAATTTAGGTGATATGGGGATGTCAGAATTTTTATGTAGTACAACAAAAGTATCAAATAAAATAGAAGAATTTATCTGGCACATGCTTTCCTTCATCATAAATGGATTTTCCCTAGAAATTTTAGAACATACGTTGCAAGCAATGGGAAGATTTCTGAGAGTTCATTACAGTGGTAGATTAGTAGTTTGTTATGAGACTATCACTGGAAATTAGAGATGGCTATAGAAAAACCTTAAGTCACTTTTCATAGAATTGTAAAAGAAAATTTATTTCAGAGATTAAAAAACCAGAAAAATGGAAGCACTATTCAAACAGGTTGTTGTAAAGATTCTGCAACCATGCAAAAAGTTGAAATGGAGCTTGTTGATGTCAGTAGAATAGTTTCTCATTGTCATGGAGGGCTGGTCTCATAGTGGAAATTTCAGTAAATGTGAACTGATTTTGTGGAGGGATAGTTTGAAAAACTGTTGCAGCAAACCAGCACATTCAATCTAACTTTGACCACAGTGGGATTTACCTGGGTTTGTACCTTGTTTCCTGTAAATTGTCCCTGAAAATTTCTGCTCTTTTAGGCCCTGCAGTGCAGATGGCAATCCACAGCTGTGAAATGTGAGTGTCCGCTGGCTTGCAAATGCTGCCAATCTAGAATTTCAGCACTTTACATGTACTCTCTAAGCACTTATTTGTGCAATGTTTGAATAATCACAGAGTAAATACAGAAGAGGAAATATATATGCTGAAAGAGTAAATATATGTGTATCTTTCACATCATGTTTTGAATATTATCAAAAACAATACAGTATCTTTCATTACTCGATGGAAAACTGGAGCGTTTCATGGAACGCTGTGAACATTAGTGTGTTTCCTATTCCAAAGCTGGTCAGAAAATTTTAGTGCATTCTACATTTCAGAGAGTTTGGTCAGCAAAAGAAGGCAGTGGGGACTAAATCAGTGAAGTGAACTGAGAACAAAAAAAGGACTTTGTCGGTCAGCTTTGTAGACATTTTTTGAAAGTGTGAACAGGCCATCATAGAGCTAAGTATTAAACGTGTATGTAAACCAGCAATATATGTTACAAATGTAGGATTTTCTGTTCTGATACTGTTACTTATAAAAGCTTCATGTAAAACGAAAATAAAATCCTCAAGAAGTCTTTCCATGGATGCCAAAATGTTTGGGGAAGAACTACCTGGAGTCCACACGCCAGCTTTCAGGAAATACATTTTGGGCTATTTTCTGGTTTCTTGACTTAAACTAACTGTTCTTGCTAATGACATAGAGGAAGTTGCTATATCAAATTTGGCAGTAGATATTCAAATGACCAATGAGACAGTTCAAAGAACTGCAAGACAATCTGTTCAGCTGTATTTGGCTACTGCTGTTTTGGCTTCTGGTAAGTCCACCATTTCACCCAAGGCATCTGGATTTAGTAAAGCAAGAGCAGCATGAACGTGCAACCATAGCTGACCAAACAACAGCAGCAAAGCCTGTTGTAGCTGCATATCTTACCGAACCCACAATAAATCACAGGTCTGATCCTCTTGACTATTCAGAATCCAAAGAAACCATCTGGCCAACATTCACACTTTTGGCTAATAAGTACATTGGAAGCTCTCCCACTATTGTATCATGTGGACGAATATGCAAGGCAGGAGTATTATATTCTCACTCTACAGGCTGAGAATACACTCTGCAGCCTCACTCTACAAACTCCTTTCTGTTTAAATTTCACATCCACTCAGGAGCTTATCACTCTCAAATTCGATGTGCTCATCCTCGGTTACCAATATCACCATTCCTTCTGACAAAACAGTGACTCTGTGAGTCTTTGCTGAGTTTTCTGTCACGCTTTGCATAGTGTCCAGTGTCACTGCAGAAAATCACCACAAATCCTTAGACAACCCATCAAACAAGGTGTTATTTTTACAGCGACAAGTTCTGGGTGGATGTCCTACCTCCTTCCCTTTTCCTAACAAAATGCTTCCTCCGCTCTTTTGAACACTTTGCTCTCACAGTTCACTTTTGCATTGAGTTTCTTTCTTTCATAGGCCTTCTTTTCAGGATTTGAAGTTGGGGGAAAAAATCTCTTCTTGTAGGAACACATTCAGTATGAAACCAGATGCTTACTTCCTTCCATCTATTTTCCACACCCCAGGCTTTACTTCAGAGGATTGCAATGAAACAAGCACTCTCAGCAGATGTCTTTGGACCACTATAGTTCTTTCCGTAGTGGTACAGCAGCCTTTACTGTAACAAAGCACTCAATTTTGTTATGCACAATGATGAGAAGACACTTAAATATACGCTCAGAAGTAGGGACATGAGTGTTTTTATCTCTGTGGTTTTAAGCACACACGTATGTGCTTAACTCTAAGGCTATATTTTTAAATCTCAGTTAAGCATGTGCTTCATGCTTAAACATTGTGTTGAATCAAGATGGGAACACACATGTGGTTAAAATTAAGCATGTATTTAGTGCTCTTTTGGAGGCAAAACCTAAATTGCTATTTTTAGGCTCTGCCTCAGGAACTATGTCCTCTTTCCTTCCTATGACTTCAGTATTGAAAGAACCTCTCTGACAAAATGTATTTATCTCCTTGTGGATTGCAGGCATACTCTATTTGGTAGCAGTAACGTCAGCTGTGATCTAAAGGAAAAGCCCCTGAGTCTCCGGAAAGTTCAAGCTATTTTTACTAGGTAATTAGACAACTAGCTCACACACCTTGATAGATGTGTAGCAAGAAGCTCACTGCATTGTAGTGTTCCTGGCTCTGGACAGGCATCCTGTAAAAGCTTACCCTAGCTATGAGTCAGTATAGAAAATCTTTTCCACTACCCTACCTGTCACATATTTTTCCTACAGGTATAAACAGACAATAAACAGCAAAATGCCAAAATATCAGAGATCAGAAGAGTAATGCCATTTCACAGCAGTACTGAAGCCCTGACTGTGTCAGGGAAATAGAGAAGCAGGACTGGGGAGCTGTAGACCACCGTGTCTTTTATTAGGACAACAGATAACTGGAAAATGTCGTCTTCTCTCTTCTCTCTTCTCTTCTCTTCTCTTCTCTTCTCTTCTCTTCTCTTCTCTTCTCTTCTCTTCTCTTCTCTTTCTCTTCTCTTCTCTTCTCTTCTCTTCTCTTCTCTCTTCTCTTCTCTTCTCTCTCTTCTCTTCTCTTCTCTTCTCTTCTCTTCTCTTCTCTTCTCTTCTCTTCTCTTCTCTTCTCTTCTCTTCTCTTCTCTTCTCTTCTCTTCTTCTCTTCTCTTCTCTTCTCTTCTCTTCTCTTCTCTTCTCTTCTCTTTCTCTTCTCTTCTCTTCTCTTCTCTTCTCTTTCTTCTCTTCTCTTCTCTTCTTCCCCTCCCCTCCCCTCCCCTCCCCTCCCCCCTCCCTCTCCTCTCCTCTCCTCTCCTCTCCTCTCCTCTCTCTCTCCTCTCCTCTCCTCTCCTCTCCTCTCCTCTCCTCTCCTCTCCTCTCCTCTCCTCTCCTCTCCTCTCCTCTCCTCTCCTCTCCTCTCCTCTCCTCTCCTCTCTCTCTTCTCTCCTCTCCTCTCCTCTCCTCTCCTCTCTCCTCTCCTCTCCTCTCCTCTCCTCTCCTCTCCTCTCCTCTCCTCTCCTCTCTCTCTCTCTCTCTCTCTTCTCCTCTCTCTCCTCTCCCTCTCCTCTCTCTCTCTCTCTCCTCTCTCTCCTCTCCTCTCCTCTCCTCTCCTCTCCTCTCCTCTCCCCTTCTCCTCTCCTCTCCCCTTCTCCTCTCCTCTCCCCTTCTCCTCTCCTCTCCTCTCCTCTCCCCTTCTCCTCTCCTCTCCCCTTCTCCTCTCCTCTCCCCTTCTCCTCTCCTCTCCCCTTCTCCTCTCCTCTCCCCTTCTCCTCTCCTCTCCCCTTCTCCTCTCCTCTCCCCTTCTCCTCTCCTCTCCCCTTCTCCTCTCCTCTCCCCTTCTCCTCTCCTCTCCCCTTCTCCTCTCCTCTCCCCTTCTCCTCTCCTCTCCCCTTCTCCTCTCCTCTCCCCTTCTCCTCTCCTCTCCTCTCCTCTCCTCTCCTCTCCTCTCCTCTCCTCTCCTTTCCTCTCCTCTCCGAAATAAAAACACATATACTACTTTTCCTTGTTACCTTGCCTTTCCCAGAACTGCGAGGGTAAAGAAAGAGGTTTTGGTATAACTAATGCCCTTTTGCCCCTATGTTATATATTGTAAGATTAGGTATAATTTATTTTACTATTCCGAGCACTTGTACCTTTTGATAAACTACAGTTTTCAATGCTGCAAATACATAACTGTGTCATATCCCATAGGGTCTTACCACCTCTTTCTTTGCTAACAATCCTTTTTGTTCAGCAGATCCTAATTACATTTTTCTCTTCAGCTGGCTAACTGATCAATAGATTAAGTTAAGCTCCACACAAGTGTTCCATCTATACTTATCCAGATACTTCCCACTTCTGTTTCAGAAGGGTACAAATGCTTTGTGCCCCAAAGTTTGGTTTTTTTCTGGTTATATCAAATACTCTAACAATAGGCAGTACTGCTCAGATGTGCTCTCTTTTTCTTCACATAAGGATGTTCTAAGACCTTTGTTCAGATATCCCTAGTTCTTTGACTCAAGAGCAGGTCTGTGCTTTAAAACTTGTCTTTCACACTAGATCAGACTCTGCTTCATATCAAAGCTTCCTGCCTCACAGACACACAACATAACAAAGTCCTTGTGTTTGCAGTCAGGACGACCTCTGACTGGCGGGGGTTCAGCTGAACCTGCCGTCTGCTCTGGGTTGTCCATGCTCTGGGCAATCAGAACAAGTTGTCATGCTTCTTCCATGGGGCCCAGAGAGCATTTGGCATAGACGCTGGTTCTGAGGCCTGTGGCTGTCCTAGATCAAAGGCATGGTGGTAGTCCATAGCAACTTCCAGGACATCCAGTTCTGGAATGATTCTGAGGACCCGTTCCTGTGGCTGTGAGCACAGGGACTGACATTTGAGCATGATAAACCTGAATGTCCAGTCACACACACTTCATGGAAAACCTTTGCTTGCCTGGGGTGAGTGTTTCTCAAAGCCCAGGAGAAGTGCAAAATACAAGAAGTAGCATTAGAAATTATTTGAGGGATTAATACATTTGTTATGTTGAACTTGGTTTTGGTTTGGTTCTTTTAAGGCAATAACGACATCTGTTATGAGAAGTCATGCCACTATGGGATATGCGCGTCTAGGATGCTAGTCGCAGAGTGCTGGCTAGGCTGTTGACGTGTATAGGCATATTTGCTGTGGAGGCACCTAACATAAGGATTACCATTAAGCCTGGTTTCTGTGGTGTCACTCATGTATCCTAGAGGAATAGTGTCATACTTCAGGCGTGTAAGTGCAAAGTACTTGCAGCTCTCATTGAAACAAAAATGCCACGTGCTTGTCATTTCTTAATCAGTAAACATGTCTTTCTAATTAGATCCTTTTTTCCACCTCTTTTTTTGGCAACTGGTAGGTAAAGAATATTGTTCTTAAATGTTTTTACTATGTTTTAATGGGGTTTTTTTACTATGTTTTAATACATGAAAACGATCAGATTTTGTCAGACCATAGTGAAGTGAAGGGCTGTAAAATTTACTTACAGTTTCCTGAAAGGTGGCTCAGCTTTCAAAAGCTGACATGTCTTTCTGCTGTAATGAAAAACTTTCTGGTCTATTTAAGGCATGAGATGACTAGCTGAAGTTACAGTTAAGTATTGCAGCTAGAAATTTGAAGTTACTCATCAATGCTACCTACACATGGGAGTCAGGCCACCAGACTTCTGTTCTTTCAGATTATTTGCTTTGCTGTAGAATAAACCCCAGCCAGAGTGATATTTGTGCCAATATTTCTTTTTCTTTTGGATATTCCATTGTGTGGGATGAAATCTCTATTTCTGCAAATGTTTTAAGGATTAGAAATTCAGTCAGCATCAGGTTTTAAAAGTAGCTCTTCTGAAAAAAAGAGACAGGACACAAACAGAGCTCTAAGTCTGGCTGTTGCTGAACAGGAACCGCACGAGCAGAGGAGAATACAGTCCAAGCAAACCTGAGTGCCAGATCACTCGGTAAAACCTAACAATTACAGAAATAATAGACCAAAACGTATTGAGTTAACTTAATCTCCATTGTAACTTCACTGATGTGAAGAGGTAGGCTGGATGTGAATTTGGCTCGCTGTTCCCTGGTTAGCTGTTGCAGGCTTGCCGCAGAGGAGAGCACGGTAGGATTGTGCCAGGCAGGCAGAGGTGGAAGGAGGGATGGGCAGGAGGGGCAAGGGGCATGCCACACGTTTGACCACTTCGGTCCTGTGTCCCTCACGTCTGTCCTGGGCACAACTTCTTCTGCACCGGCTCTCTGCTTCCCGAGGATTTCACCACAGCCTACCCAGCTGTATTTGGCACCAGTAAAGTACTTTTCTATATGGGACCTCACCCTTAATGAGTCAATAAAATGGCTGTAAAGCAACTTCTTCAAAACAAAACTGTACTTGTTTACTAAATTTCACGAAGAAAGGGTAAGAAAGTCCAGGTGACTGGCTCTCAGCCTTTTTTGGCAAATTTTGATCAATTCCACTCAGCCCAAATATCTTCTCTGTGCCCAGAGAAACAAAATACACCTCCATAGGATGCTCCTCTGCCTGGCCCTGGCAGTGGCCCTTTTGCTGCTGCTTTCCCCTCGGCATGGTAACATAGACTGTAGTATTCCCTTCACCCTAGGTTTAGACCTTGCAAGTGTAAACATTGCTAGCTTAGCTGAGGCCATAAAGTAAGTCTCCCTGCAAGTAATACCACCTTTTCTATTTCCTCGGTGAGCCTTCATTTGGCTACTTCTGTATCTTATTTTGCTTCATACAAAAACATTCTTTTCCTAAGATCCTCTTTGAATTATGTGCGTGAATTTAGGCATAATAAAAACTGTAACACACATGACCTTAAAAAAATATTCAGATCTATATTTGAGGCATACATATATATGTGTATATAAGTTCATTCACTTTTCACATAAAATATCTCATAATTAATGGAAAAATTATTTACATTCTAGACAAACTTGTCTTCCTCTCAATCTCTGCTTGTTCCAAATTATTTGAAACACATTGTGCAAAGATACTTAGGTATCTTAATTTTCTTTCATTGTCTTTTTCCTGGATTTAAGCTCCTAAATCACTTGTGCACTTTTAGAAAACTCATTCACCCAAAATAAATAATCTTGAACAAACGCCATATTTTTTTTAAAAGCCTTTTTTTGAAGCTGTTTCCAAGTGACGTTAATGTTCCACATTATATAAAACATAATAATTAAATCTCTTATTTAAAAGAAAATATTCTTGTGTGCTATCATCTATTCATTCAATTATTCAGTGGAGTTTTGAACAATCAAGCCTAAAAAATGAAGGCATGAATAGAATGATGTTGCAAATGCACCAACTTCTCTATGTGGCCTTCATTATAATTGTCAAGAATAAAATTTACATAAATGGAGAATGATGTTTTTTGTTTTGTTTTTTAATGTTCCAAGATGACTATTTTATCTGCGCAATGTAATCTTGGAAACAAGAGTAATTGAAAACATCAGAATACTATCAGAGTGAATATAGTATATCATACAAAAATGTTCATTTTGTACCTTTTATATTGTTGTAAAAGGAAACACTGAAATAATTGTCCACATAATTGTTTCTTTTACTGTTACTGAATTCCAAGAATATTAACAACAGAAAGGAAGGGCTGGTACTTTGTCTTTCCTGATCTCTTCCTCTGTATATGTTCTCAGATGATGAATATTGACAAAACTGTTATTAATCAAATTCCATTTATCTAATGTCCCAACAAGCTATAGGGACTGTAGGGGCATTATTGCCTGAAACTATTGCATGGAAAGAAAGTAGAGTTCTTGCCTTCATGGCTGTGGAAAAGAGCTTGTACACTTGCACCTTCAGCATTCCAACTTAAGAAGAAAAATTAGAAGATCCAGAACATTTGACTCTTTTTTACATCATGTTGTTTAACTGTGTGTCTTTTGGCAGAAGAAGGAGGAAGTAATTCAAGGCTTAAAATGTCTATAGCTGCATAATTCCCAAGTAAAATTATTATTCATATTTTCGTAGCAAAAATATAGATAACAGGGCTGAATTTATTGAATGATAGGATCTGAAAGGCTCGTCTCATTTTACTTTAAATTGCAAGAACAGTTATTCATGAAGGACTGTGTGTGACATAGCACAGTTTATATATACCATCCACATTTTTGCCGAGGGTCTCAATTCCAGCCTTGGTGAGCACTGGGGTGTGCATCCACGTGAGAAGAGCACTGCTCAGCCCCCACAGGAGCCCAGCCCCGAGGACCCGGTGATACCTACCCTGAGTGTGAATGTGCTTGGTGCTAAGGCTTACTGCAATGCTGTGCATCAGCAGGGTGTGCCCCTGGGTGCAGGGCCATCAACTCCCACTGATAATAGTGAAGAAAGGGAACATCCAAAACAAAGTCACGTTCCCATGGAGATTTCTGGATTTTTAACAGTACCAGTGTGGAAAGATTAGAGAAGGAAGCAGTAGCTTTTGCTTCCTACAGATTTTCTGTAATAAATGGAGTTATAAAGGAATGCAGGATGCTTATGGCAGCTAGGAAGGGGCAGTAAAGGCATGATTGATGCATGAACCCTTAACACAAAGCGCCTGGAAACTGTTGAGCCGGGAACAGCAGATCTCAGAATTATGTTATGCTTCTGGCAAAGGAGCTGGCAAAATCTTTTTGGTCGATATCATCACAGAAATTATTGTTTATCTTATCTAAAATAACCTGCTTTAATCTCAGTCCAGATCATCGCACCAGTTTAGTGGTCCCCAACCAGTGAAAACGTAAGCTTCTCTAACCAAGTGAGAACATTAATTGCTCTCATTTGAAGCCAGCCCTGTTATTGGTTTCTAGCCTCTTGTGTGGGCACAGGCAGTCAGTCTGCATCTCCTTTGCCAAGAAACAGTCAGTCTAGTACCTTATGCTTTATATTTACAAAAATATTTTTTCATCCACTCTCCAACCTGCTGCTGAAGTTTTGAGGTGTAGCATCTAACAGTCAAAATTGATGGTCTGGCTTATCTGAAAACATACTCTGCTCAAGAAAAGCCAGTCAGCTATGGATTATGTTTCAAATGTAATTTATCAACCTGGCATCATTCAACAAGTGATCAGGAACAATGAATAGCAAGAAGATCTTCATGCAAGTCAGCTCATACACCATGATATTTCTGTTGAGAGTGTGGAGTATTAGTAGATAGACTCCTGCTGAACTGTGAGATCTGAATTCCCTAGCTCTGTTGTTATTTTTATTCACAAGTTATAAGGGCAGCTGGTTTGTATTCCACTGTGCAATTACTGCACAGACCTACAAACAGCTTAACTTTCATCTTCATGTATTTGGAAAGGAAACAGTAACACAAAGAGCAGAAAACCCATAGCAGCATGAGTTTTCTAGCATCAAACCTCTGTTGGTCTTGGATCCCGATGAAGTGCTGCTTATCGCGGCGGGAAAGATTTTACTCTTGACTCAGATATCTAAATTTAGACTGTCTGCACTTTAAATGTTTATATGTGAAGTATGTGTCTCTGTTCACCCTAGCATAGACACCTACGGCCATCTTACACCCACATATCTCCACGGACTATAAAGGCGTTCTTAAGCTGGTAGCTCATGGCCCAATGACAGTGTTTGACAGGTTTGACAATCTCAGAAAAGGTGAATGAGAAAGTCGCTGTGAGGTGACTTTGGAGCTGCACGATTTTAAGATGAGTTCAGGCAAGTTTTCTCAGGTTGAAAATAAGATAGTAAAAGAAATACTTGTCCTTACTTCTGTTCCTAATAACTTACCAGCTGTGACTCCAAATGAAACAATCCTGAAATTCCATGATCTAATTTAGTTTTCTTCACTTATAACATCTGTTTACTTTTTGCACCTCACTCATGACCAAATCCTAAGTGCTGTGCCTTTCAACCCAAATGTCCAGCATGAGGAAGTGTGAGGGAGAAGCTTCCTCTGGCTATGGAAAATTGTAAAAGGCATCAAAGACATCGCAGAAAACAACACTGAGTAGACCCAATACCTCGCTCTGGGACAAAGGGAAAAGACGGGATATAGAGTGATAACCCAGCAGATCAGGAAAAAATGGCACAAAATCGAGCCCAAGCTTGTTACCACTGTATTTGCTGAATTTTCTTCTCTGGAAAAAGTCTAAGGGTTGGTTTGTGTATTTTGGTAACACTGCTGTCAATCACCAACAGGATCTCACTGGTTTCCAGAGAGGGGGAAAGGTGGACAGTGGTTAAGCTCTGATATGTCTCAGGTCAAACCTGTGCTCCCTCACAAATGTCTGCTGTGGTCTTGGGCAAGTAACTAAGCTTCAGCACACCCTGCCAGTCAGATGGGGATGGAGATATCTGACTGCAATAACAGGGAGTATTAGGATTTGAACTGAAATAACCAACTGCTAAGATAACAGGCTGCCTGTAAGCATCCAGGAGAGGGAGAATAACCTGATTAAAGCAAATTGTGTAGGAACTGCAGGTGCACAGCACCTCTCTGGACTTCCCTCTCCACTTGGAGGCTGGAAATAAGACTTGCATATGCTTAAAGTTAACATCTTGGAATGCAGTTAGCAGCTGGCAAGAAAGACATGTAACACTCTGTGACTTGTCATTTCTGCACAAAACAGTAGCAAGCCCTCTGTGGGCTAATATTGCATTGCAGGACAGTGGTTAAATCCAATGTAAACATTATTTTAAGCAATGTTTCCTAAAAAGCATGAAGACATTTGTATTAAAAATGAGATCAAATTCCAAAGTCTTTTCTTGTCCTTAACTGGGCAACTTTTCTGATGAGGCAAAGTTTAGAGGGAAGACACCAAGAAAAGGCTGTCATAAATAGAGAATGAACTAGGGTTTGGCTTTTGTAGAATGTTTCAGTGTTGATAAAAAGTTAAATTTTAAACTGAACTACCTGACATCATCCCTTTAACATGAGAGAGTTGCAGTAATATTGCAGTTTTAGGATTTTTTCAATGAAGATTCTCCCATTCTTTTTTAAAAAATAAGCTACACACATTTTTGGATGTACTTTAAGAGTTCCGCATTAATAGCTAATGTGGTATGGCTAATAGGTATGGCCCTCTGGAATCTTAAAAAAGAGACAGTGTATGCAAGGTTGAAACCTATTCTAAATGTTCACAAGATACAGGGTTATGATATGCATTTTGTACAGATACAATCAGCACCACACAATGGGCTGAACTTTCTCATGCTCAGAAACATCAATTTTGAGAGGAAGAATAAAACCCAAGTAAGTTGCATTGTGTGAGCTGGGGGTAGTGGAACTACCTATCCTCACCAGTTGGTATGATTTTGATAGCTGCAGGCTAGGTTTAGTTTAAATTTGCTACAGGTGAAGTTCTTAAGGAAAAACAGTGCTGTTGATCCATTAGAAAGAAATTGCTTCATGAAGATGAGTGAAGCAGCAAGCACAGCACTTTTGAGTGCTGGCTTTTGAAAAAGCAAGGTGGAGGATGAGATCTGTGTTTGAACTCAAGTAATGCAACGTGTAAGGTTTCACTGAGTGTATGTGACTCAGGAGAATAAGAACTGCCTAGAATATTAACCTCAGAAAATCTTCCAGTCCTCTGCTTTCCGTCTTTCTCTGGTGTACGGTATGGTGCCGTTTGCCACGGCCAGTGATGGTTCTGTGCTCTCATATTCTATTGCCAGCTGCTTTTTCAAGAGGGTTCTTGCAACATGCATCTCCAGTGGGTACCCAGTTTCTCACAGCTAGGATCCATAACAGATAATCTTACTACTATCAACAAAACCCCCAGGCTGATTGTAACACTTATCTTCGTAGGCTTTCTTGTCTGTCACCACGTGCAGTGTCTGAGTGCCGTTCTACAGCTTCACTGTACTCAGTGTAAGAGTGCAGAAATCCTGGGACACAATTCTTTAGCATCTGCTGGTTTTCTGTAAGGCCTTTGCTTGCACTACTTTCTTCTTACATATCATAACGCTGTAAGTTTGTTTTCCCATAACTTTCATTGCCATACCTGTGAGTTGTTTTGCAAAACAGGCAAACCTACAGCATCAGATGAATCTGGATCACAAAACCCCTACCTGAAGAAGGTGTGCAGCATGCTCCAGTTCTGTTGTACTGTATGGTCTGAGACATGTTTTACATTGGTTAAAAGCTCTTGGTTGGTATCAGAACCAGTAGGTCAGGATGTGGGGTTTTTTGTGTAAGCTGTCCTTCCTGAAAAATGAAATGCCCCTCACTTTTCTCCCATAACTCCATCAAGATAAACATGCTTTGACCTGTTCCCCCATGCTTCCCAGTCCTTTTGGGACCAAACCCAGGAGCTGGAGCCTAGGGGCAAGTACATTTTATGGATAGTACATTTTATATTGAACATTGGGCCCTGCAGCATAAACCAATTATAAAGTAAAAAACATATGAATCTATGTAATTTACCTTAAGTTGTCATCTTTATTAGGAACCTGTATCATTAATAATATTGGGAGTTGGAAATTGTACGGAACTTGATGGGTAATAGGTCCAGGGAGGTCTTGTCAGGCCGTGGATCCTCCTTGCCAACTGGCAGCTACTGCTTCACACCCAGTCAACTTCCTGTCAGTAAATAAATCTTCGGTAGACTTTGATTTGGCCAGGTCTGGCCACTCACCTATCTTTGGCCCTGACTGATGCTGATAACTTTCACCTGAACACTCGAAATGGTAGAATTAAATCTGAGGAGCTTTTCTAGTAATTTCCTCTGTGCACTTCTGAGGCTCTTCAGTTTTGTGGTAAGAGGAAGGAGCTGACTTTTACCCTGAAACTGCCCTATATCCCTTGCCAGAGTATCTCAAATGTTGCATAGCAGCATGATCAGTAAGGTGGCAGGAGAGGTCCTTCCATTGGGTGAAGTCCTTTGATCTCCAGGAAAGCAGAAAGCTCCACGCAGCGGAAAGTGAGGAAAGACCAGAAGAGTGGATGTAGTGTGACTACACTGTATCAGAGCTACTGTTTCCCAGTATGATAACTCTACAACAGACTTGTGGTCAGTGCTTCCAGACACCCCAGCTAAAGCATCCGAGATCCAGACGCATTTCTGCACTGTCTCTGGGCCACCTCCTACACATGATACAGTAAAACGGGCATTGACACAAGATCTCCCACCACCTTGTGCTCACTCAGAATGTCTGAAAATTGCCAACTCAGAACCTGCTGATTGCGGTGTTCTTTCACAGCTTAGTATGCACTAAATGTAAATAAATGTCTTAAAATTGGTTTAGAAGGAGTAATGGAAATGCATGAAGTTATCCCTAAAATATAATAACCTCCTGTTCCCTAGCAGGAACTCTATGTCCTTGTTCAGATACATTGATTGTATTGTCCGTAAAACTAGAGAGAGAGCTTAAAAGGTTGAAAAGAAATGAGGGATTAGGGGGAAAAAAGCACTAGAGGGAGGAAACGCAAAGCAAAACTGCATCTGGTTAGCGTAAGTGAATAGGTTCTTGCATATTAAATGTTCTCATTGTTATTGTTAATATTGAGTCACAAGTGAAGTATTTTAAATAAAAGCAATGATGCCCTGCTGGATCATTTCCACAACTGTTTAACCTCATGGCAAATATTTAATATCTCATCCTCGCCCATGGCTTTAATAGTGAGCCTTTGGGTTTGGTGGGGAATCACAGAGGCACAGCTGGTGTGCACGTTTCCTATGGATCCTCAGAGCCCGGCAGCCTGTGCAGTCTGCAGGCTCCTCTGTGACCCTTTCTGCATGTCCTTGAGATCAGCTTTACCCAGGGGATGAGAATACAGCGTGGTACCTTTTGACTCAGGGAAAGCTGCACAGATTTACACCAGCTGAATATCTCCTTCCTCTTGTTCTGCCTGTGCTCGGAAGGGGCACGGCCACATGCCTGTTAGCGAGCTCTCAGGGCAACTCTCTGCTTCTGCATTGAGAAAGGTGCAACAGCAGAGAGATTAATCGGTTGTGACTTTACAGGTCTAGTCAGAAGTTATAGATGAAACAGCTGATATTCCTAAGCTTAATATGAGTCAATAGCAAAAGCTAAGATGCCTCCAGCTGGCAATTCAAACCACCCAAGGCTGATTCTTGCTTGCAGTCACCCACCACAAGAAAGCATCTCCCTGCTGAGTACACAAAGATCCTGCAAATCGGTGGAGATGTCTGCCATCAGATCAGGTCCTTACCAGAATGTTACAGCTTTTGCATCCAAAAAATGGAAACAGCCTGAAATGTCAGATGCCTCTAACTTTGTAATTCGTCGTTGAAGCCTGTTTGTCTCAGAGTAATGGGAGCATTGAGGCTGAGAAGCGGAAGTACCCACATCTCCCGCGGACTTCAGGGAAAGCTGCTGGGCTTCAGAGTTCCCCACAGGATCAGGTGCAGAGAGTTTTGTCATAATACCCCTAATGCTCTGAGATTTCATTTTGAATTGTGCTGTAGAAATAAAACAACCATAATTCCAATTATTGTTCTATTTTTGTAGTAGATTAACAAAATTACTGACCTGATTATCCTACCAGCTATACCCCTTTAAGTTGTGCCAGATATTTGGCTAGTCTATAATCTAGTTCACCTCCACTCAAACAACAGAGCTATGCCAGTTTACACCATCATGAGGCCCAGCACGCTGGCTTCACTGGGAGTGCTTTGGATTTACATCAGGGTAACAGAGCAGAGTTAAACTGTGCTTTCCAGTCCAAGCTTATTATTGTCAAACCAGTTATTCTCAAAGTAGAAACAAGAAGCAATCTTGCTTTTTATTTCATCACCAGGAAGCACCAGAAATGCAAAGGGTCAGTGAAGGAAGAGGAGGATAAGGAGAAAAGCAGACTGTCTAAAGTAAAGATGTGTTTCTTGCATGAATAACTCTCTAACAATCTGCTGAAGGAGTGATTTTGTATCAGCCTGAAACCCCAAACCAGCATCATTTTAATTTGCCAAGCACCTGTGAAAGAATGCAGCTGCAAGACCATGGGAAAACAATGGGAACTGTGACAGTTCATTAATATAAACCAGCAACTAGATTTATTTGGAAAAGTCATTGATACAGAATTACACTGGAGCACACAGTGGCATTCCTGAAGTATGCCAGCAAGCAGCTAACTAAGATTATAGATGTGTGTACATCATTTGAACTTGAATGGTTATTTGGTAACTGTTACAATTTATTGTGTATGTCAGCAAAACAAATGTATAAGGAGGAGTGATTGCTTCAGCATTTCCTTGCTTTTTCTTTTTTATTCATTACTCATTTTCATTTCTTTTTTGTTGGGATTCTTGGTGTTGTTTTTTTCTTGTAGTTTGCTCTGGCTATTTTTTCTCCAAGCAAGAGTTTGGAAAGTGCAAGTGGTATTTAACACTGTGATATGCACAGATGGGAATGAAGGAACATCTTCATGTGAAAATTGTTCTTGGATACATTTTGATCTAAATGGGTATGTCTCTGCACTAGGTGGAACATCCTGATTTTCGTCATGAAGGTGCTCTGGCAGCGCAGCGGTGGTGGCAGCAGCACACGTGAGGACAGATCCGCGGCCAGGAGACCTGTCCCACGAGGTCGGTGAGTTGTTGTGGGACAGGAGGTGGGAGGTTGGTGCTGGGGAGTGCTGCCCCACGGCGCAGCTCCTCTCTGCCCCACTCCAGCAGTGTGGTGGGATGCCATGGCGGTGGGAGCAGTGGGCACAAAGAGGAAATGGATGCAGCTGGTGGATCCAAGCCAATGAATGCCTGTCCTCCCAGGCAAGAAGCATGGTGCAAGGGGCAATAATCCATGGAAAGAATTGTCCCACAGAAAAATTTTGTTCAGAACTGAGCAGCTGAGGTGGTTATCTGCTCCTGGTGTTTTGCCCTTAAAAAGTTTGCTGTTTTTAATGAGTGTAAGGTATATCTCTAGCCTGTAGTGTGATTAAGAGTTTCTGTCACTGCTAACAGCAGTTACAAATTACAGTGTGGAAAATGGTGTTCTAGGTAAATCCAAAACAATTTGCTTTGCATAGATTAGCAGCTACTAAAGAGATACGAGACTATAGACATTAATCTGTTAAAGATTTTCATGAGGTCGAAGGTGCAATGTCAGAGAGATGCTTTGCTGCCATCTCTCTGGGAACAGTAAAATGTAATGAGAGAATAAGGAGTAAAATGGCATTCATCTTTCAGATATTAATAGTTTTGGGGAAATCTCTGTGATTAGGTCAAGCCAAATAAGCAACTGAACATGTCCAGTCTAACTTGCTCAATTTCTTCTCTTTTTTCTTGCTTTCCTCCTCTCTCCTCTGCTCCCCAGTATCCTCTGCTCTTATTTTTAAAACTGAGTTTTCTGATTTCCAGATGCAACTGCAATATAAAGTAGAAATAAAATGAGGCAGTTAGTTAAATTGTTGAAGCCCATAATGCCTCCACACAACCCCTAAGAAAAAGGGTGTATCATCCAACTCTATTTACCAGTTATGGGTCCCTGTTGGTGTACTATCTGTAAATAGAAGAGTAGCTCAGCTTATAAATTTTTTAAGCATAGGATACACAAAGGAAGCTCGACAGTATCTGTAGAGTCACTGGAAAAGCTTGTGGCACTGGTCAAATCCAGCTTATTTCTTAAAGATGTACAGCATATTGAGACTGCAGACATCTCCTCTCATAGCCTGTGAACCTACAGCTCCCACAGAGAAGACCATTTTTATCTCCATTATTCCCTTCGGCCTTCCTCACCTCAGTGGATTATTTGCCCATAAACATGCCCTCTCAATGACCAGTTACATGGAGTCCTTACAATCTCTGACCTTTTTTAAACCTCTGTCTCACAGCAGTGGCTTTTCTGGACTCTCCACATCTTCCACGCAAGGAGAGCAGTACATCTATGGAAGAAGATGATGTTGCTCCCCTTCCCAAATCTTCATCTACACCAAAACTGCTGCTCCTTCTACCACATAGCTACTCCTACCAGTGCACAGGTAACTCCCTACCCAGCCCTGTTGTTCATCCCTGTGCTGCAGAAAACCCTCTGCCACTATAATATACTGGGGAAATTTTTGTTTAGTTGGAGGGTGAGTGATGTTGAAATCACAAATGTCTCTTCAGTGCATAGGATGGAAATATGAAATAATTATTTTATTTATTTGATGGCAGTAAAATGAGTAGTGGGTACCTATGTAGAGTGGTACAATGTGGCAGTGATGTTAGATGTTGAGAAAGGAAGGAAGTATTTGAACGAGATCTATTACATACTGGTTGTACATGGTCAGTTTTGGACACATGTAGCTAGCACCTTCATTTTAAGATTTTCCTCTATTTCCTTTCTATTCAGAATCTCCCTGGATTCACAACAGCTCTTGGGGCTGAGGTGTAAACAACTCACCTTTCATCATGTATTTCCCTTGGATACCTGCTTTACTTTTGTTTTGCTAAATCCTAAATTTTGGTGTCTTTGATTTCCTCCTCTCATGGAATGGCTTTTCAGTGCTTATCCTTAAGTAATAGTCAGTAAAGGCAAATTATCTTAAATCAAGCAAGGTTTATTTAATTTAGAAAATAGGAAATAGAAAGAAAATCAAACTAAATGAAATGAAAATAGAATAATTCATATCTAATCTAAGGTCTTGCTCAACAGAATGATTCTTTTAGTTATGCTCTTAGAGTTGAGCAGCAGTACTTATTACAGGTTAGTGGTCATTTGTCCCAAACCGACAACTTCTTTAGGCCCTGCACGCACAAAGTCTTAAGAAAATGTGACTACTCACATCCATTTCTGCAAGACATTTGCTTTCTTCATAACACCTGCAGCTGAGCCACTCTTTCCTCAGTTACCCTTACCACTTTGCAGCTATTACTGGTGCGTGCTCGCTTATCTGTATTTTTTTATAAGAACGTGGATATCAGGTAGTGCCAGGTTAGACTTTTCTGCCACATAGAGACAATATATTTCTCAATTTAGTCACCCTTTAATTATCTTAGGCTGCCTTTTTATTAATATGCAATACACCACTGTACCCCATATTAATGAATCTTATTATAGGATCCTGATAGAAAGCTTTCCAACTTCCTTCCAATTAATATGCGGTGCTTCAGAGGAATCCTCTGAATATGGGTAGGTGTTTGGCAATTGCACGTAACCTTTTTTTCAGGCAACTTCACTTAAGATGTCCTTGTTAGATTAAAGACTCCTCAAATGCTGATTACCCCCTCCGGTTGGTTTCTTCATTGTTTTCCAGACAGAGTAGTTGCTTTCATATATTTTGTTTAGGTTACAGCTTAAAAGTATCATCTTGGTTTAACACTTTCAATTTATGTTAGACAAGCTAGTTTTAGATTGTCACATGTAAACCAGTGATTCTTAATTAGATACATAACTGCAGGCAAAAAAATGTAGGTAGTCATGCAGTAGGTGAGAATTATGTCCTGGTAGAGGCTGTCCAGTGCCTCTCAGGGAAAGAGAACTTGGCAGCAGGCAGGGCTTTGTATTTACACAGAGAACAAATCAGAATGGATAATTATTTCTTCTTCTCAAACTTCATGCCTTTAATTTAAAGTGGTAGAACAGATCTGATTTTTAATTGTCAGACATTATTAGTAACCCAGGTAAGACTTTTGGGAGCTGTAATCATCTCCAAGTAAGTTGTGATAAACCTGGAGGCTTAGGGGACATATCATTTAAGCTTCACCATGCATGAAAGGATTCTCATCTTCCAGGAGAGGGGAAGAAACCTGTCTCCAATACTAGAAATAAAAAATATTGAGAAAACTTTGGTGATTCCCTCCCTTCTTGAAAAGGCCACGTCCAAGCTCCGTAGGAAATGCAACGGTGAAATATTGCTGGAGAAAATGAACTGGAAGCTCAGGCATAAAATGAGTGTTAGAAAAGCGTGTTTCCAGAGAGAGGAAACCTGCCATCCGCGTGATGAATCCTGGCACGTTTTGGTTCCACAACAAAGGATAACATTTACATCAGTGCAGCTGCAGCGTTTCACCTGCTGCTGAGCTGCTTTCTGTGTGCACTTCAGAAAGCCTTGCCTGATAGTTAGAGCAGTAAATGGAGGAAAGTCATCACCATGATGGTGCTGAGTTCTAACACCAGCACACTGCACAGCTTGTGAGAGCCCGGAGGTTTTGAGCATACTCCCAGGCCTAGAAGTGCTTGTGCATTTACCACAACTGCATAACAAAATTTTAGGGCACAATCTCCTATGTAAGCACTTCCTTTTTGTAGCAATTCCCTCTGCAAATTATACACAATGTTTGTTTATGACCTACCCTGCAATAGTGTCCTTAGTGCCAAATTCGTCCATTGTCCACACTAACGCCAAGAGTATCCTGAGGTGCCCCCAGGTGCCCCACCTGGCACCCCGAGGAGGAAATCTCAAATACATCCTGTAATCAGGGGCATTCTCCTGGGTGCGGTGGATGCCCTGGCCTTGAAACCTCTGCCCCAGGGAGCACCTTGAGGCAGTGAGTACCAGTCCCAGCAAATTTTATGGCATAACCTGTGTCACCTTGCATTTAAGCCACACCCATGGCTGCTGTGTCCCCATCCACAGAAAGCTTCTCCACAAGCTTCATGGGATGAGGCACAATAGGAGGATGCACTGACTGCTCTGCCCATGCTCATCGTCATGTATCTATCTGTTTGTACACCAGGGAGGGTGGAGCTTTCCTCCAGCCAGAGTGGTCATCAACCTCTGATCATTGTAACAGCACAGCAGGACTACAACTGTACCGAGAACATTAGGTCTAGACAATTGTGCGCTAGAATAAACCCAGTTCTAGAAAGTCCTCCACAGAAGGATCATAATTAAGGCCTTAGCAGTATGTGGAGCCCCCTTAAGAAGCCAGCCTGCTCACCATTAGGGTGTAGACCTGCTCCCCAAGACCTGCAAGTCAACTGCACCATTGGGCCACTCCCTTGTACAAGGGCTGCCTTGCAAACACCTCATGAATGAGACTTGTGGGCGTACTGGCCTAAGGGTGGCCAGCAGCCTGGGGAGCTTCCTTTGCTCACAAGGTCTCCCTCATTCAGGCTTACCTTGTAGGCAGTCGTTCTGTAGCTACCGAGAGCTGTAGCCATAGAGTTATTTATGCCACCGCATTCTTGGCTGCAGCTTCTGTTAGAGCTTCGCTTGCAACCATGCTGACTTCTCATGCTGAAATCTGTCAAAACACTTCCCTCCTTTATGGTAAGAAAGCTCGCCAGTATGAAATGAACTGATTTTGTTGCTGCTCAGAGCTACTCGCGTAACAATTTAGACATTTATGTGCAATATAGTGGTCTTGAAGAATTGTGTTGTCTCTGCAGTGGAAAGGCTTGCTAGGAGCATCTGCAGAACAGAGAATGAAGTCCTTCAGTGGTGAAAACCACTTGATTTCATTTGAATTCAGTATAGATTTAATTGGTTGAGAATCTAACTTAAGATGCACTCATATCCCTCCCTCAGTGAACAAAATATTAGATAAATAAATTATAACAATATATTCCTGTAGGATTATTCTGCATCCAATTCTAGGATTGTTACCAAGAAGTAATAATTAGTGCAATGGCATCATCATACTAATTTGTTTTGTTCTTACTTTTCTACACAAATAAAGTCAGCCTTGGTCCTGGAGAGCTTACGACAGGAGGCTTTGCTTCTGCAAAGACCAGTGCCCCCTGTCTTGTTTGAAGCATGTAAATGCCCCTGCTGACCCGGAGAAGTTGTTTTTAGCAAGATTTCTCACAAGCTCAGGAGTGATTACAGGCAGCATTGGCTGTAGAAGATACACACTGATAAAAGATGACACTGGGAAACTCAAGGGATAGTGCTGACTTGCTATTTTGTTGGCTTTACAAATTACAGTCTGATGGAGCAGATATAAGACAGTGTTGCTTGGCAGGCTGCAGAATGAAGAACCAAACCAAGCAAAAGCACGAATAGAGGAGCAGCCGAAGGAAGCTACAAGCCGTAGCAGAATAGCTAGGGGTAGCAGAGTAGCCGTAGCTCTGCACCCGGAGCCGCATAGCTGCGTTAGCACGGTGCAGCACTCAGGCTGCTGAAGCCATCCTCCCCGCGTGGCTTATGGCTCCAGGGTAGGGATGCACTGACACAACCACACTGCTCTGATTTGAGAGAACGCTCCAGCCACCTTGGGACATGGGCAGAACAGGCTGTCTCAAAAGCCTGTAGACATGCTCCTGAGTAAAACCGAAATGTTATGATTGGGGTAGTTAATGACAAACTGTAGCGGAAAAAAAGCACCAAATCTTGATAGCAGCTCTCAGGTAATAAATCAGAGTAACAGCACAATAGAGATGTTATGCAGATATGTTGTACAGCAATATAAAGAAATTAACATCTATTGGAAGTATTGTATAAAAATAAGAAATAAATTAATATCTGACCAGAAAAGAAGTTTCTGAAAGTTTGAGGCAGGTTGGATACAGTAAACCTTCAAGCCTATTTTTAGTGACAATAATAAATCATTAACAATAGGAAGGTTCTTAGCAGATACCTGAACACATTCAGGCACTCTATTAAAAATATTTAATGATGTCATTTACTCAAGACCATGCAGTGACCGAATTCTATGGGTGTGCAAAAGCTGGGTGGGGAGAACTGAAGGAGCTGTTCTCCATCTTTGGGCTCCCATCATGAGTGGTTCTTCTGATGAACTGCAATTATGTGAGGAAGACCCCAGTCTCACCTCTTTTCCCACTAGCCAGATGGGCTGGTGAGACGAATCACCTGTACTCCCTGAAGATGTGACTTAGACACGTGGTTGGATGCAGAATTTTTCCCAGTCCCCCCCAGCTCTTGGCTAGGAGATGAGGAAAAACACTTCCAGCCTGATGCCGTGTTGATAGACCCATCCTTGTCTGCACCAAACCCCGCAGCCAAGATTTGTGGTATTTCACACAGACCAGAGACACAAAACTTTTGGTCCTATTTCCAGCCCAGTGATTCCCAAGTCACACTTTGTATCTACTGTTAAGATGAGGACATTACTGGCTTATCCTTCATATGGATGGAGGTACCTGACCTAAGTTCATGAATGGCCTCAGCGTGACATGGGCGCTGGTGTGAGCGCAACCCTGCTGCCCGTCAGCTGGAGGTGGTGGGCGTCCCACGGGTGCAGAGCAGACGTGGGCTCCTGTCCTGGCTGCCTGCACCTGGCTGCCAGAGCACAGCGCCTTGGTCGTCTGTTCAGCCCGTGAGGGACAAGGCTCTGTCCCTCGCAGGCTGTGCTACGGCTCCCATTATCTTTCAAGAGGCAGATTTTGTTCCCCTTCCCCCAGTTTTCATGCAGACGCTTTCAAGAATTCAGAATTATTCCTTTGCCAGTTAAACACTAACAATAAGAGCCTTTCAAGGTTAGCAACACAATTTGTGAAAATGAGCAAACTGTTGGGAAGGCTTCACTCCACTGTCTAAATTAATAAGACTTAGTATCAGCAGGTCACATCTTGCTTTCAGTGAATCAGTAGTTATTTTGCCATTGACTTCGCAAGAAGTAGGATTGGGTCTGTACTTGCTATTTAAAATAAACAAAACTATATATTAAATTAGACTTCCACTGCTGCAGAATGTTGCAGGAAAGTAAAACCGATACCGTTAAATTACAGATAAAGGGGGAGAGTCCAAAATTTCCAAAATGTTCTCTTTTTCTTTTTTAACGACTGTCATTATATTTTGATGTGTTTAATAATACAGCAGAGGTTAAATGAAACATGAAAAAGGGATGTACATTAAAATTGAGATAACTCTTCCTTCAGTGAAGTGGAACCCAGCAGATGTAGCTGCACACTGTAATTGCTGCCTGTTTCCTGTCAGTCTGATTAAGTTGCATTGTCCCTGCTCCAAGTGTAAGAATCAGTGGCTTCCCATAGGGCACAGCATGGGACAACTGGCTTATGCAGTCAAATGACTATGTGCACCTCCTGCTTGTCCTGTTAATGGTATAGACAGACAATATACATTGATGACTTATAAAATCAATAGGCTGTGTAGTGTGGTAGAGGCACGGTGCCTTTCGTCTTACCGGCACTCCAGTCAAGGGCCAGGATTTTTGGTAGAGTTAAATTCCACAGTTCAGGAGGCCCAAAAGCCCCAGTGCCTGGCAGCTCAGGCTTTGCTGTATTTATTTTGTTTCTCAAGAGTTATTATGAAGCTTCTAGTGTTGTTCTTTCACTCGTTTCAAAATATAACATTGTTCATTCTGTTCACAGTTATTCATGTTTTCCTTTCTGTAATAAATCCCTACTTACAGGATTAAACCGCTAATGGTAAAATCCAGTACCTATCTGGGGAACGCGAGGCCAGATTCCCAGCTGCTATAAATTGCAGGAGATCCACTGAAGCCAGTGGGGTTACTCTGATTTACAACAGCTGTTGGACTTGCCTGAGAGGTCCATAAAGTGATATTTTGTTTTTATTCCATTCAGAAAGAATGTGATGTGCCTCATTCAGCAGAGCATTGCCCTACTTTTGTCCCGGAGTAATTCTGCTGCTGTCTGTGACATTACATCAGTGCAAAGCTTCGGTAGCGTGGAGGTGAGGCAGGGCTGTTGCTTATAATTATTAACTGGTTTTTACAAGTGGCCTCCAATTACTTACTGCTAAATTGTATATGCGGTGGCATATTCATATGTCTGCATTTAACTGTAGGAGCAAAACTGTGCTTCAGCATGGGAGGAAAGTCAGGTTGTGCTTACAGAGCCCCGACAAAGGCGAGGAGGTGACACCCAGCCGAGCAATACCCGCTCCTTAGGCACCCCTACCCCAGTGGAAGCCTGAACCCCGATTTAGATATTCTGGTTAGTAGAGACAAGATTTGGAGCTTCAGAGAGAAGGGGATCAACCAACGCAGCGTACCGAATAGGGAACCACCAAATACCACCGGTGGGGAAAAGCCAGCAGCGGCGTATCTGAAACGCCAGCCCTCCCGGGGCATGCGGGCTGGTGTGAGCGGGGCAGCGAGAAGCGGCAGCCCGGCGCGGGGCGCCTGCCCGGCAGGCACGTCTGGAAGGCCCCTGGCGTGACTCCGCTGGGCGAAGGGAAGCACCCAGGGGAATACCTCACTTACAGAGAATTTTTGGTGGCTGAGCAACTTGAACGCTTTGCATACTGAGTCACCAAATGAGCTTAGCTGCCTTCACGGTTAGCAACAACTGGGCGGGAGGGCTGTGGATTATGATTTGGGATTTAGGCATCTATCCCATTCAAAGTCCCATTTTGGCGCTTTAATCCCCGGTTGGATCTGGGACCTTGCTTTCTAAAAATGGAAATTAATATTAGAAGTCATTCCTTAACACATGTTTATTTTCCAATTTATAGAATATACCTATTACACTCTCCAGACACATGTGCTTGATTATAATGATTATCATATGTATTTCTAAGGCACTCATCACCATAATATCAAATGTCATTATAGAAATTATGAAAGAACATCAGCATTTCTTCCAAGGAAGAAGCCAGTTTCCTCTTTTCCCACCACATTAGTGAAATCACAGAGATTAAGCTGACTTTATGCCACTTTTGTTTCAGCTCAAGACAAAACAACCAAGTCCCCAGTGAAATGTGCAATGTGCACCTGAAGCCAAGCCCTCTGCAAAACTGTGTAAAAAGGCCTGTAGCTGTGCAGAGAAGCATGCTCCAAAATCAAGGCTGTCCACTGAGCCCCACTTTCTCCCCTGCTCACCCCAGCCAGCGTGTACACCCACAGCTGATGGTATTTTTTGGGAGGAGGGTGCAGGAGCTGGGTGATCAGGAAAGCACAAGGACAAGAAAGTTCTGGGCCCAGCTGTTAGCGTTACAGACCCTGACTTGAATCCTGGTTGCTGCTGCCAGGGACATTTCTTTTTCTAGCACAAAGATTTCTCAATGAAAATTATAAAGAACTTTTTAAAGTTTATAATAGAACTGTGGAGAAAAAAACAGCTTAAAGTCTCGTCTAAACCGAGGGCTGTAACCACTTGGTCTAGAGTCACAAGTGCCCTTCTCTTACTGCTCCAAGTACACTTGCGTATTTGGCACAGGTCCGGAAGAAACTAAGATGCCAGTGTAGTTTCTTACTTGACACTGTATGCATCTTCCTAGAGGTGGAAGATATAGATCTGGATTGTTACAGAAGAGCCAAGACTTTTGATTTCATTATTTATTTTATTTAAGCTACGGCAGAAGAGGGAAACATCTGTAAATGACGTGGACATCTGACTGTTCCAGGAGACCTGTCTGGTTGGTCTGGAAGGCATGTGGAGCACTTCAAGCCTGCGTGTGTCCAGCAGCAGGGAGAGGGGAGCTGCTCCAGGGTGGAGGCTGAGCAGGAGCCGTGGGGGACCCAGCACGCAGTGCCCTCGCCAGCCCCGGTGGGACCATGGTGGGGCAGCCGTGGCGGCAGCCCAGGCGTGGTGGGGCAGCCAGGCGCCTCCAGGGAGCCAGGCCGGGAACATCAGGGGATGGTGCTGGGGATGGGGCGGCCCATGGCAGCAGGTGCACGGGCAGGTACAGTTAGATGTGTTAGAGCCCTCAGTGCTCCGACAGGCTGCTGCCATGTATATTCTCCAATATTACCTATTTTTGTCCTTATTGTATAAAAAAACACATTGCATGTTTTGTTCTTTCTGAATGGCATCACCTGTCCACATCTCAAGCTTTGCGACCCAGCTTCCCGCAGCTTGTAGGGATTTACGGTCTTGGCTTTGGCCACTACTAAGCAGAAGAGCCCCTTGAAATCCAGACTGATATGTCATGTCTCTGTGACGTAGGGGTGAAGCAGCAGGGAGCGTGGAGGCTGCATTTGGATTGCTGACTTAGACTTTTTTTTTCTTTGCACCATTTATGTGATTATTTTTGTGCTTCATATGCTCAAAAATCCCTGGGAAAAAGAAATAATCTTTTTTCATTTTTGCTTTGCATGTCACTTTGTAAAAAAACACTTTGGTGTCTTTAGACGGCTTTAAACCCACCTGTTTCCTCTGTAAAGCACAGATGAGGAAACAGGCATGAGCACCCAGCCCAGCATAGACTTTCGGATTCAGGAACTTCAAGTGAAACTAAATGTATTGGTCCCACATCTGGGAAGAGTTTTTTAAGAAGGATTTTCACTCTCAAAGTAAAAGATTTATTTTGCTCGTGGAAAAATGGAAGGAACCCAGGGAACTGTGTGTTCCTTTTGCTCTAGCAGTTGCTGCAGCAGGGCTCCTGGTGCCGCTCGCTGTGGCGCTCTGCCTCCGTGCATCCAGATCATGCCAGCAGTGCTCAGGGGAAGGAGTTACCTTGAAAAAGAAGGGACCAAAACCAGAAAGCAACTGAACTTATGGGGCTCCACATCGCCGCCTGTTCCCTCCTATCTTGACGTGCTAATGTGGACACTTGAACACTTCTAAGGTCACTTGGATAATCTAGTACTACTCAGGATGCTATCTAGCTGAGCCAGGAACTCTTATAGGGATTTAAACAACATCTATCTTCATTATTTTACACCCTCATGTCTGTATGATTGATTCATGCTAAATTTTGTCTAATTGCTCAGAAGGTCTTGAGGACTGACATTTGGAGAGAGGCAAATGGGATCTCTGAGCTCCCCCTGCTGCTCTGCCGCACGCAGCCAGCTCCGCCGTTGGCCTCACCGCCGTGCCCAGGCACCCAGAGCCTCGCCACCGGCTCTCCTGGGCGCAAAAACACCAGAATAAAAACAATGAGCTGTTTGCTAGGTGGACGAGAACAGGGGTGGGTTTAGAAAATCTAGTTAGGGTATCACGGAGACTGGGAAGCCACGTCTCAGGCAGGGGAGAAATGCCGAAGCTCCGCTTTTATGGGTGAAACCTTTTAGTTCACGTGTGTACGTGAGGCTGTTTGGAAAGTGGTTACTCCAGCCGTGAAGGAACTGGTTCCCCAGAGGGCACATCACTCATCTCGGTGGTACAGAGCTCCTGTGGATGCAGCTGGGGCAGGATCAGGCCTCACACCACCCAAATAATTTAAGACAAAGAGCTCATGCAGATGGGGTTCAATCAGGTTACCTAATGATGCCGTTCTGGTAGCAGGAAAACATGTGCTTAAGCTGCGTTTAGGTGCTTAAAAGCAAGACAGAAATCTGCAGAACTTTCTCTTTCTTGCTTAAACCCAAGAGAGGTGGTAGTCTCTTCGCTTTGGGTTTTAGGGACCCCTTAGGGGGCTTTGGGTCCTTAAAACCTAAAGCGAGGAGACTACCACCTCTCTTTTGTCCTGTACGTGTGCAACAGTGGTGTTGGGGCTTGCCTGGATGGCCAAGGTCATCCAAGGTCAGTTTTGCAATCTGTGATGCAGGCAGTGCCCTGATGAAGCTCCTGGCCGGGTTGGGTTGGGTGGTTGCTGTGACCCACCTAAGACACCCAGCACGCCAGCCACCACCAGGTTTGTTGTATGTGCTTAAGCTCATGTTACCCCAGTTCAAAGGGGGTCAAATGATATTATATTTCCAGGGCAGAATCTCAGCTTTCCAATTCTTCGTCCTCTACACAAAACCATGTTTGTTTTTATCTTAATCCTGTGCATGCTTGAAAATTATAGTTGCTGTTATTATTTTGAACTAGTATTATATTTTTCTGAACAGATGTGCTTGAGCTATCTGGCAAGTGTTTCATGGATTTTTATTTTTGTTCTGTTTCATAGTTTTACTTCAGTTAAAACATCTGGATGTTTCAACTGTGGATGGGCGCTACTTATAAAACAAGAAATACTAGTAAGAAAAATATTAAAATAATTTAAACTATTTTTAAAATTTAAATAAGTTCTAGAAGGCTTCATTTGAAATGTGAGTACTATTAACCTGTTATTGGATGTAGCCTTGAGAAATTCACACGTTTGATTTGACAGGTAGTTTATTTTTCTTTGTATTGTTTACTCAGGCCCTGGTCCAGGAAAACATATATGAGCACTTGGCTTACTGAGAGCAATGAAAGATTTCATTAATTTTTAGGGAATTAATTTCTTGTTTAGAATAAGCACATCCTTGAGAATGTTTGAGAAATGAGTCCCTCTATGCTGAGCAATGTCCAGAGCACAGCATGCTGGAGCATGCGAGGATGCACCACCTCACTGTGACCTTCACCTGTGCTCTTGCCTCTGAATTTACCTCCCTTGGAAGGAAAATGTGTTGTGATCAGTGTTGTCTTTCCAGGATGGGTAGAGATTGTCAGTTCTCCCATACATAGAAGATGATGTTAACCTTGTGCTGACGAGCAAGCTCCCTTGTCTGCCCCACCACACAGAAGGCTCAGCGGTGGGCAGCTATCACCAACCCCACCAGCCCTGCTAGGGATGTTGTGTCCGGCACCGTTACTGTTGGTGCTGGTGTCAAACAGCACAGGACCAGCACAGATCAGTGGTAAGACTCCACCTCTCTGGATGCAGGGACACTGGCATTTGAGCTCTTACCAGGAGTGTGCTTTTGAAGTCAATCTTCCGGCTGTACTGTGCATGTCGTGCACTGCGATTAGCGCTGCTTGGTGACCTTGCAGCGTGGAAACCCGATTCTTAGGATTTAAATAAAGATGTGAACCAGAAACACTCCTAACATGCTCCAATCGCTCATGGGCATTTGGTCCATACCCCTATATTAGAGATAATGGCGATAGATATAGTATATACATATATACATGTATGTATGTTGTATAGATATTGGATCCTCAGCACCATTTGTTTTGATCTATGGATCTTATGCTGCATTACAGTCCTTTTATTACACACTACGTAGCTGTAGTCTCTAAATACTAAAGCAGAGTCGTGGCAACCTGAACCTGCTATGAATCTCTGCAACCCATCCACAGGTTCCTCATTGAAAGGACCAGCATGGCATGTTGGAGCAGTGTAGCACCACGGGGGTATGCAGAATGATCTCCATCAATAGCAACAGCAAGATGGCAAGTTCTGCTATTTCTTTTTTTGTTTTTTCTTGGTTGCTGCCAATGGGTAAAGCTCTGGCCCAGCCCTGGGCCCACCTCCATGCTTCCTCTCATCAGGAGTGTGGTCAGATATCCTTCTTGATTAAGTTCAGCAAATCAGGGCAGTTCCTTAGGCTATGAGGTACCATGAAACATCCATGCACCAACAAACAAGTCCTCTATCATTTGGAAACAACAGCCACTGCATTTCTGTGTCTCAAGTCTGCAACCTATTTCTTCGCTGTAGAGACAGCCTGATGAGTCTTACACTTCCGACAGTGCCGTACGTGCACTTGGGTAGCGTTAGCCCTAGTTTTTGTAGGCATAAGTAGGGCAACCGAGTGGGGCCTGGCCTGGCATTAGTAACAGCCCCAGAGGACATAGAAATGATTGGAAAACATTCTGCTACAACAAGAAGGAGAAAAAGAGAGGGGTCTGGGAGGAGGACAGGAGGTTGCAAAGGCAGGGAAAAATTATTTTTTTTTCTTTTGCTTCAGGGTCTGGAACAGCACTCAGTTGCCCTGGACGGAGGTGAGGGGAGAGGGAAGCAAAAGGTGGAAATAAGTACATATTTGTGCCAACAGATGACTAGATAGAGAGAAAGACACAGCAGAAAGCAGTATTGCAAGGCAAATATGCTACAGGCTCTCGACATTAACTAGTCATTATTTACACACTCAAATATCTATGATCCGGTGCATGGACACAAAAGCTGTGGAAAATATCTCCATTTTCAAACAGAGTTTTAATTATTTGTAAAGACTTCAATTGTTCAACAGATAATGTCATGGATTGGTCCTCACAGTGTGAAGTGCAACCGTCCAGAACCCCCACAGTATTATAAATAGGCTTCGGAGCTGGGATTGATTGATGTTTGGCATAAAATCTATTCCTCTGAGCATGTATATTCCTTCTGTTCACCAGTTTCATACAAATATACTTGGGCTGATTTTTTATTCAAATCTCCAATTTATGTAGGGTTTAAACTGTTAAATATTTAAAGCCTTTTTCATCTTTTTTTTTTTCTCTCTTTTCTGTTAGAGGTAACTAAATCTTTTGCCTAACACAAACAAGACTCAGAGATTTAGCACATTCCTGTGGGGGAGAGAAAGGGTTTATTAATTATATTGAGACTCAAATAATATGCTTCCTTGACACTAATGTTCCATCAGTTCCAACCGCAAGTATCCTATGGGATAGCTTTAAAGCCTTTATCAGGATCTAGATTACTGCATTTATGGCTCCATAGAAGAAAGAATTTAATGAACGGCACTCCGAGTTTGAAAAGAGAATCTGAGATAGAGTGATATCAAGGTATAAAAGCTATAACAATGAGGAGTTATTTCAGGGGAGTCTCTGGGACACCGTAATGAAACATCAAATAAAAATAAGTATAATGTACCTTTTCAAGAATCTACATAAATATCCAAGACTCTTCGGATGGAGAATTCGTCCTTGTTGCACCTTGTCTGCCTCTGACAGCAAAGATCTCAGAGGAGTTGTGTCTTTTGTAAAATTTCTCTTTCGAAGTCTTATTTAAGTTTTCACTTATCAAATCAATATGCTCAAATATTTTTATTTTTTAATTTTTATGACATCAGTACTTTTGTTCCATACGCCCTTTTTTTGCTGTCCTAAGCTAATATATTTACATACCATCACCCTTGTGGCTATTATTAATTCATTTATGCATGCCTTTGTATTGCAGCAGCACCTAAGAATCGTAGTCATGAGACAAGACCCCATTATGTCTTATTTATTATTTTTTGTGTTACAGTAAAATCTGGAGACATAGCTGAAGTAATGGCCATATTGTATAAATAGTTTATCCACGCATACGGAAACCTAACACCCTTAACACATCGATAAGAATCGCAAGAGAAAAATAAAACAACCTGATGTGTCTGCACTGTAACTTCTGGGGGCTTCAGAGGCGTTGGAGGAGTTCCCCCTGGCCAGAGGAGACCTGTGACCCCACATGCTCTCCTGTCTCGGCTTCTCCCTTGCCCCCAAGATACCCTGCAGGAGTTTGTTATGGAAGTACCCTGCGGCCGAAACCAGAGCTGATGAGTGGTGCAATGTACAAGTTGTCTTTAGAAGCATTCCTCACCATCCGAGGAGAGGGCCGGATCCCCCACACCTCACTGTACAACGCCGTCACTGCCAGCATCACCAGAATCTCAACTCGTCAGAGTAGCAGGACTGATGAAAGACATGCAAAGTGTAAGAATAACAATATCAGCAATTTAAAAGCAAGCAGTATTAGGGTTTACAAGCAATCAAACTTTAAAAATTGCTTTGCTTAAAGCCCATTAAACAAAGCAAAACTTTCTAAATCAGTAAATATTAAGTTGTTTACAGCAAACAGAATATCATCGGAAATTCTAATTTCTGAACTTCCCACAGATAAAAAATACACAGCTTATCAGTTAGTCAAGGATCAACATTACCCCAAATTGGTTTGGGGGTGCCTGTTAGACAGGTTTGTAACATAAGAGAAGCTAAATAGATTAGACCTGAAGAAAAGGTGGAGGAATGTTAGGGAGGAAATCAGGCTGCAGGTTTTGAAATTCTTGCCTAAAAGCAGGCTTCTGGGCTCCTGCTTCAGCATTCAGATAATTAAGCTGAATTTTAAAAGTGCTGAGAATTCAAGGGAACTGAAAAATGCTCCCCTTTGACGGATACCAGACCATCATCAGGTGTCCAGCTCTGGCTTCGAACTTCTTATTTACCATCAATAAATTGTTGCATTATTTAGTGTCCAAAACACATATATAATTTTAATTGTACAAGTATAGACTTCTTAAGCTCAGTTTTTCTCTGTGTGTGAAACCCGTGCAAGGTCAGCTAACCACTCAGTAACCAACAACAGGGGAAAATAGATGTTACAACGCTCAGTGAAAGCTTAAACTAGGAATTAATTTATATATTGTAGCATTTGACAAACCTCAGTTCCTGATGTCTCACGCTCAGCCTTACTTTATAGTCACATCTGTTAGTTTAAAGCATTTTTAGTTTATTGAAGAAGCCTTTACAAAGAAAAAACAGATGATGAAAATCTCAGCTGTCAAAACTGTTATTAAAACCGGTAACAGTGTGAGGTTTTGTTTAAATTGAAAGCATCATTTATTTTTTATCAAACATTTTATAAACAATAACATTTGAGAAGGATTTGGGGGACCTGGAGAGCCCTCAAAAAAATGCAGCTCATTATGTTGCTTTGTTTAATGTGCTGCTCAGAGATAAGCAGTGGATGCTTTCCATTACCTCAATGGGAGGTATAGTAGCTGGTGTGACTAGAGAGGTGGAAAAATCACCTGTGCACAAATGCACATTTATCAATCACAAAGAGAGTGGGGAATATCAAATGGCTGGGAAACGTTCACATCAAGTGAAAAGGAAAATGGGTAGAGGCAGGTTCTCAGACCTCTGCTTTTAAAGCTTTTTTGGCCCAGCTGAGAGCCAAGTTTAAGATTTAATTATCACAATGGAAGGTGATGATGAAGAAGGAGAGATTTGCCATCCCTCTCCAGAACAGGGGTAGACAGGTAGTTATGGCCAGGGAGTGGAGAGGGAAATGCAACCCAAGGTTTCAGGGCGCACCCGTCCATCCCAGCGCTGCTGTAAAGCTAACACTAGGCGGTCCAACTCATCCCTCCTTCAGAAAGAACGAGGGGAAAGACAAAACCCTCTGCTGCACAGCCTGCTGCCCAGAGCTGCTTTGCGCGACCAGGAACACCCTCAGCTGGCGCGGCAGGAGGCTGGGGCTGCCGGAGGCTGCAACGGCAGCGCTACGCTAACGGGAGCGGTGCGTAGGGAGGAGGGTAGCAGAGCATCTCTCATATAAAAGTTGCCCACTGAATGAGGATGTTGCAGTTTCTAACACGGCAGAGCTGATCGCTTAAATTGCACAGCCAAACCAAGAGTAATCTCACCTGGACAGATCTCTGCAGGTCATCGCAGATTTCTGAATAGCAGTTAAAATTAGTCCTTTTTTCATTTCAGATAGTTTTGGCATTTCCACCTGCTCATTATTTCTCTATGAGCCTCAGAGTATGAAAATATGTGTGAGGTTTCTAGACTAAATCAATTCTGAAATTCAAAAGCAGGCTAATGTACCTTTCCAAAAATGCTATGCCAGGCATTTCTAAAAGATTCAATGTCTTCATCTTCAAAAACTCTGGAAAAAGAACAAAATTCTGGCATTTTTTTCTTAAACTCTTTATTGAAATACGAGCACTTCACACTTCTGTAAAACAGAAGTGCCTTTACCAGCCCAATCTGGGACAAGCTACTAGAAGTTCATAAGGGTAGGGGATGTTTTTTTGGCGGAAGATATCACACTAACATCACAAATACTGTCTTTCCTGCAGGATTACTAAATGGGGTTTAAATGAGTCAAAACAAGGTTCACAGAACAACTTTTACATGGCAGAAAACTAAGCAAAAGAACATTTACAAACAAAGCAATTGACTTTGTTGATCATTTTAATCCCTTGGCTGCTGTTCCAAACATTTATGGTTGAATTAAACTAATGATGGGAAGATCTCAGAGGATTCAGGCTGGCAAGTGGGAATGGTGTTTTCCAAAACATTCAGCATTAACCTAACTCTGCTCCATTGAAGTAAAACTCCCATTGACTTCAATGGGAGCAGAGTTGCACCATTGCTGAACGCCCCTGCAGGAACGCAGAGATTCCCTTTTAACAGCCTGCGAGCCCTCCCACAGTGCTCGCTCTGCTCCGTGCCTGAAAAGCCACCAGCAGCCCCCAGAGCAGCAGTATGTGCATATCTTGGTGCATATATTCTGAAAACAGGGATGTTTGGGATCCAGCTGTTCCTGTGTGGTTTCCTTGTATTGTTTAGCTGTAGAAAGAATGAAAGAAAAAAACCTGCCCTGAAAGTTTAGATATTTATTGCAAACTATCTGTTCTTTTTCAACCCATCCATAATTTGAGATCAGCCCACGCCTCCCTCTGTGGGACATGGACTTTTCGTATTTTATCTCCCTTTTCGTATTTTATCTCCATTTATGGTTATTGCATTGTAAACATGCAGCAAGCAGAAGTTATCATTTGCATATCTCTGAGAATTAGCCAGAAAGCTTCTCTCTCCATGAATGATTTATACTGTAACCATAACAATTGAGTGTCTGCTCTAGTCTGAAATACCCTTTTAAAATATATGCCCTGATCTTTGACCTGGAAGGCAGAGCTGATTAAGATATGCACCGAAAACATTCAGTTATGAAGTAGAGATTATCTGGGGATCAAGTAGTGATAAGAAAGAGCAGCAGAAAGATAAATACTGAAGGAGAACTCTATCCATTAACTAGACATGGGCTTACATTAGAATATTTTATCTAATCCTACTCCAAACTTTGGAATTTATATTCAAAATACTTCTGGTTTTAGGTACGGCTTTACAAAACCAAAATCTGATTCATGGGGTTTTGCAAGATCCAAAGTGCTTAGTTTGCCTCTTAGTGCAACTGAAAATTTGATTTTTCCAACATTAAATCAAGGCCTTATGACTGTCTTTGTTCCTGCCTGTTCCAATACCTTTGAGTTTTTACAATGGCACTTTAGATCTGCTGAGGCACGTGGGATTTTGGATAGCTGACTTTTCCAGAGCTTACATTCATACATACGTATACGCATAGATATATATTAGAATTGTTTTCTTTTGCCAAGGACTCTGCCTCATGCAGATACATTGTTCAGAGCTCAGAGCTGTGTAGTGAAGGAAACTGCTGCCTTGGGACATTGTCCCCTTCGTTGCAAAAGTTGGAAAATAATGACGGGGCAGAGAGTAGGAAGCTGGTAATACACTTAAACCAACATTTGCAAAGCGGGTCATTAATTTCTTTCAAAGCTGGTCTTCAATCTCTTTCTTTCTCTCTGTTTTTTGAAAAAGCATGTGTGATACTAATTCATGCGAGAGGCCACAGCTGAAGTACTGGGAGTTCACATGTGACTCCAGTTAATGGGGTCTTGGCTTGGCACATGCAAAATACTCCAGGAAACAAAACACGGCCTTGGCCCTCCACTGGGGCATCCGCACGTGTGGATGACACTTGTGATGGCTTTGGAGCAGGGCAGAGTTGTTGAGATTGCGTGCTGAAGGTCTCTGTGTAGCCCTAGACATTTGTTGCAGAAGATGGCAGGTGTAACACGCACCCCAAGACAGGGTTCAGACACTCTCCACTGTACAAAGGCTTGCCAAGGGTAATGCTCTTCATCAGAAAGTGCTCCTTCCACAGAGTTTCTGCCTCATTAACTCATGAATTAGCTCAGCAGCTAAGTAGAGGTATCCTATTTGGTTATTCTGGAAAACACCCAAACACCATTTGGGGTGTGAGCTGTTACAGGAATGAGCCAGCGTTCTGGCTTAAAGAACTGCTCTGCTTTGGTGTTTTCTAGTTATTTCAACATCACCCTTATCACAAGCTAGAAAAGGTTAACTAAAATGATGTCTTTTCAAAACGCCAAAACACAGTTGCACTTGTAACAGCATCCGAGGAGAAATAGAATAGACCACAGTTCTGCCTCCTTATCCAGTGATCCAGCTGGCAGCCTGTTTAGGCAGTTTTACCTAATTATGTGCTTGGGATCCCAGCTCTTACATCCCTCAGTTGCACTCAGAAAAAATGAACCTGGTTTGAGGTCACCTGTGTGCTTTTACACCCAGGTTCTTTTCTTGGCTTCCCTCCAGCTCCACTCAGGTTCCAATTTTATCCACGTGCCCTTTATCTGAGGTTATCTTCTTTTTCAATGCAGTTAGAAGGGAGACTGAAAGCTCTCCCCGTTGCACCACTGACCACTTTGGTACTAACTTCCAGACTGTTAATCTATTATAAAGTTTGTGAGACCTATGCTCAAGTTCTTGATAAAGCTTCTTCATACACAGAACCTTATATTTCTATAAAGTATGTAACTTGGCAGTCGCACGTCATACACAGACATAAATGATGCTGATGCAAGAAGGTCATTAGTGGCTTTGACTGAAGCCAGCTGTGATGGCAATCACTTTGCAGTGATAATGGTTTGGGATGATTGACTCGCAGGCTACTCTTTGGGAGACCATGCGGTATGTTCTGCCTAAGAAAGATAGCATCAAAGACTGGCTGAGGTCCTATTTTGGAGGAAAAAGCACAGGACTGTCACAATACGCAATGAATCTTCTACTCTGTGCTCCTTGCCTGTAGTGAGTATAGAGTGTGTGTTAAAGTGCTGGAGTCCTTGTGGCGTACCCTGGTCACTCTGTGAAGCCAGCTGAGAGAGAAGAGCTTTCAGGACTAATATTTCACTTGACTGGTGGTCTGGTTTAACCTGGCAGGCAGCTAAACACCACACAGCCGTTCGCTCACTCCCTGCCCAGTGGGATGGGGAAGAGAATCAGGGGAAAAAAAAGTAAAATTTGTGGGTTGAGATAAAGTCACTTTAATAGGACAGAAAGGAAAATAACAATAACAATAATAATAATAATATTAGAATATACAAAATAAGTGATGCACAATGCAATTGCTCATCTGCCAACTGATGCCCAGCCAGTTCCCGAGCAGCGGCCCCTGGTCAGCTTTCCCCCCAGTTTATATACCAAGTACGACGTCGTATGGTATGGAATATCCCTTTGGCCAGCTGGAGTCAGCTGTCCTGGCTATGTCCCCTCCCAGCTTCCCGTGCCCCCCAGCCTCCTCACTGGCTGGCCAGCACGAGAAGCTGAAAAGTCCTTGACTTAGTGTAACAGTGTGTTATCGACATTCTTCTCATCCTGAATGCAAAACACAGCACTATACCAGCTACTAGGAAGAAAATTAAGTCTATCCCAGCAGAAACCAGGAAAACTCTTCACACAATGGTATGACTCATTGGAATGCATTTGTTCACATGAAGTTCAGATTTTTAATTTTAACAAAACAAAGGCAGTTTTTCATTGCTTTCTCCCACCTGCCAAAGCACACTTCCTAATCCAGTGTCTGATGCCTCAGTCAACAATTTAAACATCTTGTTAAAATTTCATCTAGCGAGCCCAGAACTTGCCAACAAGGCTTCTCGTACCAGCTCCAGACTGACTCACAAGCCTTTAACAAAATTACTTGGTGGGTTTACACCTTAATGGAGCCCAATAAAAGGAGAAGCAACGCACTGGGATTTTCTGTATAACTCACATAATAATTTGCAAATGTTTTCATAGCCAAGCCTGTCTTATAAGCTGTGAAAAGACTGCTGGGCAAGAAAGGGTCTTCATCGTTAAAGATCTGCAGAGCATTGTCCTTTTCCTACTACTGCTCACTCCTCCAGTCTCATAGTGTCTGTAATTAATCCTGATTGTTCTAGTTTTACATTTTTGCACTTTAATGGTTAAAATTGTCTCTTCTAGCCTTTACAACACAAACCCACATGTTTCTTGGCTACTTTTCAGCTGCTGCTGATCATGGCCATCCACAGCTTGGATGAAGTTATGCAATCTTGCCAACACTTAATTGACCATGATCTGAAAAGCTGCTGCATTGTTCAGTTTAAAAAGTGTGGCCTCAACACGAGAGCCCTGTGTTTGTGCTGAATGCAGATTTCTGCTGGGAAGGCGCTTCCAGCAGAGGTTTGCCAGCACCCCTCGGATACAGCCAGTGCATGGAGATATTTTGCCTGCTTAAGATATCCAGTACGTAGAGGCTGAGCATGGCTGTGGCACAGAGCCTTCGCTCATCCACACAGAGCTTCGCTCCCACCTGTCTTTCTTAATTATGGTAACCACTGGAGGCTGCTAGGTTTGCCTGTGATGCCAGCTCCAAGGTGCCTTTTCTCTCCTTGCTGATCTGCTCTGCTAGATTATCTCTGACCTGCTCTCCTTGACTGCTGCTGACTGACAGACTTTGATTTTTAGCAGGCAGCAAAAAAATCTCCCACTTCTCTGGCTTTTTTTTGGTAAGAATTAATTTTTGAACTCTTTGTTCCACCCCACTTTTGGTTGCTAAAATTTGTGGTGGGTTTTAAATGGTTACAGACCATTCGATATACTAAGCAACAACTTCCCTAGATTTAGTGGGATCCAAGAGATCCCTGGCTTTTCATCACAGATGATCTGTCATTTGCCAGGCTATGGTGCTTGTGTTTAATATGATTAGGAAGGCGTTTGGATTAATTTTCCGATGGCATGATGCACCGTGCTTCAGATGCTCTGGAGATGAACCTTGAAACAGGTTGGGGGACTTGCACTGGCTAATGACATATTTTAACTGGGTTTAGAGGATAAGGCCAACTCATGGTGTTTACTCCTTGCCGCTTGTGAAAGGTAACAGCAATAGAGGTGCTATCATTCACCCCTTTCTTTTCATTGGTTCACTCCTTAGCCTGTTTCTAGAGTCCAGAGGCAGATCTATGCAGTGCAAATCTCTTGGCTGTGGAAGCACTGCAGTAAGTCAGAGTATCTCTGAATGCGCGGTAACCTGGCTGGCTGCCGGCTCTGTCTAGAGCGCAAAAGGGAGACAGGACTTTCCCTGGGAGCTACGTGCAAGAAAAGCATATTTTCTGGTCTTCTGGTACTTTACATGAATCGCGCATTCTATCAAAAGATGTGATATAATCCCTATTTTAGGAAGCAGGCTATCAGATCCGAACAGCGTGGCTTCACAGAACATCCCTGGCTGCTAGGCACTACCTTGCCTCCAGAGCAGTAAGAGGCTATGTTCTCTACCCATAAATCTCATCCAACTTTAGTGCTCAACTTCTGATTTCTCAGTATTGAGTTTGGCTGCCTCCTACTTCTAACTTTCTATCCTTAGCACAATTCACAGGCTTTCAGCTATCTCACACTTCTCGCTCTCTAATCTTAGCACCGCTTCTAACTATAGAGTGGCTTCAAGCTTCAGGGTCTCTCACTTTTGTTCGGGCTCTTTCTGGTACACAGCCAAGTAGGTGAAAGACTCGAGAAGGGGGAAGGGGAGAGCTAGCACTGCTTTCAGATGTTGCAGGCTGGAGCTAAACCTGTCTCAGTCGCCATCATAATTTTTTGACACTTCCCAAGATGTGCAAAAGGGTTTGGTCATAAGAAGAAATCTATTTCTGCCTTGCTGATACCTGAACAAGCTGACATTGGGTCTGTGCTAGCAGTGTTCCCCGTTCTCTGGGAATTTTCCCAAGACTGTGAAGACTGTGATCTTTTTCATAAAGATCCACTTAAGCAAATTTCATCTGTGTTCTGGATCTGGCTCATCATAGCCAGCTTGGCTGATTTCATAAGCCACAAGCTGCTCCTCTGTCAAGAGTCTTCCTGGTTTATCTCTATTTGTACCGAAGGGTGTCTATAGAGGTTGTATCAGCTTTCCTGAGTGAAGCAGTTCTTCATCAAATAAAGGCTTCATATATGGCTTTCTCCTCCACATGTTTCATTTGCAGACTTAGACTCAGCTTACTGAGGGGAAAAAAAAGATACATTGTCTTGATTTTTCTGATATTTTCCAATGTCCAGTTTTCATATCCAAATAATAAAAACAACCCTTCCCCCTAGTTCCTTCCCACCAAACAAGCCTAAACCTCAGCTTCATCTTTAAAACACTTCTATTTCAGGATGTGCTGTCAAGGTTAAGCCATTACTAAAATTAGCTCGCAAATATGTGTAAATCCTGCTGGCTACCTCATTATATGGGAGGTACTGGTGTGGGCAGCACTGACTTGCTTCAAAAGAGAGAACTGAGAGTCAAGGTGAGACTCCTTGGTATGAAGAACCTCAGCCAGAGCCTGGAGGAAAGTGAAGGCACAAAAGTGGCAGGAGGATTTCCTTGCTGATCTTCCTGTTCCAAAGTAGGATAGAAAAGGAGTTGTGTGCTCTCTTTTCCTGGACAAGAAAAGTCAGCTGAGGTCAAAATACATGGATTAGCCAAAGTGACATCTTTTATCTCCAGTTTTGAACCAGTGGAAGTAGGAAAGTCCCAGCAAGAGCCACTGATGGGCTCAAGTGCAGAGCAGCCCCAGCTGGCAATGAGACAAACCTCACCTGCAGGGGTCAGGCAAAAGATCACGACAGTGGTGAGGGGTCTGCCTGGTCAAAATAGCTGAGGAAGAGTTCTTGGATGACAGAAAATATAGAACAAAGAGTACCTGTGTCCTGTAAGCATGAAGAATCTGCATTAAGGTTGCTTTACTTCCTAGCATGGTTCTGCAAACTCAATGTTTTTTTTGCAGATTGTGAAAATATATATGAAGACATACTGTCTGGAGGGAACCTGATTTTTTAATTCTTCAGACCCTCTTGAGCACTTCAAGGAGCACAGAAGGAAGTCAAGTAGCTTAGCTTAATGAATAAAATAAAGCATTTGAGAAACAATGTCTCTCAAATAACCAGAAGGACCTCACGGCATCGTCAAGTCATTAAAAATGAAATTAATGTCTTCCTGGCTTGCTTGTACTTACCTGAATTGTGATCCATGAAAGGAAATGAATTTGGCATGTCATAGTGAAGAGAAATGTGGATACAGTATGGATAATTCAACTCATTTTATATTTATGGGAATATTATGTGAGGTGCTCCAAAGCATTATAGCAAACGCCTATCTCTCATAACATGCCCATAAAAGAATCACCAGTTCAGTAATATTTCTTGACATGAAGTATTGATCACAGTTTGGAAAGAATGACAGATACTTGGAGATAACTGAAATGGGGGTAAAAGCAAAAGTCTTTGTACAATCCCATGTGGTCAGATTTATCACAGCTGTCATTGGCTATGTGAAAATTAGTTGTTTTAGTCTAAAAAAATCCAGGTTCCCTCTATAATTAATGGAGAGAGATTGGACTCCTGAGAGGTGATTTGTCCTGACCTAAGACTGCTCCTGAAAATAGATGTGATAATTCCTCTCTTCTTGAGGTACTCACCTCTTCCATGAGGAGCTGAGAAGAGTGGCTCAGACCAGATGCCTAACTCCTATATGACTAAAGTTAGGTGCAATGAATCCCATCTGCAGATGGGTGAAGTAAGCAGAATACAGTCAGCTGTAATGAGTGGCAATGAGACTAGTTCTTGACATTACCGAAGGCCAAGTAAAGCTTTCTTTGATTTGGCAGAGCCAGGTTTCCTCTCCTTAGTTCTGTAATACAGTTATTTGCTACTTTTATAATTTCCACAGGCATATATCCATGTTCCAATTACTGAGATGACGTTTGCACCAGCATGATTCATGCTGTCAATTCCTGTCTCAAGTTAGATTCAAGCTGAGTTTATTTTGGGAGCAGTGGATGCATACCTACCAGGAGTATGGAGGTACGGGAGAAAACAGTCTTCTGCCAACTGCAAAGACAGTAAAAGTTTGGGTTTCACATCACTAGAGAGCCAAAGTAGTGGTCAGGCATGAAGGAGGTGGACTTTCTGCCCAACTTTGAATAGCCTGTGTGCATATCCACGTTCTTTACATACAGAGGTTGCTGGACGTCGCAATATTAACCAAATAAATACTGTAAGAGCTCTGTCTTTCCAAAGTTAACTGATCCTCCAAGTTCCTTGGTGGATAGTCGTAATTCTTCCCTTGAAAAGGCGTATCCCAAATAACCTCAGTGGTGATTGCATTCTCCGACTGGAAGACCTGTTCCTCTCTCTGTGGGATAGATGCTCAGGTATTCACAGGGAGATATGGGGGGAAACAATGCTGGGGAGAGAGAAAAAGCGAGAGCGTGCCGGATGGTCTGAGCTAATCATCAGAGACTCACCTAGGAGAAGGTGATGTCATTTAGGTCCTGCTGCAATGGCATCTCGTATTTTTGTTCTGCAATTATATTTGTGTGAAATACATAATAAAATACCAGCTATTTATGGAAAATACATGCACAGTCTTTGGGCCAGGAGCTGGGACACCTTCTGCAATTTGGCTGAGCCCAGAGCACAGCCCACAGCACGAGCTCGCTCTGTCTCTTTTCCTCTAGTCCAGGGAAGTTTGTGTGTTCCTGGTAGAGCAAAACAGCTTCAATGAGAGTGTGGAGACATCCCAGAACAGCTCACCAGCCCACAGCTGGGCAGCCACCCCGGGGTGCAAGGTGGGGCTTGAGCCCCCAGGCAGCGGGGCAGCCGGGCTGTACGGTACGGAGAGCTGTCTCCAGCAGGCATGCGGGAAGGGATGTTTGGCACATGGCAGACTCCAAGGCTGGCGCTTCGGTGCCCCAGCCCTTCTGAGCAGCCTTGGTTTGCACTTACAGAACAAGATCTTTTTGAAGGAACAAAATCTTTTGGCAGGTAAAAGATTGCACAAAGTCTTTTGGGCACTCGAATTCTCTCTGTAAAGAGGCACAGAGAAATGAGTTGAGTTTTAAAAATGTTAATCTGGGTTTGGTTGAGGTTTTATTTGTTTGTTTTAATCTCATTCTGTGCATGTCACTTCCAGTGTATTGCAGTCCAAAGGGATGCAAAACCAGCCGAGGAGACAGTAGGTGGTGGCGTGGGGGTGGGAATACGGAGCTGAAAGCCACTGGTTGAATCTGTTACATCTTCTCTTTCCCCGTTCCTTTTTATCCTTGCAACCCTCCATATTCTTTATTTTTACATTGTCTTTCAAGAATGCAACTTGTCAAGGCAGGGATATTCTCATCTCACCTAGCTGTAAAGCGTGGAGCTTACACAGTGATTAATCACATCACTTCTTTACTTCGTCGCAGTGCCATTCAAATGTCAACAACCCTCAGGAGGTTCCTACGGTACAGGCAAACAAGTATTATCCTGTTTCTCCAGATAAGGAAACTAAGACAGTGGTCACCATTTTCCAATCGTAGTTACTAAATCCATGTCCTGTCATCTAAATCTTTAATTCAAATGCCTAAAGATGGGATGACCTATTGTGGTGGAAGCTCTCTTATTGCACAAAGCATGCACTGCTCCCTGCTGAAAATAAGGATAGGATAGGCATGTTCAGACAATTGCCTAATCTGAGAGACTGAACAGTCACACTGAGGAGTACATAGTATTTTATAATCATATTACAATGAATAAATCTGAGCAAGCACAATTCATTATTATGAAATGTTTCTTTATTCGTTTTTCCATTTCAATATGTGGTGGGAAACCACTATTAAAATAATAATAATAATATTAGCTTCACTATATTTACTCAGTAGCGCAAATATTGCTAGACTACATGGTCTGAGAGGAAATGCCTTGTTCAGACACATTTTTAGTATAGCAGCTAGAAGACTCATGAAAACTACAACTAGCCTTTTTTATAGTAAAATATCCTTGTAGTATTTATTAATGTGAAATGTGCAGTTAAGTGTTTGGTGAAAGAGCCATTGTATGCTGGGGTTTACAGTAAACAGTTAAAACTCCTAAAGTGAAGTTGAAGCAAGTGGAATATTTGCTTAGATTTGGCAAGAAGAAATATTGTAAATAATTCAGAGAGTGTAACTTGATTCTAGATTTTTCTGGGCTATGTGGCATATGGCCCTTCTGTTTTTGTTTTATTTAGGGTTGCTGCTTCCGTTACGTAACTGTTCTTTTTAGCCTGTAATTAAACTTCAAGGTCAAACAGGAATTAAGCAGAGAGGAAGTTCGTGTAATGGAAACAAGTGAGGCTGGACCCTGCTGGGTTACATCGCTCCCTTTCTCCTAACTCACTCATTTGCTGAGAAGGACAGGAGAGGGGAGAACCAACCCGAAACCTCCTGCGGAGCGCGAAGATGAGGGCAGAGAGGCGTTGGCGTGCCGGCTCCGGAGCGGCAACGCTCCTCCGGCACACAGCCGGCCGGGAGAGGCGGCAGGGATGCCGCAGCTGGAGCTGGGTCTGCTGGAAGCTGCTGCACCGAAACGTTACTTACAGAGGGTGTCTTGCCTGATTGTTGACTCTTTTATAGACTCACTCTTTTGAATAATGTACATTTAGTTACATCTGCATCTGCCTCTGTGTGTGAAGATTGTTTATGCTTTGGCTGGTTCAAAATAGGGACAGGGCACTTAAATATGTATTCCCAAAAGCAGCAGTCTCATTGCCTCTACAGGCTGGGATTTCACCTGCCTGTTGTGGCTGAGTGTGGCTGGGGGCCTTGCAGGCGGGTGGCACGCTCCCGAAGCAGAGCTTCGGGGAGCGGACAGATCCAGTGCCCGCGTGGATGCCGAGGGAAGGCCGGGTCCACCCTGTGTCCTGGGCATCAGCCACGTCCCGTGGCTCCTCCCGCCATCTCATCCATTTCTCCCTGGGCACTGCAGTGCGTTGTCGACCTGTTGAGGGGTCTGAGTGTTTAAGAAGTTGGGTTTCTTCTTTGTTTGCAGAGTTGGGTTGTTTTTTTTAAATCTGGCCCTGCATGCACCTCGCTGGTGGTGTGACCGCACGCACCGCTGCCCAAGTGCAGCTGGGAGGGCGGTGGGCTGTAGCAGAAGGGTGAGCACGTGGGGCGCAGGCAGCAGCTCCCTGTGCTGCTCTTGCGCCTAAAAATTGCTCTTGGAGCTGCACCCGCCGTTTCCCTGCTAAAACAGGGTGCGAGCGTTTGGTCACCTGCGTGCGGTACTGAAGTAGCACTGTGCCATGCGCGGTGCTTTGGCTATGCAGAAACCGTTACATCCTTTCTCATGAGGTGTTGCGGAAAACCTGGTTCGCATTTGAGTTGCGTCTATTATTTTTGGAATTTTTTCATTTAGAGCTCCTCAGGTGAATAGTGCTGCGTAAGTGCTAAGTGTTATTATTTATTAGGCACATATATTCTGTAATTACTTTGCAAATATGATCATTATATTTGAAGTTACAGAGTACTTCAAACATTAATTGCCACATAACTTGCAGATTTCAGATCTGATACACAAACCTAATCATCAGTCATTAAGTATTAAAGAAGAGAGCACTGGAAATATATTAAATTACTTCAGATCACTGATTAAACCTAATCCTTGGAAATTCCTAAAAGCTTATTGAGGCACTGAGATTCACTTCCAAGTGACCATTGGGAATTCAGGCCTGAAACACAGGAGAATGCTTTAATTCTCAGGGATATCACAATTCCCCGACCCCACAAAATGCTCCTTTTCTGGAGTCCTGCCCCAGCCCTACCTAAGTCTTACTGTAGTTTTCTTGTGGCTGACTTTACGCCTCTGCTTTCTACCCAAGCAGGCAGCGTCTTCCTCTACAAATCATACAACTGTACAAACCACTAATAATAACCATTATTAATCAAGACAACAGTGAAGGAGAAATGGTGGGAATGACACAGGAGACCAGCAGCAGGCTGGAAGGGGCTTAGACCCAGATCTCACATTTCCCAGGCCAGCACCTTGCTCACCCGTCCTGCACTTTCTCCCATGGTGTTTGAGTAATTCCTGCATTAAAGCTTGGATGATAAAGCATGCTGTGTGCTATTAGCTGGGAAAATGGACAAACCTAGTTTCGTTGGCCCAGGCAGTGGTGCTCCCCCCACCTCATGCTCCTGATTTCCTACATTCCCTCCCCGCAGCGGCGGGTCCCTTCGCGGTGCAGCCTGTGGAGCAGAGGAGAGGATGCAAAACTTGGGGATGCTGGGCCCATTCCACGCTACCCCGGCGTCTGCGGGCTGGCATTCAGCAGCGGCAGCATGCGGCGCCGGGGAGGCGTTGGGTGCTGGATGGCTCCCCAGCGTCTGTCATTGTGCTTGACGCCGCGCTCCCTTCCAGAGCGGTGGGCTGGAGTGACAAGACAAAGACACAGGCAGCGTGTGAAATCTCTCTCCTGCCTTTTTCAGACTCGCTGAAAATTTATCTCTGCCTTCGCTGTGGTCACCGTGACATCTCCTCAGCAAGGACCTGCCTACGCTTGTGCTAAAACTGTTGGCGAGGCTTGTGTTCCCAGGCATGGTCCCAGCCACAGAGAGGAGGACAAATGGAGAAACTCTGTCCTTTTCTGGAGTACTCCAAGGTTAATTAAGAGTTGGAAACTGTATTTTAAAGCCATGCAGTTATCTCACGACCCTGTTCAGGAAAACGGCATTTTAAACTAGGTTTATATTATTTCACCACAGGTGAAGTATTTCTAGCTGGGAGCTGTTACACTCAACAATCTATACCAAACATTGTAAAAATAACAGCATATGTGTGTATACACATAGATTTCAAAGTATTAAATATGGGCATTTGTGCATGTTTGTGCTCTTGAGGAGAGAGGAAGGGAGGAATCATGTGCATGTGGGGAGATGCTGTTGAAGTCCTTCTCCAGCCCTGCTGGGACCCTCCACCAAGTGATGGGACTCAGTTTTTCTCCTCCTGAACAGCAACCAGTGAGATTTCCACTGCCCAGCCCCAGCCCCCGGACCCACAGCATCCCCAAGACTGGCAGGATGGGACAGGGACAGGGCAGCCTGATTGTGAAGGAAAAGTCTCCCTGGGGTTTTCTCAGGCCACTGCACATAAAGCTCCCTTTGATGAAGGGGAGGATTCGCGCCTGTGTCAAGGACGTGGGAAGGTTCCCAGTCATTAGCTTTGCGGGAAGGCAGCTTTCCCGCAAGCCAGTTCATTAGTTGTAGCAGTATCTATTTACCTGGTACCGCCGAAGAACGACTGTATAGTCTTTAAGTGATGTCCTTTTACTTCCTGTTGTTCACATGCTCCCTACTGTCGTACCTCCCAGAGCATTTATTACTCGCCTCTTTTTACCTAAAGCAGATTAATGATGTTGCTTATTTGCAGGTTTTTCTGTTCTGTTTGTGTTTGGAAGTCATGAATTTTCTGTCTAAACCACATTCACTTTGCACCACCGAGCAATGGCGAAGTCCTTCTCTTTCCCTCCTGCTGTCCTCGGTGCAGGCAGGACTGCGGTGCCAGTAAGATGGGCGTTAGCTTGTGTTCCTCCCCTGGAATGCCATGATGCGTTATTATTACTTATAAATTTGAGTGCCCTAAATTTTTCATTCCCATTGTGCTTGTCAGTGCTTGTACACAGAATGGAAAGACGGTCCCTGGTCTGGGGCTTATGCTAGGAGCACAAAAAAAGGAGCAGTGACATTACTGTAGGACTTTCATTTAGCAAGTGGAAGTTAGGAGCTATATTCCACGCCTCTTTTAATGTTAGGAGGTAAAGATAAGACATCAAAATAAAATGCAGAGAGTTGTTTTAGAATAAGCATAAGGAAGAGATTAGATGCTGGTGTGACATAGCTCTGTGGGTTCCAAAGGAGCTGATTTACTCCAACATAGAAGATTGCCCAGGTTATATAGTTGGAGGAAGCATTCGGTAGTAGTTAGAGCAGAGCACCAGAAATAACATTCCTTGAGCTTTTTCACTCCCCGCCATGACCGGACTGCAGTGATTTGTGCAAGACTCTTACCCTACCGCTGCCTCACCGCAACTCCTGGCAGTGTGGTGCTTATGACTATTTACACCCTTGAAAGGCAAGGCCAAACCTTATTTATGCCCATTTTGCACACTTCAACAAAAGGATATAATGGCATTTAAATGTTACTGCTTAAATCCAACTCCTTTGTACAGAGTTGAGCATTTTGGGGACGGGGAGAGGTAGATCTGCCATGCCTCGGGATGCCGTGTGAACCCCCGGCACGTCTGCTTCAGGATGTGGCATAAGAGTTTGTGCAGAAGTTTAAGCATAGAAAAGCAACATGAATTGGATATTCATAAATAAATAAAATACAATCTTAAGGCTGAGCTGGAGAAAAGCAGAATTTTTAATTGCTGCAGATTGCAATCTGCTCATTATTCTAACTGTATAAAAGGCACAAGTAACCATTCACAAATTATCTGAGCAAAGTTAAGGCCCTCTCTTTCTGTTGCTGGAGTTGGCAGCAAAACCTCCTCAGTTTCATTGGGGAAATAATCAGGTTTCCATTTATGACTTCCTTTCTCTGATAATCAGTATTACCAGCTCAAAGAAGGCAAAAATCCTTGTTTAGGCCTTAACTAACCGAGAAATGTATTTTAAAATATTATTTAAAGATACAGGATGTTTAGCATTCATTTCATTTATCTTTTTAACTGTTTTGTATGTTATTAGGTTTTTTTTAAGGATTTATGTGCAAAATAAAAGTCAGTTATATTCACTTCTTAGTAATTGATATTTTGGATTAATTTGACAGGTAAAAATCTGTCATTAAAAAAGTAAATTTCAACTATATAGAGGAAAATTACTGTAAAAATACCAAACCGGTCCTGCCACATTTTTTTTTTTGTTTGGTAGGCAGATTTGTTTGTGAGGCAACCTTATTCTGAATGTGTTTTTTCCCGACATAATGTTAAGTACCGTTTTCTTTATAACAAGGAATAGTGTCCTTATTAAGTAGATAGCAATACCTTTTGGGAACATTGTCCCAAAGAGCGCCCGATGCCGCACCACATACACACGTGTGTATGGGGGCTGCGGCTCGTAGCGTCAGGACCCAGTCCGTCTCCGTGTACCCGAGCAAGACCCTCACGCGAACACTTCCAGCCAAGGGGCGAGCGCAGGCCGAGCCCGCGGGCCGGGACGCCTCTCCCGCACGTGCTGTTTGAGCCGCCTCTCCTGCTGCCTGCTGCTGCCGTGGTAGAGGCAGCGTGACGAGTCCTGGGTCAAAGACAGACTGGTACCTTCCTTCTCCCATGCAAACTTCAGAAGAGTTCTCCTTCCAGCCTCTCCTCGGCGCTCTCAGATGTAGTTCAGTGATAACTTTTCACTCCGCAGACGACACGCTGACACAGAGCAGGTTTCGTTGCCAGAGGAAATGCCGAACAGGGAGACAAGCTGACACCCACAGGCCACTGCCGAAAGAAATTGGCATCTGGGTCTTGCAGCTGCCAAACCTTCTCTACGAGTGGCCGCAGAAATCGGCTCCAGTGATGTAGCAAACCGAGGAGGAGGAGGAGGCGAAGGGCATGTGGTGCGCAATCAATGCTGCAATCAAAGGGAAGAGGCCGTGCCAGCTGGTTACTACGCTTCCATCCCCGTGCCAAAAGCACAAAATAATATTTAAAGAAAACATCAACAAAAGGCCGGCAGCTTGCGTGGCCCATCGCAGCGAGAGCGAAGGGTGAGGAGGTGGGCCATGTGTGCGCGGCTGCGCGGCTGCGGCAAGGGGGCTCTGGGGCCCCTTTACGCCCCGTGCCAGCTCTTTTTAGGCTTCGGTGCCGCTCAGAGAACTGCTGCTACTTTTAAAAGTACAGGTTGTGCCAGGAAAAAAGTCGAGATCTATATGACTGCATGGCTGAGAGCGTGGGTATTGCAGCAGCGGTTGTGGTAGTGGAGACAGTTAATAGCATAAGGCTGGCTATATAGTACAGATGTCAAGAGGCACTGGCTGTTTTAATGGGCAGGCCAATGCAAAACAAACATTTGACTGTGTCAAAATGGGGAAAAAATTCCCATCATCCACCATATGAATTGTTTTACTGTGTTGACTGTTCTCTCTAGCTCTTTTGAAAATGTCTTTTTTGATGGGGAAATGCAAAAGTGAAACGGGTAGAAGAAAAAGACATGTACTCTCTAATGATCACATTGCAGAGAACAGCCACCTGCCATGATGGTCTGCAGTTACCTTCACAGACCCTCACCTTGCCAAACTTTGTGGCTGCTCTGGCCAAATAATAAGTAGTCTGAAAGGATCTGGAGAGGTCATCAAGTAGACCCTCATCCCCAGCACAGCATTGATTCATGTCTTAAGTTGTATTGCAAAGTAACTGGGGACAGTGTGGGGGTTTTATGTATTGTTGGGAAGGATCTGGAGCACTTGTAACTATTGTAAAAATAATTAATAACAATTTTGAAGAGGTATGTTCTCAGATGATGGCTTTAGAAGGGCTGCATCAAGACACAGTGAAAGGATGGTGCAAAGATGCATTTGGGCATTCATCCTGGAGCGAGGGGCTGCCTTGCAGATTTGCTGTGTATAAGGAAATAGCATGTAAAGTTTTACTGTCCTAACGGCAGTTACACCTGTGTTAGGCTGTGCTGTACAAACAGCATGACCTATGAATAGAATAAAGTTGGTACGTGTATTGGTATTTAACGAAAGATATTTATTAAAGATTAAATGGCTTCATCAACTTTTGATTGTATTGATGAGCATATGGGAAGCATTGCAAGCAGCGCCAGTTAGGTTTTACATATCAAAGAGGCATTAGTGGCGTATGTTTGATTTTTGTAGCTATACCCGGTAGAAACACAGCATAGCAGGGAGCTGGGCTACAAAAGCCAGATTTTCTCCTTTGCTTGCTCCTTGTTTCTGGAGCCTACTATCATCACCTGCTGCAGTCAGCACAGACCTGGGACACTCCAGCTTTCTCCCTGAGTGCCAGTGCTGACTTGGGTAAATCTCTGAGCTGGTATTCGGGCAGTGGGGTGTTTTGCAACTAGTCCTAGGGGAGCAGTTTATCTGAAGGACCATTGCCATGTTCTTAGAGATTAGCAATAGGGGTGGATTCAAATTTGGCTTGTCCTACAGATTGCTTTGATATTGCTTTTACACTACTGCATAGAATTCACCAAACCATGTATTACAGCTCCGGAGTCATGAATTTATTATTTATGTGCTTGGATGGTGCCAAATGCAAAGTTGCCCGGCTGATTGTACAAAAGGAGGCCTTTTTGCACAAACCAAATATAAATACTGTTCTTCCTAGCTGTATGAAATGAGGAGAATGACCACCATTTCATGGAGAGCTTCATTATGGGCTTGTGGGTGCTTCAGAAAAGGCCATAGCATCTCTGCTGCTGATTTACATGGAGCAGAACAGAAACCCTGTGGGAGCCAGTGGTAGAAATGAGCTTTAGTTTTAAGAAAGAACCCAAACAAACAGTCCAGATTTGAGCTGATGTTGTGTTGCATGTTAATACATGGCCAGTGATCATACTACATGAACATAGCACATAAAACCAAAATTTTGTTATAGTTGGGCACAAAATCCACTATTTTCCTCGTGAAAAAAGTATTATTTTTGCAAAGAGTTACCTTGTTCTCTAACATTACATCTAGATGTAAAATAAAAAAAGCAAAACTAGTTTGCTTTTCTGAACTCACTGCTAAAAATCTGCCTGTAAGTACAGGACAGATATAGCAGATTTGATAATTTTCTGTTTTAACATTCTTAGAGTATTTCTAATATTTATTTAGAAGAAACTCCAGGAGTCAACCTCATTTTCTGATTTTGCATTCTTGAGTCTCTTTCATCTTTTTTCTTCTTCTTCTTCTTCTTCTTCTTCTTCTTCTTCTTCTTCTTCTTCTTCTTCTTCTTCTTCTTCTTCTTCTTCTTCTTCTTTTTTATATTAGGAACATGTTTCAGATAGTGAGCAGTAATTTATCAGTGCAGTGCACATGAAATTATATATATTACTGCTCTTTATTAATAAAGTTCTGCATCACATTCTCTTCTCTTGCCTCCTCTTTCCCAAACACATACCCGAGATGATTGATATGTTCCTAACCATTTAAAATAGATCAATACAATTCTAATTTTTTTCCTGGGAGGTACAGGATCATCTGTAATAGCCAAGACTCATATGATTGCTCCCATTTCAGAGGCTGCCTTTTGAAGAATCCCTCCTGAAGTGTTGTTGAACTTCATAGAAATGGCTGTTCCAAAGTCTGACCCTCTCTGTTCTAAGCCAAAGAGGTCAGTCCTGGTCTGGTGGTTGCCTTCATCTGTAAAACATCTCCAAATTACTAAAGCCTCTTCTGTGTTGCCATATCACATTAGTGTTTTCTCTGGAGGACTTGTTACTGTGCTCCTTTCCATAGCTGACTGCGAGCAAAGCCCTGTAACACTGCATTTCGAAGCCCTGCCATCTAGCAGCCTGTGTCTCTGCTGCACAGAAGATCAAGAATGCATGTGTCTGGAGCAGCCTGATTTTTGTGTTTAAGTCTCTTGTTTCTTGTAGTCACTTGTACTTCCCACAACAGCAGTATTTGTATGCATTTGTAAGCAAGTATGTCCTGTGTGCTAAGGCTATCAAGGAGAAAAAGCTGTTTTTCCCTTAGCTGACATATCTCAGTTCTCTCTTCTTCTTACATAAATATTTGTTTTGAGACCACACGGAGCATGGAGCCTTCCTTGTTCCTGACTGAGTCTCTGTTGGTGATTTTCCAGCCTGAGTGCTCTGAGCGTCTGTCCCTGCTCACGCTCTGCTGGGCACTTCAGCTCCTTGAGACAAGGGTTTGTTCTTTGCCATCACCTCTTGCCTTTTCTGCAGTTTTTGCTATGTCTGGACACAGTTACTTTAAAACCTCTCCTTGCCCTTTGTTTTGTGCTTCTCACTGTCTATTTGCTAATATCTAGGATTCTTAGGTCTCTTCTTTTCTCATATATCTTAACTCACCTCAAATCTCAGTTGTCTTTGGCCACTCTTTAGCTCCAAGCACGACCATCTTTGAGCTGCATTCCTTTCATGCTTTTTACCTCCTGCTTGTCTTACAGCCTTGTTGCTCTATTGGACTGGATTTCACAGATAATTCTTCTCCCAAAGTTGTTTGACACTGAAGATTACAAATTTGTGGAATTAAAAAATATTTTCTTCGGGGAAACTCTTTCAAAGGGATATTGCACATACCCATCATTTGTTTTTCAGTACTAAATCTATCACTTATCCCCCAATGGTCTTGCAGTTTCTTGGACTTCCTCTGAATCTACTGTTGCCTACTTCAGTAGGCTGTGAAATTTTGCAAAATGTAGGTGTCATTTACTACATTTGCTCCTGGCTCTGAATTCACCCATGGCACTTTCCAGCACAATTTCAGTCATTTATCAGTCTGAACATCCGCTTTGCTGATCGCTACAAAGCATTCTCCTGGAGGAGGCTGTACTGGTGTTCCTGCCAGGAGGCATTAAATGATTCATTTTGCTCCCCCTTGGCATCTGCCATGGGACCACTGACCCATGATAAGGTTAAACCGATGACCACTGGAGGGGACGTAACTTCTTTTACAGTCCAGCCCATGTCCTACGCTCTTTTCTGGGACTTCTCGAAAAGGTACCTGTTGTGAATGTCTTCTCTGACATGGGCTATGGAAAATCTTTGTGTGATAACAATTTCCATCTTCACTGACCTCAGGCAGTTTTCTACTGGTAGACAGTAGGTAAAAATTTCTATAGTCAGCACTGTTGGAAAGAATGATGCAATTCATAGATGAGTAAACTCCCTGACAGCCCTTTAATTCTGGATAACCGTCAGTACCACATTATTAACTCTCTACATCTCCTTTTTGATATTTTGTGGGTGCTTCTTGCCTATGTTTCAGTAGTGCATGTGTATAATTTTGGCTGATTTTAGGCAGCATAGCCCTTAGTTGCCTACCACTGTCAGTGGTTATGGTGCTTCACAAGAAAATTTAGACTAGCAGGGTTACTATGAAAAATGAGTGTAAAAATAAAGCAGTCTCCAATATCTTAGAAACTGATAAGTACCATTTGATGAACAAACTGAAAAATTATCCTTATCATGACAAAATGGAAAAAGTAAGTCCTCGAAGAAAATTATTTTTAGCAATGCTTGGGATTTGGACCAAAACTCAACTCTGTGGCTTGTACTTATCTCATTTGTACGTCACTGAAACTGTCCTCAATATCGTAAATAATAAGAATAAAGATAACAGAGCTGCATATTTTGCATAGACATTTTGGGTTTGACTTCGGGTTTTCATTTGATACTTACCATTTTGGTTTCAGAAAATGTTAATGTATATACTGTTATCAGATGATTTCTTCTGAATAAGTAACTCCAGCTGCTTCAGCTGATGCTTTGGAAGTTGTTGCCTCATTGTGCTCTGTTAAGATGTTTCCAGCTTTGACAAACTGCCTAAACTAGCTGTGGATTTTATGTGCTACCCCTTTTATATTTTCAATGTCACTTTTAACAGGCAAGCAGCCCATGACAAACAACCGCAAACGGTGTGCCAGCCCTAATGCAGATACTCTATATGCATATGACCCTTATCTTTTATAGCATAAACTATATTTGCACCATTGCCTGAGACGGGAGCACAAAGCCAGAGCTAAAAGAGAGCTAACCCACCTGTCAAAGTGTTTCTGTCGCTCTTCCAGGGAGTTTACGACAGCCTGGCCATTTTTGGAGCCGTGGCGCAGACGGCTGTACTCCCTGCAAATGCCTGTTTCGGCGGGGTAGGAGCAGCATCTATCTTCACAATCACCCACTCTTGTGTTGTATAAAGCCCCCGGTGCAGCAGCAGCACTGCCTGGAAGAAAATAACATCAAAAGTAACTGAAAGAATTTTTCTTGGAGTAACTTCTACATGCCCAGTATGAAGCACAGTAAATTTCCCCACTCTCAGAATTATATATTTTAGGTGCGAAACCATCACTTTCCCCCAGGAAACTAATTTTTGAGCAAATAGTTTGCTATTAATTTATTTTTTTGCAGACTAGTGAACTGCCTTGTTGTGTCCTGGGTAGAGTCCTTCAGTGCAGAGCAATGTATTAGTCTAACTGTGCACCTATAGGGTGTCCTGCCATGCTGGGACTTCTTATTTCTTTTTGGTACAGTGTTGTGTACCTGGGAAACACATCCCACAACTTTTAATACTACCTGTTTTGTCAAGAGAAGTCTAGTATATCTTGTGGAAGGAAATATGTAGTTTCAAGAAAGGTTGAGCTGTACAATAAGAATGCAACCACCGGTCTCAGAAAACTCATTTATTTTGGTACCCAACTAGCAATGCTTGGATCTTTTTTCCTGCTAAAAATGGTTAGTCCCCCTCCCTCCTCAGCATCCCCTTCAACACTCAGAAACTCAAGAGTCATAGATCCTCAATACCAGGTAAGCAAGCCCAGCAGTCCTGCTAAGCTAGCTCCTATGACCCACCACTTGTGGGTCCTTTCTGTATGCGCCAGCCTCCTCCCCGACCGTTTTGGATGGTTTTGCCATGAAGCCTAAAGGAAGGAGCAGGCTGGCGGGGAGTCCGTGCCCCCTTCCCGCTGGGTGGGGGGAAGAGGAGGCAGCTGCATGCTACCGAAGGACTGTCAGGCACCTCCATGGTATCACGTGGGGGAAAGTGGCCTTAGGAAAGCAATGGTCTGAAGCTCTGGCTGAACAAAGACCTCTTAATTTCTAGATTCTTTTTTATTAGGAAAATAAGCTAATTATTCATGCCAAGTACCTCTTTGGTCCAATCCCATTTATTTATAATTAATGGTGAGTAAGTTCTGTTTCGCTGAATACAGTAGAGGGGTGTCCCCCATCTGATCTGTATTTAGCGATGTATTTTTCAGCCTGGTCTGGGCTCGCTTTCTCTGGCTCTTGGGCAGGCAGTGCTTCGGGCAGTGAAGGCAGGTTAATGCAGGCAGACCTTCGCTCTGGCCCAGCACAGCAGCTCCCGCATTTCTGCGGTACGTTAGGCATCTTGTCATTGCTGAAAGTCTGATATAATGAGCAAATGCCCATTTCTCGTCTTTGCCATGGGCACACACCAGTGAGACAAACTGTGAGAGGTGGCTGAGAGGATCTCATGCAGGGTTGTCCTCCCACAGCCGCTGCTGCCTGTGCCCTGCTGCAGCCCCCGAGGGCCTGGACGTTCCCCTTAGCCACCAAAGGACCATCATCACCTCTTCTTCCTACCCACATCCCTTCTACAGCAATGATTTTGGCCGTACTCCACCACCTAAAGACTATGCCGTGCAAAGTTACACTGAAATTTGTGGCCAGGAGTGATGGCTGCAAGCCCACGGGGTGCTTTTGATGGGAGAAGGCTGGTGTGCTCTGCCACAAAACCTCTTCCATCCAGCACGCTGCCGAGCCGTCCCCGCCGGCTGGCATGGGGTCCAGCGCGGGCAGGAGCAGGCAGGGAGCGGGCTCCTGCAGGCAGCCACCTGTTAGCCCTGCGATAAAGAGCAAGGGGAAAGTTGGGGAGCCAAGGAGCCTCTCATCATCGCAAACGATGCTGAGCGCCGCACGCTGCTGTCGCTGCGAAGGCGAGTAATGTTCAGCGCGGCAGAGAGCGAGCCTGAGACCGTACCATAAACCACAAGGATGCGGAGAGAGACGGAGCCCCAAGCAGCCCATATCGGCTCTTGAATATTTCATGGGTCGCACAAGCCGTTTGGAGTAGAGCGATCTGCAATCCTCCATTTTCCACAGCTCCTTTCCGAAGCTCGCTCTCCTTTCCCACCAACGCTGCTTTTCATTTGTCAGGAATGATTACCCTTCCTTTCTGTTAATAACAGAGCTGAAATGCCCAGACCAGTGCTTGGGTTTATAAGCATCCTCGGCAACATCGTTGGTGATGTCAGCTCAGAGTATGCTAATTAATCTATAGTCCCTCTTCTGGCTGTTTCTGCAGAAACAGAGCAAAAATAATTTTAGGTTATGTATCAAGACTGCCTGTTTATTTTTTTATTGGCTTTCTCCCTGCATGGCACAATTGAAAAACAAAAAAAGGCTTCTCTCTCAGGGTAGGGGCTGGACTCCAGCGTGGTGGAAGGCAGCGCTGCTCCAGCGGCGGGCCGTCTGTGGAGCCAGCCCAGGACGGCACCTCTGCTCCCCGGAGAGCCATGGGTGGCCCTGGGGTCGGGGTGCTGAGGATGTGATGGGGGTGGAGACGGGCATGCGGGGTTTCAGGGCGCTCAGAGCCCCGGCTGCCCGGGACCCCCCCGATCCCAGTGGGCTGTCCCACCAGCCTGGCACCCACGGCATTGCAGGGCCCTCCCCGGGGCTGGTGCAGGCTGTGTTTGCATCCCAGGCTCCTCTCCAACACCTGCAATTTCCCACTTTATTTTCCTTTCTGGCTTCTAAATTTTTCCAGGCTTGCTGAACTTTCCAAAGCAATTAGCGCTTCCTTCCCTGTTGCCATTTTTTGCTGGAGCAGGAGGACGGTTCCCGAGTACCCTGTTCCCACAGAGAAGCCTCGCTCGTCCTGAGATTACCCAGATCCAGTTTGAACTGCTGGGATCTGCAACCTGGATAACCCTGCTGAGCCATCTACCAGCCTGTGACTTGGTACTAGTAATCTTTACTAATATTTGCAATGGAAACAGCATTTCGTTGAGATTAGCAAACTTCACAGTGGCTTATTTGCAGCTTTTGGATTTGTAAATGAAGGAAAGGGTTGGGAAAGGAGGACTGGGGATGCCGTACAGGGAAATCTAGTTATGAGAATTTATCCTCTTCGTTAAAAGCTACTAAGATCTTCATGTCTGGTGTTTAATGTACTAAATTCAATATTCTGAACATAGTTGCATATAAAAATAGTAATATAATATTTTTTAAAATGGAAAGGAGGAAGGAAACTTTTAACTAAGCCACACACTTTAATAGCTTTTTCCCCCCCCCCCATAAATCCAAGCTCTGGGAAATGTTTGTCAGGCAAGAATAAACTCTGTAATAACTGAAGGTTTTTCTCCCATTTTTCTCCCCATGAAAGTTGTATTTTCCTTCTACACAAAGCAGGATGCCCTGAGAAGTAAAAATTATGAATCTTTAGGAAAAGATCTGTTGCCCTTAGTAGAGAGAACCTTGAAAACCCTGGGTTTATAAATGAAGAAAATGCATGAATAATAAAAAACACACCACCTAAAATCTAATTAATTAGAGTGAGTCAATAAGTTTCTGTTTCTGGATGCTGATTACAGAGGAAGAAGAGGGAGAAGAAAAGAGGGATGTGAGACAGAGGAATGCTGTGCCATGGCTGTGCTGTCACCTTTCTGTGGCCGTGCTGTGACCATGCCATGGCTGTGCCAATGCCATGCCGGGGCCATGCCATGCCATGCCTGTGCCGTGGCGGTGCCGTGCCATGTCCATGGCCAGGTAGTGCCTATGCTGTGGCCATGCTGTGCCACGGCTGTGCTGTGGCACTGCTGTGGCCGTGCTATTTCCATGTGGTGCCATGGCCATGCCATGGGTGTGCCGTGGCCATGCTGTGGCCATGATGTGCCGTGGCCATGCCTACATGGGAGCCCCGTGCACAGCTGGGGTGTCACTGCCAGCCCCCCAAGTACCCCTGTGCCATGGTCCCTTGCTGTCCCACGTTTCTTCCTGAGACGGTTTCTCCTGCTGGGAAACAGCGATACCCACCGAGCCGCTCTTCTGCCTAGGCAGGCAGACCTGAATAGTGCGGGCAGCTGCCAGCCCCTCCATCTTAAATGTCTCCTGAAGTGGCGCCGAGCTGATCTGACTGTCGTTTACCCTGGTGTAAATCCCACGTGAGTGCACTGAGGTCACAATTTCCCCCGGCTTTATGGGCTTGGTGAAAGTAGAGCATGGCCTGGCAACTTTAAAGATACTCATTTTTCATTTATATATTTGATTTTAGCTCAAGTGCTGCAGAATGACTTACCAGCATGTAACGGAGAGACTAATCCTGCGCGAGGTCTCTGCTATCACCTAAACACCTCGAGATTTTTAAAAACATTCCAAGTCATTTTCATATTGTCAAATTACAGGAAATTTCTCATGAAACTCCTGTGCTAAATTCAGGGCTGATGCCGGCACGCAGCAGCCCGGCTGTGCCGGAGGAGCGGCTGCCGTAGTGGGGAGGGCGGCAGGAGCGCAGCGGGGACGGGGATGCTGCCTGGCGCTCGGCGGCTGCCGCGCTCTCGCTGCCATCGCTGCCATCGCTGCCATCGCCACCGGTACCTCCGTGCTGCAACCAGCCCCAACACCTGGTTCGGTCCGCAGTGACAGCTCAGCGCCTCGACAGCGGTAACAATTTAGAAGCGGGATGCTAAACAAGATATATACACGATGTCAAATATTGGCTGCACACATCTAAGCCAATCACTTCTAAATAAATTAACCATGGCATTGCCTAATACGATCCACCTGCTTTCTTCCTCGTGTTGTTCCAGACCCTACCTGAACCCCCCTTTGATTAAATGTCAAAAGCTTGCCTTGTGCCTGCAGATTTCACTGAAGGCGGATAACAGAAAGGTTCCTCCTGTGACTCCATAAAACTGAAATAAATTCCACTGGCATCTTGTAAATTTTTATTTTCTACAATGACTGCAGGCCCCATCTGCGACCCAGCTGTTATTAGAAGGGAAAGCGTTGGCCCTTCTGCATTACAAAACAGCATAGAACAGTAATTGCCAGTGGAAGAGATTAAGTGTAGACACTAAAAATGTTTACTCGCAATGAATATGCATAACGATGGGTAGGAAACAGCACTGGAAGATTAAAAAGAGAGAAGGGTTTGTTTACAAGGCTGGGAAAAAAAAAGAGGGGAATGTCAGTTGGCCCCAAGCCTGAAATAGGAACGAAAAACCTTTGGGCAAGGCATTAGGGAGAAAAACAGATGGTTTGTGAACCTTTTATTAGATAGAAAAATCATTAATCAAGCCCAGGCTGGAAATGGCAGGGTTTTTGGTAGTTCATATTTTAGTTTATTTTTTCTTAAAGTGACAGTGTGCTATTTTGTTGACAGTCAGTGGTATGGAGCCCCTTTCCATAGGAGAGGCAGCCGTTTTAGCATGCAGCACTGGGAGCATGTCTAACTTTAGGTCCGTGCTAGCACCAAGCTGTTCTGCAGAGGAAATCCCTCAGTAGGGTTTCACATTTCAGCACCTGTTTTGCCCCTATAGCGAAGCAATTAAAAAAAGAAAAAAGAAAAGAAGAAGGGGGAAAAAACGCAGCCTGGTTTATTTTTTCATGGAAGCTTCATTCCTACTTAGGGGGGGCAGAAATGTAGGGCACAAAAACTTCTGCAGCCAGCCTCATGAATAAGGAGCCATTTAGCAGCGCTTGTCAGTGCATGCACCCTCCATCGTCTCTCCTGTTTCCCTTTATTCTGTTGCTAAAAGACTAAAAATAAAATTGAGTTTGCTGCATCCAAGTAATGGTGAGCCAAATGGAAAGAGGGAAACCGGTCTGGCAACCAGGTCACCTGCCGTCCTGGCTGGGGTGTCCCGCGCCTGCCAAATGGTGCCGCCTTGCAGTGCCTGACCGAGGGGCTTTGCTCACTGGTTTCTCCCCTTTGCCATTTCCACCAGCGTCAGCCTCAAGGCAGGACCTTTCTTCTGCGTTCACAGCTCAAGGCACACCAGCCTCCCTTTCCCCCCCGTCTCTCATGAACCTTAAGCGTTGTCTTCTGCAGCCGATGCTGTTTGTGAAACCAGCAGGTTGTCTCCTGCTGCACCCCTGAGCGGCCCGGGGCGCAGAGGAGGGGCTGCGTGTGTGTGCGCCTGCCTATTTGGGTGCGTAAGTACGTGTACGTGTGCACGCGTGCATGCGCCTGTGCACGCGTGTGCGGGCACGTGCACGTGCGTGCAGGCAGGAGAGGCTCGCCGGGCAGCTGGTGGCACAGGGCGCTGAGCGTGCCGCACCGCAGAGGCGGCCGCTGAGGGCTGGGCTTCTCCTCGGGGACCCCTCTGTGCCCGGGGCCCCTCTGTGCGCTGCAGCGTGGGGATGGGGCCGCAGGGGTGCAGCAGCAGCATTCCTCTCTGCTGCCCCAACGTGGGGCTCAAACCAAGGCCAGAGGGACGTGTCCCTGGAGACAGACCAGGGTGTTAGCGTGGGGTCAGCAGACAAAGGCCTAAAGTCCACCCAGAACCTGTCCCCGAGCTGCCCCTCCTGTGCCCTCGTCCCCCTGCGCACCTCGGGTCCCCCTAAGCAGCAGGGCAGCACCCAAGCCCGCACCAGCCTCCTTTCTCCTTGGGGGGGGGTCACCTCCAGCACGGCTTTCTGGGGTGAATAATTCTAATTAATGTATTTTTATATACAAATTATTAGGAACGAGAGGAGGCAAATTAAAAAAAAATAAAAATTGTCCAATCCCTAAATGGTGTAGATCCTTCTGTATGTTCAGCTGTACTTGATGGCTGCGAAAGCCGGTTTCAAAATGTACAAACCGTCCTTCAAAATTTCTTGTTTCCCACCGTGTTCTTGTCAGAGGATGCGGTCAGCCGGCGCGCACGCAGTGACAGAAGCCATCCTGCAGGCGCCCCGAGCAAACTCACCTGCAAACGGCAGAGCGCGAACACAGGGTGTCTGCTGGGAAGGCCATGTGAGGGACGGACGGACGGATGGACGGAGGGGTTTCACTCGTTCCGTGCCTTCCCGAAGGAGCACCACAACAACATCCGCTCCGCAGGCTTGCTCCTGAGAGCTGGGATGGGTACAGCACGGAGCATCACAACTTCTAGGCGAGCTTTTAGGGCCAAACGGTGTCTGTCCCATGGCTCCTACAGGTGTAAATGTGCTAATTTTAGTTGAACTGGTTTTGAATACCTTGGAGTGGGAGCAAAAGCAAACTCCTGGTTTTCAATTTCTGATGGCACTTGTCGTGTTATAAATCCGCAGAGTCCCCTGGAGTTACCTGGCATTTGCATTTACACGGTCGAGATGATTGTAATTTGGTCTGGTAGCATTTAAGAAATTAAAAAAATAATAAGCTAGAAACCTCAGCTTTATCAAAACATCGACACAAATAAGAGTTACAAAAGATGACATTAAGAGTGAACCATAAAATATTTAACAGTAAACTCAAGACCAGAAATAAAGCCAATATCCTTCTTTTGGGAATAAAGGGGAATGGTTTCTTTTTCCAATTTCTTTTATACCACAGAGGAGCTGCCCACACATTTCCTAATTCTTAGACTAATAACTCTGAGATGAACTTCCTAAAACATATGAGCTTCATCAGAGCAGGGGGAGGGAGGGGGGAGAGAACGAGAGGGAAGTACAAAATGATCTTTGTAAGAAATAGTAGCTGGGATTGCTAGCGTTGCATATGTTACAGCACATCATTAATAACAGTGATCAAAAGAAAAAGAACATCTTAGCAGCTGCATCAAATTATTATAGAAATTGGAATTTTCAAATGAGCTCAGAGTTAAAAAAAGAGGAAAAAAAGAAAGAAGAAGAAAAAAAGGGGCACCATGCACTGGAGGTCAGGTCACTTTGCAGAGCCGCAGGATTATCCCAAAAGGTATTGAAAGGGCTGGGATGAAAAATAAATTCTTCTTCCTGCTATGGTCTTTGCAATATTACTAGACAAAAAGTGGGGAAAAAACCCCCACCAATCTTCTTAGAGCAGCGTACACGGACTTTTAATAGAGCTGGCCTTGGGCAGCCCCGGGGAGGAAGCAGGGCCAGGCTTGGGGCGAACGGCCCCCGCCACTGCCGCGCACCCCAGCCCCGCCGTGTGAGCCTCTCCGTGTCTGCTGCAAAACCACCTCGAAATGCTGCCATGGGAGTCACCCCCGGTGTGGGGGTCTGCGGGGGCCAGGTGTCCCCCACTGCCCACCGCCGGTGAGCGCTCCCACTCCCGCAGCATCGCTGCTCGTGCCCCGGGACCGCCCTTCAGCTCTGGCGCAAAGCTCCGAAAGCCTAGTTCCCGAGGGCACGTTGCTGCAGCTCGGGGTTGGGACAAAGCCGCGAAGAAAAGCCGCTCGCGGGCTCTGTCCCCAGGGCACAGCCCGGCCCCCGCCTCGCGCCCCGTCCTGCAGCTCCAAGTAGGCAGCTGAGGGCTTCCAGGAGGCTGCGGAGAAAGGGCTGCTCATCTCTCCAAGGATAAATTGCTCTTCCTCTGATAAAAATTGGTGCGCATCCATGGATTTTATATCCCCCCTGTGAAAAAACAGTGGGAGGGGTGCTATGGCTCGCTCTAGGAACACATCCGAACTTCGTCTTCTACCACAATGAATGTTTTATAACAGCATTGCGCAAGGGCACGCAGCCCGTCCAAGTTCAGCCCTCCCACTTCTCACAGGCCGCCTGAAAATTCAATTCATGAAGAGATAAAGCCTTTCTGGGAAGATGCGCGTCCCAGGAGCGGCTGGGCACCGCTGCGAGGCCAAGCACAGCCCTGCCTGCACTCACCACGGCTCCCCCGGCACCGCACGCGGCCGTCCCACGTCCCACCGTCCCCACCGTCCCCGAGGCACGGCCCCAGCCGGCACTGCCCCACGACCTCCTGCCTTTCCTTTCCCACACCCAGCCGTGTTTGGAAGCCAGGGTTCGGGGCACGGTCCCCCAGCCCGCAGCAGCCTGCCCCACACAGTGTCCTGAGCCTCTCCCTGTGGCCCCATAGGACACGAGGGTGTCACTGCAGTTTGCGCCGAGGGATTCTTTGTGCGCCAGGCGGTTTTACCCAAACCGCTCACGAGAAATGTGCTTTTCACCCGTCCACGGTTTTGGGACCCGGTCCCATCGGGCATGACCACAGCGGGGCTTGGGCTCAGCAATGCTCCGTATGGTCTAGGAGAAATAAATGTGTCCTGACGGGGGGAACCGTTGGCTGCCTAACCTTTGGGGACCGACTCCCCTTGGCTTTCGCCAGCTTTTGGAAATTAATTGGTAGGTTTAGCCGTGTCAGTGGGACTCGCTGTAGAGAGAACCAGTGCTCAGCAGGAGCAAAAGGTGATGCGAAGAAACTCTTTAAAGATTCAGGTTTGATCTCGAAATAAAAGCCTTTCTTAAAAATGCATTCCCAAGCCCCCTCCCTTTCTTTTAAAGCAATGTTTTTATAATTCGAACCAGTTATGAAGGCTCCAGTTACACATCTGCCTTCTGCATGTGATGTTGCAGTCCATCTTAGCCAGCAGTAAAAGTACAGGTGTTTTGGTTTTAAAGTAACCATTTTAAAAATAAGCTCTGAATGGGGCCTCAGATTATTATTTTTTATAGCTGGCCGCGTTCCCGCCGCAGCGCGTCGGCGCAAGGGTTAAGCGGCAGAGAAGGACCGCTCGTGACTTCATTGCTCTTCCATCTGGTGAGAACCCTGAAAACCATTTGTAAATTAATTTTTTACTTTGAATGCATGCTGCTGCGTACAGTCATCACTGGATCCTGCACAGACAGCTTGCACTGCTGCTTCAACATGTCTCCAGCGACAAGCTCGGCTCCTACTGATTTTGAATGCAGGAGAATAAAATCATTAAGTATGTATGTCCATTCTGCCTGCATGCTTTCTCCCCATACTTTATGCCATAATTATCATCACATTAGTTTGGTAAATAATGTTGACACATGGTTCCAGAACAGCTGTAGAGTGTCCATCTGACACCCGCACAATCAGAAGTTCAGCTCCTCAAAAAAAAAGGACAGATTGAGCCTCCAATTTCTTCGTCTGTGCTTCCTCCTTCCCCCTTCGAAGGCTCGTGCGGAAGGCGCAGGATCCCTGCTAGCCCTGTCGCAGATGAGGAAATCTATTATTTCCTATTAAATCCCGTCAAATAATCCATTCATCTGATCTTTGAGAAATGCAAAGTGCTCATTAATCATACAACTGGTGAGCACTGATTTACAGATTAATCTAATTAGACCTCATTTGTTTCAGGTGAAAGCAGCTATATTAACAACCGCTGCCCAGTGCACAAAGCCCCGCACATGTGGCTCGATGTAGAAGTCAGGATCAATTACAAGATTGACTTTGTGGAGCTTGCGCTGCTCTAGTTGAGGGTCTGTCAACATTTCCATTACAAATTCAAACACCGCTTTTAAGGGATTTATTACTCAGCCATAACATTGGGTTGACTCTTGGCATCCAAGATCTAAGCCGGGGATCGACGGGTATTTAGCAAAACCGCTCAACCTGTTTCAAGGCCTGGGAGGGGGCAGGGGAAGGGTGAGTCAGTGGGGCTGTTTCATCTGGTTTCGAGCTTTGAAGAAAGGCTTTGTTTTATGAATGCAGATTTTGTTGAATTAATTTCTGGAATTAAGTCTTTGCAGTGGATGGAAAAAGCGGAATGACTAATTCCTGCCGTGGCCACCCCTCCTCTGCCACCCCTGGTGCCCTGGAGCTGCTCCTTCCCGCTCGCCCCTGCCCCGGCAGGACTGGGGGAAAGGGTCCATGCTCCCCCCCTCCAAAGCCTAGCTTCCCTCTTCCCCACCACGGGGGAGATGCTGCCTTCCCCCAGAGGCAGTGCTCCGGGGCTGGGGACACCCCAGGGCACCTGCCCCAGGGCAGCCCGGTCGCTCTGCGGGGTGGTTTGCTGGGGGGCCGCCCCGAGCTGCCGCCTGCTTTCGGCAGCTGAGCTCCGAGCACCCCTGCGTGGCTCCCGGTCTTGAATTATGTCGGAGCCGGAAAATGCAAAGAGCCCATTTAATCTCCAGCGTCAGCTTACTCCGCTGGACTCTCGCATGGTCAGATATCTGGTGTAACGGGGCAACCGGCTCTTCTCCCTGGGGAATACCGTGGTCCACAGGTGAATGGAGCAGGGGCCTGAATAAACTCGATTGTTAAGACTGTTGTTATTTGTTCTGGGGAAAAAAGACACACACAAAAAAAAAGGTGGTATGAATGATACTTCCAAGTGAACAATTTATATTTTTAGCCAGAAATTGCCCCTTTAGTTTAACAGGTGTATTCTTTGGACTAACCACTAGATTAGAGTGGAAACCTGTGCGTTTGACAAGGCAAAAAATGTTAAGCCTGCTTGTGGGATGCAGAGAAAAAAACCTGCTAGGAAAAAATCCAGCAGAAATCCTTCCTATTTATTTTCATCAGCATCTAGGTAAATACAATGTAATGGGAATATTTAAAGACCTATAATCTTATTTACATTCTAAGCATGAATACAGTTCCCAGTACATTGCAGACATCTGTCAGACAAACAGACAAGACTCTGCAAAGATATTTAAAATGCTCTTCTCTTAAACAGCAAGGAAGCTGTTTGGGGATTTTGGCAGGATAGCTGGGATATGACATGCCTTTTTTTCATCTTTTTTTTCCCATTTTTTCTTTTTTTTTTCCCCTGTAGCAAGTGATTTCTGCAGCTTCTTACAAGCAAGCTTAAGAAATTCTGTTTGATAGGGTATTTACTATGAAAATTGAAGTGATAACTTTCAGACCGATCTAATTTGTCAGGCGTTTTCACTTTGAGGGCTCTGCTCTGCCCATGCCTTCTTCAGGTGTATTTTAAGGATTTCTCTCACTCCTCTCATTTAAATACGAAAATAGCACAGCACAGGTCAGTCACGTCAAATAACATAAAACAAATTTAAATGTTTCTATTTAATCTAACGCATCCCGAAGGGCAAATTGAGGGATTACCAAGTGTAGGATAAAATCGCCTTTCCACGGCCTCTCTCATAGCCCAGCTACCCCTAACGCTTTACAAAGCAGCGAGTCGGGTAACGACGGTGCCGTAGCTGTTCCAGCAAACGCGGCAAAGCTCGGGGCGCCTGGCGGTGCTCGGGTGGCCCTGGGCTTGCGCCGGGCGCTGTGCGGAGCAGATGGGCAGGGATGCGGCCCCCCTGCCTTCGGGGGGTGCTTGGCGGGGACCACGGGTAGCCACAGCCCTTTGCCCCGCACCGAGCCTGGTGTGGCCTCCTCATTCAGCACTGGCCCTTTTCTTCCTTTCTTTTAAGACAGGCTTCAAGCCCCAGCCCCAGCCGCTGCTGCCAGGCCGTGCAGTGGTGCCTGGCCCCCAGCCCGCAGGCAGGGACGCAGCTCCCTCCCCAGCGCTTCCAGGGCCTTCGTCGTCGCGGGGACACCGGACCCGGCCGGAGGTGGCTGGTGCTGGCCGCCGGCTTCGCTCCACCAAGCTGCGTTACGAGCTCAGTTCGTTTGCAGACATCCCTTCAGCAGAGGTTGACGTGGGGCTGCGGCTGCTGCGCCCACCCCAGGAGCCGTGCGGGAGCCGGGGAGCCGGGAGCATCGGCCTCCACCGCTGCCGGGGACTTCTGTCCCGCTGCATCCACCTTCTGCCTGGCACACCAAAGCATCCCCCGATCCCTGGGAGGGCCGAGAGCCCCGGCTGGGATCTCATCTCCTTCTTCCCCGCTGTGTCTCTTTCCACTAGGACAGCCCGAGCAAATACCTCGGCTTTTGCACTGTTGCTATGGGCTTCCCGCTGAGCTCCCGCCCAGGCCGCTCCGATGGCCACCGGGCAGGGCAGCCAGCTCGGCTCCCAGACGGGGCGGTCACCCTTTCCCTGCAGCACAGACCCGCCTGCACCTGCCGCCTGGCCTCCCCGGCCTCCCGGCTGCGGCGAGGGACGGCAGACCTGCCAACGCCGCGCGCAGCCACGGCCCTGGCCCGCGCGCTCCGGCCCCTTACGGACATCGCGCCGTTGGGCCTGCGCTGCCCCGTGTCATTTTGCTAAAGACAATGATGCTTTCGCTGCCTTCCCTGACATCTCCTCTGAGCCTGTTTTCAGCTGCTCGACACGATATTGCTGCATAATTTGGAGCGTCTCCTCTTCATTTTTTGGATGCGAGACTTAGCAACGGAGAAAGGTGCTAAAGAGAGACAAAACTTGTGTGGGCGGCTGGAGATTAGCCATTTGGAAATCCATCCTTCGCTTCGCACCACAAGCTGTTTGCGTGGTTCCACTCCACGGCGCTGTACGCGGGCGCTAGCACACCGGTGCAGGCGCCTCGCGCCCGGCCCGAGCCCGCTGCGTCCCACCGCAGCAGCCGCCGTCGGCCCCGCTGCCTCCCTCCTGCCCTGTGCTGGCGGCCCTCGCCGGCTGCCCGCCACCCCGCGCCACGCCTGCCCGCGCGGCGGCGGTGGGACCCCCCCGGCCGGGTGCCCTCGCAGCTGGGCTCCGGCGGGACGGCCGCTGGCACATCCTGCCCCTGCCCGAGCCGAGGCCGACGCCGTGGCACGCGCGTTTAAAATTCCTCTCTTCCGCTTACGAACCTCATTGGTATGAAATCCGGAACTCCTCTTATTAAACACCGTTAAATATTCTCTTCATTTCCAAAGACAAATATGAACAGAAACACAACCAAACATGTACTGTATTAAAATCATTGATTCACAATATTTAAATTTCCAGCTAGCCTCCAATTAGCAGGCTTTCCAATATTTGAACAGAAGACCATTTTAATGCAATTACAAACACATTTTAGGCATCTAAATTTTGTGCATAATTAGTTCCCTATTAAACTATTTATGTAGCCCTTTTTCCATCAGAAACAGAGAAAGCAGAACAATTTTATTCCTTACTGTTACAATAATTAACTATGCAAGTAGAACAGCATATTAATAGAGTATAATTTGTTTACATTTAAAAGAAAATTGTGTTAGATTAGCATAGCAAAAGACTATTTCCATATCCAGGCAGTAATATGCAGGCCTAATAGCAATTTACAGTGTAGTTAAAGAATATTATTAATAAACTAATACAGTGTAATTCTGTTTGCCCCCACCATATTTCACAATGTCCTTAATTACAGCTAATTCCATCGAGACTAATTTGGGTGTTATTAAGCAGTAGACACAGGAATCTTAAACGCAACCTTTGTTAACGATGAAGTTACGAAGTTACGGGCAGCCCATTCCCACGGCGGAAAGCGAGTGCACCGCGCGCCGTGTCGGGGAGCCCGCTCCGCCCCGCGGAAGGGCCGACGCCGAAGGATGCGCAGGAGCCGCAGCCCCGGAGAGGAGCTCGCCTGGCGCGGCGAGGACGCGGCCGGAGGTGGGCACGGCTTCTGAGCTCACGAGCGAGGCCCTTGTCGCATCCCCGGCGCCAGCGGCTGCGTCCTGGCCTCTGCCGCCAGCCAGAAGCTGGGCGGTTTGAGCCAAGGCTTCGCGCCAGCCCGGCACGGTGCGAGGGCACCGCTCCCGGAGCGCAGAGGCCGGGAGGGCGTTCGTGCCGTGCAGGGCGCACGCGGACGAGGGAGGCCAGCGCGGTGTCAGGCGTGGAGGTGTGGGAGCACCTGCCTCTGCGCCCTGCGCCACGGCCCCGGCACCGCCTGCGCCCCTCACCCTGGCCGCACAACGCGCTGGCTAACCCGCGCCGGCCGTGACGTTGTTTCTTGCACCTATTTTTATGACCGCTTTGCCAGTTGTGCGTGACGCGCCCGACCAAGGCATCACCCTGAGCTCCGAGCAAACGGGCCTGCGAGCCGGCCGGAGGATCACCCCGGCTCCTCCTGCCGCCGCTGACGGAGGAGGGCTGTGCCTGGCTGTCGCTGGGGTTTCGGGCTTGGTTTGGGGCTTGTTTGTTTCTTCTGTGCAAAGCTTTTCGCTTCCCAGAGGAGCTCCCCGGGAGTTGAATCAATCAGGTGCGGTGAGTTTAGCACAGGCGTTGCCAGAGGCAGTCCGGCGCCTTAGGGATCATCAGCTCTTGGTAAGGAGCTGCTGGTCTCTCTGACCCGCCTGCCTTTCTGCCTGGGTCCCGGGAAGCAGTCGCTGGAGGAGGACAAAAGCCTCGTGATAGGTCTTATTGGTTTGTTCACAAGGCTTTTGCTACCCTTTTTGGGGTGTTCTTCTTTGTATTTTACCCTGCTCAAGCTCTCCAGTGCCATCCCGCACTCCAGCCACCGCGACGAGCCTGGTGGGGGTCTTGCCGGCTCTGCCCCGGCGCCGGGATGGGGCGGGCCATCGTTTCTCCTCGCTGCAGTCCCCATGTCACCGGTTCACCAGTCCCAACTTTCTCAGGAATTCTCCCAAATTCTGAGTGATAAGATTTGTGATCCTATAAACAGGAGAGGAGTAACAGGAGCCAGTAACCGGTTTTCCTCCTCTCCTTCTATATCCCGATGAAGTCAACAGAATTACAGAGAGAAATGTTTCCTTTGAGCATAAAAGGTTATTCCTTCCATGGGCAATCAAGATGTTTTCTGTTCCCCTATTTAGATGCACATCAATGCACTGGGTTAAATTTCTCCACATGCCCCAGCATATGTTTTGAAGGCACAGAACACACATCCCATCATGCTAAAATGATTTGTGGCAAAATCACACAAAGCCCAAGTAAGTGATTTTTTAATTGTGCTCTTGAAAGCAATTACACTCGTTCTCTTCTGTCGCTGGCAAGCCTGCTGGCGACACCCCCACCTTGGGCTGGGGATGCCTGAGCCGGCAGCTCCTGCCATGGGATGCTCTCTGCTTCGCTGGAGTCAAAGTAAAAAGGGATTTTCCCCTCTTTGCAGGACCCTTGCAACTGCTAGTTGCCTTTTCAAGGGGCTGATAATCAGCTGCTGGGTGTTTACAGTTTGTGGAAGCAGCTTTCAGCGAGGTGACGCTCCCTCCGTGGTGATGGGCCATGGCCAGACCGAGCGGCCGGGAGGGTCAAGCGTCGGATGAAAGGCTATTCTAAAATACTGGTTTTAGCTGCGTGTTGAGGGAGAGGGTTTCTGGCTCAGTTCTGACAGGTGAAAGCAAGCGTGGAAGTGCGAGCTGTCCCGCATCCCCCTTTCAGTGCCTGGGCACGGGGTGGGTGCTGCGGGAGCGCCCCTGCTTTTGCTCCCCGTAGGCACTGGCACCATCCTTCAGCTCCGGCTCTTTCATGCAGACCGTAAGCTGTGCCACAGAGAAGGGCTATAGAGCAATAGCAGGTACAGTGAGTTTTATCTATGCAAAAATAATTACTTTTAGTAACCTAAAAAGACTTGACTAATGCCCTGCAAGTTAGGCTTAGTCTGCAAATATAGTCATCCAGACTATCCAGATAAATGACCTCTGTTTCAACATGACTGCCAAACTCCCATTCAAATGCTGGATAATCCAAAGTTCAGATAAACTCTTCATATCAGAACTGTAGTTATCTACAGCCCATTTCTCTCAACATAGCTTTTAAAGTTTTCTTTTTTTTTTTTTTTTTTTAATTGTTATCTTGCTCTCAGTAAACTTTGCCAAATAGCGCTCAGAAGCATTCGTTTCAATCCAGGACCAAAGACACCACTGGTAAACACGGTTCTGCAATAATTTGCTCCACAAAAAATAAAAAAAAAAAAAAAAGAAGAGATAGAGAAAGAGAGAAATCATAGCTGTATCTTCATATCCTGCAGATGGCTAATATTCATATGTAACTGTCAAGCATATCACAATGCCAAGCCCAAAAGCAGAGTGCATCAGCTTGTTCTTGCATCTGAGCCATTAAACCCAATGGGTCTCACGCAGAAGGATCGCAGGCTGTACCCGGAGCTGGCAGGCTCGCGGCTCAGCCCGTTCCAACAGCTCCGAGCCTTCGGAAAATGGGAAGAGTCTCCGCCACCGTGAGCCGGCGGGAGCGGTTCCTGGTCTGGGTGCACAGAGCTGTCATGAGAATTTGTTCTAGCAAGTGGAAAAATGAGGAGACTGGAAGAGCTTCAATCCATCCCTGCCTTCACCTTTAGGACATCCAAAATGCTGCTGCGTTTGGCAACCTCCTCTCCCTACAGCATTCGACCCAGGGGCTTGTAATTTGCCTCAACCTCTGCTTTGTTCTACTCGTGGCCCTCGCTTTGGTGCCTTGTAAAATCAATGACCTCTCTGCATTCCCAGAATAATAATTGCGAAATGGAGAATGGGACCTGCCAGATGGCAGGAAGACCAAAGTAGAGGGAAAAAATCAGGCAAAACTTCATTTATTTAGGAGAAGTGCGATGCCCCTTTATAAAGGCTGATGGCTCTGTGTATGCAGCTCAAAATATTAATAACTGTTTTTGTTGCACCCACCCCAGGCTGCAAAGCCTCGTCTAGTATTTAGTTGCTTCACGCTCCCACGCCCTCCCCACCGCTGAGCCTCCCGTGCTTGGGTCGCGCTGATGAGAGCGGCAGAGGAGCCGGGTCTGTCATCAGACACTGACCCGCACCCTCCAGCCCCGCAAGCGACACCGCTGGCTGTCCCTGGCCGCTCCTCCAGCCCTTCCAGGTGTGTCCAAATAATTTCCATTTCTGTTGAAACGCAGCGTCACAAAACACTAGTGCAAAGGCTTTACTGCGGTACAAGGACACGGCTCCTCACTCTTCTGGGGAAAGGATGCTGCTCCCAGCCTTCGCTTCCTCCATATGTTTTTAAAAAGTCTTAATATGCACTTTAGAGTCTATTTCTGGACTGGTGCTTCATCACACTCCGTTGTACGGCTCCTCCATGGAGAAGAAGCACACGTACCCAAAGCACCGCCGTCCCGGCTGCAGCGGGGGATACGCGCGACAGGGACAACAGGGCAACGTGGGGCGCAGCATCGGCAATAGGGTTACGGCAGCGCCGGCACCGAGGGGTTTCGGTGCTGGCTGGCATAGGGCACGTTTCTAGTCGCGGTGTTACGGTGCTATCAGAATATTGCTGATGTGCAGAGCCAACAGTACCCGCAGCTCGCGGCGCCTGGTTGCAGACCCACCTCTCACCCCTTGCCGGTAGCTGCCAGCTTTTGCAGAAGCCCAGCACCATCCTTCTCCAGCAAATTCGCCTAAAAATGGAATTGTAATAGCACTCCCAACAATAGGCTCGATTTTATGTTGGGTTTTTTTTTTTGCTTTTAATAGTGCCCTGTGTTGTGTACCCCCAGCACGAAAGCTCCCTTTGTGCGAGCTCTGGCAGAAGCCCCGCCGGCAGCCAGGAGCTGGGAGGCTGCGCCCGCCCGGCGAGCCGGCACCCAAAGGCGGCGGGCGCTGCCTGCTCCCCACGCGAGCCTGCAGAGCAGGAGCTCGCTGCCCAACGCCAGGGCAGGGCGCTGCCCTCGGCCCGGCGCTGCCCGCGCTCCCCGGCGCGCTCAGCAGCGTCGAGGCACCTCGGCCGGGGAGGCGCAGCCTTGGCGCGCGGGGTTACAGCCTTCAGAACTGCAAGCGTGTAAGAGCAAAAGGGAGAGCGGATGCCCAACCCCGGCCTTTCACAGCACCGGAGGGGTACGCGCTGCTTGGGTTTGAGAGTAATTTATCCAGATTAAAGGACGGAAACCAAGACCCCCCAGTAAACCCACCTCAGCTTGGTTTTCTCTTAGCAATACCAGTTACTTAGGTTATTTTATCCTTTTTTCCTGGGTATATAGATACTTAAGAGTATGTATTGAAAAGGTTGACCTTTCTTTTGTTTACCCTGGCGGCTGACCCGGCGTCCTCCAGCCCTGCCTGCTTTCACAAGCCAACAACAATTGCCCTACCAGAATTCTTCAGCCAATTTTTTTTCTTCACAGCTATTTTGAAATGTGCCCGATTTCTCTGAATGAGCAAGGCGTTCCTTAAATGCAGGTTTTTTGGGAAGAACTTTGCAAATGTTTCTGTCTGGCACGAGGCAGCACAGGCTGTCGTGAGCTTGGGGGAATGAGTCTGGATGTGGGACGCACGTCGCTCCGCAGCCCTGACCCCGGCAGCACCCACCGGCTGCCCAGCTCTCGTCAGAAGCAGCCCAAGTATTCCCAAAGGCATTTAATTGCTGTTAAGGACTTTCAACAAAAAACCCAAATGTCTCTGCCCTGGAATAACACGTATCTTTTTTTTTTCATTAGTCAAAATGACTTCTATGGCTTGGGATTTCTTTTTATAGGGATAAAAATATTGGAAGGACTGAATAAGTGTTGCCTTTTTACATCCAGATTACATTGTTAAGAAACTCCTAAATAATGTGTGCCAACTGATGTGGTACTTCCGCGTGTATTTTGCCACTGTCTTGTGGGCTAAAAAATTGAATTACCTTTGAGTAATTTGATACATCTGTAATTAGCATCGCTGTTTAATACAACAGCACACTAATATGACAACGCCTCTTCTCTGGCGAGAGGAGATGTAAAGATGTATTTAGTCCACATCGTTCTCATTTGTTTTTCTTGATGAATCACACCATTTCTTTTCTTTATAAGTACATAGGTGTGATTCAAACCTTGCCTCAGAAGGCAGAACTACTGCGAATAGCCGCTGCTCTACCGGGTGCTAAAGCATATTATGAAAGCCGCGGAATATGTCATGAAAGAGTAATTTGACATAAGCTTAGGAGTGCTAAAGACCTTTCTGAAGATGGCCACAGATAAAAAATCCAACACAAGTCATATTGGCCAGGGCTTAAAGACCCCGTCCTGCAAAAAGCAGATGCCCACAGAGAAGGATGCTGCCTGCAGGGGCTGTGCAGAAGCAGTGCTCCGGCAGCTCTGCCAAAGGCAGGCAGGTTACCAACCCTTCCTGCCTCCTCCTCTTCCCCACCCGACGTGTCGCTGCTGCTACGCCACGTTACTCTCTTCTTCTGTGCTGCCCCAGAAATATGAATACAACCGCACCGAGGCTGCACCCAGTAGCGTGGGTGAGCTGTTAGGCAGAGCCTCTGAAACGCATCGGGGCACTTAGAGAAAATCGTCGTTCATGCGAAGCGTTTTCTCTTGCTCTGCTTTCTGTGGGACATAGACTATAGGGCCTACCTTACCCAAAAATCACCTTTGGGAGTATTATTTTGGCCTTGTCTGCAGCAGAGGAATAAGGAGGGCTGGGGCGGGACGGCGAGCGCTGGGAGGGAAGCTTGTTTCCCGCTGTACGGTAGCCAGACAAGCAGGTGATTCCCCAGGCACCGGGTTGCTATGAAGAAAATTAATAATTAATGCTGCAGAATAATTAATGCTGCGGTGGTTAAAAGCCCTTCTGTTGCGTGCGGCACTGCGGCTATCTGCGGCGGTGCCAGCCCGCAGCGCCTGCCCGCAGGGCGAGGGGCCCCGGGGAGGCACGGCCGTGCCGCGGGCGATGGCTGGCGCTGCGCACGGCCGCGGGAGCGCGTGGGCACGCGGGCCTGAACGGAGGAGGTTTGCTCGCTTCCCCCGGCTCCTCCCTAGCCCCGCGGTTTGGCTGTTGTTTCCCATGACCTGAGAGTCTGCGGCTTGTTATCTCCCTGCAGGGCTGGAGCCTGGGCGGGATCCACATGGCCCCGCTGCTCGGGTGAGCGTCGTGGTGGGCGCAGGTTGGTGTCTGCTGTGGGAGCCCAACACCTGGCACGTGGCACCGTCCCGGCTGGTGGCCTTTGCCACCAAGAAAGGTAAAAAAGAGGAAAATGCCAGGGAGCGGCTGCCATGCCAGCGCCATCCCTGCCATCCCAATCACTCCCTTGTGTGCCCAGCAGCCTGAGCAGCATCTCAGCACATCCCCGCTCAGCATCCCGGCACCATCCCCGCTCAGCATCCCGGCACCATCCCCACTGCCACTCAGCATCCCGGCACCATCCCCGCTCAGCACCCCAGCACATCCCAGCTCAGTATCCCAGCACATCCCAGCTCAGCATCCCGGCATCATCCCCGCTCAGCATCCCATAGAGCCTCCCACACGTACATTGTCCTGCGTGGCCCCAGTGTGACCTGGCGCCAGCGTGGCGAGGGCCCAGGGAGGGCACGACGTGCTGCTCAGAGGGGGAAGATGCTCCGAGTCCGTGGCCCTGGGGAAGGCTCGCTGCCCACATAAGCACGAAGCGCGTGTGCATTGTTACCCTTCCATCAGATTCAGCATTTTCAAATAATTTGTCTGCTTCCTTCACTGCCTGTAGAAGGCTTTTGTGGATGCCGGCATTGCAAGTCTCATTTCTTCTTTTTTTTTTTTTCTGAGATGCTTTGAGATACACTGATTCCTCCCAGTGCCAGTTAAAATGTGCCTCTGGCAGCAGCACTTCCCCAGTGACATTTTCAAATGCCTCAGGAAGAGTATCGGTGCCGACTGTCAGATTTCAGCGAGTGGACGGCATCAGCAGTACAACAGAACATCTTTTATTCCCAATAAAGACGTTCAAAATTATCAAGCCAAAGTTAATGTGTAGGTTGGAAATACTTGTCCCAAATAACAGGATAGTTTACAGCCCATCTCTACTTTTGACATGCTGATATCCTCAAATAGCAACAATAAAGCTTCTGTCTTCTTTCAAGATATTTGTCATCTTTTGATCTTAAGCCAGGAAAAATTGAATTCTGGGAGATCAAAACTCCAAAACTGATAGCTTATATCCTCAGCAAGTGCTTATCAAGTGTAATCCAGAAAGATGGCACATTTCAAAAGTGACAATGAATAAAGTTCATCTCACTGAAAAAAGTAAACAAACTTCAAACAGAAGTAGCGTCAGCAGCCCATGAATTTCCTTCTAATACCGTGCTAAGCAACGGTCCTTTTCTGTTAGTCTGACCTGCAGGAATTTTAAATGAAATTAAGGCTGTAAAAGCTGAATAACATACCATTTCAAAGAGAAAATGCTGAGTTAAGTATTTGATAGATATTTTATAAACTCCATCCCGTTGTGCGCCAGCAGCTGCCCGGGAGGGGCTGGCCCCTGCCCTGCCTCTCTCTGCAAGCGGCAGAATTTCCTATTCGATGGCCGGGTTGGAAATCGCCATTTTTAATCTCACCCCCCTGGCTAAATCGGCTCCTTCCCCTCCCTGCGAGGGGAGGTCCCCACGCCAGTTCCCTGACTTTGCAACCCAAGGAAAGCCAAGCTCCCCACGGCACGGCACGGCACGGCACGGCACGGCACGCGTCCTCGGAGAGGCAGCAGGCCCTTTGGCTGGCCGTGCGGGGTGGCAGCACCCCGTGCCCGGGCACGGGGAGATTTCCTGCGGCTCTCGAGGCGCGGGAGCACAGAGTCAATCCTGCTCCGCCGGCTCCTGCCTCCGACACCTTCGTCCCCTTGGCCCTGGGCATTCGGGCGCCGAGAATTACCTGGGACCCCGCTCGTTACAGGTCTTGAAGTTAAGCCAAAAACCTCCAAGTCGGTCGATGCCCGACGCAGGCGGGCAGGGAAGAAATCACACCGGCGGGCAGGAATAATCCCCGCTCCTGCCTCGGACAGTGTCTGAGCTGCGGCGCCGGCGCCGGCTGCGGGAACATCAGCCTGTTGGGTGCCCCTCACCGCAGCGCAGGGCCGGACCCGCCTGCGGCTCAGCGAGGGCACAGGGCGTCACCGCCCGCCCCGGGGGCCGATGGCCAGCGGCCGATGGCCAGCGGCTTCTGGCACAGCCAGCGGGAGGCACACCGCTCCTGAGCACCAGTGTCTGCGCCCGCGGCCGCGCGGGGCGAGCGGGGGGACGCGAAGCCCCGGCTCCTCGCAGCCCCCGAGCTCGCCCTGCCCGCGCGCCGCCCCTCTCCAAACGCGCTGCCGCTGCGCCGGCGAGCCCCGCGCCAGCAGCGATCGCCGGTGATTTTCCTCGTGCTGACCCCGGCGTTGGAACACAGCTCAGCCCTGCAGCGTGCGAAAAAAATAACCTGAGAAAATGACATTAAAAAAATCTAAGAATTCTTGAAAAGCTTTTTATCAGCACTAAGGCTACAAGGCAGGCAGAGGAAAACAAAGTCAGCAGCGGTTGTAAATTGTCTGGAAACCATAAATTAAAATTAAAGAGTTCAAATATGATATAAAATCATTTAATCTGGATGATTTATGCTCATTCTCAGATGCAATTATTTACTAACGCTTCTGTTTATTGCTCTTTTGACTTTTTTAATTACTGTATTCCAAAAATTCAATTACCGAGTGTAGTATATATTTCAAGCAATAGTATTGTAAATAAAAAGAGAACCAATTAATAATGTGCTTAGTCTAGCAAAGCTAAATCAAGTGTAATACGAAATGCCTGGAAACTTGATCAAGGGTTGAAAACTAATAGAGAAGATCCCGTCTCGCGGCAGGCGAGGGCTGCGCGGCCGCCGGCCCGGGGGTGCCTTAGGCGGGGACGCCTTGCTGGGCGAGCACTCCCCGCTCGGGGCCGTGGCCCCGTTTTGGGGTTTCTGGGCTTGGTTTGTACGCGGGCGTCGCACCTCGGTGTTCCCCGGTCGGGTCCGCTCGCTCTGTCTTCTTACCATTAAAACAAATTACGGGAGACGGGGGCTGGCGAGCGCAGAGGGAGGCAGGGCTTCGCTTCGGGCTTGTTTTCGTAATAAATATTTTGTCCTTTTATCTTGTTCTGTCAACAAACTTTGACATTACTGGAAAAATCAATTTCTAGTCACCTTAGGAAGATTGTTCAACAAATATCTCGGCTGAGACCTTTGCTTGTAAATGATATTTACTTTCTCTCTAAATACATACACGCGCTAGTACGGCAGAGACGCTGTGTGAAAAGCTATAGATGAATACAAGCCGTGTGGTATGACATTATTCTAAAAGAAAGTGCTGACATAATATTTTGAAATGGGAAGAGCATATTTTTTCATAGCCGCATTCTCAGAAATGGCTGAATTTACTTTTGTGGGGATAAAAACAAACCAAAACCCAAAGGTCGCCTGGCCACCGCCACACAGTAGGAAATTTGGCAAACTGAGAAGCAGCTGAAAATGGGATTTTTGCGTCGGCAGTGCCAGGCAGCTGCAAGGACAGGGAGTGCTCTCCCCAGTCCCGGCTTTGCCATTCCCGCTGTTTGAAGGGATTACTTCAGCCATGGCCGTTTTTCCCAGCTTCAGCTTTGCATAGCTATATTACTGAGTGACAAACCCCACCAAACTCCCGAGCCTAAAGTCTATCTCAAAGATTTTTTTGGCAGGAGGTGCACGCGTGTTCACAGGGACTGGGCATTTGGGGGACCTGGCCAGCCTGTCCCCGCGGGATGCAGGGTGACAGGGCTGGAGCCCCCCGGTCGCTCCCTTCCCTTCCCGGGTCGGCTCCGCCAGCAGCCCCTTTTTCCCTAAAAATAAATTTTAAAATATTTACTGCTGCTCATGCAGCTACTTTCTCCTTCTGCATCTTGTGCCCAGTAAATCTATCAGCTCACAGCCTCGCAGCCTCCAGTATTGCACGTGTTACATGGTTCGAGAGATAGTGATTTGTGAAATGCGATAGCGGCTCTGTAAAGGCTGCAGCTCATATAAAATCACGGAGTTTTAAAAGCAATAAGTACAACTTCAACCAGAACAGAAGAAAGCACGCTCCAAATCCTCTTCTGTCCTCATGAAAAAAGGGCGGGGGGGGAAAGCCTTATAAACCGGAATTGATTCTTGTAAAACCTTCATAAAAAACAAATCCAAACATTTAGAAACATCTGTTGTGAAGCACAAGGTCTCTCTGGCTGAGGCCAGCCTCGGCGGTCTGCGCGGGGCTGCACCCCGCAGCAACCAGGCGCCCGCGGGGCGGTTTTCTCCGCACGCGGTGGTGCTGGCCATGGGCTGCCTCCGGGGCCGCGGAGGACGCAGCCGCGCTCTTCCCCGCTCTTCTCTTCAATGTAGTTTAAAAGGACTTGCTGGGGCACCCCGCGGCAGGGCACAGGGCGAGGTGGGACCCCCCCGCCCGGGGCATGCTGCAGCCCCGCGGGAAAAGGGACCCAGATGCTGGGGAGCGAAAACACCGAATCCCACTCCCCTTCTTAAAAGAAATCAAGGAAAAATCACTGGAATATGTTGCTTCAAAGCGTCTCGGTCAGGTGCAGCGACCCGCGGTTGGTGTTTCTGCTCCTGGCGAGCCTAGGCTGCGGGAAAGCCAGCGCTCGGCTGCCCGGGCAGTATCACAGAATCCCAGAACCGTTACGGTTGGAAAAGACCTCCAACCATGGTTGGAAAAGTCCAACCATCAACCCAACACCACCATGCCCACTATACCATGTCCCGAAGTGCCACATCCACACGTTTTTTGAACACTTAATATCCTGCAATCACAACCTTCCTGCTGGATTCTGGGCTCAACCTCATCTGAAATATTATTTAGGACTAATGACTAAATTGTCAATAATTGGAGTCAGTTGACGGAATAGCTTGTCCGCAATGCATCTGTTGGGCTCAGGTACGTACGCGGGCGGGTAACCCCGACGTTCAGCCTTTCTGCCGGCACAAATCGCTGTTGGCTGAGCCGCGAGGGGGACCGAGAATAGTGCGAGGTCCCCGAGGTGGGGGGTCCCCGCTCCCCTCGGTGGGACCCTGGTCTGGTGCAGCGCTGGGACCCGCCTCGGGACGTACCCCCTGCGCCAGGGAGCTCTGCTGAAAACGCGTGCTTCGGGGAGCAAAGCTGGGGCTGGTGGCAGAGCCCCGGTCCCGTGCCCTGCCTCCCTCCCGCTGCTGCGGCTGCTGCTCCCCGCTGGCTCCCACCCCGGGGCTGGGGTGCGGGATGCTCTCCCAGCACCGGACCGCAGCGTTCTGTGACGGCCTTTGCCTCCGGTGCTCAGCCCCGTCCGGTGCCCGAATCCCTCCGCTCCCCACCCTGCGCTGCTGGGTCTGCGGGGCGTCAGGGCGGGCAGCGTGGGTGCCTTTCCACAGCTCCTATTTATTAACGGGAGTCACAGGGTTAAATCCCGGCGTGCCGAGCTGCGCCATTCCCGCCGCATATCCATATGCTCGTGAGGACTCCGGTACAACGCGTCTGAAGGTACCGAACGGCTTAATCAGAACATCACACTGATTTACAGTTCCTAAATAATAGGTATCGTTACGCTAACTCCGCTCAGAAAGGGGGCTGACGCGCGTAGGCTCCTGGCGATAACGTATGGAGCCAAGTCCCCAGCGGTCAGCAACGAGGCACGGCAGCCGCTCGGAGCCGGACATCCAGCACTTTAAGACGTGCGGCTGCGCGGGAGCAAAGCCACGCGAGGCCAAGGGTATCTGGCGGAGCGCGGGGCCGCGGGCGCCCGCTGCCCGCGCGTGCCGTAAGGGCGAGAGAGGCGCTGCCTGAGGGCACCGGCCGCTTCGGCGGGGCCGGCGGGGCGAGCGCCCGGGCCCTCGTGGGGACCGGCTGCGCCAAGCAGCAGACTCGGTCCGCGCGGGCCGGCGCGGCACGGCGCGGCGACGGGCTCCCGAAGCAAGTGGGGCTGGATTTCCCCTTTCCCCGCAGTTTCTGCCCCGGATTTGCTCCTTCTACGCCACGGCTCAGCACCGCTGTTAACATTTTTGAGACGTCAGCTCGTTTTGCACCAGGAGGTGGGAAGGATGGGGCTTTTTTAACGGTTCAGCACGAAATGCAGATGAAACGTTAAAGGGAAGCGCCTGGTGCAGAGTAAGCCCCTACGGGGTGCTTGCACCGAGGGAGAACGTGCTGAGGGGAACCGGCACTTCTCTCACTCCGGGCGGAAAAGAGGGGAGAAACCAGGAGAGGGTGGGAGGGGAAAGGGGGTACCGCCCGCCAGGTCTCGATGCAGAGCGACAGAAAATACTCGGGTCCCCATCTCTGACCGGAAAATGTAAAATGGGGACTCTGTATTTGCATGCTGTGCCCTCTAAAACAAAGTGCTACCAAGGAGGCAAACAGAAAAAGTGAATTTTTTAACAACCGTTCAAGGATGTCTAAGGGCGGAGGCGGGGGGGGGATGCTGTAGAATTTTCTTTGTGTTTAGATGAAAACCCTTCCAGATGGTGGTTTGAAGGAATTTACACCCAGACCAGATGCAGGCTGGTTAGTCTAGACTCGTTTCTGCTGTGGGATGGACGCAAAAAACTTGTCGTATGAAAGAAGTCCCTGAATGAAGGATTTAATTACAAAAAGTTATTAGCAGCTAAATAGTAAACGTGTTACCTGGCTAGAAAAAAGTATTAAAACATATTTACACTTGAAAAGAAGTAATTAGTAGTAGCTCAATCACTACAGAATGTGCCAGGCCAAGACGGAGGAATGAGTGTAAATAGATAGAGACAAGAGAGATTTATTATTAAATTAAAGTCACTTAATTATGGCAAATGTTAAATACGCAGTTTTCTGGCATTTAAATGATATTTTTCACCAGAATTAGAATGGATTGTCCACTCTGAATTCCCACTTCTTAGGCAGCATGTAAATGTCAGTCCTAAATTAAAGTTAACTAGAATCGGTGTCTGCTATACCTTTAAAAAAAAGATTTAATTAGAATCAATAAACCACTTTTTATTGAAGTTTCCAACGTGTTCTGTTATTCTAAACATACAGAGAGCCGCGAACGTGAAACCTTCAAAGATTTTAACAGGTTTGGGTCAAAGGGGAGCCGCGAGCACCTGGGCGAGGAGCCCGCGGCAGCCCCCGGCACCCCGGCAGCCCCCGGCACCCAGCGCCCTGCCGGGCTCCGCCGCCCTCCTCCCGCCGGGCCCGGGGCTGGTGCCCCCGGAGCGGGGGAAGGCGGTAAGTGGGGCCAGACCCTCGGCGGGATGAAGCCCATAAAGCCGCGCTGATTTACACCAGATGAGCATCGCATCCCCGCTCCTTTTTTCTCGCTGTGTGTTTTTGGATGGGCTCCATTCAAGCTGTGAGGTAAGCACGCTGCCTTTTTACTTTCAATTAAAACCACTATTTTTAACTTAAATACATCCTCCCAACTCCTCAGAGTGTTTTCATAAAAAGAAATCAAAACACATCTACCCATGCTTTCAGTTCCAAATGAAGAAAAGCCCTCTAATCCGCAACGTGCCCGTGTTATCAGTTACGCAACCTACGCCGGCGCGGGAAACCCCTTTTCCCTGGGCGGGGGGACCGGGGGTGCCGGGCGGGAGAGCCGCCCGCCCTGGCTCCCGCTTTAAGCATCCGCTCACCTGCTCGGGCTGACATTTCCACTTAGCAGCTTTTTCATGTCGCCGGTTTAATTTATTTTTTAAAAAATCATTTCTGTGAGCCGCACAACTACCGTACTCGCAACCACCGCTGCGTGGAAGTGATTATATTAGAGGCCTTTTACAGTGCGTGCACTCGGATCAAGATGTAATATGCATTTCATATCCCCTGACTCCCTGTCCTAAAATAGAGACAAAACATTCTGTAATGTCAGATTGCTTTGAATTAGTTTTAATTTGATTAGAAATATCCCACAAGGCTACCCGAGTACATAGAGATTATGTATAATTAATGCCGTGATCAATTAGATCTGAATTGTTAGTCCATCAAGAAGCAATAACACGGGCTCTGATTTTCTAAGAGTTTTCCCTTAATCTTCGTGTTCTAGGGCTCTTTATGATGAGATACAAAAGCTCCTAAATTAGGACAACATGATATTCCACACATTTGCGAAAAAAAGTCCCTCGGCGTATGACGTAGAGGCACGTAAGGGGGATGCCCGTCAGCTCCAGCCCGGGGCTGGCAAGGGCAGCTGTGTCCACCCGCGGGCCCAGGGAAGGGGCTCCTCCGCTCGTCGTTCCTTGCCTGACTCCGTCCCCGGTGCGATTCCAGAGTGTTTGTGGAGGAATAAAATTAAATTCACTCCCTTCCCATCAGCGTTGGGTGCTCGCAGCCCGACACGGCTTTGCCCGGTCCATGGACCTCGCCGTGCCTCGCGCCGCCCGCCCGAGCCGCGGCTCAGGGAGCGCTGGTTTCGGGTGACAGTGGTGGGACCGTCCTAAACCGACCCAATGGCACGGCCGAGGGGGTCAGGAGGCTCTGGCAGTGCAGGCTGAGGAAAGGTCTGTGCACGGAAGCGGGCGACGGATGGGGACAACCCCTCGTTTTGTACATGTGAACCCACACCCTGAGGTGCCGGCGGCCCGCTGGTCACTGGTCTGGACTGGTGGAGCCGGGTATGCTGCTGGGTAACGTGGCCATTCGCAGCATCCTCACGCGAGGATGCAACGCTCCCGTGAATCATAGAGTCATTGAACGGTTTGGGTGGGAAGGGACCTTTCAAGGCCGTCCAGTCCAACCCCCTGCCGTGAGCAGGGACATCTGCAACCAGAGCAGGGTGCTCAGAGCCCCGTCCAGCCTGACCTGGGGTGTTTCCAGGGATAGGGCATCCACCACCTCTCTGGGCAACCTGGTGAACCCCATCACCACCCTCACGGTGAAAAACTTCATCCTGAACTTTGCTGTGCTTGCCAGAGCTGGTATGACCAAGTCTCCACCAAAGTGTCCTGTCCCCACCGTGCCTGCTGCTCCCCAGGGCCTTCCTGGCCACCACGCAGCCGCCGAGGGGCGAGAGCCGGCCCCTCGTGCCGCACTGGAGTCAGAGGAATGCCCAGCGGTGACTGAGCAGAGGGAGGTACCGGGGGACCGCAGGCTGGCAAGGCGAGCCAGCGGGTACCTGTGCCGTACTCGAATAGCTCGGGATACACGATTTACAGAGGGGAAAAGATGATAAATCTGAATGAGACTTTAGATGTGACTAATTCCATCAGCTGCTTCTGCAGCACGTGCGGGAAATTATCGTGCCTTCTTGCTGTGCTTTGCCGTGCGGAAGCGCCGTCCCCAGGCACGTGCCTACAAGCGGGACCAGGAGGAGGGCGAGGGTGCAGCTGCCCTCGCCACCCCCCCAGCACCCCCGGTTCAGCAGGGCGCGGGCGCGCAGCCTGCACACCCGGGCGTCTGCGTTTTACCAGCGCGGCAGGAATATTTCATCCCGGATTCACAGATGGTGAAGGAAGCCCACACCTGGTCTCCGCCGGGATTTCAACCTGCGACCTCGGCAAGGCGCGAGAAGATGTCGGCGCCCTGCCGCAGCTGCCGCGCGAGGGGCAGGGTCGCCTTCGGAAGTCGCGGTGAAGTTGCATGCTTAAAAATGCACATCAAGGTGGGAATTGTCTTCCAGTGTATTACACGAAAAAGCTGTAAATAATTCATAGAAATTTATTATTCAAGGAGTAATTCCTACAAAAGCTAAAATCAGGCGGCTGAAGCCCTGAGGAATGTTTTCCTCCGAACCGCTACACATGTCAGTCCGCAAGCCGAGGTACGAGTATTTTAAGTACCACAACTTTATTTTCCCTTTTTAACAGACTGTATGTGTCACCGAAGGTCAGAGCCAGGACAAGCCCAAACTCTCCTTTTACCCTTTGTGAGAAAGGATAGCACTTTGACACTTGCTCCCAGCCGGAAAAAAATGTATGAATGCGTTTAAAATTTCTCAGGAAATGGGAATTCCCCGCCTATTCCTATTTTTGGACTCTCTGATCTGTTTTTCAAAATTTCATCTCAGATGTTTTAAATTCTCCGAGCTGATATACGTACCGTTCTCCCTGCGCTATTGATCTCGGTAGCGGAGCGTGTGTCAGCGCGGGCTGTGTTAACGGTGCCTCTCCGTCCATGAATTTGCAAAGCCAACGAGGCGCATTTGGGAGGGTTTGGCAGTTTGCGAAGAGCAAATAAGACTCTGAAATACGGTGTAATCAACTGTGGATTCTCAAATAAAATCATAAATCAGGCTTTCGAATCATCTTACAGTGCGAAGTACTTTGTTCTTGAGAGGGTAAGATGTTTCGGTTGATACTTTATTGCAAATTTCCTTAATGATTAATAAGCAGGATGAAAATAAAATATTTCAGCATTATGCTTTACCCTATTCTGACATAATAAGTGGCAATATGTCATACCGTTAAGCTAATAGGAATATAAAAAGAAAACATTACGAAGAACCAAACTGTGTAAAATAGCTAATGAAAACTTTGAATGTACTTTTTTGTTTCAAAAGGTTTTTCTCTGTAATTTCTTTTGTGCCAAGGGTGATACGGTCTCTTGACAAAACTGGATTTTTTCAAACGGCTCTTTCCTGCGAGGAACGGTTTCAGTCAACATTTTCCCGGCCAGCCCCAGCCACAATGTGTCGTGCGCTCAGAGCTTACTTAAAATAGGAAATAAAATATTTCACTTGAGGCTTTTGAAGTTTGCAGCTGGTTTAAAAATACATTTTTGTGGCGTAATATTAGCGGCTGTCAGCTGCACCGCCTGAAAGCCCCTTTTTGTTCGGTTATTGGGTAACGGACGGTCAGGGAGGGGTGAAGCCCCCTTGGCAGGCCACCGGTGCCCGCGGCCGCTCGGCCCGCGCCCCCCCGGCGCCGCGCCGCCCTCGCTCCCGGCCGCCCGCCGCGACCGCCCCGCGCCCCCGAACGCCTTTCGCCTCCCAGGAAACTCTCCCCCTCTTTTTGTCTATTCGATTCTCTCTTGGGTTTGCTTGGGTGATTCGATGACACGCGCAAGCGGTATTTAATCAAGCGTTTCCTGACGATGCATCTTGCCGCTTTTTTTCATTTTTCTTTCAAAAGCAGCACGAGAGCCGTCGCGGCCGCTCTGTGCCAGCGCGGCACCACCGCGGTGGCCGCGGCGCGGGCCGGGCAGCCGCCGCTGCGTGCCCTGCCAAAGCCGGGGCTCCCCCAGCCCGCGGCGCGGACGCCCCGCGCTTCGCGCCGCTCCTCCCGCGCTGCCCCCGCCTTCGCTTCACCGGCGCTGCTCTGGGTTTGCTGCCGTGCCCCGGGCGGGCTGCAGGCCCTGAATTCCCACCCGGCAGCCGGCGGGTCACCGCGGCGTGCCACTCCGGCGAGCCGGGCACAGGAGCCGGGCGCGGGCGACGCTGTGCCTTCGCCCCGTGCGACGGCAGGGCGGCCTTTCCCTGCGGCGGGCGGCGCGCGGCATGTGTCCTGGCGCAAAGCTTGGCCCCAGGGAGCTTCTCCCTCCTCATTTCTTACGAGGTCAGCTGCGGGCTGTGCTGCCGTATGCAACCGTTACCGGGAGCAACAGTGCGGCTTGCTCCGTGAAAGGCTGCGGTGCCCTGGGCTTGCAAGCCTGGGAGGAGGGCTACCTCCCGAGGCGACTGGGGCCCTGGCCCAAACAGCCAGTAATGGCTGCTCTGGGCGCGGCAGCAGCAGCGCTGCCAACGCGAAAGCCCTGCAGCCGATGGGGGTTCCCGCGCGGCAGCGGTGGAGGAGCTCCCGTCTCCGGAGGGCTCCCAGCGCAAGAAGCCCGCGGTGCCAGGGGCTGGGAGGCTCGGCAGGGGAATCGCTGCTCCCCTCCTTGCCCTACCCTTGGTCTCCTCCTTTTTCCTCCTTTTCTCTCGTCCCTTCGCGTCCCCGCGCTGCCCCGCCACGGGTGGCACCGCCCCTTACCGCAGGGTTTGCGCAGCGGAAGCGCAGACCGGGGCTGGCAGCAGCCGGCTCTCAAGGCCCGGTGAAACGCGTTTGACTCGTTATGCCAGGTCACCTCGCTGTCCCGTGTCTTCCTCCAGCCATTTTTGCTAACTCTCCTCACCTTTTTCGCTCCCGAGCACGCGTCCTAGCCCTGCGTACGCCGCAAGGGCTCGTCGCAGGGAGGCACGCGCCCGCTGCGAGGAACCTTTCTGCCGGGTCGGCCGCTGGCACCGGCCCCGGGCTGCCGCGCGGGGAGATGCCCGCTCCTCCGCCTCCTTACAGGAGAGTCCTTGGCACTCGAGGACGGAAACAGGGATCACCTGGCTGGAGCGGGCGAAGCTGTAACAGGGCAATTAGTGGACAACCCCACTCCTGCTCCTACAGAGAGGTGGCATCTGTGACGAAGAGGTTTCTCTAATCGCTAATTGAAGGGTTGAAAGACACCTTGGAATGCGTTTTGGTCAGACCCCAGGTGTGGGCACCGGCTGCGCAGGAGTAGGAGCCCGAACTCCCTCTCGGTGGTCCGGGTAATTCCCGTGGGGGGGGACACCTTCCAGGCGCACGCACACGCACACACGGAGCCACTTTTCATTATTTTGTGTCACTCGTTCCTCGTTTGTTGCTATGCATATTGTGCCATTATAACAGGAAATTACATTTGCATCTTGTGTGGCACAAGCATGTTGTGAATATCATAAAAACACATATGGTCATAAATGGTTTAAAAAAAAGGCGATAAAAGTGACATTTAGAAAACAGCTTTTGAAAAGAGAAAACATGTTCATAGAGCTTTTGTACATCTCTCCTATGTGAAAAATTCTGTGCTCTCATTTTAGAAGCTTTTTCGGCAAACTTCTTAATTTTTTTCTACGTATTGGTTTCAATGTTTTGGAAAATTTACTTTGCGTTTTGAGCTTCAACATCCTAAAATCTCACAGAAGAAATCTGAATGAGTCCACCGCGTCTTTCCTAATTGTGTGTTGAAAGCAGAGTTCCCGTGTTCTGCGTGCTCGCCCGGCGCGTGACTGATTTTCTTCAGGGGTGCACAGATTCAATCGTGGTTTTAAGTGAAACTCTTCAATTTTGAATAATTTTAAAGTATAGCTGGATTAAGTGGTGCTATTTTAGCGTGCTTGGAAATGGGGTTTCAGCCATTTAGACGTTGGCAGGTTAGTCATGGAAGTTGGGTTTGGTCTGAACTTCCCTGAATCCAGGCGGTACCTGGCTGCGGAGCTGGGGGAGGTTGGCTCACATCAGCGTCGTCGTACAGCAGGCTGCTGGGACAGCAGAAGTCCGTGCACACTGTAAGATCCTAACTTTAAATAAGAAAAAAACCCCAAAACCTAACTAGGAAAAGATTTTCCTTACAAGTCGAAGGTCCTGCTGAAAAGCAGAAAGCCTTTTCAGCAAAGAAAGGCGTGTACAGAAAAACGGCCCTCTGCAAACAGATTCGCGTATTTTTTTAGCTCCCTCGTTATGCTCCCTGACTTCTGTCAGGGTTGGCCAAGTCGCTGTCACGGCAGCGAAGCCGCGCCGCGTCTCTGCACGCAGACTGCTCGGGGACTGGCCGCACCGCCGCTCCCCGTGCGACGGTGCTGTGCGGAGCGGCGCTGCCTCGCCTCGTGTCCCGGGGGTTTGGTTTTGCAATGCCCAGGTCCATAATCATTTTCTTGGAGCTGTTTTTGCCATCAGTCAGCTGTGGCTCGTGGTCCAACTCAGAGTCTCAGGGAAGATTTCTGCTAGTCATTGCTCTGTGCTCACAGCGGGGAATTCATTCTAATTTTCCAGGGCTGTAAACTGCAAACCTTTTATCTGTAGCTTTTAACACGATCTGTGACAAGCAGATCCGATGTTAGCATGCTATGCTATAAATCCTCCTGAAATGTTCCTTTACACAGAAATTATGGTACTGATTCATGATCCAAATACGGATTTTCAGTGCGGGTCTTGCCAAGTCGCCATCGCTGCCTTCTGCTTGAAACGATCACGAGAACTGTCTACCAAGCAAAGGAGCTCTGCATCAGAGGAGGAGGAAGTCTTACACGCAGCACTAAATCTTCTGTTTTTCTAACCAGTCATCAGGGAGGATGTCACTACCACGCAGCTGTGTACTTTTCTGCACGCGTTCTGTGTGAAGATACTGGGAGAAGCCTGGGTTTGCGTACTGTTCAATGCAAAGAAGTTCAATTCGCCCGTTTCCTATAGGGTTTCTGCAAACGGGAAGCGGGCGTCCGTCCCTCACGTGTTGTCTCTCCGCAGGGCCCTTCGCCCCGTGCTCCGCGAGGGTCGGGTGCCGGCCCCGCGCCGGCCCCGCTCAGGGATTCCCGTTGCGCTCCCGGGTTTAGGCGTGAGGGCTGCGTAACGCTCAGCCCCGCGTTTTTGGCCGGCGTTCCCAGCCGGCGGACCCCATCCAGCAGCTGAAGCACTGCTGCGGTCGGCCCTTGGGGATGGGAAGGGCAATGGGCTCCGCAGCCGGGGAAACCTGAGCTGCGAAACCGCAAGCCTGCCGTTCCCCGGGGAGCGCTCCCCGCACCAGCCCGCCTCGCTCGCTGCTGGCTCACTTTAATCGCACCAGCAAGCGCTAATTAACACCCCCTCCGCGGCCGGGCTTCGCCGTGCGGGTCCTGCGCGCCTGGGAACGGGCCCGGCTCTTTCCCGCCAGGGCTGCGGTGCTGATTTGCGCCGGCAGCGGATCTGACCTTTCTCCAGCTTCGTGCGCTCTATCTCCACAAGCTCCTCAGCTGGAGCGGGGAGTTCCTGCTGTCCCACCTCGGCTTCAACCTGAGCCGATTCAGGCTGGCGGCCGGCACCCCGCGCCGCTCTCGTCCCGCGGTGAGGGCTGCCGGGGAACGGTGAACGCCTCTGCGGCTGCCGCGCCCGGTTCCCCCCGGGTCGGCAGGCCCGGAGGAGCCGTGCGGCGGGGGAAGGATGCCGTCCCCCACGCCCCGGGGCGCGCACCCGTCCCTCCCCGCCGAGCGGCTGGTGTGCAGCCGGCCGGGACGCAAGCCGCCACGGAGCGGACGGGAGCCCGCGGGTGCGTTTCTGAACGCACAGCGAGGCACCGACCGACAAGGTTGTGGCTTGCAGAGCACGGGGGAGCGGAGGAAAGAGGCGTCCCTCCCTGCGCCGCTGCCTGCTCCGCGGCGGCTCCCAGCCCGGTGTAATTCTTCCCCCTAGTTTTCAGCAACGGAATAGTTGACACTGAAGCGAGTCCCTCCTGCGACCGCAGGGCCTCCGAGAAAGCCCCCGGCCCCGGCGTGCCCCCACCGCGCCGTGCCGCAGCTTGTCAGGGTGGAGGCGAGCCGGCGACGGCCGCGAGGGCCGCGGAGGACGGGCGGAGGCTGGGGCAGAGGCCAGGCCGGGGGGAGGCCGCCGCCGCCCGGCGTGACACAGATGTCCCACACAGCTCCGTGCAAACACCAACCTCGCCGTGACTCATTTCTTCATCTGCCGAAGGGAGGCAATTGTCGCCTTTCCACAAAGCAACTTCAATCCGCGAATACCCGCTAATCTGCCTCCTCCCCGTCACCCACGCGGCACCGCCCGGCCCCTCGCTCGCCGTGCAGAGCGACTCGGCGCTGACGCCCTCCATCCCCGCAGCGCTCCCGAAAGCGCGGCGTCCTCCCCTGGCCCCGTCCTGCCAGGGCCTCGTGCAGGGCCGCAGGCAGCGGGCGCCGGGCAGGAGCCGCGGGGGAAACGCAGGGGCAGCGCCGCTCCGGAAAACGGAGGGGAGTCGCGGCGTGCGAACTGGACGTGAGGCAGAACCGCGCCGCGTTCAGCCTCCCGCAGCAACACTGGCATCGGGGTTTATATTCTATATTCGCCAGAGGCGCCGCTCGGAGCCGGCCAGGTCAGCCGTGCCTCCCTCTCTTCCGACGCGGTCTTCGCCACAGCACCATTTCCACCGTTCAGACTGATTTCTCATTCCACATTCTCTTTTAATATGAATATGAACATTTTGTACTTCCTGCATTTAGATAGGTGTCATATTTGTTGCTGAGCACCCGTAATTTTTGGAAGAGTGTTTGTACTGAAAATGGAAACCTGTCATTTCCCTGCAACTCCCTTCTACATTTAATTACATCAGCTATTGTATCTGAATGTTTCACATCTCCTCTGTTAAATTATGATAATGTTGCTCAGATTAAAACCAACATGCATATCAAAAATTTTATAACCGTACACAATTTTCCCCATTCTTTTTAAAATTTCAGCAGGCACTGATCTCTCAATGGAGTTGCACCTTCGATCATAATAAACCGTCAAAAATATGAATGATATAGAAAGTGGAATATTAACTCCCCATTTTGGCAAATCGCCTTTATTCACCCTCTCCTGAGAAATCTAGGAACTGGAAGCCCTGATCTTTTGGAGCAAAACGTAGAGTATTTGAAAATTAGCATAGATGACGTGGGAAGGAGAAAGAGAGAGACCCGAGGAGAGGACAGAAGCGTCCCACCACCGAAGCAGCCCGGAGGCAGGCGCTCCTCTGCCCGCGGCAGCCACCGGCTTTGCCAGAGACGCCGCCGGGTTAAAAGCAACAAAAAAAAGCAAATATCGTTGCTATCAATTTACCAAAGCTGAGATGCGACCCTTGGTATTTTTTTCCTGAAGCACGTTGTATGAAGACCTGAATATTGCTCACGCTGGTGCGTATGCTTTGAACATGAGGTATAACAAAGTACCAATCTTAATCATATGTTATCTCCAGTGAACACATGATCTGTGTTCCCGGAGACCCAAAATTTAGTACAAATCGTTTCAAGGTTCATAGAGAGCCTGTCCTTGCTGTTATTATTATTTGTCTTTCGATCATCCCCACCTAAAATTAAAGGGCCTTCCTGTGCAAAGTAGTGTCTCCTCGTGCACCAGAAAGTTTCTGCGTTAAGAAGCTCATTATTCACCACGAGAATGAGAGGTTGGCTCTTTGCCCGGGACCGGCAGCAGGGCAGGGGCCAGTCCCACAGGTCTGGGGGACACGGGCTGGAGACGACCTGCTGGAGGCTGCGGCCGTGCCGCGGCTTCGGGCTGCGGTGCCAGGCAGAGGTGATTGATCCCAGTTTCTCTATTGGAATAAAAACCACCTTCAGCAGCAGAACGCCTGCGTCGGCAGAAGGCTGAGGGCAGCGCCCGTCTGCTCTGCCTGCGCAGCTCCGCCTGCGCGCGGCGGGGCCCGGGTGGCAGAGGCAGGTCTGCAGCTCGGGACCGGCCCAGAGCAAGCAGTCTGAGCCGTCTTCCCCGGAAAAAAATGGAACAACATGCAGCGTGGCTTTCCTGTTCTGTCCTGTGCTCTCCACTGACACGCCCTGGCCACGGCTGGCTGCTCTTCGGGCTTCGCTGGGGAAGATGTCCGCGACCAGCTGCTCAGGCCGCGCCTGAGCGCAAACACTAGGCTATGGATTTCCAGAAAAGTCCCAGAGCATTTTCATAACGGAAGAAACTCGCAGTTGCGGCGCGACGCCGGCTGCACAAGTCAGACGGCGCCATTCCCGTTTCCTGACGGGATGCTCTGCGTAATCCCGCTCGGGTCTGGAGCCGCGTGCTCGCTCTGCAGGCTTGCTCTCTGCGCTGCCCGCGGGCCGGGGCGCGCGGGGGCCCGGCGAGGCAGGGCACCTTCCCGTCGCGCGGCCCCCAGCTGCCGTTCGCAGGGACCCTGCCCGAAAGCAGCGGGTGCAAAGGCACAGGTGAGCTCGCACGGCGAGCGGGGGCGGGCGTCTCGCCTTCCGGTGCTCTTCCGCAGTTGAGGACCGATGCGCCAGGGTGGCTGCGCCAGCGCGGGTGCCCCGTCTCGCTGCAAACCCTGCATTTGCCAGAAACGGGGCCTTTTTGTAGAGCTCGGCTTTGCCACAGAAGGAGGCAGAAAGGCTCCTTCCCCTCGCGCTGAGGAAGGGCTGGCGCAGCGGGTGGCCCCGGGGGTGCTCTGCGGGCACGGGCTGAACTCGGCTCCTGACCTGTTGCCCATCAAGAGCGAGAGGAAATTCCACCAAAAGCCGTTTCCTTTGAATTTTTCTCCGCTGTGCCGCAAAGCTGAATCTATCTCCCCAACACTAATAAAGCAGAAATCTCCAGCCACCCTTCCCACTTCACCCTCGGTTTTCTTAAGAATTTAAAATTAACACTGTATGACTAAATCCAGCCCTGGGCCTAAAGCCAAACGTGCAGCGAGACGCTCGCGTGCAAAGCCCGGCGCTGAAGAGCGTGCCTGAAATCCGGCGGCGTCATCCCAGAGAGTCAAGAGAACTAAGAGATCACTGGAAAGGCAGCAACAGCGGCAAGACGTGCGTAGGGCACAGGGCAACCGCGGAGCCCGGGCTGCGTTCACGCCAGCAACGGGTGCCCTCCGCAAGTGGAGCTGGGAGGGATTCATTGCACTCGCCGGATGTGGAGTTAGATGGAGGTGCTGGGGAGTGAGGGGTGGGCTGGGGGAGACGCTCCCCTGGAAGGAGGAGAAAAGCAGCCGAAGGGAGCCGGAGCGAGGGCTTGGGCTGAGCTGGAGGACACAGCTGTGTCCCTTGGAACGAATAGAGGCGTTTGTCCTGTCCTGTATTAATAGAAGTTTTCTGTTTTAAATAACAAACACAGTAATCGACTTAGGTAACTGAACTGATTCTGTTTTGTTTTTCAAGTGCCCTGGAAATCGGATCTAAAACAAAGATCCAACAAGGAAGATGAATCATCTGATCAACAAACAAAGCCTTAACCCACCCTTCAGCGTGCGTGCCTGAGGCTCGTGTTCACCGCAAACCCCCGGCCACGTGGAGCCCACCCCGCTATCCGCAAACCCCGGTCGTGCTGCAGACCAAGGGCTGCTTGTGGGTCCTGTTTCTCTTCCCACTGAGGCAGAAACAAGATGTTAGCAGGGCTGGACTACGGTACGATAAACCCTGGGGAGGGACACCAAACCCAGGACTTCTTCCATTCCTCTGAGCTTGGGACAGGAAGAGTTTAAATTTTTTTTTTTTGCCAGGAACTTCTAATATTAGCATAACACAGCAGCTCACTAGGTTTAGCAGTGTTTACCTATAATAGCAGCATAAATATTTATTAAATGACAAAATTAATAAAGAACACTGTTCTTTGAAAAAACCCACACCAGTGGCCACACCTGGACGGTGCCACGGCAGCAGCTGGCCAGGCAGCACGTGGGCCACGGGCGAGGACGCAGCCCTGCCCGGGACGGGGAAGAGCACAGGCTTCTGCAGACACACGCAGCCTTTGGCCAGGACTTCGGAGTGACAAGCTCCCTGGTGGAGGCACAGGCTCGGGGCTCGACCCGTCCTCCACCCAAGTTCCCCCAACACAGACCACGGCACGGGGACCCGTCCCACCCGTGAGGCCGCATCTGCAGTTCAGGAAGCCGCGGGTACAACTCCTGCTTCAAGAGGGTTTCTGCGGGGTAACATCTAGGCAGGATCAAGGTCGCTCGAGCACGCCAGGGGCAAGGGACGTTAGGGCGAAAGACTCCTCCGTGTCCTTTCCGCCCCTGCAGAAGACAGCCCGGGGCTGCGGCGCTGGCTCGGCTGGCAGCCGCAGCTGTGGGCTCGCAGCAGCGTCGGGCGCTACCGACACAAGCAAGAGAAACGGGGCCCCACCCCTGATGCACAGACACAGCCATTTTTAAAAACGGGACTTCTGCGCTCTTTTTTTTTCAGCTGTGTCTCTCCAAACTAAGCGAAAGATGTTCTCAGCTTAGTGGGATTAAAAAACAAAGTAGGGTGGAAGTATTCTGGCAGTCAAGGCGGCGTTTAACTAAAATTGTCTGCCACAGGCACATCTGAAATTAAGTTGGGATTTAATGGCAAACAAAAGCAGAAAATGGATCTGAAAAAAAACCCAACCACCCAACCACGCCAAAACCCATAATTTTTCTAGCGTTGCAAATGGATTGAACGAGACCCAGGTCCCCACGGCCACGCGGTAGTGCGCGGCGCAGCCGTGCGGGGCAGGCAGATGCGGACAAGGACGGGAGCTCTCCCCGCCAAGCCGAGGAGAGGCAGCCCGACCGTGGGCGGGAGGGGGACGGAGATGCGCTGCTCGAAAGCTGCTGCTTGGCGGTTGGCACGCCAGTGCCGTCCGCTCATTAAGTTACTGGTGGCTTTTGCTGCTGCTCATAAGCAAAAGTCTCTCAATTGCTGTTCCAGAATTTGGAACTGGAATCAGAGAAACAGAAATGGGATGAAAATGAGATGAGAAAAAAAAGAGAGAGAAATGGTCCTTTGGAAGCCTGTTCAAGCCTATAACCTCCTCTGATGTTTGTATTGAGAGAATGAACCCATGCTCCGTTCCAGGCCTGGGTGGCGGGGAGGGAAACATCACTGCGCCGGGTCCGGCGGCACGCGCCGCCGGCCGCCACCGCGCCGTGTGCCGGCATCTCGGCAGGCAGGGACGAACACGGAGCTGAGACCCCCGGGGAAGGCCGGCGGCGCAGTGGCGGCGATGCCCGGGGCGCGGGAGCCGCAGCCTGCCTTCCCAGAGAGCAAACCCCGGGCCGGCAGCAACCGCATTGTGCGGGGCTGACTTTCACAACCGGCTTACGCCCCGCCGGCAGGCTGGATGCGGCTCCAGGCTGCCAAGAGCTGTCGGACAAAAGCAGAAAAAGGCCATACCTTTGCATGCACCCTGAAACCAAAATTCGTTTGGTTGATAAAAATTATACCCATATTATGCATTACTGGAGAAAAAACCTCTTTGAGTTTTTGAGTGAAACTCTTTGCCATTCGAGGTCTGCCACGGCAGCGCCCCGGCCTCCGCGGCGCCCGCAGAGGGGCCGCGAGCTGGCCCGCACGCCCGTGCCGAGGGAGAGGCAGCAGGGCTCTGCCCTTCCACCGCCCGCGCCCCCAGCGACCCGGGCTTGCTTCCACCGTTCTTGAACTATGCTTGCGGAAAGCAAGAGTTATTCTCTGGTAACGCTCTTCCAGATCAAACTGAAACGCCAGGAAGAGCTTTGCCTGCCCGTGGGAAAGCGGTGCCTTTGGAGGCGGACATCCACGGACGCGAGGGAAGTGTTCAGACAGCTAACGTGGTACTTGAGGAAGATCGTAAGGTATTCGTTGAGGGACCACGAGTTCCTGGTGTGTTGTGTTCTGTTTTGTTCTTTTCCAGAGAAATCCTGTTTTTACATGGTGTCTCAGGAACTTATTTTGGACATCTGCAACGTCGCACTTTTCCAGTTACCCACCAAAGCCTGCTTTATTTTTTTAAGCACAGTAAGAAAATACTTAATCAGGCACATGCTGACAGACCAATTTGCTTTATCTTTGTCGGGAAAGCCCAGTGGAAGCAGCATTCCCCGAGACGGCCAGGGTTCAGGGAGGGGACGGAAGCGGAGGGAGCGGAGGCTCCGTCCCGGGCTGATGCTAACAATGCTCTTTCAGAGGCTCATAATGAACCCATTGAGAACACCGAGTTATTTGGAAAAATCCCGAACTGTGAGAAATATGTGCATGTTGCAATTGAGTCACAAGTTGGCACAAATGACACCAGCACTTTTTTTTTTTAAGTGTACTTTTCTTTTACAGATTCAGAGACAAGGGACCATTATCGTCCCTTAATTTAATCTAAGCCCCAGAATAGCTGCATCCAGCACAGTCCTGCTGCTAAGCTAGAGAACCTCTTTCAGAGAATATCTGACTTGATTTTAATACTTGAAGGGACAGGCTTTCTATTATAGTTCTTGCTAGATGCTTCCAATGGCTACATTTTCACCCCTGTTGAAAATTTGTACCAAAACCTGCTTATCTCTAGCCTGAAATTATTTGGCTGTAATTCCCATCATGGATCTCAGTATCTTCCTGCCTGTAGGATTAAAAGATCCATTCCAATCTCTTCTTTGGCAAGTATGTTAAAGCCTCTGGTTTCTCATACCTTTTCCTGTCCTCTTTGTTAAATTAACAGGTTTTCCATATGAAATTTAGCTATGAATATGCAGGGTCTGAAGAAGGCCTTGGGTACCTCAAAGCTGGCCTGGTTGTTGCCAATGGTAAGAGACACTACCTATCCCTTGAACCTTTCCTTACCTATACGATGCCCAATGCCTTGGTGAAATTGCATTTTTACTAGAAAAAGTGGTTTATTTCTGAAGGATGTGAAACCACACCATTTTTTGAACACTAGTCATAAAAAGAAGAAAAGGAAAAGGAATCTGGTTTTGCTTTTTCCTCAATGTCTATATCTTACCCATTTTTAATATTCAACCCTGTGGCCAAATACATCCTTGGTATAACTGCACCAACATCTTGCCCTCCGCAGGGCAGCACAGGATCAGACCCGTCCTCTCCGTGACAGACGCAGTCCCCTCGTGCCGACACCACGGCCGAGGTGGTCCAGGATTTGCCAAGCAGTGCCTGGGAATACTTCTGTTACTGAAACCCACGCTCTGTAAAAAAACAATTTTCTTGTACCCACCTGAACACCGTCAACAACTGCTATCTGCTAATGTCAGGCTGCCTCATGTGAGCTGCACATGGAGAAAAGGAGTAGGTGCACTGCGGTTATTACAACGGGAGACTGCACTGCAGGACTTACTGACATTATAGCAGCACGTTCACTTTTTGACCATTTTCAGGTGGTCAAAATTCCTCTAACAGCCTAACGGTCCAGTGGCACAAGCTGTGTCCCCGGGGCGGGCGCATCCCCCGTGTCACCGGTGCCCAGAGGCGCCAGTGGGTCCGGTCTCAGAAGAATAAAATCGTGTCCTGCCCAGCCACGGACGTGTCTGCCTGGGCCAGACAGGAGAAGAAAAGGCTCTACCCGAAGCACCCTCAGGCATGCCTGGGTGACTGGGGGGTCCTGCACCCCACGGCTTCCCAGCCGCATGGGGCTGGGGCACCTCCCGGCCGTCTTCTGCGGGCAGCGCCGGCGAGGTGTGCCAGCTCCCCTCCATGCTGTCTAATCCCACGAGGACGCAAGCAGGGGCAGGATCCCAACGCCGACACAAAAGTTCCTTCTTACATTTTACTTTCTTTAAAGGAAATTTGGGAGCTGCCAGCATGGCGAATGCCCCCTCGATGTGGTCTGCCTCGCAGGCTGGGCATCGAGCGGCGAATCCTGCACTTCCCGCAAGCGTCTAAATTTGCTGCTTCCCGGCTGCCGCGAGCGTGGGGAGCGTGCCGCAGGGCGGTGGTGACCTGCCAATGCATTGTTGTGGAAGTGCTGATCGGATCAGGCACAGATGGGCGACACAGAGCTGTCATAATCAGCCTGGATTTGAAAATGTTATAATTGGGATGGTAAACAAGTTCACAAGGACCCTATTGAGGCAAGGGATTGCCATGGTAACAGACCAGAAAAGTCTGGGAACGAGGAAGGTATCGATAAGCGGGGGCAGCGGGAGGGACGGAGCGGTGGGCGCTCCAGGGATGCTCCCGCGGCGCAGGTCCCGCCCCGGCACGCCGGCAAGGAGCAGAGCCGGCCGCGGGACGCTGGGCGCCAGGGGCCACGGGCCCCGCCGCGGCGTGCCAGCCGGGGCGCGCGCCTCGCCCCGCTCTCCGGGGAGACGCCGTCGGTCCGAGCATCGAGCTTTCTTAGGCTAAGCCCACAGGAATGACACCCCGGGGGCTCAGCCTGCAGGTGAAGCTCGGGAGTAGCCTGCAGAGCATGAGGGATGTCCTCTGCTCTCTGGCCGCCCAGGGGAAAATTGCGTTTTCGCAGCAGGGGCGTTCGCCGTGAGCCAGCGGGCTCCGCTTCCCCGCGTTGGGCAGGATTCGAGCCCTCGGGCACGTCTTCCCGCAGGGACAGCGTGGAGAGCGAAGCCCTGCCGCAATGCCGGGTCCTGCAGCCCACGCCACCCTGCTCCAGCGGCTTCCCAGAGATTTAGGGTGAGAAGTTGGATGTGAAGAAGCAAGAGGGAGAGCAAAAAGCTCCGTCATAATACTAAACTTAGCAACTTCTTATTCACTCCAAAATAGTGCTTTTAAAAAAACTTATTTTGTTAATCAGCTATTTATCTTTAATAGCATAATGCTTTTCATTCCAAGATGAATGCTGCTATTTTCCTCCCTATAGTAAAACAATAAAATTATTTTATAGGCAAAAAGATATGTTAAGGGCCCAGTGGCACTGAAACCCTATTAACAAATCCTTTTTAAGCGTCAGACTTGCAGCTTGAGTAAATGGACAGAAGAAGGAGTTGTACATCTTCAAATAACCGGTAAATGAATTCGGTAATCAGCCTATTGAGCTGGGGTAGAGTGCTGTGAAGGCTTGGTCTTTCTTGCTTTTGTGCCCAGAATGAAGAAAAGTGTTTTGTTCTCTGGGTTTACTTTAGACAGCAAAGCTGTGGTTGGGAAGTAAACCCTGATTTTGGAAACCACATGTAATAAAATGACAAGAAAGGGAAAAAGGTGCTTTTGGGGTAAGGGACTCCGATTAGGTGGTCACACAAAGTATTCAAGCTGCAATATCCGCCTGGTTATTGGATCATCTCTGTCTGCGGAGCCGTGTCCGTAACAGCTGGGAGCGCCTGGACCAGGAGGAAGGAGCCTCCTTATTGCCCTCATCAGGCAAAATAAATAAATAAGCAAGGCAGGTAGCACACTGCCAATAAAGTTCTCCGCTGTAGAGGGTAGCAGTGACAAATAATTCTGTAACTGATCAGAACTGCAATGTAATATATGGCTACTTAATGCACGAGGGGTCATTGAAATGGAGCTGGAGAGAAAACCAACTTTTTGCAGGTACTTTGTCCAGCCATGTAGTTAAATACATCCTCGATGGCACTTCTGCTACCCCCGTGGAGTATTGTTCCGTTATCTGATACTCCCATCTGAACTTTTTTTTAGAGAAAATTTAATTATTATTAATTACAGTAATAATGAGAAAAGAGCAACAACAAAGAAGGAGAAGAAGGATGTGAATCTGAGTGCGTTCCCAACCGGAAAAAAAGTTTTAGGAACTGCTTGAAACCTTAAAGAGGAGTCTAAATACCGCACTTATTTGGGTGGCACCCAGTAAAAGGAACAGAGAGCCTGACTCCCAGGCATGCTCTGCCTTTGCTCACTTGCTGGAGCAACACCAGAGCTAATGAGCGCTCCCAGATTTCCCACCCTCTGGGATAAGATGTCTCCCAGGACTTACGCAGCTTATCTGGGAAGAGGCCCTGGAAATACATCTGCATTCATCCTGGAAATAAAGGAATTTGAGTTCGGAACGGTTAGACTTTTCCAAAAGTGGAGAGCGAACACATGTGGGCACATTGTTACTTAGCAAAAGACTGCAAGCCCAGATTTTTCCATCGCTATCACAACTGCACGGCAGCGCTATTTATCATCTTTCCAGTCGCTGCATTCTGTTCCAGTCACAATGAATTGCTAGGAAAGATCTTTGATAATAACTAGCCACTAAGACCTATGAGACTTCATTTATTATGGCATAATATACACATTACCTAACTTGTGTTGGACCATATGGAGAGCTCTCTGTTGAATTTGGCGTAGTTACTGGGGTGAAACAAGGATGAATTTTGTTCCTCATCCTCTTCAATTATGCCATAGATTGGATTGTGCGGCAAACTCCAACAGATCATCTGGGCATAGCAATCAGCCCCGAGGACCACATCACTGATTTAGTCTGTGCCAATAAACACAGCACGCTGTGCGAAAGCACCGAGGGGAGCGCGAGCGGCGCTGAACAGCACTGATCCCTGGAGCAAATCAATAGGGCTTAACACTTACCTGAAGCTGAGGTCTTCTCTGCAAATGGGAACAGTCCTTTCAGTCTGTCACTTGAAGGCAGAAAAAGGCTTTGGAGAGATCGTGCTCGTCTCTGAGCTTACAGAGAAGACGGGTGATAAGATCAAAACTTATGTAAACCAAGGTCAGTTCAATCACCGCGTTTGAAACTGCAGGGGATTCAGCTGCAAAGCTCAACTCCGCCGGGATCAATCCTTTGGTGGCATAATGTGCGGTGTAAATAAGCTATACGATTATCCCATCGCGGCCTTTACACATATGCACGCTCTCATGTACGTGCTTTCATTTCCCTTTAAGCACGTGTGTGTGTGTATACACATATGCCCACATACATGCACATATATGTGATGGCATATAGGGAAAAATTTTATATAAGATCGATTTCTTTTGGATCTTACAGTTTGCCTTCACTAACCTGGGAAGTTAAGAAATCCAGCCTTGCCTGGTGCCCATTATTCCCGTGGAGATAATTTTTTTTAAGCGGCGTCGAGACGCCCAGCACCACCCAGAGGTACTCGGCAGTCTCCAGGATTGAACCATAATGGTCCCAGTGCCTGGATACTGTGTGCCACATTTACATCCGAATTGCTCTGCCTGTTTTTAACTCTATCCCAAAATGTCCCTGATAAATAGACTCTATTTGAGTAAAATCCCCTTTTTGCTATATAAGGACTAATAGAACATGACATTTATTATTCAAAAGAGGTGGCAAACGAATCAAGACATTGATTCAATGTGAATAGGCAGAGTATGATCCCCTGCTCCTGCCTCGGTGCCACTCTCTCTCTCAGACATAAATAATAGAACGGTTCCCATTCCCATTCCATTATCGCTAATAATGAGTTATGGGGAAAGCCTACCATGTCCCTCGAAAAAGGCAAGATATAGCTATGCTTATGGTTGATTATTAGAGGATAAAATAAAAAGATTGATGCCCCAAAAAAAGTCTAATTAGTGTTAGTCTATTGGAGAGGAAGCTGAGCATGCTGCTCTAGCACTGCCAAATGAAATTAAGGCCCAATTATTGATAAATGAAGAGTGGTTTGTGCTGGAGCCTGGCCTGGAGTCGAGGAAATACATCTGTCATTTGGCCTGCACAGAAGTCATTCATGTGTGACATAGCATCCTGTGCATTTATCATGCATCTGTAGATTTTTGTTTTAATTCAGTTAGCTGTCTAACTAGATTCGGTGCTGGATGCCTCGCGTGTAGTCAGAATTTGGACTGACAGACGCAATTCGAGTCTGAAACGGTGTGTGACACGACTAGCTATCCTGCATATTAATTATTATCGAAACCATTGTGGCCAAAGCCTATCCACTAATGGTCTGGTTTGTTATCTGCTTTTGTGGCTTTTGCATTTAACAACTGGCCGGTGGCTGCAGGGCAGGTAAGAGACAAACCGGATCAATGGACCATTGTTGTTAAGCGCCCTTACTATTAGCACGGAAATTGGAAGTGGAGGCGTTTGAAACGATGCAACGCAAGTCCCTCATTTTCCCATTCTGTGAAGACTACAAATTCTATAAATGAGATAAGTGGGGTCAGGAGCCGAGCCGTGGGATACACTTTTCATAAAACTTAAATTGGTAAAATAGTTTATTAATTCCATTGTCAAATGCAAATAGAAAACAAACATTTGTTAAGATGATAAAATTGCAGCGCCGGCGCAATTGTTCTGACGCCAGTTCGGTGCAGTCAGCTGTGAGGCGTATTTATCCTGTCGCACTAAAGTTTGATTTAAAGTTCATGTAATTTCATCATCGTATTGTGGGGAGAATTGAAAATAAATGTCACCTTCAAGAGGAGAGAGCTAATGGAGTTTTTCAGAAGTTCTGAGAAAACATTGTGCTGAGGAGACCTCCACCCAGACAGCCTCGGCGCAGCAGCCGCTGGTGCAGGCTCTCCTTTACCGTTTCATTCCCAGTTTTTCCCTCGCTCCTGTTTGCGTGGACCTAAATGTGCTCAGCCTTCCTCCGGGGGACGAGGGAAGCTTTGCTGCGCATTGCATGCCCAGCGCATCCGACGGGCCCCCCTCTTCCCCGGCGCTGACGCAGCGGCCCCCCAGGGGCACGGGTGCGAGATCCCCAGCCGGTCCCCGGCGGAAGGCTGCCCGGCATCTCACCAAGGGAGGGTCCATTTTTCAAGAGGGTTTGGGCAAAGGCCTCCCCAGGAGGCTCAGCGACGCCCGTGGGACGGCAGCAGTACTCGGCTCCAGCACCCGCAGAGCGACCGAGCCCAGCCGCCGCGCGGCCGCGCAGCGTGCGTGCTCCGGGTGCTTGCTCCGCCTGCGGCACTCGCTCCCCTCCCCTGGCTGCGGGCGCACGCGCTCAGGCTGTGCCAACGCCCGTGGCCAAAGCCGTTGGCTTCCGAGGTGCCGAAATACCTTCTGAGGCGCCGATCTGCTTGGCACCACCACACGTGGGGATCACTCCTTTAACAGCAACTTTTCTAGAGAGGCACCTTATGCATCGCTGGAAACTAGGCTGCTCGCTGTCACAGGTGCCACAGCTTAGCTCTTTCTGAAGGACCCGGTGAGAGCGTCGCCGCGTCTTTTAATACCCAAACATTTTCGGAAATCTGCCCCAATTCTAAGTAGGGCAGAAAATGTCTTATAATCGGAAAGAGCTGTAAATCATTTCTCTAGGCAAGGAGTAAAGTTTCCAAAGGCACCATATGATGCATATTCCTCAGCCCTGCTTAAACAAGGCTGTGGCTTGGACCCCCGCTTTGCGCGCGGGGTCTCTGCGCGGGGTTGTCCACACTCAACGCTGACCACCACCACACAGCCGGGTTCCGCTCCGGCACCGGCCACGGCTCCCACCGAGAAACCCTGGGCATGGGGCACCGGTGCCAGGGCCAGTGCACCCAAACCACCCCGCAAACATCAGGGCATTTGGTCTGGGAGTGACTCTGCCAGCAGAGATCAGTCCAAAGGTGATGAAGCTCCTAAATCTCCTTTCAATACTTAAAGGGACTTATAAGAAAGATGGGGACAGACTTTCTAGCAGGGCCTGTAGCGGTAGGACAAGGGGTAACGGTTTTAAACTAAAAGAGAACAGATTCAGACTAGTTAGAAGGAAGATTTTTCACACTGAGGGTGGTGAACCCCTGGCCCAGGTTGCCCAGAGAGGTGGTGGATGCCCCATCCCTGGAAACACCCCAGGTCAGGCTGGACGGGGCTCTGAGCACCCTGCTCTGGTTGCAGATGTCCCTGCTCACTGCAGGGGGGTGGGACTAGATGGCCTTGAAAGGTCCCTTCCCACCCAAACCGTCCTGTGATTCTATGATTCTATGATAAATCCTTGTTGCTGCAGAATGAGATGCCCAGTGGTGGGACTGTGGCGGGATGCCTCCACCGGGCACTTGGATTTCCCTCCACTTTTGGCACTAGAACACGTAAACCTTTCACTTCCCTTCAAAATAATCCAATTCATTCTTCACAGCTAAGACTCTTGCAAATGAGATACTAATAGAATTTTCTACCTCGGATTTACAACATTTCAATCAGTATTAGAACTACTGAAAACTTAAAAAAAAAAAAAAAATCCTTTCTGGAACATGCTTCTCCTTGTTGCGTTTCCCCGGGTTTCTCTGAAACGGAGATCATGTCACTAGCTGCTATTTTATGTGCACTTCACAAACCGGGCAACACTGTGCCTCCAATATAGGCTACATTTCAAATATTAAAAATATCAATGAAATATAACTCCACTTATTCATCCTAACTCAATTTGGGGCTGCCAGCATAAGCCGGCTGCCATACGGAGATTTGTTAGCCTCTTCTGCTCAGTGACGCAGCGTTTCGGCGGGGCGGGGGGCGGCGGATGGGCTCCTCGGTCATCCCCTGCGGCCGCCTCGGCTCTCACCCTTCCCCATACTCGCCGCAACCCCACGCACAATCTCTGCTGCCTCCAGCAGCCCAGGGCAATTTTTATCCATTGTAATCAATTTTTATCCATTGTAATCAATTTTTATCATTATCTTCACTTTTGCACCAGCCGCTTCTTCGGACACCGCTGCCGCTGAGAGCGCTCGTCCCCGTGCCCCTCTGCCCCTGCTCGCCCCAGGGCACGGCTACGCGGAGGGCCGCCCGCGGTCGCGCTGACGCAGCAGAGCTCGCGCCGCGGGAAAGGAGGAGAGCTGAGAGCGGGTCTCCCCGGGGCACCCCTGGGAGGTACTGGGCCGGCTGCCGTGCGGGGAGGCGGGCGCTGTGCCCTCGCCGAGCAGCCAGGTTGAGTCCAGCCCTGAGGGCTGCCCGGCGCAGGTACGTGTTTGGCACCTGGGTGATGGAAGGGCCACGCGCAATCCGGCCTGACACTGCAGAGGAGCCCGGCTGCCCTCGCTTGTCCCCTCTCCGCCCTTCCGCCTGCGCTGCGACCCTACCACTTCCACAGAAAAGCAATTTTTGCTGCCGACAACGGTTTTGTGTTTACAAAAGAGTATGCAAAGCAGCACTAAGTAGAGAATGACATTTTCTCCTCACAAAGAGACAGATTTCCTTGCGCTCGCTTTCTGCATAACTGTCTCCACATCCCGTCACTCACCCTGGGCGGTGGGGTGGGTTCGGCGCAGCCAAAAAGGATGCCGTCACCCGCCGGCACGCCGGGGCCACTGCTTCTCCCAGCCCCTGAGGTAGCCTTCCTGCAGAAGGTCGCTGGCGTCGACCCAGCGGCACGTGGGCACACTGCTGAGCGCGCCAGGCGCCGGGCAGGACCTTCCACAGAGCCATGAAGCTGCATCTGCGCTGCGGGCATCGTCCCGGATCTAATCCGCCGGGACGCGCGGGTGCAGCGCTGGGCTTCTCCCGTGGGACCTGCCGGGCTCCTCGCCTCCGGGAGGGCAGGGCGTCGTCCATGACTGGAGTAACTGCAGTTAAAAACCCATCAGCCCGTGAGCACGCGGCTCCTCGCGGCGTGGCGGCCACAGCAGTGTGGCGGAGCAGGTCGTGCAGGCGGGGCGGGCGCCGCCGGTACGCGCCGGGAGCGCACAGGTGACCTGCCGCGGACAGCCGCTGCCGCGGGGACCTCCGCCTCAGCGCGCCTTACGGGGGGTGGCTGAGGGGCTTCGGGCACCGCCCGGAGCCGCCTTCGCAGCTGCGCCCACGCCAGCGCTGCGCTCGGTCGCCAGAAATCAGAGACGGGCTGAGCTCCCCTTCGCCGCCCGGGCACCCCCCTCCTCTGGGCACCGGCCACGAGACAAGGGCAGGGCCGTAGGGAGGGCACGGAGAACAGGTCGCAGGTAGCCAGGCAGGATGCCGCTGGACGCGCGCTGACGGACCACCACGGTCCTTCCCCACCGTGCCTGAGCAGAAGGCGCTTCTGGCCTCCAGGACGAAGACAAAGTCTCAAGTCAGTGAGCAGACGTGCAGGGTAACTTCATCCCCAGTCAGGTAAGGAGCTTTTCCCAAAGAAAGTTCCTAAATCTGGTGAGGACGCGGTGCTTCCCCGTTCAGGGGGAGGAGGCGGGTTCGCCCGTGGTGCTGGGCGGGTGCAGGAGGAAGGAGAAGCCGCCACATCCGACGGCACGGGGGTGCCGCAGCGGCTCCTCGCCGGGAGGAAGGGCGGAGGTGTGCCTCACCAGCACACGGAGGAAGGTGCCCCGGCACCTGCGAAATGTTTGCCTTCCACGCTACATGCATACGGTGCCCATAACGCGTCGCTAAGTCCGTGCGCGCGGCCTCGCAGTGTTTCCGCAGGGCTGGCTGCCTCACTCACGGCACGTGGCGCCGTGTCTTGTCACTTCCGTTTCCTTCCCGCTTCCGACCACAGAAACTGGGCAGCTTCATTGGCATAATTCAAATCCATGTGGGATATCGGTATTCTGCTCAGAGCTCTATTCTCGCTTAGTTGTCATCCCTAGTGTTATCCTACATGGAATCACATTTATTCGGGGCTTTCCCTTGCTGGCACAGATGCACATTTTAGTGCACGGACACAGTGTGCTTTCACCGGAGCTGCGTGAAAAGCTTTATTACACAAATCAAGCTGGAAAGCCTCCTTTGCTGCGCCGGCAGAAATGCGAAGTTCACCTTTTAGTGGACTGGTTCCTTTTTTTCTTCTTTTTTTTAGACCACCTCCGGGCGCAGCTCCGGGCGCTCAGCGACACCACGCACGTGCAGGGAAGGGAAGAGCAGGTCGGGGGGGGTCCCGCTGCCGGATCACCCCTCGCTGCACCTGCACCTCGCCCGTCGGGGCTGGCGGAGCCTCTCCAAGAGCCTCTGCAGGGGGTGATTCGCAAAAGTACCTCCGGGATGGTGTCGCTGAAGGGCGATGGCGGTCGCCTACCAAACTGCCTGACCCTGCTTTAGAAATCCCAGGTTTTATAGTCACAGCTTCAGCCTTTAATCCGGCCTGGTGGGATGAAAACGCAGCTCGGTGGGTTAAGGAAGCGGCTGCCACGGTGCGGCTGAGATATCTTTCGAAGACCTAATACACAACACGGAATAAAAAGAAGAAAATGACACATCAATAAAATCCTTACTTAAAAGAAAAAAAAAAAAAGAACACAACAGCCCACTCATGGAAAATAAACCCGGGAAAGCTGAACTGCAGAGACACAGCAATAGCTGCAGGGCTGAGACCCTGCGAAGAAAGCTTGTGCCCGGACTAGGGTTTTACAGTGAGTTTTAAACCACTTTAAAATGTCAGGTTTGGTTTCTGACGTGGTTACGTTTACCCCATAAAAATAAAGTGATTTGAAGACCCTTTGGGGCCCTGGAACAGCTCCCGCTCTTGCTATATAGACTGTGCTTCACATGTTGGTTTAAGCTGCTTATTGCCTTTTATGATACTCCGGTTATTAGGTTAAATCAGCAGCACTTCCATTAAAAACCTCTATTGATCATATGCGATACCTGAATGGTCGGTAGCTTTTATGTGAAGAGAATAAATGATATACTTGTTTCTAACCGTTAAACTATAGGGTTATCAAGGGACTGAATAACTGCCCTTAATATAGCAATTATTTTTGCAGGTACAGTACTTGGTAATGTTTAAGCATAATTACCTAGTAATCTGGTATTTACTACGTAACTGCAAAGTGTAATATTTGCACCTTGTAAAATAAAGCAGGCATTTAAAAATATTTAATACTTTCTGGCTTTCCTTTGTGCCTCTGCCCGCGTTTTCCCCACAATGCAGCGCTGCCGCGTGTTTCCTTCCCCCCAAAGCCCCCAGGAGCGGGACAAGGCTGAGTGATGGGGCGAGCCGGTAGCCGCGGGGGCTGGCGTCCCGCTCCGCTCCCGGCCGTGCCGCGCGGGAACCGGGCCGCTTGTTAGAGACGCCACCGCCGTGCCGTAACGCCGACCCCGTCATCCCCCGGCTCTGCGGCGGCGGGAGAGGGTATCTGGAGATCTCCATCCCCTGCCTCCCGCGGCGGCTGCCGCGGCGGCGGGCGGGGGGGCCGGGGCTCCCTTCCGCCGAGGGATGCTCTGCAGAAGGATTGCTAAACTGCCGCGTGCTGTAATGTGTTATGACATAGATCAGCTGTTGTTTTCCAGTCTCGGAGGAAACCTTGTGGAGTCTCGTTCCTTTGACTGTATTAAATTATCTGCAAATGTTGTCCTTTAAACACAAACTCGAGGCCCTTTCGCTGGAACGTTAAACGCGGATCGCGGGAATGGTGAAATCGCTTTAAAGCTATTGTTTCTCTGGATATTTGGTTTACCTTTAGTTTTATAACAAAGTGAATTAATAAATGAAGGGTTAGGAGAATTGTTACTATAGCAATCCCCATGGTAACATAAAAAATGCCACAAACACTCATCTTCAGACTACAGCTCCTGGGAGAGCACAACTCGGAGTAAAACGCAGGGATGGCTCTTCATCTCGGCGATACTAAATTTAGCAAAATTTCGGTTGTCTTTCAAATTACACTCAGGAAAAGTTAATGCTCTCAAATAAAGCGGAATTTCTTGACTCTGTAAGTGTAAAAAAAAAAAAAAAGGGCACACTTTTTTTTACAAAAGCCAAGCGAGCACATTGCTTTAGAAGAATGTTCCTGATTTGAAACCCGCTTCACAGCGGGGATGCTTCTGTTCCTGGTGAGGAAGCGGTGCCATCCTCGGGGTGCGCGCGGTGACTCTCGCCGGGGTTTGCACAACGCCTCTGTTGTGAAACGGCTTCGCAAACACCAGCACAAGGTATTGCGCTCGCATCGGCGCCGCGCTCACGTTTTTCCTCGGTCTCCTCGTGTCTCTGCAAATTGAGAAGATGCTGGAGCTATTCAACTCTTACCATAGGTCACCCTTCAAAAGGTGGAGGAATCAGCAAAAACAGGGCCCAAGTTTTGACCACAGGATGACATAAAAAGGCACCTGTTAAGATAACCTGTTATTTAACCAAAATAGTCAGACTAAAAATTAATGAAAATAGTTATTCTGGGTTAAATCCTGACGTTTGCCTCTAAAACTAATGCTCTTGCTTTAGCAGAACTGCCCAACGAATTAAATGCCACTGTAATTAATACCCCATTAAACACCCGAGTGAGGCGGAGCAACGGCTTCGCACCTCCGGCCACCCCGCCGCGGCTCTCAGGCGCCGCTCCGCAAAGAGCCGTGCACGAACCGGGCGCTGCCGGGAGCAAACACGCTCCCAGCCAGCGCGGCGAGCTTCGTGCTCCTTTGGAGCGGCAGCGGGCGACTGGCTCTGAAGCAGCGAGGCAGTTAAGGCCCCCCCAGAAGCGGGGGGCTGCGAGGACAAAACGCGCCCCGGCGAGGGCGCGCGCGGCGCGGGGCGGGCGGCGGGCCGGGGGCGAGGGCCGTCTGTGCAGCTCTGCAGCCGACGCGTTCAGAGCGCAAAGCGCAGGGCGAGCCGCAAGGGTCGGCTCTGGACAACAGCCGCGTTCCGTGTCTCAGCATCCGTTCGGGGATGAATCTGGCTCTTAATCAGGGCTGACAATTAGGCCGTACGGTTAATATTTTTACAGCTGTTTTATTAATAACACATACAGAGCATCCAGCCAGGATTTGTTGGAGACACGTCAGGAAAATGAATGATGTAAATAACAGATGGATGCAGAATATTCTTACAAACAGGCATAAAGATACTCCCATCTTGTTTAGAAGGAATTTAAATAGACAGATTGTAGATAAACAGGCAAACGGACAAGAGGAGAGAGCGGGAATGGGAATTGATAAGCGCAAAGGTGCCTGGGATCCCAGCGGCCGCAGGCGTGCGCCCACCCGGAGCAGCCGTCGGGAGCACCTGAAGAGCAGCCCGGCCGGGGACACCGCGCGGCCGTGGGCAGCACGGGGACGGGGTCCCGCAGACACACCCCCAGCCCCACGCTGGCCCCTCACACGTCCGCTGCTCCCATGGGTGCTGCCTGCACCCGTGCGCCCAGGCAGCATCGCCCTCTGATCGCCCCTGGACTGCGCTGCACAGCCGGAGCTCGCGGTCCTCAGGTTCCGCCCTGACCGCCCCGCGTGAGCTAACGGCGTTTGCCGCTGCGGTGCGGCAATGATAGCACCTAAAGTATTCTCAGTTTCCAAACGTTTCAGCCGCTTTCTTTAGCCGTGCTTTTACACCGGGTTCTACCCCGCGGAGCAGGCCGCCGCCAGGGTCCGCAACCCCGAGGACGTCCCCGGCCGCGCGGCCGCCTGGGTCTCTGCGTCCCTGTGCACGGGCGACCGCGCCGGGACAGCCTGGGCCAGGCTGGCTTTTAAAGCTGCCATCGATGCGCGGTCTCCCTCGTTGGGAAGTGCTGCCAGCAGTTAAGGTTAAGGTTAAAGTTAAGGTTGTGCGGTGCCCTGCCTGCGCGGCCCCGCACCCAGCCAGCCTGGATCAGCGCTCCAGGCCTGGGAGTGGCTGTGACGAGGATAATTTCAACACCCTTGCAATGATCTTGCCTTTTAATCTCAAATTACATGGGTTTACATCTACAAATCCCCCTGAGTCTTTGTACACGCCAGCAGGGGAGGAGGGAGGGGTGGGTATAGTGCAGGGAAGCTTTTGGAGTTTCGACAAGGTGCCACACCAGAGGCTGTCGCCGCCAGTGCCCAGCCGGAGGGTAACGGGTGGGTGCTGTAACAGCCATACATAGGGGCCATGAAAAAAAATGGACAGACAAGACATTTCAATAGCTGTTTTTAGAATAACTATAAAATCTTCAGGGCAGAGAAATATCACTGAAAGATCAGTCATTAAAAAAAAGAAAAAACAATTTATCTCCTTGGGGTCGCGCGTAGCGGCGCTGTGTAACTGCTTCCAGCGCCTCGCAGCGTGGCCCAGCCCCGCGGGACGCTGCGGCGCGGCTCCCCAGCGCGGCTCCCCAGCGCGGCGGCACGCGGGGCTCCGCTGCTCGCGCTCCTGTCCAGAAACACGTCGTCCCCCGCACGCTCGTAGCGAGCGCAGAGGCAGCCAGCCTGGCCAGAAGAAGGCTTTTGTGTACAGGGGGGTGTGGGGGGGTGTAGGTATTTGCATAGATACGGTGCTTCTATAAACATATATGTGCTAACATGTACATGCGGTAAGTGCGGCAAGAGGCGGTGGGGAGGAAGTGCGGGGGCACGTCAGGGGCAGGGCTGCGCCAGGAAACGACTGAGTCTCCCCACCCGGTGCCGTTGCCGCTGGAATAAGGGTCCCAGAGGAGGCAGAGCAGCGCGGGGGGACACGGGGCCCGAGGGGCTGCTGCTCAGGCTTTCACTCAACACGCAACCGCACCGCTGCTGCCAACCTGGACCCAACGGGAGCCATTTTTCGGCAAAACCACACGAGACATAAGCTGACCGGCGAGCGTGCGCCGCTCCCCTCCCCGGCGGGAAGGGAACGAGGCGCGGAGCTCAGCACGCGCCTAAGTGCTCTGCGGAGCTGTGGCTTCCATCAGCGCGCTTCTTGGGGCAAACGGCTGCCAAATACTGTGTGTACAATCTGAGATGATAAACATCGCTAGCGTATGAAACGCTAGTGCTTCGTGCATAAACGGCAAAACAAAATCATTTGGCGCCAGTAGCCAGTGAATCACACGGGTTTGCAGTTGGATTCGGCGAGTGGGATTTTCTGTGGAGCTCTGCAAGCGGAGCCGATGGCAACGGCTGTAACGGATTGCCGCTGCTGAAGCCCGAGCCACCCGCTGCGCAACGCAGGCTGAAGGGCACGAGGTGCCGGCGGCGGCCAGCCGTGCCGGCGAGTGCGCGTCTGGCACGCGGGCTGCGAGCGGGTCTCCGGCGGCACCTCTGCCGTCAGCCGTGCCCCGTGGCACTGCCGTGGCTGGCCAGGCGCTGCCAGACCCGCTGTGCGTGCCCCGGAGGCAGGAGCTGCACCGCGTGGGTGACATGGGTGGGGTCTCCAGGGGTTTGTCACCTCCTCAGAGCTACCAGAGGTCCTGCAGCCACGGACAAATGTCCTCCTGCTCTGCCCAGACTCAATGCATGTGAAAAGAGGACACGTCTTGGGAGAAAAAACTCCATAACCTTATTCCTGACTCTTGCTGATGAGGACGAAGCATGGATAAATATTCCTAGCGCCTATCGCCTGTCCCTGGCGAGGTGCCTGTGCTGTAGGGCTCACGTGCTCTGTACGGGTCACTTCCAGGCTGAGAGAGCCGGAGAAAGTCCCTTCTCCCGCCCGCCTTGCCTGGGGCCGCCAGCGGCGCGGGCGAGCGCCGCGCATCGCCAGCTGCAGGAGCCGCCGCCCTGTCCGCCGCCGCTGTCGGAAACGGGTCCCGCGGCGGGGAAGTAGCTCCTGCTGTCCCCATTTCTGCAGAATCCTCAGCGCTTTGCCACCAGGGTGCGCGGGACGGACCCAGGAGGCACGCACAGGGCTGTTCTCACAGCCCTCGCTAGGAGAGGTGAAGCTGGGCGAGACGGGCCGGTGCGCGGTCCTGCGCAGGCGCTCCGCGGCCCCTCCGCTGAGTGGGGCGCGGGGCTGGCAGCTGTGCCAGTGGCGAAGCGAAGGCAGGCGGCGGGGAGCGGGGCCGCTGGCGGCACGCGGCCCCCGTCCCCGCGCGGCGCGGCGGTGCCGCGGGAGGGGGGAGCGGCCCCCAGCACAGGGTGGGCAGCAGAACACGCTGCAAAAGCGCTTGAGAAAGGGAAGGGGTGAAAGCCGGGAGATGCTCCCTGAGCCTTTAAGTCCAGGGCCCGGTAATTATCTCAACGTATTTGCCTGTGTAGCGCTTATCGAGAGTCATCTTAAAGTTGATATTTTCCCCGGTCGCTGTTTTCAAAAGGCATTCGCAAAGGCCCAGCCGCTGTAACGGTTAGGAAATTTCTTCTAGATTTTCTTCAGACTAAGTTTATTCAGTGTCATTTATTGTCGTGCCGACGTTTTCTTTTAATCTAACCATACCTTTCCTCCCACAGCATTCACCCCTGCCGCATTTGCAGGCATATTCCCTCACCTAGCTTTCTCCCAGGAGAAAACAGGCGTTGCTGCCTGGTCCCCTCTCACTTCACGTTTTTGAGCACCCGAGCTCTTGCGGAGGCAGGCCGGCGTGCGGGGACGCTGCCGAGCCTCTCCTCTGCAGCAAGGGCAGCGTCGCCCGTTTTCTTAAGTTTTCTCACAGGTCTTTGCGAGGCAGAGCATTTTCTCAGAGACACAGCCTCTGGAGCCCTGGGATTACATGAGAATTTCCGCCCTTATCTCTGGATAAAGGAAGTTTCCAGCCCTTGGCTTGCGGGGAGAGGCTGGAAAGTGTGCCTCGCTGTCCTCAACAACAGGTAAACAGCCCCTGCACGAGCTCAGCGCTGACAAACGCTGCTCTCAGGCCGGGAAAAAATCCAGAGCAAGCAAAATAACTGCAGAAGGTGCGGGGTCCTCGCGCTTGCTCGCTGTCCGGCTCGCAGCTCGGCAGAGCGGCATGCGTGCACGGGGCATCGGGCTCCCGGCGTTCCTGCATAAGCATGTTAGTCCTACGTACAAATACACTGGAAGAAGTTACATATCAGACAGTGTTTTGTTTACTGAACATACAATTTCTATTAAGAGCTGGAAAGGGTTATAGACTAGGGATAGTAATTGTGTTGTTGTATTGACTTAACCTAGTATCTGACACGGGATTAAATATTCATCATTCCTTTGCTCTAAGTATTTGTGCCGATAAATGGCTTTAACTGGGCTGCCTCTCTCATCTGGGAGCAGTCCGGCTCGAAGGAGGGAGCAGAAACCGGGTATCTCCCAGCTTCCCATCAACGGCTGCCAAGCTCGAGAGGGAACCTTGAGGTTACACACACACGTCTACCGCAGATGAGGTGAGACCTGGAGGCTATGTGAAGGAATTAATAGTAACTTACCCAATTTTTCTGACTTCCATCTGGTTTACAGTCATTTGAGTTCAAATCTGAAACGCTACCGTCCATCGCTCTTAAGTAAGTAGATGCATCCTCCACCAAAAGCTGTGCCTGCAGCCGGGGAGCCGGGTTGCACGCTGATCCTTAATATTGATGATTTGCATTAAAAGTGGGAATATACCTCTCTCTACTTCATGTTCTCTCTGGCGCCTACAGCACCATGAAAACCACAGTAATATCCACATGATGCAAACTAAACCAGAGAGAGACAGAGCGCGGCAGAGCAGATGCAGAAGGGCATCCTCGTGTCGCAATAGGCCGTATACCGATATTATGGCCCTGGTAGTACCGTGATTCAAAACGAACGGGATACTAAACGAGACTGCAGGCATTAGGTGGGGCCCTTACAGCACTGCCTTACCAGCCTTGCGCCCTGTGCGGCCCAGCTTCTGCATTCTAACAGCTGAAACAGTATTGCCGAGCTTGGTATTAATTTGATCAAATGTATACAAATATTTAATATATGTTTACATAGCTTACGTGTAGATGTGTTTGTATATATATACACACACAATGGCAAGAGAAGCACCGTGAAGTATCACGATGAGGTCGCTCATCGTGACGTAAGGAGCCCAGATCACAACTAGTTCCTCCTGCGGCAAAGTTGGCTTTAGGGAAGAGCGACCACGGCGCTGGCCAGGCCGGGCAGCGCAGATCAGACCTTCTCGCGGCCGTGCACCCTCTCCGAGCGCAGGCAGCGCCGCCGCCGCCCCGTCCCTGCCCGGCTGCAAACCAGGAGCCCAGGGGAACGACGCCTCGCGCCGGCGTGCCGCGGGGAGCAGCTTCCCCGCGCAGATACCGCGCTGCTCCCAGCGTCGCGCAAGTCGCAGGTACGCGCGTATCCTATTCTCACCCGAGCATGCATTCGGCAGAGAAACATCGCTCTAAATAGCAGTGAAGTCAGCAGAGTATGGAAAAATACGAAACGCAAACATATTCAGGAGTTCTAAAAATCAAACTGTGATAAATATCAGCACAACAAGCCTCATGCGGGAACACACCGTTCTCCCAGAGGAGACCGCCTGACTATCAGTGCCTTTAGAAACACGCTTTCTCCGGGCTCTGTACTGAGCGCCGGGCAAGGTAAACACGAGTGCCTTTTCCCTGCTCATCTACAGGCATCTAAATTAAGAGATTGTGTTATCAGCGATAAAAGATCATTGAGGGTTATTTCAGTTGGTTTGAAGGTTTTTAAGGAGAAGAATAAACAAACAGCAATTAGCACCGTATTTAACATCTCTGACACTTTGTGCAGCCTGTTTCTATCACTGGTAGAGGAAGATCTGCTCTAGTGACCTGCTGTATTTCAGCGCAATGTCACGCATCTGCCTCGAGACACTCGCCGTGCAGGAGGTGGCACCTCCCCGCAGCGGCAAGGCTACGTCACCCGTAGGCGTTGATGGGACAGCAGAGGCTCGGCACCACCCTTGGGTTTGGAGCAGCTTGAACCAGAGTTTCCCTGATGGTCCGTTAAATGGAAAACCTCCATCTCTGGTGCCGCAGCTGGAAGGAGCTCGCCTGGCACCGTTAAGGCTGGTCACCCTCCCTGGAAGCTCCAGCATCGGTCGTGGTGGCCGCTCCTGCTCTGGCAGATCAAAGCGATACACGCCGGCTACGTGATTAAATTTTGTTAACGTTAAGCAACAGGCACACAAGCTTCCCGAACTTCATCGAAGCCCCTTGCCAGGTACGACTGGCAGAGACGGGGCCGTACGACGGAGCGCCCGCCAGCAGTCACTCCATTAGGCAGGTAACGGGATAATCAGGCATTTTAGTGAGGATAGTTAAAGGATAAAAAGTAGAGGCAAATAGTCTATTGTGCTTAGCTTACTGATGTGCAGAGCTCTACAGTACAGACGTCTTAACACATAAATTTAACAATTATTATTGTGTTGCCCTTTTCCAAGAAAGGGTAAAGGAGATTTGTAGGAGCACTTAACACATGTAAATCCCCACCTCTTTAAACCAAAGCAGTGTGTTAAATGGGCCCATAAATATCATAAGTATTCTGTCCTTTTAGAAATCATACCTTTTTTTTCTGCTTCCAATGCAATTAAACCCGTGCCTTATTATAACACAACTCTTGGGAACCAGACATTTAAAAAACTCTAAACAGGTGTTTATGGAGAAAGACAATGATCTTCCTTGGGTTAAACGTAAGTTGAAGTCAAAGGCAAAAGGCAGCCTGCGTAACACACAGCCCTGAATCACAATGTGGCTGTTGCTTCGCCAAAAATAAGATCAAATCTCATTCAGCTACATCTCTCACCCACATGCAAGAGCGGGAATGTTCACCTGGGATTTCTCCTTCTTCTTTCAAAGACCTTTGGCAGCGAGTGTGGGATTTGCCCAGTTGTCTGGTTTCTGTCCTGTATGGTCACCCGTATCCTCGCTGCTGCCCTTGGGAGTACCCTTGGGAATCCCTCCTTTTATCCCACAGTAGGTGCCAAACGGAGACCACCCAAACTTCACCCCAAAGGATGGGTTTCACACTGCTGGCTGCAAAGGGCATGGGGTAACTAGAGCAGATTCAGGTGAAAAAGTCAGCCGACGTTCAGTGAGACTAATCCCACCTCAGCTGTGTGCACTTAAAATCAGGCTTCTTGGGTCTTTTTATTGCAATTAAGGTATATCCTTTCTTGTCTTTGGTGGCTCCTGACATACTAACGGACACCACCAACACTTCACTGGTAGGAAAAGAATAAAGTTTTCAATAAGTTCACGGCCAGTGAGAGTCATTTACAGACAAGTCAGCTGGTGTCCCGAGGCGCAGGACACCACACAACCTCCCTGCCCAGGAGAGGATGCTGGTCTCCCCGTCCTAGACCGTCCACCGTGGTGGCTGCTCCCTAAGGAAGACGCCAACCCTTGCCGGGGCTGGTAAGCTCCTGGTGAGCCCCAGCGAGCCCCCAGCCCACACGCTGCAGAAGAAGTCCTCGTGGAGCATTTCCATGCCCTGCACCACAGGTTGTTTCTCTAGCTGTTCCTTGCAGAATACCTTCCGCATATTTGTTATGATTGAAAGGTGCCTAATGTATAATTATATGTTATGATCATTGCACAAAGCCCCAGTTGTAAATTAACGAGGTTGGACGGTACTTAAATCCTGTGTTCTGGAGTTAGAATTCACTCGCTGGCCTGCTCCTTTTATGGTTCCTGTCATAACTCTGTGGTGTTGCATCACTGCCAATTTAACTACGCTTTTACCCGTACGATGAATAAGGAAAAATGAAAATTGCACTTGGCACTTTTAATCAGATAATTATTTTTAAGAAACTAGCAGGAATGTTAAATACATTTGCCCGTTTTTTCCATCTGTTCCGGCTGACGTGCAAGACTGGTACTCTAATAACAAGGCAGATCTCACGAGCGTGCCTCATAATGAATATTTCAGGATTATTCGTGGACCAAGATATATATGTGGTATCTGTTTGCAGGACATCTGGCTGCAACATGTGCCTCGTTAAGTTACACCTGTAAATCTGAGGTCAATGTCTAAACCTGTAAGGGTACAAATAAAGAGTTCAATGAATGGGATTATTAATGGTGCCAGGTGCTGGCGGAGCGGGCGCTGGGTCCTGCTCAGGCGTGGGCAAGGCTCGGGGTAATTGCCCTGGCTTCGGCAGCGCCGGTGTAGTGTGTCAGGAAGCAGGACCGGCGTTAATCGCCGCTAAAGCAGAAATGGGTTTTCTCTGCAGCCTTACAAATACTTTATCCAACTGCACTTCGGTAAAATAATGAACTTCACGTAATTCTATGATATTTAACTTTGTTCACACAAGCAGACTAAGCTGCACATTGTATAAACCAGCTTGAATGTTTGGTTAAGGTTCAAAGCCAGCTCAAATACTTTTTATTCTGGATGAAAAATTCGCTCGCTTTTTTTCCCCTTGGCACGTCCCACTCTTGGACAAACTGAGTAAATACATAACGCAATCGAGCAAAGAGCAAGTGCTGGTGTGGGAGTCTTCCCAGCCCTTGAGCACCAGCAAGGAGGAAAATTTTCCTCTCTTTGAGTGACTTTCTCACAGCTTTTCCAAATACAAGCTGTAAGCCAGAGCAGGACAGGCAGCCAGGTGAAAAGTCAAGGAAAAAGGTCACACGCACCAAGGCGCAGCGGATTTCGTAGCCAGCCCAAACGGCGAGCACAGCTACACTGCAAGGACAAACACAAGGAGGGAAGAAGAACTGCTGAAAATAGGAGAAACAGTTACAGGCATTTGTGAAAGTGCTACCCGAGGGCCAGATTTTCAGGGGTATAGGGGTATCTGCAGTCGTAGCCCTCCCGGACTCGGCAGCTCCCTCTGAGGGGGAGGCAGCTGTTTTCCCGACCTGGGAATTACAGCACAGAGAAGAAGATTTGTTATTTTTCTGAATTTGTTTAAGAAAACTGTTTCTGCAAAACCAACTCCTTTGTTAACTTTACCCTTTCTGCTGTGTTTGCAGGCAGAATTAATAACCAGCTCGTAAGACATCGTCTCCCCTCCGGAGCCGTTGTCAGCAGCACCCCTTGTGCCCGTGCGCTTTTGAACAGGGCACCTTACCTGTACCTTAGGTCCGAAAGCCGCTGAAAACCCGCCTCTCGCCGAGAGCCAGGGCGCGCGGGCACCCCAGCCCACGACCTTCTTCAGAAACCTCTCCCCGGGCACGTGAAATTAAGTCTGGACGCGGAGAGAAACTTCCCCTAATCACCAGGGAATCTCTCCTGAGGCGGGAGTTCTGCGGCTGCCCTGCGCCGGGGAAGTCGGGGACGCCTTTGCTGCTTGTTCCCCGGAAGAACGGAGCACGGAAAAGGGGCTCCGGACAGGCGGCACCCGCCTTTTCAAGGAGCCCCGGCAGCAGCGGCGCTGGCCAGGGCCCCCGTCTGCACTGCAGACGCAGCCTGCCCGGTGCCCGCCGCCGCCGCCGGGCGCCCTGCGCCGCGCTGCCTCGCCGCCTGCCCCGCAGGGGTTTTCCGGGAGGGCGAGGGATGGATTTCACAGCTCCTGGCATCTCCCAGACCCTTCTTTCGGGAGGCCAGGCTCAGAGGCTCGGATAAGCTTCTGAAATGGCCGGGTTTCAGCAAGTTTTTAAGTTTGCTTTTCCACCAGCAAGAGGAGAAAGTACGACAAACTGGACTTGGAAGGGGGAACATCGCCTGTTTAATTTTGCAGTTGCTATAGTGATTGATTAAATTAAAAAAACCCAACCGACTTGTAAATTCAAAATCCTAATTGTACTGACAACAATCTAAATGTGGTTAGAACAGTGAGTCACACTCCAGATTATGTGTCTCAAATAAGGTTTCAATTTAAATTTAACAAGGCAATTATTGTACAGTATGTTAATTCAGTATCATTCGATTAACAAAAACGTGTTGCTTGAGCTTTAACACCTATGGTATTTAGTTAGATCTATATCTATTGCATAGTTAAACCTCTCTGGCATATTTGGTGCTAATCATTAACATACAATAAGCATGCATGTAAACGCACCTTTCGAGATTTGTTAGGACAGCCGTTGGATATTTATTATAAGGCAGCCGATTATTAAAAGCAAAGACTGTATATGGCGGCCCAGCAGCCACGTAGCAAATATGGGTACTGCACGTGTTATATATACTACCCTCTACATTTGTTTAATACGTAATAAAAATCCTAAACACCTCAAACATATGTGAGGTGAAGGTATTTTATCCAGAACACCTAATTTGAAGTGCTACCAGCATTTTTTCCTAAATGTTTCTTTTGGTCTCCACCAGCAGGTACGGTAAGCTCCCACAGGAGACGTTCCCATCCTCGTCACTGCTCGCAGCCTGATTGCCCAGCTCGCTGAAAAACCCCAGACACCACCACCATGAGAGAGGTCCAAATGTTCAGCCCCCTCGTGAAATCGGTGCCAGAGAAAACACCCAAACCAAAAATGTTTATTGTCCAAGAGAATGAACCTCCAGATAGTCCTAAAAGGACCCCCCAACACCCAAGACCAGCACTGCTGTGACTCCTGATAGACGCTGGCTCTGCCCAAAGGCTGCCAGTGCCGGCGATGCCGCAGCCTCCCAGATAACCTCCCAGGGTCCTGCACTGGGGTCACCACAACCCCAGGCAACACTCCAGTCTTGGGCAGGAGTGGCTGGCGCTGCCCAGGGAAAGGGACCTGGGGGTGCTGGCTGGCAGCTGGCTGAACATGAGCTGGCAGTGTGCCCAGGTGGCCAAGAAGGCCAACAGCGTCCTGGCCTGTACCAGCACTGGTGTGGCCAGCAGGAGCAGGGCAGGGATCGTGCCCCTGCACTCGGCACTGGTGAGGCCGCACCTCGAGTCCTGTGTTCAGTTCTGGGCCCCTCGCTACAAGAAGGACGTTGAGGTGCTGGAGCGTGTCCAGAGAAGGGCAACGGAGCTGGGGAGGGGTCTGGAGCACAAGTCTGATGAGGAGCGGCTGAGGGAACTGGGGGTGTTCAGTCTGGAGAAGAGGAGGCTGAGGGGAGCCCTCATCGCTCTCTACAGCTCCCTGAAAGGGGGTTGTGGTGAGGTGGGGGTTGGTCTCTTCTCCCAAGTAACCAGCGACAGGATGAGAGGAAATGGCCTCAAGTTGCACCAGAGGAGGTTCAGATTGGAGATTAGGAAAAATTTCTTCACCGAGAGGGTGGTCAGGCATTGGAACAGGCTGCCCAGGGAGGTGGTGGAGTCACCATCTCTGGAAGTGTTCAAAAAACGTGTGGATGTGGTGCTTCAGGACATGGTTTAGGGAACATGGTGGCGCTGGATTAATGGTTGGACTTGATGATCTTGAAGGTCCTTTCCAACCTAGTGATTCTGTGATAATCTGTTTCTCACCTCATGCTCACCATGGCCATCACCAGTCCTGATGGCCAGCAACGCTCTCTTGCCGCATTTTAGTCCCATCCTTTCTACATACCTGCCATGAGCCTGGAAATCGGATCTTCTCTTTCACTGAGACACCTCGTAGTCCCCGACGGTGGCATCCCACCCGCCTTTTCTTTCCCCGTACACCCAAGCAACTGCTCCCAAACCAGATGCTCTTCATCCTGACTTTGCTCAGCTGATTGTTCTTGCTTAAGTGTCCTTGCCGCACTTGTTCCCACCTGATTCCACACAGGTTTTGCCCCGTTTCTCATTTGCCAGACTGATTCGGTGCTGCAGCCCTGCCCTGCCCCGTCCTGCCCCAGGCATGTGCTCGCCGCGCAGGCTGTGCCCACGGCCGGAGCTCTGCTGACCCAGACCAGGGCGGCCTCCGGCACAGCCTGGCTTTGCGGCTCCTCTCGGTCCCAGAAGGTGACAGCCAACAGCCCCATAGCTGCCGTGGCCGGGCCTGAATGCCTGAGGATGAAGTCCACCGGCTCCAGCAGCTTGCAGCCTTTGCCACCGCTCAAGCTGGGGGACGATCTTCTGTCCGCGGAGAGCATTTGGGCTCTGACAATGGCACAGGGTAGCCTGAGACGGCTACTGCCATAGCCACCACGAGACCAGACCCCCAGGCGTGATGCCTGTCGCCAGTTCTGGTGTGAAACCAGAGCTTTCCTTCCGCTGGGAAAGTGCTCTAGCCTGGCTGGGTTTGGTGAAGACAACAGTTGTCCCAGATGCCGTAGCGTAGAGCAACCCCTCCAGACCTTTCCATGCTTTTCTTTACAAAATTTTTAACACCAAAATTTTGCACCAAGTTGAAAACTAAAAAAAAAAATATGAGGAAGCATAACAAAAATGTTGAATTTAATACTGAGTTTCTAACTGCAGAGATGACTGTATGGTATGGTTTCGTTCATTTTCACATCTAATCCCACAAAAGCTTCTGTTTCTTCATATTGGAAGCTGCCAAGGCATTCAAGGCCTTCTTCCAGAAATTAGGTCAATACACAAGGTCTTGATAACGAGTTGTTGGTGACTCAGCTCTGAGACTTGGCGAGGGAGGGAGGAAGTTTTGTGAACTGGCTCCCATCCTTCCTCCCCATGAGGTCCCAGAGGGTCATAATGACCAGCTGCATCGGCCCAAAACCCGCGGGTTATCTGCGAGTCTCTATCTTCTCCCATAAACTATTTAACACATGAGAAGATTAGGAGCCATGGTGGAGCTGAGTGACATCAGGATACAAATGACATCCACCTTCCTGACACGTACAAACAGCTCCACCTCAAAGCCACCCCCGTGGCTATTCGAGACAGAAACTCAGATGAAAAATGGGGCCGTTCCCTCATAAAACCTTGAAGATGGGGGTGATTTCATGGCAAACAGAACGTTTTGATGAATGAAGCAACACCACGAGACGAGGCCGGGTCAGACTTCTCCTTACGGAGCGGCACCAGCTCGGTGCATGATCGGTCCCGAAGCCCAAACGCACGCCGCCGGGAGATGCCTCCTGCAGTCTGTGGGTGCCACAGGGGACCGGCTCTGCGCTCTCGCCCACCCCCAGACCATTGTGCTCCCGCACAAGGAGCCCAAAGTGCCTCCGAGAGGGACCAGCCGGGCGAGGGGCTGCCGGGGTGCGAGCCGGATTATTCGCCTAAGGGCAAAACAGGCAAGAGGCAAAACCAAGTGGGAAATGCTGCGGGCAGACGCAAGCCTTACCTCTCCACAGCTGAAGAAGAGTTCGCGGCACAGACAAGCCCAGGCGGGAGGGGACGCCGGGGTCTGGCCCCCCTTCTGCTGCAAGCCGGGCCCTGGACCCTGGCACCCCTGCCCCCCCAAGCCCAGCCTTGAGCATTAACGTGTAATAATTTGTTTTAAGCGTGAGCAACTTTTAAGCTATGGATTGATTTTAAGTCATTTTGGATGAGTATCTATCTTAAATAAATGACACTTCCTTTTATATCCCTATTCCCAAGCCTGTCTATAAATACGGCTCATCACTATATCCCAGGCTTTTACTTCCAGCACACATTTCAAAGCTGAGGGACTTTGGGGTTTTACACTGGACTGCCCTCTTTCCAGAAAAAGGAAAGATAGCTAAAGACATGTGAGTGGCAACGGTTTACAGCACCAGTGCTGCGTGCTAAAGTTGTTTTCCTATGAATATAGATTACATTTTTTTACATAGCAAGTAAACAGATGCATAAAGATGCATTATTTCATAAGCATAAAAAAACCTGCCGCAAGTATGCAAGTATAGTGCTTTTAATTTGTTTTTACGATTACTTGTAATTAATTAGCATCAAAAGTAAATTATCAACATAGCTAAAAACTGAAATTGTACCGGCAAATGCAGGAATGATTTCGCTGGTTTATCTTTATACTAAGGTAGAAAAAAGAAATTATCCTTTCTTTTTTTTTAACTATGCTTGAATTAAAGTGTCAAAAGCTAGTGGCAGCACAGCCTGAAAATGTACAAAAAGAGAAATAATATTCTATAATTACAAGCTGTGCAGAGAGCATGACACGCACATAAATATTTAAGGCAGTTCCAACAAGTTTGGCTTATTATTAAAGTTGGATTTCAAAAAGAATTTTTAGAAATCATGTTTACACTTTATAGAGCAATTTATGAGGTCACTGTTCATGCACCTCATCAAAAACTTCAACCTTCAACTGCAAGCCATAAAACGGAGGCATTTTGACAGGATCTGGAGACTTTTAACAAGTTCTTGCTGCTCGGCTCCGTGGCCCTCCCCAAGATAAACAGTGGAGCTGTTTGTGCTTTGGTCAACCTAAAAGAAATCAACAGGTTCCAAAAAAGTGATCTTCCTGACCCCCATCCATTTCCCCTGACATTTACTGCCCCGTCTCACGTTGCCGTCAAACGGTTTACACAATCTTTTGGAGAAAGGACACGGACATGAAAAGAAACAAGGTGGCTGTTTGGGGAGGCGAGTTTGCATCTGCAAGCGGCGCCCGCGCTGCTCCCCGGCCCCGCTGCCGGCCCTGCAGGAACGCATCTGACCTCCCGCGGCCCCAGCTAGCCGAACTTCAGAAGCCACACCGGGAGGAAAGAGGAGAGAAAAAAGAAAATGAATCACGGCTACGTTCTCCTGCTCGCTCAGCAGCTCGGCGGACGCTGGCGTTCCTTGCCCGCGTGAATCAAGTCAAATTAAGGAGAAGTTTTGGTAGACGTTGTGCACCGTGGAGGAAGCACGGGGGTGCGCTTTCCGCGGAAGCAGACAGAAAACAACGCTACCAGGAAAACTCAGAGATGCCATTTTGCTAAACTCATTGGAGGAGTAGAGTACGTTCCGTACATAGAACTGGAGACAGGCTTTAACTGACTCGCACTCAGAGTAACTCTGTCTAAATCAAATGATGCTGGAAGAAGATACCCAAGCGCAGGGTGGCTTGGGAGGCATTCTTGGTGACTTCCTCCCCCTTATTCCTCATGTTAAATGGGTGTTACGTGTGCTGCGGTGCTGTCAGGCACTTTGATGCTTATTGACATCGTTACGGCAGAGCCGGGTGTTTCGGAGGAGGGATACGGGTGATGGCAAACCAGCTTGGTGCAGAGACCTTCTCTCAGGGCCCATCTCCCAGTGGCCAAGTGCTCACCAAGAAAACCGCAGGACTGCTGTGGTCATTTTGGTGTTTGGGCAACCCGCTATTACATCAAGTAACCTGCAATCTCCAGGGAAAATACCGGAGGTATTCCCACGCCGCAGCCTGCAGCCCCTTGCGGCGTTCCCGAGAGGCGGGACGAGGAGCTGCAGCTCGGCACGCACAGCTCACGGATGGGCTCCGTTCGGCACAGGCAAAGAAAGGTTGCCCGGGATGGGACCGACGCCTTCAGACACTAACAATGTTCTTAATATCACCATTCGTATGCAGCACCTTCAACGCTGGCTAAGGTCTGCTGATGTCTCACGTGGGAGTCTTCAAGCAACGCCCAGGGTGAGCCGTGTTTCATGAAGCCAGGCAGACCACGAAGGCTTCGAGGTGAGTGCTGTACAGTTTGACAATTCTCTTGGTCTTCCAAAACCAGCAAATACCAGAGAAAGAGAAGTTGCTCTTGGAGGTGCATCCATAACTGTTGCTGCTTCTGTGAGTGCGTCTCCAACATCTCTCACCCTGGAACCTTCCTGTAAGCCAGAGAGGCCGCTAACCCTCCTTCCAATGAGAGTAGTGCCTGACGAGCTCTTTTTAAACACCGCTTTTACTATTAAATGCCAAATCTAGAGCGCCATGCACTGCCTCATTAGTTATTAATGAAGCAACGTATTTGTTCAAAATTTATGATTGTTGATTTGCTCCCATCATCGTATGAAATATTAACACAGCATTTGTACTTGCAACCATTTTGCCGACATTAGATTGTGAATTTGCATATTCATGAATGCTCATAAATGTTTAAGGAGACAGCACAGAAAGCATGTGAGCTGTCAGCGAGCCAGTAAAAAGGCATATTTACAGTGTTAATAAGTATTTGAGTTTATAGGACAAACCGGCAAGTAACAAATTAAATGAATTTCAGTTTGCCGGTTGCAACAAACTACAGTAGCTTTGTCTCCTCTTCTTCCTCCTGAGCCGAGTAAACTTCAAACCCGTCTGTGAAATTCTCCCTGGAGCAGCCCACAACGCGACCGAGATCTCTTGCTGCTCCGGCCCGCAGCTCAGCTCCCCGCCGCACGCGCGGGAGGCGTCCGCGCGACGGGCCGCCCGGCCCGGGCTCGGGGCCGCCGCCGCCGCCCCGCCGCCAGCGGGACACGCGGGCCGCCAGCGCGCCCGCCCCGCCGGCTCGCCGGCCCGGCGCCAGCCGGCGCCGCTGCCAGGGCGGCTGCGGGGCTGCACCCGCGGGGAGGCGGCACCCGCAGGCCCTCCCGGGACCCCCCGGCTCCCGCCGCGGGCGGCGGGGACGCCTTGAAGACCAGCCCCTTTTTCCGCGGCCGCACGTGACTAACGACGGACGAAGGGGCGGCACCGCCCGCCCGCGCTGGGAAGCAGGGCTGCGCCTCGTGACGCGGGAGCGTGCGCGTCGCGTCGGCGCAGCCGGTGGCGCGCGCGCTGCCTGGCGTTTGCCGCGTGCCGGGAAACGCCGCTCCGGATTCGCCTGCTGCGGCCGAAGCGGGTTACACGTTCGCGCCCGAGGGTTGCCGGGGTAGGCGAGCGGGGCGCGGACCCCGAGCAGGCGAAGGCGAGGGCGCGCCCGCGGGCACCCGGGGGGCCCGCCCGGCGGCGGCTGTGGGCAGGAGGGCTCCCGCAGAGCCGGGGTCCTGCCTGGGAAAACGCGACACAGACTGACTGCTCCCGACGCCGCTTGGGGCGCGGGACCCCTCTGCTGCACTCGTAGCCCCTGCGTCGCTCCAGCTTGCAAACGAAAGCTTCTGACGCGCTTGGGAACGTGTGAATACGTAAAACTGATGAGCAAAATGAAATGAATTTCATGCAAACCTTGGAAACTGAGGCAGCTACTTTGCTGACCTGATTAAAGTTCTGAAGGTACCATTGCTCGCAGGGAAAAATGGTCATTATTTACAAGACTTAAATTTATGATAAAATGCTAAATTAGTTTCATTAAATGATATTTTCATGTCTGCTACCTTTTTGTTTTTTAAAGCAGGACAGTCATTCATTGGCAAGACGATAAAACTTCCTTTTCTGCTTACTGGATTTTCTCCCCTCTGCAGAGCATAAATCATATTTTGTGTGAAGTGTGCATCCTTGCTTTGAGCAGCCCACGTTTTAATAGCACAGCCAAGTCAGTTATTTTAATCTCTGGCACTTTATAATAAATGCTTTTTATTGATTTTTATTGTATGCTGCCATGAATTGAATAAACTATATACAGAAGTAGCTGAGAGAAAAAAGCTGAAGGAGAAAATGTGATCAGCATGTTTCAAAGTTAAAGGTGAAAACATGATGGTTAGCACTTTCTTTGGTCAGCAGCTCCCCGGGAACGCCATGAAAAGGAGTGAACATGATGTATGTGTTATTCTTTTCTCTTAAAGTCCCAGAACTGGAATGATTCTTCAGGAAGGCCAAATATGATACACTGCAGGACCATTTTTTTTTTTTAAAAAAGGAAGGATTTTCCTTGAAAGCCGAAGGAACAACTCGTGCTTTACCTACCCACAGCGACATTTATTGCTGGGGAAGGCGTTAAGGATTATCCCTCTCTGCACCATCTTCACCGTCACGTAAAATTGGGTCCATCTTTGATCTTGAGGGACCCTTGGCGGGCGGCAAGAACGCGGGTGCTGTGTGGAGCAACCCACACGGAGGCGAAGCTTGGGGGACCTCCTCGCAGACGCTTTACTCCCTGCCACAACCAGCTCCGGAAAGAGCAGGATTAGCGCAGCCCGACGGGGCCCTGCCACGGCACACATGTCTGCCCTGCCGGCGCGCCGCGCTGCCGCACTGGGGCTGAGACCCCCCGGTGCCCAGGGCCCCTGCGGCCGCTGGGGCAGAAGCTGGACATCATCCTCCATCCACGCCAGTCTGCCTTACAAACCCCTCTTCCTTCTGCCCGGAGGAGGGGAGCTGCGAGCCTGGGGTCTGACGGTTAGCCAAGGACGGTGTAATACCTAAATAACTGTTTCTTTAGCTGTATTGCTTTTCCCAAGCCAAACCCGGAGGCTGCCTCCCCTGGGGACGAGCCTGAAGTGCCAGCAGCAGAACGACGCTGGTTTATTATTTCCCCGAGTCCGCTCTCTGCAGATGACCTATAGGAGTGATTTAATGCAGAGCCACTGGAGTTCCAACACTTTCTCTGTGCTCCTCAGGCTGAGACCAGCTGATTTCTTTGGGGTGTTATAACTATGACCTGCTCCATTAAGTAGCAAACAAAGTACAGCTGGATATAGCAAGCTCAGCTTGACTCTTAGCTTTCACGTAACCTGCTTGATTAGGAAAAATGCTGTGCCCTTGTCACACGGCTCCTACTGTAGTCTGAAAAGATGGGTATCCATTGATTTCTGCATAATATGGATTCACACTGCCTTTCCACAACAGCATGTTTCACACCCTAAAATAACCTGGCAAAAAACATTATTTTTCCTGCTGCTTTAGCTGTAAAATGTGTTACTACTCTAGGTAATGTGCTGCTTATTACACAATTACCTGAAGTGCTTTACAATGCATTAATTGCTGCTTGATTTAAACATTTACCATTTAGTAACCAAGCTATATCATTGTGACAAATTACAAGTCAATAATCTGGTTACTAAGAAGAGGAAATGAAGAAGCTGGAGACCGCCTCATTAAGGGAACCAGACCATTGCTAAGTTAAATACCAAGCCGATGCTATTACCAATATTGTGATGCGTGTACACCGATTCACACAGCAGAGGCAAGCGGAGAAGCAGGAGGTATAACTGATCCTCCTTCAGGGCTGTGTCTGGCACTTAGAACAATAATTGTGAAGACTTATCAATGGATTAATCCAGGGAAAGGCTTCCTTCCTTGCCAGGGCTTGTTCTGCCCTTGCTGAGAGCCCGGGACAGCATGCGGGAGTAGGTAGGTTTTCCAGGATGCCGGCTGCCACAGCTGCTGAATGTCCCTGGGATAAACCTCCAGGTTCCTCCTTGGTACAATGTATGTCATTTTCCATGAGAAGTCTAAAAAAAAAAAAAAAAGCTACAAGATAGGTACCTCCTATGTAAAGAATTTGTCTCTTCTTTCACAGAATGATGGAATGGTTTGGGTGGGAAGGGACCTTTCAAGGCCATCTCATCCAACCCCCTTGCAGTAAGCAGGGACATCGTCAACTGGATCAGGGTGCTCAGAGCCCCGTCCAACCTTCTTTGGAAGGCCTCTTTCGCCCCGTTCTTTGGGAATACTGTAGGTGTGCTGGAGGAGGTAAAAGGGAAGAGGACCAGTTTCTATTGGGAAAAAAATCCCTGGCCAGCTCTTCCCAATTGATCCTGCACCCTGAAGAGCAGGTGGGAACTTGCACACCCAGTGCAGCCAGGTATTTCGGCTGGGATTTTGGTGTAGCCAAAAATTTGAGTACATTACCCATGCCCTCGCAGGATTCCAGGCAGGACTATATTGTGTTATTTGAATTTACCTTCTTTCTCCAAGGTCTCCTGAGGTCGTGTGTTAAAGCTCTACCCAGCTATTAAAATCCCTTATGCTTTTATCAGTTGTCTTCAGGAGCTGGGACTGCTAATAACACGCTAAGCACACCATGTGGTATTACTGCAACGGTCAGAGGCACTTTTTTCCCAAGAATTGCTCAGCATTAGCCTAACACAGTCTCATTGATTTCAGAAGGAGCAGAATGAGATCAATGCTGAGAAAATCCTACCATTAATGCTCTGACTTCAGCTTTGTATTACTTTTTTACAAGGGCATGCACAGAGATGTCGTATTTTAAAAGCACTAGTGTGGGAAAAATTAACATGAGTGATTTTTAACAGAGGACTAATAAATAGAAGAAAACCCAAGCATGCAAATAAATAAAGTTACCACATAAAAAGCAATCCTGAATAGAAAGGACAGGAAAGGAGAGAGAAAACTGGAGAATAAAGGTGAATTATGAGAGTTGGTGTAGCAGAAGATGATACATGAGGAACACGCATTTGACGAGCAGAATGCCAGAATGATGGCAGATAAAGCAGAGCAAAAAGGGATGGGTGGGACTGAGGATAGAAATAGAGAACTTGCGTCAATATTCCCAAAATCCATTTGAGGAGCTTGTGGCACGCCTCCCGAGACGCCCGGGAGTGACTGAGCCCAAACGCGGGGGGAGATCGGCCTCTGCCCGCCTTCCTTACCGCCGGCAGCCGGAGCCACGGGGCTGCGGCCCCGGCCGCCTCAGCCCAGCCTGCGGCAGGGTCCGGTAGAGGACGGGTTGCCATCACGGATGGCTGGAGCCGTGACCCGCCCGTCCCATCCCTCGGGCTGTGCCCTGCCTTCAGCAGCATCCTCTGCTCCGACGTGTCCCTCGGGAGAGCTGCGGGGCCGCTGGCCCCTGCACGCCGAGCACTTGCCCAGCCAGAGCCCTCCACACACTCCTGCATCTTTTCTTCTCCCCCCACCGGTCCTGCCCCATCACCTGCTTCGTGGCAGGAGCTCTACTCACCATTGCCGTCTGGGGAGAAACCAGTACGGACACATCTGAGCACAGGTCACTCCGGGAGGGCTCTTGCCATCCGCGTGCCTGAGAGCAGCGGCGCAAGCGTCACGTTGCTCATAGCGTGAGCGTTAGGGAAAGTACCGACGGACAAAGAGCACATCTCTACAAACACCTGACAAGTCATAGGCTGCGAGCTTTTGAGGAGAGAAGGGTAGGAATAAATCATCAGGGACGGCTTTAGAAAGCCAACCATCAGGCTGACCTAAATGATGATTGACGATGCTATTGACTGGAAGAAGATAGTCTTACAGTCAATCCACAGGACCCGGACATGGGACACCCAGGCTGTGCTCTTCCCTGGCAGATGGACTTCATGAGTGTCTTCAGGCAAGTCATTTAGGGGAAATTTGTCAGCATGAAGGGATAAATCAGCAGATATATTATTACAGTACTATTTACATAATAGATATCTATATGATTAAAGTTGCTCATTCCATAGCTACAAACTTGATTTAGATTTATATGTTTAAGCACATACTTTGGTTTCTGAACCTGCAGTTCAGCTGCAGAAATATCCAACATCCTGTGTAGCATCAATACTATTTAGGCTTTATCCTTCCTTTGTTGTGGTTTTCTCCTCTGTACCGAGGGGAAGGTATCTACTTCTTCACAGGGCTATTTGAAGACCAAATTTATTGCTTAGAAAACAGTTCAAGATCCGCAGAAGAGATGCAGAGGCAAAGCACCGCTATATTCACAGCAAAATGAAAATATTCATCAAGTGAGATAAGCCCTAGACCTTCTCAAGGACTTGCTCTCAGGCCACCACCTCAGTGACTACATAAGCTGTTCACAAACTCTGCAGAGAGAGAGGAGCCAGGACTCAAACGGAATCAAAACCATGCCCTGGCACGTGCACGCTCCATACATTCAGCCTCGCTGAATGATACCTGACTTGCTGGATTGCTACAAGCTGACGGCATTTTGAGGGCCACCAGCACACGTGGCCCGTCCCAATTCAGCGCCGATGTAATTTCTCTGCCTCTCTGTAATTTCAGCTGTGAGTCTCCCCCAAACAGACCTCTGGTAAACTGCCACATTTGCTGATTTTGTAACATAGATTAAGACTGACTGAGGACCTTGGGCACAACCATTAAAGCATTCACTTGTGAAACCCAACCGGATTAAAAATAAAGTTTTCCCTGGAGAAAAATTTCACCGTCAAACGACAGAGCAGGGGAAACTGCAGACCTTTGGCCCTTCTTCTCGCCAGCGTTTCAGCCCTTTTCGTTTGTGCTCGTGCCCTCAAGCCCTGGTAAGTTCTGCAAGCTGCCCCGGGTGGAAAGGCCCCAGCACGGCACCAGTGGTGGGACGAAGCCCCATCTCGTGGCAGCGTGCATGCCCCGCGACACCGTGCTACGCAGACTGGCAGCACCCGGACGGAATTCTGGCCATTTCGAGGTCAGCAGCAAATTTTCTATTTACTTCAGTAGGGATAGGGTTTTGCCCGAGGTGACTGCAGATGTTCAGAGAGATGCCCCAAGGCCCTGCAGATCACCATGGCTTCACTTACTATCTTTTGCGTTTCCTTCTGCCTCGCCGCCCTCCGCCGCAGCCTGTGCATCTCCCAGCCCCAACTGCCTTGAAGAAATAGTTCATGGGTGGCCAAACTCTGGCTCTTGAGCCATGGCCAGGCTGCAATAAATCTCAAGGCAGCTTTCATATCAAAGGTATAATGAGGTTGTTCATGCACAGAAGCTGCTGATTAATCCTGATTTCTAGCTGTGGGGGAAGTGAGCCAGCAAGAATCCACAGCCGACATCAGTGAGCATTGGTGGAAGCAGTTGCACACCAGGCTGTTGCCATCATACAACACCCAGAGCTTCTGCTCTCCCACCTAGCTGCTGGCATCCTTCACCCATGCCAGGAGACCCTCAATGCTCTGGGAGTCTGGGAGGACTGTGGTATGTGTCCGGTGGCTCAGGATCATGTGGATATTTTGGGATGGGAATCAAACGGAGAGAGGTTGGTACCCTTGAGCCAATGGACATCTCCAAGGAGTTGGGCTGGATGGCTAGTGAGGTGGCTGCGATGCGTGTGGTGGTCTCTGCTGTGCTACATCCCCTCTTCACATAAATGCAGCAGAGCTGGTGTCTGGTGCTGCCCGCTTGGCTCTTTTGACAACCATAAATTTATACATGATTTATAAAAAGATTTCATGAGGACATGAGTCAGGGTGGAGCCATGACAAGCAATAATATAAAGTAGAGCAATAATTCTGTATTGGCCAAGCTAATAGCTCAGTGAAAGGGACACTTGGTAAGACATTTTGTCCATCTACCACAGTATTTTTAATACCTATACGATAAAAGAGATCAGATCCCATTTTCCAAAGCACCCTGGGAATCAAAATCATTCTAATCCAAAAGCAATTCTATTTCTTTATTTTCTTTTTCTTTTGGAAGACTCTGGTGGTGAGAATTTAGGATCCTCTAGAAAGTCAAAAATGTGTGGACAGTAAAGAATTTACTAACTAAAGTTTTATTTTTCATACTTTCTAGCTTTCTAGCTTCTGTGATGGGTTAATGACCTGCAAAACCAATCATAAAGATTTTCTTCCGATAGAGAAGTCTGACACCTCACGCAGAAGAACGTTTCTTCTTCTAGGAAGTTCTGTAACACTTGTGTAAAGAGTTTCACACATGGAGATAAACCTGACCCGCCTCTCTCCTGTCGTCCCCCTCGTCCCTTGATGTCAAAGTGCTCTGTGTGCTTAGGTGTATCCTCACCATTAATTATCGCTGTGTCCAGACCCCGGTCCGGTTCAGGGCGCCCGTTGTGCTACGTGTTGTAGAGACGGGGGCGAGGACCACGGCTTGCGCTGCTGGCAAAGCCCTCCTGTGGTGCTCTGCTTGAGTTTCTCTGTTCAAGCCGTTCTGCTGGCAGCCGCAGCACTGTCAATACTGCTTTCATAACATCCTATTAGTCAGCACATGGATCTGCATCCCTCCCTTCAGGGAGAAATATTTTTGTAATAAAGCTGTTTTCAGTGAAATGCAAACCAAAGGGTTTAAAAATAATGCCTAGTGCTTGTGTTTCAATCACACGCTGATAAAATGGCTGTTTCAGAAAATGCTGCAACGTGATGGAGCCTTAAATTACCGGAGTCATTTCTGATGAGACTATTACACATGTAAATAAATTGTCATAGAGAGCAGCTTGCCAGAAATTCTTCACATCCAGACAGTAACTTTATAAAGCCAAAATAACCAGTAGGTATTAATCAGTAGTTGAGGTCTGCAAATATTTGCTTGTTTCCATAGCGATCGGTTAAGCCCACATACAAAAAAATACCTTTTCCCACATACGTTATCATCACTTCCTAATAATATAATCATAAAACCATTTCTCCGCAAGGCTGAGAGGAGAATAAACACCATTAATTAACAGATTTATAAACTAGTGGAGGAGGAGGAGGTAGCAAATGAGGAACTGAGCGTAAAAAGCATATATGAGCAGACGATGATGGTTTGGGCCTTTTTCATTTCTCAAGGAAACTTCACAAACTCTTAATTATCTCACAAAATACTATCTGTCTTCTTCCAAAAATAAAACTTCTGACAACTGTTCAAACCACGCCGCACTCTCACCCACAAAACACACACTTAAGTAAAAATATAAAGCCATGGCTGTGAAGTGTCAGAGTAATTTATTTGAAGTAGAAAAGTGAGACTTTTGGCATCGCTCTCAAAATCAACTGAGAAGTTCTCCCCCAAAGAGTGATGCGGCTTGTCTGGAGCTACAGGGAACGCGGCGCATTACAAAAGAGTGACATTTGGCCAGCTAGTAAATTAGTAACGTAATTTGCACAGCGCATACAGGGTTGCACGCAGGAACAACAGTTGTCTTAAATAATCAGTCCTGTGAACAACGGGCTCCTGGTAATAACGCAGCTTATGTTTCCCAGCGCAGCCAGCCAGACCGTTGCGCCGTTGGATTAGGGGTTTGGATTTTTCTGACAGGGCCGGTTTATTTAGGCACACACACATAAATGCATATATGCATGTTTTGTGTGGGGCCAAATGTAGAAAGCCAAAAGCGATTAAAAAATAGAGAGGAAGACATTTCGTTTAGCGTGCTGCCTGACAATCACTAGTTGCATGTACCCTGAAAACAAAACTCAGCCCCAGGAAAAATTCTTTTTGAGTTTATGATGCCCAGCAGGATACTTTTCCAAAACTGGCCCAGGAGCTGGGGTGACCTGGCACCTGTGTGGCCAAACTCAGGAGCCGGAATAAAAAAATTTTGAAGACCGTTTAACAAGTCAGGATGCACAGCCTGGAAGTCCGGCAAGCTCAAGGTGTTTCATACTGGGCAGCTAGAAATGGAGCATCCAAACCCAAAGTGAATTTCTTGAAATAGAATCACAGAATCACTAGGTTGGAAAGGACCTTTAAGATCATCAAGTCCAACCATTAATCCAGCACCACCATGTCCCCTAAACCATGTCCTGAAGCGCCACATCCACACGTTTTTTGAACACTTCCAGGGATGGCGACTCCACCACCTCCCTGGGCAGCCTGTTCCAATGCCTGACCACCCTCTTGGTGAAGAAATTTTTCCTAATATCCAATCTAAATCTCCCCTGGCGCAACTTGAGGCCATTTCCTCTTGTCCTATCACTAGTTACTTGGGAGAAGAGACCAACACCCTCGTCACCACAACCCCCTTTCAGGTAGTTGTAGAGAGCGATAAGGTCTCCTCTCAGCCTCCTCTTCTCCAGACTAAACACCCCCAGTTCCCTCAGCCGCTCCTCATCAGACTTGTGCTCCAGACCCCTCACCAGCTTCGTTGCCCTTCTCTGGACACGCTCCAGCACCTCAACGTCCTTCTTGTAGTGAGGGGCCCAAAACTGAACACAGTATTCAAGGTGCGGCCTCACCAGTGCCGAGTACAGGGGCACAATCACTTCCCTACTCCTGCTGGCCACACTATTCCTGATACAGGCCAGGACACTGTTGGCCTTCTTGGCCACCTGGGCACACTGCCGGCTCATATTCAGCCGGCTGTCAACCAGCACCCCCAGGTCCCTTTCCGCCAGGCTGCTCTCCAGCAACTCCTAGGTCTGGTTTTGTTCATTCCTCATTCAGTGCTGCTAAATCAAAAGCTAAGTTATTGAAAGATAAATTGATTTTTGTCTATAAAGGTAAAGAGTAGTGGCAATGTTTTAAAACTTGCTTCGGTTTATAAGGACCAGCAGGACCCAGAGCACTCAACTCCCAGACTTACCAGGGGTAAGAGTACTTATTGCTGCTACTGCTGCTGTAGCCGCTGCTGATGCAACCTCAGAAAAGAAGTCATTCCCAGGGGATTGTCCTCATGACCACCGAGTGACATTGCACTGCATAACAAAAAAAGCAACATGAACTTCTTGCAGAAACAGGCTATTGTTTAGTGCCTGCATTTTGCACCAAAACCCAAGTTTCCATCTTGGTGTAAACCCACAGCTACTCCATGGCATTTAGCAAAGCTACAACTGGTTTAACATCCATGCAAACTAGACGTGCATTTGGCACTATGTCTGCTGTTCATAAGCCCCACGTATGCTGATCTTCACCTTCTCATGGCGCTTCTTATCCTCACCAGATCAGGTCCAGTGTGCTTCATATAGCGTTAGCATTACCTCAGGAGACCTTTGAGGAGTTTTTCTTATTGATTATGGGTAGGCTACCAAGTCACACAAACAGCAATCAAAAATGAAGGAGTAAGTCTCAGCTGAAAGAGTCATCTTTTTTCTTTTTTTAACGTTGTTGACATTCCTAATGAAGAACCGAGAAAGAAAATACTTCCACACACTCCTACTGATGGAAGTTGAAATCAGATACTGCGATTTATTTTTCAATTTCTCCAAGTGTCCCATTTCATCTTTGGGAGGATGGAGCACATCTTTGAGGCATGGGTCGAATGTTAGGCAGCATTACTTAGACAAAAGAGGCTCAAACCAGGTGGATTTTAAAAACTGAAGACAGTATGTATACAACCGAATCTCCAAATGTCTATTCATTGTGCTCTGTTACGGGGAGGCATCACCCAGGCATCTCGGGGGAGTCCTCTGAGGCCATCAAGAATGCTTGAGAATTAATACGTTGTTGTAGGCAAGATTATGTCACTGAAATGTATGTGGAAATTAGAAATAATGGAGACCTATTATGTCATTCTGAAATCATTTTCATCGAGGACAACTGCCACAAGCTGATGAATTCGGGGAGTTCGGTGATACCCACTGAACAAAAAAAAAAGGCAAGGAGTTTACGTAACCGATGAATGAAAGACACGATGAAACACATGAGTATGTTGCAGCCAGTCTGACATCCTGCAAAAGCCCCAGTCAAGACCAACACCTCATTGTGCCAGGCACAGTGGAAAGGTAAAGGAAGACATCATAATTTCAATCAGATCCCTTTGCCTAAATAGCCAGAAGGTGGAAAAACCTCACATGGCAAGACAACGGTTAAATGCCGAGCTCTGAACTTCGTGTCACCCCCGAGCCACCCAGAACCACAGCCCTCGCTTGAGGAGAACGGGGTGACAGTCGGAACAGCCCCATCACCTGCAGGAATCTGAATCACTCATCAACGTCGGCATGAGATGAAAGACCCACCTGCTCACACCAGCCTGCCCACCAACATACGGCAAGAACCACTCAACGCAGGAACAGTCAACCGCCAGCTCCTTGCCGCTCTGCGGGAGGAGAAGCTCACCTTCGGGACACATCACGGTACCCGTAGTCTGCAAAGGCAATGAGATATTAGAGCAAAGAGTGGCACAGGGCAAAAAATAGACTGCTTGGGTCCTACGCAGCTGGCTCTTACGCAGTTTATTATTTTCTTTTTAAACCGCTATTTTAGCACTGGTGGCAGTGCCAGGCTAGTAGCCCTGGAGACTGCAGGCTGCTCAGGAGGGAGGTACGGCACGGAGCGCGGCGTTTCTAGCTCCCACTGCCCCTGCCAATAGACTTCAAATCTAACCTGCAGGGACTGCGCACAGACGGCTGGGATAAACTCAGTGCCGGCTGGTCCTCTTCTCTCCTCTGGCGCCCGCAGAGGCTGTGGAAAAGGGCCTTGCGGCAGCGGTGCGCTGGTGATGAGGGCACGGCGATGGGCGGGACGCCGGTGGCTGGACGAGCGGCACCCGGCTGACGCTTTCACGTGAAGGGCGGCTCAGACTTCCACTTGTCAGCTTTTTGAAGAGGAGGAATATGCAAATGCCTCTTGCTTCCCTGGTGAACGGGCACCTAGGCTTAGGATTTTTCAAACAACTTTTAGAATTTCCACCGCTCCAGCAACATTAGGTTTTAGAGTCGGAAATGAGGAGAGGAGTGTCGGTGCCCCCTCGTACCAGAACGCCCGTGGCAGCTGGATAGCTAGCAAGAGCTCTTGCTGATTAATAACATATTACCATCTGTAAAAAGAATTGAACGTATATATGGGCTGCAATGTTTAGCAATCTCAAATGACATCTGAGTAATGTTGATTTTGCTTAGATGACAACCTCATTATGGTGCATAATTGTGAAGCAATCGCCTAGTAAACACTGGGTTAAAAACTACTGGAAGATGCTTGTTCCTCTCATTATTAATTAGCATGTGTCCACTCCGCCAGATCCAGAGCCCAAACTTCATTTGTTATGTTCAGCCAAATGCATGAATAGCTTTTGAGTAATTATTTTCCAACATCATCTAATACCTCTCTGCACATCAATTAAAAATCCTCTTAACAAGGAACTGCATTTTGTTTGAGATCAAATGCCTAGTCCAAAGCTGTATCAATCATGTAGAGCTAATTAGTGGGTCTGCTTTATATCATTTGTTTTACTTTATTATTCTATTATACACTTCCTAATGAAACCAATTGAACAATTTTTAAATCTTTGTTCAATTAATTGAAGGCTTAAAGGCCAGCTACCTAGGCAGGCTTTTTCTGCTTTAAAAAGCATGCGTGTAAAGAAAAAAAAGATCCCTACATGTTTTATATCTATTTGTTTTATGTGGTAAATGGTCTACAGCTGTTTTTAAAGGTTTATCACTACTTTCATATTGCTTGCAAATAACTCATGGCTCACCAGACCCTCGAAGCCCTTTGTGCAGAGTCAGGTGATGTTGAAGAAAAGGGCTGAAATGATGGGAGAAAGATCTACGGGAGCTGCCAGCTCCCCTAAATTATTACCGATGGATGCTGACATTTTCTAAGCCAGTGGCACCAGTGTTCTCCCTCACTGCAAAAAGAAGCTTTGAAAAGGATGGTCAGGGTAAATATTTGCTATGGAAAAATCGCCTTTTAATTCCTTGATATTCGAAGAACAGCGTATCAAGTGTTATGTGAGGCTCCAAACAGTTAATACAATCTAATTTCTCACATAAGGATGTTTTGGCAGAAGCCAGTGTGGTTACACCTCCATGTTTCAACATATGAATAGATGCACTTGTTTCATTTCAGACAATAAGGAAGAGGATTATAAAAAATGTTAATATACCTTTAGCCATTATATAAGTTTGTTGCACAGCACTGTAGCTGCATGGAATAGCTCCCTTTCCCACGCGCCGCGCTTGTCCACACTCCGTTACAACAAGCAGCACCTCCTGACCCAGGACAGCCGCCGGGGCGGATCCCCTGGTATTAAAGCTGGCGGAGCGCTGCTCGCCCCGGCTGGGCTCCCACGCCCAGGAGCTCAGCTCACCCCCTCTGTGTCACCAACAGCTCCTCCAAGAGGTGCGAGATGCTGGTGTAGGTGCTTCTGCCAACGTGCGGAGGCCGGAGGGGCAGCACGCCGCAGCGGCGCAGCGCGTGGGCGGCCCAGACGCCTCTTGCCACATTTTCAAGAGGAAGACTATCCAAGCCGTGCTTAGCCAAGCCTCTAGGAGACAAGCTCATGTCCCCACCTCCACCAAGGAGGTCCAGCAGCTGATCAACTGCGAGCTGAACAGCATTAGCTGTTAAAAACTTTCAAGCCGTGCTGCTCTCAGTGCAGCTATGTTTTCCAGACGCCGTAAGGAGGGGGAAAATCACACGCAACATTACGGCTATTTTGATGAACGAGCAATTGCTGAGCAGCCCGAAAACATGGCGCTCAGCTAGCAGCTAGAGTGGGGGGGGCTGTGCAGCTGAGGAGGAGGGGAGTTTGGCAAGGTGGGACAACTTCTATAAATAGATTTGCTATCCCTGTGCCCCGGTGTGATACGGGCCAGGATTTCCTGCGCATACACCTCCTCATCTGCCCTCTCTCGCTGGGGTCACCTCTGGGTGGTTGGAGATGCTGGATCACACCGCCCGGCTGGTCCGTGCTCCTGAGCAGCAGCTGTGCCCTGATTTAAGCCTCTCACCGAGACACTTTCACAGCAAATAGTCCCAGGTTAGAGAACTGGCAAATTAGCAGCAGCTCCGTCTGTTCGGGAAAGATTTGGGAAAGCAAGGTGGGTTATAAAGTCGTGTTCTGCTGCTCTCCGAGCCTGTAGGGTTACTTCACAGGGTGAGTTTTATTTGGCTGAACTTTTCATTACGGAACCAAAACTAAAAACAATGAAACAACATCCGCTCCCACACAAAATACCCACAGCATCTACATTCTCAAGGTGTAGAAACATTTTTGCCACCAAACTCTATTTTTACCCCTTCCATACTAATTTTAAATTGTCAAAACCACCTAACTCCCGAAATATTTTTGCTAGGACATATCATATGTCACAAAGCGTATCTTAATTAATGTACAATCCGGGTAGTTAATGTTGGTAAAGTAGAACTAATTTTCTCCAGCTAGCTTGTCTAAATGGTCCCCTATGCAGCAAAAGCGCATGCATTTTAACTAAATAAAACTGACAAATCAGCAGATGCTTAGGGGCTTACAGCAAATGGACTGCGTTTCCTTTTTCATATGGGTAAGAAGGGTAAAAATAAGAATGACTTTCACATGCCGTCAGCTTGCTTTGGAGAAATGAAGTCATAGTGTGGAAGCGTCTGAGCAGAGGGAATTCAGATTTAGACCTCTAGAAATCTGGGTTTCAGAGCTGAATTTCTGCTTCTTTTTAGTATCAGAAAACTCCTTGCATTCGTTACGGGCTGAATTTCAAGGCCCCCGCCTCCCAGAAAAGCGCCTGTCTGCTTTTACGCCCCGGCAGCTCCCGTTTCTTCAGCGGAGCCGCCGGCACGTCCCGCGCCGCCGGGCGCGGAGGGGCGCGGGCGCTGCGAGGGGCACAGCCTGGGCGGCCCGCGGGGACGCTCGTCCAAGCGCAGGACGGCCCCGTCCTGCCGCGCGTCGCAGGGCGCGGCCTGGACCACCGCTGCCCCGGGGAAGCACCGCCGCCGCCGTCGGCACCACCACGCGTGGTCCCTGGAGCTGGCGTTAGTGCACCCTGACTCTGTCCGTACTCGGTGAGGCTGTCACGGTCCCTAATTCTTTCCCTAAGGGTGTGTCACTCTGCTTTACCTGACGATTTCGTTGCCGCTTTGCTTGTATTTGTGCGTGCTTGCTCCCACCCCAGCGTGCCGTCGGGCGGCCCGGCAGGCACTTACCAGCGGCGCCGGAGCAGGAGGGACACAGGGGTCCGACGCGATGGTCTCCCCTAGGCTTTGGACGGCTGAAGGCGTGTGGAGCTCGCGGGCGGCTGGCGGGGATCCCGGCGCCCGGGCCGGGCACCCAGCCGCAGTGAAGGCTCGGTCCCTGCGGTGAGCCCAGCGGACCCTCCCCAGGCAGCTCCCCCAGGGCCCCTCGGCAGCGGCCTCCGGCGCTCAGTTCTGCCCGGGGAGGCAGCTCCCGCGGCCGAGGTCTCTGCCGGCGGCCCCCGGCTCCCCTCCGGGCCCTGCTGGCGCAGGACCTACGCCTCTTCGCCTCCTCAGCGCCTCGCACGGCGCGGGCCCAACCGCAGCGCCACGTCTCCTCGGCTGGGCGCCGCGCCTGCTCCTCACGTACCCACAGAGGCTTTTAAAAGCACCTGAGTAGTGCAGAAAGCCCGAAGGGAGGGAGAGGGGAGGCAGCAGTTCTGGATGCTTGAAGGAAACGGGAGAAACCAAACATAAAGAAATCCCAAAAGGAGTGGCAGAAAACTGCGATGAATATTTATGGATTCCCTGTGAATAATAAGTGAACGTAGGCTCAATATTTTATTGTACAAACAGGTTTTACTTAGTTAAAACTGTAACAGATGTTACGAAACTGCACCGAAGTGCATCGCGGCTCTGCGGGCGCTGCAGCTCTCCCGAAGGGAGCACCGGCGGGTGCACCCCTCGGACACGGGTGCACCCCTCGGACGCGGGCGCCCACCAGCCCGGCAAAGACGTTTGATGTCCGCTCCCCAGGTGTGAAGGGCTTTTGGTGTCAAGACATTTGGGAGCCATTAAGATTCCTTACTCGTGCGCAGCCTGTTTTCTGTTTCTCCTCGTTCGTGAGGGGAAGCGGGGGGAAGCATCCTTTTCGGATTATCCGAGCATCCTGTTTGGAAAGTTTTTGCCAGAAAGAGCAGCTACATTTCACATCCAGCTAAGAAACAAAACCAAACACACGAAAACCCCAAGACCTCTTGGTGTCAAAAGAGAACTGTGCTCCCTTGTCTTTGGGGCCTTGGTCATTTCTAAGCTTAGGAAGAGTCACGGGAAAAAATTGCCTGTAATTAGCTGAGCGCTAAACTGATGTGAGTGGGAGGAAAAGCAGAAAAAAGCAGTGAAGACTGGTCTGAAATTCTGCACCGTTTAATTATCTTCTTTGCGTGACAGAAACAGCCCTTCTGATGGTGTAAATCATTTTCACACGTTGACTTCAGCCAGAAGCGCACCGGTTTACATGTCCGATTGCCTCCGGGTAGAAAATAAGGGGCAGAGCATGAAGTTCATGGAGGTTTTGAGTGGTCACTTCTAAAGGAAATCTGGCAACCCCATCAGTCGGCTTGCTGCCTCACGTATCTGAAGGCGTATGACGGTGATTCTGTCAGCTGCACCAGCTCTGGGCTTGCAAAATAATTCATGTTACGAGCTGGCTCACAGGAGTGACTTAGGCATGACTTGGAGCTAGACCTGCCCGGCTCCGGCCGTTCAGCATCACGCACTCCTGTTCAGCTGCTGCCTGCACTCGGGAGCGCTGGAGCCTTCCTCGTACTAAGTTTTCCCTGGTAATGTTGTGGCAATTAAATTTCATCTGTTGGAGAGCTACCAAAGCCTTGGTGGGTGTTGGATCATGCCTCCACCTCGACAGGATCCCTGAAGCAGATGTTCTGTCCCTTAGGCAGCCCAGAAATATGTACTGAACATGCATGATCCTGAAAAGCCACAAACGTACCCCAGGAGTCCGTAACGGGGCAGCTTCAGATCCCTCTTCTGCCCTGGGGGAGTGGCCGTCCCCGAGGCAGCGCCTGCCCGCTAGCCCACGGGAGGCTGGGCGATGCTTGCTGTCCTTCAGGCTCTCCTGCCCCAAGCTGTGCGAAATACAGAAACACCCGTGGCACCCCCAATGAGATGCAGTCTTCCCGCCCCGCAAGCCTGACGCGGTGGGCTCACCCTGCCCAGTCATTAACTGGTCTGTGCGAAGCGGGATGGCTTTCGCAGCGGAGGCCACGGCTCTCCCGCCTTCGCTGCGTGAAGCTGTGGGTACACCAGGGCTTCGCCACGCAGCCATAGCTGACCCAGCCTGCGCGCCCGAAGAAGCGCAAGTGCTGGACCATGCAGCTGTGCAGCTCCTGCTGCCTCGCTGAGCTCCTTAGGCTTTGTTCAAGTACCTGTGCAAAGCTGTGCTGTGCAGGCATTGCACCTGTATCGTTACAAATTTTTCCTACGGATTTGGAGTTGTATTCCTGTCTCTTAAGGCAGGGATGGGGGTTGGACCCCAGACTCCAATTTCCCAGGTGAGTGCCCTGTTAAGAAGGAAACGCAGCATATTTTCAGCCGTGCATTAAAAGAAGCCATCCTCCCATTTAATTAACACAAGGATAAACTCTGGGCTGCGAGTGCTGAGCAGAGAGATTCACATTTTCCTCCCCGGCTGTCCGCATCCGAGCAGTGATGACTTCCCATTCTTGACTCCTTTGCTACAGTCAGAGATGGACTGCAAGAGCATCAGCTTATCTCCCCGTCTGCCCCTTAATCAGTTATGACTTGTGAAGATGGATATAATCCACTCGGTGCTGCTATCGCGGAGCTCGGGTGGGAACTCCATAATGAGATTAGTTTCAGCAGCCTACTCACACACTTGGAGTTACACATGCCCTTATAATTTCACATATGTTTAAAGTTCACTGGCAACCAATGTGCAATGTGTCTTTGCTTACATAAACATCCCTAAGATTAAAATCCTAAATCAAGGTTACTGCACATGTGTGTGTGTTTTTTGGCTGAAAAATTTTACAAGCTCCGATGGCCAAGTTACAATCCAAGCATGCAAGATCTACATGATGGATTTGCAAATAGCTGTGGAAAAAAGGAACTTGCAAGCTTCATTGGCAAAGCCAATGGTGCTTGTCAGGTGCATCAGGTGAGGAAGGAGGGAGCTGCAACGCCTGTGGACACAGAAGTGATGGGAACAACTCCAAGGGGAGGAAAGCTAGCCTTGTAACTAGAGCAAATGCAGAACGAGCACACGCAGCGACTTAAAAAAGGAGTCTAAAAAAATAGATATAACATGCCTGAAGAGCTGGGTTGAAACTCACCTTTGTCATGAGGATTGTTATTCAGCCTGCAGAACATTTAAGTCACATTTACGGTCTCAAAATAGGGCTTAAGTAGGACATAAGTGTTCATAACCTTGTGCTGGCCACAGCACAGGGACGTTTTCAGCTCAAGTGAACATTGAATTCTTGCTTCAACTAGATGAAATCCTCTTGGCATTGAGCCTTGATCAAGGTTTGGCGCGTGTGCACTAGTTACAGCCAACATCCAGGAGCCTGAGACTGCCCTTGCTGAAACAAAACGGAGAGCACAAGTGCTCTCTCCCAGGGGAAAGTGTCATTTACAGATTTCAGGGCATGAATAAAAACTGGCCATACAGCTTTGCCTCTGCTTTCTCATGCTTCCCCTCTCTCCGTGAGCATGGCAAATTTAGAATATTTGAAAGCAAATGCTACCTCACATCATTTTTTATGGACATCATACATACAAAGACGAAGTGACAGTTCCCCCTCCACCCTCGGTTGTGGTTCACATGGGCCGAGATCTTCTCCTTCTCCTTCGCCAGAACATAAGAGAACAGCCATCTGGAAATTAATTTTGAACAAAGTGTAAAGGGAGAATATTTTTGTGATCTAATTCTTTAGGTAACATTAATTTATTTACACAAAGAAAGGAATATGGAGACAGATGCAAAACAGAACTTGAGAGGCAGAGAGCACATTGTTCTGTTTTTCTGTAAAGAGCCAATTATTCTCCTTTAAGTCCTTTAGTTTCAGGGGCTGACTGAGTAGTTTAAGGGATAGAAGTATTAGCCTTTCATCTGTAGGATTCAAGTGCCAGTCCTCAAGGCAGACCAAAGCGAAATGAAGTGGGTTGTCTTATTTTGCTTCTTAATGTATTATTATATAATGGTATTATTAAACATTACTGAATAGAGAATTAAAATTTGCAGCACTGACAACTGATTGATTTTTTTAAAGTAAAAAATTTCACTCATCATCAAAAATATAAATTAAATCTTTTAAAGTAACTTTCAAGGAAAGCACAATGGTTGCTATTTTCTATAACTATAATACTCTGTTCTGTAACGCCGTAATCCGGGTGCATTTCCTTTGAGCTACGGAATAAAATACAGATTTCAGTCTTTGAAATACTAAAAAAAACAGAGAGCAAGAAGAAGGAGAAATGAACAACAAAAACAAACACCCTGGAAATTAAGGGGTCACGAGCATTTACAGCCTCTGCCTTTTTCTCTCAGGTTTTTCAGCCAGCACAGGTGATTTTCAGGCGGATCGGCTCTTTCCAGAAGTTTGTTGTGTTGCCGGGCTCACCTTCTTCGCCACCTTCAGTCTGTCTCTGCAACGGCTTTCACAAGATTTACCTTCCTCCTGCAAGCATTGGCTAGCTAACATTTCAATTTACGCTCATGTGGATCAACTTTTGCCTTAAATCCTTGAACGCGGGGGAAAAACGGGGCCTTAAACTTGTAGTGCTTAGGTAAATCCCTCTGATTCCCTCAGGCTGCCAGAAGCCAGAGAAGAGTAAGTGCGGTCGCTGTGCTAAAGCCCACCCGCAGAAGCAAAGGGTGCCTGTGCCTGCGGGTCGCTGACGGCAAATACCTGTGGCGGGGCCGGGGTGCTGGGGAGCCGGGGGGCTCGGGCTTGGTGAGGCAGCAGGAGGCTGAGGGAGCTGAGGATCCACCGAGGAAGGGTAAGTTGTAAACAGCTCTCTAGAGGACGTTTGATGAAGGAGATGTGGGGCTTCCTCCTCCTGAGGAGGGGGTTCCTGCAGACCAGGAGCAGCCATAGGGCCGGTCTGCTCTTGACCTGCAGGACACTACAAGAAGAACATTGAGGTGCTGCAGCATGTCCAGAGAAGGGCAACGGAGCTGGTGACGGGGCTGGAGCACAAGTCTGATGAGGAGCGGCTGAGGGAACTGGGGGTGTTCAGTCTGGAGAAGAGGAGGCTGAGGGGAGCCCTCATCGCTCTCTACAGCTACCTGAAAGGGGGTTGTGGTGAGGTGGGGGTTGGTCTCTTCTCCCAAGTAACCAGCGACAGGACGAGAGGAAATGGCCTCAAGTTGCGCCAGGGGAGGTTTATGCTGGATATTAGGAAAAATTTCTTCACCGAGAGGGTGGTCAAGCATTGGAACAGGCTGCCCAGGGAGGTGGTGGAGTCACCATCACTGGAGGTGTTCAAAAAACGTGTGGATGTGGCGCTTCAGGACATGGTTTAGGGGACATGGTGGCGCTGGATTAATGGTTGGACTTGATGATCTTGAAGGTCCTTTCCAACCTAGTGATTCTGTGATTCTGTGATTCTGTGACAGCCAGGAGCCCTCTCCGACTTGTCTTGCTTTTTTGTTCATTACCTGAAATAGAGGTAATTTGAGGCACTGCCCCCTCTAGGAGTGCCACTGCGAGCGGCACCCGACCTGGCTGGGCTGTGCAGGGGGTCCCACCCCACGGATCCACCACACCAGGAGCCAAGGAGCCTCTACGCGCCTGGCAGCGCGGGGGTCTCCTCCCACGCAGAGCCCGGCACTGACCCGCAGCCGAGCCCCCGCGCCCCGGCAGCCGCGGCACATCCGTATGCAGGTGATAGGCAGCGCCAGGAGTGGTAAAGAAGGATGGCTACACGCCTCCAGGCAGGAGAAGCCCAGGAACTTTCCATCATGTCAGCGGTTTTCTGTCATGTCCTAATAGGTTCATTTGAGTAATTTTGTTTTCACTAATAGGAAACAATGAATAATATAATCATATCAGGAAGGTTTCAAATTATATTAGGAAAAATGAATATTGGAACGACAGAGTAGAAATAGGAGGTTAAAAAAATGCAGGTAAAAAAGAGATATTTTGGGATCTGATTCTATTAGATATTCCCGTGGCATTAGTCATGGGAATGGTATTACTGTCCACGCCACCGCGTTTGATGCACAGCCTGTAGTTATCGGGGGATGGCAGACATCTTCATCATCCCGCTATGTTTATATGTTGGGAGAGGAACGTGTTTTCCCGACTCATATATGTTTTCCCCAGTAATGTCCTTACTAGCCTTCCGTCTGCTCGCGCTGCAGTAACTGGATGACTAGAGCGATATGTTTTCATCAGGAACCGAAAACGAAACGCGGAGGCGGCCACCCCGCTATGCCCGTTCCCGAAGCGTGCCAGCCAGCAGGCCGGGACGGCGAGCTGGGACGGCACCGCTCCGGGGCAGAGAGGCAACCTCCTGCGGGCACACGTTCCTCCTCTCGTCGGCTGTGGTCACAGCAGAAGAGTTTCTGTTTTAATGAGTTCTTTTAGCAGCTAAAGCAATCAATCACCACACAACTAAAAAGACCCACACAAAGCCCAGAGGTTTCGATGGTTTTCCCCAGCTGTGTTCCCCAGGAGCTGCTAGCTTGGTGATGACAGGCGTGCAGGACACCTAAGGCGGGAGGAGATCCTCCCTTGCAGGAGCCTTTCACCCTGGGGTGACGGACCTGCTCTTGGGCTGCCGCCCGGGGATCCCCTCCGCACCGCCGCCCCGGCTGGACCATCCTCTCTGCACTGGGCAAGGGGAGAGGCAAGAGCTGCACCTGCAGAGGCTCAGGGTGACACTGACGCCGTCGCCCGGCCGGCTGCAGGGTCTTCCCACCCTGTTCGATCGTCTGGCCTCTTGGCACTCGTAAGCACACAGCAGTTGCTGAAAAAATCATTCTAGTTTGGCTTGAAAGTTCGTTTCAGATTGATGAAAGCATCAGCAGTTATTTAGGAATAACCCAACATTGGGGAATTAATATATAAATAGTAATTTTATATAGTAATATATAAATAGTAATTTTATATAGTAATATATAAATAGTAATACAGTAGTAGTTAAAGTTTGTGAGTGTGAATACATATTTCATCATTCTGTATTTAAGGTTTAAGAACAGGAGAGAGAAACAGGCGGATAAACCCATATACGCATAGCCAGAGCAAGATAATATGTACACATTTATGTGTGTACATATACCGTTTATTTAAAAAAAGAAGCTAAGAAAGTCACTAACATCCTCCTGGAAGCAGGAACACCAGTGCAAAATCTCAGTGCGCCAAGCAGTTGTTGCGGGAAACCAAAGTAAAAGCTACAAACCAAGCTCTGCGCCGGACCGCGTGTTTGCCTCGCCTCTCCGCTGCGAAGCCTGCGTTACTCCCCCGTGTCTGGGCAGGCTGGGGGCACCCCGGGAGACCCGGCCCCGCTGGGCAGAGGTTGCCATCTAAAGCAATCTGCTTTCTTTCCTGGCTTACTGTTCACTCTTCCCCTTCACACTCCCCTCTGCTTCCTTCTGGTTCCCATGTCCACCCCACAGCGCTAGCTGCGCTGGCAGACACCTTTGAGAGTGGAAACTGAACTTTTAAAGTGAGGTAGTTTGCCTTTTCCTTGCCAGCTCAGAACAGAGACATATTTACTAGTCCAGCAAAAGAAATCCTCTGGGCTGCCAGACCCTGCAAAACCACGTGGGAATCTGTTTTTATTCAGTGGTCTCAGACCACAGGGTTTCCTAGAGTGAGCGTCTGGCCACATCCCTTCTTAGAATTAGAATGGGCTTAATTCAGTTCAACTCACCTCACGTCGCAGAAAATCAAGTTATTTCAGATTAAAGTCACTTTAATTCTAAATGCTCATGTTTCTACAATGGCTTAATATAGCTAACTCATTATAAATTCACACCTTTTACTAATTCCTATTAACTTTCCCACATGACCTGGTATAGAAAGTCTTGAAAATTGTCATCAGATATAAAAACCTACCACCACCCCCTCCCCTAGATCTTTAAGTAATAGATTTCTAAAGCAGTGCCCTTGTTTTTCCACCAAGTTTCTGGTCTCTACTCCCCCAGGAGCAAATATCAGCCAGATCATATGGCATCAGTGTCAGAGTGCTGACTACAGAGAAGCGTAATGATTTTCATCCATCTCAGGAAGCCTTGAACAAGCCGTAGAAACATCCTGGCACAATACACCTGTCCCTGGGACAGGTACCGCAAAAATAATTGCTCAGTCCTTCCCGCTCGGTTTCCAGATGCTGCCCAACGGCTGCTAATAAAGATGCATGGCTTTTCTGTCACCCCGAGCAGGTACGGGTCCGCGCTCGCCCCCGAGCCTGCTCGCGGCTGGGTTTAGCCACGCAGACGACAACGATACCTTTGTCCGCAGCCGTATTTGCCTTGTGTATGTTCCTGCTACGTTACCGTATCGGGCCAGTCACTTCCGAATTAATGCAAAAACTGTTCTGCTATTAACACTTTCTGCTTCGTTTCTCAGCCAAGCAATTTGGGTACAATTTCCCTTTTCATCGAACCTCAGCAGTAAGACAACAGGAGCGTAACCTTATTGCCTACCACCAGGGCATTATCACTGCGTTGAATGACGCAGCGTGTGACCGTCCCCACCGGCGGCAGTGCGGCGGATGGGGGTTTCCACACTTAGACGAGAGCTGGTCGGCCAAACGCGGGATGCCGGGTAAGCACGCGGTTCCCCCGTCCCTGTCGAGGGGGCCTGTCCACCAGCGCGCTGCCCCGTGGCTGCGCCCGTGAGCCCTTTCACCGGCCGCAGCCCCTTCGCTCGTGGATGGGGTAAGCCCAGGTGCGAGGTCTGCGCTACCCGCTGCTGCAGACCAGCCGGCCTTCGCTGGTGCCGGTGGGCCCATATCCAGGTTTAGAGACCAAGGACGTGCCCTAGGCTGCACTAGCTTGAAACGGTGGGTGGAAACAGCTTGGAAAGACTATGCCTATGCATAAAATGGTTTTTTTCCTGGTATAAAAGGCAGCATAAAGACATAAAAGCAGCCAGCATGCACGCTGGAATGACCGTTTGATAACACCACGCTTCCTCAGCTTTAAAGCAGGTTGGAGTGTTGTCATAATCTTTGCGGCAGCAACGAGGTGCTTCCTGGCTATCAGGCTTCAAGAAAGTGTAACGTTTCTGTGAGACGTTATTAGGAACTGGAACTAATATCTCAGTTTGTGGTTTGGGGTAGCCTACGCCACACCAATCCCTGGCATTTACTAACAACTCCCTTATGCATCCACACCCCGGACAGGACAGTGCTAATTTATGGAAAAGCCTTCAGTCCTGCAGATGACCGTGCTTTGTGCAATGCTTCTTCCATCAAAGGGGGTTCGGTGGGTCTGGAGCAAACTCGGGTTCAGACCTCCCCAAGCAGCAGGATGGGGTTCACCCTGGTCATCTCCCTTCTCTCCCAGTGAAAGCCCTGAGCCGTGGTGCTCAGGTGCTGCTGTCTGAACTGGCCAAAAGCTTTCATCTTTGGGCCTGTTTCCAAGCATATTGCAAGAAAAAGATTGCTTGGGTCTTGCTTCTGGAAAATGTCAAGAGACGCACTGAGATTCTTTGAAAATGGTTCCGTGGGGAAAAATTCATTGAGACAGAAACGAGGGAAGGTAATTGAAGACATCCAGCACTCAGCCGGATCCTTCTCAGAAACGCACCCAACGCTCCAAACAAGCTTCACCTCCGCCGTCTGATTTTCTGCTGATTGAGCCACCACCAAGGTGCTGCAGATCCTTGGTCATGCAGTGGCAGAGACTCAACAGCTGAGAACTCATTTGACACCAAAAAAATTAATTTTTGACCAAATCTGACCCTCCTCTGCCTCACATGAGACTGTGACTGCTCACAAGCGTATGCACAGCTGCCGTATGGGGAAATGCGATATCCAAAGTGAAGTGGAAATGAACTTGAGGCTTGTGAAGCAGCAAAGGCATAATGTGTGTTTCTGCAGCTTTGGACATGTTATCTATGCCGGGTGGCCGGTAGATCGGTAACGATGCTCCTGAACCGCAGTACTGCCTTTTGCCATTTCTGCACATATATCGTCACCTATTATTATCCTTAGGTATTTTACTATGGGGTATTTATAGTATTTCTTCACAATTAAAAATTATATTGCTATGGGAAAAAAAGGGACAGTCATGCAGGATCTTCCAGCTCTTCACATGAACTTGGATCTCTGAGAGATTAGGATTGGTTTAGCCATATGCCTAGCGCAGAGTGCTACAAGCAGCACTTCAAACTCCTAATTTCACAAAATCTCCGTATTACCAGTTCAAAATCTTTGAACAACGGACAGATTTTCCGAGATTGTTGCCCAGAGCTGTTAATCCCACATTTCATCCTTTCCTGTTTGGGTTTTTGGGTTTTTCTGGAGGTTGAGAAATGTAATCCTAATTTAATCCTGACTCTGGAAACCAATGAGCATCGTGGAGGGGGTCAGAAATGGGAAGCTCTCCACCTCGTGCCAGCGCTAATGCTGCAGAGCGCTTGCGTTTGTTATGACAGGCTTTTCCCAGAAACTCCCCTTGTGTTAGCTAAAGACACCCAGCCGGGTGGATGTGTGCTGGGAGGGACAAAGGCCACGGGAGGCATGAGGGACTGCCATTGCTGGATTTACTCCCCCAAAACGGGGGGGCTGCAGGGGGGAAGAGGGGCAAGGTCACACTGCAGCTAAACAGCCGTGTTCACACCTCTAAAATAAAGAGCAAGAAAAAAAAAAAATCAGGGAAAGTCCAAACTGACGTTCTGGTCTCAGCTTCCATACTTGTACCTTTGTATTATTACAACAGTATGATTGCAGGACAGGGTGTCAGACTTGACTCTGAATTTCTGTGCTTTATTGGATTAATTGTGAATGTAAGATACTTAATGTTACTGTAACAGACAGCAGTCTGAGGTGTCTAAGCCTTGGTGATTTTTTTTTTTTTTCATTTTGAGTGAGAGAATGAGAGGGAGAATTAGTAAGAGTTCTTTAAGAAAAAATACGACTTTTCTTCTTCTCTCCCACTGTTGGTTTTAGAGAAGCGACAGAACAGTTAAGGGAAGGTCCTTACCTGCTCTGACCTGTTGTGTATGGTGCAGCCCATAAACTGCACCCAGCGTTCGCTCAGCAGTCCACTTGTTGCACCTTCATCACCCTCATTACTACAAGGCATTTTGATTCCAACCATGCTCTGGGCATGTCCACAGCAGGGTCTGGCTGTTGCACACCCACGTGGGCACGAAGGGCTGTGCTGAGAAACAAACTCAGGTCTTGAAACCCGCCCGGCGTGGTTAGCAGGGCTGCCTGCTCCAGCCCCAAGTACCAGCTCTGCGCAGGGTGTGGCTGCATGGTCCTGGCTTGGGCATCTCCCACTTGCCCTTCGGCTCCTAAATGGCTCCTGATCACTTATGGCAAAAGGCTTTTAGACCATTTGATGTCCTGCAGATATTCCTGAAATCTTTTCACATAGTCTGCATGTAGGTTTTGAATTTCCTTGTGTTGTGTAGACAACAAGAACCCGGTCCAAGCCCAAATACAGATGAGGTTCCTTCCTCACGAGCATAAAGGTGCCTACGGCCAGCACACTTTATTCCTCTTCCCCTGTATCTGTGTGTTGGTGTAGCAGCATCCACCACTGGAAGGAAGTCATGGTTGTAATGATAAGCTATTTGCATATCAGCGGGCATTACTTGGCCTCCCACATACACGTAGGTCCTGATGAGAGATGACAAGGAGACAGCAGCTTTGCCGTGAAGCTGAAAGGTGTGTGGACAAGGATACCCAATTGTCTTTGAGACAACGTTCAAGTTATCTAATCACTGCTCTGAACTGGTGCCAAAGGAAGTATTATCAGGTCCCCCTGGGTTTGGCATACTCTGTATATTGCAAGAACATTTATTCTCCTTGTAACCCACTACATCTGCCTTTTTCACTGAAATGATCCTCTTTTTGGGGGGGAAAGAGAGACCACAAATATATCGAGATTGAGAGTGGGTGCCTGGGGAAAACAGAATATATCTTTCTTAACTCAGTCTTTGACAGTAGTTGTGTCCATGCAAATTCCATTGCCTGGCTGTTTACAGGGAGGGGTCTGATTCCCCGCTCTGCACCGCAGTAACCCCGTTAACTTCCCGTACACTTGCATTTCCTCTCCTCTCTCTGCCAATACAGCTTCTGCATGTACTTGGCTCCATCATGTTTCACTTGAGGCAGAGGAACCGAAATACAGTCTCGTGTCATTTGCTGTCCAGCTGCAGTCTGCCGAGATAATACACTGCTGGCTCTGTTTCTAGGACAAGACATTTGTCATGTTTGTTTTTATATGAAAAAAAAAAGAGCTTTCAAACTTTTCAATGGTTATTTAGACGACAAGTTATTAATGTTCGCCTATTATCATTACTCATTTAAGATCACTCTTATGTGTTGATAAAGGGCTCAGTTTCTGAGTTCGGGATTATTTTACCGAAGTGGAAATCTGACATCCCAAAACCAAGTAGAGCCAAACACTAGAGAGAGGAACCCTAAGGTCTTAGCCTTCAACCCACTTATTAGAACCAGGATTTACTGTGACTTTGTGCAGCAGAGGATTAATGGAATGAATCACCTTACTTCCCCTTAAGATTTGCCTAGGCATGTGATTTGTGTCTGCTAAGCTGGTATAATGATGAACAATCCTTTTTATTAACGTGGTTAAAAATAGAAACTGCAGTAAGACCTTACATAAACTAGAAGTAACACGTGCCAACTCATGCCCAAATCCCCCCGTGAGCTGTTTCGGTCTATGAGATGTTGGCATCGAACAAACAAGTTGACAATTTTGAGAAAATAGGAAAACACAGTATAAAGCTACTCTGGTGCTTTTCTCTAAATGCTGTGAGCACAAGGTCATGGCTTTTCTTTACATATTTTTCCCAGAAGATAATGTAGTACTTTGGGTATGTATGGGTGTGGGACTACTGCACGCACATGGGTACCAATACACACACACGTGCACTCACACACGCGCACAAATACATACACGCATATGCACACACACACTGTGTTTCAGTGTTCTGTTGTTGGTAAGGTCCACCATTTCTAAGCAGCCATGTGCAAGACCCAAATGCATCCAGCTACCGTGCAGGTGGTGCAATGGAACCAGGGACAACTTTATACCTCCTTTACGCATTCTTTATTTGCACAACTTGAGATGCAGCCCAGGTCACCACTTTGCCCAAGCCTGAACTAAGCCTCTGTCAGTCAGGAGAGGTGGGTGCCACCCCACGGACTCCAACACCATAAATCTAGTCCCCTCTTTTACTCTGGTATTGTAATTTCATCCCGTACTTAAACTGTACTCTCTCAGTCACCCTCTTCATGTGTACTATAGTGATGACAATTTTAGTACACTAGTGACTACTGCCTCTTTTTTTTAAATGAGTTTCAAAGGGACAGAAGATACGCTGGCACCTCCATTTAGTCTGTAGCTAACTCCAATGCCTTGGAGCTCAGCTCATGGCAAGAAGATTCCTGCCACTGATTTCTTCAGGAGCTGAATCACAGTGCTTGGTGTGTAAATGCTCTGGATGGGTCTGCCCTTTACTTGCAGTGAGTTTTAACCCCTCTTTGTCCAAGACAAGGCAGGATGGGGATCTATAAGGATCAGAGACCATGGAGCGTTGAGTTGAGTCTGAAGAGCAATGCCCAAATACAGTGTGCTGGAAGACCAATACTGGGGTGTAACCTCCTGTGTGGCCATCAGTGTTCAGCACAGGCCACTGAGCCTGTGGGGTTGCTTCCATTTTCAGCCTGTGGTAAACAAACTAGGAGCCTTTTAGGACAGAGCAATTTCCCTGTTGATCCCCTCTTCTTGTTGGGTCTTCTTAGGGGCTCCCTGGGAGCAGTGCTGGGTGAGGGCACCCAGGGTCAGACACAGCCCAGGATGGTTGAGCAGGCCCATGAGGACATCGGGGGGGCTGTGGTGGGGCTGGAGACCAAGCTCGCTGAACCAGGCCTCTCCAGGCACACCAGTATGGGTCTGCCCACCACAGGCATTGCCAATGGCCTTATGTGGTCCCGGATAAATGAGGGACACCAGAGTCATGGCTTATAAATATAAACACTCCTGTGAAAGCCAGCGGCATTTTGAGGACCCTGATTGTGTTTCAGATACAGTGAAGTAACTCTGAACATCTGAGCACCTCTCTGAAACATCAAGGCATGCCTGTGTGCCCTTTCCTCATGGACTTCGGCACCTAAATTGTGCCTTCAAGCATCATCTCTCACCAGTCTTGCCTAAAATAAAGCAGGTGGATGAAACAAAAGAGGGGCTTACGTCATGCCTAAAAGAAAACGTGCATTAGTCCATGCAGATTAACGCCACAGAGAATACCCATCACTGGTGAAATATTTTTTCAAATGCTTTCTTACTGAGCTATATTATCTGCTCACAAGCTGTCATTGACTGAACCAACTTAGAAAAGCTTCCCCTTAAAAAAATTATATTGGAAAACTTGACAGCTTTTCTTTAAGTCTTGCCTGTTCTTAGTAAGTTTAAAGACCAAATTAGCAATGCAATCATGAGAAAAAGAATTGGAGTCTTCTCCAAGCTGTCAAGTGCATTTTACTGGATGATTAATTGGCAATGCTCTGGCCAACCCTTGGGTCCTGCTAAAGGCCATGCCCCTTGACTTGCACCTGCCACTGTGCGACTGATTGCAGAAAATGGATGTCTTCACTTTTTCTTTTTTTTTTTTGTTGCAGCTGTTAAAACGCTTTAAGGAAATCTTATTTATCTAGAACAGAAACTTGAACTTCTTCTCTAATCTCAGGAGGATGAAATGAGTGTAATTCTCTGCCTCAGACTGACTTATGGAAGCAATATTTTAGGATCTTTAGGAAAGCAGTGATAATTGGACATGATTTTGCATTTCTTGCATGTGAGCTTGAATGTTTCTTTGTTTTCATGCTTTCTCATAGCCTCTACAAGATGCCTTGTGACAGCAGATAGTAAGTGTCTGCCCTCAAAGGGCCAAATACAGCCACCCAGCTCTTGCAGAGGAGCACCGGGCTCCGCACGCGGTTTAGTGCAGGAGAAAGGTGGGAGAAGCAAAATGAACAAATTACCTATTGCAGGCGAGGGGGAGAGGTGAAGGAAAAGAAACTTTACTTTTGCTATTTACTTTTTAGATAGAGAGCAAGGTTAAAGGGGCAAACCCCATGCCAGGTAATACCAGGATATTAGGCGTTATGCAGAGTGATCCACTAATGGGGAAAAATTTGGGGAAGACGGCACACAGGAGAAGTCCTCAGAGTTTCCCAAGGAAATGCAAGCAGTTCCAAAGACTTTATCTGGCCAATAGATATTTACAAAAATGTTTTGGGTGTGTAAGCACTGTGTTCAGACTTGATGTCCTTAATAACAAAAAGAAACTCCTTTTCCCTGGATTGTTGCTGGACATGGTCCTGGGCTGTTGCTCACACATGGCAAGGCACCCCTGAAATGCGACATTACCTCCTCTTCTTTTTTAACTTCACGTCTCTCCCCAGATCCTGCCATGAGATGTATAAAAAAATGAGCCAAGCAAATGTAAAGAGATCACATGCAAACAGAACTTCCCAAATAATCCCGATGTTTTAGATGAAATAAAGCCAGCTGTTTCTACACACAGCAAGCCAAGAAAATATTAATTTGCTATCGTTATCTGTATACCAACTGCCACGCAAAGTTGAAGAAAGAGACGGTACCTGCTCTCAAACTGGCAATCCAAGATCTTACTTCCATGACTGACTGTGTATGAAAAGACCCTGCCCTCGGAGGGGCTACCCATGGGCACCAAAAGGCAGTTGTTGGGCTGGAGATCAGTTACAGAAGTCCAACGGACAGCAAGACTGTGCTTGTAAGTGCTGTAGTGAGTTACCACAGTATGAATATCGAGCATTAGGTCTTTGCTTTTTTCTCCAGGAGGAAAGGTCGTTCGCCGTATTTGAGCTTTAATCACTTACTGAACAGTATTTTAACATCTGAAAATACTGTTTGAAGAACTTGGTGTCAGAAGGAAAGCAGGTTTAGGGTGATGGATGTGAAATGAATATGTATGGTAAACAGAAAAATACAAGTCACTCTGTTGACTTCAACTCTGATCCCTCACACAACGTAATTCCTCTGTGACACGCACGATATAGCTCTAGTCTGCTTTCCTGCAGCTTCTTCTCCTGTTTCTCTACTGACTTTTTGCCCCATTTCGCAGCTGGGCAAGAGGGTCTCCGTGAGGAGTGAAAAGAGTGGTTAAGTGGCCTGATGATGAGATGCATGCTGGACTGCACAGATGCTCTTCTGCTGTCTTGGGACAATATTTCTTAGGTAATTTTTTACTCTGTCAAGGACACCTGACACACAGAGAGGCACAAGGTTTTAGCAGCTGCAAAAAGCCCAGTGTATAAAACCGTACCGTTAGCATACTGGGAGAGACAGGTCACTACTGCAATCTTTGTAACGCTAAGGTTTGATCCTAAAAAACCAACCAGCCAGAAGATGAAGAAATGCTCTTTTTAAACCTCAGCTATAGCCCATACCTGTAACACGCTGATGTCTCTCCTATGTGCTATCGTGTCAGCCCCTTCCGACGGCACGTTGAGAGGCAGCTTCTGGCCGGAGCAGCCGCCTGTGCCGGGGGTCTCAGCCTCCTGAGGCTGAGCGGGTACTTCTGATGACCCTGCCCGGCGACGAAGGAGATGTAGGACCTGGCATTGCCAATTACAGGTGTGTAAAAACACATCCACAACTCACAGCTGACATAAAAACCAGAGGTGACTTCTGTGGCCAGCGGTCCTCTCTCTCTCATCTGTGAGGAAGGGAGGGAGGGAAGGGTTGGTCAAACGCTTTTTACTTCTAGGAAATGTTTTGTTGTATTCCTCTGTTCCCGTGAGGCTCAGACACTTCTCGTCGTAATCTCAGATTCCCATGAAATACCAGGAGGATAGAAACTGGGACTTTAAGAACAGTGCCTAATACTGTACGGCTTGCAATCAACTCGGGAGAGTTGGAAACACTTATGCACTATAAATAAACCCTCCGTAGAGCCCATATGCAGCTACTGTATTTGAAACCTCAGGAGACACGGAGAAGGCAGTCCTGGGAAGTGTGAGCTGCTCATTAGCGCGGGAGCTGAGGGGAATGATAATTTCTGTGTTCTTTCCCTGCTGGGCCACCGCAGCCAACTCTCCGACCCAGCCCGCCTGCTCCCAGCCGGGTGCTCCTCGCCCAGCGCCGGGGGTGACATGGGTGACAGCAGGTAGTTGTGACATCTGCCAAGATGAAAAGCAATGGAGAAATGCAACACCTTCTCCCTGTTTTGTGTATTTAACGTGAAGGAAACGCTCCAAAATGCTTTGCAAAGCCAAAGGAGAAGATCCTTCGATCACGCCAGACATAAATTGTCCCTTGTCCTTATTTGCCCTTGATGGGAATTGTCTTAACAAATGTTTTTTCCTCAGAAAATAGCAACCGATTTGCGTAACACAGATGTGAGCATACGAATGACTAACGGTGTAAGTCGGCTCCCTTAGGGTCACAGCATAAGTAACTGTCGCTGGAGCTGCGGTAGAGATATTAGCTGGATTCAAAGGCAGTTATCCCTTTGTGGGCAAAGAATAAGAAAAAAATACGATATAAAGGCTGCATAATGCTTTTTGTTCTGGTTAAGAGGTGGGTAACGACATTCCTGTACATATCCTAAAAATTATTCTTCCTTTTGGAAGTTGCTTTGAGATCCTTTGGGAGAGATGCCTCTAGGGATGTGTAACAGCAAAGATAACCCTATGTTCCATAATCCGCTCCGAGATAACCTAAAAATTACTGTTAGTGAAGAGCACGTACTCCTCCTTCCTCGCACGTGGGGTTACGTTTCACTCTTGCTCATAATACAGTGCGACAAATAGAGAAACAAATAATGGAGAAGTTAACGTTGGTCCTTTAGAAGTCAATTTCTGTGTGCATTTAACCATAAAAGCAACATCTGCTCTTCTAAATACAGGTGTTTTATATCCTTGTCATTAATTGGAGGGGACATTATGTCATCATACATCAACAGTTAAAGTTGGTTAAAGTGCCACTTGTCTCAGGTGCTGTCATTAATCAGATGCCTTTCATCCGGGTGCCCACGCTGCCGCTACTAGAGCCACGTTACCCCCTGTGAGTGTTTCCCTTCTCTTTTCCGAGCCGGTTTTGAGCCGACGGCTCGGAAACCAGGCGCGCGCAACGCTCGCCGGGCGCCGCGGCCCTTACTCGGGCCGAAGCCTGCCGACCGCGCCTTCCCTCGAAGGAGGCCGGCGGGGTCAGGGCGGTAGCGCCGCAGCAGTAGCTCGCGAGCCGGGGCGGCGAGAGGCTGTGCCGCGGCGCGGTGCCCAGCAGACCGGGACCACCGCCTGCCCCTCCTGCCCTGCCTTCCGGCGCACCAGCCGCGCCCCGGGAGCGCCGGCGCCGCCGGCCGTGGGCGTCGGGGAATGCGGGGCCGCCTCGCGCCCCTGGGGCCAGCCGCGGCTCGCCAGCGGCGCCGGCGCAGGCCCAGGGCCCCGGCGCGCCGGCCGGCAGGCCAGGCGCGGCCGTACCGCAGGGCATGGCCCAGCGTCCCGGCCCCTCTGGCCCCGGGGCGGCGGCGAGGCTTGACGGCGCAAAGCAGGGCAAGAATTATACCCCGGCGCTCCGTCGGTGGCATCTCTGATGGCCGTGAGGAGCGCATGTGGAAACGAGCCCATTAGCGAGCCCTAACTGCCAGAGAATTGTAAGTAAAACAAATTGAGTGTGACATAAAAAAGTAAAGTATCGAATGGATTTTCTTTCCGAGAATTACACAAAGTCAAGTATCTTATTAAGTTCAAGAGAATTACATTTTACATGCTTCAGCAAGAGACATGTACCCTTTAGAAAATAATAATGAACTGCTTTTTTTTTTCTGCATTCATTTACATACCTTTGATAAATTACTGTAACCAGATTAGGGAGATAAAATAACTAGTCTATTAATTACAATGATTATTATTTAATAGAAAATGGGATTCTGGGCAACGTGTATGGTAAAAGGAAAGCTTAGCAATGCATTATATGGATGTGGTATTTTATCTTAAGGAGTAAGATAAGTGTCCAGCTCTTTCTGCAATCTAAAGAATATGTTCATTACCTGTGCAAGATTTATAAGTATAATTGAGTGTAATATTTTAAAACTATTTGCCTTATTTCGTCGTACATGGAGGACAAGGCAGAGCTGCTTCCTTAATTAAACTGTGTAAATCCCTTCATGAAGTTATCTAACAAGGGTGCCATTTGTAAGGAAATTGCTTTTTTATTTAAAAAGTTTGCAAGATGATATAATTACAGTCCCGCTTGAACTTAAGTGGGTGTGTGCGTGCGTAGTTGTCTACATGTGTCTTTTGATTTTATGCATGTCTTACGTAAATCCTCTTACATCTAATGCATACGTGTGTATACATGCGCATATTAAATCCGTACAGGCGTATTTATATATACATGCATACCTACACTTATACATTTATATATACCTGTATACCTACAAACACGTATACCAGCAGGTGATAAACCATAAGCGCTGACGTCAGACGTGTGGGCTCGGCTCCACCTTGGCCCTGGCCCACGGGCACCTCTCCAGTGCGGTGCACGAGGCAGGTCCCGTGCCGAAAACGGCGGGTGCTCACGCCTTCCACCCTCGGACAGCGAGTCGTCTGCCTTGCATCCACCCACAGCAGAAAAGGGCCTTTCTGAGGGAGGGCGTCTTGAACCCTGTCCAAAAACCGGAGACTGCAGCCTGTCATAGCGGAAGCACAGGAGAGGGAGGGATGGGCGTTACAGTCCTAAATCTGAGATTTTCCAGCTCTGAAATGCCTGTCTTTGTGGCTGGCACGCCGTTCTTTGCACCTGGATTTTGTATGCAGTTTCTGGAGGCTTTTTTTGTAGTGGTTGAGGTTTTTACGATGAAAATAGCGGAATGTGCTTTATCCTGTGCCACCAGTCCCACCTCCACCACCACCACTGCTTCTGCATCCACGCCGACGGCATCAGCGCCAGCACCCTTCTCCCTGTGCCACACGCTGCTTCGGGGATGCAAGCTCTCCCTGGATCCCTGCCTCTCCATCCCCGCCCATTTTATTGTTTGTTACCCACCCTTGCCAGTGGCAAGGCCTCAGCCTTTTGTGGCTTGTACAGTTCTTGCAGTGTGTTTTAAGCAAAGAGTAAAAATCACAGACTTGTGATTAATGACACTGCAAAACTGAGCAAACTCCAGCTGGGTCATGAAGAAACTCTGCATTAGTTCAAGAGCATCCCCCACCAGACATCAGGAAGGTATGAGAAAAAGATGTAGTCAAAGCAGGTTTTACAATAGACACTGATAAGGAACATGAATACACTAGTTGTCATCAGTCCATTTAATTAAATATGCTTAAATAAACTATCCCTTCTATCCTTTCAAGCTTTGTCACAAGGTAGGCATGGCACAAGAGCAAGACTTAAAAGCTGGCTGAAAGAGTATTGCCACAGGAGCTGGAATTTGTCCTTGCACCCAAGAATGAGAAAAATTTCCACAAGACCACTTATGTCCTGCTTAAGCCCTCGAAGGGGTGTTAAGCTCTCAACCGGGATGTAAACCCCAGCTTCGCTGTCTGTGCAACAGCAAATTCGTGCTCCTTATGCTTGGTCTACAGTATCTAACCTTGTTTGTGGACTGTCTCAGTAGTCACACACGGGCGTGGGACCAGGCGAGGGACAGGGAGTCTAAAAGCATCATTGTAGGTGTCATTAGTCCCTCATTAGCTGGCCAGCGTGACGAGCGCTCTTGCGTCCATGAGCTGCACATCCCCCCTTCCCACCGCTCCAAAACCACGGCTGCGCCCAGGAAACGGAAAAATGGGAGTTACTGACTTAGGAATTGAAGCATAGGAGGCAGGAGGCTCTTGTCCCACATTGGGAGAATGAGGATTTTCTGTTATTTGAAGAGTTTCTCAGGACAGCAGCTCTGGAGGCAGCTTTCCTTTCGCCTTGTTGAGCCCTTCCAAGCCCCAGCACGGCTGGCCGGGCTGGGGCTGCTCTCGCAGCCGGCGCCGGTCCCTGCCCCTCCGGCCACCTCGCCTGCTGCCGGGCTGCCGCGGGGGGCTGCCGGCTCTCCTGCTCACCGTAGCGTGCGGGGTGAATTCAGCAATTGGTTTGCCTCACTTACCATGGTGTAAATGAGGAAGGAGCCGCTCTCCTGAAGTAGATACAAAGCTGGTTAAAAGAGATGACGGTCACCCCCTGAGTACACAAATCATGCCAAAAGCCTCCTCCGAGCAACGTCTCTCAACGGTTAACATACACCATTAACGGCATATGCTTATATAAATGAACTTTTCCCGAATAAGATTTTTTCGAAGCAAAAGGAAAATAATAAAATGAGGAGGAGGAGGCAGAAGCACCGCTCGCTCTGCAGCACTGCTGCCCGCACGGAGCCAAGCCCTGCAGCCCTCCTGCGGTGCCTTTGGGACCTGACGTGGGGCCAACGATGGGCACGGGGCGCAGCTGTGGGGAGGGTCTCCCGCACCCCCAGTCAGATGGAGCCTTACCTGCCAGTTTAAAAGGAAATGAAAGATAAATGCTAACATCTGCGACCGCACATGCAATGGTGGCAGGGGAGGCTAAATGCTAAGTAGAGCAAGAGACATGTCTGGCAGAGTTACCTACGCATAAAATGAGCCTCCCCGCAGTGCCCCGGGACCAGGGTCCTCTCCCTCCCCGCAGCACCCCAGCCCGTCCCCCAGCACCCTGCTGCCGCCGGCCCCACCGCGGCCGCACCGGCGGCTGCCAGGGCTGGGGGCCAGCCCGCTCCCGGCTCCCGCACCATGGGCTCCACGCACCGATAGGCAAACTTGGGCTTTTACATTTTCCCTTCCTCTGCTTCCCGCGGGTCTCTCCCCTGCCTCCTCTGACACCGGAGTTGTTGCCACCTTTCCTGGAGACGGTCTCGTGTCTCACATCTTCTGTTCGCACTCGCAGCCATCTATCATCTGCAGCCTTGCTGCCGTAACTTCTTCTGGCATATGTCAGGTCACCATTTATTTCTACATTTTATTTTTTTAACAGAACATCCCACATGCTGTGATCAGTACTGCTGATTTATAAACCCCCTGCAACCTCTCTGTAGCTATTTTTCTAAGCAGGTCAGGAAGCAATGTCGGAGCTAACCCTGCTGCTCCGCAGCCGAACAGGGGCTGCTTTCCCCAGCCCTTGGGTGAGCTGACACGCAGTTGTTCTTAGCTTATCTGTCACATCTGGTTTTATTAACACATCTGGCAAAAGACAGCCATTACATATCTTTTCCAGCTCTCCTAAGTGTTCCTGCCTTGCATCCAGACGGAGGAAGGGTGAGGTCACGCGGGAGCATCGCTCTCTGACAACGCCTTGACGGCTCTATGCACGGAGGTGCCGGTCTCAGGCATGCCCCTCGCCAGGGTGCTCCTATACTTCAGAAAATAAATCATAATTGCTACTAATTAACTCTTCGGCATCTTTGCCCTTCAGCCTACGCTTGCACCCTGCAGCCGGGCCCAGCAGCCAGAGCACAGTGATGCTGCGAGCACCACACCTCCGCCTCTGGGTGGCGGAGCCTGGACCCCTCACGCCCCCGGCACGGGGCTGCTCCTCCCCAGCGATGCTGGGGCACGCCGAGCCCCCCAGCCCGGCTGCCCTGAGGCACGCTCGTGCTCCAGAGGGTCGCCGGGAGCAGGACCCCATCCCCGCCCCGGCTCCAGCCCCGGCTCCAGCCCCGGCTCCAGCCCCGGCTCCAGCCCCGGCTCTCCCGTCGCAAGCACTGGAGGCGGCTGAAGAGAGTCAGGTTTGCAGAATAATAACAGCCACCTGTCAGGTCTTATTACGCAGATATTTCACACCAGAGATTTGTTATGTTAAAGGGCACCGAAATTACTTATGTCAGGTAACTGAATTATAATTAAATGCTAGGAAGATTATTAAAGTACTCTTACGGCGATGGGGAAACATAAATGATAACACAAGACAGCCCCATTACAGAAGTAGCTTACTAACAGAGATTTGCTTTGATTTGTCGTTCACTGGAACAGCTACGCTCTCTCCCGCGCTCGCCTCCTCTCCCTCTGCCCGGCTGGCGCCCGCAGGGCAGCGCCGCGGCCCGGCCATGCTCCGGCCAGGCGCTCGCCGCCGTCGCCTCTGGCAGGCAGCAGCCACGAACATCACAGCGCTGCGCGACTTCCACCAGCAAACACGGAATTCAGCGTTTCTCTTGGGTGTCAGAAATCCATTGGAACTCCCCTGGGTGAGCCCTACTGCGGTGACGGGGAGCAACCCCCCGCCGCAGCCCCCGCTCCGCGTCAGCCTGCCGTCACTCAGCGGGAGGATGCTGCAAGAGGGGAAGGAAGAGGGCAGGATGCGGCTTCTGCTGCTTTCTTTTTAGCCTGAGAAAAACCTACATTTTGCTCCACATTCTTATCTAAAGAGACACAGAAGTCATGTATACGGTCCAAATAAACTATGAGTTTGCAAAATTATTTTCCCTTTCTTATTCATTCCTACATATGTGGAGGAGACAGGCATGATAAACTGTAAGACCGTATGACAAACAGCAGAGTAGTCTCTAAGCCCACTAGGATTTAATAAGGATGAATTTAATACGTTTAATAGGGTTCTGCAATAGCTGTCCTGAACCCCTATAATACTACATCCATGGTTACCGGATCAAAGACGGAAGCCCCAGCCTAAAAGTCGGCGAGTTTCCACAGGAAGGGAGGGGAAGAGCCACGCCGTACCGCGGCTCACCCGCGACGGGATCAGTTGTCACCTGTTCCAGCTGACCGAGTCATCGACGACGGGCGCTTCTCCTCCTGGCCGGTGTGTGCCCGCGCCGAGGCGGCTGCGTAACAGACGGGCACCGCTGCCCTCGGGACGGGCAAAACCAGCTGCACGCCGGAGCCAGAGGGGTTTGGATGGGGAGGCCGGGCTCCTGAACGGGGCGTGCGTGTCTCCAGCCGATGCTTCCATGGCCCCCCGGTCTTGGACCTGGCCTAGCTTTCTTTTCCCCTAAAAAATGCCTGTTTTACAAGCAACTTGCAACCCCAGAAATTTCTTCAAATAATTGCTAATCAGCAAGATGTAGCAAGAAGTAAAAAGTAGCGGTGGTTAATAATAAACCAAACAGTGCGGAAAGAACAGATTGCACTCAATATTACTGTCTTCCCCTAGATTTGAGGGGGGGGGGGGGTGCTTTTTTGGGTTTGTCGGTGTTGTTTTTAGCTGATAGTTCCCAGCTGGGACTATAAATTCATCTGTGCATGGAGCTGTTTTCCTACTTGTCTGTGCACCCATTGGGATGCTTCATCAGAACCCAGAAATGCTTAGGCTGTAAAGCGCACGCGCAGGCACACGCAAAGTCCGGAGAGAAACTGTCTCAACAGCCTGCGTATGTGTTAAGGAGAGTTTCTCCATTACAAAAGTTACGCTGGGACAAGCTTTCTTTGGAAGCCACTGTTTCTTTGTAAGCAGGCTAAAGGGAACCACTCAACAGCTCTCTTGCCAGCGTGTTTTCCTGCCGCCTCTGTGCCAGCCGGTCACCCCGCGGCCCACCGGGACAGGGAAGACAGGACTTGGAAATTCCCTCTTAAACTGTAGTGTACCGACGGCAGATCTGCTCCTGCACGTGGAGCAGGCTCATCCCCGAGTGCTCCTTATCCCACCGTGAACCGCCGGCTCGTCTCGGCTGCTGGCGGAGGCTCCCAGCGCAGCCGGTGCGAAAGGAGGGGTACCCCTGGGGGGACACCTTTCCGTGCGTCCAAGTTGGCCATTTTCCAGAGGTGTCCGTGAATGCCTCCCATCCAAAGGGCACAGGGGTGACACCTTGTAACAACTGGTGACGCACGTGTGGGCAACGCAATAAATAACGAATGCAAATTCAGGGGAGCCAGGACCTGCCTGTGGTTATCCTGCAAGTTGAACAAGACTGCGCTTCACCATATCCGTTATTTGCTCCAAATGGTTCACCCGGCACTGACAATAAACATCCCATGCACTCGAACTGCTGCCATCGGGGCCGTGCGGGCAGGGTCTCCAGGACAGCCCCGCTGCCGCCGCCGGGAGCAGGCGGGCGACGGGGACGCGCCGCCAACGCCCGGTGACAGAGCCGCGGCGCCCTGCGCGGGAGCTGGCAGGCAGCAGCAGCGCATCCCCTCTTTCCCTTCCCGCACGCTCCCTACCCAGCCTCGGCCTGAAACCTTTGTTAAGTGACTGTCACGGGCCGTGCTCTGCCAGACCGTTGTTGTTGTGAGGGAGCAGGGCTGAGGGGGCCCTTGGCACCAGCGCAGCCCTTCCCCTGCGACGGGGCGCGCTCGCCCCTCCGGGGGGCCGTGCCTCCCCGTGGCACCCATGGGCGCTCGCCTGCGCCGCGGGCAGAAAAGCGAAGCCGAGGAGGTTTGCACCGAGCAGCAGGCGGGACGGGAGGCTGGGCGGCTGAGGACGGCGCTGGCTCCCTCCCGGCAGTCTGGATCCTCCGGCCGTGCCCGTCACCCTGCCTCAGTGACCCTCTGGGATCACCGTCCGAGGGGCAAGACAAAACTGCCAGTGCCAGCGTTCCCGCGCAGGCAGCAGGCGGGTTCCTTTCGGTACCGGCCGTCGTCCTCGTTGAAACATAAACAGGCAGGACAATCTTTCCTGCGGGCTCTCTAGGGAAGAGGGTGGAAATACAGAGTGAAACTGCTGGGAGAGGAGCATGCGTGTGTGCATGTCTGCGTGTTAGTTTATATAACGCTTTAACTAACAAGCCATGATCTTCTCCAGAACAGTAGATAAAATGGCAAATGAAATATAGGGCAATAATTCTGACACTAAGGCGAAGTTGCTGGTTTTAATATATGCCTCTTTGCAAGCAGATAGGCCATAACATGACAATAATGAAATATAAATGACCTACATAAAAAAAAGATAAAATCAGGTAATTACTGAAGCGTCAGTTCTTTACAAAATAATTGGTAATGACCTTTGATAAAGAAATCACTTTTGTGATATTGCTGACAGTACAATTTTCAGCTCTGAGAAAACAGAGCAGCTGGCTCTGAACTGGGGAGAGCGCTGCTGGGACTCACCACTGCGGCGGGGGAAAGGTGCTCCCCTCGGCAGAGCCGAGGGGCGGCCGCGCGCCGGGGGTCACGGTACCAACTGCTTTTGCAGGTGTCACCCTGGCAAATGCAGTGGCACCCAAACCCATCGGGTCCCGCAGCTGGCAGGCAGAGCCGGGAGATGGTGCTCAGCACCCTGCGCTGCTGCAGCCTCGTGCCACGGGGCGGTGGGGTGCCGGGAGCTCTGCGTGGCAGCGTCCCTCCGCGTAGCCGGCGAAGCCGCCCCGTCCGACCTGAGCGACCCGCTGCGGTGCCGATGTTAGGGCAGGAGCTGGGCCAGGGGACCTCCGGCCGTCCCCTGAGACCCGACTTACACCACTGCTCCCAGCACAAAGCCGGGCCGGCTCTAGCCCCTCCATCCCCACCGCCAAGGGATGCCCTAAATCAGCCCTGCCCCCCAAAGGACCGCGTCGGGGGGCGAGAGGCATCCGCTTCTTCTCCTCTGCCCCCCTGGGCTGGCGGGCAGACCGCGCTGCCCGGCCCGTTTGCGAGCAGGAGCTCTCGCACGACCCTCAGCTCGCTCCCGGCAGGCTGGAGGACGGGCATCAGATGGAAATGACTTCTGATTGCTTCCAATCTGGCTGAGATTGCAAACAAAAGGCTGCAAATGTCACATCCGATCTCCCCCAACGGACGCTCCCCCCGGAAAAACCTCCGAGAAGTCCAAGCAGGCGAAGAAGAAGACGGCAGGCGTGTCTCGGAGGAGCTGCCTAAGATCAAGGGGCGATGACGACCTGCTGGAGTCAGTCCTTGCAGAAATGCACCGTTCCCATTGCAGAGCTCTTCCTCAGGCTTTGAATTTTTCTGCTGATCACGTAAACAGAAAAATAAGTGAACGACTGAGGTTTTTAAGGGGATTCAATATACCTACCATCCAGCAAATCTGAACCATGGAGAGGCCGCCGCGCGTGTTTAGTCAGTGGTTTCAAAGCAAGAGGCACACCGCGGGTTGGCTGCCGGCGCAGCGTGGGGGTGAATGCTGGAGGCAGGGGCCGCGAACAGAGCCGCTGGTCTGCGCGTCCCTGCAGGGCTGGCTCCGCGTTCGGGGGGCTCTGCCCGCTGCGCTGCATCTCCCCCGCTACCGGGCAGCCAGAGCAGCGCGGGGATCGCAGCCGTCGCGGGAGGCGAGGGCTACGTGAATGTTAGAAAAATTCTGTGCCAATTGTTTCCATCCCATAAGCAAACCCAGGTGGCTATTTAACATTTTCCCAGATTAGGAAGTGAAGCAGAAGTGACATTATAAGGATGCACGGGCAGCTGTATACGGAGGGTCTCTTAACTTGTTTCCTCTGTGCTGCGTCTCCTCGCGGGGACACGCTGGGTGCCCCTGGTCTGCTGCTCCGCCGGCAAAGACAGCCGGTGCAGAGGATTGTCTTCCACGCGGGAGGTGTATGATGAAAAGGGGGAGATGGGGGACCTCCCACCCGGCTCCGTGCTGCCCTGAAAGCCTTCGCTGCTTTCCCCAGCGCCCGCCGAGCCGCTGCTCCCCGGCTGCACGCCCGGAGCGCACAGAGGGGGCCCTGGTGCTCGGGGAGGGTGGCGGGGGCCGGGCCCGATGGTGTGGCTCCCGCTCCCGCCGGGATCCCCAGCAGCGAGGGTTTAGGATGCAAATGTGCCACAAGGCTTAGTTACAGCTGCCGACCAAATAGGTATGACAAGATCAGCAGATTTCCTGAAACTTGGTAGAGCAAAAATAAAAAAATAAAAATAAAAAAATAGCCCGGACTCTACTGAAACCATATTCACAACCACTAAATCCCTCAGCTTTATGTGACAAACCTCGCAACACACCCACTCTCCTTCCCTTCCCCCACCCGAAGGAGAAAAAAAGATCTTCACACTTTTTCTAATACCAGCTGGTTCATTTATATTGCAGAAGTTTCACGAGACAGTTACTGACAGTGATATACTAAACACAGGTTAAACCCACCACGAGCGCTGCCTCAGTGTGTGCAGCCAGGAAATTGTAACATTTGCATAAAATGATAAGAATGGCGCTGGCTTCCTAAAGCAACCGGGGCAACCCGCCTGCGGGGCACGCCGGCCAGGGGCCACCAGCCCCCCCGCAGAAGCCTCACGGATTCCTGCCCCGGGGCCGAGCTGCACCTTTCCATTCCTTTGGCTCAAACTGCTAGGATGCGGCCGCGCTTCTGAAAGCGTAGGGGCATTTCCAGGTGCACGGAGCCGCCCCGGGCGCCGCACGTGACAACCGGCACCCCGCCTGCGAGCATCGCCTCGCAGTGCTGGTGCCCACTGACTCGGCCAGCTCTCCTTCAGCCGTGGGGGTTTTAAATACGGGAATGCTTTTTCCCGCTGCACAAGTTACGCCGCTTGCAGGGTTTCCCGGGATTTCACTTTCCAAACCAGGCCGTGGCAGAGTGCCGCAGGAAAGGACGCGCTGGCGAGGAGGTCGCTCTACCAGAGTCATGGTCCTCCCTCTCAAATTCATCATTCAGCTTTTTTGGAAAAGGCCATGGATTCTTTTGAATGTGTAGACAAATGAAAATGGCTCAACAACCTCCTTCCCTTTAGATGAACAACTTTTCATTTTTAAAGGATGTTTCAGAATATTACTATTCTTCTCAGAGTATTCTTAAAGCTGTGAGGTATGAAGAGGTGGGTGACAAGGCCTGTAACGATTTGATGAAAGCGATCTGTAACAATAGAGCGTGCAATACCAACAGCACACAAGTATAATCCCGCTAAATGGGTGGCTGTGACTCCTCTCAAACTTCCCAGACCTGACATTGTATAATAAAACCTTTCTCCAGTGAGAAGGAATGAGGATGGCAAGTGCCGGCGCCTATAAACGGAGACAAGTGCTCACAGACTCCCGGGGCGAACAGTGATGGCCAGAGACACCAACGTGTGTCCGGAGTCACCAGAAGCCAAACGTGGCATGCCCAGCGCTGACCGCGGCAGCTGTGGGACCCCCAAAAGGGCTCTGCTGCCCCTCAAAGCCTTAACTGGACGCCCGTTGTGTCAAGTTGGGCCAGATGTGCCCGGTTCTGTGAGCGCCACAGGCATTTCGGCACCTCCGCACCGATAACATCTGCAGATGGCCTTTGCCACCTCGTGAGTCTGGCCGGGACCCGCAGCGCCTGTGAGCAACGCGACGGGTGGCACCTTGATGGGGCTCTCGGTCCCTCTGTCCTGCCTTTGCCATTCCCATTCCCACCTGGCTTTCCAACCCCTAGCATCCAGGCAAAGGCAACCCATAGATGGCCACAAACAGGGACAGTTTAAGGAAAACACAATCTCGTATTCGACAACGACGTGACAGCCAGGCGCAGCGCATGGTGCAGCCAGGCGCAGCGGGGAGCCGCACAGGCAGGGTGGCGAGGTGCACAAACCCACGCAAGGGACCTGGGCAAAGAGGGAACGGTTCAGCGGAAAAAAACCCGTGACTGAAAAAACTGTGGAAAGAAAGGTCTCTTCCTTCCTGGGGAGGGAAAGAATAGCTTGCCTTTTGGCTCTGCGCGGCTCTTGTGGCTGCGGAGGAGCCCCTGCCGAGAGCGGAGCATGCCTTCTTCGTGGCTGCAGTCCGTGGCTGCCAGACCAAGTGATGAAAAAGTTCCAGGAAAATCAGGTTGCAGATGCGTGTTCTTCATTTGTGCTCAGAGGTGCTCCCAGTTCTACACTTAGGTGCCGTCTGCAGGTTAAAAAGAGGGAATGCTTAGCTGTTCCAGCAGGGTTTTTCTTTTAACGATCCGTGTTTATTAATTTACAAGCTTTACACACAGACCCATTCCATAACGCTGCAATTTGCATGTTATTACGCAAGCTGGTAGAGTTTGTGAGCCGCTGCAGCTGGAGCGGTGGGCCTGAGGCCCGGCGTGGCGCCCCGCGGCCCGGCGCGGCTCTGTGGAAGAGCAGCTCCGGCTCTTGTCGGCGCTGGAAGGCACAGCACGGTACGTCGGCACCGGGGCCCGGCGGGGAGGGCCTGGCGAAGACAAGTGTCATCCGCAGAGAGCTTCCTTCCTCACTTTTTCTTGGATACATCTTCCTTCACCATCTTAGGACAACCTGGGAGAAGAACAGCTGGATCCTGCATCGTCAGAAGACAAATAAAAATCGGCAAATTGGAGATGCGCAAAAATACTTATTTACAAAGTACCCTTTTTTAGCACAATCTCAGGATTTGGTGGGGTTCTTTAATCTTTTAGGAGTGCTCCAGACTAGCACTTCTGAAAACACACGTACAGAAACAATCCACCTCCAGAGGTATTAAACGCCTAATGGATATTACTGCCCATTTTCCCCATCTAAGGAATTAACTTTTAATACTTTTCCAATTCAATCTATATTTTTAAGTCTAAGATGCTTTTATTCTAATTCCTACTCCCAGCTCTGCCTGGAAATTAGGAAGCTCGTGAACTTTGTGACCCTCCACTTCGAGTGCCGCAGCCTCGTTCCCTAAGACGGAGACGGGGAGGAAGGACTGTTCACATTTCCTTTTCAAAGGGGGCGAAAAAGGGAAAAGAAAAACAGGTGCTTTAAAATTTTCAAGGTGCAAACTAAATTACAAGATGCCCAGGAGTGTGCAATAGCATTTCATTGTTTGAGTTTGGAATAAAAGACAGATAATTAGGAAATTGGGAGTCTATTAATTTTCCAAATTTACTCATGCAAGAAGCACTGAGCTATGGTGATATTTGCTTACCTCGTCATTATGCAAAAATATATTAGCTAATTATTTTGACTAATGCAATTAAGATATGCATATTTAGCATAAACTATACAATAGAAACGTTACAGTCAGCAATTGCCGGGTTGCACTCATGGGCAGCAGAGAGGCAAAAGTCTCAGCACAGTCTCTGATGGTAAACCATAATATTGCTCCTATTCTGCCCCAACTGTTGTTATTAGTTCTGTTGCAGTAATTAATTTACTTTACAGCATGACTAGGTGGCACAGTTAGCAGCGGCATTAATTTTTGTTATGAGGCACCTGAAGATGTCAGCTTTGGAGCAGCAGAGACTGTGCCTTCAATTGCCTAAATCCGTGCCGGTGCACTAACTCTTGCCGGGCTCCCATTAGGACACCCAGTAGCTCCTTCCTTGGCTCTTTATTTTGCTGGAGGACGTCTCTGCGTCAGCACCGGGCCGCGTTGAGCAGGAGCGGAAAGTGCTTGGGATGCCTTGCTTGCCCCCCGCGTTTGCTTGCTGAAAACCACCGTGTTGGGGGCATCTTTCTGTGGGGTGAGGGGCGTAATTCCAGCCCACCACTCCTTCCCCTCCTCTTCCCGTGCCAGAGCAAAATCCTACCGGGGACTACAAGAGGAAGAATTTCAGGTGAAGCTGGAAAAATTAGTATTTTGTTACTGTTATATGCTGTCGACACTAGAGCCTCTCCCAGCGCGTGGGGAATAAGTTAGCGGAGCTTGGATCGCCGGTACCCCCGTGCTTCCCGTTGGTTCCCAGCGTCCCCCATCTCTCCGCATCCCCTCTGCGAACCCCCGCCCTGCCCTGGGCTCCCCATCCTCAGCGCCTCAGGGTGGCCCGCGGCCCCGCGGCCCCCGGACCAGCCCCCCTCGGCCCCGGGCACCCCTTTCACGGCAGCGCGGCCAGCAAACATGGGAACAGGCAGTATTTGAAAGCATCAGCTATTCAGGTCCCAACAAGGACTGCCAGCTTCCCGCTCACAGAAATCCCAGCCTCCCACCCCAGCAAATTTCCCAGGGTTGTGCCATATGCCGAGCAGCGGGTTAGAGAGCTCCCGGCTCGGCACGGGGGGCTGGGGAGGGTGAGGAAACGCAGGCGGGTTGAGAAATGAGAGGGCTGCTCTTGCATAAATCGCGTGATGAGCAAGTCGCTTTCGGAGGACGGGAGGGAGCCGAGCCCGGGGGAGGAATCCCTTTGCGGCTGCAGTTTCCTTTCCCCCTTCCAGCCGCGCCGACCCTGGTAGGGACCGAAGCAAAAGCCCGCGGGGGGCCGGCGCCCGGCAGCTGGCGTGGTGCGGGCGTGATGGGTGCACCGCAGGCGCGAGTCACCGGCGCCTTGGGCCCAAGGCGACCCCGACGCCCGGGGGCCTCAGGGCTGCCCTGCTCGGGAGGGAGGAGGAGCGGGGCTGTGAGGGGAGCGCACGCCGTGCACCGAGTCGCGGCAGGCCCGGGTGCCCACATGCAGCTGCGTCTGCAGCTTCGCTCGGCGCCGGCTGTGCTTCCAGCGGAGTCATTTTGGCTGATTTTGCACTAACCGTGTGGACTGTCAAATGGCTCCTGCTGTATTTTGTTGCCCTTTCAAATATTTCTCAAAGAGTAGGCTGTACCATCTGGTGGACAATCTGCCTGCGTGTGCAACAGCGACGTACCTCGCGCCGCGCCGACGGGCCCGCGGCGCCCATCAGCAGCCGTGGGGGCAGGCGGCGGCCCCGCGGCACCCGGGGCCTCGCCGGGCGAAGGGAGACGGCTGCGTCGGTGCAGGGCGTCGGTGCCGGGGCGAGGGCCGGTCCTGCGCGCGGCGCCCAGCGGAGCCGGGCAGCGCTCCGACCCCCCGGAGCGGGTCTGGCCCCGGGCACCGAGCGCTCCCCCGGGAGCCCCCGGCACCAGCGCAGGGCTCAGCGCGGGCCGGAGACCGCTGCCGACGGGCGGCCCGCAGCCTGCGCGGGAGGCCGCCTGCACGACAGCAAGTCCCTCCGCAGCGGTCGGCCTCGCCAGCAGAGAACCGTCCCGGGCACGGGGCTGCCACCGCCCCCGGGTCGCGTAGCTGCTTCCTCCTTCCTCAGCCTGCGGCGGAAAGACGGAGCGGGGGTTCCCCTAGTTGAGGACTATTCTCCTAGAGCCACATTATCAAGTTTTAAACCTCTTTCCTTTCCTTTTTATTGATTTATTTTTACATATTGCACATTCACAGTTACTGCTGACTCCACACACTTCTCCCTTTTCGCAGCACGCTCTGATAGGAGTTGCCAGACAGGTTAGAGAAGGCGGATTATACATTGCTGACGGTATGTATAAATCCTCATTTATATATTGCCATGGAAAAGAACAGGATGGTCTTAGGAAAATCACTCAAATAATTCCTTGTGGATTGGTCTACATTTTGTTATCAAAAGCAAAAGGCTCAAATGTCGTAAGAGGAAACCAATAATATCAACATTCATCTCAAAATATACGTATCAGCTGGGCATGCAGGATGACAATGATAAAATAATCACCTTAACCACAGCAGATCCTCTCCCTCTGGGTATATATACACACACCTACATAATATACCCGCCTGTATATAATACGCGTGTAATACCTGTAACACACATGTACCACCTAGTGAGAAACCACCATGGAATAACAAGGCTAGCTGGCTAAGACCTAGTCCCTTTGCTGAGTCGCTTTTGAGTCAAAGGACAGTCGCACCGTCCTCTGAAGGCTCTCTCCCCTTTTATACCCCAGAATTTGTTCTTCATCTCTGAGAGACTCAAACGCATCAAGTCAAATGCAATAGGTTTAGTTTATGTTTTATCACCTGGGTATGAGTTGAAAATATGTGATGATTCTGTAAAAAGATTCTGTGGGTCTATTTATTTTTCTTGCATGCTCTACGAGTTTACAAAACTGTGTTATGTGTAATTTGTTGTCTTGGGAATATGCACTACTGGGACAATCTTTGCTAGCCAGAGTTTAAGGACTTAGAGAATAGACTTGCAGATGGGGTTTCCTCCACAGCAGTAGGGAACTCAGCTCTAAAACTCGAGGGCGCAAGTACCACGGTAATTATAAAAATTCTCAAAACAAAAGGGGGGGTTTAGTAATGTCAGGGTATGCTTCGGGAAACACACTGGAAGGTCTCCCGGCTGCCAGTGAGCCCAGAGACACCGATGCGGTGACGAGCTGCCCTGGAATGACAGCAGAGCTGTTGCACAAACCGTCGAGGACCACCACGCCTCTCTCCTCCTACGCAGGAAAAACTAAGTCTTGTTCACACTTACAGTACCTTTAGGAACAACATTTCCACATTAACTTGTTAAGACACCACCAAAGTCACCCGCAGCCGATAACCTTCCTGGCGCTTGCCAGAGGCAAGCCGGAGCAGCGCCTGCTCCGGTGGGTGCCACCCCGGCTGCAGCCCCGTCCTCCCCGCGGCCGCGCCGGGCCCGGGAGGTCCGGCAGATCCCCGGCACCGGGCACGGCGGGACGCGGGCTGGAGCACACCCCCAGCTGCGGCCAGGCAGGGTCACTCCCCAAAGGGCAATGATTTTATCCCATCCCCCTAATAATTTGTCTTTATTCCTTTTTATTTTTTGTATGCTTAATATGTATGATCTTAACAGCTTTGGGGGCCAGATTATTTCAGCAATTGCTGGTATGCAAATCCCATTAGGTTCAACAGGAGTTCTGCCACACGTCTGACGAGGCTATCTGGCAGTAAATCTCGCTCATGCTCGCGCTCCTATAAGAGATCTCTTCTCCCCTGGAAGTTGGAGTGAAACTTAAATAGGGAATTACACAATATGAATACACACTAAGGAGAGACCGGACTTTTAAAATCATGCTGGCATCCAAAAGCTGTTAATCTTCTTAGGTAATGATGAAAAATGCAGTGGAGATGATGGTGTAACTCACCAAGGGGGAACAAGGAGCTCTGAATGGATGGCTTGAGTAAAACTTCTGCTGTTCTTCTGTTTATCCCATTCTCCACTTAATTACCGTTCCCAAATATTTTTTTAAAACACACCCCTGTAAACAGCCTTTTCAGTGCTAAAAGAGAGAAGCAACTCCCACCAGCCCACAGCGAATGTCTTCTCCTTCCCTTTTTTTTGTTTAATTAATTCCACAAGGAGAGAGGAAGAGAAGGAGACCTGGGGACTCTCGATACGGGGCAGCAGGTGGATTGTGTAAAACAGCACCAGCTGCCGGAGTGCCGTTAGTGCTATTAGGAGACCCCAGCGTTGCTCCGGGTTGAGGGGTGACCGGCATTTCCCGCGGGGGCTGCCAGGTCTCCGGCACCCGGTGGCCCGTGGCGGCAGCGGTGCAGAGCCGAGCGGCACGGGCGGGCACGCGGCGCCAGCGTGCCCCTGCCCCTTCGCCACCCCTCATTGGGACCGGTCATGTCGCTGGTGTTAATGTTCGTTTCCATCAATTTGCCCACAGAACCTCCCGAAAAACCTCAGGTTCCCCGAGGACAAACCCACAATTTTCAATTGTTTTAAAAATTTTTTTTCAGCTGGTTCCCACGCACGGGCAGGGGTGCAAGATCCTCCAGACAGCTCGCTTTCCCTGCTGCTCTGCGCGCAGGCGCCGCTGAAACCCCCCGGCAGAGCCCGCAGGCGCACGCCCGCTGGCTGCCCGGCCCGGCCGGGCGCGGGCCGTGGGGCAGTGCCGGGCCCCCGGCTGCGGCTGTGCCCCTCCGCCGCCCAGCTCCCTGCGGCACTGACCTCGGGCAGGGGAGCAGCTCAGCTCCAGGGACCGCTCCGCTCCTGCTGGAGGGAAACCCAAGGGCGCGGCTGGAGGAGCGCACGGGAACGACACTCGTTTCACAGACCCGCAAAACCTTTGTCACCAGTTGCAGTCTCCTCCCAACTTTCTAAGCAGAACGATTTAAGGATAAGCACGCAGGACTTTTAGTTTTACAGAAGCTGCCGGTACCATCACCTCCGTGTCTCCCTCTGACTGTTTTATTTATTTATTTGCTGTAATAGCGTCTGGACGCGTGGCAGCGCGATTTCATGCTCACGTCGTAACGCAGCCCGGCGGCCGCGGGCGAAGCTGGAGGCTCCAACGCGTTAGTGCTGCGGCACCTGACGGGGAGGCGGGGGCTGCTCCGGAGGTGGGGGCTGCTCCTGTTGAAGGCACAGCCTCACCCCTGCCAGCCCCCCAAGCCCCCACTTGCAACGCCCCTGGACTCCTGGCGCTTGCACGCTGCAAGTCACACTGAGAAATATTTACTGTACAAAGGATGTGCTCCATAATTAAAACTTTCTGCTATTAGGGAGTATATGATCTCATGATGCTATAGGAAGCAGCGTTTATGGTCACTGAATCAGTACTTGACTCTGAGCGTGCAATTAGCAAATCACAGAAACGCTGTACCAAAGCGCGTCATTAGAGCCAGAGTTGCCCTCCTCTAATGAAATGCTAGCTTTAGTAGGATAATTATTAAGATCACCATTTCACTATTATAGAAATAACTGTAGATAATTGCACAATATTATCTTTCACAGAATCATCTTCTCTGCATAAGTTAAAAGGTTCAAAATATAACTCACAGGGCAAAACCCTCCCAGGAAATCCGTGGGGAAGATCAGAAATAAACAGCAGAAGCGATGACTTGCCTTGATTGCAGCAAAGACATGTGGCTTCATCATGTGTTTCTTTCACAAGGTGGTATCTCTGCCTAATTGGCCTGCAGGGACAGAGCAGTACTACAGCAGAATAAATTGTCTGGCTGTGCAACCAGAGATACGGGGAGTCCAATAGAGTTAAGTCGTGGTTACAAACAAAAGTAATGGCTACATGACATCTTTGGATCTACTTTTAATTAACTACCAGTAAAGCTGTGCAGTAATTATTGGTTGCCCTCAGTCCCTCCCATCCGTGATGGGAGCTCTTGCTATTAGCTCTTGCTATCACTACTGTTGGTGCCGTCCTTATTCCATCTTCTGCCAAGGATTTCAAGGAGAACACAGATGCTAGCTGGGTTCTTGTGTCGACCAAGGCTTTACTGAGTTGGGGATGTTACAACTTTCCTCAGCACCTGTATGGCAAAAACATAGCAAAAACCAAACAGGTGTTAGGTCTTTGCACATGCACAGAAAAAAAAAAACCACCACCACCTTTATGAACATTTTATTGAGTGCTCCCTCAGTAAGTGTGCAGATGACACCAAGCTGGGTGGGAGTGTTGATCTGCTGGAGGGTAGGAGGGCTCTGCAGAGGGATCTGGACAGGCTGGATTGATGGGCAGAGGTCAACTGTATGAGGTTTAATAAGGCCAAGTACCAGGTCCTGCACTTCGGCCACAACAACCCAACGCAACGCTCCAGGCTTGGGCAGGAGAGGCTGGAGAGCAGCCCGGGGAAAGGGTCCTGGGGGTGCTGGCTGACAGCCGGCTGAACATGAGCCGGCAGTGTGCCCAGGTGGCCAAGAAGGCCAACAGCATCCTGGCCTGTACCAGCACTGGTGTGGCCAGCAGGAGCAGGGCAGGGATCGTGCCCCTGGACTCGGCACTGGTGAGGCCGCACCTCAAATCCTGTGTTCAGTTCTGGGCCCCTCACTACAAGAAGGACATTGAGGTGCTGGAGCGTGTCCAGAGAAGGGCGACGAAGCTGGTGAGGGGTCTGGAGCACAAGTCTGATGAGGAGCAGCTGAGGGAACTGGGGGTGTTCCGTCTGGAGAAGAGGAGGCTGAGGGGAGCCCTCATCGCTCTCTACAACTACCTGAAAGGGGGTTGTGGTGAGGTGGGGATTGGTCTCTTCTCCCAAGTAACCAGCAACAGGACGAGAGGAAACGGCCTCAAGTTGCGCCAGGGGAGGTTTATGCTGGATATGAGGAAAAATTTCTTCACCGAGAGGGTGGTCAGGCATTGGAACAGGCTGCCCAGGGAGGTGGTGGAGTCGCCATCTCTGGAAGTGTTCAAAAAATGTGTGGACATGGTGCTTCGGGACATGGTGGTGTTGGGTTCATGGTTGGACTTGATGATCTTAAAAGTCTTTTCCAACCTTAATGATTCTGTGATTCTGTGAACTTTGGGAACTTTTCTGCTAAAACCTGAGCTGCTGGCAGACTTCAGGGATGGGATTTAGCAGCCTACAGCATCCCAGCTCATCTCATCCTAAAGGAGACATCAAACCATGGCGGATAAAATGTGCTTTGGAAGTACTTATTTCTTCTTCACTGATTAGAAATCAAGCATAGATGCCTACCACATTTGTAGATATTGAAAACGAGGTGAAATGCTTCCGATCCTGGCTGCCCAAGGGATCAAGCAGGTACCTTGGTGACTGTGCTCATGACCACAGTTAGGCCAGGTACACATTTCTCACGGGTTTGGGCACAAACCCCAGTGTTGCCATTGAGTATTTTTTATTGTGTGAGTAAAGAAATTGCTGTCCATCTCCTCTGCTGTATGGCATACTGCAGACTGCACACGGGGGAGAGAGGCAGGAGCTCAGGCTCTCGACTTGCGGAGTCACAGGCAAGTGCAGCCGGCGGGCCGCGGGCACTACCTGCTGCTGGTGAAGAGCCCGTGTCCAAGCAGCCACTGCTATACTGATTAAAGTGGACTTGAACTTTGAAAAAGCGTTGGAAGGATTTATTAGCACTGAAACTGCATTCTTGCGTGGAACAAGGACTTCTTTTGATACAGAATAATTTCTTTCTGTCTAAAACCTGGAAATTTAGAAAGCCTTTCAAAATGCATTAGCTTTATCCAAATAATAAGTAAATTCAGATGCTAATGAGTGTGGCTTCCTGAAAAAATGGGGAAAAAAAAGCAACATAGAAGGCTGGATCTCCAGCAAATGTAAAAAGGTTGTTTACACTGCTGTAACTTATTTATTTCCTGTAAAAAGTAACTTCAATGTTTTTGGCCTTCAACCTGCAAAAATATGAGCCTGTGCATGAAGGAACAGCATGTGAAAATGCCTAAGGAGCCATAGGTGCTGCATCCTTTACAGCAGTCATTTCTGCTAATAATTATGTTGCAGACAGATTTAGCTGCACCCATTTTACAAACAGGAAAACTGAAAAGCAGCTACATCTGCTTGGCAGCTGTGTCAGCCTGAGATAGGCACAGAAATCCCAGTTTCCACATTTATTTTTATCCAGATGAGATGGAATTGATACGAAAAGCTCAGTGAAATAAATATGAAAAAGAGGCCATCGCTCTGATGGTGAGGAACCCGAAGTATACTGTGCCGAAGATCGTCTCTGTGCAATATTAATGATTATAGATGATGCAGAAAAATGTTAAGCACTGAAAAAAAAAAAAAAGAAGAAAAAGAAAACTTCAGATGTGCCTCACTGGGAAACTAGAAAGGACACAGCTTCAAGTAATGATTATTTTTATTTAGGAAAACATTATACAAGGGACTCTTTCCAAGGAAAGCAATCTGGGTTGTGTCTGGGCTGAGTACACAATGTCATCCTGTTGCAAAAAAAGCAAACATCGTACCAAGACGTATAAACAGCAGTGTCATGTGTAAGACACATGAAGTAATCCTCCGCGCCAGGCAGCGGTGGGAAGGTCCCAGCTGGAGAACCGTCTCTGGTCTGGGCACCGCGTTTGGAGGAAGCCGGGCACCAACTGCAGGGAGAGCAGCAAGAACGATCGGGGGCCCGAAAAAAATGACCTGAGAGGAAAGATTGAAAGAGTTGGGCTTGTTTAGTCTAGGGAAGAGGCGGGTGAAGTAAGACGTGCAAAAACTCTTCAAACATGTTTGAGGCTGCTGCAGAGCGGAAGGTGGTGGGCTCCTCTCAATGCCCGCCAAATACAGGGCAAGGCCACGTCCATGCCGGCCAACCTGCCGCTGCCGGGGAGCGCCTCGGCAAGCACACAGAGCTTTCCAGGCGCAGCCGCCCGCGCCGCCCGTCTCTGCTCCCTCCTCCAACGCGCCTTTCTGCCGGGAGAAACACCGTGCAAGGCAGCTCTCCCGGAAAGCTGCGGCCTTGGCACGCGGCACCGTGGCATCTTCTCGGGGGCTCGTGGCAGCAATGGCTCCGTGGCAGGAAGAGGTGGCGGCCGGGTGGAGCCTGTCGCTGCCGGTTATCTGGGCGAGGAAGAGGAGCTGCTGCGAGTGGAAGAAGTTCCCTGTTCGGCGACTCTCTGTGCTCTTGTCTTGTCTGCGGTGATCTCCGCACGCTCTTTTAAGAAGCCTTGAGATCCTTTGAGATGTTGGTTCATGTCACTACCAAGCTAAAATCAGAGATATTGAAAACTAATTGGAATGGACCAAAAAAGAAGCAGCACAGTTACCTGTTTTCTTTCCCTCTTTTTTCTACCCACGACAGAGCCAGGGAGTTAGCAGAGCGTATTGAGCCGAACTTCAGCACGGAGGTGGCTAATCTCTCCTTCATGCTTCTGTACTTCTAAAAAACTGTGCAAGTGAGCAGAAATTCACTGTCTTTCAGCTATCCTGCGAACAAGGTTGTATCCCAGGACAGCTGCCCCTTGGGGAGGAAGAAATTTGTGACCTCGTTTAGCTGAGCAAGCACATCAGCTGCTGGAGTAAAGACGCTGTAAGCATTTCCAGCCCAGCTGGAAAGGAGGTCACGTCGCAGGCGGGCTACCTGCCACGCGGGGGGCTCACCGTGGGTGCCGCGCGGCCGCCGGGAAGGGCAGGAGAGGCCAGGGCGAGGCAAAGGGAATCAAAGCAGTTACGAGAACTCGCAACAGAGAGAGGAGAGCCATGCACAGCGGCTTGCAAAGCTGGGAAATAACTTGTACCGTCAATAGTGCCGCTTCGTTTTAACGCAGCCGGCCGGCAGCGTGAAACCGCCCGTCGGCGGGCAGCGTTACACTCCCGGGCGCCTGGGGAAGGCTCGGAGTGACGAATAAATGAACGAGCAAGATCTGCTGTTTGCTGCAAGCAAAAAGTTTACCTAGCTGAAAGGATGCGGCAAGGAGAGTTAGGCTTCTGTGAGACCCGTTTTCATTAGGGTTTACATCGCAATTTTGCCTAATTAGTCTCCAATAATTAATGCTGTGAGTGTAACAGAGATGTAATCAGACAAAATGCTGGTAAGTAAACCCCATGGAAGCCATACATCTTTTGATAGTAATGATTATGTTCTTTTTTATTATTAAAGATCCCATTAGAAAGAATTTATGATTTTTTCCCCTTTGTGAGAGAAATAATAAACATTACATTGGATGCTCTTATTTTTGGTATTGAGCAACCGAGTATATGTAATTAGCCACAGTTAAAAAGAAATTTTGCCTGAATGGCTTTTGGGGAACATTACATCCCAATTACAACCCTGTGGAATTTTTCATGTGAAAATACACTATCAATAAATAACTCAAATACAGTTTCTTTGAAAAAACATTTAGGTCCTGAGGAAAACGTGCAGGGAAGGAAAATGATGGCGCTGAGGACCTGAAAACCCACGGGAGAGAGGGTGGTACCTGCGCCAGCGGTAGGTACCATGGCGAGTGCCTTCCCGATCCCTTTTCCAGGGGATTTCTTCACTTCCTGGGAATTCACCCGCGAAGGCTGAAGCACCAGCGCGCAGCAGACCCACACCGCGGCACGCTCCGCAGAGGGGACCCGCACCCAGCCCCCTTCGCCAGCCCGCGTTTGCCCACTGAAGCTTCTCCTCGGCTACAGTCCCATTTCTCTCCCACTGGCGTTGGGCTGGATGCTCACGAGCACATTAAACATCTCCCCCCGACGAAGCCCCAGCCCAAAAAGACTCATTCAGACAGAAGAAATTAGCCGTGCAGCTTTGCTCCAGTCAGATTCAGGGCGGTGCCATAGAAGTCCGAAGGACCTGACTACATGCAGGAGACGCAGCGCTTGATCCTGCGGGTTTCACAGTGGAGAAACAAGTGCCTGTTGGGTTTGTTAATGTTCTCTGGAATGTTTGAGCCCAGTCCTTGTGCTGTACGTGTTATCTGTGTCCTTCACAAGTGTGGCCATGACCATGATCTGGGGGGAGTGGTGCTACCCCCGGGCTTTCCATGGCTTCTGTGACCGGGGGAGGAGGAACATCCCTTCGGTTGCACAGTGTGGCCTTACGTGACAACCAGACACGAAGCACAACCCAGGCAGTTCATGCAGAGCCTTTTGGTATGAAGCTGCCTGACCTACATGCCGAGATGCTTCACAAGCATTATCCCCACCAGTAGTCAATAAATGTGACAGCGGCAGCACTACCTGCACGGGGAAGTGAGGCTCCTCAGCATCTAGTGATAAAATGTCACATAATACAGCAGCCAGCGAGGGAGAAAATGAAATGAGAACTGTTAAAAATGCCAAACGTTTGTTCTTTGCTTTTTGCCACAGAGAAACCCCCGGGGTGCTGGCAGCAACCTGCAGAACGGTGTGTTAACACCTCCGTGTTGCGTGCTTCCCTCTCTCCTACCGCAGCCTGGGAGGGACAACATACAATGGGGCAGTTTACGGAAAAACAACAACCCTGGAGTATAGAAGCCCATCAAGAATTCCTCTTCAGGGTATAAAGGATGTACCTACAGCTGGAGGGACACCAGTCAACTGGGAGGAACGCAGATGGGACAGGTGGAGAGAGGCCATGAGGATGAGCAAGGTGCTGGGAGGTCTTCCATGCATGGAGACCACCAGGGCTTGGCTCATTCATTCCAACGAGACTGAGAGAGAAGGATGTGAGCTGTCCCTCGCAGTGTATCAGGGGTGAACACTGGGGAGGAAGGGGAGCACTCTAACCAAAAAGATAATGTCTTATGGAAAGAGAAATGGGTTTCAGCTGCCTGGAAATTGGAGATCTCACTGTCAGAGCAGTAAGGTTTTGCCTTCCAGTGGGAGAAAATGCTTTTAATAAAAAATCGGGTTTCATCAGAAGGTTCAATAACAGGGAATGTAAGATGGGATCCCAGGATCCAGGGATGAACCTCATGGAGGTCCTGGACTGAAACATGGACCCTGGGCTCACCTTCAGTGGCAGCTTCACAGACGACAGCCACAGGCGGTATGGCACAGAAAAGCTGCAGGTAAGTGTTACTGCTTTTATCCGCATGTCAGGATCGGAGAGTTAATGCACCGGAACCCAGGCTGCTCCACAGCTTCCATTCGCATTCTCATAGTGGGATACGATGAGCGGTGAGCAGCAGTGTATTTGCTCACGTCAGTGATGCCTACAAGAGCTCAGGCTGCTTTTGAGGGCCCCACAAGCCACCAGAATGAAGATGATGATGGCTGTGCTTTCAGTTAACCGTCAGGAGGTGTTCTGTCTGCGTGAGAGGCTGGGAGTCCGAGCGGATCGCCGCCGCCAAACGGGGACAATTGCCACGCTTGTCGTAAGAGCAGCAGCTCCAAGAATTGCCCCTTCCTTCACAAAGGTGTTACTGAGACTCGCCCAAGCATATATGAAAGTACAAAATTGCAGAACTTACTGAGGGGCTCTGAGGAAAGAAAGCGAGGCAGGGAGATAATTAGGAAAGCAAGGATGATTAGGGCTGAGGAACAGGTATGCCAGAAAGCTTTGTGGCTTTGCAGAACACGAACAGAGACACCCGCTCAGCCAATACTATAAAAACGCCATCACCTGTGCAGCTCAGATGCGAGCTCAGGGAGCATAGTCAGAGCTTACACCGTTACAGGCTCTGCAGCTCAGCAGCTACTTTTTGAACTCAGAAGTCAACGGCCAGCTTTGTGAGCATGAGAAATCGCATGGCGACGTGATGCAGCCACGGAGATCTCTAGCCAACTCAGTCAACGTGCTCTTGTATTCTGGACAAACTCCAAGCCTTGAGAGGACACAGAGTGCTCCCATGATGAGGTGATTGCCTGGATGAACCAGCAAGCATGAAGAAAAAAGTCACATTGAGGAACTTTCTATGAAAAAAAAAAAGTGGTTCAAAACTCCCATCCTGTCAGTAATGGGAAACAGGAAGAAGGAACAACTTCATGATAACGATGACCTCTCTGAGAACAGGATCTGCATTCCCAGGGTGGAGAGGCAATGTTCCAGCCGATGGCAAAGCCAGGGACTTCTGGGCATTTCCAGATACCACTAAACATCCGATCTAACACTGCACCGTGCCTTCCTCGAACAGGGAAGAGCCTACACCGTCCCCGTGTGTTGCCTCAGGGGGATGCTGGAAGACTTTCCCTCATGCCAAAGAGTATCTGCTCCTTCTGTGGCATCTCATGTCTGAACAGGTAACAATCACTCTGGGGGGATGTCCACGTGGGGATGCATGTCTTCCAGCTTTGGGGGGAAAGCTCTTTCTCTGTTCCCACCTCCACCTCTCCAGCAAAGCTCTTGAGTCCTTCACCCTTTCAGGCAGCTGCACTGGAGGGGATAACCCCTCGCTCCTTTGCTAACTTGCACACCAGACACCAGCAGAGCTCTGGAGCTTCCATGAGAAAGCAAAAGGGAGAATATGAGCCTTATCGCATGGTCACGCACCTGGCAGAGGCTGCAACCCAACCAGTGATACCTGACGGTGGAAGAACTGAGCATCAGGCAACAGATGATGAGAAGTTTCTCTGTGCCTGGTGTACTGGGAAAACACTGAGCTGAAGTATTGTGTTGCTGTAAGGTGGGTTTTACAATGAAGTGGACATCCAAGACTAACCTCGGAGTGAGTATCCTCACCAGGGAGAGCTGCAGCCAAAGGCCAGGGCTGTACTGGGCCCGGTTCAGCACTGGTTCTTGACCCTTGGTCTGCAGCGTTCACCAAGAGCAGCTCCGGCAGAGAGGGAAGGAGTCAGGTCTGCAAACCCTGTGCCTCCTCCACCAGGCTGCTTCTGAGACACAGCTTTGGTATTTCGCAAGTATGTTGTCAATGGTTCCAGCTTTGTCCAGACATAAATAGCAAATTTAATGGGACAGACGCCGTTTCACCCCCCACAGCACCGTGCTTTCACAGCTCAAGGTGCACGTTCATTCCTTCCACGGGTGCCGTTTCTGCAGCTGCACTTGGAAGTGCTTTTAATGGAAAACCATTACAAGAGGAAATCATTTTGAGATCATTCACATGCTCGGAAATTCTGCTTCAGTAGACATTTAATGCAAATTTCAGTCAGTATCCACACTGAAGTCTTCGCTTGTTGGGAGTTGATAAATTTAAATGGCGCTTGCCTTAAGTGAAAAGATCTGTTTTATACTGTAGTATTCGCTGTGGATCTTAAAAACAATGCATGCACAACTTCCGTTTAATGTATGAGTTCATTTTTTAATTTCAAAAACACAGACACTTTTTTAAGCGACGTGCAGCCATGAATTTGGCAGACTGCTTAATTCCGTATACAGTAAGGATGCAGCAGCGAGCCTTTTCCATTTTGAATCAAATGGAATTTGTGATTTGCATGCACCTTTTGAGTCAAAATCAAACATTTGCCCTGGATTGGCCCTAGTTTAATTAAAATGATGAGGATGTGTGATATGCTTTTGGTCTAAGGCAAAAAGGATGCACAGCACTGAAATTTGGAACAAACATAAAAAAAATTGAGAAATGCATGGTTGGAAGTGATAAGAAATGCCAAGACTATGTATTACATGGGATCACGGGATGAAAATAGAAAATATCCTAAAAAAATTCTGGCTTACTGTGAAACTGTTGTCGGAAGGTTTGGATAGGATTACATGCTTTATGGATAATGTTCCTGTAACTAGCACTGTCGAGGTTTGTAATCTTTTCTGTGGTCTTTCTGTAGAGCTGACGGGGATGCTCATCGGTGTGAGCAGATTTGCCCCTCTCGGTTTGGTGTAAGGGACAGGGACGGGGATTTTATCTTGGACTTGGGCTGGAAGAACTGGTGGGTATCTTAACATTTGCACAGGTGTATTTGCGTATACATATCCATTTCTTTTTGTGGTAGAGGGCACCTCTCTCATAAATGTAAGGTAGCTCATTTCTGATGAATATCATCCATCTTAAGACGAGGCAACCAAAGGTTCTCCCTCAGTTATTCCCATCGCCTATGTCTTTGTGCAGTGCAGGATTCAGGAATTCTGGGTATCAATATTTCAAGATCTTGATAAACTGGCTTTTGAAAACCTCTAAGCATGAACTTCCCTTCAAATCACAATGTCCAGAAATGAGAAATAGGGGCATGAACTCCTACCCCAGCCTGCAGCAGCTTGCCAGCAAGGAGGAGGTGCTTGCTGTGAGCTGCTCGAAGAGCTCCGTTTCAGTGCGTGAATTACCGGACGAAGAACTTAATCCCGCTTCCCGATCATCACTTTCGTATAACTACGTCTGCTTCATCCAGCCTCGCCGCGCTTGTTCTCCACTGTCCCTTGTGACTCACCTTCTTGAGTCACTACTCGGGTTGAAGATAACCAAAAGCGGGGAAGGGGGGTAATGTTTTAAGAACATGTTTTCCCAAAAAAAGTGTATTTTAAAAAATGTAATTGCAAAAGGCTGTTAAAAAGAGAAGATGATAGAAATAGGTTTTGTTTTCACAAGAAAAAATTGCCAGTTGAACAGCTGAGTTATTTATGGTCTAAAAGCCCGTCACTTCTAAGTTGCCTGTTTGATACCAATAAAGGAAAGAACAAAGGAAGATTTCATCTGCCCTAATTTTAGCCATCCAAAAGCTGGTCTCTGGTTTACCCTGGTCACTCTGGCTGCTTTTGCAGTCATCAGAAAGACCTGGGCTCCTCCACAGACGTTCCATCCCGCCTGCCCTGGACGCGTACCCCGGTCGTGTGCCGCCGGCCGTGGTGGGAGACGGCAACGCTCTGCCTGCCGTGCGGAGGCAGGAGCTGCCCCAAAGGGCTGACATTGCTGCCACAGCTCTGCAGCCATGCACATGCACATGAAAGAAAGCGAAGTGAAGATACTCTCATGCTGATATTGGTTTAAAGGGTCATTTTCGCAACCGCCGTTGAAATTTAGTGTCAGCTGCATACGGCAATTTCATATGATAAAATTCCTTCCCATATTAATTTCCCCCTTTTATGAAGAAACCCACATTGGGTCTCCATCAGCCCATCCCATTTCCTACAGCACCATGAGATCTGACTTTATTTTAATTTGTAAATACTTTGATGTCTGTGGACTTGGCTCTTGTACAGTCCTAAACTACCAGCAGGAGGTAATAGTTTCCAGGACTTAACTTGACTTGATTTCCCACTATTCTTCAGGCTCCTTGATTTGCATTCATCTTAAGGGGGAACTATTAATTTTCAAGCTGAATTTTCTTCTGCTATTGGGCTTGCTGCTATTCCAGGACTCACGCAAGGCTCCGCTCTTGCAAACCAATCCATACACATGGCTTGAGAAGAATGGGTGGAAATGTGAACAGAATGGGCCGAGCAGCGAAACTCCAGATGATTTGGGAAGGAGAGAGATGCGAGGCGTAAGAGCTGGGCTGGGAATGAATTGGAGAAACTGGTGAGGACTTGTCCCGCTGACGCTCATCCTGCCCTTCATGCAGCATCTGAAGGGAGAGGAAGGTGTAAGAAAACTTCCTTTTTTTCCCTATATCTGCAGCAATGTTTCCAGAGGACCGGGTTCCTCCCCTCCCTCTGTCACAGCCCAGGGTCTCACTTTGAAGGCAGGGCCAGTCCAAGAGCACAGTTGTTCTCCTCCTGGTTTCAGTCTCCAGGAGCCAGCGGGCTGCACTCCCCAGGAGCCACATAACATACCGAGGTTTAATCTGAGCCATCAGCCTAACGAGGTTAAACCCTGTGTGAGGATAAAGCCCAGCTCAGCCCTGGCTCTTGCCCGTACAGCAAAATGCCCGGGAGCTAGAGGAGCAAGAGGAATTGGGGGCTGAGAGGAGATGTTCCACCCCCCTGCGGGCAGCTTCGACCAGGACAGGAGGAAAACTGGGCAAAACAGCTCTGTGTGATCGCCTTGGACCCCGGAATGGTGAGTCCCGTGCCCCCACCAGCGTCAAGCACCCTTTTAAAACCCGTAGCGAGTGTACCCGTAAAAACGCCAGCCAGCGCTGCTGCGGGCCTGCCGCGCACGGCTCTCGGGCTTTGCAGGCTGCCGCCGGCACCGCGTCCCTCGGGGAGAGGTGCGGGCCCAGCGCGCAGGCGGGCCCGATGCAGGGCGGCCGGTCGCTGGAGGGAGCGGGGCACAGACCCCCTGGAGGAAGACGCCTCCCGCAGCCCCCAGGCTGCTTGGCGTGCCCGAAGGACCGAGCGCCTCGCGCGGAGGAAAGAGCCCCCGAGCTTAATGCGATTTCGGAAGAGGCATCTTACTCGCCCTCCCTCAAACCGTTTTGGTTAGGCGCCCGGAACATCTGGTCACCCTGTAGCCTTTTTTTTGATCCGATAAATGATACATTTTCTCAGCACGTTGCCGACTGCCAACAGATGAGCTGCAACTGCTGGCACCGGGGAGCCGGCGAGACGTTAACACGCACGGCGTCTCCGCAGGCAGCCCCCTCCCACGCCGGCGCTCGCGGGTGCTGCCGTAGGGCCGCGACGGGCTTTGCCAGCCCCGGCCCTGCGTCGCCGCGCACTCGGACTAAACATGCCCTCTCGCGCAGGGCACGCTCGCTTCCCCTGTAGACAAGAGATTTAGCCCCAGCTGAAGGGAAGGGGGTTCGCTCCATTTTGAGAATGGCGTAGGGTTTGGGCGTTTGTTTTACAGCGAGTCCATATGGCTGCGCTACATGCCCACGGCAGCAGCCCCGCGCCCCGGCTGTGCCGGGGCTGGGGACCGGCACTGGCTGCTGCCCCTGCCACCAGCCACCAGAGAGCAGGAACGGCCCCCGCCACCGCCGACGTGGGTATGCAGCCCCCGGCTGCTTTGGATCTGGAATTGTCGTTACTAGATTTCTCATGCAAACAGAAATCTATTTCCAAGACTTTCATCATTAGCCGTTTGTGGAAGTAAGGAACGCTCTTCCTTCAGAAACTCCCAGCAGCGATGGGCCCCCTCAGCCCGTGCCGGCGCGTGTGAAAGTTACCCGTCACGGCTGGTGCCGGCGGCCGCAGCGCTGCCGAAGCAGCGGCGGGTCCCCACCGGCTGCTGGGGTCGGTCCTGCGCATCCCCAGGCAGCGCACACGCGCCTCGGGCCCGTGCCGGGGAGCGTTACGTCGCGAGGCGACCTCCCCCAGGCACGCGCTGCCCGGCGTGAAAACCACCCTTAAACCCAACCGCGGGCGGCACCGGGAGGGAAACGGGTGCTGGTGGTTGCTTTGCTGCGACACACCTGCGGGAGGATGTGCCAAAGCCCCCGGGGCTGGGAGGGCACCCAGGGCCCGCGGGACCCCCGGCACACCCTGTGCGGACCTCAGAGAACCCGCGCCTCCGCTGGGGGCCCGGCTGAGCCCCGGCCCCGCGGCGAGGGCCCGTGGGTGTGGCGGCAGCGCTGGGGAACGCCTGCGCCGGCTGCAAGTGACAGCGGGAGAGGCACTGGGACGCCCCGGAGCCGCTCCCCGTCCCGCGTGCATCACCCGCACGCTGCGCATCTCCCGTCACTTTGGGGAAGAAATGCCTGACGCGGCGGCTTTCTCCCGGCGGGACGGCCGCATCCAGCCTTGCCACGAAGCACTTTCTCGCCGGAGAGGTGCAGGGTGTGCTCCCCCGGCACTTCGGGTGAGTTGATAACCGGTAGCGGTCCCAGCTCACCCCTGGCTCAGTCTGGGGGTCCTCTGGCACCTGCCACCACAAAAGCCTCGCTGCACGCAGTCAGATGGCTTCAGCACATGCTGCGGTAACCTGACTTTTCATCTCTCTTGTGTATTCCCCTACAAATTTGTTTAAAACGTTGCTATAATGTCAAAAAAGACCCTTAGGATCATCAGGTTTCAGAGGCCTAACTTAAAAAAGAAAAAGCCCAAGGACCTCAGCGTGCCTCGCCAAGCAAAAGGCGTCAGAGCCGAGAACGGTGATAAATGGGCTCCCCAGCGCGGCACCGCCGCCATTCCTGCCTGCTGCCTCGGGCTGCAGGCACCCAGCGAGGAGCGGCCGCTCCTCGCTGCCCGGCCGGGGCGGACGGCAGAGCTGTGCACAGCCACGGCCACCCCAAGGGAGCATCACCGCCGCGCCACGGAGGCAACCCCCGGGGCCAGGAGCAGCCGTGCCATGCGGGAACAGCAGTTGGGGACAGGCATCCCGCAAAAAAGCTCGGACTCCGTCGCCTGCCACGCGCCGCCGCGGCGTTTGCTCGCCTTCGCCGCTCCTCGGTGCCTCGGTTTGGGCTGACGTCGCGCTTGTTTTTTGGCAAGACCAGAGAAAGAGGAAGCCCCGTGAAGCACGAGCCCACAGACGGCGGGTGGGGGGCGAGGGGCCTCTGAGCCCCGAGGTCGCATCCTGCTGCCCAGCGCAGGGTGCGGGAGCCGCACGGCCCCGGGTCTCCTGCGGGAAGGAGAGGGGCCGGTTCACCGCGCGGCAAGGGGAGAAGCCCAGCCGAGCGCAGCACTGTTTGGGTTAGCGATACCCTAATATTAGTACAAATCGTAACATTTTAGAAAGTGCAACAAAATAAGCAAATGCTTTTTTCAAACCTCACCTCAGTCATGACATAAGTATTTCAAGATGTTCACCAAAGTATTACAAATCACAGTGTGGGCCATCAATCTGTCAATGAATAGCACAAGCTTTGGTATTTTCGAGTGATATTTGAAATCCTAACCCCATAAGAAAATTAAGTCAGGCAATAACATCCTGTTTTCCGCAGAGAGCGTTCCGCTTCCCCAGCAGTGGGAAAAGGCTGCCGGAGCTGCGCTCCTCATTCCTTAGCAGAGCATGTAATGCAAAGCGCCAAGCATTAAGCCCTTCTGTTTTACACTGCACACCGATTTGGAAGCAAATACTTTTCCGACGACATCACCGAATTGAAAGCACTCTGCAAATCCGAAACCCTCGCGCAACACTGAAAATCCGAAACCCTCCCGCCCCGAGCCCACGCGGGCCTCTCGCCCGGCTTTTCGGGGTGAAATCCGGCAAAAGGCGTCCCGCGGAGGCGGCGCTCCTCCGTCGCCCTTCTGCCCGGCGCAGCGGGGGAGAAGCCCCGCAAAGCGCCTTCCCTCGCCCGCGCCCCGCAGAGGAGCGCGGCCCCGCGCCGCGGCCGCCACGCGCTGCCTTCCCTCGACGCTGCCGTCGGAGCGTCTTCCCGAGGGCGGCAGCGGAAGGCGAGTGTGGCGACCGGCGCCTGGAGCCGAGAGACAGAAAAGCCGGAGGCACAACGCCGCCGCGGCCGGCGACGCCGGCGCGCGGGTACGAGGCGGTGCCCCGGAAGGGGGGGCTGGCACCCCTCGGGGCACTCCCGAGGTGGGCCCCACGCAGGGGTCCCGCCTGGCCCGCACGGAGAGGCAAAAAGAAATGCAGAAAGCAGCGAGTTCCGCCCTGCCAAACCAGCCAGGCAGGCTGGTTCTTTTTTTAGCTGTTTTGTGACTGAAGGGTCTTCCAAGAAAAGAAAGAAGAAAAAAAAAGCCCAGCAGTTGGACTGAGGCTACCAGTGAGAACAGCTGAAGGGCCGAGGACGTAGCCTCAAGGGGTTTTGAGAGGGTTTAAATCTAGACGATTCACGACAAAGAATAAAAATCGTTGAAAAACAAGAAAGAAAAAAAAAGTTTAAAATTGTGGAAAGGCAGAGCGAGACACCCGAAGCAGCAGGAGCGGCGCCTGCCCGCGGCGCAGCCCGTACCCCCAGCTCCTGCCACGGGCGGTTTGCAAAGGACCGGCAGCAGGCGGCTGGGGCGAGGGCTGGCCCCGGAGCCTCACCTGGGGGGCTGCCGCCCCCCTCCCCGGCGCTCAGGGGAGGGGAGCATCGGCCCTCTGAGGCTGGAAACAAATATATGGCAGATGGTTTTAAAAAAAAAAAAAAGCAATTATCAAAGGGGAAGATTTTGGAACATATCCTTTGAAATAAAAATTTGTTTAGCATTTTTAGCAGCTGAAATAATTTTCAGAACATCTGATGAGAGATTTAAGTGCTTCATTTCCTCCTCTCACTCGCCAAGCCATCCGTTTGAAGATTGTCGGTGGCACATCTAGTTCTCTGTTTTATTGCTATTGGTATTTTTCATTGGATAATGGTAGAATTAGAGATCAATGGAAGAGAGGTATGAACCGCAATATTCCCGTCCGTTTGAATGTGCGGGCGCTTTTGAAATGCTCCGCGGCGCTGCGGAAGATGGAAGAAACGTATTCTGTGATTCTTTAAATACAACTACATGAAAGTATGTCTTATTACATCTTGCCTTTCTTCCCCACTTTTCTCTGTTCTTCTGTTCTTCCTCCACAAAAAAAAAAGGGGGGGGAAAAAAGGAAGAAAGAAGAGGGAATTAGCCGTCTACCTTGTCCGTTATCCATAGGAAGTGCCAGATCACTGGAAAAATTAATAAGATCACGTACCTGAGGGTGAGAGTGTACCCCCCCATCACAGGCTGTGCCACGTGACCTCTCTTTGAGCTTTGAGATGGCATCTTCATTTAAAGGCTAGAGAAGAAAAACCGTCACTCATTTACCCAAACGTTGAGGACAGATCGCAGCTAAAAATTTGCAATTTCTTTTTACCTTGAGTGTGTTAATTTGCAGTTTCAAAATTTCCAGCCCTTTTCTTCACAGGCTGCTGCTGGAGTCGGAGCCACGCCGGTTCTGCCGCCCCACCACCCGATACTTGGTGGAATGGGAATTCAGGTTAAATTCACCAGAGCTGCTTGCAGCTGCCACTCGAGATGACCAATGGCTGGAGATCCGTGCAAGAGGCATTTTTGTGTCAGAAGATGCTTCTTAAGAAGAGTGAGAATCTAAGGGCTTTAAGGACTAAGGTAAAGAGGAAATGAGGCAAGTTCCTGTGTGCTGCACTCGCCCAGCGCCGATTTTTAGCATTTTCTGAAACTTGGGACTAACTGCTAAAGCATCCTGATGTTTGACAACTGCTCCAAAATATTCCAAGCCTGCACAAGGAATCTGGATTGCACGGAGTGAATTGGAGTATGAACTCAAATAGCTTCCATCAAGGCAGATCTTGAGTCACGAAGAGGGCTTCCAGCCCACCCAGCGCAGGCGAGGGTCAGCTTACCTGTTGCAACTTCTGGACTCCGAGTACAAGTAATATTCACAATAAAACATTCATTACTAAAAGACACGCAGCAATAGGAAGCACTTTCTCCTAAATTCAGATTCGGTCTATACGTAATCACCGGTGCCAAAATTCAAGACGAGGTCCCAGCTGCCATGGATTTTCCACCCATAGACGGTGGCCGCCTTCCCCCTGGCACCCGCCCGAGCCCATGCGCCGCCAGCGAATGCGGACGCGGGGTCGGCAGCGGGTCCTTGTGACGGCAGAGGGCACCCCGGTTCTCCGGGGCCGTTAACCTCCGCATGGGGGATCCCTGGGAAACGTCTGGAGATGCTCCTCGTTCGATGGCGTGAGCCTTGGGAAAGAGGACAACAGGGATAACAAGGCCCTGAGCGCCAGGAGCCCACTGCCGGGGCCGGGGCGTGCGGCCGCGCCGCCCCCGGCAGAGAGCCGCCGCGGCCCTGCTCCGCGCCGGGCGCCGGGGCTCCTCACCGCTCCTGCCCCCGCGCCGCCGCCTCGGACCCCTCCTGCCTTGAAGCCGCAGCAGCCGGTGCCCGGGAAATCACCACCTGAAGAAAGGGGTAAGCAAAGGTGAGGAAAAAAGCATTGAACTACAGTCCTGTCCCCGGGGAACCGAGCGGTCAGAGGTGCTTAGCTGCAAAGGCTTCGCTTCTCATGGGAAAAGGAAGGATAATTAACCTTAGAGCTAAATTCATCTAATGAGAGACTGAGAATAGGCGTTCCGAATGTTCAGTGTAGTTATACCTAGGCTGAAGGATTTTTTTTTTTTTAATTATTTGTTCAAGCACTGGCACAGGCTGCCCACGGAGGTGGTGGAGTCACCGTCACTGGAGCTGTTAAAAAAACATGTGGATGTGGCACTTGGGGACATGGTTTAGTGGGCATGGTGGTGTTGGGTTGGTGGTTGGACCTGATGATCTTAAAGGTCTTTTCCAACCTTCGTGTGGTTCTGTCATTATTTTTGCAATGTAGAGCTGAGTAGAAAAAAATCCCAGATGTCAACGAGTGGACCTAAGCGCCGTGGAAATTACAACAGAATCCAAGTGGGCCACAAACCCACAGTGCTTCAGGGGCAGAAATGCCGCGTGGGAGTCAGAGAGGCTTGGCGGGACCGTGCAGTGTCTGGCAGGTTTGCTTCGGGAGGTGCAGCGGGGCTGCGGTGGCTGTGGACGCCCTCGGGGCACGAGCCAGGAGCAGTCTGTCGCGCGGCGGGTGCTGACCCTCCGCAGGAAATCGCGCCTCGCTCCCGGCTACAGCACATGCGATAGGAATTTGCCCCCCGGCATGAGAAAAACAGTTTTCCTGAAATCCTGCCGTATCCCCGGGGCGTATCCCCACGCGGGCCATGCGGCGGGTCAGGATGCAGGGGAGCCCGCAGGAAGCCGATTCCCTGGCCGGCGGCAGCCGCAGCCCCACGATGCCAGGGAAACATGTGAGGGAAATGAAGCAAGTGCTTTCAGGGGAAAACTGAGGAAACGCCACGCTGGAGTCAGAGGGATGATTTAGCAACAACTGAAACGCAGCCATCGGGAGCCGGGGCTCTGGGGTGGTGTTCATGCTCGCGCTCCCTGAGAAAGGTGCTAACTTTCCCGGGCGGACGCTGCCCGGGGTTCCGCGAGGGGCCGAGGTCAGCGCCGTGGCAGCCGGGCTCATCGCAGGAAGGGTGCTGCTGCAAAAAGAGAATCCCTTTTTCGCCCCGATTTCGCTTAGCTGAAAGGGCGCGCAAGGGCGGCGAGGGGCTGGGCGGCACAGAAGCCAATGCACTTGCCTTGGTTCAAGGACCGGCTGGGTACGGCAGCCGGGGCTCCGCGCACCGGGAGCAGGCACGGGGCAGCCCCGGCCGCAGAGCGCGACGCCTGCTGCGCACGCCGCCTCTGTCCCGCCCCAGCGAACCACTTCGGTGCGTGGGACCCGGCGCCTTCCCTGGGAAAAACTTAACTTAGTCTTGGGGCGACTTCCCAGGTCTGGGAGTTCTTTTTTTATTTTTTTTTTTTATTAGGACTCTGATGTAGGCAAATCTGTGGCTTCCTAGGACTGAGATAAACTAAAATAAACATGATTTAATCAAGGAGACTCAGTCATGAAAGATGAGTGCAAAGGGGGGTCGTGTCTGGGAGTACACTAAATCTTTATGGATTTTGCTGTGCAGCTACAGGGGGACCAAAACAGGCGGAGATGTGACTCACTCCAGAGGCATGAGGTTCTCATTTAAAGTTTTCATGCCTGTCGTCTTTCCCTTTTAATATTTTATTTTAATTTTTTTTTCTTCTGCAATAAAGACTGGAGTGGCTGTCTTCATCTATTTCGCTCGTAGATTTTTCTGATTAGACCCCCAAGGAAAATGAAAAATGCATTGGGCATCTAAGTGCGACTCGTGTTTCCTTAACCGGAGCGTGCAGCTGTGTGTGCTCAGCAGCTACTCCGTAAGAAACCAGGGTGGTTTGGAAAAAGGCTCCCGCCATCTGGCTGGGAGGGTGCCCACCCTTTACAGGACTTCCCTGGGAAGCTTCAAGGTTCAGAACCTGGTTTCTTTTCACCTGACATCCCCGAGTAGGAAAGTGCCTCTGATGAGCGACGCGGTAGCTGCTGCAGGCACGCGTTTAGGAACGAAGCAGTTTGGCCCCGAGCCTGGGCCTCCCCGGGCTGGCCGAGGAGCCTTGGCAGGGCGGCAGGCTCCAGGGGCTGCGCCCGCCGGCCCCGAGCATGCGGCGTGGCCAGGGCTCCTCCTCGTCCATCGGTGGCTTTCCATCCTCCGGAGACTCCTGAGACAGCGCGAGCTCCGCTCAACGAAGCCTCCCTGTTTCGGTCACCAGCTGCAGGGGATAGAGTGGGATAGAGCTTTTAAGCTCCTTTTTAACGCTTAGTACTGATTTCTGCATAATTTTCTTTGCCTATTCTTATTTGTGGATATCAGGGAGGTGTCTGTTTCTCATCCAGGACAATGCCAGTCATTCCAGAAGCCTTTACCTTCAAGCGTGCGTTGCCAGCACAGTCATTGCCGAAACCAGGCAGCCCCTCAAAAGTCCGAGGCACTGCTCACGGCACTCTCCTGCGGGAAACGTGTCCAGGTTTGGACCTGATATGACACTAAAACATTGAATACAGAGGAACACAGAGTATTAGCTAAAAAAACCCCCACGCTATGCCTTGTAATGGTAGCGGAGGAGCGTCTCCTGGAAGTGGTCTCAGACGGGCTGTAAGGCAGTACAGGTGGCAGGGACCCCCCGCCGGAGCAGCGAGAGGTATCGGCTCTCCCATTGCGCAAAGGCTGGCTGGTTTCTGACGTCTCACTTGTCCCCAGCACTCAGACCTCTGAATTACAAAAGGAGAGGCTATTGGCCAGAGAAGCCGTGCAGCTGGACGCTAGCCGGCTGGCAGGGGAGAAGCTATAAGATTTTGCTTGCTCCTGCGTCGTGCAGGACCGGGCACCGCTCTTCGTGGCTTTCAGAGGCCGTCACGTGCCGCTCGGGTGAAGGGGCGGGAGGCACAGTGCCCGGCCTGGTAGCTTATCTGTGTGGTGCCCTGGCCGTGTTCGGAGCCTGGGCCGGGCTACAGCAACCCCAGCAGAGCCCCTCTGGCCCGGCCAGCCCACACGCGTGGTTTAAAGCCTGCTGGAGGAAGAAACGTGGTCCCGTCGCCGGGAGCCCGCAGAAAGCTCCCTGCATCGCTGCGGTTCTGCCGACGGCCCCCGAACCACAGGGGTTTTACCCCTTTTTCATTTGTCCGGCGGGTTGACACATGTGACGTCCCTGCAGCGAGACGCTTCCAGATTTGCTGAGAGTGGAACGGGTGTCCCCGCACTTCTCCGCTGTTCCGAGGCGGCTGCCCCGTGGCCGCCCTCCGGCACCGCGGCCGGGGACTGTGCCGGCCGTTTAGGCAGCAGCAGCAGCGCTATCTCAGCCGGCCGGCATCTTCTGGTGCCAGCCCCGCGCTGCTGCTCCTGCGGCCTCCCCGGAGGCAGCCGGAGCGGCTTCGGTGGGAAGCGGTCGGCGTCTCCATGCGGGACAAGGTTGGCCAGAGCGAGCCAGCCGTGCCCAGGAAACGGAGGTGCCGGCGCCGGGCGGGTTTGCCCACGTAAGAGGAGCCGCAGGGCTGAAAACTGGGGCACGTGGTGAGAAAGCTGAAAGCTACTGCCTGGTGTGGGGCTTCTTGTCCGCAAACGGTACATTATGCTAAAAAATAAAACAGTCTATGAAGAAAATTCATTGAGTTGAGCTGGTATCAGCGATTCGGGATAAGTGAGTCCAAGGAGATGAAGCATGTTTAATGTAATTACACATCCACTTCTTGTGATGTACGAGCACGCCAAGCATCACTAATCCCCCAACAGATACCTGCAGGGAGGACGATCACGAACAGCTGTTCGGACCACAAGAAGTGAACCACACGAGCTCCCGGTCCTGCAGGCGTCCCGCAGAGGCGCTGGGGAGCCAGAGCTTGTCCAGCAAGTGCAAGATTTACAAGGAATTAAACAGTGCTCCGTAAGGAAGTACATTAGTTTCTTATATAAATCGCACCGCCAACTCATTTATTATTGTAATAACCTTCAGCATTTCCATTATTGGAGAGGACTTCTCCTGAAATGAAAAATGACTTCCCTAACTCAGCGCGTGGAACTTGCCGTCATACCCGGTTTGGCTTCTTATTTCAGATGGCACGAAAGAAGACGAATAAAGCCTTACGCCCGAAGAGTGCTATTGATTGCAAACTAATGCGTTGTGTGAGTTTATTGTGTATTTGAGAGTTAATAAATAAGAGAGATAATAATGCAAACAGTACCTCTCCTCTTGGCTTACTCGAGAAATCCCCTACTTGGTGGCTGCTGAGGACAGTTAAGCCGCCAGCACAGTTGTTTACACGTAGCCCATTTAATTACGGGTACCTATAACCTTTCGATCATTTCCAGCATTATTAGAATGGTTTTGGAGTATATGAACCACAGAAATTAAGTTAGTGGCTCTTTGAAATAGGGATGTATCAGGTATGACACATACTCATCCAGGATACACTTGCCACAGCAAACATGTCCCTGTAGCTAGGAGGATTTTCTGTAGTGATTCTTAGAATCACAGAACCATTAAGGTCGGAAAAGACCTTTAAGATCATCAAGTCCAACCATCAACCCATCACCATCAAGCCCACTAAACTGTGACCTGAGTGCCACGTCTACCACTCTCTCAGTAAAGAAATTTCTCCTAATCTCCAGTCTAAACCTCCCCAGCACAACTTGAGGCCATTTCCTCTCGTCTTATTGCTGGTTACTTGGGAGAAGAGACCAACCCCCACCTCACCACAACCCCATTTCAGTTCTTCAACACCTGGACTTGTTCAAAATGCAGGAGTCGATCACGAGCTTGAAAAAAAGCATGTATATTATAACCATTTTGCATTCTTATGATAGGAACGTATTCCCTCACCGCAGCAAGCTGGCCATGACCCAGCCCTGCCACGTGCCGAAGCCTCGTGAAACGGCTGAGCCCCGAAGCAGGGCCATGCCCGGGCGGGTACGTGCACCCCTGCCACCTCGTACAGCACCTCCGGCGCTGCCACCCCCACCTGACGCCATACTTCATCACTGCTAACAAAAGCACATTGATACCTCAGCTGTGTTCCGCCCTAAGCATGTGCGCACAGGCAATAGCGCTTTTTCTACCGTTACCGTCCGTGCGCACTGTGAGCGGTAGATATAGGTCAGGGAACCATTAGACCGGATAGAAATCAGAATTGAGATTGGTTTTCAAGACAGATCTGATCAGTTCAGATAAAAACAAAATCTAGCCATGTTTGTATAAACAACTCGGACATAATTATTTTTAAACTATTGGCCAATGTACATGTTGCCATGTGTGTCCTCCTTTCAGGAATTAATGTCTTTTACTCATAAGCCACCTACTGCTGTTTACTTTATTAATGACATTCTGGTCATCTCTCCTGAGGGCAGTAAATGAAAGCTAAATTTGGCTCACTGTCTTCATTTCAATGATTTAGTCTATCAGGCACTGACTTTTTATAAAGCTGCGCTAAACGTGGGCAAATATAAAGAGAATTATTGTTTACTGCTAATGAGCAATCATGTGGCAATAGCTCTGTTTTGCTGCAGGAATGAAGAGAATTTTCCATTGTTCTTTCCCAAAGACAGCGCTGGTGTTATACGTGTCTGATGGCTCTTAGTCACGACCTCCGGTAACCACCGCAGAGAGCAGCCGTCACCCCACACATGTTGCAAAACACCCAGAACCACCCATCGAGATGTTTCGGGGAGGCTGGATAGTTTCACTATGAGCAAAAACGAATGAGTCCTCCTAAAAGAAAACATATTGACATCCTCTAAACAGGTCACTGCCATACTAGACGCGATAATACGTTTCTTAAGCTATACATTTTCTCCGGTCCTTTAGATGTTCGATAACGCCTGGACCACCCAAGTTAATTTAATGCAAATGTAATTTAACAGATTCCTTGTGTACGTCTTCGAAATGTCTCCAGCTCCTTGCAATGCATCTGTCTAAAGAGGAACAGGATTTGACGCTAGCCCAATTCTTTAAAGACAGGGTGGAAACGTACAGTAAAAACCTATTATTTACACACGCGCACACTTCTCACGGATCTGATGTGAGTAGCGATTGGATCATCACGGGCTCCTTCCCAGCACTGCTGCACAGGCATCCCTGCGGGAGGATTATCCAGGACGGGAGCGGCGGCAGGAGCCCACGCAGGTCCTCCGACAAGGGACAGACATTTTGAGGTGGCAAGAAAAGAAAGGCAGCACAGGTACCGGCTTCCACCAGCTTTTAGCTTCGGACGGCGGCGGCTGAGAAAGAAAAGGCACGGCGCTCTCATTCAGACGGTGCAGCACACGTCTCGCAGCCAAGGACATTTTCCAGCAGCATTAAAATTTGGTGCATCTCAGACAAAGCGAAAGCGCGTGGGCAGGATCCCCTCCGGGCAGCAGCGCGCCTGGGCGGGCGACGGGCACATCTGCGCCCAGGCGCGCCGCTGCCCGGAGGGGATCCCAACGGATCCGGCGCTGGGCACCCTCCGGATGCTGAAGCATCCACTCGCTTTTCTAATCCTCTCTGGATGCTGAAGCATCCAGAAACCGCGGCAGCAAGAAGCAGCAGGCAAATGACAGCTACGTTTTTACTGTACTCGATGGAAACCAACTTGACTCACCAGACCAAACATTTCAGCTCAAATAATGATTCCCATTAAAGAAATGACAACCCCGCCTTATAATGTGCAGTGTGTAAAGGAAGGCATTTAGAGTATGGAAAACTAATTGGTTGAGGAATCAAATTTGAAAAATGCAACATCTTCATACAGCAGTGGGAGTGCAAACACTCCTATTTTAATGAGCTTCCTCTAAAGGAGGCTAATGTGTAATATTTCTCTGTATGAGTTTGCATTAGAAATCTGCTGAGGTGGGAATACTCATTACCTGCTACTATCTGAGCTTTGCACAAAAATACGGGCTTCTCCTGAGTAACCTGACGTGATTATCGATGGCTTGGGGAAGACATCGTGTGATCGAGGCCTGAAACGACCGTCGCGATGTGCAGGTGTGCAGTGAAATTTTCGCAAAGATGCAATGACTTCTTAGAAACTACGGACGACGAATATTAAACGAATCTGGGAAACTCTCGGTCCTGATGTCTCAGTTCAGCCCCGTCTTTTCCGCTTGCTTTCTAATGAGTCTCGTTTATACTGCTGCAAATGTGTTTTTCTCCTCATTTCTCCATAATTCTGGAGGACGTGCACCAACTTCAGCGGGGCTGAGGACCCCCTCGCGCAGGCGAGGTGCGGTTGTGCCGCCCGCCGGCCGGGCTCGCGCCGCAGGCGGGACACCCTGGGCGCTGCAGCCGGGGTGGGAGCCGGCAGCTCCGGCTGCGTGCCGAAGGGTAGCCCTGCTGGGTCCGGCGTAGGCAAGAGGCGGGATGAAACATCAACGGACGTGTGAGACTGGCTTTCAGTAGGGACCGTGCCTACAGGTTATTTGCTCTTATCTTTCCTTGTACAAAACCCCGCGAAGCCAATTTATACAGCGCAACGCTGACCTTTGAAAAGCGTAACCGCAACGTTCAACAAACGGCATCTTTGCAGCTGTATCCTACTGTTGTCAGCCTCCTTTCCTTCAAAGGCGACGGCATCCACGGCTTCACCAGGACTTGCAGCATCTCCCTCCCTGCTTCGCCACGCGCCGGCTTCTCCTCCAGCTGGCGCCGAGCTGGGGCGCTCCTGGAGAAGGGGCTCCGCGCCCGCCAGGCGTTTCGCGGGGCTGCCGGGCCGTTTGAGCCGTGGAGATTGCCGGTGCCAGAGGCCCTGCGGAGGAACGGTCAAACGATTTCTACGCCCAACAGCGCTTTTCGAGTTGATGAGTTTTTTTGAAATTAATTTCTGAGGGCTGACTTCTCAACACCAAAATAGAGCCGCCCAGCGCGTGCAGACGACACAGATTAAGGCTGCGGGTACGAGCGGAGAGTCCAGCTGTAACCGAGACGTCCGCAGCGTATGGAAAACACTGTGAAAAGGAACCGTGGCTACTTCTGCTGGCCGCTTAAGTGGGAATTTATTAACAAATATTGAAACAATAAACACAAACTCCTGCTATCCTGAATCTGTAGACCAAAACGGCCTGAAATGAGGAAAACCTCAGGCAGGTGCCGTGTGTGCCCCGCAGCTGCCGCAGCCCTGCCCTCGGCGAACCGCGGGAAGCCCCTGCCCGACCACGGCTCTGCCGCCGCCGGCTGGCGCCGGGGGCCGAGCCCAGCCCTTCCCACGGGGCTTTTCGTTCAGCAAGCAGAGCGGAGGGAACAGTCTTGAGCAGTTAAGCATTGTGATCTACTTCACACAGATCACAGACCCTTCAAGAAGCAAAAACCACAGGCATTTTGCTGGCAGGAGAGTGTATGAGGCTGGAACAGGTTGGTTGTTTCTAGCGGGGTGTTCTTCTTTTATTATTGGCTTTATACCAGGATGGACCCCAGTGTCCATCCCAACATCCGAGCAGACCAGGAGAGCTGTGCAAGCGCAGCTCCTGCTCTACGGGGCTGCAGCTCTGCCTGCAGCCTTCACGAGAAGAAGAAAAGGTGACGTCTGTGCTAGCAGGGCTTTATATACGTTTACATTCCTTTTATTTAAGATTAAAATCCCTTTCATGGTGATCGTATAAATTTCCGTGAGTAAAATTAAAGAACTTTTTCCTCACCTTATCTTCAAAAGCTGTAGCCAGAACTGTTAATGAATATGCTACTATGCTTATTAGAGCTGTTGTTTGTTTGCAGTTAGCTAAAATAAATTTGAAGAAAGGCTTGCCAGATGCCTTTTTAAAAACGGTGGTAGAAAAAAATGCCACTTGGGCATGGGTGTTTTGGAAAGAATTTTATTTGCATGCCTTTATTTGTTTTTGTTTCCAGCTTGCTTTTACAAATGTTGAGAACCTCAAAGAAATCTGGCCTTGCTAGGGCTCCTTCTCCAGCCCGCGGCACTGTGCTGAGCGGTGCGCAATACTTCAGGCTTTGCACGTCACCCTGAGAGCTGTTTATAAACCACAATAAACGGTGCATTTATAAGGAATGCTTGAGCTTTCCCACAGCAGACACTGCTCTTTACCTGAATGCGGAGTTTGGAACGTGCTTCTTCATCAGAGTGTTGCAAACCCAGAATAACTGCTGGGAAATAACAGGTAAATCCCACTGTGAAGCACTTGCGGTCGAGCGGGCTGTGAAGCCGGGTAGTAAGACCACCCTCACAGGCATGGGAAAGCACAGTCTTGCCACCCCTGCAGCCCCCCACCATGGCCACGGGACCAGCGTCTTCGCTAGCCAAGCCCGGCTGGAAGGTGCCCTGGCTCCTTCCAGTCACATGGAACCGAGGGGCACCTGCCTGCCTGCTCCCCGTGGGTCCCCAGCTTCTGCTCCTTGGACCACCGGTGGTCCATGGACAGCAGCGTGGCAACCTTCCTTGAAGCCTTGAACCTTCCAGACTGGACTTCTTTACAGAGAGAGTGGTCAAAGCCTGGAACGGGCTTCCTAGAGGGGTTGTCGATGCCCCACACCTGTCGGCATTTGAGGCGCATTTGGACAGTGCCCCTGATAACATGCTTTAGCTTTTGGTCAGCCCCGAATTGGTCAGGCAGTTGGACTGGATGATTGTTGTAGGTCACTTCCAACTGAAATTATTCCATTCCATTCCGCTCTGCTCCTGTTGGTCGCCATGTCCACAAAAGGCAAGGAAGCACCTACCAGAAGTGTCAGGAAGAGGTGACAGTGGCCTTGTTTCAGAGGCTGCGTCTTCATTTCCTTCTCTGGCTAGGGAGGTGGGGGAGGCACCCGTGGCGGGGGCTTCATCTCCTGAATGGGGCAAAGAGAGGACGCTTAGAAGAGCGGTTGGAAAGATCGGGAGAGCACTTTAAACCTGCCTCCCGGCCACCTTGGCATATGCTGGCGGGTCTTCTGTGGCTGGTAAGCTCAGGCAAAACTGACCTGGCAGCGGGACCTGCCGCGTCCCCTCGACTCGTCCCCCGCCCGCTGCGGAGCGATGCCCGGAGGGAAACTGGAGCGTCAGCCTTCTCAAGCAAAGGGAAAAACAGGCATTTTCCTGAGTGGGTGGTAGGAAAAGACATGGGAAAGAACTACGACAGAGACAGGACAGTTAGTCCCGACTGACGGAGATGCTTGGTTGGTTGATAGTACCCAGACACAATGCTGCCTGTGAGGCTTATCAAACTGCTAGGTCAGCACATAAATATTTAAAGGAAAAGACTAAACTGAGTTGCTGTTTGATAGAGAGGGCCATTACCAGTGTAAGTGCGAGCAGCACCACGCTGCGGTTCAGCCACGCAGGCTAGCAGGGCCGGACCTGCAAACGCGGGGAGCCACGCCGGCCCCGTGGGCAGCCCGGGCAGGGGTGCCCCCGGACACGGAGCCAAGACCCCCGGGAAGCAGGGCTGGCCGGCCCTGGGGTGCCTGTAGTGCTTTTGCGGCTGCGAGGCCACGGCCCGCAGGGGCAGCGCTGGCTCCCTCGCCCGGGGGGCTGCAGCTCGCAGCCACGGACCCGCAGCGGGGAGCAAGACCCCTCCTGCCCCCCTGCCTCATCGTGGTGCTTGAGCCTCCGCGGTTCAGTCCCTAGAGATGCCGCTGGCTGTGCCCAGGGCAGAGTGGGGCCCCGAGCATGCCGGCACTGTGCTCGGGAGGGCACCGTGCCCTGCCCCTGCCGGGCTGCCCCGCGAAAAGCACCGGCAGCCTGAGGAGGGGGCAGAGCAGCCCCCCTGGGACACCCCAGCCCGGCCTCGTGGCGGAGCCGGCGGTGGCACTTACTGGCGGAGGAAGCCCAAAGCACGCACTCGCCAGCGCCGTGGCGGGAGAAGCAAAACTATGCTGCACAGCAGGAACAGCAGTCTGCACGTGGGGGGACAGGAAGGCAGCTTCGAAATGAAAAACATTCTTTTGTCGAGAAAGAAGAGCCCCCGATCCCACTGCCAGCCTCGCTGAATCCCCCAAGGTTGCGAGGGTTAAGGGAGAGCAGAATTTGGCCAGTGGCTGAAATAGATAAGCCATATGTCTGCATGCTCCTGGATGTGGAACAGAAACAATTACGTGATATTCCTGCTGATAATAAACCTACTATCTTACCACTAGAAATTACAGTTTTTCACACTTATTTATGTTTTCAGTAAAACACGTTGCAAGAAAATTGATACTACGTCGAAGTTTTTGTTTCGTAAGGAGCATGCAAGGGATTTGCCATGGCAGCCTTCCTCGGACCTGAGGGCAGCTGAACTAGACGGCGCGGCAAGCCGCAGCCAGGCGGCGGGAGACGGGGGCTCCTGGGAGGGGACCGTCCTCCGAAACGTGGCGGTGCCCGGCCCTGCCTGGCCCCCGGGGCCCGGCTGCCCACCCGGGGCCAGGGTGGGAGGGGAGCGTCGGGCGCACGGCGGCACGCATTCCTGCCGGGGTGCCCGGCCACGGCGGGGGCCGCCCGGAGCCCGCCCCCATCCCCTGCACGCCGGCCCTCGGGCGCAACGGCAAGAGCATCCCGGGGCCGACGCTGCGCGGCGGCTCTTTGTGCGAGGCGCGCTGCGCGCCAGCTCTCACCAGCTATACGTGTTTACATTCCTTCTGCTTAATATCTCTGTAATCTTCTCTGGCATCATACACTAGTAATTTTTCTCCTCCTACTTCACACTTCTGATAAGCCTTCTGGTCCCGCAGCAGATGCATTGTGAATCTTGTACTTCTAAGTATCTTGCATATGTTTCATTAAAAGTGTTTGTTTCTTTGATAGGCTTGAAGTTCTTACGTGAAAAAAAACTTTTTGGACTTCGCTTGGCAGCACCCGGCCCCGAGACGAGTAGCGGCGTCTTGGTACAGGCAGTCACTCACTCGGGGTCCCAATAGCCGTCATTTTGCCAATGGACTCGCTCGTCCGACGACGACGGCTACGATGTGCACTGGCACCCAAAGATAGCAAACGGGCTTTTTATCCGCTACCCTGTGCGTCTGCACATGAAAGAACATGGTGGGAGGTGCCAAATGGGAGCAGCAGCAATCGGGCTGTATTTCACCCGCCGTTGCCTAGCGATGGGAAGCGCGGGCAGGCTGGCATCTCCCGCAGCGGGGGCACGAGCCCCCGCGCTCCCACCCACGGCGGGCCAGCCCCAGGGAAAGGGTGGCCGGAGGGGAGCGGGCGGGGGTAGGGCACCCTGGACCCCCACACGCACCCATGGGGAGGGATCACAGGATGACAGAACCGTTAAGGCTGAAAAAGACCTTTAAGATCATCAAGTCCAACCGTCAACCCAACACCCCCACACCCACCAAACCATGTCCCCAGGCGCCACGTCCACACGTTTTTTGAACGCCTCCAGTGCTGGTGACTCCACCACCACCCTGGGCAGCCGGTTCCAACGCTTGACCATTGGCTTGCGGCAGGGCTGCTCGGCCCTCTGTGGTAAACTGAGGCACCGCCTGCGCCGGGGACCGTCCTGCCTGTACGCGGGTGGAAGGGCTGCCGGCGCCCGCCCTGCACCCTGTCACCCCGCACAAGGGCGGCACGTGGGTCCCACCACGCCTCACGGGTGCCTGGTGCCCTTGGGGCTTCAAGGAGCCGCGGGGCAGGTTGCAGGGACTGGGACAGTCGGGTCGCATCCAAGCCGGGAAGAGGCTGGAGCGCAGCGCTGCCAGCGCGCGCCCAGCCGCGGCCCCACATCGCTGCCACCACTGCCAGTGCCACCGCCAGTGCCACCGCCCCCCGGCACAGTGCCAGGGAGCCGCCCGGCTGAGGGGTCACCCCGGCCGCTCGTGCTGCGTCTGAGCGCCGGCGCAGGACCCGGGCAGACACCAGCACCCGGCCCGTGCCCGCTGGATTTTGGGCTGCGCTGGCAGCTGCCCTCCCCGCAGCGTTTCACCTGACGCCGGCAGAGCCTGCCCCGCAGCCGGCTGGCCGTGCGCGCCTCCCGCCCGGGCTGCACCGTGTCCCCGCAGGGCTCGCCTCCGGCCGGGGCGAGGGGCAGGACCGGGGCCACCCTCTGCCCCCCACACAGAGAATCTCTCCACAAAGCGGCCACCTGGGGCTTTGCCCCTCCGCTCCCCCGTGGGAAACGGGAATAATAATTGCAATAACAACAGCAGCAACACTAACAGCGATGTTTTCTTTTGCGCTTGTACCCAGCTAAAGTAACGAGCGCGGCGCATGCAGGTGCAACAGCCACACCGCTATGAGCCTTAGTATCGCTGCCTGCTTCTCGCCCCGCGTGATTTATTTATTGCCATGCGTATTACCATCCCTTCCACGTGGTGCAGGCATAAGTCTCTTCCAAGATAAACTAACTGTAAAAATCAGTTCTTCCAATTATTGCTGAAAAAGGTGCAATTTAAAGGTAGAAAAGGGTGAGCATCTTTTTTCTGCCTCGCCGGCAGAGACCAAAGTCTCCCCACGCCCTCAGCCAGGAGGAGTCAAAACGCTTCCGCAAACCTCCCTGCAGGCGCGGGAGGCCAGATGATCCCGCGGGTTTCTGCTCGCTCCGATGGTCAGTGAGATGTGGTTGGGGCAGCGCGGGCGCCGAGGACTTGAACCCTGCTTCAACCACCCCGCGCAGCGCCAGCAAAATTCCTGCCTGGATTAATAGCACTGTGTGCATATTTTTGTTGAATTACTCCCAACACAGCTGCCATTCATAAAATACCTAGGCCTGTACTTTTATTCCTGTTGGAAAATGTATTTAGTTACAATTCCTATAAATGTGGAGATGTTAAAAATAACACAGTATCCTGCAAGCCCTAACGCATATGGTATTTTAACTTCCACTAAGTAACAGAATCAGAATCACAGAATCACTAAGGTTGGAAAGGACCTTCAAGATCATCAAGTCCAACCATTAATCCAGCGCCACCATGTCCCCTAAACCATGTCCTGAAGCGCCACATCCACACGTTTTTTGAACACTTCCAGAGATGGCGACTCCACCACCTCCCTGGGCAGCCTGTGCCAATGCCTGACCACTCTCTCAGTGAAGAAATTTTTCCTAATATCCAATCTAAACCTCCCCTGGCGCAACTTGAGGCTGTTTCCTCTCATCCTATCGCTGGTTACTTGGGAGAAGAGACCAACACCCACCTCACCACAACCCCCTTTCAGGGAGCTGTAGAGAGCGATGAGGGCTCCCCTCAGCCTCCTCTTCTCCAGATGGAACACCCCCAGTTCCCTCAGCCGCTCCTCATCAGACTTGTGCTCCAGACCCCTCCCCAGCTCCGTTGCCCTTCTCTGGACACGCTCCAGCACCTCAACGTCCTTCTTGTAGTGAGGGGCCCAGAACTGAACACAGGATTCGAGGTGCAGCCTCACCAGTGCCGAGTCCAGGGGCACGATCCCTGCCCTGCTCCTGCTGGCCACACCATTGCTGATAGAGGCCAGGATGCTGTTGGCCTTCTTGGCCACCTGGGCACACTGCCGGCTCATGTTCAGCCGGCTGCCAGCCAGCACCCCCAGGTCCCTTTCCCCGGGCTGCTCTCCAGCCACTCCTGCCCAAGCCTGGAGCGTTGCGTGGGGTTGTTGTGGCCAAAGTGCAGGACCTGGCACTTGGTCTTATTAAACCTCATACATTTGGCCTCTGCCCATGGATCCAGCCTGTCCAGATCCCTCTGCAGAGCCCTCCTACCCTCCAGCAGATCAACACTCCCACCCAGCTTGGTGTTGTCTGCACACTTACTGAGGGAGCACTCGATCCCCTCATCCAGGTCATCTATAAAGATATTGAACAAGTCAAGTAAGAGTATCCTAGATTATCTAATTCCACATCCCTTTACAAAAGCAGGATTACACCTCGTTTCAAGATGCGTTAGCCCTGGCGAGGAGCACGAGGCCGTGGCTCGGCGCAGAGCCGGGCTGGCGACGGGCGACGGCACAGGTCCCGCGCCCCATAGCACCCTCCTCTCCGGCCTCGCGCCCTGGGGAGAGCCGTTGCACAGGGGGATCCGAGGTTTCTCACCACTCCGACCAACTCTGAACCTGGAATTGCACCTGACGAAACCCTGCCCTTCGCCCGGTCCCTACCGAAGCGGCCGGGAGGGACCGTGGGCGTCGCACCGAGCCACAACATGCGGCAGCTCTCTTCGGGGCGAAGCCGGGTCAGCACCAGCAGCCCCGCTGCCTTCTGCGGGCAGGCAGCCGCACCAGCTGCGGGCAGCGCAGCCATTTTTTACGTCGACTCCATCTCACCTTGGCTTCCAGGCGGCAAGAACTTAGGAGGGGCCTCCGTCCTCGGCAGTCCATCACCGCGGCGCTGGCGGGGAGGAACAGATGCTGCTTGCTGCTCACGCTGTCCTGGAGGCTGCCGAACAATTTGGGCGTGATGGATGCGGCGCTCCGAGCCGGTTTCCAGCTGCGCTGCGGGCGGCCCCGGGAAGGGGCTCCGTACCCGCCCGGCCACTGCCCGCCCCCGGCGGCTCTTCCAGCCAAGGCCCCCGACACCACTCCGGGGCAGACCCGTCGGCAGGCCCCGCTCAGGCGGCTCCTCCGGATCCTACGGCTGCTCTTCGGCGCGGCGCGCGTGCGGTCCGCTTCAAGCCGCCGGGCCCGTCCGGCAGCAGCTCCGGCGGGTCTGCCCCATCCCCTTCCCGGCAGCTGCCGGCGTGCCCTGCCCCACCGCCCGCGGGAAACGACCGCTTTCTGGTCCGGCTGGCTCAGCCCTTTAACAGAAAAGCATACGCACCCGCCTCACTATATTAAGACCCCGTGCAACACTCAAGCTTAAATTTAATTAACTGCAATTATTTGCACAGAAGTCAACGTACCTGTTCCCGTCCCTAAACGTGTGGTAAGCCCTTTAAAGCAGCGAGGCCTTCGTTTGCGCAGCGCTTTCCCGCCGCCCCCGGCCCCCCGCGGCCTCTGCCTCCCCGCGCCCGGCACGGCTGCGGGCGGGTCCGCGCAGCGAGAGGTCCGTCGCTACCCCCTTTGCGCCCAGCGGGGGCTAAAGCCCAAGTCGCCGAGGAAAAGGCCGGACGGCGCAGCCTGTCGCGCCGACCGGCTCAGGCGGAGCCCTCCCCGCCACCGAAAGTCATCCTGCCCCCGACTGTCCCGAAGTTTCACGTTCAATTTTTTCTGATGTCGTTCATGAAAAATGGTATTTCCTTACCCGTCACAGACGATCTTTTCCCCGGCAGGTATGCTGTCGAACATGTTGCATTCACAACACGACACGAAGTCTAAAAATCACAGAGAGACTAATTACTGGAGGAAAATTACACCAAAAGACCGATTTCCTGGTGATGGAGATGACAGCCCGGCGCCCGGCCCCCCGGCCGGTTTGGGCAGCTCGCCCGCAAGACGCTGTCACAGCCCGCTGCCCCGGCCCGAGGCCCCCGCCAGCCCCTGCGCCCCGGCACCGCTCCCCTCCGGCGAGGGGAGGTCGCGCCGGGATGGCTCCCGCGTCCCCTGCTCCAGCGGGCGCTTTGCAAATTCTTACGCGGAACGGCGGCTCAGCTCATGCCGCAGTAGTGACAGAGGCAGTCAAGTAATCCTTCAACCGTAAGATGTTACAGAAGAGCAAAAATGCCACAAAGATAATTTATATGAAAGCTGAGGCGCGGTTGATGAAGTAGTTCGTATTTACCTAGATTATGTACAATAAATGTAATGTATATCATTTATATCTATATAGTTCTAATTTAGTCGGAATCGGAAAATAATGCGCCGTGAATTCACATGAAAAACAATTTTGTACAGGAAAATTAAAATGGTAGAGCATATTGTTTTATATGAAATATTGAGCTGTGCAATGATGTTGTCGTATGCTTTAAGCAGACTTCAGTAGGAAAAACATATTTGTTCCCTTTGGAGCTTCTTTATAAGTGTATAAAAGCTTTAATTTCATATGGTCATAAACGGTGGAATTTCACAAAAATGCCATCAACATTTTTCTCCCTTTTCCCAGCAACATTAGAACGTGACAGACAGATACTCAGAAATGCACCACCTCAAACTTTGTTTCTTCTGTGTCAAGTTGTTCGGAGAGCTATTCTTGCCCGTTAAGAAACAACAATTATGAAAAACTACTGAAGATTTCTAAAAATCACTCTTGGGGGGGAAAAAAGAAACCCAACACACTTTGCCCGCTCCGCGGTGGCACCGGAGGCTTTGAACCGAGCGATGCCCGGGCTCTGCCTCGGCGGGGGTTCAGCCGAGCAGGCGGCGGTCGCCCCGGGGCCACGCCGGCAGATGCGCGGGGGCCGGAGCGGAGCCCCGGCACTCGCCGAGCGCCGCGCACGCCCGCAGCCCGGCGACCTCCGGCTCCTGGCCATGGGCTCGGCCGACACGCAGCCCGCTGCAGCGCGAGCGGGCGGCCAGCAGCTCAGGGAAAGGAGGCCCCCGCAAGGACCGTCACCCTCCTCACCACACCACGCAGCGCCCCGGCATTTTTTATTTAAGCGAAGCACGGTGCCGCCCCGGCACTTCGCCCCGCGAGACGGCTGTTGCCGTGCGTGAGGTGCCCGCAGAGCACGCCGTGCCCCTCGCCAGCCGCAGCAGATGCGGCCGAGGACAATGACCTCCCAGGCTGCAGGAATGAGCGAGAAGCTGCCGGCCACCACCCGCCGCCTCGTGCCGCAGAGGTACCACCAGAGACCAGAGAGAGCCTGCCGAGCTCTGGAAAACCTCAGGAAACGAGTCCAGGATTTTTAAAACGTGATGGGGAAACTACGGCGATATTGCTGGCTCCTGGTCCGCTTGCGGCCAAACAGAAAGCAACTGCGAGCGCCCGAGCTGGCGGGCGCCGCGGGCAGACGGTGCTCGCCCCACCGCGCTCGGGCTGCCCGTGGGCCCCGGCCTCCCCTGTAATATTCAGGCCACCTCGGCGTGCGGGGCGCGGGCGCGGTGCCCGCGACGGCTTGCAGCAACGTGTCCCTGCAGCTGCCAGCACATCGCCAGCCCGCGGTAACCGAAACCGGTGCCTGCAAAGGCACAAAGCACAAGCCACCCCCTGAACCAGCATGGAAGTTCAGCGGCTCACGGAACCGCTGCCGAGGTACGGCCAGAGCCTCCACCGCGGCAGACTGGGGCCGGAGGGGACAAAGCCAGTGAAATAAATGGCCAAGAGAAGGATTTTCCCCATAAGCTCCATTTTGAGACCCCACCTTTTCCCCTCCTGCCTTACGGGAACACTGCGAGTGTTTTAGCAACAAGCTACCTGGAGGTATGGCAGACAAGGAGCAGCTTCCAGCATCACGTGGTGTAAAAAAGACAAACTAGAAAGAGAGAGCTAAAACAAACCGCAGGCCACAATAACACCCACAAAATCCTAACGAAAGCCAGCGGCTGGGCTCGGGGGTCACATACAGACCCCGACGCACGGCCTCGGTTTGCACGTCGCTCAGGTCGCGGAGGTAAAGGCGCCTCTGTCCGCTCCTGACGGGGACGGGGGCACCCCAGGGCCCCCGGGCAGCGGGGGCGAGGGGCGCACCCGGGAGGAAACCGCCGACTTCTGCCAGATTTTCACGTACGCTCAGTCAGATGGTGGTTGGGGGAAGAAAGGGAGCTGGGGTCATCGTCGCAGCTTACGCCGTGTGCAAGCCGCCAGGACGCTGCCAAAGATGACGGCGTCTTTAAGGTGTCGGTTGAAAACCCCTGGTATTATGAGCTGGAAAAGAACTAGCCTTGTGCAGAGGTAGAAAGTAATTATGCGATTCTTACGTAAAATACGCAAGCTTATTTTCCAGGAACGATGCAAGGCCTTAAAACGACGTCTCGATTTCTTCCCATTCTGGAATACCCCGGGGATGTCTCGCTCTTCCGGCTCTCCAGGGCCAGAGCCGGCTTTTTCCACCACTGGAAGCCAGAGCCAGGAGGACTTCTCAGAGGGGAAAAAAAAAAATTCTTAGATCAAATAAATTTTAAGCAGCCCGCGTATCTGTGTGTAGCACATACAGCTCATCCAAAACGCGTGCACGTGCACATAACGCACGTAAAAAAGATGAACTTGGAAAAGAGTAGTTCCGTATTAAAAAAATACGGAGTGTTAACACAGATGAGGCGTGAGACGCAGAAAGAGCGCCGAGGTCAGAAGCGCCACGACCAAGGCCCCAGCCCGCCGCAGCGCGGGCGCTTAGCGGCTGCGGGAAGCAGCACGACGTCTGTTCCGCGTTAAATGGCCGGCGCCCCGCTTGCGGAGGGAACCGCGAGCCGCTCGCCTTGGCTCACGCTCTGGCTGACTCCTCCTGTCCAGGCTGCGACAGACCCCCGGCCGCCCGGCCCAACGCCCGTGCGCCACAGCCTGGGTTTGTGCTGCCGAGCCCGCGCCGCTCGGCGAAGCCGCCCTCCTGCCCGGGCCACGGCCACACGCGCCCTCATCCCGCCGCACCTCCCCCCGGCCCCGCTCGGGCGACCCTGCTCCAGGCAATCCCGACGCGCCTTTTCCCCTCCCCGTCCCCGGGGCTGCCCCGCAGGCACACGGCAGCGGCTGCCCCGGGCCGGGCCGGCAGCACGCGCGGCATCGCCACCTTCACGTTTTCGAGCCCTTCGGGAACGGCGTCAGGGGGGTCAACGGCTCCTCACCGCTGCCTGGCAAGAAACGGGGAAAGAACCAGGCTGAGGTAAGGTACAACTCGCCGCGCAAGTATCTGCTGAACCTGCCCTGGGAGCTTCCCGGGAATGTGTTTCCCCAAGCTACCGCTCGTTATTTTAGACTATAAATAACAGGTCACCTGGCCGTGAAGGACGCAGAAGGCACTAGCTACAGTCACACGCTGCACTACAGTGATGTATGAAACGTGTTTCGCTGGGAGTTGCTGTATTACTTACAGTTGCAAGCAAGGTCTAGCTTTCAGAAAAACAGAGTGATAAAATACGTATTTTAGATCTCCAAATAGATCTTGCCAGCTCTCAAAATGGCCCACAAATTCATCTCACAATTATGACTCCCCTCTTTTCTTTCATTTAGCACCATCCCCTCCAGGAAAAAAAATTCCCCAGGTTAAAGCACTTTGGAAAATATTCCACATATGTGCTCACACATAATTATTTTTTCCCTCTCTCCAGTCCCTCCTTCATCCACTCAGTTCTCCTCACCTCTCCAGGTTAAGTACTTTCCTCTGCCAAATACCCCTTTGAAATCCATTCCACCCGAAACGTCGATGGCTTTTAACCAAGAAATAAGGGAAGGACCGGAGGGGGAGCGCCGGTGCAGCGTACCTGGGCACGGCGCGGCCGGCAATATGCCAGGAGCGGCCCTGGCCATGCGAACAGCCGGCGCATGGTCCTCCTCCCAAGTCAACGACGGCCTGCAGAGACCTCGTAGCCGTGCGGAGCAAACCCCGCTGCTGGCGGGCACAGGGGAGGGGGTGTGGAGTCCCATATTGCGACATCGGTGGCCATGGTCTACTCAACCCCTGCAGGACCCGTCCCATCAGCAAGTCTGGGCAGGCCGCAGTGTCACCAAGGGGTACCCAGCAACTAGGACAGATGGTTGACGAAGGGCAAATGGAGCAAAAACGTTTGCTTTTTATTAAGAAAACTAATAAAGTGCACAGGCGTTAGTTTAAAACAATTACTTGCTGCTTTCGCATTAGAAGTTAGCTTCTCAATTAAAAATCCCAAATTGTTCTTCTCCTGCTACATCATCTCCTCGTCTTGCTATCTGCCAGTTGTAAGAAGTTCCTTCTTGTTCGTTTTCTAGTTGCCACTACTCACGATTTCGCAAGGAGAGAACACGACCCTTATCATTTCTTGAAGGTGCAAAGACTGAATATAACCAAGAATTATTTCCACATGCCTCATAAGCGAAGCAGTACAATAGTCATAATTGTAACATCCTCCACAGAACAGTATTTCTGTTCTGAATAGAGCAGTGTGAGAAATTCCTATTAAAAAACTTTCATTTTTTCAGTTGTAAGCCATCCTTTTCCAAACCTCCCCCCCTTTTTTTTTTGCTTTCCCTCACAGACATCTTTTTAGTTTCCAGGTTTGCTTATCATTCAAGTCACAGGCCTCTTCCCAGCCCCAGGACAGAGACTCTTTGTCCATCAGTGGGACTGTGTCGCTTCCGTTTATTGACCTTTTCTGGCTCAAGCAGCAGCCCCAAGACATTAGACTTCTGTAACCATCAATTTTGCACCTCAGCGCAAACTGCCCCTTACGAAATAAGGGCCCAGAGTGCAAGGTGGGCCAGGGAGGAAAGCTGGGTTGGACGGTCACACAACTGGGTGGATTCTCCACGTGCTTGGTTAGTTAAACTTCACTTTTTGCAAGATCTAAGGCATGTCTGTGTTCTGGTGATCGGATTGATGATCAGACGATCACCCCACGCCTGCGCTTACCTTGATACCTAGATCACCATGCAGGACTTCAGACTTACAAAGATATAATCCATGAAAAATGAAAAGAGCAAAAGACTAGAAATGTGAGAAAGAATAAAGTAATACTTCCTGAAAGTTCACTTCAGGGAGAGAAAAAAAAAAAAAAAGGCATTTTTGCAGCGAATGGTGTACTTATAATCTCGCTGTTTCACTGCCTGAGACTGTAGAGTGGTCTTGGTGAGTAAAATACATGTTGCAAAGGTTAGAAAAAGTCACTGAGCAATTTCTATTGTCTGGTTTTTTGTCAAGATGCTGAAAGTTGAACAGTTCCCCCGGTGTTAATAATACAGTATTAGTTACACATGACTGCTTTACTGGAGTTAAACCAACACGACTCCTGCTCACTCAGACCTGAATTTCTCCAGTGGCCAGCTACTTAAGAAAACAAAAGCCTTCATAATTTGCAATATCGGGCAGTACTTAGCATGACAGGAGCCTTAACAGAGCAAGTGCTATTTTGAACTCTGAGCATTTGCAAAACATACCACAGGAGTATCTCTGCTCTGAGGTGAAAATTTGGGAAACCGTGAGACTGGGTACTTCAGAGATAAGGCTCCTAAAGAATTCCTGCTTGAAAACAAACCTCATCCGAGTGGTAGACTGATGCACAGATGCTCATCTATAAACCAGCACAGCTCAGATGGGTCCAGACCATTTGTTTTGATGATCTGGGCGTTCACAAGTTAAAAAATCTACTGCTGAGACTTTCCAAGAAAGATGGACTCTAGCAAAAAAAGGGATTTCCCGAGGGAAGGTCAGCAGAGCTGGCAGCCCTCAGCATGCTCCCAGCAGTAGATTTCCTCACTTTGCAGCGCCAGGCAGGTAGGTTTCCTTGGCAGCTCCTCCAGGATGATACCTGTCTCCGTAAATCCAGGGCTGTCAGGAAAGTTCACATCACACATCATCATCATCATGGGAACTGGAGAAACTCAATTTCCCTCTGCACTAGATGCTAAATATTTTCCATCTTCTGTGTTCGGCTAGGTTGGTTTCATACTAGTGTGTCTGAATAGAAAATTAGGCCCAGTAGATTTAACAACAAAATTAGAAACATTTCTAGCAGAAATCAGTTTTAACTTACGCATTTACATGCTCTTCAGTAGACGCGACAATATTATTTTTATGAGCAGCAACGAACTCTAATATTCACCGATAATAGAAGGGATCCTGGAGAATCCTCTTCTCCAGCCTTCCACGTTGTAAGACCAGCATTCGTAGGGCGAGCACAGCGGGGGCAGAGGTTCCTGGGCTGAGCGCTCAGCCGTGCAAAGGGTGCAGCCCGGTGCGGAGCCGAGCATCTCCTCTGGCTTTACACCAGCTGTGAATGTGCCGTGGAGAGCTCCTCTCCTGTCTCCATGCTTTGTCCCAGGCCTCGCCTAGGACAGCCATTAGGGGTTAACCCTGGAGGGCAGCTTGGCCCCCCAGCCGCTCGCTCACCCCTCCCCAGCACGACGGGGAAGAATCAGCCAGACAGAAGTGAGAAAACCGGTGGGTTGAGATCAGGCGAGTTTAACAGGTAAAGCACCTCCTTCCCCAGCTTTTACTGCCGAGCGATGCCATGTGGTCTGGGATATCCCTTGGCCAGTGGAGTCAGCTGTCCCGGCTGCGTCCCCTCCCAGCCCCGTGTGTCCCCCTCCCCAGCCTGCTCGCTGGCGGCGCAGGGCGAGGAGCAGAGAAGACCTTGACACTGTGCAAGCACTGCTCAGCAATAGCTAAACCATCCCCGTGTTATCAACACTGCTCTGCTCATGAATCCAAAACATAGCACCATACCAGCTACTGTGAAGAAAACTAACTCTATCCCAGCCAAACCCAGACAAGAGCAGACAAAAGTTATAGACAGGGTGTCCTCTGCTCTTTCAGGAACATCACTGCCAAAACCAGCCGCTCTTCCGAGGAATACGGGCTCAATTGCACGTGAATCACCCCACCACAGTACGGACAGGCAGCCCTGACCTGGTTCAGCACAGGTGAGCCCCAGCTTGCCTACATCGAAACACAGTCAGGAGTTTTACTGCAAACAGCTCCAGAGCTCTGCTTTGCTGACCCAGGATTTGGGAGCATTTATGGACAAAAGGCGGGAGCTTTGACGCTCAAAAGTCATCTGCTTGCATCCCTTTCACCATATACCAGCGTTTGCATCCGGTACAACTTTAAAAACACATTTGCTCATCATTAGCTCTGCTATTCCGCATGGAATCCCATAAATTACAGCTGCTGCTAGAAAATTAAGATGTATATAGGGAAATCATTCACAAACCCTGTATCTGTTGCATCTGGAAGTTCTGGAGTGTTGATTAGTTAAATACGTAATTATGAGATAGCCTTAAAGGCAAAAATTGTAGGCAGTGACTTTTGCTAAGGAGTCTCCTGTTGGTGTTATCATATAAAACATAAAATGCTGCGAGTCTAAAGAAGAAATTTATCTTGAAGAAAAAAGTTAAAAGACTTGTGCTGAAGATAGGACTTCTTTAGAACATTTCTTCACAAGTTAGATAATAATTAAATACAAATTAATTACTCCCACAAAGCATGTCATTTAGGCAAAAGCCTGCGTTTTTGAGGACTGTCAGCATCTTGTTCTGCAATTACACAGCTTGGAAACATACAGTTTGGTTCCATTTTTCCCAGTATTGCCTCTAGACTCTATATGTTAGCGCCAATTTCAAAAGAACCCATTCATTCCCACACGTAACATGTCGGCAATACAAATAACATGTTGGCGCAAGCTAGACCCAGAGGGACTGAAAACCAGAAACCCAGTATGAGCACCGGGAAGCGACCCAGAGAGCCAGCAGCATAACTGAAACCGATCTGCTAGCTCCCAAGTACGGGACAGCACTTACCCGAGGATGGAGCCCCGCAGAGGGGAAGGGACTACTGACCAGCTTGACGTTACGTCCATGCTTACGCACTCCCTCGGACAGAAACCTGAACAGCAACATCAGTTGTTTTTAAAGTCCTTCCTTATTTTTTTTTTTTTAATAAAAAACATGCTAGCAAGGCAGATGTTTTATTCTTCCCAAGAGTGCTTGCAAAGTGGGGTTCAGTAACCACGTAACGGTAGCCTGCCTTGTGCCTGCCTTCAAAGCGTCAAACCAGGACTCACACAACATGTGGATGAAGGGCAGGCAACACAATTAAATGCATCCAAAAAAGTGAAATTTTTGCTGTTAGAGAAATTGCTCCATGGCAAAATTTGGCTTTGTATTGAATCATGAGAATCCAAAGGCTAAAAATATTTGTGTAATGGAAGCTCCCAAATATTTCTGTTTTAAAATATCAACATGACCTTACGGAAATAAAGCATTTTGACCATATACGTTATTTTAGATACTACAAAATGCTATCCTAAAATCAATCAGAAAGGTCATTTTCCATTTTGTTTGTGAATACTTTCAACATTTCTTTCACTGAAAATTTTATGAAAAGTGCAACGTTCCCATAAACCATTTCAGCTTCAACAAAAAGTATATTTTCCAATGAAAAATCATTCAAATGTTCTTTTCTGCCAGCTTTAACTGCTCTGACTTGTTGAAAAAAGCTCCGGGAATTTCTAGGGGATAATTGTTTTAACCATTCAGCCTCACAGCTCATTATCACGAGTTCTTTATCTAGAAGCAAATCTCTGTGAACATGAGGAGTCACTGGGAACTCTCAGGTGCTTTATGCCTTTGAAAAATCAAGCCATTTTTTTTTTCCCCCTCTGCCTTCTGTACTGGAAGCAGAATTATATTAAATTACATCATATGATAATTTATTGTTTATGCATGATATCGGAAGTGCTGATTGAATATCCAAAGTATGACATTTGAAATCACATCTTTATTTCATTCCACAGTAATAAAGGATTATCGTACCCTGACATATTTATAGCCTTGAATGGAGGAGTCTGTTATGTGCCAGGTAATTGTCTGTTGGCTCAACCCACAGGCCCTGGGACTTACAAGACAGAAGCAACCCATACGGATTAATACCAAGTGTGGCTGTGCAGCTCGATCTCGCCATCAGCAAACTGACGCGAAACCTGGTCCACGGACCCCCGTGGCTGCTCCGGCACCCTGCTCTCAGTCTCTACCTTCCATTTCCCCTCTTCCATCTCAAAAGATGTAAAAAGTGGACATAATCAAAAGACTTTTTTTTTTTTTTTTTTTTTGGCAAAAGAGAGAGAAAATTTCTGCTGAAGGCTTATTTATTTAAATGAAAGATTCACCAAACAGTAGTAGGTTCCTATCTGTATTTTTTTTTCTGTCAGGGATAACTGACACCTTCAGCTTTTTCAAATCAACAGCTTTAAGACATATTTAGTTACAAACATTTTTTTTTTCACTTAAAAGTCAAAATTCAAATTAAGTGCTACAGGGTTAATAGAGGAACATTTTGATAGCTTTCAACTTTTTTTCCTTCAGTTTGTTGATCCATAGGAAATTCGGGCAGTTTTTGCCCTGATTTGGGCTAACAGCATTGTTGGAACCTAGAAAACCGCAGTGGGACCAGTTTTAAAGAAACTCACGTGTTTTAAAGAGGTTTTAAAGGAACTCACGGTTACCTCTGCAGCCAGAACTGCACCGTAGGCACTCGCTGTCGCATGAGGAGCGACAAAACAGGTACCTCCTACGTCGTATTGGAAAGAGAGGGACCGCACGTACACAACAAATCCAGGTTTCCACGGTTAGCGTGGGGTGGGCGATATTCCCCCTGCCTGGCGCCGCCGCTCCTGCTGCCCCCGCGCCCCCCAGCCCTCCCTGCCTGGCCGGCCCTCCTCAGCGCCGGTGGCAGAAAGAATGCAACGCTTCCATGGGCAAAGACGCTCCAGCAGCGCTTCACATGCAAGTGGATGTGAAGAATCCGATGAAGTGCTAGATTAGGGCTTTTAAAATAATTGTGATAAATGATAGCATCTGCACGCACTAATTTCCCTCAAGATGTGTTAGATTAATTTTATGAAATTAACGTCCGGAATAGCAAACATTAGCCATTTGTGTGACCAACGCTTTGAATCCGTTTGAGCTCTCGCAGTTTTGCATGTGCTTCCAAGCATTTTGAATCCAGGGAACAACTCAGATTTAGCAGGGGAACCACGGAGGGAGCGCAAAGCCGGCCTTCTGAGCAAGTTCTGGGGAATTCACGTTATGTGGGTACACTGATAACTTGGGCACTTCAGTGTCTACTGGAGCTGAACTGAGCATCTAACCAGGACACCCAAATTTCAGGGCTTGGCACTAATATTTTATGCTATTATTCTTACGTATTAGCATCCTTCAGTTGCATGCCATGCTGCTCACGCTGAAGGGTGATGGATCCTTTAATCACGTTTGCTGAATCCTGTGAGTGACTCACGGCTGAGGACAGGCAGTTCTCAGAGCTAGATGGGACCTGTCCTGGGCTTTTCAGCACCGTGCATATTACTTATTCCCACAGAAGACACAGCTGAAAGGGATGGTAGACTATCGGTTCACTTTCCTTTTGACAGACTGCAAGGAACAGAAGGTGATTTTTAGTGTCCAGAGACGTGTGAAGTGCTGCAATCCCCTGCTCCTCCTTTTTCTCACGATCTGGGACTAAATCTCCAACGCCACCAAATTGACATGGGTTTTTGAATACACACCGACTTCTCATCTGGTTCAATGTGCTTCATCACAAGAAACGAGATGTCTGGGAGATATGAGCATCTGGAGGAAGAAAGCTGAGCTGAAACTCAGCCCAGAGGAAATGGAAGTTGGAAGAAATACGATAACACTTAGCAGAGCAAGCCAAGACCACGACTCTCTCCTCTGCTGAGGGAATCCACACTCCTGCTGCCAAAATCTGGTTACTGCAGGCATCCTACTCTGCTGGTAGAGCTGGACTGTCATCAAACAAGGAGATGATCCATGTACTGGCCCCATCCCTTCCAGACCTACCAGCACCTCATCCAACACCTACAGAATGAACTCCAGGCAGTCCTCCTACCTGAAGATCAAACCCACCAGACCTCTGCCAAACAGCAAGCACAAGGGAAGCAGAACAGGTTCTGTAACTTTATCACAGTGGTGAACAAGGCCTCTTTTGCTGTCCTGCTTCTGGACCGCACCGGATCCTTTCAGATCCCTCCAAGTAAGGGGGCTTTTTAATACAGCAAGACCTCCGGGACTCAGACAAGGAGGGGCTGCAGAGCAGCCAGAGTCAGGGCCTCCCATTAGGCCCGTGGTGAAACAGAGAGCCTTGAGCAAGAGATGAAAAAGGGGTTCTATGAAGAATGCAAAACTGACCCCGTTATTCTTTGAAGTGCCCCTGTACCTATGTATATCAGCACTCAGGCTAAAACACGAGTTACCAGGAGCTCACCTGCACGGGTGTCTGCTGCTGGCTCTGCAGGTAGGGCAGAATTTCATTATGCCCTACAGCAAGATTCTTTACCACCACTTTTGCACAGCGCTTCCAGAGCCAAGGACATAGAAAACTTAGAGAAAAGCTAAAGAGTGAAAAATAAGAAAAGACACATTCACACACCAAGATAAGAGACATACAACAGCCTTAACTGCGTACGGCAGACGTACCTACACCTGGAAAGAGGTCCATGTTCCACCTGTTTGGCATTGAAGGTGCAATGGCCAAGGCCCCCTCCTGAATCACTGAAGACTTTCCAGCTGGACACTTCATTCTGAGAAAGAAAACACACGAGGTACCAGGATCACTTCATCTGCACTCGAATTCGTACCTCCAACACAGACCCAGCAGAACACGCCTCCGTTTCAAAACCCTTGTTTTTTCCTGTCCACTGTATATTCCATCACGAATTTCAAGATGAAGCAGACGCCTTGTGCAGGCAGAACTGATGCAGCCCTGAGTCACAGCGTTCAAAAAAGAATGCTTAACAGTGATTATCAGTGTCTGATAACAATTATCAACTCATGTTATGTATTGAATGTATTTGGGTTTATTTACCCAAATATTTCTGTAAATTGACCATAGGAATTTTTTTTTTAATAAATATTACACACACACATAAAACATTTACATAGATGTGTGTGTAGATAGATGTATACACACACAGGACTTTCACACTTATGTGAACTGGTTATTGAGGTTGTATCATGATTGCTGTCAGCTCTTGCTTCCGTTCTTGGTTGTGATCTGAGGTCCTGACCTCACCCATAGACGTCCCTGTACGGTCCCCAACAGCTGCATTTCAGTAGAGCTCTCCGCATACAGAAGTAGTTGTCCGTAAGTGTTGTGTTTTAGCTGCTGTATCACCACTACACAAGTACTCTCCTCTTTGCAAGCTCATGCATATGTATCAAGTTAATTTTCATTTTGCTAATTTTGAGGAAAAAAAGCTGACTTATGTTAGAAGAACTTGGGCTTGGGAATGGAAAGTGACAGTAGAGAGAAGGATTTGTGGGGCTTTGGGGTTTTTTGGCTGGATTTAGCTATGAACACACCAATGATGTAACACAGTGACACAGGTACCTGCCCAGCCCCACTGAACACATTTTGTTTGGAATCTGGCTCCAAGATGGCCCGACGGGTCCCTGGGATGAGCTGGATGAAGAATTCGCTGTTAGCAGTAAGAGCGTGCTGCAGCAAGCTGCTGTGACAGGATCCATTGAGGGCTACACGTCCAAACAAGCAGATTGTTTCACAAGAGAAGAGGCTGGTGTGCAGCATAAAGCACTGACACGGTATCTGCCAACCCCGCTTTGCTCCATGGCTGGCAGCACTGGGACTGGTGGGAAGGCAAGTTTGCTTTTCTTCTGCTACCTTGGGCATGAGAGGAGCTGCCGGGCAGGAGCAGCCCAAGACAGAGCTGCACAGGCAGCACCTGCTAACCAGGGGTTAGGCAGTGAGTGCAGGCAGCTCATGGGGAGCAGGGAGGGGGGGTAGCTACAGCCTGTGGAATTAATCTTCAGCTTTTGGGACACTTACGAGTTTTCTAACGCAATATGTACTTTCCTGAAGCATCGATGACTGTGGTTACAAGTGGAATTAGGACAGGAGCTGCATAGATGGAATTTGGAGAACCCTGACCAGAGACAGGAGGATGAAGGTTTTGCAGGAGCAGCAGTCCAAGTGCATCGAAACAGCCCCTGTCTGGGTTTTTAACCTTACCTTCACAGGTCACAGCAGCAGAGGCCATAAGCCACGCTCCAGGAGGCACTCGAGTGCAGCATTAGCCACTCGCAGCTGCAGTCTCTAGTATTTGGTGGCCCTTAACAGCCCTAATTCCTCACATCAAGCCACCTCTAACATCTGCTCGCAGCCCAAAGAGAAAACATTTAGAAATAGAAGCTTGTTCTACCTTAAGAGACAGGGCTAAATACAACAGAGCACTTCTTGTAGTTTTCCTGCAAGGAAAAACTTTCCCTTCTCTGATGCAATTACGCCACCCCAGCAGCATCCCTCCAACAGCCTGGGACGCACCGGCATTCAGTGCTGGAGGTGGGCAGGCCTTGCTGTGAACCCAGGAAGACCTTCCCCACCCCATCATTGGTACCACACGGTAAGTTATGTCCCTACTGTCAGAGCACTCCTGCTGCCACGGAGTCTGCAGAGCACGGGAGTGGTGAGCAGGAGATGCCGGCTGCGCGGGCCGTCGCCCTTCGGAGGAGCATGCCAGGATTAAGCTGCCAGTCTTGCGGGGCTCTGTCCAAAGCAGAGCTGCAGCCTGCGAAACAAAAGACAACAGGCAGGCTGGAGGAGATCAGTGGAGAGAGCTGTTCTTCATGGCTACGTGTGCAGATATGGGAAGAAAAAGAAAGTTATTTCCCTTCCACACCTCTCACCAGGGGTCCTGCAGCAGCAGGCAGGTTTTGAATAAGCCATCTAAATGTGGATTCACTCTGTCAGTTACAGATCTGAATTAGAAAAAAAACATTAGATTATCTGTCAGAGTGCCTAATAGAGACACATAGTTCAGATACCTCTGAAATGTAGGTGAATTAATTTAAAACAACACAGACATGCAAAATCATACAAGTTAACCTTTTAACCAGATACATATAATTTCCTCTTCTTTTCACATCTGCAAGCGGAGAGGAAATTTCCTGGATAAAATGTAGCTGCTATAGCAGGGCTGAAAGGAAATACCATGGTAATAGAGCCAGGGCTATTCAACATTCGTACACTGATGGCAATTCTGTCTCTCACAGTGCCGTATTTTCAAGGACTTCCATAGATCTACCTGCGTCTCCCACTGTTTTCACGCCTGCACAGAACGCAGGCCCTGCAGAAAGAATCTCTGCCATCTCCCCCTTCTAAACTGGGTCCTTTTTCTGTTGGAACAGCAGTGTTAGCTCTTTCTGCCCACCGAGAACACCGGCAATATTCAAAATGAAAAATAACATTTTACAGGTGTGGAAGGACGCTGGCGATGCCATTGCCTCGGTGCCTGGTGTGTGCCATCCATTCCGCTCCCATTAGCGGCTAGAACTCAGCACACATTTATGAGCAGTTTGATTTTGTCTCTGCATTGTTTTCAATTAGAGGCTTTTTTGCATGTGACGCACCAAGGGAAAAACAACACTTAGAGTTAGAACTAAGGTACTCCCGGAGACAAATATGATTAATGGGATAATCTTGTAGATTACAATAGTTAGAGGCAGTTCCTGCCATTTCCCACTCTCCAAGGACTGGTTCTACTCACATCCAACACAGACAGCTGCAGATTCCTCAGCACCATTAGTATCCAATGTAGGACTATGTTTGACATTTTAAAACTCCTGTAATGTGCATTTCTATAATTGTGTATTGTCTAGACTGAGTTTTACAAATCTGATCTTAAACAGCGTAATTTCTCGATTGAGGGAATTTTTGCAGTGCTAGTTGCATACATGCTCACCTTTGCATAAATATATGCACACACACACCCGCAGTGCTCACATCAATTGTAAATAATATCCTTAAGTTAATCACATCCTAATTAAACAATGTTCGAGTCTTATTAAATAACCCCATTGTCAGTGAGGAGTACCTGACGGGTACAGAAGTGATGGCTCCTGACTTCCACCTGCGTTTCCCTTCAAGCAGAGGGCTGCAAACACATGTCAGGAGGCACCTGATGAACTTCAGGGCAAGTTCCTTAAGCTGTAAAAGTGGACACCACAGGAAGGATTAATTGTGATAGCTTTTGTTGGATTAAAACTCAGGTGTCGACTAAATTAAATATGGCCAAACCCTCTGCTACTGAATTTGGGTTATTTTTCTCTGGCCCTCTACATTCTGCAGCACTCTAAAAAATAATGACAAAAGATAGAACATGTTTTATCACGGAAAAATAATTTTTGGCAACTATCTGGCAGACCACCATTTCAGATTCTGGCATGAGAATACAAGATTATTATTTCCAGTAAGGTGATCAGCAAGAAAAATCTCTCTGTAAACACTGGCACACAGATTATCGGCACTGGGCTTCAGTCAGCAGCGCGGTGAAAGGAGTGAAGCAGAGCGCTTGTTTCAGAGGTTTGTTTCCGATCAGCTCATAACAGCTGTGGCAGCATCACCCACACACAGTCACTTCATCAGATGGCTTTGGGGCTTTTTTTGTTGGGTTTTTTTGTTTGTTTGTTTGTTGTTTTGGTGTGGCGTTTTTTTTAAGTGTTCACCACTGGAGGTGGTGGGGGAAGGAAACACCAAACCAGAGCAAAACTCAGCAGCAACTTTCACACTTCCAAATTTCAGAAGGCACAAGATTCAGGTGATATATTTTAAAATAACATAGTTGATTGAACTTAAATCACCTAAACCTTTGCAACACTCTGCTGTTCCGACCAAATGCAAGCAGGAGCACAATTTAGGCACAAGCCTGACAAAAAGGTGCTGAGCGACCTCTGGGCTTCTCCCAACCCCTGCTCAATACAGAAGCGTGGTGTAATACGTATTTTTCAATCTCAGAACTGAGCGCTCATTTTGAGTACTTTGAACATTTTTTTTTTCATTTGATGCCTGCATAAACTATTTATTACTGCTTACCATAATTCACATGAAGGTTTTTTTTCAATTATATATGCAAACAGAAACTTCCTACGGAGCTCAAAATGTCACCCGCTGTCCTGTGGTACCACCCATCTCACGGCTTCTGTAATTGACCCTCTCCGATTGAAACATTTCTGCCCCAAATACAAAAGCAGGAGAACCTGGAAGCGAAGGGGTAATAGCTTTGGGTTTTGGCTTCAGCTCTGCCAAAGCCGGGGGGGTTGCTAGTTAAAATTTCATTTGAAGTTACTCATCTGGCCACAGACAGGTTCTTCCGGCGTTTGCCCTAACTCGATTTTCGATCGACGCGGGCTTGCTCTTGCCCTCTGCCGTGGGGAGGCCGGGCAGCAGGGGCGCCGGGACGGAGCAGCGAGCGCCCCTTCCCCTCCGCCCAGCCACCCGCCAGCCCGCGAGGAAGAGGTCCCCACGGCTCCCGCGACCGTACGCCCCTACCGGGCGCGACGAGCGCCCCTCGATCGCTTCAGCACTTCCCGATTTTCGTTTTTGGGGTTTTTCCGCGCTCTGCGGAAGGGCAGTAGCCGGGAAGGCCCTACGCTGCGCCCCGCCGCCCGCTCAGCCGCCTGGCTGCTGCGCCGCGCTCCGCCGGGCCGGCAGCGCCACCTGCCGGGGGTGGGCGGCAGCGCCCCGCCGGCACCGGCCGCGCCGCCCTGCGGGGGAGCAGGGCTGCGGGGCGCGGGCGGGCCGCGCCGCCGGCTCCCCCAGCAGGGAGAGCGCGAAACGCAGCCCGCGGCCCCGCAGGGAACGGCCGCACCGCTGCGCCTGCGCTGCGCGGCCTGCCGACCCTGCGGTGGCGCAAGGGGCTGGCGGGAAAGGACCGCCCAAGACCACCTAGGCCAAGGCCATGCCCGGAGCAGGGACATTGGGGTGCCAGAGCCTCGTCCGGGCCTCCCTGGGCAGCCAGTGCCAGGGCATCACCACCCTCATAGTCAAAGATTTCTGCCTTAGATTAGTCCAAATCTTCCCTCTTTTAGTTTAAAACCATTACCCCTTGTCATACCGCAACCGGCCCTGCTAAAAAGTCTGTCCCCAAACAATGGGCATTGCTGTTGTAATGAAGAATGCCAGGGCAGGCCGCAGGGCAGGCCGCAGGGCAGGCCGCAGGGCAGGCCGCAGGGCAGGCCGCAGGGCAGGCCGCAGGGCAGGCCGCAGGGCAGGCCGCAGGGCAGGCCGCAGGGCAGGCCGCAGGGCAGGCCGCAGGGCAGGCCGCAGGGCAGGCCGCAGGGCAGGCCGCAGGGCAGGCCGCAGGGCAGGCCGCAGGGCAGGCCGCAGGGCAGGCCGCAGGGCAGGCCGCAGGGCAGGCCGCAGGGCAGGCCGCAGGGCAGGCCGCAGGGCAGGCCGCAGGGCAGGCCGCAGGGCAGGCCGCAGGGCAGGCCGCAGGGCAGGCCGCAGGGCAGGCCGCAGGGCAGGCCGCAGGGCAGGCCGCAGGGCAGGCCGCAGGGCAGGCCGCAGGGCAGGCCGCAGGGCAGGCCGCAGGGCAGGCCGCAGGGCAGGCCGCAGGGCAGGCCGCAGGGCAGGCCGCAGGGCAGGCCGCAGGGCAGGCCGCAGGGCAGGCCGCAGGGCAGGCCGCAGGGCAGGCCGCAGGGCAGGCCGCAGGGCAGGCCGCAGGGCAGGCCGCAGGGCAGGCCGCAGGGCAGGCCGCAGGGCAGGCCGCAGGGCAGGCCGCAGGGCAGGCCGCAGGGCAGGCCGCAGGGCAGGCCGCAGGGCAGGCCGCAGGGCAGGCCGCAGGGCAGGCCGCAGGGCAGGCCGCAGGGCAGGCCGCAGGGCAGGCCGCAGGGCAGGCCGCAGGGCAGGCCGCAGGGCAGGCCGCAGGGCAGGCCGCAGGGCAGGCCGCAGGGCAGGCCGACACAGAGGGTATGCACGCAGGCACAAGGCTACCAGCAAAGCTGCCCTCAACTGCTGCAAAGAAGCAAGCCTGCTGTTTGCTTCTTTGTGTAGAATAATCTACCTCTTCAAACAGATTTCAAATTAAAAAAAAATTATAATTTCTTGTTCAAATAAGGTCAACCATTACAAGAAAGCTGTAGCCACTTGAACTTAGAGAAACAGTATCCACCCAGACTTAGCACGAACCAGTAAGATGCCAATCAAACCAGCCACAGGCATTAGGTAGCTCCATTCAATCAACATTTCATCAACACATAAATTAAAATGGTGTTGTGGTGCATTATCTGTGCAGCCTTGCTAGGTTCGTTTCAGGAATACCCTGCATTTCGTTAAAGAAAAATCAAGAAGTGAAAAACTTTCCAAACTCTGCCAATATTCAAGGCCAATTAAGTAGGAGTTGCTTTGACATCAGTCCCAATTGATAAAAACTACAACCAAAACAAAAATAACAGAAGTTTGAAGATATCAAAAGATAATCAAGAGGCAGGAGTACAATTAATGCCGGTCAACACAGCTTTATAAAAAAAATACGACCTTAGCACACTAACTCATCTATATACACATTTTTTAGCAAGATTCCATACTCAGAAAGGTAATTAGATATTTATTTCTTCTATCCTGCTCAGCTTTCTGATTAAAACTGGCATTCTGACACCAGTAAAACAATATATTAAGTACTTTAGAAAATAGTCCAGAAGTAGCTGGAATAGACTCGCTGCCTCCACACATGTTCACAGAGAAGCTCCCTGGAAAGAAGGTGGTAAAACCAGCCCTGCGCAGCGCTCCGACCGGGGATTCAGAGCTCAGCCTGGGACCATCCTGGATACCAGAATCCCAGATAACGGAGAGCAGTGCGAGAAGAGTACCTAAGGATAATGCACAGAGCTACCTGGACTGCTCAGTATCAGACCACTGCAGCAAAATGTTTCCTTATACAGACAACTTGGATCCAACTCTCTCCAGGCATGCTTCTGTACGTGCATTTTTGTTTAATGAAAACCTTGCATACTTTGTTTTATTTCAGGTACAAAGCATGCTGAGTCTTGAATGCAGCAGTGAGGAAGAGCAGTGGAGCAATAGTGCATCCACTGTGTTCTTTGCACAACATAAACTTCTCCTACCATTTACCACTAAAGAAGAAACCTTATTCCATTGTTCAGTGTTTTCATGTTGTGGAATTCAAGGGAACTTTACTGGAGATTTGATACCAAGACAACCATTCTGCCATTAAAAGCTACAGGGGAAGAAGAAATCACACATAACTATGTTCCAAACCACCTTTCCAACATGCTGGCATCAAACAGGGGAACACTCTCCTGAACTTTAATAAAAATACATGTTTTAAGAATTATGTACAGAACAAGTCACTTAAAGTGTCTTCCTTCATGCCATGCATTTTTGCATGCACCAAAAATTAAGAAATACCCCAGTTGAAAAGACTGTTCCAAAGTTTCATCCACAGGAAAAAACATATTTGGTAACAGAGTAATATCTTCAGTAATAAATACTCATGTTCCCTAACGCAAGTGAATTTTATACTATGCAAAGAGCTGATACTTGAGTCAGTACCTAAGTATTTTATTGGCATATCTCAAAAATATTCTGCTAAATCCAGTTACAAACTGGCTGTTAAAGAAAACCTGTAACTTTTTCAGAAGTGGCGTTTGCTGCTGGTTAAGTTATTTAAACCCTTTGGACATTGGGAGTCTTCTCTCATTGTATGTACACTAGAAGGTCACAAGTAATAAAAAGTGCTTTTTTAGGTATAGAAATCAAAATACCACATCCATAAAAGCAATGCAAGTTCTGTCAGTGTACTTCCCCCTACACATGCTTTAACTAGCCCAGGACATTTGTCTTCAAGACAAGCCAGTGTAAGACATTCATACAGAATGGGTTCTCCACCCACCAATTCCATGACCAAGCTGTTTCATCGCTCCCAGCATTGCAAAGCTGGCCTGAGAAAAAAGGAGGAGAGGAGTCTTCGCATTTCCACTTCTTTATCACCTCTGACCATACTCTTGGTTTCCTCCTCACCACGCTTTAAGAGGATGCGTCACGTCTCCTATCGCCCACAAAATGTTAAAAGCATCTTCAGCCGCAAAGATGACAGAAGTAGGAAATGTGATATTTTGAAGGAATCGGGCAGATTAAAGGTGAACCTCCTTGACCGCAAGCGCTTTTTCAGGCTTTAGCTTCTAACCATTATGACTTCTTATACTTCTTCCATTAATTCAGAAGCCAATCAGTATTTAGAGGTTAGTCTTTCAGTACCTCAAACTTATCAGAAGTAAAAACATTGAGGACTATAAACATGACAATAAACAACTTCCCTAGTGCTGTATTCACTCTCTCTAGCAGTCTTTAGATCAAGCCCAGCAGCTCTCTGGTAATATATGCTTATTAATCTCAATACGCAAGTAACATAAAGGACAAAGACGAGACAAGCCTACATCAAAGCTTCCCAGTGCACAATATCTGCTAGCAATTCAAGTCCCTGTTCTTGGTCTTTTCAGTGCATCCACCCAGGAACGTTTTAACATGGTGATACTCTCCCTAAGGGCTCGCACTGCAGACGAATTCTGTCATGCAGTCCCCATCCCGATACCCTGGCCAATATGCCCAGTCCTGGGGAACCCCGTGACTAAAGAGCCTCTTGGCATTTAAAGACACTAAGCAAACTTCACGGCCAGCTTGCCAACCCTGAAGGAAGCAAGAGAAGGTTCACAGTTAAAACTATTCTTTAAGCCACCAGTTGAACTAGGACGCTTGCTATAAAATACACGTGCACCCACAGATTTTCAGCAACCTTTCAGCGTTTCACTGAAAGTGCAACAGATCAACCTTTGCTAGAAACAAAGCAGCACGGGGTGGGCCAGCTGAAGGGGACAAGGGGACAGGGCTGCTGGCAAAGCTGGGTCAGACCTTGCTTGTGCATCAAAGCACACCAGTGATTGCTGCACACACGTGCCACTTACCTCAGCAAGATTTCTGAACACTATAGCAGCTCCTTCCACCATCCTGTCCCAAGCAGACACCAGCCTTAGGGTGTGTAAGTCGCAAACTGAGCGGGCAACTGATGTAACCTAAGGACAGTGAACATCAGTCAGCTGTAGCTTGGCCTAGCAACAAACCATCACAGTCTCTGCATTATTTGAACACAAGCGGCATTACGGTTCCCTTTTAGGACTCCCATTAAGTTACGACACAGATAACTCGTCAGTGTGACTTTTCCCGTCAAGAACAAAACTCAGAAGCCCCAGGCCAAGCAGCTGCATTGCAAGCACTCATCCTGCGAGACCCACGTGCACCCACAAACGCCACGTATGGGTAACGCTGCTTAAAAACCAGCACTGCATCGTAACTTCAGTTTTGTGATTTTTAGCTCCTTGTGCACAATTCTACCCCATTTTCCATTAAGTGAAACATGTGACAGTTACCTCTAAACATTTATTTAGATCTATGTACATCATATAATTATGGAAGATAGGCATCATGCAACCAAGGAAATCATAGAAGAATCTCAAACAATATAAATTTGACTAATCTTTTACAAAGATGAGAATCACCAGCTTATCAAATCTCTCAGGTATAAATATTATGAGGTAAGCAATACTTAAGATGAGGCACTTAAACAATAACCCAGAAAGGTAATTAGTGTACAAAGTTATAAACAGGAACAGTTATTCATATTGCCCTCAATTTAAAAAGGATTTATATTCTATATACAGCGTGTTACATGCCTTACACCCCTCACTGAAGCAAAATATTAAGTATGGAAGAAACCAAGTCATCGCATGCCATTGACTGTAAGACACGCAGAGGAGTATCTTGGAGTTTGCAGTGATACAGCAGGGGAAAAAAGTGCCTCTCAAAGAATGTTTTTCTAGACAATCCCCAGTTTTCTGTCTGGAGAAAATATCTATGCTAACAGAAAGTTAACTTGGTATTAACATACAAATCTGCCAAGCCAGAAGAGAACTACCCTACTGCGTTCAAGGAAGGAATGCCAATTAGGACAGGATTTAAGCCTTAGTGGGATTTATGGTAATTAGAAATGTAACAAATTTAACTTTACAAAGAAATTAATTATGCCAATTAAAACACTTAGCAAATTTTACTGGGAATTTATACAGTATTATACATATATGGTGCTGATCAATGCCCGATTTATTAAAATTACTTAGGGCACACTTCCAAGAAAATTTACAAAAGTAGTATAGCAATTCCAATTAAGATGCAAAATTAGCATTTGCAATAAATATTTCCTTATCAAGATCCAGACAGAGGAAAAACACCCAATAAAAGAAATAAAGGATTTATTTTCAGGTGGGGTGCACAAACATCTAAAGCTCCATAGCTGCACAGCTTGCTGGAGTCTTCCTGAGAAACAAGGTCTATATTTTCTAACAACATTAAAAAAAACCAAAACACTTGCAAAAGACTCAAGAGTTCTCAGAGCTGAACAGCTTGCATCAGCATGCTCTTTGTGACAAATCTGCAAATTAATGGAATGGTAACTTAGAATACGCTCCCTCCTCCGATGCTCTTTGAGGTGGGGAAAGAAATAGAAATTTCCAGAATAGGTGAAGTTATTCCTAAGTATCTGTGTTTTGTGGGAACTTGATCTTATAACAAAGTAGCTTGGATTTTATTTTTTGATAGCCTCTGAAGGCCATCTATGTTTTACTTATATTTGACATTTTAAACTCTCTGAACACATGCAAGCTAAAGTTACACCTTCTGTTTCTAAAGACAAGCCAGTTGAGTTTCGCAGTTTAAAATGGAACAAGGGAAGAGCCACAGTTACTAGAATAACAAAATTAAACTTAGCAAAAGTAATGAATTTTATTTACAAATACATGTATGAGGATTACAAGAGAAACACACTAGGGAAACGCCATCTCAACAAAAGCAATGATTTATTGGTAATGGCATTAAATGAAACAGATTGACAGTCTCTGGTTATCGTCAAGCAATTATCCAGGAGTTGTAGATAAAAGTGAAGATCTCTCTAATTGCGATAAGGCCTTCCAGTGTCTTTTGCGTCCTAGTGGCTTTCTCCTTTTTTGCCAACTACCTGATAAGAGGAAAAAAAACAGAAATAATGTTCAACCAAAAAAGTCCTGCCAAGTATTGTTTAAAGTAAGTCTCAAAATAAACAAGTGCAACTGAATTTTCAACTAAGTTAATGCATTTAAGCATGCATAATTGTAGCACTTGCAGAAGCCATGATTCCCTTTAAAAGTTTAAGAGGGATGCTAGACACACCAGAAACCTTATCTTTAGTACTAATACAGACAGCAAAGCATGAGTCTTGTTTTGAGAAGAGTTAGAAAACAGTAACTGCAAAAGAACAGACTATGCTTAATAACATGTTATATAAAAAGCATTCAACCTTAATACACTACATAAAATACTACAGTCGGAAGAGAACCACTGGATGCTCAACTGTAAGTTTGTTCATATCTCTTGGCATCCTTGCTATGTACCTCACTGAGAATGTTTACCCTATAATGCAGTTCAAACTTATAAAGCAATCTGGAAGTCACCTGATTTTCAGTTATTCCTTGTCAAAACATTATTCCTTACCAAGTCTCCTTCCAATCTCCAATTCTGCAAACTCCACCTGGAATCGGTCAGCTTAGTGCTTCCCTTTTCTGAAAAGATCACCACTGCCACCAGACTGGTGAGTTGATTTGCCAGCCAACAGCAAGTGCGACTCCAGCACTCTATATACTGCTATGCAGGTTTAAAGTTAGCGTAGTTCACTGCAGAAGGGTATCCAGTCCCCTTCGTTAAGATAACTGAACACAAAATCCTGAGGGCAGGAAACGATGCCATTGTAGTCACTTTTCTGAAAGGATCCACACAGAATTCTAGTGCTCTTGCAGACCCTTGAAAAAACAGCCATTTATAAGCCAAACCAAAAGAAAATAAGTCTTCAGGTCAAAGACTTCAAACTGCAGGAGGGGCCTTGGGCAAGGCACTGATTCCCAACTCATTTCTGTCTAACTAGAGAGCAGCACTTGTGGCTCTGGCAAGGTGTAGTCAGAATTCACACAGAGAGATTTGAAGATCACACTAACAGAGCATAGAATTTCCCATTACTACTCATAATAATGCTGAAAACTGTGTAAAGCCCTTCTTGCATTCTAACCAACAGACTGCTATAGCAAATGTGTTAAGTGTTAATTACCTCTGCAGTTAAATAATAATATACCACACAAGATTCATGCAGGCAAAGTGAAATAGAGAACCAGGGGCAAAAACAAGAACAAACCAAAAATCCAAAATCCAAAACACCCAGAGTCCTGAACTAGGGAAGCCTCATGGACACACTGGAAGAGTTCTTCTTGATCCTTCCCCTTTTTTCACTGCTTGTCAAACTTCAAGAGGGAGACTTTTTCCACTATCCAGCTGCTTTTGGTCAGCTGAGTTATCACCATCACAAAGTAATTGATATCTACTGACGAAAAGTACTTTTAAAAACCATTTTCACCTCCAAGGAACCCTTGACCAGGAGCATTTCACCAAGCTGTAAATTCAACCTAATGCTTAAGGTCAGGAAAATTCTAATCTGACAACATGAGGGAAGAAGAAAAAAAAATCAGAAACCCGATCACTTGCATTAAGATCCAATTAATCAAGTTTAAAAAAAAAAAATAGTTAAAATTGTCAAGAAGCAGTATTTATTCTTTGTGTGTTTCCAAAGCAAACAACTGTGTTCACACACAGATTAAGCAAAAAAAAAAAACCAAAACAAAACAAAAAAAAACCCAAAAACCCCACAGTTAAGAGATTAAAGATTAGGTGTTAGCAAGTGTGGAACATCAATGAAAAATATTGCTATACCAGTCCGAATCAGAAATTGACAACTCGCCCATGTGTATTATCTGTGAAAATCAATCACACTGATATGGACATTTTGTAATCACAGGTCAAAGAAACCCATTTTCTGACCATCCCACTCCACACATTCCCAAAAGTAAATGGGCTATTTAAACTCAAACCAAACAACTGTCATTATTATTTTCGCAGAAGTAGATACACTTTCCTTCCTTTTAAAGAAAAAACCTGCCATCTAGTGCATTCTAAGGTAGTGGTTACAGCCAGTCCCACACAAAAGATGACTGTTTTGGAGCAGGCTTTTCTTCAATCATTCGGCTTTTTCCACAAAGCATCGGTCTCGGACCTGACAGTGACAAAGACACAACCAACTCTATGGTTCGTTACCAAGAGTAGGACCAGAAACACTTTATTACTGAACCTTCTGGAGCAGAGTTGGTTTTGTTTCTTTGTTTTAAATATATAGAAAGAGGTCGAGCAAGTTAAAGTTAGTAGGATGCTGTTGGAGAACCCTAATCAGGCCCATATGTACAAACACTCACCAGCTCCTCACTGTGTCTTTCCTGAGCAGATGCCCAGTGCCACTAGAGGCACAGCAGAGAGTAGTACTTTGCAGCCCATTCTTGCTTGCCTACTACTACTGACGGGTCACAACGAAGAACACCATTAAGCTCCACTAAGATACTAAAAGTCAAGTCCTGGTAAAGCATTTCACAAGCTGCATCTCAAACAGCTTTATAAAATTCAGTATGGGCTGAAAAATTAGTTACAGAAAATAATTTGTAAAAGTACTGTATGGTATGCCTTTAAAATGTCAAGTTCAGGATAACAGTGGGACAGAAATTTGGTAAGACTGAAAGGTAAAGAAAAGTGTTTAAGGTAAGATTTGGAGTGGGGAGTGGAGGGCAAAGAGGAACTGATGAGTCAGAAAGTAGAGAAGGCTTTTCCTGATGATAGAAGGTGCAGAGAAGGTGGCTCTTGCATCAGTGCTGAGATTGTGGAAAGGGTGAAAGAGATGCTAGATGAGCAGAGGGAGCAAAGAAGGGAGTAGTGCAAGACCACTTCAATCTTATTATTACTTTTTAATTTCTTCTGCCTTTTTAGTTCTTTAGAAATGGGAAGTTAAGCTGAAAAACAAACAAACAAAATGTTACAAGAAAAAAAAGCAGCAGCATGTAGTGCAAATAAGCAGTTCTGAGTAGAAAGAAAGCCTTCATTCAAGAAGGGACAAAAAAATATCCCACAACCTGTTGATATTGATCTATGTCCCAGCCTCAACACTGAGCAGCAGTATGTTTTATTCACTAATAAAAGTGAAATAAGGAAGAACTATACTGGACATCAACAGTTGCATGCTCTTCCAAAAACAAAAGCATGTTTACAAGTTCACCACAAGATTCACAGGAACCCACATAATACTAAGCTATAGTAATATAGCTAATACTAATCAATAGTAGAAAACCCACAGAACTTGCACCTTTACTCTACAGTTTTAGCTGCCTGTCCAACAAAGTAGACCAGCTGAGCATCTCTGGGCATCAGAAGCAAATCTCAGATGCAACCTACTACAACTCAAATGCTGCCCACTGTAGTAGTTTGCATAATCATTTATGCCTTAAGCCAGACCCTGTGTGGACAAGAAACAGCAGCATGAACACTTCTGGTGTTAAGGATATTTTTTAAAACAAACAAACATGCCTTTAAATCAAGCTTTTCCAAAAGCATTTCAGAATATATTAAATACATATAAGAAGGGAATATTCATCCTAGTCCTCTGCTGTTGAGGGCCTCTTCATTTAAACAGGGCAAAGAATAGGTCTCTCCCTACTACTCTCTGTGCTTAAGTCACTACACTGTAGTCAGTTCTACGCAGAATTTTTCCTTGGTGACCTTTTCTTCCATCACTCCGAAGACTTCCCTCCTCCCCAGAGGATAAAAGTCAAGTTGTACAAGAAGCAGGACACACACAACAATATTAAAACAAGTTTGAAAGTAGCTTTTATAATTTTACTCACTCAATTCATCAATACCAACTACATGCAAGAAAATGAAAGAAATTTTTTTTTACAGTGAGACAAATCAATCACTGGAACAATCTCCACAGGGATGCGGCAGAGTCCCCATTGCTGGAGGTTTTCAAGATCCAATCGTACAGGGTGCTAAATAATCTCATCTAGGCTCCCTTTCCCACACAAGGTTGGATCAGGTGATCTCTTGATGTCCCTAACAGCCTAAGCTGTTCTGTGGTTCTATCCATGTCCAAACTAACTTGAGGCCAAAATCACTAATGAAGGACTGACTTAACTATACCTGCTTAGTACTTCCGTTCTTTTTCAGAGTAGATAAATTTCAGCTGTTTGATAGTACAGTTTTTACGTACTGGAAAAAAATGCCTCATTTATATTAAACACATGAACTGACTCTGACCAACAACAGGCAATTCTTCTTGCAACCCTGTTGGGGTCAAGCAGAGCAAATATCAGTTTTCCTCAACTGTCTGAAGGACATGAGACCTGCAGTTATGCACCTTAATAATCAACTGCTGAGCAGTGAGCTGCTATAACTAAAAGCATGCGTTCAGATCCCACCCCAAATGGGAAGCAAAATACATTAGCCTGATCCTTAGCACAAGTCACTCAAACCAACGTGTTGGTTTTGGTTTTTACTTCAAAACTGAACGTGCATACAATCAACTGAGCAGCGATGTGATCAATCGTAAAAACGTGACTGAAATCACATCCATGTCCACTTCTTAATTCAAGCCCTGCAAATAAAATATTTAACAGATTCTTACAAACACTTCTCAAACTCAAGGAAAAAAAAGGCATTCCCCCATCTTGTGGTTCATGTAGCAATACTATTTCTATCCTAATTAGAAGAGACCTATGAAGAGTAGAGGCAGACTGAGATGAGGGAGTGAGACAGATGAAAGCCGTGGAGCAGTGTGGGTAACTACTCAAGGAGATGAAAAGAATAAGGTTTCCCAGTTAACCTACAAACTTAAACATAATTAATGTCCAATGCTATATTAAGGTGTCACAACTGGCAGGATCACTGAAGAGAGGAAACACAAGTTAAAATTCCTAAGAGCACTGTAACTCTGCCAGGCTACACATCCCATTTGTTATGATGAAATATTTTAACAGCCTAATACTAAACCTACATATTCAGGAAGCAAAATAGAAAAGTTACATATAGAGTCAGTGAGTATCAGAAATGAGACAGGATTAGCCACTTCATAACCCAGTAATGCCTGCTCCTCTATTTAAGGCTGTTCTGACCACTTCCTCAGCATCCTGACGTTGCCAGCGCAATGCTAACACCATGGGACTGTTTGGTGTACATATAGTCTTGTATGTAAGTTTGTACACCCTCCCTTCCATTTAAATGTGTCAAGCCTTTGTGTCTTGTGACACACTCCTTGATGGTGCCAAGACATTCATTCACCTGCAAACTTCAAGGAAGCTAGAATTGTTAACTGGCATAGTATTTACCGTTTACCATAGTATTACCACATAGCAGCTTCCAAGCATCCACACTGTATCTAAAACACAGATCTGTAAATCTCCTCTAACTACAGTAGAGGGATGAGATGCCTGGAGACCCATGCTATTTTTAATGCCTTTATAGGCTTTGTGTGAGGGCAAGGGTGAATTAAAACATCCACTCCCCACACAAACATGGACTGGAGCTCTGATTGTTCCAGCAGTCAGTTTCAGGCTAAGGCAGTACTGTGTCCACCACACTAACACCTTGTCCATGCAACTTAAATCACTGTAGGAAACACATGTCATGGGGGCTCAACACTGGTCGCAAATCCATGTAAAATTCTACAAAGAACTGCATTGCTTTACCAAGTGCACCCCAATCAGGATTACCAATTCAAAAAAAAAGAAAACAAACCAATCACTACTTTAACAATCAGAAGGTCAGGTTTAAAAAGTGCACTTGTTAAAAATAAACTTCCTGTACTTTTGAAAGCAAAACTAATTTACAGAGTTTACAGAGAGCTGCAAGTGAGACAGACATCAAATACTGAGTCAGAGTCCCATCCCCCTCACAACAATACCAGAAAGTACTGCACATTAAAATAGTAATTGCACAACTCATTGCAGGGGGTGCAAAAAAAGCCATATAGAACAAAAAAATGTAAGCAGATTGTAGATCTATTAATGTATTTCTAGTTTTGGGACAATTGGAAGTGCTGTATTAGTAAAGTCTAAAATTGATATCCAGTTAACTTCAGCACATTAGAACAACTTTTTCAATTACTTCCAAGTAGCACTGAAAGGCAGCAAACTGTTATTAACTTATTACCTGCGAAGATATTAAGTTTTACATGTAGAAGTTAAGATCAAGTTTTGATGTTAACAATTCCAAGTATGTGACAATTTGGCGAGTGTTAGCGTTTTTAACCTTCTGAAGTTATAGGTTATTTGTGTAATAAATTCTGTGGTGCTTTCAATGTTATTGGTCACACACAGTAGTTTCTAGGCAGGTGTTACAGCAGTATTTGCCTCTTACAAAGGCTACTAAGTTTTAAAGCAGTTTATTTTAAAAAGACTTACTACATTTTGAAAAAGTTGTAAGTAGCTTTAAAGTGTAAATCCTTTCAAACCCGTTTCACATTCTCAAAAAAAAAAAAATCAAGAATCTAGAGTGCCTTATTGTCTGGGCTGTGGAGGGTGTCTAAAGTCATACTGTAACAAGTTGTTTGCTTCTTCATTTCCTCTTTAAAAAGCAGATATGTTTAATATAAACAGACACCTTGTGACCAAATATTCTCCAGGTCTCAAGCTTAATGTTGCCCAGTGAATAAAATCCTTCAAAGTAGAAGTAAAATCAATCACAAGGAGTCTGTTTTTGTACATGCAATTGCTTCTCTACTTCCTGAACTTCATCAGAAGAAAGTTTCAAAATCATTAAAAAAACATACACTATAGACAACATTGTAACTTGACACTCCCTCAAGTTTTCACATATACATTCTTATCATTTTTTAAAAAGTCGATGAACAAAAACTTGTAAGCAAGACGAAAGATCTGTAAGATAAAGCTACACATTTTCTTTTGGATGCCAAAACTACCTTAAGTTATGGAACTGTAATAACAGCCAAGTGTATTTCTCCTGTCAATACATTTTTGAGTAGGTTTAAAACATTCAAAAGTGCTTTCAGGAAGAGGACTCACTCGCTTGAAGTCATTCATATTTGTTGCTTGGACTGGAGTTCCAATAAATGTGAAGTATGTGATTCTTGTTGTCTCTTCATCGCCATGATTGGATTGGACAAACAACTAAAGAAAAAGACCCAAATACAAGAGTTAAGGTAAACTGTCCTTCCCTGAATTAATATATAAAAACGTTAAGTGCCCAAGATATTTTAACTAACTAAATTAACACTTTTTCCAATCACAAAGGCCTCTGTAACCTTTAGAGAAACTACTGTACTCTTATTTTAAATAATGATTACATAGAATGCTGTTATTTTCCTGGTAATTTGTTGTTTGGATTTTCCCAGCTTTTACCTCCTACCTGAGACCACATTCGGCAAGCAAAAACAGCATTTAAGAAGTCATAATTCACTATTCACTGGAATCTGCCTTGAAATGAAGTTAAATATCAACTTAACTATGCTTGCTGAAGCCCCCAAGACTATTCATGTGTAGTTTACTATTACAGATTGCATTATTATGTGTTTTACAGCATGAATATTAAATCTATGAAGTTATTTTAGGGTTTCAAAAAATACCAAACTTCTTTTGAAACATGAACTAAGAAATTATTGCTGGAACCACTACACTTTAAAAAACGGACAAATGAAAGAACAATTTTTTGCATGAAGTAGTATTAGTAAGGAACTTGGAGCAATGAAGTGTTTGTGGATCTTTCCACACTTCATTGTGAGCATGGAGAAAGGAGGAATGAGAAAGAGAGAGAGTAATGGCATGAGAAGCAGAGGAAAAAAAAGGCGAGGGAGGACAACAGGTAGGCAAGGGAAAGCATGCATCACACCCTTTCCACAAGCCATAGCCCATACCTATCAAGACGCCCTTTCTGCCTCCAAAATTGCCTGTGCCATAGACCACTAAATGCTGGAGGGTACGCATCACCACATGCCTGCCTTATAAATTTTTCTGTGACAACACTGGATGCTTGCAAGTGCATGACAAGCAAGACGGACCGCTGATCTAGACCAGTACAGACATTCACCCCTCCAAGCAGCTTCACTGTAGTTGGAAGACCGTGTATTTTCCTACACAAACAAGACCTATGGAAGGTGAGGGTTGAAATGCTGAAGAAAGTACTCTTCAGACAGGCGCAGAAGAGCATGTCAAGGACCAACTTTTGTCAAACAGAGGTGTACTGCAGTGTGTTCAGAGATTCTGTCTCAGTAATGATATGAAAAGTTCAACAAGTACAGAGAAAACAAATGCCACGAAGTAGCAGTAATGAAGAGAAGCACTCAATGAATAGGGAAAACCAGCATTAGAGGTGATGAATTATACGGATTAGCAACTACAGGGTATAGAATTAATAATTAAAAAAGTTAACTAACAAACCTAGCAGCGAGATAGATATGTATCTATGTATGAAGTATGAACTTGCTAATACTGACATGGAAATGCTCACTAAGCATGTCTGATTATTCATGGCAGAAAAACAGGACAATTTGTGTATATGACAACTTTGCCTCCTCCAATTCATTAAGAACCAAATGGAAGATTTTTATTCACAGGGCTATGTAAGCAAGCAGAGCTTCATCACCTGCGCTGAAAAGCTAGGTGGAAGACAAGATGATTAGCTGTCTTGGTTTTAGGTCTTAAATACAGAATTCAGGTTTAGCCTGGAAACTAGAGGAGTGCTACTGCAGCACTCACATGCAAAGAGTGCAAACAAGCAGAACATCTATTTGATCACCTTATCACTTGCTTAGTGTTTGCACATCATCCTGTCTAAAGCTGACACAGGATTTTATTAAAGAACAAATACGTAACTTGTACTTGTCAGCACAGCTTTGTAGAATATAAGCCTACATGACCTACCTCCATTTCATTTGGGGAAGGATAAAGTTGGTCACAAAGGGTAACTCCATAAAAATAACAGGTGTGAAAAGGAGTTACTTAGGTTTGTCTCCCATTACATTTAAAATAATTGCTAGTAAACTGCTAGGCATGAAAGCAGCTGACTGATCTGAAATGCAGTCCAACAACAGTGGTTTACAAGTTTCAGAAACTTTTTTACAGAAGAAAAAGTACGATGGAAAGATTAATGGTGGATCAGTGTTTTGGAGTTACCTGTAACTCATAATAAGCTGAGTGGCTTCTGTGGCCAGCCTACTAAAATATAATTTAATTCAATCCACTGTAAGTCCATACATTGGCAAATGCATAACTCCGGCCACAAAAAGCATTTCCATAGAAAGAATTCAGGGGTCATATTGGAAAAACAGTTCAATGCAATACTGCAGGAAACAAGGCTAGCATAGCACAGGATGATGTCAAGCATAAAGCAATTCCAGCATCAATTTAGTCATTGCACATATTGCACTAGAACCTGTATTTTTAAAATGGAAGAGGAGAAACTGCACCTGCGTTTAAGAGTCAAAAACCCTATGTGAAATCTGCAGAAAGTCTCTTACAGCAAGAGAATTAGAGAGTTCATTAAAAGACAAAGGTGCTGCTTTGATTACAGCACTTAAGAACCCTCTCAGAGGGCAGGTACTGAGTTTAAAGATATGGCAAGTGCTTCACTTGATACTCAGAAAACTGTCATTTCTGCAATCAGGTTACTGAGAAAAAGGATTCCTTGTCTCCTCAACTCTTCAAATGAAGACAAGATGCCTTTTAAGAAGGTGTATTAGTAAAAATGCAAGTTGTGTTAAAACAGCATGCTAACTCATGAAGAGGTGAAAGCAAACCTTATGTCTCATACTAGGTCAGAAGAGACGCTGCATGCACATGGCCTTGTGTCACCTTCAATTCCTGAAACGCTTTTAGCACAAACATACAGTATGCAATTGGCAGACAGAAACTAGGAACATTTGCAATGAAAACAACAAACATGCACAGCTTTAAAAGCAAATTAAGTTTTCAGCCTGCACAGACATCGGAACAGCAGCTTTACTTACAGTTACACTGTTAACATTCTGAAATTTTACATAGCGAAGCTGGACAATACCATCTTCCTTAATATCATCTGGTGTCAGCTCCAGGGCTTGAGTTGGTTCACTTCTTTCTGCTTCTTCAAAATCCATAGATCGAGGAAGGTTGATAAAGATTTTTATGTACTTTGGACCTTGCCCTGTGTTAAAATATAGAAGTGGTCTTCTGTTGTTTAAGTATATTTTCAAAATGCTGCTTGAGAAGCCCTCGCTTATCAGTGTCTAGATGCCACTCAAGGAAGACATGAGCAGAAGTTCTAGTATCTTATCTGCCAATCTTACATCACCACCCTGGATACTGAAGGACGTCCAAAGCTGCACTACTCATGTATGTGTCAGAGACAGAATTCTACAGAAAAAAATCCAATACAAAATCTAAAAATAATAGTAGCTTTGTTGTCATATAACACCTGAACACTATGTAATTTTATAATGTAAACTCAGTTACCATAGAAACTAAGCCATGCCTTTCAGTAGCTCTTACATTAATTCTTGAATTAAATGTAGGTTTTTATGTCTTGGTTTAGCCCACCTACGGGCTAAACACTAGCAATTGCTTTGTCCCCCGAGAGCCCCCTCTCAGCCGAGAACGGGGAATTGGGGAAAAAGAGGAAACTTGTGGGTTGAAATAGAAACAGATTTAATCTAACAATAAAGCGAATATCAATACTAAAGCAATATAAGGTACCCAGAGTTATACTCAGCCCAGACAGTGGTGGTGAGCTGGGCGCTCCCAGCAGCGAACGCCGGCTGGCAAACCCTGCGAGCGGCACAGCTCCCGTGCGGGGAGAGCCGGCCTCGGGAGCAGAGCAGCGGGCGAGACCCTCCAGGGATGGAGGCCATGGAGAGAGAGCCGCTCCCGGCAGACTCCCCAGCTGCTGGCAAGCACGACATTTATGGTATGGGACACTTGTGTTGGCCAGCCCAGCTCAGCCGCCTTGGCCTCACTTCCTCCCAGCTTCAGCACCTGGCTTTCTGGAGACTGCGGGAGGCCTTGATCCCTTCAGAAACCCACGTACCACGGTTGGCCACGAACTAACCCAGAGTGTCTTATCAGCCTTGTTCTCACAGTAACAGGTGCTGCGGTCTTCCTAGAAATGCAGCTTTCCTGAACAGGAACTGATTTCATGATTCTATCCCAGCAAAATCAGGACATCTCTTTGCAGCATATCAAACTGTAGCAAATACTTACATTTGTGTCATACCAAATATCCATGCATCAGGTCAGTGAAAAAATTAATGAGATAATTTGTTATGCAATCAATTTACAACAAATTTACTAAAGCTACTGTGGAATTCTCAGAAGGTAAAAGGTTCCAGGGACAACAGTGTCATTTTTAGAAAAAACAGCTAAACATGGGCAAAGCTTTAGTTTCAAAGATATGATTAAGCAGACACTTCACTCACCGTTATCTGGCCCCTGAATTTTCATAGAATAAAGCTTGACAGGTTGACTAAAAGCTACAGTAATAAGCAGCTGTGGAGAAAAAAGTTGCTGTTAAATAATGTTTTCTTCTTTCTTCTAAACAAACATAGCACAATAATTAACTGAAAGTAAGTCTGAGCTTTGAAATAAGTTTAAGCACTCACCTTCAATATATTCCACACATGCGCTAGTCTATCACTTCAGAATATCACTAAATGCTACTAAATGCTTGGAATTTTTTTCCATACATAAAGGGATGTGAAACTGGAATGCTACAATGTCCTTTGTATACCAGTATTACTTACATCCTACTACCATCTCCCATTCTTTCTTACGCTACCATAACAATATAAAGCAGACAAATTCCAAGAAAAATGCTTGCAGACCAGACCACCATTGAAAGTATCTCACTTAAAAATATCTACTGTACCTGCTCATCACAGTCTGATTCCAAGTAGGTAGAGTCTTTACGTAAACAATTATCAAATCCATGTTCATCACTCTCATTAAGACATTCACAGCCGGCTTTATTGATAAATGGCATTAAATCCATCTGGAAGTAAAAGCAAGAGTACTGCTGAGTGCGTGCGTAAGTGCACCATGAACTCATCTGGGATTAGTAAGCGTTGGAGTGAATGAAATTCTCCATTCAACAGATTAGAATAACAAGACACACAGAAAACCTCAGGGGCTTATATCAAAAGACATTATGAACAAAAACTATGAATACTATAGTACTCTGATGTATCCAGTTCATAACTGAACAACATTTTTGCCCCTCTATTCAAAATCCCCACCCCTGCAATACATGCCTGCCATTCTGAGAATAAGAAATTGGGTACAGGGAGAATTTTCAGATACAGTTTTGATAAACAAGACTACAAAGTCCTAAATCACCCCACAACATAGACAAACTGACATTAGACTGGAGCTATGATCAACTTAACAGAAAAGAAAAAACAAAACAGAAACAGGCCTCCCCAAAAATATACAAATTAAAAGACCACCACTATAGTTCTTACCAGGCCTTACATGCAAAGCTAGTCTTACTTTATGTCTTTTTCAGCACTGTATACAAATTAACTTTATGAAACCTCTTCTTACTCCTTTCTCTATACGCTTCGGTAAAAACACAGAACAGAAGACAGAAGCTACAAAACTCACCATGAACCAGTTTGTTTTATTGCTCAGCTCTTTTGTAAAGGGTCCAGCTAAAAGCTTTAACATACATGCATTCTCAGATCAAAGCAGGCCACTAACTATGCTCCAAGCTTCAACTAGTTAAAAGGTGGTATTATTGCAGAGGCAGAATAATCTGTATGAATTTCCAGATAACCAGAATTTTTTGCCTGCAACTAAAGTAAACTAAGTCCAACTGAAGCACAGTAAGCCAGACTAAAAATCAAGTATTTCATATCTTAAGGCCTAAAGATAGAGTATCAACATCTCACATGGTACAAGTGGTACAAACTCAGGATCAGTGTACAGGCATAGAACAGTCCAGACATAAAAAACTAAAGGAACTTTTAGGATGACAGCCAAAACCAACCTTCTTAAAGGCATATATTAGGTCACAAAGAATAATATGCCACTCTTGGGGAAAAAAAGCACACACTAGCTTGAAAATTACTGCGTACAACAACTCAGGCTAGATCTTCACTGTACAAACAGAATCCAAACACAGGCTGCTGCGAGAATACAACTCATTTCCTGTATGCTGCTTCCTTTAGCTCTTGCAACTATGTTTTTCTGAGCAAAAAATACTTATCCCCCTCCCAGTATCCAAATGAAGGCTTCGCTTGCAACCCACATGCTCAGTAGATACAAGGTAAGGAGAAGGAACACACAGCTGTGCAAGAGAAGAAGGATACTTTCCTGGAGCCAAAGGCAGTCCAGTTTGGGTCAAGCATATCCTAAAACAGGCCTTCAGCCTACCACTTACAGGTCAAATAGAATTCCTGCTTGGCTCATACAGCCCTGAACATACTCAGGGCTTGATTTGTAGGGGTAAGACACCACCTCCTGCAAGATTAACTTTTAATAGAAGATGGTGTGTTCATCTCAAAACCCATCTAACTAAGCAGACCTGAACTTGCCACTTCAATGATTTTCAGTGTGTTTAGAGCTCCAAAGCTAACAAGCCAAACCTTTGTCTTGACGTTCCCATAGTTCCACAGAGGATTTCACAATAATTATAAGTGGAAGCATTCACACACAAAGCGAAGTGCAACGCATACCGTACAACAGTTAGCAAGTAGCTAACAGCTAGAAATTCAATTGACCTGTGCTCTTGCAGTTTATTTAAATGAGAAATATTCAGCTGGATTTGCACCCTGCTTATGTTTGCCTGATAGGATACAGCTAGCTATGAATTTACTTAACCTCCAGAAAACCTGGTTTTGCATTTAACAATATAATTTTGGGTTCTATAGATACTCATCACAGCTAAGTCTAACATGTAAGATTTGCTGATGCAAAGTACTGTGCACACTATAGCAACTAGCTAAGCACTGAACTGTGACATACGACTTAGGTGAAATGTAATACACTGTGTTTATACTTTTGGGAGAACAGCAGACAATCTCATTTAAGGAGTAATATTACACCAAGGACTGCTTGGAGAATACCACTCTAGGAAGGTGTTTTGTCACATTAGAGTTCTCATTTACATGTGTTTGTTAGTACAGCTGTCAGACAGGCTTATGATTTGCAACACACCATTGCTTTGAGGTAACATGAAAACATACAGAACATGGTGAAAATAATTTCCTGAGAGCACCAGTATTTCTAAACAGATTGCTCTCTTCCTGAAACTTTGGCCAAAACTCCAAGTATCCCTACAAAGTTTTGATTTACCTAGAAGACATGGGCAAATCATGTAATGAGAAAAAAAATCTGTTCATGAATACCACTTTTTAATCAAAGAAAATGTTACAGTCAAATTTTAGTTATGAGAGATTTTGATGCAAGGTTTAAAAGCCATTCAGTATTCCTGTGATATATTATTTACTTTATAAATTTTTATATCCTTGTCATTCTTCTACAGGCAAGAAGAAATCCAAAAAGAACACTCTGTAGTACCATCCACTTTCAAACATTAGCGATTAGGCAAAAAACCCCACCATATCATGAGAGATGATTTATCTAACAATACTGCCTCAAAGGCATCCTATTTTCAGGGTAAGCTGCTACAGAGGAAGATGGAGCTGAATTGTTATGAAGGTTAATTCATTTGGCAACAGAATCTCTCGGTCTTTTTTTTGTTTGGTTACCCCTGCCAAGAGAGATGAAATAAAGAGGATTAAAGAAAGGGTAGGGAACAAGAAAGAAAAAGGAAAACCCCAAATGAACCTACCACCACATAAACAACATCAAGGATTTCTTAAGGAACAACTAGAGCAACTTTTCAACATTTTTGACAACCATGTTGAGCAACGTATTTTCCCATGGACATTTTTACACTTTTTAAAAAAAAAAGTTTTAGGAAGACAGTTCAAATGTCTGAGAAGAAAGCAGAATAAGCAGCTGCAGCAAAAAGTTCATCATAAAATATTAAATTCATTATTTTAATGAACCAAGGGCTATGTGTGGAGATTTTTCTTAAACATTTTACAATTCTATAACTACACTTACTAAATACGTACATGTTAATTTTTTAATTTTGTCTGAAAAAGGAAGCCCAGACAAGTGATCTTATCAAAGCCATGGGGAACTTGCAGTTTTGCCTGAAGTAGCATTATTTGACTTAAGAGTATGTTTAGAAAGCAACAGATTTTTTTTTTAAACATTCAAGTTACACAAACATTACAAAAAATTATCTTAAGAGAAGACATGCATACATATCCTTTTGGGATATCTGTATCTTCACTGTTTCCAGGATCATTCTCCAGGTGCTGTTTAATTTTTTCTTCTAAACCCACAGCATCTGCTCCTTGATACTGGTCGATTCGCACTTTGTTTCGGAAAAACAGAAATGTTGGTGTTGCTGATATATTATTGGTAGCAGCTGTTCCCTAGAATGCATAAATTAGTTACAAGTGTTACCTAACACAATATTATCAATGCTTCACCTAGATATGAATGCACACACCAGATATTAATCAAGCTCCATCACCTCAAATAGCACAAAAAATATTTGTTACTTTTTTTTTAAATTGTTGTGCGAGTTAAAACTATTTAATTAATTTAAATTCTTCAGATCTTCCTAAACTCTTATAGACTTGGGCATTCTTTGGATGGACTTCACATTGTCAGCAGATTTGTTAGTACACCATAAAAATCACTTGCTCTCAGAAGCAGAGGATGGCTTAATTTAACACTTTTATTTTACAAGCTTTCTTTACACCTGCATTCCTTCCCCCTCCCAAGCCACATTGATGTACACCCCAGAACTGCAGCACAATGCTGTAGAAGGTGAATTCCATTTGACTTCTACCTGTATTCATACCTGTTAAGCACTCATAGTAGTTTTTCCAAAACTTTCCATAATTTAGTGTCATTTGCAAACATTGTTACCACTTCTATATTCATCCCTCTCCATTATAATTTGTAGTAATTCAAGATGCTTCCTTTCAACATACCATTGTTAATTTTTGTTAACGACCCTTAAGTCGATCAATAGCTCATCTGCAACACTGTTGTCTGTTAAAAACAGTTGAGTAGTACTTGAGAGGAATCTAGTCCCACTAATCATATCAGTTTATTGCATTTTTCATTTTGCTCAATAATTATGTCAATATTTGTTTGGAAAGACTTACTCTTTTTAATTCATACTGGTAGTATCTTCTACATTTAACGGTATTATCTAAATAGTACAAGCAGCAGGAACTGTTAAACCATCTGTACGCTGCTTAAAGGAAGGACACCACAGGGGTAACTGCAAGAATACTTTTCTAAATAAAAGTGCTGTTTGTTCACATCTTGGTGCATATCCTAATTTTGGAGAACTTCACAATATGGCTATCTGTCATTCACCAAACATCAATAGCCACAGGATACTACTCTTAGTATACCATCTGAACAGTTTTTGTTCAAGTTTCCCATTCACTACATTACCTGCTCTTCCTCTTACAACTGAAAATATGTTTTTGAATACCAACCTGGCATTGATGCACATCTACTTCCAAAAAAGTTGCCTGGGGATATTTGTTACTCAGAGCATTGAAAGCTGGCGCTATCCTTAAACAAGGGCCACATCTGTGAAAACAAAATGTAGTTTAAGTTAACTTAATCTTTTTTTGAAAAAAGTCTGCCCCAAATAGAATTTGCACATTCATGTTCTTACTGATATCCTTGGTAAACGTAAAAATAACCTTCCTACCTGGTTGACAGATGACAAGCAATCCTGGTGATACAATTAAGAATGACATTTAGAAACAAATCATGAGGTGTTAATTCCCACTTCCTCAGACAGTTTCAGTGTCACATGATTAGCTTCACCTATTAATACTAACTTCATATTTTTCCATCTAACGGGTTTAGCTCCAGCATCTTTTACCATAAGCCAAAGTCCTGCTAACTAAAGTGACACAAGTGAAGGCAGAGTTACCTGCTTTTCCTGAAATAGCAAAAAAATACAGAAAACTAGTACTAGTGCTTCACGTTATCGCCTGTGAAAAAAACAGTATCCACAGTAAAATCTCCACATATGACCTGAAATATTTAACGGTAATAATGTATTGAACCTTTAGCAGGACTTCTTTCTAAGTTAAATCTCACCTACTACAACTGTAACCAGTTACTAACATACTTATCTGACCCTGGTAGAGCAGACCTGACTTCTGCTGACATAACTATCACCATTGCTGAAAATACATATTTGTTAATTACTGTACCTTTGCTGGCATATATGAAGTGTACAGACACAACTACTCCCGCAAAGAAATATTCTCACAACTCAGCTTGCTGTGAAAGGAGCTCTTAAAAAAGCAAAACAGCAAAAAAACCCAGTAGAAACTCCCTCCAACAGCATATAACTGTAGAACGGCACAGACAAGCTCTGCTCCACCTTTCCTATTCTATCCTGACAGCGAGGGTATGGATCCATAGCAGCGTAGCAAGGATATTTATATGCTAAGACATCAAGCCATTAAACTAACTGGAACCTAATATATTGGGTCATCTGTAACCAAAACTTTTTCCTGGGCACACAAGTATGCAGTATTAATGAGCTCACCAACACCTCTACAGTTATGGGTGAAGGTGACTTACCTAAAAAAATAAACCCAGCCCCATAACTAAGCAGCAAGCAGTCAGGCATCATATGTGTGTATATTAATGCTTTTTTCAATACCCATTTGGATACACAGCTAGAGATTCTTGCAGCCTCTTCTTCCCAAATATAACATCTTTCACCAGCTCTTTCACAAGATTAGATCTGAACTCTTTTGAACTCCAAACAGCCATTGGAAACAGAATGGTTCAACTGCACATTTAAATAAGGGGTGGAAAGATGAAGAAAAAGAGTATAAGCAATACAAGCTAGGACTTTGACAATAATGAGGTGCGCTCTGAAGTCCAGGACCCCCAACACTATCACTACTCTCCCTAATGCTGCAGATTACTCTGAATAACTGCATTTCCGATATTTTCTTTGGTCACCAATTCACCCAGATTGCACCACGGTTGTACCTGAAGTCCCTGCTTAGTAGGGGAAAAAAAACCATCTGCTTGCCCTGGGCAAAAAGGATGAGGATCCGGCTAGGTTTTATTAAGGTGGAAAACGTTTTTAACAGAAACCAAGCAAGCAGCAGTTGCCTGTACCCTCTGTGAACAGTGGCTTCCCAGCCTGCAACCCGGTTTTATATTAGCATATTGCCCCATGTCCTCAGAGCGCTTGCAGAATGACAGGTTCAGAGGGCAGGGGAAGTCGGCTCAGCTGCAAAAAAGGTAAATTTAACACCAGAAATAGGAAACACCGTTACAATGCTGTGACTATACTGATATGCTACAGATAGGGAGCATCACTTGTGCTAAAAAACAATTGATTCACAACTCTTACCCGCAGCAGCCGGCTAGTGACCAAAATGATGCAGCATTTTACCAACTAACTGCACTTCTCAAGTTCCAAACCTTGCCTCAAAAATTAATAAAAACACCAACTCCCTCCCCAGGTTCCCAGCGGTTCTCTCGATCCCGAAGAGCCTTCTCAGCCTCAAAGCGGGACGGGAGCGGCAAGATCACTGACGGGGCGACGCAGAGACGCCTCCCAGTGGGCCAGGCCCAGCTCCCGCTCTCCGCCGCCTCAGCGGGAACGAGGCCGCGGCGGGAGGCCTGGAGCCAGGCGCGGCGCGGGGAGTCGGCCGCTGCCCCGGGATGCTCCCCGCGCCGCCCCTGCCCACCGTGAAGGGATCGGGGAGCCCGTACCCCGCCCTCGCTCACCCCCGCATGGTGAACTTCACGACGGCCAGGCGGGAACCGGCAGCACTGAGCTCGGGCTGGAACTCGGTGTCGTTCGCGATCACCTTCACGCCCACCATCCTCACCGGGCGGCGGCGGAGCCCCGCACTAAGAGGCGGCGGTGGTGGTGGTGGTGACGGCGACAGCGGCGGCAATACCGGCCTGCTATCTGCAGCGTCACGGCGGGAAGGGGACGCCCGGCATGCACCGCTCGGCTCAGGGCGCAAGCGCGCCCGCCACGCCGCTCCCAGCCCAGGCCCACCGGGCGGACATGTTGAGGGCGGGGCGCTACCTCTCACGAGCGCTGTGCCCGGTAGCCGCCATTTTGAGAGAGGGCAACGAGAGAAGGGGCGGGGGGGGAGCCACCACCATGCTGTCAGCCATTTTAGTTAGGGGCAGGCGCGGCGAATTGTGGGAGGCGTGGTTTTGCCATCTTGGTTTGGGGCGGTAAACGGCTGAGGAGAAGGAAGAAGAGTGGCTGTAGCCTGGCCGCGGGTCCTGCCTGCAGGAGGTCTCAGTACCACGGCGGGGTGCAGTTACGGAGCTTGCTGAGCTGGCAAGGAACTAGACGCCACTGCCTCCTCAAAAACAGGGAGGACAGCCTGTGCGTGGCCTTCCTGCTCTGGGACCCATGCCAATGTTTTGGCCAAGACTGGTTCCAGCGATGTGGAATTAAAAATAAGCCGTGTTTTATCCTGCAAGTCTTCTGTTAACAAGAGCTGAAACAGAAGAAAGTAGGTCCTACTACTCAGCTCTGATTTTTGAGGATGAGCGGAGCAGCACTCTGAGCAATGCTAGCTGCTGAAGCTGCCTTTGAGACTATTAGTACAAGATGTACAATATGAGCAAAGGAACTCACTTGGTTGTCAAAACACCCCATCCCACCTCCTTGACAGATGTTTCCTGCTGTGTCTGAAGCTCACCAATGTGTGTGGCATACTATAACAACAGAACTACAGAACTGCTGCAGCTGGAAGGCAACCTGAGAGGCTGCTTGTGCCCTGGCAGCTGCAGGTGTGCCCAGGCAGCTCTAAGCATCACCAAGGATGGAGACATCTCTGGGAAACCTGTCCCAGTCTTTGACTACCCTCAAGGTAAAGAAGTTCCCCTTCAGTAAAGATGGCATCCCTGAGCCTTCTCATGAATGTCTACATTGGTGACACAGATAAAACAGTCTAGTTAATGTTTAAAGTAACAAAATGAAAATGGTTAACACTTTTATTAGCACCTTATTTTAAGAAAACTTAATGCTTTCTGTAACTCAAAAAACATCCTTGAAGCCTTTTATAGCAGCTATCTTAAAACAATCTCTCTAAACAAGAGAGTAAGAAAAAATACCTACTGCTGTTGTGATACAATACTGCATGACTTTGACCAACATTGGCTACAGGAATTTATTATTATAGGACAACTGGAGAATCTCGATTCTCCCAGCTGAAAGTAATTCATATGCTAAATAGGCTGCTGTTAACACACAAGCATCTGTTCTTGGATGATGGGGCACCCATACTCACTGGCCAGGAGTCATGTGGCTGTATGTAACTGGCATATCTATACAGATATATTGATATATCTGAGCATTACTTTTATCATCAAAAACATACCAATGTAGTAACAATGTCTATCCATACTTTTATGTTCCACAGTTGAACTGAAATTGATTACTAATTCAATGGCTATAAAAATTTGGAGTTGCTTTGGTAGTATGGAACGTATCTGATACCAAGTCCCCATATAGGGAATGTGTTAGTTTTAACTGCAGAAATAATTTTCCCTTTTCTGCCCTAAACAGCTGCCCTTCCCATATTGATGTACACTGTTAAACAGCTGATGGGAAAAAGAAAACCACCACTGAACTGCCATTAGCATCAGCATTTTTGATGATTTGTACATAACCAAAAGCAATTATTCACACATACCAAAAGTTAACAGTAAAAATGTTGGTTTGGTTGCAAAGAGAATAAAGAAATACAGTCAATAGCATACCACACCTTCTTAGCATGGTCTGTTGACAAGGCCCAGAGGACAAGCCCAGCTTATGTAGGCTGCAATCTCCAAGACCTCTGCTTTATTTCATCTAAAAGTTGGAAAACGTGTAGGGTAGGAATTCCCTCAAAATGTGCTAACTTAAAAAATTGTCCTTGTTTTGTCATTGACTGTTTTTTGTGACATTATGGGGATGACAATTCTCGTTTGGAGACAGGTATTACTTTTTTTTTTTTAGGGTCCTGATACTATCTTTTTTCATAAAGCAAAGTGAGTGCAATAACAACTGCAAAAATTAGGAGTCATAAATGCTTAGAAGCAGTAAGGGGAAAAAATAAAGAGGGATTAGTGGCATATATTAACCATGTTCCAGGATACACTAAGTAAAAATAGAAATTAAACCCAGAACTTTCTGTACCCCATTTTGCAATGTCATTACTGACAACTTACCAATGCGCTTTATACACCCCGCACACGCTTTTGCATAAATTTCCCCTCGAGCAGGCGTCAGAGAACCGCATTTTTCACGCTCAGAACCCGACGTGTTTCCAAGATACCGCCTGACGACTTCCATCATTTATGAAGCCCTTCAGAAACTGCTAAATGTAAGCTACTCCTCACGGCTCTCCCCTTAGGAGCGAGCCCTGCCGAGGGGCGGGGGACGCGGCGAGGCCTTCCCCTCAGCGGGGCCTGCAGCGGCTCCGGCGGTTCCAGCTGTCCGCTCCGGCCGCCGGCACCCGGCCCTCGCGGCGGCCCCGCCTCCCTGCGCCCCTCGCCTGGCCCCGGCCCCGCCGAAGGCCCCAGCCCAGGCCGCCTGCCTTCCGGGAACCCCCCCGCCGCGGCGGCAGCAGAACGGGGCGCTCCGCCGCGCGGTTTCCATGGCGACGCTGGCCGCCTCTGCCTGCCGTCAGTCACGACGGCCGGGGGCTTTGCGACAGTAGTGGTGGTAGGAGTCGCGGCAGCCGGCGGTGTCAGCTGGTTGCCGCACCGGCCGCTGGCGAGTGAGCGCGGCGGGGGCGCGGCGCTCGGGGACTGGCCCCACCGCCCCGGCGGGGACAGGTGAGTGCTTGTCGGCTGCCGACAGTCTCCGGGCGGAGGGCAGCCTCCCTCGTGGGCGGCGGCGGCGGCGGTGCTGGGTAGGGCTCGCTGCCTGCCCCGGCGCTGCCCTGGCCCCCGGCGGCTTGGCGGCGGCCCTCAGGACCCCCAGTGCGGCGGGGCGGTGGCGCGGACCGCCATGTTGTGCGGGAGGGAGCGGAGGCACCTGCCCTGGGGCTATGGCGGCCTGCGCTCCTGGCGGGAGGGGCCCGGCGGGCGGCCTGCGGGCTCCCGGCCCCCGCACGCGGCGGAGGTGGGCCTCCCCGCAGGGCTCGGCCGGGCGGCGCGGGTAAACGGAGGTTTCGTGCGCTGGGAGGAGGGGGTCAGTCACTCCGCGAAAAAGGGTGGCGGCAGGACGCTCGGTGCGCGGCCGCGCTCGGCTCCGCGCAGACGAGCGGTGGGAGCAGCGCGGCGCGAGCCTCCGGGCCTCCTCGCCGCAGCCCCATCGGGGCCCTCGGGGCCGCCGCAGCCTGCGGTGGGAGCCTGGGGTGGCCTCGCTTGCGCGGCGGTGGCAGGAGCCGGCTGTCCGCCGTGACGCTGGACCTGCCAGCGGGCTTCCCCGGGCCTGTCCTTTCGGTGAGTTTCAAGCCACAACGCACCGTGGGCTTTTTGTAATGCCTCGCGTGGGTGGTGGGAGTCGGTAATAAGCGACCGCTTATTAATAGGGTGGAGAACTCTTGCTCTGATAACGGAAAGTTATCTAGGGAGTGACTTTTCATACAGAAATATCTGGGGAATAATCATTTGTAGGAACTTGAATTTCTTTTAATGACAAGTTTTCATTACTTCACGGCCTCTCTATTTTCTTTTTCTGAGACAGCCACGATATTATTGGCCACTAGGGATGTGATGTAGGGTTTACTTTGCAACTGCTTTGGATAACTGTCCTTCATGTGATCGTGACAGTTTTAGGCAGGAAAAAATATATGTGGATTTGATGTGTCATCAAATTAAGTGTCAGAAAAACCAGCAAAGAGCTTTCAAAGGTATCTGTTAACTACAATGAAAGATTTGTAGTTCCAAATTATTATTTCCTGCTCTTTCTTGTTTTATAACCTTCTGTGTATACAGGGAGTGGTGGAGTCTTTTTGGGGGGATAACCAATCTTTTTTTCATATTGTTAAATATTTTTAAATCAGACTTTTGTAGTCATTCACTCAGCTGGGGCAAAGGGCAAGCAATAATCCTTAATTGGATTGTCACTGTTGTTATTGCCACCTAAAGGTTAAGGAAGAGCTTGTGTCTTAACTATTTACTTTTCAATTTCTGGTTTGAAACACAAGTTTGTATTTGTTGCATTTGTTTTTGATCCTGAGTGTATTGGGATGGCTTGACAGTAACATTTACAATATTTTTATTTAAATTACTGTAATATGCAATGACCAATTCAAGACATAGAGCCCTGTAACAAGTATTGTTTTGGGGTGCTTGAAATACAAATATGTTGTACGATGTAGCACTGCAATTTGGAGATAGCTCTTGCAGGTAAATTGACTTTGGGGGACATAGAGGCAATGGCTGCACAATGTTATGGAGAAACTCCTGATTTAGGGGAAAAGTGAAGAAGCCTTGAGGTGATGGAATTTTGAGTCAACAAAGTACATGGGGATGAAAGAAGGCCAGGTGCTATTAATGTTTTAATCCTTGGCCAGCATAATGAGAACAGTGGTCTGGTTTGTTAGTCATTATTACCTTGATGGAAATCACCTTTTCATTTCACATAAACTTCAGTGTAACCTAACAGTTTTGACCAAGTTCAAAATAGTAGGTTAGTTTTCTCCTGCAGATATGCTTAGTTCTGTTTTAATGAGTAGGGTTAGTGAGGTCAGTGTGAATACTCATAGTAGTAAAATAAGTATGCTGTGTTTCTGAAATTGGGGCCTTTCAAAAGTCCTTGCACCTCTTCATGATGGAGGGATACATCAGTTCTCCTTCATAGCTGTTGGGGTTTTATTGTGTATATTGAAAAGAATGTCAAAATAAACATGGTTGCCAGTTTAACTCCCCAGCTGCTACCCCCTTTTGTGTGTATTTGTGTGTGCATGCATGTCCATGTGCATCCGGGTGGCATTAAAACTGCTGGTTACCTATCTTTGGTTGCTGTCACCATGAACAAATTGTTTCTTGATTGTATAGTTAACAATTTATTGCATTCTTCACCTGTTTACTCATACCACTCCCTTAGTGAAAAATTACATTTTTTCAAATACTTCTTTTTATAAGCAGTTTTTAGCATAGTGTTGCAATAATCTTTTTGTAGTTGCAAAAGAAAGTGTGCTGTTAATTGGATAAACTATAAAGGTACAGTTGTCATTCTCTAAGTTTTGCATTCAGTGCTTACCATATGCAAGCTGAAATGATAATGATTTGATGCATGTGTCAAAGCGTAAGATCTGTCCTAATAGATTGTTTGATAGTATTTTGTATCCTGCAGACCAGGTCCAAAATTTCTTTTAGCTAAAAAAACCCCAACAATAAAAAAATCAGGGATTTATTTGCTGAGAAAGTATTACCTTTTTAAAAGCTTTCACAGACTTCCCAGTTGGCATCGATTTACAAAGGGTGAGTTGTGCATAATGAAGATGACAGCCTCCTGCGATGAGATGACGAGCAGTGAGTGTTGTTTAGCTTGACTATAGTAAGGCTTCAGCACAGTTTCCCATAAGATCCTTACAGACGAGCTGCTGATGTATGGGTCTCGTTAAGTGGACTGAAAACCCACAGAATGGTCGGGCTCAAAGGGCTGCTGTTGTCAGCATGATGTCCAGCTGGAGGGTGGTTGAGCACTGAAACAGGTTGCACAGGGTGAGGTTGTGGAGTCCCCATCCTTGGAGCTATCCAGAACTCCACTGGACACAGTCCAGGGCAGCCTGCTGTAGCTGGCCTGGCTTTTGCAGGGGTCTGGAGGGTGTGATGTCCCGAGGTGCCTGTCAACCTCAGCTGTTCTCTGATTCAAACTTGCTTTGTTAGATTAATGATAGGTTAAGGAAGCAAAAATATTTCACATTTGATCCCTTTGTAGTGATTCAGGACTAATTCCAAAAGAGACTGAAAATTACTGACAGGCCTTCAGCGACAAGCAGAATTTAATTGACATAGTAAACTTTACTGACCATTTGTATTTAATAACAGAAATGTTTATTTTTTCACAATATATTTAAAGAAAGGCATGATTGTCTAAATATGTGGGTTCTTAGAGTGAAAAATCTCTGCAGCTCTGGGTGAAGTACTTAATTTTCTTCTCCCTACCTCATTAATCATTTTTCTCCATCCCCAAGTATTAAATGGAAAAGGTAACTTGTAATTAAATCATCAGATTTTTAGAAAATGGACTGGATTATTCAAATGGAAGCCATGATATAACAGAAATGAGCCTTTATCATAAATGTATGATTGTTTTTATGTAAATTGTTTTAGGAGGGGTGTTACAATGCTTAACTAATGTCTTTACGAATGAAAGATTCTGTATGCATGAAAAATATTAGGCATAAAAATTGCTGTTCACTTGAAAATATGCAATCCACTTAGAAGATTTGTCCTGATGTCATGGATGGCAGCCATCTCTGTACTTATTGATGGCAACTCTGAATAATAATGTAATTTAAACACTGCTGAAAATACAGAAAAATGGCATTACCATGTGCTAAACATTGATAGGTTAAGAATAAATCATCCCTTTCCCTATCTGAGTTGCTTTGTTTGAACATAAGCACAGTTACATTTATTTAAAAGCAGATGTTCATTTGGAAGCCTTTAATGGTTCATTTTGGAGCTGTTACATACTGAGAACGTATATGATAAAGAAACAGTCAATTCATAGATGTATTTCTTTGGCAGATTCTTTTAGTGTCCACACATATCCTAAGATTAATTCTTTATATGCATGTGCTTTAATTGAAATAAATGTGTTTGGAAAGAGTTGCTCTTGGCTTTTTGTGCTTTTTTAAGACTAAGGTAGATTTACTTATCTTTTCATTTCTTTCCCAAAAGATGCATTCCTTTCTCCTGGCCTGCCTCATATCCCGCCCTTGTGCTTGGTGTACCAGGATCTGTCTCCCCGAGGAGACAGGCTGTAGCGCAGCACAGGGCTCACTGAGCTCAGTTCTGGCAGCGTCATACCACAGTGCTGTAATGGGACATGAAAGTACTAATCTGACTGGGTTTATGCACAGCTGATACTCTCTGTCTCTGTTTGGGGAGATATCGCTGTGATTTGTTCCAGACTGCAGTAATTCCTAGCGCTTAGGTGTGCAGTGCTTCCAAAAGTGCCCAGGTAACTCTGAATTCCAGCAGGGTCACACGTGGCAGATAGCAACGCGATGATTGCTTATTGCTCATGCACGTAGACTACACCTAAAACAGGTTTCTTTTTGGTGACATAACTGAAGTTACTCTCCTGATTTTGTAATTCTAGCAATACTAGGATTTTTAAAGTTATGTGTGCAAACTGTTAGGGCTAAGTGCTGTAAGAGGGTGAAGAATTTGTGTGGTTCTGCCTGCCCTGTCTGTGCTTTGAAAGTCGTCAGCGGATCAGATGAGTTGGGCAGTGGTGTTTAGTTGTACTGAAGGACGATGTTAATTGTACTTTCTGGTTCTCTCGCCTGCAATCCGTGTTCTGTTCTTCTATCCTTTCCTTTAGCTTTGTTTTCTGCTTGTGCAGCCTGCAACATCATTATCCCTGCTGCTTCTTAAACCTTTCCTCATATATCTACCCACTGAAATATTTGAGGGCAAGGAAATCTACGTACGCATCAGATGCTGTTCTGGCCACAGCTGTTTTTCTTTCCCTGCACACAGGGAATGGAAATACTGCCAGCTAGAGCATTATATCCACCTGCTAATGACAGGTGCAAAAGGAAACTGGTTTTATTTTCCCAGGGCAAGGCAGAGGGGAAAAGTTATTCTCACTAGCTCCTTGTCTTTCTACCATAAATTAATTTTGGTTTTGTGTGCTTTTTCTGGCTGTAAAAATCCTTATTATGGATGCTGTTTCAGCGCAAATAACTTGAGGCTTGCAAGGTTTAATCACGTTTCAAGGCTTCCCATCATGACTGGAAGTTGTGGGAAGACTTGAGGAAATTGCAAATAAAATGTTCCTTCAACAGGAACAGTTTGTATACAGGTGGAGGAAGGTTTGTGGATTTATTATTTTTTTGCCTGTCTGTTGCTGTCACTTGGAAAGGTAAAAGTATGTGTGAAAACTGAACGGACAGGAACACTAAGCATTTTTAAAAATACTGGAATTCGCTTCCAAGCGTGAGTTGTGGCAGAAGCTAATAACCCATATGATAAAGGCTTTGAGTCCTGCTGTGGTTTGTATGCAGAATCGGTTTTTTTGGGTGTTATTCTGGATTGGTGCATATTAGGTTTATTTTATATGACAGATAAAGTAGAGGAACAAAAAAATTACATGACTATCTTTAATCTGTTATAGAAACAATTGTTATAAAGCCCTCTGACTGTGCATCTGACCTTTGTCTTTATACCTGTGGCTATCCTACCTGGTCATTCTCCTGACTGTATTGAACGTAAGCTACTGTTAACTTGAAAATTTTCTATGCATCTGCCTTGTCACTTCATCATCAGACTTTGATTTGACATTACTATTATGTTTTCTGATTGTAATTTCGTTCAATAAGTTAGCTGTGAATAGTTTATCATAGCTTACTAGTCCTGAAAGTGCTAGTTAGTGTTTAGAGGACGATGGCTTGAAAGATGTTTATGTGAGTCTTTGATTCAGTATTTAATATGTTGTACATAAGAAATCAGTTTAATAGCTTTACTCAAATAGGAATTTATCCCAGATTATGAAATTTGCCTAAATACCAGCCTTAAATAGTGCAGCTGAAAGAGTCACTTGACTGTTCTACCAGATCAGCATATTATTTTTTTACTTTTTTTGGATCATCTGCTAATCTAAAGTATCACTTCCTCCTCAAATACAAAGAGCATAGCTGAGATGTATTTGTCTATATCTCTAACTGGCTTATATTTTGACAATATAGTGGACCTAGTAACGAAAGCATGAAAAAGGCTGAGGTACTCAACGCCATTTTTGCCTTGGTTTTCACAGGGAAGATAAAAATCTGTAGGAGCAGAGAGTGGCTAATGTGATTGGGAGGCTGCTCTCTATGGTTGGAAGGTCGTGGTGATGGCGTGAAGTCCCTGGTGGCTGTGGAAAGTCCTGGATCTGAAATGGCACACGGGCTGCACAGCAGCTTTGCAGAAAAGGAGCTGGGCATCCTGGTAGGGAAGCAGCTGTGTGTCCTTGTGGCCAAGAGAGTTGCATGCTGGACTGTACTAGCAAGGCTGTGGCCAGCCGGTCAAGAAAAGGAGGCTGCACTGCGGTACTGTGTGCGGCCTGGGGCTTCCTGGTACAAGGAAGCTGTTGGTGTGTTGGAGTGATCTGGTGGAGGGCTGCCAGGGTGGTTCAGCCTTCATGTCTGCAGTTAGGTAAAGATACAGCAGCAGAAAACTGGACATCTAGGATACTTCCATTTAAATGAAAAAAATAGACACATCTTTATTTTATATTTCTCTAATTGTTCTGCCTGGCGAAACACGCCTCACTGCTCTGGACTGTTCTGGTACACCCTCAGAGAGATAGATGGTGACGCATGGGTGTAAGTAGCGGTTATCCGCTGTAGGCAAATAGCGGAAGGGCCAGCTTTAGAGGGGATTTGAGAGACTATGGGTTTGTTCAGGGTTGTGCAAAGGGACTGAAGAAGAGGGGCTTTGACTCCAAAGATGTGAGTGGAAATAACTTCCTAAGGCACTGCAAATGGGAGTGCTGCTGTGATTTACATTGCAACTTTCACCTTATGAAAAAGCAAATATGAGGGAGAGAAGAGATCCTGTGTTGTGGGGCAGAGAATGAAAAAGAGAGCCTCCACTTTTGTCAAGTCTTTTCAGGAGGGTCTTTTCCCACATCCCTGCACCTGCGTATTGTCTCTTTGAGACAGGTAATTTGAAAGTGAAGTAAAATAACTACAGGTATGCATTTGTATATACACATGTCTATATACACACATACCCCCCTACATACATGCAGTAACACCAACCCATTCTTTTATTGGGAGTTTGGAGGAAGGAAACTGGGATTCTGGCACTCACGGAAGTGACAGAGAAAAACTTAACAATCCCGATGAAGACAGAGGGGTATTAAGCAGGAAGAACTCAACTCAGTTTGACATCTCCATTTTCCAGTTCAAAGTTCCAGTTCCCTTTTCTGCAAAAATAGTTTATTCTTGAAAGGTATAAATGACTAGAATGTGGGATTTCATTTATAATGACTCACTGTGTGCTTTTTGACCATTTGTTAGTTGTACAGTGTTTATTTGCTGCTGCAGTTTGTGATCATTGATGTAAAAAAGTTATTGATTGCTTACAGACAGTGAGTGAGTTTTGGTTTTTGCGGGGGATGTATTCAGTGTTTGCCAATGATAGAGAAGGGTTGTTCTTTGTAGACTGAAGTCTTCAGCTGTTAAAATGAGCTTGTGGTACTTCCTGAAAACGAAGTTTTTAATGAAGGCATTGCGGTACCATAATAAAAAACTAGAAGGAAAGAGGTAGTTTTTCTTTTTGCTCTCTCTCCCAAGGGTTGATATGAAATATTTTAAGAATTCTGCTTCTCTTAGATAAAAGTTTTGAAATATGAATATCTGTAAGCCTTTAGAAAGTATTTTGCTGTTGATGTTTTCAGTGCTTTCTCTGCATGGAAAATATAAAATACATTAAGTTACTTATATGTGCTAATACTGTTGTGTGTTGTAATATCCTATATGTTCCTTTTGAAAATTCAGTTTAAGTATATATTTATAGTGCTATTGATTTTAAAGTTTTTTTTATCAGTAGTTTGGAAGAGCATTAAACTGACTGCAAAATTTCAAGGAGCAATTTTATCCCCTGGTAGGGGATCTTCTGTATTTGTTCAAAAGTGCAACCATTTGCATTGCTGAAGCAATCAGGTGACATGTAAATACTGTGACTTGGTCCCTGAACTGTGAGCAACAGGAAAGGAATGAGAACGTATTTTTACATTGCTTACCAGCATTTTTCCTCATACATTTTTCATCTCTGAAATTATTGATGGATTGCTTTATTATCCATTAAAACTTAGTGCATAGATTACACTGCTGATCAAACCCTATTTACTGTCATGAAAAAAACACCCTTGGAGGAAGTGTGGTCGAACAAGTGCTTTTGAGATCACCGTGAACCAGCGTGTGTTCTAGTCGGGGGTGAGAGGAGCATGCTGTGTGTTACCTGCGGGGGCTGCCGTTGTGGCATCTCTCAGGATTAATCTAGGCAGTTTTGCATTTCTGCTCCACCATAGTGGAGCTGCTGAAGGGAGCTTTTTGCAGGTAGCAAGGGAAAAACACTCAGTAAAGAATATTGCACCGTGATTGGTATTCAAGTGCTTTAATATATATAAAGCAAAGAAATTTCTGTCTCTCCCTACCTTTCCTAGTGTGTCCTTTGTTTTATTTCATTACAAAAACTGGGTGATAAGAGTTAGATGGTGATTTTTGTTCTTGTTTATGATTGCATGTTTTTGTATTACATCTCAACTCTTTATTTCTGTTTTTCACTGTATTTTTATGGTAATTTCACTCTTAAATCAAGTATTTTTAGAATTGTAGCTCTTAGTAATGTCACCATGTTCTTTAAAATTTTTAAATTATTTAACGGTTCTGTATTGTGATGGCCCAGACAGAACAATTGATCTATCATTGCGTAACAATTAACACTACATTTACAGGCATGTTTTACAACTACTAATTCCAGGGCAGCTTTTAGGATGTTGCAGTAGATTGCAACTGCTTGATTGTTGGTCTTTATTTATACTTATCCATTAAATAACAACTCTGACTAAAATAAGTAGTTGTTAATAAAGATAGTCCAATTGGATGCAAGAAAAGAGTTGGCATAAAATGACATTTCATAGTAAGTGAAATTACTGCCTTTATGTTACAGATTTTGTGAAAAAACCTTAACGCATTTCTCACTTTTCGGAAGTTCGAGTACCTCTAGCTGGCCCTGTAAGGTGTTTTACGGTTCGTCATACTTAGCTATTCATTACACTGCTCTTGCTGCCTTCCCTTCCCCCATTTTTCCATGTACATTATCAGGTTCGATTTCTCTGGCTGCAGAGGTTGGTTGCACTAGGAGTACAGGCAGCATTGGTCAAAATTAATTAAAAAAATACTTTCTTGTAGAAATCGCACTGTAATTTTCATACATATGAGATTACATTAATTTATGTTAAACTTCATGTAGTATTGTAAAAAACAATGTTCTGAAACAGAAGGTATTTTTGGTACAGAAAGCACTTGTTTAAGTGTGGGAGTCACCACTAGGAATGGCCAGGGTATTGTAAGATCAAAAGGTCAAGTTCGTGGCTGGTACAATCAAGGTCTCTGTAGTTGCCTCTGCTTATATCAAATCTGAGTTTGTCTTAAAGGGGAGACACCAAACCTTGCGTGATAGTTTTCAGTGGAACAGAAGTTTGATTAAGTTCCCACAACTTCCATGGAAATCTGGAGCTCATGCTTGTGCTCCCTTTGCTAAAAGGGCAGGCGGGATTGCTTTGTGGTGGTTGGCAGTAGCTGGGCAGAGGCTTAGCACGACTCCACTAGGTTTGCTAGTTAGTTCCGTATAACCATGGCGGTTGTCTGATCAGAGTATCACGGGGACACCAGCAGAACTGTGGTTATCACAGTGGGGAAGTAAAGTTCTAGTGAACCCGACTTGGATTCAGGATGACCTTTATTCTTCCTTTGTCATAATTCAGAATTTTTTTCCCTCCTCTGAAGTGCTGTAAAATAGGTTTACATATATGTGAACAAATGCAAATATTGCCGGATTGTTCAGCCTAGAAGAATATGTATGTATCTCTAGAAAGGCAGGAAAATACACATTTTAAAAGATATTTCTTCAGTCAATCTTGCCTGTTTGCTGTGTTTTTACACCTCTAAATTGGAAGTTCTGCTGTGGTTTGAGCTGCAGTAAGTTCAGAACATAAACCTCTGCAAGGTAGTATATAAGGAGCATTTCTTTTATTTATTTAGTACAACCATTTTGCCCATTCATTTATCACAAAATTCTCCAAGCAATAACTTTATATAACTAAAACTTTTACCGCAGTGGAGTGGCGTAACTCCTACAACTCTGTTTGAATCCGGAATAAGAGACCAATAAGAAAACATCAGTAATTCTTGACATATTTTCTCTGCTTGATGGTTACACATATCATTTTTCAGTTGTTTCTGAGAGAGTAATAGTAACTGGAATAGCTCTTACGTACTTCTTATATAAACTTATCGTTAGTAGAATTGCACTATAACTTAAATTCCAGCATTTTTGCAGAATATACATAAAAATATACCCAAATGAGTTATGAGCTCAGCTGGTTACCTGGAAAGCAGAAGAAAGCCTTGTATTTACTGGTTCCTTTCCCTGTGCGTGGGCTTTCTTGTGTTCCCTGCCAGGGGGGTGCAGGCAGGCAAGGAGGCAGGCAGTTCCCAGAGCTGCTGCTTGCATCCGCCCTTGCCCAGCCATTGACAACATCAGTATAAGCAAACTCACATTCAAGGATTGTACAGAATCAAAACACTGAAGTGGCTGGCAGGCTCAGAATGCTGATAACAAAAACAGTGGTTTGTTTTGGTGTTTAAATCTTGTGCTAATCCTCCTAACTGGTTTTTATTACTGCAACTTGAATTTCTATCATTTCTTCCTCTCTGAAGTTACGATTCAAACACGTTTGTTGTTCTCTATTTCCCAGTCACCAAGAAAATTTTGGCTTTGACAGATAAAAATTTTCCCATGTTACTTGTGTCAATATACTTATAGGATACTAAATGTTGCTGTGAAGATAGTGTTGCATCTATTTCTTCTTGGATAGTGCCCAGAATCTTGTTCAGATGGCAAATCACAGTGATTGAAACTACCTTCACATATTTAATAAGCACATCTAGTGCTACTGTGCACATTTAGTGGATCCTGAAGTGCTATAGTGCAGGGTGTCGCAGGAATAAGTCAGTGCCTGCTTGTTGAATCTCAGTCTCTAAATCCCTTCAGTTCTGGTTTGGGATTGGGCTCATGGTGGTTGGTAGCGGTGGAGAAATGAGAGAGCATCAGAAGTGGTCTGTATTTGCTGTATTCTTTCTTTCCTAGCTTTCCTTAGTTCTAAATAGTGTTGATAATGCTAGTAAGGATTTTTTCCCCTCAAAGCACATCTTTTGATATTGCCTGTTCTCATTCCTTTTCCATCACCCCATCTAAGGAGCTTTTGCTTGCATCTGTCTCTGCTAATCCTAGAAGGCAGTCTATAGAAGTAAATCTTGAGCCACCGACATTAGAGAGGCGACACTTTGAAAACATTTACCACTCGGACTTAGAAACCAGAAACTGAAAGGTTCAAAACTGACATACATTTTTAATTACACTATTTCTATTTCTAATTGGCTTTTGTTTGTTTAGTTAGCCTCTTTAGCTGTGTGAGAGGTGGTATGAACTATCAGAGTAAGAGTATGAGTTAAGGAGTGGCGTTAACCTTGAAAATGTTTTCTCCCTCTAATTTCACCTAATGCAGGGTACTACATATTCTGACACAAATATCCATTTGAAAAAGCTATGTCAGTGTGACACTGTTCTAACAGAACGGTATTTTTGGTAAGTGCATCGTTGTCTATAGAAAGCTCCAGAGCCTATTTTTGACTAAAGGTGATTGCATTTGCAGATGGGGATGAACCCTACTATCGGGCATATAATAGCTGCTGCGGCCCTGGACTTAAAGCATTTGTTACTTCAAAATTGTTCTAAAAGGAGTGATTGTGGCAAAAGTACCTGCGTGCATAGGGATATATATTTGGTACCTATACATGTAGGGAAATTCCACTTTGAAAAGTATCTTTTGCAAAATGTGTAAGAAGTCAAAATTGTGAGGTTATAATCCTATCGCAGTTCACTGTGTTTTTTTCAATTCACAAAGAATTGTATTTGATCCATATACGAAGTTGAATGCATTCTCTGATGAGAGTAGGGGTGAGATTGTATACTGTAATTTATTTGAAGAGTGGCATACATGGTGACTATGTTTCGTTTGTGTAAAAAGTTTATGAAGTTACTTCAGACCAATTTTTAAAGTTTTTGCGAGGATAAGAATGTGCTAAGTGCAGGAATGGCATACCTGCTGAGATGTAATATTTATTATCTTGATTACATTGGCAGGAGTGAAAGCAAAATGGCAGGAAACAGCCTTGTTCTGCCCATCGTCTTGTGGGGCCGCAAAGCCCCCACGCACTGCATATCCACCCTGCTGCTCATGGAGGACGCGTCAGTCATTGTCACAGGATGCCACGATGGACAAATATGTCTCTGGGACCTTTCTTTGGATTTAGAGGTAAGACTAAAGTCTGTATAATCTTAATTTTATTTGTGTTTAAGGTGTGTACCATTGTCGCCAGTGTGATTTTATTCTTTGATATTATAGTATCCATTCTGGTCTTCAGTTCTTTCTACACCCTGTTCGCCTGTCCTTTCTTCCTCCCTCTTATGAGCCCTGTATTGACGCTACATGCTTCCTGTAGTGAATATTTCAGACTAGCAAGAGACACTTTTGCTCTTGAACTTTATTGCTGCTCCTGCAGTAATTTTTTTTTTTAAGTAATTACTTCCTCTTTTCCGGAACTGCTCTAAACTGGTTGCTAATCTCAAGTTTAGCTGCTTAATATTGTTTTGTGAAAACAGATGCCAGTGATCAGAGGACTGTACTTTAATAACCTTTAAAAGTTCTCTTTTTATTCAACCATTTTTTTCCTTGAAAGCTGAAAGAGAAAAAAGCCTAGTAGCAGAGGTAAAGGTTGATGATTAATTGTTTTATGCCAGTGGCTGCCGTGCAGTAGAAACCTGCAAGTGTCTGTTTTGAATATGATCTTGTAGTTTGCCTTGGTACAAAGAGTTTTAAACTCTTGGAATGAAATAGCAAAACAATCCTTTCTTTGAGGGGAGAGAAAAAAAAAGGCAGCATGCTTCACTGAATACCTAAAAATCTCTGAGTTACCCCCATAAATTATGTTTGTCTGGTGTATTTAAAAAGAGAGACCAGGAGAAAGCAACTAATTCTTTCTAGAAAGGACAAATAAAGGGCAGTTTTCTTTTTTATCTTTATGTAAAGCCCATGCATAGATTAAACTTATTTATGAATATATAGAGTTGTGAACTATACTTGATTGGGGGAGAAAGCTATTGTTGCAGTACAACACAATTTTTTCATTCAAATTGGGCCAAATTCAGTTTATGATTTAAAAATATAGATAGCATGAGTTTGCAAAATGCATTTTTTCACAAATTTGCATTATGGTATTAGGCAGAAACTTTTTTCATGTTACTATAGCAGCGTTCTGTGCAAACTCTTAAGATTATATATCTGCTGCTATGCTAATTGTGTGTATATAGGTATTAACACACATATATTTATATAATAGGTAAAATGGATATCTGGAATACGTATATTCTGGTTAAGTAATAGTGCCTATGCTGTTTTTACTTCACATTTTATTTCCCTGATTCTAGATTAATCCCAGAGCTCTGTTGTTTGGTCATACAGCCTCAATTACTTGTTTATCAAAGGCCTCTGCTTCCAGTGAAAAGCAGTATATAGTGAGCGCATCAGAAAGCGGGTGAGTTTCCTGAGGATTTATTAATATGCAGATCTGTTAAAAAATGGAAATTGAGGGTAGAGGAGAGATCAGTTTGTTTACATACACAGTATTTTTTACTAAGTATAATGTCTCTGTATAATGCCTAGTATGGTGTCCAAATGGTGGTACTTCTGCACTGTAGATACTGAGTGTGGTGTGAATTTTGGATTCGTGGCCTGAAAAGAGCATAGGGAAGTGCCGGTGATGCTGGAGGGCTTCCTCTGATGTTTGTTGTACCTTGGGAGGCGGCGGCAGGATGCTGCATGTTGTACGTAAAGCAGTATGTGGAGCACTGCGTGTGATTTATGTTTGGATGGGCAGTGAGATGTGTGACGTTGTTTCCTTCAGTCAAGCAAGGCACTTCTGTGCTTTCTGTCATCTTTTTGCTTGAGTGAGTTGGTCAGTTCAGTTGACAGTAGATCTGTATTTTGCACCTTTTTCTCAGCTTATCCAAGATCTGTTTCTTGAGTGAAAGCAAGCTTGAGTTGTACTGTAGCTTGTTGGCAGGAAAGGATTCCTAACATGTTTCAAATGGCAACCTGTCACACAATTTTTCTGTATTTCTGTTGTAATGTTTGATTTTTATCCTTAACAAAAAGAAGTCAAAAACATTTTATTTTTAAGTGGTTTTATTTACTAATCAGAGCAACTGTTTAGAGGGTGGAAGGGGGAAGGATTTCTCATGCAATTGACATAAATGGGGATTGCAGTCAGGTAATTTGAAGAAAATAAAATCTTATTCTAACTTTTAAATATACTTTGTACACTCACATTTAAGCCTAGATTTTTGGCTAATTTCTGGAGAAGATGCACAATTTGATAAATTGCAGGTCAAAGCTTTGGGGCCAACTAGTTTTGCGGTTTATTAACTCACGTGTTATTTCCCTCCACGTCTTCTCCTTCCCATCCTCTACCCCAAGCTGAGTACAGGATCTTTAGTAACTGACTACCCTCTGCTGAGAGAGCACTTTCAGCTGGCTAAATAACTTGTCCTACTGCAGTTTCATGCTGTAGCTTTTGCTGTCTGAATTCAGTTCCCCTCCCACTGTGGAGAGATTTTCCCCATGCCCCTGGGCGTTAGTAGCCGGCAGGAGCTGGAGCCATGCTTGGCAGCACAGCATAGCTCAGGCCGGACGGGAAGAGGGCCCAGCTTAAACAGCCTTGCAGAGATGAGGAGCCCTCACCGAGACATCTTCCGGTGCTTTCTCAAGAGCTCTTCAAGGCCAGACAGCAGTAAACAAAGTTGTTCGTGAGCCCAGGCCAGCCCCTGCAAGTGGGAGGATGCATTCCCTGTGTCCTTGTGTATGCACTCGTACTCTGGCTGGCTATATGAAAGCGAGTCCTCGTTACCAGTGAGCAGTTTCTAGGAAACAGGCCATGGTCTTGGTTTTCTGATAGTATCATTCTGGAAGGCAGGAGACTTTTTTTCCCCAAAAATATGAGCCTAGTTTTCATTCAGGGAGTTGGAGTAATTACTGCTGTTATCAAGCTTAGAATAGTTTCTGAGTTCCTAAGTAGAGGTGCCAGCACTTCAGTTATAAATGAATTGTCTTCCTCAATGAACTTGCATTGAACAAGATGGGTTGCCCTTCACTCAAGTCTTATGGCAGGCCTTCTCATAATATTGCTGATTTTTAGCACCTCTTTCTTGAGTCTTAACAGCACAGGGAATGCTATGTGTTGAGGTATGGTATAGGTTTAAAACGGATTAGCTCTCTTTGTGGAGATGGTTACTTTTATTCCAGAATAACAGTATTTTGGAAAGAAGTTGTAATTACACATCATAATATTCCTTCTTAAACTAGTGAAGACATTGAACACTTTAATGTGGTATGCATGCGCAATTTCTTTTTAAAACATGCCTTTCCACTTTGCCTTTTCAAAGTTTGCTTTGAAAAGTTAACATTTCCAACTCTGCTGCCTTTCATTAGGCAAAATATTTAACCTGAAAGTATTTGCCAAGGTATTCCCTGAGCATCAGTCTGTTCTTGAGGGCTGCTTTTTCATTGATGCATGGAACTTGCTGTTGACAAAAAAAAGTCAAAAAAGTACAAAAGTACTGAATGACAGACTTTTCTGCTGTGCAAAACAAACTTGTAAAAGGAAAAAGAAGTTTGTGAGGCTGCAGTTTTTTTATTTCTTTATTTGCTTTGTTTTTAAAAGGCTGTTTCCCAAAAGGTGGATCTCCAGGCTGAGGCTGATTTTGATCAACTCTGGTTGGGGAGGAAATTTCTTAACCTCTGCCTGTATAAATGTAGCTGGCCAGGTGTAGGTCTGTTACGTATCCAAATAAAATAAAGAAGTTTTTCATCTGGAAAAGGTGGGGAACAATATGACTAAATAATCTTAACATGGAAGTTGATAGTAGAATGTGTCAAAACTTAAAATTTCCACCTTGTACTGATTTCAGTACTAAGTAATCTTTTCCTTTGGATTTTGAACCAAAATATGTTTTTTGTTGTGAAATGATATATCTGATGTAAAGGGGAAAAAGATGAGAAAGCAGCCGGCAGATTCTGTTCTGATTAAATTTTAATATACATTTTAAAGTAATATTTTTTAAATACCATAAATGGGGGAATGGCTGCTAATTTGAATGAATACATAGGGGTAACTGTAATCTTTGCTTATAAGAATCAGAAATCAGAAAAGTATCTACTGGTACTATTTATAGTTTGTTGCTCAGTGCTTTCAGTTTGCCCTTAGAAGTGCTGAAGAGTAGCAGGTGATGCTTCTACGTCTTAACAGCCTGGGCCCTCAGAAAAACCCACAGGGCCCACTGCCATCTGACACAGATCTGTTTTCTGTAATACTGTTTTCTTCCTCACAAATGCAGAGAAGGCAAGCTAATCTTTGGGTGACTTAGGGCGTGTGGCAGAAGTATATGTAATGACCTGAAACATTTGTGAGAAATTCTCAGTTACCTCCTTGAGTTTACTTAATATTTTTTGTTTACGATGCACCTTGACATTTGACTTGTTTCCCCTTATCTTTTTATGGAAGAAGAGGTTGTGTAGATTCAGATAGAAGGACTGGAAATTCAAGTTGATTTTGATAAAGTTTTCTTTATCTAAATACTGTCCATATAGTCACTAACAAATTGTTCAAATGGTTAAGTTTCTTCCAGTGTAAAGGATTTTTAAAACCTTGGAAGACTGAAATATTTTCCGTGTAGTTTTAATTTGCCTTTTCTATTTTAGGGAGATGTGTCTGTGGGATGTGAATGATGGGAGATGCATAGAGTTTACTAAACTAGCCTGTACACATACTGGCATACAGGTTAGTACTTTGTGTATGTTTCAGAGGACCTCTTCTACATTGTAAAGCATAGATAACTGTAGATTAGTTATCAAAACAAGGCTGTTTGGTTTCTTTTTAGGCTTAATAATGACACTATATGCATACTGAAGTATCCCATAAATAGTTTGTGCTGTATCATCAAATGTCCTAAAGCTGGAAATACGTGTGTGCCTCAGCATTTGAAAAAATGTATCATAATTAATGAGAGAGGCTGGAAAGAAAGGAGGAAAGGGAGAAGATTTTTGGAGGAGTACTGCCAGGGGAAGTGGGAGCATGAGGATGATCTTAGCAGGGAAGGCTGAGGCAGGCTTTTGTCAGCTACAGGAGCTGGGTGTACAGGGCAAGGATTGCCTTGGAAGGGTAACAGGAGAAAGGAGGCCTCTGCAAAAAGTTCTCCTCATCAGTGCAGTAATTTTTAAACATACAGGCATTAGAATATACTTAGGAAGTCATGGTTTTGATTAAAAATGAAGTAATCAATGTCTCAGAAGGAGTGTAACTTTTGTATTTTGTTAATATCCATTTAGTTCTATCAGTTTACAGTTGGGACTCAGCGTGAAGGGAGACTATTGTGCCATGGACATTATCCAGAAATTCTTGTTGTGGATGCCATCAGCCTTGAAGTTCTTTATTCTTTATTATCAAAGATATCCCCTGACTGGATCAGCTCCATGACTATCATTAGATCCGATAGAACACAAGGTAATTATTTTAGTTGCTTTTATTATGTCTTTGCCTCCCTTTAAGAGAAATGCTATTTTCAACTTTTCCAAGAACCTGGGGAGTAGCTAGACTGTTACTTCTTGTGAACTTGGACAACACCCAGCAAGCACTAACCCTTACAGAAAAGCAAAGCATACATAGTTGTTTCTAGTCCCTGAAAAAGAGGCTAGGTTATTATCTATGCAGTATTGTCTCTATTGTTGTTCCGTCAAATGGGAGTTCTGGCTCTGGCTAAAATGTAACTGCTTTCTCATGAACAGAACCTAAACTTTAGCCACCACTCTGTGTGCACACTTGGGAGAATAGATTGAGTTCTGTCATCTTCAGCGTGTGCATGTGCTGAAACCTGAAGGACAAGGAACCTTCCTATAAGAAGAGTGTGTTTTTCGTTTGTGTGGGTTTTTTGTTGTTTTGTTTGTTTGTTTGTTTAAATAAAAGCGCTTTCCACTAAGGTGATAACTTGTTTTCTCTTTGAGAATTGGGAAAGAGATCTGGAGAGCACTCTGACAGCTAGAGCCTGGAAACTGGCACAAGACTGAAGGAAGGGGTACAAGCACTCTAAATGCTATGGCTGTCATCTGCATTACTAACGTGATGTGTAGAATACATTTGAGATCATTTGGCAAACTATACGTTATAATTTTTGAGAAGATACATACCACGAGTATTTCTTTGCAATTAGTAGCTTTATAGAAAGCACTGTGGTAACATTTTCAAAGCTATTATTGTGGGAAACGTGTTTAAGGAATGTGCTGATTAAAGTACACAATAGGATTAAAAAGCCTGAAGACTGTAGAGGGAGGAACTTCTAAGTGTAATGACAGTCAGTTTAGTGGAGAGGAATGTCAGTAGGCTTATGTTCGGTGGTGGGTTGGTTGACACAGTTTGAAGTGATACCTGTCTGTGCATCTGTTTTGCTCTGCTAGTTTGTGTTAATTTGCTACGCTTTAAATTCTGACAGCTGAGCAGGAGGGGTGTCGCATTCAGGTATTCTTGTTGTGGAGACCATAATTCCCAAGAGGTTTGGGAAACGCTAAGGAAGAAAATCCTGACTTTTATCTTGAATTAAGGCTGATGGCAGTTGTATACTGAGTGTTGACAACGTCCTGTACTGGGAAAGCTCAGATGCTGTCCCCACAACATCTAAGTTGCTGGAACAATTGGAAGTGAACTCTGGTATTAAGTGTTTCCTGATACTGCCTTTAATTTTATTTCTTTTTTTTTTGTAATCAAGAAGTTACCCCTTGGATTTTGGTCTTACACCAGACTTGTCTGGTAGAAACAGGAATGTCTAGAAAGTTTGACTAGCACTTGATATACCTTTTTCTTTCGTGAAGGTAATGACTGTAGTGGAGTAACTTTACAGAGATGCCCTTTGGGAACCCACAGTCAAGAGATGCTTGGGCAGCGATACAACTAGAATATGTTAAAATTCATACTCCCCACGCAACTTCAGTGTCCCCGCAGGCTGCTGTGGGCAGGCAGCTAGGCATAAGCAAGAAATCCCCTCTTGCCTGTGGGGAGAGTGATGGGATAACACACAGTGTCTGATAGTCGTACTAGAAACAACTGTGACTTCCCCTCCCCCATTTAATTTGAGCCCTAGTATTAATTAAGAGAGAAGGGAATGAGACTGTAAACGCAAAACCATGGAATTTGTGTATGTGCATGTGTGCTTCTGGAATACCTCTTTGCAAAGCAAACACTTCAGGAATGTTTTGATAAACTTTCATGTTGAGGTACTCTCAGTACATTTTTGTACTCGGATATGCGCAAGTGTGCAACAAAATGAAGACCACCTTGTACTTACCAGCCTAATGTTTGTTTTTCCCCAGAGGATACTGTTGTAGCAGTCTCGGTGACTGGCATCCTGAAAGTGTGGATAATAACCTCTGAAGTTAGTCGGATGCAGGTAAACAAAGGTTTCTGAATTAATGATATTTCCTGTTGTGATGAAGGGAGAACTTCTATTAATGCTGTTTCCTGTTCTTCCGGCTACCTAGTGATACTACCTTTTTTTCCTCTTTGCCATTTGAAAATCAACTTCCTTGATTTTGCTTTGCTGATTCTTCAAGTTACCAGCAGAACTCCTAATCTTTCTCATGTTTGGCTTATCAAAATTATGACTAGGATAATCTCTGATTTCTAAATTTTTTTTTTATTTGTACCATGTAATGATTTGTGTTAATATACAAATGTTCTGTACACATATTTTTCTTTTAATTTTTCCCCCCTCTTTAAAAGTACTTTTCTTTTGTGAAGTCATCTTCTACTACATTTCACAGGACTTTTGAGTTCCAAAGGGAATTTAGTAACAAAGAATGTTACAGTAATGTTTAATTTTCCAAACTGATACAGGTGCTGTACTGCATGCATAACTTTACTCAGTACAGGCAAAACTTACACTGCAAGGTCTTGCGTATAAAAGTACTCATTAGTTGAAAGAGATGATGCTAACAAATACATGTTTACTCTGTATAGTACAGGTAGAAGAAATAAGTCACAGAGTTAAAGCTTGCCCTGTACTGCACAGGAAGTGTGTGTCTTAATGTGGTGGTGCCATTATAGGAGTGACTTTATCACAGTACTTTCGTTTTTAAGATTAAGTTCTCCGGCACATTTCTTGTGCTCTTAAAGATATCTACATTTAACGTCTAAAAATTTTTCATTATAGTTTTATTATACTATACTATATTACTATTATTAATAAATTTAGTATTAAATTTTATTTATTATTAAATGTAGTATTTTCTTTGAGAAAGATAAGTGCAGTGTTGGATTACCTACAGTTTGCTTTGTTATTTGGCAGTTCCTGCCTTCCTGTTTACTAATGAATAAAAGTCTTAAAGGAGATTTGATACATGACTCGTAGACCTCTGGCAAATTAGCTGTTTGCAGAAACCTCTTGTAAAAGATATACCCGACTATAGGTGTTTATGTCGTGGTTTCCCAGCAGCGGGAAAATAACATGATATATAAATGAACTATTTTTTTATGAATGTGTTTATTTCCAGAATATTTATAATGCAAAAGCAACACAGTTTGCATTAGCTTGGAAGACCAATATAAAGGATTCCTTGCTTTTGGCCCTGTCAGGGCCGGAGGTGGTATTCACCTTTGTTTCATAGTTTCAAACTTGGTGAAAGTATGTTTGCTCTCAAAGCATTTTCTGGAAACCCTTCTCATGCAGCTAATAATGTTTCAGCTAACATCACATTTAACAGTTTCACTTTAAAAGGCAACTGTGAGCAGTGAGGAGTATTGGCTGTTATGAAAGTAAGAAACACAAAGACATAACTAAATGGGATCTTATCACAGTCTAGTCTATCTGGGATATGGGGAACCTTGAAAGAATGAAATGTGAGCTGAATCTGCTTAGTTTTTTGGCTGATTATCTGGATGCAAGGTAATTCATTGACACTGATGATACTAAATAGGCAACACTAATCTGTCCAGCTGGGGAATTTGTTAGACTTAAGTGACAAAAGAGGATACCACATGTTCTTGCAGGTTGTCTTATGAGGAATAACAGAATAATAACTTCTACAAGTGTTTGATTTTTCCTTAGAAGTTAGCCATCTAGCATCTTATGAAACAGCATAGTCCCTTTTCCATCACATGGTCTCTGCCATGTTCCTAAGTTCAATCTGAGCAAGAAAAAGAATCAGCTGGGTATTTTCTTGTTATCCAATTTCCATCTGCATGTTGTGCTGTGTTTCTGTGTTTTCTGTGAAACTCAGCTTCAGATGCTGGTTGCTGTCACACTGTCTGAGCACTTAAATGGTTTCTGTGTAGAACAGAATGCTTATTCCCCATCTTGAAGATGAGGAAATAATATTTTGGGAAAATAATTTACTGCAGAGGTTTGTAACAGTAAGGAGTTATGATCTAGAACATCTGGGTCCCTGCTTCTCCCTTAGTTGCCTGGCTATCCTGGTTTTCTCTGCCCTGTCTCAATACAGTGTTTTTTTTATGAAAGAGAAGAGCCCTGTGAGATTGGTTAAAGTAAGTGTCTTTGCAGGCAGGTCTTTCTGTAAGTCTCCTGTTTATACCCACAGCAGGGTATCTGCAACCTTCTGTTGTTTCAGCCAGGTTTTTGTAACTGTAAGCCAAACCCTTCAAATGATGAATGGCATGGCTGTCCCTCCTTCCTTCAAGGTATCCTAAGTCAGAGTGAAGATGGACAATCAGTCAGATGTGCAGCTCACAACTGTGGATTAGGTTGGGAGCTAGTTCATATGTGTTCTGGATTTGGACAAGGTAGCAGTGACCACCCTCAATACAACCAGAAGAGAAGGTTTTGCTCTGAGATGGGCTCAGACGAATCAAGGTACGGAACCAATGTGATGGACCAGTCTGATACTCAGACTCAGCAAAGGGTGTTTGGCCAAATGGTTAAGCTCCCGTGCTATTTGATAGTGCTAGATTGAATCTCAGAAGAATGTCATCAGCAGTGACTGAATCTTAACCTCTGGCCAAGGGTCAGTCTATGGCTGAAAACTTTGCGATGTGGTCGTGGTAGTGGACATGAGGAAGGGAACGGGCTCATGTGTCCAGCAGTTCAGCGCTCTGGCTCTGCTGACATGCTGGTCGGTTACTTGCACCTGATTACGGTTAATACATATACTCTCTAAATAAAAGTGATAACCTCCTGTTAGTGTCACTTTTGTCTGTCTCTACAAGCCAATTTCTTACCTATCACTTCTATTAGTTCTGCGCTTCGGCATATGTGCTATTCTTGTACTTGTGACAGAGTCTGCAGGTTTGACTCTTTATCATGGGAAAGTTGGTATTTTACATATGATATTAATCATAGGAGCATCAAAATAAAATATTAAGTGTTTAAGTTAAAATTTACAGAAACAAGCTCATGACTTAAGCAAATTTAAAACCATTGAGAACTGTCTTTTTTGGAGATGTGGCTATTACAGAAGGTAATATGGCTGTCTTTTTATTTAAAATGATACACCTGAAATTAATGTGGTTAATTTAATGTTGGTTTTGTTTGTTTTTCAGGATGCAACACCAGTATTTGAAGAGGAGTCAAAACCTATTTATTGTCAAAACTGTCAAAGCATTTCTTTCTGTGCATTTACCCAGCGGTCGTTATTGGTAGTGTGTTCCAAATACTGGAGGGTAAGGCAAGCTAGCTGCTTTTTCACTGCAGAAGCTGATTTAATTAAATTTACAGTAAAACATTTAGATCAAGATGCTTTAAGTCCTTTTAATGTGGCTATATTGAAACTGAAATTAGCTGCTGTCCGGGCATTTTAATCTGTAGTTGGTTAATGACAACAGACTTCTCTGTTTCTTTTCAGGTTTTTGATGCTGGAGATTATTCCCTCTTATGTTCAGTCCCTAGTGAAAATGATCAGACCTGGACTGGTGGTGACTTTGTGTCAGCTGATAAAGTGATTGTATGGACGGAAGATGGACAAAGTTTCATATATAAATTACCAGCCAGGTAGTCAATGATGAAATACTCCATTTATTTATTTTTTGAGATAAAAACATGAGCAACTTTGTATCAAAATAAAAGCCAAAGATACTCAGTATTTCTTCAAAGTCATATAGATGTTGCAGAAACTACTATTCCATGAGCGTATGTTAAAGTGTGGGTCCCCTGAATGTATCATGGTGAAGCAATGCTCAGTAATTTAGATTGCTTCAACCAAGATTGCTTCAATATTTTCTGATATTACACTCTTTTTCACTTCCTAATGGAGCTGTGTGATGGGAAGAGGTACATTTTGCTGTTGAACAAGTGTCATAAATTACAATAAAATATAATTTAAATATTTCCTTAACCAGGTCCAAATGAAGAAGAAATAAGATTTTGCTATATGGAGTAGAATGGAAATGATGATTGTATTGTTGTAACAGTGTGTTGTTTCAGCCCATTAAGAGAAGGCACCAACAGCTGAGTTTGTGCATGTAAATGTGAAAATATAAAATTAATTTAAAATTAGTATCAAAGAGGCTAGATAAATGTAGAATGACAAAAGTAAAATAAAAACCTTTTTTAGTTTTCTTTGGACATCTTCATGACATGCAAACTTCTCTGTTCTGGGTAGACATACAGTTTTATCTTGGAGATCTTTGAATATTCTCACATAAATCAGGCGAGGACTGCTTTCTCACCTTCTTATGTGATAAGAGCATAAGGATGCAAACAGATCTATCTGATGATCTGTCAGAGGAGTCCTTGGGTTTGGTGTGTTTTGGTCCTGAGTCTGAGGCCAGAGGTGTTGAAGCCCAAAGCAGACCTAAAGCCAGGCTTCCTTCATTTTTTTTTTTTTCCTTCAATTCTGAACGTGTGTGGGAACCGAGCTGGATACATCTAATGTAATGTGAGTAATCATCTGCTTTATGCTGTATTAACAGTTGAAAAAATATAATGTTTAAGGGCTTGGGTGTTGTTTTTGCTTAGTGTTATTCAGTGATGTAGTAATGGCTTTCTAGTAATGTAAGGAATTTTATTCCTCTGTCTTTGTTCTTAAACCCAGCTGTCTACCAGCTAGTGACTCATTTCGCAGAGATGTGGGGAAAGCAGTAGAAAATTTAATTCCACCTTTATTGTACAGTGTGTTGGACAGAGCAGATAAACAGGTAAAATATATTTGTTTGGGGTTTCTTTTATGGACTTCATTTCTCTTTGGGAGTTGAAACATGCGTACATCATGACCAGTTCTTTTTCAAAGTAGACCTTTAGGATTTCTTCTTTCCCTAGAGAAAGTAAACAGATGCAATTTCCGTGCTGTTTAGTTTGGTTTGGTTCTTGTTGGTTTTCAGATAAATGCAGAGGTTAGTCTCTAGTGAAGTGAATCTTCAGTTCCTATATACTAACAGTTTATCATTCATCAATGCCTGGAGAATTAGAAGTCAAGTTGTGATGTGCATGATGATTAGGCAATAACTGAGCATGTACTTTTAGAGTCACAACTTTGAATTTGAAAGCTTAAATCCTTGCGAAGTAAAGAAAATACACTTTTGTAGGCCGAAGTCCTCACTGAGCTATACTTTATTTTTATATTGTACTGTGAACTGTATCTGCTATAAACTAATACATCTAAGACTGCTGTATAAGTAACTCTGATTTACAAATGCTGTTATTACAAGACTATTGTAGGAATCCTTTTTTTATCTTAACCATTTAGTCTGTTGTCAGATTTGGACACTGAAACATTTATATGCTTGTGGTTTTTTTTTTTTCTTTATACTGTCAATCAATATTAAAACTTTGCTTCTGTCATGGACTGTGTTCCTTTTGAGCAGTGTGTCTTCAGCTCACCACTGCAGTTAGAATGTTCACAATTGTAGAACAAGCACACACATATATAACATGTTCTAAATATATTTAGAACAAAACCATATGTATATAAAAGTCTTTTTTCTTCTCCCCTAAACCTGTGACTTATTTTGTAACTAAGCACAGTTTCTTGTGATTCATATTGCTGTATTTATTCTTTCTCCTGTGAGAAAGATAAAGCATAAAGTAGCTCGTTTTTGTCCTGCTTTTAGAAGGTACAGTGGATTATGTGGGGCAAGTATGTTTTGAGGTTAGTACCCGATTTGCATGTGTTCTGAGGTTGTTAATTATGTTTCTTTAACAGCTGCTAATATGTCCTCCAGTTACTCGGTTCTTCTGTGGACACAGGGAGTTTTCCTACAAGCTGTTAATCCAAGGCGATTCTTCAGGGAGACTGTGTATTTGGAGTGTGCCTGATACTCCTGAACAACAAGGTAGTGCAAAAGGTATACTGAATTAACAGACATCTTGCCAAGTCTTTTAATGGGCATCTCTCTGTTTTGTTATGTGTTTTGTTGCTGGGTAAAACATTGCTGCTTTTTCTACAAATTCATGAAGCTGGCTGCTTTTTTAATTGTTAGCTTCTTGTAAGAGTTGTAGTAACTTAATTTTTTTCATATATGCTCAATATCTTAATTTACTATGAATATTTTTCAGGTATTGAGTTTTAACTGCTTTTTTCTTTTTTTCAAATACTAGCTATGGTCATTGCTGTCTGCCTGTGTAACTTCCTCTTGCAGCTTAAATCATATACTTTTCCATATGTTGTTTCTGTGTTACACAGTCAGTAAATTAATCTCTAGTATGTAACTTTTAGTTTGTTCAAAGTGTTATAACATGGTGTATTTGAAGTTTGAGATCTTGCCAGAAAAGCATTCCTAATTTCTATTTTTTTTTTTATTTGGTTTTGTTTAAATCCTCCTCCTGCCTTACCCCTTCCTTTTTTTTTTTTTTGTGTGTGTGTGTCTTTTTAAACAGGGCTGCAAACAATAACTTCAATATCCCTCCAGGAAGCTTTTGATAAACTTACTCCTTGCCCTGCTGGGATTATAGACCAACTAAGCTTAATACCAAACATCAACGAACCACTTAAAGTTACAGCCAGTGTGTATATCCCAGCACACGGGCGTTTGGTTTGCGGTCGTGAAGATGGAAGCATTGTTATTGTGCCAGCAACACAAACAGCTATTGTTCAGCTGCTGCAAGGAGAGCATATGCTTAGGAGAGGTATGCGAATAAGCTTCGAAAAGCATGGCTGGGTAACAGCGTGCGCCTGTCACGAGATAAATTAAAGTACAAAATAGTTGCATGAAGTAAACGTTAAGTCATTTTACAGGTAGAAGTCATAGAATTGTCGTCTTAACAACTCTGATGTTCTATTATGTAATGAGAAACCTATTAACTGTGGCCAGCTTGCATCAATTTGAGGGGCGGTCCCTTCACTGGAAAGCCTTGGATTTTTCTCCTGGGTTTTTGAGATGCAGTAGCAAAGATGTGGCATGGGACATCTCCTGTCTCTTCCAGAATAGTTCTGGCACTGCGTTCAGCTGGGGTGTCTTCGTGGGAAAATAACACATCTGAAAGAGAATTCCTCTTTGTGTATTTTGTGGTTAGTTGAGTGTTATGCATTGGCCTGCTTTTGTATATTTTGGTTCCATATAATGTTATTATAATACTTTTGTGATCATAGTTGCAGAACAAATATTTGGGTTTTGATTTTTACAAATGCTGATAAATGAAAAAGTAATACGTAAATATATTTCTGTAAATATACCTATGAGCTTGTCAGTTATATATGAAGCTGTTTGTTGTACTGTTTCCTTTCTATAACTGATTTACTCTACATAACTTCATACAAAAATGATTTTTTTCTTAATGTGAAGTTTAATTGCATCGAAGTTGATACATTATTCTGCAAATAAGCATTGGTGGTTCATACCCTCATAAAGATACAAAAGTACCTGTGTGAATTCTACGTAAGGTTTGCTGTGCCTGCTAAAAAGCATAATCACATAGAAGAAAAAAGTTAAGCTATACCATGCAGGTATTGCATAGAATACTTGATGCTGGTATTTAATTTACTGGGCCCTTTTTGTCGTATTTACCATCTAAAGAAGTCAGTTTTTCTAAGCATCTTTTGCAATAGTTAAAAGGTTAGAATGAGAATGATTTTACTATTGTATTTGATCTCAGTGAACAGAAGACATTCTTGCTCTGTGTTCACAAAAACTATTTTCCTATTTAAATTTAAAATTGATGTCATTAACCTGTTCTGCACAAGCACCAAAAGCACAACACTGCAGACTTGCATGCTACTGTTGTGGCTGTGCAGAACAAGACTATGAAATTTTGCTGGTACTGGTCCTTTTGGTTACAGCTTTGGATAAAAGTCATCTGTGATGGGGAAGGAAATTTATTTTTCATATCTTTGTGGCCTTTTTAAATTATTTGTTTTTCTGGGATATTTTTTGGGGGGAGGAGGCTGTTTTAAGACAGCTGAATTACTTTAAAGTGAGATTGTACAGCAAGACAAAAGGGATTATTTGGTACATGTGCAGTAAAAAAAAAACTATGAACATTTAAAAAAAAGACAGGCCTAATTCTATAAGAACTCTGTCAGAAATTGCAGTATGTCTGTATTTTTTTTTTTATCAAGAACAGTGTTTTGGATTATTAACTGTTCTATTGAATTATATTTTTTTTCTCTGTTTTTCTTTTTTTTTTTTTTCCTTTCCCCCTACCACCCCTTACCCAATTTCACAGGCTGGCCACCTCACCGGACTCTCCGAGGCCACCGAAACAAAATTACTTGTTTACTGTATCCTCATCAGGTTTCTTCTCGTTATGATCAAAGGTATTTGATCTCGGGTGGTGTGGATTTCTCAGTCATCATATGGGATATATTTTCTGGAGAGATGAAACATATCTTCTGTGTACATGGTGGAGAAATCACACAACTTCTAGTTCCACCAGAAAACTGTAGTGTAAGTCTTACATAATATGTCTGATAACCTGTCTCACTTTCCATAAATGGTACAACTCCTCAGATCCTTCTCGATAATGTGTGTAATATGAAATACTGAAGATTTAGTACTGTCACAACGTATAACTCTTGCAGACGCTTAAAAGGAGTTTAATTGTTCTTTTAATCTTGGTTTTGTTTGCATCATGTTTTAGCTACATAAAGGATTAAAAGCAGTGGAGAATACTGAGTAGCAAAACCTAGCTAGTGAAGGAAATGCTTGGCATTTTATCATATACAGCATTAACAGTGGGAGGGGATTTCCATGACGTGGAAGCAGTCCTTCCCTGAAGATGTTTGAGCATGTAATAAGCAAGCATTCCCCACCCGTCAGCCCATAGGTTTTAAAGGCAGTTTTGTCTTTCCTAACTTGGATGAGTCGGTAGAATTTAATGAACAAAATGACATTGATTTACTTGAAAATGGTGCTTTCTCTTTTCTGTTCAACAAAACAGGTTCTAGTACCTGTTTGCTCTTAGTGATGTGCAAGGGATGGGATTCAAGTGAGTTTCTGCAAGTGAAATTCTGTTTCTAGTGGCCTCAATGAGTTTAGCCATAGATTTATGAGCCTGTTTCTTGTTTATAAAATAGGTTGTTGATCACCATGCTTGGTCCAGTGAAGAAGAGACTATTAAATGCAAACTCTCTGCATTATGGTTAAGATTTCTTTTCTTTTTTTTCCCCCCTTTTATTAGGCAAGAGTCCAGCACTGTATTTGCTCTGTTGCCAGTGATCACTCAGTAGGCCTTCTGAGTCTGCGGGAGAAAAAATGCATCATGCTGGCATCCCGTCACCTTTTCCCTATTCAAGTAATAAAATGGAGGCCTTCCGATGACTATCTGGTGGTAGGATGTTCAGATGGGTCTGTGTATGTCTGGCAAATGGATACTGGTAAGGTTAAGTTCAAAGATGTTGATTAAACAATTTTTTTAATATATATATATATATATGGTTATAGTTCTGTTTAAGTTGCATCTGAGAGAAGAGTTAAATTTTTTTGCACATTTATATTTGGAAATTTAGCACTCCACACATTCCTGAAATTTGTAGATTATGCAAGCTTTTGTTAAATATATATTTTAGTATTTGGAATAACTTCTTTAATTTTGGAGAGGTATAGCTTGCTGTGGCTATCTTCCCTCTATATGTTTTCCTAGTTATCTTTAGAGACACTAGTTAATGTTGGCTGCACGTGTAATGTCCTCTCAGTTTGTTAGTGTCTGCTTCCTCAGCAGTTTTCTTGAAAGCTTGGTGTGTATGTCCAACACCTTGAATCTACAATAATTTCCTTCATCCGCAGAATGAAGAAAGTGTTTGTCTGGGTTTTGTTGTTTAGTGTGGTGTGTTTTTTGGTGTGTTTTTTTTTTTTTTAGAAAGGGACTGATGGCTAGTTTAGGAAAAACTAAAAATGAGCTTGAACAGAATGAGCAACAAGGCATAAAATAGCTTTGTTGCAGAAAATTTTGTGATATTTGAAAGGGAGAAAGTGAGGGGAAAAATGTATCAAAATATATGCAGTATATAATTACCTTTTAACTCCTTAACTCACTTAAGGAAAAACCACAAACCTGCAATAATGCCTGAATATTACTTTCAGCTTATTGTGAAAATTAGATGAGCATTGTTTTTTATTGAAGCTCTAGGAAGCAAAGAGGAACTTGAGATCTGTCGTGGAAAATTTAATCCACACAGGTGTTTGGGTGGGAGAGGGAAATCGGAATGATTGAAAACAGCCTTCCACTAAAAATGCTGAGCAACTGCAGTCATTACTGTCTGGTCAGTACAGAACCATACTGTGGGGTTTTCAAACTTGACTTTTGTTAATGTGTTTTTTCCTTACGCACTTCAGCTTCATGGAAATTTAGGAGAATTTCATCCCTTTTGGAATATTAGTTCTAAAAATAGCTGCTAACACAATGGAAAACTTTATGCATTGCACCCTGTAGTATAAGTTATTTTTGCCTTTTGTTGTACTTGTGATATTTTGGGCATTCTGAATTGTTTCTGCTTTTCAAAATAGGTGCGCTGGACAGGTGTGTGATGGGAATAACAGCAGTGGAAATCCTGAATGCTTGTGATGAGGCAGTCCCAGCGGCTGTGGACTCCCTGAGCCATCCTGCCGTCAACCTGAAGCAGGCCATGACTAGGCGTAGCCTGGCTGCTCTGAAAAACGTGGCGCATCAGAAACTACAGACTCTTGCCACTAACCTGCTCGCTTCTGAAGCGTCTGACAAGGTAAGTTGTGTTTCAGTTTGTTTTTAGTGCAGCACCTGGAACATTTATTTCCATAAATAATTGAATAAAATATGGGGAGTCTTCATCGTTGTAACTGACAGGGTCTTATCCAATGCTCTCTGAAATTTTAATAAAGACCTAAACTAGCTTTACCTGGCCTGGGGTCAGTCTCAGGAGTTCACTATCCTTGAACAAAAAGTATCAGCCTGCTACTTACCACTTCGGTATGTGCTCCTCTGTATTTTTTCAGGCTGAATTTATTTAAAATCTGGATTTAGTAGCATTTCATGGAATCTAGACTATTTGCTCAATTGTGTATGTCCTGTTAATTTATGGTATTGATGGGTACACAGGGAAACCAGCCTGTGATCCATATCCATCAGAAGCAAATCTCTCCCTTTTGTTTTGTGCTAACTTTGAGGAATGGAATCAGCATTGATATGTTGTTTTCCACTTTTTCCCCCCATATTGGACATGCTTTATATGTTCCTGCAGGTCTTGCTAAATGTGGAACTGGAGCTTGATTTTATTTCATTTTGGTAATAGTTGCTGTGTGACAATTCAGAGAAAGTATTATTAAAATATATGTACAAATAGATATAAATAAAGCCAAAATAACTTAAATGCTGAAAATTAATTATGGTTTGGGAAATGTTTTAAGTGTTTAATGCTAGAAGATATTAATGGGCTTAGTTGATTCCTATATATTTCAATGCTTAATGTTTACGGACTTTTTAAAGTTACGTGTCTTCATTTAGAAAACACAACTTTACAATTTATATCGATGTTACTGACTACAACAACAGGCTACTTGCTGATCTGAGGAATAAGTAAATGCTTTTCATTAAGAACTCTGCTAAGCAGACCTTTCTGATAATACCATAATGTATTTTCGGGTGTTAGAGCAATAGCTGGACAGTGATGGTAGTTTAGTGGTGGGCTCAACAGCATATCAGTGCAGATCGTCAGAGAGCTTTAAGGAAGACCATTCTCTTGGGCTTTGCATCATGCATTTTTGTTTTGGCCAAATACAGAGAAAAGGTAAGTCCTGACCTTGTGAGCGTTCTATGAGCTTTGTTACAGAAAAAATATGACCCCTGACTTTTAGATTTTTGCCTTTCTGTTAAAGATTAATGGAAGGAAGTGCAAAATTATCTTGAAGGAAACTAGGGTAAAAAATCCTTAGAGTGGCATATTAGAGAAGTAAGAAAGAGGCTTTCCTTGCCCTGAGCAACTTGCCCTAGTGGATACAGCTTTGAGCAGGGGTTGGATTGGAGGATCACCAACCTTAAGTGATTCTGTAACTGCATCCTGCTTACCTTTGCTCTTATTGATGATTCCAGTACTCTACCCTTCATAATAACCTTTTTCCTAATAAAGACCTGTCAGAGTACACAGGTAATAGAGATACACAGGTAATAAATTTGTTTATTCTATCAATGCCACTCAAAAATGTTACCCGAGTTCAAGCAAAAAGAGCTTGTATTCTCCCTTTTCTTTCCCATTAACGCAGACTTCTAATGTTCTGGTCGCCTGGGCTGCGACCAGCAGAGAGCAGCAGAGCTCTGCTCCCGAATGGGCTTTTATCGCTTGTTTGTTTATTTCGCTTTCTTCCCTTATATTCTGCTTGGAAAAGCATTCCCTAGAACACCACCATCGTGTTTCTACAAATATCTTATGTGCTATTCCTGACTGTTCATGTACATAAGTATGAATGTTGCACTTGTACGTGCTGTGCAAATGTATGTGTTTTATGTGCAGGTTCCTCACATTTAATGGAGGTATTGCTGCCTACAAAGGCATGATACATAGCACAGCAAAGTGTGTTCTATACCAGAGGTCAATGATGATCAATAGCTAAAATATTTTGCTTATATTGTTGCTTCTAATTTTACCATTATGACCATCACCAGACACCATTTCATAAGAAATTACCTGCATTACATTCTGAGGAAAAAAACTAGGTTTTTTTTAAAAATAAATAAGGAATATGTGACTAAATCAGGCCGTTGCAGAAGATAATTTGCAGCTATTATTTATTGACATTTAATTATTTCTATTCTGGTTTCTATTATTTGCTTTTCATGGCAAATTTATTTAAGAAGCATAGTTTATTTGTTCTCCCAGTTGACCACAGGGAAAGGAGCAGCATGTGGCTATTTGTGCTAGTGTTGATTGCGTTAGGCCCTGGTTGCTTGGCTGGCGCAGCAAGCGAGCCAGCGCTGCAGCTCCTCCGAGAAATGTAAGAACAGGGAGCGAGAAGGATGGCCTCTGTTTAATTTTCCTTTCATAATCCCTGTGACCAAATGTGAATTTTCCTTCTGGTAGTGCCTTGACTTTGTTACATAAGTGAATTAATTGTAATGTGAGGACAGACAGAAGTTAAAAACTACTTGAATCTAGTGGAATAGCAGTTGGTATTGAAGATTTTGCTGGGTCTGTATTGCATTTTTGGAGAGTCTTTTGATGTGTTTTGAATATTGCTCTGTACGTGCGCTTTTTGTATCTGGTTTGTTCTTTACAAAACGAGTGCATTGGAATAATGTAAAATATTTATGTGTGTTTGTTGAGAGTCATCCTCTGAAAGTCAGGAAGAACTAGTGAGTGCAGCAAGCAAACCAGTAATTATACTTGCTCTTCTCCACTTCAACACCATGCAGTAAAATATACGTGGGTATTCATTTTAAGTAAGCAAAGTATTAGCAATCTGAAATTAAGAGGCTACAGATGAAATAAAGTATTAGTGTGGTAGAAAAATGACGATTACAATATCAATTAAGACTAACATAGTGGATTGTTTTCGATAAATACACTTCCAGTGTATTATGTTTAGACAGGATTAAAGGAGCAGTTTTTTACTCTTTTTTTTTTTTTTTTTCCCTTGGCGTCTTGGTGTGAAACGGTCAAGGGAAGAGGTTATTCTTGAGTTGCTCCAAAGTAGCACTCCGAAATGAATTGCGAAGAAGCTGTGGCTGGATCATCAGCTGCTCAGGGTAACAGAGCCTCTTTCAGATAGATCGGCTTCCAAATATAAAGCTCATGTAAAACTTTGGAGGGGCCAATTCTTCCTGTGAAAATTTTTACTGTAAAAAGCAATCTCACATTGTTCAGGGTTATACAGTAACCCATGGCCACAGAAAAAGCAGAGTACAAGGGAGAAATCTGTGTGCATGAGAACCTTGAGAATTAAAATAATATGCTTATTTCAAAGCCAGGTTCATACACTGGACCAATAACTGAACATGGTGTGTTAGATATTATATTCTTTCATGTTAACAGCATTTTGGGGGACTTTAAAGCTATAAAGGAAATGGAATATAAAAAAACTACTTCAGTTTCCAAACACATGCTGTGAAATTTGTACAAAACTTAAAGCAACCAAGTAGTTGTAGGACTAGAAATGCTTACTGTCTTGAAAGAAAGTCCTTGAGAGCAAATAAATGGTACATATGCACATCCAATTTTCCAATTACATGATGTTAAGTAGAATATACATCTGTTTCTGTGATTCATGGTGATAAACGTGTTAGTGTTCAGAAGTAGAATAAAAAGGGTTGAAAAACGCAAGATTCTACCAACGGATGTTGGTAGAAATAATGTAGTTTTACAGCTCAGCAGATTTTCAGTGGTGACCGCTCCCATGGCCCAGAGTATTTAAGGCTTCATAAGATGTGCGTGTTGCTTTACGTCAGTGAACAAAGGAAGCACTATATCAGCAGGTACATAGAACAGGGTACAAACCTATTACCAGTTCGTGTATGTATACAGAATATTAACATTTTTGTGTTACATGTAACGTGTATGTTATTTGCATAGTCTGTGTATGTGTGTATATGTAGGCATACCTATTTGTAACTATATATACAGTGTATATATAAAAGCTGCAAGCTTTGTTAATTTCTAAATAACTATCCTGCTGTAAAATGTGCTTTTGTGGTTTAAAAAAGAACATAGAGAATGGAAATTGGAGAGCCTACCAAACCGAAAGAGTTTATATTAATGTTAAGGCTGTTGAGTTATGGATAAGAAAAGATTTAGGAGCCCTTAGCTGTGTTGCTTTTATTGGTGATATATTAAGAACTTTTGGGTCATTTCTAACTTCAGTAAAGGATGATGTTTTCTGAACAAACCATTTAGCCTATATCAGTTGTGGAAAAAACACCATTTCTCCTGCAGCCCTTCTTAGGCTTGTGTAGGGTGATGGTTTTTATGTGCTCCCTTAGATTTAGCTGTCGGTTGAGCACAGGGTTTAACTTCCGCAGTGACTAATACAGGCATCAGGAATGCTTTTTCATCACTGAACCTAGTGACTGCTTCTCCTGCAGGTTTGTCTTGCTCTGACTTTGTAAGTCCGTGCATCAAACATGCATATTCAACCTTAAGTCTTTCAGGCCGTTAAGTAAATTGTAAAAAAGGAGAAATAATACTTTACTTACATTTGAACAAGGTTTATTTCTGTTAAAAGTTTGTTTTCCACTTGTTTGAGGAAACTAAGTACTTGAGCATAACTCTGTGTTGCTTACGGAGAGAATAAAATTCTCACAGTACTTAAAAACCTATGTTAATGTTCTTTTGTCCAATCCCGTCTTCTGACTTTTTTCAGCTTTTATCCCTTAGCATTTTACTTTGCTCTTTCCTTCCCACCCCGCCTCTCCCCATTGGGAGGAAGGGAAGGACAAAAGAAGTAGACTTTAGTGGAGTGAAAAGTGACACACTATTTGCATATCTGGACAAATTTATTAGTAGCTTCTTTTTCAATGGCATAAATTGATGCTATACTTCCATATCCAAATATGAAATATTTAATGAGTTTTAAGTTTAATAACAAAATATTGAAATTTTATTGTTTCTTGGAGTATTAACTTTTCTTTTAGATTTCATGAGAAAAAAATGTGAACCTCTGTTTTATCTAGAGCTCTATTTATCTGATAAACTGTTAAGAAGTCTGAAATTCCTGACATTGTGAAAAGTGCTGTAAAATTCTTCACTGATGTTTTCAAAACATTTGTCATAACGTGTTTTATACTTATGCGCAAGTTTTCGAACTTTGATCATCCAGATCTTCCTTATTTTTTGAATTAACTTCATGGAAAAAAAAGTAATCCAATTAAAATTTCAATTTTTTTTTTTTTTCTATTTTTCTTTCCAGGGGAATTTACCTAAATATTCACATAACTCCCTGATGGTTCAAGCTATAAAAACTAACCTAACAGATCCAGATATACATGTGCTCTTCTTTGATGTAGAAGCACTGATTATTCAGCTACTGACTGAGGAGGCCTCCAGACCCAACACTGCACTCATTTCTCCGGAGAATTTACAGAAAGCCTCTGGCGGGTCTGACAAAGGAGGGTCCTTTTTGACTGGTAAACGAGCAGCTGTCCTCTTCCAGCAGGTCAAGGAAACAATCAAAGAGAATATAAAGGAGCATCTTCTTGATGATGATGATGAGGATGAAGAATCGGTAAGACAGAGAAGAGAAGACGGTGATCCAGAATATCGCTCTAGCAAATCTAAACCATTAACTTTATTAGAATACAATCTAACCATGGATACAGCAAAGCTTTTTATGTCCTGTCTTCATGCCTGGGGCCTGAATTCTGTTCTAGATGAGCTTTGCCTTGATCGTCTTGGGATGCTTAAGCCACACTGTTCAGTGTCTTTTGGCCTCCTGTCCAGAGGAGGCCACATGTCTCTGATGCTTCCTGGCTATAATCAACCAGTAGGCAAACCATCGTATGATAGCATGGAGTTAGGCAGGAAAATGTCCCTTACAGAAGGACTGGGAAAAGGGACGTACGGTGTGTCACGTGCCGTCACGACTCAGCATCTCCTGTCTGTTATCTCACTGGCCAACACACTGATGAGTATGACCAATGCAACTTTTATTGGAGACCACATGAAGAAAGGTCCAACCAGGTATGGCACATGTTCACTTCAACTTGTGATAACTTTCTTTCGGAGTCTTTGTTTTAATACAGTCTTTTATTTTGTTTAATTTTACTGTGGGGTTTGATGTATGAAATGGCTATGGAAACCTTTAGTACCTAGATGGAGTTGAGTGTATTTCTTCTTTCTTCAATGTAGTATTTTTTTATGCCACAATAACTATATTGGTTTGAATTGAGTTACATAAATTACAACATTAATAGAATATGGAGTTGTATTAATATATGTGCCAGCAGGTCTGAGAGGCCGTTTTTGTCCTCCTTTTTAGTGTTTATTCTTTTTAAAACGTTTTTATAATGAGGAGGTCAAATTCTAAATAAATCAGTACATCGAGATGAACTTTTTAATCACCAAAGTATAAGCTTGCCTAGGAATTGTAAATGAGTTTGGTTTTTTTCCCAATCTGGCTGGTTTTTACAGGGTTGCTTTTCGAAGTTTGTTTAGTCACAGTATCTTTAGCAAATAATCTTTTTTTTTCTCTCCCCTATTCTCTTCCTTCTTCCCCTTGATGTACATTTTGTGTTTAGGCCACCTAGGCCAGGCACTCCTGAGATGTCAAAAGTGAAGGCACCCCCTTCAATTTCAAGTCATGCAGTACAAGGACAAATTAAGCAAGGTAAAAAAATCACTTGCTTTGGAACGATTTGATATGTCATTTCAGCTCTTGACATTGAAGTTATTGCCTTACTATCAAGTGATAAAAGTATTTCTAGCTTCTATGTGGGAGTAAAAAGTAGTGTAATATCCTAGATAAAAATTTTAATGACTAAGACCTTTTTAAGAATCAATATAAGATGCTGATACTGTCATGAAGTCATTCCCTGACAATGAATTTTTGCATATTTTAAGTGCTCCCAAATATTCTGGTGTTGAGGTGATAGTAAAAGGTTTGAAGTTGTAACAAAGGGCTATACAGACTAATACAAAAATGGTTTTGAATGTTATAAACTAAAGCATAAAGGTAAACACATCTTAAGTATGTATACATTTCCTGTCCTTCTTATGAAGGAGGAACAAACACTTTTATTTTAATGCTACTTCTACCACTGCTGCTATTTCATCACGTGCGGTTACGAAAGATGGCAGTGGATGACACTGAAGGATCCTTTAATAGTCTGCATTGTATCTTTCCTTTCACGAGTATAATGGTTAAGTACAAGAAGTAGAACAACATGTGATGTAAAAAAAGGATGTACACAAGATTAGATGTGAATTTTCCACTGGGGTAGAGTCAAGCAGGGACTAGAGCTTCATCCGAGCAAGTAGGAGCACACGGAAACGGTCCTGCTGGGACTGGAGAGATGAAGGAGGAGGCACCTGCCTGCTCCCTCTCTAAAGTAGAGCCGCTGTTTGGTGGGGCAAATGAGCTACTCAATGCCAAAAATAAAGTAACTGTAAACCACAGTGACGTGGCCAATTCTGGCTGGGCTCAGGAGTAAGTGAACTGTTGGGAAGAGTGTGGGGTGACTTGGAGGCAGCTGGTGCAGGCTCGTGATATGCCTGCGGTGCCTGAAAGAGAGGGGTAGGACTTACCCGCTGTGTAACAGGGGAGTAAAATCCACATGGGACCAGGTGAAGGTTGTTTATGGCTTGAGGAGAACATATTTTTGTAACCTTTGCCATGCATGGTTTGCTGTATGATAAAACAAAGAGGAAAGGTATACACATCATTGCTCTTTTTACAATTCTTTGGGATTTTTGTGGGTGTGACCCCAGCTGTGTGCATATACTGTAGGGCAGAAGACGGAAGGTTTTTCTTTTTTGCGATAATGTGTTTGATTCTCTTTTTAACCAATCTACAAAGCAGATATCCTTCAGGACTTATTTGAAATTTCCTTTGAAAATTGCAATTATCTTTTATTTTTAACTTTTAACAATTAAAGACTTTTCAAGCTATATGAATACAGAAAAACTTGCAATTTGTAAAATGATTGGATTTTGCAGCATACAAATAGTTTGTGGTAAATGCCACAATGACAATGTACAATCTTTAATGATGTATGCACATCTTTAAATATATCTTTAAACTGTGGAACTGCTCCTGTATTAGAGAGCTAGTAAGCACAACAGGTAACATATCAGCTGTGTGATTTTTTTCTTCACTCACATGCAAAAAGGGGTGATGTTTATATCTGAGGGGGGAACTTGTGCACCAGCAACATTTGTGGGTAATTATTCTTTTCCTAAATATAAATATTGATTTACAGTGATTTCTGGTTGGAAAGGGAAAATCAGTTTCAGGAGTGGTATGCATCAAGTTTTTTTTTTGTGATCAAGCGTGCTGTGTAAATAGAGAAGTAGCAGTGGGTAACAAAAAGCAGAAATAAAAAAAAAAGGGCTCTTGTCTCAACATGTGGGGCTTTTTTGTTTATTTGTTTTGGGTGTTTTACAGCCATTTACATTTCCTCATTGGGAGATAATTATTTGAAAGGTCAGGATTTCTCAGAGATTGTGTCTATACGGCAAATTCAATACAAGAGAAAACATATTCATCTCAGAGAGGGTCTGTGTTTTGTTTTTAAATATATAGTTCATTATGGTTTTTCTTTCCAGAATGATAACTATGTGACTTCTCTTTGAAATAGCTTTGCTAATTTTGGGAATAGACATACTTTAGTTACCTGGTGGAAATATTTCTAACTTCATGAGAAACAATTGATAAAAATGAAATTCTGTGTGCTGTCAAAAATATGGAAAAATACTCCTGTTCCTGAATTGTCATTGTCTTCTCTGCCTGGTGGCATGTCTTGCATGCTCATGGGGGAAGATGGGTTTGTTTCTAAGTGGTACTCTGAGGTCATAAGTTTTCTTGGTGTCTTAGCTTTTTTTTCCTCATTGTACACTACTTGCAGTACCTTGCTACTCATAAATTTCTAGTGCTATTTTTCTTAGAAATCAATTAGAGTTACAATTAATGCATTTTATGACATGCTTGATCTCCATCAATTTGACCTGTATTTGTCCTGAGTTGAGCACAGCTCTGGGCTACTCAGCTACTGGGCCAGCTGCTTCCAGTACAGTGACTGTTGTAATCACTGATGTTGGAAGAGAGCTGACAACAACAAAACAGGGCAAAAAAGGAACTTCAGAGTAAGACTTCAGTTTCAGTATGGGGTGGGTTTGTGTTTTTATAAAGACTTTTTTCGTAAAATAAATAGCTTTTTTAATATGTCTGTTGAAAGCAGGTTTTGCTGTCATGAAGTGATTTACGCTAGTCGTACCATCACTGTACACGTGCCATCATGATGCATTTGTGTGGAAAGTATGGAAAAAGTAGTTTTGATGCAGATGTCCCACAGTGACAAAAGAAGTTCACTGCATGAAAAGCAAACAGGACATTCAGAAGACAGTGCTTAATCGGTTCCGGAGCTTGAACCCATTGTTGTTCTGCAACGGAATAAAAGAGGGGGATTAATTTGAAGATACTGGTGCACGACATATGGTAATTTCCCTATAGGAAGGAAGTGTCAGATAGTGACCTCTAAATCTCCATGTTGACCTCAGGCTGTAGCATGTGTATGCCATAAGGTCTGCGCATCTTTTCATGTGATAATATTAAGTCATGAAGCATTAGTGGAAGCATGATGTTAAGAACTGCTTTTAAATTATATTTGCACCAAGATATGATGCAGTTCACAAAATAAATGTCACAGATACTGCTTGAACTGTGCTTTTCTATATTTGCTTGCCTGTAGTCATACACTGTACGCTTTGTGTGCTTCTGCTTTAGATTCTTAGTCCTTTCTTTGGTATAGGCTTAAAATTATTTGAATGGGGACACATGTAAAATGAACCTGTATTAAAACTAGCCATCGGTAATACATTCGGTGACATTTTAGAGTGACAGATGGGCCAGCCCAGGTTTAAAAGGGGTTATTTCTGGGGTTATTGATGAGTACTGCAAATTCCAAACCTATCTAAATATGGGAAAAGCAAAGGAAGCAACAGTGAAACTCCTGGTTTTAAACTTCATAGTCAACTGTGTTGTCGAACCACATCTAGCTAGCTAGAGACACATTTGTAATCTCTTTATTTACAGGTACTTTTGTCTTTTCAAAACAAAAAGCAAATTTCTGTTAGTGTATCTGTGTTTCTCTGCAGTTGCATGTCTTCCTCTCACTGGCATTGCACTTCTTGTAAAACCTAGAATTTTTTTAAGTTTAGTATTATCAGTTTCCTCCAGTTTTTTGTTTTTCATTCTTCAGTGATACTAATCTGTTTTTCAGAAGCTGCTCTCCTCACTTTCCTTTTTTTTTTTCTCTTTATTTCTCCTTCTTTCCTGTGCAAGTTGCTCCTGCTGTTTCTTCTAGCACTGAAGCTGGTCACTCTGGCTCTGACACTGCTCCTACTTTACATACCTGTTTCTTAGTCAATGAAGGTATTCTTTCCTCACTTTTCTATCTATTTGTCTTTTACTTTCAACTAATGTCCTTTATCATTGTTACGACATGACTTTAATTTGATCTATGTAGGAATTTTTCTTTGCAAAAGGGAGGCAAGGGGGGGTTTGTACTTTGCCTTTAATGCTGGCAGAGGGTGAGCAGATCTAGTTTGTGTGTCATGGCTGGTCTGTAAATTCAGTTCTCAACTAGTGTATCAAAGATATTTCAGATCTTGTTTGGGTTTGCTGTTGTCTTTTGACAAAAAAATCTCAGCCCTTTTTAAGTAGGGAAAAATACACGTGCCTTTACCCATCGGTAGGTCGTATGTGCAGGAGAGAAGCCACAATATATGCAGTGTGTTCCACGCTGGTGCCATGTCCTGGCTCCCCACTGTGGGTGCGAGTGCCGCTTCTCCGCATGAAGGTCCAGCCCCCTGTAGAGCCTGCAGAAGACCTGCTGGGATGAGTGTGGGATGGTTCTTCCACTCCTGAGATGAACACCAACACTGTAGACCAGCTAACAAATGGAAAGACTAAACATTTAATGCTCCTCTTAATGAAACAGAATCAGTTTGGTGTAATTTAAATGTTCTTTTTGGTGTTTATGGAAACTTAGTGTTTATTTGAACCACTTGGCTTATGTTTTTGGGATGATTTTTTTTTCCTAATAAATATTTATCCACATTATGAAGGATTCCTTCTGCCCAAAAGATTGGCACAAAAAACAAACAAGCAAACAAAAAGCCCTTGTATCCCTGTAGGCAAGTTGCTTTAAATCAGAATTTTTATGCCTTATTACTAAGCTATAAATTCCTGCTTTCATGCATCGCAAGTAGTAGAAACAGCACTCTCTTAAATTGGAAATTCCTTTTTTTAATCCATTTTTCTGTAAGGAAAATTGATATAATGTTTCTTTTCTTGTAGCACCATGAAGAGCTTTATTAGTGAAAATGTTTAGATTTTTATGCTCAGTATTGCTGACAATTTAAAAATATAGATCTATATGCTCACCTGAAGTATTTTGCCAGTTTCTCAAGTCAATGTAGAGCATAATACTAAAAGAATTCTTTTGCCTAGGGTACTTCACAAGCATTTTTACAAGCTATGTTGTTTGAGCTTGATATGCTTATCTTAACTGGTTTTATCTACAGAATATGGCAGACTTGTAGTATGAACGTACCTGAAGTAAGTATGCTGAAGTAACATATAGCTGGAAAAATAAGGAAAGCGGACAAATGTGCACTTGTTCATACTTGCATACCTTTTAAAACAGGACAGAAAATTCTATGGAGTCTTTCTAGTGGTAATTCATATGCTAAGTTTTCTGTAGTTGAATTATATCACACTTGCATGTAGGACGTTAAATATCATGATAAGTAATGCTAATTATGGTTTGAACAGGGCATCTAAGTTTTGAACTCAGAACCATGGCTTATGCTTTTGAAAAAAATCATCCATAATACTTTCAGGGACTTTTTTGTGTTTAGTATGTATGTTGAATATATTCTTAAGGCTGCAAGTTTAAAACCCAAGCATGCCACTAGATACTGAAGTCTTTTTGAGACGAGATGGGGAGGAACAGAGATGTCTGTGTTTAATCAGGACTGACTTCAGGCAGTCTTCTGCTGATGTCTCTCTTGACCCTTGCACATGTTTGAGGTCTGATCAGCTACTTCATGAGGCGTGATTTATGCCTGGAGGAGCTCATTCCTGTTCTATACCGAAAGCACATGCTCTGTACAGCCTGCTCTGAGGTCAGCTGGAATCTGTAAAGATGGGGTGAGCCCCGGGTTCCCACGGCAGAGGAAACAATTCTGTTGTTCTGCTGCGAAATTGGTTCTATTTTTTTTTTTTCTCTCCCTCTTTCTCCCACCGTCTCATAAGACCTACTGCATACCAGGCCAGTGGCCAATGTAAATTTACTTGATGGCATTTTAAACTTAAAATTGCTTAAGTGTTTTATTATGTTTATCTTCCTGTTGTGATGTGTTTTAACAGGGTGGAGCCAGCTCGCTGCTATGCATTGTGTAATGCTCCCTGACCTGTTGGGACTGGATAAATTCAGACCACCTCTTCTGGAGATGCTGGCTCGCAGGTGGCAGGATCGATGCTTGGAGGTGACTTCAGTAGTGATTTTGTACTGCTAGGTTTTTGGGGCTTTATGTTGTTTTTTACTGATCACGTTTTCCCTTGATATAAAAAAATTTACAATTAATTTCTGACACAAGTTCCTGCAGGTTTTTTTCAGAGTCAGTAAGTTAATTTTCCAGTTAACCAGTCTATGTTGAAAAAGCAATCATGTCTAAATATATATATGGGAGTTTTTTCCTTCTGAATGCTGTACATGTTTGTTTTAAGAAATTATTGGATTAAAAACTTTCAGCATTCCATTAAGAATTTTACTAGGATTAAAAACTAGGCTATGTGTTTCAAGAGACTGCTGAATTGCTTTATTTTTTGGAGCATGTGTACAGTGGCCAGTAAATGGTTTGTCACCCAACTGTTTGATAAATGACTACCGGGCCTTACCACTACACCTGTGCTGTTGTGGCAAAAAAAATTGTTGACTGTGCAGCTTCCCAAGTAGGAAAGGAGTAACAGAGCTGGGCTGTAGACTGTCAGTCCTCAGTGGTACTGTAACTGAATTGGGAATATGATTTTTGCTACCTGAGTGCCTGTTCTTCTACTAGATAGTATATGATGAGAGATGGTTTCCTGAGAGGGTAATTACTTTGAAACTCATTAAAATTTGTAAGCAACAGAAGTCCAGTTACTGGATATGCTTAGGTGTCAGGGTAGTGTGTTTATATTCCATTTGTCCACAATTTTTTATTTTAGCGTGATCAAGTCACTTAACTTCCTTGTGCATTAAATCTTTCAGACTGAAAACAACATATGTATTTATGAGTAGGTGTTTATGAACTCTTCAGGTGGAACAAGTGTTATTAATGGGGGCAAATAGTACAAGATAATATTTTATATTGGTGTAAAAACACAAATTTTTTTTTTTAAACTTTCAGAAACAATTTATGTATGTTTTCCTTGGCTTTCATTGTTCAGTCTTCCGTTACATGTAGTACATGAGTAAATCTCATGTGAAAAAAGAATTTGAGGGGTTTTCTTTTTGTTATGCTCTTATATTGCAATATTCATGACATTTAGGAGACTTTACTCATTGCACATTTGGAATCTTGGACCGCACTTTGGATATGCTGTAGAGAAGGGTGATCACAAATTGCTTCTAGAAAACTAGAATTTTGGTGGCCTTTCAATGCCTCAGCATGAACATAAGGTTCAGCCTTATTTCCCCGAATGAGAAATCTGTGCTGCCGTTCCCTTCACGGGATGGCGATGGCCTCGGTCGGTCTTGCTGCCTTGCTGCGAGAGGCACGTCTGTGGAGGCCGGCAGGAGGTACAGCTGTTTGGTTTATGCACTGCACTCGTGCCAGGGACCGAGTTGTGACGTTCATCCCCTGGTTTTCTCAAGGGGCTGCACATCTTTGCTGTGTCCTGTTGAGAGTTGTCACAGTGGGAGGAAGTCCTACTCATGGTTATGTTGCTTCTGTGTTTAAGGTGTTAAAGCTTTTTCTTTTAAGTGGTGCTTTTTGTTCTTGCTTAATTATACTGAAAGCATACTGATAAATATTTGATATTTGAGTTTGTGTGACACTCCTATTGGCTTTACAGGTAAGAGAAGCTGCCCAGGCCTTGCTGCTAGCAGAACTGAGAAGAATCGAGCAGGCAGGTCGGAAAGAAACCATTGATGCTTGGGCTCCTTATTTACCGCAGTACATTGACAGCGTTATATCACGTAAGTAGTGCTGTGTTAAACCTCAAAATAACTTGGTTGCTAGATAAAAGGAAAAAATGCATTTTGTACACGAAATTATCAACAGTACTACCAGTATTAACAGTACAAAGAACAGCCTAGGGGAAAAATCTAGCATTATATAGAAAAGTTTCTTGAAACTTTCAGAGTAATTTCACAATCTTGAAATCACTTAAGGTCATGAATGTTGATTAGGTAAATCGAACACTTCAGTACATACCATGGGGAGTGGAGTGCCTTTTGCAAAGGCTGCTCCTGCTGTTGAGGGGCTAGGCTGTAGTTTGGAGGTTTCGGGGAAGAAACCTGCTATGGAAAGGGCTGATAAAATTACAAAGTACTGGTGGTAAAACACTGACATTGCTTTTCAAAGAATATATAATTAGATTATAGAAACTGTTATCAATGCATCCTTTGGCACCTCAAGACTATAAAAAGATTCTGAAAGGATCAAAGGAGAAAAGAGCAAATGCAGGATCATGCAGTATATGTCCATCAGCATCTGTTAAACATTGGATGCAACTCCTACCCAGTCAGGTGTTCAAAGCCATTGGTTACCAAGTGCTGCAAGGAGATACTAAGTAAAGATTATTCTCGAAATAAATTAAATAGCTACTGACCACTATTTAATCTATTGTATTTTTCTCCAAAATACCTATTTTCATTTCATTCATTGTTATTAAAGCAGAGGTTGTACACACTCAATAAAAGTATATTCTTGGAAGACCTGTCAGCGTCATTGGATACTCTATTCAGTTATCCAGCTAGACACTTGCCTTTATAAAATAATGTCCAAATACATCTGCTGTATATAACAAACCAGTAAAAATTTATATTTTCTTGAATGAAAATGTTTGCTTTTAAGTTGTAGGTGTTCATCTTTCTTAAAATGAGATTCTTTTCCCACTGAAGAATGTAGTTTCTATTCAGAGAAAGATCTCTATTAAATACCAATTGATTTTTGAGAGATGTGTAATAGTCTTATTAAATCTAAATTGAATGCATAAATTACATGGAACGTGGTACTTTAAAGTGATGTTGAGAATTTGTTGGTAGGACTAAGCTGTTGTTAATTACAGCCTTTAGCCATGTAGCATTTGCCTTATTACGGGGATGATGTTGCAGAGTTAGATGTGCAGCCAAGCAGTGAATAATAAGTAAAAGTATGTTGTGTATACATGCCAAAGAGCCTTGATTCATACTGATAGATATTTCTGCCATTTTGTATGTTAGGATGTGTTTTTTAGTTGATCATCTTCTGAGGTTGGTTAAACTCAGTTTGTAGTATACAGACAGCTATAGTTGTCCTTTACTCTCAGGAGTAGCTGCTATCGCAACTGTTGAGGATTACTAATTTCGTTTCTCTGGACTGATACTGTATGACCTTGTTGGGTGCAAGGTTATGGACATAATTGTGTTGGTGAAGTGTATCTAAACCACGCTGTAGTGCCTGCTTTAGCCAGTTAACTGTTTCAAAAAGGAACTTCTTTTTAATGTACTTGAAAACAACCAGTAAGTTGTATTAGTTTCAATAATTTGCTATTTCTGGCACTCCTCATTACTTAATTACATTTGAAAGTTTTAGGTAAGAGTGTGCAGGTCTGTTTTGCATGTGCATCATTTGGAAGCATAATATTTTGTTCTGCCTCTTGTGCTTATGTTTGTGATCGAGTTAGAAGCATGGCATGCGTTTTTATAGCAATGGTCAGGGACTAACTGGCTTAAGAAAAAACTTGAGTATTTTGTATGCATTCAGTTCAAGTATGCATACAGCAGTATTTTGACCTTTGTTAGCCATTAGCAAATCAAAGCATAGCATTTGTTTTAACACTAAATTAGGGTATGCTTATCTATTGGAACAAGAATGTTTTAAAACATAGGGAGAAAATATAAAATAGAGAAATCAGCTGAGCGTGGCTGAATTAATGACTTGAATGTAAATGTTCAATATTGTGAAAGCACTGGTATTGAAAACCTTTCAAACAGGTCACAACTAGCAAATTGGAATTAATTTTTTGTATATTAATGGTGTTGAAAACTATGTGAATTAAGGTTACAGAGTCTGTGGTTCTCCTGAATGACGGGGCTGAGAAGGCATTTAATAGTGTTACTGTCTGTATGAACATACACAAAGATGCTGACAGTCTGAAGAGCAATAATAATTACAGTATCAGAAAGGAGAAACAAAATGAGGAGCTACAAATGTTGCTGTTGTTGGTAAAGAGTGAAGTGTATATATTAGTTACTTGTTAATTATGTCTTACAATGTAACATGGTTTTTAAAGGAGTTATAAGAATTATTTAGGTTGGCCAAAATGGATGCAATAGACTTCTGAAAAGTAGAGTTTTATGCTAGAAAGGTAAAGAGAAGAAATATGAAAGATAAAGAAATACTGCTTTGATTCCTTCATCCTCCAATTTTCCCAATTTTGCCTCTTGATATAGGCGCATAAATTACTGGCATATTTTTGTGTCCAGTATTTGTTATTACTCTGCAATAGTTCTTACATGCATGATGTAGAAACAGTGCTTCTATGACACCTTAACGGGTTTGTTTTGATTAAAACAACCAATAATCACTAATAGAAGCTTGCTGCTAATACAAGATACTTTGTCATATGCATTTGATTGGCTCTTGAATGAATCAACTGTGTAGTTCTAGCGAACAGAGATGAAATCTCTTCTCCATTTGTATATTCAGTGCTCGGATCCAACAGCAATTTTGGGACATGACCCTACTTGTACAGATCAAGCAACTGGCATGTCTCGCAGCGTTTTCATAAAAAGCGTTCAGGGGACTTGAAAGGGATGCAAACTTGCACAGGGTTATCTCTTAATAATGTTTTAACCCATGCAAAAGAGATTATTGTGCCCCCATAGATGGTGGGGTGGAGGAGCGGAGAGAGGGCCGAGCAGATCTTATTTTCTCTTTTGTGGGTCTGCCAGCACACCACAGCTTGCGCTGCGGGGACCGCCTGGAATGGGCCCCGTTAGGCTGTCGCCGCTCCGAGCGGCTCGCTTACAGCTGCCTGCGCAGCTTCTGCATCACACGATTTGCAGTTCAGGTGTTCGGACACTTTCGGCTTCGTTTCACAATGCCTTGTAGGGGGAACAATAAATCTTTGTTTTATTTGGGCCTTCAAATCCAAAATTGGCATGTCAGCTTGTTGACCCCGCATCAAATGGGAATGGATGTATAAATGATGCTGTGAATTAAGCCTATGAGAGATGTTGCAGGTGTTGGTATTTTTCAGGCTCCCACAGGGAGGAAAACAGTTAAGCTTTCAAAGCTTCATCTTGTATCTACTGAGATTATGTCATGCGGCTGTAAATATTTGCCGTGGCCTCCTCTGCTCCTCATTTGCACAGCATATGATTGTTTCTGAAACGCTACATAGTCTGTGGGGCGTTTGCCACGAGGACATGTTTTCAGGTGGAGTTCAAAAAGAGAAAAATACTACTGCCTTTTTCTACCTGCTTATTTTTAAGAGCCAGGGCTATCTTCAGCATCAAACTGATTCTGTAAATTAAATTATCTTTTTAAAGGGACTTCTTTGCTGAATATTGTGTTTCTGTTTTATTTCTTTTATTTATTTATTTTACCTTGGTCAGTGTAAATGTTACCTTAAAACACTGAAGGCACTGTTTTGGGGCGCTGTGCAGTGGGACACCTCCAGGCTCTCGGTGGTGGGTCTGTCCTCCAAGCCCTGGAAGGACAGATATATTTTTAAATATGTGATGTTACTGCAGATAGAAAAATGGCTACTAGGGCTTCTACGGCTTTAATGGCAAGCAAAAGGTTATCTTGTCCTGGCCTTTGTGTGTGTGTGGGATGCGGATGGAGCCGGCAGACAGGCAGCGCGCGTGGCGGCTGGGAGCTGCCCGGGATCGATCGGAGCGGTGTGGAGTGAATTAATGCGAGGCAGGCAGGCTGCCTGTCATGGGCTGCCAGGGTGCAGGCAGTGCTGGTCAGTCTCTACAGAAATCCATTTTCAATGCATTCTGCCCAGAAATTCAGTATAGACACTTCTGTTGCTTCCCATATTGCTAAAACCCAGTTCATTCAGGTAAATGTTTGAATCAAATTACTGTTTCTTTTTAAGTGAAAATCTTACATGTGGCAGCATAAAATTAAAGAAATTTAGATATCCTTAAATTGTATCTCTCTCTCTCTCTCTCAACTGCTTCAAATTACAATCCATGTTATCACTGGAAAGCAAAATAAATATGACAAGTCTATAGTAACGAATATGCCATTGTCAGTTATTTATCAATGTATTTCTGGTAGGCTTATATTTCTGTTAGAAAGTTTTATTTAAAGCCAGATTAATTGAGTAAAACTTAATTAAACTTCCATCGATTTAAATGTGAGTTTTCATTGAGTAAGGATAGTTTGATTGGACCCCAAAGGCTTTGCTATTTATATATGTGGCTGATCGTTTTCCTTGTGCAAGTTTTGGCTTAAAAGTGCACGAAGAAGTAAGGCAAATAATTTTGTGCTGCAACATTTTAATGTATTCAATGAATAATGAGTTTAAGATGACGTAGTAAATAGTGAATTGTAATAATGGTGTAAGTTTCTAATACACTTGTATCTTAATTGTCCAATATTTTTGAATAATGTCATCTGGCTTATTTCTAACACATTCAGGGTTTTATGATCTTTTCACTTCTAAAACGTGTTTCTAAGATATTTTTTGAGAATTATGTAGAAAACACTTGTGTCCAGGAAAACATGTTCCTTCCTACTGGATTTTCATTGAGAGGAAATGATTATTTACTGCCTGGCATATTTGTGTGCTTGCTATTTTTCTCCCCTTTTGGCTTTATCCATTCGGTGGCTTTTGGAGAATGTTTAATCATTCTGATTAAATAGATTTTGATTTACACTTTTATTTTAATTGTATAAAATTGTAAGAAACTTCTCTAATTTTTTATACACTGTACTTAGCATCAACTCATGCAAAGGCACTTACGTCCTTCAGTTGTGTTATAACTAGCCTCGCTAAGCTCTTTAGAAAGGTGTAGCACCTTTAATGTGGAAAATCAGCCTCTTTTCAGCAACCCAGGGCTAGAAAGCAGGGAAAAGAGTGAGATAACAACTAACTAAATAAAAGGCTTTGAATTTCGGCCCAGCCTAAACCTACTGTTTAGGGACTGCTAGACCCTTGGCTTCTACTGACTTGGGTGTTCAACCACAGAAAATGGTCTTTGGAGATGAAAGCTCAGCAGTCAGAGCCTTCACACTGTAGTTTTCAAAAGGCATGCTAACTCTTCACTCTTGGCTGGGTGTGGAAAGGAATCAAAGAATTTTAGACTATGAAAGTGATATTTAGGGAACAGCTAGATGCTTGCTGTGCCTGCAGAGATTAGCAGCTGCTTATACTAACTGTAATGCAAAATGTAAAGCAGTGATTTCAAAAATAACCTCCTCTCTCCCCCTTTACCCACAGACTGACTCCAGTAGGTATATACAAATAAATAGTAGTGTTAGAAAATAGTTGGAACTTGAAGGTGAAAACCAAAAAGTATTTTGGCAAAGCGGTGCTGGAATCCTGATGTCTGTATGGATGCTGGTAAAGACCCCAGGGAGAGATGCCCACGGGCTGCATCGGCTGCACCATAACAGCGAACTCCTTATTTTTTAAAAGTGTCCTGAATAAGGTTCATGTGCAATTTGTAATTGCATGTGATCTCTGTACAGTCATGCCAGCATGTTTAATGAAGTGATACGCTATTGATTTGGCAGTGTGTTCCAATCTGGTTGTATATTTGTTGTCACTGTTTTCCATATGTGTTGACACAACAAAATGGATGTTCAGAAAGTTATTAAAAGGTACTAGTTTCTTTATAAAGAGGTTATGCCAGAATAAGGTTAGAAATTGCTGTCAGACAATCACTGTGTTGAAGTAATTACTTTGCTGTGAATACTCAGTGTTTAACAACAGTACTGAAACAAGTAAGATCTGGAATACTCATGAGAATGTTAAAGTTTCTGAACTGGTTTAAAGATGACCCAGAGTTAAATGGCGTTTGGGCGTGGATTCACAAACCTTGCTGTACCCAGCCAACAGAGATTGCCCCCTTGAGATACTGTCATCTTTTCATTTATCAATCACATTCATATGTTTGGAGAAGACTAGGAAGTTATTACATGAAAACTACTGAGAGCTGAGGTAATGCACGTTAATGATTTCATAAAGATGATCTAAAAGCAGAAGAGGAGCAGCAGCAGGTACAGTGGGCAGCGCTCAGTGCCGAGGCATTGCATGGTGTGTGTGTTGGTCAGGGAGGGCTGTCTGCAAGGCAGCCATTTACAGAGACTTGATGTCTTGTTGAAATTTGGTTGGTGCTGGCAAAGGGCCGTGGCCCTTTTTTATAATGGGGACTTAATGCCGCTATGCATTGCAAGTGTAATGCCACAGTCCGTAAAGCAGGAACCTCTTCATATAACAAGATTTGTGATAGTATAGGCTAACATAGAAGATGTATTGGGAGGAAAAAAATCGTATCAGGGCATCCCTTCAGTCTGCTTAAAGCTCTTTGGATAGGCTATTTGTGAGACTGTACTTTTTTTACCCTGAGCAAAACACTTCTTTTGACAATGATTGAATTGTGGTAAGGCTCATATAGGGAATAATTAAAGATTATAACTGGTGAATTCTAACTTTAATCGCATGGTGTTATGTGGCATGATTTGGTGTGCACTGTGTAGCTTCTAATAGCAACTAACAGATGCATCCCAACCCAAATGACATGGAATGAGTCAGCTGAATTAATATACTCTGAAGGTCATCTGGAAAAACACCACTTTTTTGGCAAGAGATGAAGTATTGAGCGGGGATGTAAGAGAAGTTCTGCTGGAACTCTGTATTTTGTGGCTAAATAAGTTGTTAGTGTATAATATGTGTATCTATTTGTAGTGATGCTAGAAGATGGCAGAAAAAGAAGAAAATACAGAAGAGATGTTTACAGTGTAGAAAAGACTTTTAAGATGTAGATTTGTGAAAAATCTGCATACAGTATGAAGGGAAACCAGAAAATAGTTGCCCTTTGTTTTATCTGTGTTTCCTAGAGTTACATTGCATGGTTCAGAATATCAAAAGATGATGACTTTTTTTCCTGATCTAAGGATGTTCTCTGCAAATATTACTGACTTTTGCGGGTGTCCGGTTGTTTCTTTCAGCTGGAGTAACCACAGAAGCCATTCAAACTGGTAGTGCAAGCCCAGATTCATTGGGAACAGAGGGAAAAGTTCAGGAAGAAGAGCATGATCTGGTTGATGATGACATCACGGCAGGTGAGCATTAATATAATAAGTTATTTTTTGATACACTAGGTACTGTGCAAAGGAGATGGAATACTGTCTGCCAAATAGCATATTTTTCATGAGAAAACGAAATACTAAAGTTGCTTATGAACAAGAGTGTGCTATTAGAAACAAAGTTATTCAAAAGTAGAAAAGAGCTGTAGACAAAAACTAAATATGTGCTTAACTGTAACTTCCATGATATTATTGTGTTACTTCTGAATCATTATCTGAATTTTAATATATGTGTTTTGAGCTTTTAAGTGTGCCTGCAACAGACATGTTTAGCTTGTAGTTCTCAAAGATTAAAAGCTTTATAAGATTCTTCATAGTTATCCTTTAAATTATTTACCTTGGTGGAAGATCTGATGTAAGGGTGCTACAATCAGTCTGCTTGATTGAATTGAGGGGTTTTTTGCAACAAGTAAGCACTGCGATTTTGTTGCACATAGAGTTCAAGTGTATTTAATTTCTAAAATACTCATTCCTTTTTTACTGTTGCTCTAGTTTATTGTAGACTGGCAGGTAAAGTCAAGAGTTCTGGTCCATCAAGGCATATTCTGAAATGAGAGACCATACAAAAAATATGCATTTAATTATAAGCAGTTATCTTTTGAGTCTTTTTTCATGTTTACTCATGCAGTGTCCTAAGGAAAATACCTATATGCTAGTATCAATATCCTTGGAATTTGAATTATTACGGTATGTGTTTTAGCATAGCATCCTACAGATCGTAGAGTGTGAAAACTATCTTTTTTTTTTGACTGAGCTTTGTATAGATTTTTGTGAAAGTCTAAAAGAAAACTAGTTATTTCTATTGACCTAAAGATGGTTAGTATGACCAATCTAGTTTTGGGTCAAGTCTCTAGTTGAAGGTGCCTGAGACAGGATTATTGCTGGTGGAAAAACAGCCTGTCTGGAGTAGGGACTGGTAAGACCTGTTGGGGGTAAAAGGCTAACTGGAGATAGCCAAGAGGGAGGTAGGGTGCTGAGAATGCCTTTAGCAGCTAGGGGACAATGCAGGACTTGTCAAGAAACAGCAATGAAGAGAGGATGGACCCTTGGAAAAAATAAACAAATAAATGGGCTCGGCATACGTCGAAACATAGATTTCAGCATGTCAGATCAGTGCTTCCTTCCGGAACATACACCATCTCCTTGGCTCCACATCTGTTGGAGACCTTCTGTTTCTTTTTCTGGAAGCTTTAGCAATAGTAGTATTATAAACAAGCATGTGTTACATCTGGGACAGCTTTCTGCCCCTTCAACGTCATATGTTCTTTTCATGGGAAAGAGGTTGAAGATGGAGTAAGTCCCAAATTATGTATGTTTTTTTGCTATGTGCTAGACTGTCGAGTTTTGAGGTTTTCCAAAAACTTAACCACTTAAATTGGTACTGTCTGATGGTAGTAACAATTTTATTTACAGAGAAAGTGTTTCTGTTTATTAAAATTGGTCGAGATTTTAAAAAGTATCCTGAGTAAAGATGAAATTTTAGTCTACAGTTGAATACAATTAGTTTTGTGTTGGTAGAATACAAAAAAAGTTTTGAGACAATTTAAATTTAACTTTACCTTAAAATGATGCAGCTTCTTTCTGTAGTCCTACCAAGGCTAATATTTAATGATTGACTGCACAAAGTAATGCTGGTGTGCAGTGGCCAACAGGATTTTTTTTCAGTTCAAATTGAGATTCACTAAATGCTTTCATTTATCCAAATAATTTCTTAAAAGGATCACTTTCACATCAGTCCTTTTAGAGATTAAAGCATTTTAGCTTAGCTGGCTGAAAAGCACTGAAGCCTGTTTCTGGAAAATACTTCAGTAATACACTACAGTGCCTCCTAAGCATTTAAAAACACACACGCAGGAGTTATTTAGAAGATTGGGTCTGTCTTCAAATGCACTGAAAATACATGCAAGAATAGTCTTCTGATGTAGTAGTAGTATTTATTGCTATCTTTAATGCCTGAAAGGCTTTTCTGGATAACTAAAACTAGAGCAAACGCTTTCCTCAAATAGTTCATGTATGGACAACAGCATTTTTTCCTAGTTGGGCGTAAAATCTACTAGCTTTAGTGGTCAACATTTTGTAATTCATCATGATGGTAAATTGGCTTTTTCAAAAGAATTATTTTTTACTTTTGTAACTTGTGATCTATTTGTATTTTCAATGCAAATTTGGGATCCAAGATAGCATCTAAGTTTTATTTTAGAAATCCAAATAGGTTTTTCCAATAAATAAAGGAAGAGCAAGATACTTTAAGAAGAAAAACCAAAACACCAACAGCATAGCACTGTTAGATACTTGGAGATACAAATGCTTGTTTTTATGTTTTAACATAAGTGCAGCAGCATCTATAGGGGTAGTAAAGCAAGGACGTGGCTGAGCACGCAACAGGGATAAATGGTCAAATGTCACCGAGGCTGTGCAAAGGGCAGCACTGTAGTGCTTTGCGGGAGAAGGATGGACTTCACAACTCTGAGAGTTATATTCCGAAGCCGTTTATTGTCTTGTCTGACTCCAATATATATCATAATTTTTGTTTAGTCACCGCGCACACACTCATGATTGGTTACAGCTTGTTACACACGTTATTGCAATTGGCTATATACAAAATATCACGCGCTGTCCACGCGCCTCTCACACAGTCAGGATTCGCTGCTTGCAGGTGTTCCTGTATTCCTTGCTGCTTCTTAGTTGTTTACCACAGCTCCTTCTCCTCAAGGCCGAGCAGTACAGAGTGATCCCAACAGGGCATCGCTACCTCTGACCCATTTATTCACTTAAAACGAAAATGATAGGGCAGCACAAACAGACTGCCTTTAAAAACCCGCCAAGGTTACTGTGTGGAGCTGTTTGGGAAATGAAGAACTTCAAGGAAGTAACTTCCAGGTTTGCAGGAATGTTTGCCTCCGAGGTGTGCGACGTTACCTTAGTAACGGAAATAACTAACATATGACACACACAATGACATGTATATTCTGAGTATTGTATGGATTGCTCTTATACCTAATCAACAGAAACTTCTAGCAAGTTTAGAATTAATTTAGTTCGAATTAATTCCCAGAGTAACTGTAGATGTTTGCAGACTTAGGCAAATGTCCTGTCGGTGGGTTTTGGTGTTGCTTGTTGTAATAGGAATGCCAGGACTCAGTGAAGACCTTGTGGTGATGGTGCCACATACAATGAAAGATGGCTCTTGCCATGAAAGGTTTATTCTTGTCTCTTTTCCGCTGACTTAGATAATACCACCAGCCTCTTCAGCACTGCATAATGTGGAATTTTTCCATGGCAATCGCATTTTGTAACGATAACCTTATTCACGTTATTATTGACAATGACACTTGCAAAGTACAAACCCGTTCCTCCTTCTAATTAACCATTAATTTTTTAAAATTTTTTTTCCCACTTCCTTGAACTCTGAATGGCATGTAGAGCCATCTCAGCTGCAAAGACTATAGAAGTATTGCCTACCTTGGTTTTGTAGATACCACGTTTTCAAAGGCATACCTCTGTTTGTTAAATCTGCACCTGGACCATTCTGTGAGCACCAGCAGTCAGCTCAGCCAACTTCTTTTCCACTTCTTTGGTGGAAAAGAAAGTACATGCTGGAACTCATCTGGGCCGTTGTCTGAAGCAGTGGGACCACGTACGTGTGTGCGAGGTAGAAGCAGAAGCAAGCCCTAAGAGCTTTGCTAGATGGTTTGCCTAGTTCTGGGAGATTTGGAGGAGTTTTACGTAAGACACACGGCTCTTGCGGAGGGAGAGTTAGATGTCCTTGGAATGCCGTTCCGACCTTAGCAAACAGATTTTGTGCCCCCTAATTGCTTTGGTTACCGACTCTGTCTGCTATTAAACAGTAAACAGTTTATGGGTTTTTTACACTTTGTTTTTAATAGCTGTATGAAAATAAAGTGTCAGTGGGTGGGAAATTCAAGAAACAGACTGCTGTGACTGCTCTTGTGCCTGCTCCTAGGAGGTAACACTGCCCTGAGGAACAGAACCGTAGTACTGACAACTCGCTTAAGCTGGCTTGTTTGTAAAATGGTAGTGCTCCAACAGGTGGCCTGACAGGTAACAAATTAATTAAATATGCTGTTCTTGGACCAGTTATTCTGTTTTGGTATTTCCATAAATACAAACAGTGACAGATACAATTCTCATTCAATTCTACTTGAGCCAACATAAACATTTATTGCTTTAGGAAGCACTGTGGTATAGCATAGTCAAGTGCTGCATCAGGATAGTGGGGAATTGAATTGAAATGCAATTTATTCCTAAGGATCTGTCATTCCAAAAAGCTGGGAGGTAGGGCATGTGGACTGCTTTAGCTACAGAAATAAGGCTTACTATTTGGTCCAGTCCATTTTCTGCTGTATGCTGCCGTGAGATGTTAGTGCACAGAAAGGGAAGAAATAATGGTCAGCCTTCTTGTCCCTCGGTGATCCCTTGCACGGAGGGAGAAAGATCTGTTTGAAAATGTCTTGTGGCAGGGTAAGGCAGTAAACAGGTGCTTTAAAAATACTCTTTGTTTAGCCATGTAATCAAAAGGAGTCTCAGTCAAGCAGACTCTCATCTGACTTGTGCATTGTACAGACACTTTTTTCTGATAAGAGGCTGTCCCAGCAGTTGTAGTAGTGCACATACAAAGGTTTATACAGAAAATAAAATCTGGGAATGCTCCTGATAAATGTTCGTCAACTTGAAAATTTAATCTTTTAAACCTTCTGTCAATATTCACAAATCTATTTTTGTGCATAATGAGTACTATTTTTTAAGCAATAACTATCCTTTAACCAGCAAAGTCAGAAGCAGGAAATATTGCTAGATTAGCCTATAGTCTAAACTTGAATATTGTCACTGATTAAAGAGCTAGTCTTGTCTGTGTTAAAGATTCAACAGTGTAAGGACAGGGGTTCTGTTTCTTGTGATTCACGTTGCGTCTTGCCGCACCATCGCTGCTGCTGAAGTGCAGCAGTATATGGAATGCATTTGCAGATGTTTTTAACTTCCAGCATTTTCTCATATCTTGCATACTTCTTATTTTACCCGAACTGTCTAGGCTTTCTGATTTTGGTACCATCTAACTATTGAAATAGTTTTAAATTAGTTCCTAGGTGATATATTTTTCACTGTGTGTTGTTACAGTTTCTTACTCAAAGGCTTACACTGTAACAGAAGAAAATATTTCAACAAACTGTGAGCTGAATGTTGTGGACGGTCATCTGTTAAGTCATATACTATGCGCTTTTTTTCTTAAATTTTTTATAATATGTTGAGCTTCTGGACTACTTTGGTGGTTTCTCTTCATTCTCTTTCATACTGCTGGAGCTGGCTGCTTTGAAGCGGGAGCGACAGGTGCCCTTGCCCATTGCATCCCTCCCATTACCAGCCAGGCTTGCACTGAAAATTTGGGGTGGAGTGGAGGTACACAACAAATGACACCATCTGTCGTCCCCAGCAAACAAGCCAGTGGCCCACTGTTCAGCACAATGAGGGTGCCAAAAGAGTCAGTCTCTGGACAAAGTTCCTGCTGGGTTTCTTTTTAAGTAGGTTAGGCTGAACCTGAGCACCTTCCACAAACCCTGTCACATACATTTTTGTATCTCCAAAGCCCACCATAGAGAGATCAAAGAGGCTTTTAATTTGTATTTAATCACTCATTGGGAAACCATCTACCGTATCATGCGCTGACTATTGTGTAAAACGCCAGAAAAGTGAGGTTTTATCATCTAAAGCAAACTTCATCCCTTTCAGATGCTAATTACAAAAATAGAGAAAATACGCACTGACCCGTCTTTGTCACTTGGGACTTCTGTTACAATTAAAAATGGAATGTGAGTTCAGACACAGGTTATTTAATGTGTAAAAGTTAATTTTTGATCAAGTTTTCTTGCATACTGACATGAATTCTGAAGCACCGCGAGTAGTGTGTCTAATAGGTAATTGTACATCAAGTTAATTGAGAATCTAGGTTCCTAAAATTTGTAATTAGCTGTCTACAAGGAAGCATGAAATTATGGGTAAAATTCTGTTTTGGTTGTTTTTTTTAAGGAAATGTAATTCACGTAAAAACAGGGTTTTTCAACAAAGCTGCTTGTATTTGAAAAGATACGGGCATGTGCCAGTCAGGCAGATGTCACCCCGTAAATGCCATTAAGAGCTCTGCTCCCTGTGAGGGGGTTACGGACTTGACATCTGTCTGGATGGCATCTGTCAGCGGTGGGAGAGTGCCGCGTGTACTCATTAAGGAAGCACGAATTCAAGAAAGCTGGTTTGTCTTGGGGTCTGCTGGGGCGGTTTCTGGTGAAGGGAGCAGAGCAGTTGCGGGCTGTGGGCCATGCCGAGCGCTGCAGCGGCAAGGTCCGTCCTCAGCCGGGCCTGGCAGCTGCGGCAGGAGCTGGCCAAGGGCTGCCGAAGAGCCAGATACAAACCGGGCTGCCAGCTTGTGTTTGCTTGTAACATTTACATTGGTTAAAAAAACCTGACACTTCTAAAATGACCCTAGATTTAAAAAAAAATAAAAGGCTGAAAAAGTGAGTAAACGTGAACGAAAATTTCAAAATTATTTACTTAACAAAAGGCAGTATACACAGGTTTTAAGCTCTAACTTGTGTTGCAGCGTTGTTAAATATAGTTGTGCTCTGTAGGAAGCAGCGTCAGTTTTTCTCCAGCTTGTGAGCCCACGGAGCTGTAAAAAGTAAAACTCGGATGCCTGGATGGATGTGCCAGCTTCACGGCGTTCAGCAGCTGCTTGTCTGCCGGCTGGAAGGTGTCCTCTCCCCGAGCTGTGTCGCAAAGGACATGCAAAACTTGGAATGCAGTGTCCTGGTTTCAGGATAGAGTTAATTTTCTTCCCAGGAGCCAGTGTGAGGCTATGTTTTGGATTGGGAATGAGAAAATGTTGATAATGTGCTTATGTTTTCAGTTGTTGCTAAGCAGTCAAGGACAGTCCAGCCTCTCGTGCTGGCCGGCCAGCGAGGAGGCTGGGGGTGCATGGGAAGCTGGAGGGGACACAGCCAGGACAGCTGACCCAGGCTGGCCAGAGGGATATTCCATACCATACAACGTCATGCTCGGTATATGAAGCTGGGGGGAAGAAGAAGGAAGGGGTGGAGGTTCAGGGTTATGGCGTTTGTCTTCCCAAGTCACTGTCACACGTGATGGAGCCCTGCTTCCCTGGGGATGGCTGAAACCCTGCCTGCCCATGGGAAGTGGTGAGTGAATTCCTGCTCCGCTTGCGTGCATGGCTTTTGCTTGACCTATTAAACTGTCTTTATATAAAACCACAAGTTTCCTCACTTTTCCAATTCTCTCCCTCGTCCCATGGTGGGGGAGTGAGCAAGCAGCTGCTTGGAGCTTAGTTGCCGGCTGGGTCTAAACCATGACATGTAGTTACCCATGTGCTGCAGGTTTTCTGCAGTTGAGGACTAACAGTGAGAGCTGCTGGCCGGGAGGTGCAGGACACAGCCCAGCCTCTCTCCCTACCTCCCACGAGGGCAGCGAAACTGCTGAGGGTAAAAACCCAGCAGAGTTGCTATGTCTAGAAGGTGGATGTTTCGGTGTGTTAAGCTTAGCATTCTCTCTATGTCTTTACACCGTGATGTCCTAGACTAGAGGCCGTGACTTATCACAGGAGAAGGTAACACTTCAAATTTTAAAATATTTACTTCATCTATCACGTATTTCAATGAAATCAGTATATCACATGAAAGCAGTATTTGCAGACAGTGCAGTTTTGAATGAAGGCTATTAAATACTTATTTCTTTAGTGTAGCATAAGAAGCAGTGTTTAACATGTATTCATCTACAAATACTTTTGTATTTGAAAACATAACTTCTTTCACTTAGTTTTGTATACTTCCTGATATCCATACTTATTTGATGATATACAGCTTAATACTAAACTTTGCATCATGTATCTAAGTAGTATCAGTCCTTCCACCATCTTACTTTGTGCGTGTAAGTGGGAAATCAGCATCAATGAGTGCTTTATACGTCAGTACTTTGTGAAAATTGATCTGGGACTCTTGTCTGAAATTCTTTTGTTATTTTGGTGGCAGATGTCGTCTTCCAACACTATGCAGTCTCCCTCTGTGCCACAGTTACTCTGAAAAATCATATTAACTTGGGAAAAGTTAGTTCTCTTTGTCTTAGAAAAACACTTATGCCTTAATTGTATTCTTTTGGCTGCTCATCTTCTTTCAGTGATGATAGGCAGAAATGCTTCAGCATGGTGTTTTCCTTAACTCAATCAAAGACTTTTAAAGATTGTTACAGTCAAAAGAAAATTATTTGGAATAATCTCTTCAGGTGTAGAAGTGGAGTTTTAGAGAGGCACAGGTTATAAATGCAATGTATTAAAATGTGTTTTTTCTAGTATTCTTGAGGGTCCTCATTTTTTGTTTTCTTTTTATTCTGTTGTGGTTCATCTTTGGTTAGCATTGCAAACAAAAGCTTCGTAAGTCTCATATGCTCTCTGTTTTCTTTTTTTGGTTCTAATAATAGCGTAATGATGTTAAAGTGTGTGGCAGGAATATGCTGAAATCTATGTGGCATTTTCTTTGATTGCGGAGGCCCATGAGTGTTTAAACATTTTCTGCTTCCTGTCATTGCTGGATGATGCATTTGGGACACAGCAAGGCCACCAGCTTTGGTACCATTCTTGTCCAACGTCTTTACAGAAGTTGTTTTGCCTAAAAAAAGGCTATATTGTCATCTTTGTCTTACATTTGAAGAATGCCTTCAGAAGCACAGTTTTTGCATTCTAACATTCGACAAGAGGAGTTCTGCTCCCCTCATGGTACCTGAGGAGGCAGCGGGCAGGGAAGTCCCTTGCAGTGTGTGCCGCAGCGCTAGCAAGGAGTGCAGCAGCTCGGGCGTGAGACACCGCTAACACAGGTAACGCCACTCCCGTGCTGGCTTTGGGACGTGCGACAGTATCGGTACAGCTCCTTCTTATGTCCAAGCACTTCAGAACTGTGTGTGGTGACAAACAGTTGCAAATACCTGTGCAATTTCCCTTAATCCACCTCAGTAAGCTTGATTGCATGTGCTAAATGTAACAGTGCTGGCAAGGTGTAAGTGTTTTGGGGTAAGTCAGCTTTAGTCATGGACCAAACACTTTAGGAGGCTGTTCTGCTCTTAACGTGCATGGTATCCATGGCTTTTAGCAGTATTTACTTGCATAAATTAACCATTTGTCTGTGGAAGACAGTTCTTACAAAGTTAACTACTGGGGTCTAGGAGTTTCCATGTGGAGATTACTTTCCCAGAAGCTTGTGCTGGTGGTTGTTACCTGAATCTCATAATTGATGACCAATATATTGGTAAATATAAGGTACAACTTCCTTAAGATTTCCATTAGTGTTGGAAGCAACTTATGAAATTTGGGAGGGTTTTTTGTTTAAGTGTAGTAGACATCTGTAGTGTGAGATCACTCTCTTGTGTTTTATGCAACAAGTGAGCTGTTTTCTATTTGTAATCTTATTAACTTCATTGCAGAATATGAATTTACTGCATCAACAGTACAAATAACAATTCTGAAATGGCTGTGTTTATTACTTAGATATGTAAGTGCTGTTGCCCTGAGATTATACTAATTCCTGAGGCAGTGAAGTAGTGATGTAAAGCAAAGACCTAAAACCTCTGTACTTTTTTAATTTATGTTTTTGGACTTGCCGGTGAAAAATGACATAGATGTTAAATAAGGTTTAAAATGTCAAGCCGCAATTTCATTCATAATTACATATAGCTTATGAAAAGAACCAAACATGGGCAGAGTTACTCGTGTGGGTACAGAACATCTCTTATGACTGAGAGTTACACTGCTGGTGCCTTAGGGACTGTTTTGACTCATGGAGGAAGAGATAAGGTCTGCATGGATGTGGTGGTCTCATCACGCCTGGATGCATAACCCTTTCATGTATCGTCTGAACACTTCCTCTAACCTCAAGAATACATAGACAACATTTCTTGGGGTAATCCTTTCAGAGGTCCCCACTTCATCAGTTTAAAACACATTTGCTCTGTGTACTGCTCTTGTGACTTCAATGCCTTCTCAGCTCCTCTGACCTATTTTCCTTCTCAAAAATATCAGGTGTTGTCTCAGCACTACGTCAGTCTATGTTGAACTTAAAAAAGAAGAAAATATTTCTCTGCGTTGAAATCCCAGAACTTGCTCTGCACATCCAGTAGCACAATAACCTGCTGAACAGAAACTGTTGACCAGTCAATGGTTTGTGATAGCAGAACTGTGGTCTGTACCAGTCTGCATGGTATGCCAGGATGAGATCATAAATACTCACTGTAAAAACCCCATCTTTCACCGTCCTGCCCAAGGAACGTTTTGTCTGGTCACCTGCACGTAGCGGTAGCTGTTTAATCCCATTTGCCTGAAAACTTTTGTCTTTCTTGCATGAATGAAAGTGCTGCGGGGAAGCTCTGGTTCTCTCTTCAGAAAATCCTCCTGGCCCATCTCTTTTCATGCTGTGTAATGAGCCTCATGGCTCAAAGCAAGCAGGAGGCAACCGTAACGCTGTGAGCCTGGCAGATTGGCCCATGCCTGTAGAGCTGTCCTGAGCTTTGTCAGCCGCTCTGTCTGCACCGCAGCCTGCGGCCAGCCTCTCGTCCTCCCTTCTCCAGACCCCCAGAGCCTGCAGAGCGGCCTCTTCTTCCCGCGCTCCGGTCGGACTTCCTTCGTACGCGCTTTGTAGCGTTCCAGGTGTTGCTGTCTACTGGTAAGGAAGCCGTGCTGCGAAGGCAGCGCTGCTCGCGGGGGCACTCCATTCCTGCAACCGCGCCAGTCCCTCCCGTGCTACAGAAATACTGGGATGCAACAGCCTGGTTAAATGCAGACGTGAAATGAGAGACGTAGTCGTAACCACATGATTTCCTTACGAGAGGCCTCTTCCAGTGCTGGAAGAGTAAACTCTTCACACATTTAGTTTTGGTTACTTTTTCCATCATTGGCAGATCTCTTTCGCTACTTCTCAATAATTTTTAAAGTGTTTTTAGCTATGCATAACTTTTCACTTTCTATATGCAAACCACTCCTCTTCACGCAAGTTTGCAGGACCTGATGATAGAAAGAACATAAAACAGGAGGGTTTTGGCTGAGGTCAGTATTAAGTGCATAATGGAGCTGTTACCAGAATACATAGTCGAAATCTTACATGATGTAGCAAGTGAAGAATTGCAGCTGGCTGCACTAGACCTGTTTGAAAGAATCTTGTAGTTAGACACAAAAAGAGAAATTGTGCCCATTCACTTGTAAGAATTTTAGGGTTTACTATTTGATACGTGTATATGCATTGTGTTAAGAAATCAGCCAGACCCTTTTCCATGGTTAACCATGTATTTTAAGTGTATGATTAGCCACAGCAAAGTTAAAGGATGTTATTCTTAAAATTACTTCTATTGTACATTTTTAAATGGTATTTCCTTGGCCTGTGGTGCAGTTTTTCTAGGTGGATTGATGAAAACAGTTTTTAAGTTTTAAGACCCGTTCCTGTTGGTACTGTCAGATCTTGATATATTCTAAGCAAAGGGATTTTTCATGAAGGCCAAGGTCTGGTATGAAACTTTTAGCAGTTTTTTTGTAACATGTTTTAATAGCAACTGGTTTTATAGCATTTTACCTTTCTTCTGGATAGGTTTTCAAACTCATGGTTTCAAAACAGCAGTTATCTACATAGTGTATAAAAAAAAACTGATGGAAATTTAAAAAAAAAAAAGCAATATCTTACTGCACTGGAAATTGCTTGTTTTCACATTTCAGCTGTCGTTTGGACAGCTTTAACTACTAAAAAAAAGATATAATGCAAACCCATTGAATTGCATTAAAAGACAATAATTTCAGTAGTACTTGTTATATGCAAAAACTTTAATTTTACCTACTTACGCAAGAGGGAAAAGATTAAATTTCATACATTGCATTCTTTTACCAGTCTTTGCTCTTTGATAAACAAATAGATCATCTAAGATTCAATAGGCCAATTGCAGCATATAATAGCTATTCAGAGGCAATTAAACTGCCTTTTTTCATGCCGGCATGTGAGCCTGCCCTTTCACAACCTTCAACTTGATTTGTGGCGATTCAAAATTAACTTAAAAGTCTTGTTTGCTGACAGCTTAAAGCTTAATTGACTGAAAGCCAAATAGAGTGTGTTCTGTATTCAGCGCTGGAGCCCTCGATAAAGCCGTGTGTAAATCGCGCGTGCTGAAAGGCAGCGCCGGGTCCCTCCCGGCCCGCGACGTCGCCGCGTGGGAACCGCTCCAGGGGCCGCCCGTCGCACCGGCCGGCCCTGGGGCTCCCCGGCCCTGGGGCTCCCCGGCCTTCGGCTTCCGCAGGGCCGGTGCGGCCCTGGCCCTGCCGTGGGGCTTCCTCCCTCCCTGCTGCCGCCTCCTGCTGCCGTGCGAACCGCGCCTGCCTTTCAGAGGGGTGCCTGCTTTTCCACTTGCTGGCTGTATTGGGTGATCGTGAATCAGAAAATGAGATTTCAGTCTTGTTGGCTTCACCGTTTCATTAAAACGATCCCACTGAAAGGTAAAGTCTGCTATAGTTTAAACAAAATTTTTGTGACTGTTAAAAGAATATTGGTCTAAAGACTCTCTATATTGCTAAACAAGCAACAAATAAATATTGAAATACGTGTTTCACAGTGTTAGTGGAATTCCTTTCCATCGGAAGGTGCCGGGGGAGATCTGAAGTGTGTGTGTACTTAGGCTGCTGGAACAGGACATACCCAGAGTGCAAAGACTGTACGTGAAGGCTCTGGGACAGTGCTGAAAAGTACCTCCCTACGTGGTCGCTTGCGGGTTAGGCTGGGGGGGAGATTCCTTACGAATTGTAACCCTCAGCTCAGTCTAAATCCTCTTTGTTATGCTGCTAAAAGCTTTCCTTTTCCCCTGAATGTTTCTGTATGGAAAAACTTGTGGGGCGCTGCTCAGCGCTGCGCGTCGCGTCGTTCCTCCGCCACGGTTCCCCGAGCGGAGCGCGCGTTCGGCACCCTTGGGGCTGAAAGCTCCCCCGCCCCTCCCCGTGATGGCTGATGCAAAGCATCGTAGGAGGTGCCTGCGGATAAATATCTGGCGGTGATTTTTTGTGTTATAGAACGTCCTTAAGGACGTATTAAATAATTTCAAATCAAATAATGTCTTTAAGCAGTGGGAATGTGTTTTAATCTGTCAAAATCAGAACGGTCTTGAAAACAAAATACCTTAAATTGTCTGACATGATATGATAGGTCAGAAAAATAAAATGGCACCTCACATGTTTTCTCCTGTAAATTCTTAAAGTTCTGTTCACATGCAAGTCAGATTTTAATATGTAAAAGTTAAAGAACGTGGTTTCTGATGTTGGTCTGTTTCTTATTGATTTCTCGGCAAATCATAGCTATCTAATTTTGTCTGCCTTCCTATTGATTTCCAGCAGGAACAACGTCTTTTCATAAAGCGTCAGAAAAGTTGCCATTTGGTTTCAAAATTACTATAATGTAAAACAGTTTTGCTCTTAACGTTCCTTTCAATAAAATAATAATCATACTTCAGAATGTGAAATACAGATCTGTACTGTTTTTATTGACATGTTACCTACGTCTAGAGAGATCTGAAACTCAACAATAAATTTCTTTAATTGTCTCTTATTAACAGCTTACTAAATGCTGTTGAAAAAAATATATCTTAGGTTTAAATTTACCTGTCTTTAGTTATGTTCAAATTAGTTCCTTCTAATGCAGACGTTAATAATGCAGTCTTACACTATTCTGTAACATTTGATTTCCCCAATGGAATTACAAATTGTGTATGATTTAATTAATGGTAGAGTTAGTTAAATGCTTTGAGTTGACATACATTTGGAAAGCTGTAAGAGACACATCGCCCTGTAATTTTCATAAGGCTGCTGGGCTCATGTAGGAAAGGTGCTTTTCTACATAGAGTAAGTATTTTTTGTGGCCACCATTATAATCTGTTGCAGTTTACCGGAATTTTCTCTTCCGCTGTGCCGTTCCTTTTATGACAGAATATTTCACTGTGCTGCAGCTCTGGGAGCACAAAATGGGTGAGGATGCTGCTTCCTTGCAGGGCTGAGAGCAGGGAAATAGTCAAAGACAAAATGGATTCTCTGCTGTTCAGATGGGGAAATATTGAGCACATTTTTTTCAGTGTGACTTGCTGTTTTTAAAGCATTGAGTTAATACATCAGAATTTCCCTTATTAGAAGTGACATTAAAGTGATTATAATCAAGATTTTGAACAGGTACGATGAATGTTTAAAATGCTTTTAGTTATGACTCATTTATGTAGACAGTAATGAAGAGAAATACAGATTTCTGGAAATTAAAGCACACAACGGCATCTAAAAATTGAAACAGCAAGGTTAGGCACAATTAATACTTGCATAACTGACAGCTGTGGTTTTCAGATGTGGTACGAAACAATGTCACTGGTAAAATTAATTTTCAAGTTATTAAATACTTTGGGCTATATGGCTTATGACAATTAAATTAGTTTAAGATGATGCTTGCTTAGTGGAGCTTGTTGGTGAAAACGCATTCTGAAGAGAACGGCTGATCGTTTGCTTGCTTTTTGAATGTGAACGGATGTTTTCAGCACAGAGTTCACAAAGCATTGGTAAAAAAAGGAACATTTGCTAAGAGAAAACACATTAGCCTCTATGCCTGTATGTCGCAAAAATGAAATTGATTATTGCTTTGTGTCAGGTATTCAGTAACCATTAAATGTTTTTTGGTTTTTGATTAGTATGTTACAGACAGCCCCAGAATCTGCAGTTAAACAGAGAAAAGCGGTGTGCTGCTGTGTCATATAGCCTCCTTCCAAAGTAATAACCGGCGCTCACGTCAACGTTGCCTACTGCAAGAAAGGTTGCAGTGAGGCCAGATAAGAATCTATAATTGCATGAAAGTAATTGATACACGTCATCTATCACTAGCCTTAATCTGAACGCGTGAAGCAGCCTGGGATTTAGGCAGTGCTCTTCAGCTCTTCCAAGGTACAGAACGTTTTTGGTAAGCGCATGGCTAAACACATAGAGCCGTACCACGCATTTGTATTTTTTGTTGCAAACTGAAGTCAAGTGACTGAAACGCTCATTTGCAAAATGTTCAGGGTGTGCTCGGGGCCTGAGACAGGCTTGGCAGGCTGGGAGGCGCGAGCGCCGTGCATGCGGCGGCGCGGCTCTTTGCAGGTGCGCCGGACCGAGGCAGCACGTTGTTGGAGAGCGGCGCAACCGTCCCGAAGCGCTAATGAGCGCGGGGGCTGTACTGATACCTACTGGATACTGAACAAGTTCAGGCGTTGAGCTTTTTGGGAAGAGTGAATGATGGCTAATGATTATTTAATGACAGATCTCTGGACTGAAAGGCACTTAGCACTCGCTGTGTACTGCAAAGCCTATTTCTCAGAGCTTCCGACAGGTTTATTTGGTCTCACCTTGAGTAGAGCAGTGCTGTATTGATTTCATCGGTGTGGATTTAAACACACTATTGGCTTAAAATAGCACCACCTATGCAGAAGAAAATCAAGTGTCTTAACCCTTAAGGCTGCCACTAGCTACCATGTAATGCTTTGACTGGAGGCTAACAGATTCCTGACAGGTTTTGTTATCCTGAGAACCACCATTTTTAATTAACAAGTACATTGCAATTTTTCAATAGCACGTGTTTCATAGTGGACCATGTGGATAAGCTGTGGGGATTTACATGTGGGCTCTGACCTCCCCGGGAGTCTGACCTGAGGTCGTTGGTGGGGTCAGACTCTTTGATTTGAGATAGGATCTTAAATGAAAGATTTAACAGAGATGAACTTTTTTCATTTTTTGTAAATCTTTTGGTGGCTGCAACAGTTTTTTCTAAAATAATTCTCTATACTCATCTGAGAAATATTATTCACCATGAGAGGTTTTACAGTTCTCCTGTCTTTCAAAGTTGCTGTAGCTGGCTACCTGCATAAAACTACATTACTAGCATCACTCAGGGAATATATTATCAAAAAATAAACCGGAAAATGTCCTGCCTTTAATAATACAAAGCTATGTGACTTACTGGTATTTAGTTATTAAACTGGTCTGTTGTAAGATGTCCTATGAAATACTAGAAAAATAAGGTTTAAACCTTTCCAGTTTTTACAGTAGTAATAAAGCTCCATTATTTCAAATACTTTGCTGCAGACACAAAAAGAAAATAGCAAGACAGGCATTATCAAATAAATCAGTTCAGTGTGCCAATAGGGAGGAAAAACAAGACAAAACAAAGCCCCCCACCAAGCCATCTTATGTTTTTATTCCAGAGGAGTTATTTTGCTCACCCTTACCTAAATTTATTTTCAAGTGGTGTTTTCAAGTCCTCTTTCACTATCACACATGCATATCTTTCTTTAAAACATGCATACCTTATAGTGAGAATAATAGAAATGTCCAGGAAATTTTCATTAAATGTATTAGGTTTTTATGTGGTTCACTTCCCTGTCTAATAGTTTTTTAGCAGATATCTTTATAAAACACAGCAAGAGATTTAATTTAAAAATACTTACTGTTACGACACTAAAATGCCTGTTCTTCTTGAGTAAATTTTATTCAAACAGCGTGCATTTCAACTCTGTATGGGTAGTGCTGCAGTGTAGTTTGTTTTTAGTCTTCTGTAGTTCTTGTCTCAATTGTAGGAATCGTAAAAAGACTGACTACAAAATGTGTTATGTCATAATGAGCAAGCTACTGTTTGAAATTTTTGTTTGATTCTCCCTCTCATATTTCACAGAAGTACTGTGAAAACAGCAGAAATTAAAATGGTAAAAAAAGCTTAATAAACAGAGAAGATAAACATTAGGTTTCAGAGTTAGCCATCACACATAGTCTCTTTAACCACTGTATTGCTGGATTTCTGTGTTGTGCTCAACCTCCATGTATTGACTGTCATGGTGACAAGCAAGTTGGAAAATCTTTACTTGTTTTTTTAATGTGGGAGGGGAAAAAAAAAAAGTTTCACAAAATCCATGAGCTTTCAGTCTGCACTCAATGTAGATCTCATAAATATATTGAAGACTATGGAATTGCTTTGGTCTATAAGATGTGAGGGTCACAACTTCAGGAATGTGTCAGTTCTCCCTATTTGCAGATATTTTTTCCCTATCGGTCAACAAAAGACTGAAAATAGAAATAAGTTGCTCCGAAGAAAAAAGCTTTATATATTTGCCCTTTCTTGTAAGTGGTAGGAGAATGAGCGCATAAGTTAAACCTTGATAAAGATAGTTTTAACTCTGGCCCACGCTCAGCAGCACGCGGTGACAGATCTGCCCCGGGTGTATGTCCTGTCACAACTTTGCTGTACCTGTTACTTCATCAGAAGAGGTTTTTCCGTGATATTTAGCACTGTCTCAGTAGAAGCGTTCTGAGTGTATCTAGTGACTGAGGAAATAAGGAAACGCGTTGTGAGAATTCAGTCCTGGAAGTGGGCTGGCAGAGCTTGCCAGGAGAAGGTCCCGAACTTCCCGCTGGCGCTGGCACTTCCAGGCGGGAACTTCAGCGCCGGAGTCAAGGCTGTGCGCAGCGGGCAGGGGTCAGTGAAAACGTAGTCTTAGGCACAGATTTCTCTTTCCTCTGTTGGACCAAATTTTCTTAGGTGTATTGCGTTTACACTCTGATAGTAGGAATAAATAATAATTAAGAAAATATAAGTTGAATTACCAGGAGTGTATTTCGCATACAAGTGGTCTGTGCTAAAGACCTGCGTCCAAAATCCACGCTGTCCAAATCGGGTGTGGTGTTGGTTTGGTTTGGTTTTTATTGCTGCTGCTGCTATGTTGGGGGGGGGGGGGTGTTTAATTTTTGTTTAAAAAAACAAAACAAAACAACAAGGAGGTTATTCCAAACTAAGCCAAACTGCTGAGATGAGAAGAGATTGTATGGAGCCACTTAATTACTTTTTTTTTTTTTTTTTGGTAAGAGATTGAGAGTAAGCTGTAAGGAGCTCGATCAGGTGAGATGGTCAGAGCATCGCACAGGGGCTGCTGCCCTCCCTCCGGACGAGGGATGGACCCTTCTCTGCTGTGCCAGTGGAGGGAGCTCTGTGTGTAGGAATGGCTACACTTTCAAGCAATCAAATACTCTTAATAATGTGAGGTTAGTAATGAGTAACCACAGTTCTCATAAGGCTAGATAAACTAGATTGTTTCCTGTCTTTCTGCGTTTTCCTCCTGCTCGCTTTCTGTGTCTCTATACTGTTTTTCAGTTCTGATTTGTTGTGAACTCTCCGGTGTTCTAAGCTTTAAGGAGGTGCCGAAATTACTGTAATTATTCTTCTGTATATAATCTTAAAAACTATAAATGTAGGCAAACTCATAGCATGGCTCTGACTGGTTTAAGGATCCTGAACAGTTAAAGGTAAGGATAAATATCTCTCATGGGCACGTTTAGTGTATAGTTTTCTTGAAGTTTTTTGCTATTTCCTGTTTAGGTCACAAGCAGAGCATTATGTAAATTTATTTACAGTAAGAAAAGAGTACAATTGACATGAAGAAATACTTTACATTATTGACAGCCAAGACGAACGTAAGAAAAATTGCATTTCCCTCCCGTAGCTCTTGTGTGTTCTTTCATAATATCCCATACAGTACAGAGAAACTACTACAGTTCCAAATGCAAACAGTTTCAGTGGTTGTCACCGGTAAGTTCTGTCTCTACGTTTTGGTGTGTGTTCGCTTCCTCTCTGGCATCTGATGGAAGGGCTGTGAGAATTTTCTGAATTTGAGTAACTATATATTTTTTTCAGGCCTGAAAGAGAGAGGGAAGGCAGACTAGAAATGCTTATCTCAACCTGCCCAGTTACAAACCTTCCCTTCATAAATAAACAGAAAACTTGACAAAAGAAATGCAGGAAGAGGGACCTGGCAGGCAGGAGGGAGGAGTGACGCTGCTTTCATGGAGTTCAGTTTGCAAGTTTTCATCTATAGGTAGCGACTCCTGATTGTGTTCGTTCAGCACTGGGAAATACGAGCTGTGACAAAAATCGAGAGCTTGGTTATGACTTTTCTTTGTACCCTTAAAATACCAGACTGGGATGCAAGGTCTGAGTTCTCAACCACATTTGATGCAAAGTACATTTGTGGTGTTGAGCAAATTATTTTATTCATTTCAAATGTATCACGTATTTTCAAAATACATAATATTTTAATGGGCTAACTGCTGCTGAAAGCAGATGTACCTGGCGCTGTGCATCTGTGCCGTGTTTGAGCTTAGATGAGGATTCTCTCTCGGCTGTCGGAGAGGCTACCGCAACATCTTTCCTAGGTTCTTTCACTTTAAAGAATTTTATGCCCGTTAAATGCTGTGCCTAAATCTCAGTGATTACACCTACATTTGAATTACTGGATGTAATTACAACCCCACAGTTCATTGCGTGGCGCTGTCGTTCGCCACGCTGTGGCTGGGTGGCTCTCCGTGCCGATCGCCGTTTGATGGAGCCGGGCTGGGGCGCGGTTTTGGTGGCCTGGGGCTGCCGGAGACCGCCCCTCTGTGCGCAAACCGCTGCGGCAGCGCCGCAGGTTCAGGCGGTACGTTTGATGACAACGACTGGGTCTGGCACCTACTTCCCGTGGGGCTTTGATACCTGATACAGTACGGGAGCACCGTCGGTATGCGCCTAATAGCAGGTATAAAGTATCTGGTAGCAGTCCATCTCTCATAAAACCCCCTTCAGCCTTAATTCACATCCATTGATTCCTATTCCAGTTAAACCTGGAGAACTTAATTTGTCTTTTAATCCTTTTATTGTAAGCTAGGATAAAATTAATTTTACCCAAGAACTGTGCAAAGCCAATTAACATGATCTTTTGAGTTATTTAGTAAAGTGCTTCAAACTGTTAAATTTATCCTGACCTCATGGCTGCACTCTCTGACTGCTTTTTAAATGAAGTAATCAATATCTCGCAGCCTTTTAAACAATTTAAACTTCTGAAATATTTTACCTGTATTTTAAACACTTCACAAATATGCTTCATGCTGTCTGTAAAGCTGTCTCCTCTCAGCAGTTGTGGATGTTATCTCAGTTTTTGAGAATTAATTTTGAAATATTTAATGTGGTCGTCTTGTCTAAAGAAAACCCAGCTGGGTAAATGTATGGACACGATAGGTTTCTCTTTTGGTGTGTAGATCTGGAAGTGTGTTATTTTTACAACTAAAATGTAGAACATTTTTGTCCTTTCACCAGTGTAGCTTCTGTTTTCCACATAGAGCTATTTGAGGTTATTAATTTTCTTACTGTGATAGGGTGATCAACCGTCCTGTCAAGAAAATGGATCTCTGTGTCACCCTTTAGCATGATTAAATGGAGGCATGTCACTGTGAGAAAATACCAAATTTTCATGAGACAAATGAAACTGTAGAAAGGACTAGTTTTATGGACATTATTTCATTTTAAAATCTCCCAAATGGCTGTCAGGTTATTTCTAGGAAATCGTTGCAATTAATTGTATGTTTCAGTAGTAATTAAAAGACAAAACAAAAAAAAAGGCAAAAATATTTAACCTTTGTTTTTTTCCCCACTCATCTGGAGCTTTTGGGGAGGGGTGTTGCTGGGAAGAGGGCTGAGATTTTGTTGTTTTCGGGGGTTTTTGGCGTTGGGGGGGGGGTTTAGCTCCTTGGTTTTGGGTTTTTTTTGTGGTAGAAAGTCCTACACTGCAGCAGTGAGCAGGATAAACACCAAATAACTAATGAAACACTCTTAAGAATATTTCCCACCCTGTTCTGGTTGGAATTTATTGTTCGCTTAACAGTTACCTCGACATCCTGGTGCTGGAGTCGCGGTATCAACAGTAGGAATTAGCTCGGCTGCAAGTCTGCACCGAGCGTGCGGCACCGCACCGCTGCAGGCCCGGAGGTTCCCTGCTGTACCCTGTATTAACTGCAGACGAACGTGTCGCCGCGTGCCGTGCGACGACAGCGCTCGGTCTGCCCACGGGAAGACGGAGGCGCGGGTTGAGAGGGGGCTTGCGGATGCCCGCTGGTTCGTTACTTGCCGTTTCAAGCCGAAATGCGAGGGCTCTGTTGAGCCAGGCCTGTGATCTGAAGGATGCTCTGCAATCCGTCCTTCGGGATCTAATGAAGGGTTAACTTCATACTGCTGTAATCAAATGAAAGGCGGGCGGGCGGAGGGCGCAGCACCGAGTGCCCCCGTGGTTTAATTTCCTACTGGAAGCAGCACATGTGTTCGCTCTTCCTTTCTTCCCCGCCTGGGAGCCGTGGCCGGCGCGGGCGGCGCGGCTGGGGTCAGCGCCTCGCCTATTGATCAGCATCCTGCGGTCCCCTGCTCCAGCATCTGCTCCGCTGCCTGCTCCCCGCGCCTGCTGCAGCACATTAGAATAGAAATCCATAACCAGAGCTGTGCTCATCCAAGCAGGGGAAGAAACTAAATTAAATGGTATAAAACAATCTTGGATCAGGAGTTTGTGCCAATTCATCTTGATCTAAGATGTCACACCGGGCTCTGTCTGAGCACCTGGGCTAGAGGCGGCCGCAGGGAGCCGGGAGGGAGCCGCCATCCGTCACCGGCCGGCTGGCAGCCATGCCCTACGGCGGGGGCACCCCAGGAAACGGGGTGTGCCGGGCCACGGCCGCGCAGGGGCTGCCGTGCACCCGCTCGCGGCTCTCGTGCTCCCCAGGCGCCGGGGAAGAGCGGCTGCGGTCCGGGGCAGCGTGCAAGCGGACTGCATGCAAATGTTAATGGGAACCCGGTGTCTGCAGGTGGCGGGAGTGGGACAAGCAATTGCTAAACAGTTAAAACTCTCACATTTTTTGCTTTGTCTGTTACAGCCCATTTTCATCCTTCTACCTTTGAAGGCAGTTGCTATTGATTTTTTTTTTTTTTCCCCCCTCCCCTACTATTGTTAAGCTTTCTGTTGTTTTTCTCTCCCTTTTGGCTGGCATGTTGCTGTCACAGCTGCAGAGTGGTTGCCTGAACAAGGATGGTCTTCTAACACAGGTTTCAAAATTTGGTTAGCTTTCTTGTAGGTAACATTTAGCTTCCCATCGAGCCGTGTGAATGTCGTTACCAGAGAAAGACGTACAGTGTGACTCGCTAATTCACCCTTCGTTAATCCACGAGCCTGATTAAGTCTCATTCTAGTGCCAGGTGGTGCCTTCCGACTTCTCGGCAAAGGTTTAACAGCGGAGTGCTGTAAGAAGGATTAAGACTTCATTATTTTTGTAGAATATATGGTAGGGCATTTCCTAGTATGCTGTGAATGAGTATTATAGATAAAAGTGAACTGTACTTGTTAGAGTTCTTTCCAGTCAATTTCTTCTTAGATTTTGGTTTTTTACTCAAAAAAAAAAAAAAAAAATTAATGTGCTATGCTAGACTAATGATGTAGATTTCAGTTTTATTTAAAATTCATAATAGAGTGAGTTTTTTCACTCTTTTGAAGAATGTTTGTTAAAATACCATATGCCACATTTTAGTGTACAAAAATACTGGTTTGGTTTAATGGCATATATTCTTAGGCTAAAATTTAGTAAGAATCTGAATGTGATGATGGATCCTAAAACAAAAAGATGCTTTTATATAATACAAATAAGTTATCCTAAAAATCCATCTTTTAATAAAAAAAAAAATTACAACTTGTTACACAAATTTAAAATTAACAAAAAGGAGACCAAAAATCACCTTTCACAAAAGCTAGACAAGCACAGAATTCCATGGATCTTTTATCAACTGAACAAATAAAACTATGCAAGTAGGCAGTTTTCTGGTGGCTCTGTTTTCCCTGTGATATCTTCACAGTTTTTTGAAGGGTGGGTTTCGTTGAAGACAAAGCTTGCAGTAGCTGATATTTAGACTTTTATCGTGCATTGTAGGTTTTGAGAAGTAAAATGGAATCATCTCTACCAGCTGAAAATCCTGGTAAGGGCAGTAACAGTCCAGAAGACATGATTTAAGTTAAACAGAAACCTCTTTTATTTTCCCTGGGAAACACAATGTTGTTTGGAGTATTAAAGAAACCCTGCTTCTGTTTTTTCTCATATTTCTTGCTTTTCATTTTAGGTTGTCTGTCTGGTCTCCCACAAATGAAAAAAATATCTACGTCCTATGAAGAGAGACGGAAGCAAGCCACGGCCATCGTCCTGCTGGGCGTGATCGGGGCAGAATTTGGAGCTGAAATTGAACCTCCAAAACTTCTCACTCGGCCACGTAGTTCCAGTCAAATTCCTGAGGGATTTGGTTTGACTAGCGGTGGATCAAATTATTCCTTGGCAAGACATACGTGTGAGTATCCCGAGTACAGTTTTCCCTGGCTGTGGTGTTGGGGGCAAAGGGGTAGGGAGGAAGGGGTCTTATTTACATTTCAGTACAAACCGATTCATTTAAAATATCCTTTCATTGGAAAAAATAAAGTTTAGACATTTTGAATGTGCAACAAGCAACACCACAGGAAGAGGTTGCCAAGAAATCAGCGCTGACAGAGCGGTGGGCTGGTGACTGGATGTGGGGTGACAGTGGTGCTTCTGGGAGGGAGGCACCGACCGCGGGGGAGAACCAGTGCAGTGTTCTCTGGTGTCGGCCAGCTCTTCTGCTGAAATCCTGGCATCCTTTATTCTCCTCCCAGTCAAACCAAACCACTTGCATTTAAGACTGCAGTTATGTAGTTCTTTCTTCTTTTTATCCTGAAAACACTCCTTGCGTTAGTAGAGGGAGAGGGAGGAGACCATCAGCGCTAGTCCTGCCTCTGCCATTGACTAATCTTTGTTTTCAGCAATTGGTGTAGGTCTTGCTCTTAGTGGAGCTTTTCCCCCTGTGACTGAGCACTGGCAAGTTTGCATACTTGACACTCATACGTTTTGGGACGTGGATCAGTAGGCTATAGAAAAACATACTTGGCGATGAGGTGAGGGGGAAGCATGCAAGATGTCTCATGTAAAAATCAGAGACAGGTGAATTTAGCAGAAAATGGTGGAATTCAAGATGTGCTATATCAAGTGTTAATTCTGATCCTATATCAAAATTGCTTCTGCAGTATTGATGTAATTATCCTTAGTATGAACAGTAAACGTGATCTTATCCAAGATGGTTGCTTATCTATGTATTGACTGTTTGATGTTAATGTTGCAAAATCTAATAGAAGCAAACGCAACTACAGCACCCTGCTTCATACAACTGTTTTGGCCTGGTAACTGAGCATGCTAGTATTTGTTTGTTTTATGTGGAGTCTGGGAAAAGTCTCCTTTGTCATCTCTGTAGGATCTCTCGGAAGCACTACAGACTCATTGCCAATATTGCCTGAAAAACTATCTGCAATCTGGTTAGCTATAAAATAATTCCTCAGCAGTGGATTTCTCCTCCTGCACTAGTTCAGCCTTCACCTGATGCCCAAGTGCCTTTGAAGGAAGAGTGAAAAAACCCAAGTAATTGAAAACCAGCGTATTGTCTCAGCTCCAAGCTATTACAGGGGAGAACTGGTAGTAATGATAAAAGAGGTGGACTGTCCTTCCATCTGGAGCCCCGGTTACATGAGCTGTACACGCTTCCATCCAAAGTGCACTGTTCAGTGCATCAAACCTGAAAATGACTGGGAGGAGCGCTGATTGTCTCACGGTGCAGTATTCTGTCCCTTTAGCACAAAAAGTCTTAAAGGCCTTGTCTGCCGCAGCATGACTGAGGACATGCTTTGTATTGGTTTCATTTCTTACGTTTCTGCTTGCTTGTACTGGAGAGCAGGCTCACTCCCCGTGTCTGTATCAGGCTATGAAGACTTCTGGTCAGAAAAGGTGCAAATCTCAATTCTGTTGTGTTTTTTTCTAGTCATTTTTTACTCCACCTCATTTTCCTATAAAATATGCAGATAATGAGTTTTGTAATGATGATAAATTTTATATTTTTGTTGTAACAAAGTGCAGGGAAAGTGCTGCTTTTTTAGTTACATGGTAATGTAATACTATAACAATAATAGATAAAGACAGCTTTATTATATACTAATAGATTAAACATACTATAGACCATTCCCTTCTGTTGAAGTCTGTTGGCATGATATGGTTTGCAACCATGCTGATAAATTCCCTTAGCTTTCAGAAAAGGAGGGGATGTGCAGCCTGCCCACAGGGAATGGGCGATTGCCCACACAGCCCTGAGCCATGCCTGGGGGTTGTCCGGGAGGCTGTTGGCTGGCACGCAACAGCACTGAGCTAGCAGCCATTTCAACTAAATTGTAAAGATTGTGTTGAGAAGCTCAAGAACCTTGTGGAGCACTGCTTAAGTCACTGGTGTAGGCACAACCTCCATCTTCCACGCAGTAGGTGGCTGAAATTCATTTTCCATGAAGCGTGGCGCTGCTTCCACTGATTTTTTGAAAGGCAAGGGAAAGGCTGGTTGACTGAGCGCACACACAGTGCTCGCGTCTGAAAAATGTGCAGTCCTGGTTGTGACAGCGTGGAAATGTAGGGTAGGCTGTGCAGCGCGTCACAAACCAAGTCATATCTCTGAGAAACCTAGGGAAAGATCTGTCATTTTTTTCAGCTGACATCTTCATAGAACTCATTTGTAGATCCACTGCTTTCCTAAACAGGACTATTCTGTCAGCCCTTTGCAAACCGAAATAAAAAGTCTGGCAGTTCTCTCCTTCCTCTTCTTTTATTGCACATATAGGGAACTCTGCTTTAAATACATGTATTTTTAATTTCTTTTTAACTGGGGTTGTTGGGGGCTATGTTGTTTCTTTCTTTGTTTCCTACTGTGTTCTGCATTATTGCCCAGTTTAAGTTTCTAAGCTATTTCCCTCTTGAAATGATATCAGGAGATGAAAGGATGGAGAAGGCTTTCTCGTGTCCCTGGATGAGCCAGCACAAGGGATTGTCTGTCTTCAGGTGGCACAACAGGTTCTTCCTTGCATCTCTGTTACAATGCAAGGCTGAGTAAGACTTCTTACCCTTCCAGACTGATATTTGGGCACAGGGTCAAAATATGCTTTGTTTGTCTTTCAGAGTTTCCTAAAATAAGAGGATGCTTACATCTTAGACTCTCAAGCAGTGCAGAGTGCTCTCCACATTGTTTGGAAGCTGTTGGTGATGCAGAGATCATCTTTCTCTTCTTCAGTCTTACAGTGGCACGCTCCACAAGCGAAGTCAACTTCATTTATGCTTCAATTCCAAAACGCTATTGAACCTAACATTGCCTAATCTACCATGGAAAAGAAGTCCAATCGTTTCAATCAACAGTGCCGTATCTTTCCCATTCTCACAGTTGTATAGATCTGATGTGAGCCCCTAGTTGATGCTGTCACTTTGTCGGAGGCATGGCTGAGACACTTGGACCTGTCTTTGATACTCACAAGTTCTTTCCTCCAGTGTGTGTCTTTATTTGCATGTTATTTTTGTTACATTAGGCTTAACAGTGTTATAAACTCCAGCTTTGAACTCCTATTAATCATAATCTCACCAACACTGCACAGCTGTCTGGCTGACTGATAGGTTGAAATACAGTCTTTCATGTAGATGAAGCTTGACATATTAAATGCTGAAAACTTAGATCGAGGCCGTAAAGTAATATCTGAAATGGATGAAGAGCCAGATGAAGATCAGTTTTTTCCTCCTAGTTGGAGGAAAAAAGTACCAGAGATAATGAGTTATACTTTTGATGATGGCATTGGCAGTAAACTTGATCTTCTTCATCACATTTTATATACTTTGCTAATTATAAGAATTTGATGTAAGTCAGCATTGCTGTCTTGCTGTTGTGACGTGCCCTGAACCCACAGTACCAACTCACATTTCCACAGAGGTGGGAGGATGCTATTTTCTCAGATGTTGTGCTCAAGTAGAGCATGATATGCCAGTACCTCTGACAGCAGGTATGGTACTGGGAGCAGCTTTGTTTTGAGGCGTGTCCACCACACCCATCTGTGACACATCTCACTTAGAGTGGGTTCTTCTGATAGCCATGAAGTAGAAGGGTGTCGGCGTGATGCCTCAGACAGACGTTTGCTGTTGGGGGTCTGCTGTGGTCCTGTGGGAGCCTGGTTCCCAGCACAGCTGTGCAGGGCTTGTACCACAGCGAGGTGCTCCCAAAGCGGGGCAAGGATAGGCGAAGACTCGCTGAAAATGGAAATACCGCGTGCCAGGAAATGCTGTTCTTGGGATGTTTTTTCTTTATATGATCATGCTTGCTAAAAGGCTATTCTCATCTTTACTCCACATATGTAATACTGCAGAAGGAATAACTTTGAAAACTGGACAGTTGTTCAGGGATTCAGTTCTTTGAACAAGAAAAAGCAAAAGTCCTAGTATGCGCTCAGACTTAATGTTTTTTCTTTTTGATATATGTCCTCTGATGGCTTTCAGAAAGGATAGTAAAAGCATACAGTTATTTCTTTGTCTTCCAGCGACACAGAAAATATTTTTGGCCTTTCAGAACAGATGAGTTGATAAGGTGTAGTCCGGTCTTGTGAAAGCTGGCTGTAGGATGTAAGCGATGGTGCGAACCAGCAACACTTAGATGAGGAAATCACCGGTTTTCCCCCGTTTGAAGTTGGCTGTTTGGCTCGCGGGTGCTGCAGCGCGCAGTACATGCTGACCGAAGCCTGGTGCAGGGCGGCCGCCCTGGAAGCGCTCCTGGGATGAGCGCGGCGTGCTGCCCCCGTGCGCTGCCGGGGCCTTCTGCCCGCCTGTGCGACAGCGTTTGCAGAAACCGTTTCTGATGATGCCTCTCCTCCCCTTCAGTCTAAGGTGTGATACCTTTAATCGCCATATTCTATGGTCGTATGCTGAAACTGTATGCCGCGAGTTGTCCAAAGTAATGAGAGAAATTGCACGTAGCCTAAAGCCGCAGTATTTTCTGTTTCAAAATAAGTTATCAAGATGGATTACTTCTTCATTTACGGTATTAATGCATACGGAATTTTTGCTGTACGAATTGTGAATGTTGTGATCTACTGTATTTAAGTAATGATTGTGATTTTGAGAAGGTAGAATTCTCTAGAAATCCACTCAGTGACCTGACCTGACATCCTGCATTAATCTCTGTTGACCTTACAAATAGTTCATGGGATATTTAATTATAAAATGCCACCCAAAGAATTTCTCATTACAGATGCACCACATCACACTTAAACTGCAGCTAATGCTGTGTTTATGAAGTTAATGGGCTGATAAATCTGAATGACTATTCTGTCCTGAATATGAAAATACTTGATTCTGTTGTTAATGTGGTGTATTTTTCAAAGCATCTGCCATCAACATAGTTATTAACGATAAGTGTTTTGCCCTTTAACTCAGTCAGTGTCATATGCGACAGCATGTTCACGGCATTGAGTATATATTGGTTTTCCAGGCTACGCGTACATACCTCATTCCAAAGAAAATTTTAGGGTTTCCACGTCGCGTAATGCATGGCAGTCGCTCGAGTGTTGCTGGTTTCTGGATTAAGTAAGCCAGCGGTTATGTTCCTAAAGCAGACTCATGAAACCATTTTTCATTTTTTCATTATTATGTCCCAAATTTATAGCAGATGACCTTCTTGCCTGTTAGGCAGGAGAGGAGCAAGTGAAGTTTCTGGACAGAAGGAGAAATATATGTGTCTGCATAGTTGTGTGGGGTTGTACTGCCTGGTGTTAAGACGCTTTTTCCATTACGGGGCCATGTTTGTAAAATGATACACTGTTCGGCCACGTCTCTGGAAGCCCTCAGCCAAAACAGTGTAAATCGTTAGGTTAGGATGAAGAAAATATTTATTTTTCAAAGCAAATACAATTTCAGTGACATTGGAAATTTAGGACACCTATGCTTAAAGCAGGGATTTGCTGTTAAGGACATAGCTTTTGCGTTAAGTGTGTGTCCACCGTGTCCTTTTCTGCCCTCTCCCAGGGAGCTCTGTCAGAGCGGAGATGAGGGCAGCGCTGGCAAATGCGGAGGGCTGAGCTGGGCTGCGTGGCAGCGGGGCTGGAGGTGGAGGAGGGTGGGGAGAGGATGAGCGGCATGTGAGGAGGATCACAGGTCAGGTCTCTAGTTCTGATCAAGGACCGTTGCCGTATGAAGTGGATGAGATATCGCACATTTGGTTATTTTCCTCAATTTTGGATTTTTGGAGTTTTGTGTTATTTACTGCCTGATATTCAGGCTTTCACCGCTCAGTAATATCTTCTAAAAGTCTCATCACTGCAGCCTATGAATGCCTTTTCTGAGCAATATATTTATTTTCGTGACATTTCTATTGCTACTGGAACTTGTGTGTGTATGTTAGAGAGAGGTTTACCTTTCAAGATGTGCCGTGACTGCAATCCATTTGTACACGTATGTAGGCACACAAAAAGTAAGCGAGTACAAGATTATTGGGGTGTTGTCAGGCATTTTACATGTTTTGTTAAATTGGGGTTTCCAGCATTACAGGTTTTTGTATAGTATCTCCAATGTATTTTGTCTGAAAATAGAATTTAACCTGAGATAAACTTGAATCCATCACTCCATCAACTACCTTGAAACCTTTTCTAATGTCTTTAGATCTGTTAGTTCTGTAATGTGAAAATATTTAATTGCCACTCGAGGCGAGGAGGAGACAACCCCTGTGAGGAGGAGGTCGCTCCCCGCTAATTGTATGCACCTCCTGCAGAGCCGATAGGCTGAGCTGGCAGCAGCAATTAGTACAGATGAGCCCGCGCTTGGGATCATCACTTACAGAAGCAATAAATCAGTTGAGCACCTGAACAGCAGCCTTTCAGAGCAAATTAGGCAAACTGGCTCAGGAACTTAATTTAAACAAAACCACAACTGCGGGATTAAAGGAAATAACTGATTTTATTGTTTACAGTGAGCCTGCCAGCATGCCATGCTGTTGGCTGTATTTTTATATCAGCTATGCAGAAAGCTACTCGGGTTTGCGTGGATCCCCTGTTTCATGACATTATTTTCCTTATTTGGATCTGTACGTTGCAGTCAGCATACTGTGAAATTCCATGTACTATTAAGTCTAAAGAGTGCTTTTTTCCCTGAGTTGGTGTGATTAGATCAGTGTCTCGAGCAGAATTTTGTCCCTGAAGGGAAAAAAAAAAATATGGAGAAATGGTGGTTTATGAAAATCTATATCTTAGCCTTAGAGATAATATTTAGAAAAAATAATCAATCTGTATGGCAGAAAGCGGTCAATCTTTGTGGCAGATATTATGCCCTAATTTAGATCTGTTTTTTTGCTTTAGCATCAAAATCAAATCTTAAAAATTATATTCACCTCTTTCCCCCAGTCCTACAGGAGAGGAGTGATTTGAATTACGTATTTTTAATCAGAGGTTTTCTTTTTGCATGTTTAATATTCTGGCTATTGTAATAGGTTGTATCAACGAACTAAAAATCTCTTTGTGCTTGGACTATGAGGGAAGCTGAGCACCAAATGAGTCACACCACCACCACCCGTTGTGTTTTCCACCAGTCCATACACCTCCGTAAGTGAAGGCTCAGCTTTGTGACTGATACCCTGTTTGGGGGTAGTAAAAAGTCAAAGTACGGTATCTTTTCCTCCAACTTCAGCTTTTCAGAGTCTTGCAGGCTGCTCGGACCAGCCCCGGGTCGTTCCCCAGGAGAGCGTCAGACCTGCCGAGAAGTCTCTAGTTGGCAATACTGGCAAGATGCGGGCACTGCCACCAGAGAACACTCATGCTTTCATCTAATGCAAAAGAAGCCAAAACAACCTGCTTTTTTCAGGCTGCTTGTTGGGCGGCAGCGCTGTGGGACACAGCATGCCGCTGGGTGCCAGCAGACAGAGCAAAGCTTCGTTAGCTGGGGCAGGGAGAGGCTAAACCCAAGGAAGACGCCTCGGGAAGGTGCCTGAGGGAGAGCTGAGCCTGCGCGGGGCCGTGCGAGCTGCTCTGCCCACGTGCGCGATGACGGCACCAGGAGAGGAGGCACAAGCTCCTTTGAAGGACATCACGGTTTTAAATTTAAGCACTTAAAGCGCAGCCTTCAGCTCCGCTTTGCCGTGGGTTGCGCCTTGTCACAGGCTGCAGCTTCACGGCAATCCCCATGTTCACTCCACTAAGCGCACAGCGGGGGCCCGTCCCCGGGGCGAGACGGTGCAGCGAGGCCTGCCTTGTGTGCGGGAGAGCGCGCCGGGAGTCTTGCGTGTCCTGCCGTACCTGGAGCACGAAGCACGTGCCCGCTCGGTGCTGGGGCCTGGGCTGCCCCGCGGGCCCCGTGTCGAGCTCTGCGGGTTGATCCCTGTCTCCCGCGCTCTTTCCTCGGCTGGACTCGGGTCCGCTTTGCCACCAGCTGAGTGTTTGCAGGTGCAGCTGGTCTCAGGGGAAGCTGTTCTAAGCTGAAAGGTTTGGTGTAGTATCAAATATTGAAACCTGCTCTACAGATGTGTTAAATATGAGTGGGGTTTTTTAAAACTTAAAGGGACAAAATTACTCCCATTTTACAGATAAGGAACGGGAGTTTTTCTTGTAGAAGTATGTGAGGGTAACTCAAATATTTGAACAAAGAGTATGACAGGAGATATACACACTAGTAACTTCAAAAAAACCCCAAAATGTGTATGATTTTGCCGCTGGTCTGAGCATGCCATCCCTTAATACCCTTTGAAAACACTGCTGATGCCACCAAAATTTTAGTTTTCTGCAGTTCTTGTGAAATGGGTGGCTGGATCATGTTGATGTCTGACGGAAAGGTACGGAGAGCACAGCCCTGGTGGCTTTTGGCAATCTGAATTTATGATGGTTTATGGTGAGAGGTAGTTAAAGTTGGATTCTCTCTTTTTGGTCCAGACAGGAGAGCTCCCTTCTGATGTGACAGGAGCAGGGAAGGGGTTCTGGGACATCTCACGTCAGCCCTTAATACTCCCAAGTGTGCTTTGCAGGACAGAGCGCCTTGTGTTGCAAGGGGACCTGGAGGATCAGCCCTTTGGGGTTAGGTCTGGTCCCCCGATGGTGCCATTCCCATTGCTCTTCACAGCCCTTACTCGAGACAGGGTGAGATACGTAACATTGCTGCAAACCTCGCAGCATTTGTGAGGTGTGTAATTCCTGATTTAAGCTCTTATGACTTCAGCCTTACAGCCATATGTTTTAATGTCCTCAGGGAAATGTATGTGCAGGAAGCGGCTGTAGTTCAAGAGGAGAACACCTGCCCAAGTAAATGTACTGTCAGGCTAGCGGGATGTACTGTGGGGGCTTGGTTTAGCCCACCTCCGGGCTAAACGCTAAGCAGGAGAACCCCCTCTCAGTCGAGAATGGGAAATTGGGGGAAAAAAGAAAACTTGTGGGTTGAAATAGAAGCAGATTTAATCAAACAATAAAGCGAATATCAATACTAAAGCAATATAAGGTACCCAGAGTTATACTCAGCCCAGACAGTGGTGGCGAGCTGGGCACTCCCAGCAGCGAACGCCGGCCGGCAAACCCTGCGAGCGGCACAGCTCCCGTGCGGGGAGAGCCGGCCTCGGGAGCAGAGCAGCGGGCGAGACCCTCCAGGGATGGAGGCCACGGAGAGAGAGCCGCTCCCGGCAGACTCCCCAGCTGCTGGCGAGCACGACATTTATGGTATGGGACACTTGTGTTGGCCAGCCCGGCTCAGCCGCCTTGGCCTCACTTCCTCCCAGCTTTAGCAGCTGGCTGTCTGGAGACTGCCGGAGGCCTTGATCCCTTCGGAAACCCGCATACCACGGCTGGCCACGAACTAACCCAGAGTGTCTTATCAGCCTTGTTCTCACAGTAACAGGTGCTGCGGTCTTCCTGCAAATGCAGCTTTCCTGAACAGGAACTGATTTCATGATTCTATCCCAGCAAAATCAGGACATGTGATTAATTTGAATGTTTTTTATATCCATGGTTTTGCAAGTGTATATGCTTTGGGACTCCTTAGCAAACAGCACGTGTGTAAAGATCATGGCCCAGTGGCACGCATTTCTCAGCGTGGAGCAGATCTGCTGGGGTTGCTCAGTGTGCCACCCCAAGGCAATAGCAGCTGGTACCCGCTCCGTTAGCTGGCTCGCCTCTCCTCCCTGCCTCCCAAAGGGAGCACCTTTATCAAGTCTCCTTGCCTATGAGTAGCTGAATATTTAAAAGCAGTTCCTGTAACATCGATTTTTGCATTTAGATGGGAAATTCAGAAAAATATATATTCTTTTTTGTTTATACAGCTGTTTTGCTTATTTTTTATTAAGTTTATTGTCAGAGAAGCAGAACTGATGCTGCCAGTACTACTCATATCTGAAGGAAGGTGTAGCTTCAGCTCCAGCAGCGGGTAACAAAGAGAACCGAAAGCAGGGATGCTTACCTGTTTGCTGTGCTAGATAATTTTTATATTTTGCAGCTGTGGTTCATAATTGCAATAGATGTTTTCTGGCCGCAGGGCATTGTGATCGGGCATATTATCTGCGATTCATTCTTTCCTTCCTGAGGTGGGTGGTGAAAGGTCCTCTCTATTGGAATCTGATTACAATTTCCATTTTGCACAAATAGCCAACCGGTTGGGAGGCTGATGAAATGTGCTGAGTGCCATTGATGGCACAACAAGCAGTAACAGTCTTTAGTAAGACAGATCATGTACAAAGTCTAGATTATCATTCCATATTGGTCATGCGTGTTCCAGCTGGGATAGCTGTTCTAAAGGGAAAAGAGGAATTCTTTCCCCAAAAGAACTCTCAAAAAAAATTGTAGTGTTGTAGTTTTATTTTGCTGTATTCTGTATGGCTGATATCTGCTCTTAAATGAAGGTTACATTTAGAGATAGTGTTTGACACGGCAAGTGAGTTGTATGTAAATATTACAGAGGGCTTAACCAGCAAACAATGGTGTGCTTTGACGATTCAGTTATATTATCTACGTGCAACGTTAACAGCTTAAAATATGTATTCTTCGTATGTCAAATGGGAAAACAAAGCTATGTATGCTTTTTGCTGTTTAGTGTCTGTATCTAAGAAAATAGTGCCCAAACATTGCCAATCAATAGTTTATATGTTTAAAAAGCACACTTCAGAATAACTTTTTTTATGATCTGCTACTTCATAAGCTGTGACAAGTCAATAAAACAGCCTGTGCTTGCCTTTGTAGTGAGTGAGATGAAGAGAAACTCAGAAATTAATTTATTTCATCATACAAATTAACATTATTTCCTCATTAGGATGCAGATGCCAAGCCAAGCATCCTTACTTTAAAAGGATAGGAGAGGAGTTGGAGTTGTACTGTCTTAGAGATATATGTGGTAAGAATTGCAAACCTGAGAAAAACCTGTGAGATACTATACTTATTTTAGGAAGGAGAAATGTGGTAGGAAATAGACAAAAATAGTCAGCTTTTGAGACAACTAGCAGGCATTTGGATTTTCAATGAATGGGTTGATTAATGCTTAGTATTATAATTGTTGGAAATTATTTCTCTTAACTGTTTTGGAGTTTCTCTTGACTTATTTTTAATTAATAGTCTTTGCTGGGCTCTCTTGCCCTTCTTGGGAAGAAGGTGAGATTTGCTGAGTAAGAACCATGTGAAAATCATAGTTGTCTTTTTCTTGCCCTTGTTCTTCAGAGAAGTACCAGCAGAGTGTCAAAACAGCAGTCAGGCAGGAGTGCTCTGATCTCAAGCTACGCTCCTGCTGCCATTAGGAGCAGAGTCACTTAGGGGTGCTGCCGGGGCTCCCCTCCTGCTTCTCTATCTCTTCCCCCAGGCACTCTCTGCTGCTCTAGCACCAAGCACCTTGTGCAGGCCTGGGGAACTCATTGCTTGAAGATGTAAGCAGGGGTAAGCATTTATGGAATAGCAAGGAGTCGTGAAAACTCGTAAATATAGGGTGTGTTCGAGGGTATAACCCTTAATGCAGGCCAGCCTGCTGACAGGGAGTGGGAGCGGGATCCTGTGGGTTTTGGGGCAGTTCCCCTATCTACTTGTCCACAGCAGGAACTTCTAATAACTGCTATACCAGTGGCTCACGGTGGTCAGATTGGGTGAGCAGTCTTTTATCCAATGCAAAATGGCACCTCCTGTCTTCACATGTATGTGAGTGCATATGTGTGACCATAAATTTTGAAGTATTTTATTCTTCATATATGTTATCAATATTATTTTCCAACTTTTCAATATATATGTGTTCTTTCCTTATAGGCAACAGAGCTGCATCATTGTGCACTTACTGTAAAAAAAAATCTTGTTTAAATATGTATATCCCTTGTTAACTTTGAATTTCTTTAATTTTATGTTTTATAAGCAATTGCATTCATTTTAAATTTATGAAAGATCATAGCATAGGAGCACATAATCAACTCAAATGTGTATGACCTAAGTATCATATTGGGGCTTGTCTCTGAGCTGATGGTCCACAGCTGGTTGGAATAAATTGCTATTGAGAAGAGCAGTAAAAATTATAGAATCATACAACATCTCAGGTTGGAAGGGACCTCGAAAGATCATCTGGTCCAATCTTTCATGTGAAAAGGATCCTGGACGAGATTACCTATCACCATGTCCAATTGCATCTTGAATGAAAGCCTCCAGCCATGGGGACTCTACCACATCCTTGAGGAGGTTGTTGCAGTGATTGATTGTTCTCACTGTAAAAAAATTCTTTATGTTGGTGTGGTGGGTTGACCTTGGCTGGAGGCCAGGTGCCCACCAAAGCTGCTCTATCACTCCCCTCCTCAGCTGGACAGGGGACAGAAAACTTAAGGAGAACCTTGTGGGTGGAGATAAGGACAGGGAGATCAGTCAGCAATTACTGTCATGGGCAAAACAGACTCAACCTGGGGACATTAGTTTAATTTATTGCCAATCAAATCAGAGTAGGGGAATGAGAAATAAAACTAAATTTTAAAACCCCTTCCCCCCACCCCTCCCTTCTTCCCGGGCACAACTTCACTCCTGATTTCTCGCTCTCCTCCCCTGCACGGCGCAGGAGGACGGGGAATGGGGATTGTGGTCAGTTCATCATGTTGTCTCTGCTGCTCCTTCCTCCTCAGGGGAGGACTCCTCACCCTCTGCCCTGCTCCAGCCTGGGGTCCCTGCCATGGGAGACAGTCCTCCATGGACTTCTCCAACATGAGTCCTTCCCACGGGCTGCAGTTCTTCACGAGCTGCTCCAGCCCGGGTCCCCCCATGGGTGCCGTCCTTCAGGAACAGGCTGCTCCAGCCTGGATCCCCCATGGAGTCAGAAGTTCCACCAGCAAACCTGCTCCAGCCGGGGCTCCTCTCTCCACGGGTCCTGCCAGAAGCCTGCCCCAGCGTGGGCTTCCTTCGGGGTCACGGCCTCCTTCAGGCATCCCCCTGCTCCGGCGTGGGGCCCTCCCCGGGTGCAAGTGGAGATCTGCTCCCCCGTGGAGCTCCATGGCTGCAGGGGCACAGCCGGCCTCCCTGTGGGCTTCCCCACGGGCTGCCGGGGAACCTCTGCTCCGGCGCCTGGAGCACCTCCTCCTTCCTTCTGCACTGACCTTGGTGCCTGCAGGGTTGTTTTCACGTATTCTCACTCCTCTCTCCAGCTGTAAATGCTGTGTGACAGTTTTTTTCCCCCCTTCTTAACTGTTATCTCAGAGGCGCTCCCACTGTCGCTGATGGCCTTGGCCTTGGCCACCAGCGGGTCCATCTTGGAGCCGGCTGGCACTGACTTTATCGGACTCGGGGGAAGCTTCTGGCAGCTTCTCACAGAAGCTGCCCCTGCAGCCCCCTCCACTGCCAAAACCTTGCCACGCAAACCCGATACAGTCGAGATGAAACCTCTCATAGTGCAACTTGTACCTGTTGCCCCTTGTCTTCTCCGTGTGGCTCCTTGTGAAGAGAGACCCTTCATCCGCTTTGTAGCTGCCCTTTAAGTACTGGAATACTGTGATGAGGTCCCCCTGAGCCTTCTCTTCTCCAGGGAGAAGAGATCTAACTCCTTCAGTCAGTCCTTCAGCCAGTCCTTGTGTCCCCTGCAGCATAAAGATCATGGCATGTTGTCGAGGAGGACAATTTCAAACTGTCTTGACGTGGCTAGCCGCTGCCAGGGAAGCAATCCATCAGCGCCGGCACGGGGCTGACACCGTCGTAAGCTGGTTCAGAGATCTACGTGTTGGAAAACTAATCGCTGCTTGCGTGGTTATCTTTCTGTTGCTGTAGTTACCAGTTTAGCATAAGAGATGCTATTGCCAGAGGCTTTGTTTCAAGCTATGGCTTGAACGGGTTGTAATTCAAAATGTGTATTTTTGCCCTGCGTCCTGGCCTTTGGAGAGCTTTGATTTCATCTTCAAACTACTCAAGTACAAGCAAACATAACCCCTTGCTCCAGTAATGCTTGGTCACTCAGGTTTTACTTTCTTCAAAGATAAATCTGGTTGAATCAATTACTGGGGCGCCCTGTAAAGAGCCTAATGACAATGACATCAGCTGTGACACAGACCCAGCTATAGGTGTGTTACCAAAACTGAGGGGATGGGCACCTTTGGGGTGACAGAGCCTAGGGAGAAAGGAGCAACTTAAAATAGCTGTATAGCGCTGAGATTTTGTGTTGCTTACATGGCTGTGCAGTGGTTGAGAATAAAATACGGATGGTTGTTGGTGTGGGTGTGTTTATGTACCAGACACCGGTGCTGTGGAGAAGGTTAAGTCGCGATCCCTGACTCCTACAAGTTGTTGTGTTGACTTGACTTAGTTCATTGATATTGTGCATCTTCCACTGTTACATAGGTCACAGGTTGTCCAAAGTGCTTAAGAATTATAATTATGTGTAACAGGAGAAAAATTCTAAGATGAACGTATGGTTTGGTCAGCGCTATGATGGGTAAAACAGCTACTTCCTATGAAATAATGATCATTTTAATGGAAATAGCTTTATTTAGAAAACATTATATAATTTAGATTAAAATAAATAGCGTGGTTTAATGGAATTATGCAATTAACAGGAATGACAATACAAAGTTTAATGCACAGTTATGACCCGAGTCATATTGGCTTTCTCCTTCCTGCTAGATTATAAACAAATTTGGGATTAAAATAATGATCGCTTACTCTTTCTATAGCACTGTAATATAATGTCATAGTTGGAGGAGGAATGCATTTAAGCCAGCATAGTTGGGTTCTCTCCATAAATTGAAACAAGTCTGATCTAAAACTCATTTACTGTCTTGGAGCAGAATTGATCTTGCTTTCACATTTGATTCCCCCACTGCAGATTTTGAGAGGAAGAAAAATGGCATTGTTAGGTTGGTTTAACTAGGCCAGAGTTAGACTGAAAAGACTGGGAAACGAGCCGTTATAAACATTTTCTTCTTTTTCTTTTGTCTCTCTTTCTAATGAATTATGCAAAATCTTACCAAATTTTAAAACAACTTAGGGGCAGCGTTCGTCTGGCCCCACTTAGGAATATTCTTTGCTGTCTGTTCACTTCATGTAAAATGCAATACACGTTATGCTGCTTAATAGAAATGCTGGGAATTTACTGCGTCCGGGATTGGTTGCTCTGGCCTGTTCAACCTCTCTTAAATTTCCAGAATTTACATGGATAATTAACATGAAGGAAATGTTCCCTTTAAGATTAAATAACATTTCTGATATTTTCAGAAATCACTTCAAAGTGAACAAGAACACTTCCTTTCAGATCAGATACGAGGCAAAAATCCTATTTTATTTCCTTGTATTGTTGAAAAATGAGATCTAAACTTTCCAGTAAGAGATGTGCTGCAGAAACGCATTCAATTAGAAGACATCTGATTTCCCAAACCCTGAGAGGTTGTTAGGAATTTCAGGACAGCCTTTGCGGGCCGGGAGCCGGCGGCAGCGGTGGGACGGCGGAGCGGCGCTGCCCGGCTCCTGCGGCGTGTGCAGCATCATCACCTCTGCTCTGCTCCCGCCGCCCAGCTTTGCGCCTCTGTACATGTACAAACAGTCACCTTTTCGATACAAACGCAAAAAAGGACTTGCAGAGAGTCATAAATGTCGCTTTAAATGTCCGTGTTTGCCAGTCCCAACTTTTGCTCTTTTTTCAGCTACCGGGAGCCTCAAGTGACAATTTAAACGTACTGACGGAATAAGCAGGGACTGCCCTTCTCTAGATACTTTTCAAAACCGTGTTAGTCCTCGAGTGTTTGTGACAGACGGGGCTGTCCCCCGGCCCTCGGAGGAGCAAAGCCAGAACCGCAGCGGCTGCGTGCCGAGCGGCGAGCCCGGCGCCTGGGCGCCGTGTCCCTCGCGGCACGGTGGCTGGGAGGAGCGGGTGGGGGCTATCGACTGCCTGTGCAGCCCACCTCCTTTTGTTCTCGGCCGCCAGCAGGTAGGGGCAGCCCCTGCCGCGTCCTGCCGCGTCGGGAATACTGGGAACTAATTGTGAATTGTTGCACGGCGAGTGAGGCGGCGTAAAGCGACCAGCCGGCGAGGCAATCTACCGGGCCTCGCCTGAGCACGAGCCGCAGATAGCGATCTCGCCGCTGTCTTGCCTGATCTGCGGAACAAAATGGCTGCACAGCAATCCAGGCTCTTTTAAGTCGGGTCTCTGCCTTTCCCACCCGGGCATCCCCTCGGCCGGCAACACGGCGCAGTGACAGCGCGGCTGCCCCGGCACCACAGCTCGCTGCCGGGGGCGTTCGGCATGGCTCTGACCTGTAGGGATGGGGGATTATTTCTTTCCAGCCTCTTTGCTTGTCTCCTTTTATGCAGGAGCAACGCAAATTTAATTCTAAATGGTTTTTTTACTTCGACTAAAATGCAGTCTGGTTGCTGTCATGCACAGTAACCGCTTAGCTTCTTAATACAAGACTGTACTTTTGCAAAGAAATAAAATACTTATTCATGTCAATTCTGAAATTACCTTAAAGTTGCAGGCATGGTACCTGTTGCAAGAATGGTACTCTAGTGACTTAAAGAGGCCATCAGCAAAAGGAAGTCTCTCCTAGCATAAGTTCAGTTGAAAAAATGTAAGTGTCAGAATTATATTAAAGGCCAAAAAAAAAAATGTTGGCAGTTAATTCTGTAAAAATTAGGAAATTAGACATTGAGTGCGATTGCAAAAAAAAAAAAAAAAATCTTTTCTCTTTAGGAAAAATTCTTCAAATAATATGACTAGTTAATTTTTAATTTAGACCTAAAAATATCCTCTGGTTTTATACCTGTCTGACAGATGACAGAAGAGATGTAACAAAAAATCACTACACTAGAAGTAGGAAGGCATTAAGGGATGTAGATTTTTAACCCAGCTATCCAAATTTATATTTCTGTCTTTCTGTGGACATTTCACACAGGTATACATCAAATCATCCAGAAAGTATCAGAACTGGGTTTAATTTCTTGTAGAAAAACGCTATGCCTGTGGACACAGGGAGAGAGAGCCAACTGAAAAAAAAATAGAGCTAAGGTTCTCCACTTTTTTTTTTTTACATAAAACCAAAAAAAGATGCAAAGCAAGTTAAATCATATTCTTAGAGTCCATCATTTTTATTTAGTTGGAACTTGATCTTATGGCAAATTATGAGAATGGGAATCAGAATTATCAGTGTCTCGTTCATGCCTGTGCTATTGATTTTCCTGAGCAAATTATTTAATTTTTTTAAATCTATCGGCAAAATGGGGATAACAATGCTGACCGATGTAATACGGTTAAAGCTCTCGAGATTCAGCAAGGAGAGACATTTTAGAAATCCAAGCGGGTATATGCATTGAAAATGACCGATGAGCTTTAGTATTCATGTCACATTTTTGTTAATAAAAATGACAGAGACTCAAACCTTTATTTTAGTGTTCAAGTAAACATGTGAAAAAGTAGGCGGATTTTTAACTGTGCCGCTGTTTGCTGGATACATCTTTTTGCACAGGTATCTGTGTGGGGTGTTTCCCATGAGGTTATACAGAAATTATTTCAGAGAACTGGCAGATTTGCTATCTCTGTCCTAAATTCTGAAAGCACTTCAATACTTGTGTTCAAAATTTTATCCTTCTCTACTGGTTGAGAAAAATCCACTCTGGTTTTGGTGCTCCTGATAACTCCCTTGTACTGACGAGGTGATCGGCTCTGTCCAGGGACAAAATCACTGCCTGCTGCTCTCTGGATTACCTCCTCTATGGCTTCTTTTATTTCCATATGCCTGTGACATACGTGTACCAATGCAGAATAAAACATCTGGAACAAAATTGTGTTTTAATACAGATCTATATAGGAATGTCATTTCCTGAGCTACGTTTTTGCTAAGTTACTGCTTGAAGTAATTCTGTCTAGTAAGTCGCACCCTAGTTTTTAATGAAAGGAGCTGTTGTTGGTTTGTTTCTTAATGACGTTTTCTAACAGAAGGTATGTGTAAATCATCAAAACTTAGTTTTTACTGGGGCAGATTTTTTATTTTTTGTTTAAAGAGTATGAGATTTCCAGCAGGAAAGACAACACCCCCTGCTTATAGTAATTTCAGTATGCCTTGAATGGACGAGCCCTTCCGAAAGCAGGAGGAGCACGCTGAAGCGCAGTCACAAGCTGCATTCTGGTTCGGGAGGATCTTCTCTGTCACATCACTGTCTTGGCCCAAACTTCTGCTAAAATACCTTTAAATGGATGTTCTCTTGCCCGTTTGATGGTAGTGCGAGTGTGCAGATTCACTACAAGATGCTGAGTCAGCGCCTGGCGTGAGCAGGGACCTGCCCTGGGCTGCGCAGGGGCGAGGCTGCGGGTCCTGGGGATGCACCTCGGCGTGGCTGCTCCCGCTCCTGCTCTGCGTCATGGGCTCTGAGGTTAAGAGCAAAGGATCTCCGCAGCCCCAATCAGCAGAGCTTTTCCAGGGCTAATTACCTCTTTACTGCGCTGACTCTAATGTGACATGTTTATTGCCTTAACTAACAACTCATTAGCTTAGTTGATGTTTTTGTCAATATTAATTCGTTCATTTAAGCCAAGTCAAAGCTTAAACAAAGATGTCCAGGCTGAGAAACGGGCAGCAAGATGACTTTTGTTTAGTTCATCTTTTTCCTTGGCTCGATTTACACAAGGTAGGTGTCAGCAGGAGCAATGCTGGGAGGATTGCTATGAAAAAGGTAGGCATATTTCATTGTAGTAATGTTTGAGTCGTCACGCTTTTTAATAAGGTTCTTATATTTGAGACGTAAAATTCACACGAACTAGAGCTCCGTGGCCTGCTATCACTTCAGGGAGAAACATAAGGCGTTAGTGTGAAGGGACTAGAAAAGCGGGTCTGTTGTTGGCTTTTCGGAATGCCTAAAATGACAGGCGGTTTATTTAAGAGGCAACTTACAGAGGACAGTTCTGAAAGCTAAAGAAAAACCTGTTAAAATCAGTAGGTTATCTTTATCGCAACAGCAAGCTAAATAAACATTATTAAGCGGCAACAAATAATTACGGAGACATAATGATAAATTATCTTTATCTGGAAGCGTTGCTTGTTTTAGCCCTCCTACATGTTTATCTAGATGTAATTATTTTTATTTTAAAATAGTCTATTAGGTGAAATGTTTCCTCAATATGCAGAACCTGGATTAGAATTGAACACGATGAGCGTTGAAGTTGTTTGGGACATCATTTCTCCCCCCCACCCCCAAGCTATATTTCTCTCTAAAATTAAAAAGCGGGTGGTGTGGGGAGCAGGGAGAGCGCGTTAACGAGGACGGACGCCAACGCCGTGAGGTAATCGTAGCGCAGCGCCCGAGTTAGGCGCACAGCCGTGGCGAGGCGATGCTGCGGGCGGCTGACCGGCCCGGCAGGTGCCTTCCAGGCTGCCTCTGCTGCCCGCGGTCCTCCGCGCGGCGGTGAGAGCAGCTCGCGTAGCCCGTGCTCTGATGGGGAAATTCATTTGCCTTGTAGGTCCGCGTTCTGCTGCCGCTTTCTGCAAGGAGGGGGATCATTGCCAGCTTTCGTTAGTCTTCAAGAGGTGACCTGAGGGGACCATGCTGATGGCAGAGTCCGTCTTTAACATAAACGTCTAAATGGCCAGGACACTCAAATGTGACAGAAACGGCCCGAAATGCAGTTCCTTCACCTGTGAGAGATGCATGTTTGAGCTTACATCTCTAACTGACCTTAGCCACCAAAACAGAGTCCTTCAAAGGTGGAGACATGTCCAGCAGTTCCCGCTGAAACTCCGCCATGGTTATTCTTTAAAAACATAGAGTTAAAGGTCGAAAAGCGAGTGCAGCTCTTCAGTCTAGGGCTCCGGAGCCTCCCCCGGTACTGGGCACTTTCTGCCCTTTCTGGGAGCTGCCTCTTTTATCCACCAGTGCTCAGCACCGGGAAGATGGCACGGCTCAAAACAAACCACAGCCCTGCCCCAAAACCCGAGAGCACTGCATCAGTAATAATAGTAATCATAATTTTTTTTTCTTTAATCTTCATGTATAAGATATGCATGAGACAAGACTGGCAGTGAGTCTATAAATAATGGACTAAAATGGAGTAAGTACGTTTACTATTTGAGAGCAGATTCTCAGTTTTAATTGCTTTTTTATATATGTCTAATGCTCATTTACTGAGGTGCGACACTGGAATGGTGAAAATTACAGATCTCCTTGTGAACTTTCAGGCATCTCTTTTCAACATAGAGCTTATTTGTGGGCCCCACGTCAGGGAGATTTCGGCTCGGGTCTGTAGAGTGGTGGTGTTACCGAAATGCTAGTGTGCTGTCGAGGGTTTCCGCAGCAGAAGAGCCGGGCACGGTTCTGGAGGTGCTGAGGTCTGGGAGCAGAAGCGGGCACAAACAACATCCCGACGGAGGGGTATGGAGGCTTTACAAATAATTTTGTTCCCTTTCTCAAATAAAGCATTGCTAATCCCCGCACATCTGACGTTGAGGAGGTGTCGGGAGGAAGTGTATTTTGCAAGGAAGAAAATTCCTTGCTGTAACATTGGGTATCCGGTTCCGGTATCACGCGCGTCTGGGAGCCAGCGCTGCCGAGCGTCTCCGGCCATGGAGCTTTGCTGGGTTATCACCGGCGCTCTCTTCTCTGCCACTTCCCCATCTAAACTCATACTGGGGCAAGAGCAGGGCGAGTGGGCGACCCCCCGAGGCCCCTGTGCCGGCGTACCAGCTCGTCAGTACATGTTTTGCGTGCGTGTTTCTTTTTCTGCTTTGTGAGAGGTTTGCTGGCGGGGCCAGCGGGGCGGCTGCTGCCGGGGAGCCGTGCCCGCCGCGGGCTCTGGGGAAAGGGGAATCCGCCGTCGCACCGAGACAGCGTCGTTCTTGCGGTGTTAAGTCACTACAGCTGTGTCCCCAGATAGCTAGTTCACTTAAATTAAGCGTCATCTCTGCCGATTACTGAGGTGATGTCATCATGGTGTGGCACAGGTCTTCAATTAAAGAACGGAGCTGATCGTGCCACCTCATCTGAGCGCCGCACGAGCAGGCCCATGACACGATTGGAAACGAGCAGTTGTTTTGGTGGAGAGTTTTGGTGACTTTGACTTATTTTTGCTGTTTCTCACTCAGTTAAGCACATCTAGCGTGAGCTGCTTCTACCTGTAACCAAGATACTGATGCAAAAGTGTGTAATCTCAACGTGGTTCATTTTAACTGGTATTTTCCCAAGTTTAATCTTTTAAGCTTGTTTTTCTTAAACATCCTTTCGAAAAGATGTACCTTTTTTCCTGGAAACGTTATTACCTATGTATTAATATTGTTACACGTTTTCAGTTTTCTTAGCAAGCGTCTGTTGAAAGGAGGAATTTTTTTTTTATCATTTCCATTTTGTTTTATTTCCATTTGTATTTACTCTGACTTTTTTTCACAGTTTTCAGGTAGAAGCATTTAGGTGGGTAGACTTCTTACATTTTTTTCAAAAAATACATTTACTGCTATGTCTTTTGTAGTGAAAATACTGTGTGTAAGACTCCACCCTGGCAATATTGTCATGGGCCTGTTTGATTCAGATCACTGTGCCCCGTGAACTGATGCGTTGCAGTAGCAAACTGGCCATCGTTGCCACTAAGAATGCTTTAAAATCGCATTTTTAAATGCAAGTCCCTGCAGTTGTAAACTTCTGTGCTTTCTTGGTGAGAGAAAGCCTATAATGGTGACTTATGATCGGGTTTCTGTACTACATGTTTCTCAACAGCAAGTAGTTGGAAACAAGGCAAACCCAATTCTGCAGCTGTCTTTACACTGTCCCCTTCTCTCCCGTTCTGCACGGCAGGCAAGGCGCTGACGTTCCTGCTGCTGCAGCCGCCCAGCCCCAAGCTGCCCGCGCACAGCACCATCCGCAGGACCGCCATCGACCTCATCGGCCGCGGCTTCACCGTCTGGGAGCCCTACATGGACGTCTCCGCCGTGCTGATGGGCCTTCTGGAGCTCTGCGCTGATGCGGAGAAACAGCTTGCTAAGTAGGTTTCTCATTAATTCAGTTACAGACGCGCACTTATATCACTTCCGACCAGGGGATCTAGGTTTTGCCGCAGTTGGTTCAAATCCTGAACCAAGGTGGGACAAGGAGTGGCGCCTCGTTTCAAGTTTTGCATTTGAACCAGTACCATCTACACTATAGCTTCAAGTCTGCTTTAGTCTGGGTCGGTTTGCAGTCTTGGGCGGCTCCGTGGGCAATCTCGGAAAGGAGAGGGCTTAACCACGGCGAGAGAGTTCCGGTCGCTTGTGCGCGGCGGCACTGCGGTGCTGGCTTCTCTCGGCGCTGTGGGTGACCCCATCTGAAACTGGGAGACCCCAAGCGCTTGGTAGGTGTTGCCTGGGGCTGCACAGCATCTACCCTCTGGCCATATTGACAAAAGAAGCGAGTTAAACATTTATAGCTAAAATATGTATGTCTGTCTTGAACGTATTTTTTTTTTTCATTCTTTCTTAACTGTAAGAGTAGTATTTTCAGAAGGTGTTTTCCACCAGCGTGTTTGAATACGTGGGTATTTTTCCCATGGTTTTAACAAGCCATCCCAATTGTGAATTGTTTTGGGAAGTAAATTTTGGAAAAGATGGTTATTTTATCAACAGTATCACTATTAATAGCATCAAGGTAACTCATAGATTTAAGCATTGCTAAGAATCATAAACTCAGTAGACCACAGCCTGTCTCTAGGGTCAGAGAACAACTTATTAAAGTGTCCTAAATCAAGATTTATATGGTATGCTGTCTTGTTCCTCTGTTCTAACCTCCTTGAAATAAAATCTTCTTTCAATTAGGTATTTGTAATTGGGGGGGCGGGGGGGCGCAGACAAATTGAATGAGGAAGACTAATATTTGGACATAGAATGCACAGCAAAAATGTAATACTGTTTATATATTATTATTTTTTGTGCATGGAATTCTAAGTGCCTATTTGTTGTACAGCTTCTAGTTATGCATACACAGGTATGTACGCAAGTTGTTACACTCGATAATGCCATGTACCATCAATCAGGCCATCAAATAATTATGGCTAAATGCGTAAGGGAAGTCATTAAGATGACTCGTGTGATAAAGGTAGCGTCTTGCCTTTTTTTAATGCATTTTGTGTTAAGATAATGCGATTCTTGAATATAGCACTTGGGATTTATTTAATGTGTGCAACTTTGCAGGACATGAGTAGCGTTTTTGTTAAGTATCCATGAATTTTATGATCTGAGGCCTAAATGTAATAAATTTCAACTGGGGCCCTGATTCTCACATGAGCAGCCTTTATTCACACCATTAATCTGATTAATGACAACAGGACTATTTGCACAGGAAAGGGTTTTGCAATATACTCCTTATTTTTATTATTGTTTGTTGTAAAACTGATCATCTCGTCTGAAATTTATTCTAAATCTCTATCTGAACAATTTTTTCTGTATTTAGCTTTTATAAAAGAAATCAAACCACTTAAACATGCAAAAGGAGAGGCTGTGATTTCTATGTATAAATAAAGAAAAAATACAAAGTCACTTTTTTTTAGTGAAGCAACCACAGTAGGCTGTTTATATGAAATAAAACAATGATACTATGCTTTATGTAATTGGCTTTGAAAGCTATTTCAAGCTTCCTGCTTTTAATGGAAAACCTTGAAAACTATAAGTGGATATACATTAGTGCCGCTGAGACAAAATTTTCATTCGTAGGTACACGGCTCTTGCATAGGAACGAATTAGTCCCCAGTTAGGACATACAAAACATGTAGCTCCTGCTGTAGGTAAAGGATTGCCTTGAGCAATACAAATTCCGTATTTATTTGGTTGTCAGGATAAATTAATACTGTAGTGTTAGAGTTCTGCAGACTTCCACTTGGAAAATGACTGTTACTAAAAATACTTAAATTCTATGTGATGAAAATTATTATTAAATAGAAGTAGCAATCATTGCTGTTTTTTCTAATAAAGCTCAGCACATTTTTGTTGTCAAGCAAGATCATGTTCTTATATGCGTAGGCTGTTTCCACGCTGGCAGTCCTGCATGTTGAATCTGTGCTGATGGGCTGTGTTTCCCCGCAGAGCGTAAAGCAAAACCTTCAGCCGGCGTGGATCGTGAGGGGGAGTTTATTTCAGTCGAGCTTTCCTAACCTGCGCTAATTGCAATTTTAGTGCTTTCTGGGTCTGGCGTCCCAAGCACTGGGTGAATATTCCCTAGGCTTTTTAACATATTTCCTGCTTAATTTTTAATCTACGTGGTGCTTTCTATATAATATTTTAATTAATGGTATTCCTTAAGAGTTAATCTGTAAACCACTCCGTAGTTGATAAACCGTTCGTTAATGGGAAGACAATTCCGTTCCTAAAGGAAGACGGTGGGCTGGTCCGTGACATTTTCTTTGCAAGGTTTTTGCTTGGGGGAGGGGAAAAAAATCTAGTGTCTGAAATTGCTGAGGTCATCATAGTTGATTATTTAGGTAATAATTTTACTGTACTTTCATAAAACGCAGAGGTTCATTTCTCAGCAGGTGATATTTTGCTTGCTGGCGTTGCTAGCATCTGTCAAGCACTCTGGGCATATCCTGAAGCGTGTGGGAGAGGAGGGGTTTGTGTCAAAGGAGAAGGAAATGTTTGCAGTACTTACAACTCCTTTAAAACTGGGGTGGGTCTTCGGTGGTCAGGTGAATACTCATCTACGTGTAAAACAGTGTGCTTAGTGGAAGGAGGGCGTTTGCTTAGCTTGCGGGTATTCTCGTTTATAGCATAGCAGTAAGGACGTTACTTCAGGTATTTTAAAAAAAAGTAAACGTTTAGCCAGTTTTCTCATTTATTCTAAGGCTATTGTTTGCTAAATTGCAGCAGACACTGTTCTTTTATGTCTCACTACATGAAACTGTAGAATACCCTTCTAATTAAGAATTAGTCGGGTGTTTAAACTATGTATTTATATTCTTAGTTATTTTTCTATTTTAGTCAAGAATTTCTTTTGCTGGTAGCAATAACATTTAGCACCGTGAGCACTTTTACACGCCCGTAGCATTTAACCTTAGAATTCGGTTTCAAATCGTACAATTCTGAAAACTGTCTATTATGAATGAATTTTACTTTACAAATGTGTTTGCGAATGTTTGTTTAGAAACAAACACATTTTAAGTGCTACATGCAATAAGGAACTGACGAGGGCTGCCTTAATACCATGTACGCATTTTACAATCCGCCTGCGGAGCTGTTAAAGTTTCTGACTTTTTTACATTATATTAAGGCAGATATTACCCATTTTATATAACAGCTTTAATTTCCTCAAGATGTAAAGAATGAATGATTGCTGTGTGTTGGGGGGTGTTAATGGAGAAATATGTACAAACTGAATTAATATTGTTATTTGTCTGAACTTCAATTATTTCTCGTGACAAAAGGGGCCAAAATGTTTTCCCTTTACAGAGAATCTCCTAAGCCCTATTGTATGTAAACACAGACTTACAGAAGCCAAGCAAACGCAGTTCTTCAGAAAGTCGTTTTCATCTTGCGATTACATCCTTAGCTGTCATAAAGATTAGTATGGCGCTCCATCCACAGAGCACTGAATAAATGAATGTATCAGCATGTAGCCTTGAGGAGCCCGATGCAATTTTCATCATGATAAATTGCATAATAAGCGAGAAAGTGTTTGCTTATTAATCCATAACAAGATTTAGATTGAAAATGGCCTGTTACATTCATGATAGATACAGTACCGTCTGCAGACAGACGAAGATGGAAAGAAACAGAGCAACAAAGTGTGCAGGGGGTTAAGTGTGCATCTTACCCTCCTGGTGCCCTGCTGAGCTGCCCCTTTTTGTGCCTGATTTACCATGTACACAATAACAGTGCACAGCTGCCTGGCTTCTCTCCCTGACGTTACAAACATTTTATGAAAGAGCTTTTATGTCAAGCCTCTGCTTTAAAAAAAAAAAACCCACATTTATTGACCAAAAAAAACAGCAGTGTTTTTCTTTTTTCCCTTCTGAATTAAATAAATATCTGAGCTGTTATCCAAAACTCTGGCATTTATAACTTCTCCATTCTCCCAGTTCATCCTAGTCCCCACAGGTTATACTGTGCTAGCCTGCCATGCCGAATGAAACTGCTCAATTGTGAGGGCTAAGAGTATTTTTCTAGCATTTATTAGGCTTTGATTTCTTGGCATGGATGGTGGTAGGGATCATTTATGCCTGTTATTTTTTCTCTTTGAATTACGAGCTACGGTTTGATATAGATTACGATACAATATACTAAAATCAGCAAATTGCATTCTAATCAATCGTATGTTTATATCTATATGTGTGAGTACTAAAATTATTAGGCTAAATCTCTTTAGTTTTGATTGTGTTTAGTAGAAACTTTACTATACTTTTATATTCTTATGGATTCTATCTGTGGAACCGTTGGGTATATACTAGGGACATCCCTAGTTTTCAAGTACGGTGGAACATTTTTAGAACATAGCCTAGCCAATTGCTGAAATTGAGTGTTTTAAAGGAAAAAAGTGAGCTGGATTACTTGGTCCTAAAGGTAATGGGTCAAGTTACCTCATGCTGCCACTACAGAAATTATTTAAACGTGGAAACCACAGGGATTTGTGTCCGGGTCAGTTTTGGTTTAGACCTTAGATTCCAAGAGGCTGGAGCTCAGCCTAGATGAGCCGCAGCTGTATCACGCGAAGGGCGGTGGTCTATCAGCACCCGCAGGCTCTCATGGAGGCCGAGGAAGAGGAGTACCACACTGGCTGGCTTTACGCCACAGAAGGAGTTTGGCTTCTCCCGTTCGTTCAGCCATCACTTCAAGGCTGCCCATATGAAAAAGAGTGTTTTTGAGGTGTATTGATGTAGAGGTTTCTGTTAAATGAGATGGGATATACCCACCTTCCCTTTCTTCCCTTCCGATGACCTCAGAGCATCAAAGCGAAGTCTCCAACCAGAGGAAGGAGAAGGGGCTGAATGTCCATTTTGCAGAAGAGCGGCTTTCCCTGGAAGGCGAGGTGGCCCCATCTCTACACCCTTCGAAAGATCCCTGTGCAGTCACGTCCTTTGTGAGTTCCCTCTCGGATCCCTGTGCGACCAGCTGGGGCGGTGCTCGGCTTCCTGCGTCCAGCCACCAAAGGGATGTTAATCACGATCATTACCTCTTATGCTGAAATTTCACATTTTTGGTCCCGTGAAGGTTTATCTGGCATTGCTTTATGGAAGTCAAGAAATGTAGAGATCTGATTGCTACATTTTCTGTCCATTTCCATCGAAACCTTTTCTGTCTACCTTTTTCCTAGGTATGACCTATAGCTCTTTCCAAGTAGCTTGTTGTTTTCCTCTTGTTTTAAGAATCAGCTTTTTAAATGCGTCTTCCTTATTTTTTGTAGATAGTGACGTACATAAATGTTACTCTGAAGTTGTGATAACTTGTGCTAAACATATAAATAAGTTACCTATTAAAAAAGTCTATATTTCATTGAAAACATTATTCAGATAGCATATTGGTTCCCCAAAAACTCAAGATGTTCGGATTACTGGCATGGGGAAGGTTGGTGATGGATATGGGAAAAGAGGGAGCATCATTCCCTGATGATGCAGGGTACTGGCCACTGAGAATCAGCCCTCTGGAAATGAGCGGAAAGGCACAAATGAAAAGCACAAATAAATACGGTAATAAGTCCAAGTTTTTTACTGTCGTTTGCAGGTAGAATATCATCTCTGGTGTTAAAGGCACGCGTTACAGGACAAGCAGCATTTTGTGTTACGCATACCGAAATGATCCTTCAAATGTCCGCTTACAGTGCGGCGGGAAGTCGGGGGGCAGGATGAGGGCAAGAGGGACGCCACATGCTGCCGACTCTTGCTGGACATACCCAAGTCCTAAAACTCATCAATACAGGAACAGAAGTCTAAGTGTGAAAGCCAGCATTTCCCTCCACACGTTAGTTTGGCGTCTGCTTTGGTTTTGCCCTGGGTTGCGGTGCCTGCCCCGTCTCGCAGGGCTTTCCTCTGAAAGGGGCCGTGCAGAGCAGCTGGCCCAGCCCCAGGAGGGGGTTAATCTCTGCCCACATAGTACCACTGCTGAGCCATGCTAATGAATTAACTAAAAGCCTGTTGCTTTTCAGGAAAATGCACGCTTTACCAGGCACCCTGTAAGGGAAAATACTGCTGGCAGAAACACGAAGCCTTTTTAGAGGAAAAAAAAGTACTGAAGTGCAGGGGGTTTGATTGCTTTCGGGAGATAGTGAGCCCCTCTGAAAGCCTGGCTTTGATCCCTCCTCCTTCCTGGTTCATCACTTTTGTCTGTAACATTCGTACAGGATTTTTTAAGTTATATTCAAATATGGTTTTACAGGTAAAAGGCCAATGGGGACGACTTTATTGTTGCGGAGACTTTATTGGTTTTTAAATTCAGTAGTTTTAATGTATACAATGATGGTGAGGAATGGCAAAGAAAATTATAATAAACTTTGGTTTGTATTTATGTGAATTCAGGTTGGTAAAACGGTGACCGATTCAAACCTTATCTTGTGTTGCTCTGAAAAAAATAGTTAATTTGGCAGAGAATGCTTTAACCACCCTGAAGTTCTTTGTTGCAAAGTATTTGGTTTGTAAGCTTTCACAACATTAAATCATATATTGCATGTAGAATTATTTTTGAAGACACTTAAAAAAGAAATCAGGAGAATGTATTGTCCTCTATAGACACCTCTCTCTCAAAAACTAAAAAAATTAAGTAACTGCTCAGTTACTATCGGCTACCTAAACCCTCTACAAAAAAATCATAAATAAACTTTGCATTAAGCTAGCTTGGTTTGCAAACTTCTGTTACTCTTTACCAAAAAAAAAATCAATAGAAGAGCACAGGGGAGGAGGAACCACTTCAAATAGTGCCCAAGACATTTTCAGTGCCTCTGAGGAAGTGCCACGTCACGCTTATTTTCTTTTAATCACGTTTGCACATGTGGTTTCTTGAAGTGTTGAGGGAGAAAAAAACACACCTTTTGTCCTCTCCATGCCGGCTCTGAAAATGTAGATTTCCTCCTGTCTCCCTTCCAGCTAATGTCATTGTGAAGTCTGGGATAGGAAGCATCAGAATAACTGCTGTTGAAGATAGATAATTTTTCTGGTTTAGCTCAAAAGAAGAGAATATCTCAAATGTTAATGTCACAAGGTGAATATGCAGATTAATCCAAATTAATATTTTTGGAGTTTGAACAAGTGAACTGACGCTTTTGTTTGCCTTTTTGAGTCCCGTGGGTTTGAACGTGACACGGGCTTTGTGCCGTGGCGCGATGGAACAGTGCCACTGTGGTGTTTGTGGGACCTGTACTGGATTTCCACGTCTTTGGGGTGGTTTCAGTTGCTCCTTTCCCTCATTTACTTTCAAAGCAGGTTGTGTTCGAGACTCTGTTTTCAGAGTAGAATTAATTTTGTTGACACTGATAAACCAGTTTTTACCAATTTGGAAGCACAGAGAGATGCTAAAAGGGTAGAAACGTGGGGTGGTTATACTGTTCTCCATGGCTCTGCTTTGCTTTTCTGTGGCTTGCTTGCCGTAGAGGTTGCTGGCAGGTTTAAAGAAGTCTTGAGGAGCCTCTAATGTGTAAGGGCTAAGCCAACCAGCCCAGTGGGTCCGGAAGAGTGAAAAAAAGGACTTTTTTGGCCCTTCACCTCCCGGGTATGCTGAGCCAAGTGGACACAGTGGAACCGCTGGCCGGCGGCATCTGAACTAGTGCAGGCAGGCTGGGGATTTGGAGCAGCACGCTGCCGGCCGGCCGTTCCGGTAGCACCTGACGTGTAAAACGAATGCAGTGCGAGAGCTGGAAGCGGCAGCGCTGACTTAAACGCGTAATCCTCTGGCAGCGCGGCACGGTGCGACTGTGCCTGAGGGCTGCAGAATGGGACCTGGCTACGGTTGCTGTCGGCGCGGCGCTGCCAACAGCTCTCTGGTGTCCGTTGTCACCCTACTGTGCGTTGTAGCGAGCCGGAGCGCACCCAACCGGGCCGACCTCGGCATCTGGAAGTGCGCGGTATTCTTCTGGGGCTGCAGATTCTAGATAAGATTATTTCATTGGACTAGCACTCATGTTATTGAATGTGTTTTTATCTTGCGTACATCTGTCGAGGTATTAAACCGTCTGAAATCACATTGATAGCAGGGAAAGCTGCAGATACTACCTCTTTTCATGTAATGAAGCTATCTTGTGTTGTTAACATGCACTTGGTTGACATAGTTGCTTTAACAAAAAGCTTCACTTTTTTTAACATTTAGCGTTCATGTATACTTGTAATATAACCAGCTAAGGTGTCAGAACAGCTTTAAAATTCGGTGCCCCTGTGTTGGCCGGTTAGTGCTGTTCACTGACACGTGTTCGGCAGCGGGAGTCTTCTGGGCAGCGTGGGAGGATCTGCTCCCTCTCTGAGCCTCAGAAACAGCGACTGCTGCCCGTGGCCAGATGCAGAAAAGTACTTCATTTCCACAGAAAAGGAGTAAACTTATATATGTTGTTTAGAGGTTAATGCTTTTTGTTTGTTTGTTACTGAATCGCTAAGTAAAATAACAAAGAGAAAGGTAGCTGAGGAGGGCTTTCAGTGCATTCTCAAACACAGTTTTTCATGACTTGGTAAAATCCGGGGAGAATCGCCACGTACTGGAATGGTGGACTGATACCAGGAATGAGCAAAAGAAGCTATCTTTCTTTTGTTTTGTCTTTTCTTTATTTTAAAAAAAAGAAAAAAGGAATCCCAACAACGGTTAGGGCTACCGCTTGGTGGAACTGTGGTCATAGCAGCAGAATTAATCAGACTGTATGTTACAGGAAAAGTTTAAAATGTTTTAGAGCTGGCAGACTGGTTTGTGGTCTCTCTTTCCGTGCTGCAGTAGTCACGTCGGAGAAAGTTTCCTTTGTGGGGTAGGCTGAATGTCGCAGGTTAATCCCAACACACCCTGGTTGTCAGGTGTTCCCTCCCCTTCTGCAAAAGCCCGATTCTGTATCGGAGCACGTTCATCCCTCGTGTCCCCATAGCTCTTTCCACGCCATTTCTTCCCCCTGCGCTGCTGCAGCGTTCCCGGGGTGAAATGTCCTCTCCCAGGGCGATCTGCGTGCCTGCCGTGTATCGAGGCCAGCGCTGGCGCGCTGCCTTGCCGCAGCACTGCCCTTCCCTCCTGCCCGAGCGCCTTTCAGTGCTGCCGAATCCTGTACTCTCCTATTTAGACATGGGTCAGACGTGTCTTTATGTATTAGCTTGGTGTACTAAAGGCACAAGGTTGTTGGCCTGGAGAAGTGCCTGTGCTCTGGGCCCATGGACTGGTAGAACTGCTGGATAACGTACATCTGGCCTGACAAAACTGGGCTCTGCTGTGACGTACACGACAGGGAGAGTTAAAATAGGACGATTTTAAGAAAGGAAGCTTTCTTAGCCTATGTGTCATCTTTGTCAGGCATGTATACTCTCAATTACCAGATACAGGATTTTATTTTTGCTTAATTTAGTTCTTGGGTACTTACTACCTTATTGTTTCTTGCATTTATCTTGTCATAGCAAATAAAAGCATTGTGTATGGAAAATTTAGATGCCAGTTAATCCCTTACTGTTATTCAAAAAATTGCAGTTAAAACCTCAGTGTTAGAAATTCTAAAGAGCTTTTGAATAATTTCAGTAATTAGAAAGCGTAAGGTATGGGGCTGTCTGTCATCTCATCATGCTGCTGCAACTGAATCATGCAGTAAATAAAATCAAACCAAACAGATTTGGTGATTTTAGTTCTTTAAGAAGCTTCTTGCTTTTCTCTCCTATAACCAGTGCTTAGCTGAGTTAAGGGGAATTACTATGAACAGCGTATTTTTCAGGCCACGTTTAAAATGTGAAAGAATAAACCATAAATTCTTGGGAAGACATTCTGTGTTTGCCTTGTCCTCAGTTGGGTGATATGTATTCAGCACATACAGATAATTTGTTAACAAGGCCTTTTTAACACTTTGGACAGATGCACATACTGTTTTCAATCTTCATGGTTAATTATTCGATTTTGTATTTGATGATAGAACACCCTGACTCCTAATCACTGCTCATTGTTGGAAGTCCATTATATTCTAACTGTTTGAGTGCTCCCGTTGACCTTGAACTGACATTATAAGCTGTTTCTAATCTTTTCACTCTATATTTCTAATGCTCCTTTTCTTTCTCCTCTCTTTGTCTGGTGCCCGTTTAGCATCACAATGGGGCTGCCCCTGAGCCCGGCCGCCGACTCTGCCCGCTCGGCGCGGCACGCTCTCTCCCTCATTGCCACCGCCAGACCACCCGCCTTCATCACCACCATCGCCAAGGAGGTGAGCAGGCCAGTCGGCTCGGCTGCAGGAGCTTTTCCTCCGGGCTTTGAGGCTCCAGGCTTATGAACAGAAATAGAGATTCAGATGTCCCTCCCTTCCTCCCCAAAAAGGGAGACAGCAAGTGTAATAACTGTGTGCCTACAGATATCCAAATCACCTGTAATTTATGACAGGAGCAATATTTAACTGAGTCTGATGAGTTGTGTCTGTCTAATTTGTTGTATCCTGGTTATATAAACTTCCACTAGCAAAGTGTAAAATCCTGTTTTCATTAAGCAAGGCAGGCACAACCCCATTAAGTATGGATTAAAACGGAGTGGAGACTTAGCCGTGGGGTTTGGAGGGTGAGGAGGAAGGGACGCTGCTGTGAGGTTAGCGTCGGCTGGGCACGAGCTGTCTGAGTGAACCCAGGTACCGCGTGGAGCTTTGGCTGAGCTAAAGCAGTAGGATGGACCATGTTCAGTGGCTGGCCAGAAAAAGCCTGTCACAAAGCAGCTCTCTAAAGATAGATGTTCAAGTATGTGAAAATCATGTAATCAAGACCCAGGCATTTGCTTATCTTGACCTTTAGTTTTCTGAGATTAAGAATGACTTAAAACAGGTAAGCCCTTGTTTAAAAACTACATTGAGGATCACCATTAGTGGCTCTGCTGATTATGAGTAACTGGGCAGGGGAAATAATCCACAGGTCTCAAAGTAAAGCAAAACATTGTACCTAGTACAGGCTCTTTTAACGTAACACATGCGTATAACTGTAAGCACAGATGGAGCATATTTAGAGTCCCGAGTTTCCATGTGTAACCCTGCTCTTCGGTAGGTGCACAGACACACTGCCCTCGCAGCGAACACACAGTCTCAGCAGAATATTCACACCACCGCTCTTGCTCGGGCTAAAGGAGAGATCTTGAGAGTCATTGAGATACTTATTGAGAAGATGCCTACAGATGTTGTGGACCTTCTTGTGGAGGTAAGGCTGTTCTGCCACGTCTGCCTGTGGGTTTGATGCAACAGTCAATAACGTGTTGGCCTGGAGTTGAATCGTAGAATTTTTTTCTGTGTGGACTGTAAACCTCTCTGTGTGTGAAAAGGGTTTGTTTTATACCACCCAGCTCATTTTTTGAACTTATTTCAATTGCATTGTTGGAGAAAAAACCCAAGCAAGAGTTTTTACTGGAAGCACAGTGTGCTCATCGCACTCATACCTAGACATGCTGGGGCATCACGTGTATGTCTTTATCTGTTGCGCTCATTAGCGCTGGTGAATATTGTTGAAGAATGGTACGGGTGATGTTACAGATTTGTAACTTAGATACTGATGCCTAGAGGCCTTTTTCACACCAGAGCTACTTATAGAGCTCCAACAGCTTATGTTTAACAGTAGTTTGTTGTTTTATAACTGCGAACAGGTACTCTGAATGTTGTCGGTACCATCGCTGTTGTAAACTCTGTCATATGCAAGACAGTTCTTGTTTCTTTTATCCCAGTTGTATTTTAAAGTCAGATATCAAAGATGCAGTCAGGCACAGAAATTCGCTGGTTTTGCCTGTTAGAACTTTTATTATGAAACGTAAAATACAGTATGTCAAATGATTTTAACTTTTGTTTCCAAGGTTATGGACATCATCATGTATTGCCTTGAAGGATCTTTGGTTAAGAAAAAAGGTCTTCAGGAATGCTTTCCAGCTATCTGCAGGTGAGCTCTTCGTCCAAGAATACTGTGAAGAAAATTGTAGGGTCACCAGCAGGATACATTTCTTACTTAAGAGTGAAACAATCTTTAACATGATGCTTGCCCCTTAAAACAGCAAATGTGAAGAGTGTTTTTAGCTCACCCATTAGCCTTTGTAGGCTTTTAGTTCTCTGCCATATCTGACAGAGATGTGGATCAGAAAAGCAAAGCACTGACAACTCCCTGAAGTCTGGGTATTTTAGAAGTCCAAAAAGAGGAAAATATTGTGTAATCTCATGAAAAACTCTGTCCTGCTACCCTTCCATATATCGTAGCTGTTCCATCGGAACAGCCACACAAGCTGAGCAGCTTTCTTCAAAGGATTTATCAATGTCTTCATTGCTACAAAAATGAGAATAATGTACTTGAGTAACAGATTAGATTCCAGTATGCACAACCTACCTGAGTGAATTAGTTTCCACCATCAAAGCAACTGGGGAAAAAAGAAAATGGTGACAGCAGAAAATAAGGATGTGGCTTGGGGGGCTTGGTGGTGGTGTTCCCAGACAGCCTGTGCGGGGGGCTTGCATCGTAGTGGCTTGCACAAACACCTTGCAGACCACTGCTGTCCGTTAGTACATTCAGACCAAGCCATGAGCAGCTGGGGTAAGGTCAGAGTGAGATTTCCCAGTGTGCTGAGGACTCGGGGCTTGTCAAAGCAGCTCTTTACTTGCGTTTCAAGATCTGTTGTCAGCAGCACAGTCCTTCAGGAAAGCATGCTCTCATACCAGGAGTTTAGCCAAATAGCAAATAAACCTTTCATTCGTAGGAAGCTTAAGCCTGACTCAGTTTTGTTCTCCAAAATATCCTGTAATGGACAATTTTGAGAATAAATGTTATTTCCTTTATGGCAAATAGCTAACTGCTGTAATCTGCCCAGTAGCTGGCAGTAGGGCATAGCTGTTGGAGGAGACCATGCCCTGACCAGCACTTGCAGGTCCTTCAGACCTGTTTGCACAGGTGCATAGCAGTGCTATCGCATAGGAAAGGTCGGCAAAACAGAGATGATAAAAAAGAGAAAGTACCAAATGCCTTCCTGGAGTAGAGCCTTGCTTTCGCTGCCCAGTGCCTGTCTCCCAGACATCCACCAAGGGAGCAGGTCATGCTCTAAAATCGTTGTTTTAAGCAGTGAATGTCACCCTCACCCTCATGGTAGGAAATTTTCCTCCAGTTTTGGAAACGTTTTTGGGATGCTTGCACTGAACACAGGGAAATCAATTGAAATTAAACCTTGCAAAGTGTAGAGAGCACTGCTGGTCGCTTAGAGCTGCCCCGCGCTCTGTGGCATGGGGAAACAGCTTTGGCAGCCTTTAAAGCTCTCCATCTGTGGCCACAGGCAGCTCGGTAAGAGAACAAGTGTGAATTTGCACAAAATCAAAGGGAAAGAGGAGCGCGGTGGCTGTCTTGCGCTCGCGTTGTCGGTGACTCAGCAGTTCAGAGGACGCTGAAAGGCACAAGTGGCAGTTCAGCCGCCGGCTCCCACTGCCCTTCCGCGGGAGTTCGGCATCATCAGTCAGCTTTGGCTTGGGCTAGTTCTACTTCACTCTTAAAATGGTACTTTTACATAGTAAAATGTGATTTATAAAATGGGAACATTTACAGTATCTTTGGACTGTGATAAATAGCCCAGTTATACTATTAAACTGGTACAACCAATAAATTATAATAATCATCTGTCAACCATTACATTTTAATTTAGTAAGCTATTAAAATATTGAATAGTTTCAAGAAAAGAACAATTATCCTGTTGACAGGTAGGATACTAATAGAGGTAATCTTCCTTCTTCCTGATACTTTAAAAGGCTTACCTTAACATATAAATGTCAGAGTAAGTGGAAATTAGTGCAAAAATCTCCCTATTCCTGTTGTATTTTTATAGTGATACGTTATCTTACAATGTTGTTAAATTACTGGTAATATTTCCTATTCTACATAGTTACAGCCATTGTAAAAATGATACAGCACCCCACTGATGTCATCAGTCAGACCAATGGAAATTTTCATCAGATTTTGGCAAGTGGTTGAACCTCTGGAGAGATTCCAAGCGGAAGCACTTTGACATAATCCTATTGTTAATTCTTTTAGTATCGCAGTGCTCTTTCTGTAGCACTGCATTATGTGCACCCCTCTAGTGGCAGAATCATTCAGGTGTCTCCATACTTGGTGTGCAAGCTCTTCCTCCTCCTCGGACATTATAGAAGTACCTTACTCGTGGCTGTAATGGCAAGCGATTCTTGGTGCCTCTGAGGTCTCTTGGAAGCGACGTTTCTGTTCAACAGAACGTTAAGCCCAGGGCTGGGAGCAGCAGCGTGCTGGGTTGAAGTACCTGATTATCATTCCTCTCGGGTTTTCAGGCTTTTTTACTGTTGTACAAATGTAGCAGTCATGTCGTTAATTGCTGGGAGCGTGACTCAATCCCGATGGGTGGTGATGAGGTAAATCCATCGCTGTGGGTATTTTTGGATGTCGTATCTTCCAGCATATGATTATGGTGTCTAGTTGTTTTTCCCATAAGTGTTAGTCTTTATAGAGGATCGTAATACCTTTTGGCATGCTCTATGCAAACCCATTCCTTATCAGAATAAAATAAGTACTGAAGTACAATGCAATGAATATGAAATATTTCTGAATGTCTTTAAAATTGTGAAGGATAATATTGAAGGCTGCAAAATTCTGTTTGACTCGAGCATTTTCCAGATTCAGCAGTTGCATTACAGCTGAGTGGTCCCTGATGGACTCTGCTCGGTCAGGTCATGTATTTAGTGCAGGCTGCTGAGTTAAAGCAGTCTGCGTAACGGTGTAGTCCCACGCGGGAAGATAGATTAAATGTAAAATAACAAGTGTTTTATATGGCTATATTCAGATGTTAGAACAGTTGGTGGGCCTCAACGGTGCTGCCGCTGCCTTCTCCAGTATCGGCCTAAACGCGATCCGGCCCAAGCAGCCCCGTTTCCAACTGGCAAGTGTGCTTTGCTTGGATGTGACGGACGGAGAAAGACCATTTGCCTGATGGGTCGTTAACCCAGCTTGCTTACGCCGAGCCCGCGCCCTGCCGCGTGGCGTCCAGGTGGTTGGCCTACCGCTCGGCGCCAGCTGAGCTCCGCTGGCAGCCTTGGCAGCGCGTTGCCCTTGTGCCGCCTGGCTGGGACCCGCATTGCGGAGGACCTGAAGGTACACGTGGAAGAGACTGGTGAGGAGATCACAGGGGATCTGGATCATCTTTCTCTTTACGTACCTGGTTTTCATTTGGAAAAGGCAGGAGGGAAGGCTGTCTGCCGGTCACAGCTCCTCCTTTAATGTGGGGGGTGAGCTGGTACCGGCAAGAGCGGCGCAATTCTGTCGCTTCCAGCAGGGTTCCTCCAAAAGCTGGAAGAAGAGGTCTTGGGCGACAGAAGTTTCTCTGCAGAGCGCTCGCGGGCAGCACTCGGAGCAGGGTCTCTGTTAAGATGCCAACTATGGATATGGATGCACCAGCCTGTAAAAATGAGTTTGTAGCATAGTCTAAATATATGCTGGCACATCATTCTCTAATGAACTCTACTGTACAGATGTTTAGAAAGGGGTGCAAAGGATTAAAATATTGAAAGCTATGTGTTGTTGTAACAATGCTGAGCTAATTAAAAGATAAAGAATGAGGCTAAAGAGCTGACAACTGAATGTCAGTTTAAGGAGTAATCTTTTTTAGAAAAATTACCAAAAAAATTAAATTCAAAACCAGCTATTTCCTTGAAGCTTTTTTCCCCAAACCCTCTGTTGTTATGTAGTCTGATGGATTCTTCTTTTCAAAGAAAAATACTGTCTCAGCACTCTTGTCTAAATGGGCATTTAAATGCAGTAAGGAGAGAAATGCTGTTTGCTTACATATAATAGTATGTGATATTCTCTTTCTGAATCTATTGGAGGAGACAAGTGGACTGTGCCCATTCAGTAGTGCAATAGAATTAATGGGGTTATAAAACAGTTTCTATATAAACTTTCTGTTGTAGTCCATTTTACTTGTGATGATCAAGCAGTGTGTGTTTTTTTTATAAGTTTATATATAAAATCCTGAGTTTGCTGGTTATATAAAATAGCCTTAAAAATAGACCCCTCCCTGTTCACCTGGGGTACCGTGTTAATTGTGCAGGTGTTTGCAGTTTGACATGAAATGGTGAAAAATCAGAATGCTCTCTTACTACCGTCCCGTGCCTTATTCACCATGTGTGGGGGGCTGTAGACCCTGCGGGTGCCTGTTTGCCCGCAGCATTATCTCTTTTCTCTTCTTTTTTCTCATGACTGGCTCCTGCCTCTCCTGGTCCTGAGCTATTTATCAACAGCTTTTGATTTTTTCTAAGCATTCCTTTTTGTCTTCTTAATAATAAATGAGAAACTATTGTTATTATTCAATAATAAATAAGTTGTATGGCCACCACTGACTGAAGGACTATGAAAAGGCGATTGAGGCAGATGCTGGCTGCAAAAGAAAGTAACAGAGATGGTATGTGATCTGGAAATACTTCCATATCCCAAGAAAACGGAGAGTTAAAAAGCTGCCCATCGTCCTACTTGTACGCTTTGGGCAGAGAGGGTTCTGTGCTGGCCACGGCACACGGCGGTGTGGGATAGCACATCTGGTGGCTTGTAGGCTTTCCTGAAGGTCTTTGCAATATTGGTTGGCCATGCCAGGTAGGGTAAGGAAGTAACTGGTGTAGCCTTGAGTAGGTTTTGTCTTCGTCTTGTCCTCTGGGCTGGGAATTACTAGCAGAGCTGTCAGGTCCTTCACGGTCGGCGCCTTCCCTTTGGTCTTGCTGGGACTCACCTGCGTCCCTCTGCTCCAGCTCCTCCTTCTGTGCAGGCGCAGCAGGTGAGCCTGGTCCAAGACACCCGGGAGGGGGTGCTGGGGGGCACTGCCTCAGGAGGGCCTCCCCACGTCTGCCCACGCTTCACTAGGAGTTGTGCACCCACCCCCCCAGCAGGGGACGGGGAAGGGCAAGGGCAAGGGGAGGCATTGAAGGGCAAGGGGAGATACTTCATGGAAGGTCCCTGAGAGTCTGACAGCGGTGAACCGGGGAGGGATGATGGGCATGGCAGACATCCTCAGGGATGGGTGGACAGGGATGCAAAAATGCATCTGAGCTACTTAGTCGTGCCCTTGCTCCTGCACAACAACTAGCAATTTTCTTCTTTTTTTCTTTTTTTTTTCTTTTTTTCTCTAACACCCATGTTTCATGCTGGTTTTCTTCTTGACTGCCATTCTGCAGAAAAAAGTGTATAATACCCGTATGAGAGCAGTTGCTGTGGCACTCTGGGAATCCTAACAAACACAGAGATAGATCATTCTAAGATATGTTTGAAGCCATAAATATGGTCAGCAACGTATTTTTATAGACTGATTCTGGAAATCTCTGGCAGATGTTGTTATAGTAAAATCTAACTGTAAAAATTAAAATTGAATTGGAAACGCAGTCAGCAGTTTGCACAGGTCTGCTCTTGCTTTTAGAAGAAAGACATAATGATGTTCCCAGTGCATTTGAAATAAGCAATTGGACTCTCTTGTGTTTCAAGGTGTAGAAATTCCTTGAATTTTGCAATTGTTTGAATTCAAATTGACAATCTTGTTAGGTCAAGCAGAGACAAAATTAGAAAGGTGAAAACCCAGCTAGAGCTCAATCTGGCCATGGTCGTAAAGGATAACAAAAAATGCTTTTACAAATATTTTAACAACAAAAAGAGAGGCAAGGAGAACCTCTATCCCTTATTGGATGTGGTGGGGAACATTGTCACCAAGGATGAGGAAAAGGCTGAGGTACTTAATGCCTTCTTTGCCTCAGGCTTTAATAGCCAGTCCAGGTATCCACAGGGTATTCAGCCCCCTGAGCTGGAAGATGGGGATGGAGAGCACCATAACCCGCCCATAATCCAGGAGGAAGCATTTAAGGACCCGCTAAGCCACCTGGACACCCACAAGTCTATGGGGCCTGATGAGATCCACCCGAGAGTACTGAGAGAGCTGGCAGAGGAGCTTGCCAAGCCGTTCTCCATCTTTTATCAGCAGTCCTGGTTAACAGGGGAGGTCCCAGATGACTGGAGGCTTGCCAATGTGACGCCCGTCTACAAGAAAGGCCGGAAGGAGGATCCTGGGAACTACAGGCCTGTCAGCCTGACCTCTGTACCGGGGAAAACCATGGGGTGGTTCGTCTTGAGAGTGCTCACAGGGCATGTGCAGGACAACCAAGGGATCAGGCCCAGCCAGCATGGGTTCATGAAAAGCCGGTCCTGCTTGACCAACCTGACCTCCTTCTATGACCAGGTGACCCGCCTAGTGGACAAGGGAAAGGCTGTGGATGTTGTCTACCTGGACTTTAGTAAAGCCTTTGACAGCATCTCCCACAGCATTCTCCTGGAGAAACTGGCGGCTCGTGGCTTAGACAGGTTTACTCTTCGCTGGGTGAGGAACTGGCTGGATGGCCGAGCCCAGAGAGTCATGGTGAATGATGCTAAATCCGGCTGGCGGCCGGTCACAAGCGGTGTTCCCCAGGGCTTGGTTCTGGGGCCGGTCTTGTTCAATATCTTTATTGATGACCTGGATGAGGGAATCGAGTGCTCCCTCAGTAAGTTTGTGGATGACACCAAGTTGGGTGGGAGTGTTGATCTGCTGGAGGGTAGGAGGGCTTTGCAGGGGGATCTGGACAGGCTGGATCGATGGTCCAAGGTCAGTTGTATGAGGTTTAACATGGCCAAGTGCCGGGTCCTGCACTTGGGTCACAACAACCCCATGCAGCACTACAGGCTTGGGGAGGAGTGGCTGGAGAGCTGCCCGGGGAAAAGGACCTGGAGGTGCTGGCTGACAGCCGGCTGAACATGAGCCGGCAGTGTGCCCAGGTGGCCAAGAAGGCCAACAGCATCCTGGCCTGTACCAGCAATGGTGTGGCCAGCAGGAGCAGGGCAGGGATCGTGCCCCTGGACTCGGCACTGGTGAGGCTGCACCTCAAATCCTGTGTTCAGTGTTGGGCCCCTCACTCCAAGAAGGACGTTGAGGTGCTGGAGCGTGTCCAGAGAAGGGCAACGGAGCTGGGGAGGGGTCTGGAGCACAAGTCTGATGAGGAGCGGCTGAGGGAACTGGGGGTGTTCAGCCTGGAGAAGAGGAGGCTGAGGGGAGCCCTCATCGCTCTCTACAACTGCCTGAAAGGGGGTTGTGGTGAGGTGGGTGTTGGTCTCTTCTCCCAAGTAAGTAGCGATAGAATGAGAGGAGATGGCTTCAAGCTGTGCCAGGGGAGATTTAGATTGGATATTAGGAGAAATCTCTTTACCGAGAGGGTGGTCAGGCATTGGCACAGGCTGCCCAGGGAGGTGGTAGAGTCACCGTCACTGGAAGTGTTCAAAAAAAATGTGGACGTGGCACTTTGGGACATGGTTTAGTGGGCTTGGTGGTGTTGGTTGGACTTTAAGATCTTAAAGGTCTTTTCCAACCTTAATGATTCTGTGATTTTGTGATGCCTGAATATTAAGGACTATTCTGTTCTTCTCAGTTCCTTTTCACCTGAAGGATGTTACTAGATCAGAGAGTGTTTGATAAATTTTCCTTTTCTTTTTTTTTTTTTTTTGCTCCCTAATGCCAAACAAGAGTTTATGAGTTTGCATATTTTTCCTTATCCTTTCTCATTTGATTTTCAAGGAAAAGTGCTTAGAAATCATACAGGGTGCCAAGATTGTCTTGTTCAACCGTTTGACATCCAGCATTATTGTGGTCTTCCGCTGTAAACAAGATATGCACGTGGACATTCAGGGAGCTGGTGATTGTCACATAGATTATTCCCAAACTCAATGGAAGTGTTCAACACTGTGTAATAGAAATAAATAAATCTGATCTGATTCTATGGTAATTTATCAAACATCAGTTGGCTTTGTTTGCTGAATGCCAAGTATGAAAACTGGCAGCTGATGGATTTTTAAATCAAATCTCTGTTCTAGCTCTAATGTTAATTACCCAATGGCATTGCAAATTAATTTTAACATCATGCAGGCAGGTCAGATCTCACCTGTTACTTGTTATAATGTTCAATTCAGGTTCTACATGGTCAGCTATTACGAGCGGAGTCACAGAATAGCAGTGGGAGCTCGCCATGGTTCAGTGGCCCTCTACGACATCCGGACTGGGAAATGTCAGGTAAATAAATCATTGTGACTTCCTCCCCATAAAGTGTGGAAGTTATTGAAAGGAAAGAGCAGTGAGCTCTGCATCAGTTGACATGCTGAGCTGCTGGAACATTATGGATAATGCTGAGGGGATCAATAGTTTAATGAAGGACTCGAAGTATATAGAGCCCTACTGTCTTCATTCACTGGAACTGAATGGGTGCCACAGATGGGTTAATAATGAAGGCCTAAAGTTAGGTGGTACCCCTGCTCTGAAATAAATGAAAAATCTGATTTTTAAAAGTTAGAGTTTATAGCAGTATACTTACCTACTATAGAAGTCAAGAAAATCCACTGCGGGTTGGTTTTTCTTCCTAAAACTCCTCTCTAGAAAATGCAACGATACTTATGTTTGAGGTATTTACACTTTTATGATGTTAAATAAGATACATATTTTCTTACCAATTACCAGTGCCCTAGAAGAGGATGTGTTTAAGATTGATGTTGAAATGAGTGCTTGGAATTAAAAATGTTATATGATCAAGCTTTTGCCTTTTCAGAAAAGTTCATGGGTAATGTTCTTTATTATTCCTTGTACTATGTGATCAGCTATTATTTCTCATTGAATTTCAATAGTCTTTGTGTAAAGCATGGATAAAATATCTGTATTTTGAATCTGTCGTCTTCTGTGTGTGTGTGTAAATATACTTTTTTGTTGTTTCTAAAAGCTGTAATCTTTAGTCCATACAAAATGTGCATTATAGAGAAGATAGCGTAGATTTCTTCCTGCTAGATCTGTTGGCAGAACCGTGTGCTTAGATATACGTGGCTGGTTTATTTTCAGCTTTGAAATTTTGGAGTTTATTTCCCAAATCTCATAGCTAACAACATTGTATGTTCTGGTATTTTTTGTTTAGACAGCCAAGATGTCTTGTTTCTGGAAGTCTTGTTTATGGATGTCTTGTTTATGGAAGCCAAGATGGACAGACTTATTTTATAAAAAGCCATACAATGTAGGCAAATAGGAAATATGGACTGCTCTATCTTGTTTTAGCTTAAGTCATTTGCATCATGATTTCTTAATTTAACTATAAAACGGGTCCACAAGAACTCTGTGTATTGATATAGCCAATGTCACTGAGCATCTTTGCTGTCCTGAGTCCTAGCCAAGATGAGCACCGTGCTGCAGAGCCGTGCGTATCCCTCTTTCCCGGTACGTTTCCTGGATTGTCTGTGCAAGGAGCCTGAGTGTGTTGCAGGACGCTCTGCCCACTTATTCAGCAGCTGGTGTGGTGACGCAGCGGAAGATCTGCTGGCCATGAGCGGGCACTGACCACGATCCCGTTCAGTGTGCATCATCGCACTGAGAAGGGAGAGTGCAAGGTCCAGATGAGTCTGGGAGGTCTTGCATCTCAAGCTGACAGCTAATTCCTGACGCTGTTGGAGAGGTGAAGAGCACAGCAGCTTTTGCCTTCCGTTCTTTTAAAACGGGTTCTGTGTAATACCCACCAGCTGTTTGAAGGGGATTGTGCATAGCTGAGGCTTGCCAGCCCTGGCTCCGAAGCGCGCTCTCCTCCGTGGCAGCTGGCAGGCTGTTCTCTTGGGCTCCTGGAACTAACTCCAGATTTCTACCAGTAAATTGTCCGAATGATTCGCTCACTTAATTCGATGTGTTGGTGAATATTCACAACACTTTCTTAAAAAGCTTCCGCATAGGCCTTGGAAAGCAGAGATGGGGATGACTGAAGGGACTTTGGGGATAATTAGGGCAGCGTCTTTGGCAGATTTTATTATTATTCATGAGAGAAAAATTTTGTGAGTGCCATATGTATGATTATTAGGGGGCAACGCCATCTATTGGATACAGGTTTCGTGTTCCAAATCTGATCTTTTAAGTTATTTCTCACAGTTGCAGCTTTCAGGCTGCTCAGAAGACGTGAAATAATTTCAGGATCGTGTAGATGAAAAGGTTTTGAAATTGGAAAAAAAGCTCTAATTGTTTACATTTTTAAAAAAGGTTAAAGCCTTTCAAACCGCTTAGCAAAATATTTTATTTGCCTTGGTTTGTTTAAACCGAGCATGAATTAGAACACTTTACTTGGGGAGCACCCGTGAGGATCGGGGCCCTGCTGTAACGCAGCGCGAGAACAGGGCGAGCAGGCGCCAGCGCTGGACAGCGCGCGGGAGCCCTTGGCCAGCCTCCCTCCCTCCCGCTCTCCTGGCGGGACCTTTTCACCATCTGTACTAATCGCTGCTTCATTTCTACCAAGAAAAATGTTTGTCTAACAGACCATCGTCTGCCTTAAGCTCATTCTGTTCCCTTCTGTTTGTAATGTTTCTTGAACAATGTTACAAGAAACACGCTATGAAAAAATTGCATAGTCATTCATTATTTTAAAAAAAGATGATTCTTCGAATCCTTCCCTGAAGCCATAAACATAATTTTGCAGTTAGTAAATACGTTAGTGTTTTGAAAGTAAAAGTTTGAAATACACGTGCAAGTTTTTTATTAGTTGCCCCATCACAACTTGCACGTAAGCTGTTTGTAATCGGCCATCAGAATTACTTACTGGATAAGAAGAGGGGGAATGGCTTTCCCCTTTCTTCCCCGCCGTTTATACTCATCGTTAAGGATGTACGTTAACTGAGATAAGCAGAAGGGCAGAAAAATAACCTGTGGGTATTGCAGGTGGGACCTCCTTGGGACATGAAGGCTTGTTGTGCTGCAGGAGGAGTCACCTTTTCTCTTGCAACAGCTGAGCAAGCACTATCCGAAAAAGCCATGTGTTTCTCGACGCCCAGTGGAAGGTTGTTCCAGAATATTGATGGGTTAAAATATCAAGGGTTAGAAATCTTTTTTTTTTTTATTCCCACACCAATATAGTTATGGCTATTAAGTCTTTGTACCACTGTTGACCACTAGCTTAAATATCTGGTTCCTCCTTGGTTTTTACCCTTCTGCCTTATTTACAGGCAGCCTTAACGCCTGCTTTCAGCCTTTGTTTTGAAAGGTGAAAAGAACAGAGGACTCTAAAAACTCCTTCTCTGTAACGTACTCTCCCTTTTTCTTAATCCTCCTTAGGCAAAATATTCGTTTATGTTCTGGGCTGCACACAGACTGACTTCAGTCTTACTGCTGAGCTTCCCCAAACCTTTTTTCCCTTCTCACCTTCTATCAAACCACACGAAAGCAGACCTTTGAAAGGCTTTTTCTCTGAATATTATTTTGCCAGATGAAACTGCACGTCGAGGCTCACGTTTTTGACATGAACAGTGACGTGACACTGAACAGTGTGGCGTTTTGCGTTACATGAAATCGTGTCACAGATTTAACACAGTTCGTAGTTTGTAGAAAATTTTCTAGCAATTATCAGCAGTAGAACCAGCTGCTGGCCTAAATATGCACTCAAAATGTGGTTGCTTTATTTTCATGCTACGGGTAAAATAGGGTGCTGGGGACAGGGATTTTATGATCTGCTTGAAGAAAAAAGGGAGGCATTTAAACTGTAATAATAGGTACCAAAAACATTTTGTATGGGATTTTTTTTCGTTCCAGCACATTTTCATTCTGTTTTCAAGAAAGATGGTGTACATACTGACAGAGAAATTACAGCTAATGATTCATAGAATGATGGATGTCAAGGATCACCTTTTTTAACAAATAGTAAATCAACATTTACATACGATAGGTTTTTTCCAGTAAAATTTACAGTATTAGTATCACTTAACAAGGTGTCGATTATTAATGCTACCAATAAAATGTTGCCTCAAAGCCAAAGTTATCTGCATTTCAGTATTTTGCTTTTGGTTTGCATTATTGCAGTTGTACAGATGTGCCTATCAATATGTGAATGCTTCCTAATATTTTTTAAGGATAGTTTATTAATTATAATATTTAAAATGTTTAAACTTTTACATTTAATCTTGCTTTCAAGCAAATATCTTATTTCAGGGGGTTTAGATTTTCATTTATTTTTAAAGCATTACATCGGAATGAAAATTGCAGCCCTTTTGTATTACATCATGAGAATTCCAAATACATATCTCCTTTTACTGAATTTTTACCGTAATTTAACCTAGAGACTAGGTTCTTTCTCATCTTCTCTTGTCTATCAAACTATTTATTAATACTTTCCAAGCGTAAGTTGGTATCCCCAGCGCCCAGCGTTAGACACAAGCGAAGCTGGAATCGGTTGGGTTTCGGGGTGTTCTCCTGCAGTAGCAGCGGTGTGTTGTGGGGAGCCGAGCCGGGCAGCGTCCTTCCCATGGCGGTATTGATTTGCCCTTCAGCTGTTTGCGGCGCAGAGAGAACCCGGGGCCTCGTTGTTGATTATCTGCACAATGTCTCGGTGAACAGTATTGACCCATTGCCGCTCACTGCCTATGGCTCTTGATTTTTCACACCGTCTCCATGACACTCATAATAAAACGCACCATCCTGCTGCTACGCGGCTCCGGAAGCCAACCGATCTCCCCGAAGAGCCTTTCTGGAGAGCGTTTCGCTATTCGGGGCAAGGCGTTGGGGCTGCTTAGGGCTGGCTGGGTACCCCGTTTCAGGGGACCCGTACCCCGCGCTCGAGCTGCGTCCTGCGCGGCGGCGGGGGGCTTGCAGGGGCGGGGGCTCGTTTGGTTGCGCTTCGTTACTGCAGACCTCGCGGAAAGGCTGCGTGAGGCTCTGCCAGCACGGCCTTTGAAATGTTTAAATAATCAAAAGAATTCGTGAGATTTTTAAGGAAGGAAAAAACACCCCATTTGTTAGGAAAAGCAAAATGATACAAAATGTTGAGATTGCTCTTAACATTTTAAATGCTTTGATAATAGGTTCCAAAATAATTATGACAAATACAAATATTAAGCAGTTTAGCTGCTTTGTTTTAGTTAATAAGTTACCAGCTTTTTTCAAATTCTTTATGCGATAATTTACTATTAAATAGCCATATTTTGGCAGAGCTTATGGGGAGGACTCTTTTGCAATAGTTTTGTCTTTCACACTAACGTTATTTTACACTGTGCTTTAGATAATTACTATGAACTGCCGCTATGGAGGGGTTTCTTTGTTTTTTCCATAAACAGAACTGTTCCACACTAAGCCATTTTCTGGTATTAAACTGCCCTAGGAACTCTGTTCTGAAGCTTAAATTAGAATTGTTTAAAATACTGGCTAAACTTTGGCGTATTTTCATACAATATCTGCTGTTGGATCCATTTAGCATTTTCTGTTGCTGTCAGTTTTGTGAACAGAATATTTTTAAGTCCTTCAAAAACACGGTATGCTGGGACAACCGGTGGGAGGTAAAGGCTCTGTGGGAGGATTTCCCGGGCCGGCGGCGTGCGGAGCAGCCGCTGGGGAGATGCTGAGCCCCTCCGCACCCAGGGAGGACCCAAGTTCCCTGGAAGAGCAGATTCTTTTATTTTTTAATAGTGCCTGGTGCCCCATCCGTCAGAGTGACATCGACGGTCTCCGGAGCGGCATTCAGCAGTTCAGTGTGTATTCGTCACGGGTGATGTCTCTCTCAGGAAAGCAAAATTGTAAATGGAGGGAGCTGATGACTGGCGGCTCCTGGGCGGAGGGAAGCAGGGAGTGAGGAGGGGTCTCTGCCATCATCAGGTCTGACCTCCTGCATGGGACGGGGCGCTTAAATCTGGCGTCGCTGGGCAATAGATATCTTCAGAAGATCATCTCTTCTTAATCTTAAATTTTCCAATAGTGGAAAATCTGCCAGAATCATCATAATTTGTTTCAGTAGTTAACTATTTCATTATTAAAGCTGTATTTTCTTTCTAGTTTGACTTTCCTTTAGCTTCAACTTCTGTCCTGTTTTACATTTAACTATTAGTTTGCGTAAGAAATTGTGAATTTATTTTCCACATGTTGAGTGCTGCAGGCGGTGGGCAAAGTCCCGCCATCGTGCTTGATAAACCAAACTGGTGAGGCTCCCCCGGGCTGGAGGGGTGCTGGCAGGCCCAGCCAGCCCAGGATGCTCTCAAGGATTGTGCCCTTCGGGTTTTTCCTCCCCAACCCCAAACCCTCTCGGTGTTCTCAAGCTCCATCAGCAGCAGCTTTTGCATGGCTTTTAGGTTAGGGCAGGCCCTTATGGGGCTCCAGGAGAAATGCACCAACTCAGCAGTTTTTCTGTGTACAGCTGCATTCCAAGCCACATCGATTAACCAATATTTAATCCATCTAACAGCCAACCTGTTCGTTACGTATCATTTTCCTTTCTCACAGGAATGTATAAGACTGCACCAAGCATCTTTCAGAAGTCTTGCCACATCAGGGTTTTGACTTTCATCATCAGAACCGTGCATTTCAGAAAGCTAGCTTGATACCACCGCTTTTCTATAAAACTGCATTGTTGACGATGTTTATATTACATTTATATAAATGTTTCATTAGTATAAATTTAATATGAAACATGCCTTCATTTGGGGAGATTTACATCAGGTAGGTAAGCCTGTAATTGTTCAGGTCTCTTTCTTTGTTCTTTAATGTACAACTCATACCATAAGCTTTCTTCTTTTCCCTGGAACATCCTTGTTTTTCTAACATTTGGTGGGAGTCTGTGTTAACCAGCCATGAGCTCTTTGGCCGCTTCGCTCAAAGCTCCTACATTTGGCTACAATTATCGGTGCACATCTTATTTGTTAAGTCTTTTATTTGGAAAAGCAAATTATTCTATTGCAATTTATTCTTTTGTCTGGAGAGAAAATGCAGCAGTTTTAAGCCAGAATCTGAAAATACCTGGCAGTGGGTATACATAAGCCTTTAATCTTGCATATCTGTTCCGGTTTTGCCAGGAAATAGACATTAATTATCATTTTAGTCTTCCAGGGTCTTCATGTGTCTCGTAGAGGTTGAGACTGAGACCTTGAAATGGGCTAAACAATGTACCAGAGATTCACTGTAGGAAAGGGACGACAGATACGGTGTTTTGACAATAACTTGCTGAATTGAAATGCGAATATATTCCGAACTGGTTATTGGTTTCACATCAGTTTTCATAAGCCTGAGGCCCCAAAGGGTAATTTTTTTTTTTTTTTTTTTTTCATTCGGGGTCCAAGTGGCTGGTTTTGAGCGGAGCTGCAGTTCTGGGTCGGCAGACAGGGTAGCTGCCTCTCTTGCAGCTGAGGCGGGCAAAAACTTCACCCAGCTGCAGAGCTCAAGAACCTCCATGAGGTCCATCCCTCCATGATGGGAGAAGAGTCTACAGGGCTGTGAGCTCGTGGAGGACCTTCTTTCTCCTGCCCCACCTCGTGGTGCGGCTTACCTTTGGCAAGGGTGTCCTGCATGCGGCTGGCGCTCGGCACAGCCGGCGCTCAGCACGGCCGGCCCTTCTGGTTGGATTTCGCTGGGGAAGAGCTGGCACGCTCTCGTGAGTAAGGCAGCGTGAGGGCTGGCTCGTTCCATCGCGCATCTTGTGGTGGCCTGGAGGTTTAGGACTAGTTTTTCAGTGATAATGCTGAAAGGTATTGCCAGATCCTACAGCATTTGTGGAAGTTTTATGAAGGCTTTCCAGCTGCCTAATCAAAAGGCCAGACAGCCTCTGTGTTACTTGCTCAGCCTGACCAGCAGTGAACTTCCACAGCTGCCTTGAGAGCCGAGAAAGCAGGTCAAGGTGGAGGGCTTGGTCTGGCTTGGTTTGCGTGCGCGTGTGTTTAAGGTAGCGAATATAAACGCCGTGGTGACTTTGTGCTTACGTGTGCTTTGTCTGGTACCCTTTCTGTGCTCTACCTAAACGCTGTTGCAGCCCAGAAAATTAGAGACGTTCATTCTGCTTGAAATTCCCATTCTGCTTGTTCATGTGACTTTTTCTCAAATTCCTATTTCTAGAGAAACTGATGGATAGCTAAAAGGGAAAATGTATGGCTGGATCACCTCTCCATTCTTCACAGGGAAGTTATATTCAGGTTGCAGATCTTATGCTCAAAACTGAAAACCCGGTACAAAATGTTTACAACCTTATTCTGTGCCTTAATTCCATTTTGAAAAGAAATTATCATAAGAGCAGAGCTGAATAACAACTTTAACAGAAAGGCTGCTACGCCGTTAGCCTAATGCATGTATGTTTTTATACTTTTTTTTCCCCTTTGTCTGCGTGATCTCATCCTGCTTTTATTCTGGGTAACAGAAAGCTACCTCCATTTAAATAGACAAATACTTGCTGGCAATTTTTCTCATGTTCCTGTTCGTCGTTATGCACAGGTTGTCCTTTTTAGGCTGGCCTTTTACCGGTACGGCTTTAGGACCGAGCGTGGCTCTCCCTTCCTGGAAGACGAGGGTGTGTGTATAAAAATCCCCGAACCGCGGTTGCGGCGGTTCTGTGCCCGCCGGCTTGCTCGGTACCGGAGGGGTGTTTGATGGCACGAGGGCGCTGCCCACTTCAGCCGAGCGATGCCAGCGGGGTTCCGAGCAGCCACAGCTTTTAAGCGTACGCAGAGCCGCCTTTAACCGTGTCATAGTTATCAGGTATTGCGAAGGTTAAGCTTTATCAGCTGCGCAAAAAAAGGTTGAGGTTTCATCAAAAACTTCCAACCTCACAACCTGTCGACCACAATTTGATGATGATTATTGATTATTTCACAGCCTTTCACTCACTCTGGCACTGCGGCCAGCCTTGATATACAGATAGGGCTGCAGTCCAGCTAAAATAAGACTCCATCTTGATAATGGACTGAGATGAGATACTGTTATTTGATAAAGATAATTGATGTTTCACGGTGAATTGGAAAACAGTTCTGAGTGCAGCGGGTCTGTGGCTGCTCCATCTGCAAATGTGGCCTTTGTTTACAAAACATAGCGGGAGACGCGCGGTGCAGCCTCGCCGCCGCAGTGCTCCGCGCAGAACGCGCCAGTCCAGCACGGCTGGCAATTTTTAACCAAAAACAAAGCCCTTACGCCAAGGGGATTTGTAATTTTGCAGTCACGATGAAGTTTCTTGAAGGCGTGTGTAGCTTAGCACGCTTCTGCGGAGATCTTGTTTCTTCTGCTTCGGATGTAGTTGATAATTTATTTCAGGTGAGCTGGTACCCTAAAATCATTCTTTTTTTATTTATCCATGGCATTTGAATTGGGCAAAATGCTACTTGAAAACATTTAAATTTGTCAAGGAAAAACAAGGCATAGCATGTGCCTAGATTTCTTCATTCTCCCGAAGTTTTAGCTCATTGATGTAAAACACAACGCATGCTTGTGGTCTCCCATCTACGCCTGGGTTGACTACACATGTGCAGCCCCCGGTTTTGCATTGATTAAGGTATCACTCGTTGCAAGTTCTCTTCGCCCAAGTTCTTTTAGTCCTATTATAACCTTTGTAACCCCTAATTAAGCAATAGGAGATGGCAGGGAGCGGGGTTATCATGAGCTAATGACACCCCAAGTGTGTTGTGTGGCACAAGGTTCATCTGTGTGCTGCTAATCCTCTGGGGGAGTGATTATCTAATGATAAACGTGCCACATTGCAGCTCATTGATGCCGCTGCAGTCTGCTCCTGCCGCTGCCGGTGTGGCTGAATTAGGCTTCCCATTCCAGACGTCATTTTTTCCATTGATTTTACAAACTGACAGTTTTGAGGTTTTCTGAAGTGACTTCCATACTGTACAAAGTCATGACCCAGGAGACGTGCTGCTTTCTTTTCTTATTTATTCTTAATAAGTACGTTTATTAAGAATATGAGGGGGAAAAGTGCATAGTCATTTTTGCTAGACTAGAAGCAGTCTCAGCAGGTTGGACACAATTAAAGGTTCGTGTTAAATTTACAAGGAATTGTTAATATTTTGCATAACACAGTTGAAATTCCTGTATTTAGAGGTGCAGTAATACAGAAAAAGAATGATACTCTGCTACTTTTTTTTTTCAAATTGGACACTGAATCAGTATGATCAGACTGTAGAAATATGTATTTCAGGTAACTAGATTTTAGGATACATGATTGTTACTGACTTTGAAATGATGTGAAAATATTAATGTCTGAAAGTTTGATTAATAATATGTTGCTCATTGGAGTCTTTAACACTGTTTTATAGCCCAAACAGATTTAATGTCATTATTCATTAATTATGATCATGATAATCCACAGGCATTAACTCAGCTACATTCTTTCAGTGGGGGCTTTTCCTCATTGTGCCCGTAAGCAGCGGGCATTTCATTTAGCTTGTGTAAGGTATCTGCCACAGAGGGGTGCATGAGCTCCAGCATGAGGCTTTCGAATATCAGTTTCTCTCATTGGCTCTACGTGGAGCCCAGAAAATTGGGGTCAATGTCATTATTTCTATTTAAAGTTACGTCAGGTAAATTCCTGCTGGGTAACAGTGTGTGGTCCAAAATCCCCCAATTAACCCATACATACAAGCTATTTGATACCTTTTCTTTTCCTTTGGGAATGTGGGGGGGTATATAACGAGGGACCGGCCCTTACAGAGTCACTAATCAGAAGACTTCGTTAGCGCGTGAGAGCTGAAGCTGCCCGCCGCTGTTCCAGCTTCTGGGCCCCTTAACCAGCGTAGGAGGTGGAGCCTCTTCCAGAACAGACGTCTTGGGCTCTTCCCTCCAGGAGGGCGCAAACCGCACACGTCCACGAATTTTACGGGAAAATATCAGCGTACCTCCAGCACTGTTCTCATTTTTAGGGGATTTTTGGCTGTTGTCTTCAGCCTGGGTATTTTGCCTGCCTGTCCATGCGTTCCTGTTGGCTGGGGGCTCCAGTCTTGGAAGCATGGAGAATTCCCTCTGAAAACAGAAACTCCTCACCAGCACTGAGCTATAGATGATATAGGGTTGTATATGTGGCTGTATATTTTGATGTGTAATTTACGAAAACTTTGTCTCCTGTAAAGAAACCTGCGTAAGCCAATGTCATTGCTGTTACTGATACGGTTACGCGTACGCTGAGGGGTTCCCGGGGTCTGGACACCAGCTGGGACTTGCACTCGGGTCTGTGTTCCCTGTGAGCAGAGGATGGCTTGGTAAAGAGCATGCAGCGAAAAGCACACAGTATAGTCAAGAAAGCTATAAAATATTCTATTTTCATTGATTAAATCTTGGTTTTCGTCATAGATATTTAGAACTGCATTTCATAGAGATACTCGTAATGATACTGAAGTGAGCCGTGCTTGGTGTAAACCTGCTGTACACCCGTAGTACTGGATGCACAACGGGCTTGTCATGAAAACAAATGGTTCATTTAGCTGAGTCGTATCTCCTTCTTTAGGTGTTTTCCTCTGTAATGACTCCCTCACCCTGGCGCTTGCTCCTGCCCGGGCGAGTGTCCGTGGGGCCGGCAGAGGGTGAGTAGCCGGGGGAGCGCCCGGTCCCCTCTGCGGGATCAGCAGGGACCCACTTTGCTTCGCTGCCTCAGGGCGCTTCCCCGGGGGGAATCTGCAGATGATGCAGCTACGAGCTTTTGTACCTAAAAACTCCATCGTTTGCACTGGAAGATTAAAGAGGAGCCTGGGTTTTGGTTCGGTTTATTTCAAAGCAAAAGATGCTTTTAAACGCTGGCTAGAATCAATACTGTTTGGTCCAGGGTCCTTTATTTGGCTCACTGCAGAATTAAAGTCAGAGCTTCAGCAGTCCAAGCAGTAACTGAATTGTGCATAGTATTATTTTATTTCAGTACCTACATGCCTTTGCAAATTTTTATTCTTATATAAGGCAGAATTATATTTGGAATGACTACTTGCTGATGTCTGATGGCTTGTTTTAGTTAACTTTGATTACCGAATAAAAGCCACTGTTCTCACATATGGGATTTTAAAGGTGGAAAGATAGCTATCCTGCAATCTGAACCTGTAAGTGCATTTCCTGGCACTGTCACACTGACAAGTTCAGGTGAGGGAGGAAAACTTGTTAGTAGAAACACATCTTCAAATTGCAGGTAAAAGATAATTACTGAGTGTAACCTTTTAATTTCCTAGGCCAAACTCCTGTTCTCACCGGGGGCGGGAAGGGAAGCCGCTAGGCTGCAAGGCGAGGGCCATCGTGCCGTCCTCCAGGCACGCAGCAGATGGGCAAGCACATTTAGTGCAGTGTCCTCGGGCGCTAAAAACGCCCTGTCACGCCCTGCCGAGGTAGCGTGCAGGGGGGCTGGGGGTGCCTTCCGTTCGCTTTCGTTTAGAGTCTGACTCACATAAGCAATAGCAGAGTTCACAAGGGAAAATCCATAGTAATGCAATACAGGGTAGTAATACGTGCATCGCTGGCAAGCGGGGCAGGAATTTAAGGGGGCATGCTCCGGCCGCACCAGGGCTTAACCGTACTTAGATTTTCATGTCCTCCTTGATACGGGTGCAAGCCTCGCTCTTTAGTTGTTCTTATATTGTGTTTCCAGTGCGAGACAGCCTCAGCGCAGAAGGCAGGCAGCGTGCTATCCTGTGTGCTGCAGACCCGTTTCCTCTGTAGCCTGCGGTAGCTTTACCCTGATTTTCTAAACATGCCCAGCAATACAGTCGAGGGATTTTACTCCTTTTCATCGTAACAAGAAAAGGTCTTATCCTATCAACAGCAAATCCCAGCTACGTTAGGCATGAAATAGCAAAACAGCCACTTTTTTCAAGTTTCTAAAATGTCTTTTAAAAACAGAGTTTAATTATTCCTGGTTGGTTAGGTGGTGGTAATTTAGCAGCATATTTTATGGGAGTAAACTGTGCTGATATGCTTCTACACGGGAGGCTGGTGGGGATTTAGCCAAGGTGTGAATTTACAGCACGCTAACTCCTCTGCATTAACTCTCCACTTGAATATTGTTGATCTGCACCAAACCTGCCTCTGTGCATCACAGATAAATCTACTTTGCACATATAAATATATGCATTAAACCACGAGTAACAAATGCAAACTGAGAGTCCTCACGTACAGCCTAGTGAGTGCACTATAAATTCATACTATAACTCCAGTCCAACTTTCCAGCCTCGGTAGGCTCGGTAACGAGGCCTCAGGAATCACAAAATTTGCTTTTTAAGTCATGTTGATCAGAAACATTAGTTTGCTAAAAGACAGGGGTTTTTCTCTCTCTGTACCTTTTTCTAGTTGATTTGGAGACTGGTTGAAAGGAGCCAAGGTCAATTGTATGAGGTTTAACACGGCCAAGTGCCGGGTCCTGCACTTGGGTCACAACAACCCAATGCAACGCTCCAGGCTTGGGCAGGAGTGGCTGGAGAGCTGCCCGGGGAAAGGGACCTGGGGGTGCTGGTTGGCAGCCGGCTGAACATGAGCTGGCAGTGTGCCCAGGTGGCCAAGAAGGCCAACAGCGTCCTGGCCTGTACCAGCAATGGTGTGGCCAGCAGGAGCAGGGCAGGGATCGTGCCCCTGTACTTGGCACTGGTGAGGCCGCACCTTGAATCCTGTGTTCAGTTTTGGGCCCCTCACTCCAAGAAGGACGTTGAGGTGCTGGAGCGTGTCCAGAGAAGGGCAACGGAGCTGGGGAGGGGTCTGGAGCACAAGTCTGATGAGGAGCGGCTGAGGGAACTGGGGGTGTTCAGCCTGGAGAAGAGGAGGCTGAGGGGAGACCTTATCGCTCTCTACAACTGCCTGAAAGGGGGTTGTGGTGAGGTGGGGGTTGGCCTCTTCTCCCAAGTAACAGCGATAGAACGAGAGGAAATGGCCTCAAGTTGTGCCAGGGGAGGTTTATGCTGGATATTAGGGAAAATTTCTTTACGGAGAGAGTGGTCAAGCATTGGAACAGGCTGCGCAGGGAGGTGGTGGAGTCACCATCACTGGAGGTGTTCAAAAAACATGCAGACGTGACACTTTGGGACATGGTTTAGTGGGCTTGGTGGTGTTGGGTTGATGTTTGGACTTGATGATCTTAAAGGTCTTTTCCAACGTTAATGATTCTGCGATTCTGTGACATTGTTGTCAGTCACCTCTGTGTGTAAGAGCTCTTGTCCTTTTTCCTAAAGGACTATCACTTCCTTTAAAGAAAAGCTGGAACAAGAGTGCGTGCAAATAACTTTTAAAAACAAAATTTGAGTCTAAGGTTAACTCCAAATTCATAACTTGCAAAATCACATTTAATTTATATTCCATATTTTAAGTAGAAATAGAGCACTAGTATGCATTAAATGGTGATGGTCAAATCTGGGTTTCTCCATTTAGGGTTGCCCATGGCCAACAAGCACATATTTAAACACGACTCTCTGTACATGTCCAGAGCTGCTTAAAGTGATGTTGCTAACACTTTGTTTTTAACTGACCTATTTCTCCAATCATGACCTTTGTGAATGCATTTTTGCTTTCGGGGGTCTGTTCTCTGTTAGGGAAGAACACAGTGCTGAACTGGGGCTTTGTGCCCGACTGCTTTCTGCTTCGCTTCTCTCATCTGTAAGTGCGAGACCCGTAGGCACCCAGGCACAGGGAAGGGCTGGAAGCCCCATGGAGCTGGGACTCGGTGAGACCTGCGGAACCCAGAGGAGAGCTCTGCTGCCAGGGCTGCGTTTCTCCCGCAGGCATCGCAACACCTGCTTGTGATTCAGCCCCAGTGTCGCCGCGAGCGGCTGCAGAATGGCTTTTCAGCTGGGGATAGAGAGGGACTTACAAAACCTGCAGTGAAGTTACAGCTTTTAATCCAGATATCAACGTACATCTCGGAGGGAATTGAAACAATAATTAACACCAAGCAAAGAAAATCTGTATCCCTGATGTATTTAATGACTCATAACCAGAAAAATTTGTGAACGTGTCATCTCTTATACTTTGTCAATTATTGAGTAATTATTGATCACTAATTTGTTTTAAAATCTTATAGCATATAATGCTCCAGGTATTATTACTATTATCACGAATTAATTTCCCTAAATTTTAGAGCAGTTGTGTGGGTAAATGGCCCTGATGCTGTTCACAGGGTTTCTGAACGCCCAGATGCGCTTTGAACGCCAGGCTCGGAGCGCTTCACACTCTGCCCCTCCACCCATCCCCGCTGGTGTTTAGCAACGTTTTAATTGCAGAATGTTGTGGAATATGCTAATGCCCATGATCTGCATAGTATAAAAATATATGCTTGCTTGACAGTAGAAAAGTGAAACTCTTACTAGGTGGAGGACTTAGTTCACTGGGAGGTGACGGCAAGGAGGCACCGCGGTTCTGCTGTTCCTGTCTAGCACTGCTTGCGGTGCCGCGAAGGTGGCACAGTGTCCTGGTGGAGATCACTGGATGTGTGTATTTGCACGTGAGGCTGTAGCCAGTGTTCCCAGTTAGATCTCGGCAGATGCTGAAAGAAGCATAAATTATTTAAAAAAAAAAAAAAAAAGTCAAAAAGCTGCTGTGTTTTTCAAATACGATGACATGGCATTGCTAAGTGTAAACCATCGCACGCAAAGCACTCCTTGGAGATTTAGACTTGTAAGATAATGTTCTCCAGAAATTTTTAAATTGAGGACTTGGAAGTCAAAGTTTCCACTTGTTTTGGTAATCTTGATGCCGATGCTTGTGACCCTTGGAAGAGGATGCGAGTGGTAGCTGTGGAAGGAAGGAGCAGCATTAGGGAGTTCTGCAGAAGGTGACAGTTTGCCCAGGAACGGCTAAAGATCTGGAAATACGCTCATTAGAAAATTAGAGCGAGGAGTGGCGAGAATCAGAAGGCTGGCTTCAAAAATGATGGCAGAGTTGCTTTCCCAGGGTCCGCAGGGCAGAAGACCCCTCCAGAAGGATAATTAAGTCCCCAAACCCCACCGTCCTGGCGGGAAGCACTGATCTCGTTAGCTTTTCCTACGCCGCTGGAGTTGCTGAACGCTTTTCTTTAAAGTCTCGGGTCACTTGGGAGCTATGGATTTGTGCGTTTTGCAAGTGCATTGAAGGCTCTGGAGTCAAAGGTTAAAAATACTCTAGTGCTCCAAATATGACGGTGACATTGTTCTAACTAGTTTTCTTTAAAATTTGAGTGAGTAAAGCTGGAGCTGAAAGGGAAGAGCTGCATCTTAACAGAACTGTTTGAGGACGAGTGCTTCTTGGTGCACCCAAAAATCCCAATGCTCTCACCGTTTCATCTCTACTGACACAGCTTAGAATGAATTTTAGCCAAAGGGTACCTTAGCAAAATGCACTTTGCCTGGAAGGACTGAGAAACTTAGGGGAACATTGTGCCTGGCTGCAAGTCTCGTGACAGCTGCTTGAACGGGAAAGGAGGAAAACTGGGATTGCAGTGACCACATCTACCTCATCACCGGAGACGTTTCAGAGGTCAGAAATGCTTCATGCTCCAGCCACTAAACCATGCTCTGATTATCGACTACCAAATAGAATGTGTAGGGAGGTGAAAAGCAGATATTTAATCAGTTCAACTCCTATTATTAAACATTATTTCTATAACAGTAAGTAAGTAACTAGGGAGAGGGGATGCTCCATGTATTCCCGTCTCCTGCTAACTCATTGTAGGGCAGCATTTCATTCGTAGTCTAGTTGGAATTTTTAATAGCTTTTTTTTGAATAGGGACTGATTTTTAATGAAAATTAGGAGGTTTTGACAAACAGTATCTGTAAGAGAGCAGATTCTCACTGTCATCACTGTCACTGGCTGTAGCCATACAGGGTTACTGAGGTGACGATTTATTTCTTTACCTAAGTGCCTTGTGTTTAAAAAAGACTCCGTTCTGTGAACTCGGCTGTTCCAGTACAGTTCAGTGGTAAGTGTTGTATCAAATTTACATGTTTACTAGGAAAGTAACGTCACCTATCCTATCTGCTCCTGAAATCTGTTTTAATAATACTTATTTTTACTCTCACTTTTTATAATCACGAATCATGCCTGAATGGTGTGGCCAGAATCCATCGTTCTGCTCAGTTCATGTCCGTGGGTTGTGTGTTCTCCTGTGGCTGAATAACGGAGGTGACCGGGATGCGCTTGGAGCACTTGCCGTGCCGTGGCAGGGGTTGTGCGGGGCGCGGGGGCAGTGCCTGCGCCTTTTGTGCCGGGGTGGGGGTACCGGTAGCCTCCACGGGCTCCTTCCCTCTGCCAAAGCTATTAAAGAAAGGAAGTATTTTTCCCTAAGGCCTTCAGGTAGTCGCTAAATGAACTAGCTTTGTTGCCTTCATAATTGAAGATCCATTAGATTAATCTCACAAAAGTTTCTCGCGCTCCATCCGACCAGCGTGCTCCTACTCTTGCCGCCCTCCTCACGGCGCTCCGCTGCGGTGCAGCCTCCGACCGGTCGTACACCAGGCTGCTGGGGCTGCTCCGCTGCGGTGCAGCCTCCGACCGGTCGTACACCAGGCTGCTGGGGCTGCTCCGCTGCGGTGCAGCCTCCGACCGGTCGTACACCAGGCTGCTGGGGCTGCTCCGCTGCGGTGCAGCCTCCGACCGGTCGTACACCAGGCTGCTGGGGCTGCTCCGCTGCGGTGCAGCCTCCGACCGGTCGTACACCAGGCTGCTGGGGCTGCTCCGCTGCGGTGCAGCCTCCGACCGGTCGTACACCAGGCTGCTGGGGCTGCTCCGCTGCGGTGCAGCCTCCGACCGGTCGTACACCAGGCTGCTGGGGCTGCTCCGCTGCGGTGCAGCCTCCGACCGGTCGTACACCAGGCTGCTGGGGCTGCTCCGCTGCGGTGCAGCCTCCGACCGGTCGTACACCAGGCTGCTGGGGCTGCTCCGCTGCGGTGCAGCCTCCGACCGGTCGTACACCAGGCTGCTGGGGCTGCTCCGCTGCGGTGCAGCCTCCGACCGGTCGTACACCAGGCTGCTGGGGCTGCTCCGCTGCGGTGCAGCCTCCGACCGGTCGTACACCAGGCTGCTGGGGCTGCTGTTACATATTGCGGTTTAACTTTGTCCTTCTGACAGTCGATGCAGCCGTTCCCGTTAAGGGTATGGCTTGCGTTTTGGTGGCTGGTTAGACGAAGTCTGTGCAATAAATGGTAAATCTGGTCCATGTCAGGACTTCTGGGGAGCGTTCGATGCCTCTGCTCCCTGGGAAGTACTCTCTGGCGCTGGGATATCAGCCCAAACTTCCTCACTGCCATTGAGTATCAGCCTGGAGGGGTTTGTGGTGCAAGACGTAAAGCTTTACAGGGCTTCCAAGCAGTGAGTGTGCGCAAACCCGGAGACCTGGTGTTTGTCCAGTATGAACTCTTGTCTAGATTCTTATCTATACTTTGTATTTTTTTTACACAAACTGCTAATTACTATTATGCCCCTTTTAATAGTGATTTGAATTATTTTATCTCTCACAAAATACTATTTAAAAATACGGAAAAAATATCGAGCACTTTCTTCTTCCATTTTTACTGATAAGAATATCCTAATCATACTCAGAATTCATATATTAAATTATTTTCCTAGAAGTTAAAGCATAAAGCTTAGCCTACAAGCTGCTGAAAATCCTCTTTTAAAAACAGCAGTTGTCAAGGAGATGGGAATTTTAGTAACAATACCAAGTTGTCTAACAGGTACTCGTGCAGATAGTTTAAGGATATATTATAGTACTATGAAACTTTATTTAAAGTACAGCGGCATTATTTTCGCAGAGGAAAAACTCACTGCTGATGTTACGGACTGGTGGTTTCTATGTTCAGGGGTAATTAATTGCCGTATGGATTTTGACGGTCCACGTGGAAGTCTGGAACCTGTTCGAGAGCGTACGTCGCGTCTCCGCGAGCATGGGGTGTGTGGAAGGCAGGCTGGGCTCGGCTCCGCGCTCCGGGCGCACGCTGCCGTCGCAGCCGTGGCTTGAGGGGAGAGAAGGCCAGTTCTCGGCGCTTCTGTGCGGTGTCACGATGCGGTGCGGGGCTGGAGCCATACGATTCGGGGACCGTTTTAAACCGTCCCGTGACACTCGGGTGGCTGCAGCTGTCATCTAATTTTTCCTGGATTAAGTTCGGTTCAGAAAGAAGCTGCCTCATTTTCTGGTTGTCATTTGCCCAGGAAGTAAAAGCAAATTGTAATGAGGGACGCGCAGCGGGAGAACCTCCTAACAAATGAGAGGCATATATTGGCTTGACAGCCGGCCTGCCGCGCCAGTGATAAATGTATTTTTATACGCGGCCGTTCAAGGGCACTTTCTGCTCCCGGTGAATGCTGCCTGTCAGATCGTGCACGGCACATTTGAATACTGAGTAATTGTAATGGCCGATGCAAAATTGTATCGCTGTAAGGTTAAAAATTGTTACGTTTTTTAACTTAATAAAATATAATACATGCGCTTGGACTTTATCTTGATATTACTGAGAAGTCACTTGAAGGACGGGAAGAAAATTAATTTAAAGATGCAAATGCACTCTTTTTCTCACTACTGTCTTGAAATTTTTCCTGCAGTCAGTATGACTGGAACTAACCTAGAAATTAAATTATTAAAGATATTGAGATTGATTTAAGTTAATAGTATTTTAGATATTTCCACTAAATTGCTTAGAAAGTAGGGATTTATTTTTTAAAGTGTTCATAAAAGCCTTTGAAGGGCTCTCTTGAAAGAATTTACTTTTGGTATGAAAAATGAGGCAACATTTTAAATATCTATTCAGGTGAAGCAGTTTAGTTTTGTATAACTTTGCTTTTACGAAAACCAAAAGGATGCCCTGTCCCACCCACCCCCTCCTCCCCGCAACTGGCTGTGGCCGTGGCCGTGGCCATGCGTGGGGGCCAGCGTGGTGGCTGGGGGGGCACCTGGCCTTGGCGAGGGCAGCCCGCGGCTTGGGGAAAGGCTTTGCTTGGCTGGCTCAGCCGGTGCGGACAAGCTGTGAACAAGTCTGTTTCCTTCTGTTTTAAACACACGGACTAGTACACTTACTGTATCTTATTCAAGACTTCTAAGCGTAGGACTTCTAGTTTCATATTATTCGGAATCCATCATATTTGTATAAAAACAGAATTAAAATATAGTAAAAATTTCCATAAACCCTACTCGTGTTGGGGGTGCGCAAGTAGGTTATTTCCTCCGTGTTTGCGTGGTGATTTCGTACGACCCCTGGGTGGGTGGCGGGGTCCGTGGCGGGGTCCGTGGCGGTCGCCATGCTGGCTGCAGCGTGCCCACACCGGTCAGCTCCTGGAGGGCCAGGGCTGGGGGTCTCAGAAGGCTCTCGACTGCAGGTTAATATGAAGGAGTCAAAGCGGTAGCGACTACTGTTGGAAACGAAAGGTCAGGAGCAAAATGGCAAATGGAGACTTCCTACCATCTGTTGAAAATCCCCCGTACCCCTCCGTTGCAGGGACTGATCTTAAGTGCGTGTATTCTGAAAGAAGTAAATCTGTCACGTGGAAGCGCGATGTGAAGAGCCATACAGCAAAAGAAGACAGATGCGCAGGAGCCCAGGAAAGAGTGCTGCTGCAAACAAAGATAAGACTCACAATCTCTGAAGAAAAAAGAAGAATGGGTTCTGGGCATAGTAGATCGCAGCCGGGCGAAGGTGCTGTTAATCTCCTTGGGACTGAAGCGAGAGCAGCCGAGCAGGCACCGCAGGGCCCGAGTTTACCTTTGCAGCAGTCGTCGAAGTATTTCTTTTTATATATTCTCTTTGTAGGTCAGCCATTTTTATTGTTATCTCAAAGGCCGATATTTATTCCTCTGCATGGTTTGGGCTCTGTATATGTTCCGCAGGGTTTTGCATCCAACGTTAGCATTAAAATCCAACTCGTAATTTTTAATTAAAAAAAAAAGAAAATGTTTGCGTGACATGGAATCACTCGGTGCGTGCCGCCGCTGGGGGACCTCGGAGGTGGTGTATGCATGGCAGCGAAGCACTGCTAACCTGTTTTTTCTTTGTGACTCATTCCTAAGAAGGACTGATCTGTCAGACCTAGCTCTTGTCTGTTAAGATCTGTTCTAGAAGTGCGTTATTTTTTATTTAGTTGGGGGACGAAGTAGAGGGAGAGTTTCTTTTTTTCAGTAGTGCCATCAACACCGGTGATTTTCAACTTAACATTTCAATTGTTAATTGTCTTCTATTAAGCTTTGCCTTTAGCATAATGAGCTTTAGATCTGTGATTTATTTATGTTCTTGTATAAAGTTGCCTTTATGCCTGCTTTCTAGAGAACGCTTCCAGGTGGCTGCTGTGGCAGATCGCCCCAGCTTGGCTGCTGAAATTGCCCATGAAGTCGTTGCCAGTGACTCCTCTCTGGTCGCAGAATCGCCGCCTCCTTAATTTTCAAATACCCATTCCTTGCCCAGAGATGATTTGTATCCCCTGCAAAAGTCGGAGCTGATGTTTTCACGCTGCTCCGTGCTAAAAGCAGGCACAGGGTAGTGCTTAGCCGTGACGAACCTCTGCTTTTGTACGTCTTTCACGTGATGGGGACTGGAAGGGCAGTGCTTCTGGGGGATGCGTTAGGCGTGCTGCTTTCTCAGTGAGTGAGTTCTTTGTTTCACTTTAGTTAAGGTACCCCTAGAGATGGGGGTTATAAATATCTACTAATAAAGGTGGTAAAATACTAGTATGTCTCTCTAGCAGTACGTAAGTTACTTTATCAATTTAAAGTCTGCATTTCAGTATATTTATGAAAATAAAACTGCTGCAGTGATACACTGTTTATTTTTTATGTCACCTTTAACAGAATATTGCAGTTCAATGTAGAGTTTACCAAATATTGGACTTAGAATTAGGTTGTCATAGCTTCAGTATATCATGTGGAACAGGACGACGACGGTGGCAGGTGCAGAAGTCAAATAGTCTCCCAGGAGCATCCTCCCATTAAAAAACAATTGGTCGGGCAGAGGGAAGCTGCAAACAGCTGCACTTTGTCCCACCATCTCTGCCGTTCAGAATTAAGACTTATTTCCAAACCGGTATCGCACGGGTTTTTGCATACTTTTCATTGCGTGCTAATATAACCGCTTCACAGCTGAAAAACTGGCAATAGTAACTTGAAAGCAGCCCCAAAGGATGAGCGTTTGCTGTGCGTTCTCTGCCGAAGCGTTAGTGCTGTCATCCATTAATGCAGCGCAGCGGTGCCGGCCAGGGGAGCCTGAGCACCAAACGTGTGGGTGCAAGCGGAATATTTTGAATGAGCAGCAATGGTTTGTTTCTGTTACGCTTACTCATTGGCCTCGGGAACAGGAGAAGAGCATTGCAAAGCACACGTTTAGATAGCGCACTAAAAAATAAATCTTGGCTTGAAAGGATTAGCATCAATTAGAGAAGCGCTTCCTTTAAATAACAAAGCAGATTAATTCCCTTAAGGATTGTACTTATTGGAACACATTTTCAGTAGTAAAAAGAGCAACAAGTGTGCTAGTACTATTGATTTTCTACCTTTGTATTACCAAAACATATTTTATTGACAAGTATTACTTGCTTGTTAAGTGCTAAAGAGTTTGATGGGTCTGAACATTGGATCATCTAATTAATTGCCCTTTCAAACTTTCATCCTAAGCTGTGGTGATTACATTAAAGAGATAGGCTTGGGATTCTATGGAGTTCACTCACCTTTTACATGATAAACAAGAAATGAATATATTAATGGGTTCTTAATATATAAGGCTAACGTTAGATGCAGGGTGCCATTCTGAGTAGGTCTTCATCTTTTAATGTCCCAGTGATGGGTACAGGAGCACTACTTTTATTTCTGCAGCCTAATTTTATTCAATGAATATTACAAAGTCTTTTTTCACACGGTTAAGCCCTGCCAACTTAAAGTTGGCGCAGAGCCTCTTAATGCAGAAAGGGCAGCTATTGTGTATTTTTCACGTGCTTCATGCGCTTCTGATACTCGCCCCGGTGCTTGCTGGTCATCGCCCCGGCACTCGCTGGAGCCCGTCCTCGGGCCAGATCCCTGGGGAGCTGCGGCTTCCTCTGCTAGCTGGGAGGAGCCAGCCCTGGGTGCTGACTCCACGGGAGAGGCTCTCGATTTTGTACCGCCGGGGTATGAGGTGGGAGAGGAGGGGAGTACCTGGCATTGCCAGTTTTAAGATCTCCAAAGCGTTAGACAAGACCTAACACAAATGAGTCTGTCTTGTGTAGAGCATCTGCTTATTTTGCGGTTGTTGAACAGGAACCTCAGGTAATGAGTAAATAAGATCTTAACGATGACTCTCACCATGGAATAAGTGAGTAATTTTTCATGGTGTTTCTGACACGTGTTTATATTGTTGGATATTGTAAAAAACAAGTATTTGATGCTGGTGAGACCACAGCTGTAAGTGTGGCATGTGAGCAGAAGGGCGTGCGACTCGCTGAGCCGACACAAGCGACGGGCGGCGCAGCGCCCGTCTCCTGCCGTGCCTGCGAGGACCCGCCGCTGCCCTAGCGCCGCGCAGAAGGGTGTGCCGTAGGGGAACGATGTACGTAACCTTAATTATTGTCAAAGATTGTCCGGAGCTAGGAGACCATTACTTGGCCTTGCAAAATTATTTTTTGGCAAAAGATGCGCACCAGGAACGTGGTGCATGTCTATGCATCTGCGATGCGCTGCCGTGAGAAGGATGTGTTTCAAGTAATAGTTCAAGCTCTAATCTGAGAAAATACGAGGTACCTTCCAGTTGTGTTATTCCTGAAAAAAAAAGCCTTACGTTTCATCTACAACGTAACATTTGAACTTTTAATTACATTTATTATGGCAATAGTCCGACGGATTTTAATTCGCGTTTCTAGCTGAGTCAGGATGGGGCACGAAGGATGCCCTGGCTGGTGGGCAGGCCAGCGCTGTGAGGGGCAGCTGTGCCTGCTTTGCCGGACGCTTCCACTCCCCGGGTCTGGGGCACGTTCTGGGTAAGCATACCTGGGTCCTGTACATTGCAGTGGAAGTAGAGAGGACTCTCTCGGTGAAACGGTTGTCTGCGCGCAGCTGTGAAGGAGGTGGATGTAATTCTGCAGTCCGTCGTCCGCCTCTCGGGGGGGGGCGGGTTTACAAAAATGTGATTACGTTCCTGCGCCACTGGAATGGCGTTTGTGGTCCTCTCGTTGCTGCCTCTGTGCGGAGTACGTCACAGCTGCGCTGAAGGAGGAGCAGGGGCGTGAGTGCAGTACCTTAAACCAGCGCCGACCGCCGGTGCTGGGGAGCGGGTGCTGGGGCACCTGGGCGCGCAGCCGTGCTGCTGCCCGGCCCTGCTCCCGGCCTTTCAGCGGCCTCTCGTGCTGCTCCCAGGGAGCCGCCTGGAGAAGCTCTGAACGGAGTGGCGTTTCCCTGAAGGCTGGTTGTAAAGGCGGCAGGGTGGGCTTGTGCTCCTTACCATTTCCCTGCCCGCTGCCTAGCCAGCTGGAGGCTCCTAGACATCCGATTTACAACCTCCTTCGGGGCGTGTAAGATTAAATTTTTTTAAAATTCCCGTTAAAGGCACATTTATGTTCATATACCTGACAAATTACTTTGGTTTAAAAACTGGATTTGGCAGGGAATGTGTTCATATGATGATTTAATTCCGGTTTATTGGCTAAGCAGCTATTAGAACACTTAAAAGAAATTGTCGTGTTATTTAACACTGAGCGGCATGTGCTTAAGTCCCACCTGACAAGACATTTCAGTGGTGTGCTTTCATGTTTCGGCTTCTCTGGAGGCATTTAAGCGCTCTGAGGAAAGGGCGTTCTCTGTGCTGAGCACAAGTCTCTGTGCGTGACAGGGCAGGAGTTACGTTTTGTGCCATTCCCTCGGGTGCGTGGGAGCAGCACGGGCCACTGTCCTGTCCTCCCTGACTGACGGGAACCAACCTCTGCAAAAGAGCTTTGCCTTGGGCCTCGGGTATTTGCCGATTGACACAATGACAGTCAGAAAATCGGTGCTCGAATAACAGAAAATGCAGGTGAAAATGAAGATGTATTTCCACACGGTATTTAATTTTTACTGACAGTAATGGTGTCCCTCAGTCTTCCAGAAAAGGCTTCTAGAAGTTCATGTACTCGTGCGTTCGTGTTTGCTTAAAAGTCTGTTCAGCATCATCGTGGTGACGGGTGGTGAATCTTCTACGTTCCTGTTCTCTCCCCCTCTTGCCAGACTATCCACGGCCATAAAGGACCGATAACTGCCGTGGCTTTTGCCCCCGATGGCCGGTACCTCGCCACGTACTCCAATTCCGACAGCCACCTCTCCTTCTGGCAGGTAAGGGTGCGTTACCGTCCGTCTGTCTGCACACAGATGGCTAACGAACTCATCTTTGGGACTGTCTTTTAACGTCGGTCAGTAGCGGCGTAATACATAAGGAAACGCTGACGACAGGATAGTCCCAGAAGCTAGGGCAGAAGCTGAAACCTCAGCACAGAGTTTTTTTGTTCCCCAGCCCGAGCCGCCGCGGGTCCCGTGCTGCCCTCCCGCCTTACCCGAAGCGAGCGTGGCTGCTCTGCCTTCAGGCACCCGCGCCGGCGGGGCAGGGGCGGCTGCCGGGCTGGGGCTTGGGCCCCCAGCCCCCGGCGCCTCTCCACTGTGCGGCCCTTCCCTCACCACCCCGCGGGCCTGTGAAGGCAGCTTTGAGTGGCCGTGTCCCTGTAACGCAGGGGCTTTTTCCTATCCCTGTTTCTATTTAAGCAGTTCCTGCAGCTGTCCCCGAGCGAGGGACGGGGCTGTTTGCATACACGTCAGTACGTCACTTCTGGGCAATCAAAGAGCATTTTCAAATTGTAAACTTTCATATTTGATGCTCGACGTTTGAGTACAATACTACTGTAATAGCTCGCTTTCACATACCGAAGGAGCGCGCCGGGTAAAACGTAGACCCGTGTAGGTTTCTCCCCGGTGCCTGTCCCCTTCCTACCAGTAAGGAGTTTTCTTCTCTAACTCCTGCAGCCCCATCAATTCCAACAGAGCGAGCTTCAGGTACATACCTCCTTTTCATTTTTTTTAAGCTTGATGCAAAACTGTGGGAACAAAGGCTCGTTCCCAGCGCCGCAGTGCCCGTGCCCCTCTGCCCAGCTCTGCTCCACGCCCGTGTGTGGTGGGAGCGTCGGCGAGCCCCGTGCTGGGCTGTGCCGCGCAGCGTGGCGCTGTCTTCTGTTTCCCTAATCGTGCTGAAAGCAGGAGAGCTGAGATATAAACAATATAAAGAGGGTCTGAAACACAAGGAGAAACTGAGAAACAGGCCACCATTTTGTGAAGTATCCAGAGGTTTATTTTCTTTAACATATGAGCAAGTTTTTTTCTTTGTAATCTCGTGTTAGTAGGAATATTTTTTGTCAGTTGTAGACTGCTGCCTACATTTCCCAAGCAGGATTTTCTTCTTCCTTCAATGGCTTTAGACTTAAAAAAATACTTTATTTGGAAGCAACTGATCTGATCGAGCAATGTGCGCTATCAAAATCATTGAGTCTTACAGTAATCAGACTAGAAAACGTAACTCGGTATGCCCATGAGTACCAGTTATACTCTTTAACACACTTCCACGGTTTTCTGTGTCATTCGGTAGTTCTACAGGTGCCATAAAAAGGTTACTAAATTATTATCCATCACTGTATTGTGTGCTTTCTGAAACAAATGAGAACAGCAAGGATCTTCATTCATCAGTTACGTTTGTTCAGTTTAAGTGCTCAGGGAAAATCTGGAAAGCAATCGGACCGGATCTTTTAGAATTGGCTGGGAAAAAGAGTCACGCTGGAGTTCTAAATTGTGATCTGCCACGCTTTTCCAGGTGTGTAAATGTTCACGTTAAAGTGGCTTTTACATAAAGAGTTAAATATACCTACACATTTAGTTTTAAAATGTGACCTCGTGCACCAGTGATTTTTCCCTTCTGTGTGCTATTTGGCACTATTATTAATGCAGGAAAATCAGTAACATTAGTCATCTTAAAAGGGTTATTACTCAAGATGATTTAAATTGTGAAAATGTCAGTGGTGCTTGCATGCTCCCTGCTAGAGATGCCATGATTTACACTCTCTGACACCGCTCTGCTGCCGAGAAGAGCCAGGAAAAAGTAATGGCTTGTACTTTGTACTGATCAGAATTCAGGACGTGGCATCAGCAATAACGCACCTTAAATGTCCCAGGATTTGCCAAGGTTTCATGGGGCGTGTCTCAGGGATGCGGCCGGCCGCCTACTGATGGAAATCCTAGGGTTGCAATGGATGCGGATGGAAAGGTTTTCGAGAATAAAGCAACGTTACAGAAAGCGTAGGATTTTGTGTATCTCGGTGGGTTAGATCAGAGAATCTCATATTTAAAAACATGGAGCTAGACAAGATGCGTCAGCAGTAATTGGCCTGCTTTCCAAAGAGTGTAACTCAACAGATCGCTTCTGAATGGCCTCTTGATCTACCAGACAATAGAAAAGCTCTTGCTTTTGGTTTTTCTCTGTTCATACCTCTCATGAGGATGGCTCTTTATTCTGCATATCTTCAGCTCCAGTGTTTTTACGATTTTGATAAATAATAGTCTAGCATAAATATAATCTTACCAATTTTTCACATTTTTTCCTTAAATTCTGAATGTGTACGCTTCTGCATAGCACGCCTTTATAAATTGTCCCCAAGGAGCACGGTAAGGTATGCCCGAGTCCATCAGGTCTTCCGTTGCGCACGGTTGTGTGTCGTGGTCATTAACCACCAACCAGACCACCCAGTGCACCGCCTAAACACTCAACTACACTCCCAGTAAACGGCGCTGCTTGGCCCGACTAACGGAATTTTACTTAAGCCTGGTTGGAGACAGCACTGGTCCAGGGCATCACAGGGATGTCGGAGTTTGGGAGGAGGTCCAGGTGCGTGTCGCGGGTGGTGAAGCCGCAGGCAGGGTGGGTCACCCGTGGGTGTCTCTGCAGATGAACACCTCTCTCCTGGGGAGCATCGGCATGCTGAACTCTGCACCCCAGCTCCGCTGCATCAAAACCTACCAGGTGCCCCCCGTCCAGCCGGCCTCTCCGGGCTCCCACAACGCCCTCAGGCTGGCGCGGCTCATCTGGACCTCCAACCGAAACGTCATCCTCATGGCTCATGACGGCAAGGAGCATCGCTTTATGGTCTAGGGTAAATCCCCTGCGCTGGAAATCCATTTCTGTTTCAAAGTTCTTTGTAATTCTCCCTCTCTGTCTCTCTGCTCCTCGCACGGGATGCCCACAGCAGTGCCCGCAGACCACCGGTGGGCTCCCGCCCGCTCTGCGGGGCAGCTGCGCTGACGCCGGCTGGTTTTTCCTTGCAGTGGGGAGGAGGAAGGCGGCGGAGCTGGGGAACGTGCTCCTTGCGTGGCGCAGCAGAAGCGGGGGATCGGTAACGATGGCGCTCCTCGGCCAGATCCGCGGCGGCAGGAATCGAACCAGGCTTGGCAAGCGGGCTGAACGCGCCCCTCCTCGCTGCACGCGGGGTTCACGCAGCAGCCCTCCTGACACACCTTCTTCCTGTGGAGACTCTCACGGAATCTCAGTGTTTACCAAAAGGCTCGTGTTTACATGCACTTTCTCCTAGTGACCACTGAATGATGGCAGGTCTGGAGCGAGGCACTTGGCTTTCCTAACGCGGGGCTGATTGCCTCGGGACGGGGGATTGAGCCGCCAGGGTGGATGGCCTGTGTTCTGATCAGAGGGGCATGTTTCCTCATACAAAGTCTTGGTTTTCAAGAGAATTGGAAGTGCTGCTGTGCCCAGTCGCTGTTCGCTGTAGTCAGGAAGAAAGAATAATAGTCCACGTGTAAATAAAAAAAAAAAATCTCTTTAAGATGGAATAGCAAACTTGAAGAAAGGAGTATTTATATATAAAGGTGTTTTTTGCTACCAATGCAGGTATTTATTTTAAAAAAATAAAAGACGAGAAGCTTTTTCTTCCAAAAGCCGCTCCCATTTGTGCCGGGACGTGCAGGGCGGCGCAGCCGTGCACCCCGTCCGCGCCGCTCTGCGCCGGTGTCGCAGCCATGGCTCCTGCGGTGCCTTCGCCAGGGGACCAGCGGGGAAGGGCCCTGGAGGGAGGCGGCACAAATGGCACCGGTGCGGAGCCGTTCTGGCCGGAAAAACGATGAAAAGTGTGTAGAAGGTAAGTTATTTGAATGGATGTATTGAAACATTTTCTTCACTGGGAATATTCCTGTGTAACATTAGCTGTGACTGTGTTTCCCTCCTCTTACATATCTAATTTTGTGAAATATTTAATAGTGTGAAAGTATGCTGGTTTATGATCGCAGCAAAGAAAAAAAATCTATGAAATACTATTTTATTTAAATATATTGATGTATATGTTTGTATAGCTTTTTCTTTGCCATTTTTGTCTGAAAAGCTCACAGAGGTAAGAAGGCTGTCTTTACATAATAAAGTAAAAATGGTACTTATAGAATCTTCCCTTTCCCAAAAAGGAATAAATTAATTTTAAAAATGGCTTCTAAATATAAAAAGCATTGATTTTTTTTTTTTTTTTTAAGCTGGTCTGTGTAGTACACTGTACATGAAAGTGAGATTTACAGTCCAGAAGCTACATATCTGTTTGCTGTTTAAAAATAATTTTTAAAAAATTAAAAAGCAAGAAATTAAGACCATTAGGAATGTGTAACACAAACTGCCATAAAGTTTAATCTTTTCTCTGGCAGGAATGTAGTGTATAGTGGAGAACTCTGTAGTAGTATATCAGGGTCTTAGATTCTAAGTGAACTAATGCAACATGCATGTACATTGTGTTTATACAGGTATATATGTAACCTCGGAGATTGAAAAAAAAAAAAAAAGAGGCGAGCTAACAGAGATTTTCCATCCGTAGCATGAAATGCTGCAATGTTCAGTGTGGGCTTATGAGGAGACCACTAAGGTACACCGTAAGCGGTCTCCCACCGGTATCCCAGGACCCTATCCATTAGGTTATGGTAGATATCACACATATATATATATATATATATATATATATATATATATATATATATATATATATATACACACACACACATATATATATGTGTGTTTACTTTCAGAACAAAAGTGCAGCCCCAGTGGGAATGTGGACCATGCCCCTGCAGTGATTTCCTTTATGGTATAGTGAACAAACATCTTGAATTATGTATGCATTAAAATGTTTGTTTTAAGCTAGAAGTGTAATGGATTTTCTCAAATGCAGAAGAGAGCTGGTAATTTTCCTCGCAGTCCTGAATATCGGTTCGTGTAGCAAGAGCCAAAGCACTGGCAGCGAGAGGTTTGTTTGCTGAGGGGTCTCCAAGCCCCGAACTGCCTCCGACTGTGTTTAAAAGCAGGCGGGAGCCGAGCCTGGCCTGCAGCTGGGCAAGGGCCGGCGCGGTGCCCGTTGGAGATACCTTCCCATCTCACTGGGACGTGCGCACGGGTTAAAGCCAGCCCTCCGCTCGGTGGCTCTGGTAAGCCTGGTCCTGAACTTCTGCCCAGCCTCGCGCTCTCGGCGCTGCAGCGCGACGTGTATTGTCGTTCCAGTGTAAGCTTTTAGTGCTTTATTGATTTGTTAGTGCTGTATTTGGACTTGTCCTTGTAAATGTAGAGACGTATGTGGCTTCATTGGCAGTTTACAAGCAAAAGATGACATGATGAGACACCTGTATGAAAATGTTGTGATGATTGAAGTCACCACGTATGGTGAATGGTCCAAGTGTCTGCCTCTCCAGCAACTTCTTGACAAACCCACTCCCCATCCTCTGTGTATTAAGCTTCCCGGTGTAAATATGCTTGTGAAATAAAACTGAATTGTATTGAAGTGTTGGTTTCGTGGCATCAGCCTGATGTGTAAACAATGGCCTGCTGCTGATTTACGGGCCAGTAAGCCGAAGTCTTTTCGCCGTGTAACAAACTTCTTTCTTTTCATTTGAGAACCAGCCTGAACGAGAGCAGAATGAGTCACCATCAGCGCAGGCGGGGGGTCACGGGGAAGGGACTTCAGCCTTCGTTACAAACGGTGAAGGTAGGAGGGTGCTGAGAATAAAGTTCTCTTAACGCCCAAAATAATGTACCTGGGAATATTCATCTTCCAGCAGTTCACCAACACCGGCGTGTGGCAGGTGATGCTTTCCGTGTCCTCTGGTTTGCACTCCCCCAAAGAAAGCAATAGAAACAAGTCAAACACGGGGATTTTTCTGAGGTGCCATGCAGGATTACTAAATGTATTTAATGTAACATCGTGTTTGGGCTGGAATTTGCAATAGGCATTATTTTTTTTAAATGGCAGTTGTGTTTGCCTGCGGCTTGCAGCTGGGCGAGCCTGCGCGGCGCGGCCGGTGAGCCAGGCAGGGTCGGACGTGACCTAACCACCCTTCAAAACGAAAAACCCACAAAGGAATCGCCTGCATCCTCAATTTTCGAGCTGCATGAACGTGTTAAAACATCTGCGGCTCCAGCTCTTCCTTAGCGGTAAGGGGCGCGGGTAGCGGCTCGCGGGCGATCCCGGCCGGCTGCGAGGCGGGCAGGGCTCGGCGGCGCAGGAGGCAGCGCCGGGCGAACTCTCACCTCTCCCCTCCTCAGCTGACAGGCAGAGCTGAGCCTTGAAAAATCAATACTTGGGAGCCAGGAGGGAAATACTTCCAACCTCTAACTAGAGAATGTATTTTGACAAGGCCAAGATAATCCAAGCTGCACAGGAGGAAGAGAAAAGAAGACTCATTTTTAAAGCTTGACACTTCAAGGTGTTTTTGTGCAATGGTTTAGAGAGAACATCGACACATACAAATACCAAAGGTCAGAAGGAAAAGCCAGAAGAATTTCAAAAATCAGATGCGCTGATTTTGCTGTTTACTTCGCAAAATATAAACTGTTCGGTTTGTGTAGGGAGACGGTCAAATGTAGCGAGCTCGGTGCTCGCTGCCGTCTCCTCATTTAATAGCAATGAAAATATACTAAAGCCTAGATTATACCGTAAGCGATTTACCTACAAAAAGTATGTGCCTATTTCCTGCTATATATCTGCATTCAGGGACATTAATTGTTTTTGATTTGGCATGATTGCATTTTGATGCAAAAAGATCAATATTTTTTTCATTTATGCAGCATCATTTTTTGATAATTAAATATCTGGCTGCGTAACTCGGGCGCCGCGTGAAGTGGTCAAAAGCGCCACGGCCCTTCTTCCACTGCTTGACCAGGGTTTCCTTGGCACCGAGCACCTGCGGTTTCTGCTGGGTGAGGTAGGTCTGACCGAACTGTGCTGCCGCCGCTGAGCCGCAGCCATGCCCGCGCCGCCGGCCTTCCTGCGGAGCACGGCGCGGCAGGCACGTTGCACGGGGCGAAGTGAGCGAGCGGAGCGGTCCCCCGCCGAGCGCCGCGGCCGTGGGGCCGACCCCGTCCCGGCTGCGCCTCTGGGCAGGGTGTGGGCAAGGGGCATGACGGTGGAGGTCGTCCTCGGCCTAACGCCGCGCTGGCTGGGATCGCCGGCCCCAACCTGGCGCTGACGTAAAACCACACCTTTGGCCAAGAGGCGTAAGATCACATCAAGACTAGTTTTGCATGACGAACGCAACGCAGAGCGGCGTGTGTGAGTGGGACGTCGCGCTGGATTCATTTCATACTGATCCGAGTACCAAAGCCGCCCCAAAGCGTTGCTCGAAGCCAAGCAGCGCCTTGCGTAACCCGGGGCGAAGGAGGGAGGACGCGATGCGCGCACCACGGCTGGCAACGCCAAGGACCGACCGGGACGCTGTGGCGGCGGTGAGGCGCTCCCGGCCCGAGGTAAGGAGAGGCCGGGGCAGGAGCCCCGCGTTCCGGGTTGGAGCCGGAGGAGCAGCAGCAGCGGGGCCGAGGGGGACACGGTTAGTGCTGGAGCGGCTGTGCCAGCGTTCAGAAGGCGCTGGGGAGGGCTGGGCAGGACGGACTGACGGACGGCTCCTGCCACAGAGGAGCAGAGGGAGGGCCAGATGAGATCAAATGCAGAGGCGCGCCCTTCCCCGGCCTGGAGGAGCATGCGGTAAGGCGGAGGGAGACGAGCCGGCCTGAGCGAAGGTGATCGAGATACGTGGCGATGGGCTTGTGCATTATTAATGGCGTATGCGCGATTGTCTCCAAACTGTCACACCATATTCTGCCTGAACCGATGCGATGGAGATTGCCTGTCGCTAATTAGTGTTGTTCAGACTAAGATACTGGAAGTGAGAGTCCACTTGAGAGTTATAGAAAAAAAGCCTCTAGAAAAACTACACCGGGCACTTCAAATTTGCTGCTTTCGGTGCGCGAAACAGGAGCGAGGGCTCCCCCGCTTCCTGCGCCACGGCTCCTCGCGCAGGCGCTGGCGAGGGACGTGCTGGGCGGCGAAGGGGCTCTGCCGGCCCTGTGTTCGTGCCTCCCGTCCGGAGGAGCGGGGAGCCGGGGCGGCGGACCCCGTCCCGCCGGCTGCGCTGCCGCAGCTCTGCCGACCGCAGCAGCAGCCGAGTCGCATTCGAAGCGTGCGTGGGCGTTCGGTTGATGTCATCCTCAAAATCCGTCAGTCATGCCTAAAACCAAAGCTGTTTGAAGCTGCGGACCTCTGAGGTCAGTGTAAACTCCATCAAATGTATTGATCGGGGTTTTTTCCGAAGAGCACGATGTCACAGTTGTACGTGGCGTGCGTCTTGCCGACGATCAGCGTTCCTTGCAGCTGACTCAGAAATCCCTCCCTGCGCATCTCGCTCTGCCCAGCCTGATGTGAAGGGCGGGTACGGCCTTTCCCGCCGCCCAGCGTCATTCCCCGCGCGTTCAGGCCGCGCTGAGCCCCGTAGGGCGCAGTCAGAACTGGCGCCTCGGCCTGGTCGGCCCTCGGCAGGTTTCTGGGCTAGGCCCGCCTTGGGATTTGTGGTTCCCTGAGGTCCCGGTCGCCGGGCAGGCATCTGCGTAGAGCAGCCCGGTCCCTCTGTCCCCAGAGCAAGGCTTCCCCTCCCACGGAGAGCAATGCGGCCATGAAGCGTACGAGCGCTCGGGGTGCTCCTGCTGCACACTCCTCGCGCTGGATGTGCCCCACTAAATGCAGCCGGGGCAAGGCCGGTGCTCAGAGTACGAACCCTTTGGGAGCGGGCTGGATTTGGTTTCAAATGGTGATTTTTTGTAGCCAAAATGCTTTTTCAAATTGCCGAGTCGCATGCAAGCAAGGAAGTGCAAGTGGAAGACCTTCAGTGCGCTTAGCAGTAGCTGATGTATTTAAAAGCCAGTGCATTAACAGCAGAAATTGGAGGGGACCCAAAGGTATTTTGTCCTCTGGGTGCTGCAGGAACTTCCATGAGCAACCAACGTGCAGAGGAACCCAAAGTGGAATATGTCTTCCGGCCATCACCTCGCAAGCCCCAGGAGCTCTGCGAGTGGCCTTTCCCTTCAGAACAGAGAGGTCCTGGCCAGCTGCGGCCCTCGCATCTCTCCCTCTGTTCCCAACGCCAGGAAAGCACGAGCAGTTCCTCTTCCTCCTCCTTCCCTCCCGCGTAGAGGCAGCAAAAGCGACGGCCAGGTTTGCTGTCCTGGGAGCACGGGAGGCTCCGGGGCAGCTTGGGAGAGCTCGTGGGCGGCGGGGAGCACACGGCAAACCGAGATGGGCTGTCGCGGGCGTTCAGTCCCGAATTGCAGTCAAAGGTTTGCAAAATTGTCAGGACCCTTTGTGGGACATCGACTCTGTTAAGAAACTCAAGAGTATCCCAGTTTGTAAATTAAACCTTTCAGGTGGTCGTCCCTGTGTCGAAGGCCTCTGAGCGCGTGTGGAAGGAGCACGCATCCGACAACATCTGCGCCGCTGTGATTGCAAATCAACGTTCCCTGGCGTGATGTGTGCTAAGGGAGCTCGGGAGGTGCCAGGTGCCCGACGCTGGGCAGGGCCAGCGCTCAAGAGGTTCCAGGGAGCTGAGGAGAAAAGAAAACAGGGGTTTCTTCGGTTCTCCAGCAAGCTATCCCGGCTACGCCCCGCTTTGAGCAAACACCGAAACTTTACCAGCGATAAATACTTTTGTCCGAACAAAAATACCAGTAAAAATCTGCATCCAAGCCTTCAGTGTGATAAATTGACACTTGATGGCAATAGTTGCCTGGAGTGCTCTTTGAACAGGAGGGCTCCTGGGGGAGCTTCCCTCTCTCTCTGATGTCTGAAAATTAAAAATTAATCCTGTATGAAAAATTAAAAGGTGAAACTTTCTGCTGCAGCAGCATAGCTTTTTGAATGTTGATTTTGTTTTTAAAATGACGGCTGAATGACATCTACGGGAAGATTGTTGTTGGTTGTTACATTTAGAATATACGATTTTGATTTTTGTAAGTTGGAAACCTATTTGCAAAGGCCCGGAGTAGCTTAAAAAGGGGTTGAGGGTAGGTATTTATTTACTGAAGTACATGGCTTTAAACAGGCGTTTAGTCCTTCCTGCAGAACTACTCCCAATTTGCAATACGGTAAAAGACAACGGCTGGTTTTGTCATCAAAAACAATGGTGCAACCCGCACATCTTGCAAGTTTAGATTTGATTTTTTAACAATCCCCACCCTTCTGGCACCAAGGAGTGCCTCCTGCCCCTCGCTGGTCAGGCGCGGGCCCTTGCGTGGCAGCGTCGCCATGCGGTGCCCCCCCCCGGCCAGTGCCGCGGGCAGCCGGGGCTGCCGGCGTCTCCGGCGGGGCTGGCCGCCGGGAAAGCTGCTGCGCTTTTGCCCCTGAGGTCAGTCTGCCTCTGGTCAAAGCAAGCCTTGCGGTTGAGTCTCAGTGATTTTAGCGAGAATGCTGCTTCTTCCAAGTTTATCTGGAGCCAAGGGGGAGAGAAGTTGAGTGCGCTTCTGTTTTTGTCAGTATTCTCATCCCCATCTCACCTCTTGCGAGTTTGTTTTAAAAGACCCATTTCTTCATCTTCTACATGGCCTAGGACTTCAAGGGTGCCACCAGCTGAACTGAGCGGAAAGCTTCTCTTCTGGCAGTCTGGCTGCCTTCATCCTGGCGTTGCTTACCCGTCTGATCCGCAAAGATACAGCTGATGAGAAGATACCCCAGTGACAGAGGTCTGACTGTCTGTGGATGGATTATCTGGGTGGAAGATCGATTGGGCCGGGACTGTGAGAATACCCAAGGTCTCCTTCAAGAACCCACTCGGGACCTGACGCAGCGTTATGGCGTTTACACCTGCAATATCCCGAAGATTTCTGGCTGTATTTATTCTGTTACTCTCTGATAGACCACGTTCCTACACCTTGGTTTATGCACGCGTTACCCGTGTTTGTCAGCTGAGGTTGGTAGCAACGTGAGAAATGTGGCATCTGCGTGTAGGCACGCTGGGGCCATCGCTGCTCGTGACGGGCCAGCAGAACAGAGCACAGGAGGGAGCATCCCAGCTTGTCTGAAACGCAACGGTGGCCTTGTCCAAGAGCACAGCCGCTGCCCCGGCCATCGGACCGCCGGTACCGGGCTGCCTGAGCCAAAGGGAAAACCAGAAGAGAAGAGTCCCCACGGCTGGGGGTGCCGTGACCAGCGCTGTTGGTCAAGTTCGTGGAGGTTCGTTTGATGGTTGATGAGCATCCAGGGTAACGTTCTGCAGTTCTCGCACCTGACTGCTTTTATACTGTACGTTATGAAATACCGTGCATCTTACCAAACAGCGACATTGTAAAACCACCTCAGGCTCTGGGGCCAACCCCAGCCCTCATCCGCTTCCACTGACGGGAGTGGGGTGACACCATTTATTAACTTAGCCCAGGCTAGAGTATGAATGACATTGCCTTCATTCAGCTCTCGGTAAAAGAGAAAGCCGTGTCTGGCAGCCCGCAGGAGCAACCCTGAGGCATTTGGTTTCACAGTAACCGCAGTCCATCGCGCCCCTGAGGTGCCGGTGCCGAACTGGGCACTGGGGGATCTGCAGGGGTGGGGAGGAGAGCGGGTGCTCTGGAGGTCACCTTTGGGGATGGCATGTCCCTGCTGCCGCGCGGGCTGCTTTGCAGCCAGCTGGCCGCCCGGCAGCGTGGATAGCTGTGGGAGGAAGTGTTTTCTACCCTTCTGTCTTGAAGGATAAGGTGGACCCATTTTTAATTATCTTGTTACTCCAGGAGGATCTCAAAGGTGGATTTTATGGTATTTCAAGACAGAGATTGTATGGCAATGAAACGCAAAATGGCGTGGAGCCAAACGGGAACCTGTTCAGCAACGCAGAGCACCGCTGCAAAGTTGCAAAAAAATATTTGTTTCTGCTTAAGGACAGAGAAGTTTTTAAGACAGGCTACAGATTGTCACCTTGGTTGCAGTTTAGCCAGAAAGCTAATTAAAATCTATTTTAAAGCAGTCCCAGATAACAAATGCGACTATGGCTCTGCCAGCTGCTGGCCGGCCCCGCTCGAGGGGAAGGCGGGCAGCAGGGATGAGGGTGGGGAGCAGAACGAACCCCGGAGCCAAACGACCAGAGGACGACTGTGAAGCGTGTGGCTGAGCAGCAGCCTTTGGACCGAGCACCAGACGCGCCGGGGCCAAAGCCAAACCCCAGCGCGATCCGCCGAGCCGTGCCGAGCCGTTTCCCTGTGCGTGCTGAGCCCTGGTTTTAAGCCTAGGTCATGTTTTTTTTATGAGAGTGGACTGCTAGGCCTCCTGTTAGCTCTGCCAAAAAACTTGGGCCAGGCAAAGTCAATTCAGCAAATCATTGTTTTTCTGGAAAATGCTGTTTGTGCAGCCCGGTTCTTCAGACAGGCGAGGTGACGCTGGCAAAGAGCGCTCGCCACCACCACCAAAAGCAGAGTCAAAGCCGGGAGCGCTGGCGTGGGGAGCTTGTGCTGGGCAGGTTGGGGGCTGGGGAGGAGGTGTGATGCTCTGGGTGGGGGTGGGCGCTGGGAGACGGGACCCCTCAGCCTCCTCCGAATTTGGAGAGGACGCTTGGGCTGCAGCGTGCCATGCAGCAAGGGGGAAGGAAGCCGAACGGCTCTTCAGGCTTTTCGTATGGCTGGAACGTTTTCAGGAGGAGAGATGGAGATACCCCGTCCAGGAAACCTTCTCACCCAGCGCTTGCGCTCGCCACCGCTCTGACGTGCAAGGCAGCCCGGCTTGCCCTTGTCCCCGAGCAGGGCCGTGGGGGTCTGAGCCCGGCTTTCAGGTTTGGGTGAGCTTGCTGGCCGGCGCCGGGCAGCAGAGGGAGAAGGGGAAGGAGGCGGCTGCGAGGGAGCTCACGCCCCGGCGCAGGCTGCCCTGAGAGGCCGTGCCCTCTCCACCCCTGAGGATGCTCCAAACCCTCCCGGCCGTGGCCGCGGGCAGCCGGCCGTGCCTCCTGCGGGGTGGCTCTGGGGCAGCCCTCGGCGCTGGGTTTCAGGGTGGGCGGCTCCAGGAGGAAAGGGTCTCTGAGAGCGCCCGGGGAGCCGGGACGGGCAAGGCAAAGGCAAACCACAGGAGATGAGACAGCTTTGGGGTGAGAACGTGCTTTGCTCTGCTGGGGGTTGCTTGGGGACGGTGGCTCAAGAGAAGCCCCCGCTCACACGAAGTGCGTGTGTAAACGTAAGGCGGTCGCGCCTCGGGGCGGGGGGCCGTGGGAGAGGGCAAGCGGGGGCTGCCTGCGGTTAGGCAGCGAGGGCAGGAGCTGCCATAGGAGCCCGGGCAGTGTCCGCCACGGAGGCGGTGAGCTGCAGATTGGATCTCAAGGTGATGGTCACCTCTGACCTCCCCCAGGTCCTGTGCCGCTGGTCATCCATCTTGCGGCCGCTCTCCGGCAGCCCCTGCTCTGCTCCTGCAGCCCACGAGCCTTCACCATCGACCTCATTGATTAAAATCCGCATCTGCCCCGGAGTGAAGGAAGCCATCAGCATGCCCAGGGACTCCAGGCTGGGCTTTTCTTTCCCCTCCTGGTGCGTTCATCAAGAACAGGTCCGTTTTCTGCCCGCAGGCTGCATCTGAAGAACATTTGTTTGTGGGTGTGAAAGATGCGGTGCGCTGGGGGGTCTCGCGCCTGCAGCGCCCGAGGAGAGGCTCCGCAGCCAGCAGCGCCCGCTCCCAAAGCTTGCTCAGCAGCCCCACGGGAGCGAGAGACTGCCCGAGGGGCGCAGGGGGGTCTTACACCCCGAAACCATCATTAGCTCTTCCCACCACGTGCTGACTTTTAGCCGAGCGTGTGCCCAAGGCTCCACCCTGCTCTGCCCGGGCGGCGGCGGGAAGCTCAGCCCCGGGCGGCAGCGCGCTCTGCCCAGCCGCCCTCGTGGCAGCGGGTGGCCCGAGAAACGCCGGTTAAACGCACGCCAGGGGCCCGGCCAAGCCCAGCCGGCCAGGCTGGGTCAGGAAGGCCTGCTCCCGGGCTGGGGGTGGCCTGGGAGGAGGCGGGAGGTGGGAGGCAGAGCTGAAGGAGCATCGCTGCAGCAGCAGCGTCTGCCTTACCAGAGCGCAGCGCAAACGCCCGTCTGCTCAACTTCAGGGGCCTGGAAAACGAAGCCGGACGTGCGGCGGCAATTGGAGAGGAGGCGCGAGCGTGTGAGTCCTCTGGGCTGGTGCTGGCCCGGGCCTGGGGGCGGAGGGTGAGGGGTGGACGGTGGAGGGCACGGGGGCAGAGGGGGCAGCGTCGGGGGCAGCAGGGTGGGAAGGGGGTGAGGCTGTGCCCAAGGTGGGTGCCCCGCCCTGGGGTGGGGGGCACCGCCCTGCTGGTTGCAGAGCAGTAGTGATCAGTGTCCCTGCGACTTCTTCCATCCAAACTGCTGTCCTCCCTCCGTGGCCGCTCGCTCCCCAGCCTCCCTCGGGGGGCAGCGCCGGTGGCGTGGCCGCAGCCCGAGTCACAGGCGGCGGGCAGGGAGGGTCAGCAGGCAGGAGCCGTCTACCCACGCACCGTCACAAGCGTGCCCGGCGCTGGAGCGGCATCCTTTAATCACCGTTATTTTAAAGACCGAAGCGGACCAGAGCAGAGATTAAAAGCTAACCTGACACGAAACCAATCAAAGTTATCAGCAAACCATTAAATTGCTTCCAGAAATAAACTCGCTCGTCTGGGCAGGGGGAAGGTGAGATGGAGGTGCCTCCCCGCTCCCGCCTTTCCCACCGCACCCCTGCCGCTGTGGCCGGGGATGGCTCCCACCTCCCGCCGGACCAGCCCTGGCTGGGCACCGGCACCGCCAGCCTGCGCCAGCGCGGGAGCCTCGGCCCCAGGCCGAGATGGAGGTCGGGTTTTCGGCAGGGCCTTGGTGCCGTTTGCCCCCTCGCAGGCAGCCCCACGGCTCCCCGAGGAACCACGATTTTTCCCCGGATAGCGCTTGAGCCGCCGTGGCCCCGGTGCTGCGTGGCACCGCCCGAAGCTCAGCACCGCACTTTCGGGTGCTCTGTCAGGTTTTTGTCCTCCCGAGCCCAGGGAGCGCGGGTCGGGGACCCATGCAACGTCCCTGGCCGGGCTTCGCTCCCAGCCTTGGCGGGCGCAGCTCGCCTGTGTGCCGCTGCTCCGGGGTCGCTCCGCGGCCCCTGGGACATCCGTGAGCGGAGGGGACGGAGGTGTACGTCTGCAGCGCTGCGGCCCCCGCCTGCCCTCCCTGGCGCGGTTGGTGCCGGTCTCATACAGGCGCCCCGTGGCCCGACGGGACCGAAGCCTGAACTGGGGAGAGGAGGAAGCCGACGCGCCGGGATCTCGGCCTGCCGCGGCCACCGCAGCGCTCGGCTTTCCCGGGGGGCCCTCCGTGAGCCCCGCTGATCGCTCATGGGGTGCCGGGCGGCGCGCGGGCCTGTTGGTTTTTACTAGCCTGCTAAAAATCAAAAACGGGGGTGGCAAACGCCCTTAGAAAGCTGGCATTAGAGCACCGTTTCCTGAGCAGTCGTTCCCCAGCGTGGGTTCCTTTTAGAGGAAACGCGATAGACGCGCCCGTGTCTTCGGCGAGAGCGAGGGTAGCGCCGGACGGCGTTTGTTTCGCAGGCGAGGTCGTCTGCCGAGCCCCAAGGAACGGCAACAAGCAAATGAAACCCGGAGCGCGAATCCGAACGCAATCTTCGAAAAGCTGCGTGAGCGAAATGGATTCAGCCGCCGCTAAATCGGCAGCGGTGCCGCCCGGCGATCGGCGGGGTGTGTAACCGGGGGAGCAGCAAGATGAGTTCCCATCAAGTGCATTGGCTTGGAAAATGGGGAAAGTTTAGGGTCAGGCGCACACGTTCCCGGGGGAACGCTTACCCTGGGACATGGGAAGCGGAGCGAGCTTCTGCCAGAGCCACCGTGATTACTCGTTTCAGCGTCCATTTTCTGTACTTTTCGGTCTCCTGAAGACCCCCGCCTGCTCGCGAAGCGCTGCAGGGCTCTGGCGGCGGGAGGGAGGTTCTTCCCTTCCGCGAGGCGAACGTTAATTAGCAAAGCCTGCACGACCCTCACGGCGGTTAACGTACGTATCCCGCCCCACGGTTAATGCGACCGCATCGCACCCCCCGCCGGTAAATGAAACGACAGCACCGCTCGCCGTTCTCGTTCTCCTCGCTTGTACCCCAGGGGTGTTTTTCCCGCAGAAGAGATATTTCGACTACGTACGTACGGCAATTCTTCTTCGCGTATAAGCCTGCCGGTAAGGCCGATTCCAGCCCCCCGACGGTCTGCTGTCTTACAGACGATGTGGGGTATTTGGACGGAGCGGGAGCGGGACTCGTGAGCTCGGAGCCACCAGCCGCCCGTCAGGCACGGCTTATTTATTCCACCTGCGGTGGCCGGCAGTTGCCCTGTTCGGGAGGGAGCGGTGGCCCCGGCTCTGTACCTGCCTGTCACACCTCTGGCAGCCCTTCGGCACCCCAACCCTCACGCTCCCCGGGGCGTGGGTCGGGCACAGGCGAGGCTCTCCCAGCTTTGGGAGAAACCCCCTTTCCCGTGACTTTGGGTGGTTGCGCCAGTATCCAGAGGATGCAGGAAAAAAATGTTTGGGAGAAAAACCAGATCACGCCATTTTTTGTTACTTTGAAAGAGATTAGCCTAAAATTTGAGTGATTTGTCCAGACTGGGGGGGAGGGGGGCGGGGTCCGGAGCTTTTGCAGTCGCTCGTCCGAGCCCGCTCTTGCACGACGGCAAAGCAGCAGCCCCGGCCCTGGCTCTCCGGCGCACCGAGCAGAGCGCCGGCGAAGGGCCGTGCTGGGAGCTGCGCGGCGGCCCCCGCGCAAGCGTCCCCGGGTTTATTTTGCAGAAGGTAACGTCAGCCTTGAGTTACGTAGGCGAGGGACGACCCAAGTCACTAGAGCTGATCTCAGTGATGCGGCTGATAATATGCCGCGAGCAAGGTGTATGCAGCACCAAGCGACCAGCTGCCACAAGTCCTGCCCGTGCCCCGTCAGGGGCTGGAGACCGACGGCTGGAGCAGCGACCCGTGCGCCCGCCGGGGCAGCAGGTGCGAGGGCCTGGGACTTGGCAGGACCTGCGGGTCCCTTGCGTCCATGTGAGATTTTTAAGAGCCCTTCTTGTGAGGCGGCTGACAGCAAAGCTCTCCCGGGCAGCTCTTCCTGGGATTTATGGAAGGCTTGTTTACAAAACAACGGCCCTTCGTTCGGTTCTGTCCCAAGGGAGGCGGCGCGGGATGCCGAAGGTCGTGGTTTTTGGGTCGGAGGCCCGAGTCACAAGGGATTGAAAGAGATTAAATATCTTCTCCAAAACTGGAGGTTTGGATAATTAATTGCTCCCTAAACATGGAAGCTTTAAATGATTGCCAGATTCGTTCTCCTGCCCTCGTTATTTGTCTCTGCAGGGGAAAACACATGTGGATGTTAAAAAACATTTCTCTTTTTGTAAAACATGGTCAAAATTTTGCTAGTCTTGCTTACTTGACTTTTCCAGGTAAATCAGTGCTATGCTTAAAATTAAGAATTCCTACAAACTCTGCCCAAGCTGCTTAGAACTGCCAGCGCAGAACAGCAGCCGGTGACAGGCAAGGGCCGGCAGCCGCTGCCGAGGAGGGGACAGCAATCCCTTTCTGCCTTAAATGCCCGGCCCCTCCAGCATCCCCAGCACCACCGCCCTTGAGCGGAACAGAGCCCTTCCCGCAGGGCAAATAGAATAAAATCCCCCCAGGGGAGCGTCGGTGCTGCGGGCTGAGCTCCTGGAGGTGATGGATCCTCGGGCACTCGCCACGGCAGCCACGTGCCGGGCGTGGGCTCTCTGGCGCTGCGGCAGCCGCTCACGGGCTGTGCCATGCCCGCACGCCGTGGGGCCGAGCGCTCCCTCCCTGCTGTAATCCCCAGGCGTGGACTCCGGGCCGGGCAGGGGCCCCTCGCCCCATCAGGGCCATGCTCTTCCCCAGCCAAACTCGGGGCTTGTCAGAAGAGGATTTCGGGGAGCGGCGGGGCTGCCTGCTGAGGGGTGCCGGCTGCACGGGAAAGGCAGGGACCCCACGCCCGGGGAGGCTTCCAGGAGAGGGGACAGAGGGGGGCCTCCAGGTGCGGAGCACGTCTGGTTTGGGATGCTGTGCACTGCTGGGAAGGTGCGCTGCAAAAAAGGATAAATACAATGCAGCATGGCTCGCATTTACTGTGCCTCCTTCCTCTGCCTCTCAAAGCAATCCAATGTTTTGACAAGAGATGTTTTTTATCTCCCCACCCCATTTATGGGCTTCCCGCTTTGGGTTTCCCTCTGGAGCCGGGCAGGACGAGGGAGCGGGCAGGGCGATGGGGCCGGGCAGGACGAGGGAGCGGGCAGCCACCCTTCCAGCCCCTGGGAGCCCCCACGGCTTCGCCTCCGAGCATCTTGCCCAACTCCGCTAAGGATTTAAACACACATTAAAATTAATCTGCTGGATAAAACCTTTTCTTCATAGTCTTTCATTAATCATCTGTCCTTCCCATATTTCCGTGTAGGAAAATAGATTTTTAAACCTGTCAGATGTGGTTTTGTGGGATTCATTTTGTGCCTTTTCTGTCTGTTCTTCTGCGCTGCCAGGGAGGAGGGAGACAATTAGCTGATCTTTTAAAAATGCAGAGCACTCATTACTGTACTTAGCTAATAGATGTGAATTATGTAACTATTGGACGCGCTTAGGGTATTAAATATAGATTTTTATTTTGGGATATTAGGTTTCCCAGCAAGGCAGGGGACTGACACGGCTGAAAATTCAGTTCCCAGCTGTATATGAAACAGATAGTTGCAAAATCTGGAAAAAAATAAAAGAACAACCGGCAGTAAAACCGGCGCTAGAAAGCCACGCTGCGGGGTTCGGACAGCCCCGCCGCCTGCGCTGGGGCGGCTGCGCTGGCACCGGCGGCGCGAGGCCGGGCGACGCTGCGTGCCAGCCCGGGGGCTCGCCCAGCTGCCGGGACCCCGGGGTTACCGCTGGGCACCGGGGCAGGCGCCTTGGGAGAAGGAATGTGGCTGTGAAAAGGCCGGAGCGTGGCTCCCGTCAGCCGCGCCCGCTCCTGCGCATGTCCACGCCGTGCTGTGACCCCGGCAGCTGGCCGCTGCCCCGGGGGACGCACAGGAAGTCCCCGGCTCGGAAATGCGCGTTTCCGAGCCGGGGCTGGCTGGGCACGGTGCCGCGCCGAGGTCACGTCTGCCGAACCCCCCCGGCAGCCGCAGCACCCTGAGCACGGCCCCGCCGCGGGGCGCCGACAGAGAGGGGCTGGTCTGCCCAACGTGGGGGCCTTCGCCCTCGGACAAGCGCCTTCATTACACAGCTTTTAGACTGGAGTTGGCCATTTGCAGCGAAGCGCCCCGATTCAGCGCTCCCAGCGTGTCCGCTCCTCTTTCTGGGTTAATCTAGACCCTGGCTGGCTTAAACTGCCCCGAGCGCACACGGCCTGCTTGGCTCGGCGGGGCCCGGGCCCGCGGCGGGCGTGGCGGCGGCGGCGGGACGCGGAGGGGCACTTGTCCCCAGGGCCACCCTCCATCGCGCCCTGGCATCAAGCACGCAGGGCCCGGCGCGGGAAAACCTGCCGGGGGGGCGGCACCGGAGCCCTGGGGAGGGCCGCGACGCGAGCGGAGCGAGGCTGCCGCTCCCTAGCCAGCCGGCGGCCATGGGCGGCCGTCGCTGACGGGAAGGGCGTCTGCTCTGCCAAGCTGCTATCAAGCAGCTTTAATTTGTCGGGAGCGTGAAGCCACCCTCTGAATAAACTGCTGGTGGATGAGCTGTGGGGGACCACGTGGATCCCAGAGGGTGCGGAGAGGGATGAAATGGCGGCAGGAGAGGCAGCAGTGGGGGTTGCCCACTTCGCTGCCAGCCCCTCAGTGGGTCTCACCCACCTTGCTCCAGGGCAGGCTCTGGTTTGGAAACGCACCATTTTACAGTTACGTGTTAACCTAGGTAGTTACATTTCTGTAAAGCAAAGCTGAATTTGCGTTTTCTAGAGGATTTCTTGCCCAACTTCTTGGGCAAGAAAGGGCTTTGGGGCTATTAGTAAGCTTTTCTGCGCCCCTTGCGGTGGCCCTCTCCAGACGCGTGCCCTCGGCGAGCGGGCGGCTGTGCTTTTGGCTTGGGAGGTGCCTCCTCGCCCGAGCCAGACAGAACGAGCGAAGACCCTAACGACGGCAGCAGAGATGGGCCCGAGGTAAGACACGCGGTCCCGGCCACATGGAAACACGTACCTTCTGAAGTATGACAGCTGGTTGAAGAGGCTGAAAAGAGAATCATGGAATGGGTTTGGTCAGAAGGGACCTTTCAAGACCATCTAGTCCAACCCCCTGCCATGGGCAGGGACATCTGCAACTGGATCAGGGTGCTCAGAGCCCCGTCCAGCCTGACCTGGGATGTTTCCAGGTACGCACAAACATACATTATACTAAAATAATGCCGGTACACACGTATTAACCACCAAGGAGGTGTCAGACACAGTGTGAGACGAAGTACCTGAGATGTCATAGCTGTCCTGAGGAGGGTATAGGGCAAAAGAAGTAGTACAGAGGCTAAGGACAACTGGGAGTACAACTGGTGGGACGGAGCGGGCAGGGTGTAACGGGGGCTTCTAAGGACCCCAGGTCCACAGCGATTAATGGGACCAGGAGTTAAAACAGAAAACCAAACAAAACCTGGCTGGGAGAAAAAAGCAGCTAAAGACCTAACAGAGCTGGAAAACAGCTGAGGCTTGGGATCAGAGTCGAGAAAGAACAGCGCAGGGACCGGCACACACAGAGACAGGACGAGTCAGGAGAGCATGCCGCGAGAGGGAAGATGCAGGGAGCTTTGTAAAGGTCTGTGAGCATCTTGCAATAGAAAAAACGACGTTGCGGCAGTCAGAGCAGCGTTAGCCAGGAGGACTGGCTGCGGTACGCAGCTGCAGCAGCGGGCAAACTGGAGTTGCTCATTTCAGCTGGGATGCAGACGCTCAAGTCCGCGTGTTGGTAGGAGCAGCAGCCTTGTCAGGAAAGGAAAAGCCAGAGGTAGTCGAGGGTAAGGAGAGAGCTCTCACCTCACGGTGATGATTCCAGCTAAAGGAGAATTTGAACTAATTCAAGGAGGAAAATAAGAAATTTCCTGTCTGGGACTAAAAATCAGCATGAGAATCAAGGGAAAAGCACCTGCTGCAAAGGAAGGCAAAACCGTGGCCGGAGGGACCCTCTTCAGGGCAGAACAATCACGGAGGAACCCAGGGACAGCGGGGAAACCCCCAGCAGGGCACGGAGCTGAGCCACGGTCCCACAGGCCCCACGCTCCCGCCTGTGGGAGACTCCTGCCCGGAGTCAGAGGCTGCAGGAGGGCTGGTACCCAGAGCACCGGAAGGAATGCAGCGGGGTGTGCTGGTCTCTGGGTACACACCACCGCTGCCAGGAGGAAGAGCAGACCCTTCCCGCAGCTGCATCCCGAGGAGAGTGCAGGAGCCATGTCAGGTTACAGGCAGAGCCAAATATTCCCTATGCCGGCACTCCGGCATCGTGTCACAAACTGCCAGTGCCACCAGCGCGACCCAGGACGGCTGTAACATCGTTGCGTCCTGCCTTGCTCAGTGCATTCCCCTGCTGCAAAGGGGACCGGGTCCACCCCACCGGCTGAGCTGCTTTTATTCATCTTTTAAAATGGTGCTTGAGGTAGAATCAAGATTTATTTATTTTTACGCTCCCATGGGAAGAGTAGGTGTTGTGGAGCATCCCCCGGGCTCGGCTCCTGCGTCGTGAAGGCATCAAAAACAATGAAAGTTTTAAGCGAGTTACCGTACTTCTGGCATAGCTCTAGTAACTCGCACGTGTTACTGCCTGCTTGCTGTTTCAGGTGGGAGAGGGAGTCCAAATGCTGGGCAGGAGCAGTCAAAATTTGCCAGATAATCAAGTGATTAGGAATTATTTGTTCGGCTTTGCTAACCACGCTGGTGCAGCAGGGGATGAGGCTCCATGCAGAGGCTCAGGGATGAGAACCAGAAGGGCAAAGGAGTCAGGAGCCCTTTTCGGATCTGACCTGGTCTAATTAAGGAAAACGCAGAAGTTTCTAACACAATCTCGGATTTAAAAATAAAGCAAATTAAAAAATGTAGATCTTGAATTGTAAATGAGCGAAATAGAGCGTGCACGAATTTCGATGCATCTGCCCTACAGCTGTATTTAGGGTGTTAGATGTAGGGCAGCTAACTGTGCACATGGCTTGCCTATGCATGTCCTAGCAGGGGGAATATCGAGCGTTGCAGGAATTGCGGATGGGCACGTGCGCAGCAGGTGGGGGCCTGGCCCGTGGGCCATTAGGAGAAGGCGGTCGGTGTGCCCGTGGCCTCAGCCCTTCCCGGGAGAAGGCTGAACCCCACTTGCTGGTCCTGCCCCGGGGAGCACCCCCCAGAGGCCAGGGCACCTTCGCTATCGCCCGGGGCGAGGGGGGCGAGAGTCGCATCAGCTTTCGGCCAGCAGACAGCAGGGTCACCCCTGGGTGGCCAGAGGCATTGCTTCGAGCAGGCCATTGGGCTGGAGACCTCCAGAAATCCCTGCCAACCTCAATTATTTATGAAGCTGTGATTCCAGCCTTGCACAAGCCGGTGCCTCTCGGCAGTTTTGCTTCGGCAGTTTTTGCTCCTTGGGGTAAGGGACGGTCCCGGCGTGGGTGCAGGTGGAGCTGCAGCCTGCGCCCGGAGCTCAGGGTACAGCTGCAGCGGGGTTTAGTGTGCCCCGTGGTGTAAACGTGAGCTCCTGGGCGCCAAATGTCCTCGCGCCCACAGCTGGCATCCCGTGCCGTGCAGCCCTTGCGCGTGACACGGTTTCTGCCCCGGCGTTCGCACCCGAGCCGGGCGCCGTGCCCCGAGAGAGCGGCTGGAGGCACGGGCCCCGCTCCAGACAGGCTGCCTGGACCCGACGGATATAAAAGAAAGTTTAGATGCTCGCAGAGATGTTGGATTAAGTACTACGTCTTCTGAGGCGCTCCTGTAAACTTCAGAGGGGGCTGCCCGCGCGGGCCGTGGCTGCAGGAGGCAGCAGCAGCAGGCAGCCGTGCTGGGGAGCGGTGGCGTGCCTGGGACGGCGCAGTGCTGCTCTGCAGCCCGGCGAGCGCAAAGCGGCTACGAACCCCACCGGCACCGCCGGTGCCGAGGGATCAACTGCTCCGTGTGGTGACACCCGCGATACGATGTCAGTTGGCGGAGGGGTTTGGTGGCGAATTGTACGACGAAGAAAGTGCCGTGATTCAAAAGCTGTGACCAAGAGGAACCTCTGCTCACCATAAACAGCGCAGAAGTCAGCCGCTTTAATAGGATGCAAACAACGTTGTCATGTACCGGGTGAGACAGGTCGCAAGTCAAGCTGTCATATTCTAGGACAATCGAATTGATTTGTGTTTGCTATCTTGTTTTGTTTCTAAACGGTTTGCATGGTAAAATATGAGGACACCGGCGGTCCCGCGCGCTGCAGCAGCTTTCACAGCCGCCAGCTGCGGCGGGGCTCGTCGCTCCCGCTGAAACGGGGGCAGAGACGTTGGACCTCTTCACTCCCTTTAAATTCAGCATTTGGCCAATGCTAGAACATGATAGGAGAGAGGGGAAAAAAAGGGTGCACCAAATTAACCCAGAGAAACCTGCCCTGCTCTTCGTTCTCTGAAGAATAAACGTGATTCGTGGCTTTGTCGCAGACTGTAACGTCTGGGAAGAGGAGGAGACGTGCTGCGGGTGACGGCAGGCATTCAGCGAGCACCGCGGGGACCCCCAGTGCAAGTAAAACGTGGGGTAGGGGCTCCTGGGGGCAGTTCACTGGCACGTTCCATTTGTTTCCCACGTTTCTGAGGTAAATCCCTGAAGTCCTCAGCCTGAGGTCCCCACGTGGGAGTACCGGCCAGAAGCCTGAAAGCCAGGCGTGTTTTCCAAAAGCAGCTGTGCAGCGTAACGCAGCAGCAACCACCACCACAGCCCGTAGCGCAGCGGCTGCGGTTTATGCGACCACTCGTTCCTCGGCCGCTGGGAAGCGTGGGCGAGGACGGGAGACGGCAGCAGCCGCCGGATGGCCGCGGGGGCAGGCGCGCGGGGAGGAGGGGGCGCGGGGAGGACGCAGGGAGGGTTTCGGGGCGCATGAGGAGCCCAGGGCTGGGCGGCATTTTGAACTGAGCTGGTTTTGTGTCTGCTTTTCCCACCTTTGCGGGGTGCTTCTGGGAGGGGACAACCTGCAGCGGCAGTCTCCCCGGCGCTGAGTCTCGGGAGCGGGTAGGCAGCTTTGGGCACGCGTCCACGTCCGGTGCTCAGAGGAGGCGCAGTCTGCCCGGGGCGTCTCTGCCCGGAGGGGCACGGTGGGCTTTTGCCCCACGCCTGCCTTGCAGAGCGGCACTGCCGCAGCTGGGGCACTGGCACCCCCCAACTCCCCAGCTTTCAGCAGCTGCACTGGCCCGTATCGGGACTTCCAGCCCGGGGGCACGGCCCACGCCGTGGCAGCGCGTCGCCACGCGGCTGAGCCCAGCGCCGGGATGCGGAAACTGCGGCCGCCAACCCTGACCCACGAGTCGCTTCTGCGGGCTTGCACTGAAAAGCCCAGGATTTCAGCTCTCTTCTGAATTTCCTGGCTTTCAAATGTTAGAACAGCTACTTTCTGCCTGATAAACGTCCGTGGGTGATGCTACGACTTCACAACTTTAAGCCTTGTTTTAACTGCACTTTAACTGCGCACCAAGCTGTGCAGCTATCTGCAGCCTTACCTTAGGCTGAGTTTTCCATTTGTAATCTATTTTCTGCCCTAGGTAAAGGTGTTCGGCAAACACCTGACGGCAGGTAACCCCGCCCCAGCACCCTCTCCTTCTGCTGGAGGTGTGGCATCGGGCTGGGACCGCGGCGTCTGTCCGCGTCCCCCCCCAGGGTCCTGCGGGTCCCCTCGCTCCGGAGGGCGAGCCTGGGGAGGGCTCCGAGGCCGCTCCGGGCGAGAGGCAGCTGATCGCTGGGCTCGTTTTCGATAGAGAGGAATCTATACACACATGGTGACATTTTTAGGGCACGCTATTTTTGCCTTACGAGTGGGCTGGAAAAATCAGAGTGGCTTTCAAGAAATGAAAGCACCTTATTTATTCTGAGAAAACAGCTCTCGCTGATTAACCTCAAACTTTTCCACAATGTCTCTCGTGACATAGGACTTAATCCCATGAGATCTAAGGTTAAAAGGACAGGTTTAGGGGCTAAGTTTGAAGACGCTGTGGCGGCGGGCCAAAATGGGGTTTACAGCCGAAAACCTCTTGCAATTGCTGACTGTGGCAATGTATTGTAATGCTGTCAAATGGTTACCCTGAAGGATCGCCACCCCAAAGCTGGAGATCGGTAGCTGTTCATCAGAGAGAGCAAGGTGGCACAATGGCACGGGAAGTGACACAAGTGTATTCTCCAGTGGAAACTAACTGGGGATGTGGATGGACAACGGAAAATGGACAAAGGGGCAAAAGGCACAAAATAAATTACCCCAAACTTCTTCTTACACTTCATTGACTCTGGGGTTTGCAAAATTTCTCATGTGCATTGATTTTTTTATGCATGAAATTCCATGAAATTTATGACAATTCTGGGAAGTGAAAAATGGCACGGATCACCCGTCTCTGGGGGCGTATATATGGCGAGGGGAATTTAGCTCTTCTTGTGACGCAGAGACATACAAACTGCGGTGTGGAGAGGCTCCCAGACTTTCTTTTTCTTTTTTCTTTCCTTTTTTTTTTTCAGTGGGATAATAATAACGGTGTCAAGGACACCATTCAAGTTGATGCCTGGAGAGCTATTCAGTATAGACCTATTTACGGCCATTATAAAATGCCTGTGGATAGTTCAATGACCGATTTTCAAGAGTCTTCTTCTACCTTTTGAAGGATCAGGAAAATCTATCAAACTGGAGAAATTAAGCTATTTTTCTTCAGGGGAAGAGATACAGAGTAGGGAGCTTCTCACATTAAAATGCTGCCGTAGATTCCCGATGAATGAAAAATTGGTCTGCATAATAATGAGCTGGGAGATGGATTTTTAAACGGCTTAAACCCACTCTTCACAGCTGCTGCGGCAGCGTGTGGGATTTGGGGCGACCTGCCTGGGTTTTGCTTTATGAAATTGAAAGATCGCCCTTCTCCGGGTGGCTGGCAGCGGATTTTTCTGCTCCCGCTGTCCGTCGGAGCAGGCAGGGAGCAGGCAGCGCTCGGGGGATGCAGGCAGGCACGGGCTGGTCTTCAAACGAGCATCAAACGTCGAGCGCGGCGCGACCAGGGCCGTCCTTCGCATCGCGCGGGGCGAAGGGCAGCTTCTGCCGCGGAGGATTCCTCTCGGCTGCGGCGGTGGCTGAGCAGCCGTCCCCGCCGGCCGGCTGCCAGAGGGCTCCTGCCGGCGCGCCCACGGCCGCGCGGAGAAGGAAATCGCCCCTCGCGCGCCTGCGCGCGCACACGTCTCTGTCTTCCCAGGGGCGCGTCCCCTAAGGGACAGAACGCCGCTCGGGGGGGGCACACCTCGGCCTGCCCTTGCCGCCGCCCTGCCTGCCTCGCATCCTTCTCCTGGCCGCTGCTCTTTCCCTCCGGCTCGTTGCTCGTGCTGCCAGCCGCCAACGTGTGTCGCTTGAAAGTATCATACGAAGCAGTTTGCTTCAGAAAAACGTGGAGTTTGAGTAATGCGTGTTAATTACTTGCACGATAAAAGTCGATCGATATGCTAAACAAACAACTCTCTCTGCGCCCAAATGGGCTCCCGTCACGATTTTGTTATCAAATGCTTGCCCTCCTGCCATCCCGAAGCCATAAATGGAAGCCCATTTTCTTTTCCAGTGCCTTAAGTTACATTTAATTGAGTGGGAAAGACATTTATTTTTTCCCCTTAAAAGATGCCAACTCCCTCCTGCACGTAACCACAAAGAGCATCACCTCCCGGTCCCCCGCGGCTGGCGCAGCGCGGGCCGAGCCGTGGAGCCAGCCTGCTTGCCCCGGGGCCGGGGCATCTGCCCGGCACAGGGCGTCGCTGGAATGATCCAGGGACACGTCCTTGCCTGCGTGCACAGCACGTGCTCCTTCCACCCTGCGTTTGGGGTGCGCAGGCTCTCAGACGGCGGGCAAGGGTGGTCGCAGTGCCCCGAGTCATTCATTTCCTGCGTCTTCACCAGATGCGGCCGCCTTGCTCGTGCTCCGTGATTCTCCACCCTCTGGTTTGCTGCCTGTGCCCTGTTGAGCCGAGCGGGGCCGGAGGGGCCGGCGCTGGCACGTCCCAGCCCCCGGGGGCTGCCGGGAGGCGACGCGGGCGCTGGGACGCGCCGCCACGCCCGTGGCGCCTGCTGCCGCCGTAACGCCGCGGCACCCGCGCCCTGGCGATGCCGCGGTACGCGCTGGGTCCTGCCCCGCGCAGCTGGGTGTGCTGCTCGGCGTTGGAGGTACGCAGAGGTATGCGGGTCTGCTGCGGTACGCGCGGGGTCCGGCCCCGCTCCCCGCGCCCGGGGAGCCGACTGCGCTGCGCTGAGGGGACGAGCACGTCACCGGGAAGGTACTATTTGCAGCCTGGGTTTGACCGCGGGCTCAGAACGACAATACCAGTTTGTTACTTCTTTAATTTTCGCATCGCACCAGCCAACGTTCACGTTTCTTTTTTTTGCAGAAAATCTGAAATTTCGCTTTGTTTTCGGGATGTGGTTTGCAAGATCCTGTTGCCATTTCTCTCTCGCATTCCAGCCTAACCCTGCATAGCAGGTTTCCTTTTTTTGTGCTTTATGAGAGGTAGCAATCGATTGTGTCTCTCTTACAAACCAAGAGTAGGTACAATGTGAATATTAATAAATAATGACGTTTGGATGAAGGGGATTTGGATCTGCCACATGCTCTTTGGGTAAAATTCTTTACTTTAAACATTAGCCTTCGCATGTGCCACTTCTGCATTTTATTTTCTGCTGCGGAGGATATTGCTTCCCGTTAGACTGTGTCTAGGAAACATTTTCAAGGCATTCCTGTGGGACGATAACTTGGACGGTGAATTTCCACAACTGACATTCTGCTGTAAGTGCTCCAGGACCCGCAGCCCGGTCTTCGTTTGCTTGCTGAGCTGCAGCCCGGGCTCCGGCCGCCGCCTGCAAACGCTGGGCCCGGGGCCCGGGCTGCCGCAGTGCTCGGCGAGACCCGCGCCTAACACCGAGGCAGAGCCGGGCGTCTGTGCCTGGGGCTGCACCGCGGGGTGACGCTTCGCTATAGGGGCTTGGTTTTACATCACAGCAAGCATGCGTTTGCACCAGCGTGGGTCGCGGGAACGCCGAGGCGCTCTGCCGCAGCGTGTCTGGCTGCCCAAATGCCGGCAGGGGCAGCGGTTGGGGTAACCGTCGCCCGCTGGGCTGGGTGCCCGGGGCAGAGGTGCCTGCGGGAAGGTGCTGCCCGTGTCTTGCCCCACGCTGCTGCCCAGAGCGGGTGCCGGAGGGATGGGGAATATCTCGCAGGCGGGCAGCACCGTGGGCTTCACCAGGCTTGTCCCAGGGCTGCGCCCACAAAGGGCAGACGGGGAAGGGGTTGAACTGGGCTGTGTCTGCTGGTGCCCTGCAGAACCGCTTTGGGGACAGGAGTGGTCCCAGTCTCACCAGCCTGGTTTGCTGCATCCACAGAAGGGTCATGCTGCAGCACAGGGCTCCCTGGGACTGCTGTCCCAGCCTGAGGGCTCTCGCCAAGGTCACAGAAAGGCTTTTAGCTCCTGGTCAGGTAAGGTTATCTGTTCTTCACTGTAATTTCTGTCGCTGCTTGCGTAGCCTCCGGATGCATTTACTCCAGGAGAAACTCAAAGCGAGGTGCCCGGGAAGGCTCGCCTGGGTACCCTCGGGAAGGAGGAGGCACTGCAGCCGAGCAGCGGGCAGCGTTTGCGGATGCCAGGCTCACCGAGCCGAAGCCCAGGTCCCAGGCTGGGTCAGAAGCCACGCTTGTGCCTGGGCACAGCTCCCACGGTGGCACAGGGTCTGGAGGAGACGGGGTGCCTGGGCTCTGCCTGCCTCGCTGGGCAGGCAGGGCAGGCACAGGCAGGGCTCAGCAAAGCTGGCCCTGTCCGGCCGGGGCTCGGGGCGACGAGAGCTGCCTCCTGCCCCACGGGCGCAGATGTCCCCGTGTCTCCCACAGCCCAGCCCCTCGGGACCGGGGTGTACACCACACTGCTCTGAGGTTTCCTCCAGTTTTTCACCCCCTCCCAGCTTGTGAGAGGCTTGCCCAGGTTTTCCAGTGGCGATGCAGACACTTCTAGCTCATCTTGACCTGTAAAGAAAGGGAAAACCCCTTGCTCCTCGGAGTCAGGCAATAAAATGTCATCGTCACCAGCTGCCTGCCGGGCGCGATGCAGCAGCAACCCCGGCAGATCTCCCTTCTTCACACGCAGCACTAGATACACGCGGTCCCACGCGGCCCATCTCAGGAGCAGGTTTCAAATCCCTTTATGGAGTTATCTCTGTCCAACAGCCGGAGAAACTGAGGCACAGGGCAGGGCTCTGGCTTTCCTGGGGGCAAGGGGGGCTGAAAAATCCCCGGTGCCCCTCAGCCAGCCCCTCTGGACCAAGCTCTGCCCCACAGGAGCCACGGCTGCCCCGCGGTTCCCGGCAGGATGCTCCGGTGGGCGAGGGCTGCTGCGGGGCTGGGGCTGCACTGGGGGGAGCGGTTTGGGGGCTCCCCCAAGGCAGCGCTGCTCCGAGGAGCCTTCGTGGCCCCCAGCCCGGTGATGGTCCCCGCGGGGCAGCAGCTGGCCGCTCCCGTGGGAAAGGCGTGCTGGCGTGCGGCCGCCCTCGGCTGTCGTCCCCTTTTCTGCCTCCCGCCCGTAGCATGACTTTGTTCTTTGTTAAAAGACACACAGTTGAGGAGATGCAGCCGCTCTTTGTGCCAGCAATTTGAATTTGACCCTTTCCAACACCAAAAATCAATACTCCCATGGAGAAGCAGTGGGTGCTATTTTTCTAAACCCTGTTTACAGCAGTACAGTCCTTTAAGGCAGATGCTATCTGCTCCGGAGTCGGCTGCATACTTTACCAAATTTTACAAAGCATTTTCTGAGCACATAATGACAGTATTATCTTTTGTCCACCTGCTGAGAATAGCAGTGGGCTTACAATAAATATCTGCTTCCAAGATGTACAAGTAAGAGTCCATCTTATCTGTCCAGCTGGGGAAAAAAAGCCCCTAATTTACATCCCAGAAAGCACTGGGGTGTGACAAAGGTCATTGGCTGACACCGTACCCTCAACCTGGATGAAAAATATATGAGCCAGGACTGCATTGTTTGAAGGGGAGATAACTGACGCCGACCGCTCCTGCCGTCTCTTCTGCTCTTCCACCCGGTGATGCTGACCCCAGCCCTGCGCCCGACTGCCGCCCGACCCAGCCTCCCGGGGCGTGCCCTGGCCGGCCGGGGCAAGGGACGCGTCCCCGCAGGAGCGTCGGCCTCGCTCAGGACGTGTCCCCGCGGCTGCCCCGGCCGGGGTGACCTCATGGCCGGGCAGCCGAAGGCAGTCCTGCGCGGCGCCGCCCGCGCCCCTCCTGCACCTGCGGGCGCTGCACGGCCGGCAGCGGCCCCGGTCGTCGTGCTGAATCCCAGCTGGCTTGGGTTTCAGGGTGGCAGTGCCAACAGGAGGGATGGAGCTCAGATCTTCAGGAGTGCCACCCCTGCCCTTGGGGTAGCAGAAAATCGCAAGTGCCAAGGGCTCGACGAGCCAGCGTGCCCTCAGGGCACACAGCTCGGCTCTCTTTTGATTTCGTACCACATGCCGTGTTTGCACAGGTCCCTTCACGCGAGGCTCCCGGGACACCTCTGCGCATCAGCGGCAGTGGAGCAGAGAGCAGGTCCACATTTCTGGGTACCAGGTGAGCTGCTGGCATCTGCACCACCCTTAGCTGGCCAAAGGGTGGGCCACCCCGTGGACCCATCCCTCCTCGTGGCCGTGCCAACAACGTACGTTCCTGATGGTGCCTTTCCCGTTTTGGGGGGACAAGACTTCTTCAGATCTTCCCAGCACACGCGCCACCTCCCACGGAGCCCGTGGGACCTTGCTCCTGCTAGCTGGAGTCCTCCCTCCATTTCCTCCATTTCCAGGAAATTTTCTGAGCTTTCCCAAATACCATGAGCTAGTTAACGAGCTCATGAGGCAACTCTGCCCGGCTTCCCCCACGTCTGAAAGCCCAGCAGCATCCTCCCTCCTCCGGAGGCAGACCCCCCTCTTCTGCTTCTCAGCGCCAGACCGAGCGAAACCGCCCCCGGCGAATCCCCGGAGGCAGCAGCCCATTACGGCGCGGCCAGGTTCCTGGAATTAGTTGTTAGATTAAGAAATGCGGCCCCAGAATTAGCAAAGGCGCGTGTGATGCTGAGGCGGGGCCACATGGCAACGCGACGGCTCCCGTGGGGCCCGGAGGAGCCAGGTGAGCCGTTGCGTGCCGTCCGGCAGAGCCGGGGCCGCCGGGGTGGGTGCTCTGCCCTGAGGGGCCACGGAGGCTCCCGGCCGCTGGGGTGCCGCTGCGGGAACGCGTCCGGCCGCCCCATTAAAGATGAAAAAAGGACAAAGAAAAATGAGGAGGGAGTCAGGAGGGAATATAAAATCATTAACAAAACTCCTAATACAGTGGGAGAAATGTCAATACGAACACTGAACTAATGGGCCAGTCTCCTCAAAAATTTTATTATCTCTGAAGTTTTAAATAATGCATTGCATTCAGATCGCTGATGTCCCTCCTGCCATTAATCTTTGATCCTCCAATTCAGCACAAGCGAAGTGGTAAATCAAAGATACTGACCCTTGTCTACACATTTTGCAGGTAGTAATTGATCAAAGATTTATTTATTAGCCAAGCCATGATTGATTTATAGGAGTTTTGCTTGATCGAGTTAATTACAAGCAGTAAGTTACTGTCCTGGCTGCCTGGGAAGAACGGCAGCCAGGTCCCGCTGCCGCCGTTTGGGGGGCGATGACGCCGGCAGAGTGATAAGATACCGGCTTGTGCCTGGTTCACCCCGCGGTTTCGGATCAGTTACCCGCAGCAGATAAAGTAGCTATCGCTATCAATAACCAGCTCGGCGTGGAGCCAGAGGATTTAGCAAAGTCACAGTTCAAGTGTTACTTCCTCAGGGCTTCGTTTTCAAACAACAACAGGAGGAGACGGTTAAATGGTGACTTATTCATGACGCCACAAAAGGCAAAAACACCTCGGTGAGGTTATTCTACGCTACAAGAGAAATCAGTCCAGGGAAACCTTTGACTGTTGTTTTCGGCACAGGGAGCCGGTTGAGAAACGGTGCTGGGCGGCAGCTGCGGGAGGGCCGGCTGCCACGCCGGCGCGGAGGGCAGCCCCGGAGGGGACAGCCGCACGTGGCGCTCCGGCCGTGCACATCCGGCCCTTCGGGAGAGGAGCAGCAGCTCTACACCCCGCGGAACGTGGCCAGAAAGGGTGGTTAAAAGGTAAAGACGGGGCTGACGGGATCCCCGGGCTGCTGAACCCAGCCTCTGCAGCGGCGGCTTAGCCTGCCCGTAACCTCCCTCCAGGGCCCTGCTAGCCCGCGGCCAGCAAGGGCAGGGTCCCGCCCCTGCACGGCCTTGGCTCTCCTCCCCATCTCGGGCCCCTCCAGGCTTCCCAGAGGACACTTTGGGTCTCCCCCAATCCAGCCATCGCTACGTGAGCTCGGTCCTCCCCGCGCCGAGGCCAGACACACGCAGCCTGGGGCCGGCTCCCCCGCCCCCCCAGCATGGCCGCCACCAAACCACCGACGCGAGCGCGGGGTCGCGAGCCGCGGCGCGGCGGCCAGGACGGCACGCCTGGGCCCCCGGCTGAAGAGCCCAGCACCGCACAAACCCGACCGGGGGCCGGTCCTGCCCAGCCCCGACACTGCGGGGCCATGGGCAAGCACCCCCGCATCCATCCTGCTCCCAGCGCTCCTTCCCGCCTTGTGTCTCTTCCCAAAACCAACGCAAATAAAAAGGTTTTACGTCATCTCCTTGCTCTCGCCCCAGCTCGTCGGCACGGTAACTTTCCAGCCAAGACACCACCTCGGCAAAGCCCTCGCCGCTGCCTCTCGCGTTTCACCCCGTAGCGCGGCTGCCATCCCTCGCGGCGGTAGCTACGAGTCCCCTAAACTGGGGAAAACCCGCCTGCGCTTGACTTTCCGCAGCGCCTCGCTGTGGGGCCAGCGTCACCCTCAGGGACCCGGCTGGCCGGGGCCGGGGAGCCCCCCGGGGCCGGGGCGCTGTGCCGAGACCCGCCAGCAGCGGCGAGGAGGATGCGCCCACGGCGGGGGGCCGGGCAGGCTCCCCTCCCCGGGAAAGGGAGGCGGAAGGCGAAAGCCAAGGAGCCACCTCATTTCTGAGCCAACGCACATCTGAAAAATTAATTTGGGGCCGGGATTTTCATGATCTTGCGGGAGCTGGGCACTTAACCCAAGTGAAATGCTGGCGGCTTTGACATCTAAGAGCTCTTTTAAAGATCCTAGTCTTAATTGTTCGGATTTTTTCCCTACCTCCCAGCTGTAGTTCAGGCTTCCAGCCTTTTCCAAACAAGTTTATCCACCCTTAATTACCGCCGAGAAAGTGACCCTGCGTGAGCCCCGCTGCCGCTCGCCTCGGCTGACAGACAACTGCCAGCCAGGCGAGAGCTACTAATTAGTAATTGATAAATACAAGTGTGCTGCCTTCCCCAAGCAGAGTCCCGCTTGATGACAGTAATTAATTGTTCATTGATCCCCCGGGTTGACGGGAGCTCTGCCGAGGTGCTCCCCAGCCGCTGCGGCGCGAGGTGGGCGCTGCCGGCGGGGACGGCCGGGGGAGCCAGCGGTGCCCGGCCCCGCCGCGGGAGCAGGGACACGGCCCTGCCTGCCCTGCCTGCAGCACCAGCCCTGCCTGCTGTCTGGCAGGTGGCTTTAGCCAGAAGAGCGTGGGCCAAGCGAGGATACCGCGGAGCAGCCCGCAGCCGGGAGGAGGCCGGCAGGGGAGCGCCGGCCCGGGGGCCAGCGCTGCGTCCCCCTGCGAAACAGTGATGTCAGAGACCGCCACGGCCCGGCTACGCCGCTCTTCGCGAAATCTGGGTGTCGGGTTAAAGCTTAAACCGGGCCCTTATTTTAATCCTTCACCTTTCGTCTAGTCCTTCATCATTGCGCGTATTAAAGCAATGAAAAAACATGCAAAAAACGAATAGATACATTAGAAAGGATGAAAAAGGCCCGGGGCTCGCAGACGTCCAGGCACAGGCTTCGCTCTGTACGCGTGAGCAGCCCCAGCATATCCTCACGCGTTCAGGGCTCGAGCCCCGCGGCGGTGGTAGGTGAGCGGGGGGACGAACGCGCACGCGTGAAGAGGAGCTATTCTTGGGCCTGCTGCAGTCAAGGAGCATCTGCCTTCAGCAAGAACAAAAATGAGGCCTAAAATGCTGACCTGAAAATAGATTTGCGTCTTGTCATGACCCAAATACAATTTTTCCAAGAGGAAAAACAACCAAACCACTTTAAAAAAAAAAAAAACAAACAGCTTAACTAGATCTTTAAACTACATCTCCCAAGGCAAATACTTGAATGTCAAATGCCATTCCCAAGGATTTTTTGATTCTCATTATCACCCTATAAACTCCCTGCACGAGGGGTTATTTCCTGGCCAGGCGGCCGGGTTTGCCACGGAAAAGCTGAGCAGGAGCAGGGCAGACAGGCCGTGCGACGCGCGCTCCCGTTGGGAAACCGGCCCGGCGCGTGGCTTCTGGGGCCACGGGGTGACGGCTCAGCTGGCTGCCGGCACCCGAGGGTGCGGGGTCCTTCCCGGGAGGACTTTCGCCTGCCGCCCCGGGTCCAGCTGCAGCCCCACGGTGCCCCGTCTCAGCTTGGGACCACCCGAAACGTACCCCGGGCCGCCCTCGAGAGCGGCACGTGCACGGCCACCACGCCTGGGTCCGTCCCCGCCTGCGGCTCTCAGGGGATGTCGCTCTCTCAGGTTTTAATTAATTGTCTTTCTACTTTTTTCGCCGTTTGGGTCAGGCTCCCAAGCGCCGATCTGTTTGATGGCACCCTGGGGAGCCTTTTGTTCTGAATAGGTGAAAAATTGTACCCACAAAAAGAGCTCCCCCTCCGATCAATTCCCTCTAACAACTTTATTGATTAGCTGCAGTAACATTTTTCATTTATTAATTATGAAGAAGATGTTCCAGCGGTTTCTTAAAGTTAACTGTTGTGCTTTCCCCCTCCCCTGCGCCCCGCCAGCCCAGAGCCGCAGGACGGCTCTGCCCGCGCAGAGCCTCGCGCTGCAGGGACGGGCGCCGCTCCCGCGCGGGACCTGCTGGGCACGACCCCCGCTCGCTCGGCCCCCAGGAGCAACGGCGGCTTTGGGGCGGCTGCCCGGGCCCCTCTGCCCCTCGCCCGCCTGCGGCCGGAGCCGGGAGGCGGCGGAGAGAGAAAAGGGGGGAAAAGAAACCCAACCGCAGGAGTTCAGATACGTGAAGTCAGCCGGGACGTGGGGCCGAGGGCACAGAGGCGCGTTGGCTCGGCAGCTCCGGCCATCTCGGCGGCGATGGCGGCGTGGCGCAGGCAGCTCAGCCCGGTGCCGCTCCGGCAGAGCCGGCCGGCCCCAGCCCCGGCCCCGGCTGCCACAGCCCGCCCGCCCGCTCCCCACGCCCCTGAGCAGCAGCCGCGTTGCTGCTCTCTGCGTGGGTTTGCGCTGGTTTGGAAACCCCCAGGTAGGTCGCGGCGTGACAAAAAGTACCGCCAAAAGACGAGCTCCACCCTGGAGCGCGTGCCGATCCTTGGACAGGGCGGAGGGGACGGCCGGCACCGTTTCGTAGGTAAATGAGGGTTACGGAAGGACGACGGGCTTTGGCCAGTGCCACACAGCCTGCAGCAGAGCCACGGCCTAGAGCTGCTGCCCCGCGCCTGCCAGCCTCACGGTTTAATTGCCGCGCTGTCGCTGGGCAGCCCTGGAAAACCAATTTTGCCTCCGTGCTTTGAGAGTTTCCACTGGATGAACATGGAGGGAGAGAAACTCGTCTTGATAAAAGCAAGCAACCCAGCCGGCACGGGGGGAGAGGCACCGCTGGAGCCATCTGCGGCCAGCACGGGCCTCCCCACCTTCGCTGCAAGCGCCGAGACCGAAGCAGCTCCCCGTGAGGCAAGCAGGATGAGCCTGGGGGCCGCTGGGCGCTCCCGATTTTCAAAACCGGCTTGTTCTGTCCCAAGCAATCCGCATTTCCCTCGGGACACACATCTCCACCGCAGCAGGACGCTCATTGCAGCTGGTCGGAAAAAGGCCATAATGTAGCTGCCCATCCCTGTTATCGCCAGCCCAGGCTTCTTAACACGCACCGAGCAGGTGCCCCTCGATCCAGGAGCCCGGAGCTGACGTGCAGAACCCGGCCGCGGGCTCGGCGGCCGCCCTGCAGCGCAGGGACCGAGTGGTCGCTTTGGCCCCTGCAGGTCTGCACACCGGAGGAATAGGATGTCTCCATCGCTTCTGCTGTTGGGAAATACTGGTGTCGGAAGTGGCAAATCCCGACGCCAAGGTCAGGAGTCCTTTACACACGGGGACGGGATGCAGCAGTGGTTTAAATGCCCCGGATGAGCGATTCTCCACGTCCGTCACTGCGCGTCTTTGTCAAGCAACGTGTCCGGCTCCAGCCCGGCAAGGGGCTGCTCCCGCCTCTGCTCCAGCCTGGGGAACACGCCGCCCCGCAAGCCCCAGCGTCACCGGGGCTCGAGGGCGTTCATAAACCGCGCTCACAGCGTTAAGTTGAGAGAAGGAGCCAACGGAGGGCAAAGAAGCACAACAGCAAGCTGGAAGGAGGAGTAAGGAGGGAAAAGGAAGGTCGGAAAGAGGGTAATTAAGGGAATGCAGCAAAGAGAAATTATACAAGAGAGGGTTAGAAATGTACAATTGGTGTCGGTACCGGGGAACATAAATCACACAGAGTTGGTGGAAGGAGATCACACAGTGCTGAAGGAAACCTAAGGGTGATAGTGGACTGATTATGAGTGTGAAATATGGCATGTTGGCAAAAAATCTGTGATGATTTATCTTCTGTCACAGGCTATCCTGGGAAGGTGGCAGGCCTTTCCCATATAGCTCTTCCGAGACCGAAACTCCAGCGCTGAATTGATTTCTGAGTCTACCAGTCTGCGCTTGGCTGAAGATGGTAACAAATAACACAGAGAAGGAAAAATTAGGAAATCAAAACGGAGATTACGGTCATGGGAAAACAAATGCATCAAGCACACCCTCAGCACAAGAGGAGGACAAACAGAGGTTTGGGTACTGGTTTGCTATTTACACCCCTATAAAAAGACATAACCCAGACAATTACCCAAAACTGTCCTTTAACATGGTACCATGGGTATAGAAAGGTTTAATAACTCAGTTTTGCAGTCCCACCCAAACCCACTAGTGATAACCAGTCCATGTACAAGCCCAAGATAAAAATGTATACTTTTTGCAAATATCTCTGTCTAAAAATAAAAAGGGAATACAGATCTAAGTAACAGCGATCGGGAGGAGTTAGTTAGAAGCTGAATTAAATAGCTGGGTTAAGATATGAAAGGCTCTCTGAACACGTGCTATGCAGCAATTACAAATGCTGAGCGGCCGGTCGGCACGGTCTGGGGACCAAACTTGAGCGGCCAGGGCCAGGGCTGCCTGGGAGCCAGCAAGGAGGACCTGGAAGGGCTGTTAGGTGCTGCGGTGGTGGTGGGAGGCAAATTAGACCCTGAGCTTCCAAAGGAGCTGCTGGCACGAAGCATAAACCAAAAATATGCAGTGGCAGGAATAAAGCTGAGTGGGGAAAATGGAGAAGATGATCAGTACCTGAAGACCAGAAACAAAAAGAGAACTGTGAACAATTTTTATTCCTGACCCTCCTGACATTCAGGGGCCTGAAGACCTGTTTTCTCTGAGAGAAAGTGTAGGCATAGTCAAAAAATGAATCAGATTTAAACGAGGGCATCAGCCGCAGGCAGTGCATTCAGCACTCCTGAACTTTCATGCTGCCAGCCTGGATGGAGGTCCTGACACAAGGGCAAGGGTGGCCCCAGGCCACCTCCGCAGGCTGGCCCCACCGCCTGGACACAGTCCAGTTCAGGGAACAGGGAACGTGCCCCCATCCCAAAGCAGTGATCGGCTGATGGCTGCTGCTGCCCTGGAAGCAGCAAAGGCAGCATGACCGCCCCGAGCGCAGGCAAGGTCCGGGGGCCCGCAGCCAGCTGTGACCATCGTGTTCGCCCAGCCCTGCTCACGAGCCACAGCACGACGGTGCATCGGGAAATACAGCGCTGAGCCGGTCACGCCGGATGGATACAAGGCGACAACATACTTATTTTCATAAAGTGATATATATAGCTCAAGTTAAAGCAGCAGTGCCTAGAGATGGTTGATTGTGGCTTGCATGTCGTTCATCATCTTTAGCCTGCAGGTCCATGAGGTCCTGAGCATCACCAAAGACAGTGGACAGGGAGCAACATTCTCCATCTCTTCCACAGTAAGAAATGGGGGCCTCAAACGAAGCCAGCGGGGGAGACTTCAAGCCAGGAGGAGACGCATCGTCACACAGCATATAATCACAGCGCAGGACTTGTTACCAGATGCTAGGGACCTCGACCAGACCCCAGCCTGATGGCAGGCTCCAGATCTCCAGCTATGGGATCCCGCAGCCTCTCCAGCAGACCTGCATTGGTGCTTAGCCATCCTCCCCATTAGGGAAATTCCCCACATTTCCCAAAAAATTCACCTAAATCTTCCCTGCGCTTCATTAGCAGCAATGCAGCACCTCAGTTTTCGTGCTGTCCTAGTTCCATGCTGGCTCCATCTGGGTGACAAGGAGGTCAAGGGACTGGCTCGGTCAGCATCACTGCGTGCCTCGTTGGCACAGTCGGGATTAGAGCGGGAGAGCCCCAGGGTTCATGGTCCTTCGCCTGATCCAGGCTAAGCACGGGACTCCTGCTGTAAAACAGATGGTAAGGAAAAATGATTGGAGAAGATTAATAATAATACTGATAGAAAACTAGATAGAAGGGATCAGGACATCACAGAGGGGCTGAACAATAATTTGATGCCTCTGCAGTAAATGAAGAGGACAGATGCTTGCTTAAATTTGGGGATTAGATTTTGTAGACTAAAGAAGATAATAAATAAAATTATTACAGTATTAAAATGTTGGTCCTCCAGTGGACAAGCAGGTTAGAAAGACCCTCGTCATTAAGAGCGGGGGATGAGGGGACAGCTCTTTGCGAAAGGCAGGGCTGAGGTTTAGGGCACTTGCCGGCCGGGCACGGTGGTGACGCCGACATCCCCAGCCCGGTCGTGCCCCTCTCGCCCCCGCCCGCCTTTGCGCAGCATCATCTCAGCTCGTCTGGCCGGGAGCAGCGACAAAAACTAAACCCGTCACTGACACGGTCACGCCTGCAGCGACAGCTCCGTGCCGCCCGTGGCCCCTCTCTCCTGCCTCCTCCTGGGCCCCAAATCCGCCTGGCGGCGTGCGCTGTGCCTCCCGTCCAAAATCGGGGACCCCGGGCGTGAGGCGGCGCGCCGCAGCGCATGGCGGGTGCTGCCACCTTCGAGGCTGTGAGGCAGGTCGGGGGGTGGGAATGGCCTGAGCTGGATGCGTGGAACTGGGACACGGGCTGGGCTCTGCGGCGGCTTCCCCAGTGAACGCCCTTGCAAGCAGCAAAGCAGTGAACAGACGTGAGCGAGGTACTTGAGCCCGGGGAAAACTCACTCTGCGAGGGTTCCCTGTGGCGGAGGGAGAGAACCCTTTTGCCACGGTTTTTGAGGAAAGTTTAGCACAACGTACCTCTTTCCCTCTTTCTAGCTGGCTCTTGCGCTATTTGGGCTTTGGGCTTTGGTGAAAGTCGTGTCATTTCGCGGGGTAGTCCAGGCGTATGACGGTAAGGCAGATACAGGAGCACCTCACCCGCGTAACTGGGAGGGGGAGGACGCGCGGACACCCCGAGCCCAGGCCGCACAGCAGGAGCGGGCGATGGCCCCGGGGCCGGCGCAGCCCCGCCGCGGCTTCAGCCCGGCCTGGGGCCGGCTGCGGGGCTGCCCCCGCGGCGCACCCGGACCCCCGCTCCCCGCGACGTGAGCCTCCCGGGAGCAGGGAGGGCACCGTCCGCCCGGCTGGCTCCGCCCCAGGCTCTACACCTGGAGAGGTGCCCTGAAGAAAGAGGGGCTTTTGCGTTTGGCGTTTTTTCCTTGCTTTTCCCACAGGGTTCGGGCGTGGAAATGGCCCGCGTGGCACCACTTGTCATCAGAGCTAGAGCCGAGGTGGGCAGCCAGCCCCACAGTCCGCAGCTCGCTCTCAGGGGTGCCGGGACGGCCGTGGCGGTCTGGGGAGGCTCCCGCGGGCTCGGTGACGCGGCCCCGCCCTGGCCTGCCGCGCCTGGGAAGGCTGGCGCTGCCCCGAGATCCGGAGGGATGCCTGCCTAATCCCTCTCTTGTGCTGCTTTTCGGCTCCTGCTCATTGTGAGTCTAATTGGTACATCGAAGCTTATGATAAAGATCAAGCCCACCGGGTAATGGCAAGTCCTGTAGCTGCCGGGGGTTCATTTGCTGCAGTTCCTGTGTTTATTATTGCTGGGATTAAATAGTTTCCCATGGAGAAATGGCTAATGATGTCACTAAAATATGAGGAGGGAGGAGGCAGTTACAGCCGCTCCTGACCTAGCTGTTCTTGCTCGGGCAAACAAAACAGCCTTGTTTGCTGCGTGCGGTACGAAAGGCTGCGGTGGTGGGCTGCTCCTGGCGAGCCCAGGGGGAGGAGGAGGAGGAAGGGGAGGAGGAGGAGGCGGAGGAGGAGGAGGAGAGAGAAGCGCTTTACAAGGGGAGAGTCTCCTCTTCGCGCACAAATATCTAAAAACTATTAATTTCAGGCAGCAGCTAGGAAGAAATACATGAAAGGGAAATTGATTTCTATTTAAATGGTATGTTTTCATCACCTTTTTTCAGAGCACGAACATTCATCTTTGAGTACCTGTGCTAATTGATTTCAAATGCAATTCGACGCAATCACCGCAGAATAATAAATCTGGGGGCGAAGCAGTAAAAGGAGGGCTATCGGCACGGCGCGGCGGGGGGCCGCGGCCGGGGGGCCACAGCGTGGGGGCAGCCCCTGGCCCCCACGGCGCGAGCAGGGCCGGGTCCCCACGCTGGCAGCCCCGCGGCGCCGGGGACATCAGCCTGTCCGAGAGACAACGGGTACGCGGCCAGCCTGCAAGAGGTGGGCGCAATCCCATTAGAGGAGTCGCGGGGGGATCGAGGAGGTTTATGGCTAATACGAAGGGTCCCGCTAATCCATGTAAGCTCTCGGGGGAAGAGGAGATTAGGAGGGAGACGGGGCATAGGACCAAAAGGAGGAAACGGAGCCTGAGCTGCTGAGGCGGCGCCAGGGCTGCGGGGTGGGGAGTGCCGAGCACCCCTGGGTGCCGCAGCCCCCCGGCCATGGGGCGCAGGGAAGAGGGGCTTGCCAGGGGTGGGAGAGGGCCTGGCTTTGAGGGGAGGCAGAGGGGACTGCTGCCGCCGGCTCCTGGAAGTGGTCTGTCTTTTATTGAGGGTTTTGGTGCTCTGGCACGCTCCGCAGCCACGTCGCTCCGTGCCACACTGGGTTCCAGCACGCTGGGATGTAAAATACCATGATGCAAAATACCATGATGCAAGCCTCTGCAGAAGGGAGGAAGTTAAAAGCCGCCCTTGGAGCGCTGGCAGCGTGAGCCGCCGCTCTCAGGAGCGCCGTTAGTCCTCGCAAGCACCTGCACTGAATTTATTGCCGAGGATATTGGCTACAGTGTCTCCCCGCGCAGGAGAAAAAGTAAATAAAATTTTCTTCAGGCCCATTGATCTTCACCGTGCGCTGCCTGAGGCTTACGGAGGAGGTGAGCAATGAAAAGAGGCGACCGGCCCGCGGGTGAGACGGCGGCCGCCGCGGCAGGGGCAGCGGGCTCTGCCCACCCCGCGGCACCCAGCCCGAGAGGGAAAGCCGGGGGGGAGCTGGGGAGCCGGGAGGGAAGCGGCAAGACCTGAAGGTGAAAATAAGGGTTACCTGCCATCGAACATTTACGACGTCCCCAGCGGGGGCTCCCGGCAGGCGTGCGGGGCGCCAGGCACAGCCCTGGGGAGCAGCCGTGCGAAGGGATGGATCTGCTGCGGCGGGCGCGCTCGGACCGGCGCGCTCCGACAGCGTCTAGCGCGAGGGGCGTGAATAGGAGGGTACCGCAGAGGAGACTACTCTGGGGAGCAACGGCTCTGAAAAACACCTAGCTTTTAGGTGTTTATCCTCAAATAAATAATGGAACATGATACCCAAAAAGCTGCTGTGGAAAAATGGGCTAATGGAAACCCGGGCTAAATGTGAGCACGGTGGGTGAGGAGGAGGTGAGCTGCCTCTGTCTCAGCATGCGGCACTTGTAGACAGATATTGCAGTGCTATAGCCTGTTGTGGTACTTACGTCTCAAAAGGATGTTGAGAAAGTGGGGAGGGAACAGAAAATAGCCATAAAAACTACTTGCAACCCAAAAATACACTGCACAGAAGCCAGCTAAAAGAGCCTGACATGTTGAGCTTGTCAAGAAAGAGTGAAAGATGCCCTGATTACAGAATATGTGGACTTCTGCAGGAAAAAAGTTATGGAATAAAAAGACATCTTTAACCTGAGGCCTGCTCCACGAGGAAAGAGAGCCTCAAATTAAAGCCACGGGGACAAACTGCCCGAGGGGGCAGTAGCTTTGGTGTCGTCTGCCAGGCTGCTTGCCCTTCCCCACAGACCTTCTACACGGGCACAAGCTATGGGGCACCACGTAGGATTAATGAGTGAAAGTTCAAAAGACTTTCATAAATGAGCAATCTATGAACTTCAATACAGCACTGTAGTATAAAAGCTCAATAGCAATATCCATATTGAGTTATCTCCCAATTTATGGTGCATAAGATTGACTGGTTTGACTCTCATTTAATCTGAGTCATTTCATACATCCTTGGGAAGCAGACATACGAAGAAACTGCCCAAAATTGAGATTATGCTGCAAATTATATGCTCTTTTGCACTCTCCACTGCTGGGACTGAGCGGCGCATTTTCGCCCACGTGATAGCTGGACCATTATGAAGCAGTATTGCGTGGGCATCGTCTTCTCCGAACAGACGTGGCTCGTTCCTTCCCACGCCCCCTCAACCGCAGCGCGGAATCACGCCAGGCAAGGCGCGTGGGAGCCCGGGGCTGTGCGGAGCCGCGGCGGCAGGAGGAGGCTGGTGCTTCCCGAAACGAGGAGCCACGGGGAGTCAGGACAAAGCTCGGGGAGCACATTCCTCCCTCTCCGTCTTCCACTGCCTCCTTCTCTCTAGGCAAAGGACCTGTAACCTTGCCAGGGAGAGGGCTAGAGCTTAACAAAGAAACCCAAACCACCCTGATCACTGCTACCACAATTAAATGCAGAAACACTTGGAATGCTTATCTTGATGCAGCTGGGACCATAAGTAAAATACAACTAGTAAAATAATGGCCAGCAGACAGTTGGAGACCATGGAAAGACCAGGGCAGACCTGTGGATTACCTGGGAAACGGGGAGAGAGGAAGGGTACTGCCCGCTCCCGGCAAAGCGCGGCCCTGCCGCAGGGCTGGCCAGGGGCACGGCCCCATGGCCACCAGCACGGCCCCACGCCAGCCAAACAGTGTTGTTTGAAAATGTGTTTATGGCTTCACACCGCGAGTCCGCACGGAGGAGGCCAGCGCAAATGTGCGGCTATAAAAAGAGAGGCCCTATAACACAGAGTGAAAATGCAGGTGTAGCAGTGTCAGCATAAAGAAAAAGCCCAGGTCAGGAATTCGCACCGTTACACATTCCCGGTGTCAACAGAGGGAAAAGTCTCCAAAGTTTTACAGTTAATTTGTATAATTTACTGTGGGTGCCACGGAAAGTATAAAACAACCAAAGACAACCTCAGGATAAGCGCACAAAACTCTTACCAAATGCCAAGCAAGAACGCCAGCGCGGTCTGTGCACCATCAACCGGGTTCTGCGTTTTCGGCAAAACCAGCCATCAGTTCAAGCAGTTAGCTCCACGGTTGCTGGGGCTTTGTGCCAGCCAGATCTAAGCTCCCGCCGCCCCGCAGGGCTGCTGCGGAGCAGGCGGGACGTCGTGGCAGGACGGCTCGTGGGGTCCGGCGAGCGCGGTGCAAGGAGAGCCATCGCTCACGGTGCGGCCGCCGGCCGCTCCCCAGCGCGTGCTGCGCCGGGGAGAAGATTGCCCTGCGGCTGCACTGCGCCGGTCCGGAGGGCTGATGTATCAGCGAGGCTGTATGTGGGACTGTTATATATGAGTGGCTGTCTAACGGGTCTCCGTACTTACAGACTTACTCCTCCTGAGAAAAGGAATAAAGGCAACAAATCAACCTCAAAACAAAATTAAAAGCAGCGTGCTTCGCGGCCCGGCGAGGGCAGGGGCTCGCTGTGCCTGCCTGCGGCGGAGGGGACGGGACGCTGGGGTGCTGCCGCCGCTGCTGCAGCCCGGGGGGACAGTGGCACCCTCCCCCAGGTCCGTATACCAAGCTCTGCCCCATAAAACCCTCCTCAAATCACGAGTGAAATAAGGTTACTGAGCCACAGAGGTGCCAGGAAGGGCGGTGGGAAGGGGCGGGCCGGGCACGCTGCCGGGCACGGCCAGGAACAGCAGCCCCTAACTGCGACCCCCCCGCGATCCATCCACCAGCGTGATGAAAGCGGCGGTATTTGTTGAGAACGTTCACTCGAGCTGCCGGCACATCCTGCCGAAGGATTCCGCAGGCAGAACCCGTCTGTCCGTCTGGGAAAGGCTGCCGGAAGCATCGCTCACCCCCGGTCCCGAGTGCGAGCCCCACGGCACGCCGGCCGGCTGGGCTGCCCCGCGGCGCTGCAAGGCAGGCTTCACACCGGCTACCCTCTGCCTCCGCGGTAACAAAGAGATTTCACTGCGAGTTCAGAGGTCGTGAATTTGATAAACTGTCTCATATTTTTAAATGAAAAAATGATACTTCATCTTTCTAACGACAGAAAACTTGGAGATGGTTTACAGTAATATATGCCTTTTTTAATACATGGCTTGCAATCTCAGGCCAGCGGCTGTATGAGGAATGGAGTAGCAGGCAAAAGGTTAATAGAGCATTGGTCCTTTTTTAATTGAAAAAATGACTGAGGGACCATGTAGCAGACCGAGCAGTAATATTATTACAGGCTGTAAGTACTGTTCCAGAGACTTACTGTTCATCTGGGAGCAGAGTAATGAGCGGCGGGCGCTGCCTCCTGCCTCGGCAGGAACGCGGGCTCGCTCGCCAACAGGTGCGTAACCAGCTCACCCCTAAAATAATCTCCGAAAAACGGAGATTATTTCGCAGCGTTTGTCTTCCTTCGCAAACTTTGCGCGTGGCGCAGTCCTGCAGGAAGGAGCACGCTGACTCACTGGCAAAACCCATTGCCCCAAATCGCGCCCCACGGGCATCACACCCGATCCGCGCTGGCGCGAGAAGGGGCTCGGGGCCGGCCTTGGCGTTTATGGGGTAGCAGGATGCAGCGCGGCGCCTTCCCATCTAGCGTATTTGGCAACGCTCCTGGGCGTAAATCGGCACAGCAGTATTGATTTCAGGTAAACTACGGCAGCTTACGTCGCCGGTGGATTTGGCCCCCGTGCCCTGCCCCGGCGCTGCCCATCCTCGCTGCCGCGAGCCCAGCGCCGGCAGCATCCCGCGCCGCGGCTGCGCCCCGGCTACCTGCCCTCCCAGCCGCTCGGCGGTCCCGCTGCAGCACCCACCGTGGCGGGGCGAGAGGGGGGGTGTCTCCCCAAACCAAGGGAAGGGGCTTGCTTTGCGCCAAAAAAGTGGAATCGCTTCGCTTTTCTGCTATAAAATAATTACGAGGCTTTTATACCCCCGTCTTATCAGGCTTGATAAGTCTTGTAGAGCAGGGAAAAAATCACCACAGCGTAGCTGGTAAAGCAGCCGGCGCGCTGCTCGCTCCCCCCGCGCCCGGTCCCGCGGGAGGGGCTGCCCGTGGCGGGTGAAGCGTGATCCCTCCCGTGGGCACCCGCAGCTCCCAGGGCAGGCGGCCGGCTCGGCGCCTCGCCCCGCAGAGCCGTGGCCGTGCCCCGCGCAGGGCCGGGTGCGCCCCCGCGGGCGACGCGTGCGTACAGCCCACGCCGCGCAGGCTGTGCCTGCGCTGAGCCGGGCAACCTCGGCGCTTAAACCGGAGGTTTCTCCTCCAGCGGCTGGGTTTGAAACCGCAGGGAAAACCTGTGCGCACCGATGGAAGAACCGAAGATAATAAATGAAGCCAGTAAGGTGGGGAAAGCTCTCCGAAAGCCTGCAAAAATGGGCCTTGAGACTAAAACCACCCTGAAATCCTCCAGGGGAAAGATGCTCAAACAATAAATAAAAGATGAAACTTGTATAAATTATGGCAGTAAATTATAATGTGAAGAAATACTGAGCTTAATGCCCTGCTTAAAGTACAATCATTAGCCGCCGAGCCCCCCGAAGCCGGGGCGTTGCTGAAGGAGGAGGAGCCGGGGAGGACAGAGGAGCAGAGGAGGCGGTAGGGCACCGCGATTCCTTTTAAAATACATGGATGCGGCAGGAAGCCGGAGGGTCAGGGTCTGCACGGAGGGTGAGGGTCCCCGCTGTGAGGGCGGCCGGGCTGGGAGGGACCCGGGGCTGGGGTGACCCCATCCCCACGGCCCCGCGGCGAGGGAGCGCGGTGGAGGCAGAGGCCGGGGAGGCCAAACACCGGCGACGGAGGGTTGTGGTGCTGCGTGGGAGGTCGCTAATGGGGGTAGATGGCCCTCGGGACCAAGTGCGGCGGGGAGGCTTCGGCAGCCGTCGCACGGCGCTGGTGGCGGGGCGTGCGGCCGCCCACTCAGCCCCGACATCCCGCGGACGCGCCGTGGTCCCGCGGTGCTGCCGACTCCGGAGCCCAGCAACAGGGACAAACGGTGGCCTGACAGCCCGGAGGGGAGAGAGGAAGAGGAGGAGGAGGTTCTCCCGCAAAACCTGACGGAGGAGGGGAAGGCACTTCGGCCTGCAGGGACTAAGGGGACGCGTCCCTCCGTGGCGGTTCGCGCAGGGCTGGCCGGAGGAAGAGCTGGGTGACCCTTGGTGGGAGGCTTATTCGGGAGCTGGGGTTAGTACCCGGCTGGAGCCAGAGCGGGTCGCGAGGCTGCGGCGGGGAGGCTCGGCGGCGCGGGCAGGGCTGACGGGTGAGGACTCGCCATCAGAGTGCCGTGTCACGCGGCGCGGGCGAACTCTGGGCTGGCTGGGAAGCAAGGCTGAGGCAGGCTGTGGCGGTGCTTTGGGCTGCCGAGGATTTATGCTCCGGAGGAGCAGCTCTATCCGTCATCTGCGAAAAGCCTCATTTACAGAGAGACACTGCGAGGAAAGGCAATCAGCCCGAAACCTGCTAAGCTGGGAATTTATAACTGCTCCGCGAGGGAGAGCCTGTCCCCCCGTTCGGCAGGAGCCGCGGGAGCGGCAGCGGGAGGCAGCCCCGGCAGCTGTGGGGACCCCCTGGGAGCTGTGGGGGCTCCCACCGGGGCTCCCCGGTCCCCCAGCAGCCACCCTCGAAGCTCGAAGTCCGGAGAGTAAAAAAGGTGACGGGCTTCCTAACCAGGCTGTGCTGGGAGACGGCCGTCTGCGGAAATAGCTGGGAGCACCGCCGTTAGGCACACGCCTTCCTGCCTCCGGCGGGCAACAGGGGATTCTCACGGAAAAAAGAGGGGAAAGGTGCGTTTGGGAGGTGCTGCATAACCCCTGCACCCGGCTGCTGCCTCTCGTGCTGGAGGAGGACCTGCAGGCGTGGGAGCTGGTGGCTGGAGGCGTCTCGGTGCGGACGCCTCCTCCTTCCCGCGGGCACGTGGACCCCCGGGCCTGCAAGGACCCGCCGCGCTACCGCGAGCCCACGGTCTGAACCCACCGCCGGCGTCGGGGGGACGTCTGCACCCGCCAGCGGAAACCCTCCGGCTCCTGTGGCGCTGCCTGGCCCGTGCGGAGCGGGGCGTCCCACCGCGTCCCCGGCGCTCCACGGGGAAAGCTGCACGCGATAGCCGCGTCTCCCAGCCGGCTCTGCCGGCCACCGCTCAGGGGAGGGGAGGTGGTGGTGGTGGTTGGTTGTCACGTTTATTGGAACCGCTCCTGGCAAAGCGGCAAGGCTGGCAGGGCACGCCGCAGGAATGGCGAGTGCCCTCCCCCCCCGGGGCCCTTTCCCTTCCCCTCCCCAGCCCGGGGCTGAGTGACCCGGCACGGGGCTGCGACGGGGCCCTGCTCTGCTCGGCGGAACCAGCCCTTACAAAACGCTGGCCTTGTCCTCTCGCTGCTGCGTGGCCACGGATACCACCACTTCGGGGAGAGGCAGGGGACCCGGAGCAGTCACCCGCTTCCCCGGGCTACCCTGTGGGGATTTTAAATTTTTTACCATCTGTGAATATTTGCTGGCAGTGGATTATCAAGGTTGCACAGGCACCTGCATTAGCAGAGCCCACACTCATCCCGCGCTCGGGTCCTTCCGTGATGGACCTTCATATAAAGCCCCTGACTGAAGGATGGATCGCGAACATCATCATTTGTGCTGCATTTTTCTCCCCCGTGGAGGATGAGCTCCAGTTACTCTCATCCATCTCATTCTTTCAAGTCATCTTCATTCTGCAATTTCCCCTCACCCCGAAAAGAGTACAAGATCGATCCGCTCCTTTCCAATTTCAGGCCGGGAGAGGGAAGGAGCCCGGCGAGAGGCAGAGGAGGCCTTTCGCCGCTCTCCGCACGCGCCTCTCCGTGTCCCTCCCCATACCCCACACACTCCCCGAGCCGAGCGCGCGAGCGCGGCCGGCCGGGAGTATCGATTCCTGCCCGGAAGGTGCGGCAGGCTGCGCTCGCACCCTGACCTCCAGCTCACCCTGCCAGAGCCAAAACCACACAGCTTCAAGCCTCTGCAAGGCAAAAAAACCCGCAGTTTCTCCACTCGAGAAGGTGAAGGCTGTCCCGGCAGGACAGCAGCCCACGAGCTGGCGGCGGCGTGTGCCCCGGGGCTGCGCGGGATTGCCACCGACACCGGCGACCGCTCCACCTCTTCTCTCTTTCCATTATTTCTGCATTTCAGTGACAATCCTGTGCCATATTTACATGCACCTACAGGAAAATGATTCAACCAGTGAAAACCACCTTTTCCTTTCAAAAATAAATAAATAAATGAATAAAATAAGTAGATAAAATAAAGCAGTCGCTCCCATCTGTGCCAGGGGGACAAGTGCCGGGTCCTGCACTTGGGTCACAACAACTCAACGCAACGCTCCAGGCTTGGGCAGGAGTGGCTGGAGCTGCCCAGGGAAAGGGACCTGGGGGTGCTGGCTGACAGCCGGCTGAACAGGAGCCGGCAGTGTGCCCAGGTGGCCAAGAAGGCCAACAGCATCCTGGCCTGTATCAGCAATGGTGTGGCCAGCAGGAGCAGGGCAGGGATCGTGCCCCTGGACTCGGCACTGGTGAGGCCTGCACCTCGAGTCCTGTGTTCAGTGTTGGGCCCCTCATTCCAAGAAGGACGTTGAGGTGCTGGAGCGTGTCCAGAGAAGGGCAACGGAGCTGGGGAGGGGTCTGGAGCACAAGTCTGATGAGGAGCGGCTGAGGGAACTGGGGGTGTTCAGTCTGGAGAAGAGGAGGCTGAGGGGAGCCCTCATCGCTCTCTACAGCTACCTGAAAGGGGGTTGTGGTGAGGTGGGGGTTGGTCTCTTCTCCCAAGTAACCAGCGACAGGACGAGAGGAAATGGCCTCAAGTTGCGCCAGGGGAGGTTTATGCTGGATATTAGGAAAAATTTCTTTATGGAGAGAGTGGTCAAGCATTGGAACAGGCTGCGCAGGGAGGTGGTGGAGTCGCCATCACTGGAGTTGTTCAAAAAACAAGTGGATGTGGCGCTTCGGGACATGGTTTAGTGGGCATGGGGGTGTTGGGGGTATTGGGCTCATGGTTGGACTTGATGATTTTAAAGGTCTTTTCCAACCTTAATGATTCTGCGATTCTGTGACAAAACCTGATGGGCACCGCCACCTGAAGAGCTCCAGCCCAGCCCTGCCCTACGGCACTGGGATGGCCTGGCGAGGGGGAAGAGGGCCAGGCGGGAGCGTGGAGCAGCAAGGCTTCCCGCTGCAGGGCTGGGGAGCAGAGCCGTCCCACGGAGGAGCAGGGAAAGGGGGTGGCGGAGGGCAGAGTCGAGCCCCATGGCCGTTCTGCTGCACCGTAGAAAGGATTTAGCAGCTGTGTTAACCCCTTGAAGGAGATGGATGGACCCTGGCCCCGTCTTCGATGAGTTGTGTTTGACTTCAGCTGCTCTGTACAGTTTCCCACAGGCGGGACCTCTACGAATGCCGGCAGAGCGTGCTCCGGCATGCCGCGTGACACACGCTTTTCAGAGGATTAACAAAATAGAAGTCAAATACACGCCGCATAACGTTCTAGAGGCAAATGTCTTTGCCGTACCGTGGCTACTAAATTTATGCTATAATATATCACTATTGTACCCTGTGCCATATCTGACAACAAATATGATTTTAGGTGTCATGCAGCAGGCATTTAATTATTGGAGACGTGGGCTTAATGGTGTTTGTGTCACAGGAGTGAACGGTACAGATGTATCTTGACTCAAGGAGGCTGAAATGCTTGCTTCAAAACTACCTCTCCTGATAATAGGTAATTCTACAAAAATGGTTAAATGAATCAGATTCAAACAAGGTCTGTTTTTTTCATCTGATCAATAGATCCGAAAGAAACAATGCCAAATTCGTGAGTTATTGTGCAGCACTGATGACTGTCAGGACAATGGGAACAGCAAAGACAAATACACACCTTCTCCTCGGTTATTACTTTAAGCCTTTTATTATCATTATTATGGGTGATTAAAAATCCCATTAATCAGATGCTAAACAGATTAAACTCTATGAATTAATTTTCTGGAAATAACTAAGACAAACATTCTGTGCAGAGCTCATTTAATGAAATAGAAGCTGTTTATCTGCAAAATTAGGGCTTGCGCATTATCTGAGCTTCAGCTAGAAAAATCCACTACCGTGTGGGCACGGCGGGCGCAGGCTGGAGGCGCCACCCATTTTTTACCCATTCTAAGTAAAAGAAAGACCTTGCTCTGAGTAATTTATGATTCATTACACAAAGAGCTCATTAGATAGGACTAGAAAATAAAATTACAGTCATTTAAGAAATAATTCCTTGATTTAGTGTTTAAGAAAGGAGGCTTGCAGGACGGAGGGAGCGTGTGCCACCCGACGGGGACCGCGGAGCTCCAGCGGGAAGGGGGCTGCCGGCAGGGTCTCGGCGCAAGGCCCGGGCACTCGGCACAGCCATGCCTCTTCCAGTCGCGCAGCCCTGACGAAGCTGAGCCACCTCTGCCCTTGTCCAGCTCTGCCTTGCGCTCACCGCGTCCCCGCCCGGTGCCGCGTTGCCCAGCCCGCGTGCGGCGGGTCGGCACCGGGTCCCCTCCGCGGAGAAGCCCCTGGTCTCGCCAGCGTCCCGGGGAGCATCAGCTCCGCTCACCAACAGCTGAGCTGGCACCGGTCGCCGTGTGCTGGGCGAGGGATGGCGTCCTCGGGGTACGCCTCTGCATTTTGGACACGACGGCTGACGTATAAAAGCCAGCACCAGGCATTGCCTCGGGACTAACGGCGGCTGCCCCAGCGCCAGCCTCAGCTCCAAAGTCCTCCTGACTGTGAGCCTTGCAATGACTCACCAACGCTAAAACCCGAAGCCTCTACTTTATTTCACCTTTGCACTTACCTGTGCTATAAAACTACCATAAGTAATTTGTTACAAGTTGGGTATAATAATAAGTAATGTTTTAATTGTACAGACACATCTCTACTGGTTGAAGTTTGGCCTCTTACTCATGAATGTAAACAGAAAGGGGGGGAACAATCACAGCAGCCGCCCAGGAGCCCACGGCAATGCCCGTTGTCTCATCAAAGACCAGCACAGCACCTTTGGTACTGCCAAGTTCAAAATCCCCTCACTCTACACCACCCTGATGGACCCAGCGCGTTCGCTGGTTGCGGCGTCCCAGCTTCCTCAAAGCTGCTGCCCAACGGTACTGTCAGGAGGACTTGGCAGCGGATGCCTCCAAGACAAGTTATGTTTTCTTGTGGGGGGTGGTGGAGTCGCCATCTCTGGAAGTGTTCAAAAAACATGTGGATGTGGCGCTTCAGGACATGGTTTAGGGGACATGGTGGCGTTGGGTTAATGATTGGACTCGATGATCTTGAAGGTCCTTTCCACCCTTAGTGATTCTGTGATTCTGTGATTCTCGGAAGCAATTTCATAATCATATTAGTTCATTATCATGGATAATTGCTGACATTTTTTTAACATGACTGTATATCGCGTAGGTCCTCCTTGTGCACCTGCTGCTGGGTCAAAAAACCTTGTACCTGGTACTGCAGTGGAGACCAAGAAGGATGACCTTGAAGGAGCACCTTAAAAGGGAGCTCCCTAAGAGGAGATGTCTTCTTCTGGTATGCCAGCAAAACATAAATCCGGGGAACTCCAGATTGTGGCCAGAGGTTGAGATTTACATAAAAGGCAACATGTTTTTCTCCAGGCTGAAGTGCGTAAGGCAGCGGAGGAGTACAGAGAGTTTCTTCAGATTTAATTGCTCAGTGGTCTCAATTCAGCCCCCGAAGCCCATTGACGTAACAGTGGTCATGTTTTAAGCCAATCTGAGGATTTTCTTGTTGGTTTATCTACACCTGCACTCCTCTGCTAGTCACATCCTCAAACTTTTCTCTGTAAGCTGGAAGTAAACGGGACCCAAGATTCCTGTGTAACCGTTTTTACGTGCTAACGATTAAACAAGAAGATGATTCTCATCAGTTTTGCCATTAATGACAATGATATAGGAAATGAGCATTAATTGATTTTTCACCAGTATCTTCCCCTCCCACAATGATGGAGCTGCCTTTGAGTGTAAAATATTCGAGTCAATGTGATAAAAAAGTTTCATGTATGGTGAAATAACGCCCAGGCCAAGTGATTAAGCAGCATGACAGTCACATAATTCGCCTTCATAGCTTGGGTACGCACGTGACACATGAAGCCCCTGCCTCATCCCACGTGAAGAGATCGGCAGAGCAAGCGAGGGGGCCCTGCGGTTCCCGTGCCGCCTCACAGCCCCGTGGTGCGCCGTAGCCCCCGTGCTGCCCCATACCCCCCACGCTGCCGTGATGTCCTCCTCTGCGGGTACAAGCGTCCATTGCCGGAGCCGGCGGGATGCGGGCGCTGCACCCACGGCCGTGGGAGAGGGGACAGGAGCGCTCCCTGCCCCGCTGCTGCAGCCCTGCCTTTGCCACAGCCCCCCCAGGGCACCCAGACCCCCGGTGCTTGTTTGGCGCTGCTCTGTACGGTGCACAGGCGTGTTGGCACTCCTGGTCCTGTCTGCTGTGCCGCGGCGGTAGTGCCCTCCTCCCACAACCATCCAGCTACTCGCGGCCGTTATCCCATCCCTGGTGTCACGAACAATCCCCGTCTCTAAGGCATTTTGTTGGTTCCTAAATAATGCTTTTGTCTTAAAAAGAAAGCACTGGAGGAGCTTTTATATCCAGTATCCAACCCTTAAAGCATCATCAGAGAGAAGTGGACCTTCTGTTTGCATTCATTTATAGCCTTCTCTAGAAATTGCCTATTGAATTACTATTTCTTGTGCCTGTTTAAATAAATAGGCGTATTTGTTATTGCTGTTGAAAGTTCCATGTTTGGCCTTTTTAAGTCATTTGATTAGGAAGTAGAGAGAATATTTTAGCAGCAAAGGCAGCACTGACAATCAGCACTAGTAGGAATAATCCAATTTTCTTTGCGAGGAAGGGCAAGGGTCCTCCTAGGAGGTCAAAGCTCCCTTAGCACAATTAGAACTTTAATTAATGAAATTGGTTGAGCCTCCACCAGCGAAGGCAGGATATTTGTCCCTGCCCAGCAGGGATCTAGGAGGAGAGACGCAAGCTCCCCGTGCCGCGGGGTGGTGGGCTCTCCCGGCTGGCACAGCCGCGGGCAGAGCCGTGCTCCCCCAGCTCCCCCCTCAACGCAGCCGGAGCCCCTGCCCCGCCGTGGCGGCCATTTACTGTAGAGATGCGTCTTTTGGGCTCTTCGTTTAATGTCAAGAGCAAAATTGGCCTTCTTCAGCAGCTCTGAGATGAGCGGCACGACTCTCGGTATGTCATGCTGTTCAGACATGCTGTCTGCAATTAATATTGCATAACGGCCTCCTGATTCCTAAATTATGTATTTCTCCTTCTCAGCATTGTGTGTTTTTCACAGGGTTAATTATTTTCCATCATTCTGCCTTTAGCAACAGTCGTCTTAATTAAGGGGGCCAAGTTCCGCTCTCATTTCTGCCTGGCGGATCCTAATGAAATCAATGGAGCCGCACGGTGTAAACGGGAGAGGGACGGTGGCCATCTACGTAAAAATAAAACCTTCCCTCCCTTGCTGATTAACGCGTAAAATTAAACCAAGGCATAATCTCCAACTCCTGGCCAAATGTCAGTGAGTAAATTACTGCACACCCCCGCTCGGAGCGGCTGTCCTTGTGCAGTTCAAGCCTCGCTCGCTCCCCCCGCTGCCCGGACCACCGCGGGGGCCGAAGGGCAGCGAGACGCTCGGGCGCAACCCGGCCCCTGCGGGAGCCGCAGCCCCGCCATCGCGCCGCCGGCGGCCGGACCTCGTGGCTTTGCTTTTTGGGGGCCGAAAAGGAGTGCAGTGCGATGCCAAGGTCACCGTCACCTCTCCTTCCCCCTTCCTCCCCACCCCGCCGAGCTGTTGGACGCCCGGCCCCCGAGCTGGGCACCCCCCGGCCCTCCCTGCCCAGGGCTGGGCGCTGCGCCGGGCCGCGCCGGCACCCTGCGTCCCTCCTCGCCCCCAGCCGGGCTGCGCGCTGGCTACCGGCGGGGCCGTGCTGGTGGTCCCCGGCCCCCGGCTGCTGCCCGGGGCTCTGCCGGCCGGCAGCCCTCCCGGCGCGCCCGCGCCTTGCTTTAGGGCCGGGAGTCAAACAGTGGGGGAAAAGGTTTTTCGGAACGGCCCATGCCCGCCGGCGCCCGCCTGGGCCCGGCGCGAGGGGTGACCCGCCAGGCTCTCCCTCCCCTGCCCTGCTGCCCGCTGCCGCCTGACAGCCCGGCGCTGCTGGCAGCAAAAGGGCTTCTCTCGAACTATTCCTCCCTTGCTTGCATTTCCTGACAGCCGCCTATTAAACCAGACCCAGGCACCCACGCAGCGGAGGCTCCAATAAGTGGATCCGCATGCAATATTCATGGATCACTTCAGAATAGTTACAGATCCATCACGCTTGGCAGCGGGACGGCGCGCGCTCCTCATGCCGGCCTTAAGCACCTTTTTGAACAGGAGCCCTGAGGATGACCACACGGCCCGGCCTGGAGAGCGGCCGAACGGCGGCGATGCCCACCGTGGCCTGGTGACGCCTGGGGGACACAGACATCCCGGAGTCTCCTCTGACGGTGCCGACGAGGCCAGAGTCCCTCCGGAGATGTTTCCCGTAACAAAAGGCAAAGGTCTCTGCAGGGGACAAGGGCCACCAGGCAGTGTCATCAGCCTGTCCCGCCTGTGTCCCCACCGACACCACACTCGGCGCAAGAGCACCGGGATGCCCGGCGCTGGCCCGCCGGCAGCACGGCTCTGTCCCGCCAAAGCCCCCCGCCCGCTCTGCGGCCCCCCGCCCACCTCCATCGCAGCCGCCGGGGAAACCCAGGGGAGCCCTTTGGAGGCCTGGGTCTGTGGGGCATCCCCGGCCCACCCAGCAGAACCATGGCTCGTGCCGCTGGCTGACACGATCAGGTAAGCCCCCGCAGCGTGTCGAAACCACAGGAGCCTGACCGGAGCTTAGTGCCCTCGCTCTGGGAAAGGTTTGTTTACCAGCTTCTTATATGTCTGGCCAGCACCACACTGCAGCTCCAAAACTGATCTCATCCCCCAGGATTAATTTTTACACAATCATTCCAGAGTCTATGATAATCACTCCATAAAAAAAGAAGAGATTTAGGATTTTTTTCAATGCAGAGGATTAGGTCTAAATACAAGTAATCTGCAGGAAGCTCAGCTGCATGCACACCACTAATCGCTCCCTTACTCTTCCCAGCTTTAGCCCTTTCATTAGTATTTTCCATACCAGAGCTGTTTGTCCTTGGCGAGGTCAGGCCGGCGCAGGCAGGCAGACATGTCCCTGAGGGCCGCGGCCATGCGCCAGCCCGCAGGGGTTTGCGCGGGGGGCAGAGGACAGCATCCACAGCAGCTCGGGCGAGCGGCAGCGCTGTGCACTGCTGCAGTGCTGTGCGGAGCTGCACCGTCATGGATCCCTGCAGCGCCATGCACCCCTGCAGCGCCATGCACCCCTGCACCGCCATGCACCCCTGCACCACCGTGCACCCCTGCACCGCCATGCACCCCTGCACCGCCGTGCACCCCGGCACCACCGTGCACTTCTGCACCGCCGTGCACCCCTGCACCGCCATGCACCCCTGCACCACCGTGCACCCCTGCACTACCGTGCACCCCTACAGAGCCGTGCACCCCTGCAGAGCCGTGCACCTCTGCACTACCGTGCACCCCTGCACCGCCGTGCACTCCTGCACCACCATGAATCCCTGCAGAGCCGTGCACCCCTGCACCACCATACACCCCTGCACCGCCGTGCACTTCTGCACCGCCGTGCACCCCTGCACCACCATGAATCCCTGCAGAGCTGTGCACCCCTGCACCGCTGTGCACCCCTGCAGAGCCGTGCACCCCTGCACCACCGTGCACCCCTGCACCACCGTGCACCCCTACAGAGCTGTGCACCCCTGCAGAGCCGTGCACCCCTGCAGAGCCGTGCACCTCTGCACCGCCGTGCACCCCTGCACCACCATGCACCCCTGCAGAGCCGTGCACCCCTGCACCACCATGCACCCCTGCACCACCGTGCACCCCTGCACCACCGTGCACCCCTACAGAGCTGTGCACCCCTGCAGAGCCGTGCACCCCTGCAGAGCCGTGCACCTCTGCACCGCCGTGCACCCCTGCACCACCGTGCACCCCTGCAGAGCCGTGCACCCCTGCACCACCGTGCACCCCTGCAGAGCTGTGCACCCCTGCACCACCATGCACCCCTGCACCACTGTGCACCCCTGCACCACCGTGCACCCCTGCAGAGCTGTGCACCCCTGCACCACCATGCACCCCTGCACCACTGTGCACCCCTGCAGAGCCGTGCACCCCTGCACTACCGTGCACCCCTGCACCACCATGCACCCCTGCACCGCTGTGCACCCCTGCAGAGCCGTGCACGGCTGCAGCGAGCAGCAGAGCGGGGCTGGGGGCACGGCTGGGCTCGCTGCCTCGTGCTCCTGGCCAGAGAGGGGGCTCTGGCATGGGACCACTCACGCTCTTCACTCTGGACTCCTGCTGGTTTGCTTTGGGAAGGAGGTGCAGTGACTACATGGGAAACTTGTCATGCAGTGCCACGAAACAGCTGGTTTAAAACATAGTAAACTATTAAAAGAGATGACTAGCTTAAATCCCGAAGCCTTTAGTAAATTCCTGGTGGTTTAACGAGGTGAAGCCTGAATAACAATCTGGGAGCTGGCGACTTCCCCAGAGCTAGGGCAGTTGTCTCCGTGTTCCCCTGCGTCCCCGGGAACCTCCTGTGGCTGTCACAGGCCTAACACTCACCTGCCAGGCTTGCAAAGCCCCGCTTAACTAACCCTTGTCTTGCATTTATAGCAGCAGCGAGCAGAGGAGGTAACTACGGGCACACCGCTCCCTCCCGGTCAGCAGCCCAGGATTATTCCTGGGTTTTGACGTTGTTTCCCGCTGAGGCTTGGGCCTGAATTCCCGCACGTTCCCGGTGGGATGTAAGCAACGCGTGGGCCTGCCCGTGCCTGGGGCTCAGGGAGACCGGCAGCGGGCTCACGGGGCTGCCAGAAAAGTGAGGGCTCAAAGGCTGAAAGAAAATACTCTATGTAGTAAAGTCAGAAGGAGATGCGTGCCCTTTATGTCCAGCAAGCGTTTCTGCAAATATAATTAAAATAAATACATATCTGGGACTGGTCTGACCGCAGGTATAAGGATGCATTGCCAGATTTTTAAAACAAAATAACTTAAGCACTTAGAAAAGGGCTCGAGCAGACTTTGGGTACTTATGTTCAAAATAATTGTCCCAGGAAACCCAATTCAGCAGCCACCCGGGCTGAAAGCACTTAGGCACACTCGGGCAGGCATTCAACAAAGCATTTAGCTACCCCAGCGCCGCATCAGCAGAAACCTCCGGGCCTTCCTTCAGGGGAGTGACTCAGGGAAACCGCAGGGGCTTGGTGCTGAGATGGCCGGGTCCCACCCGGTCCCGCCTGGGTCCTGCTTGGGTCCCGCCTGGGTCCGGCCTGGGTCTGGCCTGGGTCCTGCCTGGGTCTGGCCTGGGTCCTGCCTGGGTCCGGCCTGGGTCCGGCCTGGGTCTGGCCTGGGTCCTGCCTGGGTCCGGCCTGGGTCTGGCCTGGGTCCTGCCTGGATCTGGCCTGGGTCCTGCCTGGGTCCGGCCTGGGTCTGGCCTGGGTCCTGCCTGGATCTGGCCTGGGTCCTGCCTGGATCCAGCCTGGGTCCAGCTTGGGTCCCGCGTGGGTCTGGCCTGGATCCAGCCTGGGTCTGGCCTGGATCCGGCCTGGGTCCCGCCTGGGTCCGGCCTGGGTCCCACCTGGGTCCCGCCTGGGTCCCGCCTGGGTCCCACCTGGGTCCAGCCTGGGTCCGGCCTGGGTCCCGCCTGGGTCTGGCCTGGGTCCGGCCCTGGGTCCTGCCTGGGTCCCACCTGGGTGCAGCCCGAGTCCCGCCTGGGTCCCACCTGGGTCCCGCCTGGGTCCCACCTGGGTGCAGCTCTCATGCTTATACAGCCACTAATCCGCAATTTTTGCAGGCATCCTCTGCGGCTGTCACGGCCCGCCCTTGGCGCGATGTCCCTGCCAGGCACAGGCGGCAAAGCCTGTGGGATGCCCACCCTATTTCAGGTAGCTCTGCTGGGCTGCTCCTGCCATGACGGCCCCAGGCTGGGCTCTGCGTGTCCCCGCCGGAGCGCGGACCAGGCCCGAGCGCCCGCAGCGGTGCCGTTCCCTGCGCCGCTCTCTTTGTGGCCGGCTCCTGCCTCTGCTGCAAATGCTTTAAGACGTGGGGAGAGGGTGGTTCCTCAGCGCGGCAGCGTGACGGCAGCCGCAGGTGGCTCGCTCCTCACCGCCTTCCCCAGGGACGCATGTTCAGTACAAGCGGAGACACTGCAAACCGGCAGCCTCGGCTGCTAAATGCGGTTGAGGAGGGAGAATGCTTCTGCTAATAAATTCATAGATCTTCACACACCAGCAGGCTGACAAGCACCTGGTTTTAAAGAGACTTTAAAACTAGTTTGGGTGCAGCCAGTCAGACCGAGACCCCCTTATGCTTGGAGACCCTAAACACCAGCTTCAAAGGAGGGAAGGAAACCACAAAGATAGCCCGAAAAAGGGTGATTTCAGTGGGGGCAAATCTTCAAAGCACAACTTTCCTGTAGGGTTAAAAAGACCTTGTCCCATTTCCATGAATAAGTCAAAAAGTGGGAACCTTTCCTAAGCACCCATCCAACACAATGGGTGTTTCCTCGGTCGGGCTTGAAAGCGGATCGATGCTCCTGGTTTCTTTTATGTGGTGTAGCTGCGCTCCTCCTCGCTGCAGCGCCGTCTCTCCTCTGCTCCGGCTGGTTGAATCCTTGTCCCTGTTTCAAACATATTTCTTCCCCAGTGTCGGCGAAAATCCCACCAGATGCACCTGCTGGAGGTTGCTTTCTCACTGGCAACTGGGCAAACGCTGCTCGTGGCCGAGGGCTGGCGAGGACCTGCAGGCTGGTCCCCCTGCCCTACCCTGCCTCGCACCCACCGCTCCCTGGCAGCTGCCCCGGACACGATGCTAATGCCGCTCGCAGTCACAGCCAGCCCCGCTCCCTCTCCCAAACCCGTGCTCTCTGCGGCGCCGGGTGGAAGCTGCGGCGAGGCACTGGCCGCAGGCTCCGTCTCTCATTGCGACAGGCAGCGCTGGCAGCCCCGGGGCTGTGCCGGGGTGCCAGCCCGGCCGGCCCCGCATGGCCGCGGGTCTGCACGCTGCCAGCCCCACGGGCCGCTCTCCTCCTTCGGGAGCCGGGCAGGGAGTCCTGGCCGGGTTGTGTTTTGCTGCAGCAGGTACAATTTTTTCATTACTTGAAGGAGGTCTGGAGGAATACTCCACCCAGAGCTTGCCAGGCACGCACCGGCTTCAGGGACATCCAGCACCTCCTCGTCGGGGACAAGCACGCGGAGCGCGTCAGAGCCAGGGGAAAGAGCACTCACCCCTTACTGCGAGTCGCTCTGCGCCGGCGGTGACATCTCCTGTCAGAAATCCCCGGCCCGGGTGCCGGCTGGCGGGGCAGGGCAGGGCGTCCATCGAGCAGCCGGGGAGCGGGGTCTGTCCCGCCACCTCGCTGGGGCACTGCGGCTGCAGGCGGAGAGGTTTCATACAGAAGGCACATTCCTCCTTGGAGACCCTCAAATCTAATCTAAGCGGTAATTCCTACAGATTTCCTACTGCGCACCACCGTTGTATTTTCTAGCAAACGCGCTCACTTAAGGACGGGTATTTGTCACTAGCCAAGGGCTCGGTGTAACCTGCGCGCCAGGGCTTTCACCACTACTGCAGGGGCGGTGGGATGCCGCTGGCAGCCTGAAGGCATGGGACACGTCCTTCGCTCCCCCTTGTCTTCAAAGCGGCTTGGAAATCACCCTGTGAATAGTGAAAACGCCAGCTTACCGACCCACCACCTCTTTCACAGCTTCACACAAAAAATAAGCCACCTAACTGAGGAGAAACGTTCCCAGGCTGTGGGGCAGGGAGCTCTGTACCTGGGCCTCCCCACTCCTCGCGCCCGCAGCCTCCGGCGAGCCGAGCTTCTGTGTCAATTACGGGAAAATCAATGAAGATACTGTTCAGGACTCCTTTTCACCATTCAGCACGGATGATATCCTTCACTTTCTAGCACTGATTCATTTACTTTCAGCCTCTCCAGGGGCTCCTGACATATTGCTATCTCTGAAGAATCTGAAGCAAGAACTGCCTTTGTTTCCACTGCAACTTGTTGGCGTGCGCAGGCTCCGGGGACGGCGCTGCCGGGGCTGGGGCTCACAACGGGGTCAAAAGGAGAGCGGCGGCGGCACACGGCAGGGTTTTTAAACTTTTCTTGCCAAAGCACCTTTCCAACGTCCTCTCAGAGCTCATTTGCACAGAGAGGTTGGGCAGGATCAGTAATGGCTGGTCAGATCACCCGCTACTGTGGATGGTAATGGGTCCAAACCCGGGGCCGGCATGCCGTCGAGCTCCTTCCTCCAGCTCGGCGCCGCTCTGGCTGAGCTGTCCCCAACAGCAGTGACACAGCAGCACTGCTGCTCCTCCCGCTGCCCTGCCATTGCCCGCACATCCCTCTCCGAGCATCAAAGCTCTGCCTAGGCCATGTCTCCTGACAGGGTTCGTCTGCCGCCGCTGCCAGGGGCTTTGCCCAGGCCACCGGGACAGAGCGTAGCCTTCCCATGCTGCTCACCCACTCGAGATAAAAAGCCCCTGATCCACTCACACCTTGTGCCTGACCGCCGGGTGACACACTTAGTGTGCTCTAGGACACCGCAGGGCCAGCTGCAGAAGGGGGAAAGCCTCACTTGTCCAGCAGCCTGTTGGCAATAAATACTCCACGCTCGCTCATTAACCTTCGCAGAGGCAATTGGGAGTTTTGTACAAAACCCAGCAGCTGGGAGTTCTCCTTCTGCCTGAGGAGTGCCAGAAAATTGGAAAGATGCACGACACAAGGGCTGTACAGTCTTACTCTAGGGTTTATACCCAGCCCCAGGACGCATGGTCAGAAATTACACAATACAATGTTAAGTATTATAGAATTGATTTACAAAATATCTAAAGGTGAAAAGTTGTGGATTATATATCCTGGGACGCTTGGGTAGATGTGTTGAAGCTGGGGACACCATGTACTAGGTGGATGACAACAGAAACCACATGAAGAGTCATATAAAAAAAATATCTTCTCCTATACCAAAACAGTGTTCTTTCCTATATTCCCATCCTTTTCTCTCTCCACCAAAGCCGCAGGCATCCCACAGGACTGGGATATAGACCTCCGGGCCATACTCAGGCCGAATTCCCACTGAAGGCTGAAGAGCCATGCCGTGATGTAAAACCCAACCCTGCAAGTTCCTCATGTTCCTCCTCTTCAAAGAGAGCTTCATGCATGGAGAGCTTGTAGGATATAGCCCAGAGCAAGGATGCTGCTACAAAGACAGTATTTATTATTTATAAGGCACTTCTATGAACTCAGGGCTCAGAGGCAGAGCTGTCTATGGGGGTGAGATTTACAAGGAAAAAACCATAGCTTGAAGAAACACTGAAAGTATTGCAGCATGAAAAAGTCATGTTCGTAAGAGACATTCCTCAGATTACAGAAGTCAGGCTCTCTTGGAGTTCACATGAAATCTGCTCTGTGATTTATGGGGCAGTTTAATTACTGGGAGGGTTCTTCTAGGTGGTAGCGTGCCCTAAACAGCAGGCTTTTAAAGAACGAGGGGTCTTCTGAGCCAGCATGGGGTTTCACATTGCCCAGGTGCGGGCTGTAGTGTAGGCTCCCACAGCGCTGTACGTGCCATACGGCGATCCATAGTGTCATGGGGCAGTGCCGCGGTCCCGCGGCCCCTGTGCTGGGGAGCAGGGGGACGTTGTGCCCCCACACGGACACTGGTCCCCCAGTGAAAGCACAGGGTCCCAAGCAGCCTGGGCTCCCCGCGGCCCAGGCAGTGGTGCGGCTTGCAGCCATGCTCGGCCCCTACATGCCACAGGGCTTGGGAGTCGCTGCGGCACTGGGGCTGTCAGGGCGGCACTGGGGCTGCCAGGCTTGGCCACACCCGGTCTTTTGGGGGGTCACTGCAGGGCATCCCAAGGCGGTGGGAAGGGCACTCTGCCGGGGTTGCCGGGCATGTCAGGGTGGGCACACTTGGGATGCCAGGTCGTGTACTCGGTACTGCCAGGGAGGACACCCCGAGGCAGTCACACCCCAAGACAACCAGGGCTGTTGGGGGGCACGCTGGAGCTGTTGGTGGGGCACACCGGGGATGTCAGGGGGAGTACCGGGGCTGCTGGGGTGGCACCGGGGCTGTCGGTGGGTCACACCGGGGCTGTCGGGAGGGTTACCGGGGCTGCCGATGCAGGGGCCGTGGTTGCGGGGGGGCTGTCGGGGGGGCACGGCGGCGCTGCCGGGGCCGGGACGGCGGGGCGGCCGCTCCCGGCTGCCATTTCATCGCGCCGCCGCTCGGTCCCTCCATTTTCTCTCCGGCTGCCGGCGGTGGCGGCCCCGTCCCCGCCGCCGTCCCGCGCCCGCCGCCCCCGCGCCCGCCGACCCCCATGTAGCCCCGCGGCAGCCCCCCCGCCCCCGCCCAGCCGCGGGGCCGCCTCCCGGCATGAGGAGCTGCAAGATGGTGCGGGTGGCCAGCGTGCTGGGGCTGGTGATGCTGAGCATCGCGCTGCTCATCCTCTCCCTCATCAGCTACGTCTCGCTCAAGAAGGACAACATCTTTGGCGCGCCCCGCGCCGCCGGCCCGGGGGGGCCCCGCATGTACATGTTCCACGCGGGATTCAGGTGAGAGCGCGGCCCGGCGCGGCGCGGAACGACCCGGCCCCGCCGGGCACGGCGCGGCTCGGGGACGGGGCTCCGCGCCCCCCATCCCTTCCCTTCCGACCCCCGGCTGCCTCCCGTGCTGTTCCCGGGGGCGGCCCCGGCTCGGCAGGCGGGCCCGCGAAGGCCCCGCGGCCACGGCCCGAGCGCTGGGCGCAGCCCCTCTCCCGCAGCGCGGATGCGGCTCCCCCCGCGCCCAGCCCCGGCCGTGCTCCGCGGAGCTGCCCCCGGGGCCTGCGGGAGCGGGAGAGCCCCCCCGGGACCGCGGCACCGAGGAGCACCCGGGCCAGGCATGGGAACCGCAGTGCCGCGGGGGTGCTGAAAGGTGGGGGGCAGCCCGACACCGCCCTGCCCGGCACGGCCCGGTAACCGCCCGGCACAGCCCGGTATGGCGCGGCCCGGTACCGCCCGGCCCGGCACAGCTCGGTGCGGCCCGGTACGGCCTGGTACGGCCCGGCAGAGCCCGGCCCAGCCCGGCCCAGCCCGGCCGAGCCCGGCCCAGCCCGGCCCAGCCCGGCCGAGCCCGGCCCAGCCCGGCGCGGCGCGGCCGGTGCTGTCCGCGGTGCTGATGCCGGGCCGGTCGGGCACGGCCAGTAACGGGCTGCGTGTCGATGCGTTGTGTGTCTGCGTGGGTCTGTGCGTGCCTGTCTGCGTGGGTCCGTGCGTCCGTTTCCAGGTCCCAGTTCGCGCTGAAGTTCCTGGACCCCTCGTTCGTCCCCATTACGAACTCCCTGACGCACGAGCTGCAGGAGAAGCCCCCCAAGTGGGCCTTCAACCGGAGCGCGTTCGCGCAGCAGAGGTGAGCGTGCGGCCAGGCGCTGCGCCCGCGCGTCCCCTCCTCGCCCTCCCGGAGGTTGTCCCCTTCCCCCCAGGATTTAAGAAAATACAATCAGGGACTGCTAAGTACTCTGAGCTCTGACTAATTTGCCAGCAGTGAGACACAAAGGCTGAATCAGAGCATTTCCCCAGATGGTTACAGCTATCTTGGAAGAATTGGTTACTTCAGGGCAGGACACCAGGCTGCAACACGCATTATTTTAGCAAACGGAATGTGACCCAGTTTCCTGGGGTGCAAGTGAAATTGTCATTACCTCAAGATAAATGGCTGAGTTTTTAAAACTTGGAACAAATCGCACTGTAACAGCCATGAAATGCTGTGTTCATGGAGGCCAAAGCACGCCCAGCTAAACTTCCCAGCTAACTGCAGTTCTGAGCAAGTGCAGTGCTGCTCTGCCTTCCAGCACCGCTCTGGCTGAGGGGGCGGGCAGAGTGAGGGGTTCAGATGGGGGCCTTCGAGCCCAGATCCACGGAGACATCCTCTTTGTGCATTGCCTTCTGCCCCCTGACCGCAGGCTGCGCTGACTTCCCCCTGGGTGGCAACGGGAAGGGGTTCTGGGTTCCTCCCGCTTACTCAAAGCTGCTCTGTACTTAACGGGAAGTAAAATGTGCTTTCATGTTTCTCACTGTGACCTGAACTCGGTGATGTTTGGCCAGCCTCTTTTATTTGTTTGCTTTACTGAGATACATATATATAAGTAAGTATATGTTTTATACATTTTTATATATATATTTACTAATACATATGTATATGAAGTTTGTATAAACGAAAAGCAAAACATTTTAGCAATGCCTGCTGTTTTTGAGACACCTTGTAACTCCGCTCACATATCCCACTTGAGAAGCAGGAACCCAGGCCCCTCAGCTCTGCAGCCAGGCACCTGGTGGAGTCAGGGGGGCTGCTGCACCCCCTCCGTGCTGGCGGGCAGGGCTTGGGCTTCTCTCCTCCCTTCTGGTCACCCTCCAGTCACAGGTCAGCACTGTTGCCAGCACAGCAGGGCACATAATGCTCTTCTAGTGCCAGCAAACATCGCCCACTGCCCCAGGAAGCCACGGGCCACAGAGGGGAGTTGGCACTTTGCCTGCCCCATCCTTTCCCCGGGACCTCCCAGGCTGGTGTGACAGTGACCACCCCTCAATATTGCTTCATTCCTGGCACCACCAACTCATCCTTTGTAAGTCTATCTCTGTGCCACCCCTCTGATGATTTTAGCTGATGCCTCAGGATCTGCCTTTGCACTTGTCCGTTAGCCATAACCCATAATTAGGGCACCCAGTGGGACTCCATTAATGCTTAGACATTGGAGGATGCGAGCTGGGAGGTTGGTTGTTTTCCATAAACATGAGCAAATAAAGTGGTATTGGTTTTCTGATTTTATGCTCTGCAAGGGAAATTCCTGAGCAGGGTTGGTTTTGTTTGGTTTTTAAGTATCCCTAATAACCCTTGTAAAAATGCCGATGTGCTTGCCCAAGTAAGACATTAAGGAATTATATTTACATAAATGGAGTCAGCAAATGTCACTTGTTTTTGTGATTCAAAGCTTCTTAATGAGAACACACAAAAAAATCTGTATTTAAAAATCAGCTCCTGTTAATTCAGCTGAATATCCTGGACCGCTTGGTTTTACTTCACATGCCATACAAACATGGGACCCATCGTTACCAAAGATCCGCGGTCCCGTTCCAAGAGTGATGTGCACGCGGAGAGAACCAGCAGAAATCCTACCCAGCAGGCCTGTATGACAGCCCAAACAGAACTGTGCTGCGCACCACCCCTCAGCACGGTGACTGCGGGAGGGGCGTACCGGCGGCTGCACGCCGCAGACTTACATGGGGAATCCAATATTTTAATCCTGACACTGTTCCAAGAGACACAGACACATCCTTAGCTGGCGTCAGCCAGGACTGCCCCGTAGAGCCAAGCAGAGCTCTAGGTGAGGAGCCAGCTCCATAATTCCTATCTATTTATATTAATTTAAAAGCCATTGCACCACATTGCTCAGGAAAATACTTTACTACATTAAAAAAAGAAAAATGTAAGTCTAGCTGGAACGAAAATCTCTCCGCCGCAGGAAGAGGGGAAATATAACTCCATGTTTTCTTTCCTTCTTCTGTTTTATTTCAGGCAAGAAATCCTTCAGCATGTCGACGTAATAAAAAATTTTTCTTTGACCAAGAATAGTGTTCGGATTGGGCAGCTGATGCATTACGATTATTCCAGCCATAAGTATGTTTTCTCTATCAGCAATAACTTCAGATCGCTGCTTCCCGACGTGTCGCCGATCCTGAACAAGCATTACAACATTTGCGCCGTGGTTGGAAATAGTGGGATCCTGACCGGGAGTCAGTGCGGGCAAGAAATAGATAAATCTGATTTTGTTTTTCGTTGCAATTTTGCTCCAACTGAGGCTTTCCAAAAAGATGTTGGAAGGAAAACCAATCTTACGACCTTCAACCCCAGCATCCTGGAAAAGTATTACAACAACCTTTTGACCATTCAGGATCGCAACAACTTCTTTTTAAGTTTGAAAAAGCTGGATGGGGCCATTCTTTGGATCCCCGCTTTTTTCTTCCACACGTCAGCAACAGTCACGAGAACACTGGTTGACTTCTTTGTTGAGCATAGAGGGCAACTAAAGGTCCAGTTGGCTTGGCCAGGAAATATAATGCAGCATGTTAACAGGTGTGTATTTTCGCCTTGCATTTAACTTGTCAAAATACATCTCCCTCTCCGTTTTTCTATTCGTGCCTGATCTGGCAGGCGCTGTCTAGCAAGTCAGGACCCAACACTGCTTGGTTGTAGAGCAAACGCAGTTTTATTACTACTTCAGTAAGTACTTCAGTTAGTTCTTTACAGCTTTATACATGGCCCAGCAGAGGCGGGCTGGTTGTTCGCACCGGGGCACGGTCCGTCACTGGGCTCTGCTCCTGCTGCTGCTTCCACAGGGGCGGGAGAGCGGGGGAGCTGAGATGCCGCACAAGCAAAGCGCCGCTGCGGGAAGAGCTTGCTCTTCTCAGCCAGCAAATAGGGATGCTAACAGACAGCTGCAGGGTGGCCCAAGGAAAACTGTAATAAGTAGGAGGATAACGTTGCCACCTCTTTAGCAAATGCACGTGTGAGCAGGAGCCAGTGGATCGTTCTTTTCTGGGTAAGGCACTACCTCTCCTGGTCAGAAACCAAAAACATTCGGAAGGGGACCACAAGAGGCTATCGATCAGAGTGCTGCTAAGGTGGTTTTGCACTCCCGGCCGTTACAGACTGACCTGAAGAGCAGTCTTTGCCTTATTCAGGCTATCAGCTCTCAGCCCTGACGGTCTCCAGGCAGTGACTTTTTCTTCTTAGAGCAAACCTGTGGCATTACTTGCGCCCCAGGCTAACATGCCTTTATTTTTTTCACAGATACTGGAAGAACAAACACTTGTCACCCAAGCGGCTGAGCACAGGTATTCTCATGTATACCCTTGCTTCTGCCATATGTGAAGAGATTCACTTGTACGGATTCTGGCCCTTCGGGTTCGACCCCAACACGAGGGAGGACCTCCCGTACCACTACTATGATAAGAAGGGAACAAAGTTCACGACCAAGTGGCAGGAGTCCCACCAGCTGCCTGCAGAGTTCCAGCTGCTCTACAGGATGCACGGTGAAGGACTGGCCAAACTCACCTTGTCGCATTGTGCCTAAGAACCTAAATCTTGAAGTGCCAAATGATTGTCTAAAAAGTGCCCAACACCGAATTAAACATTCTTCAGATACAATTCTAAAAAAACCCAACATACCATGCCCTAAAATATTTTCCGTAATATAAAGATGCTTTTTAGTCACCCTTGTCACTGCTCATCAGAGAGTTTAAGTATATTTAGCAGTGCAGCAGCATTTATCAAATTCTGTGGATGCTATTCATGCAGCAGCAAAGTTGAAATATTTTGCATATAGATATTCTACCAAGTATGTTTTAAGATACTGTCATATTTTAGCATTCCACTAAATGCCCTAAATATCTTAATTTAATTGCCCCTTCCCGATTAGAATTAGAAATGCTAATTTTAAAAGGTTCTGCTTCTCTTGTATATGTTGCTATCGATAGCTCAGCATACGTATATTGCTGTGGCCAACTGAAGAAGCCACTCGGAATTCCAGTTTATTGTCACTTGCAAGTTCTTCAGTGTGGATCCCGATTTCCACCGCTTGCATATTTTCGTATTTACTGAATTTTACATTTTTTTAGGAGTAACGGGAAGAAGAAGGTCACAATATGGCTCGTACCGTAGCTAGGTGTTTGTATTGCTCTAGGGATACTTCAGCATTTTAATTCAATTGGGGCCAAATCCCAGTCCAAATTAGCCAGGCTGAAGCACGGCCATTCCCACCCGTGTGATACTATTTATTTGGTCTGTTGATTTTAAAGTTAAACGGCCACGATAAACGGCATTAGGTTTCTCTGGAGATCTGTTGGGCGAGAAGAGCCCCGACCCCCGGCACGGGCGCACCTCCCTCTGTGCCTGCTCTCCGCACCCTCTGACGACGAGGGGTCCGTCTGGAGGACGAACCCCCTGAGCGGGGACCCGTGCACCCACAGAGCCCATCAGCGCTCCCCGTTCTCCCCTCCCTGCGCACGCCGCCCCACCGCGGGCCGCGCCCCACAGCGCCCTGCGGCAAGGAGCCGGCCGGGCGCGGCGGCCGCCCCGCTGAGCTCTGCCGGGTGGCACCCGCCGCGGCGGCTGCCCGGCTGGCGGCGGCACCCGCCGTCCTTCGTCCGTCCCGAAGTGCCAGCCAGCCCGTGGTGGCCAGCGGTGCGTTGCTCGGGACGCCGCCTCTGTGGGGAGCGGCAGCAGCCTTTCCTAGCCCAGCGAGCGGCACTGGGGCAGGCGAGGCTGCGGGCGTCCCCCCGCCACAGCCCGTGGCAGCGGAGTTTTGAAAAACGGTTTTTAAAGGGAAGCGAGCGCAGGAGGAGCGCAGGGAGGAGGAAATACAGTTACCGGCTTTCCCCACTGACATCCCCAAATCCGTGCTCAGACAACTGAACGAGTGGCCCCGTTTTCTGGTCCCAGCAGGCAGCCGGGGCAGTCCCGGGAAGAGGCTTCCTGAGCGCCGCTGAAAGCCAGGCTGCGTGTAGAGAGGACAAACCTTAGGGTCACTTACGGTTTGAAAATCTTGGCCATTATGTCTCAGGATAAAGGAGCCTGTGAAGTAACTGGGTTTCTTATTACCACAAGTATACTTACAAGTATTTTAACATTTTTCTACCGTTCTGTATGATGCTGAGAGCTGACTATACGCTGAAAGAAGATGCAAAATCCAATTTAAAATCATACTTTAAAATGGCACGTTTTAATTTTTCTCAGCCTCCTTACCTCCAAGAAGACGTAGGAGGTGAGGAAGGAGATCTTGAGTACAGCACCAAACCTGAGCGGCCTGGAGCACCTCCCGGTGCCCGCCGCCGCCGCACGCGGCACCGCAGCTCCCCCGGCCCCCCAGGCCATGCCTCCCCTCTGCCCTGCGCCCGGGCGAGGGGGAGCCCGAGGCTTCCTTGCCCATTTTAATTAACCCACATTTTCTGGCTTTTGCTTTTTCAAAGGCTGTTCAGGGCTGGTGCACGTGGTGGAGGGGCTTGGTCTCCCTCGTACCGCGGCGTGCGCAGACCCGCTCCTGCGGGGAATCGCGGCGCTTCCCTCCCCCGCTGCCAAGCCTGGCTCCGCGCTCCCGGGGGCTCCGGCTGTCGTGCTGTCGCGTTGCTCCCGCGCTCGTCGCTGTCCCTGCAGCAGAGTACGACCTTTAGCAACTGTTATTACGAAGACATAGTCGTGCGGTGATGGTGGTGTCTTATGCCGTATGGTGCCATATGAGTCGTTCGTGATGTTACCGTGTATTATTCGTGTCGTAGCCACGTGCGAGGGCCCGGGCAGGGAGCAGTTTGGCTGTGCTGGGCGCAGAGCACAAGGACAGGCGTCCCCAGCGCTCCCAGCCGCCCGTGTCCCCAGGGGAAGGACCGAGCCCCCCCCGACCCCTGCGAGGTTTGCGGGGTCGCGCCCACGGGCGGGCAGCCCTGCCCGCGAGCTGCGCGGTAGCCGGCAGGAGCGCGGGGACGGGTGCGAGGGGCTGGGGCTGGGCGGGACGCGAGAGCCTCCCTCCGCCGGGCGCTGCCTGGTGCCACGCTGCTGGGCGCCTGTGTGCGAGCCGGCAGTGGGGGGCTGTGGGGCACCAGTCCCAGCCGAGTCCTGCGGGAAACCTCCTCCAGGTGCCGGAGCACGCTCTTTCGGTTTTTTCCTCAGAAACAAGAACAAAGAGAAATTGCACAGGGGAGGAAGAGCTGTGCGCTAGTTGCTCCTGAAGTACCGTGATGAATCATTTGGGATATCATTTCCTACTGAGCTGCACAGCAGCTGCGTGTTTGCTAAGGCAGGCGGGTCGCTTCGCAGGCCGCTGAGGTGCGCGGCCGCAGGTGTGCCCGGCAGCCAGAGCCAGCTCGGCAAAGAGCCCCCCGGGGCCGGGGTTCGGGGGAGAAGGGCCACCCCAAGCCCCAAGTGATGCCCGTTGGCTCGTGGTTAGTGCCGGATATTTTTATTAAGAGGCAGGTTATCAATTTAATGCAGGGAGCGATCATTTTTAATCAGCAAATTAGCAAAACGTTAACTATTATCATTATATTGGCTAGAATGTGGAGGCCGATGTGCCCAATACCGGTTTCAGCTGCTGGCTCCCAATGGGAAATTGCACCGGCGGATCCTGCTTGGCTGCTGCACGGCGTTTACATGACATAACTACTTTAAATTAGATGTAGGCGCAAGTAAACACTCATTAGCCTAAAAAAAGGGGTTTCCACCCATGCACCTCGTGCCTCTGCAGGAGGCCCTTCTTGCAACAGGGATGCTCAGCCTGGGGTGAGCCTGTTCCTTGCACGTCTCCCGAGCCCAGCGGCTCCACGCGCCTCCTCCCCGACGGCAGCGGGACCGCTGGTGGGGGCGCGGGCGCTGGTGAGGGCGCTGGTGAGGGCACTGGGCGTTAGCACGCCCAACGTGGAGACGATGAACCTGCCACGTAGCCGCAGAGCGAAACCGGGATGGGAAGGTCTCCAGCACCGCGCCGGCCGCAGCGGCACTGTGCCACGCCGGGAAGCCGCATGGGACAGGTCGCCTGCCGCGATGCAGCGCCGTCCCCGGTGTCCCCGGGGAGGGCTGCTGGCAGAAGCAGGTGCTTCTGCAGACCTGCAGCATCCTGCCTCTCCATGAGAGCCGACGGGGAGGAGACGGTGGCAGTTCTGGCACGCGGTCGGTTGTTCCCGAGCAGGGCACGCCTTCTCCCTGCGCAAACTACTGCTTCAGAGCATCCGGGAGAGAAGGTAAAACGTAAAAACTAGAAGCTGAAACTAAAACCCTAAACTGCCCCAAGGTTTTAACGCATGGTACCTTAATTTGATCTCGCTTAGTTTCAGCAAGCGGAGTCTCTCTCTGAGGCTCGTCCCGCTCGTGGCAAGGTCCCACCATGACCGAAGGCAGCAGAGCCCACTGGGGGTCTCTGGCGGGACCCCCGGGGCTCTGCAGCCCCCTCCCGCCCCGGGGAGGGACGGGACCCCGGCAGTCCCGGGCGACAGCGCTGGCAGCAGAGCTGGAACTTTCCAGAGGCACAAAGAGGCAGCGAGTGCGGAGAAGGCAGCACGAAAACAACTGCAAATATTCGGAAATGGGAATACAGAAAAATTATTGACAGAGCACCATATTATATCATTGATTTTTAAGCAAAACTCCCCATCGATTTTTCAGAACCACATTGAACATTTCAGAATCATTGATTTTAATGGGGAGTTCTGCCCCAAAATCAATGGCACAATACAGCCCAAAGTAAATTGCTTCTTAGTATCAATATTTTTTGTCCGAGCTCTTGCAGTGTGGAAAACCATCTTAAAATGTGCCGCTTCTGGTTTTGCCCATTTTCTTAGATGCTCTTTGGATTCTGCTTTTATAGAGAGAGCGGGGGGGAAGGGCAGGTTGTGCCGGCCGGCGGGGCCAGCAGCGGCCCGGGGCGGGCTCTGCTCCCCCGGACAGGGAAAGACCCTCCTGACGCCTCGCGGTCAGGCCGGGACCCTTCCCAAACCCCCATCTCCAGGCTGGTTCTCTCGGAGGGCCTCGCCTGCGGGGCACCGTGCGTCCCAGAGCCGCAAAGCGGGGTGACCCCCGGCGCGCTTGCGCTGACGGGTCTGGGTCGGCGTCCTCTCCTCACTGCGCCGGGCTTTGCGTGATTCTGGTTCCGTGGAAAACCGGGCCTGCCTGGGAGCCGGGGGAGGCCGCGGCGGGAGCCCTGGCTGGCGGCCCTCAGCTGGGCGCGGCCCTCGGAGAAGCTCCGGGCTCGGCCGCCCGCCGCGAGCTGCGGGAGGTTGTGGTGGGCCCTGAGGGAGCGGCGAGGGCCGAGGGCGCAGCCGAGGCGGCGGCCGGGGAGGAGAGGCCCCCCGGGTCTGCCTCTCTCCGGCGGAAACCGCCTGCCCGTTAAATAAGGAGCCGCTCCCCGCTCGCCGGCGCGGGTCCCTGCGGCGGGGAGGTGCCGGCTGCCGCCCGCCCGGCTCGGGCAGCAAATGGCACCCGCATTCGCTATCGCCTTGGCCAGGCTCTTCCTCCCCTTCTGTCTGGTCCAAAATCCGCCCGCTCTTTCCACCTAAACGAATTCCCGGTGGCTCAGGGAAAATACTGGCTACCGTTACGGAACGTCTAGACGCGCGGATGCAGCTACACGAAAGCACGCGCAGCGCAGCGTGGTCGGTATGTGTAAGGACAAAACATTTTCGCTTAGGAAATGAAAAGGAGCCCCTCAGAGTAGCTCCAAGGGAGGGGTCTGCAGGGACGCGCCTGCCCCAGCCCCGCTGCCGGCGGGGACCCGCACCCGTCAGCGGGAGCTCGGGGCGGGCGCTGTGCGGGGCCGGGTGCCGCGGTCGGGGGGATCGGGCCGCCGGGCAGGGGATGTGGAGCAGGGGTTGTACATAAGAGTGGAAATACGTGTTACCTTCTCTTCTTTTATACATCTTGGGTTTGTATTTTCCTTGCTTGCATCTTTTCAGTGAATGGTAGCAAGACACATTAAGAGAAAGTCATTTTGGCTACCGGTTTTAATTGTGGAGTATACCAAAAAGCAAGCGTTTGTGAAATATAACTAACTGTGAATGAAGGTTGCAAAAAACAAATCGTTTAGAAAAAAGCAGGTTTTCTGTAAATGAATGTGTCTTTATTCTAATGGCTATACAGTCCAATGCCTGATGGAGTTGTTTTCAATAAAAAAAGATAAATATTAAAAAAAAACCCAAAAAAATGCCATAATTGTAATAAAAGGTTCATTATTTAACAGCCATACTAAAAGCATTATTTATTTTTAAATGGCTAATGTTCATAAAGGGCCAGGGCACAGTCTCAGGTGAACGGCGAAGCTGCTCACGGTGTGAAGTACGTTGCAAGCAAAGCTGGTGTTCAGCCCTGCTCCCACGGAGAGCCTCGCTGGCGCCGGAGGGGCCGGGATCGGGCCCGCAGGCTGACGTGGTCCCTACCAGACGTGGCCCCAGCCCCGAGGCCCGAGCGTGGCCTGCACAGCGCATCGTGCCCGTAATTACGTGGGCACCCTGGTGAGCGAGGCCCTGGCTCTTCTCGTGGCGGAGTACCGCATCCTCGTCGTGAGCATCGTTTGCGGAGAGCAACACGGGATCTCTCAGCGATGCGATTCTTTGGTGTGAATGTGCCTGCAACATTGACCCATGTGCCAAAACACGATATTGAATGCATTGTTTTTAAATAAAATGTTTTATTGTGCATTGGAAGTCTGTAAAACTCAGCTGTGTCTGCTTCTTCCTTCTTACAATTTCCTGAGCTGCTTACCGTCAATAACAGCTGGAAGGGTTTCCACGCCGTAGGCACGCTGCTGAGCACCAGATCGCCGTTTTAATCAAAAAGCCCTCCGTATTTTAAAGGATACGCTGTGGGGTTGGAAATGTGCTCAGGCGGTATGGAAGCACGCCACGGGTACTCCACCCGAGCGAAACAGGAGCATGGCTTCACACAGCCCCAGTTTCACTTCAGGTGCTGGACGAACGGGCGTCAGCCATGAGAGAGGTGAGGTTCGGAGCCAGGCCCGGCTGTCGGTTCTTCTCAGACACCGGCGGCAGGTGCTCCGAGGACGGCGCAGCGCCCGTGCCTGGCGTGCAGGCGCCCCGGTGCCGCCCGAGGCGCGCCCCGGCGCCCACCCGGCCGGGCTCACCCGCTCTCTCCCCGCAGCCGCAGCCCCGCATCCCGCGGTCGCAGCCCCGTGTCCCGCGGTCGCAGCCCCGCATCTCCGCGGCCGCCTCGGGGCAGGCGGACCGGCTGCCGCTACCCCGGCTGCCCGCTCGCCCGGCCGGCAGGCAGAGATCCCCCCGCCTTCTTCGGCACCACGCCGACCAGTGCAGATCGCCCTTCGTGCTAACGAGCCCCAACAGCTAATTCTCTCTCCCGCTAGAACTGATTTTTTTTCTCCTGAGTGGGTAAGTACAGAGACCATCCGCAGCTTCAAGCACACTTACCAGCTCAACAATAATCCGACTGAAATAATTATCCAAGATCCAGCGCACGTCAAATCCTGTTTTCAGAAACGTTCCCAAGTCCGTGGTCTCTGCGGGTGGGATTTCCATAGGGGACGGAGCTCCCCATTGCAGAGAGGCTTCACGTACCCTGGATTAGAAGGAAACCCCGGCTCACGCAGCGCAATTAAAACTCGTCGGCTGCTAGAGGGGTCCCCGGGGAGCTGCCTGCCGCGGAACCCCCCGGGGCCTGCTGGCGCAGTGGGGGGACGCAGGCAGCTGGGGTGCTGCTGTGTGCCCCCCATACCCGCTTTGGGGGGAGCTGCCCGTGGACCCCAGCCCCACGCGCCTCCGGCCGGGCACTAGCACTGCTCCGGAGTGAAGTCGGACTGACGCATTTTTCTCTTGAAGCCGGGATACGGAGTTCTAGTTATTCTTTTTTCCACGGTCCTTGTGCAAGCTGCAGGTGAATTTTATGCCAGTGAAACCGACGTTAAATAACACCAAAAATGCCCCATCAAAAAGCCACACACGGGAGTAACTGACCCTCTGAAATATTTGCAGGGTTTAACGCTGGGTGAGCTGCAGGGATCAGCGTGAAACAAGCAGCAGTGGTGCGACTGCCTGGGAAGGACCGTGGCCTGTAATAGCATTTGATGAGTTCCCACGCTGGGACACATCGGCTTGGTTCGCAAGGAGTGAAAAACACCACCCCAGCCGAGCAAGCGGGCAAAACCCTGCGTGTCGCTGCCGGCCCCAGCGCCGGGAAGGCGCCGGTCCGGGGGCATCTCCCGCTCCCTGCCTGCTCCTGACCGGAGTGGCTTGTGGCCACTCTGGCCGGCTCGTGGCCAGCCGCCCGCTCTTCTCCAGAGCCGTCCCTGGCTGCGACGTTAATTATTATTCCCGGCCGCGCTCCTTCGCGCTCCTCAGCACATCGCGGGATTGTTCCGAACCCTCATCCCGCCCTCCAGCGCGCTCGCAGCTCCTGCCAGCGGAGCGCTGCCCGCCGGCTCAACGCGCGCTCTGCCCGCCACGCCAGCTGCTGACGGAGGTCTCGGACGGCACCTGGCGAGGACAGAGCCCCGCGGAACCCTCGCCGGCACATCGCGGCGGCACAGCGCCGGCAGCAGCCTCCCCTCCCCTCGCCGCAGAACAACCACCCTCGGTCGCCTTCTTGCCCTTAACGACGCACAGGAGGTTTTATCGGCGCCTTGTGGCTCCCTTGCTAGCGGGCTTTCACGTGCGCCTCGGGCTTCCTGGCAGCGCTCCTACTTTTTTTGGTGCTATTCTTTGGTACTTGCCCTTAGCCATCGACTACACACCGCTTGCTTGTGCTGAGGTTTTTTTGAGAGCTTGGGACGAAGTTGCTCCCCCAGCACCCTTCCCGTCCTCTCCCTGCACCCGTCAGGGTGGGCTCGTGCCCTTGACCCCGTCCGTAGGTGGTGGCCTGACACGCTGAGCAACTTCTCCTCTTCTGCTTTTCACGGGCTCCCGCCCCGCCGCCCCGGCGCGTGGGCACTGCGGGCTGTGGCACACGTGGGCAGCGGCGGTCCCTGACAGCAGGCAGCAGACAGGCAGCGATTCTGAGGGCTAAATTTTGGACTCCAGTCCGTGTGCATCAGCATGCCAGCTTTTCTGTGGATCTGGCCTTAAACAAAAGGCTTTGCTGGAAAACTTCGTCGGAAGAGTTGCCAAAGAGTCGTCTGTTACTCCCCGTATTTCATTACGCAGTGCCATACGCTTGGTGTGATGGATCAAATTCTGCACTCGCGTGAAACGTGGCATTACAAAGCACATAAATCAGCGCACAGCTTGGCTCGGGGTATTTGCTCATTAAAGTGAATTACGTCCCAAGAACATCTTACCAGCCACTTCCATCACCTGCAATGCGCTAATAAGAAGGACAGATCGCCCCGCTTTAGCCTGTGAGCTTTAGCTGCCACCCAGCCGATGTTATAGCACAGCAGCCCTTGACCTTGAGGACGGCACAGCTGTCCTGACGCCTTCTCCCCAAACCCTGCAGCGAGCAGCAGCCCCCGCCGAGCCCTCGAGCAGGGGGTGGCCCTGGAAGGGGCCAGCCGGCTGGCCGGCGGCGCGCACCGTGGCGGAGAGCAGCCGACGGCCCCGGCGGCGGGGACGTGCCGAGGATCCCGGGCAGGGACGGCGCCTGCTCCGCAGCCGAGGGGGCAGCTGGAAGTTTTTGGAAGTTCACGTAAACTCACAGCGAGGGGCTCTCTGAGGCTGGCAGACCCCTGGTCAGGGGTGCACTGCGCTGCCCGGGCACATCGCGCAGGGGCTCGGCTGCCGTGCCCACGTGCTGCAGCTGGAAGGCAGTCCCGATTGATTTAAGGAATCTAAGATTTTAAACGGACTGATTTAAGGACTTGTACTGCTGCAGAAACCGCTGCCTTATTTTTAAGTTCTCACAGTGGTTATTTGCCCGCCATTAAAACGTGCTTCGGATCTCTAGTCTTTTATTACAGGCAGCTTGTGGGTATCAGATCCTTTTATGCCTTTATGAAATTAAGAGGATATCTACTAACGGGAACATTCTTCCTGTGCCTACAAATTCCTCTTTTTGGCCTACTTCAGCGCCTGTGAGAGCAATGCAGCGCGTACCTGGCTCCTGCCCGTCCCTCTTTAAGCCTTACCAAAGGCTCTTCGGGAAACGCCGGCCGGGCAGGAGCTGCACGTGTTCTCCCTCTAACTGCTGCGGAAGCCTGAGCAATTGCCAAATCCATCTATGTTGTCAGCATTTATTGCCTAGCAATAGTCACTAAGGGATGTTTTAACCCCAAAATTACATAGAAAGTGGTAATTTAGGTGCTAACCAGGACATATAAAGATTCTAAGTGGTTTCCACCAACTCTTTGTAATATCATATCTATGAAAACTAGAAATCAGCTGTCACATAATCTGGTTCCCTCCCAATTAATGCAGTATTCTACAACACGTGTTACACTACTTTGCTCAACCCCTCTTATTATAACGGCTGACAGCCCACGGTAAAACCTCGTGTGGACGGGGCTGACTGAGACCTCCCACCCGCCCTGGGCAAAGCCCTGTTTCGGGGAGCGTTTCTGCTCTCTGAGCGTGGCTGGTATTCATATACAACCCCCTCTGTGGGGGTCAGCTTGCTCTTGACTGCTCCTGATGCGCAGGTCGCGCTGGAGGGGTCGCCTGGCCTGCACGGCACAAACGCAAGTCGGCTCCCGAAAATCGTTTGTCACTCTTGCGCACGTCGGGGACGCTCACCAGCAAGGTGTATTTAAACCCCACACTTCCATATAAACTGGAGGGCTCGCTGTCCCCGTACATCCGTATGGAAGTTCCCCGAGTTGGGTTAATTGTCTGGGCAACCAGTTATTAATCTAATTAATGTTTTAGAAGGTAACGTTTAGTGCAATGTAAAGGGAAAAGCATTATCCGTCTAAGGTACTTGCATGCTTCCCACCTCTAATGCCTGATCGCATAAATTCCTCAGTGTATTTATCCTTGAAATAAGCCCGCAGAGAGGCAGGGCCACTGTCCCCACTGGAGAGGCAGGACTCTGTGCAGGGAGTGGAGCGGCCGCGTCCTAACCGCGGGGTGCACGGCTGCTCTGCGCCCCTCCCTTGGGTTTTGTCCCCGTCCTGCCCGCGAGGCCAGCTCGGCCGCATCCCGCGCTCGCCATGGGGGGACAGGCGGGACCCCGCACCCCCGCGGGGGCCAGCCTTGACGCATCTCTCCACGCCAGTGTCACCGTTTCCCAACATTTCCCACAAACCAAACAAGCCGGGGCCCTCCTGCCCCCAAGATAAATATTGCAAACTGGATCCAGTCTTAATCTTTAACCATGGCCCGCGCCAGCCAAGTGGGCCATCAGCCACGCCGGGACGGCTCCGCCGCCCCTCTCGCGGTGGGGCGCGCCGAGCCGGGGCTGTCCGCGGGAGGCGTGGAGCAGAAACCCCCACGCAAGCAACCGCCACCACCTGCCCCGGCCCCCGCCTCCACCCGGCACCTCCTGGTGTCCCACGCGGTGCCGCGGGGACGGCACGCGCGCCCGGGAGAGCCGCTGCGTCTGCCCGCGAGGGCACCGGGGCCGGGGCACCGGGGCTGGCGGCTGCTCAGGGAACCCCTAGCAAGTACCACTGGGGCTGGGACCTACCGGCCCATAACCCCATTTCTGGTGCAGTGAGGGGGGAGGAAAAATCCTTTCCTTCCCCTCCCCACCGATCAACCTGAGGAAGGCTCCCCGGAGCCTCTGCCCCTGGGTGCCGGGGCCGGAGGGTGCTGGCAGTGGAGGCAAACAGCCCGGCCGGGCTCTCGCTTCGCCCAGGTGGCCCCTGAGCCGTTTTCCCTCTTCACCACTTCGCACCGATAGAGCTGGATACAGCTTTCTCAGGCCTGTTTTACCCTCTAAACCGACCCCCGAAAAACTCCGGGGGAAAAAAAATCCCCCATTGTCCAACCGTTCTTTTACTTCTACGTAACTAAAATCCTGTCCGGGAGGAGAAAAATCACAAGGAAGGTTGGTGCTGCTTCTCCCGAGCAAAAGCGAGTGCCTGGGCAGCAGGTACGCGCGGGGCCAGCAGGGGTTTCAGTCCCCTCTGGAGCCGCGTCCAGCCGCGCTGCCGTCACTGGGAAGACGTCACGGGGGGCTGGAGCTGCCCCCTCTGCCCTCTGCAGAGAAGGACCAACTTGCGACAGCAGTTTCAAAGGACCAAAAGAAAACAGTTGCCGTATTTGTTTAAAAGCGCGTGAGAAGCGTGCGTGCCGCCCCGGCCAGCTCGCGCTAGCTGTTTTAAGGGAAAGCTCAGCCGTGCCCGTGCCAGGACCGGCACTAGCGGAGCGGGGCGGGCAGGGCTGAGCGCGGGGTGATGAATCCCGGGACTCACCCTTCCACTGGCGGTTTGGGTCAGCCAGCGCGCCCGCAGCGCCGAAGGGCCCTTCTCCTCCCCAGGCGCAGAGACGGGCGTGGGCGCTGGAGGAAACTGCCGGCTCGAGCCCCGGTGAACGAAAGAGGAAAGGAATTAAAATTCAAATACCCAGGGGAGCCACAGCCAAAAAAAGAAGGATGCCGAGCAAGAAAGCCTGGGGCGAATGCGGCCGGGCCAGGCCAGCCCCCAGGGCCATCCCATGCCACCGGCCCCCGGCACCGCACCGCTGCCTGTGCCGGGGAGGCGAGGGCACCCGGCCGCGCGCGGGGAGTCCCGGCTGCAGGCAGGGAGAAGGAGGAAAGCTGACAAAGAGCCCTCCCTCCTCCCTCCCCCAAGAGCGGGGGGAAAGCCTCTGGCAAAGGCAGCCGGGCGGGCAGGGAACGCCGCTTCCCGCTGGGCAGCCACAGCTCGTTAGGCTGGAAGCGGCGAGCGGCCGCGCCGGCTCCGCGGCACCGCTCCTGCCCGCCGTGCCCACGCCTGCTGCCGGCGGCGCGGCTGAGGGCAGGGGTTTCCTTCGCGTGGGCGTCGGAGGACACCCAAGCATCCTCCATCGCGCGGGGAGAAAAGCGCATCGGGCGCGGGGGCCTCGGGGAGCCCCGCGGCGGCTGCCGAAGCAGGCGGCACCCACGGGGCAGAAGCGCAGGGCGCTCCCCTCGCGCGGGCTCCAGCGGGGCTGACGGCAGCCCAGCGCACCCGCCACCCACCGCCCGCGAGGCGGCGGGCCCAGCACAGGCGACGCGGCAGGCGAGCAGCGCCGCGCCACGCCGTACCCGCCATGCTGGTTACAACTGCGCTGCGCGCTGGTATTTATGCATTTGTGGGCTGATTACCAGGAAGATTTTGACATCAGTTTGGCAAGGCGCCAGAATTAGACACTACCATGTGTAATACAGCATCACCGTGGAACGCAGTAATCAGGCGCAGGTTTAAAAAGAAAAGGTCAAAGTCAGGCCTTATCTCCTGAATTTTGAAAATACCGTTTTGTCAGGGAAAAAAAAATCAATTTTTCATCTTTCCTTTATTAACTGAAAGCGAGCCTAATTGATGGCGATGAGGGGTGCGGCCCAGCCCTCGGAAGGTGCTGGCAAACACCCCTTGCGCCTGCACAGCCGCCATGCCGGCCGGCCGCCCCGCCGCGGCGGGCACGCGGCCGCTCTGCTCCCCGCCGCTGGGACACCGCACTCCTGTGCGGGAGCTTTCTCCCACGGCCGCCGGCACAGACCCCGCTCGAGCCAAGTACCACCCCAGCCAGCAAAAAGGGGGGCTAGGTGCCTCCCGAGAGCGCCGAATGCAGCTGGCTTCTCTGAAAGAAACGGGGATCAATACACAATCAAGTAAAACAGTGCGGTTCGTTTTTTGTTCAACAAAAAGTTGTATTTCATTTAAGTTATGAAACATTTTAGAAGGTCTTTGCAAACCTATGGAGCTAAAATTCAAAGTATGATTAATCTTAATTTTTAGGCAACGGTTCCCACGCTGTAAGAGAGGACTGGTAGTTCCCAGGAACGGCAGGAGGGGATGGAGTTGAGTACCTAAAAAAACACGTCCTGCCACCAGCTCCCACTCGCGTGGCACGGTTTGAGCGAGGGTTGGAGTGCCTGGTCTCCAGACGCACCTTCCAACCCCAGCTCTTCTGGGAAAGGGGCAGGGGCAGGGCAAAGGGAAAGGGAAAGGGAGAGGGAGAGGGCCAGGGCAAAGGGAAAGGGGAGGGAAAGGGAAAGGGAAGGAGAAGGGAAAAAAGGACAAGGACACTAGCGCATCTGCAGCACCTGGCTCCCACCAGGGTCTGCCCACCCACTCCCCTCCCCGCCTGCCCACCACAGCACCTCTGCCTCCGAAGGGTTGCACTTGCCTCCCTTTTCCCCAAACCAACTGCAACTTTTGCCTTCCTTTAGGGAGGACAAAAAGATTTCACGCATAACTTGCCCTGAACAAAGGCACCTCACGCCAGGGCTTTCTTTTTCTTCTTCCTTTCTTTTATCTTTTCCACCACAGGCTGACAACGGCAGGGGTAGCTGGTGTGGGGGGAGCTTCATTTTACACCCACTTGGTTAGTGCCGAAAGGCAGCCTGGAAAATACCGTGAGCTCGAGAGATGCGCGGCAACGGCAGCATGGAGAGAAACGGATCGTTAGCCTTTGGGCTCCATAGCGGAAATCTGCAGGGAAACTGGGGGCTGTCACACACAGCCTGTTTGTAAAGAGACTTCGGGTGCCCTGGAGAGTGGTCTGGTAACGCATGGTGTCTTGCCTCGGAATAATAGCAAACCCAGCCATTTTTGGACTGGACTCAGCCATTTTCACTCACCAGCTGCATTTCTTTGCAAGCCCCATGGCATTTCTGCGTGTTCCAAAGCAGAGAGATGCCCAGCACCCACCCCTGCCTGTACGCAGGCCCAGGCGGGTCGGCTCGGCACGCTGCCCACACCGCGCTGCCCACACTGCGCTGCCCACCCCGCGCTGCCCACCCTGCCCACAGCTCCCCACAGCCCCCCGCCACGCCCTCCCTGCACACCTCTCCCCTTGGCCCTTTTCAGAATTTTACTCCCCGATGTCCAACCCAGGCTGAACTCTGGCCGATTCTGTCAAAAAGGTGACATTTCCCCCATTTTTTCCCGCATTTCGTTACCGGAAAGACACAGTGGGGGTGGGACCTTTACAAACGTAGAGATGGTTATCGGGGCCCGAGATAAGGATGACATAAAACGCAAGGACACGGCAGCTCGGGAGCTGCCGTCGCTGCGTTACTGATTAATGGGGGGGCGGGGGCAGAGCGGGGAACTGCATGGCTGGGAGCAGCTGCATGGCCTGGCACGGCGTGGCACAGCACGGCACGGCGTGGCATGGCATGGCGTGGCACAGCACGGCACAGTACAGCCCGACAGTCAGGCACAGCATGGCTCAGCATGGCATGGCACGGCATGACAGGCTCCAGCACTGCCTGGCACGGTGCAGCACAGTCCAGCATGGCCCAGCCTGGAATGGCATGGCACAGCCTGGCACATCTCGACATGGGTGCCCTGCAGTGGGGTGTGCAGAGGGCACAGGGTCTGGCCAGAGCAGGCAGGTCCCCAGCTCCATGCCAGGGGCTCCTGTCCCCACGGGTCCTGCTCCCATAGGGGCCCCTGCCCACCTCCTCACCTCCCTGCCGTCTCCCTGCCTCCATGGCTGCTCACCTGCCGCTTTGTGGCTTGCCCACCTGCCTGCCTGCCTGCTTCCATCCGTCCCTGCCTCTCCCCACAGGCCCCACACAGTGCCGACGCCGCGTTGTGTGCCGACACCGCACCATGTGCCAACACCGCGCCATGTGCCGACACCATGCTGCGTGCCGAGGCCGGGGCCGCGCTCGAGGCCCCTCTGGGAACCCCGCACGCTGTTTCCCACTGCTGCCTCCCCTTCCAGTGCAGTCCCTGCTCCCCACCTCCTCCTGGGGCCTGGCCGGGCAGGACGGCGATGGGGTCCCCCCGCAGCGGCGTGCCTGGCCCACAGGGCGCTCGGGGGCCTTCGGAGTTGTGAGGTGGGCACAGCTTGGAGCGAAGCTGGCTGCCGGTAACGCACTGGGTCGGCACGGGGGCTCGCAGCTCGTGGCGCCGAACCGACGGCCCTGCAGTCGCACACTAGATGGATCTGGCAAGGGCAAACATAAAGCAGCTCAAACCCGCTCGCTGCGATTACGCCGGGTCGTGCCTCTCGGCGTGGCCTCCTCGGAGCAGAGGTGTGCTGTGCTGTCCCGTCCAGCGGCCGCGGCTCTGAGGCGGCCTGGGGAACGCGGGCGGTGGGCGTGTGCGTGGCGGCGAAAGGAGTCACACAGCCGTGTGAAGGTGGACGGACATGGGGGCACGGATTCCTTCTGTGGCTCTACCAGTTCATTTACCGCTGCATGCCCGTGACACGGTTTTACCAAGCCGCACTTTCTGCCGTATGTAACGCAACCGGCAACGCAGGTCAGCGCTGCGCCGTGGTGTGAAGCGACAAACTGCGGGGCAGGAGCGCGCGGGTGCCGTTAGCGGGGCCGGCTGCAGGGCCCGGGCTGCGCCCCGCGGCGCTGCCCGCCCCGCCGGGGACGCGTCCCGCTGCCGCCCCGGGGCAGCCCCCGGCCCCCTGTCCGCCCTCCGGCAGCCGAGGGGGAGAGATGGGTCACGGCTCCCCGGTCCTCATCACCGCCTCTGCACAAAGGCGGCATTTGCGCGGCCGGACCGCCGACCCGCGCCGCGGGCAGCCGGGAGCGCGGGGCTGACGGGGCGGCGGCATCGGCACCGCCGGGCCGCGCGGGGTTGCTGCCGGCCGGGACTCGGCGCGGCCCCGTTCGAGGGAGCGGGGGGCTGCAGGGGGGCTGAGGCACCTGAGGGGACGCGAGGAGCCCGAGGGGCTGGAGGGGGCGGCGGGGCCCGGCCCTGCTCCCAGGAGGAGCCGAGCCGCCGCCGGGCAGCCAGGGCCATGGGTCCCCGGCGGGGCGTGAGGCGGCCCCGACCGGCCCCGGCGGCGAAGCGCCCCCCGCGCGGCTACAAAGGGGCGGCGGCGCCTTTAAGGGCCCGGCCGCCGCCGGCCCCCACCGCCCCGCCCCGCCCGGCGCCGCCACGCCATTGGCGGGTCCGCCGCGCCCCGCCCCGCGCCGCGGCCCGCGCGGCCGCGCCGCCTGCCCGCGGCGCAGGCCCGGCCCAGCGGGCGCGGCCGGGCGGAGCGCGCAGCGCGCCCTGGACAGCTCCCGCCGCCCGCAGACGGCGGCGGCGGCGGCGAGGCGAGGAGATGGCGCGGGGCCGGCGGGGGCCCGGCTGAGCCGCCGCTGCCCGCTGCCCGCAGCCCGCGGGGTCGGCGGAGCGGGCGGCCCTGGGCCGCGGCGCGCTGCCCCGGCGCGGCCGCCGACCCCATGAGCGCCTGAGGAGCGGCCGCGGCGGCCGTCGATGCCTCGCCAGGGAGCCGGGTGCCTGCGCCATGAACCCCGAGATGGCGATGGAGCCGCTGGGCAGCCTGCACGGGGCGGCCGGCCATGAGCCGGAGCTGATGGGCAGCCCCAGCCCCCACCACGGCGGCCGCAGCGCCGGGCCGCTCCGGGTGCCCCCGCCGCCGCCGCCGCCGCACCAGGAGCTGACCCCCGCCGCCGCCCGGCCGGCCATGGTGTCCAGCATGGCCTCGCTGCTGGACGGCGCCGCCGAGTACCGCCCCGAGCTCTCCATCCCGCTGCACCACGCCATGAGCATGCCCTGCGAGTCCTCGCCGCCCGGCATGGGCATGAGCAGCACCTACACCACCCTGACGCCACTCCAGCCCCTGCCGCCCATCTCCACCGTCTCCGACAAGTTCCACCACCCGCACGCCCACCCGCACGCCCACCACCACCACCACCACCAGCGCCTCTCGGGCAACGTCAGCGGCAGCTTCGCCCTCATGCGGGACGAGCGCGGGCTGCCCGCCGTCAACAACCTCTACGGGCCCTACAAGGAGATGCCGGGCATGGGGCAGAGCCTCTCGCCGCTGGGCAACGGGCTGGGCCCCCTCCACAACGCCCAGCAGGGCCTCCACGGCTACGGGCCGCCCGGCCACGAGAAGATGCTCAGCCCCAATTTCGACGCCCACGCGGCCATGCTGGCGCGGGGGGAGCAGCACCTCTCCCGGGGGCTGGGGACGCCCCCCGCCATGATGCCCCACCTGAACGGCATGCACCACGCCGCGCACCCGGGCCACCCGCCGCCCCACGGCGCCGCGCTGCCCGCCGGCCGGGAGCGGCCGCCCTCCGCCTCCGCCGGCTCGCAGGTGAGCGGCGCGGGGCAGCTGGAGGAGATCAACACCAAGGAGGTGGCACAAAGGATCACGGCCGAGCTGAAGCGCTACAGCATCCCGCAGGCCATCTTCGCCCAGCGGGTGCTGTGCCGCTCGCAGGGGACCCTCTCGGACTTGCTGCGGAACCCCAAGCCCTGGAGTAAACTCAAGTCCGGCCGGGAGACCTTCCGCAGGATGTGGAAGTGGCTGCAGGAGCCGGAGTTCCAGAGGATGTCGGCCCTGCGGCTGGCAGGTAGGTGCGGGCCGGCTCCGCGGGGCGCTCCCCGCCGGCACCGGCCCGGCTCGGCCGCCTCCCCGCTCCGCCGCCCGCCTCGCCCGCTCCCGGCGGCCGGGCGCGGGGCCGGCGGTGCGGGGTCGGCCTGTTCCCCGCCGGCACCTGCGCCGCCCGGCCCGCCGCCGCCGGGGCTCGGCGGAGGGGCTCTCTCCGCGGCGAGCGGCCGGGTGCTGGAGGGCGCCCTGCGCGCCCCGCTCGGCGCCGCTCCGCGCTCTCAGCGAGCGTCCCCCCGCGCCGCTCCCAGTGCTCCCGGGCGCACCGGGAGAGACCGAGCGCTGGCGGGCGGGGGGAACCGCGTCCCCGGGGCGGGCGGGGCCGGGCGGAGCGGCTGGGGGACGCGCGCAGCCGCGCGCAGCCCCGCGCAGCCCCGCGGCCCGGCCGCATTGTCCCGCGCAGGGCGTGCGGGCGCCCCCTGGCGCGCCCGCGGGGCGCCGCAGCCCCCATTGTTCTGCGGGCGCGGGCAGCGGCGCCCCGCACCGCGCTGGGGGTGCGGGGGGGGGTGCGTGACATCCCCACGTCGCGGAGAACACTCCGGTGCCCGCCGCGGGGGGGGGGGGGCTGTCTCCGCCCTGAGCTGGGACCCTCCAAAAAAAAAGAAAAGCCCCTCGGAGGATGCTGGGGGTTTCTCAAGGTGAAGGAGGCTTTGCAGGTCGTGCTGCATGTTTTGTTTTGCGTGGGGTTTTGTGTTTGTGGTGGTGGGTTTTTTTTGCCGGAGCACGCGGCGATGTCGCCTATCTGGAGGGAAATCGATGCAGATAATGTTTAGAAGATTAAAAGAGCATTAATGCTGGCAACAGGGGCGTAAAACGCGTGGACCCAGTTTTCATTGATCTGGAACCTGAGCCGGCTCGTTTCCAGTAATGCTGCACCTGCTTTTCCTTCCCAGCACCGGTCCCGGGTGGAGGGTTCCCCACGGAGCCATACCTCTAGGGTAGAAAATCAGAATTCGCATCTACGTGTCGGCCGGCCGTAGACACAAATTCTGAATTTCTGCCGTCCACACAGAGTTATGAATACATAATTTTGGATCTCCACTTTCCCAATTACCCCTGAATGCCTTTGCATCCAGGAGTAAAGTTCAGAGAGAGCTTGGTAGCTCAAGTGGGCATGGGTTCTCCGTGGAGGTGGGAGCTGGAGCAGGAAAGACCTTTGCAAATTACCGTCCCCTTTGGGAAATCGATTTTTTTATTATTATTATTATTATTACCACGTGTGAATATGCAGCCTCATTGCCTCGGTGCTTCCTTCTTCCCCTTAAATCCCTCTGAGCAAGGGGAATGAGCTGCAAGTATTTCAGATTTCTGAAAACCAGGCAATTTGCCCCGTGCTCCTGTAAGTGTTCCCAAACGGGGCAAAAATCTGCTGTCCTTTGAGGGGAATCCCCCTCTCCCCGTGGGAGCTGTGACAGTGGGATCCACTTATTATTTCTTCTTATTATAGAAGATATATAATAATATTCTCTTCTCCTCTCTGCTTCTGTTCTGTTATTCTCTACGAGATACATAATAATATTCTGTTCTCTTCTGTCCTGTTCTGTTCTAATTTCTCATTATTCCTGTTTTTATTATCTCTTCCGGGGAGTCCTTAAAAGCCTCGGGCGGTGCTGAGGCGGTGCGGCACAGCTCGGAGCAGCGCGGGCAGGGAGGGCTGGCTGCGGGCAGAGCCGGCAGCTCGGGCAGAGAGGTGTGGGCAGCTCGCGGCGTGTCCGCAGGGGAGCAGGCAGTTCGGTGCGTGTTTTGGAGATCCGAGGGCAAAACGGCAAAACGGTGTCTGAGCTTCGGACAGACGCTTGTGCTGCTCCCCGGCTTCTGGGCCTGCCGCGACCGGCACCGCGCCGGGGGCTCGCCCCCGAGCCGGGCTGGGGTCCCGGCACCACCCCGCGGGGTTCCCTGTGTGGTGAGTTCGGGGGCCTGGGGGGAGCCTTGAGCGCTGCCCGCCCGGCGCCGAACCGCGGGGCACGATCCCCACGTCCTCGCCAGGTAAGCACGGGAGTTCAAATAACTCCACGCCGAGTTCCCCTGCAAGCCGCCGGGCTCGAGTGGGTCCTGCGAGGCCGTGTGGGGAGACCCTCGGGTGCGGAGAGCGTGTTTCCGAGTGGGTGGTGGGTGTGCTGGAGCCCCGGGGCAGGGCGAGGCGGCCGCGCACCCTCGCGTGACGCCCCCGAGCCGCCGAGCGGGGCCGGGCGGCAGAACGCCGCCGCTTTGCCCTTCCCGTTGCTGAATCACGTTGCAGACGATGAACCGTTTCCCCACCGAAGCGCCATCAGCGTTCCGCTTGCGCGGAAGGGGCGCGCTGGCTCCGCACCGGGGCCCCTCTGGTGGCTGCGGCGGCGGCGGCGGCAGCTGCCGGGTCCCCCCCTCTCCCCGGGAGTCTCTTCTCTCCCCGAGGGTTCCCCCCTTCGCCCCCTTTCCCCGGGGGTCTCTCCTTTCCCCGGGGGTCTCTGCTCTCCCCGCGGATTTCTCCTCTCCCCCCGCGGGTCTCTCTCCGCGAACCCCGCCGCTCAGCCCCCTGGGGCATCCCCGCGCGGGGCAGCCGAGGACGTGTCCACCCACGGCCTCGGAGGACGCGGTTTCGCGGGAGCTGTGCCCCAGGTTCCATCACGGGTCCCCGCGTGAAAGCCCCGGCCGTGCCGGGCCTCTGCTCTGCGCCCCCCTCCCCCCGCCCCGTGACCTCTGCCCGCCGTGGGTGTAGAGGGGCTCTCGCCACGCAGAGACCGTCTGTGCGCCCAGGAAAGGGCTCCGAGCGGCGGCCCACGCGGGGAGCGGCGCCCGCGGGCGTGCCTGCCGACCCACGCGGGCGCGGGGCGGGAGCGGCGGCGGCAGCACCACGGACAGCGGCGGGGGGCGGTACCGGCCGGCCCCGCTCCCGCAGGGCCGCGTGCCGGGAGGGGCAGGGGGCACAGGCCGGCCCGGCGGGGTGCCCAGCGGCCCAGACCCCGGCACCCCGCGGGCCGATGGCCTCCCCCGCAGTCCCGGCGGCGCAGCGCGGCGGTAAAGGCCGTTCCTCAACTTCCTGAGCCAATATCCCCCCCCCCGTCTTTTTGTGCCGCATCACTCTGACCCGCAGAAATTCAAACACCGTTTTGTTAAGCAAACAGTTTTTATGAGTTTTTTGACTGGTTAGTAAAGATGTGGACCTGTTGGAGAGGGTCCTGAGGAGGCCCCAGCAATGCTCCGAGGGCTGGAACAGCTCTGCTGGGAGGACAGGCTGGGAGAGCTGGAGGGGCTCAGCCTGGAGCAGAGAAGGCTCCGGGGAGACCTTCCTGCAGCTGCCAGGGCTGAGAGGGGCTGAGGAGAGAGATGGGGACAGACTTTTTAGCAGGGGCTGTAGCGATAGGACAAGGGGTGATGGTTTTAAATTAACAGAGGGCAGATTCAGACTAGATCTAAGGAAGAAGTTTTTCCCAATGAGAGTGGTGAACCCCTGACCCAGGTTGTCCAGAGAGGTGGTCGATGTCCCATCCCTGGAAACACCCCAGGTGAGGTTGGATGGGGCTCTGAGCAACCTGATCTAGTTGCAGATGTCCCTGCTCACTGCAGGGGGGTTGGACTAGATGGCCTTGAAAGGTCCCTTCTGACCCAAACTATTCTATGATTCTATAAATCTGACCACATTTGTCATTAAATGCATTTCTATCCCTTTTTTCCCCTACTTTTTTTAAGAAACAATTAGTCAATCAACATGTGTTACTCATTCTGAGCTTTTCCAATCTGCTCTTCGCTATTTCCTTATTAGATTTTTTCCAGTTTCTCATTTTTTCCTAGTATCTCTTGGCCGCCACCATTTGAACTGAAACATCCCAAACTCAAACATTCCTCCGCATCTGAAAACTGCCAGAATTTATCTGTGGTGAGGAACATGTAAAGGAGAGAACATTTTTGGGCCCAAAGGATTATTTTCCAGTAACTGATGCTATTTCTTCCCTCAGTCTTTATGGGGGTGTTTTGACTCAAACTTTGTGCTTTTTTTATGCACTGTGGCCCTGGTTGCTCATCCTTAGCACTCCTCCCTCATATCATTCACAAAATTTTGTCCTAGATGTTCCTGCCGTCCACCAGCTGCAAGTGGCTTTTTCATCCCTTCCAATTAGACATTAGTCAGAGATGACAAACTTCTTGCCAGTAACCCAACACGTCTATTCTGAGCCTCCAAGCACTAAAAAGTAGCAGACTCCTCGCATCAGAGGAGCTCCCCTGTGGCTGCCTTCGGAGTGGAAATAGGACCCTGCAGGTGTGCGGAGAATTAATCTAACAGGGAAAGCAGAGCTGAAAAGGACTTGAGACATCACTTGTCCTGACAGTCTGCCCCATTCTTCAAGAATCTCCAGTGATGGGGCTTTCTCAGGCTACCTAGGCAATCTCTTCCAGGGCTTACAGGTACAAAAAAATCCTTAATGACTAGCCTTAATCTCCCTTTTTGTCTCCTTAAATCCTTTGCTTCTCATCTTATCCCCGCTAGACACAGCAAAAAAAATTACTCCCTTTCTTCTGATAGCAATCTGTTTGTATTTAAGACTCCTATCTTGTCTCCTGTCTTCTCTAGAAAAAGCCCCACCATACTTTGGAGATGAATATGCAGAGAAAGCATTATGTCCAATGGGACAGAATAATACATCTCTTTTTCCAAGGTAAAAGATTTTGCATCCAGCTCTATTAATCTTGCAGACTTTTGCATAAAAGGCTCTCTGATTTATAGAGGACTTTTGTATGCAGAAATCATACAAAATAGACTAATCCTAAATGGGTTCAGTGATAAGATCAACCAGACAACGCACTGATGGCGGATAGAAATGCAATCAAAAAAGAAATTGGAGTGTTTTGGGGTTGTTTGGGGGTTTTTGAGCTATAAAATCAAACTACTCCATTGTGAAAAAAGGGGACTCAAACCACTGGTAAATGCTGCACAAAGGAATTATTAGACAAGCGATAGAGGCTGGCAGTTTCCCAAAACGCAAATTGTCTCTGAGACCAAAATATCTCTAAGTAAGCAGGGAACATATTTATGAGTAGTGGTGATTTTCCAGCAGATCTCATCTTGTCATAATGGGCATTTAAGAACGGGGGCCTGTGCCGAGGCATTAAGCTTTGGCAAGCAGCGCATAGCTGAAGAAGATAAAGGAAGAACATGAGGAAGTCTTCCTCGGAGAGCTTCCCGCACACCTTCTTCTCCATTTGCCTTTTCCTCTGTGCTTACCGTGCCCACTCCTTGCCGTATCGGGCGAGGACACTGCTGCTTCCCTCGGCACAAGGACAAGCATCTTTCCTTCGGCTATTGTCGGTAAGGTCTGGGGCACCGGGGCACCGTCTCAGCCCTGACCACGGGCTCCTGATGTGAAGAGGCTCACACGGATCCCAAAACCTCCCAAAGCTTTTCCCTGTCCTTCTAGCATCTTTAGTGCCGAATTTCTTCTCCATCATGCCTGGATCCTGCCAGGGTGCAGCATCTTGGCTCTCCTCTCACCTCCAGCCCTGACCGTGCACCGCAGAAGAGGTGTCCTGTGGGGCATGGCTGCGCAGCCCTGACGCCGGAGCCACTCTCGGTGGCAGCTAGCTCGTACCACTGGGGTGATAGGAGCGCTACTTGATGCAACTGCTATCGCCCACGTAGCCTGCCGAAGAGCCACCCCGTCTCCCATCCACCAGCTGTGTGGTAGCACATTCGCTGCGAGGGTGGGAGACCCACGAACCCTCTACCTGGAGCTCGCTCGCTCCCTTCCTCGCCTCCGCACGCTGCCTGGTGGGTGCACCGGGAGGAAGGACACTTGCCTCTCCTCCCGAAGCTTGCTGTGAAGTAAGCTTCCCTGGGAAGAAGGGAACGGGAACCTGACTTCATGGCGAGGAACATCACTCCCCCCAGGCCTGCTCGGCATTCGGTATTCAGCAGCCGTTGTCTGAAGTGCAAGGAGGGCTCGGAGAGCCAGGAGAGCAACACACCTTTGCTCCTGTCCTCTCCTCGTCTTCATCATTGCGCCCTATCAGTAGCAGCCATTAAAAGGAAATAATAATTTCCTGCTTTCTCCCAGGAGTCAGAGTTTCTGAAAACAAGCTGGTTCTGGAGGCACACGGTGAGAACTCAGCAGGTCCGTACTTTCCCTTGCAGCAGGGCCCGTGGGGCTCGGCTCGCAGCTCTGACTTGCAGGTGTAAGGAGGGAACTGCCGCAGGGGAGGGTGTCACAGCGACACAGCTACGGGAAGGCTGCTGGATGTAATCGGCAGAAAACAAGAAGGCAAGATAGTTCAAATTCCAGTCCACTCTAAGGTTTCAGGCTTCTGTTCAGTGCTTGCTTACCTACCTCAACTTTGCATTCCCAGTCCTTTCTTGGAAAAGATGCCTGAAGCGCTTCCCTTTCTCCACGGGGAGAAGGTCGCAGCTGGATTCTGGTACTTGAGGGGATGTGCTGGCGCATCGCTTGCAGACGCTGCTACAACAGGCAGAGCGCTCGGTGCGGGGAAGGTCTGGTTTCAGCTCTGTGCTCTCACAAAGGAAATATAAATCCTCGTTACAGAAAAGTGTTATAATTCAGCTGAACACTATTTTGGGATTCAAAAGGGAGAATCTCCAGAACAAGAGGAAATATAAATCTCCCAGGCACTAGAAGTGAAGGACTCGCAGAGCGCAGCTGGAAGGAGCTGTGACCGGATCGAGCACCTGAGCAGCCTGGCCGCCGCACGAGCCGGTGGTGCCGGGAGCGGTACGTCCGCGCTGCGGGCGGGCTGGCTGCTCGTCACAGTCGGGTGACGGCACGTAAATGCCGCTGCTTCTACAGCTGCTGTCAGCTCGCGCTCCTGAAAGCAGCTGGGACTCCAACCAGCACACGTCTATTTTGGCACCTCGACGAAGGCGATGCAGTCGTGCGAGGCGTCTGTCTGTCTGTCCCTGCAGCCCCGCCGCTCCTCTCCACACAACGTCACGGTACCCTGCGGGGTACCCCAGGGGTGTCACTGCACCCAGGGCCAGAGGTCTGACAGGTACCTGGGGGCGGTTGCACAGGAGTCGCGGGGAGAAGGAAGGTCACCCAAGCGCCTGCCCTGCAGCCAGGCCACGGCGGGAGCTGGCACCAGCCGGATGACGGTGCCGGCGGGAGGGAGAGCTTCCGCATCCCCAGGTATTGCAAAGGAGCCCTTACGTGCTCACGATCGACTCTGAAACAGAAATCCGTCCGAAATCGGGTCTGTCCCTTTTGCAGCTTGCAGAAAAGGTCGCCTGTAAAGAGGGCTGGACACGGAGCGTCAGGGGACGCTCCCTGCCTCGGCCACGAGGAGAAGCTGGGGGGCTGCCTCGCAGAAGCTGCCTCCGCGCACGGCTGGAGCTTGCAGCCGCTCGGTGACAAGGAGCACGGTGAAACTGCACCGCACGCTCACCAAGCCTCCACTCGTTCTCACCCCGGGGTGCGATAAATTGGCCCTATCCCATCTATTATTCATCGTTCTGTATTAATGATGGAAGCGTATTGCCACAGCACTGAGAGGCCCTTGTCAGAGACCCCGCACGGAGATGGGTGTTGCAGCACTGCACGGGAGGAAGCAGCCCCCGCCCCGCAGGATCTACAGCCCGATTTCAGCCACCCAGCAGATTTACAGGAGACTTGACGCAAGCAGCCTGCCAGATGCCAGACGGAAACAGAAAAGAACCAAGTCCCCAAACCCGTTCATGTTTTCTTCTCAAAAAGCTGAAGGATGCAAGACCTAAAGAGAGGAGGACGTTCCCTCCGTGACAGAATTAAGAGAGAAGAATTCGGGTTGAGTACCGAGACGACCCATTGCTGGCAGGAAACAGCGAGGTTGCGCGCCGCTTGCTCGGAGCGTTGTCAGAATCCCTGTACCCCCAAACGGGAATCGCGGTGTAGGGAGCATCTTGCGAGGGAGGGTCGGTTTGGGCGAGCAAAGAGAACTTCTCCAATAACGGCGGATCTTCTCTGGAAGAACGCAGTTGGCGCTTCGTGCTACGCATCTCCCGGTGGGCATATTCTGCGTGTGAAATGCCTTCAGAGCGCGCCCGGAGGGGCTGCGAAGGCCGGAGGGTTCGCGGCAGAGGGAGGTGAGCAGGTGAAGGCGCGCTGGCCGCGCACCCCGACAGCGTGATTATTTGCATCTTCATTCAAATTGTTTCTTGTTACATAATGATTTTGTACACAGTGGAGTACTTAACCTAATTTGTATTGATCTCAATTGCTTTCATTTGTGCATACTTAATTCAGAGAGGTAATCAAATTGATTTTTGAGGCCTAGTTTTTAAGAGATTGTAGTAACACAGACATACAAGAGGTTGCTTTAAGCGAATCATAGCGAAAGAAAAACATTTTAAACCTTTGCAAAGCGTTTTGATGGTCATTTCATTGTGTTCAGTATTACTAGCATAATTAAATTTCCTTCACATTGAGTTCTCTCCGAAATCGAATTGAGGAACATTTTTTAGTTCCATCAGAGAGATAACTGGGTTTAGTTGACTTTGTACTACACCCGCATGAAACCACATACGGGAGATCAATATTCACGGCTTATCTTTACGGACGATAGAGAGAAATGACTTACTGCTGGATTAAGGGAATATTGTTCTTTACTTGGCTCCTTCTTAACATCTCCTGTTTGTTTCATAGGTCCAAAGTCACTTTTGCCTTTAGAGTAAAAACGTCATAAAACTGGTGATTATCTGAGGTTGTTAGTTAACTTGAGAAACTGCAGGGAACAGAATTTAGAGGAGATGAAGACAAAGGGAGGCTTTTCTCAGCAAAAGTAGACCATGAAGTATGGCCCTGAGAAATTTCAGACTGCTACGTAGTCCTTCCAGGGTTTCTGGTTAAAACCCGGCTGGTTTAAAAGTAGAGATACCTGAGAGGGGAGAGGGACTGACATCAGGTTTACGCTGGGGTTTTGTTTGTTTGGGAAGCCGTGCTTGCAGTGTGCTCGTGCTCCACAGGACAGAAAATCACGGGAGCCATTTGATTAATGTTTCCAGTGTCCAAAGGAAACTGGTGTCAGGCTCTTGGAAGAGAAACGTGATGGGTCTGCAGTCTCCACAGCTCCCTCTGTGCCTGTCTCTGCAGCTTGTGGTCTCAAAGGTTGGTTGGCAGAGCCCCTCTGCCCATAAGCATCACCGCCCAGGGCCCCTTAGCTCCCCGCAGCTCTGGGGCATCACATCCCGGCCTCCCCGCAGCGCTGGCCGTGACGGCCTTAGCCAGCGGTGGAAGATTCACATCAACATTTTTCCCTTTGCTTGGCCAATCGTTATTTCTGTGTTGGCGTGCTTGCCCCAAGCGTAGCTCCAGGCAGTGCTGCTGCGGACGAGCCCCGTCCTCTGCCAGCGGCACGGTCCCTACCCTCTCTCAGGCGTGGGACACGGGCTTTCTCTGGGTGTACTGGCATCCGCGGCGTTCACGTGAACACGCACCCGCCCGAGCTCCGCAGACCCTACTTTCTGAAATACGCGCACAAAGCATCCAGACCACCCGGCTCTGCAAGCAGCTCCTCTTCACCGAGGACTGCTCAGGCTCCGCTCCAGCCGCCGCACGCCTCCTCGTCCTGCCTCTCCTCCTCCGGAGGCTGGTGACGCTCCTGTCCCCACCGCCCCGCCGGAGCACCGGTGCCGGGGGAAGCAGAGCAGCCGAGGGAGGAGGAGGGAGGCAGGAGCAGCCGTGCCCCGTGCCTGAGGGTTGGAGGGTGGGATTTGGCTGAATATTAGCGCAGCGCTGCCAGGCAGAGCGGTGAGCTCCGTATCAATCAATTTTGGCCTACATGTGGCGAAAGCAGTTTCTATAAAAAGGGCTGGTCTTTCTGTGCATGCATGAACAGCTGACGGGAGCTATTGCTGCCTGCAGGGATGGGCAGCGCTGCTCCTGCGTTTCGTAAGGCCAGCGTGGCGCGCTGCAGATCGATTGCTCCGAGCCGTCGTTTCAGCCACTAGCGATGGGGCCCGGTGGATATCTTTCGGTTAAAAAAACTGTCATGAGAAAATGCCCTATCGTCGTATCTGACCCGTTCCGTCGCGCTTTCACCAGCTCCGCGGAGGACGTGCCCCGGACGGCGGCTCCCGCCCGCAGGCACCCCGCGGCTGCGGCAGCTCTCCCCAGTGCGCCGGGGCAGGGCTGGAGCACGGTGGGGTGCCCAGCCTGGCAGCACGGCGCTCGGCCCCCGGCGGGCGGGGGCGGGCGGGGCTGCTCTGCGGACCACCGCGGCCCCTGGGCGCGCGCGTCACAGAAGGGCGGAGGGGAGACCCCCGCGGTGGCGGTAGTGAACCCACTGCCGTTGGCTGGTGGTTGCCGTGCATTCGTCTTTAATGGTAGAGGAAATTTCCCAGTGCGTCAGTCTTTACAAATGGAAGTTTTAAAGACGACACGTATCGGCTGAAATGCTTCTAGATATTTTTCAGGCTTTATCGCTATTTGTAATGCATGGGCTGGCTAGGTTCCTCTCTTCTGAAGAAGAAAATGGAAAATAAGAGTTACTCTTGCAGAAAATAAGACAAATGAACTATTAGTAGAAATATTCAATTTAATGATACTCAATGACAAAAAAAATTTAGCTTATAATTAGAAGTGTGAGAAGTTCACAAGGAAACCAAAACTCAGATGGACTTGCAGAAATAAAGTTAGAAAAAAAAAAATCACCACTTCCCTGCAGGTCCCTTTCAAGCAGATGGGGTTGCAGATGCTGGAACTGATGCAGCACACACCAGTCACGGCAGCTCCTGGTTACCGTAGGGTTGTGATGCTCCCAAACCGGCGTGACGCGATTCTTTTTTTCATGGGAAATGTATTGAAAGCTATTACATGTGGGCAGTTTAGAGCAAATTTTCTTTGAGAAGGAGAGGCGTGTCCCAAGACGCGATGGAGTCTGTGGCGGACGTGAGCGGAGGTGCCTGCCCGCAGGAGGGGACGCAGCCCGGCTGCGTCCGACGCTTGCGCCCGGGCTGCGTGGGAAGCCGGGGCGCGGGGTGCCCCGCTCCTCCCTGGCTGGCGTTAGGTGAAGCGAGCGGCAGCCTGCCCGGTCGGGGGAGCTGGCTCACGGGCGCAGGGGCTCGGGCGGCAGCCCCTTCGCACGGCTCTGCGGAGGCAGAGGCGGACGAGCCGGGCACGGTGGGGAGTTCCCCAGTTCCCGGAGCCAGAGCTGCTGGGGCAGCCGGGGCCGATGCTGGGTTTTGCTTCCTCGGCCGACGAAGGGGGCCCGGTGCCTGGCTGGCGCGTTCCCCACCGGCCAAGCGCTCGCACAGGAAGGGGGGCTTGGCTGAAGCCTTCTGAGAGCGGCCCTGTCTCCGAAGCGGGAGGGATGGCTGCCGGCCCGACTGCTCTCACCGCCTCTGGGATCTAGCAAAATATTCCAGCACATGCTTAACCTCAGGCTTGCAAACACGCTAATAAAAAATCAATGGAGTGTCTTGCATATTTAAAGGTGAACATCTGAACAGTTGGTATCATAGCGGAGAGGAACCTCGTTAGCACTGAGGACTGCAGCGACGCCGGGGCTCGTTCCCGTCACCCCGGTGCCCCTCGCCTGCCTCGCCTCCGCCTCTCGTGTGCTGAGGGCCTTTCTGTATTTTGTTTTGTTTCCCGTTTCCAAGTGACACCTAATTCTGTTTTAAAGCAGCATTTTTAAAACATTCCCATAGTTTTAGCTGCAGGACGAAACTACGCTCGCTGAAGGCAGGCTGTCCCCCTCGAGGGACGCAGCCCCACAGCGCCGCGTCGGGTCTCCGCACCGCTCTTAATGCCCTTTAAGTCGGTGGGGCTCCGCTTCAGCCAACATTAAGTGAGGCAGTACTGAGTCTATTTCTGAGCTCTTGCTGTATTGTTTCTATGTAAAGCCTCTTTAGTCCAGCCTAGAAAAAAAAGGAAGGGTTTTTTTTCACAGTTACAGCTTTCAATTCTTGCCAATTTTCTTCCACTGAATATTAACTGCAGTTGAGAAATCAAATTGTTCTTAGAATCAAGATGGCCCCTTCCCTTCCCTCTACTATTAAAACGTTTGTCTTTCTGTAGGCAGGTTTCCTGGATAATAACAACTTTATTTTATTAGAGTGCTCACTCCATTCTTCTCTTTTGATAAATGCATGTCAAGGAACAACATTTGCCCTTCTGGTGCCTTTTCAAGAGCAAACTTAACAGTTCAAGGAAAGTATTTACTGAATGCATTGAAAAGCACGTACCTTTGCATTATTTATTATAAGATACCAATAACTGTAAAACGCAGAGTATCTCTGGACATAAATTAGTGATGTTAGGAAACACTAGACTCTTCCCAGTGTCCCAGAACCTATTAGAAACTGCAGCAAAGATGCAGGCGCTCGTCACATCCCCAGTGCTGGCGATACCGCCGCGTGGATTCCAGACAAAAGGCGAAGTAAAGTGTCGAATGCACAAAGCCAGCCTAAAATCTGCTTTTCATCTCAGACAGGCAGTAAAACATTATCTGTGGAATGTGTTAGACTCACGCCGACGCCTCCATCGTGCCCACGCAGGAGCGTCCTTGCTGCCGCTCCGCTCCCGTGGGGAGAGGGGGTCAGGATCAGCCTCTCCAACAAAGTATTCCTGTTCCCTGCAGAAACCCTGTGAAATACTGTCCCGTGCACAAAAATGCGCTGATCGGCGTAGTCTTTCGCGCACCCGGCTGAGCCAGGCTCCCTGTGGTGCCATCCTCAGGCACAGGTAGTCGGGTACGGTCCTGACTTCGGGTTAATTACAGCCATTTCCACAGCCTGGGTTTTACTTTTTGGGCCAGGTTCTCATTTCACATTCTAGACCTGCAGAATTATTTAATAGGGCTGCTTAAAAACCCGTCCGCTTATCAATTTACTCTACTTACTTTGTCCCAGCACATTACCTAACCATGTCAACATATGGATTTTTTTTATCTTACTGCCCTGTGTAGACAGCCTTATCAGGCTATTTTTAAATCTGGGTATGCTACGGCAGCGGTATTGGTTTCAGCACTTGATGTTCTCTCTGTGCTAATAAATACAGACCAGCTATTAATACTGATTTTTTTTCAGACTCCATTAGCGTCGCTTGGCGCAGCGATGGCCCGGCGCTGCTGCCCTGCCTGACCTGAGCTCTGACGGGCGTTGCTGGCTGGCTTCGCCCTCGGCCTTGGGCGGCGGCCCGGGAAGGGGGACGCGCTGGCCCCGCGGAGCGCCGCCGGCTCACCCGAGGGCCGCGCAGCCGCCCGGTGCCTTGCGGCCCGTCCCAGCCAGCCGCCCCGGCTGGAGCGAGCTGGGGAGCGGGGAGGCTGGCCATGCTGGACCTCCAGCCCGGGAGAGCGCAGGTCAGGCTTTAAGGCAGTAAGGACCAGAGACTGAATCTCAGAGGAAAGACATTTGCCTGTTTTAAAAGAGATTTGCACTCCCGGGTATTTTAGACTATTTTGTCCCCCCCACGATGGAGGCGTCGGCGTGAGGAGCTTCAAAACACATGCTGTAAGCCCAAATGCAGGTACACTCACGTATACGGGGCCCCGTTTGCAGCCAGCTCAGCGTGCCTGGGGGCTCGCCCTCGCACTGCCGCGCCGTGCCGCGCCGCGCCATGTCTGGGCTGCTGCCGCGGCTGAGCCCCGGCGGTCTCTGCGTGGGGTGGCGGGGGAAGGGAACGGTGCCCAGGGGTGGTGACGCTGCCGGGAGCCAGGCTGGGGCGAAAACCCTGGGAGAGGAGCAGGAGAAGGACCAGGGTGAGCCCGTGCCTGACCCACCGCTGTGGAGCCCAAGCGGCGTCGCCTCCACGGACAGGTCTGGTAACCGCTGCTGGCAAACGGGGGGAAAAATCCAGCCGGTGTGTTTCAGCAAAGCCACACGCGCAGAGGTGACGCCGCTGGGAAGCGTCGCCTCGTTTCTGGACCAGGCTGTGAAGAGCGACACGCGGGGGGAGCGCGTCGTGCCACTGAATGCCACGGCGGGCTTCAGCGACGCTTCCCAGTTTGCCTGTGGAAAACGCAGTATAAGGCTGGGCTGTGAAGCGGTGGTGAAGAGGATGGAGCTGCGGGCAAGCGCGGCCGCGCTGCAGCCCGTGGCTGTGCCGGGGGGTGAGGTGCCTGGGGCCCGAGCCCCCCAGCAGGCAGCCGCCGGCAGCCGGGGGAAGCCTCGGTCAGCCTTAGCCCACGTGCGCCGGGTGGCAGCTGCGGGATGGCGCGGGGGCGTGGGGCCGCCCGGCCGTCCCGGCGGCCGGGGGCTGCGTGGAGAGCGGGTTGCTGACGAGGGACGCGGCCTAAGAGCAGGCGCTGCTGCCGTGTCGTCTCAGAAAGTTGCAGTTTGACGTCTGCCTGTTTTCTTCACGGCTTTTCGGCACTGTGTTCGGTGGGAGAGCCCAGGAAGTGCGGCGGCAGGGAGGGCTGTGGCATCCGCGACGCCCTCGGCGGCCTGAGGCTGTAAACAAACGGCTCCAGCTGAACTTGTGAATTTCTCTCACAACATTGTCTGAAGCTTTGGCAGCTTTTTCAGGCGGCGGCTATTGCAGCAGCGGGTGGGAACCGCAAATAAACGTGTAAATGGTTAAAAAGTGGCCACAGAGGTCTCGTCTGGAGAAAACAAGCAGACAGGAGGTTCAGCTGGATGGCGGCAGTTCGCGCTGTCGAACGTGCTGCCACGGCAGCTTCGACCGGGGCTCGCTTCGGGCTGCTTGCGGTAACAAAGCTGCCACACCGACGCGAGGCCCGGCCGCCGGGGAGGCAGGGCCAGGCCTCCCTGGGGCTGGAGAAGACGACTGTGGGGAGAGGAGCCGCCTGCCCCGGGCCAGACAGGGCAAAGCCGGGAGCAGAGCGCGGCCGCACGCGCTGCCCCGCCGCGGGGTTCTACCTGTCCCCGCGCGTCCGCGGCGCGTCGCCAGCACCTCTCTGGTCTGTGGGTGTCTGCCGGGAGAGGAGCCGCTGGGGCCGGTGCTGTGAGCGGAGCAACTGGGGGAAGCGGGTGCAGAAGGACGGGTGGGCGCCGGCCCCGGCGGTGCCGGGCGGGAGCTGGGTGCTGGCGCTGGCAGCCCAGCGTGCTGCCGATTTCCGCTGGGGCCCAGAAACGCACCGCGGCCCCCGACGGAGGCTGGTCTTGTGTTGCGAATCGTGTAGGGAGTGCGGGGAGCGGGCAGCTTCTGCTTGCTCAGCGTTTCTTCCCCTGCACTACCAAAGCTGCCTTCACCATTGTGCCCACAGAAATTGTTTTAAGTATGCGTTTGGAATATGGGACAAGTCTGTCCCAAAATATGGATAGATTTATTCCACACGCATGAAACGGCAATTCCCAGTTGTATTTCCTCTGTCCTGTGCATTACCCCGGGGTGCAGTTTACATTAGGGAACAGTGGCTTGCACAGTTCTGTTAAAAAACAGTCACCTGGAGTTGTTAGATGCTACGGCACACGAGGAGTTTCTGCAAAGAATTAATCTTTGTCTCAGCTATTGCGGGGGAAAAAAGGGATGTGCTCTGCATTCTCTTTCCTAGGCTGACATCAGATAAGCTGAATTTTTAATCCTAATGCTGCTGTAACAGAAGAGCAATGCATTTCTCAGATGGTGGCTTATTAAAAGTGTGGAAAACCTCAAAGTTGTGCACGGTCCAGAAATGCGAAGCGAATTGTAGCGTCCCGCCTGGGAGTGGCTGTGGGGGGAGCGCTCCAGATGCCTAGAGATTCAGTGCCCGAATGCCTAACGTGCCATTTCCAAAAAGGCAAAGGTCTTCGGGATGCGAGCAGAAACACCAGCGTAGCCCCCCTGGGATTCTTCCGCGAGCCCTCGGGCCCACGTGCCGGCGCGGTGCCGGCCCGGCCGGCGGCTGCGCGCCGCTGGCTCTGCGGGTCCCGCAGGAGGGTGGCAGCTCGCGCCCGCCGCGTGCCGGTCTGCGCGCCCGGCGCGGCCGGCCGGGTCCGCGGGCAGCCACGCGCGTCCTGCTGATTGCTTTCTCTCTGTCTCTGCCCACCCCTTCCCCAGCCTGCAAACGCAAAGAGCAAGAGCCGAACAAAGAGCGGAACAACTCCCAGAAGAAATCTCGCCTGGTTTTCACGGACCTCCAGCGCAGAACGCTTTTCGCCATCTTCAAGGAGAACAAGCGCCCCTCCAAAGAAATGCAGATCACCATCTCCCAGCAGCTGGGCCTGGAGCTCACCACCGTCAGCAACTTCTTCATGAACGCCCGGCGGCGCAGCCTGGAGAAGTGGCAGGACGACCTGAGCTCCGGGGGCTCCTCCTCGGCCCCCAGCACCTGTACCAAAGCGTGATGGGGAGCGGGCGGCGCGGCGCGGCGCGGCAGAGAGGGCGGCTTCGCAACGGGGCCCTTCACTGGTGACTTAAAGCACAATCCTTCCGGAAACGAACCCCAGCCCAGCTGTAACAGAGGACACTTCCTACGGCTTTTAGTCAGTCTTAGCAGGCGCGAGTTAAAAATTAACCTCTTTCTATACAATACTACGCTCAGGACAGGCGAAGCAGGTCTGAAACGCAGGGGAGTCGTTCGTGAGGCAAGTTTCTCCTGAGCCCCAAAGAGCCCGGGCCGGCGGGGGTGCCGCTGCGAGCCTGGGCTGCCTGCCCGTGCCCAGCATTTGCCGGCGGGGCGCCGGTGCTGGCCACACCTCCCTGCACCAAAGCTCGCCGCCGTGGCCCGGCCACGTGAGAACGGAGCACAAAGTCTGACACGTAGACGCTAAAGAATCCGAGAACCTGTTTTTAAAACTCAGGCATGGTTTTGTTAAGTGTTTTAGGGAAAAAAATAAGATCAAATTTAAGGTTTTGTTTGGGTTTTTTTAGTTTGTTTAATTTAATCAGCTTGATCTTGGATCAGAAAAATTCAGTTCACTTGAGCTCGAAGTATCAAGCACAAAGCCAGTAGCTATAGAAGTAGGTACAATCCTGGACTCACTGCAGCACTTGTTGCGAGATGCAGTCTAACTTCCAAGGTCGGCAGGGAACACCTCTGCGACCGCACGAGCCTCAAGCACAGTTTGCAGTTTGTCACAAGTTCTGTGTTTGTACCTAATGCAGATGCACACTCAGGAGGTCAATTTAACTGCTACAGTACGTGGAGCAAACACAACGTTTTGAAAGATCTAGATTTTTTTAGGTCGTTAATACGTCCGTTTTAGCTACCAGGAATCTAGTTTCTCCTCAACAACGTCCTTGTTACTGAAACGTATTTAGAGTTCAGTGTATTTTTGTTCATTTCTGTTCGGTATTTTATGATACTTTCAAGCAGGAAAAAAACAGAAACAAGCCCTTCGGATGCCACTGACCATTTTAGATGTGCCGCATATGACTTCAATACGCCATCTAGAGCTATTGCATCCCTAAGTTCCTTTTCTCCACCAGTCGCCCAAGCTGGCGGGAACACAGCACACCAAAGAGACAGGATTTCTGCAAGCCAAAGATGTTTATAACTTGCCATTTTCTCTTCGTCATCGCTGGTGCAGGTGGTTGTTCGGCGATGGGGAAGCCTCACAAACTCCAAGCCCTCTCTCCACCTCCGGCGGCTGCCGTGCAGCGGAGCAGGCAGGCAGCGCTGGCAGCCGATGCGAGCAGAGCCCCGGCCGCAGCCGCCGTGCTCGCAGCCGCACCGGCGCCGCGGCCCCGGCCGCGCCTCGCAGCCCCGACCCACGCCACCGAAACGGCCGCGGCCGCTCGATGTGCGCGTTTACCAGTGAACGGCCCCTCCTGGCGCGCCGGCCGAGTCCGCGGCAGCAAGCCAAGTGCGGTCGTGGTTCGTTAGAGACACTTGAGACTTTTTTTATGTACTACTTAATCGAAACCAAAGAAACATTTTCTGCACCTACTTCTCTGCAACAAACTGTTCCATTTAAAAATAAAATAAAAATAAAAAACCAAGGAAGGACGTCAGGAAGCAAACGAGTAACACACTGTGTTTTGACAGACATCTTGGACGTTTTAGGAAGCAGATCTCAAAGAAAGGGTTGACAAGAACAAGAACAAAGCAAAGCCAGTATGATTGCTGCTTCATTTGACAACTCGGTCATCTTAAAGTTGAAGATTGTCTTTAATTTGTGCCTATGCAGTTTTTTCAAAAGAACAAGGGACAGAGCAACCAAAACCTCAACAGCTACAATACCAAAGATGAGGATTCTCACTACTTGTGTTTCACGTCATTATCTCCTCTTGCACGACTAATGCATATAGCACCATTGATCTCTGTACAGGTAACCACTTCTGTTTCTTTGCGCAACCAAAAAGGTGGGCTTATTTATGTTTTTCCTGTTTCTGCCCCACACGGAATCTCTCCGAGAGCTGCATGGACTCCAAGTGCAAGATGTTGGGATACTACGCTGGTATGTCTCCTCTCTCCAGAGCCACGTAGGAAAAACTTGTCGCTTGGGTATGACTTGTTTTGTCAGGTAGAGTTGGTCTCCTGTATGTCTAGAGCTTTGAACAGCCATCCTTCTGTATTTGAAATCGGTTGAGTAACTACACCTTTCCTTCTCTTCTCCAGGGATAAAACTTGCAATATATATGTACCAATTTATGTCATTTGAAGTGCTAAGCACCATCACAGCCTGGCTCACTGAGATCAGACCCCGATCTGAACCGAAACTGAGGTTTCAGCAGTTCACGTGGCAGTTCAGTAGTTCATTTTGACGTGTTAGACATGTTATGTTGGTTGATCAAAGTCATGATGATCCAAATCATGACACGCAGGCCTAAGTCTAAATTCATCTTCAGAGCTGAAGTGCCGTGGTACCATTTTGCTCCATCTCTACCTTTAAATGAGGGCTTTCAAAACTGCTGTAGTCATTTTCCAATGCTTACACGTAAAAAAAAAAAAGAAAGAAAATCAAAAAACCTTGTCTGTTCAGGACAGGAAAAGTTTCTGAAAAGTCAGTTCAGATCCTCACAGCTAAACTGACAGCACATACCAGCTCTGGGAATCAAAACAGCCTTTGACATAGATTTCCAGACAGATCGTGCGTGATTTGAAAATGATCCAAAGAAGCCTCGTAGTCAGACATGGAATAAAGCTGCCAAAAACGGTTCAGGTCTGGGCTGATGCGTACCAACGCCTCCAGGTATTTGAGTGAGAAGTCCTGAGTCAGCTCGCTGTAGGGCAGGGCCCAGCTGAGGTGGTTTGGTCATGCTGAAGTTTCACCTTCATTCCCATCCAAGAGGGTCCACTCAAACCAGCCGCTCCATGTGCATTTTGAACGTGGCATTGCCCTCATGGGGAATGTCTCGTTCTGAAAGTGTCCTCTCGCCATCTGCAGCGGTGTGGGGCGATGCTGGGTTTCGATCGCTTTTCTCATGCTCCGTTCCATAGTGCTCCTGTAACCACGGCACGAGATGACACGCCACCAGTGAAAACCCCAGCTGTCGTTCCTTGCCCCGCCGTCCCTCCCCGCAGTCGCAAGGCAGAGGAGTTATCGTCTGGACAAGGAACAGCCCAGGCATCCTCTAAGACGTGCGCTTGGCAGCTGGTGTCCGCCGCAGAGGTGGGCTCCTGGGACATTTCTCATTAGGGACATCCACAGACCGGCGGTTTTGCCTCCCGCGTACCACCGTCCTTAGAGGCAGCGCGGAGCCTGCCCTGAGCTTCTCGCAAAGTCTGTGAGCAAAGACCTGGGCTTTTTATTTCTGCTCAGGGTTCATCCCAATAGCCGTAACGAAGTAAGTCCAGATCAACTGCTGAATTATAAAAATACGTATATTCAGTGAAATCATTAATGTTCTCCAAATTGTGGACGTTCTTGTTATGCAATATTATGGCTAAAGTTCTTGCCTCGATCTTTCAAATGTCGACCCGCAATCTCACACCAGGAACGCTGCCATTACAGTGAGTAGTACCGAGCCTGCTGTTACTGCCCGCGCTGCATCGCTTGTTTAGCAAAACGCGTGAGGCTTCTCCGTGCTGGGGATTGCAAATATATCAACACCCACGTTTTCTTCATATTTGACAAAAATAATTTTCATCTGAACACCTGAAAATACTGCTGCATTTTTTATCCCTGCATCTTTCATGGCCCTATGTTACGTCTTCCATTTTGCTGTCAACTCTTGTAGGCTTTTATGTAGCAGCTATCTCAGAAGAGGAGTGTCGGTAGCATATACTGTGGGTAGATATATTTGTACACGTGTGAGCAGAATATATGCTATATTCTGCCCATACTAAAAAAAAAACTCAAATAGATATGTTATGTTTATATACCATATATTTATGAATCTATAGAGCCGTGTAACGTAACTTTTTCCTTTTATTTATTCTGATACGAAAGACTAGTGTGTACAGATAGTATCCCAGCATCTTCTGTGCTGTGTACTTGGAGTTACTACCATGGGCACATCCAAGATGAATTCAACTTTCAAGAAACCTTGGATATTGCTTAATCATCCGTGAAGGAACAAAGAATGTGCGTGATGACTTCGGTTGAATAGCTTTATTCTGGATCTCTCTTACCTAAAGCTGAATCCAAAGACCTGAGAAGGACTAAACCAGCAAACTACACTCAAACCCGCCTAAGGGAATAGGGATCTCCTCTTCCAAAGCAAGACACGGTAACGACATGGTATTGCAAAGAGTGTGCTAGCTTCGGACAAAACCCAATGTTTTTCTTGCTTGTCACGATACCTAAGTATTTTTAAGACATGGGGAAACTTTATACTTGGCCTCCTTTATATTTATTAAGGGGAATTTTTATTGTTTAAATTTTTTAAAAAGGCAAAGCTTAAAATGGTTTTATTTTTTTCCAGACACTTGTGGGTTTTAACCCAATATGTTACCTATCGATAATGTAATTTATTTAATTTAGTCTTAGAGTAGGTCCTGAGATCTCTGTTCAGCCTAAATCCCGTTGAGTTTCATTTTAGCTTTAAAATTCAGTGGCAGTTTTTCCTGAACACAGACTGCGGGATCAGGCTCCAATGTTAGTTATTTGTAAGTATTTAATTCAATCATTTATTAATTAATTTGGGATTAATTTTGCTTATTTATCCATTTTACTGTTTTAGCGCATCAGAGATGCAAAGCCTATGTTAGTAAATACACTTTAAAAGTTAGTATTGCTTCATAGAGCAGCCAGGTTCTGTTACAGACAGGGGAAAAATAACGACTTACATAAAACAGGAGTTTAGTTTTAATTTCTTCTTTTAATTAATTTTAATTGTTTAAATATCAAAGTTTAAATTATTTAAGTTAATCTCTTCCCATCTGATTAGAAAGTGCGACGTACCTTTATTGTGGCACATAAAGCCTTCATAATATAACTTATTTATTTAACTTATTCATCATCATCTGAGGATGCCCTTGTATAGTTTTTATTTTTTATTTAGATTTAGATTTAAAGCACTACAGCTGATTTTCTGTAAGAACAACAGAGTGAATTTTTGAGGACAAGCAATGATTATTCAACCTAAAACTGTGCATTCAAAATCAACAGGAAAAAAAAGACACTGGGATACTTTGCCTGAACTTTGTGGCTTCGTAAAACTTAAGCTGGGGGAAAAATAATACATGCCAAGCAAAAAGAGAGAAACCCTTAAACTAGCTGCTTCCAAGAATGAACTTCTGTATGTGTTAAAAAAAAAAGAAAAAAAGAAAAAAAAAGGAAAAAATGAAAAAAAAAGAAAAAACCTTTCTATTTCTAGTGAGAACCAAAGAGGCTACCTCACTGACTTTTTCCATTTGTAATTTTAATCGTGTTGATGATACCAAAGATACCAAAGATTTCTTTCTCTGTGCGGTCTGCATTTTGCTTGTGCTCTTTTATAGTTTCAACTGTTCTCTCCTACACACAGTAACGTACAGCTGCAAATACCCAGATACCCAAAGAAATACTTCTTGTGGAAGCTGCCAGTTCTGGTGACGACATTTTCTGTGTTTCCCTTATGCCTTCCTGCCAGCCAAAAATGTTTGGAGACGTGAAACCACTTCACGTCCTTCCCCACGCCAGATTCCGGTGGGTGGAGCGGTTGTGTTGACCTGGGGATGAATCCAGGCTTTGCCCGTCAGCCGATTCCCTGGGGAAAGGGCCCTGCATGCTCCCACAGCAGAAGTCCTGCCCAAGTATCTATGGGTGTGCATTGGGCCCCTCGCTACAAGAAGGACGTTGAGGTGCTGGAGCGTGTCCAGAGAAGGGCAACGGAGCTGGGGAGGGGTCTGGAGCACAAGTCTGATGAGGAGCGGCTGAGGGAACTGGGGGTGTTCAGTCTGGAGAAGAGGAGGCTGAGGGGAGCCCTCATCGCTCTCTACAGCTACCTGAAAGGGGGTTGTGGTGAGGTGGGGGTTGGTCTCTTCTCCCAAGTAACCAGCGATAGGACGAGAGGAAATGGCCTCAAGTTGTGCCAGGGGAGGTTTAGACTGGAGATGAGGGAAAATTTCTTTATGGAGAGAGTGGTCAGGCATTGGCACAGGCTGCGCAGGGAGGTGGTGGCGTCGCCATCACTGGAGGTGTTCAAAAAATGTGTAGATGTGGCACTCCAGGACGTGGTTTAGCGGGCATGGGGGTGTTGGGTTGATGGTTGGACTTGATGATCTCAAAGGTCTTTTCCAACCTTAACAACTCCATGATTCTGTGATCTGCATCAGCGGCAGAAATCAGCAGTTGCTCTTTTCAGGCAACGCCCGCTGCTGACCGCCAGTCTGAGGGGAGGGGGGCTCTTCTTAATTTTGGCCATCTAGACACCAGGCAGCGAGCCCCTTGCTGGGACAAAGCCCAGCTGTGCCCGGCCCGCGCGCGCACGCGGCGTTGCCGGTGAAGCCGGTGGGCACAGCGGGTACAGAGCCTGCTCTCCCCTGCTGACACTTTGTTGTTGTTCACAGTCACAGTTTTCATATGAAAATCAATTAATTAATTAAAATCAATTAATTCTTTTTCTGGAGTCGGCGATGAAACAAGGTCCGTTAAGCTCCGTTAGTGTCACGTTCCTAAGCGATTACTGAAGAGCTGGTTGGTTGTCTCCGGGGGGTTAGCGGTGCCCGTCGGCATTTGCTGCTTTTAGCCTGTTTTGCCCTGTCTGCACGGCCGAACCAAACGCCCTGATGTGCCGAAGCCAGCCCCGGGCACCGCTTGCTCTTCCCAGCGCTCGGCACCCCCGCCGCCTCGCACGGCCCGCCCAGACACAAGTTCAGCTTTTCTCTAGCAGCCCGTAGCAGAGCCCGTTGCGCAGTGAGAGCGACCAGAAGGTGAGCACAGGCTGGTAGGTAAATTTAAAAGAGAAAAACCCCTCAGATTGCAGGTATGCACTTTTGGCTGAGCTTACAAGCTGGTTTATAAACCTCCGGACCCGACCCGCACGGGCACCAACACCTCGGTTTAATGACAATTAAGGCAGGCGACGCTCAGCCCGGCGCAGCATCTCCTGCGCCGGCGAGACCCCGCGCCGGTGCAGAGCCACATCCCAGGGGGGGACGGGGGCCGCGAGCCGGCGCCGCCGTCTGCTGCAGGGGCTCGAGCCTTTCCCCGGGAAATCGGCTGGAGCAAGGCCTTTGGATTCACACAGACAGATTACCAACAGCTCAACACAAAAGTTCCGCTTTAATTAAGTGTTGCCTTTTATTTTGTATTCCTTTTTGGCTTTAAGTCTGTATCGGAAAATATAGGGACTTGACACGTGTGCTTTTTATAGCGAGATATATATATGTATTCCTTCAGTAAAAAGCTATAATAATTCTCAGGATGCCTTCCGGGCGCGGAGGAGACGATCTGCGCCTCGTGCGAGGCGAACCCCCCGCCGCGCCCTGCGCAGCACGGGCGGGCGGCAGCCCGGGCGCAGAAAGCCCCAGAGCTGGCAGGGTCCTCTGCAGCAGTCGCGTTTCCTACCAGACTCATGCTTCACTTGCAAAGTGTGACGTTACCACGGGACGAGTGCCTTGCTTGAACCAAAGCAACGATTTTGCCAGTCTAGACCTCTCTGTGCTTTTTTTTAATTCTTCCTGTGAATACCTCAGCTTCAACTGGGCCGCCGAATCGTACCCGGTGGGCTTTTTGTACTGTGGTGCTTTGCGATGCAGCCCTGCAAAGAACAAGACTCCTAACAATACCAAAGGCTCTTCTCCTCCTCCTCCCCCTCCTCCTTCTCCCTCTCCTCTCCTCCTCCTCCTCCTCCTTTTCCTCCTTCTCTTCCTTTTTTTCCTCCTCCTCCTCCTCCTCTTCCTCCTCCTTCTCCTCTTCCTTCTCCTCCTCCTTCTTCTCCTTATTTTTCCTCCTTCTCCTTCCCCTGCTCCTGCTCCTTATTTTTCCTCCTCCGTCTCCTCCTCCTTCTCCTCTTCCTCTTCCACCTCTTTCTCCTTCTCCTCCTCCTCTCCTCCTCCTCCTCCTCGATTTCTTCGTGGTTCCAAAGCTTTAATATAAAACTGGGCATGTTGGCAACGCAGACCGTGCAATCCCTTACCGAATTTTCTCAGATATACCTCATAGAGAATAGTTGTTTAGAGTAATGTTATTATAGCGTATGTAATAAATTATTCACTGTTTCTTTTTGGTAACTGTGATTTAAAAAAGAAAAAGCTTTATACGTTTTAGGTTGTGCTTTTGTAATAGACGGAAAAGGTGCGCTTAAAAATGTACGTCAGTCTTTCTTCCCGTTGGGGGTTTTTTGTTCATTATGGATCGGGGAAAAGTTGCAGAATGAGCCCAAAGTTTACAGTTTCATATTTTGCTGAAGAAACAATCTGTGTTAATCTGCTCTGTTGAAAAAAAAAAAGAAAAAAAGATTATTTTCTACATTCGTGCTACTTGGTCTGAACAGCTAATTGTTCTGTGTGACGGTGTAGTATTATAATTAGCAACTGCCAATCAGCGCTACCATTTTTATGCATGAGGCAAAACCTTAGCAGTGTGATGCATCGTGGTTCTTAATGGCAACTTCTTTTTTTGGATTTGAAAATAGGTCTTTTGGTTCGACGGTATTTATTTATGCATGGAGCCTGTTATCTGTTAGCAGTCGTGGTGCAGTTGTGTATCCATTTAAGCTGTGAAAACATGCACAGTTTTGCCTCCTGCAGTTAACACTGATGAGAACCGATATTTGGATCGGTTTTGGTCTGTCTGTGTTTTAAACACAGGCTCAAATTTAATTCCAGTTAAATTAAATCGTTGTTTGAGGAAAAGTTCGGCCAGCTGGCAGCTTTTTCCCAGCCGATTCGATTCGCAAGCCGGTCACGTGAGAAGACACGTCTTGCTCAAACGGAGCCAACTGTGCGTTTTTTCCCAGGAACAGGAGTTCCTTTGGCTTTATGGCGGACCCTCGGGCGCGGCCCGGGCGGCCGGCCGCGCTGGCTGTCTCCAGCCGCGCCGGGTGCGTCCCTCGCCTCACCCGTGCCTCCTGCCCGGGCCGACCGTCCCGCGAGTTGCGGCGAGGCGGGCGCTCGGCGGGACGCAGACGAGGCCGGGGTCGGCGGCGCTCTCCCAGCCACGTCGCCTGTCGTGACGGACCAGCCCGTCGCGGGGCGCCGGCCCGGGCGGCGCAGCCAGACCCCTCGCGTCGCCCCTGCCCGGGCAGCCCGGCCGGTGCCGCCGCTGCCGCGCTCCTCCCGCGAGGGAGCACGAGCGCCGGCTCTGGCGGCCCCGCCGCTCGCCGCCCTCTGCTCTGGGGTCGCCTTGATGGAAATGTTTTCCACGCCCTTTGATTCCCCCCGTGTCACAAACGGGTTCCGCTCTCGAGAGCCGCGGCTCCGCAGCACCGCGAGCGGGCTGGCGAGTTGATCGTCTGTTGTGCCCGCGCCCAGCCGCCGGCTCCTCGTGCAGCCCAGACTCGCTGAGCGTGCTGGACATAAAGCCAAACCAACTACTACGTACGCTGGACCCCGCGCGGAAGAGTGCCACTCGGGGAGCAGGAGCGCGAAGGTCGCGGTCTTCTAACGAGGCATCTGAAGTAACGTTGGTAGAGCGGTTATGTTGTCTGTCATTAAGGGTGTATTAGAGATGTGCTCTCATTAGTGCAAAGAAACATATTTTTATTTGGCCTTATACGGTAGATCGCGATAACGAAAGCTTTGTAATATAGTCTGTTTTGGAGGTTTTTTTCTTATTTATCTGCCAAGGACAGTAACGGATACAACAATTTTAAATAGGTTTTTTTGTAAGACAGTTAATGATTGTAATAGCCTTTAATCTTCCAGAAAGCTTTATATGTTCTTCCGCAATAAGCAGACTGGATATTTGTTTCGGCAGACTCAACTCATGCTAGCAGATCCCAGACGCTACTCGGACGACACGCAGTTGTAATACCTACACGCTGAGCTCACCTGCATTTTTCAGTCCAAAGGCAACAAGGGGTATGTGAGACAATGGCAATGATGTTCGCTACTGTGGCCAACAGTAGGTGGTCCAGCTTGCTAAAATTTGCCAAGGTACTTGTATTATGAAATTTAAGGTATATTTTATTACGTCATTTTATGTCATTTTTTAACTTTGTGGAAGGTGATATGTTGAACTGAGTGTAAGCTGAGTTTTTCAGACAAATAAAGTAGCTAAAGAGTGAACGTTATTTTATCATTAAAGGGTTTTTACTCAATGATTTGTGCCAATAGATGTCCTTTATCTCAATGACAAGTATTACATTGCTTTCAAATTTTTATTTATAGCTATTGATGTAAAACCCACACACACATATTATTTGCCAAAGTTTAATAAAGGAGGAAAACAACGCCTTTGCTTCCTTGTGCGATGAACGGTTCCAGCTTTTTTCCAGGTGCCTCCCTAGCGCCCAGCTGCTCACCACAGCCCCATCCCGCACCACGGGCCGGAGCGGAGCTTTGCCGCCCGGGGCCGCGGCCCAGGCGCGGGCTGTCGCCGCGGCCGGGGCGCAGCAGAGCCGAGCGCGGTCCGGCTGCTGTAGGACCACATCCCGAAAACGCTACGTCGCGCGTAGGATCTGGCCAGGTATGAGCCAGAAGTGCTTGAGAAAAGACCTGGCGCTCGTGGAGCGAGCGCCCGGTACGGACTATGGCGGCGCAGGGACGAATCCGCGCAGGGAGAGAAGCAAGGTGGTGATGCCGCAGGTGGTTTCCCACGTGGAGCGTTTTGCAGACCTCCTCTCCCAGGCCCCCTCCCGCGCAGGCTTCCCAGCGCCTTCACCTTTACTCCCGCTCGTCGTGCGCGGCGCGATGGCCGCGCGTTGGCTTCGCTGCCGCCGCTCGAGGGCTTTGCGAGGCGGGGGCTCGGGGCGCTGGCACGTGAGCATTTAAGGTCTTTTGTAAAGGAAAAGCCTGCCATTACGCAGCTGACCGAGAAGGAAACCGGGCACGGCGTTGGCATCCGGGAACGGAGGGCGATGGCGGCTTTGCTCGAGGGGCTGAGAGCAGGAGAAGGAAAGGGGGATGGGCGCTGCTGCCTGCGGAGCGCCCTGCCCCCCGAAGGGGCCGCGGCCCCGCGGCGCGGGGCTGACGGCATCGGCAGCGCTTGGGCGGGGAGGCGCGGGGAGCGTGGCCCACCTTCCCTCTGCCGTGCCGGTACCTGGGTGCGGGACCCACCCGCTCCCACCGTTCTCCCCAGGCGTTTTAATCTCGGCACCGGTCGGGGGGGCCCGGGTTTGGGTCTCACAGGCGGGAGCAGCAGGTGCGGCTGCCTTTGAAGCAGCGCGCGGTTACTCGCGCACAAAGCCCCGTCGCAGCGGGGCCGGGACGCATCAGGTCCTGTTCGGAGCGGGTGACCCCTCTGGGGAACCGCCCCTCCGCCAGCCGCAGCCTCGGACGTCGCTCCCGGAGCGGCTCGGGCGCTGCCCGGGGCGCAGCAGCGGAGGGGCCAGCGGAGACTGAGCTCGTCGACCTCGGCTTCTTTACCCTTTCCCTTTCCAACGGCCTCTGCTTTCCCCACGAAAACTCCAAAAAGTAGTTCAGCCGGTGGTAACTCGCTGGCCGCATTACAGCCGTGAAGATGTTTGTTAAAGAAGAAATCACTTTACGTAAAACATGGAATTACATGACGCAATGTAATTACCGTAAAATTAAATAAATTCTCACACCTTCATTCCCTGAAGCAGCACTACCGGAGGAGGCAGGAGGTTCCTCGACCCAAAATCTCAGGGCAAGGAGAACGTCGCAGGTTTGCGTTCGTTCTCTCGATTTACTCCGGCCGTGAGCAGGTCTTTTTTTGTGGTGGTTTTTTTTTCTCCCTGAGTAATCTCATCGTAAGTAGATCAAATGCAAAACTAAATCAGCAAGGAAAAGCACTTTCCTGTGTTTTTCTCTTTAAAAAAACATCCCGTAAAAACGGCCCTTTCCTTGCGTTAACCTCTTGGCAGCGCTGGCAGAGTCGCTCCGGACGCCATTCCTCTCTCTGCCCACCCCGAAGCCAGCGGCGGCCTCGGCGCGCCCGGGCGCGTCCTGGGGAGGGCACGGGGGGGCCGGCGGCCGCGGGGTCCCCCGCAGCCCCCCGGAACCGCCGCGCCCCGTCCCCGGGCGAGCCCCGCGGGCCGCGCGCAGGGCGGCCGGGGAGCCGCGGCACCGTCCCCGCTGAAAAGGCGCTGCGGGTCTTATTATCTTGAATCTAACCTTAGCACCGATTTTTAACCTTGGGGTTAATGAAATCGCAGAAGAATTGGTTTTCACGCTCATTCTCCTCACACCCCTCTCTCGACGCCCAGCCAGAATCTGCCGTTAATTAAATTTACGCTGCTTCATTTAACTTTGCCGAGTGGCCACCCCCGCAAAGAAAAGCAGACCTGCCTCTTCAGCGCTTTGTGTCAGAGCCCCGAACGCCGCTGCTCGGGTCTCCTTTGCACCTTCGCCCGCCGGCTGGGTGCGGTGGGGACTCCCGAGGAAGGGGAGGGAACGGCCCCCAGCCCCGCGCTCCCGGCGGCTCCCGCCGGCCAGGCACGGGGCTGAGCACCTCCCTGAGCTCCCCGGCCCTGCCCCGCCGGCTGCCCGCACGGCCGCCACCGGCCGCTCCGCAGGCAGGGGCGACGGAAGCGCGCTGCAGCCGCACCCCACAGCCGCTGCCCCCGCGGAAAGGAGCCCACCCGCTCCGGGTGGCGTGGACCCGAACCAGCTCCGGCCGCTCGGGCTCCGTGGTGAGAGCGAGAAGGAGCAGGCGGGGCTGGGGGGACCTTCCTGCCCCGCTCCCCGTGCAGGGCTCCGGGCTCCGGCCGCGGGGAGAAAGCGCCCCGGCCGAGGGGTCTCCTCCGGGAGGAGGCGGCGGCGAGGACGGCGGCAGCGGGTGCCGCGGGGACGAGTGCTGGTCCCAGGGCAGGGCCGGGACGGTGACTGACCACTGGAAGGGAAAAAACACTTTAATAGCAAAAAAAAATAAAAGCGACGACACAAGCCCCGCGCAGCCCGTGGTAGGCCGTTTCCATTTCGCTTGCGGGCTCGCTCCCCCAGGAACGCATTTTCCAGGCACTTGGCAGTGGGCGCATCTGGAAAAAGGACACGGGACCATTTCATTAAGCTGACGAAAAGCTGAAGGCTGACCCGAGCGCGTGGCGGGGTTTCAGCCGGGCTGCAACGCGCTCTCTGCTCGGCCTCAGCTGCCACTGCTTTAACTGCGGAGAGCTCCCCCGGGGAAGGGACGCCTTCGGCTCCGCCGGTGCCCGGCCGTGCTGGCGCTGAAGCCGCCGGCCTCGGTGGGCGCCGGGCTGTGCCGCGGCAGCGAGCGGTGCTGCGAGCGCTGGGCATTACCCACCGACCCGCCGAACGGAGGACATGGTTTAGTGGACATGGTGGTGTTGGGTTGATGGTTGGACTTGATCTCAAAGGTCTTTTCCAACCTTAATGATTCTGCGATTCTGTACTTTTTGGCACCTGTGGCCTGGAGGTGCTTGAGCAAAACAAGCAGGAGGAAAAAACGTTTGTGATATGCAGCATGGCAGGACACCCCAGCGGGATATCGATGTTCAGGGTGAAACAACCGGTGTCAATGCACACACATACACACAGAGGAGAAAAACCCAAGATTAGCTCTGCCTACCGTAAGATGTACCCGCTGGAAAAATGCCTTTCAGCTTCTGCACGTATAAAAGCTCTGCGAGCGACTCCAGGGTCCATCTCGGAAAGGCATAATGGCAGGAAGCCATAATATATTAAAACAGTGGATTAAAACAAACAAGAACACTTTGGATCATGTTACACATCACTTTCCTCACGCCTGACAACAGAAGAAATCAAAGGCGGTAAAAGACAATCGTAGACCATAATGGCCTAATAACTCTGTGATAAAAGCACTTGTGGGAGTTGGCTGCGAGGGGCCGGGCAGCCGCAGGACGCGGAGCCGCGCCGGGACCCGCAGCGCTGCGCTCAGCAGCACGACGCTTAAGCGCTCGGTTAAGACGTCCTTGCAAATGCAGCGCGCCCACTCCAGAGCGTAATGAGGCCTCGGTCGCGGGTGATGTTCACACGCTGTGGATCATCCGTAAAAATGAGAGGAAAAGCATGACGGAGGGCTCTGGATCCTGCATGACCGCTCCCTCTCCATCGTCTCACCCAAGACGCGGGGGCCCGGCGTCGCGGCAGCGCGCCCGCCCCGTCCCCCACGGCGTGGCGCCGGCTGCCGGCACCAAGGGCAGCATCCGGGGCGCGCTGCAGGTCCCCGGGCCGCACGGACGGGCCAGCCCCGCCGGGGGTCCTGGGCGGCCGTGCCGCGGGGAGCAGGGCCGGGCCGCGTAGCACGGCTTGCTCCAAGGGGCCCGCGACCCGGCGCGCTCAGGAGCCCGCCCGCGCGCGGCCAGGCGAAGCGTCCGTTTGACCCCAGACACCTTCACGCACACGCAGACGTTTTAAAAAGATTTAAAGTGCCAACTGCCGTTACGGTACCCCTCGCACCCTCACGTCAAGCGTCAGCTCACGCCAAAGCCGGTGTCCAAACCTCTCAGTCAGCCCTTGGTAGCTGGCCGTCTTCTCGGCGCAGAATTGAGGGCGAAGCTCCTTTCTCCGGCTCCTTCCTAGCGTTTCTCTCCCCGTGGCACTGGGCCATTCGCGCTCTGTGCCGGCGCGCGGGGCGGAAGCTGCAGCTCTGCCGCAGCGCTGCCCGGCGCCGGTTGGAGGAGCACAGCTGGTTTGCACTGATTTAGCAGAGAAGCTGCAATCCCCCTTTTAAGCCATTTTGGGCTACTAGGTCCCCAAAGAGCAGTAAATTATTCCAAAGCTGTTCTGCCAACCGAAGGACCGACTGTTCTCTCTGTGAGAGCCGACGGTCACAGCAACCCAACTGTGAATCGCAAATCCTGCAATGCCGACGGCTTTTCGGTTGGATTTGGGGAGGTTTGCAACGGCTGCTAACGCCATTCTGGTGCCCACCGCTCCTGTACAAGCCCCGCGGCCTCCCCAGGGACCCTCTCATTCAGCTGTGCTTCTCCACCCCTCAGACCCGAATCTGCTTTGTCTTCTCACCTGCACGGCGTACCGTACGTCCGAGGGCCGAGCCGGGCTGACTGCAGCGTTGCTCGCGGCAGGTGGCATCGTGGGTTTCTATTAAGCACTGAAGGTCTTTCCACAATTCACATCTCCATCCTGCCGTCCGCTCCTGGTTGCCGCCGTCGGTCCCCGCTCGGTCCCTGGGCAGGGGCCGGTGCTCAGAGCACGCCGGCAGCGGAGCATCTCCCGGGCGAGCCGCAGTGGATTAACGCTGACTTCATCCATCAGGGAAGATCTCCGTCCCGCTAAGCAGGCTCACATCAACATCCCCCTCAGTTTCCAGTAATCCGCTGACAAAGCGTAACGTTCTGCAGGCAAGCTTGCCCGCTTCCACCGGTGACCAGGCAGGGAGGCGGCAGTGCTGGGAGCGCTGGGAAGGAACTAGCCCGGAGCAGGGCATTTGCACAACACGCTGCCTCCGTGCCAGGCGCGGGCATTTTCCTGAAGAAACGTGGAATATGGAAAACACGCTCCTGTGCACGGCTGCCTCAGGCATCTTTTGAAGGGACCCGGACAAAAGATGGATCGTGATGAAGTCAACAGAGTTGGCCAGAGAAGACAGATAAAAGCCCGGGGATGTGCTGTCAGGCAGCGGCCGCCTCCTTTTTTCCCTTGGTGTGAAAGCAGCATTTTTCCTCCATGTGAGCATCCGCGTCAGAGGGACCTACACAAATACGCCGGCTCTAAACTCAAAACTCCCGCGCTTGCGGCGGTTCCTTTCCTGCAATCCCGACCCACCCGACCGTAGGGCCAGGGGACGGAAAGGGCGCGACACCTGCGGCACCCCTTTGCCATCGCCGGACCCAGCGTTCCTCCCGCCCCAGGGCCGGGCCGTAGCCCACCGGCGGGGGAAGCCGCCGTCGATTCCGCAGGGGTCAGCCCAGGCTTTAATTAAATTCCCGGTGGCTGCAATTAGCAAACTCATTTGCGGGGGACATCGGGACATTATTTACTGCACATTTAAGTCCCATCTGTCCCCACCGCGTATTCTGAGCCCCGCTTACTCAGCACGAGAGCGTTTCCAGTGATTTTACAGAAACACGTTTTTTGCCGTATTTCCCCGCGTTTGGGCGCTTTACGCCCATCGTAGCAGTTGCGGTTCGGACCAACAGGACGAGGCGCTGCCACGCTGCTGGGAAACAGTACGTTGTTCGGCAGGATAACGTGAGATACCGTTGGTCTAATTCATACACGTAAGCTCAATAATCCCAAAATCTGACTCAATGTCTTCCGTTTATCTCTAGCTGCGTTAATGGAAGCAGAGTGCTGCAGGTTAATGTAACGGGCCGTCTTCTGATAGAAGCTACGCCGACATAATCATTCACGCAGGTATATTGACGTCAAGTGATTTACTCCAGCCAAAGTTAACAACAGCAAATTACCTCCGACACCAACATAAATTCGGAACCCCCGAGCAGAATCCCGCGCTCACACGAGGCTCCGCGATTAGGCCGTCGCAGGCAGGCTCCCCGCTGCCCGCGCCGCGTTTGCTCGCCGGCGGCGCAAGTCCGGCCGCGCCCGCGGTCCCGGCCCGCCGCAGCGGCCCCGGCAGCCCGGCCCCAGCCGCTGCTGCCCGCAGGACAATGTTCCGACACCCCTTCCCTCTCAGCTCCATCCATCTGCCCTGCGGTTCGAGACCTTGCGGAGCCTTTCTGGCGTCGCGTTAGGTGCCAGCGCCTCGGCCCGGGAGCGCTGTTTGGGGAGGGCCGCTATTTATAACGGCTTTTTCCAGGCGCGGCAGCGGTTATGCTTTCAGCTCCACTGGAGTATTTCTGCTCTCCGCTGCTGTGTCAGGTTTTCCTCGCCACTAGGGAGGGTAAATGTGTCTTCCCATGCATTTCTGAGAGACCCTGGCAACCCTGCCATAAATCGGCAGGAGGTAATGCCGCTCTTTAGTACTTGGTGGAAAATGTATTTTGACACCACGGTAATGAGACAGAGGTTTGACTTCCAACTCCACGTCCTCCGTGGCACGTCCAGTCCTGGAGGGATGAGCCCTCGGAGCCGTCCTTGGAGCCGGTGAGAAACACCCGTCGCCGCCAGGCACCACGTCTGCGGCGCCCGGCTTGCGCCCGGCGCGCGCTTTGGCTCCGCGCTGGACGAGCACGGGCGCCGCTGGGCCCCGTTTTGGACAGACCCGCTCCCTCCCGTAACACCCGGCTCCGTGCGCAGCGTCCCGACCACTGCGCCTGCCGTTACAAAAGCAGGATTAGCACGAGCACAGCACTTCCCTTTTTAAACTTACTTATTCCAGCGTGGGATGTGGATTCCTATCTGCAAAATGCTGCAGGGCGTCCCCGTCGCCATCCCCAGGACACTTGGCCCTTCTCCGTGTCCTGTGAGCGATGCGATGGCAGGCACGGTCCCCTCCTCCGAGAACAGCAGCAGCTTTCTCCCCGCATTATGGCCTCGCGATCTCTTGGCCTTTGGGGTTCAGACGTCACAGCGGGCAGCCGCTCCCGACGCACCCTCTGAGCCGGCGGGATGAAGGGCCGCGCGTCTCCGAGACGATCCATCTCCAGGTGACCCATCTCCGGGCGGTCACGTAAAGGATGCCGTTCAGCCAGGCCAACGGATGCAAATTAAATAACCTTTTCCTGGCACTTACTGATGAACACCAATTGAGCAGGAAAACAAAAGGCAGATTTTAGACCTGGTCCAAACTTACGAACCGCTGTGCTCCGTGTGCAAGAGCAGAACTTGCCTGTGAAGGCTTCAAGGTTATGAATTATAAATACATCTCTTGCCCAGCGCACCGCGGGCGGTATCGAAAGACGGGTACTTTCCACAGAGGATGAAAGACACAGCGCAGCCCATACGAGCTCTGATGGCCCCGACGCGGCCTGAGCCGGGTACGGATCAGTTCGAGCCTTCGACCAGCCCACGCTGAGCAGAAGGGCGTGAGGACCCGGTTGTCGGCCACAGTTTCAGGGTCTGCCCTCCATGAGGAAAGTGGCAAAGCAGGTGGACACGTTCCCTCTGCAGCTACTGGCAAACACATGGGCCGAGGGGACGCTGGACTTGCAGCGGGTATGCTGGGCTTGTTTTTAAGGGGTTGCCGTAGGGTAGCCGGGAGTTCAGCGCACGGGCTGTTAAGAGGACATGAACATCCATCCTCCTGCAGCCTAAACTGTCTGGTACAAAATGACCTTGTTGCCAAGACAATCCCAGAACTTGCCAGGATGAGTTTAGGGAAAACATGTGCCGTGCAGAGCCGCGCAGCCACTGCGAGCCCGAGCTGCCTCTGCCGGCCGCATCGCCCGCCGCTCAGCCGCGTCCTGCACACGGCCTCGCCGCTGGGCCCGGCAGGGCACCGAGGCGCGTGGAGCCCACCCGCAGCCGCAGAGCGGCTTCCCCCCGAGGTCACGATGCCCCATGTAAATCTCAGCCGAAACCAGTGACAAGCTGACTTACCACAGGGTGGGTGAGGAGTTGCCAAAAGCAGCTTCCCTGCCGCAGCTGCGGCCGAGGGACTGTCACTGCTGCTGAATACAGAACTTCTCTCTTCGCTACCGCACGTGGGAAACGGGAAGGTGAATGCCGGCGGGCAGGCGATGGCCACAGAAGAACTGATGCTTGGCTGCTTGCCCTGCTATAACTTTCTAAGGGAGAGTGAGCCAATGCTTAAAGAGATTCTTTCAGATTCAAATAAATGTAACATTGAAGTTCTGCCATGCTGGCTCAGCCGAATCTCCATGCAAAAGCTACTGGGCTGCAAAACGGCAAAGCCGGTGACTGAAATACCAGAGGAAAGAAGTAGGAAAATCACCACTCTCCTTCATTCTTCCATCCATCCGTCTCTTCCCCGTCACAATCCAGTAATGAGAGCTCACTGATGGGTCAGCTTAAGTACACAACAACTCTCGTCACTGTTCTAGAAGATAATCAATCAAGCACTTAATTTTTAAGAGAAGAAATAAGCTGCCTAGAGACTGTTATTAGATAACTGAATGCATTAGCAATCACAGGTGGGATTCAAGACTAATGCAAATCCTTTATTCACCATCTTCTTGAGCCCGTTTGTACAGAAGGCATGCAGACCCCCGTGTTTTCACAGAAAGCAGACCGACGCTCAGTTCCACGCCTCCTCCAAGCGTGTAGCCCCCGTGTAGCTGGACCTCGGCATGAGGAAACTGCACCACCCGCATCCATGTGCTTGATATCCCCTTCCACAGAGCGTCACTTGGTGCTGTCCCGGAGGCTTAGCAAGATGGTGGCACACAGAGCCACGGCGAGGTGCCGCTCACCCCAGCCGGAACACGCTCACCTGCAAGAGAAGAGGCTGTGCCTTCGGAACAAAGGCTCACGCTGCATTTGGCCCCTTACAGAGGACACTACAAACGAAGGCTCCGCTCCCCGAGCCAGAGCCAGGCGGGGTCCCGCGCGAAAGCCTCGCTGCGTGACGGTCAGCGCCGCCAAGGGAGCGGTTTAACGGATACTGGCGCTTGCTGCCCCGCAGGCAGGTGACGGAGGTGAGGGCAGCGTGCGGTTATCGGGCCCAGCAGTGCTCCAGCTGCCGCCAGGGCACGTACCCAGATGCTTCTGGCGGGCAGAGCAAGCGGCTTCGGCTACTGGGGACACCCGTTTTCCAAAGGCCACATAAAGACCCACATAAAGGCTGCTGCTCACAGAACCTCATTACTGAACTCTGCCCTCCTGCGCACCCGCCCTGGCCCGGAAGGACCGTCCCGCGAGGTGGAGGGAGCCGGACTTGATGACCCTTCCGGGTCCCTTCCAACGCCGGAGGTCCTACGCCTGCGAGCCCAGGGCTGCCGTGCGTTCCTGCCCCCGAGACCTAAGGCGCCGACCCACCACGGCTGGGCTACTCGGCAAGTATCTGCCGACCAGGAGCGGGCCAGCACGGCGCAGCGGGCGCGCAGGACCTGCTGCAGGGAACCCTGGGCCTGGCTCTTGGGACCGAGCAGCTGAAGCGGGCTTTGGCCGAGAGCTGCTGGCAGCGGGAGCGCCTGGTGCACGTCTGGAGTGCCTCCTCCCAGGGGAGTCCGGAGTTTGAACCCCTTGTGAAACTGGTGCACGGAGTGGATCAACTCTCTGTTGGGGGGAATTCACAGTTCGCTACCGATCCGAATCGAAACGCTGCCCAGTACCTGCCCAAATGCTTTTGCTTTCTGGTGCAAAGGAAAGCAACCAATGGGACAACAAATACCACTGTAAAGGGCTCTTACTAAAGACACACAGCTCAGTTATTTCTTCCAAAAATTTAATTGAAATTCCATCTTTATGGCAAATGATACACAGTAAGATTAAAAAAATTGTGTTACATTAAATGGAAGTCCTTGTTCAACTTGAAATAGGTATGTTAGACTAAAAGCAAGTATTTGTACACATCTGGCATTAAAAAAATAAAATTAATTTCTCTCTCTCTTGCATCTTACACTTCATATTGACTTCCAGCTCTCTGGGTGTGGTAGAAAGGGAAAATAAAGTGAGCTTTTAGATATTCCTAGGAAAACCCCGGCCCCCCTGAACTCAACTGTAACACTCTCTTCTCCAGGAGGTGAGCTCACAGACACCGGCCACACACCTTTTAGTATTACAGCACCGCTTTTGGAAGCTATCACATTTTCTAAAATGCAGCCAGTAATAAGGGAGATTTTATAGACTCCAAAAAGAAAAACTTCAACTAAAAAAAAAAAAAAAGGAAAAAAGCAAACCTGCAGAGAGTTACATCAGGAGAACAGCCTAATCATGAGCAAATTCTTCAAAACATTCCATTTGCAAACTCCTTTACTTCCCACTTTACTGTCCTCAGGATGCCAAGAGCGCCCTTCCTGAACTCTACTTTTCAATCAGTGTCCTCAGGCCAGAGCTCCGCAGCGCGGGGAGTGCTGCTGTGAAGATTTCGCGCCCCAGCTCTCACTGCTGCTCCGAGGTGCAGCCTCGGTCGTGCAGCTGCCTGTTCGCGGCGCTGCAGACGCACCCCAGCATTAGCAGGCGGCAGGCTGAGCAGCGGCTCCGCTCCGTTCCCGAAGCCCCCCCACTGCTCAAGTCCAGCCTCGGGACTTGGCTCCTACCGACAAAGTCTTCAGCTACAACGCTGCATCACTCAAGCTCACTTCCAACATGTTGCTTTTTGTCAGGGCACATGTAAATGATAAACACTTGGCAAATGAAATAAAAGTACTGCAAAAGAAGTGTAACTGATAATGAAAAGAATCAAACTAGATTATTGCTCGAGGACTAGAGTCTCCCAGATGCTGACACTTCCATATGCTCAAATCGATTCATCCAGAGCAGAAAGGGCTCAGGATCTGACGAGACGGGGTCCTGAGTTAGTAGCACCAAATGTTTAAAATCTGCCAGAGGGACAAACTGAATGCGTAACTGTGGGGTCAAGACTGCAATCTCCCAAATGCAGCAGCTACACATCACTGGCAGAGTGCTGAAGAAGAAGGCACGTAAGTGGATGGCATTCATCTCTCCTCACGTTAGACATGCGCAATGTAGCCAACCACCACTGGGCTAGGGCACCACGCTCCCTGCACGGCCAGAGGCAGCGGCGGAGTGAAACTCATCCGACCTGCTGGGGACATCTGCTTTGAGAGGAGATGAATCACTGCTCAGAATCACCTATTAAAACACACCTTTTGACCATCAATAGTACCTAGGAGACCAGCTCAGGTGTCGACATCTAGGTCGGAAGCATCTAAAGTAAGGTCAGATGAATGCTACTCTTAGTTAGCATGGTCAGAAATGCTCCCAAACAAGAAACCCAGGATTAGAATATTTCAATGGCAGCAGAATTCCCACTGTTACCAGTCTCAGTCATCTTGATTCCTATTAAAAATATTAAGCAGAGCAGCTAGCTAACTTGCTCAGATAGTTTTTCAGCAGGCTGCACGAGGACAAAATTTTGTTGTTAAATAGCAGGACAGAGTGATATTACATGATCTGTTCAGCAAAATGAAGAAGGATATAAGAAGAAAGTTGAGGGGGCTGGGGCAACATTGATTTTGGAACAGGCTGCCCAGGGAGGTGGTATAGTCACCATCACTGGAGGTGTTCAAAAAACGTGTAGACATGGCACTTCAGGACATGGTTTAGTGGGCTTGATGGTGTAGGGTTGATGGTTGGACTTGATCTTAAAGGTCTTTTCCAACCTCAATGACTCTGTAACTCTATGAGACAAAATCCATCTGCTAAAAGCTAGAAAATTAAGTGATTTCTAAATTATGGTCTAATAGCAGCAACAGGCTTAGTAATTATCTCACTTGTGGTTAGCATCCTAAAAAGTGAATTTTAAATACCTTTTATAACCAGGGACAAACATAATGCCTCATAATTACAGCCAGCTAATATTTTCAGCACTCTCTCCAGTATGGAAATAAAAAGCCAATCTATATTTGTAGTATCACAATGTTCATATAAAGTTAACCTTCAGTTTCCAGCGTCACTTCCAGCCACACTTCTAAATGTGCTGGTCACAACCTGGATTTCAAGGTCAATATACCCTTCAGCTGGTAGGTAAGAGGTACAAGTAGGAAGATTTTACAAAACTGGCTGTCATCCACTGACCCATAAGTGTCAAGCAGAGAAATGGGAACAGAGAAAAGAAGTTCTTTGTCCAAGGAGAGATAAGGCCAGTGTTCCCTTCCCACACATATTTCAGACATTTTTACTCTTTTGACATTGATTCAAAGCTTCTCCATGAAAATGTCACCCTTCCACACACAGGTGATAACCACCTACTCCACCTGAGCAAGGGCAGGAATCAGCTTTGTGTTCCTTTTTCCTGCCAAGTCAGCGAGCAGAGACCAAGAATGGGGCAAGAAACGGACATATGCAGTGAACTCCCTGCAGCGCTGACGGGCACTGTGGGAATTCAGGTATTCTCCATGCCAAGATGGACAAGAGGACAGACTCAAAGGAGAACTGAAAGACTTGAAGGCAACCAAAGGTCCTGGAGGGATACAGCTTTTTCCTAGGTAGCGTCTTGCCATCACGCTACCGGTCCCATTCAACAAAAGACACGCAATAGCCCGGTCTCTGCTCATGTCCACAAAAGGAGAAAAATTGTCCTATAGATTCTCCCACTGTTTGAAAACCATATACCTCTGCTAGTCAGAGAGCACTAAAAATACAGCAAGGTTTTGGAAGTCAAAGCCCTGGACAGGGACCCTGGTCTCATGTAATTGGCACCTGCAGACCTGCCCTGGCTTCTGGCTCCCTGCTGCTGAGTACAGGCACGGGTACAAAGGAGGAAGGTACGCTAAGGAAGACTTCATTCTGCTAAAGCTACGAGGGACAGCAGTAATGTAGGAGGTTCTGGCACTGAAGGAATTTAAGTCTGTCTTGCCACAATCACACTCAGAAGCTGCAGTATGGCAGTGGAGACATGTCAAGCAACTCTCAAGATGGGTTAGGCCACAGGCGCTAGCGAGGCTGTACAGTAGGATTTACATCGCTCCATGGCAGTGCTTGGCCCACCGGCTGATCCACACAGCATCCATTCAGTTCTTTTGTATCCCATGTTTAATTCTTTCAATGTAAAATAGAACAAGATAAACCCCTGTTATACCAAGAGGCCTATTTTCTTTTTAAAAAACCCTTGAAAGATCAGAGGTCCAAACTGTTCGTGTCTCCTAATTACATAAGCAAATAAAACTGTCTGAGGAGCACGGCATCTGCTTCTCAAACACCACGATTAGCTCAATCGTCAATTTACAGAAAACAACCTGCATTGCCAAAGTACTGGCATTTCAGTGCTAATTACGTAAGTAAACATTTATACCCAGGAAGTTGACAGCTAGACTAACGCACATATGGCTCAGTCCCACAGAACACTGTCACAGCTTTGCTCCTCCTTTGTCCCACCCGGGAGGAGAGGTCCCTGTGCGAGAGGACCGCTGACTGAGGTGCTGTGGTACTTCTGCCCTGAACTACTTCAAGTGCCAAGCTCAGGCACGCTGTGTGGTGACCAGCCATTCAGAAAACCCCCTGCTATCCCAAGACTAACCTGGACACCAGTCCTGGTGCTAACAGTGAGGGAATACTGCCTGAAAAAGGTTTTTCACTCTACAGAACCACCACTACTTCGGAGTGGATCAGCAGTCCTGATGCTCCGGAACGCCTGCCAAAACAAGCACGAAGTTTAGCTGGGTTACGAGTGTGTGCTCCTGGCCCACGGTCAGCGCCAAAAATCTAACAGACAAAATTCAGCTTTTGACAAAGGTAAGCATAAGCACGCAGCCATCAGCCTGCGGGGCTGCCTGCTCTCAGGCATCTGCAATGTAAATTACTCCTGACTTATCATCTTAGTTTTAAATAACAACATCAATTAAGCTAGATCAATTGTACCCGTGGAAGTCCATAGGTATCCCGCAAAAACCACAGCACTGTGGCACAGTAGAAAGCACAGAGCAGATCTATAAACCTTCTGGAGAGCAAGCCTGGCTTCCTAAATGTACTTAGCCAAACAGAGAAAGCCCTTTTTAATAATAATTTTATAAAGCCATTTTGCTTAAAAGATAAACCAACGTGTTTCAATACATGCTGCTGATGGCTGCTAGATTTGAAACATGCACATTTGTTTCAACTGAGCATGTTCCTCAGCGTCACCCAAGCAGGCTTATTCCTTTCATTTTATGCTCTTCAAATGCAGAGGCTTTCCTGCAGGTGATGAGTGTTTTTTCTAGAAAATGTAAACAATTCTTGTGCATTCTACTATCCCAGCTAAGCTTTTACTGGAAGTTTCCGGCAGGAGAGAAAAAAAAAAAAAAAACCCAAAACAAAGCCTTATCTTTATGTTCTAAAAAAAAATATACACATTATTTAAAAAGCATTAGAAGTCACTTGATCTTCAAAACCCATCTGAAAAATCACTCTCAGAAGAAACAATCAGTGACTACGCTGGTTATACTGTACCTTAGGCATAAACCAAACAAATAATTGTATGTCTTACCTGGAAAGCTGAAATTAATGCACTCAAGACAAAACTGCATACAAATAAATCCCTGCATAGGAAATAGAAGCTAACTTGTAGAAAAGTTTTTTAAGTTTTTCAGTGCATACTTGTGGGCTCATGCCAAGTCCAATCAGAATCAGATGAAAAAAGATCTTTCCACATCACAGAATAAACGCCCTTACTTCCCTACTTTCTACAAACTCTTCTGAAAGAAAACATAAGAAAAAAACATAAAACAAAAAATCAAGTTCTCCTCACTGTTACATGAGGTTAGCATCACAGACTACCAGCCTGTAAGTATGTAAGAGGAGAGTCTGGTCAAGCGGTTTCTTTCCTTTGCACTGCTTCCCCAGGGCAATTTTCCTGCATGATCCAGCAGTGCTCTCCTCGAACTCCCATCACGGCTGCCGGTCAGTGAAGAAGGCTTTTGTCTCCCTGCAGACGGGATTTACACAGAGCGGACAGCAGAGGGTTAACTGCCTAGAGCAGATTTCATTCGACTGGATATGCGAACAGACCAAGTCTGCCAGAGCCTGAAAGACAGTAAATTAAAAATCAGAAGTGAGAAAACCTATCCACGTAAAATAAAAAAATGCTTTAACATGTATCACACTGACTACTGAGATTGCCAAATTGTGTATCCATCAGACCCCCACCCCCTTTTACTGCAGGGGAAAATCCTGCTTTAAAACTGCCTTGGCATAATATCTTAAGAGAAATATTTCATTGTAAGTTTACTACAAATGAATACAAAACTGTTTTTCTTTTTTGTCAAACCAAACTTCCGAAGTTTAAAAAAAACCACACACACACACACAAACTGCGGTAAAACACCCTGTGGTATACCTGTGGTACAGGGTTTCCATTTTGCTCTTAAAGTCAAAACACTTTAAAACTACAAGACGACATCCATAATCTAGTAGGAAACACACAACTGCAAACTTTTACAACTATTGCAACAAAGAAGATACCTTGGAGAACAGTGGATTTCCATTAAGAGACTCTGCTCTTCTGATATTTTCAACTCCACACTGAATCAAAAATGAGGACAAAAGAAGTTAAGTCTGCTAGATCCTTCACGAGTTAGCCTTCAAAATCTTCCTTTCTACTTCATTCAGAAGTTGCCCCAAAACGACAGAATTAATGCAATATCATGTTTTTTTTCAAAACGTGAAAAATAACTATGATACAAAATTTCACTTCGCTGCCAAAAATACAATGATTCTTTTTTAGTAAGGATAGTAGTGGCTTAAAGAGTTAAATCTAGAAAGACAAATTCCCACTTGTTTTGTGTTGCTAAAAATTCATTTGAGTTAAGCCAGTTCAGATTAATTTTCAATTTACAGAAAAATTAAATTTGCCCCAAATCATATTGTAAAAAGCAACTACAAAGCAAATTTCAAAATAGGAAAAGCAATTTCAGAGCACTACTATCCAAACAGTTATAAAAAACTATAAAACATTTACCTCATTCGCTAAAACTTGGGCGTACTCAATATCCAGTTCATACAGTGTTTCAATGTGGTCACTTGTAAATGCTATTGGGACCAACAACATGTTCTTCTTTCCTCTTTCGCACAGTCCTTTAATGGTCTCATCCGTCTGTGGACCAAGCCAAGGCATTGGTCCAACCTGTAAGAAGCGGGGTGGGAAGAATTAAAAAAATAATTTAAAAAATCAATATTCTTACAAAGAATACCCACGTTTTCTTAAGCAGGACAACATAGACCAGATTACGTTTAAGATGGAGCCAGTTATTTGTATTTCCCTGCTTTTGACCGTACCTCTCACTTTCTCCATTAAATTTTTATGAAGACATACTCTCCTGCTATTTAAGTCCCAAGGAAACAGAATCTGAGCTGGCCTAAATGAGACTCTCACTAAAGTAAATGAAAATTTAAATAAAGGTCTACTGTTGTCAGTTCAATAAAACCCTGACCACTATTGCACAGGCTTTTAAAGAAGTCAGCGTTCCGGACATAGCAAACTGTCCTTATCCCTCACTATCCATGAAGTATGTGGTGCTGATGTACCACAATACACAACTTTAAGAACAAGATAACAATGGCATGATAGGTGTAATGCCCCGAGCCATAAGGTTACTTGCACTCCAAAATTCTGTAAAAGTTATGTTCCTTGCTATTTGCAGTAATAACAGTAAGTACAAAGTAGTGGAAGCAGTCTTCATCAAGAATAATGAAGCCCGTTTGGATTACACTCATATTAAGAATGCCTATTTCACAGTGATGACTTTGGAAAAATTGCTCAGAGATCCTCAAAAAGCAACACCTTCAAAATCTAGCAAGTGCTCAATTCTTCTTTCTAACAGAGGAAGACAAAAGCCAAACTAGTTGTTATGAGAACATAGGTTTTCTAACGGAAGCATCAAAAATCTACTTTTAAATGATGCAACATACAAAAAAGGTGAGAAACTGTGGGTAAAGAGCATTATCTGGAAAGACTGAATTTGAGTAAAGGTTTGGGATTCTGTTCTAGCAGAAATACTCGCTGAAAATAGGAAAAAGGCACCAAGGTTATGATCTTAAGTTGGAAGATCATAAACTCCATCACCCGAGGAGCTTTACAGCTTTCCTGAGCACGTACCTTGGACTGCCACACAAGCCTGTAAGGGTTGGAGTAGTTCAGCTTCTCCATGACTCTGTGGACAGTAGCTCCCACTTCTTGAGGATACGGATCACCACGGTTCACTACCTTCAACACAGAAACATCAGACCTTTTTCTTCCAGTGAACACGTTTGGGCAAAGACCACCTAAAGACTGGGGAAGGCGAGCATGCTGCACATGATGTAGCGGTGCCCAAGACAGGCCGTATCAAGTGCCTGGCTCATGAGAAACAGGGAAGAAATCTGCATTCTTGCCCAGCAAAACCCATGATGAAGCTGCTTTACCAGAACATTTACTCCTCCTCCTTCCCATGATAAAAGATAAATTCTTCTATCATTGTATATAGATATGGTTACATTTTGGTAAATACACTGCATTTTTTAAAAATGCTCTGAGAGCCATTTCACTGCAGTTGCTGGTTGCTGATAGAGGGTCAAGTCATTTACTGCAACCCTTGCAAAGATTTTACTTTCACTCCTTCAGGGAAAGCTTATTACTGCCTTCTGGAGGCGAGAAAATAACCAAATATTCCCCCTCCATTGCCATCCGGGTTTGAGCTGGCAAGTTCACGAGGCCATGAAAGCAGCCATTTGAGCCCGACCTAACCCAGTGCCCCGTCTTCAATGGCGGCCAACAGCAGAGATCTGAGTAAGCGTGCAGGAGAGTAACCACAGCTCACATGTCTCGCCTTCAGCTCTGCACCAGGCGTCCACCTGCACGTCATTAACTCGCCTTCATATTTCTCTTTTGTATTTGCCTGGCACTTCCACAACTGTGGCTCTGCCTCGCAGGCGTGCGAGCCGCACACCCTTCCATTCAGCCCAGTGCGACTCTGGTCTAACAATGACAGAAGCCACCTCGGTAACTCACAGACATGGGCAGCGAGTGAGCTGAGAAGAGGATGATGACATCTTTCCTCTTGTCAGGTGGAAACAGGTTCAGTTCCTTCTGTATGTGATCAGCGAAGCACTGTTCAGAAAAAAAACCAAAACAAAGACCTGAATCAGAAACACCGAGAGGCATTATGTGCTCTCAAATGACCCGAGCCAGGCAGCTTTAATGTTCCATGTTGCCTTAAGAACTTCAGAATTCCCTTTCGGTATGCGTGGGGCAGTAGCGAGAGATAGCACATATAACACTGTCAAGTACCACACAGTGCCCAGTCCCAGCACACCAAAGGTCCCCACTGATCATCCCAATGGTTTTAAGATGCTGGTGACAAACTGAAAGAACATAACCAATTCAACCCAACTCTCCTCTACGGCCTCTGAAGCACGGTTCCCTGGCCTTGGAGGGCACACGTGTGCAGCTGCTAGTGCCGGGGGAAAAGAGAAATGATGAGTGCGCAGAGCACAACCATCCTCTCTCAGCAGCCCCATTATACTTAGACTAAATGAGAGTACATACACACGGCGCTGGAAAAGAGCCTGCTCTGTGAAAGGTGTCCGCCAGCGGGCTGCTGAAGCGAGTCTGAGATAACTGTATTCAACTGTTTTCAGGGACCTCCACCGTGAGCTCAGCCGACGAGAGAACATGGGAGAGATGGACACCTATGTCCATCAGCACCTGAAACATTCTTAGCACCACACAAAAAAGGTAGGGAAACGCCTCTGCGCCTTCACTCCCACCGCCAGCGTGTGAACCGAGCACCATAACACTGCATACACACAGCTAGGCTGAGGGACCATACAGGGAGAAAAGAAGCTGCCACCGCTGCTGGAGGAGCACGAAACAACTCTTGTCTGCATGGTCTTCTCTCTTAGATATTTTACAGTGAAAAATAGATCAGAATGTTAAAAAATTTGAATTTCCACTTCAGCTTTATAAAAGCCCTTTCAATTACAGCCTCCCCAGGCTTAAGGAAATGCACATAGGTGAGCTTATTAAAAAAAAAAAAAGAAGAAAGAAAAGGGTGAGTGTATGTACTCTGTCTAACGGAAACCATTTTGCAGGTTCTCTGAAGATATGAAAGGTTCCCAAACTCTGCTGAGGTCTTTCATTGAAGGCAAGGAGGATACATATTGAAGGCACGAGGAGTGCATAATAACAACAGCACGTTCCAGGACAGCATGACGCTTGGGCAGCTTGTCAGGGGAACGTCATACAGTGTGGGCAGTTCCACTCTGCCTTCCTTCAGTCATTCTTATCATCTGTCCAGCACACCACAAAAATTGCAAAACCAAAACTAGAGGAGAAGCTCCCCAACAAAGACAAAAATGCCACTTTCTCTGAAAAGGAAGGAGCAAGAAGGTTTCCCTTAATTGCTCATGCCCCAGCCAGGGCTGTGCCTAGAATTACTTCTTTGCTGATGGATGAGAATCTGACAAACAGCCGTGATCGGTACGTGTGTCGACCATAGACCTGCTCTGAGCAGCAATTTGGACTTAAAACCTCTAGAGATTCCTTCCAGCCAACACCGTTATGAAAATATGACTATGCTTTTCAAACAAGATGTGCATGGTGGTCACTTTTGTACATTATCATGCCAAAACATCTGGCATGAGATAACCATCCTTCTCCTGTAATTCCATACATAGTAGACAAGACACATTTCATTACTGTAACTAAAATGTACCCTCAAATTGAAGGATTCCTTTTATTCTTCTCAAGTTTTTGTTTGGCGTTTTTTTTGAGGAAATATATAAACACAGCCTAAATCAGCAAATAGGTTCATCTTCTTTTAGTACATTCTACAGCTAGAAATCTTGTAAGGTTTGTTAGAAGCTAAGACTTGATCTAAGTGAAGTGTTTCCTCAGAATGTTTCTGTTGCTTAACATTATGCTGTGTTTTTACTGGTAGGAAATATTTCTGAAAAGGAAACTCAATAAACATCTGTATTTACTTAGTTCTTTGTTGTTTTAAAGTCAGCTGGCAATGCAAAGACACCAAGTTTCTCCTACATCAAGCAATCTAAGAAAACCCCAGGGAATGCCAATTTGACAACATATCAGACCTGCTCAGTTCACACCTCTCATTCTGACCGCAAACTTCAAAGGCGCTCATACAATTCTGTACCTGAATAAGAAGGGGATGTGTGGGCCAGCGGTCAATTACACTCCACTTCATCTTTGGCTTCTCCCCTTTTTTATTGTAGTAGCGATAGATGGCATTTAAACTGCTTCCTGAAATGCAGAGAATTAAGAACGTAAATTCAGCCAAGGCATTAACAACCTGTCACATGAAAAGTTTTGCAGCAGGCTATTATAATATTTTAAAATGCTACATATTTAAAATGCAACTGTAAATCAGACCCAAGAGCCTCAAATGGGAACAATTATATCAGAGTTCATACAATGTGCAAGCCAAGAACAATTTACTAAACCATTCTTTAACTGAAGAACAATTATTGTTCTAGTTTCCATGAAGAAAGCTTACTCAGTCGTGTTCCTGAACCTTCAGTTCATGTTATCTCACAATAGCAATGGTAACACAAAGCTATCCTTAGTTTGAAAGTTTCTACCTAAAATTCAGAATGGTAGGAAACACAGAGGACCTCGAGGTGGCAATGAGGCCAACAGGAAGGGGCACTTTAAGGAAGACAGGACAGCTCGCAGTGACACTCCGCACGCTCCCTCAGGCTCGCAGACACGTGCCTACGTTCGCCTCTGTCTGTGCTCTGCTCCTGCACAGATGCTCACCTGTGGTAGAACAACTGTACTGTGGGTACTGCGTGAAAGCGATAGCCCTTTCGATGCCGTCTTTCTCCATCTCTTCAATTGCTTCTTCTGTCAGAGGATGGACGTATCGGAATCCAATATAGTATTTGTGAGGCGCTGCCAGCCAAAGCACAGGAAAAGAAATTGCAGGGCGGGGGGAAAAAGAGACCTCTCAATAACACGTCATTAATAAGTACACAGAACAGAATCAGACAGACTGAAACTGTTGAAACAAACTTGTTCATAATTTTCTGGCTACTTTTCTAAACCACTGTTATATAAACGCATCTTTCTTTGTCCAAGTATTTTTCTGATAACTCACTTTGCTGTTATTAGAATTTAAAAGTGATTTACGCTGTTGTTTGTTTCTGCAGGAAGCATCGCTCTTCTGGTTGTACTTGGTTTAGCAGAGGTGTGGCTTCCAGACTTACAGAGCTTTGACGTTTTACTGGGCGAGTTCTGATTTAAAGGATGCATTGGTAAAAATCATCACTACGAGACGCTAAACGAACACTGCTGTGCCCTAACACAGACCACAGTTACAGACGCACTGTGGGGTTCCTAACAGCACTGCTCAACTCGCTTACTGAAATCAGACCTCAGAGCTTTTAAATACACCAATGTAATTAAAGTGCCAAAACATTAAGACAGACAAGGCTTTCTTTATTCTTTGCATTCAAAAGGAAACGCAGCGCATTGCTTAAGCAGTTTGCACATTCCAGGACATTTACCTGAACTTTCAAATCTAACTGGGCTGCAATTTTGTGTGCCAGCACTGAGATATTCTGCTCTACAGGGACCAGCTTCAGAAGGTCTAATTTTCGAACAGGAAAAGGCCCTGCACCTTACAGACACTAGCTACCTATAAGGCATTTCAAGAAAATAGGTAATTTTATCCTTTTCAGGCTCCCGGTGCCAACAGAGCAGTCAACAAAACCGGATGCCTTCAGTGCACGAAGGGTTCGGATGCCTTTGCTGCACCAGGGGCTCAGGCCCAGCACCGCAGGGCGTGCAGGCGGAATTCCCAGGTACCAACCATTTGCTCCTCGTGCCCTCCCTTCCTTGCCCTCTAACTCCTATTTACCTTCAGCACACACCTGGCCCCCTTGCATTTCCTTCACCTGTGCTCTCTTTTCCTTCATCATATTATGTAGGTGTAATCCTATTTCACTTCCTTGCCTCCAGTTAACCACATTACAAAACAAAGCTAAAAACAAGACAACGTGGAACCATCGTTTGAGGCAACTGCTCTGGTCACCACCCTGGCGAGAGCAGATGCCTTCCCCCACCCCGGTAAGCCTGCTCCGTTTGCACATCAACCCCCAAGGACCGGGACTCTTGTTTGGGGCGGGAGATCAGTGGTACTGAATAAGGGACAGATGTTCTTTCATTCTGGTCCCTGGGTGTTTCTCATAGAAATCTTCATGCCTCTAAACACTTTATTTTGGAAGGAATATTATTCTCTCCAAGGACAACATTTCAGGTTTTTCCATTTTTCATCTCTAACCTTTTGGGTGTTGGCTTCAAGATTTGGGGAGTATGGTTTTGTTAGGGGGAGGGAGGGCAGGCTTCTTGGGTTTTTTTGGTGCTTTTTAAGAAGAGAACAGAGGTTCTTAGAAGAACAAAAGTAAAGTTTCTTTTTCAGGGTTTCCAGGTCACTAGCTCTGAAATGACATTTAACAGGTTTCTGAAGGAAGCAGATGTCCCATGCTTGGTCTTCACTCCATACGTTTATACAGGATTCAGAAAGCCCCAGTTCTCTGCAGGAGGCAAGAGAGCTCCCAGCTGGGAGCAGCAGCAAATAATGACCCAACATCAGGAGCCCCAGGAGCCAGTAACCTCATTAACATTTTTAAATGGTATTAAAAACACAAGTCTGACCAACCAGAGCAAAGACAGTAGGCGTTTAACCTGGCAAAGGACATACTGGGAAAAACTTTGAAACTTCTTGCAATACTTTTGCAGTATTATGTTTTGTCCTGCATGACAGGCAGCAAAGGAGAGATCTTCACATCTGCGTACATACTCATTTTGTTGTTACAGTTAGAGTCAGGACTACCGGAAACAGTGACATCTCCTTCCACAAAGAGCTGCCAATCTAAAGAAACAACATGGCCCCCTCACCCTGTAAGCTTTCACTCTGCTGGCAAGGGAATCTCAGCTAAAATACAGCTTGTAAGAAATACTAAGAACCGTTAAAAACAATAAAAAAGCAAGATGTGCCTTCTTAAAATATAATTACCATTGCAAGACATTAGCTTACTTGATGCCAGCACTAAAAAAAAAAACCCACATTAGAAATGGGTTTTCCTATCACCATGCTTGTGTGATTTATTCTTACAGACTACTGAGCCTATCCAACCCCACTCATTCAGAAGGAAGAACTCTTGTTCATTTTCAGACAGCTGCCTGTAACAATAAAGCTTCACTTTAAAATCATATTGTTCCCAGATGACATGGGTGAGGCTCGCTATTTACTACTTTATATTAGTCCCATTGCTGAAGTGTAACGTGTCAAATGCGTACTACAAGTCAGTAAATCAGTAGATTGATTAATTTATGCAGGAGGCAATTTCACAGGTGGTTATTGATACTGTCCAGCAAATACACAGCAACTACAAACTCTATGCCCCAAAAGTCCAGACCAAGGTAAAACAAGTATGCAAAGTATTTCTTCTTTGGCAGGTGTTTGAAGTCTTACCACCACAAGCTGCGAGTTACTCATTAGCAGGGTGCAGTGCTCCCAAAGTGCTACCTGTGAGCACACAGATACTCTGAAACGTGTAGCTCACTCTGAAAGCCCATCCAACTGTTTTAAGCTATTCCGAAGCAACACAGTCCTTGGTATTGCTGCAACATTGCTTGAAATGCATAAGGAAATGGTTAACACTCAACGGCTAGCACATTCAATTTTTAAAACTGCAGCTACTCTTAGGTAAAAAAGGAGGTCTCTCAACGACTATCAGGTATAAGAACTGCACAGAGATGGGTGTGACTTCACAAAAAGCTGTCACCAAGCAAAAGCAAGCAGGAGTGGTACGCTGAGAAAAGCAGATAAACTTTCTAAGTTTTATCTTCAGAACCTGTTGCAAGCCTGACTCCTCAGGGGCTACTGCTGCTAAAAACACTACTGCCTTGGATGCTGTAGCCTGGTGTGGTTCTGGCTTCAGTCTCTGACTAATCTTGCAGGGACCACAGCCGGAATTAAGCAGGAGAGTAGCAACTGTGGAAAAAAGGATCAAACATCACATGAATTAAGGTATCAGTGACACGTTACATGCTGAACGAATGAAATAAATTTGTTTCTAGCCTTCCAAGAGTGTTACTTTTCACCTTCTGGAGCCTTTTACCAATCTTCTACCTCTAGCCCTTTTCTACCCAAGTCTGAAGCAGGTGCCACAAAGAATTACAAAATAGCTAGGAATCAAATAATCTGTATTGTCAAACATGCAGGGGGATTCCCCGACACACCAGCACCACATCAGCAAAGGTCACGAAAACTGAAAGGAGAAGGCAGATTGCAGTACCACGCATCGTAAAGCTGCTGAACTGAAGAGAATGGAGAGCTCTCTGCTTTGGCTTCTCTTACTCCAGTAGTTTTTCTATTAAAGATGTTTAGTGTTCCTATTAGAGTGTCAGGATGAGAAGTATTATCTGTAGCTAACACATCAGTGAGGAATTCAGCAGGCAGCTTAGTGATCTCATTAATTCCTTCTACTCACAAAGGTAGTCTGCTGCTTCAAGAACAAAAAGCATAATGCAGAGAAATACCTTATCAGAACAAAGGTGACCCCCGGATAGGTCATTTCAGACAGACCGACCATCATGTTGTTGTCCCAAATATAGGTTCTTCACCCGGTGTGCAGAGAGCCAAAAATCACACAGAGTCGAGATACTTGCTCTTATCCCAAATCTGCGCAGAGTTGGGTGCTAGGTGGTAGGTGCCCAAAGCTAGCACCCCTCTGTTAACACATGGAAAATACGGACACATTTCAAGCAACGGTTATCAGTATTTTTTTAAAAGTTGGCTCCATCATCCTTGTTCCCATTGGTTCCCGCCAGCCTCGTCTCCACTTGAAGTCACCGTATCCTTCTTTTTTACGGTGCATGCTCAGTGAGGAAGGGGCTTCTGTGGGTAGGGGGCTTTCCCTACCCAAGGGTGGATTCCTACTATGCCAACTAATGTTAATTAGATGTTAATTAGGACAGTTCAAAGTTGAATAGTTGTGTTCCCTTTGTGGTTATCTTGTTCCTTCCCTCAAGGTTGTGCGCCTTGTTAACTGCTCACAGAGACTAAACAACACTCCCAGCTTCATTCCTCGCATACCTTCAACAAGGTTACTGTCTCTCCCAGCTTTTGTCAAAGCAGTGATGATTCACTGCCTTTTTTTGTCTGTCCCATGAGAGACAAGACAGAGAAGATGGCCATCACCCTTGAGCTGCAACGTGAATGTGGAACTTTAATTTCTAGTCCTGCCACTCACATTTATTAATGCCATGGTTTTAATGTCACATAGCAAGAAACTGTAGCATAAAAGGTACTGTAAGTAAATGACCTACTACCTTCCACAAGCAGCAGAGGAGAAACAGAGTTATAGCTGCTAACTGAGCAACAATACAAGCTGAAGTCAAATTCAACTACCAACCAATCTGGAAGCAGTTTAGCTAAACTGGTGCAAATTCCACCACGAAGCTATTTAACCTGGGTGAAAAATGGCTCGTGTCAATTTGGTTAGATGTTTCAGGAGGGAGGTTGAACGTGGCTGAATCACAGCAAATTAACATTATGCGAATGACCACAGCTGCCTGGGTTTGCACACCCAGCCCAGTGCAACTGCACGGTAAAACATGTTAGCTGGAAGCCCTTAGTACAAGGACATTCACAGAAGTGTCTATGCCCCTCTCCCATCACACTAGTGCTACCAGGTAGCTTGGCACAGGGTAATCCATGCACGTCAGCTCCTCGCTGTGAGGGAGCAGGGTGCAGAGAGAGTCTGCGATCTGGAGAGAGGGGAATGAGGCTGTATTCACCTTTCAAGTTTTATCACCAAGAACTGGCAAGGACAGCATGCACTTCCACCCAAGGCAAACCATTAGGCCTTATCTCCTGCTCATGTCCTCGGGTGGGGCTTGCTCCTATCACTCAACCAAACCCCGCAATGTTCAGCTAGGAAACTTTGTGCTTTCTTCCAACCGACCTCCTCTTCAGTCCTGAAATCAGGCCTAAGTGGTGTTAGTTCTTTTATCCATTATTCCATTAATCTGAACAGATTCAGACAAAGTTGCAAAAACTCTGGCTATATCCAAGCAATACTTGCAGAGGGACATTTCAGAGGAATGAAAAGCATCTGTGGCTTTGGATAACAGTCAGACTCCCAACACCCTCCCATGCAGTCACCTATTCCTTAGGCTCAGGCTGGCATACCAAAGGCAAATACAAAAGGTTTTATAGGGTTAAGTTCTGGCCTCTGAGCTGTTCTATGTCAGGCAGTCCCTCCACAGCACCCTGGCCCAGCAGGCCCTGAACAGGGAAGGGCACTTGGAGGAAGCAGCAGGAGCAGGGAACGCTGCACTGTCCTCCGAGCCTAACTGCTGGCTGCTGCGAGTGCGTGGCAGCCGAATGATGCCGTCCTGCAGCCAGCTGCAAGGAGCAGCCGTGAGAAGGTGGCCATGCACTTCACAGCAGGAGATCCCACCCCGCTGTGAAACTCAATAGCAGCGGTGTGCAGAACATGAACAACCAGGAAACCCTAGATCGACAGACATTTTTTACTCTGCGTGTGCACACACGTGCACAGCCTAAACGGATCATCATTCTCACGCTCTACCTCTTCATAAAAGAGAATTACATGAGATTATACGGCCACTGCCAATGGTTACACATCTCCACCTCATTTATGCTAGTGAGGATGCCACTCTGAACACCCTTCTCCCATGCCTGCCTTATTTGTTCACAGGAAACACATTCCCCTTTCTTAAAATCTAAGGCTCAACCACTTGTCTTCAGCGTAGACTTCCAAGCTCAAGCAGGGCGTACAGGGCAAGGCAGGACACCTGCAGTCGTACACACCAACAGAGATTCCTGTCATGTAGCTTTAGCCATCTGAAAATAAGATGCTTTGTGTATCATAGTCATCTAGCTTTCTTCCTGTAACCAAAGGGGAGAGGTAAGATCCCCCCATCTTTGATAATGACCTTAGGATGAACTGAATCACCTTCTCTCCCAGCCCTACTCTCTCTCAATGAAAGAGGGAGCAGAAGCCACCAGTTCAGGCCAAATGCCCAACCTCCTGACGGCGGAAGTTATGCAAGATGAAACATACCAAAAGCATCTAAGGGTGGACTTGCCCAGGGCAGCATTTAAGCCAGTTACCTTGGGCACAGACAGAAGTGGCAGCTGGACCACAGCACACACTGGATCCAGCCCCAGAAGGTGGGTAAGTGTTTGGCTCTTGGCTTTTGGTGCTACACTGTGTCACTGCAGATTGAATGAGTACCTACAGTACTCTCCAAAATCAAAGCCATTCTCCAATGCAGCCACAGAAGTAACCACAGCACAAAAATACATTTGCATAGGTGGGAACCACATATTTTGCATATGCTGAGTTTTTAACGAGTAAGAACTTCTGCAATATCTTTGTCATGAATTCCTGGCAGGACTGAGAACACCATTCACACTCACAACAAAAATGGAGAAGCAAAAGCTGCTTTACAAGCGTATACTTTCAGCACATGAAGCAAAAGAAACTTTTAACAAGCACAGTAAATAAGTACCGGTGTGAGGAGACATGCTGTCCAGCAGTTTCACCATGCCTTCTCCTTGCACCGCTGTCCACTTCTTGATTGGTGATCCACCTCCAATCCTGCTGTACTGCTCCTGGATTTTCGGTGTGCGGCGTTTGGCAATGAATGGTGCTAATTTACTGAGGCATTTAAAAGGTACACATATTAATATCATAACCCAAATCACCACGCCTTTCCCCAAATCTCTACGCCACAGTGGGTTTTCCGTGGCAATCTCCCCAAATTACAGAAAACCAGCATTGCATGGCTTGTTTAATGTTATATTCCATCGTCCTTCCCAAACTTACTAGGTGACAGGAAACCACAATTTGCAATCAGAAGAGAACAATTTTGGCACGCCTATTTCCAGTGAATTATAACACTGTTTCTTGCACTGACTGGTCCCAAGATAAAACAGTCTTAAGAAATCCTGATATAAACAGAAGTTAAATGTCCAAGTGTACAGCTAAGACAGCAACACCCAACACTGACTGTTACCCAGGAGTTCACAGCGTTTCTCACTTTTGAGCTGGAAGCGTCATCAGATCTCTGTCCAGGAAGAGACGAAGTAAGAAATCATGCACATCATCCAGCCGTTCTGGACCTCCCATGTTTAACATCAAGATTCCTGTTTTAGGTTTCCTATGGAAGCAAGAGATATTTCAAATTCTACTGCTTTTTATTTTATTCTGCTGCTTATTATGATTATTATGAAACAACCAGCTTATCCTTCTGCATTTGCCTTTTGCAAAAGCAGCATCCTATTTAGAAGCTCATCCTGCTTGTGTAAAAATAGGAACTACAAGCATGAATAGCCAGAGAACAAGTATTTACATGATCTTTACTTTTTTAAAAAAAAGTAATCACTTTGCAACACAGAGTTTAACTGGAAATATACTGAGAAAATTATCTCGCAGCTGAAGGCTGTAAGGGAGATTATAAAACAGAGTCTAAGGAACTATCTCAGCTGAATGCTAGCTGTAGATTCCAACCAAACTAAGCATCAGCTTCCACAGAAAACAAATGAGCTACCCACACATGTCTTTATTACTTTGGAGAAACATCTCATCTCCCAAAGCAGTGAAAGCAGCAAGGAGCCATTCTACAGATAAAATAAGTACAGGGTTGGTTTTGTTTGGTCTGTTGTTTGTGGTTTTTTTTTCCACAGTGGGTTTTCTCTCCAGGTGCAGGTTGGGCACACTGCTCTAAGGATAACATCCCTCCCAGCACAGTGGAGCGGAGCAGATGGCAGTATCAGCTTTTACAGGAATGGCTGCTGATCACAACCCTCACCCAAGCGGTGGATTTCCCCATCGAATCGTTTCGCCTGCCCGAGGGAGCCCAGTGACCAGGATCTCTCACCTCCTGAGCAGACAGAGCCAAGGCTGCACAGGGAGCTCTGCTCTCCTCTTGTTAAAGCCAAAGTCTTACAAAGGGGCACTGAAAGGAGCCTATGCCTGCCCCGATGGGTCGGAACCTCAGTTTCCATTCCCTTCCTCCTGGAGTGTCTGTCAGGAGGTTGCTGAATAAAACCTAGGAAGCGGGACCCAGAACCTCAAGTAATAATTACATCCTACTGTTTGTTCTTCTACCACTTCTGCACTGCCTCAGGCCTTACCGTGGGCCGCTGCCTCACTGCATTCTGCAGAGCGCAAGGCAGGCAATCCTTGCCCCATAGAATCATGAAAATGAGAGGCTCGGTGAATGCAGCCAGCCAGATAAAAGCAATTACACACGCACAAAACCCCCCCCTAGATCAAGCCCTGTGACTGCCATGTCTTACTACATAACCAGCTGCGTATGCAAGTAAAGCAGCGTCCCATATCAGAGAGAGACAGAGGGCAACGACAGCAGGTCACACCCACCCAGACCTCACGGCAAACTTACCGCACTTCTGGCTGAATTTGAGGTTTTGTGCTTTCTGTCACTGCGGCCGCAGTTGCCTGACCTCTCCATCGTACTGGGACCCTCAGCTGACTGCTGCTTTTTACAACTGGAAGAAAGATAACAGCACATTGATAACCTTGCACCAGGATGAGGGCCCTCTTCACCAGATAGGCACTAATCCCTCAACAGCTACACAAACATACTTGGCAGCACTGCGCTGCTTGGCATTTTCTCCCTTAAGCTCCAGGTCGTGGAATCAAAGAAAGTCATGAAATTGCAAGCTTCTGCCCTTCTTTAAACAGTCTGTATGCTAACAGCTTCTCAGATACCAGGCAGTAACCTAAAACCAAACAAAAGCCTCACTAATCTTTAAGTTCCATTCATAAGTCCAAAATAACTAGAGACAACACAAGAGAAACTACACAGTGCTGACACACTAAGTAGGTCAAGCTATGTAACTCCTCATGGTACAGACAAACTCTAGACAAGCAAAGTATTTCTACACCACCACTATGACATAGGTTAGACATTTGTTAATTTAGGGTCTGCAGCAAACTTCAGCAACGTACGTTCGAGCCGTAAGCACACATCTCCTTAGTTTGACCCTGTGTGGGCACGCTAAGCAGAAGTCTCAGAACCGTTTACCCAGGGATGTGGGCAGCCTTCTTTCTCACTACCCAGCTAAGAGACTTCTATTATTCCTGGATTTCAGCATCAGCCAAGATATGGCCCAAAACCAGGATAATTTACTTCCCACATGCTGCCTACAGTTTGCTTTTTCAAAAGCACACTTTGTTTTCCTCAGGAGTTCATAGTCATTATATGGTATTTTTCAGCACAACAATAGTGTGAATTGCCCAAGATGAAAAAAAATTGTTAAATTCTGCATCCCTGGCTCTCCAGCAATTGTTTGGTGTGACGCTTCCCTCATCAGACTGCAGGAGTTCAGCAGCAATTGAGCCCCAATAGCACAGACGTCCTCAGCAGCTGATCCACCCGCTGAGCAGAGCATCTTACGGTTCACAGTTCCCTGATAACATCCTGAACAGATGCTGAGCACCCTCAAAACCTGCTGAAATCAATGACAGTGAAAAGCATCTTGCAAATCCAGCTTCTTGCTCAGGATTAAGAGTGTGTAGCTGTGGATGACTGTGTCTGCAGTGATATAAAAGGCTGCAAACTAAAGAACTTAAATTCAAACATTGCTGATGCCTGAAGGACTCTTTCCAGATATTTATGTTCTTCTTCCAGCTCTTGTATTATTTTTCAAAGCGCTGACACCGTATGTAAATTACATAGAACAATAAAAAGAGAAGTTTCAATAGCTGTATTGATCCTTCCGTACTGTAAATAAATACTGGAAAGCATTTGTTTTACTTAAGGTGAGGTTTATGCATGTTTCTATCTGAACCATAAAGCACATGACACAGAACACACGGGATGCATGACGACGACGATTCCAACTTGCTGGAACGCTGGTAGAAGTGTTCTTTCCTAAGTTTTAGAAACGGTAAAACCGCATTAGCCTCCGTAGCCGAGGCGCGGGAGAGCTGCGTGCCTGTGCTTCCACTGCTCTGGGGGTAAGCACACCGGTGCCTCTCGGCAGGTCACGGCAGTAACCGGGTAACGCGCTGTATTTAGCGAGAGCGAGGGAAAGCTCCTGCCGAAGGAGCACGCAACCCTGGCTGCTTGTGGTAAAACCCGCCACACAGGTGTGTCTGTAGGCAGCACGTACAACGCGCGTTTGTGGCATTAGGATAGCTGCGAAAGGGACTTGTCCTTCACGCCTCCTCGCCGCACCTGGCCTGATTTTGAAGACACAACCTCTGAACTGTTAAATAAGGATGACTGCCACACAAACGCTTTCTAAAAATGAAAGCACCTCATTTAAAACTAAACTCCTAAGAGGGGGAAAATAAAAAAACAAAGCAATGAAAAATCGCGCCCGATACCCGCAAACCACAGATTTCTCTTACGTGAAAAAAAATCCCAAGCCTCACGGCCCTGAGCTCACTGAGAGGGAAAAAAAGACATCGTTAGCCCGGCTGGCACTATCGACGCGCTCCCATACTCAAGCCCGACTTAAAGTCAGGTCCCTGCCGCGCCGTTACCGCAGCTGCCCCCGGGGCAGCGCAGCCCCTCAGCGCCCGGCGCCGCTGCCCGCAGGCTCCAGCCCGGGGATCGGAGGCCCCGGCTCTGCCGGCTGCGTTACGCAAAGGCACCTTGGCGGGCGTTGTGTAACGTGGTCCCGGCGGTCCCGCAGCCCTCCCGCCTTCACAAGCCCCCCACCCCCCCCCCCGCGGGGGGCCGGCTGCCCGCAGACCCCCCGTTCCCGCCGGTTGCGGACGGCACCCACGGACTCACGGTGAGGCGCCGCCCGTCCGGCGGCAGCAGCAGCGGCGGCGGCCATCTTGGCGGCGGCCGCCCGCATTCCCTCAGACGGCCCCGCTACCGCCCCGTCTCCTCCGCCACCGCCCCCGGCACCGCCCCCGCTGCCATATGCGGCAGCGGGGGCGGTGCTGGGGCCGCTCCGGGAGTCCGTCCACCACAGTCCCTGGGTGGGCGTTACCACAGGCCTGCGGGCTCCGAAGCGAGAGCTCGACCACCCCCGCGTCCTAACAAACAAGAGACCCCGCTATCTTAATTTTTCGAAGCTAAAAAAGCACAGGCTGGTCAAAGCTCAAATTCTGGGCCTGCCAGGGCACAGCGGGAAAGCTTTGCAACAGGGCTGCAGCTCACACACAGGGATGCGCACTGTGTTTACGGCGTGCACCATCAACGAGACTGCCTTCGTGTGCTGGAACAGCGTGGCAGACACCCGCAGGCCGGGATTTATGCCCAGCAGCACCTCTGCATACCGCCACAGCCCCAGCTGCGCTTCTCTGTCACGGCCACAGTCACAGCCCAGCGTGGCTTGCAGATGCGAGGAATCAAAGGTGGCTGTTTGGTGGGCCGGGGGGGTTGGACGTGAGGCACTGCCAGCCCTGCTGCTGACTTGCTGCGTGGGCTCCGGGGCTCTCGCTGCTGGCCCTAACGCCACAGTGCTTGCCTGTCTTTCCCACGTTACAGGTTTAGACAGCAGCGCTGTGCTGGAGCAGCAGGACGGTGGGGAGGAGCTCCAGCTCAGGTGGAACAAGTACTAAGGGCAGCGCACAGAACAGACTGCAGCGGTGCAGCCCCGCACCAGGGCAGGGCCGACTTCGGGCTCCTGGCTCGTCAGACACACTGGTGCAGGAGTACAGATCTTGCCTGGTAACCTCCATTCCTGGTAGAAAGATGCAGAAACAAATACCAGAACAGTTATCCTGCGCACGAACGTTTGATTTGCATCCCACGTCTTCCCAGCAGCAGTTTCAGTCGCTCTGTGGGCAGCGTATGGAAGCTGGGAGGGGTCAAAGGCAGACCCAGCTCTCGCTGCCCATGGCCTGGCAGCGCCACACTTCTCGCCCCACCAGCGAGTGCCAGCTGTTGCGGTCCCAGGAAAAGGAGAAATCCCAAGGCTGTAAAGGATGCTGGGCACTCTGGGATAGTGCCACACTGCTGGCAAGGAACTCTAAAAGGTCCTTAAGGGTGCCCAGGTAAGTTGCAATATAGATAAATGTAAAATAATGCATGTAAAGGACATGTAATCCAAACAAAGCTACAGGACAGTGACCTCAAAGCTGCCAGTTACAAGAAGCCAGTTACTGGCAGCCCAGTTTACCAATTACCAGTCTGACTGTGTGGACACACCTTGACAGAAAAGCAAAGTGAGGATGAGGAGAAATCCAAGTTCTGATTGCACATTTTCTCCTCTTTTGCAGATCCATTTTTGCTTTCTAATAAAAATCAAACCAAGTATTCTTGTATTTCAAGCAGCTGCAGTGCCTTTCTGAGAGCTATTATTAACGATCACAGTTTGCAAGGGATGGAAGCTGCGCAGGAATCTGCAATGGAGCCCAGAGGAAACAGCTGCTCCCTCTAGCCCCTCGAGTCCTACGAGCTGCTGAGACCAGTGAGCTGCTTTGCTTCCCCCAGTATCTGACCAGTATTGCCCACATATACAAAGTACTCACATTAGTAAGGACTTAAACATTGAACTCAGATGGGAAGGACCTGGAAACACTGCTAGCCTAAAGAACATATGAAGCAGCAAACATAATTAAATCAGCCCTGAACAAGAACTTACAATCAAAAAGCTTTACTGCCAGAGAGCTTGGAAGTGAGATTTCTGGATAGCTGCCAGAAACACCTGGGATCATCATCAGTTTTAAATCACTAGAGACACAATCAAACTCACCAAATTTTGTAAGAACACAATAAAAAGACACTACGCAAAATCACAAGTGATGCAAAATAAAAATAAAACCAAGATACATTTATAATTTTTCAATCTCTAAAACTATTTTTTTTTTCCTCTTAATTATCAAAAAACTGAATTGTAGTTCCTTGATGACAGATCAGGAACTACACCAATCCTATGTAACATAGTGAAGGTTTAAAGAAACATTCAACATTACCCCATTCCTGTTGGCTAGGTTTCTGTGGCTGCCTCCAGGGAATTACTCCTTATGACTCCACTGCAGCTTTGCACTGGCTTTTGCTTACTTCAGGGATCCTTCCCACACAGCTGGTTTGCTCAGCACCACCTCTGCTCCACGAGCCGATTACGGAACTGCACAGCAGTCTTCATTTGAGTCGACAGCATCTTGCATCCCAGTCACCTTTTAAGCTCCTTATCTGATCTGCCTCTTCCATGAGCACCTCTTAAGTCCTCAGACCTTCCTCTAGTAGCTCCCCTGATATAGAGGCTTTTAACCTTTACAAAGCAGCTCAGCCCTGCCAGTTTTAAGGACAGAAAACTGACTGCCAACAAGTGATGTTTTTTCTAGTAGTATCTTTTCCCAACCTTCCTTGTCCCTTCCCATCACTTCAGGCATTTGAAGGGAATTTTTTTATAAAAAGTCTTCATATGCTCATGAATTCCCAAGTAGTCTGAATTACAGAAGCCTCCTGAGCTCCCTTCCCCCTAAACTCCCCACCACCACCTCCCTAAAACAGTAACAACCAAAAAGAATCACACAAAAGTCCAAGGGGTGTGATTACTATTTAGTACCATATTCAACTTTTGGACTGCAGCAGTTTTTTCCTGTAGCTTGCCATTAGTAAGTTGTCATGTAAGAAGGAAGAAATGGCTAGCATTTTGTTGCAGTCAAGCTTGTTAATTTTTCTCCTCTTCCTTTAGCTTATGTATTTAACACATGCAACAATACCCCAAACCACAGGAAATTTATGGTTTACTACTGCAGGTATTTAAAAGAAACTTTTAAGTTCTACATTCAGAAAAAGAACCCATCAAAAATGGAGCAGGGCAAATGGGAGAGCTGAGGCACGTCACTGCGCAAGGTTTTCTTCTACCATGGCTACAAAAAGACTGGGAAAATGGGTGAGTTCAAAGAGGGGTGGATAAGAAAGAAAACCATCCTAGCAATGCTAATTTCTTAGAGCATCTTTCACATTCATGCTCATGCAGCCTCTATCCGCGCCCCCCCCCTGCTTCCAAGGGGCACCCCTCAGGTCACACAGCAATGCCACAGCAATCCCCAACAAACCCCAAGACACTAAATCCAGATGTTTAGGAGCTCTGGAAATAGCCTCGCTTCTTCCAACTGTATCAGCAGGCAAGGCAGGTATTAGCTCTGCTTACAAACCCGGCCTCGCTTCGGGCAGCCCCAAGTCACGGCTGCTCTCCGTGGAGCTGCTGCCTTGGCAACCAATTATTCAGCACCACATTTGCTCTCATTTGTTCTCTCTAGGATGTTTCAACTGGGTAGCTGAGGCGGTCTACCCAAATTATAAAAATTCAAGCCTTTAAGCTAATTAACTGGGATTTAGTTGAGAAAGAAAAAAGTAGTTCCATGTTTTGGACTACATGTTTACTGCACTTGAAAATTCACTTTTCCTGTGCTTTTGCCCACATAGATACTGTCTGTGCCAGGACAGACTCTATTAAGTAAGAAAGCTATGCGGACTAAGTGAAAGGAAAGAAACGGACATTACAGGTCAAGAACTACTGTCTTGCCCACCAACTTATGTTGCCATAATTTATTGGTTGCCGATTTACACCAGTTTATATATGTAGCATGCAAAATGGAGAAAACCAGTCATTTATCACAAAAATATGGATAGCACACAGCTCAACAATTCTACGAATGGCAAATCCAGAGCAGGTAGCAAATGATGGACCTACCAAGTTTTTTTCTCTCTAGTAAAAGGAAGTGATTTATGACTAAAAAGCATAGATGACTCAACATTTAAATATTTAATTAAACCTATTTGATAACTTGATTACAGCCAGAGTATCTGCTCAGATGCACAAGAGAACATGGAGCCAGCCAAGAAACGTGGAACTGCTCTACTATGAAAACATACTTCAGCATGATGTGGGAAAGCACTGCTTGAACTACAACTCTTCTAGAGGGGACAGCAATTCAGTCAGCATACAATGCTGAAATCCAACTGTATTTCGAAGTTACCAGTTCCTTTGGGTCTTCAATCAGTCATTTCTGGTTTGAAACAGATGGCAGAATCTACATTTGGAAGGCACCACAAATGTCCCAGTGTCCAGGAACTAACAGACAGCGCTCTAAGAACACGTCCTCTCCTACTGTAATAGAGCGTAGGTTGGGTGTGCATGGTCCCACTACATCACTTCATCCACAGGGATCAGGAAACAGTAGCAAAGTGTACCTCACCATCAGCCTCATCATTTCTAGCCAATAAATAATCTGGGAGGAAAAAAAAACCACCAGCCACGCCTCTCACAGAGGAATTGTGCTCAATACCACATACCTTGCTACTGAATCAACTCAAACAGAACTTCCATTAAAAACAGTAGGAGCTAAAAAAGTGCAGTGCTTAATATAGTTATTCCCATTTTTATACTTTGTTGAGCTATTTAGATGATTTCTCTTCATACCATTCTCAGAGGTCTGTATGTGGGAATTTCAGGAGCTTGAACTCCTGATTTCTCCAACAAGAAACCACAAAACAGATTGAAATTAGGCAAATTAAAAAAAAAAAAATCAAATGCCCAGCATAGTTGCTTTTAAGTCACAGAAATTAAAAGCAGAACCATACCTTGTTTTTTAAATGACACCTTATCAGGATCTTTGTTTTATGATGACTTGACAGCATAAATGCACCTAACAGTTTTTTCTACAGCTTCTTCCAGTTAATAGTAACATTTTCCTTTAAAAAAGGGTTTTGTTTATTTTCCTTTTCACACCCTAAATTGTATGAACAACAGGTTGCAGTAAGTCTTATTCTCAGACAGGCTCTAGTACAGGAGAGTGTATCATTCTTTTCCAAGCATCCGTTGCTCAGTTTTCTAGGAGTTTATGAGACAGCTAAGGTTTGCAGCGCTGGAGAAAGCGTGGATAGAGACAGACATCTCTGATATGGTGCCTATTCAGAATCCAGGTTAGGAACCGTTCTAATCCCAAACCATATCCACCATGAGGGCATGTACCATATTTTCTCTGTGAAATTAAAATCAGAGAGTAAATATTAAACATTTTATTGTTATTTGTACTATAATTGAAACAAACCCTTCCAAGATTATTTTCTGAATTATGAGGAAAATGACTATACTCTTTGCAGGCAAGATATTTGTGCTCAGTTGTCCTGAGTTTCCTGGGGCAGTGTAGGGACAAGAACAGGAAAAAGGAGGGTGAAAAAGAAAGCCTTAACAATTCTTTTTCAACTGCCTCCTTTTCTCCTCCCCTTACACTATCTAGGGCTCAGCCATTCAAGTCTGTGAACATCAACCTCTCTTTACCTAACATCAAACACTGCAGAAGACATTACAAGAGGAATACACCCACACAGACCAGTCTAATGAAGGTGATCTGCTAAGTGCAGCATGCAACTGCAGCAAACAGCAGTTTTAACAGAATGGAAACAGTTACCCATTGCATTTTGCCAACAGTTAAATGATTACCTACACTGGGCCACCAAAAATATGTTCCCAATTTAGACTGCATCATCTTAAGAGCAGTTTTAAGAAAAAAATCAAATATCATATCTGAAGAGCAGCACATCTAAACTGTTTTACCAACCTGATCAGTATACCAGTAGTACGGTGTGGGATCGATGCTCTCCCTCTTGTAGCCTTCAAGTAGCTCCTCACTGTCCCAGATACGCATAGAGCCTCCAACAATTTCACCAACATTAGGCATCAACACATCAACCTACAATACACAACATGAGATCAAACCACTACAGTTAAGATGCCTGCAAAATGGGTAGGAAAAATAGCCCAAACTTAAAACACTATTTCCATAACACATTTTACCATGTAATTTTAATTCTCCGTGACAGGAAGGCAATTCCTTCCAGACCCAATTTATAGATGGAATAAACTCACTGACTAGGTTCTCTAACTTAATCTCCAATACCACACTGAACTGTAAAAAAAACACCCAAAGAACAACCAACCAGCGAACAACCACAAAAACCCCCACCAAACCACCCTCCCAAAACCACACCACAAACCCAGCAGCATTCCTAACAGCCACCACTCTTCTTGGCTGCCAGACAGCTGGCATTTCAACAGCACAGTCTCCAAGAAGTGACAGAAGTATTGTCATTAGACTGGCCCTTACCTGAGGTCAGTGTAGAGCATGCTCACTATGATCTACTGACATTTTATTAGCACTTCAGAATTGCTTCATTTATTTCTATTGGATCAACAAGCCATGTCAAGAGACAATCAAACCAAAATCTGGTAAGAATTCTCCAAGAGTTTCCTGTGGAACTCATTCATTTTACACTCACTCACACTGACATTCCCTACTCTATTTAGAAGCCTGCAACGCTATGTAAAATACCAACTTACGGATTCAGTAAGCCGGGAATCGTCATGACAGCGCTGCATATAGAAAGACTTTATCTCTGCAGGAAATCGGCACAACAAGATTGGCTCATTAATGGTGTCTGTCATCAATCTCTCAGGAGCTTCAGGAATATCCTAAGGTTAAAGAAGGCTTTATTAGTATTTAAAATCAAAACCACTCCAATACCTTGAGTTCCACATGTATCAGGCATGAAACAAAGACAGTTTCAGACCACACGTATCCACACATTTGTCCTCATGTACCTAAATTTTTAAAACTTATCTTCGAACTGTATTTAGTTATAAAAACATATGTCGGGGGGGGGGGGGTGTGTGTGGAGGGGAATCTGTTCAATTAAAACCCAAGTTTCCCCAATGTTTCATACAGAAAAATGAGGAAAACCTAACCTGAAATGCAGACTTTCCAAACATCCAGTAAACACTGAAAAGCCTTCAGTGTCAGCCACCTTCCTTCCCAACACCACTTTCCACAAGCCTTAAGACTAGAAAGTTTAAGTGTTTCCTTGTTATGTATATAGGCTATTTTTCAAAAACCTGAACTGATCAGTTAGATAGATGAGGTTGTTTTTTATCAAAATTTTCTGACTGAAATTTGATAAATCGTGAAACAGCTAGCAGAATTTTCATTTTGATCAATTCAGCAGTTTTATGGTTTAAAAACTGCGGAGAAGGATGACACCACAGTTACAATGACAGATAGGGAACATCAGTGATGACGTGATCATGGCTTGTTAAACACACTTTTAGTCAAAAAAGTCTGTCTATCCTTAAAAGGTTTAATTTGAACTTTTATTCAGCCAATGGTATCACGCTTTTCTTACATTCTGAGTTAAAGTCAGAAGATTAGATTTTTCTTCTTTAGCAGGAAAAAGCAGCCACACCTGGTAGTTGTTTTAATCTGACTGAACACTGCATTACAGCACTGACTGCTGTGGAAGGGGGCAGAGGGAGCCAACTATAGCACGCACAGCAAGGAAAGTGCAAGGACCATAGGCCTTGTGCAAGGGCAGCTCACAACGCAAAGGTCGGCCCACAACAGGGGAGAGGAGGCAAGAACCATTACTTCTCTCCGGAACTGTTTTTTCAGTGCAGATTGAAGGCCCTTCCCTCCCTTCATCTCTATCATCTTTGATACAGATGGGAAAAACAGTAACAGCAAAAAACCCAACATATCTGATCTTGAGCTGACAAGGTTCCCCCTGAATACACTGTGTAGACTTTGAAGTTAAACGATTAAATCATCTCCTCCTAAAAATCTCTCCTCTCTTAAAGCCTTTGATGACTACAGCTACACCATCAAGTCCTCTTGAGCTCCTTCAAATCATTTACTTGTACACGTTGGGGAAGAGTGAGACGGGGAACTGACGGACAGATGACAACATGGATTTTCATTCCAATGTTCAAAGACATTACATGAAAACCCAACCCACACCTGCATTCCCCACTATGACACTAATACACCTCCCAGCACAGTCTGACAAAAATCCAGGCCTCACTGAAGTCCATAGCAAAACTCTCTTTAACTTAAGTGGGACTAGAATTTCACTCCTCATCGATATCACTGCAAACAAAACACAACAGATTCACACAGCAACAGTAAGCCCAATAACATGGTGGTCCAACCAGGCTGTTCTTCAAGGGTCTTATACACCCTTAGGGCAGGGCTGTGGGATTTTGTTTGAATTCCTGAAGAGCCTTGGAAAGACTTACTTCCCCAAACTCATAGTAAGTGCCATCTTCCTTCTTCACATCATGCTCCTTTAACCACTCAATGGCTTCAGTATAGTTCATTCGTCGGAAAGGACGTTTAGGAGGCCTGAAGCCCTGTAAATATGAGTAGGCAAAGACAGTTGGAAGAGTACCATTTTTAAAGAAGAATACTCTTTAGGTTGATCAGCAAGTCCACATCCAGGCTTGAAGCATACACACTACTCTTTCCAGCTCATACATCATCAAATTATTTCTTGATAAATAAATCAAGCACAGTCAGTATGGAAAAGCTAGAACGAAACACAACCATCTTCTAAGCCCAGTAAAGCTCACAGAACAGCTGAAAAAGATGGCAGGAGAGAAAAGAGAGGAATTATTTTCAAAGCCATTTTCTTTTCTGTACAAATTCATTGCACATGTAGGTGTTTCAAACCGAGCCATTAGCAGAGGTTCCACATGCAAGGCCACGAAGGAACATTTTTGCTTCCCTGTGCACAGAATGGCTTCAGAACCTGCCTTTGTGAAGTGGTTGTGCTTCTGCCATTTCCTACCTCCTGCCCCCTCAGCCCAAATTTAAAATGAAACCTCCCAGTGTTTATCAGGAAAACAGGTGAAAAAAACCAGGGATGACTGAGTTAGTATGTGCTCTGAGAGAAAAGCTAGAGATAAAGTTTGCAGTCTCTTAAAGCCATCTTCTTTGCAAAGGCAACAGAAGACAAAGGGTCTCTAACAAATGAAAATAGCTTTAGAGCTCCACATTCCAGAGTGGAAAGTAAAACACCAGTTGTTTCATTGCTCCCTTGTGCTCAATCTGCAAGTACAAGCCGATCAATATTACGAGCTCTGGGATAGAGGGTTTTATTCCACTGGTACAGTACACATTGCAATAAATCCCAGCACACTGCTGGCTCCTGGAATTTGCTAGCAGGGAACTTCTTCCCCCACAGTCCCCTGCTCCTCAAAGAGTCATTACCAGCCTTGCAGCATTTTAATTCTTTTGATGTTATTTAGTATTTTTCCTATTATTAATAGTAGTAAGCAAGCAGAGCTCACTGCCATGCCCTGCCTTGCCCAAAATGAAGATGCTGATCGGTAAAGGCTAAAGATCATATTTTCTTGGCAATTCATGACTGTTCCACATTGCTACCTACCGGGTTTAGGTCATACAGTAAGCTTGATGCAGGTGATTTCAAGACTCTGTCTACTACATCACAAACCAAGCTCTCCAGACGGTCCAATAAATCCTCAAAACTTATAAAAGGACATTCAGCTTCAATGTGAGTGTATCTGAAACAAAGTCATGTCATTAAAAAACCACATACAAGCAACAGATCTTGAGCTATGAAAAAAATTTGCATGAGAAAAAACCACAACCCAAGAATACAAACTTTTGTCCACTTTTCCATTTCTCCCACTTCTACACTTGTAAAGGAAATTAAGCTGTAAAAAAAAAAAATAAGGAAGACAACAATACGAACTGTATTTTCTAAAAAGTCAAAGTTTCCTAAAAACGTAACAGCTCTGTTTCTCCCAGATCTTCCTTCACTAAATGTCAAGGTATTATGACTACCTGGACATTCACTGAGACAAGGTATTACCCCCCCAAATATACTTTTGCTCAGTCCTTCAGCATTAGCATGATGCTGTCTGCTCACTGTGCATTATGTCATCCAACTGCCTTCTACTCCCCTGCTTTATTAATTCACTTATACATAAATAGCAAAGTATACTATTTCCATACTCTGCCAAGTGTCTGCGGGTCCTGGATTGCTCAGCTCTGTATGACTGAGCAACACAGAAAACATCTCCTAACGCCGGAATGCAGGTCTCCAGATAGAGCTGCGACGATTGTGTTAAGTATGCCTCTTCACCAAAATAATCCAATTTGAATAGGGTTGAGCCCCCTTCCACCTGCGTCTGGACTAAAGTTGGTGGTGTGACCTGTTAAAGAACAAGACCGTCATTACCTGATGAAGAATTAAGGACAACAATGACAACACATAAAAGCAGTGATGTAAGGCACGCTCTTCCGGAACACCACCTACAAAGCTTTTGTATGCATGCATACAAGTACTTCAGCCCGATATCCTTCAGCACCCTAAAAAGTGGTATGCAGGCTGTTTGTGAATCGTGCTGTAACATGCACCTCAGAAGTGTCTACGCACCTTTGAGATCAAAGCAATCAAATAATAGTTTCCTAATAAACAGCTTTTCTTTTGCCCCTTTCAGGTCAATTAGAAAGTCTACACAGTTTTTCCAGGAAAAAAAGATAGCCATGAAGTCAGGACATTAAAGTAGTCATTTGTTAACAAGGGAAAATATACTTACTTCATAATATCCATTGGCAAAGAAATGATCCCTGAAGGCCTGTACTACCATGGAGCGCACCTTGAAGATTTTGGACATATTCTCGCCTCGAATCATCATATGCCTGTTGTTAAGTTGCACATCAACCTCCGAATCCTCATTGAGTAGGTTGTCAGCCCCTCCGGCTGGGGCCAGACCAATAAGCTCCCAGTAATCACAGTTCAGCTCGTGGCCTCCTGGAGCCTACCAATTTGAAAAGAAACAAGCATTTCAGAAGTTCACTTTTTGCCCCTTGGATGTCACCATCTGGCATCATGGCAGAGATGTTAATCCAGTTTAAACAAAAGATGTTAAAATCCCAATTGCAGTGTTTTCAAGGTGACTGCTTTGCAACTCAGTCATACAACACTTGGAAGTGCCATTTGTAACCCACCATGAGTCTCAGACTTAACATGAACGGGACCGAGTGCTACAGTCAGATAATTATAAGCTACCAGATGCATTCAGTTTAAGTATAATATCTCAGAGACAGCTGGGTTTATTCAGCTGGAGGAACAGAAAGCTAAGCAGTGGGAAACGACTTACTGACTTCAACTATTTAATGGGTGGTTATAGACAAGATGGAGCCAGACCCTCTTTGGCTGTATCCAGCAAAAGGACAAATGTCTCAAGTTGCAGCAAGGGAGATTTCAACTGGCTATTAAGAAAACAAATTCTTCATAGGGTGCTGAAATGCTAGAGCATAGACCAAGCCAGACAGTAATCTCCATCCTTGGAGACGTTCAGAAACACATTTGGAAAAGACCCTTGGCAGCCTGACCTCTCATTAGATCTTCAAGAAGAGGGGGGACAAGAGGTCCCTTTAGAGGTCCCTCCCAACCAAAACCATTCTGTGGTAACTTACACTGTGTACTAGTTTTGGCTGGGATAGAGTTAATCTTCTTCATAGTAGTTTGTATGGTGCTACAACACAACACCCTGGCACAAAGAACCTTCCCGTATTCCTTAGGAACACTGCATACACACAGATTGAAGAGTCCTCTCATCTATTAGAAGAAAATGCAGACCCAAGACTGCAGTACGACATTCAAGGTATTTTGTTCTTTGTACTATTTGAGCCATCTTCTCCTACTGGAGGGCAAACTTGAAAGAAGTTGGAAAAAGTTGCTTGGATCACAACAGAGGAAGAGCTAGCTCACTATGGGTACTTTTGAGAGACACGCGAACAATCCTTCTGCACTAGGTAGCATCTCGCCATAGCGTGACAACAGCAAGTTTCACACTAGCTAATCTCCCCTGTCCTGTTTGCTGCTGTATGGCAAGCAGAGGTCCTGGCGCCAGGGCTCAGCCCTGTCTGGCTGCCTGGACTACTGAGCAGACCAGTTCTGGTCTCATCGGCTCCCCCGTGTGGGCCACACTAGGCTTCCGTCCCCTAAAATGGTACTTATTTAATTTTTTTTATTCACAGTATTTTCAGTGTATAAATGCGGATTTTCAAAGTCTAATCAACAGGTTTTTACAAATCTGAGGGTTTTGTTCACTAAAAGCATTGTATCCTTGTGATAAGACATGAAAACTTGAAGTGTTTTCAATGTCCAAAACATTATGAGCAGTAACATAGTATGAATGAATTACAATTACCAAACTGTGTAAAAGTTGTTTAAACCAGTGATCCCTGTTTGGCTGCATTTATTTTTAGAACTCCCAGCAGTGCAAGCTATGAAGGAAAGGAAATCTTGCTAACTTCTGATCGGCAAATACAACAGGGAACGGACTCACAATTAACTGAGCTTGGCTCTCTAACCTCAGGTCAATCTCTTGGGGGTAGGATGCGAGTGGCAGGGACAACTAGAACAATGAAGTCCAAGCAAATTTCATTTGCAAAACATGCCAGTAATGGCCAACAGTATATGGCTTACAAGAAAATTGAATTATCTACAAAGCACCACAAAAGGCTAACATTTTGACCTTATTTTATACACCATAGGCAGCCACAGTGAGGGACTACTTTGCTCAAATACTAACGCATCTTGGAAACACTGTTTGAAGCAGTATAACACTCCAAAACGTGATTTATTTTTTTCCAGACACACTTCTTCTCCTTATTATCTTACTAGAGTTAATACACTTACTCAAGAGACCAGACAGGAGACTACAGATTGCCAAGCCACACAAAAGAACAACTCTCACTACAAGAGTTTGACAACTTTGAATATATATCTGAAGGAAGAGGTAAGCTTACAGACTAGAAGATTAAACATACATATATCCTCTAAATCTCAGCACTACTGCTTTGCTTCCTCCTTCAGAAAAACAGGACATTATTGTAAACACTTATCAACAGCTCATGTCTTAAAAAAGGACTACTTAAAATGTAAATAGGACAAACGTGGCCTGAGCTTGCTTGCCGTTTTCGCATCACAAGTTTTGCAACACAGACACAACTTACTTTTGTCTTTCAGTCACCTCTTAATAACTAAGACAGATGTCTTACAATAATTTTCAGTAAGTATCCTGATGAAGGCCTGCACGTCCATTTGAGTTGCTGTCACAGATACTGGTTCCTAAAAGCTTCTCCCCTGCCTTCAGTTTGAATCCTTTTTATGGGCCATCATTCATGCACAATTGCTTAACAGGGCTTTAGCCCTAACTCCAGATTCACACAATTTTGCACACAGTAACAGTGTTTAGATCTAGACTGGAATGAGAGGGGCACAAGGCATAAGATGCATCATATTTTGAGACCTAAAATCACATCTGCCCAGTCATAAATCTGAGACTACCACTATAAACAAAGTTTCACAAAACAAGTTACAGTCAACTGCCTAGTTCATACACCTGCCAAGTGCTGGAGGACAAATAGAACATGGTGAAGAGCCTACAAACCCACCTCAGTAGTGAGGAGAGCTAATCCCAAATTCTTCGCCTCACAAAATAAAAACTGAATAAATCTCTTTTTAGGGAAAACAAAGCTATGTCATTTATTTAACATAATTTTCCACTGTTAAATTCTAGGAAATATCTATGGGACTTAACGTGGCAAATTGTTTCAGGCAAAAGCAGAACAGTCATGTAGATCACCTGTCACACACTTAACTGTGGGTGACAGCAGCAGCTTTGGGAGGTTTGTTGTCTTCTCTAAACCAAATTCCCCCCGAAATAATATAGTAATTATTTCCACCTCTGTTTAACCATCCACAGGAAAGCAATAAACTGTTAAAGAGGAGGAGAACCCAAAGACACTCAATCTCATACCTGCTTCCCTTCAGGAACAAGGTTCAGTGTACCGTACACTGCAACACTGCTCTCCGTAGAGAGAATTAGCCCGTTGTAACACTGACACTACAGAGAGGAAGAAACAAAGGCATAGTTAAGGTAATATTTTATTTTCAGTTTTCCTATGACTTCTATTGGAGTCACAGACAAGATAAACTCACAGTCACTTCTAAACTGTTCTCACATTGACAAAAAACCTCTAGTGGTGGAAGATACACTTTAACAATAACACAACTTAGTCGTAGGCTCAGGAGAACTTCCAATTGTCTACATAAAACAGATGAGGTACGAACACTTTTAATGACAGAACAGAATTAAATCATTACAGCTTACCAGTTCATCTGAAAGGACACACTGAAGAAAACCTGTGCCATCTCTCAAAACAATGAACATCAAATTTTTTCCTAGTTAAAAAAACAAGAAAAAAAAAGCCAGAGCGCATCAGCTTTATTCACCGATCCATTTGAACAGACCCACTCCTAAGACATTAATCACTGATGTGCAGATTATTACAGAAGGACTGTGATCACATTCTTCACTTTAAAAAACAAAGATGTTCCAGGTAAGCACTGAAACATTAGCACAGTTATAGAAGCCTTTCACAGAGCTGTATTTTGTATAACAAGTTAAAATAAGTTTCAACAGACATCAAGAGCAGCATTCCAACCTCAACAGGGTTGGGATCGCGCTGCCATGCCCTAAGGGACTAGAAGTCTGTTTGCACAAATGCTGAATGCACAGGCCCAAGGTACACCCAACACGGACAAATTCATGTCACCCTGGTCACCCACCTCTCCACAAAAGCATAAAATTACAAAAATAATTTGCTAGAAACTGCTCATGATATCCAGACCCACAACCAATTCATCAAGTACTTTAGTGATAACCTGAGCATGTACGCTTGGAGTCACAATCACTCTGCTGTGCGCTTCAACGCCCTGACCAAAGCCACCTTGCTAACTAGAATACCAATCATTTTGATAGCAAATATTACTTGCTAAACTTATTCTAAAAGAAGTTATGCTACTTTATATAACTTCAAAATTCCAATTTGCTGGTTTCACTATCAGTAGATGCTAGTTAGCTCCTCAGTTTGCAGGATGAATTAAAAAAACTCAGAACAAGTCTTTTGAAGAAATTCTGCAGGACTGGCCTCCAAACTGAAAATCCTGTAAGATTTTAACTAAGAAACGTCTATATGCTCACACATCATGCAGAATTTTCAGTGTTGTAGTGCCCACTGTGACAAAGCAAAGAGAACATCTAGTTGATAGTTTAAAAATTTAGGAATAGGTGCTGTGCGACTCATTTTAAGTGTCCAAATTTTGAAGGCTACTGTATTTGTTCCATCTCTCTGCACAGGCTCAGTAACTTCTAAATGCTTGTGGTTTACCTTGCCTCCGTAATCTGTGAATCCAGCCAAAAATCTTCACTCTCTGGCCTCTGTAAGCCTCCAGAGCATCGATCTTTACCTGTAAAGCAGGGAATAAAAGCAATCAAATAGAGAAATGATTCACCATTTAGATGGCATTTTCCACATAATTACTTAGAATGCAAGTGCATGGGACATCTCCCTCCCCAAAACGGCTCCTCCCAGCAGCACCTGAAGCCAAGTTCCATCCAAGGCATAAGCACAGCTGTCAATACTGAACAACTGTTTAATAAAGAAAGAGTATTTTAGCCAGGACAGGCAGTAGGGACAGACAGACAGACAGGGACAGCATTTCCAGACTTCATATTGAGTCCTTTCTATTTAGTGGGCTTGCTTTGCCATGTGGAAACTAGGGACTCTAATAGCTTTTAAAGAAGCTCACTTTGCATTTGACTGAAAGGAGAACCGAAAACACGTAACAGCTCATGCCGTAAGACTAGAGTACTCGGGTGCTACAGAAAATACAAGGTGCATTAAATCACCAAAAGACTTGGAAAGGATGCCCCTGACACATTTTCTGGCACGCTGGGTTAATTTCTAGAGACATTCAATGGATGAGTTCAGTTAGCAGTCAAAGAAGCAGAGGACCTGGATATGACATAGGTACATGTACACAGGTACCTGAGGTACTGACACTGCTATAGTCTGCACAATTAACCCAGCAGGCACCTTCAAATTGGATCACACCTCAGGCAGGTAAGGATGGCTACAGTGTACCAGTCCAGAAGAGACTGTGATTTCAGCACAGCAGAGCCCAGCTGCCCCTTTCTCAAAGGGCAGCCATGAGAGTGCAGGCTCCAATCAAAACCATCTTCTACACAGGTATGTAGAGACCTCTTCTACACAGGGCCTATCCGAAACCCCATCACAGAGCAGCACATATATCATCTGCTTACTAAGCTAAGGACGGCACCAAATCAGCAAATCCAGCAGGACTCTACAAACAGCCAAATAAAAACTGCGTCCCACGTCCCTATAACTTAAATCACATCTTCTAACCAGCACTGTTTCCTCATCCTCTGCCACTACAATAATCAAAGCAAAACTAATCAACTTTATCAAACAGAAACACGGTCTCTACCAGCAGACAAACACAGAGAAGTCACATATGTGAACTAAGAAGGTTCAGGTACCCATCAAGTGCATGAGAAAGACCAAAGTCTATATAATAAAACACATAGATAATCAGAAAAGCAAAGTTACCTTTACAGACAGTAACAAGACAGTGGCCTTCAACAGCTGCCAGAGCCACAAAGCAGAGACAAACTCAATCTTTGTGCAGAAGAGACACCATAACACAGGCCATGTATCAAGCGCACTGGATCTTACTCACACATTTTGGCTGTGGAAGACTAGGATCATTCTTGATAACAACCTTCTTAGCTTCCTCCAGGTTCTTCTCTCTTCTCAAGAGATCTTCTGCCTGGTTTTAAAAAAAAATAAAATGTATTAAATAGCTGTAACCAGGCTTTGTAAGATTCCCACACTTTACAATTACTGTAGACTATAATGTACACTTACAGAGACATCATAAAAAGCCTTGATGTTACTCTGGGGCCTAAACCTGCCCTAATTCAAGACCAGGATAAGAAACAATGCACAGATGCATTTCTCATTTTTTTCTGGAAAGTCTAAGGCAATAGATTGCAATTATTCACAACTCACCCAGCTTCAGCCATTTGCTTGTCCTAATTTAAACACAGGCAAGTTATAAATAACGTATGTGTGCAACGATGACATAGATGAAGAACAAACTGAAGCTTTTTTAGAGGGGTGGGAATGACAACAACGCTGTTTAATATTTTTGGAAAAGATGAATGTGTCTTCCAACCTGGCATCACCTGCAACCTACCTCCTTCTTTTCCTTAGCTTCATTCTTCATTTGTTCCCTGTACCACAGTTTTTTGACATTTTTCATCTGTGACTTTGAAATAATGGCCCATCTCTAAATCAATCCAAGGAGAGAGCAAAACATAAAAGATTACATTTGTGTCCCTTCACACAAAGGGGCATTAAAATAATTTCTACTAGGGAGCTCTAATGCTACAGCACCTCGTTTTCTTTTTGTGAATCCACATAAATAGTAGGAAACGGTTCCTTTCCTGCTGTCATCAAAGCCTAAGAAGCGGGAGAAAATAACAGAATCAACAGCACTGCAAGTAAGCTAAAATTATCTTTAAAGAGACTGAGCAGAGTTCCTACTTCTGAACCTTCTGGTTAGAGTTGCAAAAATGAAATTTACATTTAGAAGTACAAGGCCAACCACTTGATCTAATGCGCAGTTCATGCTCTTCAACACAAACAGCAGGTCTTTTCCAGTTACCTTTAGAACAGTCTTGAATGGTTTCTTTTGTGTCCCATCACCAGTGGAATCATTGCCCTCCCGTTCAGAAACGTACAGCTCTTCTGCAATACATGACAAATACAGGCAATTACAACACAAATTAAAAATTATCAGCTATGGAAGTGGTCAGGAAGAAACTGGACACACACAAGGATATCAAATCTTCACAGTTATCAGCAGCGATAAACCTTCAAAAACAAGCAGTTGGTCAGGCAGGGTAAGAGTTATTTAATGTTCTCCATTCTAAAAATCAATCCATGCCGTCAGTGCATTATGCTAAACCATTAAGGACTCCCAGGATACCGAGCTCTTGAAGTCACCGGCTGTACAGCAGGAACGGGAAAGGAACGACTCGCTAAAAGCACCGAAAACGCTTCCTGGGTTTGCGGGCGCCGGGACAGACGCCAAGGCCCGAGCAGAAGGCCCCTGCGCCCCAAGCCCTCCAAGCGCTGCCGCCGCTCCCCGCCCGCCCCCGCGAACGCGCTCCGCCGGCGGGCAGCAGGGCGGGCCAAGCCTGCGCCCGGCCGCCGGCCCCTCACCCCGCTCCCCCCGCCAGCGCTGCCGCGATCCCTCCGCCCGCCCCGCGCGGCTGACGCGAGCCACCGCCCGGCTCCCCCGACCCCCAAGGCTACTGTCCTTCCCGCTCTGACGCCCGAGCCCCCAGGGCGAGCACCCTCCCCCTTCGGCCGCCCGCCGCTGCCGCCATCTTCTCCTTGCGGCGGGGTGCGCGGGGCCCAACACGCGGCGCGCCGGAAAGCGCCGCGCCGCCGGGGCGCGGCCGAGGCGGGGCGCCGCAGAGGGAGCCCGCCGCCGCCGCGGGCCTCACCCAGGACGAGCGCCGCCGTCCTCCCCAGAACCTCTCCCGCCATGTCCGCGTCCCGCACTGCCGCCGCGGCCCGCCGGAAGTGCGGTCACCGCGCTGCCGCCGTCCTGAGCCAACCCGCCGCCGCCTTGCATCAGCCGCCCCGCCCCCGGTGTGACGTGTACGGGACGCAGCGATTGCGCAATGCGGGCGCGCCAGCCCCGTCAGGTGCCCGAGGCGGGGCGAAGGCGGAAGGCCCCCGCCCGCCTCCCTCGGCGCCCCGCCGAGCCGCCACCCACAGGGTCTCCGCTCCAGGCGATGCCGAGGGGAAGGGTCACGCGTGGCGCGGCCTCTCCCGTCTGGCGGCACAGGCCGCGCTCTTCCCCCGGTGCCAGGGCCTTTCTTTTTCACTGCTGCCCGTTCTTCCCCGGTAACGTCCTCACCTTGCCTTTGGCGACGCAGGAGACTATAATTATTACAGGAATACCCCTGCAGACGTTCCAGCGCGATGTTGCGTTTAATCCCATCTCTGTCCTTCCATTAAACCTCCGTTCAGGCCTTGGCTTCCGCCCGCGAGCGCGCTGGGACGCGGCCGTTGGACTGCTGGCCACCCAGAACAGGGGGCCTCCGTGTGCTCGGGCAGGGGCCGCGAGCGGTTCCCAAAGCCTTTCGGGCTCCGTGAACGCCCTCCGCCACCTTCCTGCCTGCTGCTGGCGGCTCTGGGGCATGTGGCTGCAAGAACAGACCTTCCTCCAGCAGCAGGGAGAGGAAGGCGGCGTAACGCCAGGCAGAGGAGCGAGAAGTAGAATGGAGCCCTAACTTAGACAAGTGACTGAAGTCGCACAGTGGTAGAGAGATTATAAGAAAAGCCTCGCCCACGTTTTTACTTAGAAACTTAAAATCTTCCTTTCAACTTCTCCTCAGTTTGAGATTGGAAAGCGTGGTCCAAAATTCAGTTGGCGTTCATGGTTCTGTATTGCCTACGCTGTCGTTTTGTCCAAGTAATAAAACTACATTGATAAAACAGACTCTAGCACAATGGAGTGAACTCTGCTATTGCCTGCCTTGGTACTAACAGCAAGACCGCTTCCTCATTAGGGGAAGAACACTTCAGCAGGCTCAAAACCTATTAGCTTTCAAGGTCCCTTCTCATCTACTTTTTCTTAACTTTTTTGGTCACCCTTCAAACGACCAAACCTTGACTAAAGCAGTTTTGCTTTCTGTGACCAGCTGAAGCCAAACAATCACTATCTAATGACAAATGTTTGTCTTTGGTAAGTCTCATTAGAAATAAAATATATAGAGTATACCCACCTCAATTTACATATTTAATATTTTAATATTACACCCAGTTTTAGAGTCCAACACGTGGTGAGGTTTGGGTTTTTTTCCCTTTTTAAAGACCAACCCCATCTGTCTCAATCAGAGATTAGTTATCTCCATTTCCCACTGAAACTCCTCTCACACTTCTATTCTTACCCATATACTTATTAGAAAAGAAGCTGTAAGCTTTAGGATATTTATTTGCATTAAATTTTTGAAATGGACATTCCATTAAACGAGCTATATAATGATTTTTACTATAAAACCATTTCAGTAATCGTTAGTCTGGGAGTCTGAAGTAGATAAAAGTGAAACATTCATACTCAAAAGAGTAAAAGTATGTGCAAATGTAAAGAGACACTTCATAAAAACCACTTTTTACACTGTAAGAATTGACTCGCTAGCAAGTGAAATACATTCCATCTAAAAGCGACTGTTTTCTAGTTATCCATTACTGACTCTAAAATGGAAAAGAACAAACTTTTGCCTTTTGAACAAAGGGAGCTTTCCAGACATTAGATATATCTGCTCATAAATACAGGAACGTATTCCAGAGTTGGAAAGAGAGAAAGGCAGAGAAACAAAGAGCAAGTGAGAAAAAAACCCTCCATTAACTGGATTGACTCGGATCCCTTCATTCCATGGGAATTCAAGGACTTGGCTATGAAAGGAATAATGGCGTAACACTCATACTAAACAAGATGCAAAGAATGGTCTCTCTCAATTTAGTGCAGCAAGCTGTAGTCAACTGTTGAAGAAAGGAACAGAAACCACACCTATAAATGCCAGAGTTCCTAACAAAGCCTGACGCTGACTAAAGTTTATCACCGGATATATCTTAATCTCAGCTGTACAAGCTCAGGTAAGAATATCTAGGGCCCTCAAAAGACTGATCATCTGATAGGCCATTACGACTGGCGCACATAAGGTAACTGATACTTAGGAGTTTGCTTTCAAAGACAAAATATGAAATGTAGCTGCAGTTTTACACCAACTTATTATTAAAATGTGAAAAAAGTTTGCAATTCCAGACATCACTTAAAAAAATAAAATTACAATGCTGGATTTTCATACTCTAGCACACATATCCTTCACTTTCACATTAAACAGAAATCAGTTGCACAGGATTGGTAGCTCTGTAGAGAACTCTTGGCCTTTCTATGTTTCCAGTAGTCCAAAACCAGGAAATTCTGTGATAAAACATAAAAATCTTCATATCCTTATGTCATTTGGTTAAAAAACAATCCCGAGTTTGTTTAAAAAAAAATATTTTTTTGGTGCAGTCATTGGGATAAAAAACTTATCCCCAAAATGCAATAAATCAGCTTGTTTCATGAGCATCTTTGACTTCCGTCACACTGTTGCCTAGGACTGCATCTAAAGGAGCCCGTTTTTTCCGTATGCTGCGACCCGAAGCGATAAGATCAGCATATCCCCGCTGATGGGAGAAAGCATAAGCAGAACGACGGCCAGATATCCCTCGTCGAAAAGCACTCTGCCTTCGCTTCCACTGTTGTTCTTCTGCCATGTATTTCTTGCGGTTCTTCTGAATCTTCATGCATGCAAAGACAGATTAGTTCATGGATTACAAGGGAAAACAGCTTGCTTGCATTTACTGTCTGGAAAAATAACCCAATACTTTTTTATATCCTTAAACTGCTTACCAGGAGGGTTCTCTTGTTTAAATTTGGTTTTGTTAGATACAAGAATATATGCAGTAATACATCACCATTTCAGGAAGACTTACTGTATTATTTTGAACTTTATTATTTGCATTATCTTTAAATGTCTTTCACTGAAGTGGGCTGAAGGTATGTAATTGAAAGCTATTCCTCTGTTCTCATGCTGACACTTCTTCAGTATCTTTTGCCAGCTCAAGGCAAAACAGAAGCAAAAACTCTCCGCTATACTCTGACACATAATAATGGAACTCCAACACAGCCCGAATAAAAACAAAAGTCAGACCACTAGTGGCTTCAAAGTAGGTTTCTGTGGTTTCTGAAGTCAAGCGCTCAGCCAAGAGAAACGATGAATTAGCCCACACTGAATTGCGTGCTGAGCTTGTGCATGTACCTCTGCACCACACAGAAGCACACAAGGAAGATACTGGGAAATAAGAACACTCCGCTTTGGACGGCAAGATGCCATAGCACCAGCTGTCAGCCAGGTAGAAGGCTCGGTCTGGCCTTCGGAAAGTCCTGCTGCCACCCTCCCTGGCCATGGGACCTGCGCTCCAGTCCCGTGTACTTCTCTCTCTCTCTAGGGCACAGTCACTTATTTATCGCCAATATTAGCACCAATACTGACTCTTGTAAGTAAATACATGACAAATTAACTGAAGTAGTAAGACTTTACTCACTCTATCACTTGCTGAAGGCCAAATTGTCATTGATAAGAAACGCTGTGCCAATACAGGAAGTAAGCAAATAGCAACTGATAAAATCATGGTCAGCCAGAGGTATGGTTGTCTCAGAGCATTTGGAGCAGTTCCTAGGAATAAAAAGAGCAAAAATTAGTTTATGAAATATCAAGTAAACTAGTTATAAAACACAAATAAGATACTAAAAGCCACAGCTTCTTTCCTGAGGACCAAACATTCAGGTATTCTGTTGTGTATCACAACATCAAGCTTTTATTCAGAGACTCTGCTTTGAACAGAAGCCCTGGGTTTGGCTGGGATAGAGTTAATTTTCTTCCTAGTAGCTGGCATAGTGCTGCATTTTGCCTTTTTGATAAGATGCTGATTTTTCAGTTGTTACTAAGCAGTCAAGGACTTTTCAGCTTTCCGTGCTCTGGCCGGCGAGCAAGGAGGCTGGGTGTGCACGGGAAGCTGGAGGGGACACAGCCAGGACAGCTGACCCAGGCCGGCCCAGAGGGATATTCCATACCATAGGACATCACGCTCAGTATATAAACTGAGGGGTTGGCCGGGGGAGGGCTGCTGCTCAGGAACTGGCTGGACATCAGTCGGCAGGTGGTCAGCAATCGCATTGTACATCACTTGTTTTGTACAACCTTTTATCATTATTATTATTATTTTCCCTTCCTTTTCTGTCCTATTAAACTGTCTATCTCAACCCATGAATTTTTTGTTTTTTCTATTCTCTCCCCTATCCCACCTGGGAGAGGAGGGGTGAGCAAACTGCTGTGTGGTGTTCAGCTGCCAGCCAGGTTAAACCACAAGAGAGCATAATAGGAAAGAATTTTATCAAGCACTTCTATTACAACGTAGCCCTATTAATGTCAAAGCCCTTTTAAGGGTTGCAGGAGGCTGCAAGACAAACGCTTGGCTGAGATGCATAGCTTTTCATGCTTTAAAGCAGGACAAAAGCAAGAAAAAGTCCTCCCAGTATCATTGGTATGTATGTGGTCTAGAAAGCAAGAGGTATTTAGTAGCCAAACACTCAACCTCATGGAACTTTCTAACAAATTAAGTAGCAGTCATATCTTTATAAACTTCCGAAATGCGTAAGGTATCCATGTAGAAACAAGTTACAAAGTCTAAAATGTTACTAAAGGTCAAAGAAAAACATTGTATTAGAGGCAACTACCATTTTGCAGTTAGGTTCAGCTTAAAAATGAGAACATAGAACTGAGGGGGTTTGTTATTTTGGGGGGGGGCGGATATTTAGATCCAAGACAACATAAGAAAGATTTGTCATCAGGAAAATTACGAAGCACAATTTTCCTCAAAACAAATTCCTAATGGCTGCTACTTACACCTCCCGACTTCCAGCAAAATCCCAAGGAGTTGCTAACAGCATTTGGTTCTGTCTTTGGGATTCTACCTTCTGCTGATCAGTTAGAACAACTTGGCAAACACATACCCTGCCGGATCATCGCATTCCTTTTACCTTAAGCTGCCCAACCAATTTTAACTTAGTTTTCATTTGTGGACTCCTACTGCTGGGCAACATCAAGTGCCAAATCATTTTCATGGAAAGAAAATAAATACTCCAATAAAGCAATCTCTCCCCAAACATAAACAAAACCTTCCTTGGAAGTGAATTAATATTTAACATCATTTCCTTTCACAAGCATCAGGTTCATGCCATGCCATTTTGGCCATAGTTCTGCTCAAGTTACAAAGCTGTGTGAGACAGGAACAAGAAACAGAAAACTCAAGGACTGACCTGTGAAGTGAAAGCCAGAAGGAAAGAGAACGTGGATTCCAGCACTGTGGAAGTCAAATGTGATACCAAAGTAAAGTGCAATACTCCCAAATACTGAAAAAGCATTAACAAAAGTCCAGTAAGATGTATCCAAGCCAATCTGAAAGCAAACAAAAGCTCCAAATGAATTCATTAATTCAAAATAATATCAACTACTTTGAAGACTGACAGCATTTTGGTCGAGTCATCTCTCATCCAGTTACACGTCAGTCAGAGAGAGCGCATCAACAGAGAAGAGAGAAGACAAAAAAGGAAAGATTTTTGCATATTGTTATGTTTTTAGTAGACAAATTTTGAAATATGACCAGAAGGTGCTTTCAGAGCAACAGAGATCAGGAAGCTAAGCTTACTTGCCTGAAAATTGACGACAAATATAAGAGAAGATGCTGCTGTGACAGCGAATGACTGATAATCTGAAGGTGCTTCTCCGTCTTGTCCCATCGTTTTAAGGTAAGCTCCATATGGTATGAAGAAGATTATCAATGAAGTTACAGCTCCATGAAGCAAACTTAAAAAGAATTTCTTGTAGTTAAAAAGTAAATCTTTCTGTCCCAAAACATACAGTCTAGGGAACCGAAGACTCAATTTGTCGCTCACATCCTTAATAAAGGGAGAAAAGAGGAAAAAAAAAAAAAAAAAGTTGCTGCAATTTCTTGTTCTCAGTATGAACGTTGAAGAGTAAGAAGCTCAACTATACAATGTCCCAAAAGAAACGGCAGATTTCTTTTCCCTTTTCAAATAGCAGTATGGGCAGCAGGAGTTTGCAGAGTAGTGCATGCAACTAGGAGGAACCAAGACTGCAGGACATCTCTCTCAAAGTTATCACATATCCCACTTCCATGCTTCTAGATTTTTAGCCTGTTATTTGCCAAGACAAGAATGTCCACAGTTGCATAGCTCTTTACAGCCATGTATGGTGTTGAAGGCATGGTATGGTATGGTATTCCCTACACAGGGAATAAGCAGAAGATGGGGGCTATCATTGCATGTCCTGACTTTAAGTCTCTAACAAACGCTCAAGTGAAGCTTAATTGGTACTGAATTTATTGCTTAGCTTTTATCACAAAAGAAAGCAGAATCATTGATTTGCCTAATCAGTAGGTAAGCCTTGTATGGAAAAACCAGTGGAGAAGACCAAAAGCAACTGTCCCACTGAATTAAAACAAATGCTACACACCAAGACTTCCTGTCAAATACAGTCATTTAAAATTGTTCAGTCCTTACATCTTCAGCTCAGAATGGTAAGCAAGGAATATCTTTTCCGTTAACAAAGCCACCCATTGCTGCACTGTGTGAATGATTTCATGGAATAGCAGGCACTTAGAAATATTTCTAACAAACATTATTAGCACTGAAGACCTCTGACCTGAATAACTTTGGCTGTTTCAGTAACCCTCTGCTTACTGTCTGTTGTTACCTCACACACTGGGAAGAGGAATGCATTTTTAAAAGCCAAAAAACCAAACACCCTCCCCAAATGCCCTGTACATAAAACAAAGCAACCAGTTTCAGTGTAATTAAAGACTTGATGTTAGATGCCTTTGGATTCATCTGTTGTTAACAACATGGAGAATACCTGGTCAAGCAAGCCAACTAGCAGAACCGGGAGACTAGAATACAATACATTGTACAGCGTGATGAACCAGTCTTCATATGCTGTCTGCAAGAAGAGGAAGTAGTTAATGATTTCTTTTTGATTACATCTTTTCCTTCCAATTTCTGAGAAAATTCACATATGCTCTACTGTAGTATTAAATTACCTGTCTCAGTGCTTACCCAAAAGGCAAGCAGCACCTTTGTTCAAAGTTCTGTTAAAACTATTTTTAGCCTGTATTAAGCTGCCCCACTCCTTACAAACCATCAGTGCTACCTGACCTGGAACACCATCAAAACCAAAGACCTCACACTAAGTGTCAGTCTGGTTTATAGCTGTATTTGTGACTGTGATGAAAACTTGGCATCTCACATACAAGTTTGGGAACACTAGTTTCTTTTTATGTTCTTTTTTTTGCCCTGTCCTAGGCATCCACAGCTTCCACCACAGCAAAGAGCATTAACCTCAGGGCTGCTTGTCTACAACTATAGCCCTGACCCTCCATGCTGGTCCATGCAATGACATCTGCCTGTCTTTTGGTTATGCCCATGGAGATGCATCTCAACTTTTAAAGTCCATTCAACAAAACCTTTCAATACTATGTGAACTTCAGACACTGCCAATTACAACAAGCACATTTCAAGCCATTCTAGCCAGCAGTTCAAGATAAAAAAATTTGGGTTTGGTTTCCTACCAATATATACATGCACCATCTCACTTCACCCAGGAATATCTTAAGTAGCAGGGTTGGGAAAGGTTTCCCAAACCATTGTATGACAATCTCTTCCTCCCCTCCCTGTACAATCATGATACTGGCTTTAGTATTCTGAAATCATAACCAACTACTTAGCTTGTAAGTAATTGGCTTAGTAGTTATCACCTATTCTCCTGCAGAAATTTTTGATAATAACTTCAGGTTCCCATCACTTCCCAGGTTATGCCTTTGCCATTCTGCACTGACCAAAAGAAAGATCCGCTTGTTAATATTACACGCAATCATGCCTTCTTACCTGGGCAGAAAAGCCATTAAAGAATGAATACCAGATGTGGACTAGTGTAAAAGCAAAGTTTTTGTAGAAAAAATATCTTAAAAACTTGCACATCCTAATGTAAGACCATCGTCCATGGACCAGCAGCAGTCTTTGGAGGTAGCGGAATTGCCCAAAAGAGTAGTCACTTGACATGACGGCTTGCATCCCTTCTTGGCCACTGATTCCAACGCCAATGTGGGCAGCTACGTTAATGAGACAAACACCACACATTGTATTAAACAAAGGGAGAGGAACAACATGACCGAGCAACTCTTCTGCCAGTTCCTGTTCTCTGCTTCAGGTTCTTCTGCCTCATTATATTTCTGAATACAGCACAAAGGCTACATGAAAGACTAATACAACAGTGCATAAGCCCTTCCTGGCCCTGTTATTTACTGCTCATGTCTCCACTGTTGCTTGGATTCTCTCTCAGTGCTTGTTCCGTCAGAATGGATGCTGGGAAATTTGACCAAGGGAGAACTAAGCAACGAGAGAGAAGGAACAAACCCCTGAATGAACTAGCCAGGCGGTTTACAAATACACTCCTAACATAAAACACATCCCAGAAGTTTCTTTCTCAGTGGGATTTCTCAGGAAGCGATTCAAAAAGCACCAGTTGCAATACAGCATGGTTAATGCCTCCAAGCAAGGGGCAGCTAAGCTATTGCTTTGTTCTTCATATTACACTTTTGTAACCTATAACATGATAACAGATGTAATTCAAGTCCCTTCTCAGGGAATATCTACAGAAAAAGCTAAAATATATCAGCAAAAACCACTAACCATTTCATAAAGGGCTTCCTCAAAAAGGAAAAGCACAGGCATAGAAGCTAACAAAACCCAAGTAACATTAACGTGGGTAATGAAATAGATGGTAGTCTTCTGAACAAAGAGTAATAGCGAAGAGACTGCAGAACGCCCAGAAGAGATCTTTCCTACTGAGTGAAGTTTTACAGCTGCCTTACTTTTAATCATGTTTACATCATTGGCACCATCCCCAATAGCCAGAGTAATAGCTTTCTTGTATTTCTTCACAAGCTCGACCACCATGGCTTTCTGCTTTGGAGTCACTCGACAGCAGATCACAGCCCTGCATTCACAGGCCAAATCAACAAAGTTCTGCTGCTGCTGTTCTTTGTAAGCTTCAGCCCTTCTCCTCTTCTCAGTTTGCTGCTTCTTCTCTTCTGCTGTTCTGGGGAATTTCAGTTTAAGTTTCTTTTTCTTCTTTTTCTTCTCTAGCAGGATTTCATTCTGTGTAACAAAAATATTTTATGTTCCCTTCTACACTATTTGAAATTGGACTCCAAGTACTGCCTATACAACACACAACTTCATTATGCTCCCATCACCCATTTATAGCATTTTAATAAAATGCTGATGCAGAGGAGTGAACAAAGAGCTACAGAAACAATGAAAAAAGGTACTTGGTGAGATTAACAAAAGGAAAATGCTTGTATTTAGTGTCATAGCACTTCTTGCAGAGTTTGAAGGAATATTTCTTCTGATGGGAACTAATAAACTTTTGAAAACATTCTGGTATTTAAACTTCCCTCTCTCCTATTTCCCCATCTCTTAAAGGAAGCATGACCATGTCCAACACATGTGGGAGTGACCTATAAATAGGTGGGTTAGCTCTGGCACAGTTCAGCTGGAGTAGGGGGTAACAGAGACTTGCAATTTTATCTGATGCTCCTGCGAGATTACCTGTAGGCATCTGCAGCCTGCTTCCTACGCCTTATACACAGATGTACATTTCTTTATACAAAATGAAGGTTTTGGGCTGGAACGCCGAAACGTGGCACACGGTCCCTAGCTGTTCATCGCGCTTTCTCCTTTCCAGGTGTCTGTAAGAGCAGCCTGCCAACACGGTGAGTAACAGTCACTGAATCACTGCTAGTCACGTCTCTGCTAAAAGCTCTTTTCTGCTTTCTAAGCTCCTGTGAGAGCACTATATTGCAGGACTGAGCAGGAAACTTGTCTTTTGTTTCTATTCTTTCACTTCCATCTCTCATTTCAAGCACGATTTCTGTGCCTATACTGAAGCCATGCATCCTGTAGTACTGGCAGTCATCTCTCTTCTCTTTTTTTTCCATTAGACTGGCATCCTCATGAAGAATAAACACTTCAAAAATCAGACTATGCTTTTGCAGGGGCTTGGCTTTACTTTGATGGCAGCTATGAGGGTGATCTGAAAGGCCCAAGACATTCCTTATTTTGTTGAGTGCTATTTTCAACCTTCAAAACCAAAAATATCTCTGAAGATAAATATCAAGCAGATGCGTTCAACTGGTGGCACAATGGCCAAAGAATTTTCATTGATTGGTTTAGCAAAGCAGACAAATCAACAGAGTCCTCAGTGAAGGACACTGTGACTTTGTGCTAATCCCAAAATCTCAAATACACAGGACGTCTTTTGTACATACCAACCAGGAGCCAGTGATTATTAAAGCACGATCTCTACTATCCTGGAAGAAGGGCTCATTCATTCTTAGAGAAGAATGTGCACTTGATCCAGCTCTGTTCCTCTGGTTTTCCAACTTAGTTTGAAGAAGAGCACTGGAAAGAGAGGTGGATACTATTAGAGAAAAAACAAGGATAAACATTAAGCTAGATCAGTCCCAGACTGAAAGTCTGCAAAAGAAATGCAATATATGCTGCAAGGACTTCTTGTGCCATATATTAGATTATGTTCTAGGCAGTGCTACAGCAACAGTGAAAAGAGGATCACGCTGGTTTGGTATCCTTGCTGTTTTGCAACTAAGGAAAAATTTGGAAAAATGAGTCAGGAATAGTTGTGACACTGTTACAAGGCCCTAGTTCTTCTCCCAGCCCCACATTGTTTTGACTTGGGTCTAACCATTTTGACAAATTCTTTATGCCTAAGTGCTGAATACCTTGTCATCCACTGTGTTGCTATAGCATAGGTCTGTGCTGCATACAGGGGCATGGGATAGGGTGAAAGACCAGCTGGGGTAGTGCTGGAGTTCAGGGGGAGGTAGCGAGAGCAAAACCTGGCAACTGCTCAAGACTGGGACTAGGAAGAGACCTGCTTAGCCCACTCCAGGTGGGCTCCAGACTTCTCTGAACTACAGGACAAATTTAATGTCAACAGATGTTGACCTAGAATATATAACCTCCTGCAAATAGGATATGACCACCTCTACCCACAATTAAGAGGTTGCCATGTAAAATCACAATTCCATAAAAGCAAAGAAATGGACAATGTACAGCTGAACAACTGCCAAGAAATACTGTTCAGTCATTGAAGAGTCATTGTGGGATAAACCAATGTTACTGCTGGGTTAATTTTAAAAATTGAACAATTTTAATTCCCACAAAAGAAACCTGTTGTGCTTTTCACTTGCCTGATATCTTCTCCATAGCAGATTGTTGTTTCATCTGTTAAGAGTTCACAAGAAAATCCAATATTTTCAGCAGTTTCTACAATATAAAATAAGAGAGGAAAGTATTTACTTAAAGTTCTGTCATGAGTAACTGTTGGGAGCAGCCAGAAATACCTACAGTCCTTTTAAGTAATTTTTGAAATTATACTTCAGTATGAGAAGTTCCCTTTCATTATGTCCTGGTTTCAGCTGGGCTAGAGTTAATTTTCTTCATAAAAGCTAGTATGAGGCTATGTTTTAGATTTGGGTCAGCTGTCCTGGCTGTGTCCCCTCCAGCTTCCCGTGCCCCCCCAACCTTCTCGCTGGCCGGCCAGCATGAAAAGCCGGACAGTCCTTGACTGCTTAGCAACAACTCAAAACATCAGCATGTTATCAACATTTTCTCATCCCAAATCCAAAATGCAGCCTCACGCTGGCTTCTGTGAAAAAAATTAACTCTATCCCAGCTGAAACCAGGACACATTACCACAGTGTGGACGAACAGGAAAAAAAAAATAATACATAGCACAGAGAAGCTGGGGGAACGCTTGTTAATTATTTGTCATACACGAACTGTGTGGCAATGAAGGTGCAGTGGGTGATGAATTTAAAGTCAACAACAGGGAATTATACTTCCTACAAAATGTACATGGCTGTGGTGGAATGCATTGTCACAAGATGTTTTGAATGCAGAAACTGTTAACTGACCTGGAAAAGTCTATCAGCCAATCCACAGAATAAAGATCAAAGATCTACCAGGGCATATTTAACTTGATGGTAGAGATGCTGTCTCCATGTCAGAGAGCCACTACACCAAAGGCACTGCAGGAATCCACCACAGGGTATGCCACACTATCTTGCCCTGCCCTTACTCTGGATTCCTTGAACCAAGGCTGTTGCCAGCATCAGAGAGATGCTGCTCTGGCTGCACCTCCATCCAGGCTGTAGTACAGCCATTCTTACTCACAAATTTAATGCCATTTTTTGAACTGACTCAACAAAATGTGTTGCTGGACTGCAGACTGGCAACAACCAAAATAAAAGCAAATCAGTCTCTGTCAGCAGCACTTGTGATTCTTTGAAAAGTGAATTTTCACTGTAAAAAGACAAGTTTTCATACCTGCCGTCAGAGGCAAGCAAGCCTGATGTTAAAAGCAAGTTGTCCTGCATTTGCTTTGCATTGGGAAAAGCAGCAGCTGGATATTTCCCTACAGAAGACAGTCACAAAATCAGTCATCTAGGCTAACCTGTTGGAGGAACAGAAGTTACACCAAAGCCCATCCAGTAACCTGGACTGGGAACAACTGGCATGAAATTCTGCACGTTGTAGAAATTCCTCCAGTTTTGATTTAAATGGACCTTCATACTAAGCTTTTCTAGAAATGTATGCTTTATTTCTAGTCTGCATTTGTCACAGTTTATCTTCAAGCCCTTATCCTGTTTTTACTAGCTGTAAGTAAACGCACCTTTTTTGTCACCAGTAAGCACCCAGATTTTAATGTCTGCTTTTGAAAGTCTGGAAATAGTTTCTGGAACTCCATCCTGTAGTTTGTCTTCTATAGCTGTTGCACCAAGCAGCTGGAATATATTTGAAATATAGGTATTTAGTAGGATAAACATGTAAAGAAAACTGATTTATGTTCAGTAGAGAATGAAACTATTCTGAATATGTCTTCAAGCCAAGGTACAGCTCAAGCTAAGAATTCAGTAAAGACAAACTCTTGCATATAGAAGGGACCATACTGAAATACAAGTACTAAAATACGTTTCCCTTCATTCTATTAAACTCTAAAATTTGGCATGGCTCTAAAGCCAGTAAAATGCTGGAAAGATCTAAATCAAAATGTCCTAATAAACAAGGATAACTTATTTTCAAAAATATCTGTTTCTTCTTAAGTAAGAATAAAAGTATACTAAAAATTTAAAGCTTGACTTACAATCAAGTTTTTTTCTATTTCCTCATATACTTTGTCCAGAGCTTCATCACGATTAGTTGTAGCTACACTGGCCTCCACAAACTTTTTATTCCATGCTTCAAATTCATCATGACTAATGTCTCTATAGCACAGGCATAGTGTCCTGAGAGTTTCATTTGCAAAAGTCTGAAAAATAATTAAAACAAACATATCCACAAAGCAAAACTCTTCATTTGCAATCCAAACATAAAAGTTAAGATCATAAGCATTTGGCAAGTCTGAGAAAACAAATCTGTCTGAGCAGTTAACCCTGGGTATTTCAGAAATGCCAAAAATTAAATTATAGCTGACAAGGCAGTATGAACTGAAAGAGTGAAGAGGTGACAAACAGAACAGAGTGTAGTGATCTGGAGTACTGATAACTACGAAAAAAAAAGCATGTAGACAAAATTTAAGTTTACTTCTCATGAAAAGAAAATGAATGCATTTTTAAGAACATGCACGAAAACATATTGCTTTGATTACTTCTCAGGTTTGGGACGACTTGTAGAACCAATTATAGGTCTGCATTTGTTTTAATAGATTAGGAAAAGGAAATTAATAAAATTATAGTCAGAAATAAACAATTTTAAATGTAAAAACGGCATATAAAATACAAACGTACATCTAGTGCTTCTTCTGTAGCTTCTCTCTTTAGATTCCTTGGGTGCAACCGTTCATAAATTACTGTATCAGCCCCTTTACAATATAACCTTATATTTCCACCTGATTCTCTTACTGTGGAGTAAAATATGACAGGTAGGACAAAATGTTAGACTACATTTAAATAAAGGAAGAGTTTCAGGTTAGATTTTTTAGTCTACTGCTCTTGAGTACCAACACTACAAGATCATGTTTCTTCTTCATCATCTCCAATATTGTTCAATTAAGTAACTCCGTTAACAAGCGCATTTTCTCTTCTCTTTCATGACAGGAGAGGATATTTAAACTCCCAAGGATTATGTTTTTGATAATAGTTCATATAGTATTAACATCTCACCTGCCCATAGGAGCTGGGCAGAGACATACACTAGAGATACGATGCACCATAATTATAGCCTTAAAAATAACATCTCTAACTGATTCAAGACTGACTTATTTAAAGACAGTTAAAATTGATCAAAACTAAAGACCATTTACACCTCAACCTGCATACCTAGCATTCCAATAACTAGAGAAACATGTAATTTGTTTGTTCTCTGAGGAAAAAGGGGAATAAATCATCTTTGCAGCATTTCTTCAAGCTTCTACTAAAGCAACCTAAGACTGTCTTCAGCAAAGACCATGTCTGAACACCAGGACTGTCCAGTGGACATATTTGCACCTAATTACAAAGCCTCTCTTTTGCTATCCACTGCTATGTGGATTAAAATCTATCATAGGACTGTGTTACACAGCTGTAATTCTTGACTTCAACTTCCCTTGGATGTACTTTTTCATCCATGAAATACAGGTGACCTGTACTATAAAGGTTGGTTGTAATCAGCTTACCAATGACAGACATGCGTTTTCTATCGCTGTTGAAATCCAAGATAGCAAGGACATCATAAGTTCTTTCAATCCCCATTTCACTTATAGTGATAGTATTTTGTGTTCGTGAAAGAAAAACATAACCAAAGTTTCTGGCTGCCGTAACCAAGGCCCCTTCGTCTGGGGAAGCCGCTTGGTAATTGAGCTGACCTGTGTCATTGAAACAGTGAAAAGAAGAGAAAACCAGGATACACCTGAGCATTACAGGGGCACTTGGCCACCACAGCTAAAAAAACCACACCCATTCTGCAGAGTGTTTGTGAGTTGGACATGGAAAGTCCTTTCCCTTTCTGAAGTGGGGTCTAATACACTGCTGCAGCACTCGATAGCAGTGCCCATAGAGGGGAGGGACTAGAGACACCCCTCCCACCACTACCTTTTTATTACATGTACTTTCCAAATGGGGTAAGTCACTGAACCCTCTTCCCTCCAGGTATAAAAGCAAAAACTTCTCAGTCTCAAAGCAAATATAACTTAAATATCTTAATTTCTCAATGCATTCATTTAAGCATTTTCAAAGGAAGCTCCAAAAGACAACTCCTTGGCCACAGACACCAATATAATGTAGTGGAAATGACCCCAAAAACATTAGTAGGATGAGCAAGGACGGACAGGAGACTCTGGTTTTACAAAGCTCTCGCAAAGATAGGAGTAAAGCAATATTACTCTCCAATGTTTTAACCTAATTCTTCCAACCTTAATTTTCATGTTCATGAATTCTTCCATAACCATTCACCTCTAAATTTAGTTTCTGTCACGTTTTTGTTATTCATTTTGGTTATTTGCTGCCAATACTCTTCGGACAGGCATACGTGATTTGTGTATGGCCATGGGGCTGTCTTCAAGGAGTAAGAGCATGAAACCCTCATGCTGAAAACACTTGTTTTTCTACACCAAAAACAAGTGCCCAAATGTGTTTGTACTTTCAGATATGTACGTGGAACCAGAGACTATGCTAGTGACGTTATAATTTTATTTGAGGTTTACGCTTGAGATTTTAAAGATGTATTTGAACAGAGAGAAGACCCATAACATGAAAACACAGGACCTCTGTATAAACTGTTCCCCTACCTTTCTATATCTGCTGTTATTTAAGGTGCACATTTGCCACAACTGCAATTGTCATAAAGACAGTCCTTCCATAAAGGGTGCCGTAAGTTCAGCACAGGGAATGGCACTGGCTCTTGCTTTTGTTTAATTTAAAAGAGCAGCTAGCGCTCCTTCTCACTTATGAGATTGGCGTTAGTTTTGGACCTCTCCCTTGTGCAACTGGATGTGAATTATTGTTTCTGCTTACACAAGAAAAACACCCCACAATCCAAACATACTCACCATCAGAAGTGTCAACCATGACTGTGTGACAAATAGCAAGCAGAAAAAAAAACTTTTGCATTTCTGGTTCCTTTCCAGATTTTATTTGCTCTATCAGGTAGTGATCATAGAACAAGAACTTTCCATCTGCATACATGTTCCAGCTGAAATCCACTTGCTGCTTAGAAAACAGAAGGGAGAGTTTGAGTTCTCATGTGCAGTTGCTTTGTGCCTACCTGCGTCTCTCCACACTTTGACAAGGGAACAGTCCCTGTTCTACAGACCGTAGTTACTTCAGCACCAGATCAGACTGACCTACCTCTGGGTGGCTCTGAAGCTGCCCTGCTCCGTCCCGGCAGTCTCCTGCAATGCAAGCACCATCAGTTAGAAGGCACAGGACAGAATAACAAAGTTTTTACAATTCATTCACAAAGTAAAAAATACATGGAATATCTACCACACTAGAATAGCTCAGCTTTCAAGAAAAGCAAGTTCTTTCACAGCCACAGTACCTTTGTATACTAATGTATATATACTAAACGTAAGGAAAAAAGCCTGCGGTGGAACTGTAATAGAGCATCCGTGTTTGCTGAAGACAGCTGTCACTGTCAGAAATTCCTCTCTTCAGAGGCAGGATGTTTAAAAAGCACATGATGTTAGCACACTGCATTCTTCCTTATTTGAACTGCAATAGTTTTGGAGAACATATGCTGCATATTCTAAATATTGAAATCCAGACAAGATTGAAAATGGAAGTAACAAACACTGAAATTAAAAACTGCTGTTCTTTATTAAATTTTCTTATTTGTTTCTAGACAAATTTTGTCCCTGAGTGTTTCTACCAGAAGTAAGGCATTGTGTAAATTACTCATTTCTGACCTTTCTACTGGGAAGTTTCCACTCCGGTCCATCAGTTTCCCCTTTCTAAGGGGAAAAACAGTGGGAAAACCCCAACAATTCGATTTTACTGAAGGTTTACTCAATGCCATGGCTAAATTGTGGAAGTTCAGTTGAAAATAAAAGACTCGTACGCACCTCATTCCAAACAAGCATTAAAATTCCTACTCATTTGTATAGCCTGGTCAGAGGCTGCCATCTGTGCTCTGCAGGGACTTGCAGGGCCTTCCTCCTGTGCTCCTGCCACAAATGGGAGCTCCTGTGCTAGCCAGGGTGCAGCAGTGTGGCACAGACTTACCGTATCTTTGGCCATTTATGCAACATTTTTTAAACGTCATGATGTTCTGTGTAAGCGTTCCCGTCTTGTCAGAGAAGATGTAGTGGATCTGCCCCAGCTGCTCGTTCAGCGTGGTGGTTCTGGCCTTCGCGGCCGTATCCTTCTCAGGGTAATACATTTGCAGGTCCCAGTTTATAAAATAGCTTTGGCCCAAACGAATCACTTCGACACTGAATGAAATAAAATTAATTTTATCACTCCCAGCTGCATCTCATATTTCAAAATAATGACATATTATCAGATCCAGGGGATGCTGACCATTTTCCAGGACTCAAATTACTTATGTAGCTCAGCAGTTTAAGACAAAACAATTACTTTTACCAGCACACTACAGAGCACCATCATGCCTACACAGGCCACTCAAACTGATGTCAGACCACATAGCTCAGCTTCAACAACACTGCAGTAACTGGGGAAAAGCCTCTATGGCCTTATCAAGCCAAAAGCATCGATGGTGCTGCTCCCATAACAAATAGAAATCCCACTTGGGAAGAGCATTTTAAGTACGATTTGGAGAAGAGTGGACAGGAGGCCAGATGACTTCAAATACGTTACAGCCAGGTCTGTCAAAGGCAAAATTATTCACACTTCATGGAGCAGTAATGCCTCTCTTTTGAGAATAAATCTGGAAAATACAATTTTTTCCATTTTAATATTTTTTTCAAGTTGTTACCTTCATGCACTGTGACTGCAGAATTAGAGAAGTTAAACACTAGCAGGATCAAGTCTCCAATTTTGTCAGAGATCATTGCTTTCTTAGTCAAAGTATAGAGAAGATACGCTTTATACTATAAGAAATGCTTGATATCTTTAAATTCTGAGTCAAAGATCCTTGAGTGATAATTTTATATGAAAGCAATACAGATCATTTTCTTGTAAAACGTCAGTGAAGAGAGTGAGTATATCCAGTTTTCAGTAAGACAGAGAATTAATATGCTTTCCCATCCAACATGAAGCTGCATTTGCAATACCAATGGGAGATGAAGTCCATTCACCATTAATCCATAAGTGAAGTAATTCAATCCTATCACCAGTTCAGCTATTAAAGGCCAAGGTATTTACCTACCTCACATAGAGGGAAATGGGAACCATGGTGTTCAGAACAATGATATATCCCCAAAAGTTAAGAAAGCCACGATACGTAGGACTGAAGTCTTGTGCATCGTAGAGGTACCAAGACAAGTTGCCAATCTGCTGCTCCCAGTAAGTGTGTCCGATGGCAAGGCCAGCCGACAGCAGGATGAGGACGACAAAAATCTACGGTGTACACAGAGACGCCTGTGATACTTCAGAAACATGTCCTTGACTTAAGTTCCAAATCTCCATGTTCAGAATAGAGTATTACATGTATTTGTAAGTAACAAGGGGAGCAAATCTTTCCCACAAAATGGTCTCTTCAAATAATATGAGTTGTAATTTTAGTATATTCCCCAAGCATCATTTTCATATTTTTACATTTATTTAAGCAGACAGCAAAAAGGGGATATGAACATGCTTGGAGCAGGGGCAGAACTGCAGTCTTGCCCAGTTAAATGCCTCTGCCTGCCAACAGGCCAGCTCCTCTCTCCTCTTTCCTCATCCCAGAATGACACTCAGTAGAGTGCAGATTGTAGGACAGCGGGTATTCCTCATACACGCAGCCCACAGGTGCTGACCAAGGACAAAAACCACGGGTGTTGAACCCTTCAGGCTGAATGGACCTCTGGACCAGGGTCCTCGGGTCTCTGTCCAATAGTTTAGTGCAGACAAGCAGAAACACCTGCAACACCGGGTTTGAACCATTTTTCTGCATCACGTAGGCTGCCCTACAACTGCAGTTTAGGGTTGCAGATTCTGCCAACAGTGAGGCACCGTTCTAGATTCCCTCCTACTTCATCCCAACTCATCAGATGAAAACATGGTGGAAACATACTTATCACACCAAAAGAAAAAAGTTTCCTAAATTTGTATTCACTTTATTCTCTTTAAAATTAACTCAAAAATCTGAATTGTAAACAAAAAGGCTTACAGTATAAACCATGTAATTCATGAGGGAGTCAATTTTTGTCCTTTTAAATCTTGTCTTTCCACTATTTTTCATTATTTTTGTATCGGCACCTAAAAATACAGAAAAAAAAGAAAGATACAATATGCAAACAAGTGCTAGTATTACTGTTTTACAAAACTGGGACATAAAATACAGTCACTGTTTATAAGATAAAGATGTCATTTCACTCTATAGGGCATGCTTTTAGTTAGCAAGTATTACACATGTTCAATTCATAAATACCTGCAAATATGACCACTCCATGGCAAAAGTCTGTATTCCTGATTTTACATCCACGTAGTAAAATCTTATCAGCATCCAGTGAATAACTCATGTTTCTCCAGAATAATGTTCCTGCAAACTTATCCAGTCTGTTATTAGGCTCTTCACATTCAATTAGACCTAAAATTTTGGAGGAGAATTTTTAATATACAACAGTTAAATAAAAACATATTGATTTGTATCCACCATAGAAGTACTTTTACTTTGTGAGGTTGGGTTTTTGAGAAAACGAGTGTTCTGAATACACAATTTCTTTGAAATTTAGGGTGTACAAATATTCAGTACTGTATTGCTGATATTTTAAATATATTATCTTAGGGTGGTATTTTGCTTTCCAGATTGAAATAGCAGAGAGAATTCATTTCTGCACCAAGACCAGTACACACAGCATTCACTGCCAAACAGGGCACCTTTTGTTCACCTTTTCTTTTAACATTTCTCAAGTTTTAACAAAAGCTTACCTACAAGAGTATATGTCTCTCTGGATCTTACACTGTTCAGTTCATTTTGCCACTGAAGACTTAGTAGCAACGATCCCACAAGGGGAAGACAACCTTCACGCAACACATTGCTACAGATACACGTTGCCACTCTGCATTGCTTTACTGCAATACAGTTACCTGAATATCACAGCTGACAAAGTGACATTTTACATTGACTCTTAGGACTTGCCCTATTCCCACTGCCTACTTTATGACTGGCACTTGATGCTATATATTTGCATTTCCATCCCCAAAACTGACCGCATCCTAAAATTTTGGTTCATGCTGCAGTTGCCATTACGAAAACTGTGTTTCAGAAACAAATAAACAAATATAAATGTCAGGGTAACTGCTAATTGCTAGAGAGGAGCACAGAATGACAGTTTCAGGCCAAAACACTGCTGTCTCTAGCCCTGAACCCTGTCTCCCATCAAGAATGGTGGATGTGCAAGGAATAGTGAAGTTACAGGTGCAGGCCACTGAAACACTCTCACAGTCTCACAGCAAGTTGAAGCCAACAGATCTCCTGAGCCAGAGCTGATGTCTTTGTAGACAGGCTCTCCTTCTATATAAATTTGCTCAAGAGACATTCTTTGAAAGCACAAACTTTTTACATCCACGATATCCTTTGTCGAACTGTGAATTTTAGCTTAACTACGTATTGTGTGAAAAAGCATCTCCCTTCTGTTTATTTTTCATTTCTCTGTTTCTCATTTCACTTTGTGTTCCTCAGTTCTCATACTGGAGGAAACCAGGAACAGTCCCTACTTGCTCAGAGTCTTTTCCACGTCTCTCTTTCTGTCTTCCCCCCACCCCGCCCCCCCCCCCCCCCAAGCATTTGCCATTTTAGGATTGCTAAAAAATTCAGCTTGAGATAGAACTCTCTGTCAGATCTCAGTAAGAGAAGGGATTCCTGCTCTTCACACTTCCACAACACACACAGAAAGCAGCTATATCATAATGATAAACATGAAAAGGACAATAGAAAATATTCTCCAGATCCAATCCTGACAGCAAACATACTTTTTTTCCACAGAAAAGAGGCAGGCAAACACTAATAAAGGGCTTCATCACCTCTACTTAGTGTGCCATAGCTCATTCATGGCAAAGGTCTCATCTTCATAGAACGGGCTGGGTTAGAAGGGACCTTAAAGCTAGTTCCAACCCCCTGCTATGGGCTGGGACACCTTCCACTAGACCAGGTTGCTGAAAGCCCCATCCAGCCTGGCCTTCAAACAGGCTATATTTTGCTCAGCAGCACAGTTTCCTTTGTGCAACTTGCTTACGCTGTCTCGTGACAAAAGCCAGGAAGCCACTAACTCCAAAATCACAAGCACCACTGGCAATGCTTCCATCCCCACCCATGTTTTATTTACTTGTACTGTAAACTGCTCAAGGGACATTAGAATAGTTGTAAGAATATAACTGTACAAACCATTAAAGTCTGCCATTGCACTTTCTTCTTGAAGATATCTGTGTGTTACCTCAAGTGCCATTTTGAATTTTAAGTTAGTCTCACTAAGAAGAAAGGATAAAAAGGTCACTTTATTAAAAACATGGATACGGGAAAGAAGTTTGAACAAAATTAAATTAAGTAAATCAATATGCCGTAGGTACCAACCTCCTACTTGGAAGCAATGGCAAAGGCGTGCATTTGCACGGATATGAAACGTTCACGAACCATGTGACCAGTTCTTACACTGGCTGCTTTTCTTCACAAGTGAAATGTTACCCCTTTATCTTTGCTCACTGTACAGAAGTGAAGCTTCTCAGACTCATTGTTTTACTAACACGATAATTAAGTTTGAAGTAATGGTTATTTGAAAGCAATATTTAATAACTAATACTGTTAAAAGCTCCAATAGAGAACAAACCCTTTGCAACACAAACAGATCCTTGCTTTGCATGATGTTATAAGCAATCAGTTTTAAGATTACTGAAGGTTCAGTAAGGAATATACTGCTCATTCAGAAAAATTAACATTTTACCTCATTAGGTGATGTCCATATCATTACGGACTTCTCTAAAAGAATTCAGCACTAGCTTTTCTGACAATGTGAACTAAACCAAAATTTACAAAGCAATGTGACAGAAACAGTAAGATTTATGCTATTTAAGCAGCTTCTATGAAAACCTTTCACAGACAAACACATGTTTTCGTCTTCCCACTGCCAGGGAATAAGAAAAGTTTAAAATCATAGAAAAGTTCAGGTTGGAAGGGACCTCTGGTAATAAACAGTCCAGCCTCCTGTTGGAAGTAGGATGTTAGATGAGGTTATCCAGGGCCCTGTCAAGCAAAGCCTTGACTGTTTCCAGTGAGAGAAATTCCACCACTTCTCCGGGCATACTATGCCAAAGGTAAAAATTATCTACTGTGAGAACAATTATTCTTGAATGCAGACAGAAATTCCTCTGGAGCTACTTGTATCCATTACTTCTTGTCCTGTCAGGGTGCATCCTTGTGAAGAGAGTATCTTCTCTGTAACTGTCTTTGAGATACTGGAAGACCCTTTCTTCATAAGTCATGTTCTCCAACACTTCAGACATCTTTGAAGCACTCCAGTGGACCTTCACCAATTTTTAATGATCCTTGAGTCATGGGAATAAACAACTGGACAGTTTTCCAGGTGTGGTTTAGAAAGGGAAAAGTAGAGTCTCAAATACACCCTTCTCGCTCTTTTACCAGTAAGCCAAAATTAAATCTAAGAAATCCTTAAATAGAGCCTTACCCATCTAGCTCAGCTGTCTCTACGTAGCAGAGACTGTTTGGTTCTGAGCTGGACAGCAGCAAAATATCAGCCTAGAAAAACAAATAAATAAGCACCAAATAAATCCAAGTCAAGATTCTTACAGAACTTTGTAAAAACATAAAACAAATATATCTAAAGCACTTACAGGAACAAAAGTATTCTTCTTCAGACGAATGATATCACCAACTTTAATATCTTTCCATTTTGTGTTTTTGAACCTAGTATCAAGATAGTTTAATAAGTATTACTATTTAATCTAGAACACTATGCACTTTATATTGAACTTTCCTTAGTACGAAAGCATTACAACTTGGTGTGTTTTTTCTTTCTGGAAACTGCAATTTACTTGGGAGTCTATAACTTAGAAGTCAACCTACCTCTTCCCTCTTCACCTATATGTGAATTTCAGTCCTTCTCCTCAAGAAGGTGCTCTTAGCACGGATTTAGCGCCACAGATAGATTACTCTGAGCAATTCCCTTCCATTTTCAATTAGGTTTTCACACAGACAGGTGGAACACTAGAGAACAAAAAGCTGAACTTTCCCTATCATCTATGCTTTAAGATCTGTCATGAAACTTAGTAACAAGGCAACAAACATTACCTACAAAGTTAAGAAGGGAACAGTACAAACCTTCCATCCCTGATGACTTCACATGTCCTATTATTAACCTCATTGTCCATCCTGTGACGAGCCTGAAAATCAGGAGTAGAGAATGTACTCCCTACTGCATATCACAAGTAAAGAAATGAACAAAAGTGGGGTTTTTTGCTTTTAATATTAACAAAACATGTTTCTTACAATGTCATCCACTAGGTCTTTGACTGCAGTTATTCCCAGCACCAACAGTAAGGGCACCAGTGTTGTATACCATGACAGGGTACTTATTTGTGGAATTGACTACAAAAGACAAATAAAATCAGTTCAATACAGGATTATCAATCAAGCTCAATTCGGAGGCGTTTAACAGTGATCTCACTATAAGATAAGAAAGAAAAAGAGAGAGAGAATTTTAACATCAGAGAGACTTTTATGTCAGGTTGTGAAGACGAACAAAACACTCGGGGGAGAGTTTGACCGTGCTGCCCTACCTCAGCATCGGCTTAAATAAGAACTGTAGTTGCTCATATTTTCTGTTGGAGCTTCTGATTCATGAGTGGAAGTTAAGGCCATCATGTTTTACAGAGTAGATGAAACATCTTTTCCCCATGAAATTCGTGAACTCTGCAACTAGCTCATCCTAGCCAATACAAATGTAGCGTAGGTTTCTCCAGATTTCTGTTAAGACGGGCTTAGTTTCTGTAATAGTTCAGATACAGTCCCTTACAATGTACCCTGCAATTTCCAGACAGGATAGCACTGCACTGTGTCACAAGTTTTAGTCAGCTCAGTAGATTAGCACCTCAAATTCACTTCACAGTTAGTATTCTCTCTGTCTTTCTTACCTGCAAAATGAGAAGAACGAGGAAATAGAAGTTGGCTGCTCTTTTAAACTGTTCAAACAGATTCAGTGGTAAAAAAGTGATAGGGTTGTACTTGTATGTCTTAATTACATTGCCCTGTTGAAGAAAAACAAATGTCATTCACAACAGCAGATTCTGCTTACATTACAAATGTACAATACATATTTTTAAAGAAAGCATTTTACTAGTGGAATCTTTCCTATGAAAACTTCAGTGCTTTCCTTCTCCTAGGCAATCTTCTCTGTAATGCCTTCCCATGTTGTTTGCTAAACACACGATATCACTAGTAAAGATATAACTGGTCTCGGGCATCAAACTATAAATAACAAATCCAGATACAATACACAGACTTATTCAGGAGGCATTGAAGGTATGCGAGGAATGAAGCAGAGGATATTGTTTAGTCTCTGTGAGCAGCTGACAAGGCGCGCAACCTTGAGGGAAGGAACAAGATAACCACAAAGGGAACAACTGCTGAACTGAGAGTGAGCTCCTAACTGACATCTACTTAACACAGTATTAGCATAATGGCAACCCACCCTTGGGTAGGGAAAGTCCCCTACCCACAGAAGCCCCTTCCTCACTGAGCATGTGCCGTAAAAAATAAGGACACGGTGACTTCAAGTGGAGACGAGGCTGGCAGGAACCAATGGGAACAAGGGTGACAGAGCCAACTTTTAAAAAAATACTGATAACTGTTGCTCGAAATGTGTCCATATTTTCCGTGTGTTAACAGAGGGGTGCTAGCTTTGGGCACCTACCACCCAACTCTGCGCAGATTTGAGATAAGAGCAAGTATCTCGATTCCATGTGGTTTTCGGCTCTTTGCAGACTGGGTGAAAGAACAGGTATTTGGGACAACAGAGGGACAATGTCAGATCCAACAAAGATTAACTCTCATGAGCACCTGTTCCTACCTAGCCTAGGTGGATTTCCATTTGAACAGCCCAGTTGTAGCAGTTTTACTACTAAATGTTCATACTCATGCATGAGATAATCCAAACTGCCTCAAGTCTGCCAGGCAGGTATCTCAGCAGGTACAAGGGAACCACATGAGCCAAGGCATCACAGATAAATCTGGACAGTCCATGTGTAACCTCACAGTCCAAGCCTCTATCAATTGCAACCAGCACCACATACAAGCACCATAGCTTTATTACTTTGAAAAGTTAAAAAATTAGGAACAGCAAAAAAAAAAAACCAATTCAGCCTTTTGTCTTGATAAATGAGATAAAAATGTTTCCTTTACCATAATTAGGTGGATTTAGAATGGCACTGTTTCAATGACTAGACATTCCCAAATGCCTATTTTTAAGACTGTCCCAGTCTAGCTTAATCACGATATTGCTTAATACTACATTGAGACTTCTTTTACGAAAGGTGACACTTATGCAGATGTTTGCAACAGCCCTAGTTGAGCTGATAAAACTTGGAATTTGTACTCAGGACACCTGGCTTCTAATTCTCTGTCTCATCTTAAACAAGTCCCTTGATACCTCGATTTTCCATTCACAAACGCAAAACCAGTTATATGTCCCCACCTTTGATGGAAATCCTAAGAAGTGTTAATTGTGGCTTTTACACTAACCAGCAGTGGCTGGGAAGATTTTACTGAGATTAAGAAAATATTCACCCTGAGAACTCCTATTAGCACATAACTGAGATAAAGAAAACTTACTGCATATTTGCTTTTTTTGAAGCATAGAAATATTGTTCGCTTAAACTGGGGCTGTTCGTAGAAGCATTCATCATTTGCTTTAACTTGCCAGCTGCAGTCTGGAAAAGACAAGGCAAAATGAGTCAACATGAGAGAACAAATCTGGCAGATTCAGGTTTTCTCTCAAGTGATAAAGGTACTTTCAACTGAAACAAGACTGGTACCTGATTTTTAGTACATAGTCTAAAAAAAAAAGGTTTTCAAGAAGTTTCCAGGTTATTTGTCTTTATTAACAATTAAAATATGATCTGACATAGGAAGAAGTGGTGATTAACAACTTGTAAGTTCTATGAGAAACAGAAAACCTATCCGAGTAACATTTATTCATGCTAAATTCCCTTCTTTCCCCTCTTCTGTTACACCTGTGAAGCACTAAGCACCCAAAACAGGGCTTCTCAGCCTTTCTACAAATAAAAAGGTCCACTCAACTTTTGAAACCAATTATTTCATATAAACATACTGTGCAATGGTTTTCATTTACAACTTAAAAAAGTAAAAATCTGAAGTGCTTATTTTATGTCTTCAGCCATCAGTTTTGTTTGATGGCTTAAAAACTCAGGAATGTGAACTGCATTTTGCAGTAAAATTTAACAAAACTAAACAAGCGATATTTGCCTTCTGAAATTTTGGACTGAAAGCTGATAAAATAGCTTACAAAGCACCTGAGCAATCTCACCTCCTTCTGTCACCTTCAGCACATAGCATTTAAAACCTGACTTGACATACAGCCTCCTTAAGGAAGAATTTTCTAGAGGACTTGCTAACAAGCCAGCCTTCTCCACCTTAAGCCGCTATCGTTAATCCAAGTCCTACAAAGTCCATCTTTAAATGGGGTTCATCTCGGATGTACATAGCTTTTGGCTGACCACTATTTACTGACAGAATGCCTCCTGCTGTCAAGTTATTTTCCGTGCCCCTTCTTTCACAGGCTACCTCTTTCCCTCCAAGATCCTCTCCTGCCCTCAAGCCTGCATCACCAATAGCCCTATTAATCCTGCTACCCACACCCACAAGTTCAGGCCCTGCCCACATCAAAGAAACTCCCCGCTGAACTCATTCAGCAAGTTTTTAAGCCGACTCACAGGAGCGCTTTGCCTGCCTGGGAAGGATGAGGCAGACAGTATTTTGAAATTCAGCTTTCCTGACTCATCAGCCAAGTATCTCCCCCTTTTCTCCAACCCACAGTAATTGTCCTTAATGGGTGCTCTTTTTGGTTTCATGGGATTCTCATGACCCAAGCTCATCCAGCACTGCAGAGCATGGATGGGGTGAAACTCGCAGAGGCGTGGGGTGAGGAGTGGCACATGCTGCCGGGGACCCAGGGGCAAGCACGTGTGAAGGTGCTCCTGGGCTGCTGTAGGGGCCACTGTAACTTAGCCATGGCTGATAAGGCTTAAAAACTCAAATCCAGGCACCAAACCTTTTTTTTTTTTTTTCCACCCAACACATAAAGCAAGTTTTCATTTGATATATCTGGGATCTGTACTATGACTACACAACTTTAATTTCCAGCATATTGGTTGCAAGCTGTGAAGAGAGTAGAGAAATAGTTATCTTACTCTAGCTCTTGTATTTAAGATTCCATAAATGAAAACATACAGCAGATGGTGAAGATACATTATGCACCCTGGTTAGGACTTCCATGGAAGTGCTGCGAGTCAAAGGGTTCTAGCTGCCTTACATAAAATCTACCAGAAAATTACTGGAGGACCAGGTTTTGGTTTAAAAGAAGATAAGCATTACTGAAGTGCATGATTTCAGAAAGTTATTAATGACAGGACTGAAGAAAATTGTGAACATGTCTACAAGAACATTTCTTCACCACATTCAACATTGCAGTTCTAATAAAACCTTAGCACTACAGATGGAAAAACTGGCAAATTAGGTTTTAAATAAAACCTGCAGGAAGGAACCCCCCAAAATTACTTTAAACTGTTTAAAAGTGATATTAATACCTGATATTTGGGAAGCTGCATCAGTAATTCATCATCTTTAAAGGAACATAAAGGGAAAACAGTCTTTGTTGAGGGGAAAAATAAGAAGAAAAAGAAGAAGGATGACATTTTTGTAGCACTACCTGAATATAGCTAGCTACTGAAACAGTCAGCAGACGCTACAAATTCTGCAACTTATGCCAGAAAATTATTTATTAACCAGAAAAAGCAGGCAAAGAGGATTTAAACAAACAAACAAAAAACCCCAAAGGGTCTAAAGAGTGGGGGGAAAAAACCCTCTGACAAAGTTTGTCAACTGCTTCCAAGCTCTATGATTAGAGTACTGGCCTACCAAGCCTGCATGGTAACATCTCCTGTCGCCTTAAAGCTTTTGCCCTAGCTCAGAGTTCAAAGGAACTCTGCACATAGCTCTACTCCATATTTTGGATAATAATTTGGTTAACATTAACTGTATAGACAGAAGAGGCTTGTGGTTACACTGAACTAGCGGGAGCTACGAGCCCTTTGGAAGGCAGAACCAAAACTCATCTCCCTGCTTTCAGATTCTCTCCAATTCACCAGGATGAAGAAAAAGGCACACTGCACTTCAGAAAAGAATTTGAAGGTGTAGGAAGTCCTGTTTTAGTTTTGTTTCTCTTTTTTTCTTCTGCTTATACTAGGCCACAAAGCAAACCTGTGGTTGCTGGTGTACTGCGTCTACTAAATAAAGTATCTGGCTAAAATAAGGGGGGAGTGGAGGGAGAGAGCAACAGTCATGATGAGAACTCAAGAAAATACGATGGATTATGAGAGACTAAGAAAACTGTGTTTATTCTATAGACTATGTTAGTTCAGTCATCGTAAAAAAAATCCCACAAAATTAAACACGTAATGGGTGGTTATAAAATGAAAACACGTAATAGGTGGTTATAAAATGAGAAGTGATCAACTGTTCCGTACTGCCACACAATCAGGAAGAAATCTGTATCTATTAAACAGGTGGGGGTTAAAAAATACTCACATTGCAGCACTGCAAAAAAGGGTATTTAGGGGAGTTACAGACTTTCCTTGGACAGAGGTTAAGAACAGGTATGTCTAAAACATGCCAGAGGTCACTCCCATTTATGTTCCTGCACTGGCAGCAGCACACAGACTGCACTTGACAGGTTTCTTTGAACTCCTACTCACCTTACCTTTCCGTGATTCTGAAACTACCGCAAATAAAGAAAATCATGAGGCTACAAAATAAGCATTGAAGCTGAAATCTCGTCTGCACAAGACTTAGAAAGCACAAATACATGCAAACCAACCAACTAAACATAGCAAATTGGCTTATGCTGGTTCAAGTTTCCAGATGATGGGGAAGACAAGCACCAGAAGTTCTGTTCGAGCAGTTCTCAGACCACAGGCTATGTACACCTAGGGCCTGTCTTAATTAACACAAGGTCACCATGCAGATCGTTAGTTTTATGCAACAAGCGGTGGCACAGAACTCTGGCTGCAGATTGGAATGAAGCTGATTTTCATTGTGACATCTGTTACACCGAATTGCCATCAATTACTCCTCCACAGACTCAGAGAAGCCATTCCAAATCCTACCTAACAAGTAAGTATGAAAATCAAATTGATCCATGCATGGCTCGGCCTCTGTATTCAGGATCATTTGCTACCCAAATCAAGTTTCTGTCATAATGTTACCTTTTTTCAAAGGCTCTCGGCTTTCCTCAGTGTCTCTGTTGATTCGGGTTTGTCCTGGTTCGACTGCAGGCTGCCGACTGTCCAACTCATCCTCTGTTTCATCGTCACTGTACGGCATCACCTCATCGTTAGGCTGGGAATCCTCATCGAAGGTGGTTTCCGAATCCCTTTCTGAGATCATACTGCTAGCGCCCTGCAAGCATTTTATAAAAGTTAGGGAAATGAGTTAACGTAGAAAGTGCTGGAAACCACGTCTCCGTAATTTACTGTTGATGCTGGTCACCAAAACCCACGTTTGAAACCAGTTTCCCAGGAACCGCATAGAGCACAGCCTCAGTTTTCAAGCACAGACCAAAGTCATGAGGCAATTATTCTCACAGCAAGTCCTTCATTACCATTCTGCTACATGTAATTACACATGCTCACATGACAGACTAAGGAACACCCCATGCTCGTGATGCGGCACATCTTGAGTGGGATGTAGGAATTAGGGAGCCCACAAACACCTGACTCCCAGAGGCCATTACACCATCCCGTGTGGAGCCACAGGAGCCAGAGCCCCGCTTGGCCACAGTGGGGGCCAGGCAGCAGGCAGTGAGTGCCGGGCCAGCACGAGTCACGACATCGAGGGTTTGGGTCACGCAACTGCTCCTCCATCCCGGCCTGCCCAGTCTCACCCAAAGCAGTCCTCGCTTCCTCACCCCTCCCCACCGGCCAAACATCAGCATTTCTCATTGCAAGATCCCACATCTGGGTGTCCAAATACCCAAGGAAGTTTGTAACTAGTTTGTGGTTCGACACAAAAGACTAGTCAGCTGAAGCTGTGATGTGTGCCTGCACACCCCTGTCTGAAGCTTTTCAGAAAGCGCACGTGCTCCCTAGCCCTTGAGCGCTAGCACATTATCTCCCAAATCGGGATCTCCACTTTCCATAAAGTTCATTTAAATTATAGCTCTTGAAAAACTCTCAACGCTGTTGTGACTTGGGCTACCGCAGTTGGCTGCCATCTCAGACAGGAGCAAGACATGCAATAAGGGATCCCAGCCCCCCCAGCATTTTTAGATCTCCAAGATGGTTTCTACAGCTTAAGCTATCTGCTGCAACAGGCAGTGTCCAGTTAACTGCTTGTAACCAAAATCCAGAAACGACCTACTCGTGTGTCACTCCCCTCCAACCAACACCTACAAATAACCACCTGTATGATTCCTAGGTGGTCTTCACCTACATTTGGACAATTAGTCGCCTTGCTGGGTGCCCTGGCATTTTAATAACTGATCCGGCACAAGGGTTCAGGCCATTCTGACAAGCATGTCCTGTTCGTTTCTAACCATGCAATACCCGAATTTGTTGTACCGAAGCTCAAATTGTGCTTGTTTCTGCAGATCAACACTTCCAACAGGTTCCGTCCTGTCTGTGCTAGGTACCACAACAACTGTAAGAAAATTAAAGCCTGTGAGGAAAGGAGGGAGCTCCATCACCACAGCCATTTCTGCCAGGGCCCCCAGGGCACCAATAAGCCTCTCTGGCCCTGACCAGCCTTGCCCCAGCCCCTCCACACCCATGGGACCACATTTTGGCTCAGCCTGCGAGCCCTATCTGAGCTGCGTCAGGAGGGCCAGCCTCCAGCTGAGCTGTGGCCACGTCCGTGCCCCTTTCAGCTCTGCCACGACACTGTGGACCCCCCCGGCCATCACTGGGCCTGTTCCTAACCCTGAACTACACATCAACTTCCCGGCTTGACCCTGGGCCTGCCTCAACACCACGGCATTGCGTTATGGCCTGGGCTCTGGCTAGACCTGGCCACTGTCTTGGGGCCTGTCCTGCTTGCCTCGCGAGCCCTGAGACCTCCATCTGCTTGCTTTCCTATGAGAAGCAGCCCTACTCTTCCTGCTCCCTGGGAACTTCAAAATAAAACCAAGTTAAAGGATTGCTGAAGCCAAGTAACAAAATGTGCACAGCAGCTAGCTACCAAGTACACACCTGGTGGCCCATCTTGAAAAAAGGGCCTGGTTTTGTGAAGGAAGGCCAGTGCCATCCTGTACCCCGTATGCTGTTGCTAACGAAGCCAGCAATGACTGGGGCTGACACAATCCCTGTTGACATCCACATTAATTTCTATTTTCGCAAAGCTGAATTGTCTCCTGTCCTTACCAACTCTTATGAGAGATATATAAATATTACATGAGCACTTAATATGCTACTCAAATAACATGACTGTTGGCTGGGAGCCCAAAGCATGCAACACCATGAGCCACAGCACTGCAGTGCTTGCCCAGCACACAGGCTAATGTTTCAAGACTGCCAGTTTACAAAATAAACTAAAACCACCAGGTATCGTATGAACACACAGTCTGATTTAATATGAATTGATATAACTTCTCCCAAGACCCACTCAAGCTGTTAGAGGCTGCTCACTGATGCAACTAGCCAGGAATACGACAGCTAGTCACACAGAGTTGTGGAACCTGAAACTTTTGTGAAAAGATCATTTGTTTTCCTAATTAGCCTTGGAGTTAAGGGAATTCACCTCAAGATACAGGAGATTCAATCTCAAACTCAGGCACTTGAATACCTCACTGTGATATTTTGGTTTATTTCTCATCTTTTTACCCCTTGTGTTCTTGACTACCACCCTATCCCCATAAAATCTCGCGTTACACCTGATATAGAAAGGAAGAAGAGTACTAACCAAAAACCCGAACCAAAAACGTATCTCCAGAGCAACCTACTCATTAACAACTTAGTACACGGGGCCAGGACAGCTTGCACAGACGTCACTGCAGGAACCGGTCCGTGATGCAATCCACGCAGTTTCTCGCGCGCAGCGGTCAGTGAGCAGCTGGCTGTACAGCCCTTGCTGCGCACGGTGCCCGACCAGTGTTGGGGCTCAGGGGCCCCCAAGTGACATCGAGGTTTCATTCCCTCAGCAAGCCAGACAGACGCTGCTGAATCATGTATCAGTCTTGCCTCTTAACAATCCTGCAAATTCTGACTTGCTGAGCAATGCTTACAGCCAACACAAACACCGAGTTTTTCCAATTTTTTTCTATGCAAACAGGGATATGGACAATCCTGTCCCAAGCCAACAATGCCTCAGCTTTGCAAGCCAGCCAGGGTCAGACTCTTCAACCATGTGCCTACTTTGGGGTTTACAGGCACTGAGATTCTTTGCACTGAATGTCTGTTCAGGTAGAAGAAATTCCTTATGTTTTCAATCCCAAACTGTTTGAGTGTTATACAAAGTCCTTTTAGAGCAGGACATAATGTTCAATTCCTCTTTGAAATATATACAAAATATACATGACTGCAAGAAGCCCTGCAGTAGTCAAGGATTCTGCCCCGCTAATACCTTACATGGGGACTCCTAGAGGGGAAGAGTCGAAGATCCTTATGTGCACAGTCCTTAAAACAAAAAATACCACCAGCTCTTTGAATTGCTCTCACTCCAAGACAAACAAAATAAGCTCATACCCTTGGCACACAAGAGATTCAGCCTTTAGTCTATTAACCTTTAGTGATTAACTGATTAATGATTAATCAACTAATTAATCATGCAAAGGGTTAGATTAAATGTCAAAAAAACACTGCATTTGTTTTCTATTACAGATGCATAGCTAAATGGAAATACCTAAAATACAAATAGAAGCAGCTTGTGATGCTAGCTGGGAACACCAGTGCAATGGTTTGCTGGGGGGTAGTTCAAATTAATTGTGTTCACTTTACCTCCTCAAAGAACTAAACTGCCAACTGGAAAACCCCACTAACAGACGAGATCTCATTAACTGTTACCCTGCAGGCAGCACAACTCTGTCCGCTGAGCTGCTCTGTGCTGCAGGCGGCACCATTATCATTTCTGCAGAAGGCAATGAAATCACACACACGTTGGTGATTTCAGGCAGCATTTACTAAGCCTGATACCACAAAATGCAGAGGGTACTGTCACCCAAAGACCTCACCGCTGACATCCCTGGTGGCTGGCAGTCTCCTGTGAAGCATTGCTGCCTGCCTGCTCTGTACATACCCTGCCCTCAGGGACAAACAGCGGCCGAGAGGACAGTGGTCCAGCCGAGAGGACGGTGGTCCGACTGGTAGGGAGCACAGGCGGGGCTGTCGGCAAGCGCGTGGCAGCGAAGGAGCCCGGGGCTGTCCAGGAGACTGCAGAAAGGCACCCGCAGGCAGAAGAGAGCAGGGAGGTGTTGTGAGCCAAGGGCAAAGGAGTCCTCCAGTGACAGGGTGACAAATTGGTTGAGAGTTAAGTTTCCTGACACCTAGTCTGCATGAAAAGGGATAGCTGGGATGTCAAAGTGATGCCAGAAGATCAGAGGAAGGCACAGAGTAATCACGACATGAAGGAGGAGACGGAAGGTACTGACAGCACGGAGCAACAGAGATGCCAATTAATACTGAGCCAGCAGGTGACAGAAAGAGAGGAGAGCGGTTCAGGATGGACACAATAGAAACCAAAGGTGAATGAAACGTGGCAGGAAAAGAGGTGGCCGCTACTGATTTTTGCAGCAGTCACTATTCTGAGGAGAAAAAAGGCACCAAAATTAAATAATTTTTTTTAAAAAGCTAGAAAGACTATGCCATGCAGGAGAAACAAAACATTTATGAATAATGTTGAAATAAACTAAAAGCAATGGCCCAGTCTTAAAAGGATCTACTCTCAGAAGAGAGAAAGACAATTACTTATGTTTGTGTGCACTCCTTATGTTCAGGCTTGAGCTGACATAACAATCGCTTACAAAATGGTCTTTCAAGTAAGGCAGGAAAACGGTTTGGTTTGCTGGAGCTGGGGGTAACACTGTTTCAGACAAGATCCCACCTGCTTTTCCTGTTTCACAATAACGTAACCCAAAATGAACACTGCTTTTACAGACCTTGCATTGAATGGACTAATAAAAAAAGCTACAAATAAACAGGCTTTAGAAATTTCTCTGAAGGCATCATCTCTCCCATCAAGCTTAGATTCAACCAATAATTAGTCATGTTTGAACATATGCAGTGGGAAAGAAAAATAATTAGCAAAACAAAATACCGACAGAAGAAGAGCTGCACATTTCCTCAGAGACAGGTTGAGAATTTCATAAAACAAGATCTACTTGACTACATGTACTGCAAGCTACACAGCCAAGCCCCAAGGGATCCTGCTGCCCGGGGAACAAGCTATGCATTTTCAAGGGCAGAAAACTCCATCCCACCAGAAGCACTACACACAAATAACTTTCCTAAATTCTGCCAAAATTTGCAAAGAGAGCTTTTGGTGCCTGTGGAAACAGTTCTTGGAGGGCTTGAGATGGAACAACACAGTTTTTACATGCTGCCTGAAAAAATACTCAAAGAACACTTTAAAAAGTTGGTTCTTGGCTGTATGGTCCTCATTTTCTCATTCCTGACTTGAAGACAGGGGCTTTCACTCCATTTCAGATAAAAGTCACACAAGCAGAAACACTTATATTAAACAAAACTTCAGTCTAGAGAAAGCATTAGAAGAAAACAAGAAGTTTTACCAATAGCTCAGTAGCCACTAATTCTGCAACCATCCATCAGGATCAGCCAGCCTCTGAGAGCTGGCATGCAGAGTACCGACAGCCTGAACTGCATCTGCTTTAACCTCACTTGCAGCGAGAGGCCAGTGTGGCAACAAAGACCATCTCCCTTGTCGAGGCTGGGGCCGGCTCGGAGCTTGGTGGCCACTGATTGGGACAGCCACGCTTCCTGGACCGGCAGGAAGCATCGGTTAGCTCCTGGTTCTGGCATAGCAGGCTAACAGTCTCCTTATCTTAGAAAATTAAGCTGATCCAACAGGAGGGTTGATGTATGGGGAGGTAAAGGAGATGAAAATAGTGTTAAAAACAAGTTTAATTATACCTGCCTGAGTTTATTTACTAAAAGAGCAGAAAACTCAGGTGCAAATTCCACAGTGCTTTGGTCACTCAGGGTTTGTGTCTGCTCATGCCTCAGGGCAAGTACCAGCTAATTGGGAATAATTTAAACCTTGTTAAAAAAAAACCCCAAACATTTACTGCATTTGTTTGAAGGCAGTAAACAGAAAAAAAAAACAAACCCAAAAAACCAAAAAAACCCGCACACAAACCCCAAAACGCACACCCCCCCCCCCCCCCAAAAAAACCCCTTACCCTCAATTCTCCTCTGGAGAGTCACTGCATATGACACTGTTCCAAGAACTTGGGGTCACAGGGCGCATAGCTTTAATGCTGCAAATCGGATAGTCACTCAAAGTGGCCCTAAAATAAAGTTACAGATCCATGTAGAACAAGGCATATGTATAGCAAAATAGTTCAAATGCTACCAAATGTGTTATTTTTATTTATTGTGGATATAAAAACCTATGATGTGAAGCAAAACAAGCCTAACAATTACATACTTGTCAGTCATCAGTCCCTTCACAACATGTGCACAGCCTACAACCTGCCATCGTCTCCTCAGCATGCTGTTCTGCGCAACAATCTCACACGTTCATGCAGTGCATAGCACAATAATTTCTCAAACCTTGCCACAGATTGTGGTTTTAGAACACAACATCAATATTTTAAGCAAGAACCATAAAACAAACTCAAATAGTACAAAAGGCAAGCTCAGAAAGACCTTTCTGAACTCCTTTAAGTCTCTGGAATTAAAATAGGACAAAAAAGCTACATCAAGATGTCTCACTGATATTTAACTATGTATTTTAAAAGTAAATGGAAAAAAAGCCCGATCCTCAGGAATTTCAATTTTGCCTCATGTTTCTTCACTCTAGAAAGATTACAAGAGCCATCACTACATACTAAAAAAAACAAACAAACAAACCAACACAACACAAAGCAAACCAAAGCAAAAAATGGGTGAACGCAAACAAGCTTCCTGCCTCCATACGCCCTGAACGAAGTCTTTCTTGGGCACCTGTGGAGAGGATCGCAAGAGGAAACCTGAACAGCAGCTGACTGATCGCTGCCTTGGCAGGCAGAAGGCAAATACTGAAACTTCCACAGCTGCACCAACTCACCATTCGTTGAATCATGATCATCTGCCGAGCCCTGAACAACGTAGTCCAAATATAGAGCTGTGGGGCTTCCTATTGTTGTGCGGCAAGGAAATGCATTTTGCCAAGCCAAGAACAAAATAGTCTTCTCCAATAAAACAGCAAAACCACAGTTATAAAACACAGTAACAATGATGTCCTGTTCCATAAAATGGGAATGTATTTCAATCTCATTTGGGAAACTCCATCAAACATTTTAAAGCCAAGTACTCTACTTTGAGCTCCAACAATGAACTAGCCAAATGATACTTGTTTTCCTTGTCAGGTGGAATAGTGTTGCAATACAGTAACAGTAAAAAAAAAAAAAATTGAAATTTCTCCACCCAGGTAGAATTTCCATGTTCATCAATTTGCATGTTTTTAAAAGCTTTCCTACACTTATTAGTTCTTTTCTATGTGTTACTGGAGAAAGAAACATTGAAAAACAAAACCTACTCACAGGAGAACTGAATATCCACTTCCAAAACTGCAGCTAGAATACCATGCCTAACATTAATCTCTGAGGTGGGCCTGTCGTCCCCCCTCAAGGACTTTCTAGCAGATGCACTATTACTCCAACTACATTTTCCCCTAAGAGACAGAAGTAATTGTTCTGCCATCTTCAGCTGTAACACATAGCTTATCTTGCCAATAACTGAGATTTTAAGCTAAAAAGGGAGCACGAAACAAAGACAAACTGTTAGTTAAATAGAGCAACTGAACGGACACTTGCAGGACTGCAATCCAAACAATCAAAAAAGAAATCAGAGTACTTTGATGGCTCTATCAAAGCAGACACCTGTATTGAAGAGACTCAAGCTTGTACCCCAATAGGTTTAAGAATGATTTTTCATCCATGGGCACACATTTAAAGAACAGCTCTAACTGTTTGAGAACTGAAATTTGTAATTGAAAAGACAGCTCATGATCCACTCTTGGGTAAGGTTGCAGTTTTGTTTCTTTTGAAATAACTTGGTCACCAATATCAAGTCCTGGGCAAGCAAAACAAAACAACCACTTCCTAGAGATTTACCCATCCTTTCTGACAATGCAGATATAAACCACAGTGTTTAATCCAGATGACCATGTTGTAAACGCAACTGTGGCAAACGGGCTCTGAAACGGCTAGGTAGGGCACACCGAGACACGACTGGGGTAATCCCCACCTCTTCACACTACTAACAAAACCAGCAAATTCAGCAGAACTCTGAGGAATGGAGACTGCTTCAGAAAAAGGAAGCCCTGCTTTACACAGTAGAGCAGGAGGCATACAGAGATGCATGCATTTTGTCTTAAGGCTAGCATTCTCAATCTAAAAAGACAGCAGTGGGCTTCAAACAGAAGAAAAAAATCACCTTAACACAGAACAGAGGCAGTGGGCAGCCCAACTCAAAGCATATGGGTGGTTCATCTGGTCAACACACAAAGATTTTTTTTTTTTTTTCACCTGGTGGCAGCAATTCATGTGGCTATTATTAGCTATTGCTATTTTTAGGGTGTATGAAAGACGACTCCCATGAGCTATGGGATGAATCCATCCAATGCAGTCACTTAAATGCAAGATGTTTTTGTATCCTGAAACACAGAGGAAGGAATAGTAAACCATACCAGGAGCCCAACTTCTCATCACACAAATTCTCAGAGGGTTCTGTAAATATCGGGGAGAAAACAAAATACTATTTGTTGTATTTGCAAAGTGAAATTCCTATAGTCAAAAAAGTAGTTGCCACCTAACTTTCCACCAGCTGGTATAAACAACAAATGAGATAATAGCTGTAGGTGAGCCTTCCAGGATCTCCAACAGAACTGCTACCTTGGGACACTGCAGGGCAGTCCATCTCCCAGCCTGAAAATCATGAAATTGGTAACATGGGTTCAGTTAATGCTTCTACAGTTGCTGCTTGCTATTTAAGCCTCCCAAAGCAGCAGGCAGAACCCAAGTCCTTCAATGGTGGGATATTGCATTGCTATTCTCATTTCAGTGATCCCGGCCAAATGCTTTAATAGAGTATCGTCCTTCATTAAAAATGTATTAATCAACTAATCTACCTGTAACAAGACCTTCTACAAGGAAACAGGCAAATAATAAAACTAGATTTTCTTCCAAAATATAAGAGACAGCTCACGTATTACTCAAAACAGATACGAAATTTTACTGGTAACAAGTACTTCGATAGGCAAATAGAAGTATCTTCTAACAACTCAAACCTTCTGGCAAATCTGTATGATGTTTTAAGAAAAAAAAAAAAAAGTAGTTACTTGAAATAGCATGAATCAGCACAAATGGTCCAAGGAAATAACCCTCATTCCAAACATTACTAAACTTTGGTTAGATTACCATGCAAATTACATGCTTTAAACTCATCAATTTATACAGCTATTTCATACATAACAGTTACATTTACTTCATTGAATGACTTCTTTAAAATAATTGAACACCCCCAAAATTACGTCTTCAAGGGGAACGATTTCTATCAGTCATTTGTTCTGAAACTCACTGACTTTTGCATGCATACTTACAGTATGCCGTGCTTGTGGTAAAGCCCAGCTTTTGGAATGCCTTGGAGAAAGGCAAGCTCAAGAGTTTAGATCACTATTTTAAGTCCGCTGTGACTAGCGGCATGCTCTTGCTCATCTGAGGCAGTCTCCATCAAGTACTGCCAATGTAGTACATTAGTGGGGCAAACTGAACCCCGAAGCCTCAACTCTTCTACGCCAACTAAGTACACTTTGCATTAGGCAAAAAAACAGCTTATAATTAGCTTACAATTCAGAACGTATCATACACTGTGTGTGCCGCTTAGCATCATCCTACAAGTTCCCAACGACTACTGGAAACGGCATGGCTTGGTGCTTGGTACAACTGACAAGCAGACTCTGCCCAGACATCGTGGACAATCCGGTTCCTGGCAGCTGACGCAGAGGCACACCCCAGGTCCCAGTGCTGCTACAGGAAAACAGAACCGCTGAACATTTACACCATGCGTTGCGAATGGGTCCACGTACAGCCAAATCACTCCAACAGAAATACATCAGAGCTGAGGAAATAAGCAGAGGTTTGCTTGTCTGTCAGAGCTCCCACAGCTCAACAATTTCACTGACAGTAAAGACATCCTGAGTCAGGCATGCTTTTCTGAAATAAATATGCTCAAACCACACTTGAGGGTGTAAGCTAATCAAAACCGAGGCAGTAAAGAAACAAACTCCTGACCCTACACACCTTCTTCATTGCACTGTGACCTTGGAGAAAGTTCCCTTCAAACTGCCAACACATGCCTAGCGTGAGGTGACTCAGAATTCCCAGCAAAAAAGGTTAAAATTCAAGTGGTTAAAATATGGCTACCTACAAATCCCAGGGCATCAAGAACACACATCATACCTGATGAGTCCAAGATGTTCACCACACAACAGAACCACAAAAGATTCAAACAGTGCTTTTGGAGACTCAGGTTATCACTGCCACACGAGAAATCGTCAGGGAACCTGTTTTGTAAGCAATAGGTCTCATATGAGTCAGCTTGGTTGTATCATCTATTGCTGTTGTTCACCCAACCCCAAGTTTTATACACATATGCATATATAAACATACACATACACAATTTTAAAATATAAAGTACATATATTTTGATTCACAATAGTACCTCATCTCACAGAAAACATTTATAAGAAAGGTCATTTCAAGTAATCTGTGACCACAAATTGTGCAGAGGTTGCTTAGAATTTAGTCTGAATAGCAGTGGTTCACTTCACTTTCCACAAGCATTGGCATTAAAAACTTAACAACTTGTTGTAGCTATTGATTAGAAATAATGCATCTTACACAATCTGCACAGTAGCAGAGAGTGAGCAATAACATCAGCATTAACATCTACCAGAGGAAGAAATCCTGAAGAGGGTTAAACTCTAGTGAATAATTGATTTCTCCTTATCTCCCCTCACCATCCATTTTGAAATTTTAGTGCCAGGACAAAAATCTGGGGATACCACAGTGCAGACAACTGACCAACAGTTGCATGTTACACAGCTATATGCTAAGGTGACGAAAGCCCACCGTGCCTCACTCAAAACTTTAATTTTTTTTTTATCTACTCACCCATGTCTGAAGTGGGAAGAGTGCCATAATTGTGCAGAATAAGGATGCTGGAGAACTAAAGATATGAGCAAACTTGCACTGTTATTTCCCACTATATAAACAAACAGCTTTGGCAAAACGTATACTAGAATGAGGCTATTCCACCATGAAGAAATGCCTTGGCACAGCACTGGGAGACAGCTACGGCATCCCTTTCAGCTTATAATGCAATCGGAAACACACACACCCAGCCTCATACGATGTACCGAAGGCAACCATTCATTAAAAAGGTGTTTCCAAAAAGGGGTTTCAGCTATACCTTTTTAACTGTGAGGATCAAGAACTTACTAAAATGGCCTACTTCCAGCTTCAACAGATTTTTTTTTACTGGCATCATACACAGCCAACCTTGTAATATCCACAGATCTTTCTTTTACAAGGAATCAACTCCAGTACCTCCTCAGATGCCATAACGACCCCAATTACCTGCGCTATCAGGAGGTAAACACCACTGTAAAATTGTAATATTTTGGTACCACCAAGGTCTGTGAAATCTTACTTTCTCCAAAAGCTATTCTTTCCAAACTTGGCTGAAGGGAAGTGACAGTTTCTCCAATGAACATACTGAAGACCCAGCCAAACAAGCTGAGGCACCAAAACCCTGAAACCCTCTGGAGAGAGGTGACCGGAAAGAGGGAGTACAGTTTTGTATTGTTCACAGATGCCCAAGACCAATCTTGGGGGGGAAAAAAAGGGAAAAAAGAAAAAAAAAAAAGAAAGAAAAAAGCACAGTATCAGCAGATGAAAATGAAAACATGGGAGGGACAAGCTTCCACATGCTTCAGTCCCAATGCTTCCAATCTCAGTTCTTCATGATCGCATCAACTGGAGAAAAGCACCTCGTTTAAAAAACAAAACAACACACCTTCCTCACAGAGGAAGCACTAGAATTAAACTAGTGGCCATTGTGTACTCATCAATACAGCTACCTATAAAATTTTAAGATTGCTATGTATGAAAATGAATATGAAGGACATTCCAATATAAGTGAATTGATTGCTATGAGCCAACAGGACTCTACACAAGGAAGAGATTAACTAGTCACCAACAATTTAACAGAAAATACTAACAAAAAGAGAGACCCAGTCCAAGTTGCCTGAGGCTAAGCAAGGATGGTTAAAGATGGGCCACTCGCAGAAACAAAATCATAATTTTACCCATTATCTGCACTAGGATTTTTCATTAACAGATAGGCAGACTTTCCATCATTTAAAGTCCAAGTCAAGACAAGTTATCTTTGCAGAAGATAATAAAGTTGGTAACCTTTGTTCAAGCTGTAGGTTCGAGTGTACTCTGAGGGGATTTCAATGTGCCTTTTACAGAAATCGTTATGTTGTCTCTCAAGGTTCATGTTATGAAACAGCATATCTTTGGTTTAATAGAGATAAAAGTAATTGTTTTGGTGCAAACGTGAACTGTTGTGTTTGGCGTGGAAGAGTTCTGGAACTTTAAATAGACTTATCTTCCTGGATATTACCCTCCCTCATCAAAACCAGCAGGTATTTTTAGTTGTAAAAAATAAAGGTTACTTCCTGCTAAGAAGGTTGGAGATTACACAGTAATGCACCTTTTCTGTTGGCATCTAGAATAGACGCTAAAGGTATTTTCCTAAACTGACCTTTATCCAACGCAGTTTGTGACTGAACCAAAAGACTGCATTACAGATATAGCTTGAAACGCTTGTACCATCAGCGCACAGAGACCACCAGCCGCTCAAGAAGAATCCCCTGCACAGGGCTTTAAATTAGGCTTCATCTGCAATGAAACAATGTTAGGAAATGGTGTCTTGGCTGACTTCCACCTGAGAAGACTATGTGCATGCAATAACAAAAGAAAATTTCTTTTAGGTAAATAGTGAAATTAACTTCTCTTGCAAAGCTTTCTTAACAAAAAGAGATTTCTGGTTAGCTCTCCAAACCCTTTTATGCTACCTCCTCTTCCTCCTCTCAGGCAGAAAGTCACTTTGGCAAATGATCTGGTTCTTTCCTTGATTTGTTTCCTGTTTTCTCTACACTGCTTATTCTCCCCTTCCTTTTTTTTCTTTTAGATGTTGCTTTTGTTTTACATCTCCCTGTGCATAACTGTACACCATTCTGTAAACAAAAGCATCCATGAACTTGCTGAAATTGTCCATCTCTACTGCCAAATTAAAAATATATTTCTAATTTTTCCAAGAACACATGAAGAAAAAAACCACGCAGCACTAAACACAGCACTACACATTACAGAATAATTTTGTAAGCTTGCCAAAAAGCAAAGGTGCAGCAGTAGGACTCTGTCACAGAGCACAGCATCTTCAAAGCAAGGTTGAGAGCTCATGCACCGTCAGTCTCCTAGGGATATAATGAGAATCATGCTCTTCACCCCTGACAAGTACAGAAATACAGGGAGGTTAAGTGATTTGTCCAAGGCCACACAGTAAGTCACAGACACAGCTAGGATTAGGTTTCAGAAGCTCCTGGCCAATATCCTGCGTTCAGTTACATCTACACAAAGCATCTCATTTAACAGAGGGCAGATAAAGGAAACAGCCAAGGAAGAACATCAAACCCTCTCAAAATTAAAACAAAATCAATCAGATTCCTCCCCATATGTAAATACAGGTAGCACATTACACTCAGGCCCAATATGATTACCTATGCTATCAAAATAAAAGCCACAACAGCAAAAGAGCACAGAAAATAACTTCTAGCTAATTTAAATAGAGGGCTTTGATGCAAAGCAAGCAAGTGGCACTTTGAATTCACCATGACAAACTGCAAAGCAAGGGACTAGAACATTCACAGGCTGTCTCACAAGAGAAAATTAAATGAGGGCAACAGTTTAGAAGTTACTGAAAATAATCTTTACGATACAAACAGCAAGTCATGAGCAAACCTGAGCCAGTACGAACACTGACACGGGGAGTTAAGCCTGGGGACACTAGCAGCAGTTACAGAGGCAGCGACGAACTGTTCAAGAACCAGATTAGCTATAAGTCCCACTGACTCGCCCAGGGCACTCTTCGGTTCTCCTCAGTCATTTACATCCAGCCCCCCCCCCCCCCCCAAGATAAAAGACACCGCACTGTTACTCATTACCAGGAACTACTTATTGCCAGAAGCTCCCTGTACAGTGTGCCTTCTTCAGTTTCAAACTGTTTCTGCTGACACTCAAGCCAGCGCTGAAATGCTTCATTACCTGCCCCATTTAACACTGCTCCATTCAGACCCTAAGAGAAGGGATGTTACTTAAGCTACAGACACGAAGCAGCAAGAAACCCGACTGCGATACTGATTTTTTGGGTGGTCAAAGAATGCTTTTCATCTCCTGAGTGACCACCCTCACAAGTAACTTTTCCAGTATTTTCTGTTGCAGAACTATGACAGCTTCTTAATACGGACACTTATTGCTGCTCTAAACGCTGTATAAACGTTGGCTAATGAGTAGTCACTCCACAACCATGAAAGCCCTTTTCCTCATTTATAGGTACGGAGGGGGAAAAAAAAATAAAAAAAAAGAAAAAGAGCCAGAAGCAGAGCAACCGACCCAAGGCCACAAACGCAAGTCAGTAAGGCGGCGGCAGGCGCCGGCGCTCAGGGAAGACAGCCGAGCGGCGGCTGCTGCCGGGCCTTACCTCCAGCAAACGCTCCCGCCGTGCGGAACCCGCGGTGTGAGACCGGGGCTCTGGGCCAGCTCTGATGACCAACCGACGCGTCTTTGGGGCTGCAGAGCGAGAGACACTCACATACCTGCGAGGGCTGGGACCGGCACTGCCGCAACGCGCCGCCCCGCCAGGCGCCGGGGAGAGGCGGGAACAGCCCCTCGCGCCCGCGGCGGGCACCGGCAGCCCGCCCGCTACCCGCGGCCGCCCCACTGCCCCGGCCCCGCGCTGCCGGACGGGCAGGGCGCGAGCAAAGGCCTCACGTGACAGAAGGACCCTCGCGCCGGCCGCCTCAGCACCTGCCGCCTCACGAAGCCGCTGCTCTCTGAATGAGTATTTAATGGTTGAAACACCCACTGCGCTGCGGGGCCTCTTCAGGCCAAGGCGGGGGGAAGCTCCCCTGGGGCCCAGCTCCGCCCGAGCCAACAGCGTCTGCACCGTGAGGTAGAGCCGTCGCCGCCCTCACACCCCGAGCCCGGACCAGCAGACAGAGGCGTTTCAGCTCTTCCATCTCCCAACAAAAACCCGTCAGGCTTCAGATTAAGTAGGTGACGTTTTGAGGAAGAAAATCGCTTCAGGTCCGCCCCGGTCAGCACGGACCCCTCCTGTGGCGGCAGGCGGTCTGTGATAGAGCTCTGCCCCGGAGCCTCCATCTACCACCAAGCGCTTCTCAGCGCCGCCCGGCTGCCCGACGGGGCCGGCATACCTGCCTGCAGCCGCCCCGCTGTGCGCCCCAGCCCGGCAGCCGCCTCAGGGCCCCCCCCCGGCTCCGGCAGCGCCCCGCCCCGCCCGTGCTCCCCGGCGCTGTTACCGGCGCTGAGGCGAGAGGACCCGGGGCTGCCCCGCTCCTCTGTTGCCGAAGCGCCCGAAGTTCGGCGCCTCGCGGAGCCACCGCCCCTCGGCGGCTGCAGCCGGCGGAGGCAGCGCCTCGCTCCCGCGAGCGGCGCGGCCACAGCCTGCCTGCCAGCAGCACCTGTGGGCGCGGGTCGCGACGCCGCTCGCTCGCTCAGGACCCTCTCATGCCTCCGACGGGCCCGCTCCCGCCCGGCCGCCCCGCGGGAACCGCCGCCAGACCGGTCAAACGGGTTCCCCCAGTTCGCCGGGCCGGCCCCGCCGCGCAGGGGGAGGGGCCACCCGGCCCTACGCCGAGGCCCGTCCCTGTCCACGGCACAGCCGCTCCCCTGGCTCGCGGGCGAGGAGGCGGCTCCGGTTACAGGGCGGGGCGGTGCCGCCGAGGCCCGCCCGGTGATCGGCACGGCCGGTGCCGCCCGGCAGGCGCGGGGCGGGAGTGCACCCTCCGCGGGCGGTGGAGCCGGCCCGGGCACCTGCGGGCCACGGCCGCTTTACGGAGAGGCCGCCCCGCCTTTCGGGGGACAGGCGCCGGCTCGCACACGGCGGGTCAGAAAGGACGGGCGGGGTGGGTCTCCCGGGGCAGAAAGCTGAATCGGGAGGGGAAAGTGGTGTTAGCGGTAATAAAGAACAAGCAGAAATCATTATCCTGGGCGAAGAGACTTCGTTTCCCCTGTTGCTCACCATAAGCTGTGTAGCAAGGCCGCCCCCGGCTCTGTCCCTCTGCCTGTATCCACACTGCCATTACATGGTGTTGGTGGTTGTTCTATCACTGAGATGCTGCAAGTGCTTCAGTGGCGCTTGTGGTGCGGGGCAGCTCACATGGTGTTTTGGGCCACGTTGCCCTGAAGGTTGGGGAGCAGTGGTTCCCGAACTGTTGTGGAAGGAAGAGGGCACAGCCCCGGGCCTCGTCCCCTCAACAAGGGCCAGGCACTGGTTGAGCAGAGCACAGTTCTGTGTCACTTCAGAACTGTGCTGAGGCAGCCTGGCCCCAGCTCTGCTGCTCGCCACTCTGGTGACAACTGACAGACACTAACACCCTACCAGTGGGGCCTGGTGTGATGGCTATGGCCACCTCTTTGTCACCCTGTAGGGTGTGGGTGAAGTGGCCTGTCTGGCACAAGGATAGCATTCAGTGTGTACTTGTGGTGCTGGGCCTGCCATGGGTGCTCAGGAGGTCCCTGCTCCCTGCCCGGGCTGCAGCCTATGTAACGGATGCTAGGCACCAAGGAGGCACGGCTCTTGCAATAGGTGGGAGCTCCCTCCTGGTGGTGTTTTAAGTAACAGGATTACTTTATGCTGTCTTAATTAGCAGAACTGTGCATTATTACAGAGAAAACTTTTTAAGAGGTACAGAGCTTAAAACTTTTAGCCTTTGTAAAAGGTCAGAATGGACTCCTGGTTCCCAAGTCCTTTTAAGAAAGGACTGGAGTGTTGGAGGCTGTTCAGTCATGATATTATTGTTAACACTTGAGACCAATAGTTTTGCCTATTAATTAACAAATAAAGCAATTATGTTTAGGGCTGACAGTAGTGCAGTTCTTCTACATGCTGTATCTGTTTGCGGTCCTCTTCACTGTATTTTTCTTCTTTCAGGCTGCAGGAAAATATATGTAAACATCCCGGGAGGCTACCAGGAACTCGTCAAATGAATGTGACAAGCTCCCACTGTAAGTTCTAATTCAGTGATTTTTCATAAGCCTTAGCATGTGATCCTGGATGCTGCTGTGCTTGGCTACTACTTCCCCTGACTTGAATTCTGGAGATTGAGAGTGTTTGCTATGTATCCTGGGTTTGTCGATCAGGTCATGCTGTCTCAAAGGCCTTCATGCTATTGTTTTGCTCCCACACACACAGACACGCACCTGCCCTGTGCCTGCATTCATGTCGCAGCCCTGGCAACCATCCTGGCTGCAGCAGGTGTCCGGGAGCAAACCGCACCAACAGCCTCATCCTGCTGCTGCTTCGACCTTGTGGTGGGTTGACCTTGGCTGGAGGCCAGGTGCCCACCAAAGCTGCTCTATCACTCCCCTCCTCAGCTGGACAGGGGAGAGAAAATGTAAGGAGAAGCTTGTGGGTGCAGATAAGGACAGGGGGAGATCAGTTAGCGATTACCGTCATGGGCAAAACAGACTTGACTTAGGGAAATTAGCCAATCAAAATCAGAGTAGGATAATGAGAAATAAAACCAAATCTTAAAACACCTTCCCCCTACCCCTCCCTTCTTCCCGGGCACAACTTCACTCCTGATTTCTCTCCTTCCTCCCCCTGAGCGGCGCAGGGGGATGGGGAATAGGGGTTGTGGTCAGTTCATCACACGTCTCTGCCGCTCCTTCCTCCTCAGGGGAAGGACTCCTCACACTCTGCCCTGCTCCAGCGTGGGGTCCCTCCCACGGGAGACAGTCCTCCACAGACTTCTCCAACATGAGTCCTTCCCATGGGCTGCAGTTCTTCATGAACTGCTCCAGACGGGGTCCCCCGACAGGGTGCCGTCCTTCAGGAGCAGGCTGCTCCAGCCTGGGTCCCCCCATGGGTGCTGTCCTTCAGACACAGACTGCTACAACCTGGGTCCCCCCATGGGGTTACAAGTTCTGGCAGCAAACCTGCTCCAGCCTGGGCTCTTCTTTCCACGGGGTCACAGGTCCTGCCAGAAGCCTGCTCCAGCATGGGGTGCCCACAGGGTCACGGCCTCCTTCAGACATCCCCCTGCTCCGGTGTGGGGTCCTCCCCAGGCTGCAGGTGGAGATCTGCTCCCCCGTGGAGTTCCGTGGCTGCAGGGGCACAGCTGGCCTCGCCATGGGCTTCCGCAGGGGCTGCCGGGGAATCTCTGCTCCAGCACCTGGAGCACCTCCTCCCTCCTTCTGCACTGACCTTGGTGCCTGCAGGGTTGTTTTCACATATTCTCACTCCTCTCTCCAGCTGCAAATGCTGTGTGCCGTTTTTTTTCCCCTTCTTAACTCTGTTATCTCAGAGGCGCTATCACCGTCGCTGATGGCCTTGGCCTTGGCCACAGGTGGGTCTGTCTTGGAGCCGGCTGGCACTGGCTTTATCGGACTCAGGGGAAGCTTCTGGCAGCTTCTCACAGAAGCCACCCCTGCAGCCCCCACCACTGCCAAAACCTTGCTATGTCAATCCAATACAGACTTCCATGTACACTGGTGCACACAGAATAGAGAGTCCTTCACCCAGGAAAGTATTTAGAAGTGGAGTTTAATGAGAATTCAGGACACACTGTGCAGATGGGGCAGTTCTTCCCCAGACCACCTGGATCCCTCCATTCTCCACCTGTGGTTCTTCCCCTGACTGTCCCACTCATGTAGACTCTTTTTATGTTTTCCAGAAATCTGGAATGCCATTATAAGGATTTTAAAAGTTTATTATATAGCCCAGCTTAGAGTAAAATGGTCACTAAATGTTCCAAAAGAATAAAGAAATAATTTTTAAATTATTATGAAATTTTTGCATGTGCTTTTATTCACAAATAATGCAGTTTATGGCAAGTGAAATGCAGGTATGTTTACTGATCTGATTAAATAGAAAAAATGGAAAATATTAGCTATCTCTTAAAGTGATGATGGGAACTGAAATGTAAGCCAAATGCTCTAGTGTTTAATATGCTCTTTCTGAAATAATGCTTTCCATTTTTTGCTCAGTGGCTGGCCACAGTAAGTTAAACATGCGCTTGTGTCATGTTTTCTTTCTAAAACAACCCAGCTTCTTTATTTTCTTTCAAATGAAACTTGATTTTTTTATTTGACCTTATTTGTATAAGTGAAACCGCCAAAACTTTACAGAAAATCATTTCAGTGCATTCTGTTCCTGGTCTTGTTTTGCTACACCTATCCTGGCCACTCCATTTTTGAAGCTGTGTACGCTAATGCAAACTGAGACTAATCTACCGGCATCCACAGTGCTGTATCTCATTAAAAACAGGGTAAAAGCTGCCTGTTATGGCATCATAATGTCTGTTTGTGGTTTGGATCCATTCTTGTTATGGGTGTATCTGTCTTCTATGTTTGTGTTACCACTGTTGATGAGTTCTGCAGTACCTACAGACACTGTGAGCTCCTAGGCAGAGAACAGAGTAGTATCCCCAGGCGCTGTGACCATATTGTCATCTTGTCCTGCTGAGGTGATGACTGTGGAGGTTTAGGTGTGTATGCAGGCTGAGGCTGCTGCTGCACAAAGTCGGTGTCTCTGCTCTTGCATCCCAGTCACACAGTACCATCGCCTTACAGCACCTTGCTTGTCAGCGGCAAAAGTCTTGTGCCGTCACAGTGAACTGCATCAAGGGCATTAATGAGACTGAAAAAATCACTTCTGTTTTTTTGCTGGGTAAAATTTCACCAGGGCTGGTTCCCTCATCCAGGCTTTTCAGATTATCCATGAATGCAAATGTCTGCATTGCATGGAGCAGAGTGGTACAGCAGTGGAGGAAAACGTTTGGGGATGGTGCTCAAAATTGGAAAGAAGTTTGGACAGCAATACTCATTTAAATGCACACCAGGTACGGCTTTGCGGTCCTTGCTATGTTGTCAGTTTGCATGGTTTGGGTTAATTTCTCCTCAAGGACCAGCTGCTGTAGTCCAGCTCCACTTCTTAGTCACAGAAGGTACTGTCAAAAGCTGCAGCTAGTGCTTGCAAGAATTTCCAACATTGTCATCCATTTTAAAACTACCTACCTCTTGGGCTGAAAGGTTCCATAGAATCGTAGAATAGTTTTAGTTGGAAGGGACGTCTTTCCATATTGATCAAACCTAAGTGGAATGAAAAGCTTCTTCATACATCAGAATATTTCAGTAATGCAAATAAAATGTGGTGAAAAAAAAATCCCCTTGTCTTTCAGTGGGTAAGGAGGAAGCATAATTCACTGGAAGGCATCCAGTTTGCTCCCCTTCACGCAAACCCCCTCCTGAAGAGGGGACGTTATCCATGTTTAAACATGGTGAGGTTGAGGCGATTGTGTCCAGGAAATAGTTTCCATGCAGCTGTAGCGATGACAGCATCTGATCTGTTGCACCTTTGTTACTCAAGTGATATTACAAAAATGAGTAAGAAAGACCACAGTAGAATTTCTTCTATTCTTGAAATGAGAAATGTACTTTATACCTTAACGTACATTCTTAGTTGGGCATAGCACTAGTCTTATTATTGAACAGGCATACATACAAGCTGGGGGCGGGGGGAGGCTTAGTATCTTGCAGGTTTTTAATCAATACACCATCAAACCATCACATGTTTTGATCCCTTGCTGCAGGCTTAGCTAATAAAAGTGTGTTTGATCATTATATATATGGGACGACCTGTCTGAGGTTAACACAGTTTAGCTACTCATTTATGAGTAGCTGTTGCAGAAAGACAACCTGCCCAGTTGTGGATGCTGCTCTATAATGAAAGTGATCTTTGTTTCGGACTGACAGGTATGTAAGAGATTGCCTGGTTTATTTTGCAGTAGCAACAATACTCAATTTTCCTATGCCAGAAAAAGTCTTGTTCAAATAGACTTTTTTTCCCCTAGACTTAAAATGGGATGCTGGATTCCAAAGCTATGGCTTTCAACACCTTTCCTTTTTACTGCCTGCCTCAAATTCCTCACACAGGAATAAAACCAAAGTTAATTAAAAATCAGTAATATTTTGGGTTAACAAAGAAGCAGAGGTTTACTTATGCCTTTGACAATTCCATTTCTGTCCAGGAAGTTAATTCATGTCCAGGGCTGAATATTTCGTTTCTACATCCGTTTCCATTAGGTAGCTGTATGCACAGCTAGGTTTGCATGATGCCCTTTCGGGAAGAAGGTGATTAGAGGTAAAAAGCCCCCTTAACAGTGATTAATTGCTGTAGGAGTGATTAATGGCCCAGTCCAAATACTACGTTTTACACATAACAAAGTACTGGTCTGGGCTTGGGAGAAATGCAGCAGCCATTCTGTAAATCATGGGCATGATGAAGAAGCTTCCACTGCTGCTGCTTACAGACCCTGATCTTGGTTGGTCCCAGCAAATATTTGCAAATTTCTCCTCTGATCTTACTCTGTTTCTGGGGTTTTTTCCTATATACTTCCTTCCTCTCCTTCCTCAATCTTGTCTTTCACTCAGGCCCCTTTGCCCCAAAATAGCGACATGCTCTAGTCAAAAATACACTCATTCTGCACCATTGCTCTTCTCTCTTTCCCTCCCTTTACTCATGGCTCCTATTTGTCCCATTTTGTCAGTGTTTGGGACTCACCACGTCAGATCTGAGATTTTCTGAGACTTCGACAGAAATGGTTCTTACCTAGCCTTTCCCTGCTGCCAGTCCAGTGGCAACACGAGCCCCATCACTGCATCCAAGAATTGATGTGTATTTCAGCACACGGCGTGTCCCCAGCCCGCTGTACTGCTGCTTCCTGAGCAGCCTCCTGCTCTGCTCTCCGCTGGAGTTTTTAGGCAAAGGAGCACAGGGGACGCGAGGGGTCAAGGAGGTTGTGGCGAGGTGGGTGTTGGTCTCTTCTCCCAAGTAACCAGCGATAGGATGAGAGGAAATGGCCTCAGGTTGTACCAGGGGAGGTTTATGCTGGATATTAGGAAAAATTTCTTTATGGAGAGGGTGGTCAAGCACTGGAATAGGCTGCCCAGGGAGGTGGTAGAGTCACCATCCTGGAGGTGTTCAAAAAACATGTGGATGTGGCACTTTGGGACATGGTCTGGTGGGCATGGTGGTGTTGGGTTGATGGTTGGGCTTGATGATCTTGAAGGTCTTTTCCAACCTTAATGATTCTGTGATCCTGTGAAAGGATGTAACCCCCTGTAACGGACCGGTGTGTCCTTTGCCCTGCTGCGCAAAGCCTGGCAAAAGGAGCTACTGTCGTCTGAAGAAGTTAACCCTGGCATCTGTTAATTCCTGGTGGATGGAAAGCAGGTTTGTTTTTAATAAACATAATCACTTAGAGATAAGCAAACTGAAAACAAGCACAGCTACAGTAATGTTTTCAATCTGCCAGGCAGGCTATTATTTTTCCCATCTCCTACAGATTTCTGTACAATTCCCAAGGTGAGTATAAAGGTGCATGACCTGAGTTTGTTTGGTTTCATTGTATTCCTCATCACCAGAACATTTTAGAACTTCAGACATTAATTTATTTTTTTGAGAAGTGGGAATTCCAGCCACATTTTGCATAGAGGAAAAAAAAAAAGACACCAACACCGAATTTTTCTTCAAATCATATTGTCAGTTTGTGGCTAAACTTGAAATCACACAACTTTCTGAGTATTGTTCTAGTCTCTCAAAACCAAAAGCTATCTTTTATTTTGATCATCAATACAGCTCATTCTGAAAGGAACTGTATAAAATAAGTATGTAGTATTACAATAGCAGCCCTTGGTTGTCAAATTAAATGTTGGGGTTTTTTTAAAGTAATGAGCAGATCTTGATTTAAGTAACTGAGCACGGTCAAAGCAAGGTTCGATCTTGCTGATAACTAATTGTTCAAAAATATTGATGGGCACTTGATTTGTACCTAACACTAATAGTTGTTCCTGTTAATCAAGGGTTGTGCATATAGGTAGTTATATATTTAAGCAGTTCTGTAACATATTTATTCACATTCTTATTTGAATCATTTCCTAATATGCAGAAAACAGGGAATGATGTGGCTTTTCTTTTCTGTCATGTTTTGTATATAACTCCATTTTTGAAACCAGCCATTCAACTAGAAAAGCTCTTTTGGGGGGCTGAGAATGGCATTGCCATCAGGGTATTAAACACATAACAAAGTTATGTCATCCTGGCATGTTCTCAGTTTACTTTGACTGGGTTTATTAAACAAAGACCAACTGTAAGTTTGTGAAATGACCAATTATTTCTGCGCCGGACTTCATCTTTGAAGACAGATTTCTTGGTGCAGAAGCCATCAGCTGGTAGGAATCTTTCCTGCAGCATTCCAGGAAAGACGAGGTCCCCAAGCCTTGGCAATGTCCTGTGGGACCCCAAGCAGGATGGGTATCCACACACAGCCATAGTGCCTCTATCAGTGTGGCTCAAAGCCTTTGGAATTTCCAGTTTGAATCCTCTCTGATTCACAGACTGCACTATAAAAACAATCTTCTCCCCGTTCATCTTTCCATTGGTTTCTCTACCAATTAACCCAAATGGGGAAAAAAAGTTCTTTATATCTTTTAGCTAATCTGGAAGCAAAAGTAATTTAGATGGTAATTTTGAAAATGCTAGAACTTGTATAGTTTGAAAAGACAGAAAACAAATTGGGACAATGCCGTATGCTAAAGTAGATTGTGTGTGGTGTATGTTGACTAAAATGTGTGGAAGGTGCACTGGTCTGCCTGTTTCGAAAAGGTATAATTATAGGATTTCTATAATTATTACAATTATACAACTTTATGTTGTAATTTCACAGGCAGCTTTGGGCAGGTTGGATTTTTTTCCATGTTCATAAATGTTAATCTAAACTCATTTAAAATATCTTGTTTTAAGGTATTTCTGACTTAGATGAAGACTTGGCTGTGGTATTTTTTCAAAAGTATGAGTTTTTATTTGCTGTGGCCATTCTTCATAAAAGCTCCATGGAAGTTTTTCTATATGCAACTGTCATGGTTTAACCCCAGCCAGCAACTAAGCCCCAGGCAGCTGCTCACTCACTTCCCCATGGTGGGACAGGGGAGAGCATCAGAAGAATAAAAGTGAGAAAACTCATGGTTTGAGATAAAGACAGTTTAACAGGCAAAGCAAAATCCACGCACACAAGCAAAGCAACACCAGGAATTCATTCACCACTTCCCATGGGCAGGCAGGGGTTCAGCCATCCCCAGGGAAGCAGGGCTCCATCATGCATGACGGTGACTTGGGAAAACAGACGCCATAACCCCGAACATCCCCTCCACCCCTTCCTTATTCTTCCTCCCAGCTTTATATACAGAGTAAGATGTCATATGGTATGGAATATCCCTCTGGCCAGCCTGGGTCAGCTGTCCTGGCTGTATCCCCTCCCAGCTTCATGTGCCCGCCAGCCCACTCGCCGGTGGGGCGGGATGAGGAGCAGAAAAAGCCTGGATGCTGTGCAAGCACTGCTCATCAATAATGAAAACATCCCTGTGTTATCTGCACTGTTTTCAGCACACATCCAAAACACAGCCCCATGCTAGCTTTTGTGAAGAAAATTAACTCTACCCCAGCCAAAACCAGCAGAGCAACAATTACATGCAAAATGCATGTTTTTAGATCTGTTTGTTTGGGTTCTTTTACCCAGAACTGCTCTGATAACTTGACTAAGAAATTTCTACTCTTGGATTGTGTTTTCCAAAGGGTTTGCATCCAGCATGGCAGAGGTTCAAGCTGGACCACTAGGCACACTTTGCAATGCCATGAGTGAGCACCAGACCCTTCAAAGTGATGCAGTCATAAACATCAAAATATAATTGTATCCATCCTGTAATAATGATAACTTTATGGCTCTAACAGTTAAGGCTATAAGGAAAAAGCAGGCTTGTACAGAGAAGCAGTATCTTCTTTTAGTAGCAACTTTTGTATATGAAGAACAGTCAGCTTCTGGGGTACATAAGCCCTTCCTCAGTTCCGAAACAGAAACAGAAGACTGCAGGCTAAGTGCAGCTTGGGGACAATTTACAGGGCTTAACTGAACTATGTAAATCATAAATTAGACTGACAGTGAGTGTTCCTAACCTGTACTTAGTTTGGTGTTTGCTGGTTCTCTTCCAGATCTGAAGGCAGGTTTGAGAGCCCCAAAGTAGTCTGTCTCCTTATACTATATGTTGTTTTATATAACTACTTTTCTCCTCCTTCTCCCTGTAGATTGCATTAGTTAATTAGAAGCAGAATATAGGCAGTGTTTAACCATTTGTTACTTGGAGCTAAAGCTGGAAGTGAGGCATTCGTAGTATTTATGATTTTTTTCCTTTTTTTTTTTTTTTTTACCATTTAAATTAAAAGCTTTCAGACAAAATTGATAGATGAGCGGTCTTCCTAGGTTAAAGCCCTGTTTCAGTGTCAAAGCAGCTGAGTCCAGATCTTTTATTTCTTCAGCTTTGGAAGTTTCAATATCCTAAAGTCAATATTTAAAAGTGAAAGAACCAAAAAATCAATAGTAGACAGAACTCTAGAGATAATTCTCAGGGCATAAGAATACCCCTGCCTTCGTGTCTCTTCACATAGTAGTGTGATTTCAGATGGAATATTAGTCATTAAAATCAAGAAAAGGGGTGGTTTCCTTTTGTTCCAAAACCTTAAAAAAAACCTAATAACAGAATAGTGTCAAGTTTTGCAAGGTGGGTTTTTTGGGGTTTTTTTTCAAAGCTTGATACTGTAAAATTGAACGTGTCATTAACTGGATGAACAAAAAGACTTTTCTACAGGAACTTACAATGCAGGGACTTGCTAATCTAGCAAAATACGGAAGCAGGTATTCCTAACGTTTGCTTGCTCACAGGTGACTTGTGTGTTTGTAACACAGGTTTCTTCATGAAGGTGATCTCTGCATAGATAATTTTCCTGCCTGATGTTTTGCCCTTGCTAGAGATAGCTCTGCTTTAAATGAGGCATCCTTTCCAATTTGATTGTTAATTAGCGGTGTTGGGGTTAGTGCAGCTCAGCAGGGAATTCCACAAAGATGAAGTGCCTGCTGAACTGCACTTAGAGCATGCCTCATTATTCCCTGTTTTAAGGGATGTTCTTTTATATCATGCTTATACACATAAAGAAATCCTAATGAGATTTTCATGGGATAATCATAGAGATGTGGAGAGAGTTTGACTCCTGCATTCTACAGTAATAGACGGATTGCCCTCCATCGATAGACTGGTAGCTGTTGCTTATTTGTTATTGGAAATTAATTTTATTATCAATTTACTAATTGATTTCTTAATTTATTAGTTGAATGGATTCAGTGTATTTATTAATTGAAATACTGGTGGGATATTTGATAATGATATCAGAATGCATTTTCCCATTCTACCTGCAGGAACTGGATGCTTAAATGTGTCAATTAGACAATGTACAAATCTCTGTTTCCTTTGTACATATGTAGTGCAGTTGTGAACTGCTTCACAGCTGGAATCATGCGCAGGGCGGAGTCCTCCACAGTGTGTGGTTCACATTTCACTCATCTGTGTTACGTGCCGTAATAGGTTAGGAGATACCCAAATCCAAGGTTTTTTTTCCTGGTGGGCACTGTTGATGGGGCTGTGTGAGACCCCACTGCCTCCTCAGTTTTGCCTCACCGGTACGTGCGAACGCCTTCATGTCTTACTGGAGCATTTGTGTAGTTCCGCAAGGTCACCTGTTGCAATTCCAGCTTGTACTAGTAACATATGTGAGCATTGATAACATATGTGAAGATTCAGTGAAAAGACACTGTAGTATAAACTATAGTGTAGCAGCTTTGCAACAGAGCTTAAAATAACAGTGGGCTCAATTTATAACTGTACCCATTGCAGAGAATAAAATTAATTTCCAATTCCCACTATGCAAAAAGTTTTGTTTCCTATGCATTCCCTTTTCTGACTATGATCTGTCAAGTATATACACATGGATTTTATAAAGTTCCTGTTTCTGTAAAAAAAACCTCTTTGCAGTCAAGCAAGCTGGTGATGTTTCACATGAGGAGAGCAATTTTTTCCCAAAGTGATCTAGTTGTAAAACCAGGACTTCATGTTTCTAATAGGTACAGAAGCAGCCCTTGACTCCGTTTTCTAAGTCTACAATGATACTGTTGGCTTTTAAAGCAAATAACGTTTAATCTCATCTCCAAAAACTGTACAATATATTTGAGGTTTATTTTCATAAATAAATCAGTAGGTGATTTTTACACAGAGAAAGAAATGTATAATTCAAAAACACTTGTTTCAGTGCATTTTATGTACTAATGCTTTTCCTAAAATGAAGGGGGTTTTAAGGAAAAAAAAAGACTTAGCATATTATCGGTACATATTCATCTGTCCAAGTAAAGCATTTTACCACAAAATGGTGAGATGTCAGCCCTGGAAAGCATAGCATGTCCCCTTCCCCTTTCGCGAGCGTTATCCTTCCTCTGGCCAATAGATGGAGAACCACACCACTGAAATACCTGCCGTTAGCTCTGTAGCAACCTTCAAGCACTGACATATTTGTTGGTTCTAAGGTTGCTGCCGTTTGTTACGGAGCACATTTTGCTCCGAAGGCAAGGTTACACCATCATTTCAACGGACCACAAACCTGCAGCTTCCTCGTACAGGAGGTCGTACTGTCTGTCCCGCTGGTGTCTCTAGTTCCTGCCGTTGCCTTTATAGTGGCGGTAGCGTTGGGGCATCGGTGCGATGAGTTGGGTCTGCAACACGACCAGGCTGAAAACGAATTTGTTCTCTCCACCCCAAGAAAAAAGCCTCATCTTCAGCCGGATCAGTTGCCTAATATGGCTTATCACAGGGCTGCCTGAAGCGTGGCCCTATCGCACAGAGCTGGTAGGAGTGAGCAGAGACAAGAAGAGGGAAGGTGCTGGCACCTTTTTTAGCAGCAGCTTGGATTTATGCAGAATAAAATTGGTTTTTCTTGAATGAATGGAGTGACTGAGAGATGATATGTCAAATCTCGGTCCTCTGGCACCAGATTTACAATATGATCCTATTGTCATGTTAAGTAGCTTTGGAAAGTAATTGTTATTTGCCTTGTAGGCTTTTATGGACTCACCTTTAAAACCCTTAGAAGAAGCCAGACTTTTCAGGGGACAGGTACTGAACTGCCTGGAGATTCTGTCTCACCAAGTACAGGCTCAATCAAAATATCTAAAACCCAAGATGGCCACCTTTGTTGCACACTTTTGGGAGTCTTAACTGTGAAGTTTTAAAATAATGCTTTAAAGATAAAGCATTAGATATATTTGCTGTCACTTAAGATTAGTTCAGGAAGCAGAAGGGAATGGAAATCCTGCACAGTTTGGATAAATTTCAGATGTATGTTCAGCTGTTGCAGTACTTTGTGAGTTACTGAAGTCTGGGAAATTACAAATTATGTTGGTTTCAATGATAAATTCAGAATAGTAGAATGCACTCACACTCTCACAGAAATATTTGGAAATTAAAGACTCTTCCACAAGACCAACGAACTGAAAAGCGAGTGACCTGATTTCTCTGCCTGTTTTCATTGTATTTTGTTTCTGAACTGGGGAATTTGCCAGTGACCACCATTAGGATTTGACTCTGTGACAGCATGCCAGGTGAGAGGATTGTGTGAAGAGGGAAAGAAGCAAAGTAGGGGCTTCTCCGTCTCTAAACTGCTCCAGACATAGGTTGACATCTGTTACGCCCGCACCTTGATGGGACCCAGTTTGGACCTTTGTGGTTTTTGTCATGCAGGTTCACAATTCAGTATCTAGTACAGTTTTCATGAAAGGCAATTTCTTTTTCTCTTTCTTCTTTTTTTTTGGTTTTTTTTTCCCCAAAAAGAGCTGAAATTATTTACTCCTGGAGCCACGCAAGTGTTTAGGCACTTCATTTCTACTCATGTGCTCGTTTGGTATTTCAGTGGGAAATTGAGTTTTGCTTACAGATTCGCCAGCGCTCCCCATTTGTGTAAAGCAGTGTAAGGACCATTCCACAGGCATGGTCTGCACAGCCCCTGCCTTGTGCAAGTGCCACTGTTTGTTTAAAAAGGGTTAAAAAAGGGAAAGCTGTGAAGACTGTAGTCTTGTGTTAGAGACTTAAAGTTTTACCTTAGGCCTTAGATTTTCTTAAGAACTAGTCTCTGGACCCTTTTGAAAACTGAAATTTTACCATCAGAGTACACTTAGGAAGTCTGCCTTTTTTTGTTTTTTTTAACTGTAGAAGGATTTTTTCTGTTTTTTTCTCTCTGTGAACCTCTGTTTCCACAAATAAAAATTCAGTATTTTCTGTCAATTTTCTTTTCTACAATCTGTATAGCAAACTGTCTTTTGTGATTTTGATGAGTCTTTCCTGAAGGGCGCATTATTCTTTTTAAGCTTACGCATAATGTATTTCGTTGTTCATCTCTGAGCAATTGTTTATGTATATTACTGATTTGTGACCTGCATTATTGGATGCACAAAACGGTGCACATTTTGGGTAATTTGCTGCTTTCATACTTTCCGAGAGAAGGTAATGTATGTTGGCTTGACTGAAGCCGCAACAAAAACCTGCTATTATTTTATGTAGCTTACAAAGGGAATCCATCTTGTGCTTCCTTGCAGCTACTGTTGGAGGCATTTCTATGATCAGAAATTACTATAACGTTATTCATAGAGTCCTTTGTGCAGGGGTTACTTAGGACTGTTATCCCAGATAGTATACATTGGTCGTTAGTGTAGTCCTGACTTGCTGGCCTGCTAGAAAGATGGGAGAAACTAGTCTGCCAGGCAATTTTAGCAATAATTCTATGAAAATTCACTGTAACAACGGAATCCCCCAGGAGAAAGAAAGGTATTAAAGCAATAATATTACTTACAAATTCAAAGTATTGTACAAACATTAAATAATCCTTAAAGCAATTCCAAGAGGTAACATTCTAGTAATTTCAGTGTCTTAAATGCTACTGCACACTCTGGCAGGCATTGAATACGATTACGAAGAATAAAGTAGAAGAATACCACGGACAAATGATTGTGGCTGCAGGCTATGCATGCAGATGCTCTTAATGGATTATTTTGTCACGGACTCGTACCCTACAATTGCTCTCTTGCCACGCTGTCTGGCATGTCTGGGCAAGCTGCCACAATTTTAAGACATAAGAGTAATAATAGGTTATGCAGATTTTTTTTCCCTATTTCAAGAATAGTTTGTAAGGAGGACATCCAGCACTGTGTGATAAATCATACCTTCCCAGAAATTTCTAGCAAGGGCTCCCTGGACCCATAGGCTCTGGGCAACAGGTAAGGAACCACTGCTGTACTCCTGACCAGCTGTGTTTGTGCTGCTGCGGTTCTACCCGCACAGTCTGGCGCTGGGGCTGGGGCTGCAGTTGTTTCTAGGATGCACAGTGTTTATCCATCACGTAGCAGCATCTCTGTTTTACCAGAGACATGCCATGTGAAAGTGAGTCAGTTTGTTTGTTTTTAAGGGAAGTTACTGCTTTTAGCAACCTCTGAAGAGTCATTTTATGTAACATTTTCATGAGTGGGCTTATATCAACTGCCATGGCTATATATATTTTAGAGGCATTACAATAAAGTGGCCACATATAGTCTTTCTAAAAAACTTGTCACGGCATCCTTCTTTTCCTGTCTTATAGCTTATGTGGTTCTTCTGCAGGCTGCATATCATTTTTTGTGGGTAGTGTGCTTTGTGCATAACTTTAACACATGGGCATGCAAGGAGAGTCGGCAGGGCACTGAGCACTTTCCCGCTGTGGGTTTTGTGATGTTTAGCAATGAGCCAGCAGAGCACATGTGTTCAGATGAAGAAGGATTTCAGGTAGTAATGGCAAGTTTGCATCCATTTAACTGTAATAAAAAAAACTGTTGAGTCTTTCCTAAAATATAACAAGACAGGAAGTACTGGCATGATTGACTAAACTTCATGCACAGTGAAAATAAATTATTTTGGTCTTTTTATTTCTGTGTACCACATCTCTACAGAAAAGTGCTTTATGGATATTAAAATGCTGTTCCTTTAGATGTGGCTTGAAACTGAGGGGTAAGTATTCCAGAACAGAAATCACACAGCAGAGCTCATGTTAAGCTCCCCGAGCTGTGGGAAAGGTTAGTTTAAAACATAATGAGGAGCCGGAGAGGTTGTACTTGCCAACCAGCTGTGCTAATAATAGTTGGGACCTTGGGGTGCTCTACTCACCATTGTAACTCTTAGCCCATCCTTTTAGAACTAGAAGGACTTGGGCTGTAACATCTGGGCTTATCACCATTTTCATATGGTTTGAAGGTTGGGGCCTTTGTGCACAGTGCTACAGCGTGGCATCTTCTACAATTGGCTCATTTTTATGTTCTCTCTGAACACTGGAATTTTTCAGGGTGCTCTTGAACTGCAAAGCAGAGAATCACATATTTAGTGCTCTATAAATGAGAATTCATTATCATCAGACATCTACACAGTAAAAATATATCCCCCTTTGATTTTTTTATAGGCTTTTGGAGTAAATTCAAGACTTAAAATTAACATGCAGAGAAGCATGAGCTAACTATAAATTAATTCACTCATACTACTTTAAGCCCCCATTACTTCTTAAAATGGATGATTTATGATGTTAGGGGTTGATAGCATTCATTTGATTAAACTCCCAAAGTAAGCAAAGTAGAAATGCCTAAGCACTGGATTGCTGGTAAATATGATTTAAGCTTTATGTGTGGTGTTCTATAAAAATGTCAGCAATTTTACTGTAAACGCATCTGCATGAAATTTTTGCAGCTTCTCCACAAGCGCTGCCATTTGGACCAAAAAATATTCAATAATATATTTATATGTGTGCACCCATATAAACATGCATTCTCTTTTTCTCTTTGTTGATTTGCTTAAATACAGTGTCTTGGAAATAGACCCTTTTATTTCAAGTTCCACAGGAGGAAGCATGTAATTATTAGATTTGGTGAGTTAGCATCTATTGACTTAGCTTACTTCAAAGGCAGATTTATTTTAATTATTTCAGCTATTGCTGCTGCTTAGCTAAACCAGACTGTCTCTGGTATACATCCCATCATCTGGGCTGCTTGCTGGGGGATGGTATTTAGAAGTAACATGTTTAGGTCTATCTTGAGTATACTGTGGCTTTTAAACTGCAAAGATATGTCCAACAAAGCATAAAAATGTGATTGAAGAAAATAACTTCAGGAGATAGGGAGCCTAGAAGAGAGAAAGGAGTGGAAGAAGAACTGGGGAAATCTGGTAGGAAGGAGAAATGAGGGGATGACTCAAGTGGAAAAGAAAGAACAGAAGGGAGAGAAATGGAGGAGGAGAAGGCAGTTAGTTCTTTCTCTGGGACCGGTGGCCTGGGGACAAAGGGGTCTGTGTGTTTTGGGAACGCAGGCAGAGATCAGAGGTAGGACGAGGGCTAAGCAAGGACCTAGGGAGGGTGGGGGGAATCCAGAGGTGGTGGAGGGACACCAGCTGCGGGCGTTTTCATCGGGCGCAGAACTGCAGGCGTGCGGGTGGAACAGAGCCTGCCCCAGCATCGCCCGCTGCAGCATCTGCCGCAGCCCCGCTCTCCTGGCCGGCTGCAGGACCTCTGGTCCTGTTTTGCACAGATTCGCCGTGAAAAGCGGGAAGCACGCAGAGCACCCCTGGGTTTTCCTAGCGGGTCTGAGAGGGATGGTATCTCTGCACCGGAGAAATGTGTGATGTTCCTGGAGGGAAAAACCTACTTTAGCATTGCCTTGGTAGAAGATGATGTCAATAAAACTTAATTTTGTTCCATAGTGTTCATTCATTTACAATTATTAAAGAAGGATGAGGGTTTCTGGAAAAGGATGTGTCTGTGTTGGTTTCTTTGTTTGTTTTCTTTGAAGCTGGAGAGCTTTTGCTGAAGTGCTTGTAATGGGTGGGTAAAACCACAGGATTTTTAATCTTTTAATTTAAAAAACCCCAATATTTTTATTAAAGATAATTTTAAAAGCATTCATATGACTGATCAGCTTTGAGACAGAAAATCATAGGTATACAATAAAGCTACGGCTGATGAAAAATCAGGCAGAACCACACAGAAATCTGTGTTGACTAAGTAAAGATGTATAGCCTCTACTGACTTATACATACTTACGTTTTTAACAACACTGAAGACTCAATACCATAACTAACGTCTTTTTTCTCTCTGTACTAATCATCCTCCCACTTGGCAAGAAAATCAACTGCAAAGGCTTACACAAATGTCACATTACAAGACTTATTCTAGAATGATTTAACAGATCTCTGGAGGATTATTCCTGACTCTTGCTTAGGTAGGTTGAGAATCTGGTTACCTGTAGTGTTCAACCTGTATCCTCAGATAAAGAAAAAGTTTAGTTTCTGGTTGACACCAGCTGAGTCACATTGCCTGCAGACAGTGTTTGCCTAACAGAGTCCTCCCAGGTCCTGTATTTCTTTCCCAGAAACTGGAATTCATGGTTAAGGCTCCGCTTCTGTAGCGATGCTGCCCAGCTGGCAACCCCGTCATGCTGCTGGAAAGCCTCGGAGCCACAAGTCACTGGAAATAAACAGCAAAGAAATAATGGCATAAACATTTCACATAATCTTACTATTTTCTATTCTTTCAGTGGCATGTAAACAGCAACCATCTTGTTCTCAGAATTACTGCATAATTATGGCAGAGAATCTCTGAAGAGTCTGTCTTCAGTGGATTGAGATGTCCTGTCCCCAGCTTCCCTCTGCCAGATGTTACCATCCCTGTAAGTGTCAGCAGAAAAGACTGTGTTCAGAATTTTAAAAATAGACAAGCAAAAACTGTTTCTCTGGTACAGAAATGCAAACCTGCTGAACCCTAGGTAGCTTGAGACTTAGTATTTCTAAATGGATTTGTAGGTCTCCCTTGCTGAGGAAGATTTATCTACAGATCTTTCAGTGTCAGAGAAGGAGTTTGCTCTTCTGAGGGTTGTCTGAGTCAACGAGATATATGATCCCCTCCCTGAAGAGCATGTCCTACCATTAGCATTATCTGCTACCTGAAGGGTCTTCTGGCAAGAAGAGGTACCACTCACTGCATTCTTCTGGCTTTTCTCCCAAGCACACCAGATGGAGATTAATATAGAACGCCAGGAAAACAGTCTCCACATGATGTTCAGCCAGTCAGGACTGAATTTCATCCAGAAAGATCAACATCCCGAGTCATGAACTCCTTTTCAAACAGAGCTGACACCCTGTCTTTCCTGCAGCACACAATGTTTCATCTTTGAAAATACCAGAGGAGTTTTACTCTTAGTTCTTTTGGGTTTATGGTTCTAGTGCATTAAAATTTGTACCATAGGGAATGTTAACAATGCTCATGAATAGGAACTGAATACAGTGCTACTGATACTTTTTCATATTTCACAAGACCTGCTAAGTTTATTGTCCCAGCTATGCTCAGCTTTTGCTTTTTCCTGTGCCCTTGGTGGTGAAAGGAAATAAAGGCTTTATCTCTGATGTTAGCTGTGCTGGAGTTCAGAAGACACCGATTCTCTGAACCCAGGCACTGAGTTGGTTCATATATATTTTACATTATGTCTTACCAGCACCTTGGCTGGGATGTCTGTGGATCCCAGGTGGCTGCACAAGTAAGCTAAAGTTCAGCTCCTCCTAGCAAAGCAATAAAACCTGGGCTAAGCTTGTTTATCATTCTCCACAGCTGACAATTTCATAATTAAGCTTCCCGCTATACTCATATAGGTGATAATTGCATGTACTGATCAAGACCTTGTTCATCAGTGGATCCCTCATTAGTGTTCCAGTGTCCTGCACAGATATTTTGGTGTGCTGAACATAGTATCTGTATGCATCCACTCACCTCTCTGCACACTTGTCTTCCTTCATGTACCCATCTGAGCATTCTCTGTATGTGTGGACATTTCCTAGGGAGACCACCTTGGGTTGTGTGGAGGTAAACCTGCAGTCTGAAAAGCAAACCTTACGTTTCTGGTGAAATACACTGACTCTACAAATTCTAAAGAATTTGGGGGAGAGAGCTTCCTTTTATAATCATCCTTTACTATACCTCACTATCTTGTACTTATTAATTGAATCTGTGGAGGAGAAAAGGCCATTCAAATCCAGTCTGAAAATATTTACATACAGTCCTGCAAGGCTGTCAGGGTAGTTCTGATCTGCAGAAAACCCCAGTTTTCCAGTGGAAATGCTATGTTCCAAGCTAGCAATGTAAATAGCAGCATGAGTAAAAGTAAAAATGGCTGGAGATGTTTTATCAGTCAAAAGATACCTTCTAGTTCTGTTTTGTTTTGTTTCTGAAGCAGTAGAAAACACTGTCAGAGGGAGCCCCGGTTACCGTTCCATGTTTGGAAGCAGAGAGCTGAGCGATGCAGTCCTTCAATGAAATAGCTCGCTGCTCTGCCAGGAACTGATCGGGCAGAAAGTCCTGATTTGTCTCAAAGCCATTCCCAAATGTTTACAAAGAGAAAGATGAGGAGAGGGATTAGTCTTTGCAACAGCTTCTCAGCAAGGAGTGATGGAGGTGATTTGGTTTAGCCAAGCGGCCTGTTTGAAATCGCCCCTTGTCAGCTGTGCTTCTGCTACCTCTGCTCTTTCCTGGGAGCCACATCAAAGGTGTTTGGCTTTGCAGGCCATTCTCGTACCTGCTCAGGCACAGACCTGTCCTTTAGCTCTGCTTCTATCCTCCCTGGCCCTTTCCCCAGTCCTTGCTGGTGTTGGGCTGGCAGCATCGCCCTGCCTCTCATTCCAGATGCAGCTTTTGGACGCTGTGTTTCCCCAGCGCTGCTGCGGACAGCACTGCTTGTGGTACGGCAGGTTTTGTGACTGCCAAACACTTGACTTTCTCACAACACCCTTGCAGCTACTGCATTTCTTTAAATTTATATAGCTTATTATTTTAGTAGGCTTGATTATAATCCGTCCTGGTTTCAGCTGGGATAGAGTTAATTTTCTTCACAGAAGCCAGTGTGAGGCTGTGTTTTGGATTTGGGATGAAAAAATGTTGATAATGTGTTGATGTTTTCAGTTGTTGCTAAGTAGTCAAGGACAGTCCAGCTTCTCGTGCTGGCCGGCCAGCGAGGAGGCTGGGGGTGCACGGGAAGCTGGAGGGGACACAGCCAGGACAGCTGACCCAGGCTGGCCAGAGGGATATTCCATACCAATGTCATGCTTGGTATATAAAACTGGGACGAAGAAGAGGAAGGGGTGGGGGGACATTTGGAGTTATGGCATCTGTTTTCCCAAGTCCCTGCCACGCGTGATGGAGCCCGGCTTCCCTGGGGATGGCTGAACCCCTGCCTGCCCATGGGAAGTGGTGAGTGAATTCCTGGTTTTGCTCTGCCTGCATGCACGGCTTTTGCTTTGCCTGTTACACTGTCTTTATCTCAACCCATGAGTTTTCTCACTTTTACTCTCCCAATTCTCTACCATGTCCCACTGCGGGGGAGTGAGCGAGCGTGGGGCTTAGTTGCTGGCTGGAGTTAAACCACGACATAATCTCAGTCTTATTTTCAGGTAAAACAATGAATGTGCTCCAATAACACTGAAGGAATACTTGCCAGAAGATACTGGCATGAATTTGCAGCATTTCCACTCTTGTCATTGCAGGATAGATAAAATATTTCCCCTGCTGCATACACGCAGTCCAGAGTCAGCAGGGACACCATCTCCAGTGAATGAGGACAGAGCAGAAATTAGCTGAGAGGCGTACAGTCTCAATCGATATGTCTAATGCTGCTGCAACAGATACTACTGCTTCTGCTGCCAGCAAAAAACTACTGCTTTGATGTTGCACATTGTCATCTTAAGGATCGAGTGGCCAACACAAGAGGCTTACAGGCTAGGAAAATTAATGCCCGTTTCAAAAGTCTTTCAGTCAGAGGAAGTGCTTAGTTATTAATGAGTCCTTCATGGCTCTGCAACTCTGAAGAAGGATATTAGGAAAATATAAATATGGAATAGAATCCTAGAATAGTTTGAGTTGGAAGGGACCTTTCAAGGCCATCTGGTCCAACCCCCCTGCAGTGAGCAGGGACATCTTCAACTAGATCAGGTTGCTCAGAGCCCCATCCAGCCTGACCTGGGATGTTTCCAGGGATGGGGCATCGACCACCTCTCTGGGCAACCTGGGCCAGGGTTTCACTACCCCCAGTGTGAAAAATTTCTTCCTTAGATCTAGTCAAAATGTGCCCTGTTTTAGTTTAAAACCATTACCCCTTGTCCTATCGCAACAGGTCCTGCTAAAAAGTCTGTCCCCATCTTTCTTATAGCCCCCTCCAAGCCCTGGCAGCTGCAGTAAAGTCTCCCCGGAGCCATCTCTGCTCGAGGCTGAGCCCTCCCAGCTCTCCCAGCCTGTCCTCCCAGCAGAGCTGTTCCAGCCCTCGGAGCGTTGCTGGGGCCTCCTCTGGCCCCAACTCCAGCAGGTCCATGTCTTTCCCGTGCTGAGGGCTCCAGAGCTGGACGCAGCACTGCAGGGGGGTCTCCCCAGAGCGGGGCAGAGGGGCAGAATCGCGGCTTTGGGGGCAGTCCAGGACATGGTTGACTTCTGAGCTGTGAGCGCACTTTGCCGGACTAGTCCCACACTGTATTTACTATAGGATTGCATTTTGAAATGCGCTGTTTTGCAAAGCAGTGGTGGTGTATGAGTCCATGGTTAGTTATAGGCAAATAGCCCACATAAACGTGAAACATAAAAAGGGTAATTACAGATATGAGTATTTGGTGGTCTAGGAAGAAAATTTTGTTGACTACTGTCGGTGAGGCCAAGAAGTTTAGGAGATGCTGTAAAGTGTAAACTTACAGAAATAAATAGTAAGTCTAGATAGGGTTTTAAGTCAAGAGAAAACATTACAGGTTTCACATAATCTGCTTTTGGCCATATTTTTGATTGTCAGGTTAAGTGTCTTAGCTCCCTGTACGGTTGATGAAGAAGAAACGTCAATGAGTGTAATTCAGAGGTTGGGTGGATTGGACTGATTCCTCTTCGGAGCCTAAATTTGCTCTATTTGTTGTGAAGAGCTTGTTTTGCAGTGGGCTGACATTGCAGCCTGCTCTTGGCCTACCCCATCCCCATGGCCCTGCCCAGCCATGCCAGGCTGTGTCTATACGCATGGCCTTCATTTTAAAAGAAAGATCATTTCTATTATTCCCTATTTTGCAGGCATGTTTAGGAGAAAGATATCCCTGCTCTGAGCCACACAAATACCAAACTATAAAAACAAGTCTCGAGGAATGTTATTTTATATTCTGGAGAGCTGATTTCAGTGAGGCGTTAGACATGTGGGACAGTGGCAAGATCGTGAAAAAACAGACCTATCTGGCACCTAAGTATGACCCATGCAAATTCCTCCTTTTTCAGGGTTAGACTTTTCAAAATAATTTCTGTTTTTACATTTTGCACAATAGTTAATCCCACTCTTTCCCTTTATTGTATTTTGCGCACATTTTGAATCTATGTGACCACTCAGACTCACCTACATGCATCAGCTATGTGACTCACTCTTTAAACATTACTTAACCCACAAAGATGAATATTGATTTTGCGTAACAGATTTCTGGCAGAGAGTGTTATTTGCAGAAGTTTTTGTGTGAATTAGAAGAATCTGGGATACCCTTTGTAGACTTGTTTCATGCTTCAGTGTTTGACTCACGACTCTGTAATCTGGTATCATCTTCATGGCTTTATGTACCTCTCACCCGCCTACATCTCAGATTTATTTTCCTCCTACTCACCCTTTTGCTCACTACACTCCTCCCAGTTCTCCTCTAACTAACCCCTTCATCTCATTTTCCTCTTCTCTGTTTTGTTTGTTCCCTCTTCTTCTTCCTTCATCTCTGGAACTTGGAGTATCTGTCTGGTAGGATGCTTGGCCAAGGATCTGATGTGGACTTCATGACCAAGGGTGAGGCGCCTTTCTGGGCTCCTTGAAAGACTTACACTGAGTACTTCCATGAGTGTTTTGGTATATGGATTTTCTTAACTGTTATTCCTTATCCTAGACCAGAACTCTCTTGTAATGTTAATCCTAAATAGCAAGACTTCTAGATGGCTTTTGTCAGCCTTATGGATATACTTACAGAACTGTGTACGTAATAGCGATTGTTACAACAGCTATCGCAAGGTATCCCTGTGATACGTACTCCTAAAGTGCTTATTTCTCATGTGCACAAAATGCTTGGGGTTGAGAAAGCCTGATGTTACGTGAGGTTGTTTAGAGATGGTAGCTCTTGGAAAAGGAGCTGGTGAGTCATCAGTGAGGTCCAGCTCCAATTAAGGCTTCTAAAGTACAGTTGCTCTCTTGGAAGAAGGTATTGGTGCAATTGCCTTCTGCTTATGATACATAAAAAGTCTGTTTAGACTATACCCCATGTCTGTATCTTCTTTATTGAGAAACTAGCCTACAAACCCTGGCATTCAACTACAGAGCAGAAGTATCATTTTGATGTCAGAATACAATCCTTGTGAAAAATGAAGCTAAAGTAAAACAATTTTCAGGCACATATCCAAACAAGCAACGTATCAAAATTGGTCAAAACGTGGAAAAGCTGAATAATATAAAAAAATCATTTGGATTTTTAAAATATATTCCATAATTAAATTCTACATGTACTCTAATATTAAAAACGGTGTGTAATCTTGCAGCAATATGCATACTATTCATTTAAATATGGAATCAAATGTTTTTGTGGCAGGTCTTTATAAAGGATAGTAAAAAAAAAAGGATTTTTTAGTTAATGATTAGAAGGTTCTCAATCTGTGTTTTGAAGAGAGACACTGCTTCTCACAAATCATCTTCATGCCCAGTCTCTTAGGGAAAGGTATTCGTGAGCAGAGCAGTGTTGATAACACGGGGATGGTTTAGCTATTGCTGAGCAGTGCTTGCACAGTGTCAAGGTCTTCTCTGCTCCTCGCCCTGCGCCGCCAGTGAGCAGGCTGGGGAGGGGGACACACGGGGCTGGGAGGAGACCCAGCCGGGACAGCTGACCTCACTGGCCGAGGGATATCCCAGACCACATGGCATCGGCATCGCTCGGCAGTAAAAGCTGGGGAAGGAGGGGGAAGGGGACATCGGGAGTGATAGCGTTTGTCTTCCCCAGGCACCGTTAGGCGTGATGGAGCCTTGCGGTCCTGGCAGTGGCTGAACGCCTGCCTGCGATGGGAAGGAGAGAAGGAATTCTTCCTTTTGCTTTGCTTGCATGAGCAGCTTGTGCTTTACCTGTTAAACTGCCTTTATCTCAACCACCAGTTTTCTCACTTTTACCTGTCTGATTCTCCTCCATTGCGCTGGGGGGGAGTGAGTGAGCGGCTGGGGGGGCTGAGCTGCCCTCCGGGGCAACACATGCCTCCCACTGCAGCACATACCTAGTACTGTATGCTGGCCCAGCTCCACATTCATTCATATATATTTTTGCTGTAATCTCATTAACAGGCAGACATACAGACTGCATTTATGGCTAGTATTATTGATAATACACAAATGCATTTGCAGCTTGAGATTAAGTTAGACAAACAGTGTGAGAAAACAGATGGAAAATATTTCAGATCTATTTTACGCATCATCGATTTCATGGTATGCATCCCAGTTCCTCAGCCTGGAAATGAGCTGTTTATAAAGATAATTCAGCTAATGTACAGATGACTGATTAATTTTCATACTGCAATCACACTCATGAAAAGTCTATCGAAATACTTACCAGTTTCTTTTACATTCTAAAATATTGTTGCTGCAGTATTCATTACTATAGTATTCCAACGTTTTTAAGATTCTTTGAGAACTTCATTTAATGAATTGTGCTATTACAATATTCTTCAGTTGAATGCACAGAAATTCTTAAAAGCAATACAAAACTAAATGGAACCAAGCAGCTCATTAAACACTAATATCTAAATGCCACTGCTTGAGCTGATGGGATTTATGCCATATCCTGACAATCACTCCGTGGGGCTGGAGCCTAATCTTCCATCCCTTTCAGAGTGATGCTGTTATTTTCAGTGCCTGAGGATCTTGCAGGGTCTCCAGCCTGGCTTTCTGCAGCCGGAGAATAGAGAAGGCAGGTGACTTGCTCCTTACAAAACTTCTTTGCTATAGCTGAGATGACTAAACCTTTTGGTTTCACAAAAAACCCAAAAAACACCAAACAACCAAAACCCAAACTAACATAAGAATAGAATCATAGAATCTTTGGGTTGGAAGGGACTAATGGTAGGAAGGGAATAATTGTGCTTCTTTTAATGTAGCATGCTTTATTCAAGAACAGGTATTGTCTGAGAGATTTTATTTGGGGACACTACCTGTAAGAAACCATAAAAGGTCACTTTTTTCCAAATCTTCATAGCCCTGTATTAATATTTTTGAAACCTTGTTTAGGAACAAGGTGTTGTCAGCAGAGCACACCTGGACAACATGAGTTTGTCAAGTGTTGTTGCTGCTTTTGCTGGAAGTGAGGTGAAGGATGTTGGCTTCCATGAGATTTCCTGGGCTGCTCTGAGTCTTAGCACCACTGTGAGGCAGGGCAGTTAACTGCTTTGAGGGAAAAAACCCCTATATGCGTCCTTTGTTTAAAATAAGTAATCTTTTTACTGTTTTCTTGGACTTCAGTAAAACTAGTTCCTGTTTACACCAGTGTGAAATCTGAATGGAGTGCTCAGGCTTTCTCAGATCATTGACTTCTCTACAGGCAGCAGTTAAACATACAAATCCAAGAACTACTGCAAGAGGTGTGTCAGTCGGTCTTAGATGGCCAAGATAGAAGAGAGAGAAAAGACTGGTTACTCCATGACGTAGAAAACCAAACATTAGAAGCTGCAGGGAACACTAATAAAGATTTGCATTTCTATCTCATTTCCATCTTCAGGCTTTTCACCTGAAGACCTCCATGTGCCTTGGAAAAACTCCAGAGCCACTCTTAGTATTGTCTTAATTTACATACACAAAACAAAGGCACAGAAATGGTAAAGGTCATTGCTAGTGTTGATTGAGGGAGATCAAACCTCCCTCTTTATGGCAGGAAAAAAGATGGTGGGGCTGAAATTTCTTGACATACCCCCTTGAAGTAGTTTGCCTGTTATTAACTGTATGTTTGTCACATTTTAAAGGGTCTAAAAGGTCATGTTTTGTGGATCACTGCTGCTCCTCCTGAACCTTCAGGCATGATCAGGTGGGCTGAGACTCTGCTGTGAGACTACAAAGGATTGTGGAAAAGATCCATTTTGACTGACCTGCCTTGAATTCTACTAGAAGCAAATTCCTGAGGTCATCTGAAGTTGAGGTAAGCAAACAAATTCTTCTTTATAAAGATGGCATTAAAAAAGTAGGGATAGCCCTAATAACATCTCTCATTATTAATAGAAACTGACATACGCTAGGAGGAGGGCTGGATTATCTAATTAGCCTTTCCTAGCTTCAACTTTAATGATTTTCCCCATAAATCTCTACATTTTTCATGGAAGAAGTACCAATATGTTCTACATTCCTTAGAAGACTGCCTGTGCTAACAGCATTTCTAATGGGTTAATGTAATGGTCCTAAAGGGCGGGGAGGGTGCATGCGCATGCAAAATTTCAGTCTGGTCAGAGACAATCGTAAACAGTTCATCAAAGAGAGGATGGAAATGGCTGTAATATTTCTAATTACTGTATCTATGACAGCTACAACATTAGATGAAAAATCAGATAAGGGTGCACAAGGCTTGTAGAAAATCCCACCGGATAAATAAAGATATACATGACTACCTGAATATTTACATTGACCCAACCTGTAATTTTCATAGAAATAGTGGACCTCAAAATGAGTGAGAACAAAACCTAGTACGACATGAGTGAACAATACAGTCACTAGTATTTGTAAATGATAGTTGCTTTGCCCTTCAGGCAGTGATTAGATACAAATCCTTTTAGCAAGTCCCTGTTTCACCACCAGGCTGTTTGCCTCAAGGCTGTTGACCAGGAATTTCCTTCTGGTGCCGTTGGCAGCAGTTTGATTGCAGCTCCTCTCTGCCTTCATCATTGCGATGCAGATCGTGTCACTTCCTTGGCAGAGCATATGCAGTTGGCCTTTATTAACACGTGGAGTGTTGAACAGGCATGCAGGTGCTCTGTAATTACCGCACACCGCTTTGTACCGCTTTGTATAAATGAGCTGGCATGCTGCTACAGGCCACTCCTGTCGTAAGCACCCTTATTCTTTGAGTGTCTGCATGCATGGGTCCCTTACAATGTCTCTTCATTTGGTGTTAGCAATAAACCTAACTATCTGGTAGTAAGGGGCAGTTCTGCTATAAAAAAGCTCTTACAATCAAGAATTTCAGTGGTTGTAAATAGGTTGCAAAAGCCAGTTGAATTGATTTTAATTGAGAAAAAAATGTCAGATACTGAAATATATATAAAACTTCTGAGTTATGTCAATAGGATCTCATGAACAGTACATGACTGATTGTATTTAGCTTTCATGTTATATGTAGAATTTTTTAACGTCCCTCTCACTTCATGATTTGCTCTGAATGCTAGTTTATTTTAACAAAATGAAAGAAGTCAGAAAGCCAAACCAGATACATATGTATGTAATGCCTGGAAGAGTTTAGGAGCCTTGGCTCAGCGCTGTAGGGCTGGCCTCCTTTGTGAAGAGCATAGGCTGGGTGCGACAGTGGGGAGCAGGGTATGCTGAGTGTCTCCCACTGCTGTGTGGCATCTGTTCACCTCAGCATAATGGGCCTTTCTGAGACGTATGTAATAATCGTTACTGATGGAGAAAAGATAAAGGACTTCAGGAATTGGGCAAAAGAGCAAAGAGTGTAGGATTAGCGTTAATAACATTGCCCGACACCTTAGTTTTGTGTTTATCACACAAGTAGTTTAGAGTAGTGAAAATAAGATGCCAGAAAATCTGTGTGGGATGAAGGCAAATATACTCTAAACCTAAAGCAAGCCTTCCTGATACAGAGCAGTGGAGAGATACAATCCGTGAGCCAACGGCAGCGCAGCCGTGAATCACCACCCTCTCTCTGCTGCTATAGCCAAGGCCAATCCAAAATACCACAGAGAGTTCAAAGCAAGTGCAGTTTGCACACAGAAACATAGCTGGAAGCCATATCGGGGAAAAGGATACTAAAGGCAATGCATTTCTTAGTAGTTCAAAAGGTAAGAAACAAAAGTTTCTTAGGCCTCTTAGGATAAGCTGTTCATGTTCTCTCGCTTGAATCCGGCTTACCTTTGACTTAGATAACAAGCAATGCCATGTGCACAGGTGTACACTAAGCTCCCATTCTTCTTCACTCCCCTTTTGCTGTTTGTAACTCCTGTTTAACATCTCCAGCCTGAATTTTTAGTGGGACTGTTATTACACCTATCTGCTGTTTTGAAGAGGCCCCGTCCATGCTGACCGGTTAAAACCATAATCATAGCTGGAGACTGAAAAGTAGTGAAAGTAAGGTGGAAGATAGTAGCATATGTAGTATGCTGAGGACAATGATTCCTCTTACAGCAGCTTCTGTGATTTCAAAAAGTAATGCAGAACAGCATACCAAAAAACCGCAGACATGTAATAGGTGTGTGACCCTCCAATATTCATATGGGCACATACTAGTCTACGGCAAACTCACTGTAAGCGTACATATGCAATGCAGCAACACCATGGCCAAATTAGCGACTACCATTGCTCTCTTTACTTTGGTGAAACTGTTATTCTTCTGCTCTAGTTGAGTGTTTGTGCGAGGCCTGGTGTATTGCAGGAAAACCCGTCTAGCACAGGCACACTTGCTGGTTAGACAAGCCTGAGGGACCTGAGTGTGCACCACAGCCTGTTTCGCAGCTCCATGTCAAGACAAGCCCCAAGCCCATACTGTTGTTCATGCTGAGGGTCTGCATTAGGAAGGACACCCAAGCCTGTGGGATGAAAAGCCACTGCAGTACACATTGGCCTCATCTCTTGATCTGGGGTGGTGGTGGGAGCAAAAAACACTTGCTGTGCAATCTAGTTACCAAAGCCTAGAAGGCAAAGAATTAATTAGTCTAGAGAAAAAGCTGTCCTTCTGCTTCTAAAACCTCCCAGGAGTAGGAGAAGGGCCCGACATAATTTGGATAAATCTCTTCAAAGCTATTGTGCTGCCACTTTGCACGTGGGATGGGAGAAGCCATTCAGTACCCTACAGACACAGTAGGAGAAATAATTGTCATCTGCAGCACAAACACTGATGTTACCAAACCCAAAGTACAGGGAGAGATCTCCACCCCAAAACAAGTAATATGCATGCCTGATTTGGAATTCAAATGGAGCGGGTGAAGTGGTTTTGCTGATTACTGTTTGGGACAGGAATGATAGAGGAGAGACGATTTAGGTAGGTTGTGCTCCTTCCCAGAGCTTTCCAGCTTAAACACAGTAATGTCTCCTTCAAGAAAGGTCTAGAGAGAGGGGTTTTAGATGGTGCTTGCTGAAAAAGACTTTGTTGTCCCAAATATGTGTTCTTTCACCCGGTGTGCAGAGAGCTGAAAAACACGCAAGAGTCGAGATACTTGCTTTTATTCCAAATCTGCGTCTGCTAGGTGGTAGGTGCCCAAAGCTAGCACCCCTCCATTAACACACAGAAAATACAGATACATTTCGAGCAACAGTTATCAGTATTTTTTTAAAAGTTGGCTCCGTCACCCTTGTTCCCATTGGTTCCCACCAGCCTTGTCTCCACTTGAAGTCACTGTGTCCTTTTTTACTGCGCATGCTCAGTGAGGAAGGGACTTCTGTGGGTAGGGGGCTTTCCCTACCCGAGGGTGGGTTGCCATTATGCTAATACTATGTTAAGTAGATGTCAGCTAGGACAGCTCACTCTCAGTTCAGCAGTTGTTCCCTTTGTGGTTATCTTGTTCCTTCCCTCAAGGTTGTGCGCCTTGTTAACTGCTGTTAACAGAGACTAAACAATACCCTCTGCTTCATTCCTCGCATACCTTTACAGCCTGTGAACAGGGAAGCTGTATCTGGTACCCAACGGTACAAGATTATGCACTTCTGAAAATAAGCAAATTAGCCTATCTTGACTTCTCATAAATGAAATAATCTACAATGCAACCTTTTACCGTTGCTCAAGTTCAAATAGTGCAAATTTTCTCATTGATAATCCTGCAGAGAATAAACAATATAGCCAACAATCTGGAAACTTCTGAGACCCCTAAATTCATGCATCACTTTAGCCATGGGAAGGGCTCCAGAACTCACGCTGGACCGTCTCTTCCTTCCTTCCTCCTTCCAGTTGGCCAGAGCCCAGAGCTGGTTGGGTTTGACTGTATAAACATTGTTTATTGTTGTATTCTCAACAGGGCAACTTTCACTGCAGATAGCTCGGGTATATTGTCCCAAGTGTTGCAGACCAGCTCCAGCATAAAGGGGGGAAAGGAAGTTACTGCTCAGTTACTGCATCAGCAGAAATATTGTTCAGGGGCATTAAGGTAAGCTGGAATTGCTGAAGTCTTGCTATCTCTGTTAATCAGACATGAGATGCCTAAAATTGAGTGCTGGAGGTTAGTGAACATTGAACACATTGGCTCGGGATTTTCACTGTGGATATGCCAGCCAAAAATATCATTGCATTATCCTGGGCTTGGAATCCTACCCTCGGCAAACATATTTCAAGCTTATACAGAGTGTACCCCCATGCCCATGTGTTAGAGTGGCATTATGCCAGTTCTCAAGGTGGTACACCAGCTTTAATAGGACATACGTGCTAAGAAAAGACATATTTAGTAGGGCAGCCTTCCTAATGCTGTAAGTACCAAATCTTCAGCCAAGAGTCCCTTTTAAAAGCTGCAGGCCTGTTGACACAGGATTGTGTTTGTCAGTGTTCTTATTCCCAAATAGTCAACCTGTAATGGGTTAGGAGGGGATAAAAGAGGTTGTGCTATAGCAAAAAAAAGAGGACAGGGGGATTAAAAAGGCAGGAGCCTACTACATCTATTAATAACACACGGGACAACAAAACATGGTTGCACAAAATCATAGCCTCGAGGCACAGCCTGTTAAGGCATGACAATCGCAAATAATGACTTCTGGGCAAGATTTATCACAGCATCTAAGTAACTGTCTCCCAATGTAGAAGTTATGCATTTGCCATAAAATGCAGGAGTCCAGCAGAGTTTTAAAATAAATATTGGCTTGAGCATAGTATATTTTCAGTCTTTAACTGTGTGTTTGCCCCAGTACTTTATGTAGATCCATGCTGTACATAATGTTTGCCATCACTGTTGACATGACTGTTTAAATTGGCAAAAGCAGGCTTGCCATTTCTCAGTGACTGATCACAAAGAATGGGTCACCTGTCTCCGTGCTGCACTCTGATTAAAAAAAAAGGGAATTGACAAGGAAAAACTTGCGGTTACTATGAAACTTGAAGCTGGATTGTTAGCAGGTGTACGGCAGTCATTCACAGAAATACTGCATATTCTCTTTTGAAGGTTTTGGCTAGCGCTGTGCACCTGCCGGCATAGTTGGGCACAAATGATCCATATGGACAGTCATTAGCATGTCCTCTGTTCTCAAGTCCTTTCCTGCACAGGTGGGGGGCTTATCCGGTGAGTTGCTTCTTTCACCTATTTTCTAAATCAGGCTATGGATCTTCTGCAGCTAAAAATGTAGAAACTAGCTGTCTGTTTTAGTAGTAGAAAAGCCTTTCATGTGGAAATGCAAAAAGGGAGATAACTGAGCTTCAGGCTGACTACTAGAAGGGCAATAGCATCGAACACCATCTTCTGATCTTTTTTCAGTCCTATAACACATTCAGCATGGTAATTGCATACACAACTGATTACATTGTCCATATCTTATACTTAACCTAAAAATCATACGTGATACTTTATAGAGAAATAAAAATGTTCCCGGATCTAAAACATGAATCCTTTCATTGTCTGTGTATGGACAGACTGGAGAAGAGCCTCTTCATACTTATAAGTCAAGACCCGAGCCAGCACTGCTTAGAACCAAAAATGCTGAAATGTTTTTTTTAAAGGTTACTCTGAGGGTCACACAGTGACCCAATATACTCTGCCTGAATACCTTTATAGATACAGAAAAAGATCCATTGTAGGACTTCCCGATTGAAGAATTACACAAAACTAAGAAAGCTGGTAGAAAAGGTAATTAAAAAGAAGAGTCAGAAGGGCAGACTGCATGCAGATGGGTGGATATTATTTTTAAAAACTGTATTAGAATTTAAGAGTGTATTTCTGATTTGAAAGAACCTTTGAAAAGAGCAAAGAAGCCTGGATAAACAACAGATTTCATTACGTAAAATTTTAGATCATGCCCAATTGAAGGAAGGAAAAACATTGATTTGTTAAGTGAAATACAAAATCATAGTAAGCCAATCAAGACAAGACTGTGAGGTGTAAAAGCTCATATATGTTTCTCAAACACATCAGAAAGCAAGAAACCATGCAGCATCACTTGATGACAGGCTTGTAAAAGAAGTACGCCACAATAAGGTCCTGGCAGTAAAGCTGGCTGAAATCTTCACCTCAGTGCTCACTAGCGGAGAACTCAAAGAGATGCTCACGGTGGCAGCCTCCTTCACAGGGAGAGCTCTGCGGAGACGTCTCAAAGCGGCAAGTGTCTGCAGAAGAGGCTCTGGAGCAAAGCCATTAGAGCAGGCAGCAGCAAACTGCCAGGAGTTCAGTGGTTGCAGAGACCAAAGTGATGGTGTGCCGACGTGCTGAGTGCAGTAACAAATCGCTCTTTATGGAGAGGAGTAGTGGGTGACAACAGTCTCGCCAGTTTTGAAAGGGCTCCAGGGGGAACCTGGGAAGCACCCTCCAACAGGTTCAACTTTGTAGACAAATTGGCAGAAATGGTAACGTCAGTAAACACACGGGCAAATATAAAATAACAGGAAGGAGTCAACAGCATTTGGAGTGGGAAGTTGCCTTCATGTGTCTGTTACATCATTCTGAAAAAGTTACTGAGCATGTGGACAGCAGCAATCTGCCCGAGAGAGTTGGGTTTTATGACAACTTTCAAGATGGTCACAGGTGAAAAAGGAAGCTCCTCCCATGGGCCAGTAATCAATTATAGCATAAGAGACAAAGGATGATCAGTTTTCACAACACAGAAAGATGACAAGCAGAGTTTCTTAGAGATCAGTACTGCAACCTAATATAAGTATGCTTGTAAATAATTTGTTAAGGATCATGAAGTGAAAAGTTTTACTGGTAATTATGAAATTATTACAGATAATTAAAAAAAAAGCCAGCTGGAATGGTTGCACGCTATTTTCATGCTACTGAATGAGTGGGCAGTAGTGTTGAAGGTATGCGAGGAATGAAGCTGGGAGTGTTGTTTAGTCTCTGTGAGCGGTTAACAAGACACGCAACCTTGAGGGAAGGAACAAGATAACCACAAACTGAACGCAACTATGGAACTGAGAGTAAGTTGTCCTAACTGACATCTACTTAACATAGTATTAGCACAATGGCAACCCACCCTCGGGTAGGGAAAGCCCCCTACCCACAGAAGAGCCTTCTTCACTGAGCGTGCGCCGTAAAAAATAAGGACACGGTGACTTCAAGTGGAGATGAGGCTGGCGGGAACCAATGGGAACAAGGGTGATGGAGCCAACTTTTAAAAAAATACTGATAACTGTTGCTCAAAACGTGTCCATATTTTCCATGTGTTAATGGAGGAGTGCTAGCTTTGGGCACCTACCACCTAGCAGATGCAGATTTGGAATATAAGCAAGTATCTCGACTCGTGTGTGTTTTTCGGCTCTCTGCACACCGGGTGAAAGAACCCGTATTTGGGACAGCAGTAGTACAGAAAGATGACATTGAGTATGGATAAATGCAAAGTAACACAGAGAGCCAACCCCAATATAAAAATTCAGTAATATGTTCTGCCCTGCTTATTCAGGTTTTTAACATTGCTGTAGGTAGTTTTATGGAAACATCAGCTAAATACCCTGTAGCTGCCAAATAAAACCAAACCAGCCCTCCCGAGCAGGCTGGGTCAGCATAACTAAGAAGGAAATAGCAAACTGAACAGAATACACTAAAATGCTGCAGTATAAATCCCTTCTGCGCCCTCGCCGTGATTATATCGGGTCTTCAGCTCCCCAAATCCTAGAGAATAAAGCCTAGAAAAGATGTAACAGACTTAACAAAAGCAGTGGTACGGTCACAGAGATGAGCAAAGATTAAGACTTAGAGCTTGTGTACTTGGAGGGACTAGGTGTGCTACAGGTCTACAGCCTAGAAAGGAACTGAAAGGGGGGTTATGAGCCAGTAAAAGCATAAATCTTGGGAGAAGCTGAACAGCTGATAATTATTCCCTATTAACCCTAATATAAGAAACAGCAGAAATAAAATTAAAGTTAAAATTATAGAGAAGCAAACAGAAAGAGGTAATTTTTCGCACAGTATGTTGGAACTCGTTATTCCAGGATAATGCCAAAAATTTACATAGGTTCAAAAAGGATTTTGACCAGTTCAGAGAAGAAAAACATATCAAAGTCTACAAGATAGAAAGACACAGACTCTGGTTCGGGAAGCCTTTGAGCTGCAAGCTACTGGAAGCTGGGAGGCTGCACATTAGCAGTGTCTCTGCGTGCTTGCCTTGCTGTTTGCTACGGGCCACGGACAGAGACCAGGTACCAAACTAGATGAGCCTGAACGTTAGTTACACCAGTCCTGTGGTTTGGGTATTTTTCCCCGCAAGGGGCGAAGAGTACACGGGGTGTTAGTCAGGACAGCTCTCAGGGAGGGCAGTGAGGCTGGGGGCAGGGTGCTAAAGGGGCAGTAGCCTTGACGAGTGGCATGTGGTGTGGCACATGCCCTGGGTGGTGCAACAGGAGAGACAGCATTGCTCTGTAGATGCCGCAGAGATTAGAAGTTACAGTCCTGAATCAGGCAGTGCTACAGTGAGTGTCTTGTATGACTCATTTGAACCAACTGTATTTCTCAGTGAATCTGTTAAAAGTTTCTTTGTTTAAGTCTCTCATCAGCTCTCATCTCTTGGTCTGTTGGATGCTCTCCCTCACCTACCGCCTACCTACACTGGTGAGTATCACATGGAGGTTACACTCATACATTGCTCAGTGAGCCTGCCAGGACGTGTAAATCTGAGAAACTTTACTTTTCATCACTTTTCCGTTAAGGTTTCAAGTTTCTTTTTTTTTTCTCACTTTTTTTTTTCTTTTTTCTCCCTGGGGACGTCTGCCTGGACTATCAGTACCACAGTCATGTGAACAAAACCAAGATTTATTAACCACAGACCGAACGTGAAATCCAAGTGCAATAAACAGTTTGCATAACAAATCTAATGAGATTTGCATTTCTTATAAACGAAGCAAGGTAAGACTTTCTCAGCTTAGTTACCGAGAAAGAAGAAAAGCCTCTGAACCATGACAGCAATACTCTGTCGCTATCAGCTTGGGGCCTTATGCCAGCACGACACTGCTCTCTGGGGACGTGTATCCTCCATTCACCCAACCTATCAAGTTACCTCACTGACTGGAAAACTGGCATGCCTTGAAAGACAGTAAACTGTAAGGATTTCCTGTATTGGCCAAAAAACAGGCCACTGACCACATCAAAGACCTCTAATAATAATTGGCAGCCACTTTTCAAAGAATTTGTGATACCACACCTCACAAATCAGGTCATACAATTCTACTAAGACACTTTTTTAAAATATCCCAAAAATGTGGGATTTTTTTCCCCTTTTCTGTAAACTATGAATTACTGATAGAAACACAGACCTTCTCTCAACTTCTTTAATATTAATTTTGCTTATTGGCTCAAATTTACAAACAAATAGAGAATTTTGAAATTTGTCATGAAGGTAAAAAACCTGGTACTTCTGAGAAATACTGTTTCAAGAGACATTACAGTCATGCATTTTCAGCCCATTCCTTTAGAAATAAATGCAGAGAACTGTTAGCACAATGACCAAAATTATATTATATATTATATTTCTTGCTATAGGAAGAAAGTACTATAGATGGTAGAGTGATCCTAAATACAAAATTGGCTTCATGGACTTCAGTGTTTGTAAGTTCAGGTCCTAACTGGGAGCATTTAGATACCTAGAAATCATTCCTAAAAACAAAACAAAAAAAGCTCCCCTTTGACTGATGAAAATCAAGCAGATCAACTCACTTTTCATGAATAATCCTACATTCCTTATAAGCAAAGTAGATTGTCATGTATTTTACAGACTTTCTTTGGCCATTGAAGAAAGTAGTAAATTAACAAGAGAAGAGACAACTTGAAAAATGAATGCTTTGTTGAAATGAGCTAAAAGTGAAGGAAAAAAAGATAAAATGTTTGCTCTTAGGTGACTTACGGTAGATTTATTTAGTGTTTATTTAAAGATTACATAATTTTCATAGCAGTCTCAATATGCCACAGTAGGATAAATATTAATTCAGAAGCAGAACAATTTTGTGAAGAAATACCTGAGAAAAATAATTGTCAAAGCTTATACTGATTTTCCTCTGGTAGTTTCTCAGGAAAACATATTTTCCCAGTAAACCTGAGTACTCTATGCTTTGTTTTCCTCAAACCTGTGTTTAATCCATCTTCTTGTCACCCCTGGATAAGCTACTGATTACATAAGGGTTCTTTTCCCTTCTGAAGGGAAGAACATAGGCCCGAGACGGAGGGACCCGCAAGCGCATTAGCCCAGCAGCAGGTCCATGCATGATTTAGCAGTGCAGTTGTGCGCTGCAGCTAAGGTGATCTAGCGGCGTGCTGCTGCCGGGAGGGCTGGTCCTTCTTTCTTTCCTCACGGCATCCCCAGCCTTTGTTGTCACTGGCACTCATCGACATTGTGCTAGATCTTGAGTCAAGAAAGAAAATTATTTGTCTCATTTTTGAAATTGTTTTGATTATTTCACATTACGGCTGACATGAGGTAGGAAGTTACGAAAGCAGATCTTTATGTATAATGTATCAGCACTTTCTGCCTGTGCCTGTTTGACATACATCCAAATTGTTCAAAACCAGAGGGAAGCTACAACACAGTAAAATCCTGTCAAAGCAGGGGCAAGCGTCTTGCTCATGCCTGAAGTATTGGGTCATTACTGGAAACCGAGTAACAACTAACCTAGCCAACAGTCAGGTCAGACCTTTCTGCTGCTGGGGACGGCTAGGAAAAGTCCACTGACTTCACAGACAGTGAAGCCTGGCACAAAGGTGGCGTTCATCCACCCTTTGCATTTAGTGGAGAACACTCATGAAGTGATTGACTTCGAAAGTGGCCACTCAAAAGCCTCAGCTTGTATCATCTAAAGCTATTTCGTACTTCTAACATCATTTGCTGATGACATACAGCTGAAGGAGACTTTAGTGTGGGATTTTTAACTGGCCACACGCCATGTTACCATAATTAGAGGACACTCAGTCCAATCCAACAACAGGAAGGTTTCTATCTTTTGAGGTGTTTACCCGGGTGTTTTTACCACACTGTACCACAAACCTTTTAAAAAGGATGTCTTGATATAGGCCAGGGCATTACTGTTTCCTCCTCATAAAGTAATGAAACCAGAAAAGAATTGAGAAAATAACTTAGTAATAAAATATTAAAAGCTATTTATGTTTTGTGGGAGTTTGATTCAACTTGGTTTATAGCTTTGATGAGTTTTCTACGACATTTTCAATAACACATTACAAAACACTAACATGTTTTAAATAGTTAATCTTTTATGTCCGGAACCATTTTTTTGTGTTCAGAATCATATTCAGCCCCTAGACATTTTAATAATACTTTTAAGAAAGATATATACTGAAAACATAGATGCAATGTTGTCATTCAGACATAAACCTGATAAAATATTAAAATTTCTTATTAAATTTTTACAGAAAAAAGAGAAAAATTATCACTGTTCACAAGCTTTACAATGAGAAAAGCCTTTTTTTTTGACGAAAAGATTGTTTGGTAGCAACATTAAATATTGCACTATGTTGAAGTGTGTCGGTAAACAGCCTTCTTTCAGCTCAGTATGATGTAGATTTATTTTCTCCTCTGTGGAAATAGAATAATGAAATTCTATTTTAAACTAAGGACTGAAAAGACAGTAGGATAAAATCTGTAACTTTCCATTATTACTTTTACAGTTTGTTAAGCTCAGTGGAACTAGCAATACGTTGTGAATAGAACATTATAAAAATCCCCTTTGAAATCACTAAAGTGCAATAATCATTTAAAAGACACGGGAATTACAAAAATCATCATGCAGCTAGTACCCCATCAAATGAACCGTAGTCTTGTCTGCGTGACTTTTAACTACTGTTGTTGTACAGTATCTAAAGACATTAAAGCCGCAGTATGCCCTATTTTCACACCAGACTGCATTTTGCATCTAACGAGGCTGGGTAGTCAGTCAGTTGTGCAGCTGTTGCTCGATACCTCAATGGTAACAACCCTTGTTTAAAAATAGCCCAATTGCTCACATAATTAATGAGGTGCCTTTCATTATCGGTGATGGCACCGTCGCCTCGGCACTCCGCACAGGGCTGTTTCAGTGATGCGAGGGAGAGCAGGAGCGGAGCATGCAGCGGGGCTGTGGGCCGGGCAGAGGCACGTCCCCTTGGCCCCGCGGGAAAGGGAAGGCTTTCCTGCTGGCTCTGGGCCCACGACCGCCTCCGTGGGCTAGTGGCCAGCATGGTGCAGTGTGGCCAGGCCAGGCAGAGTGGGAAGAGTCACAGAGTCATAGAATGGTTTGGGTTGGAAGGGGCATTCAAAGGCCATCTGGTCCAACCCCCCGGCAGTGAGCAGGGACTTCTGCAACTGGATCCAGTTGCTCAGAGCCCCGTCCAGCCTGATCTGTTGCACATTGTCAGCTCAAGGATCGAGTGGCCAACACAAGAGGCTTACAGGCTAGGAAAATTAATGCCAGTTTCAAAAGTCTTTCAGTCAGAGAAAGTGCTTAGTTATTAATGAGTCCTTCATGGCTCTGCAACTCTGAAGAAGGATATTGGGAAATATAAATATGGAATGAAATCCTAGAATCCTAGAATAGTTTGAGTTGGAAGGGACCTTTCAAGGCCATCTGGTCCAACTCCCCTGCCATGAGCAGGGACATCTTCAACTGGATCAGGTTGCTCAGAGCCCCGTCCAACCCGACCTCAGATATTTCCAGGGATGGGGCATCGACCACCTCTCTGGGCAACCTGGGCCAGGGTTCTACCACCCTCATGGTGAAAAATGTCTTCCTTGTATCTAGTCGAAATGTGCCCTCTTTTAGTTTAAAACCATTACCCCTTGTCCTGTCGCTACAGGCCCTGCTAAATAGTTTGTCTCTAATGGGGCTTCGGCCTCTGCTCTGCTGCCAAACCGCACCCCCGTGTTGGGAGGAAAAGCAAAGGCACAGCCAGGGCTGCCAGCCCTGAGCCTCTGCTGGGGCTGCGAACTCGGAGCCTCCGCTGGGGCTGACAGCCCTGCCTCGCTGCGCTCCTGTCTCCCATCGCTGGGAGCCGTCGTCCGTCCTGGCTGGGCACTCTCCGCGCACGGCGCTGGCAAGAGTTGACCAACAGCTGACTGAAAAGAAAAGCTTTGGTGCCCCGTGCCGGTTCCTGATGTCCGCAGTCCCGCAACAGCCAGATGAGCAAGTGGAGAGCTTTGTTGGAGAAAAGCAGTAACTATTTCCTGCAGGAGAAGCAACTGGAGACTTCTAAACCCAGTGCCTCCGGGCAGTCAGTGCGGCCTGGAGGTTTACAGCCAGGGAAGCTGTGGCTGGGGGCTTATGTATGGGTACACTCGCTGACTCTTCTGCGGTATCATTTCTCATTTCACCGCAGTTGTTTAGAAACTGTTGCTGTGAATTTACAACTCCCAGTAAATAGAATAGCGTGTCATTTTGGATGGACTCTGACAGCAGTTTATTCTCATAATGCTGTTTGGTGAAGCATCCTTCTGATTTCCTAAAGAGCATTTTCTGCTTAGGTTGTGGCTCTGTTAATCTGTTCAAGCCAATTCTATAAAACCCAGACCATCTGCATTTGTGAAGATCGTGGTTAATTTAGATTTTCTTTGTGTCTACTGTCAATGGATGATTAAAAGTACTAGAGATTTACAGTGCAAAGTCTATATATTGGCATGGTACAGTAGTGTCTCACAATATTTGAGTAAGAGCTGGTACAGTTAAGTCCAGCAGGAAGAAAAATAATGGCTACAAATAATGAAAATAGCTAAGCTTTGGCAGTGTATAATGGCTGTAAATGGTGAAAATGGCAGAGCTTTTGCAGTGTTTCAGACTATTCACTAGGCTTTTGTTTTATTTGTAATTACTGAAGTTTTGTTGTTAATTACACAGCAATGTTTAGTTAACATTTTTGTATCGAGTATGCATGGTATTTCTATGAAAATGATGAAGCAGTCACTGAAGATCTGTCCCAACAAGCTTGCTGAGGGCCCCAAAGAGGACTCCTGTAGGATTTGTACTGATATATTAAATTAGCTCCCTTGGATAATGTTTCTCTTACCACCACCACCCCCCTCCCAATTTTCTCCTGCCACTCTCCTGAAACTAGCACTAACTTAGATTCTGCTGCGTGGCGTGGCAAGACGGCATTACTTAATGGTTTTATTATACCTATATGTACAGGTACCATACAACTCCAGGGAGCTCCTCTGCAACAGACTCGGGATCGTGCAGGTGGGACGGGACCTCTGCAGACCGCTAGCGCAGCACTGGAGTCAGGTTGCCTGGGGCCTTGCCCAGTCGAATTTGGAATTTCTCTAAGGATGGACCCCAAGCTGTCTGGACAACCTCTTCCAGGTTACCTACCCACATGGCAAAATTTTTTTCCATACGAAATCAGAATTTCTCATGTCCCAACTTACCCCTGTCACCTCTCGTCCTGTCCCTGTGGACCTCTGAGAAGAGTCTGCTGCATCTTCTCTACACCCACTTATTAGGTAGCTGTAATCAGCATGAGATGTCCCCCGAGCCCTGCCCTCTCCCGGCTGAGGGCACGCGGCTCTCAGCATCCCTGCATGCCCCAGCCCCGTAGCCTCTCAGCCCCCCCGGTGTGCCCCAGCCCTGTATCGTCTCAGTGACCTCGGCTGGACTCGCTTCAGTACGTCAGCTGGACAGCCCAGCGTGGGCTGTACACAAACACACATCGCCTGTGAATCCAAGCCGTGGTGCTTGGGTTTCCTTCCACGTGTTCTTATGCAAACGCTAAAAAGCGAAGGAAGGGCTGAGGCAGGGGAAGATGGTGTCACGCGGTGGGGTTGCCCATGGGCTGAGCATAGTGGCTCCGTCTGGAGAGCTGACAGAAGGAGCAGGGCAGCCAAGAAATGCACAGAGGCAAACTTTTCTGTGGTTGCTTTTGTTTCCCTACTCGGTTTTAAGCAGCGTGCTGCAGTGTTTGCAACTTGCCAGCGCAGTGTCACACGTACTGTGGAAGCGCGAGTCGGAGGAAACGAGCTCTGCGTTCACGCTTGGGTTGCTTCTGCTGAGTACCGCTTCAGGACGAGCTCTTACAGCAAAGTAGCCTCCTGAAATTGGTCAAGTTAAGGCATTATTTTCCACATGGCACTGATGCTGACACTAAGGATTTGCTCAGGTGCTAACATGATTTCTAGGTATATCGCAGCACAAGACAACTGGCTGAGCTTGGAACATCTTTTTAGTTCTTTTTATGTTGTTCATTAGGGTGAACCTGATCGGATTACTAATAGATGTGTTGTTTTAACTTCTTTTAACATGCAATTGACACAGAATAGTTTGTGAAATATTTCCAAGTTAATGTAAAAAAATATAGGTATTAATCTTAGGGGCCCTGACGCAGCAAAGAAATACAGCAAGTGCTTCACCTTAAGCACACGCTTAAACCTCTTTCTGTTTAGCAAAGCACAGAAGTGTTTGGCTGAACCGTGGCCAAGCAGTTCTAGCAACCGCTTGGTTCTGAGGGAAAGGTTTTCTCTCAAGTGCATTTCCTTGGTGCCTGCTAACGTGACGCAATCTAAATCACGAGAAATGAACGTTGTCCGGCAGATGCTGACAGCAGTAAAGGGTGTTTACCCCCTGCCTCTCTTTTTCTCTGTGTGAGGGTTGTTCAGGTACTAGATTGGTTGCTGTTTTACTTGTTGAGAAATTAGAATACTCAATACTCCATAGTCAAATTTCAACGCGTTGAAGAGAAATGCATTCTTAAACTGTTGCATTTAGTTTTTTTAAATGATGAAAACTGGGCCAGGTCAATCTAGGCTGCCTGTGAAAGACAATCCTGTTTGACCTGCAACTGGACGCCTGCGAGGTGTCTGCCTTTATGGGAGCTCATTGCCTTGGGCTTTCTTGCAGTCAATAGAGAGAAAGAGGCACTTTCATGGCAACAGCCATTTGACGTTTTTCAGATGTCTGCTTCAGGATGATGAGATGAGTTGCATTGCAAAAGCTCCTGTTTCTCTCTGTTGGGGATAAAAGGATCCTAGAGCAACTAGGTCAGATGAATTTCATCCCTGTGTCCATAAAAACGGAACTGTAGAAATGAGTAGCAACAAAATGCAGAGCTGAATTTTTTATTAGGAAAAATTTCTTCGCTGAAAGGGTTGTCAAGCATTGGAACAGGCTGCCCAGGGAAGGGGTTGAATGACCATCCCTGGAGGTATTTAAAAGTCGTATAGATGTGGTGCTGAGGGACATGGTTTAGCAGTGGACTTGGCAGTGCTAGGTTAACGGCTGGACTTGATGATCTTAAAGGTCTTTTTCAACCTGAACGATTCCATGATTCTATGATTCTGAAGTGATGGAAAAGTAAAATCTGCTTACCTCATTAAATCTGATGCAGCTATTTGAAAATCACAGAATAGCTCATGAACCTCCTATAAACGTTTTCTCATTAGCAAAAAACCCTAAAAACTAAAAAAAAGGTTACTTTAATTGTAATTATTGTAATTGTAATAATTGGAATTTGAAATAATTCCCTTCAAGCACAACTGGGCTGTAAGCTTTCTCACACTGAAGGAGTTCGTAGCTCAAAGACCGTGATATCAGATGTCATCGATTCATTGGGGGAAAAATAGAAAAATTACCTAGAAAGGGATAAGACCAATATTAGTGCAAAAGTTTGAGTACTGAATAATATTTCAATCTGAGCTAAAAATGGAACAAAAATATATATCTGAGATGAATGTTGATGGTGCAAGAGAAAAAGAGAAGTATATTACAAATCTTATGTTCAGAGGATACAGAAAAAACTAATTGAAAGAGACAGGGAGCAAGGGTGTTCCTTGGTAAATGAGCATTTCTGATCTCATTCCTCTTAATATTTCACACATTCTGAGGAAGAGATTTAAAAAACCTGCTTGAGATTTGGAAGAGGTCTAGTATACATTGGGATAGAGGGAGTTCCATGAGTAGGGTTTTAAGAATATATTGAAATCAAAGTGGGAAGTTTTCCTGTTTACCAGCTTATTGTTACCTTAATTTTCCCATAATACACATTGGTACCTGATAACAACATAAAATGCTACTTATGGTTTTTGTCTGCTCAGCAGACCCTATCTATCATCCAACAGTGGACTGCTGGATTGCGAGACAGTACCCTGCTTAGTCAAGCAAGTCCAGAAGCTGATAGGCCTGATCCTTCTCATTAAAAGACGCTTTTTTGTGAAATATGGTCTATCACGTGGCATTGAGAAGCAGAAAAAGAAGTCCCTGCTGTACTTGGAGGATGTTTGAGCCTTTATGCTGTAATACCAAGGGGAAAAAAGGGAAAAAAGGCACATTAACAATTAATGATTTCCTAAGCAAATCTCCAGGGAGAACTAATTGGAGGCTAAAAATGGGCATGTGCTCAGGTATTTTTATGACTTTCATTTGCCATATTAGAGAATTAAAAGCCAGTGGACTGTGGGTCCATGCAGGAAAGCAGATAAAGTATTTTCCTTTTTTCTACAGGAAAGTATTTATTGGCATTATTTGGCAATTTAGTCCGGGCAAAAGAATGGGCGGCAAGCATATGCATACATTAACAGGCTGACTTTTTTTTATTAACCTGTATAGTCAGCCCAGGGTACATTGCTGCTGGAGGATATTGCTGAGGAAGTGGTTGGAGAGATTTAGAAAAGGATTAGGCATTTGTATGAATAGGAGTAGCGTCTGCTGTTAGGCTCATGCTGCGGTTAAAGGAATTACAAGGGATATTACCGTCGGCTCCGGGCCCTAAACTGATCACCAGCTGGCCTCGGGAAGGAACCCCCTCTCTGCTTTTTTGGCACAGTGCTGCACATTTGGCTGGGGCCACTGCTGAAGGTTCAGAAGAACCATCAGTCTCCTCGCGGGGTCATCCGAGGCAGGATGCCTGTTCCGGTACCGTAACTCCTCCCGTTACACCTTTCCATACATACTACCAGGGAGTGCTACATCCTCATCGCTCCCGACTGCACCCCGTCGTACACTGCTGTTATGAAGCTTAATCTTTAATTGAGAATTGCCATTCATAATATATATTTAATCTATTTTTTCTCTGAGAATTTTAAATAATTCATGGGCCTTTGTTATGTAAAGAGGCCAGTTATAAATCATCTGAGCCACACCGAGAGATTTCTGATGTCAGCATTCTCAAATGAATTACATCTCTCTGGGGCCATCTGTTATTTTAAATACAATTCTGAAGAGGAGTTGTAACGTTCACGAGGAAATAAACAAGTAATGTCCATCACAGATTTGATACTAAAGCTTTACAATCCAATAAGGTTGATGTGTTAGTGGCAGAGAATACTAATTTTCGTCAGCAATCCTTTCATTCAGCTTATGTACATACATCTTTTTCCCTTGGGGAGGACCTGTTGATGGGAGTGCTATCTGATTTTACAAAACCACCGGTGTAGATGCTGCAACGTGGAAGTAAAAAACAGTTGCTGTGGTTTCAGGGATGGCCTAGCAGGGCACATGTCTCGAGCGCATCCTTTGTGATCAGGTGCTGCAGAAAGCATCCGGATTCAGAGATTTCCGTCTATCACTAGCCCTATGCTGTTTGGATTACAGTCCAGTTACAGTCGCCCATTTCCCTTTCATTCCATACTTCAGAAATACAAATGCTCTTGATGGTCCATGTCAGGTTCCCAATAGTTTCCAGTTACAGCTAATGGTCTCAGCTGCTGATACCTGAAGAGACAGGCATGCAAAGAATGGAGACGAGTTTATAAAAATGACTACAGAAAAAACTATTTTAAGGACTCCTGAAATGACACAGTTCGAGATACATAAGCATCACCTGAATTTCCCCAAGCTAGCCCTTTGGATGATTTGGACTCGGTTTGCCTCTGCCTTGTGGTCAGCTCCCCAGTGATGAGGCAGGGCTTGTATAACAGCCACCTGGCACAGAAGACTATTGAAGCAGCAGCCTTTTGAGAGAGCCTGAAGCGACTTGTGCTCCTGCTCAGAGCTCCGAAGCTGTAATACGAAGCATTCAGGCAAGACAGAGGTAACTGAAGAGAAAGACCCTTGAGGAGGGAACGGTGGGAGAATCCTGACTTGCTGTGGCATCCGGGGGATGAGAGCTGGTGGAGCTGCTTCTGTTAAGGAACCAAAGTGGGTGATCAAAAAGCATGGGGAAAAAAGCTAGATCCAAATTTGAGAATGATCTGCTGAGCTCAGGAGAATGAGTATTAAAACTGAATTTATCTTGCCATTAGAACTGCCGAATGAGCCCGGTGGCCAGGTGCTCCTTCAGACCTGACCACTTGAGAGGATGTCTTGAGAGATCCTCTGAGGCAGGGGAAGCAGCAGCAGTTTCAGAGTACGTGCTGGGGAAGACCCTGCCTAGATGTGCCAGTTATTAACTACATCATGCGTAGCTTATGACCAGGAGACGGGCATGTGAGTACAAAGGCTAATGCCTTCATAAGCTGTACTTTAACAGCTTGCCATTTCAGCTCTCGTGCACTGTTGTCTGGGCAGAGGTCAAATCCCTCCTTCCGCAGGAAGAGCTTTTGTAAAGGCTGAAAAAAAAATTTCTGGCTTACGGACTACTTGTGGAATCTCTCCAGAAAAAGGGATCTCCTGTTTCCCTTTCCCCTCTGCTCTGTGGAGCAGAAAACAGGTGTAAGATGATATCTGAATGTACAGAGGTTGGCACGTTTTCGCGCAGTTAGTTGAAAGATCCTCTAATGATGTTTTTTTGTTAGTGGCCAATTTGTGAAAAAAACAGTAAGGGGCAAATAGTTAGCAGGCCATCGTGATCGTTTTCTGGTCATGATAGGCCAGTTTCAGGGGCGGCTGTCCCGCGGTTATTTGCCATATTCCTCCTTCTGGGTGTCCCCAGCGCTTCGCTAGAGCTTGCTGAACAGGAGGCCCAGGTGGGAGGAAGATGAGCTGAGTTTCCGTGCTGCCGCAGCTCAGAGCCCGCTGCATTCTCGTAAACGGTCGTCGTTTCCCTTCCCCTCGCTGCACCAGGCTGCGCTCCGAGCCCCACCGCGCTCCGCCTGCGCCAGGCCGGCGGAGGGAAGGCCAGGGAGGCTGTTGGTGCCTCTTTCTGCAGGGTGGCGGGCAGCCTTGTTCTGGGGTGTGGTGACGGGGGTTTCCTGGGCCATTGGCTCTGCGTGGCTTTATTATTGCATTGCCTCCTTAGAAGTAAGCGCGGCAGAAACCAAGCGTTGCCCTGCAAAAGCATAAATGGGTTTGAGAACAGTTTTCACGTAACTACAGCTCATTAGCCGCTGCTGAAGTGCCATCATGGTGCCAGGGGACGACAGGCAGGTAAGAGAGGAGAGGTCAGCGTGGGGCGGGGAGGGGCGCGGACGGGGTCGGCCTTTGGAGCTGAAGCGTGAGTTGGTTTTGCCCAGAAGCCACCCGGCCCCCAACGCCCAGAGTATTTTGGTATTTTACGAACAGGACGCCGGGCGACGGAGACGCCCAGGTGAACGGCAGGCGCTGCCGGAGGCCGGTGGGCGGCGTGGGCCCTTCCCCGCCCGCCCCGCGCTGGCGGGACTCGCCGAACACCCCCGGCCCCCGGGAGGCTCCTGCCGCCGCCCGCGGCCCGGGCCCTCCCGCTCCGTGTCCCGCCCGCGGAGAGGCGGGAGAAGGGCCCGGTCCCCGGCGCTGCCCTCGCTTTGTCCGCCCCTCGCTGACGGAACCTCTGCCCGGTGACCCCCCGCCGGGAGGCCCCGTGCCCAGCACTCGCGCGAACGGACGCGAGACGCCGCCGCCCCGACCCGCCGGGGCGGGGGACGGGCGTGCGCGACCCGCGGTGGCGCCCGGGGCGGGTTGGGGGGGCGCGGTCCCGCCTCACACGCCGGCGGCGCCTTTCCCGCCCGCCAGGGGGCGCCAGCTCCGCGCGCCCGCGAAGGGAGGGGCGGCGGCCTGTGAGGGGGAGCGGGGGGAGGGGAGCGCCGCTGCGTGCGGCTCCGCGCCCCTCCTCCCCGCCCCTGCGTGCCGGCGGGGGGAGGGCGGCGGCGAATCGGCCCGGCCCGGCCCCGCGGGGCTGCCCGCCCCCGGCAGCCGCCTCCGCCGCTGGGCCTGCCCGGCTCCGCTCCCCGCCCCGCTGGGCCGCTGCCGGGGCTCCCGGTCCCTGCGGCCGCCGTCAGCCTGAGCCGGCGGCGGCAGCGCGGGCGGGCCCCAGCGCCGCCCCCGGGCGGCACCGCCCCCGGCCCCTTCCCGCCGGCGGCCGCCTTCCGCCGCCCCGCGGGCGAGGAGCAGCGGCAGCGGGCGGCGGCAGCCCCGGCAGCAGGCGGCGGCAGCAGCAGCAGCAGCCTCGGCTCACCTGGGCCGGGCCGGGCGGCAGCGGCGCCGAGCGGGACGCCCCGCGCAGCGGCTCCATGGCGACCGCGGCGGTGGAGCCGGTCTACGGGCTCTCCGAGGACGAGGTCAGTCGGGGCGGGGGGCGGCTCGGGAGCCTCCGCAGGGGGGTGTCGGCCGGGGCCGTGTGCGTGTGCTCGCGCACGTGTGCGCGCCCGTTCCGGGGTGCGCCGGGGAGCGGGGAGGCCCGCCCGCCGCGGGTTGGCCGGCGCCCCTCGCCCCGAGCGCGGCGGCGGAGGGGGGGCAGGGGGGAGCCGGCCCCAGCGGGCAGCCCCCGCCGGCCGGGCGAAGGTCGAGGGTCGGTCCGGGAGGGTGTCCGGCGAGCCCGCCCCGCTCCCGCCCCGCGGGGCTCCGCGCCGCCGCCCGGCAGCAGCCGCGGGCGCGCAGGCGGGGGGCGAGCGGCCGCCCCGTCCCGGCGAGCGCCGCTGCTGCCGCCCGTAGCCCCGGCAGGTGCCGCCGCCCGGCCCGGCCCGCAGCCCCCCGGGACGGGCTGGGGGCGGGCAGCTGGAGCCCCGGGGCCTGCGCGGGGCCGAGGGCCGGCGTTCGGCGTTGAGCCCCCGCCGCAGAGCCTCGCCCGCTGTCCGGGTCGCCACGGCCGCCACTGGCCCCGGCGCGCGCGGGGCGCTTCAGGCGGGGGCTGGTGGCGAACAAAGAGCCGGGGCTGGCGACCGAGGTGCCGTGGGCGAGAGGCGGCCGCCGCCTCGTAGCCGGGCTCGGCGAGCAGGCCCACGGCGGGGGCCAGGCCACTCTCAAGCCGCGCTCAAAGGGAGGGAGCTGCGCGGCCCACCCGGCGGCCCCCACCCGTGTCGTGGCGGGGAGCCGGTGTCGGGCGCGGCCGGAGCGCGCCAGGTCGGGCAAGGCTCGCGATAGCTCGTCGCTGTCTTCTGGCCTTACCGGCCGGTGGCTTCTGCGGAACCACGTGCGGTGCGAACACATCAAATACCGTAAGCACAACAGCCCCCTTCGCCGTTCGCGAACCTTGAAAATGGTAGTTCGTGCCCTTCCCTGTCTCGCTCCCCTGGCGAGGCACCCGCTCCGGTTTCGTAGTGGCAGTGTAAGAACGCATCAGCGAAGGGACAAGCTGCATCGCTGCCGTCACTTCAGCGTACCCGCTGTTGGTACCAGGTGTCTTGCTGGCCCGGGCTGGGTTTTTACAGGCGCAAATAATAACAATTAGAGCAATGCTACGTCCGGGTTTATGGGACTAAACATGAAGGGTGGCTCTCTGCCTGTCGTTTTGTGGTACAGAAGAAACTGGCGTCAAAATTCTTCTGACGGTAGAAGGTGTCAGACAATTTTATTACCTACGGCATTTGAACAGCACCAGCTCTGGATGACTGTACCGTTTGATGCCGATTGGAAAGGAGGTTCTGTGGCTGGAGTGGGTGTATTTTATAAAGCGGGGTGGTTAGTTTGGCTTTTGTTGATTTACAAAGCTGCGAGAGCAGTCTGATTTAAAACGCTCTGTATGTGTGTGAAGGTAGGGGAGAAGAGAGCACACTGCAGGAGCCTTGAGCGCTTCAGGTAGCGAGCACAAAATGGGAGGAGAATCTTCTCCTCCCCAGGTTGTTTCCATGAGCCTTCCTGTGAGGACAAGGCTATCTGGCAGCCCCCAAGGCCGCAGGAGTCCCTGCGGCAGCTCGCTCTGGCCGGCTCCCGGGTGCCCAACCCTTCAGGTGACCCGGGCCTGCTACTGGGTGGCCTGCACTGATCCTGCCTGCTCCCGGAGGGCCTGAACGGGCTGAAGGAATGACTAGGCTGGCACAGGCACCCCAAAACACTTGATGGGTGGCGGTTACGTGCTTTCACGGTTTTGAGTGTATTAGCCCATGAGCCATCCTGCCGTGTCCTGAATGGGTGGCTGAGAACATAATACTAAGTCTAGTTGCAGCTTTTTTTTTGTTCTGTGTGTACTCGCTGATGTCTTTTGTCCCTGCCTCCTTCCTCGACATATGCTGGTACTTGCACAGAATGTTAAAGAGAGATGAATACATGGAGGAAGCCACTGGACGGAGAAGCGCGGCTGCCGGCTGTGCTGCTCAGCACCCCGCTCTCCCCCTTGGCTCTGAGCGGGAAGGGATCTCACGGGAGTAAGGGCGGTCACTGTAATGGTTCTCACATCCCCGGCTGGTACTGGGGACCTGGTCTGCTAAACAGTCAGTGTGGTGGCCCAGGTAAGAAGAGGTGTCTGTCACCTCCCAAGGTGTAATCAAGCTGTTTGAAGAACAACTGCTCTGGAAAGGAAGCCTTTGGTCTCCCCGTGATGACCCATGGCGGTCCCACGCCGTGGACGCAGTGATGACTGCAGCCACCCTACCTGTGAGGAACAGTGGACCTGTTCTTTTTTTTCTGTATTGCTGTAGGTTGTGAGGGTGCTGGATGCTTTACAGGACAGATCATCTAAAAATACGACAGGAGACCGCAAATGGAAACAGGGTGGAAGAAAGAGGAAAAAGGGACAGGGTGAGGAAGGGCATGGGGAAGAACATGGGTGGTATTACACAGCCCAATGGGCTGCAGTTTCAATATGCCAGCAGCCCAAACCGTTGTTGAGTCTGTGGTAAAGGTGTGGGCAAAGGAAAGCACTGAAGGAGGAGAAGGCCCCTCGGGAAGGCGGCTATAAGTAAGCTTCATTAAAGGTAAATCTAGAGAGTGGTTCAGAAAGGCAGGTATGGTTACAGTCTCATTGCACATTGGCTGTTGTGGGTAATGGCTTCCCATTAGCATTGGCTTGGACTTGACTTGTCTTTTCGTTTTGAAAAGCAAAATCTCTTTGCTAGTCCTGAGAGGCTGAATCATGTATGCAGACATATTTAGGCTATTAATTTTTCTTTGTTCCTACCTTGGTTTGAAATACGGTTTGCAGTTCTGTTGTTTACTTTGTGTTTTAAGTAGACCTTAGTAGTGTAGGACTACCTGTCCTAGCACACTTGCTGATTGGAAAAAGTAGTTATTTAAATACAAGCTAAACTTGCTTAATGGCTTCCCATAAAAATAGCAATATCTCTTACAAATAATTAAGCATAGGCTTAATTTCTACTTGCACAGTAGGTGTACATGTCAGTAGGCCTACTTCATGTCTTAAATTAAGCGTTTGCAGAGTTTGTGCCTACATTAATCTCTGTAAATAGCTGTAATTCTTGGTGGATACCTTCAATATGGACATCTGTTCTTATTTTGTTCAAATACCCTGATAGGCGTTAAGACACTCGCTAGTTTAGGGACTTACTGAGTCACAGATAACAAGCCAACCATTGCATTTAGCCACTGGCAGAGACTGCATTTTTCTTCAAATATTGTTCTCCTAACTCTGCCTCTTTGTAAATATAAGCTATAAAAATTTTTAGATTAATCTATTAGTTAAAATTAGCCGTAAATCCAATTCACTTCCTACGAGTTTTTCACTGTGAGAGTGACTTTAGCACTGGCACAGGTTGGTGGAGAGGTGGTGGAGTCTCCATCCTTGGAGCTATTCAGAAGCCATCTGGACGTGCTCCTGGGCAACCGTCTCTAGCTCGAGCAGGGGGGCTGGGCTGGATGACCTCCAGAAGTCCCTGCCAGCCTCAACCAGTCTGTGATTCTGTGAAATAATATTTACATAGGCTACTGGAAACTTAGGTGCTCTCATGCAATCTTTAAATACAAGTATATTTAAAAACTTACACACCTTAGTAGCTGAAAATGTTTTTGTTCCTGCGTAGAGCACTCTTTCTTTCAACCGAAGCTGTGGAGCCATTGCGCACACGCTTGGTTTGTGATACTGCTGTTTGTTAAACGCTCCTGTTGTTAACAGTGACAGGTCTTCAAACATTGTCCCCAAGAGCGGAGAGAAAGGGAGTGAAACTGTAAGCACCAGCCCAAGTGATGTAAGTGATTTCCCCCAGCTTCTGGTGTGTGTTTGTTTGGGGAGTTCCCGAACCATTGAATACAGCAGGACCATTGATTTTTAGGAATTACTGGATTAATCTCATAAACTGATGTTTACTTTTAGTCGTCCTTATTTCCGCCCCCAGCCTCCCGTAAGAAGAAAGGAAGTAACATGTCCCTTGGAGAAGTGCACCTCTTATTCATTTCAGTTTGGGGTTCTTGAGAGTTGAATTGAATTGAACGTGTCCCAAACAAAATGGAAGTTTCTGCAAGTGTTCCCTTCCCCTTTCTCAGCGTGCTTGGATGGAAGAAAAATTTGTATCTCATTTGTTTGAATAAATAATGTGCCTTCAGAAAAAGATCCTTGAAGAAAGAGTATCATTTTGTATTTTAAAATACAGGCAAAAAAGAGGTTTGTATATGAAACTGCTCTCTCCAATTCCAACATTCTTCTCTTTTCAAGTTCTGTTCAACTTCCATGACTTGTGACTGAATAAACTGAAATTACAAGCTTCCTACTGAGATGACATTTTGTCATGCATTAGAGATTGTCAAGAAGGAGCTTATGTTCATGAAAATATCTTGATGCGTGAGAGAGATATAACTGCATATGCCTTGAAATGGATAGTGCTGGATATAGTCACTGCAGCTTAACCTTTTTTTGTCATCTTGGTTCTTGTGCACTGTACTGGGCAAAGCATTGTATGTTAGACATGAATCCTGAAGGATTTCAAGACCTCAGGAACCTCTGTAGCACTCTGCTTTTAATGACTCACGCTTCTGGTAAATACAAGCAAAAACAGTTTTCAGGTATGATGGAAGTAGTACCTGTAGATGGGATGGATTCCTGTAAAGTATAGACTTACCTATACTTTTATCTAACATTGGGGTAAAGAATAAAAAGAAGATTTGCCACAATGATGTCATGGTGAACTACAGCTTGGGCCATGAGGTGGCAAGGAACATGGCTGCAATACAAGGGATAAACTCTCTTTTTGTGCGGACTGCCTCAAAATGAGGCATGTGGGAAGTTGGCTTTTGTGTCTTGTGTTTACATGTTCCTGATGGGTTTGTTGCTCTGGCATGATCTCCCTTGAGGGTGTCTCTTTCCCTGCACTTGCGTGTCGTGTTAATGAAGTTCATCTGTGTGTGTTTCGGTGCTGCCTGTGAGATGGGGCTACGAAGGCTTCAAAAGGAATACATTATTGCACTGCTTATCAATTAACTTGAGTAATTACTTGGGGAAAAAGCCTTCAATTTTCCTCCCCTACTTGACTTGATGACGAAGCAGTGACATAGTGGAGTTAGTGTTGGATATCTCCACTTTGCATTTTAAGCAAATAATAAATTTTTTTAAATAAGCCTGGTGGTGAGTTGTTGGGAGGAAGCACCTGTGTTCTAGATGGTTGTAATTAGATTTAAGGTAATATGTCATGATTAAAAAAAAAAGCTGTCTCTGGCTGCTCATCTTGCTTCTGTGTTGCAGTTGTGTGGTCAAAGGCCTTCTGAGCCCACGCCGTCCCACAGGGCCCCTGCCAGGACAGGCGTCTGAGAACCGGCTTTTAAGCTGTGTCCCCTCGTTACACTGGTTCCCAGCTCGGCTCCTGGAGCAGCTCTGGAGGACTGGAGGGAGGACTGGGAGTTGTGGCACTGGAAGAGCGTTGGCTGGATGAGTGCCTTTCAAAGGGCACGGGGCGTCGCTGCGGGTGACATGATGGAGAAGTATCTTGTAGGCAGTTGTGGGTCCTTGTCGAGCGCTGCTGAACCTCAGCTGTGAGGTGGAAGACGGGCAGGGCAGAGCAAGGGGCCAGCCGGCCTCTGGGTGCATTGTCTGGCTCCGCTAGCTCCAGGTCAGCCTGCTGCTTACAGGAAGCAGGAGGCTTTTCTGTAGAAAACCCCCTTGAGTTCTTGAGAAGATAACACCTTTTGTGAGCAACGCTCTGAACACAGGCTCTTTGAAAGAGTGGTCTGTTGTTTCTGCTCTGAATACTCTGGTTATATAAAAGCATAACTCTTTCATCAGAGCGTGAGCAGGGGCCTCTCTTGGTCACAGCAGTGAGACAGTGTCTTAGTGATAAGCAATTCAGAATAATAACTTTTTTATTGACTTTTTAAATGGAAAAAAAAATCTGAATTGGTTTTATGGGTTCTAAGTGCACTGGCTTCCCAGGGATAGCATGTACAACTTTAAATGATGATTAAAAAGTCCAGATAAGGAAGCATTTAATAAATGAAAGGGCTTGCATATCTACTTGTTATGGTAGAATAACAAAATTAATAGGCTGTGGTTCTCAGTAGGTCAATAGATTTTTTTATAAAAGCCTGCATCTTAAACCTGCTTTTAATGAGTTAGCAGCATATTTTGGCCACTATTACTGACACTAAGTAAATCCTAGCTTTAATATAAAGTAAGTGTAAAGATTTTTAAGGTGGTTTGTATCAAAATGTGGGTCTGAGGGAGTGAAGAAATCTTAGTTTTATATATACCCCCATTCAGAGAGAGCTCTGTCTGCCCTCTGCCCCTGCTCTCTTGTGAAGTGAGCAGTTTTTTCACAGTCTTGTGGGGATGGTGCTGCAGGTACTCCAGCCATTGCTTTCATTACTGCCCAAACGCTGCTGTTGGGGAAGAGGTGATAAGCATCTTGTTGGGTTTAGTATTTTTAAGATCCATGTTATGGGCTGGCCATTGGAGGGCACTGTGTAATGGTAAATGTAAACTCAAGGTTATCTTCTGTTTCTGCACAGATGCCATTTTCCGGGGAAGTAAACATGGACTGTGAGCCCCACACTTGTTGAGCAAAACCTTTCTGCTGCCACAGCAGTCTTCTCAGTCCAGGGGCACAGCTTTCCCTGGGAGTTATGTTTAATGAAAAGAGGGGTTTTTTTGTTGTTGTTTTGAAACTAGGCATGATATATCATAGAATCTTTGGGTCGGAAGGGACCTTTCAAGGTCATCTAGTCCAACCCCTTGGCAACGAGCAGGGACATCTGCAAGTAGATCCGTTTGCTCAGAGTCCTGTCCAGCCTGACCGGGGATGTTTCCAGGGATGGAGCATCCACCACCTCTCAGGGCAACCTGGGCCAGGGTTTCACCACCCTCAGTGTGAAAAATTTCATCCTTTAGATCTAGTCGAAATGTGCCCTCTTTTAGTTTAAAACCATTACCACTTGTCCTATCGCTATAGGCCCTGCTAAAAAGTCTGTCCCCATCTTTTTTACAGGACCCCTTTAAGTACTGTCAACATTGCAAGAAGGTCTCCCCGGAGCCTTCTCCAGGCTCAACCACCCCAACTCTCTCAGGCTGTCCTCACAGGAGAGCTGTTCCATCCTTCTGATTATTTTGGTGGCCTCCTCTGGACCCGCTCCACCAGGTCCAATGTCTTTTCTGTGCCAAATGAGCTTAGCTTTCAGAAGGGAATAAAATTAACATCTTGGGATATTACGGGAAGGAGTGCACCACTGCAGCTTCTGGGTTGGAATTGCATCTTCAGACAATGAGCGGTTCAAGGGGTTATAATATTTGTCCTTTCTAAGCCAAACACAGCTCATTATGCAAGATGGACTATCTCCAGAGGTGCTGTGAGATCTAGAGGCCATGTTGGAGGTTGTGGGACTTGGTGCTATTATCTTTATTCATGTCATACTTGTGGGTCATGCTGCATGAAGCCAAACCAAGGCATCTGCCGCGGGGCTATGTGAAGCAGCTGTGTGCTAGTGTTGCAAGATCTGATGTAGGTGCAGCCTGTTTGGCAGCTAACTGATTTCAGCTGAATCAGGCTAAATTGACAACGTCTTAGTCCTAGAGGATTATATGGGGCCAAGACCTCTTGCTTAATTAAACTCTGTGGCATATAAACTGGGACTTTTCTGAGTGAGCTGGAAACATCTAGGTCTTTTAATAGCAGTGAGGGATGGAGTATCAATATGCAGCAGTAGCTTGATTTAGTTTTGTAAATTTTGGTGAAAAATCTCATTAACTTTCATAAATTTCTTCACCTTTTGCTTTCATTGCTACTTCCTTTTTGGTTTAATTGTGTTGAATAGGAGAGTTTTACTGTAGCAGTAAAAGAAATGCTGCTAGGCAGTTCTGTCCCCTTTTAGAAAGAAATGAAATGTAATCTTGTAAACACTGTTATTTTCGGTAAGCTGGGCAAGAATGCAGTGGCAGGTTGAGTGACTTCTCTGACTTGATCACTGGGAGAAAGGAATGTGGTTTTACTGCTGGCATGCTCAGCTCGGCTCAACTCGGGACTTGAGCCGCTGCCATTTCATTATTAAAACCTGCCGGGGTTTTATCTTCAGCTGGGACTAGAAGTGTAGCTTTCAGAAGTACTTAACCCGCTGTCATGGCAGCTCTTTCCAGCATGGGGTTCTTAAACTGCTGAGTTCCTAATGCTGGAGCTTTCCCTTCCCCTGCTCCCTCTGTCTTTTCCTCTCCCTTCCCATAAAGAAGGAAGAAAACCAAAACCGTAGGAAAGGGATTGTTTTCTGCAAAGCAGCAGTAATTTACTAGTAATTAATTTTAAAATAAAAGATGTGGTTAAACTGCACAGTTAAAAAAACACCCCAAAACAAACCCAAACCCCAAGAAAACAAATCCATAAAATTGATGTCTGTCTTCCGGGTGCTGTCTTAACTGGGCAGCAAACTCAATGTGTATATTTGTAATTGTTCATTTTTGCCTCCCTCCATTCTTTTAACCTTAATTCCTGTGCACTGGCAGGATGTAGATATTTGTCAGAATCCTGATTTCTAGGAATTAGGAACCTTGCCTGTAATCAAAAGAAATATCTACAATTCTGAGAACACTGGCAGGATATGAGGAATAACTCCATGAATGAGTTGTACTTTGCAATTAAGCTGTAGTACCTTATTTTTGTGCCTAACTGCATGGATTAGTGTTGTTTTATTGGTGTCATGCCAAGTCAAGGCAGGTTTTCTTTTTTTTTTTTAATGTCGTTTATCTGCTGGAGAAGAGCAAAACCGTTTGGAATAGTGCACAGTCATGCTGTCCTCTCTCCTTTGGCAATTGCCAGTTTTTAATAATCAGCCTTGAGGATGGAAGTATGTTAATAAAATACGTGCTTTTCTGTGTTTGCTTTTAAGTGAAAGCAGTTCAAAGCCTTATTCTTTTAAAGCATCTTTATGTAGATGATCACACTGTGTTCATGGCAGGATTTTGGAGAGATGGGAGTTGATGAGTAAGTGTCAGTAGAAGGCATCCTGGGATGACTTCCTCCTTATCTGTCTGTCTGCCTGGTAACTGTTGTAGCAGGGAAAAACTCTGCTTCTGGCCTCTTCCTGGTGAGACTGGACATGAGGTCTTGAGCACGCTGCTCCGTAAGCCTTGGTTGGTGTCCATGTGCATGTAAGATGGTCATTGCAGCTGAAATGGTGCTTTGCTCTTCTGTTCCCCTGTGCCTACAGGGTGGGCTGGGTTGTGTTTAAGGTCCTTGGAGGATGAAGCAGCGTTGTGTCTTCCAAGAATGAAGTGATCTGGAAGATAAACTAACAGCAAGGAAGATTGGGATGCACTGAGGGGAGGAGAGCCAAAGGAATTTTTTTTTTTTTGTGCTCTGCTTGCAGTCCTCTTCCTCCTCTGTTTATCCAGTTCCTCCGATGAGAGACAGAGAATATCAGGTCTTCATGCCTTGGAGTAGCTTATGCAAACTGTCATCAACTTTTGAAATAAGTCAGCAAAAGTATTTAACTTTTTAATGATTGGAAAATTACAATAGACACATTGCTTCACATTCTCAGTATTTTCTTTTTTCTGCTGAACACCAGCCAGGCTTCTTTTCTTCCTAGCTTCTGGTGTGTCTATATGAAATCTTGCGTCATTTCTTCTGCTAAATGAAAGCAGAGACATATTGCTGAAATTTTTTGTCTATTTGAAGAAACTTAATAAATGACCATCTATTTCTTAAAAAAACCAAAACAAAACCTCTTGGTTGATCTTGTTAGTTTTCACCACTCTTCCTTATGTCCAGCAACTGGTAGGGTATTCTGGCCAGTGTGTAATGGAAACCATAGTCTTGCAGTCATCAGATCCTGATTCTGCTGTGTTCAGAAAGAAATAATAGTAATAAAAAAAAAATCTGAAGAAAAACAAATGACTGACTTTCTATTATAAACAGATTGCCTCACTTCTTGGTTTTGAACTCAGAAATACAGATTCAGTCTCTGAAATGCCCTTGAGCCTGTAAGCTGGAAGTAATACCATTTTGATGTTGCCAGGTTTTTGCCTATATCTTACTCTCTTTAGTGTTTGCTTTTAGTCAGTAGAGGAAGCCATTTGCTGACCCAGTTGTACCTTGTGAATTACACCTGTGAGTTAAAGGATGTCTTTTTGTGTCCTTCTGGTTTTCATATTGATATGTGTATTTCCTTATCATAGAAGAGTTTGTGTTGGAAGGGACCTTCAAAGGCCATCTAGTCCAAGTCCCCTTAATCTTCAACTAGAGCAGGGTGCTCAGAGCCCCGTCCAACCCAGCTCTAAATATTTCCAGGGATGGGGCATCTACAACCTCTTTGAGCAACCTGGTGCCTCACCACCCTCATTATAAAAAAATTCTTCCTTATAGCTAGTCGAACTCTACCCTCTTTTAGTTTAAAACCATTACCCCTTGTCCTGTTGCAACAGGCCCTGCTAAAAGGTTTGTCCCCTTTTTTTATATGTATATATATATATATATAAAGTATATACATTCCTTATGTTAGATATTCCTTATGTAATACAGATCTCTAGAATTCGAAGTGGAAAGGGCCAGTAGATCTTCTGGCTCTGTAATTGCCAACTTCTGCCACTAAAGCCGCAAGCCTGGACTAGCTCCCAGAGGTGAGCAGCGTTGTGATGGGACTTGCCAGGTGAGCTAGGTCTGCCGTGGAACGAGGTGAGTGGGCGGGTTCCCTGGGTGCTGCTGCCCAGTGGTCCGCGAAGCAGAGCTGGATCCGTTGGGCAGTTTTACGTGGGGGTCGCAGGGTAGCTGCTGTTCATGTCCAGAAAGCCTGGAAGCTTTGAGGGGTCTGTTGTGCCTCTTGCAAAGGTTTCGATGGGTGGCCTTGTAGGGTCCCGGAGATCAAGGTCCCCACTGACCTTGTGGGTCTCGTAAATCATGGAGTGTCACTTGGAGATGCTACTAAGTTCAAAATTATTTTTAAAGCTTTTCAGCCCTCACTCAACTGTCAAATGACAGAGCCCGAAGGTGTTAGAAATGCTAATTTCCTCTTGTGGTGAGGAATTGGTGGAGGGGAGGTGACCAGGTGGTCCCAGCGTGCCAACTCTGCCAAGGGAGGGGAGGAGAAAGTCTCCACAGGTTTTGGTGGGGAAGTGTCAGGTTCTGCGGTGGGAGGGAGGAGGCCAGGCTGAGGCCGTCAGTGATGGAGGCAGCCCAGGCATCTAGAAAAGAAGCTGAACTGGCTGCTCCTGTAAGAGGTCCTGTAGCCCAGTGCATGAAAATGAACTGACACCTGGGTCGATGGGTTGGGCGCGGGGCAGGGGGCCGTGGGCCACGGCTCCCTCGTTGCGCCGATGCCTGCTGCTGGGCCAGGCCCGCTGGGGCCAGGGCCTCCAGCAGACGGGCCTCTCGCTGCCATCTGAGACCTTGGCCGGGAGGGGCCGGGCATTAGGGCAGGGGCGTGCTCCGCCTGCCTTCAGCAGAGGGGCGGGGGCTGCTGGCCTTAGGGGGTGGCTGCTTAACGCAAATCCAGTGGATTTGTGCTGCTGGAAGGGAGCTCCTGCTTGCTTTTGTGCAGCTCGGGCCCTTCCATGAACCCGTACAAACTGGTGATTTTGTACAGCTGCCCATCTCTTTGCTGGGCTGCTGAATTGCAGGAGCTGCCAGAGAGACGATGGGAGTCAGAGGTATGTGGCAGGAGCTGCTGGGGGGGTGGTGGCGGCGAAGGGAGGGCAGGATATCTGTTGTTTGGTGGCCATGAGCTATTAAGTTGGCTGTCTGGGTCTCAGGAATCCAAAGCTTTGCCTAGAATCCTGATGCTGATGAAATCTGTGGTAGGTCTGTCTAAAGACAGCTCATCTGTAGTCTCCTGGGAATGTTAGAGGGATGAACTCCCTAGAAACTCCCTAGCAAACAAGAGGAGAAAATAAAGGTTTCTTGAGTTTGCCCGTGATGATGTTTATGACGATGGGAGTGGTGAGAGGGACAGACGATGTGTGGATAAAACTGTGTGTCTGTACTTTCTGCTTATGCTGAATTAGCCTTATTAAACAAAGCAACAGAATTGCTGCTTTTGAAAGAGCAAGCAGCAATGTACTTGCCTGCTTAACCTCTGATTTAGTAAGATGATGTTATAGGCATTATAAAACACTGGCTTATCCACTGGTTATAACTGTTGAGCCAGAAGAACTTGAAAATACTCTGGCTTGGACAAGTCTTGCTTTAGTGAACTAAACGATAGCCGCAGAGTGTACAGAATATGTAAATGGTGTATATGCAATTTCATTTTATAGCTCTGGTAATGCTTGTTGTCATTGTTTTAAAGTTTCAGTATTACTGGGCTCACCTCCCTGGCTCTGTTTGTTTGTGCTTTTCTCTCTCTCTTTTGAAAATGTAGGCTTAATGCTAAAATTAACCCACAAAGGGATCAGTAGGTAGACACTTGAGGAGATGGTAAACTTCACTGCGCTTGCCAAGAAGGCTGATGCAGGAGGACAGGGAGTGGCAAGTTGAGAAGCGGAGCACCTGAGAAGGTGTGTGCCTCAGTGAGGGAGCTGCCTCGCTGCTTATGTTCCGTGTCCTCAGGCATAACCTGTTACTGGTGTCTGTAGTGGCACTTGGTAAACTTTGGAACACTCAAAGTGCTAGGTGTCAAGAACTTTTGGGGTGGCTTTCTAGTTGTTTATAATTTTTCTTACTGGAATGCCAAAACCTAAGTATTTTTTGTGTATTTTTAAGAAGTGCATCAGTAGCCTACGTTGCCTTGTACTGAGTAGGGAATCTTACAATTTTTAATGGCTACCTACATACTTAAACCAGGCACAAACAGTCTAGGCATTGTGGAGGTACAGTTACTTACCTAAGCTTGTGGACACTTACTGAATCTCATTAAGTTACTGATTGAAGAGTAGAATTTTCCTTATGGTTAGGAGACATTCCCTGACTATGATAAAAATAGTTGCTCTTAAGATGTGATTTATATTTTGTACCTCAAAGGAGCTAAATTGACATCTCATGGCACTTTAAGTGGGGACTCCCCTTACCCTTCCTTAGCTCCAGCTGTGATCCCTCCCTGCTGTTTCTGCTGTCACTCTTCTGATAGCAAGGTAAATTGATGCAATTTAGCCAAAAAGGATTAAAAATTAATCACAATTTAGGACAGGTGAGCTTTCTGCTGTTCCAGTGAGTTGAATTTGCCTGCTATGCAGTCATACAGTCTGCAGTTGTCTCTGGTGGAGGCATGTGGTTGAATGGGCAGGAGAAAGAGCTTTGCTGTCTGTCAGTTGTGTTTCGGTTCCATCTGGTCAAGTCTTGTCACTTAATATTTTATTCCTCATTTCTGGTGTCTATAGAAAAAAGTTAACTCCTGGAGGCCAGGTAGGAGATAACAAACATAATGCTAAAAATTAACATACAAGTTCAGCCAGGTTTGTGGGTGAATAATGCCTGCTGCCGTGGCATTGGCCCAAGGAGGCACTTCTCGTTTCTGTTTCTTGTGCAAAGGAGTTTTGCGGTTTCGTTTTCCCTTGCAGGATAGGCTGGCTTCAACAATACTGTGACACACCTGTGTCCTGACAATGTCCTTAACAGTGACTCACTGGTACATGCTGTTTGAGCAGAGGTTTACAGGATAACTCGGTAAGTAGGATGAGTCTTATTTCCCACCTTCTCCATTGGTAGTCCCTCCCTGCTTCTGAACCTTATGGTCCTACCCATCTGGAGGGCTTTCTTCTACTGTATTGTCATCTCCTTGACTAGGTCTTGTGCTAGTTCTCTCCCACAGTTCTGGTACTAATCCTCTTCTGTTTGGCAAGAGGCTTGTAGGAGACAAGTATAAGAGCATTCTCATTAAAAACTAGATATTCCTAGGGTGTTGTCAGCCTGAGAGTACCACGGGTGTTTCGCCTTCCTCATAAGCTTCTTTCTGGTCGTGACCATAACTGGCTGTTTAACTAACGGTAGTCTGTGCTGTGCTGTGTCATCGCCACTTCACTGAAGTCTCGATGAGTAAGAGTTACAACACACACTTTGTGCAGCTCATCAAAGAAATATGCTCTGTGGTGTTCGTATGGTGTTACCTTTAGTAAGTCCGGAGTATTTTACCTGCCACATATCTCTGCATTCGTCCCTCAGTTTGTAGTATCATTCAGCACTGGGACAGAGAGGTTGAGGAGTCACTTTCCAAGACCCAACTGGAGGGAGCCCTGAGCCAGCTGGTCTGAAGTCTGGCTGTCTGTGCACCACACAAGGGAGCCGGTGGAGCTCCAGTGGTGTGTCTGGGCTCCAGGTAGAGCTGCGTGGATGCTCGCTGGTGCCACAGCAACTTGAGAGCTGGGCAGAAATAGAAATGGGCATAACCTGGCCTGCAGTAGGGTTGGGCTAAAAGTTTGAAAACCAGACATAAACATGGAGGCCAGTAGCATTTCAAAACAGCCTTTAATAGAAATAATGGGCAGTTAGCATAAATGAATCTCTCCCTTTTTTTAAAGGTAACATTAGATAGATATTTTTTTATTTTGATTTTACAAAGGGAATTATCCTCACGATGCTGACCTGACAGCCTCTTTCCACAAAGATTCTCGTTCTGTGGTCTAATTAGCATGCTAAAGAAGCTCTTGTTGAAATGAAATCACATCCCCTGACTTGAGGATGTGATTTCATTTGTATGTAATTTAGTTGAAGGCCTGGCTGTGCCTGCAAGTGTGGTGGCTGCGCTCTTCTTGAACTCCCAAGAAGGAGAGATGCATGCAGCAAGGACCGTACAGCAGACCTCCTTGTCTTGCAGATGCTGGGCTTGCCAGGTCGGGCCAGGGCTGGGGGATGAGGTTAGAGCTGCGTTTTCCGGGGACATGCTGTGGTTGTATCGGAGGTCATACGTACAGTCAGGCTTTGTTTTTGTCTTACTAGTGTCTATTGTAGTTGAAAAGTCAGATGCTGTAAAATGGACTACTGCTAAGCAGTTACAAGCTGGGTATGGATTACCTACAAGGTCATTTGTCACCACATGCCTGCGTGCTCTTAATGCAAGATCCTGGGAGAGCCCCTTCTCGAAGCTGTCAAAGCCACAGGTCTTTCATAACTGTTAACGAGCAGCCTCAAAGTCCTCAGAGTTAAAATGGTAAAATTTGTAGGTGACGTGTTTTCAAGTCTTGTGGCGATCTGATGTCATGTGCCTGCCTGTGTCACTTCTTTCCTGGAATATTGTCCAAAATTTGGGTTGGAACTGGTGCATATTTTAAGCATTTCAGTCACGACTTCAGTCCCTGTGTTTTGATTGACGCTGTTACTAAAGAAATGTCCCTGACTCTTGCTAGAATTGATCTAGCAAAAACTGTTTATGTTCTCTCATCCTGCAGACACTGAAAATTTACCTTTAATCCGTTGTGCTACTGTCATATAGTCTGATTTTTATTTTAAGTCTGGTCAGTTCAGTTCAGAACTGCTTGTAACTGTGTTTGTTTTCCTTCATGTCTCTCTAGTGAGAGACGATTAGCTGTAATTCAGTGCAGGTAACCGTAACCCGTGTGAGTGTGTTCTGCGCCGCACAGCTACCTGCGAGCTGGCTCGACTGCCGTGTGCTGCTTGCCCTCGCTTATCTGTGCCCTACTCCTACAAATGGAGTTTTTGTTTCAAATTCCGAAAACTTGCACAAGAAGCAAAGCCGTGAACCCATGAAGCAAGCCCGGTGTGAGAGAGTTCAAACCTGTGTGGTGAAGTGACTGTTGCAGCCTGTAACTGATAAGTGGCATCATGAAGCACTGTGACCGCCTTCAGGTTTTTGGCAGCTTAGGATGTATACTTCAAGCACCAGGGCTGCAGCATTTGGAAAATGAAATTAGGGTCCTCAAACTGGCGTAACTGCGCAAGCTGGAATACACATGCCGATAGTGTTTAATAACGCAGGAATGCACTACAGGAGCCCTGTGTGTCATTGCTAGTGTTGCTGTGGAAACCCGAATTTTAGCACTGTGTGGTTTCGGTGTGTTTAATGCTTGGCATCCTGATGTTTAGTGGAGAGGTGAGACAGTGTTGCAGCTGAGGTCCACCAGCCTGGAGTCGCATGCCGAGGCTGGTGGACGTCGGGGCTGTGATGCCGCTGCCGCCCGGCACCAGGCCAGTGCTGCTGGATGTCTGACCTGTGGTAGCTCCTGTCAAGAGGTCAAACGGTCTTCAGCTGTGTCCTGGGGCTGGCTTTGCTTTCCAAGGCTCCTTCTGCTGGCTTATCTCCTGGGGTTGTTGGGGAGCTGGGGGCAGGCTGGAACCGCCATGGGGACGTGCTGTCCCCTGAGCGCTGGGATCTGTTCCCTCGCCCTGTCCCTCTGGGCAAGCTGGGGCTGCGCCGGAGGGCACTGCTCACGGGGAGCTCCTTACCTCGCCAGAGAGCTGCCGCCGGTAAGGACAGATCATGGGGGGAAGAGCTGATTGTGAGGAACACGTGTTGTGTGGTTTTTATGTTCCTTGTAAGTGTGGTATCTCTGAAAATCCAGGGCCTCTGTGGAGAAAGCTGTTCACAGCTCTTATCTGGACTTCCTGAATTTTTCTTGCCCTGGCATTCACATAAGTCCTGCATTTGCCTAGCAACAGCTTTTTTCGTTTTGAGACAGTTTCTGTTTTTCTTCCTGCTGGATATCACGGTCTCGTTTCTGCTACCTGCGAAGCCAGATGGCTGTGCTCTTCCGCGCCACGTCGCTGGGGATCGGTGTTAAACATCGAGTTAGTTAAATACGCTTGAAGAGTAAGTGTATCTGGCCTTTGCTGTTAAGGACTGGTGCGTGAGGAAGGTGCAGTTCTTGACCTTTGCATTTCGTGTCTGATCTCTGGTTGCAGTCTGTGCTTTTTATGTCTTCTCAGATGGTGGTATTCATTGTGCTTTTCAGAAGAGGTTTAAGCCCTCGTGTAAGTCAGTCTTATGTCGCTTAGACTGAAACATACTCACAGTTTTACTGACACTAGAGAGATTTCTTTTTGAACTATCAAGAGTCTTTCAGTCAAATGGAAAGACACGGTTGTTGGTGAATGGAAGCAGAGAATGACCTGCACTATGCCATTACCTTAGAAAAGCTTCTTCACGGAGAGATTACCACTCCTCACCCCCCCCTATTCCATAAATGCTTTCAATACCTCAAAGGTGCATTAAAGGCAGGAGGTATATGAGGGCACAGGACGGGTTATATTGATATGCTATTATCTTTTACGATTTCTGACCTCACTTCTCAGTTTTGAGGGAAGGCTGTGTGAGGAACTAACAGGATGGCCATATTTGAGAGCTAAAAATGTTATGAGGGATAGCACTTTACTGCTGATGGTTGCAGAAATGTTTTAATATTCCCATCAGAAGATAGTACCAAATTAAGTAGTAGACTTTGCAGGCCAGTGAAACAGTCGGCTGGGTTGTCCAGCACTCTTAAAGAATATTAAATAAAAATTACCCTTTTGCATTAAAGCAATGGCTTGGGAAAGACTACTTGTGAGAGCCTTCCATTGATTTCAGCTGACTTACAATTTAGTGGTAGTTCTTCTGGCCATGCTGCTGCTGGGATAAAGTGTGGTCTAGTTGGAAAATTACTGCACTAAAAAGCTGCCATGCTTCTTCCCCCGAGATGATCAAAATGAAACAAGACGAAGTTGTTGCAAAAGGCCGAAGGCTTAGTGACTAATGTTAATTTCTTGCTCTCATTACTGCCTTGCATCTTTGGCAACCTACCTATTGTGCTGTGACTTTTTCTGTTTTAGTCATCTCCCCATTCCTTGGTGGTTACTTGTTACATGGGAGGAACTTGCACTTTTCCTCTAGTGCTCTTTCCTCCAGCCTGATCTCTCTGGCACTCCCTACAGCATCCCTCTGAGTTCACCAGTTTGAATAGGTATCAAAGTTTTGTGTGTGTGGTTTTTTTTTCCCCCCCCTGTGAAAATGCTCAGGAATAGAGAGTATCTCTGATGATACCTGCTTCATTGAGCTGTTCTTTGGCAGTCTGATTCTCTAAGCCAATGATTTTTCAGATCATGCATGGTAGTGAAGCCTCCCTTGATGAAACAGGCTATGATTTGTGCCACACAAACTACTGTCTTTTCTCTGCCCAGGGCTGGGACTGCTCCTCTTATCTCTGCAGCCTGTGCTGGAAAGCAGGCCCAGATTCAGCAGATGTTAGGTAATCCTGGATGCCAGGCTGATTCCTTAGGTTAGGAATTACTGCTGTGGGCCTGCAGACCACCACTGGAGCAGATGGCTCTGCTGTAGCTGCCACCGCGTCCTTTCCCCCTAGTTGTCTGATGCAACACTGGATTGAGAATTGCAAATTTTTGAGCAAGTGAAGCTCACCTATTCACAAAACACTTGCTTTTGTGTTCAGCAAACCTTTGAAACTATTTTATTGCCCTTCTGTATACAGTAAGAAGGTGTGTACTACAGTTTTCTACCAAGAAGCCGAAGGATGAAGTTACTGCAGCATAGAGTCATGCTGAAGTGATTAATCTGACTTGACCCCTTCCCTTCCATCAGATGTAGCGAACAAGAGCAGCAAACCTAGTCAGCTCAGTGAATTTAACTGGCAGAAAATGAACCTCTCTTGTTGCTTAGTGTTTTGGTTTTTTTTTTTGATCTTGCTTGACCAACCTGATCTCCTCTATGACCAGGTGACCCGCCTAGTGGATGAGGGAAAGGCTGTGGATGTTGTCTACCTGGACTTTAGTAAAGCCTTTGACAGAGTCTCACACAGCATTCTCCTGGAGAAACTGGTGGCTTGTGGCTTAGACAGGTTTATTCTTCACTGGGTAAGGAACTGGCTGGACAGCCAAGCCCAGAGAGTCGTGGTGAATGGTGTTAAATCCAGCTGGCAGCCAGTCACATGTGGTGTTCCCCAGGGCTCGGTTCTGGGGCCGGTCTTGTTCAATATCTTTACCGATGATCTGGATGAGGGGGTTGAGTGCTCCCTCAGTAAGTGTGCAGATGACACCAAGTTGGGTGGGTGTGTTGATCTGCTGGAGGGTAGGAAGGCTCTGCAGAGGGATCTGGACAGGCTGGATCCATGGGCTGAGGCCAGCTGGATGACATTTAACAAGGCCAAGTGCTGGATCCTGCTCTTGGGTCACAACAACCCCCTGCAACGCTCCAGGCTTGGGCAGGAGTGGCTGGAGAGCTGCCCAGCGGAAGAGGACCTGGAGGTGCTGGTTGGCAGCTGGCTGAACATGAGCCAGCAGTGTGCCCAGGTGGCCAAGACGACCAACAGCGTCCTGGCCTGTATCAGCAATGGTGTGGCCAGCAGGAGCAGGGCAGGGATCGTGCCCCTGTACTTGGCCCTGGTGAGGCCGCACCTCGAGTCCTGTGTTGGGCCCCTCACTCCAAGAAGGACGTTGAGGTGCTGGAGCGTGTCCAGAGAAGGGCAACGGAGCTGGGGAGGGGTCTGGAGCACAAGTCTGATGAGGAGCGGCTGAGGGAACTGGGGGTGTTCAGTCTGGAGAAGAGGAGGCTGAGGGGAGCCCTCATCGCTCTCTACAGCTACCTGAAAGGGGGTTGTGGTGAGGTGGGTGTTGGTCTCTTCTCCCAAGTAAATAGTGATGGGACGAGAGGAAATGGCCTCAAGTTGCGCCAGGGGAGGTTTAGATTGGATATTAGGAAAAATTTCTTTACTGCGAGGGTGGTCAAGCATTGGAACAGGCTGCCCAGGGAGGTGGTGGAGTCACCATCACTGGAGGTGTTCAAAAAACGTGTGGATGTGGTGCTTTGGGTCATGGTTCAGTGGGCATGGTGGTGTTGGGTTAATGGTTGGACTTGATGATCTTGAAGGTCCTTTCCAACCTTAGTGATTCTGTGATTTTTCTCTCAAATTTATGTCCTGACCAGGCTTGCTCTGTGCCTGGATGAGTGGTGGATCAGATGCAAGTAAGGTATTCAGAGTGCATGGTGGTGGAGGGCACCTTTTGGGGGTAATTGCAGTTAGGCTTAATCCAATATATACAGTTTGAGCACTCAGTCCACTCTGTTTCTTTTTTTCTGTCTTTCATGTGTTAAAGCTTCCTTTTTGCTTGTAAATTGTTGGTATCTGTGTAGGTTAGCTTAGGGATCTCAAAATCAGTTTGATCTCTTGGGGAAAGTATATTGTGCGTAAGTTGCTTTCATTTTAGAAGATGGATCTTCACCAGTCCCTCTGTTGCTTTAGCAAATTCATCTATGGGACTCTTTTGTGAGTGAACACACAGGGTAAAGTGCTGAGTCTTTTCATGTTCTCGGTGTTTGCAGTTAATTTGTCTTTTGAAACGTTGCCTGCAAAACACAACTTCAACTAAATTTCTTCATGATGCTTTGTGGGGGTTTTATGAAAAAGCCAAAAGCTTGACAAAATGTTCAGATACTTGCCTTAACTGAATTTTCTTGGCAACTGCTTGCGAGTTGTATGTGGTGTTTATTGGAGATCTTGCATGCAGAGAGAATGTTTTTAAGTGAGTACTCAGCACTCACTAAAGTTCCCTGTGAAACTTTGGAGGAGAGGAGAGCCCAAAAGACTATGTAAACAGACTTTGACTTAGTAGTGCAGTTCGGTCTAGTTCTCCCCACTAAATCCTCTGTTAGAAACTGTGAGAATGCTATTGCTTTGGGGATGATTGTTGTGGTCTGGGTTGTATTCAACTGGGAACGGGAAGTTACCTGGATTGTATAGCAATTCTGGGAAGCAATTATGATTTTTTTTTCCTTTTTCCACCAAACTTTCTGCTTGCCAAATAAATCTCAGCACAGCCACCCTCATTTTTATTTTGCGTTAGGTGTTTTAACACAGTCCGTCTAAACAGGCCCAGGTTTCCCAGAGAGGTGGTAGCTGCCCCATCCCTGGAAACATCCCAGGTCAGGTTGGACGGGGCTCTGAGCAACCTGATGTAGTTGAAGATGTCCCTGCTCATGGCAGGGGGTTGGACTTCGTGACCATTAAAGGGTCCTTCCAACCTAAACTATTTTATGATTCTTTAAAGTCTTAAGAAACAAAATGGGTTACCCTAGTATTGTGCACTAGCACTGCCTGGGCATTATTTTAGGAATTTTTTACTTTGTAGCCCCTCGTGATGGCATCTCTGAACATCCTACAGCTTTGTTCCCTTACTGATGGTTCCGGTTCTACGCTAGGGCCATGGCAGTCTGTTTTTGTGGGTAACCTGTGCATTTCCTAAGTTTTGGGGTTCCTTTGAGCAACACCTTAAAGCTGCTTTTAGTTAGCTTTGGACAGGTGTGGTGGAGGGGAAAGAAGAGATAAAGGAGGGATGGTTTTATTTTGTTTGCCTCGCAGCACTGCTGATGCCTGTCAACTTCACCCGACTCTTTTTGCTGACCGATTTAGCACTTTTCTTAGTGTCATAAGTTCCTTACCAGCAGTTGTGTTTTCTGGAGCTGTTAGCTGATCTTCCGGGCAGAGTTTTCTTATTCAATAGAAGGAACTACAGTATGAAATTGTGTGTAGGACAAACAACATTACATAGAATGTCTATGGCTATTTATTATTTTGAAACACCAACATATACAAAAGTGGTAGCCTGTTAAAGGGGGCAATTCTTTGTGCAGTTGGATTTTGGTATGTCTGCAGCAGTTCCTAGCCCTTTTTCTCTTTCTTTGTGCAGCCACAGTAATAATTAAGAAGCAAAATTGGTCTTTCTGTAGATCATCTTTGTTACTTCTGAAAGGGCATGTAACTTCATTTAAACCTGCCTGGAGGAAACCGACTTTGTTCTTCAGACTCCTTCTTCTGTTAATTTGTATTATCCTGAGAGCTTTTTGGTGCTGTACTTCATTCACTCTAATATTCATTTGCTGTCTTGGAAAAAAAAAAAACCCACCTCATTCTTGACGGAGCTCTCTAAAAGTAAAAGACTTCATGGTGTTAGAAGCATGCCCTTTGCAAACAGAGCTGTGTGTTAGCTCCCCATGCTGCTTCAGTGGTGGGCTGCTGCTGCTCTAGGGAAGGCTGTCCTGTGCTTCAGGACTAGGCTCAAAATTAGTCTAAGACTCTTATGTCTTAAAAAAACATGTAGTTGTGGCACTTCAGGACATGGTTTAGTGGGCACAGTGGTGTTGGGTTGATGGTTGGACTTGATGATCTTAAAGGTCTTCTCCAACCTTAATGATTCTGTGATTCTGAAAATGATGAGCTAAGATGTTAATAGTTATGAAAATGGCTTATATTTGTAATCACAGTCTGCCGAGTTAGATACAGATAAGGAAACTGATATGAAACTCCAAATCTTTAAAACTTTTTAGTGGCTGTGTAACTTTTGGCACTGCAATCAGTTGTGGCAAAGAAATTACTGCTTCTACCTGCTTGTTGTTGACCCCGTATTGCATTGCTTACACCACAGAAGGTGAGGTAGAAGCTGTTTAATTGCCCTGTAACTTGGCTAAGGAACGTTGAACTGCTGTGCCCTCTGCTCCCTTCTTTTTCTGTTTCTTCCAAGAACACACATCTGTGCTGCTCTGGGAAGAGGTCCTGCTCCGAGGCGATGAATGGCTGACCTTATTGCTGATCTTCTGCAATACATTGATTCTGAATGTGGCTTTTGTTCGGTGCGTTCAGCCACGTTTTGCATCCAGAATCCCTGGCAGAACACAAAGTCCATCCTTTGTTTGGGGTAATGAGTGTTGAATATTTTAATGAGTGTTTCTTAGTCTAGTCAGTGTCAAGTGCCATTTTGGGAACAAGTGACTGAGGTAACCTCTGAACTTTGTCCAGCAACAATACATTTATTTATAGCATCTCACAAATTCTTAAGGAGTTACCTATGAGCAATTAGTACAATTTAAAAAAGCAAAACCAATGCAAATGACACACCAAACCCCCAAAACGAAAGATGCCCAAGCCTTCCATCCTCAACATGGTGTGCAGAAATTATTTATATAAAACAAACAAAGAAGTTCTCAGTGTATTTTTTTCCTTTTTTACTATGGCATTTTTTTCAATGTGAAAAAGATGAGCATATTTCATAGAAGAAAAAAAAAATGCCTTGGGCATTAACAGCATTTCAATGGTACAAATAGAGTTGCCAGTGCTTGCTGGTTGCCTCTGGACTGGGCGCATTGCTCACCTCTCTGCGCACCGAAAATAAGACGTGGGTCTAAATGCTGCTAACCCACGCTAAAGTCAATTGTAGGGACAAATGAATGCTGACACAGCTCTGCAATCGGATAACTTAACTTTAAAAAAAACACAATAAACTATTTGTTAACTGTTCAGAAAATATTTTTCCTCCAAGCAGAAGTAATGTATTTTTTTACCCAATCCTGTTGATTTGCTAGTGATAAACTTGCTGTAATTGATTATTTTGACTGTGTATATTAACTCAGGTGTGCCTTTAGCATTTTTGAGTAGTGATCATATGTCCTTCAATTAGAAGAGAGATAGTAACTGCTTTTCTTGCTCCTGAAAAGCATCTTAAATGCATGCATTACCTTAAATTTAGGCTCCTGCACTGGTCATGTTTTTGTTAATAATTTTTTTTAAAAAAACTACAGTTATTTCTCACAATACCTTAACTGTTGTCCATGTCTTTGGCTGTTCATAATGTATCCTTGTACGTCGGTGGACACACTGGAGAAAGAGACCATTGACTTCTACTGGGGGATGTGCTGTCCTGCTATCCAGGAGGGTCTGTGTTTGCTCACTGCTTAACTTCCCAAATCTAATCAGTCTAAGCCCGAATTGGAAACTGCACAGTTTTCTCATTCTTTTATGAGACACCATAGTTTTCAACTGTAAGAACTTGCTAGACGTAGAGTATACATTTAAATGGCAAATACTCTGCAAACAAAAAAAAGTCAAATCTTTGTCAAAGGGCTGCTGTGTTTTTAAAGTGAGTAGGAAAGAAAGGAGGAGAAAGAGGTGGAACAGAGTGCAAATATGTTGGAAACAGCAAGAACACAACCAGGATACAAAAGCCTGAGCACTGGGGGTTTATGGTGAGAGTGGACCCCTTCTCCATGGATTTGGCTTAGGCACTGGGTTGTGTGGCTGGTTTTTCCTCACCTAACCTGGGCAGAGACTGTAATGGGAGTGATTCATCCCCCAAACCTGGCAATCTTTGGGGAGCAGAGCTTATGGTCAGGTTTGCCTTAAGGGAAAAGAGGTACTGGTGGAGGATATGACGTGATAATTTTTTTGAAAAAAGAAACTTGATCAATATGGGGAATAGAGGCCAAAGGAATGAACTGCTGGGTTGACTGACGGCAGCAATCATTGAAATGTTAATGTGTTTGAAAGAGTTTCTTCACCAGGGAAGACTGGAAACTCACACAGTAACATTAATTATTAACTTCACTTGAGAGCTGGAAGATCTAATTTCATTTCTGGTTGGATAATAGGATGATTCATGCAAGAAAACAAATTGTGTCAGAAAATGGAATCTTTCTCTGAAAACTGACATTTGTGATTTCTGCTCTGAGCCAGTCTACTGCTGTTGAGCTATAACAATTTTTTTTTTTTTTAACAATAGTTAAAAAAAAAGTAATAACTAATGAATAGGTGAGAAGTACGGTCTGAATTCCCTTCAGGCATCAGGCTTTCAGTGTCTCTGAAGATCTGGGTCTGTCTTTGGCCTCTGGCTCTCTATCTCCATGTCTCACACTGCCTGCTGGTTGGCCCCCAGGCCCGGGAAGACTGATGAGCCGTGCACCTCTCCTGCACCTCGCTACATCACTGGGGAAGCCGAGGCACGCAGTAACCTGCCAGCATCACCTGGCTGCGCAGAGGATGGAGCTGGGGTTGTAACACTGCTGTTCTGAATCTGTCAGGCACTTGTCTTCCATGGGGACAGGTAGGTGCCCATCAGTGATCCAGCTTAGCTGAGGGGCTCTGCAGCTTGCAGTGTCACTGTGCGGCAGCTCTTGGCTCTCCGACAGGCCTTGCAGGGAGCAGAAACGTCTGTCCTGCTCTACCTTCCTCTCTGCATGCTAATTTACTAGGAATTAGGAGTTAATGCTGCTGCATACAATCCTGAAGCAACCTGTTGTAACATCTCCTGGTCTTGGACACTGCAGGCTGTGGCACAGACCCTCTGCAAGAGTTGCAGTTCAGTCGGTGGCGGGGGCCGAGCCCTACTCCAGCCCTGCAAGGGATGCCTGGAGACTGTACGGTCCAGCCTCAGCTCTGAGCTGGGCAGCATCAGAGCAGGTTGCGTGGGGTTGTCTCCAGTCCAGTGTTGCCTGTCTCCAGTGGTGAGGCCCAGTCCTTAAACACCTGATGATGTGGAAAACATGTTCTTCTATTCAGGTGGGACTCCCCTTGTTTCAACTTGTGGTGGTTGCTACTTGGCCTTTTGCTGCAGGCCTTGTGAAGAGGCAGACTGGGTTGTCCCTGTGGAGGGCTGTCAGGTGGGCAGCAGTTACAGTCCCTCTGCCTTCTCTTCTCCAGGCTGAACAAACCTGCCTCCCTCAGCCTCTTCTGCTGTTTTTACCTCCAGCGCCCTTTGCCCATCAGGGCAGCCTCTGACAGGAGTCAATACCTTTACTTCCCTCAGTCTTTCTAGAACAGTAGCGAAAGCCCAGGCTCACATCAGGCATTCAGTGGGTCATTAAGATAGGTGATGTGGTTTCTGATATCCCAAAGTAACTGTAATGTTTGCCAGAGGGAAGAGGGGTTACAAGTACCTCTGCTGCCTGTCGTGCTGAGCAGCATGTCACACACCTGCATCTGGAAGCGGGGACCGACACTTGCTGGCTGAGCATGTGGAAGGGCTGCGCTGGGGAAGGGCTGTATCCTTCACCAAAGGAAGGTACCCGAGACCCCGGTATGCCAAGCTCTATGCAGGCATTGCATGTCACCTTACCAGTCGTGACTGTTTTCCGTCACCCGTGCAAGGCATTTCCAGACTATTTTCTAGACAGATGTTCTGGTTGATCTGACTTCTGCCACAGCTAATGCTCTGGATTGCATACAATGTGTGCAATCCCTGTTTGCGGTGTAGATGGAGTGTGATTGCCGGATGCCTTCCCAATCTCCTGTATTGCAAAACAGACCTCTTTCTTTCAAATGTCTTATTCTTGTTACAGTTCTTGTAGTATTTTATTTTATTAATGTTTTATTTGACTATGTGTTGTGGTTTAACCCCAGCCAGCAATTAAGCCCCATGCAGCTGCTCGCTCACTCCCTCACAGTGGGATGGGGGAGAGAACTGACGAGTAAAAGTGAGGAACCTCATGGGTTGAGATTAAAGGCATTTTAATAGGTCAAACAAAAGCCGGGCACGCAAGCAGAGCAAAACCAGGAATTCATTCACCACTTTCCAAGGGCAGGCAGGTGTTCAGCCATCCCCAGGGAAGCAGGGCTCTATCACGTGTAACGGTGACTTGGGAGGACAGACACCATCACTCCAAACGTCCCCCCACCCCTTCCTTCTTTGTCCCAGCTTTATATACCGAGCATGACGCCCTATGGTATGGAATATCCCTCTGGCCAGCCTGGGTCAGCTGTCCTGGCTGTGTCCCCTCCAGCTTCCTGTGCACCCCCAGCCTCCTCGCTGGCCGGCCAGAGCACGGAAAGCTGAACAGTCCTTGACTACTTAGCAACAACTGAAAACATCAGCACATTATCAACATCATCTCATCCCAAATCCAAAACACAGCTTCTGTGAAGAAAATTCATGGGGCTCCTGCAGACTTTATTCTCTCTCCATCCTAGAAAATGAATTGTTTCCTTTCTATTTTGGTAAAATATACAGTCATTAACTTTCTTTCAGACAACACACACATATGTGTGTATATACATATGAAAATACATACGTCTTGCATTTACCTGATTTAGTATAGTGTTTTCACTTCGATGGGTAAATCTAGAGAATATCTGATATATCAGATACTCTCCAAATAATATACTTCAGTCATGGAACACCAAAGAAACTGGTGAAGCTCTCCAAAATGAATGGATGCGGCTCCTGATCGAATTCTGGGATTATAGGCTGTATTTCATCATTTTTACTTTTACAGATTACCAGGCTTGCTATGAACCAAGATGCAAATAAGGTCTTTTTGTAGTAAATTAATACACTGGGCACTGAAATTGTAGAATAAGGTTTAGTGCCAGCAGTGTTCACTAATCTTTCTAAAATTGCTTTCAGATAAGTGTTTTGGATTTGTTAGCACTGTATACTGCTTTTAATATCTTCTCTTATTTTTCCTTCATAGCTCAAACCGGGACGAATAGGAATAAATCCCATTGTACAGAAAAATTTACCATATTGTTAGATAAGCAGTAATCTTCTCTGCTACTGTTCTCTTAGTATGCTTAAAGTTACCACCGATGAATGCTTTGGGATGAATTGCATTAAATGCAAGAATCCAACATTAATATTTCATGATTAGAAGGTGTAATTAGAATCATAGAATCATTTGGAAAAGACCCTTAAGATCATTGAGTCCAAGCATTAACCTAGCCCTAACCAAGTCCTACTAAACCATGTCCCTAAGCACCACATGTACACACATCTTGTAAATACCTGCAGGGATGGTCACGCAGCCCCTTCCCTGGGCAGCCTGTTACAATGCTTGGCAACCTTTTTGGTGAAGAAATTTTTCTTAACAATCAATCTCAACTTCCCCTGGTGCAACTTGAGGCTGTTTCCTCTCATCCTGTCGCTAGTTACTTGGGAGAAGAAACCAACACCCACCTCACCACAACCCCCTTTCAGGTAGCTGTAGAGAGCGATGAGGGCTCCCCTCAGCCTCCTCTTCTCCAGACTGAACACCCCCAGTTCCCTCAGCCGCTCCTCATCAGACTTGTGCTCCAGACCCCTCCCCAGCTCTGTTGCCCTTCTCTGGACACGCTCCAGCACCTCAACGTCCTTCTTGGAGTGAGGGGCCCAGAACTGAACACAGGACTCGAGGTGCGGCCTCACCAGTGCCGAGTCCAGGGGCACGATCCCTGCCCTGCTCCTGCTGGCCACACCATTGCTGGTACAGGCCAGGACGCTGTTGGCTGCTTTGGCTACCTGGGCACACTGCCGGCTCCTGTTCAGCCGGCTGCCAACCGGCACCCCCAGGTCCTTCTCCTCTGGGCAGCTCTCCAGCCACTCCTGCCCAAGCCTGGAGCGTTGCGTGGGGTTGTTGTGACCCAAGAGCAGGATCCGGCACTTGGCCTTGTTAAATGTCATCCAGCTGGCCTCAGCCCATGGATCCAGCCTGTCCTGGTCCCTCTGTAGAGCCTTTCTGCCCTCGAGCAGATCGACACTCCCAGCCAGCTTGGTGTGGTCTGCAAACTTACTGAGGGTGCTCTTGATCCCATCGTCCAGGTCACTGATAAAGACATTAAAGAGAACCAGCCCCAGTACCCATCCCTGGGGAACGCCACTTGTGACTGGCCACCAATGGGATTGAACTCCATTCACCGCAACTCTTTGGGCCCGGTCACCCAGGCAGTTTCTTACGCAGCAAAACGTAGGCCTGTCCAAGCTGTGAGCGTCCAGTTTCTCCAGGAGAATGCTGTGGGAGACGCTGTCAAAGGCTTCACCAAAGCCTAGGCAGACAGCACGCACAGCCTTTCTCTCATGCACTAAGTGGGTCACCTTGTCACAGAAGGAGATCGGGTTGGTCAGACGGGACCTGCCTTTCATAAACCCACGTTGACTGGGCCTGATGACCTGGTTGTCCTGTACATGCTGTGCGATGGCAGTCAAGAAGATCTGCTCCGTAACCTTCCCTGTCACCGAGGTCCGACTGACAGGCCTGTAGTTCCCTGGATTCTCCTTCTGGCCCTTCTTGTAGATGGCGTCACATTTGGTAACCTCCAGTCAACTGAGACCTCCCCGGGTAGCCAGGACTGCTGAGAAATGATGGGAAGTGGCTTGGTGAGCACTTCCAGCAGCTCCTTTGGTACCCTTGGTGGATGTTACATGTTGATGTTATAATCATGCTTGATCTCTAGTTTGAACAGAAGGAGACAAATCAAACTATTTAAAAAACAAAAAAACAAAAAAAACAAAACTTGCAACTTTCTCTACTTTTTTTCTCTTCCAAAAGTTTTTCTGTTTTCAAGAGCTTTTTCCTTTCTCTTGATGCAAACTGTGTGGATTCAGTTAAGCTCATGTATTATCTCTGCAGTATTTTACTTGAGCATCTTCACAAAAACTTTTGAAAACAAGAGTTTTAATTCATGAATTCCAGTGAACCAAGATGAAGTGTGTTTTGCCCTCCGCTAAGGCAGTGTTTGATCTTCAGAGCAACAGATCCCAAAGGTGACTAATGCTTATTCAGATTCTGAAGATGTGCTTGAGACTTTTCTAAGGCTGAAGTGCTGCATTAAAAGCTCTTGTTTACAGCTATTTAAGGTTTTGAGAGTCTGACTGGCATGTTCTTGTCAGCTAGTGTGGTTTTCCTGCTACCAAGGTTTTTCCAGCAAAGGCTATTTAAGAAAGTCCTCATCCTGTGCCTCGCCTGCCCTGCACGTCGTTCTCCAGATGAAACAGCCAGCGGTGTAACTTTGGTCTGTGGGTGTGTGCTGTCAAACAGATCACTGAGCTTATCTGGGCTAGAAATAAGCCTTCAATCACGGTTTATTGTTGGGTAATGTGTTTATTGAATGTGTGTTCTGTCATTAAACAGTGCAGCCACACTAAAGTTGACTGTTTATGGTCTAAAATCATTAAATATCTAACAAGAATATAGATTGTGGTTATATAAACATGCTTGTGTGATCAGTCTGCAACTAATTGGGCTACTGGAATGCTGTATAGCTAAAACTCCCCCATTTGATATGGGATCTTCTTTTGTGCATTTTATATGTATAATCGGCCTTTCAGAAATGGTGAAAAGTTCAGTAGGTATTTAAGATTTACATGTCTTAGAAAAAAAGCTATGCTGATGACTAGCACCATACTGTACATTTTCTATGCATAAAAACGTAAGATACCACTTTTTTGGTCATCTGCAGCCACTTCCTAGATTCTTCTCTAAGGAAGCGTGAATATCAACCTGTGGCATGATAATAATCACACTTAGCAATGTCCTTAGAGTTTCAAGAAAGAAGATAACAATTTTGATAAAAGTTGCTTTAAAGAAATAATGTCTAGAGTATTCTGTGTGCATAGGAAGCAGTTGCTTCCCTGAAACGTAAATATCTTGAAGTTTTATCTATGAGAATATGCATGTGAAAACAGCATCTTGTACAGAGTGGAGGTATCTCCTTGGAGAGTGGTCAGAGGGGAGGGAATCCTGGTGACTTACCTCTTGACCTGTTTGCAGCAAACCGACTGGATCCTCATGGTGTGCAGTTAACTCTGTCACTTGTGCAATGCTGGGAAAGCTGTTAACTAAGACTTATTTTCAAGCTACCATATAAAATGATAGAAGCTTTGAAGTCACATTTCAAAGCATATGGAGTGGCAGGCATAAAATATGGGTTGATAATGAGGGTAACGTGAGTTAAAAGGGCATTATTTTCATCTGAAGTTTGTTGTCTTTTTCTACTTAGCTGTTGCGTAGTCCATTCATAAGAACTTTTAAAATTAACTGTTGACTATTGCAGAGGCTCTTAAGGAAGATACTTGAGATCTTGAGCTATAGTTCCACTTTTCATGAAATGTCTGGATCTCTCAGCACTGGTTATTACTTGCAAATGAGTTTCTGAGGAAATGCTCTCATACTGTCTGTCCTGGTTTCAGCCAGGATAGAGTTGTTTTTTTTCACAGAAGCCAGTGTGAGGCTGTGCTTTGGACCGGGGATGAGAAGATGTTGATAACGTGCTGATGTTTTCAGTTGTTGCTAAGCAGTCAAGGACTGTTCAGCTTTCCGTGCTCTGGCCGGCCAGCGAGGAGGCTGGGGGTGCACGGGAAGCTGGAGGGGACACAGCCAGGACAGCTGACCCAGGCTGGCCAGAGGGATATTCCCTACCATCCGGCGTCATGCCCAGTACATAAACTGGAGTTAGCTGGGGTGCGGGAATCGCTGCTCGGGGACAGGCTATCGATCGCTGGGTGGTGAGCAGTTGCTGTATTGGGCATCACTTGTTCTTGCACGTTCCCTTGTGGGTATTATTGTTGTTGTTGTTTCCTTGTCTCTTGCTGTCCTGTTAAACTGTTTTTATCTCAGCGCACGAGTTTTTTCTCGATTCTCTGCCCCATCCCACTGCGGGAGGGCGAGTGAGCGGGCAGCTGCATTGTGCTTAGTTGCTGGCTGGGGCTAAACCACGACACCACGGTCTCAAGGAAAGCTTTTAATCCCTTTCTGCCAGGGAACACATGCTTCTCACCAGCCGATGTGCCGCAACATTTCTGCCTGCCATTTAAATTCTGCTGCGTCCAAAGGTTGCTCGGCATGAGCCCGTGTATGGTGCAAGCACCCAAGCCTGCATAATGTCACACGTGCAGCTCGGGGCGGGACTGCTCTGTTAGGTTGGTGGTGTTAATTGCTGGTCAGGATGAGCAGCTGAAATGAGGAAGCAGGTACCAGTCCACTCGGCACTGAGCGGATGGTACCTGCTCCCCTCGTCAGTGTGTCTTGCCTCACCTGCATGTGCTTAGTCACCACTGGCAAACTCACACTCTGCTGTTGGGCAGTGCTAAGGAGAAAACCAGGACCTTGTCCCAAAGAGGTCTCTGTTCTCTGAGCACTGCGGAAGTACAGCAGCTCTGCTCACTGTGCTTCCAGTAATGTTTTGGTCTACTTCAGCAGGCACGGGCTGGGTCTTGAGCTATAGGTACAGCTCAAGTTCTCGTCAAAGCTGTCCTGATCCTGTAAGTATTTCAGAATATCATTAATCAAACTAACGTTGCTGCTGAATTTGGGGGTGTATGTGTGTGCATTGGCTATATCGGGGTTGTGTCGCCTTTACAGAAAGGTAGATGAGTTCAGGTTTTATTCTATTGAACCTCTCCCTCCTTTTCCAGAAAAGGAACAAGTGATCATCAGAAGGTAGATTTATTTCCTTTGTGAGGGAAGAGCATCTTTTAGAGATTTCTTCTCATATTGCTATTTCACTGTGAAAAACTATATATAGGCCTTTTTCTTATGAGCTGTTGAAATACAGGATCATGATCTTGAGACCCAGTGAATGTAAAAAAAACCAACCTCAAACCCTGCAAACCAAACTAAACCCCACCTCTAAGTGTCTAACAAAATTGTAACACACTTCATAAGCATGTCAATGATGTTCTTTTGACTGGTAAAATAACATTCCTGTTTCCCAACAGCTATATTGTTGTTGTCATTTTTGTCTTGCAAACAAAGCGCACAAGTCTTAAGTCTTGTCAAATGCCAAAAATAATTAAAACTTTGGTCATGGAAAACAGGATACCCATATGTAAACAGAAGTGTGTGCAATTCCTTGGATTTTTGTATATATGATGACTTATTCTTATATGCATAGGAAACTCCCACCTCTTACAGATGATTGTTGTTGTGTACATACGTGATTGCAAGTAGCAGTGGTTGTCTCTGTGCATGCTAGTAAATTCAAGGCCGTGCCATTAAACTGGGGCCCATGGGCACAACAGGGTCTGTGTGCGTGCTGTTCAAGTCCCCGCCGTCCAAGGACGCCGGCCACATGCAGACCGTGTTGGGCATGGTCCCCGTCTCGTGCTGCCTCCCAAACCCTGCTCGGGCACTGTTGCGGAGCGTGCACATTGCCCGAGCCGAGGCTGTGGCAGGGACCGCTCCCGCGGGGTGGACGGCAGAGCCTGGGAATGTTCTCGAGTGCTGCTCGGTCTGCAGTTATGGCCACCGGCACTGTAACGTACAGACTTGTCACCGGCCATCGGACAATTAGTGGATGCATGTGTGCCTGCCCTAACCTGGAAATGGGAAGTGAAACAGCAGTATTGAAATCGCACTTGTTCTGGTTCATCTTGGCACCTGATGGCTTGTGGTCATGCAGTGCTACTCGGGGCATCCCCCCGCTCCACCCTGCGCTGCGAGGACAGGCTTTGTAACGCTCGCTCTAACTCGCCTTATTTAAAATAGTCCTAAGATGCACCAGGAGTTTCTGTTGTTGTGGTACACCCCAACACTGTCATTCCAACGTGTAATAGCTAATTACAAAAGAATCATGCTAAGAGTATTTTTTTTTTTTTCTGGACATAAACACAGTGGTATTTGTGAAGGCTTGAACAGACCTCATTCTTATGCGTGGTTTTCCCTGGATGGTTTGCAGTAAATAAATCTTGCCATGTTCACCAATCTGGTGAAGTTCAGTGTGGTTTTGGTTCCCGGAATGGCAGGAATTGCACATAGTAGCGATGTGGTGCTAGTGTGAGCCTTCAAATTCAGTTGAAACCATTAACAGTGGAGTTACTAGGAAGTACTTTGACCTGGTGCTGTTCTGGGCGATGCTGAAAGCTTTTGCAAACCATGAGGCATACCAAAGCACAGCTACTGCTGACCAGGTAAGTGTTCCTAGCAGTAGCAAGAGCTGTCCTTTTTCAGAACAGCTTTCGACTGCAAGCAAATACAAGCTGCCCTTTGTCCAGCAGGCCGGCATATATCTCCTTGGAGCCTTGCACATGCCATTGCCTACAAATAAAACCTTAGCTTAATGTTTTCCTACCTGCCTGATTCTTAACCACAGTTGTTTTAAACCTGTTCTCCTACCTGCCTGATTCCTAACCACAATTGTTTTGAAGCTGTTTTTCTGGGAATTCTGTTTTTATCTGTTTCCGAGTCATCTCTAACTTGTCACTTGTAGCATTATTGTTATTTAAGTTTGAAATCACTACCTTGCCCTTTGTGCCTGAGTCCAATTTGCTGTTTGTCAGCAAACTTTGAGATGGAGGTGATACAAACTGGAGGGAGAGGTTGATATGCCCGAGGGTTGTGCTGCCGTTCAGAGGGACCTGGACAAGCTGGAGAAACAGGCTACCAGGAATCTCATGAAGTTCAGCAAACTGAAATGCATGTCCTGTGCCTGGGCAGGAATAAGCCCATGCTCCAGGAGAGGATGGGGCCCAAGCAGCTGGAAAGCAGCTCTGTAGGGAAGGTCCTTTGGGTCCTGGTGGACAACATGTTGAGTACGAGCCAGCAGTGTGCCCTTGCAACAGAGAAGGCCAATGGCCTCCTGGGCTGCATAAGGCAGAGCGTGGCAAGCAGAGATGGTGGAGTGTCCATCCTTGAAGATGTGGAGAGCTCACGGGGCGTGGTTCTGGACAACCTGCTCTAGCTGTCCCAGCTTTGAGCTGCAGGGTTGGACTAGATCATCTCCAGAGGTTGATCCAGCCTCATCTCTTCTGTGTTTCTCTTTTGAGGTCTCATGTACTGCTTACTCATGGAGGCTTTCTGATAAATTGGTGGATTTTTTTTTTAATGAGAACTAGTAGCCTAAAATACAGTTACATTTTGTGTGGCATTTTGCATAGGAAAAGTTAAGAGGGTTGTATTAAGTGTAATTCATAGTTTTTCACTTAAAAAAAAGCTTGAATTTTAAGGGTCTGGTGGATTTCATCATATCAAAAACAATGCTTCAAGATGTTTAATGTTTAAAAAAAAAATTAAACTATATCAGAGCTTGTCTTAGTGAAAGGTAAAAACCTAATTGTTGTGGTAGAGAAGATTCTTTTTTTCTATTGCGTCCTTCTGTGACTTCTTACTGTAGGCTCTTAATTGGGAATTTAGACCATTCATCATCTTTGGGCAAAATTGTTAGACACTTATCGGGGAATTGGATTTTTTGTGTTTCTCTCTTAACTAATAAGATTTGAAGTACTGCTCTCTTCTGTGTACTGGAAAGTAATAGATCTGTCTGGACATTGACCTGAGGATAATGAGTATCTGAAATTAAAACAACTGGCTTTGTTTCGCTCTCTGGTTGGCAAAGCTTTTATGAATGTCAGGGCCAGTATAATGTAATCATACAATCATTTAGCTTGGAAAAGGCCTTTAAGATCATCAAGTCCAACTGTTAACCTAGCACTGCCAGGTCCACCACTAAACCATGTCCCTAAGCACCTCATGTACACACATCTTGTAAATACCTGCAGGGATGGTCACGCAACCCTTTCCCTGGGCAGCCTGTTACAATGCTTGGCAACCTTTTTGGTAAAGAAATTTTTCTTAACGATCAATCTCAACCTCCCCTGGCACAACTTGAGGCCGTTTCCTCTTCTTCTGTTGCTGGTTACTTGGGAGAAGAAACCAACACCCACCTCACCACAACCCCCTTTCAGGTAGCTGTAGAGAGCGATGAGGGCTCCCCTCAGCCTCCTCTTCTCCAGACTGAACACCCCCAGTTCCCTCAGCCGCTCCTCATCAGACTTGTGCTCCAGACCCCTCCCCAGCTCTGTTGCCCTTCTCTGGACACGCTCCAGCACCTCAACGTCCTTCTTGGAGTGAGGGGCCCAGAACTGAACACAGGATTCGAGGTGCGGCCTCACCAGTGCCGAGTCCAGGGGCACGATCCCTGCCCTGCTCCTGCTGGCCACACCATTGCTGGTACAGGCCAGGATGCTGTTGGCCACCTGGGCACACTGCCAGCTCCTGTTCAGCCGGCTGCCAACCGGCACCCCCAGGTCCTTTTCCTCCGGGCAGCTCTCCAGCCACTCCTGCCCAAGCCTGGAGCGTTGCGTGGGGTTGTTGTGACCCAAGAGCAGGATCCGGCACTTGGCCTTGTTAAATGTCATCCAGCTGGCCTCAGCCCATGGATCCAGCCTGTCCTGGTCCCTCTGTAGAGCCTTTCTGCCCTCGAGCAGATCGACACTCCCAGCCAGCTTGGTGTGGTCTGCAAACTTACTGAGGGTGCTCTTGATCCCATCGTCCAGGTCACTGATAAAGACATTAAAGAGAACCAGCCCCAGTACCCATCCCTGGGGAACGCCACTTGTTGACTGGCCACCAATGGGATTGAACTCCATTCACCGCAACTCTTTGGGCCCGGTCACCCAGGCAGTTTCTTACGCAGCAAAGCGTAGGCCTGTCCAAGCTGTGAGCGTCCAGTTTCTCCAGGAGAATGCTGTGGGAGACGCTGTCAAAGGCTTCACCAAAGCCTAGGCAGACAGCACGCACAGCCTTTCTCTCATGCACTAAGTGGGTCACCTTGTCACAGAAGGAGATCGGGTTGGTCAGACGGGACCTGCCTTTCATAAACCCACGTTGACTGGGCCTGATGACCTGGTTGTCCTGTACATGCTGTGCGATGGCAGTCAAGAAGATCTGCTCCGTAACCTTCCCTGTCACCGAGGTCCGACTGACAGGCCTGTAGTTCCCTGGATTCTCCTTCTGGCCCTTCTTGTAGATGGCGTCACATTTGGTAACCTCCAGTCAACTGAGACCTCCCCAGGTAGCCAGGACTGCTGAGAAATGATGGGAAGTGGCTTGGTGAGCACTTCCAGCAGCTCCTTTGGTACCCTACATCATCCTACATCTAAGAACATTGTTCCTTTATTTAATCGTAGTTCATACTCGCAGGGCTTTTTTTGCATGCCAGAGAGTTAGATATTTGTTTGCATAAAGCCTGGAGGCTGTAATGAATCAGCTGAGTTTCTGTATCTCCTAAGGGAAGGAAAAGTAGTTACTGTCTCATTTTCCATTATGAACTTTCTGTTTAAACTTGCAGTAGTTTTCAGTTTGGATGCAGCTTGTCTGGGTGCTGATCTCTCATGCAAGGTCAGGGTTGCGTGGTGTTTTGTTTTTTTAAAGTAAGTCTATATAGCAGAGTCGCTGTCAGGTCAGAGACCTCTGCAAATGCACCAGTAACTCCTAGTCAAAGCTTTGTCCATATTTTTCATAGGAAGATGTAACAAAGGCTTTTCTGTTTCTTTGCTGCTACAAAAGACTATGTCTCTTGGCTTGTCCAGAGAAAAGCAGATTGAGGCTTCCTTTAGAATGAGAATTTCTTATACCGTGACTTTATGATGTGTACAGTTGATTCAGCAAACATGTCCTCCTTTCCCATACTGTACTGGGTTTTTTTTCTTTCCTTTGAGATACTTGCCACAAAATGGTGCTAAATTAAGCAGATCTGAGTGACCGTTGTGCTTTCTATGGCAAACTTCTCACTATTGCAAGCTCCTTGCTATTGCAAGCTTCTCCAGGTTAGTCCTTTGTGTAATATGATTGATAGGGGTAGGTATTTAGACTAGTGTCGGCCTATTTAGGTGGAAGAGCCAGGAAGGTGGAAATCCAAGTAACCACCGAGTCTGAGCCCAGAACGGGAGCAAAGGGAAACCAGTGAGCCGTTGCAGCCCCTTTGGTAGAAGTCGTGTCGTCTCCTCAGCCACCGCTCCGAGTGCTCATGAGCTTGAAGCCATCCAAGGGAGTGAGTCTGATGAAGCTAACTTGACTTACTTGGATTGTCATGGTGTCTGCTGTCAGCTGGAGGCGGGAGATGGTTACCTCTGGCAGTGTTAAAAACCAGGAAGAAAGCTGTTGGATAAGAATTTTTTTCTTTACCGGCACAGCTGGATCTAGAAGACATCTGTGCTCAGCCTGCATGAGACTACTAGAGAGTTTAGTGAATTAGGTTGTGCAGAAAACAACATGTCAATTAGATGAATTCCTTTAGTAAGTGATATAAATAGGTCTAAATGTTAAATAAGGAGAATGAAGTCTTGTACAGTACAGCAAGTCCGTTAATTTAACGTTCTTTTGCATTCTCTTAGGTGCTTCTAAAGACCACAGGTGACCTGGTTGAACATGCTTGCTGAAATTGTGCAAGTATATCTAGCTGCATGGAGTTCAGCTGGTTTTTGTAAAAATAGATCACAATTCACCTGAAACATTTACTTTTTTTAAACGTGCAGTAAAAATATACCTTGTAAGCAGATTTTCATGAGGTCAGTACTGTGATTTGAGCCTGTTTCTTCATAGTGTGCTTTCAAACGCTGGACTGGGAGTTTTGAGTCCTGGTTCCGAACCGTGTTGCTGGTACGCATGTACTTTTGATCTCCATACACTACTCCTGTTTTGTCCATGTGCAAGAGCACACCATGGTATGTCCTTCTAAGACACACTCATGGGTTTCTGAAATTTTGCGTGGTATTTTTCCCCCCAAGCTGTGTCAGTCTAGCCAAGGAAAACAGGAATACGGTGCCTCTTCCTAGAGGTCCTAAGTCCTAGAAGTAGAACTTGAATCATTATTGTAAAACACTTATCTCATACAACAGAAAAATACTAAGATTCCCAAATTTCTCTAAACTCTGCACTTCTTTTAACACTTTACTGGTGTTTGCTTAATCTGTTGATGTGATGGTTCTGTTGTGCATTAGTAAGGTATTCAGTAAAACATAATTAAATAAATTTTCTAGCGTTGTGGGATAATAAGAGCCTTTTAAGCGTAGCCTGACATGGCCTGTGGTTACACCTGAGGAGCTTGGCTTTGTATGACCATCCTGTGAAGTTAAAGCCCTTGTCTGCTCTGCCAGCCCTTCAGACTCGCCTGCAGGGAGAGCCTGCTCCCACAGCTGCTGCCGCCCCTCCAGCTCCAGCGCGGTGGGGAGCGTCCCCTCGTTCCGGTGTTAAGAGCTGGTCCCCCTCAACTTTGGGCATCGTCGCATGAAAGAGAAGTCAGGTTTTGCTCAGCAGCAGAGTTCTGGTTTCCTCAGAACGTGGGCTTGTCTCGAGTTTTGCTGCCGTGCTGTGCGGGAAGCCCTCGCCTCAGCCTGGAGATGTGCTCTGGAGCACCACGGGTGCTAGTGCTGTGTGAACCGACTGACGTAGCCAGGAGGGTCCTTCTGATCCAAATTATGTGGCATTCTTTCCTCTAAAAGCTTACGGGTTTAGTTGCTCTGATTTTGAGATCTGCTTTAGACAAAATAATGTTTGTTTTTTTAAAAAATATGTTGGATGATGCAGCGAGGGTTGAGAATTCTGCAGGGGAGAAAAGGCACAATTTGTTTTAGTCTTGGACTTGTTAATCACATTCCCCCTTACAACTTGAAAGGAGGAAGATCTGAGCTGGGTTCCCAGGTTGCTTGTGGTGAAGCTACTTGAGATGAGATTTTAATTTCTGTGCTGGAGCCGGATAAGTAAGTTGTTGTCACATAATGACCTTTATTCTGAGTTTGTTTTCCTGTGTTGAGGTTCGCAGAGGAGAGCGGAGAATGTGGTTCATACCCTTGGTGCCTGTTTTTGTTTTCACTACAGAATTGAGATTTTATCAAAGACTGTTTGCAAAATTGCCACTGACAAATTTCAGGATTATTAAGATATCACAAGAATTATACTGAGACATCACATATTATTGCTGTGGCCTTCAGAAAACCACTATGGTGTCCCCAGAGTTTGAGCTGTTCGCTTTGGATGCCTCTCTTCTCTCTGCTTCCAGATAGAAAATCAGATCCTTCCTGCTCTAACGGCCTGTGCTGTTGGGAGATAATGAAGGTAGCGGTATTGAATCTGTTGACTGACGTCCTTGCTTGGAAGCCTCACAGCCTCCCGTCCAAGCTGTGGTCGCGTTTGTGTTGGTTTGTTGTTTTTCCTTTAAATATACGCAGAGATTTTAATTTGAAAGCACAGCGTTTCTGGGGCCGCTGGAGTGAGCTGGGCAGGAGCCTGCGGCCGCCTTCTGGCAGGCCCGGCGGCGGTCTTGAGGAGCGGAGGCGGCAGGCCTTGGGCAGTGGCAGGAGAGGGCGAGGAGGTTCTCCCGCTGGGGTTGCCCTCACGTTGCTTGGTGCTAGGTGGCTGTATGTCGGAGCAGAGGGTGATCCGACTTGGTGGTGTTCTGTGTAACATGTTGGTGGGCAATAGCTCACTAAAGTACGGGGGTTTTCACTCGGCCGTAACGTGGGTCGGTTTAATCCACCAACACATCAAAGTAAGCATCGGCTTGACTCTTCTGCGACCGAACTTCTCTTCCACATTTCCAACTGCTAAAAGATTTAGGTGTAGCCTAACTTTGTTAGGCTTGCTATAGAAAAGTTTTGCTACTTTTTAAGTAGATGGCAAATACTCTATTTTATTTTGAAATTACAAATCCTAGTTGATTTTTTACAGTAATAGGGAGAGTTAAAGAGCAGTTTGTTTGGGTGACCGTGTTTTTATGATGTCCAGCACACCAGCGGCTTTTGTGTTTTTTCACATTCAGCATAACAACAGTTAAAACATAGGGTTAAAGATTTGTTGTCTTTTCCATTCTAATGTGTTTTGCAACCAAAACACTGAGTTAAAGATCTGTTGTCTTTTCTGTTTTGTTATGTTTTGCAAACTTTCAGGTATAATAAAAATAGAGATGAAGTGCTCAGTGGATGAAACCGGACTCACAGAGTCTCTGTGTGCAGGTAACTTTCCAGCATGAGCTGGTTTCTCTCCCTCCAGTCAGTGGAAATTTACCTCGCTGACGCCTATCTTGGTTTGGAATCAAAAATGTCCCTACGCAGAAAGAAGAAAAAACCAAACCAACACTCCCCCGCCGCGGTTCACGTTAAGCTTTCTTCAGGTGAAATCCTAGATCGCTGTCCTTTCACCTCGTTGCCTTGGTGAGGGACATTTATTGCCTCCGTCAGCAAAACTTCCGCGTTGGCCGGCTGAGGCTGCCAGGGCCCCTCTGAGCCGCGGCGGGGCCTCGCGGCGCGCTCCCGGGGACGCGGCCTGCTGTTGACGTGGGGGTCTCGCGCCGAAGCAGCCGGGCAGCGCTCGGTAAGTTCGGCTTTCCGTGCCGGCGTGAAGGCCACGGCGTGACGTCTGGGTGCGCTCCAGCTGCTCGGGCGACTGCCTGGCTCTGGCGTCCCTGAGGCTGATGCAGTGAAGGCTGGCTGGGGTTTTGTGTGACTCGGAAAACATGGAAGGAAATTTGTCCATCTTGAGGGATTTGACTTAAGGGTGGTTTTATATACCTTTTATAAGGCAGTGGCGGAGGAACATGTTAAATGTTTAATCTTCTCTGGTCTGCATGGCATCCGCTCAAATATTGGTTTGCATTGATCCAAATGTTGTGCCTTTCACACTTGTCTGTTCGTTTAAAAAAGCCAAGTTTCTAATTTTATACCCATATCGATTGTTATCCCAGTGCTATTCTCTTAATGCATACTCTAAATGGAGCATGGGATTTTCTGTCCTGTAGGAAGTTGACGTCTACAGCTTGCTTTCTTCCACCGGGCTGTGGGTTGCTGTGGATTTCTTTTTACGTGTATGTAGGACATACGGGGGTGTATTCCAAAACTCGTTCAGGTTGGTTTTAATAGCACATCCGTTTTGCTTTAGCTGGTGTGGACTAAGCTACCTCTCCTTAGTTACTCTTCGGAGGACAAAGCTGAGGGGTGGCATCACATCCTCGCTGGTGGGGAAGAAGCGCACAGCTCGGGGTACTGCGATCTGCCCGCGTTCTTCCCCTGTTGTTTCCATAACTCTTCCCTAAACTTCCCAGCTCCCAGATACTGTATTAATCCAAAGGTAGGAGTACTTCTTAATAAATTTTCTTTCTGTGAATGCTTTAATGACTTCGTTTTTCAGAGTACCTGGAGAAAGCAAATGTGGTGTTCATTTAAAAATGAATTAAAAAAATGTGAATCACACACATAAATATACATACAAAGTCTCATAAATCTGTATATGCATCTGTATTCCCTTACCTGTTTTCTGAGGTGAATTTGTTCATTGTCGGTGAAGTGTGGTTCTTGCTGCGTGATTTGGTTTCGGTTGCCTAGCTCGTTTCTACCTAAATCACCTAAGTCTTCTAAAATGGCAACGTGAATTACAGATGTGAAAACACAATCTGTATAAAGGTTATCCTTGAGCAAAGGAGAAAACCATGTAACCTCTGACATTTTTCAGGGAGGCAAGAATACATAAAGTTCATGTTAATCATTGGACAAAGCAGAAATAAGTGTGAACGTGGTTAGCGGTGGAACTCAACATTAATAGCTAACCAAAGGCTTTATGGCACCCCTGCTGCAGTGGGTGAACTGGGCTAAGGTTAGAGGGGTAAGGACAGAAAGAGTATAGGCATAAATAGCTTTGGCAAGTGAGGCTTCATAAATGTTAGCATTTTACTGCTTAACTGCTAAGAGCCAGCCAACAGCCGCCACCCCGATGCGCGCACACAGCTTTGGATGTCTAGCAGCAGTGTTGCAAAAGTTTTTAATCGAAGTATTCTGAACAACATAGTTTTAAATTCTGAGACGAGTTCTGCATTGTAGTTAAAAAAAACGAGTGGGGGAGGAATGCAACTTCAGTGTGAGACCGCAGGCTGTGCCGGAGCCGGTGTCAGTGCTGCGGAGGAGCACGCCCCGTCTTCTGGAAGCAGGAGCCGCCGTGTTGCTCAGCCGCAGCCCTTCAACGGACTAGGGAGTGGCAGCGCCTGGCATTTTAAGGAGAGCCTTCCAGGCTTAGTACGCTACAGGCAAGGTTTTAAAAAGATAGAAGAATTCCTCTGTCCGGTGAGCTTAACTTTCAACTTTTCAAGCAGTGTGTTTCAAAAAGAAGCTTGGGATATATTCTTTCCAAAATGAACAGAATTCAGTGGGATACAAAAATAGCAGAGTTAGGTGTCCATCTTGTCTAGTTTGCTGTTTGTCAGTGGCTAATACTAGTTGTTTCAGACAGTGCAGGAGTTGCACAGAAGGTGGGTACAGTTTAATCTTGCCACCAGATCAGTATTTCTCTTTGATATGTATTTTCAGCTCTGAGCAGAACCAGAGGAGTGCCTTTTCTATATCCACTTAACAAGATTACTGAAAGTCATTTAAAGACGGATGAAGCAGATAAGTTGCTGCTATTAACCACTGTCAGTGTCATAGCGTTTAAATCATCTAAGCACCAGTTCTTTGTGATTGCGAAAGATAAAATGAAGAGGAAGGAATCCAGGTTAAAAGCTCCCATCCATGGTATTGGGAAGTGGGGAAAGGAAAATGGATCTTGTTGGTTCCAAATAGTCCCATATTCCCTTTTGCATTTTAGTGCAGAGGCTGTTGGAAATGATATGACCGTGCAACCAGTGCAGGGGTTGGTTCCTGTTGACATGGAGGGAAGCTGTGAAAACACGCAGTGTCAAATAGTGACCTTGGAACACCAAGTATTGACTCATTTTGTGTTGGTTAAGGTGGGCCGGTGGGGACTGTGGACCATGAACTGTTTCTACAGTGCTCTTGTGGACTGATGCCTCTTCCTTAGAGTGTGCTGGGAATGGCAGCTCGAGCCACAAGTGGCTTCTAAATAGCTGAAGTCCTCCAGTAAGGGCAGCATTTCTCTCAGGTGGTCTCAGCTTTCCTAGCTTTGTCTTCCCTGTACTTTACCCCTCTTGCATGTTCCTGCCTCCTGATCCCTGTGATGTTGCAAGAAGGAAAATGTGGCTGCTGGTGGAAAGATGGGGTGGGGTGTTGAGTGAGTGAGGATGGGTGCTGGCTTCTTGGGTGTGCAGGGAGGGGGTATCCCAAGATTGTGTCCTTGAGCCTGACCACCATGGTGGGGCGTAAGTGATTGCCTCTTCTCACTTTTTACTGACTCAAAGGGATGTTAGATACAGTTGCCGGAAAATGGAGGCTGGTTTATGTTTGGGGAAAACTGCTCTGTGAGAACGTTAGATGATTGATTACTTATGGCAGTCTTTCAGTCAAGATACTTAACTGCCAGTAAATTGTGCTTTACTGCATTTGTGTGTATCAGGTTGTTGTCTGGACAGTTTAAGGTTGTCTTCCCACTCAGTGGCATGTCAGCTCACGTGGTACCTAAAGCCGTGTATCTGTAAAGAACTCATGATTACAGTGTTGTCTTGTGGCACTGGTTTCATTTTTAAGATATGCACAGCCTAATTAAGCAAGTGATTTTTTTAAGTCCAACAAAAAAACCCTCTTACTCTGGTCAGGGACCTATCCAGCATCCCTTTCCTCTTTGTATCTGATGCTCGAGGAGGAGCATGCATGGTGGTTCAGCTGCGGTGGTGGTGAAGCGGGCCCTCGTTTCCCAGGGCTGACGGCCGGTTTGGGCAGTCTTGGGTCAGCACGCTGAGCCAGTGCAAAGGCGTGCGTGTGGCTCCCTCACTAGGGCGCTTTGCTTCTGTGGTTCCTATTTCTAGTTCCTTGATCTAAGTCCCTGCAGAGCTGTGCTTGTGAATGTGTCTTTTCTGATCAGCCTTGTTAACCTGCTCTGCATGGTCTTGTTCATTGACTCATTTTGCAAATTAGGGCCCAGTCGTATGTCCCTCCGTGTATCCTTCAACCTCACTGCAGACCCTGTCTCCCATGTGTGGAATCCCAACAAGAACCATAGCTCTGCAACATATCACTTCTCCTTAACCCTCCAAATTTGTTTCCTTATCCCACTCTCTGCTTGTGTCTGGGGTTTTCCTGCGTGCTAAAGCGAGTCAGCTCACTCTTTGCAGGATATATCGGATTGGGTGCTGGAGCGTACACAGAGGTCCTTAGGGGTGGCACTGGACTTGGCAGTGCTGGATTACCGACTCGGGTCTTAGGCTTTTCAGAGGCATCAGTCACGCTGTGCAGAGCACGAGCAATGAGCCCAAGGCTTACAAGAGGAGTTAGCTTTACTGGCAGGTGGTCTTGGTTTATAGTTAGCTCATTCTGGAGTGATGGTTAAGTCGGCTTTTTTAATCTGGAGAGTATGTCTGGGTGACACAGGCCTCAGTGAAGACATTCTCCATGCTTGTACATAAGGACTTCCCCATCCTGGAATTGTAGGTAATTTGGAGTAAAACATAAAAGATAAGTCAGCATTTTCTAACCTCAGCTGAATGTGAATGAGTGTTGCAGGCTGAAGCCTCGAATTTCTGGCCTTGGTGCCACGTTATATCTTTGCATAGCAGTTCTGGCGTTTAAGCAGCTGCCTCCATACCCTTCATCTCTGGCTGCCCATTTCTTCCTCCCCTTATCGTCAGTTTTGTTGCCGTGCCTTTTGTGGGCTCCACTGGCACAAGGTGTTAACCTAGCTTCAGGAAAATGTCGGTGGGAATGGAATAAATTGGAAGCGAGAGCTGTTTAAGTTGGCACTTCCCACAGAAAGAAATGTATGTGTAAACACGACCTTAATCTCAGCAAGCGTTAAGTGCTGCTTAACTAAAGATCAGCTCAGGCTCAAAGCTGCGGAGGCATCACTTTATTTGGGGTTTGGATCCTGGGTCTTCTTGCTCAGAATTTTTCCACTTTTATTGATCTTGTCTTGGCTACTCTTTGTCATTCTGCCCTGAGCTTACAAGAAAAACAAACCCAAATCCTAATTTTCTTTTCTTGTACAGTCTTTTCAGAGAAGGGTGGGTCAGGTAATTGATGCTCTGTTTCAAGTCTCTCACAGTGCCTACCCAAGCAGTCTTTTACCAGATTACCTCTCTGTTGCAGTGAAAATTTAACCTCTTTCTTTACCTAGGCACAGCATACTTGGAGATAAATGAAGAAATTGGAACACAAGGAGAAAGCATAAGAATATGAAGCACATTTTTTTTTCTGCCCTTCAGTCTTGCGGTTGATGCTTGAGCAAGCTTAATTGGGGAACCCTTCATCTATATTATTTGAGGTTTTGTGTAGTCTCATGAGCTGGAATATTCTTTTATTATGCTTTTTATGTGAATGTGTGCACATGAATGCACCTGCGTTGTTACGGTGCTTTTGTGAATGCTTTTAGACAAAATGATACAGGTAAGACAAGTTTGGTGCATTGCAAGAGAATTACTTTACAGACGAGCTGTCTGAACAGCTCTCCTCTGGCTCAGAGCATGATATATAAAGTGTCATGTTCTGCAGAAGAATTTTCCATCATCTAAAATTCACCTTGCTTCTTGTATACAATAGATACTGTCAAAGTAAGTATCTTACTGACTGAAGGAAAAAGTTTGAGGATAGATAGGTGAGGCCTCGTTACTAATTGAGGTGTTCTAATGATTTTTAAAAAATATTACACATCTCATGCATGTGAAAATTTGAACAGACATTGGCAAAAGCACTGTTTCTGTTTGGTAAAAATGGAATATTTAGAGGCTGAGAGCCTGCATGCAGGGAGGGAACAGGGTCATAACTTCTGGTGTACCTGAAGTATGAAGTGAAACTTCAAGTATGTTTTTGAGAATCTATCTGTTTAGATAGTCTGGAGCATCATCTTTTGTCCTGCAGAACCTGAATTAAGGATCTTCCCATAGTTGGACTTCATCCTGCTCTGTGATGTTATTTTTTTAAATTTTTTTTTTTTAATTCAGTTAATACACAGAGGTGATTTTAGTGCAGAAATAAGATGCCACTCTAGCAAAGTTGATGTTGGACTTTGTGAGAGGAAATCTGAGTAGCATTGATAATATAGTAACTGTCAGAAATCTCTCTCCCCGCCTCCACTTAGTATTGCAACATCTTAGCCTCCAGTTCTCCTTCAGTAAGGTCTGAATAGTCTGCATTTCTGATTTTTTTTTTCCCCTATGCTGTCTTCTCTTAATGAAGGAATTTTCTTGGTCACAATTTGCAAGTTCGTTGCCTTTTGTCTATTAAAATCGCTTTACAATACTCGGCATACTGTATTGACATTAGCAGATTGGAAAAAAATTTAACATATGGGAAAAAATAAAATTCATTATCCACTAACATAAGTCCATTGAATTGTTCTTTTTCACATACTGTTTTGTTCACCTCGCTGGTAAGCTTTAGTCTCTTTTGGGAAGGAATCCTGTTTTCTTAATTAGAAACTACTTTGGACAGTGTTAAATGCTGCTGGAAAGAATCCCAACAAGCAAATTCTCAGAAAGTATTTAAATCCTCAAGCTTTCATTTTAATGCAGCACAGTAACTATGGCAGGAGTTATGTCAGGATGAAACTCTCCCTGCAGACAGGTTCAATGAGGCTTCTGTTTTTCTTTCTCTGAAGTAATCTGTTTCTGGCTCTTCCCAAAGGAATGATATTGTACTGGACAGGTACGGCTTTGCTTCTGGCGTGTTTCTGACCATCCTAATAATCTCAAAAATCTCAGATACAGCTAGGAAATCTGTGTCTCGCTTTTAGCTATCTAAAGCAAATAGACTAGGTGTGGTATGGTCATGCTAGGATAAACCTGTGGGAAAATGTTATTGTTTTCTGAACAAGCTTCAAGGAATGGAGTCTCAAATTACCGTAATTGAATCTTGTATCTTGCAGTTGTGGAAGGCTTGCTTATCAGAGGAGAAAAAGGTATAACTGATACAGGTGACTGCAGAACCTCCTTCTGTAGGATCCTTTCCAGCTTTAATTTTGGTGGCTTCTTTGTGTAGCAAAAATAAACTAGTCAAACAGGGTGGGGAAAAAAAAGAGTAAAAATACCATTTATACCAATCAGGAGCTTAATGTAATGAAGTGATAAACTGAGCATCAGGTTGATGTCCTAGTAATATGCATCTTCAGAAATTGCCCTGGGCCATTGAAAGTTGGTTTTGAGCTCTGTATATACCAAGGTGGTGAGACAGGTTTAAAAAATTTAATTTTAAGGTTTTATTTTTAACCGTGCAACCTTTTTTTTTTTTTTTTTTAAAACCACAGACATCTCTCTGACCAAGAGGTAGTAGCATTATTGGACAAAATGAATATTTTCCCTTGTGTTTGAAGAGACAGCTTGTCGTGGTTTAGCCCCAGCCAGCAACTACGCACCACACAGCCGCTCGCTCACTCCCCCACGGTGGCATGGGGGAGATAATTGGAAGAGTAAAAGTGCAGAAATAAGATGCCACTCTAGCAAAGTGGTTTCTTGGGAAGACAGACGCCATAACTCCGAACGTCCCTCCAGCCCTTCCTTCTTCTTTGTCCCAGCTTTATATACTGAGCATGACGTTATATGGTATGGAATATCTCTTTGGCCAGCCTGGGTCAGCTGTCCCAGCTGTGTCCCCTCCCAGCTTCCCGTGCACCCCCAGCCTGCTCGCTGCAGGCCAGCATGAGAAGCTGGACTGTCCTTGAGTACTTAGCAACAACTCAAAACATCAGCACCTTATCAACATTTTCTCATCCCAAATCCAAAACATAGCCTCACGCTAGCTTCTATGAAGAAAATTAACTCTACCCTGGCTGAAACCAGGACAAGCTTTAGAGTCTAACCAGAATGAATTTCTGTGGAGTATGGATCATTTAGGATTTGAAATGGCTCTGTTCAGCAAATTGTCTTCTACTTGTATTACTATTACTGTTACATTATAATGATGATGATATTATTACTCTTATCTACTCTTACTCTGCTTTTGTTTAACTCCTTAACAGCTCTGACTGGAATTGTATGCCCTTCATGTTTGGATTCAGGCTATTCTTCAGCAGATAAACGTATACCTCCTTAAAAAGAGGTTTTTCTTTTTAAAATCCTACCTACTAAAGACTCCTGCTATCTAAAGGCTGAGAGTTCATTCATAGCTTAACCTCTTGCGAACTGTTTATCTTCAAAATGAGTTACAGAATAAACATTAAACCTGTTTTCTTTTTTATTAACAGGAGGAGTCTCGTATCCTCAGGGTAAAGGTGGTTTCTGGCATTGATCTAGCGAAAAAAGACATCTTTGGAGCCAGGTAGGTGTTCTGCATTGACTATTTTATGTGTTCAAACAGAATAAACTTAGCAGAGCAAAGACGCTTTATAATCGATTGTTCATAAACGTGATGAGAGATCCTACTACTTGATTGCAACCAACACGAATTATGGGCTGTGTGTTGGCAAGAAAGCCATTAATCCCGGCAGCAGCTGTTGACGCCCTCTCCCACCGCAGGAAGCCATTCCCCGAGTTCACCGTCTGCCTCAGCTCTGCGAGCGCGCGAGGAGCAGCTCAGACTTCGGCAGTATTTGGCAATGCCTAAAGCAACTCCCAGCTATCTCCCCGTATGCCCCACATAGTGCAAGGAAGACCAAAAGCCAGCAGTACCCTTGTCTTATTTTGAGGAAGCTCTGCTTCCCCTGCTGGCTTTCAGTGCCAGTCTCTCAGGTGCCAGGCGTCAAAGTCTGACTTTGTAGCCAGACTGTGAATTGTCTTGGTCTTGGGTGCCACTCTTGCATTTCCTAAGGGTGGTACCTTTTGGAGAGAAAGGCAATAAAAGCATTTCTCCTGTTCAGCTTATGCCATGAGAAGGCCTGCAGTAAGTACTAATGTAGAAAAGAGTTCAGGGTGAACTGCGATGACTTAGTGCTTTTCTGTTAGGCTATGGCAAGTCCAGGTTTTAATTCCAGTTGAGCCTTGAACCACCTTGAGTTTTAAACTGGGGACTTGAGAGGGAAAAGAGAAATTTTTGGAGAACATAAGGCAGTCTTCATATGATTGCTTCCCTGTTCATCTGCATATGAAAAGATGGGGCAAACAGACCATAGCTTGCGCTGGTCTTTGGCCAAAATAACAATTGTCAAACAAGGAAACTGATTTTAAACAGTCTAATGGAAAGATGCGGATACAGTCACTTTGTACGTTCTCCAGTCTTCTGTTTTAAAAGAATTAGTCACAGTTGTAGGAATAGCTTTTCTCCAAGTCTAGGCTTGCTGTGCAGCAACTTAAAGAATCAAATCAGATAGCAATTGGGAGAGAAGCTGGTTCTGAAGCCAAAATGAACCAGGAAGCATTAATTTTTAATGTGTTTTTTCCTGAAGGTTAATTCAGTTTTGATGTTCTTGCTATCTCAAGCCTAAGTGTGAGGAAATTCTTTACTGCAAATGCTCCAGTGTACTTATAAGTTTTTTGTCAGTTTGAAATTAGTGGTATCCATTGTAGCTTTTATTGAAGTGACTAATTTCTTAATGTATAAATGAGCCTCCGTGTGGATTTTCCTGTATTTCTTTAATGATGCTTACAAATTGTTCACTAGCTTGCGTATTTAATTTCAAACTACATGAAAGCAGCAATTAAAAGTTTAATCAACTTCAATTTTTTTTGTGACGTTCGCAACAAACATTCCTTTGGTAGCTGTGTGCAGAACATGGTAAGACAAAGCTTTTTTTCTTTCCCTAAATTTGCTATTTTGAAGAACAGCTTTTGATGCTGACCATAAGCAACAAAAGAAGCAGCCATTATGTAGATGCAGTCGGACACACCGTGCTTGCTGAGGAGGTCCGAGGTAGTACTGTTAATAGTGTCGCTGGGTCGCACTATAGGAGTACTACTGCTTGCTCACGGCATGAGCGTCTGCCTCATAGACTCCTGCAGTTGGCGTTGAGATGCTGCAGTACCGAAATAAGACAGGAGGAGCAAATGAGGTGGGACTAAGGTACAGAGAAAACAAGATTTCTATTGCAAATACTGACCCTAGAATTGCCATATTTATGTGCTAACTTTTGCTTTTTCTAGATCTCGTTTAATTTGGCCTTTTCATACAATTACAGATTGTTGGTTTAGTTGATATACTTAATTGGCTGGATTTTATTTCTGCATTACTTCCAGAGCTTTAAATTTTAGGACTTCTTTTGAAAAAAGCAAAGCTAGTGGTTGGAATATTGAATCTTCTCATTAAGAGGAACTTTTATATAAATATTGAAGTGCAAATTCACAGAAGTAATCTGAGAGAAGTGGGAATCTTTTTAGTGTTCATTTGGTTTGTTAAAGGATACATTGGAATCTTTGCAGCTGAATCCCTGGCATTGTAGTATCTCCTTCGGCCATACTTCTCATAGAACTTTTGTAAATATTTAAGATGTCGTGTTCAAAAGAACTCCTAAAATCTGCTTAGGAATTGATAAATCGTAAAACTACCTTTCATCTTTCAAAATGCACGAGGTTAAAACTAAGTGAAATTTGAACGGAGTTCTATTGATGTGGCCCTTAAATATTTAAGTAAATTGGTCTCAAGTCAGTAGGATTTCCATAAAACCAGAGAGTTAAAAACATATTCCCAACTTATGTTTTTAACTTTGTTTTAAACAGTTCTTTAGTAAAAGTTGAGACTGACAGCATCATATATTATAAACTTAGTGAAATGCTTGTATTGCTGTGTTGGCAAGCTTTCAGAAAGTCTTTTTTGGCTAAAGTTCCAGTTAAATTTTTCTGTTTGTTTTAGGGGCCTTGCATACCTCCCTGAGATATTAACATTTCATGCTGCTTGAACCTTAGGTACGATATAAGTTGCAGATAGTATCACTTTTGAGTATAGCTGCCCAGAGTGTGTTGTGTAACAACTATGCCATTAACAGCTCTGTTGAGGATCAGTACGGAGTAGATGATTAAATTGTCATTTGGAGTGGTGGAGGAGAAACATGTAATGTTTGACCTAAGCAAGAGGATGAGGAAAATTTACGGGCATTAGAACTGTATACGTAGGTTTTTTGTAGCGTATGTTCAGGATCCCTAAAAACCAGCAATAGCTAATCCTGTCTACATGAGTTCTCTCGGCGTGGATGTAGACCCTGACACATTGTTTCCCCATTAATAATTTCCATGAGGTCACAAATCTCTTTCGAGTTGATTTTTGTGATGGTGTAACTTTTAGCCTGCAGCCTCAGGCCAGTACCTGATGTGACAGTAAATCATTTGAACCTGTAAGTGCAGTGGGTGCTGGCTGCGAGGCGGCGTGCGGTTACCGAGGCCCTTGTCAGCAGAGGCGGCAAAGGGTGAAATAACCGAGTGGGCCGTGCCGAGGACCTTCTTGGTAGGTGCAGAACACCCCTTGGCGCACCCGGTGGAGCGGCCGGGGGAAGAAGGAACAGCTGAGCTCTGCGCTCTCACTCCTGAATGTCCTCTCCGCACTTGTGACAGAAGGTGTCTCTCGCAGCAGCTGGTCTCCTCTTGAATCTTCTGGCTTCCCTCATTCCTGTCCTTACCTGCAGCAGTTGGAGCCTGCCTGCCCCAAAACTCCCTTTGCTGCCCTTGGGAAGCGACCACCCACGTGTCCTCCCGGAGCCTCCCAGCCCCGCGGGAAGGCGGACAGGAGGCTGCGGCCGCGCCGGCAGCGGGGTTGGGGCTGAGTCTCCCGGGCGCCCACGCTGCCTGCCAGGCTGCGAGGGAGAGGAGAGGGTCTCCTCCCGCCGGGCCAGGGCGCGCGTGGGGGGAGCGGCGGCCCAGCGCTGCGGCGTCTGGTGGGGCGGCCGTCCCTCCTGCACGGAAGGTGCCGGGCCGGCGGGGAAAAGCCGCTGCGCTGTGGGTGTGCGTCAGCAAGGACGACACGAAGGAGGCACAGGAGCCAGACTGAGGCAGCTCCGCACAACGAGCAGGCTCTGTTGTTGGAAACATGCAGATAAATAGGCCTTGCTTTGAAAAATAACACTTGAGAACAGAGGAAAATGCCTTGTGGTTCATCCCGGTGTAGATTTGGACAGAGTTGACTTACGGCACGCATTGTGTGTTTGCCGCTGTCATAGCAAAGGGAAAAGAAGTCGTCAGCACCCAAAGGCACAACAGCGTGGTCTGGGGGTTTTAACACACTTGTGGTATCCCGCGTGCTCTGAAGCGGTAGGATTTCTGTAATGTCGTTCATAACCGGCACTTCTGGACAAGTACATGGGGGTTTTGCCTCTTCTCAGACATTAAATCAAGTGTTGAGGACAAGTTCCTGATCTTTGTAATATCCTTTTTGGGAGAAAGAAGGTCGAGTGACTGCTAAATATTTTAGATAGTTATGCACTTTAGAATGAGTTAATCTAAAATAATTTGGAAACTTGTTAGAATTGCAAAGTTACAGCCCCAGCAGTTGATGTGTGTCTTCATGGTAGAGTCACACAGGGCTTAATACTGGGGCAGAATAGTAAGTTACCGTGTAGCTGTGAAAGATTAACTACAAGGCATACATTGTGTTTTGCATCTCTGTGGGTTTTCCTTACCATTTTTAATCAACTTCACCATTATGAAACATTGCCTGTAGGCTTGCAGAGTCTGAAAGCCATTTGTTGCCTGATTAAATCCAAGGACAATCTCTTACCAGTGTAGAGCACTGGAGAAACTAGTATTTTTCTTCTGAAGACTGTAACAATAAAGAAAACTCAACGCTTTTGATTTTGCTTTTTTTGAAGTTCTTTTTGGCTTATGAAATCATTTCAGTAGTAAGCAATGATATAGAAGAGTTCAGAAATTTATAGGATTATGATTACAGTGACACAAAGTATACTAGAATATAGAATGAAATAGTAGCTTTGAGCAACCCAAGGTGATGGTTAAACATGATGCATTTCATCTACATAGTTTTAGTTGAGGTGTATGTAAGTGGCTAATCAGTGTAGATACAAGTTTTTTATAACCTGCTTTGCGTTTTTCCTGTAAAATTACAAGTCTTTGCATACTGACGGAGACTAGATACTGCAAACTGGAATTTTGTGAATTTAGCATTAGCTTTGCATGCTTAACTCTGAAAGACACAATCTTGTTGCTGTCTAGTGCATTGGCACATACATCTATCACCTGACACATACTCTATTCTAATATAGGCATTATTATTTTACATTTATTTCCTTTTAATCCCCCCTCAACTTCTCAAATGTAATGTCTTAATGAATTCATCTAGTATTTGTATTCTTGTACGTAGTTAAGTAATGCAAATTATAATGTAGTTAATCTTAGTTATGCAACATACGGAACAATTATTTATTACTATTTTGTTTTTACTCACACATTGGGAATGGCGCTATGAGTATCATCACGGCTGAGGCTGCACTGTGCAAGTCATTGCACGCAGTTACTGCCTAGAGAGCCCTGGAGTACAAGATGAAATTTCCTCTCCTGAATATCGTTACATATTACTGAAATCTAAGTAGAAGTACGACTCTGGTGACTCGTCCTGTTTGCTGCGCACAGTCTGCCTCAGTGGACAAGTTTATATCTTTCCCTGAGGGTATGTCCAGTGTGGATTTGGGTTTTTGATTATTTTATTTTCCCCTACTTGTAAAAAATAGAGGTAAGTAAAATACAGCACGTCTGAAGGTAGCACTGGGATGGCCGTCGGGTTATTTGGCACAGAGGTCACGTGCTTCTTACAAATACAGTTTCTGCATACACACACAAATGCGCTCACAAGTGATAACGGTGAGAAGGAAATGCCTTCTGGTTGTTACTGGTTGTTTAAAGTAAGACAATTGGTGTGGATGTTCTTACTTAACAGTTTTGGAAAGAAGGGAAGAATTGTGTGTATACTGTAGATGGGTATATCTGATGGAATTTCCAAGTTGCTGCTTTTGCCTTCTAAATCATGAAGTAAGTGGAAATTGTGGCTGTCTGGAAGTTGAAAAAGGTAAATTGCTTTTCAGTTAACATTATGGATGTTTTTCATTAACGGGAAGCTACATTTCTAATGAGATGAGAGCTTGTTATGGGTTGCCTCTGGGTTTATTGCTTTTACCTGCTCTTTTCTGAAAAGCCTGCAGCCTGAAAGGCGCAGCCCAGATGCAAGCCTGTTTTCTGCTCTGATTTCCCGTGTCTAGGGTCAGTGATTTAGCGGTAGTGGTGTTAGTGCTAGGTCATGCAGGCTCCAGGCAGCTGGTGGTATTTCAGGTCATACCGTGTACCCCTGTTGAGAACAAGGCTGCTTGAAATGTGGCTGAATTCTTTAGTTCCTGTGTACGCTGTTACTGTGGGCTGGCAATGGAAGGAGAGCACCTGTGCCTGTGAATGTGCCTTGCAAGAAGACCCAGATAGCAGATGCTTACCTTTTAGCTATTCTTTTAAGAAGAAAAGCTATCACTTTTCTAGTCCAGTTCGAGTTAAGGTATGTCCTGTTTTAACTGATGGAAAAATTCTGGTGACAGTTATACCCCTGGAACTATCTCCCCTAGCGAGTGTGCTACCTTGGAACAGGGTTTTAGCCTGTTCTCCTCCTCGTACTGATATCTCCTTTGTCAAGCACAGACAAATTAATTGAAGTGAGTTGCTCTCAAAAATTAACAATTTTTTGAAATAGTCTGGCTCATAATGAGCTGCCTCTGCAGTGCCTCACAATAAAGTGCTTGACAAGCGCTACCCGAGTGAGCAGGAGCACTGCCTCTGCTGGGTCTTTAATACCCAGCTCAACAAGGAAGGGGTTTTATCCATAACTTCTGTTTTCTTTGCAATTATTTACTGCATGTAAAAATAGACAAAACTCAAACTTCTGAATTATTTTTTGTGGTGGGCCTAATGAAATGGATTTTGACACCAGCCATTAGTAAAAAAATCTTACCCAGTACAATGTTACATTAACTGGATTCACAGGAGTGATTTTTTTGGAAAAATGGTTCGGTAGTGCAAAATGGCACCTACTGCAGAATGAAAATACGTCATATATCCTGTCTGCGGGGGTTCCTGGAGGTGGAGCAAAGCTGGAGAGTTCTGTACTGCAAACCTCTCAAATGACCGAATTCAACAAAGCCACTCAACTAGATGGCAGTTGCTCAAGTAGGATAGAGTTCATACTGTGTTTCTTTTTCCTTTTTCTAGTCAAAGGGGAAAAAAAAGTATAGAAAACCACTTTTCTGCTGGCTTAAGGCTTTGAGAAATGGAATATTCAAAGCAATACAAACCTTCCACTTTTTGAGTTTTGTGCAATGCCATTGATAACTAAGTGTTGAGTCTTACCCACGCTTGCTCTCTACCTCTGCTTTGTGCCTGCTGTAGCTATTTAATTTTCTCATTTGCCGTGCACTTGCTATGTTTTGAGGGAGCACTGGGCAATGCAAGTTGAATTTCACTAGAACATCTTGATTTGTTATGGTACTTCAACAAAAAATAAGAATCAAATAAGACTTTTTATTCTTGAGAACTTGAATGAGTGCTTGTAAGTAGGCATTGGGATGAAACTGTCATGAGTTCTTATCACCACTGTCTTTACTTTTTTCTAAATGATGAATGATTCAACATATGGCTGTTACAGTATTGCATTGGAGGGGGGAAGTTTACTGGCAACATATTCTAAAGGACAGCTCGATTTGTGATAAAAAAATGACAGTTTTTCTGGTATAGTAGAAGTGAACATGTTATTTAGAGTAGGGAGAAGGGAAAGAAACCGATTGAGCTTTGTTAAATCCAAACCAAGCTGTACTTTGGAAGGCAAAGGAGTAAAAAAAAAGTTCAGAGGCTGACAGTAAAATACTAGATGGTGAGGATGTCCTGAAGAAAGCAGTATCTTTGACAAGGTAGCATCTGCATTGCTTAGCTTCAGCTATCACACACAGCTCGTGCTTTACCTATTAAATTAGTATGCCTAAATAAAAACTACAAGGCAGTCAGAGCAGCCTTGGGCAAATGCTGCGATGAACTCATTCAGTGCTGGGTCTAAAGCAGCTGTGCCTTCCGGCCTGGAAAGGAGGATGAATGGACCAAATGTAGTCAGAGGTGGTTGTTTTCTGGTTGTAGCTGTTGTCGGTGGTGGTACATCCTCAGTATATGCGATATATAACCTCAGTAATTGCAAGAGCCGGAGTGGTCTCCTTCCTTCACACTCCTGCTGTTCAGTAAGTCCCTTTGTACTTTCTTGTCTTGTTATGCTTCTCCTGAGGGATTTGCAAGATTCACGCTCAAATAATGGTGGTATCGGGTAGTCCTGGGGCATACCCTTTACTGTGTAGCAGTTCTGCTCAAGACATTATCGGTGGTGGTGTTGAAGAAAGGTAAGGACGCTGCAGTCTGTGTATTTGCAAGCACCAAAAAGCCCACGTTCCTGTCTGCCTGCTCCAGCAGCGCATTTCGTCCCTGCACCGTAGTGTGACCTTGCTCTGTCACTTTACCTGCAGCTGTTCGTAGGGTGACTGGGTTTACACCCCGGTCTCACGGGCGTGACGGAAGGGGACAGCGACCCACGATGGCGGAGCGAGCTAGGAGCTCCAGGCATGTACTCTCAGACTATGGTCACAGCGAATGGTTCAGGCTCCGCTTCAAGAAAGCATTTGGAGGGACGGCAAAACAAAGACTTGTCCCAAAATGTATGACTGGAGGATAGTAGGGGGTGATGCTATGAGAAGAGGTTTAAGCCTGCTCAGAAGAAATAATCGCATAATAGGTATTTTTATTTATGAAACCTCAATGTTGATTTTGCTTCGTATGGGTGAGTGAAATGAGAGAGTATTAGGCGGCCGAGTGTGGGCATAAGGTGTATCAGTATATTCATTAAATTGGTGCAGTGGCTTTAATTGTGGGCAGGGAGGCTCCCCGCAGGGTGGGTGTGCGGTGACACCCATGGGTGATGCTGGCCAGGAGCCAGCGAGGCCGGAGCTCCTTCACTTTTGGTAGCTGGCAGCAGAGGGCACCAGAGAATTTCCTCAGCGTCTGCCACGCACTGGTACTCTGATGGCTTTGGTGGAAACCAGGCTTTCATGTTTTTCTCCGAAATCAGCAGGGTTTTATCCATTTTCATGTATATATATTATGTTCTTCAGGATGCACTGGGCATATATTTCAGTAGTTGTAAATGGAGAAGTACTGCTTATTCAAGTATGCAGTCTTGCTAATGAATAAGCGGACTTAGTAATAATTCCTGAAGTTTATAATGTCACAGTGAAAAATAATTTTCATCAGATAATTGCTCAGAAGAAAAGTTTCTCTTTTCTTCTGTGTGATGCTAGAACGGCAGTCCCTCAGACTCGGAGAAGCTTTCTTTTGTGGAGTTTTTCTTTTGTGTGTGAAGTATTTATTTCTGTCCTAAATTTTCAGTCCTGGGATTGTGCATATACATTTAAGGATGTCTGGCATTTTAGATTTCAAATGGCTTTTATCCTATTTTCAATCTTTGTTTAACGAGAATTAGTGCTTATGTTATGTTGGTGTCTCTTTCTCTTAAACCTTTGCAAATCTCCCAAATGACTTGAACATGTTTTACTGCTCTGTCAGCTTTTCACTGAAGTGCCAGTGAAACTTCACTCCTGTAAACTCAGAATAATCTATTGTAATTCAATATTTCTTTTTTCCTTTCAAAAAGGAAGATTTTCTTGTTTTTTGAAGTAGTAAACCGAATTTTTATTACAGAAACAAGATAATGGCAGGCATTTTGTTTTTAAAAAAATCCTTCTTGGAATCATAGGCTAGTCTGTGGGGCCAAGTAAAAGGAAGGCAGAAATGATTGCCTTAAAAGAAGAAAATACTAAAGCATCTTGTGAGGGAAAACCTTGCATCTTACATTGCAAAATCAAGTTGCTGCTCAATCATTAACTTTTAAAGCTTTGCTTAAGCCTTTCCAGTAAACACTGCAGCTTACTGAAGTCAAATGTTGTTGATAACTGAACACATGTCCTTAAGGTGCTTGGTACCTCTCCCTGGGCCATTCGGAGCATCGTGAACAGAACTAGGTGAAATGCCATGTGAATGTGATGGATCCACGGCTCTTGACACCAAACGGGGTGGTTACATTGCTCATACAGGGATATGATTAGACCTTTCGGACAGTGGGGTGGCTGGGGATTCCCTCCTTCCATGCTGCTCTCCATCATCCTGCTAACTGACCTTTCCGGGCATTTTGCTCTCAAGCATTGTCCTGGTTTTAGCCAGGATAGAGCTGGTTTTCTTCACAGAAGCCAGCGCGAGGCTGTATTTTGGATTGGGGTTGAGAAAATGTTGATAATGTGCCGATGTTTTGAGTTATTGCAATGTACTCAAGGACAGTCCAGCTTCTCATGCTGGCCGGCCGGCGAGACGGCTGGGGGTGCACGGGAAGCTGGAGGGGACACAGCTAGGACAGCTGACCCAGGCTGGCCAGAGGGATATTCCCTACCATACGGTGTCATGCCCAGTACATAAACTGGAGTTGGCCGGGGTGCGGGAATCGCTGCTCGGGGACGGGCTATCGATCGCCGGGTGGTGAGCAGTTGCTGTATTGGACATCACTTGTTCTTGTACGTTCCTTTGTGAGTATTATTATAATTGTGATCGTTATTGTTTCCTTGTCTCTTGCTGTCCTATTAAACTGTTTTTTATCTCAACCCACGAGTTTTTTCCCAATTCTCTGCCCCATCCCACTGTGGGAGGGGGAGTGAGCGGGCAGCTGCGTGGTGCTTAGTTGCCGGCTGGGGCTAAACCACAAGCAGCACGAATGACCAGCTGAGGGCTCTGTGACTTTATTTCCCATCCTGTCCTTTTCCACAGCAGTCTTCCCTCCACTTCCCTGAGGTGTGAAGGAGGCCCTAAGAAACAGAGCTGGATGAGGTTTCATAGGAAGCCAGCGAGCAGGCCACAAGTCAAGGGTCATGGCTAGGAAGTGGTATTTCTGCCAAATAGCTTATTTTCTGTGTATGGAGCTATGAATTAAGTATATTCCTACCAGCTGGTGAAAACACAAGAATGGGTTTCTGGGCATGTCAGTTTTCTGGACTTCTCTCCTTTTCCCAGGCTCATTTTCCCATCTGCAATTACAAATTCAGACATGTCTGTGTTGATAACAAATGTTATCAAAATGTTGGTGCACGTCATGCCTCTCTTGTCCGAGGCACATGCCATGATTTTGGTTTGGATCTCTCCTGGGTGTCTGGCCTTGAGCCCTGTGCTGCCTCCCATTTCTCTGTTCACTGCCTGTGCCGCATGCCTGCAGCAGCGACTGCATGTCCAGCCTGTGAAGTCTGCAGATTTCTTCAGTATAAATTAGTAAGTTGGAGCCCTCGTTGCCTCTTACCATCATATATCACCATTACTTCCACATCCTGTTTTTCTTGCTTGGGTTGGTATACATGGATTCATTTGCTGCAGAAGGACCAATTTCCCTAACTTGCCGCTTTGGCCATGCCACCCTACTTTCTTTGAAGCTACTGTCCATCGTCTGAGGTTGTTAGCTACTGTCAGTGATTGCTTGGTGAGGTCTGACGCCCTCAGTAATCCATTAAACTTTTAAACAAGGTTTTGCTTACTGCACTTCAGCTGTGTTGGTCATCATGAAACTGGTTTTGGCAGTGAAGCTCACAGATGCCTAGCTAATAGCCAAAGGGACCGGTGCAGATGTATGTCCCATCGCACTGTCTGGGGCTGTTTGTTGTTGCCTTGCATCATGTTGTTGCCATCTGTCTCTGCTGTATCTCGTCTCATGCTTGGGCTGTCCCCTCTTAGGGTCGTGGACTATCTTTCTGTTCTGTATTTGTCCAGTAGATGGAGTTTTTGCACATTTAGAGACGCCACAGCCATTTTTTTTAAATTTTTTTTTTTTCAGCTGAACCAATAATTTATGAAGTGAAAAACAAAAACAGTTTTGAGGTCTGAGTGTCTCCATGAATGACAGTAAGGGGTGGTAACTTGTCCTGAATTGTCAGAGACTAACCTGAGCGCTGCCTGGGAGCCACGGGCAGACTGTGGCAGGTATGAGGGAGCCCAGAGCGGTGGTTTGAGCCATGCTGGTGCCTGCCAGCACAGGCCGTGCTGGCACAGGTGTCCCCAGGAGGGGACAGCTGGGGCAGCAGCAAACCCAAATGGAGGGAAGGTGGTGTGAGGGCCCTTGGGCCGCCCCAGGCAGCACTCTCTTCCTGCGGCTTTACCTTTTGTCCCAGCTGCTTACTTGCTCCTCTTGCTGTTGTACAAATCTTCACCTAACTGGTAAAAATAAATATGTAAATAAGATCATAATTCATGGTTTAGAGTATGCTCCCAAGTTTTATGGAAGGTCAGACCAGTGAAATGAGGAATACAAGTGCTGCAAACAATGCTTTTTGCCCTGAGAAAACTTGGAAGAATGTTTTGCATGTCTTGGTAGCACAACAGTTATTTTTTATTGATGTAAGATGTGAGGAGAGTCCGACATTACATAACCATGTCAAAACTAATGAAGTTGCTAGAAGCATTTCGCGTAAAACCTAGCCCTCACCGCGACAGTCCAGTGCTGCCATTGGACTGGAGCAGCCAGGTGTGCACATGTGGTCAGTGCTAGTGAGAAGGAGTTCAGAGCAGTAGTTGCTGATGAGCAACACGTGTTGATGCAATGAAACAGTGATTTTTGTCACTCTCAAAGAGGGCTGGCTCTTGCACCATGAGGTGCAAACTCGTGATGGTTTAAGCTGATGTTAAGAAGCGGCTGCTGTGATCCTGTTTCCCGCTTGCCATGCCCTGATGGCGTGGATCTGCTCGCTTACAGAAGGGTGAGCAGGACTGCACGTTGATTCAGGGAGATGATTTGGCTGAAAATGAGCATATGATGAAAGGTGCGCGGTAGCTCACGGCTGTGGCACATCACCTAGCTGCAATAGGAGGGGCAGGAGGACCACAGCTGCCTGACGTCGGGCACCCTTTCCCATTAGCTGTGAGCAGTGTAGCTGTAGCTGTGGATGAAAAGTTGAGCTGTTCCCGGGTAATGGGAGCCAGTGTCTCCCGAGATGTGTTCCTCAAATGGTCAATTCAGGACAGTCTGCGATGTCACGCTGACTTGTCAGCATGTGCCCGTGCATGTGGGTGCCCCACGGTGAGGCAGCCGTTCCTGTCCCGTGCCCCTGTGCGGTGGGCTCGGAGCACCCTGCCTGCGGTGGGCAGCCGAGTGGCTTCTCCCCGGCCCCGGAGTCAGGAGAGCAGGCGGGGAAGGGGGGCAGCCAGCCCCTGGGGTAATGGTTCGGCTGGAGGCTGTGGCTGCAGTGAAGGTGTGGGAGCTGCCGGGGTGGAGATCTGCAGAAAGCCATGGGCGCCGTGAGCCATTGGAGTAGGCAGACGTGGAGAGGAGAAAGTGGAGGAATGCAGACGCTTCCAAAAATAACTGCTTCAGCACTAGCGGTTTTTTCCCAACTTCTCTGTGAGTAACTGGAGCAGGTATAACTTGGTGGTTAGTTTTTGTGCAATTCCCCCCCCCCCCCCCCAATTTTGCTGCTGGCCAATATAGTTTCTCTTGGCTTCTGGTGTGCATTCAAAGATGACAGATTCTACATACATTTGTCATTGAACTAAAGAATTGGGTTGTTTCCCTCCTCTCTTCCCCCGATGGAAATCCTGATGCAGGTTTAATATTTGAAGAGGATAGATTTCAGTCAAGATGAATTTATCCAGAAAGTTTTATGTATCCCAGTTACTCTTTATGAGCATAAAAGGCAAGATATAAATGCATCTCAGGCTGTCCTAGCTTGTGAGTTCCATTTTTTAAATCATTTAAAAAATAATACCTCAAGGAGCCTGAATATAGTGGCATACAATTTACTGTTTCATGCCTGCCAATGCTACCAGAGAGAAAGAAAAGCATCCACCCAGCTACCTCTGTCCATGTTTTAGCAGGTAATAAATCGTGGATTATAAATTGAATTTTTGGTGAAAATTTAACCAGGATGCTGTAACTATTCATTTCTTTGTTTCTGCCTCAGACGACTCCTGGGTTGGCACCAGTGGTATCGGGGTGCACAAGCCAGCCCTTAACTTGCCCTCTTTGCATGGAGGGGGGTTGAGGGTAGAGAGTGCGGGTATGCAGATTGGCAGATGTACTGGAGGTGAAGTGTGGCTGCCGCCTTTTGCAGAGACGAGCCCTGCTGAGGAACGGGTTCACTGCTCCAGGGGCCTGATAGGACCAGACTTGCTGCTGGGACCACAAAGTGCGGTTCTGAATGAGCTTGTGGATCCAGACTTCCATTAGCCCAAGTAACCATGCTCCACTCCATGGCGTCGGTGAGCTTGCACGGTTGTTGCCTGTGTGACTGCGCAGCTGCCACTCCATCTTGCATTAAAGGCTGTTTGTTTTTCTCCCCCTAGGGCAATCGTGTATTATTACTCCATAAATACTGTTCCACTACTGGGCGGAGGAAAGTGATGTGCGCTCTCAGCCCGAAGCTTTATTTTGGAGACGCTGCAAAGAAACAGTCAGGCTTTCTGTACTCTTAGGGCTTCGCTGTGAAATCATCGTCGGGTGAGTTAGGGACAGGGTGGCAGACATAACTTTTGGTTCCCTTTTTTAGTAGACTTATTAGAACCACAAAGGGTGTGCAAGTGCATGCCTGTGTGTATATACCCACCCTCGTGACTGGGTATAACAGTCATACCTAAGGAGGGGGTGAGGCAAAATTATGAGAAAAATCCACTCTCTTTCCTTTTTGCTTTTCCCTACCCTAGCTGAAGTAAAGCTATCCTGGGTTTGATGTTGGTTACGTTTCTACAAAGCAGCAGTTCTGTTGGCTTACTGTTTTCTGGGCTATAGAGGACCAAGATGCTGGTGTTCTTGTTCTGAGAAGTAAATAAAATATTGTCCCTGAACTGTTTTATGAATAGAGGGTAAATTAGAAAGTATTTCAGTAATATCTATCAGGAAACTGTATCGGGTTTGCGTGGCAAGGTTTTGGCAGTGGTGGGGGCTGCAGGGGCAGCTTCTGTGAGAGGCTGCCAGAAGCTTCCCCTGAGTCCGATAAAGCCAAGGTGGACCCGCCGGTGGCCAAGGCCAAGGCCATCAGCGACAGTGGGAGCGCCTCTGAGATAACAGTTAAGAAGGGGGGAAAAAAACGGCACGCGGCATTTGCAGCTGGGGAGAGGAGTGAGGATTGTGAAAACAACCCTGCAGGCACCAAGGTCAGTGCAGAAGGAGGGAGGAGGTGCTCCAGGCACCGGAGCAGAGATTCACTGGGAGCCCCTGCGGAAGCCCACGGCGAGGCCGGCTGTGCCCCTGCAGCCATGGAGCTCCACGGGGGAGCAGATCTCCACCTGCAGGCGGGGAGGGCCCCACGCCGGAGCAGGGGGATGTCTGAAGGAGGCCGTGACCCCGTGGGCAGCCCGCGCTGGTGCAGGCTCCTGGCAGGAGCAGCCTGTTCCTGAAGGATGGCACCCATGGGGGGACCCAGGCTGGAGCAGCCTGTTCCTGAAGGACGGCACCCGTGGGGGGACCCAGGCTGGAGCGGTTTGTGAAGAATTACAGCCCATGGGAAGGACCCACGTGGAGGACTGTCTCCCGTGGGAGGGACCCCACACTGGAGCAGGGCAGAGTGTGAGGAGTCCTTCCCCTGAGGAGGAAGGAGCGGCAGAGACAATGTGTGATGAACTGACCACAACCCCCATTCCCTGCCCCCCTGTGCCGCTCGGGGGGAGGAGGGAGAGAACTCGGGAGTAAAGTTGTGCCCGGGAAGAAGGGAGGGGTGGGGGGAAGGGGTTTTATGAATGTTTTTTGAATAGCTATAGAGAGTACAAATAAAATGAACAATGGGCCTTATTCAGGAGTCCTATATTTGAGAGATAATGTTGACCTGTGTGACCAGAGTTGGAAAAGTAACCATTTTAAAAGATGACTTCATAATTTTAGCAGTTAGTTGTATGTCTGAGGAGATGTGTAAATGTTTACTGAGTGGGACGCTGTAAACTGATGTGAAACTATCTTGTGGGGAGATCACTCATTCTAGCCCTGCACTTCCCCTGGTACCTTCTTTGCCAGAAGGAGCAGTTTGATAAGATGGAAAGCGTGATGGTGAATGTCACCAAAACCTCATTGCAACAATGAGCAATAGCGCACAAGAACAAAACTGAACTCTCCCGTCAACGTTTTTTGATTCATACTCTTGAAGCTGTTCTCTTGTCTGCAGCCTCCCTTTGCCTTATGTGAAAGCAGCTGCCTTCTCTTTTACAGATGTAGCTGCAGAGCTTTGACAGGCAACCGCTAACCCCTGTATACACGAGCTTTTCTTCAATCCTTCTTAATAAACACATTCTTATGACAAATAACCATCTTTGCAACTAAGAATGTAATCTTAGGTGATGACTCGTGGCAAATTTCCTATCATCTCTAAAAACAGGAAGAATTTTCTTGGCTTGATTTGTTTTTTCCTCCTGTTATAGCACACAAAATGTTGGTGTTAAGTGTGCTTCTGTTACTAAATGTGATATTTATATTACTAAAGGTGCCTTGTGGATTTCAAGATTTCACTTAGTTCATCCTACAACTGCCTTCCTAATGCAGCTGTGGAGAATGGGTATTTTGAATGCCATTAGAGTGACACCAGTGTTAGTGTGAGGAGTTGTTGGGGGTAGCTGCTCCCAGCCGGGACGTGATGGTAACCAAGTGGGACAGGCTGTGGCTGGGATCTCTTCAGTCTCAGCTGGATGAAAACATTCGATGAAAGCCGTGCCTTTTCTGAACATCCTAAAGCATGGTCCTGTTGGCTCCTCTAATGGCACCAGTTCACTTAACCCTGTAAATTTTATACGTGTGTGTTGGGTGCGGTTGCAACAAGGGTGAATACTTAGTACCTAAAATCCTGTTGTGAGATGGAGAGGAAATGGATTTTCATGTCTATGGCCTTGTGTCTGTAAGTGCTGTCTTCAGGAGGTGAAGCCGAAGGGCCTGCTCCAGCCTCCCGTAACGTGCTGGTTCTGAGCAAGGTGGCGGTGAGAAGTGACACCGTGCGTCCGCCCTGCAGCTCTCCTGGGAAACGGCCCCAGTCTCTGCCCGCTCACCGCGGGCCCCAGGCCCGCCAGCCCTGCCAGTTCCTGCACCCAGTTCTTGCTGGGCCACGAGCTGAGCCGGTTTAGTTCGCTAACCCAGCAGAAAGTGGTCTGCCTTCTTTTTGGGCGGCAAATAGGGGAGAAAACCATTTTTTGTTGAGTTTAGTTGACAGAGTCTGCTTGTGAAGTTGTCTGACAAGTGTCAGAGCTGATGCAAGCTACAGTTCATATTTGCATGGCTTAGAGTACAGCAACAGCTTACACCTGCCTGCAAAAGCGACATTAATATAGTCATAAACTGCTGTGAAGTACTTTTCAAAAACTGGCTTTTGAGCGTGGCGGCACGTTGGGCGTCCACGTCCAGGTGCTGGCAGTGGCGCTGTGGGGACCTCTGGGGGGGGCGCCTGGGGCTGCCTGTGCCAGACAGGGCCGGATCCGGCCAGTTCTGCAGCCGCCTCAGCGCAGGGCACAGCTGAGCCTGTCAGCGATGCCAGAGGCACCTCTGGAAAAGCGTATTTAAGAAAGGGCAAAAACTCTGCCCAGGCAGAGGAGTGAGGGGAAAAGTGAGAGAAACAGCCCTGCGAACACCAAGGTCAGAGAAAGCAGCACAGAAAATCACTGGGTTTTGTTCGGTGTTTTTCTTTTCAGTGTCTTGGATAGCTAATTGTAAAATGTGGAAAAATGCCAGCCCTTGGTTTCCATGGGTGTTGGGGGAGCAGTATTAATGCTTGTGAAACAGTCCAATACCCTGGAAGTTGGAGCCTGAGAAAAGGCTATGAGGAAATTCATATAGTTGCGCCAGGGGAGGTTTAGATTGGATATTAGGAAAAATTTCTTCACTGAGAGGGTGGTCAGGCATTGGAACAGGCTGCCCAGGGAGGTGGTGGAGTCGCCATCTCGGGAGGTGGTGGAGTCGCCATCTCTGGAGGTGTTCAAAAAACGTGTGGATGTGGCGCTTCGGGACATGGTTTAGGGGACATGGTGGCGCTGGATTAATGGTTGGACTTGATGATCTTAAAGGTCCTTTCCAACCTTAGTGATTCTGTGATTCAGTCTTCAGAACAAGGTTAAGCACTGGATAAAATAAATGGGCATGAAATTAAAAAAGTGGGCACGTGTTGCATGCGAAGGTGGAGTAGCTGGAGCTGTGGGAGGCAAAAGTGTGTGTGACCGTGCATTTGCAGATTCGCAGTGCCTGTGCGTGAAGGTTGCACGGGCAGTTTGGCCCTTTTTTAAACTGCTTTGTGTATGTAATAATGCATTTAATATGCTTTTTGCTGCATTTTTATGGCAAAAGGAAGAGACCTGTGGTCAAAACAGAAGGTCTCAGGAGTTCTGGTTTGCCAGAAGCGATTGCGTGTGGAGGCAGTGGGAGCAGCCGTGGTCTGGGACGTCCCGCCTGGCAGAGCTCCTGCCCACGGGGCCTTTGCAGTGTGGCTGTCAGGTGCAGCGCGAGGGCAGCTGGAGACTGAATCAGTCGCTCATTTCCATAAGGAATTTCTCATTTATATTGATGATGTCAGTTCCTGGGTGCCAGACGCCATAAGAGCCTGTACTGTGTTCAGTTTAGGCCTCGCACTGTGCTGGAAGTGTGGCTTCGTGTTGAGGATTGGAGTCAGCTGCTGTCTGCTGAGGCTGGAGGGAGACTGTGGGAAGTGAGGCAGATCTGGGGTGTGGGTCTGTGAAAAGGACAGTCCCAGTCGAGGTGTTGCTGGACTGGGTTATACTTATTTTCACTGGCATGGTATTCAGTGTTGTACTCTCAGTTGTTCAGTAGCAATTCCTTTTTAATTGAGTAGACTTCCTGTGGCACCCACAAATGTTGATTTCTGGGAACTTTTGGCAACTTATGGTTCCTGTCCACTCTAGATGTAGAAAGGCAATTTAATTAAACTGCAGTCTCAGAAACTATCTTGTTGATAGCAAATGCATGCTGTCTTGAAGCTGTAGCCATGTCTGCACCAGGAGATTAAAAAAAATTTTTTTTTTAAATCTTTCTTCAGATTGGGGATAAGTTCTATTCATAAGTATACATCTCCTGCGTTTCTGGGAGAAAGCCCTTAGGAGGAGGCTACTCAGATAGAGAGAAGTTCAGACTTACCTTATACAGTTGGGTGAAGAGTAATGTAGCATTTCTTAGGATTAATAAATTAAATTTTGTTTCTGGGCAATAAGCACATGATATGTATCTCCTGATGGGTGGAGACTTTTACATAGTTGTGTTGGCACATGCTTCAGTAGCATTAGTTAAAGACTGTCTTGCCAAGGGTAGTGGCTAAGAGAGCGCACTGACCCAGGAGATCACCACCTTTTCAGTTTTCATGTAGGAAAGAAAATAGTAGATATTTCACGGAGAAACAACAGAGTTGGATATTTACCTAAGAGCCAGGCCTGAGGGTGGGTGGGGAGAATAAGGCTGATTGAATGATGTTCGTGTTGTGTAACAGTTTTGGCCTTCTACCTACTAATGATTTTAAAGGTTTGTGGCCTTTAATAGTACATGTGCCACTTGGATGTTTATGTGGCTGATGTGAATGGGGTTGGCCAACACCAGTGAAGGAAGTGGCTGCATGTCATTGCCTAACCGTAGGATGTTGGGGACTGTTACTCTCTGGAAACAAAGAGGCCAGTTGCCTCCCATAAGGTGTTTGCATAACTTGCATTTTTCATTCAACTGTTGACACAGTAATTGCCGGGGAATTTAATTCATTAAATCCAACCCTTGTTGCTAAGTTCCCCTCCTGTTGTAGACATCAATGGTTCAAGCCTCCTAATGGTAGTGCTTTTGTACAGAACTTGCTGTCTTCTGTACTTGGGATAAATAGCAAGAAACTTTTCCTTCTGCTGCTTTCCTGAAAATTTAAATGTAATGGAAATGTCACTTATTTTGTGAATTTTTAGTTTATGACTTCATTTATGTCCTCTGTGGCTTGTTGCAAGTCAAGATTTATTGTTCTGTCATTTGTCCCAGTACTCAGTGCTACACTTGATCATCCCTAACTTACTAGTAATTTGTCTCCACTGATTGTCTTGAATGTTTTATCTGATTGCCCATGCTAACAATTCAGCTTACACCATGCTCCTGTAGAATGATACTGTGTTTTGTTTAACACTGAGGAATCATGTGTCCAGTCTGAGTAACGGCTTCAGCGCTGTGTATCTTTTCATTGAGACTATCATACACAGAGGACCATGCTGTGGAAGGAAAAGAAATTTTTTTTCTTTTCTTTTCTTAACCAAAAATGTATCTGGTGCATCAGCTGGGAGTGGGTTGGAGGGGAGAGTAATGGATCAGTCTAAGGACAGAGGATCTGTGAGAGCACTGTTGGTGGCTGTGTAAATTCCCTGGTGTTAAGGCTGGCTGTTCAGTGCTGGGAGTGTCCCCATAAATGAGACAGCAGGAGGACTCTACCGTAGTGATGGCATGATGTGGATGACAAAGAACAGGCACGAGTAGCTGTTCTGATATACCTGACACAGCCCCAAAGAGCTGAAGATACTGAGGTGAGGGTGGAAGCTACTGAGTGGTGTTTTAGTTCCTTTATTTTGCCTATGTTTCATGTTTGACTCGATTCTATACAAACTTTCTGTGGCTGGTTATGAAAACATGTCACTCTCAAATTGGTACTGCTAAAATATAAATTTCTGGTAGCAAATTTACATTGAATTCTGAGACAGTCAGTATGTGGTTGGTTTTGGGTTTTGTGGTGGTGGTGGTGGTGGTGGGGTTTGTTGTTTTTTTTACTGAAATAGCTGAAGATCCAGTCTTTAGTTATTGGAAATAGGGGTAACATCACTGGCTTTAGTGATATGTTTGCTTTCATCATCTGACGCTTCTTCGGTTTATTTTGTTAACACCGAGGATAACACAATATGAAATACAGTTGCTTCTTTTGCAGGGTGTTTGCTGTTGCACTTGACATGATAATTGGTTTCAGAGAGACAAATCTGAAGACTTTTAGTGTTCTAAGCTGTCCCAGTAGGAGTTGGAGTTATTTGGGACCTGCAATGTAAATTTCTAACGATAAATTGTATTGGGTGAGGAGGTCTTCATCTGCCTGTTTCGTGTGACTTTACCATCCATAAGAATTACAGTTTTGCAAAGGTAGATACTTATGTAAGAGAGGACTATCAGACCTCTCTCTTCTTGGAAGTCAGTAGCACCCATCAGTTTCTGGTGCTTTTAAGGTAGATGTTCATGGCAATCTCCACTGTGCTGGAAAGCACTAGTCAGGACGTGAGCTCACGCACAGCATGTTGCTTTGTCCCTTAGGTCTGTTCTAGCAATGTGGATTATAGTAGCTTGGCTCCCTGTAAATCTCTGGGCTTTGTGATTACAGATGCTTTTAGGAAGGAAGCTGGCAAACATGTCTGTCCAGTAGCAACCACATGACTACAGTTTGCTCTTTGAGATATTATAGTATATGCGGCAATCCATACCACTTTTACTTTTCTGGTCTGGTTACTGTTTTCCATTCCCACTAACACACAGTTTGCTTTGAGGCATTTGCAAAATGGCTTTCTTCAGTAGCAAACTTCATGTTGTTTCCATCTGCACAAAACAAAAGACATTTTCTCTGAAAGACATAAATGAGGCTCACCAACTGCAGCTGTGTGCTGCACTGACATCAGGCTGGTAGAAGTAGCATCCCTGGAATGAGCGATTTTCACCATTAAGATTTGTTCTTTCTTGTTTCTTGGTGCTCTTTAACCTATGATATTGTTTCCCACACTGTGGGGTGGGTTTGAATGGTGCTGAAAAAGAGGAGGAATCACCATGGGACCTCTTTGTTTTTGGTAAAGACTTCAAATGGGAAGGGGATGCAATAGCTAGAAAAACAACCTTTCTCCCTGCCTGTGAGGGTGCTATTTTCTATGCTAGTGCATATTGCAGAGTAAGGATCACTGAATATATTTATACAGAAGATTGCCAGCTCCTTATTTTGCACTGAAAACCTCATACTTAAGAAGCCTGTCCTGAGTTAAATTTCCCTTTAAGTCTGAATTCAGGATTTTTTAATTGAGGTTGTTGGAAGTTTGGCCTTCACAGTGATCTCTACGAGCCAATTCAGCCTGTATTAGCAAGAAAATAATGTGCTTCTGCCTGGTTTCAGCTGGGATAGAGTTAATTTTCTTCACAGAAGCTAGTGTGAGGCTGTGTTTTGAATCTGGAATGAGAAAAGGCTGATAACATACCGATGTTTTCAGTTGTTGCTAAGCAGTCAAGGACTTTTCAGCTTTCCATGCTCTGGCCGGCCAGCGAGGAGGCTGGGGGTGCACGGGAAGCTGGAGGGCACATAGCTAGGACAGCTGACCCAGGCTGGCCAGAGGGATATTCCATACCATACGACATCGTACTCAGTATATGAAGTTGGGGGGAAGAAGAAGGAAGGGGTGGGGGGACGTTTGGAGTTATGGCGTGAGTTTTCCCAAGTCACCGTCACACGTGATGGAGCCCTGCTTCCCTGGGGATGGCTGAACCCCTGCCTGCCCATGGGAAGCGGTGAATGAATTCCTGGTTTTGCTTTGCTTGCATGCGCGGCTTTTGCTTTGCCTGTTACACTGTCTTTATCTCAACCCATGAGGTTTCTCAGTTTTACTCTTCCAATTCTCTCCCCCATCCCACCATGGGGAAGTGAGCGAGCAGCTGCGTGAGGCTTAGTTGCTGGCTGGGGTTAAACCATGACAGCTTCTCTAAGTTTCAGTTTTACCTCAGTAACTAAAGGTTAACATCTGACTTCAGGCAAGAGGATTCCAAAGTTTTTGATGTAATTAGCTGACTAGTCTTATTTTGCACATGACCAACTTGGTCCTTTTTGAACCTGGCTAATTCCCTAACCACAGTGAATTCCACAGACTGATTATATGTTTCCTTTGCTGTCTGCCTTTTACTTTCGTCAAATATCGTTCTGCTTCCACGTCAGGATTTTGTGTATGTGCCTGAAGCAGCTGAGGCCACAGGGGAGCTCCTGTGACCTATGGCTGGTGGATGGCCTAACAGCCTCCCTAGGTGAGCCAAGCTTTCTGAGGATGACAATTTTACACCTGCTAAATCAGCATTGTCAGTGTTATCTTGCCCATACCGCTCTTTCCTTTGCTGAGCAGAAAACCTGGCAAAAATAGCTAACAGTTGTCATCAGTTTGGTCCTGTGAAATGGCTCACCTTGTCCCATCTGACACAAAAGGGGGTGGCAGCAGTGGGACTCTTCAGGGCAGTAGGGTGAGACCACAGCTATTCTGTCGGAGCACCTCACTGAGACCTGCACGTTGCCTGGTGAGGACAGGTCCAATCGTCCTCTGCCTTAGCTGCTCGTTCCACCTTCCACCAACTCTTCCACCAACCAGCACAAGCATTTATGAGGCTTTGCTATGACGTGGGTGAAGGACCGAGTCAGAGTTTATGACAGCCTGGACTGAAGGAAGGCAGGTTTAACCCAAGTTCATTTCCCTGTCTGTTCTGTCTCTGTTGTGCAAGGTATGTGTTTGTTGACAGGAGAGGAGAGCGCATGGGAACAGGAACAAGTGGTGGGTGAGCCAGCTTCTAGCAGCAGTGCTCAATTAGGTTGTTTAAAGTGTCTCTGAAATTGTGGCCTCTCATGTCTGTGTAAAGCTGGATAAGCCTGTTCCTGAATGCAGCCAGTGCGTGTGGTATTCATTGGTAGGGATGCTGCCTGTAATTCCTGTGTTGAACTTTTCTGTTCCAAAAGTCAGGTGTCACTGAATTTTCTCTTCCCCCCTACCCCGCCCCGGATTTTGGAACTTGTTAAGGTATTTTGGGAGTGTGAAATGGCATAAAAAGAATTTAGATCTAGGGTTGATGTATGCAGATTCTCTGTTCGAGCATTTGTTTACCTTTGCCTTACAATCACAAAAAATGGTCTCAAGGAAAATGAAAAAATACAGATGTTTACACTTCCATCTTTCTTAGAAGATCAAAAGATGCCTTTTTTTTTTTTGAGACATTTAGAAAACTGAGCTTTTCTTTATGCTCTGGGAGTTTTTCAATACAGGAAAAATGCAAAAGGAAACCGGTCTTACGCTTTATATACAGCATTTTAAAGGAACAAGCTAGTAAGGTGGAGACACTGTAGGTGGAGTTCGATACATAATTTTTAACTCCCTTTTTCACCCACAGGCACTTCTTTGCAGCTGTCTATGATGTGAGTCATTATCTCTAGCAGCTCTTTGAATAAAGCCTTGCTAAATTTCTTGTCGCACCAGATGTGGTATAAGCTTTTCTTTGGAAAATAAAAAACTAGAAGGAAAATGTGAGGCCTGTAAAATGGCTCTGGGATTTAGTATGGAGAGGTGAGATTTTAGGATGCTTAGACACAATGGATTGCACGTTTGGCTTTTCAGTGAAGGATAAGGTAAGGTTTTCTTTACTTGAAAGCAGATGTTCCTTTGTTCTAATGCGGTTAGTCACTTCATGTTTTGCTTTAGTTACCTCACATGAGACTTCTATGATGGCGATAGCAAAATCTATTTCTCCTTTAGAAAAACTCATAATGGATTTTATATGGTACAGACAGGAAGATGAACCCCAGAAGGCTCATGGTAAAATAAAAAACAATGAGCAAATGCAGTGGGTATGCTCTGAAGCATTCCTTGTAGTTAATTTCTGTGTATTTTCATTGTAATTCTCCCTTCTTACAGTGGCAGGAATGGAGAAATTCACCAGGGAAGAGGGTTATTGGGAGAAAAATGATAGTATCTCTAAGAGATATTCTGCCTTGTAATACTGTTTTTACTACTTTTCCTAAAACTCTGTTAGAAGTATCTCTGTTATCCTAACCTTATTTAATGATGTGTATTTGGGGCTTTGTTTCCATCATCTCTTTGAATCTAAAAATCAATAAGTAAAACTGGGATTTTTTTTTTTTTTATTAATCACTTTGTAACCTCTACTAAGTGCATGCACACACAGAGTTGTCTCTAAGTATGTTTAAATGATTCTGTAAAACATTTTCAAGTCCAAGGAACTTTCTTTTGCCAAGCATCATCTGCTTCAGACCTGATGTTAATTGCTGTTCATGGGGCTCCCATAATTTTATGGAGAGTCCTTGAGATGAATATTTTTGAACATGGTATGTTTTACTGATCTGAAGTTGTAAATTATGTTTTTGAAGGTGTATTGGCTGTAAAAGTGCATCTATAATAGTACATATAGACTGCAGTGTGCAAATTTAACCGAGTGTCCTGTCGGAGTAAATTAGTTCATACGAAGTGCTAAGCTGCTGTGGGTAAAGCTAATTCAGGTACCTTTACACATCTACTTCTGTAACTGTAGCATAGGTGTATCTCTAGGTGCTTGTACCAAATTGTGTGCATGGCTGCTAGCACTAATGGTAAAGGCTTTGAAATATTGAGCACTTTCTCGAGAAAGCTGTTTCAGATCACACCTCCATGCCAGTTTAATGTGACAGCCTTCAGCCACATCCTAGCCTGGCTGTTTGCCTCCCCGGCCCACAGGTCTTACAGTGTAGGAGATGCTGCTTGTAAGGCACAAATCTCAGCATGAAATGAAGCCTAGAGTTTGCTTTGTCTTGAGTAACTGCGAGGAATCTTTGTGCATCTTCACACATTGTGCTAGTGGTGGCATTTTCTAATCTTTACCGTATCCTGGTGAGAATAAATATTAATTGCTTTAAGACTGGGGTAACATAACTATGTTCTTTAAAAAAAAAAAATCTGACAAGTGAGTTCTGTCAGGTTTAATTGTGCAGGTATCCCTTTCCCTGTACCTGTACATTTTAATTCTCTTGTATTTAATCTGTCATGGCTGGAAAGTGTCAGGCTGGTGTGCTTCTGTTGTTCCAGTTAAGGAGGAGATAAGCACTTGCAAAGTGTGCAGAGCTTCCTCAAATTTCAGTGCAATAGTGTAAAACTGTAGCAATTTCAAGCACATTCTGCTTATTCACCTTCCTTCAAATTTCACAGAGGTTGTGTTAAAATACTGGAATTCTGGCTGTCCTGGTGTCTGCCTTGGATACGGTTACGTGTGACCGGTGAAAGCCAGGGGCTGCAGTGGTTCCAGTGACTACTCTCTGCAACAGCTGAGAGAGGCTGGCTTAGGGCTGCAGGCAGGTAGGTTGATGCTTGCTTCTTTCTTTTGCAAAGTGATGTGAATGAGTCTTTTGACAAGTCTCAGAGTTCAAAACTAAACAGCAGAAACCCATCGGTCTTCTGCATATAGATTGTTAGAAGTGGACACAAAGGAGTCACAGCTATGGAAGAGAATAGAGTATTTCAGTTGGAAGGGACCTACAATGATCATCCAGTCCAACTGCCTGACCACTTTAACCAAAGTTAAAGCATGTTATTAAGGGCATTGCCTTTTAAGTGCCTTTTAAACACTGACATGCCTGGCACATTGGCCACCTCTCTAGGAAGCCTGTTCCAGGGTTTGACCAACCTCTTGGTAAAGACAAGCTTCCTCATGTCCAGTCTGAACCTTCCCTGGCACAGCTTTGAGCCATTCCCAGGCACACCTGTCCCTGGATCCTGGGGAGAAGAGCTCAGCACCTCCCTCTCCACATCCCCCCCTCAGGAAGCTGCACGCAGCCATGAGGTCACACCTCAGACTCCTTTTCTCCAACCGAGACAAACCCAGAGTCCTCAGCCTTCCCAGTTTCATGGGACGAAGATGACTTGAGGTCTACAAATGTACTTGACATAAATCTGACATTAGTTGTTTTGGGAAACGTTAAAACATTCAACTTTATATTCCTCAGGAATAGAGGGAGACACGTGCCTTGTGGGGCACTAGAGAGCAGGTAGGGTGCGTGGGTGGGAAAAGGTATTGGATGAAAATGGACCAATAGACAGATAGAGGTTCCCTGAAGATCATAGAAAGCATTGAGTTTGGATTTTGCTCCAAGAAAAAGCCTTCTATGCCTTCAAGTTTGCAGGTGTTAGTATTTCAGTAGACAGAATTACATGAACTGTTGATGAGTTCCTTTAAAGTATGTGGAACAGAAGTGGAAAAGGGATAATACAAAGGGAAAAAGGGAGTGCGCCTGCATTTCTTACGGAAGCAAAATTATCATCTCGTGCAAGACTTGTTTCCTTGGAAAACAATAAGGCTATTTTGAAATACGAAGTTTGCCTTCATGTGACAAGCTTGTCATGCACGCACTTGCATAACAAGTGATACTAAATTTTATACTTGGGCAGGTGGTTTCAGCTTTTAAAATAAAAATAGAGCAGTGTAGGGCTTAGTAATTTCATTGTTCTTTCACATATGCCTGTGCTTCCCACCCCCTTCTTTTGTGTCTTAAAATAAATAAATAATAAATTGGGTCACTGGCAAAAGATGTTTTGAGACTTGCTTTCAAAGCTGTTTCAAGAATAGATAGCAAAGGCAATTCCAAGTGAACAAATAGGAAACTATTTATGGGTCCCAGTTTCACAGTACTCTGAAATAACACAGTTTTTAAAGGATGCTGGTCTGTTTGGGGTTTTTGTGTGGGGGTTTTTTGTTTGGTTTGTTTTGTTTTAAGTTATTTTCAGAGTTTTTAAGTCATCAGTGCTTTCTGTTGTCCTCCACAAGAAGAGCTGGCAGCTTTCCTTTTCAAGCTGAGATTTAAATGAAAGATGGTAATTATGTATCTACAATTGCTTGAGCTTTAAGAAAATACCAAATACTGTGAGTTGGTAAAACCGTGGCAAATGGCTAATTCTGAATGTCTGAGGGACTTCAGAATGTCAGGAAAAGAATTTCTTAAGACCTTAGAAATTTTTTACGGCTGTTTCTCCACTGAACGCTCTTTGCGCTTACTTGTGATTATGAATAACATAACTTTTCTTATTAACATAATTTTCTTAGGATTCCCGTTTATTCTCCACATAACTGCTATCAGCTTCAAAGTGCTGCTAATCTGATTATGTCATTGCATTTTATTATGAATGCACTTGAGGTGGGTTTTTTTGGGTGTAATTTCTGCAGCACTGTCTGGAAAGAAGGAGCTCTATAGTGGGTGAAAGAAACTTCTACGTACCTCACCTCCTTTCCTCCTGAATCTTCGTTATAAAAATAGCTTCTCTTTCTTCAAGAAATACCTTCACAAATAAAAAGGGTATTATAAAATTACTCTTTGTTCCTCTAAATGTAGGTTTATTATGTCCTGCTGTTAGTCAGGTTCTCTCTTCAGTGAACAGCCTCTTGATCACAGTGACCTTGCTTGCATTGTCTACCTTTCTCTGTCAATCTGTCATCTCTCTTTGCTGGTGTCCCTGGTGATGTAACCCTTCTATCTGGAAGCTGGCCAGTGTAAAATCTGGTACGGGGTTGGCCGTAAAGAACTGCCGTCTGTACTGTCCCCAGGCTCCAGACGTGTATTTTGTTTTCTAGATCCACTTTCTGTTATTACAGTAATTCTACTAGAACAGCGTAAATTTTCACTTGGATATTACCTACCTTAACAGCTTTCAGTAGCTTTCTAGTAGTCCATGATTTCATCAATTTGTCATGTTGCAGGTTTCATTAAGATTGCATTTTAACACTGGTACTGGTGTGTTTTCTACTTTTATTATTTTTGCTACGTTTCTTCGTTTAATCTTTTACTCTCTTCCCAAGACAAACCCAGTACTTCTCAAAGCTACCTCTACAGTGAGTTTTCCAAGCAAATTGCAAAACTGTTAGTCCAAACATATGTCAGATACATGATGTCATCTGCATGAACTAAAGGGCTTAATTCTGCTCATCCAGTGTCATGCTCTTAAACTTACCTAGCATTCAGTTTTAAAACCTGAATCAGCAGTGATTCAAGTCAGACATTGATGCTCACAAGGAACCGTGGAATGCGTTGCTTTATGTACAACTTATTTTAGAGGACAACGAAAGTATTCATACATCACTTGTAAATGCGGTTACCAGAAGTGCCATATGGGCTTTTTTATAATGCTTTCTTCAAGAATAAATCTGCCTGCCTTTTTAAATTCAGGAAAGCAATACTTCATTTTAATCTTCTGCCTCCCCTCCCTTTAATCCATCAATTTCAGGGTGAAAATTATCTGGTAAATATAACTTCAAACTGTCTGAGTTTGCTTTCTGTCCTCAAAAGTTCCCTCTAACCTAGCTGGTTTGTTATTTTTTCTGAGTACTCTCAGCAGGTGTCTAATTTATTATTGTCTTCTGCGATCTGGATCATCATGATTTCCTTTCTTTAAAACTTCTGCAAATTCTGACATTAGACAGGAATCTGGTATTTCCTCTTCATGTTTCATTCCAATTTGCTGATAATTTTTCCAGTGATTTTTGGACAGTTCAGATGCTGTAAGCTTAAAGGGGGCTTGTAAGAAAGATGGAGACAGACTTTTTAGCAGAGCCTGTAGCGATAGGACAAGGGGTAACGATTTTAAACAAAAAGAGGGTACATTTCGACTAGATCTAATGAAGACGTTTTTCACAGTGAAGGTGGTGAAACCCTGACCCAGGTTGTCCAGAGAGGTGGTCAATGCCGCATCCCTGGAAACCTCTGAGCTCAGGTTGGACGGGGCTCTGGGCAACCTGATCCAGTTGCAGATGTCCCTTCTTCTTCAGATTTTCCTCATTTTTACAGATTTTCATGTTGTTGTCTAATAAATCTTCCATGTCAGTACCAGTTTTACCTTGCAGAGATGCCATCTTCATCTAGAATACTTGCATTTAGATGGGACTTCAGGGTGCACTTAGCTATTTTGAAGTTCCTTCAGTGTTTCGACTACTAGTTTGATGTTTCCTGTCTGTTCTGTGGGATACTTTTTATATATTTTGTTTTGCTACTGTAGTTATATTTGTAAATGTTGGATCTGCTGCTTTCATTCTTTTCCCATTCTTTGATTTCCGTACCAGTTTGCTCAAGGTTTTTACTATGTCTGCGCTCCAGGAAGTCTCAGCTGGTCTGTCTTCTACTTTGTAGCTTGTTTAGTTTTCCCTAGTAGATGTATTGATCTCAGGAACTTACGTTACTTACAGAGCAGATGACAGACATGTATGGGGTGAGATTTCTGTAACCAGAAGTTAGAGACCAGCATTATTCTGCAGGTATTAACCTATATCTCAGTGTTAGGCACACATTATTTTAATCTATTAAGACCTTGTGTGACTGTATATATTCATGGTAGTTGAGGAAACCTATTGTTACTGCATGATGTCCAGTGTATTTGGCAGCTGTAGAGATTAGAAACAAGAGACTGCATTTTACTTCTAATAGCAGTTGGTTTGGTATTGCCTGATACCCTGCTGAATTCCATTTAGTTGCGTACGTGTCTCTGTGACCCAGTGCTACCAATGATGAAAAGCACAGAGAGAAGAGGTGTATTAAAGGTCATGCAAGAACTCTGAGGGTAACGCAGGCTTGAAGTACGAGTTACAAAATCCCGTCTTGGCACACTCATAACTGGTCTGTTACTGATAGAGTCAGTGTGTTTTTTCCCATGTCCCTGTTTTTGTTAGACATTGGGTGCTCTAATGTGGCCGTGAGTTAAGGGTCAGCCGTAACAGGGAGAGGAGCTGATCCAGAAGCCGTGGTTGTAGTGTTGGGGCACCGGAAGGACTGTGGCAGTTGACATGTTGGCTGCAGCGAGGATGTGGAACAGGCCTTCCTGAAGGCTGTTGGCGTGCAGTTGGTGATGGTTCGATTGAAGGGGTTGCCAACCTCAGCTCTCTGTCCTGTCTGCCTCGCAGCAGTTGTTCCCCTGTGTTGGTAACAGCTGAACAGCTTGTGGTGCATCAGCTGAACTGCTGTGTTTTGCAGCCAGGTGCATTAGGTGAACCAGACTGCTGGTTCACCTGAGCTTGTTAAGAAGTAAACTTCAGCTGTTTGGGAGCTGAGGTGGGAGCAGCTTAGCCAGCACTGCTGCAGGAGCAAGCCATGCTTTTGGGGGAGTTAAGTGTTTTGGTCACCCCATGTTAATTCCCTGCAGAAGATCTCAACAGACTGAATCTGGAGTTGTGGGCTGCAGTGCACATGGGCTGCCGAAGCAGCTGGGTGCCAGCACCTATGCACTCACACAGGCAGGAGCTGCTGCCGCTGCCAGCAGCAGCGTACCTGGTGGTGGTGCGAGAGCAAGATGTGTTCTGGAAACGCCAACGTGCCCTGAGCACATATGGAGTGGTGGTGTGCACTGCTGTGCAGTGAATGCTCTGCTAGTTCTGGCCAGTGTTGCCTTACTGAGGAGCAGAAGCTCCTGCTTCGTAAGTATAGATAACTTCAGAAAAGATTACTCGGGGTTTTATTGTAGTAAGGATTCATTATGCAGCACAAGCTTGTGGTGGGTGTTGTGGGGTGTGTTTTTTAGGGTGTGCATTTGTTTTCTTAAAGGGAAGGCTTATTTTAATGTTCATTAAGAACTTAAGAACTTGAGTCATTTCTGACTTTTTCTGGCTGAACATACTTGGATGCCAGGAAGATATTTTCAAATTATAAATTATTGGCAGGGAATAGTTTTAAGATTTTTTACGCATCAGAACATGTGGAACAGTTAAAGTGGTGGAATGAATGCTTTCATCCTTTCCCATTTTAGCTGAATACAGTAAGTGCATGCTAGTAATAATGTTGTTATATAACAAATGCAGAATCATTTAGAAATTTACTCAACAATATATAGTGTTGAGTATTTTCCCACAAGAATAGAAAAGCATTGTTTGCTAAATGTTTAAAATATTGTGCATTTTTCACCTGAATTTAATTTTTAAAAATGGGTGAGTCAGGATGAAAAGGCAGATTATAATATAAATTACTTTTCATAGTCTTCTCTCATTTTCTGCAACCCTTTTGGGAAGATTAATGTTGAATCCTATAAGGCTGTCTTAATGTCCTTGCTCTGCTAACAGAGCTCTAATTCTGCAGTCATTTCAGACAAGTGAGACGTCTCTTTCTCTGGATGTATAAACCCATATGTTTTATCTGGAGCTGCTGAATCTGTGATGCTTAAAAATTAGATGGTTTGTTTAGTTGTTGCAATCTGAGTCTGATTCTAAGTAACAAGTTTCTTAAAAGCTTTACTGTGTGTTTTATTTACAGACTTCCAAACACAAGAAGTTTAATACTAGTCAGATGTATTCTAGTCACTAAGAGTTTATGTAACTGCAATGTAAAGCATTGCCTAATTATGACCGTTGGAAACTCTGTCTTGTTACTTGAAATTTGTTGAAGAATGATCACAATGTAGCACGGTTGGCTTGCTGAAACACCCAGTGTGGAGGAGCCAAATGAAATCAGAAGGCTTTGGAAACTGGGGAGTGGCACCAAAACTGAAAGTGGGGGGGTGTAGGGTTACTTGTGCCAGACTAAGGAGTACATTGCAGTATGATTACTCAGACTATTCAACCGTATTTTTTTAGTTTCCTTTATTCATTTTTAAAAGGACTTAGCTAATTCCTTGACCACACTTGCACTTCTAAATATTCATTTTTTTGAGGCATTTAACTTTTCTGTATAGAACATAATCTAAATTAATGAGCAGTGTACAATGTGATTTGAAACTTTACATTTGGAATAAGGAAGTTGTTAATTTGAATTTGTGTTGAAATACACTGGGTACAGCCATCTTGAAACAGTGGTGATGGCGATGGTAGTTGTTTGCATCTGTGTTTTTAAAAACTGACTCTGGGATCAATGAGTGCTAACACTTTTACTTCAATATAACCATAGGGCCATAGGAAAATTCAGTCCTGAAGGGACCTTAGAAGGTCTCCAGTCCAACCTTGTTTTCAAAGCAGGGTCAGCTGTGTGGTCACACCAGGTTGCAGCATACTAGATGCTTACAAAGTGTAAATGATCACCTGGAACCCATCCACATGCAATCCCCCAAAATTCCAATCTCTTTCTCAGTCTCTAGTGCACCCATGCAGCGCCTGTTGCTGACAGTGTGGGTTAGAAGCAGTCCTTGGCCCTTTGGAGCATGTTCGGATCTAAAACACCTCTTGTTGGAGATGTAGCCTCTGTAGCTTTATGTGCACCCATGCTGTCCCCTGTAATCTGCTAAAGGCATGTGCACACGCATACACAGAGCCAGGACTCAGTCTGCTCTCACCACGGTACCCATGGTGTCCGGTAGGGAGGATGCCCTATGCAGTCTAGATGGAGGTGGTGATGCTGGTGGGGCAACTTCTGCCAGTGTCAAACCAGGTTGGACTGCTCCTTTGTTCCCTCCTTTCTGTGTGCACTGTTTAAAAAATAAAAATTAAAAAATATGATGCTTCTATTACAGTTGTTTTCAAGTTGACTTTTCTCTTTTTCAGAAGTCTTCTCATAACCCACTGGTTATTATTTAATCCATTTTATAGTTGTATTCCTCCCTAGCATTACCAGGTTTTGATTGAATAGTATCCCGAGTGCTACTTTGTTCTGTGGTCTTGGGTTTGGAGGATCCCAGTTTGGGGAGGGAGAGGAGTGGAAAGGAGTAGTATTCATGCATGTTCATGTCTCAGATGCAACATCCAGGTATATCCAGAATTGAATGGATATACTGAAATTATATAAAGTAGACTTCTTCATTGGGGAAAAATATGTGTATACCCTGTTGGGTTTTGGTTTGACTTAGATTTGGTTGAATCTGTATATCCATTTTCAGTTTTCAGTAAACAAGTTTTCAATGATAAGCATATTCTTTTATGGTGGTCTAGGGTATCAAGTGCATCTACCATTCTTCCCCTTTCCATCTTCCCTGATATTATTAACAGTATTTTCAAAGTGCCCACTTCCTTATATGTGATGTATGCTTTCCGTCACGTGTCATGGTTGTGCCTTTACTGCCCTTCATACTTACTGGATCTGCATCTAGTCCTTTCTTTGCTCAGCTGTGCTTCCACTGATGGTCAGTGTGCTAATGCTCGTGGTGGCTTGCTGTGGATAGGAAGGTTAAGGCTGCTGCGGGTCAGTTACAAGTCTCTCTGGAAACCTGATCAATTTTATATAGGTGTTAAGATTCTTATGGTAAAGCCACGACAGAGAGAGAGTATGGTAAAATATTGTTGTGGTGTAACCCCAGCCAGCAACTAAGCCCCAGGCAGCCACTCGCTCACTCCCACACAGCAGGACAAGGGAGAGAACCGGAAGAGTATAAGTGAGGAACCTCATGGGTTGAGATAAAGACAGTGTAACAGGCAAAGCAAAAGCCACGCACGCAAGCAAAGCAAAACCAGGAATTCATTCACCGCTTCCCATGGGCAGGCAGGGGTTCAGCCATCCCCAGGGAAGCAGGGCTCCATCACGTGTGACGGTGACTTGGGAAAACACACACCATAACTCCAAACGTCCCCCCACCCCTTCCTTCTTCTTCCCCCCAACTTCATATACCGAGTACGATGTCGTATGGTATGGAATATCCCTCTGGCCAGCCTGGGTCAGCTGTCCTGGCTATGTCCCCTCCAACTTCCTGTGCACCCCCAGCCTCCTCGCTGGCCAGCCAGAGCATGGAAGCTGAAAAGTCCTTGACTGCTTAGCAACAACTGAAAACATCGGTATGTTATCAGCCTTTTCTCATTCCAGATTCAAAACACAGCCTCACACTAGCTTCTGTGAAGAAAATTAACTCTATCCCAGCTGAAACCAGGACATACTCTGGTATTCTACAGGGCAGATTTGTTCTGATTGGCAAATGGCTGGTAACAGACACTTTCTATATAGGAATAACCAATGCTAATTGTGTTTAATATGCCCTTTAGATAAAATGTCTGAGATTAGGATTGAGTAGATTGTTTCCACTGTACGATCTCTCCACGAGAAACACAGGTAGGCTGACTGCATTTATATATTTCAGAGGCATTCTGAAGTCTTGAACCTTTCATCTTCATTTCTTGTGTTTCTGTTGACACAGTGGTTTGTGTGTGTTTGGTTTTTGTGGTTTCTGGTGAAATGAACATCTGAGAACAGGTGTTCTAGTGATGGATCCATATTACTATGTTTTCATGACTAGAGTAGTTGAATGTTTTGCTTAGATTTTAATAGCAGTTACTTTTCTAAAATAAGGGCATGGCATTTGCAGTTACAGGCCTTCAAACATGCAGTGAATTCACTTTGTTAGAAGGCTCCTAGTCTCGTGTATGTTTTCATTATGGAGATGTTTCAATACCCTTGATCTCCTGTATCTCTGTCCAGAGAAGTTTTGAATTTCCTGAAGAAGTTTTGCAGATAATACTAGAGTTTAGGAGGATGAGCCTTCATTTGTGATCAGCAACAGAGCTTTAAAGATGACACGGCACCAGGGTATAAGAGGAATATCACAAAGAAACTGTAAAAACCAAAACAAACAAAGAAACAAAACGCAACCTTAATTATTGTAAACTTGACCTTTTCTTCAACAACACTTCTTATGAAAAGGTTTTTGAGCTTATGAAGTCTCATGTTTAAAGTGTAAGAGTATGTTTCGAGCATTAAAAAAGTGATTACTTATTCATTGTACAGTAATGCCTCTACAGTGGCAGTTTTTTAATGGCTCCTTAAGAAAGAACATGCTCTTTACCATGAGACATTCTGGCTATGAGGTGTTTTGTTGTTCAAGCACAATTTTGTAGTTTTGTTTAGCATTCCTCTTGTAAGAATCAGTCAGATGTTTTATGGGGGGGAAATGTAACATGTAATTTCAGCAGTATTTTGGAAAGAGACACGGTTAGAGAAAAGCTGCAGTAAATATTTACTTTACTTTGATGCCATTTACCAAGTTTGTCCAGGATGATAATTAGAAATAATGGAGAGGCTTGCTCTCTGCAGATTGCTTCTGTTATCTGGGGCGGTGGGGAAGGAAGTCCAGTAATGTTTGAGTTTTCCTCTTGCCTGAGTAGCATGGGTGCCGTGATGCTATGGAGATAGGAGGGCATTAGGCACCTGGCTGAAGTGCCAGCTCTGGATTTGGTGAATTTGGCTTCAGCCTTGCTGGGCAGAGCTGGTTTTTGCAGAGTCACCTTGGAACATCTGCTTTTTTCTTCTTGACATTTTCTTTATCGGTGGGTTTATTAGCTGAGTCACAACACTATTCAAATGTTTGGAAATAGCTCAGTTCAGCATTGTGCTGAAACTAGAAAGTCTTCCTGAACTCAGGAGAGCTAGATACTGCAGTAGAAACACACTTGAGTCATCCCTTTTTTTTTTTTTAAGATCTGCTGATTTAGAAATAATTTCTTTTGCCATATTTCAATTTGATTTAGACATTAACTTCACTGAAATTAGATGTGATGGTACCGTGTTCCCAGTGGAATTGGCTGAAACCTGTAAGCTATAACAAACTGTCTTGTTTTCACTAAGACCTTCCTTTGAATTGACTAATGTAAAAACACAGCGTTCTCCAAACAAAGATGTAGCTCAAGAGGATTGACTGAAATGCTTCCTTGAGCATTTGGCTTCTGTAATATCTCTTAAACTAGGAACTACCACATACTCCCAATAACACCAGGAGGCCTGCGTGGATGCACAAGATGCTCCTGAACAATCTCAAACATGAAAAGGAAGCCTGCAGAGGGTGCAAGGAAGGACAGGTAGCCTGGGAGGAATACAGAGAAATTGTCCGAGCAGCCGGGGATCTGGTTAGGAAAGCTAAAGCCCTGATAGGACTAAATCTGGCCATGGACGTCAAGGGCAACAAGAAAAGCTTCTGTAAGTACATTGGTGATAAAAGGAAGAGTAGGGAAAACGTGGGCCCTCTCTAGAAAGAAACAGGAGACCTGGTTACCCAGGATATGGAGAAGTCTGAGGTACTCAATGACTTTTTTCCTCAGTGTTCATGGGCAGGGACTCAAGCCACACTGCCCAAGTTACAGAAGAAAAAGGCAGGGACTGGGAGAATGAAGAACTGCCCACTGGAGGAGGAGATGAGGTTCGAGACCATTTAAGGAACCTGAAGGTGCAGAGGTCCATGGGACCTGATGAGATGTATCCATGGATCTTGAGGGAACTGGCAGATGAAGTTGCTAAACCACTGTCCATTATACTTGAGAAGTTGTGTCAGTACAGTGAAGTTCCCACTGGCTGGAAAAGGGGAAACATAACGCCTGTTTTTAAAAAGGGGGGAAAAAGGAAGACCTGGGGAACTACAGGACAGTCAGTCTCACCTCTGTGCAAGATCATGGAGCAGATACTCCTGGAAACTACGGTAAGCCACATGAAAAATACAGAGGTGATTGGTGATGGCTAACATGGCTTCACTAAGGCCAAGTCATGCTTGACAAATTTGGTAGCCTTCTACGATGGGGTTACAGCATTGGTGGATAAGGGAAGAGCAACTGATGTCATCTGCCTGGACTTGTGCAAAGCATTTGACACTGTCCCACACGACATCCTTATCTCTAAATTGGAGAGACATGAATTTGACAGATGAACTGCTGGGTGCATAAGCAATTGGCTGGATGGTTGTACCCAAAGAGTTATAGTCAATGGCTCACTGTCCAAGTGGAGACCAGTGATGAGTGGTGTCCCTCAGGGGTCAGTATTGGGACTGGCACTGTTTGTCTGTGTCGCCAGCAAAGATGTTAGTGGGACTGAGTGCACCCTCAGCAGGTGGGTGCTGACGACACCAAGCTGTGTGGTGCGGTTGACATGTTGGAGGAAAGGGATGCCATCCAGGGGGACCTTGACAGGCTTGAGAGTTCAGCCCGTGTGAACCTCGTGAAGTTCAACAAGGCCAAGTGCAGGGTCCTGCACCTGGATCAGGGCAATCCCAAGCACAAATACAGGCTGGGCAGAGAATGGATTGAGAGCAGCCCTGCTGAGAAGAACTTGGGGGTACTGGTGGATGAAAAGGTGCACGTGAGCTCGCAGTGTGTGCTCGTAGCCCAGAAGGCCAACCGTGTCCTGGGCTGCACCCAAAGCAATGTGGCCAGCAGGTCAAGGGAGGGGATTCTGCCCCTCTGCTCTGGTGAGACCCCGCTGCAGTGCCGCATCCAACTCTGGAGCCCTCAGCACAGGAGAGGCATGGACCTGTTGGAGCGGGGCCAGAGGAGGCCACAAAGGTGATGAGAGGGCTGGAACAGCTCTGCTGTGAGGACAGGCTGGGAGAGTTGGGGTTGTTCAGTGTGGAGCAGAGAAGGCTCCAGGGAGACCTTATAACAGCCTGCCAGTACCTGAAGGGAGCCTACAAGAAAGCTGGAGAAGGACTTTGTACGGGGGAGTGTAGCGATAGGACAAGGGGTAATGGCTTTAAACTGAAAGAGGGTAGATATAGATTGAATATAATGAAGAAATTTTTCACCATGAGCGTGGTGGAACCTTGGCACAGGTTGCCCAGAGAGGTGGTAGATGCCCCATCCCTGGGAGTGTTCAAGGCCAGGTTGAATGGGGCTCTGCGCAGCCTGGTCTAGTGGAATGTGTCCCTGCCCATTGAAGGAGGGTTGGAACTAGATGATCTTTAAGGTTCTTCCAACCCAAATCATTCTGTGATTCTATGGTGCTTGTAAATACATTTGAGTCTGTGTTTTGTCTGGACACAGAAGATACTCTGAATCATGGTTTTGGAAGTTTTACCTCTTGCCACAACTCAGTGTGATTACCATGATGCTGCATCCTAATAAAGAAAAAATTATACAATTTCCTGTAGACTTTTGCTGGGTTTGTGAGAAGTATGCAGTGAGACAAGCGAGCTAATAGGCTTCAACGATAATTCCAAGTCGAGAAGAAAACTGTTAAAAAGTCAGTGTTCTGTTCTGTGGTGTCTGATACTCATGTCCTTGTATTTTCTGATGGCATGAACAGAAGTCATGTGTGGGGTGGTTATTCTTCAGATAACTAAATTCTTTTAAGAAACTTTGGCCTGGAAGCTACAATCTGTGAATGAGATGCTGTCGCTGCCACTGTTGCTAAATGAGTTTGTCTTACTGGTTCTCAGTTCCCAGAACTTTCACATGAAGTTTCACAGCTCTTTAGGACAGATCATGAGTGCAAAGCACAGACAAAAATTACCAACTGTGAGATTTGTTTAGGTAACTGCAGCTTCCACAGTTGTGAATGAAATGCTGATTTTAGAAGTATGTAGAGCAGATAATGTGACTTAACTTTTTGTATAAGCTGTCATCAAATCACATCAGTCACAGCTTCTAGATAAGAAACTGTAGTGGTAAATCTCAGGTCTTGCTTCTTTTCCTCTTTGCTCGTATCCTTATGTTCTACTTAACAGTTTTCTTTTTTCTTTTTAAATGCTCTTTTGCTGTTCAAGGAGCTAAAAACAAAAATAACAAGCTGGCAATGTATTTCATGTGGCTTAAAGATGTCCTTAACAAGTGCTGTTTTCTATTTTCAATGTTTTATCTTGTTGACAGAGTAATTCAGATTGTAGACTTTAGAAAACATTAAGATGACATCATGACTTAGAAATAAATAAATAAATAAATACAATTTCTGTCCTTTGCCTTGATGCTTCTTCCTGCCTCTGCTGTGTATCTGCTCTTTCCCAGAACAGCAAACGTTAGCGCATTTACACACTGAAACAAGCCAGGAACTGATGGGGCTGGAACATGACTACTTCTTTCCCCACTGCCTGCTGTGTTTAACATGAATCCTTCCTCTGATCAGTTTCTGTGCACAGCTCCATGCAGAGGTGTTCTGCCATTGCAGAACGGGCAACACAAAGGCCAGAACAAGTGGCCAGGGTAGAGGGAGGTGTGAGACAGCTTCACTCAGAGCGCTGTTGATGTATGTTGGTTTATAGTATCTGTCCAGCTACGTGTTCATTTTAAGTAAATGACTGCATGTAAGTAAGCGGTCTCAAATATCTAATAATTCGGATAAATTCCCAGCTTGCATTCAGAAGTGAGAACTGGTACAGTTTAGTTTGACTCTGTCCCACTTCAGAGTGGGCAGAGATATCGATAGTCTATTCAGTACAGGCAAAATTTTCTTACTGAAATAATAAACCAAGTAATAATAAAGTAAATAATTAAGTAATAATTATTTTTTTGTTTTTAAAAAAGTGTGTATATATATATAAATTTGTTGCCACCTTCACAGTTCTTCATTATCTGTAGGCAGAAGATTCATCCAGGATATTTTAGGATTAAAAAATTCTAGTATTTTGAAGGGTTCATGAAAACAGCATTGCCCAAGTATGGATTGATAACTTAAAACTGAGAGTGTTATTCCCACATATTTAGCGTTAGTCTTGTCTTTAAAAACCTTCTCATTTTTCAGGAGTGCATAGCTAGTAGCATTGTGTTTAGATGTAGGTCTGTGTATACCCATACAATCTTTTTTTTTCAGTTTTACATATGACTGTCACTGTCCTGACAACAGTAAAATTGCTCTCAGAAGAATACTTTCTCGCTTTTGATTCCAGGAGTGACTAAGAGTGAGGTTTTAGAAAGGCTTAAGCTAAGCTGAGTCCATGCTTCCACTGAAAGTGAGGTCCTACCCTCCCTTTATCCCAGCTTTCTTTTATGCTTATCTTCTGCGAACTTCTATATCTGAAAACTCTTACTTTGTAATTATTACTGTTGTTATTTCTATAGTGTTTTTTTTCAGTTGCATCAGCTGTCTGATCTGATTGACTAGCAGTGATGCAGAAATATGTGGACAAAGGTGATGGAGAGGATGGGCTAACTTGTTCAGCAGTAGCAGACTTAGACCAGCTAAAACTGAAGGCAAAACTACATTCTTAGACATGGACTTAAGTGTCATAAGCATTGAATTAAGACTAAGGGGCAGACCTGCACAAAAGCTTGAACGTGAGATCCACAGACATGCCTGAATGCTTCTGTGGATTCAAATGTGAGTAGTCAGTTTCTTCATGATGTGCAGTGCTGGCGTTAAGGCTTTAATTTCACAGCCCTGTAAGATCCTTAATTTTGCCTTTTAATCTTCCTTCTTCCATACAAACTTCTTTCTTCATGTTGGCTTATGTCAGAAAGGCTCTGTTTGATTCCTCCCACACACCACAAACTGCAGCCTTCAACGAATACCTGGTTTCTACTGCTTCTCACAATAGGCTATTTTGCTAGTAAACATTACACAGTACATAAAACACTTCAAAGCAGTATCAGCATTTCTTTTTAATCACAGTGATGCTTTGTTTTCCTTTAAACCTTGGTGCTTAATGCTGAATTTGATTGCAGTTTAAGAAGGTGCGTTTATGTGTATCTAGTGATACAATAATCAATACAACATGTCTTCTTTATTCTTCATTTTCACCTTACTGTAGTATTTTATTTTTCCAAGTAAATTAAACATCGAGTATAATGAACGCTCTATTGGGTTTGCATGGCAAGGTTTTGGTAGCGGGGGGGTTGCAAGGGTGGCTTCTGTGAGAGGCTGCCAGAAGCTTCCCCTCTGTCCGATACAGATGGCCTTGGCCATCAGCAAAGGTGATAGCGCCTCTGAGATAACAGAGTTAAGAAGGGGAAAAAAAACAGCACGCAGCATTTGCAGCTGGAGAGAGGAGTGAGAATATGTGAAAACAACCCTGCAGGCACCAAGGTCAGTGCAGAAGGAGGGAGGAGGTGCTCCAGGCACTGGAGCAGAGATTCCCTGGCAGCCTGTGGCGAAGCCCCTGGCGAGGCCGGCTGTGCCCCTGCAGCCATGGAGCTCCACGGGGGAGCAGATCTCCACCTGCAGGCGGGGAGGGCCCCACGCCGGAGCAGGGGGATGTCTGAAGGAGGCCGTGACCCCGTGGGCAGCCCACGCTGGGGCCGGCTCCTGGCAGGGCCTGTGGCCCCATGGGGAGAGAGAGGAGCCCCGGCTGCAGCAGGTTTGCTGGCAGGACCTGGGACCCCGCGGGGGCCAGGCTGGAGCAGCCTGTTCCTGAAGGATGGCACCTGTGGGGGGACCCAGGCTGGAGCAGCTAGTGAAGAATTACAGCCCATGGGAAGGACACACGTTGGAGAAGTCCGTGGAGGACTGTCTCCTGTGGGAAGGACCCCAGGCTGGAGCAGGGGCAGAGTGTGAGGAGTCCTCCCCCTGAGGAGGAAGGAGCGGCAGAGACAGTGTATGATGAACTGACCACAACCCCCATTCCCTGCCCCCCTGTGCTGCCACTCAGGGGGAGGAGGGAGAGAAATCAGAAGTGAATTTGAGCCCGGGAGGAAGATGTTTTAAGATTTAGTTTTTATTTCTCATTCCCCTACTCTGATTTGGGTGATAATAAATTCAACAAACGTCCCTAAGTCAAGTCTGTTTTGCCCATGATGGTAATTGCTGACTGATCTCCCCATCCTTATCTCCACCCACAAGCTTCTCCTTAAATTTTCTCTCCCCTGTCCAGCTGAGGAGGGGAGTGATAGAGCAGCTTTGGTGGGCACCTGGCCTCCAGCCAAGGTCAACCCACCATAACAGTCAACTGCTGGTTATTCTGTAGCAATACTGTCACAAAATAGTTTTTTAAATTTGAAAGGCATCGGAGAAGCTTATTTGAGAGTGTCTGAACCTCTGAATGAATAGGTTGATAATCTGAATGTCTGTTGTTTTCTTCCTTCAAGAAATCTTAGATTGGCCTCTGGTTGACTGTGCTGTAGTCTTGAAAGGGAAGGATTGGAGCAGTTCACTGGCCTCATTTTACTCTTCCACCCATTTGCTCTCTTCAAGCAGAGGCACTGCTCCAACTCCTTTCTGACATCACACCAGTAGGAACTTACTCTGTTTATGGAGAATGTTTTTCTCCCAGTTGGGGTCCTTTCAACATAGAATCATAGAGTGGTTTGGGTTGGAAGGGACCTTTCAAGGCCCTCTGGTCCAACTCCCCTGCCGTGAGCAGGGACATCTTCAACTGGATCAGGGTGCTCAGAGCCCCGTCCAGCCTGACCTGGGATGTTTCCAGGGATGGGGCATCGACCACCTCTCTGGGCAACCTGGGCCAGGGTTTCACCACCCTCAGTGTGAAAAACTTCTTCCTTCTATCTAGTCAAAATGTGCCCTCTTTTCATTTAAAACCATTACCCCTTGTCCTATCGCTGCAGGCCCTGCTGGAAAGTCTGTTCCCATCTTTCTTATAGCCCCCTTTAAGCCCTGGGAGCTGCAGTAAGGTCTCCCCGGAGCCTTCTCTGCTCCAGGCTGAGCCTCCCCAGCTCTCCCAGCAGAGCTGTTCCAGCCCTCTGAGCCTTTTCATGGACATGCTGGTTTATTCCATAAAAGAAAGGTTGTATCTGAATGTATTATCTGTGAGTACTGTGGAAACCCCGCTTAACGTATTTAAGGTTGCTGTAGCATACAAGGTTCCCTTCTTCACATCTTTTGGAATCCATTAACATTTAGAGCTCCCAACACATATAGTATTCTTCTGGTATTGGGAACGATCTAGCAGACTGTCGTCTCATACTGGTGTCATAGAGCTTTCCTCCACATCACCCCTTACTGGTAGCCACTGTCCCCCTGCTGAAAGAAGTTAGAAAGTACAGGTTTGGAAGGTAGAAACCTGCAGCACAGCAGTGGTGATAAGCGGCTGGAGTTAGGGTGAAAGCAGTGACCTCTGTTAGTGGCACTGTTGTATCTGAAAGGTGTCCGATATGCTGCTGCATGGTCTCTGGAATATCTCTACTTCCTTCTCCTTCTGAAAAGAGGAAGCGAGTTCGGGCACAGCAGATCTGAGGCCAGACTTGTCTATGCTGGTTGGTTCTGGTATGGTGGGCAATTCTTCCCCTAAGTGCAGATAAACTCTAAATGGAAAATAGCTCTAGTGGTAGTTTTACTTACTACTCTGTAGAGCTCAAGGTAGTGGTTATAATACCCTATAGCTGCAGATGTAATGTTCACGCTCCTCTTTGATCGTGGAAATTGGATTTGAATGGAGGCTGAAGCATTTGTGCCAACCTTTATGGTAGTGTTTGGTCTTCAGTGACCTGGTAATGAGCACGGCCTGAAAAGCTGCAGCAGGGTCAGTGTGCTATTCAGTATGGAAGGGTGGGCGGAAGGTGGGAGCATCTGCTTCATTAAGATTATTCAAGATGCAGGTGAGGCCCTCAGTGCCAGTGGCTGGAGTGGAGCTGCTGGTCACAGTCCGGGGGGGCAAAGTGAGTGTCGCTATCTCCCCCAGACCTGGTGTGCGTGGGAGAGGACACACGGCATTCACTAGCATACCTCAAGCTGGACTAGCCAGTGAGTAGGAGGCTCTGGGTCTGGGCAGGTGTACCAGATGGGGACAGGGTCCATGACAGCATTCCTGGGATACCCACGAGTTTAGGTTTCCTGTGAGGTGAGTGTACGAGTGTGTGTTTGCACTGAGCACTGCAGTGGACGAGCTGGTGAGGGGGAGACCCATGGTGTGGGTGGGGGAGCTCAGGATCTGGAGAGGGGTGTCAGATGAAGGGAAGGGCCATGCTAGTATGACTGCTGGTGTGACTGCTGATGCCATACAGCTTGGTTTTATGGTTCAGTAGAATTGGAACCACTTCTTCAAGATAATTCCTGTTCCCTTTCGCATCAACCTCAAGTGGTTAGTTGCAGTGAGTCTCTTCTAAAAACAATGGCTCAAATATTTTCTTGACTCTTGTTTTAAATGGTCTGCCACGTGCATGCTCATGAGCAGAAGCTCTATGAAAGCAAGTGGTTCTTGTCCATAGCAATGGGACAAAGCGGCAAGTTAAATTATCTTTAATGCTATGATCAGTATTTAATTGAGCGTATTCAAACACATATTTTAAATGTTTCAGTAACTTATTACAGTTACTAGGCTTTACTGAAAACACTTTCACAAGAAGTGTTTAAAGCTGCTATTGTTATCCAATTAAATGACAAATTTATACTGAAATTGTATTTGGCTGTAAAATTATATTCCCAGTAAATATGACATCTTCTTTTGCAGTGATCCATATGTGAAACTTTCCTTGTATGTAGCAGATGAGAACAGAGAACTTGCTCTTGTGCAGACAAAAACTATTAAAAAGGTATGTATATACTCTTTTTATTCCATTGTTTTGGAAATATTCAGAATACAATAGGAAAACAAGTACATGCATCTTCAGTGTGCATGATCTGTTGACAGAAAAACAAAAGAGAAAAAATCGTAATATGTTGCATATTATTCTGTAAACCTTGGCTTATCAAATCTCATTGCATCATTCACTGTTTCTTTTATCAAACTCATATTTTAATGAAATACAAAACTGAAATAAAGAACTAAGAAACTCTGCTTTATCATTTCTCTGACTTTTAGCAGAAATGATCATTCTTTAATGCTCTCTTTCAAAATTTCCATTTTCAAAATATTTTCCTAATATGGGAATTTAAAATAGCCAAATGGCTGTAAGAAAAGCTTGGAAATGCACTGAAAATGTTTTTGTTTTTGTTTTAATTAGAACCAAAATTTAATTTTCATTGGTTTCTTAATTTCATTCCACATAACCAAAAATTCCACCAGGGGATATTTGTCATTATCAGGGCCCTAAGATTTTTTTTTTTAAACTATTATTTTTTTCTTAAATTTACTGGTAGTGATGGCAGACAGGCAAAAGCCACAACTTGCATGACAAGTAAGAGAAAAATAATGAGTAGTCATTTTTATGAAGATATTTACAATCAAGAATGATTCAATTGAAATCATTATTGCAAAACAGAACAGTGAGGAAAGTTTTGTTATTGAAAACACAAAACAGAATGATGTTGTTCTAAAATCAGAACATTAGGTGTCATAAGGAGACTGTTATGAAATCCTGGAAGCATGGAGGATTCAAGCAGAGGTTTTCACAGGATGCGGGGCATGTTTGATGTTGGAAAGGAAAATTATTTTAAAAGATCTCCTGGTTAACCATTGGTGCTTGTTTCATAATAGCATTTTTATGTTCATTGACTGCTTTTAAATGTTCTTTATAGCCCATCTAGCTTAGTTTTATGTGAAGTTTTTAGACACTAAAATTTGTGAGAAAAATGTTAACTTTTCCCAAAAGGAGTACCTATTTTGTTGCTATAGTAACAACACAGACTGTGGCATTTTTTGTTTCCTTAAATAGGTTCAAGATTTATCACCAATTCCATACAAGTATGTGGGAGGTGTTCTTACGATACGCATATCTTGGTTTTGTGGAGAGTATGCTTGTTGTCATCCCATTTCCTGGGACGTAGTTGCATGGAATCAAGTCCTGTTCCTGGAATCATAGGAATGGAAAATGCTTAAGCTTGATAGGTCATTTTCAGGCTATTATAAAATACCTGGCTATTATAATTCTGGTATAAGCTTAACTAACATGTTCTTGCTGAAGTGCGAGATTGACTTTGTCTTGCTATGGAATGGCAATGTTAATGAGAAACTATTAAATCAGGACACCTGCATCTGTGTACTGATAAATCTTTCTTATGTTGTAAAGGGTAGATGAAAAGAGTAAAATGAGTGTAGGTGAAGGTTTCATTTTCTTACTTAAAAAATAATTTGGACCACTGTAGTAATTTTGGATCAATAGCAATATGGGCTCAGGCTTTACCAGCTGCTAAATGGACAATTCATTTCATCTGGAGAGAATTCAGTGAAGTCGGAGACATTTGAGCAGTTGCACCCTACAAACAGCCTTCGCTTTCATGGGCTTGTTTGAAAAATGTATGCTTCGGGATTCCTGAAAAATAACAGCGTACTGAAAAATAACTGTCTAGACAAGTTCGGTTCTTGTAGTGCTTGTTTATTGTCTTAAAAGAGTATGGTAGCTTCTGTTAACTGGCAAACACCTGAGGATGGGAGGGAGATTTCCACCTTTCACTTCAGTGAAGTGGAAGAATTTCAGTGTGAGGCAATATGAGTGTAGATGTTGGAAGGGACCTCTGGAGATCCTCAGCTGTAACTTTGTGACTAAAACTCAGGACAGTTATGATAGCAGAGAGGAAATGGAGCGGGGTCATGAAGGAGCAAGGATCCTTTGGCTTTCGAGAGAGATGCTTTGTAGCAAGTCCATGAAATGGGGGGAGAGGAGATAGGAAGTGTGGGATGGATATAGGACTTTATTTTTTCCACTTGCTTCTTAGGAAATAATGATCACATGCAGAGTTTTATTAATTTCTGGTTTCTTTTTAATTAATTTAATTTTTTTAATTTTTATTAGAATAACATTGTCCTTATTTGAAAGGATGTTGCTGGTATAAAAGCATGTTTACTATAAGATACGGCATGTTTGGCTCCTACACATTTGAAATGTCATGGCTATAGTTCAAAAAGTTAGGAGAGGTGGAAATGAGAGCATGAGATTGGAAACAAGTTTGTAACAGTACTGCTGATCTGAAGCAATACTCAGCAGCTTTGGATCCCTGTGAAAGGAGAATAAGAAAGTTTCAGAGAAGACCACCATAAATAAAAAAAAAAAAAGTAAAGATGTGAAAGTACTGCATTGATTGTATGAAGGAAGAGATAAAGTCATGCATTTGTTTGCACAACAACCCAGCTGTAGACAGAGGACTGAGGATGAGATGATGGTGATCATGTATTCCTGGGATTGTATCTGCCTTTTTTCACTGTTTCTTGTAAGAGTCACTTAAAGCCTGGACTTTTTCAGTCATTTCCATAATAGCGATATTAACTCATCTATTGGAAAGTTGCAGTTAGTGATTTCTGTTTTGAATTGTTAAATTTAACCTCAAGACTTCTGCCCTGAAAGCAGTATTCTTCCTATGCAATTTGCAATCTCTATTTATTTCACAAATAGCAAACATCATTAGTATATCTTAATTTTGAGTTAAAATCATTAATGAAAAATATTGAGCAAAATCAGTCCCAGGAGTCATGCTGAAAGACGCTGCCAATTACCTCTTTCAGCTCTGTAACTTTTCTTTTAATATGAAAAGTTTAGTGAGGCACCTAACGCTTTACTAGTTTCTTATTTTTCTACTTATTTTTGTCTTCCTCAGTTTAATGGGTAATTTTCTGCGTGGCACTATCTTGCAGGACTGCCTTCAAGAAGGCAGAAGGGACCACAAATTCCCCTTTTTATTCTCAATGTGCAGTTGTTTGTACAGGTACAGACCTACTGTACAGCTAGCCCTAACCTTATGAAGTACTTAGTTATAGCCGAAGGAATTAAATGCCCATTGTTTCCTTACTCTGAAAAAATAATATCAAAAAAATTTCAGTTTTATCTGGCATGATCTAGCTAAGTTGAATTTTTTTTTTTTTTTAAGTTACCTCCGTCCGCACATTTAGTTATTCCAACTGTAAAATTTTATTAATGCCTTGTGTTTCCTTTTGGAGCTGTGTTTTGAGTGGCCTGCTAGAAATGCTCTCTTCTTCTTTTTGCAGTAGAAAAAGCTGTATTTGCTGTTTGCCATCTTATGATCTTGTAAGATGCTTAGTATGTTTTTAAACTCCTGCTACTAGCCTCGTAATTTCATGTGTCAGTTCTGTCAGAAGAGTGGATGAAGATTGACTGCACTGAGCTCTGAAGACTTCACTTTTACATCAGTTGTGACAACTTCTATCTTTGTACTGATCCCTCTTAGTTACTCTGCCTTTCCCATATATAATGTTAAACATAATTTCCAGTATCTAAATATGCTTAGTCTCCCCATTGAGCTTCATAAGTAGCATCATTTCTTTCCGTGTTCTCATTTTATTTATGTGGTTGAAAAACCTTCTTTGTGTTTATTCTAATATCCTGTGGAAGATCTAAGTCAGCTTGACTCTTGGCAGTTCTTTGTACCATACGTGCCCTTTTTAGGATGTAGCTCATTTTGCCGATGAGTCTTTTTGTTGTTGTTTCCCTGATAATATCCTTTATGAAGTTATTTATGCATTTATTTCTGGAGCCTTTCTTTACAATTGTTTTCTTCCTTTGGTAGGGTTCTAGTGTTTGTACTTTCTGACTTGACCTACTCATTGTTTGACTTGTAAAGGTGGAAGAAAGTTCTGCCAGTTACTAGGGTATTTACCAAAAATTGTGCTGCCTAATACCTCAAATATTTCCTGAGATTTGTATTTGTGGTTAAGCAGCATTCAAAATTAATGCATTATTGATGGACAGTAGTGCCCTCAAATTTAGTACAAGACCATGCTTCATTTGTTAAATTACATGGAACCTCTCTTGCCAATAAGAGCTGCATTTAATGAGTGCAAGTATTTAAAAAGTAACTTTTTTTTCTTATTACTTTTTTTTTTAAACTGAATACATTTGTTCTCCTTAAGGCTGAACGTTTCTCTTTGCCCCCAACCCCTATCCCTACACTTCACCTACACTCATTTTATTCTTTTCACCTACCCTGTACAACGGTCTTTTCTTTCATGAAATATTTTCCTGCTCTGTCATAAGACTGTTTAGGATAAACAAGTAAAACTTTTCTGAGTACAGCTGTTAATCACCTGCATAACTGTTCGTATAAGTTTACAGTTTAATGGTTTTTTATACTAATATTTCCTTTTGTCCTCCATTTTCCCCCTAAATTTTCTAGAAGAGGGTTTTCAAATTTCAGTGTTTGACTTCATTGATAATTAGTTACATATATGTTGGGTTGAGATTCAGCCTCAATTTAAAGGGGCAAGGAGGATGTACAGTTCTCCGCACGATGTGATCATATGAGTGCATGCTGAGCTACAATATGGCTGCTGTATTTCCATTTTGTAAAGAAATGCAGTGTAGTGAGCCACTGGACATGATAAATATTGTGTGTGTATATCTCTCTCTCTCTATCAAGGAGTTTAAGGTAACAGCCAAGATTATTCTTCTCTGCTATAACGAAATTTTGGTGGGTGTAGAGCCAGTTTATACTGTCAGCTCTTCTGGTAAATCTCTGCTATGTGAGCGAATGAGGGAATGATTTGGCATGAAGACAAAACCACTGGGCATATCATAGTTGTTCTGAAACTTATCCCAATTTAAATTGCCCAAATTATTAACGTTTGTAGTTCTAATATCTTTTTCATTAATTTATTATTTCATGCTTCAGCTCGCTTCAAACTGCACTCTATATGCATATTTTATTCAGATTATTAGAACAAAATTAAAATCCTCCATAGGTTTGGGAGAGATTAGGAAGAGTATCATACCTATTTAAAGGAAATAACCTTTGGTTTTGTTCTTTTTCTGTTTAATTTACAGTACAAATCTGCCCTTGCTTTTGTAGCCCTAAAGTTGATCTTGTGTTTAAAAATTATGTTGTTGTTTTTTTTCTTCTTCTTTTTATCTGGGTTTAAATGACTCTTAAGAATGAAACATCTTCAGATTTGATTTTTATAGGTTCTCAGTGATTTGCCTTTTACTCATGGAACCCTATTTATACTTAACATCTATTTTAGGACCATTTGACTCAAATGTCCTCCCATGTTTGGTTTACTCAGTAAAGAATTTTCTAAATAATTTTATGGCAATACTTCTTTCATTTTTTTAATGACATACTTTTTAACCTTTTTTTTTCCTAGAAAATTGTCACTTGCATGCACATTTTGATGATTGAAAAATGGCAAACCCAAAGAAATACTAGTATGTAAATATGTTTATTTCTGTTACAGACACTGAATCCAAAATGGAATGAAGAATTTTATTTTAGAGTAAGTTTCCCTTTACTTGCAATCATTATTGTAACATGTAAAATTAATCACATGGCATTTTAGAAGGTTGAGAAGAAGCTTATTTTTTATTTGTTTATATGTTTACATAAAAAAAATGCTTGTCCTCATGTAATTGCTTTTCTGTTTCTGTAGCGATGGAATGACCAGCAGAAATTGGCATAAGGTTAATCTAGAAAAGGACTGTTTCACAATTTGAGATTTTATCTAGAGTAAGTTTTGAGTTAATTCATCTGACAAATAAAAAATTCCTTTTACTGAAGATGTAATTTAGCAGAGCATGTTTGCTGTGATTTTAAAATGTTAATGCTGTGGCAAATAATCGTAGTTCTTTCCAAGAGGTGTATGAAATTTGAGTGATCATGGCAAAAGATAATGAAATAGAAATGTAGACAAGGTAGAAAAAATAATTTCTTCTGGCCCTTATGTTACTTGCCAAAAAGGTCAAAATATGCTTCTTTTTTTTTTTTGGTAATTAGTATTAATCTTTCTAGATGTTGCTTAAAATGAAAACCAAGTCATAGGTAAAACTGAGTGATTATTTTAATCAGAAAAAAAATTTTAAATATTTGAAAGTGGCAAAGGAGGGGTTAAAAAAAATAGCAATTATCAAAATTAAATTATCAAAATATAAATGAGAAGGGCGATAACAACTTTGTTATTTAGTTCCTGAAAATACTTTTTTTCCAAAGAAGAATGGCTTAATTTTAGTGCAACTGTAGCTTTCACAAAAGAAGGTTAGGTAGACTTTCAGCAGTTTTTAAAGTTTAATCTTAAATAGCTGCTTGAGAAAAGATGTCATTTTAGATTGGTAAAAATGGGTGTCCTATTGAACACCGTTTATGGAATCCTAGCAATTGTCTGTCTTGCTAACAGGATCTTTTAGATAGGTAGTTCCCACCAATATAATTGTTAATACAGAGGTTTTTGAGGTCTAAGTGGAATTTTAATTTTAAAGATGTACCAAATAGCTTTCCTAGGTTTTGCATCTGGATCATACATATCTAAAATAATCTTTATCTAATGAAATATTTTTATTTTTATAATGTACTCAGAGGGGAAAATATGGACTTACACTTTTTTAAGTTATGCAGAGTCCATAGGAACTGTCTTGACACTAAATTGTGACTGGGCCTAAGGTTTTCTATTTTCATCACAGTGATTTTTGAGGTTTGCACACATCTCGTTACAGAGGTGGCTATACCATGGGATAACTTAAGCTACCTGCCTGTAAAAATGCAGAGGAATTTTGATACTGTAATTTCGCTAGAAAATCATTATGCTAGTAAGAGAGCATTTAATGGTGAAGTGTTAAATGCCTTTGCCTTCAGCACAGAGTTGTAACAGAATTGTATAGATTACCATCATGACCATTACACAGGAAAGGGAAGTGAAAGAAAGTTTTAGGCTGTTTTTCTATCTGAAGACATTTCAAGCTCTCCCAAATTTGATCCCAGCTGCATATGTGATTCAGAAATGGATGACCTCACCTCCATAATCCCATCTTTATGAATACTGGTCTCATAAACATTCTGAGTTGCAAGACAGACTGTAAGGAACAAATTCATGTTTTTTAAACTGATATGTATTTACTCAGGATTAAGCAATCTTGTACATATCTGTGCTTACAATTTTAACAGATGTTATTTGATGTAGCCTTTTTAATAATTTACCTTTCTCAGGAAAAGAGAATACACAAAACTGCCACTATGTGTTGCTTAAATGACAGTTATAGTTCATAGAAGCTCTGTTAAAACATCTTGAAAATCCTAAACAATAATGTGAATAAATAAAGTGATGCATACCCCTTTTTTGTGTGTCATGATTCTCTGATTTTCCCAAAACTGGGAAATCCATCGCCACCCCCCTAGAATTATCAGTCCATTGTGGAATGTTATTTCTAAATTTTCTTAATTAAACAAGTTGGACATAGTAACCTGGCTTACAAAATTTTCTGAAAAAAATATATTACGTGGATCAAATACTACAGAACTTTTTTCTTGTTTAATAGTGGCTGTTTTGTCTTCCTGCCAGAGTTCTTCTTGTGTGTGTTTGTTTTTTCCTTTTAAATGTTGGCAGTCTTTCTGCTTAAATTTACTTCAATGTAAATAATTTTCTGGAGGTATATTTGCTGTTTTCAAGTGTTGGAGAGACTTCTGTTGTGCTTTCCACAGGCATGTGTGATAAATGGGCTAGAAATGTTGAGCGATGGAGAGTTCAAAATACAGATTGTGAAAGTCTGAAAGAAATACAGTAATCCTCTTTCTCCCTACAGTTTAGTTGAGCTTTGCAGCTGTAGAACAAAAAAAATCTGGGAGCCCTGATAATCTGTCCAGCCTGGGACTTCTTTCCAAAACACAGTGCTTGTCACTTTGGCCAGGCTACCTTTCCGGAGGCCAAGCTAGCTTTGCTGGTGTGCTCGAGGCAGCTGAAGCCCCCGTTAGCAGTGCTGGCTGCAGCACGTACTGGGGATGACGAGAGAGAAGCAGCTGCGGTTCGCCCAGGGATGTCCTCTCCAGATTGATCTTGGCCGTATGGCTGCATGCAGCTCGGCACTGTGCAGCACCCATGCCTTTCCTCTTCGCAGCTTTCTGTAGGAAGAGAAATGCAGTAACTGTGTTGCATTGAGCACAGTAAATGAGAGCTTTTAATGTTAACTGCTAGGCTATTTCTAGTTGCAGCTGTAGTTTAGAAACAAATTGTTTTACTGCTCCACTTTAAGTAAAACCAAAGATTTACGTAAAACCTGTTAGTCTTGTTCTGTTTGCCTTGGTTTAATCGCCATGTGAACTAGTACCTATATATTGTTAGCACGAAGCTAATGAACCTGAAGTGACATTACTTAAATTTTCTCATAGGTAAACCCAACCAATCATCGTCTCCTGTTTGAAGTGTTTGATGAAAACAGATTGGTGAGTGCTTTTCTTGATCATGTTTTACTAATCACAAGGCTCCATATAACACAGCTGATGAAAATATAGCATATCTTAAAGGTTTGGTTTTGTCTGTTTAAGTGTGCATAAAAATCATCTGGTTTTGGGACTAACAGTCAGACCATTAAACACAAAAGTAGTACCCTGCTGGGTCAGACCAAAATGGTCCTCTTTAACTCAGTATTCTAACAGTGAAAACCTCATTGTATTCTTCCTTAGGCTTCTCCAGTGCAAACTGAGAGAGTCCCAACCCTTTTAGTCACTTATAAAGCAGCTGCATCATCCCCTGCTCATTGTAGTGCCTCTTTCCTGTACTTTTTAATATTCCTGCAGCCTTTTTTGGGATGTTGTTACCAGAGCTGCACCTTGTACTCAAGATGTGGGCGTATTAAGGTTTAAGGTAACGGCAAAATAATGGTCTCTGTTATGTTTTCACTTCTCTGCCTCATAATGCTCAGCATATTGTTAGTGTTTTTAGTCTTGAACTTAATTAGTCTGATGCAGTGGGTCTCCCAGAGAAGAAGTCCTCCAGCATCTTACTGCTGCTTTTTTTTTTTCAAACTGATTAAGTAGATAAGGTTTTCAGAGACATATGTGGAATAAGTGACACTGTCGTTCTGAACATATTAGGTTAAATATGCCGGTGCAATGGCATACTGGGTGAATGACTTGTTTGTTTTTTTGTCTTTTGAAAATTGTAATGCCATCTCTTTGTTTATGAGGTAAGGTTTTAACGTTTTCTTGGTTGGGTGCAGTACAATCTCTACTAAATTTGTTTGCTTTGTGAAGATTAGAATCAGTATTGTGAAGATCCTTTTATTCAAAAAAAAACCCCAGTATGGAAACATCTGTCTTCAAAAAATGTATTCTTTTCTTTTGTCTTCCTATTAAATATAGAGCAAAGAAAAGCATACAAGCTGTAATCTTCTGGGGGAAAAGAGGACTTATAACCAAATGATTGTATCTTCCTTTAGGAGGAAGTAAATTGGTAAATCGGTGACTGTGTATTTAGAGCGGGCTGGCTGTGAGCATATTTATTGACATATAATGATCATAATGCACTTGCACTATTAGAACTGTTCAATACCTTTTGAACTTAAAGGACATGATCTGGCAGTTCTTCCCAGCTTTAAGGTCCTATTGCCCGCTAATGCAAAAAACACTGAAGCAGAAATCCTGTAACCATCACTGCGAGACAGTGTATATAAGCCTGGGCTCAGGACTGTGCTGACATTATTGCGTGACTTGCATGTGTCTTGGGGGACGGTTGGAACACGTCTATGTTGGCGTGGAGGACAAAGCAGCGCTCATGGAAGAGGCTTCGCTCTGGCCTGCAGAGAGCAGTGGCATAAGAATCATAGAATATTTGAGTGGGAAGGGACCTTTCAAGGCCATCTAGTCCAACCCCCTACAGTGAGCAGGGACATCTTCAAGTAGAGCAGGTTGCTCAGAGCCCCATCCAATCTGACCTGGAACGTTTCCAGGGATGGGGCATCGACCACCTCTCTGGGCAACCTGGGCCAGGGTTTCACCACCCTCAGTGTGAAAAACTTCTTCGTTAGATCTCGTTGAAATGTGCCCTCTTCATTTAAAACCGTTTGTTACCCCTTGTCCTGTCGCAGCAGGCCCTGCCAAAGTCTGTCCTCATCTTTCCTATAGGTCCCCTTTAAGTACTGGAAGGCTGCAACACGGGGATGTCCAAGTGTGACAGTAATGGGGTGGCGGTTCAGGAAAAAAATGTCTATGTGCAGTGACAGCTGAGAAGTGATAGTTTTGGCATACTCATTTCAGATATATTTCTTTAAGATTTACAAGTTTCTGTATGCAGTAATGGCCTTATGCTGGCAGTTTTGGTATTTCTGTATTGTTGAATGGTTTTCTGCTCTTCCTGTGATCCTGCTTCTGTAGACAGACTGCCCTTGGGCTCGTAACCTCCTTGCAGAGGCAGCAACCTGTCATTTAGGAGCCCTTGCTTTCCTTTCAGAAGGTATTCTGAGCTATTGACAAAGCAAGTACATCAGGGTTCTTAGAGTAGCAGATTTCCACAAGGTTCTGTTTACAGAATGAGGAGACACTGAACTGATTATTTTGGCTTTACTCTGAAATACTTATTGTCAATACTTGCATGGTTTTTATCACAAGAACTTTTGTTTCTTCTTCATGTTCCCAAATTATCAAAGCACTTTCTGACTTTGCAGTCCTTTCCTTTCTATCTCCCAATCAAAATAGAGAATATGTGATGCAAGCTTCATCTTCGTGCCAAGAGAGACAGTGTCCTTGGATAACACGCTTTATCCAAAAAATAGTGTAAAATAATAATCAGCATGTGTGCTTCCACAAGGCAATCTACAGTGTTGTTGCTGTGTAGAAGCTAGTCATGTTTTTCTTCTTGTTGACTCATAGTCCACTTAAAACAATAGGGGACTGTGTTGTCTGTTGGCAGTTTTTGTTTTGTTTGGTATTGTTTTGTTACGTTTGGTATTGTTTTAAGCTTCCATTTCTGTCGTGATTGGTCATTTTCTGTCTTTGGAAAACAAGCTGCTTGCAAACAGAGGATTAAATGTCTAGATAGAGTATTGACCCTCCACCTACAAATTTTCAGAGCTGTTCACAGAACTTAACGCTTTCAAGTTCTCCTAGGGAACAAATGTCCATGTATTTAAATGAAGCTACACTTCTTGCTAAACAGAGTTTCTTTGCTAGTATGTATTAACAAGTACTGTTGTGAGCACAGCAAACGTGAGTATCCTCAGACCACTGAGTTTCTGTGTTACAATAGAGCTGATTTAGGGTGTTTGTTTCACGTTTTGGTATATCCTGTCTGTCTGTTCTTCTGCTGAGGTTTTTTGGCTCTCAGAAAGCGTAACTGTATTCTGTGCTGGCAATCACACTCGTGGTAATATTGCTAACTTTCTCACTGGAGGCCAGCCAGCAATGGGCAGAGTTTCTGCACGGTGTTTAAGACAAATTGGTACAAAACTACGTGCAACACCCGTCTCTCAGTTTTCACTCGTCTTTACTGCCTGGTAAAACTGAAAAGAAACTTTGTCGCCTGCCATCTTGCACATTTCTGCTGTTTTTATCGTGTGAGAAATCTTTGCCATATGTACGATTGCTTTGTTCGTTGTAATTTTTAATTATGAAAAGGGACTGTATGGGGTAGTGTAGGTTATATTGCGTTCGTAGGGACAACGTAGAAGTTGTGGCTTTTTAAAGGCACGAAGTTTATTGCTTCATCATGTCATGAGCACAGTTAAAATTGAAAGCATAACCGTGCTATATTTATTCGTGTTCTGTCATCATAGCCTAATGCCGTAACACAGACCAAAATGTTAATCTTGAAATAATTTTTCTCATTTGCATGTGGAGTTGACTTAAACTTTTAACACTAAATTGAAGTGGTTTTGTTGCAGTTAAATTTTTGTGTGTGTGCTTTATACAAATGTGCCTTGTGAATATGATGCGGTTTAGATTTATAGCAGTGCCGAGTGTGTTCGCTGCCTTAGTCAGCTGCGAGAGCTTTCCCGCTGGGGCCGTGCCTCTCTGATGGAAAAGGAGCAGCTGTGAAGGTGCTGTTTCAGGCTCTTGCTGGCATTAAAAAAAAAAAGAAGAAGAAGAAAAAACAAAACCCCCACCAGCTTACATTGGAGAGGGGGAGCCAGGCCACGTGACTCCCACCATCCTACCCTATGTCACAGTGTGTAGGAGCGCTGATTGCTCTTACCCAATCATGCCTGGAATGCTGCTTGCCACTTGGGCTATTTCTGCTATCTGTCGCTATCAGGGCTGCAGTGCTAACAGTTTGGCAGATGGGACACTTTTTCGTGGAGTTTATGTCTTTGGTTTTTAACTTCTGGCAGTGCCTGAATTGTTGCTGTTCTCCCTCTCCTTTTCTTCTCTCTGTAAAACCATGGCCCATCGGCTGCGGTTTCATTTTGGCTCTGGGCGAAGCAACACAGCCCCTGAATCAGAGATCCTCGACCGGGAGAGAGAAGATGACTTTTTCATGGCATTTCACACATTGCCAAGAAGAAACAGTCCTCATGCTTTCTCCCGACACGGAGCAGAGTATGGCGGTGGCAGTGATTTGCAAGAAGTGGGCTCCTTAAAAAGGAGTACATCCATGTTTATTCCCCAGCTGCTGAACAGTATTGATGTGCGTCCAACGAGAAGCTCGTCAATGCAGATCTCCCTTCAGCGCAAAGCTGCGAACGGCTGCGCGGACGAGTGTGCAACCCTGGAACCTCCTGAGGAGACACTTCCTTGTAAATTCTCAGACTTTAGGGAGCATTATGCATCCCCTGTTAAGAACCATTCTTCTGCTCCAAGCAGTCCAGAGGTGACTCCTGAAAATTCTCCACCCAGGCTGACAGAAGAGTTAGGGCAACAGATTAATGGAACTATTTGCTGTAATCGTAGAATATTTTGTACTATTCCTTCTAAGAACCAGAGTGAGGATGCTTCATCAACTACCCAAGAAGATGAGGCAAATGAAGCAGCTTCAGATGTAAACATAAGTGGTGTGAGGATTCAGCATCGGGCTTCAAGTGCAGATGTGCCTCAGGTTACTCTACTACCCTTTGGTACTGAGACTCAAAATAATGTTCCCACCCCTGAACCCCGGCGTTGGTCTTTGCAACATGTGCCAGATATGTCATCAAATTCAGGGAAAAAGTTCTTTGTTCTCCAGTTACAGCAACCGCAGACAAGTGGTACTGGTGCCGGAGGCGAATATAACTTTGGTTTTACTGGAACAAAAGGGGACAGATTGGTCAGATATCCTCGGATACATCTAGAAAGGAGTACTTCCTACTCTGTCCAGCCACCAACGGAAGAAACTAGCCCCAAGGATGATGTATTGAATTCAGAACTGCATGGAAATGGCAGGAACGGCACAGAAATATCTAGAAGCAATTCAGTAGAGCGGATTCCTCAAGGGCAGGGATGCTTGTTTAAAATCAGACCAGATCAAAACACAAGGCAGCAGCACTTCAGAATTCTTGTCACCCGTGGTCCTGAAGAGCAAAATCGGGTTGTTGGTAAAGAGGGTCATGGCGCCCCTGGTCCTACAACAGCCAGCGCTGCAGTAAGTATGCTGAGTGTGCTATGCTAGTGAAATACAGAATTGCTATGCAAAGGCTTCTAGACTTGAGGCAACTGAAGCACTTCCATTGTTAGTGCCAGAATGTTCTGCATTTCTCTGGAGCAAGCCACGAATCATCTCTATTTCTAATCTAGCGTAACTTTGTTCTTAGTTATGATTACAACCAGTGTAGTATTTTGAGATCCTCCTGTCACATGTTTCTTAATTCAGTGTTAACATCAGCTGGAAAGATTTTTATAAGTAAGAACACTCAAGTGGCAAATTAAGTGTTCGTGTTAATGTAGTTGGTGAGACCTTGCTGTGTGAAGAATTCTTTATGCACTTTGTTTTTAAAAACAAATATTTTGACACCTTCTCAGTTTCATGTACACCTGTGTGTACCTCTACACAGTTTTAAAACATGTATTGCAATGCAATAGTAGCTAAGACTATAGAAATCCTATAATAATTCCAATCGAGGTATTGGCTTAGCAGATAAAGTATCAAGAAGTTGAGGGGGGTGGGGTGGGTGTGGAATCTATGTTATAGCAGTTTTTTCTTTTAACTTCTGGAAATTAGAAGCATGTCCTGTGTTTTGTGCGGTGCAAGTCCTGATCAAACAACTATACGAGTAGCTTGGCACAACAGTAAACTGTCTTCTTGTTTGTAATTGCCTTGATTTTCTTCAAGATGACAAAATTCATCTTCTGGTTTGTCTTTGTTGTAAAGGGAGAGGATAGATGTTTTATGTCTTTAAGCCACTTTTTAAAAGACCAAAGTAGGAACGAAACTGAAGGGTTTAGATTAGTCATTTGCTTAAATTGCTTTACTGTGCAATTTAACACTGCCCACTTGAGTTCCTAAGCTGAGTGATGCTGTATATAGAATAGTAAGCGCTCTGTCTCCAGCTGTGAAAACAGATTCACTAGAGGAGATTTTGGTCTTCATTGCTTGTGTGTTCTCGTTCTCCTGTGCTTTTGTTCAGTGAAATGTAGTACAGACAGACAGCTGCTCACTGCAGAAAGGCCATATGATGACTCTGCAGCTTTCCTACGGAAAAGCTAATAGTCTCTAAGTTATTCTGGTACAACCTTTTCTTTAGCTCTTCAGTAATCATTGTGAGTAGAAAATCAGAAAATATCCCTAAGTTGTTTTTTTTTTTTAAAAGGAAAGTAATAGAAAAAAAATCCCTTGCCAGTACAGGTTTCATTTCAGTCTCTATAAGCTAGCAATTTTGTTTAGTAGTGTATAGTATCTTTCCTGCCAGCCTGAAAACATTTCAGCAGGAAAATGTGGAATGCAGAAACCACTGATTTTTCTCTTCATTTGCCTTTCGTGTCTGCAGTACAGTATCTTAACTGTTGTCATACTAAATCGAATCTAAATCTCATACTAAAAATGAAACAGGAAAAAAAAAAGTATGTCTGATTTCCCACTCCTTTTTATTATTCCTTGTTCCTTTCCAGTAACAGCTGTTCATGGAGAACCACCGTAACCAATTACATAAGTAGCTATAGAATGTCAAACCTAGTACAAAAGCATCAGGTTTACAGATCTGTGCGACTTGCAGAGATGTGTCCCAGTGTCTCTGCAGTAGTTCTCATTTTCCTAAAGGATATACTCCCCAAAGACACTTCTTTGATCTTCACTATAGTAATGATTCACATACCAAAGACATATTTCAGTGTTTCCAGAGGAGAATTACGAAATTTGCGTCTCTGTGCTCTTAGTTTCAGTTACCATGTGAAATCAATTTAGTCAGCCATGAAGCATGGCAGTCACAGAGACACTCAGTCCAAATAGTACATACATTCTTTAGTGCAGAAAGTTTCAAAAATAAAGAATTAATTGAAACTTAAAACTTTTTTGTGGTGTTTTCTCATATTTGTAGTAAGCCCAGAAATACTGTGGGTAGAGGTGATTGGCTAGGCAAGATGCCACAGGAAATGTGGGGAATGAAAGCATTTTGGTGAAAGTTTTGCTTTATTTTGTCTACATATAAAACACTCTCTGTAAGATGTCATTTTTAATCTATCCCACAGAAGTTTGTTTGGAGGACCTATGATGCTAAGTAAGGGTGTGCCTGAAATATTTGTTCTTTTAAGCTGGGCAGAAAAGCTGCCATGCTTTATAGTTGTTAGTGTAAAAAAAAAAAAAAATTTCCAGATTCTTCCAGTTAAAGTTTGTGCATATTTGATTGATATAGGCCATGGGCCTGGGGCTGTAAGCAGCAGCTGCTACAGCCTTATTTATCTTGAGTGAAAACATTCAAGCGGGCGTCTGCAGTCCTACTGCTACCAAGTGTTTATGACCTTTCAAATATCTTCTGTTTTAGACAGAAGCATTTTTGGGCAAGCAGGATGTATTTCATTACAAGTCCTTATAAGATATCAAGTAAAGAATGAGCTTATGTCCAATAGTGAAAATTTTTATTTGGAAGCCTTATTACAAATTCTTTTGACTACTGTGATATTTTATATGTAATGCAATAGGCTACTGCTAAGCGTGTATATATACTGTGGCATATAACAAGTACATTGTTTATAATTTGGGGTCTGTGAGTGCATAGCTGTATTTGTGGGAAACACTTGAAAAATCTCATGTATTGGACAACTGTACTAGAGACCTGACAAAGGCATCTTTGTTGTGATAAAAATACCAAGTGCCCTAACAAAATGTTGTAGTACTAGTATTGAATTATATTTAGTTAACAAACAGAAATGCCAGCTCTCAACTCTGCAAGTCTGCTTTCTCACAACTCAGCTTTTGTTTTCCTTCCTTAGAAATAATTTTAGAATAAATAGAGCTGTGAAAGTACAGAGAATCTACTTATGCTCCTAAGATATCAGCTGATGGGATAGGGGCATGTATACCAAAAAGAGCGAGGATAAACACAGTTCATCAGTCACAAAGGGCCAAAATTCTGCGTTACGTAGTGCCTGGAAGACTTGAATGTGGTCACCTAAGACGGGTGCTTCAGGCTGGTGCCTTGTGGCAAACCAGCGACTGATTGCCTAAACTCTAGCTGAGACGCTGTCTTTGGCAAGATTTCCTTTGTATGAAAGTGGAAGCAGGCTTGGGTGAACATGCCCAATGCACATGGTAGCTTTCATATGGACTCTAAGGGAAGTGGTTAAAAAATTCATCTGAAGAATGTGGAGCTCAATGGAATTAAGGAACTAGAACTGCTGCTTCTCTGCTGCTGCCTCTCCCGAAGGCTGTACCATCCGCTTTCCTGCCTTACTCTGCCCTTTGTTGTAGGTCATTCAAAACTTCATGATTCTGTTGATAGCTTGAATTTTGATGGGCAAAGGGATACCAGTTCCGTTGTTTTAATGGAAATGCTTTCATGGGAGACCTCTGCCTATCCCTGGGGCAGTGGACTTCCCACGTGTCAGTGGTGAGCTTTGTGTCTGATCAAGAGTAATTTTCATCACTAAGAGCAGAGCCAACTACTTGTTAATAAAACTGGGGGGGGGAAGGGCAGAGTTGTTTGCTAGAATCCTTCTACGAAATTGATAATTAACAACGGACAGTTACATGATTGAAATGCAGATGAGGAAAAATATTAACTCTTACTCAGAATCATATCATAATGTATTTTAATGCATTATTGTATTATGACATGTAGCACAATGGATTTTGACAGTTTATTTTTTCTAGAGGGGATGAGTGCTCTTCTTAGTTCTTCCGTTCCACTTACCATTTTTCTTAGTTTCAGTGATACCTCTTCAGCGTAAAAAGGTTGCTAGTAACCCCTTTGGACCTTAGTGACTTCCTGGGATTTGGAACAGATTTCTACGAGGGCAAAACTTTGCAAAGAATGGATAGCAATCCACTCGGACAATTGCTACTACGAGGCAATTAAACCTTGAACCATCCTCTTTCATATGCCGCTAGGAGAGCTATGAGTTGAATCTGTTTAATCGTATTGGGGGTTATTTGTTTGTGGTTTTGACCTAAAAGAAGGCAGGCCAATGAGATTGCTGCTTGATTTAGAGGAGCTGTAGGTGAAAATTTTTAGTGTTCAACAGTGTTACTAAAATAGATTCTAATGTTAAATAGTGTATATAAAAGGTGCACATTTCTGATCTATCTTGGATTAGAAATGTATATCTAAAGAATTTAACACTTCTGTGGACCTTCCTTACACAGTGAAACGCTGCTACAATATTTCTGCCTTAGCTGGACTGTGAATTAATATCAGATATATAGGCATTTATGTTCAGAAATCCATACAAACTCTCCCTGAAGAAAGTATATATATCTGACCCATCAGCTGTACATATTGACAGAAATTTTTCAGAAAAAGGATGAGATCATGGCATACTGTATCATATATTATCAAATAAAAGGGGGAAAAATGCTGTTTAACTTCCCTTATAGATCGGTGTTTACTGTTATCCTATTTTTGGTCCAAAAAAAAAAAAAAAGTTCTTGACATACCATGCTCCAAGATACTCATAGTCTATGATATGCAAGTCTTGGGATTTTTTTTTGTTATGGCTGGGGAAAAAAAAATTCAGCTGAGGAAAATACAGTTTTATTCAATTTTACGTGTTGGAAAAAATGTAATACATTTAAATAAAAAATGAAGACTAGTTAAGGGATGATGAACATTGTGCTTTTTTTAGCTTGAATATTTATTCTGTAGACAACCTCACAGATTATATAGTTTTCAATAGCAAGTGTCTACTTTAGTGCTGCTGTGCGACCACCTTTATGTTTCTATATGTCATTGCCCCATGAGTTACCACTCTCAGCATTGTGGATCACTGTTACCTTAACTGGAGATAGTTTTCTACGCACAGTGATAGTCAAGGAAGAATCATCCTGATCACCGTTAGCTAGCAAAGCCTTCACTGCAAGAAGCAAAAGAAAGTGAAATAAATTTCATTGTTTGCAATCCTTTGAAGATGATGAATTTGTAGAGGAGCTTCCATTGGCCATATCTTTAGGCCATATTTCTACCATAGTATTTGCTTTCCTTATCCATTTGTTTTTGATTTCTAGTCTGCCTTGGATCCAGTGGGTTGGAAAAGTAGCAATTCCATCCAGGGGCCTGACCTAGCTCTAATGAACAATTAGCAACGGTTCGTACTTGCCCTGTGCTAAGCCTTAATTTATAAGGCACGTACCTCTGTATGACAATTAAAAAGCGCAGTGGAGGAGTAAGATTTTTCTGTATTTTTACCAGTGTGATTTGCAAAATAAGAGACATATTTTGGTTAGTATGAAATTCAATTCTGGATTGAATTTTCTGGTTTTTTACTTTTGTACATAAAGAGATCCATTTGATTAAAAAAAAAAAGTAAAGTCCTTCAGTGTTTCAGTGTAAACCATGGCAAAGTCTGCAAGTCTCTTTCCTGAGGTGGTATTGAGACACCAAATGGTTTATATATTGCTGATCAGTACAAGAAGAACTGATGGAAATCTGTAAAGATGGAATTAAATGAAAAGGGATTCTTTCCCCCCCTCAAATAACTACTGCAAGAGTTTATTTGTTTCAGGTTAGCTAATGTAGTCCACAGAGACAGAGCTTAATTTTCTCTCTTAGTGTTGCTCTTCTTGCCCACTCTTCTGGTCATTCACCAGCCTGTCCTTAGTACAGTATTCAGCACTTAATTTAACATCATTCATCATCTTTAACCTAGTCCCCATGCTGATACATTTTCAGGACTCGAGTCGGTACGAGAAATGGTGGTGCTTTTGAATTTGAAATGAGGTTTAATTGCTTCTCTTATAATTTCTGAACCAAGTCTGAACGTCTGAGAACTCCCAAGAATAAACAGACAAAAATCCTGTTCCTGAGGAACGTGTATATAACTGTTCATCTGCCTATCCTGTTTTCATGTGGATGATGACGCATGTCAGAACCAGCAGTTACTCCGTTAAGACGTAACATGCAGAGTGAAAACGTACTTGGCACTAGTGAGTTCCCTTGTGCCTGCCTGTTCATCCATCTGCGCAGGCGTAGCGGCAGTGACCTGAGCAGGAGGTTGAAGCGGGCTGCATTCACACCTCTGGTGTTCAGTGTGCGATGCCCGTGGCTCAGCCATGCCGAACTACTTCTGCATCTTCCATTTCAGAAGCAGTTACTGAGTGCGTTCCAGCATTCTAAGTGGTACAAAACAAGAAAAGTAAAATTGTTAACTGTTTATTTGTGAGTCTTCATTATACTGGGAGCATATTCTTGAAAATTTAGAGGCCTTCTAAAAGACAAGAGGCAAAAGGTATGTCAGAAGCAAGTGTTTCTTCCCAAGTCTCTTCCAGGACAACTGAATCGGTATGGCTCACCTGCACGCTGGCATCGGTAGATACACTGATGGAGAAAGTGTTCTGCACTGTTAAAAGGCCGCTTTCTCTTCCAGTGCTACACAGGACTAATGCTACGCAACGATTTTATCTTCTATATTGCACATTTCTAAGTTTGGAGACCCACTTCAGGGATTGCTGTCTGGACTCTTAATAGGCATTTCTAGAACATAATTCATGCTGCCCTTAGCTAGATGTTTAAAATAGCTGAAATGAATAGTGCTATGAATTTCCTCTCGCTCCACTTGCTATACAGGGAGTGCAGATGACTATCTGGAAAGCCTCTGTTCTGTGCTGATAAGGACTTTGACGTCTGCAGGTAGAAGTGATGAATTACACCCCTCAAGTCTTCTTAGGTTTTCTCTCAAGGACAAAATCAGTTCTTTCTCCCTCTCTCCTCAACAAACCTACCTATAGGTTGCACGGAAAGAAAGGTGTCTCCCTGACCGCAACTGACTGCCTAAAGATTACCATTCTTCTGACCCTTTTCTGTTCAGGGATTTGCCATAGGTTACAGCCCACTTTGGGCTCTTCCTTCGTGTGTAAGTCACCTCCTTTTATTTCCCCTCCAGAAATCACCTGGGCCCCTTCTTAATCAGCCTTTCCATCAGCTTGCACATCTGTTCTTAAAAGATCTTGCTGTCCTGGAAGGGGCAGACTATTGTGTTCAAATACATGCAGAGCAGAAGGTAGTTTTACAAGAAGGAAATTATCAAGGAGCAGACTGATTTTTGTGTTTTTCTTTTGTTTTTCTTTTGGTTTTTTTTTTTAATGTGAGTGAGGGACAAATAGCACATTGCAAGTAGTGTAAACTAGCTTGCAGAATCAAGAAATCCATATGTAATTTTTAGTGAAGTTTTCAGAGTCAAGAATTGGCAGTGCTGTTTTTACCCTATCCCTACACATTCTCAAAGTTCCTTGGGAAACGATTCTGGATTTTATTAGACTTCATTGCTGGGCGTTTTTCTCCCTGAAAGCTGCATCTTTTGGTATTTCTCTGTAAAGAAACCAGAATAAAACTTCAAGCACAAGAGCTGGAAATAACATCACTCTTTTTTAATAGAAGTAATAAACTATTTGCTCCTGCATGGAAAAATTGTATGCTGAGTTTCAGTACACAGTGATCTCTTTAAAACTGAGTTTATAAGGCCCTCAATTTATAATGGAAATACTGACAGTCTTAACACTGAAGGTGCCAGCCAGAGCAGCTTTGGTATAGCTCTGCCACAGAAAATTACAGCTAATAAACCAAATACAGACTCTTGGTTACTTCTGGTATTATTTAGCTGTTTTACTATTTGAGAAAACCTGTCAAGTAATGAAGAATTTAGGAATGTCTGTGTTTCATGACTGTTCTAGTTCAAAAAGCTATTCTAAATCCAAATCTATCCTGTTTACTTAGTTTCCAGATTAAATCTTTATTGTAAAATGTTTACTGCATACATTCGTCTAAAATCTGGTGCCTTTTATCTGTTTGGGGTTTTTTTCCCCATCTAACAGCATTGGCATTGGTAGCTTCCAAAAGTCAGCAATTATTTACAGAAAAATACATTAATAAAATGAGCAGTATGACCATGCAGTTTCTGTCTCCAAAAAGAATGAATGAATAAAAAGGAAAAACACTCACCTTCGCTCTCTTTAAATCTTCTGATACTATAAACCTAGCAAAATGCTGGACTGTGTCTTATATATGTAGGAAAAACTAATTCTAGGGTTAAAATGCCGTGCATTATTATTAGCAAAATACCATTCCAGTTTCCAGGTCTGCCATGTGCTGACTCCTCGAGCCTTGGGGGTAAGGTGGGTACAGTGCGTTGGAAGTGAAAGTGAAAAGAAAAATCTGCTTCTGATTTGATGATGAGTTGTGCAAATAAAATACATACTGCACTGTATATTGTGGTGTAAGTTCAGAGTTTTTCAGGTCCTTTGGTGGAAGCGTCATCTTCCCTTTCACCCTAGGTTGAAAAGAATAACATCCTGGGTGACTAGCATTTCCAGGCTGTATTTTCTGTATTCTAGAAAAGAAGAGGAGAATACAAACTTTGTTATAAGGTGGGCTTTTTATCTTCAGTAAAAGAGAGATTCAGCTATAAATTCCTATGACCTGTCTGGCCTTCTTTTCAGTTACTTGTTAAGTCTTATATGCTTAATCCTACTACGTAAAGAGGCTTTTCTTTTTTATGGCAAAGAATAATATATAATCACTGTTCATAACAAATAAAGCAACAGGAGCCTACTTATTCAGCATTAACGTTAGTATTCAACGGATTGCTGGATGCACACACAAGCATAAAGCTCTGGAGTATGGTAATTTAAATGCTTTTATTGTCAAAAGCAAGCTACTTTAAAATTTAAAAGGAAGGTATTCATCAAACAGTGAAAATCCTTTCAAACAAGACATTAAAGGCTGATAATAATCCTTCTTGAGAAAGTTATAGCCTAAGTTTTACTTCAAGTGAGTGTTTAAGACAGTTTACTTAATTAAAAAAAAAAAAGTTTTTCTGCTTTTAAAATAATTTCTACTCCACATCCTGTAATAAAAACCACAGCATATTAAGATGTAGAAATACCAATATTATTTGAGGAAGTGTGTTAAATCACAATTATTTAAAATATTTTCATGTTGCTAAATAAACTTTAAAACATTATCACAGCTAAGAATTATATCCGTGACATTTTGCATCTATCATCCTGGATAGTGAAAAACTCCCCTAATTTAAGTTCTGTGCATTTTAGCAGTAATACGTGTATCTTTTGGGACTTGATGTGGTAAAGACTTTAAATTACAAATATGCTAACCATTTAGTTATTTGAAATCTGCTTCAAGCGTGGTTTTATGTTCACAGAATCATATTACCACAAGACACTATTTTGCTTCAAATTCCGTGAAGGTGGAACAAACCTTTATTTTTAAAAAGTTCATCAGAACCTCCTTCAACTTACACGCACGTAATCTTGTGCTCTCTCCAAAGATTAGAAAGTGGAGGCTGCTGTAGTTGCTGTATTACTAACACTTCATTATTTTTAGAAACTCTATCAGAGCATGCTTGCCAGCACACTGAATTGTTATAAACACAAGTGAACTATACTTGTTGGGAAGTGGTTGCGGTATATTTGGTGATGCAGCTTGCAGTTATGTAGCAGTGTGTTTACTCGCATTCAGCTTTTCAGAATTCAGTGATCCGTAATACGGGTTTCTAGCCCTAGGCAGATTCATGAAGGGTTTTTGTAATTGGCATTTTAAGGTGTAGGATTGCAAGCGATACTCTACAAGGCACACTAATCAAGCTACAGAGTAACTCTGAAAGATTTTGTTTATTTATATAGTTTATAGTACTTGTGACATTATCAGCTTTCCCGATGCACTTCCAGTCTTGCGAAACGTCCTTTCTGATGTTGGGAGCCCTTTGCGCTGCTGTTTGACTCGCTCTCGGCCGTGCTGTGGAGTGAGTCAGAGGAACGGGCTTCTGTTCCCTGCAGTCCGAGATAAAACTTACCAAATAAAAATGAGAAACTAGCTGAGCTAAACAGACGGGTAGGAATTGCTTCCTGGAAAGAACTGATGATAACCACTGTAAACTAAAATGTTTAGTGAAGATAGCAAAGGTGTCTCTGCCTGATCTTCTAAGAGGCCCAACTCACTTGTGTTTGTCACGCACGTGTGTTGAAGATTCAGACAGCAATACAAGATTTTGGCTGGTTTGTATGATTTGAAGGTATGGGTCTAAATCTTGACCAATCTGAAGTTGGTAGGAATTCTGCCGTTGACTTCAGTGTGATTGAAGCTGCACTCTTGAACTTCCTTTTACTACTTTATTCCTATATTTAGCCATAATAATTTCAAAGGCTTTAACTTAATAGCTTCTTCTGAGATAAATGGAAGCTGCTCAGACTGGCTACTCGGAGTTCATTTTCACCATAGGTGTGGTCCATGCTTAAACAGTACTCTACATATAACGTGTATCTGCTAGAGTGTGGGACAAAATCCCAAACTCTAATCACAACGGAGCAATTCCAGCCAAAGTCCGGTTCAAGGCACAGCCGCAAACAAACCTTTTAAACAGGATGAGGGGAGGCAGAGAGGGGAGACAGACAATTTGGGACAGGTACAAGCTTTGCTGAAACAATACACCTTCAAAGCACAGTATTATCTGGTTGCCACTAGGAAAGCTTGCCCCAGTCAGCATGCATACACTGCAGAATTTATTTGCTCAGTGACAAGTCTGTAGGTCTCAACTTAATATGTATTTCAGTCTGTTCTCTACTGACAGATGAACATGCAGAAATTTCTCACATCTTCAAAAGTCGTAGCAGGTCCTCCAGTCCTCAGGATTATGTCTGTCAACTTCTGTGATTATCAATCCTTCTGAGTAATTGGAAGAATTTTAAATTCTCAGATATTTTAAAGTAAAAAATTATTTTTGTTTGTTCATATATTGGCAACATACTGCAGATTGTGTGCTTGGTCTCCGACTCTAGATAAAGTGTTATCATTCAGCTCTGGGGAGAAAAAAAGCAAAAGCACTCTGAACTGTAAATTGAGCTTTCTCTGAACATACTTCTCTGTGGGAAAGATTCAGTAAATGAATGCTACTGAATTAAGGGAATGTGCTGAAGACAGTTGTTCATCTAAAAGGACAATCTGTGCTCTCAGTAAAAGGTTGCTTCTATTTGCATAGCAACCATCAGGGAAGAAAAACTGTTTTGAAGGAGATGTGCAAATCTGTCTGCATTTTCCTGGTGTTACTCAGGCTGATACAGCCTTGAAAAGGCAGACTATGCTGTTTCTTTGACAGTGAAATATTAATGTACTTAATATTTGCTTGTTTTATTGATTTACATTCAGAAATATGTTGTAGATTTTCTCCTGATCAGAGGATGAATGGTATTGTGGCATTATGGTAGATAGACTTTTTATTTTAAGACAAATCTTCTGAATCTAAATTTTAGAAAACAAATCTGACACCAACTCTGTGATTACTTCCATATCTTAACATAAGTCCATTGAATAGTTGTTTCTAATCTCCTTGTTTCTGACATTGCTGCCCTTTTTGCTCTCCAGTCAGTTGTGTGCAGTCACACATACAGCACTGAAAAAGAACAAGTAAAATGAGGAATATCAGGGATTATAATGGAAGTAGAGGTAAAACATAATTAATTATCAGTTTGGATGCCATTGGGGGCCTAAATATGTTTTTGTGAGTCAATTATGGGCATAAAAATGTCATATTTAAATAGTTTGAAAATTGAAATATAATTTATTACCATTTCTTTGAAGTGAGGCTGTTTACTAAAAACTTTCAGAAGTTGCTACTAATACATGAAGTATGAAATGCAAAAAAAGGAGCTACAATTTGGACCTTAAAACCAAAACTAAACGTGTTTTCAGAAATCAATTTGTGGTGACGTTATTTTAGATCTATGACATGTTTTTAATTTACTGTATCAATATCTTAACTGAGCAAGTGAAGTAAAATGTTTTGTTCTTTGCAGATGTGGGCTTTGTGGGTAACGATACGCTAGCTGAATATGGGAAAAATTTAGAGTAACTATTTAAATGTGGGAAACTGGTCTTAATAGATCTGTTTTTGTCTTACATCACCATATTTTAATATCTTTTTGACCTTGCAACATCTGCTCCAATGCAAACATGTTAAGCGAAAGCAAACCTTACCCACTTTATATTTAATGAAGAACTGAAAATAAAAGTGTCTTACTGTTGCCATCCCAACAGTAAACCTTGTGGTGTTTTATTGATACTGATCTATTTGTTCTATGCCCTGATACTGTTCACTGAAGAGCAGGAGCTGGGAGTCCGCGAGGTGACAGAGCAGCCGTCTTGGATGGAGAGAACGTTCACTGGCAAGTTTACGCTGCACTGTTTCAGGCAGCAGTTCCATATAAACTGCCTCTCCTGTCCCCAAATTGCTGAGCTGTCTGCCTGCTTTTCAGATTTGTTTTGGTCTTGAGCAGTGAGTTACAGCAATGCTGGATTGGGCAAGTGACATCAGTTGGATTTCTTGTGTCGGATGTCAGCCAAAACAGATGCGGGAAGAGGAGGGAGAAAAGAATTTGGAGTCGTCAGTTTGCAGCGCCAGCTCCATTCTCCATGGAGCTGATGTGTGTATTTTCCTTGTGTTGTGTTCCCTTCTGCAGCAAATGCAGTCTCCTTCAAATGAGTTTCTGGTGAGCTTGGAGTTGGAGAGAACTGTTTCTTGGTTTTTGTTATGTTCCCAGATTTTACGGGGATTAGCATTTGTGACCAACCATTTGCAGCAAATATTTGTGGAGTTCTGGCCTTCCTGGTTTTTGTTATAATCAAATTTTCAGTATATAAACATCAATGCATTGTGCAGAATTTCAGGATATAAACAAAATAGATTGGTAGCTGATTTTAAAAAAATGTGCACAACATGGAACAAACTTCTCAAGTTTTTTTTTCACATATTCTTTATTTTTCACCGTGAGAGAATGTATTACCAATTATATTACCAATTGTATTGTTGGATTTTTTTACTGGGTGAAATTTAGTAATGACCCACCAGTAAATATTGACTGATCTACATGAACTAGTAACTATCCTTTTCTTGAAGAATTAATTAAACAAAACTTGACATTATTCTAAGTTGAATTTTCATAACTTCCTAAATTTCATCAGAAACAAGTTATATTAGAGGAAAAAATCCTTGACCAAATGAAATACTTATAATCGGTACGTTTTTGGTTTACTGTCATAAGGTATGAGCTAGGGCAAGGATATAGCTTGTTTGGGTTTTTTGGGGGGGTTTTTTGTTTGTTTGTTGTTGGTTTGGTTTGGTTTTGTATCAGCTTGTGAGCTTTCCAGAAGGTCACTTCTGAGGAGTAGTCTAGTAATAGCGTAATTAATCAAACAATCCAAAGTATAAACTAAGACACTGCATTCTCCTCTATGCAAAATATAATCCCAGTTGAAAAGGGACTTCCAAACAAGTTCTTGTAGGGAAGCATGGGTATGTCTGGGTCAGAACTGGAAATGTGAAAGACCAGTAAGTCAACATAATCTTGGCTACCCTTCGTATTATGAACAAATGTGTTATTTCTAACCTTTAAAATTTAGCAGGTCTCAAGGTTCTTTGTCTTGGCAAGATAAAAAGGGATTGGACATGCATTGGTATAAATGATCATTCATTTAAAGAAGTTCAGAAGTCTACCTTACTTAACTGTCTCCTAATCAGCATTTCAATGGCCTCAACTCGAAGTAGTTTCCTTTTCTCTCTGGTCAGTGCATAGCCATTGTTTCTCCTCAGTGTCCTAATAAATAACAGGTATAATGTGTTCTTGTGTCAGATAACCTTGGCTTTTAGAGTTCTTGCAGTGAACAAGTTTTTTTTCCTTGGCATTAGGAAAATCATTAAAGCAAAAGTATTACGTTAAATATTGCCAAGTCTAATGCCTTCCTGAATCAGAGAGTTGAAAGAATGTACTCGGTACCTTTGGAAAATTTTGTCTGAATAAATGTCAGCATGGTTTCTCTGACTCCATCACTGCTATGTCATTGCTCTGCCTCCTGATACTCTCATGATTTTTTTTTCTTTGTCACTGTTGTCTTTTGTTTAACCTCAGTCTACGACTCTTCCATCAGCCTCATACCTAAAGTACTGCATCACGGTCCAAGATAAACATGTTGATGGGTCCTAATGTAATATAACTGAATACTTGGAGAAGGTGCTTAATGTGATTTCTGCTCCCTTCATCCCTGGCAATTTGTTAACTGACACATCATTTAGGAGGAACAGAATTTTCAAGGTACTGCTGGAGCTCTAGCATGTAATTTTTAAACAAAAGCCTGATCCTGCATTTTTACTGAGGCTGACTTAAACTGCAGTTTTCTAGAATGTTGCTAATAAAACTGCACCTTCAGGTTCTCCAACTAAGAGAGAATTCAGCTTTGAGGTGAAGGAGCTGCAATTCTGGTAGCTGGACATAACTGATATGCTCTCAGTGGGAATTGTAGCTTGCATAAATGTTAGTTGCTGTTTGTCTGCCCATGCAGCGAAGTATTTTATTAAGAGTTCACACAAGGGGTCAGATAAACATTTAGTGGCTTTCAAAAACTGTCTCTGGTCATTTGAGTATGTTGTGTTATGTGGTCAAGTTACAGAGAATTTCAAAGCACTGTGGGGATTACTGGTCTTTCAGACTGCCTTGAACTGTTTATAGTGGCTTAAGCCCAAGTGTATAGTATGTTTAATGAGAGTATGAAATAGCAGAAATTAGTCTGTCTGCTGAATGGAAAATGGGAAATTTTATTTTGCCTTGAGTCATGTTTTGTTATATTTTACTGCTACTTCGACATTAGTATGGTAGTGTGCATATTGAGGAAAATGAATTCAGGAATATTATTCAGTAATAAAGGAATATTACATCAGTGTAATGATGCGTGTATGATGGATGATTAAAAATATGGTTGTTCTTCAAGAACTTTTTTTGCACCGCTGAAACAGTTCTTTGCTGCAGGGTTCTTTGATTGAAAATTATTCTAATTTATACACAGAAAGACAGTAAATTTGACCAGAAATTGTGGAAGATGAGCTGCAGAGAGAAGCAGTAGTTAGAAAATTTACGAAGTACACCATTTTGCTTGCTTACGCACATGTATGCAGGATATATATATGGTATGCCTTATGGAAGTGATGCCACACTAATCCCTCTTTTCTGAGCTCTAGATTAAAATAGCAATTCCATTTTTTACCAATTTTGAGAGAAAGAAATTATGACTTCTGGATTTTTTCAGTTTTGTCCATGTTCAATTCCCACAGAAGTCACAGTCTTCAAGTTTTTCAAAGGCAGCTGCATTCCAACAGGCTCTAAATCTCTCTGTGATTTCCCCCTGTCAAATCTTAGTGCATGGTCAAGGCAACACAGGAAAAGATCGCTGTCATACTTTTAGCTGCCTTCTTCAAGAAGCAGCAGGAGGCAAATGTTAACGTTTTAAGGGAAGATGATGTCCATTTTTAACTTTTTTTGCTATCCTGTTGCTAATCTTTCAGTGTGGTTGCAAGAGTTGCATACATTCTGCATCTTGAACTCTTAGGTCTTTTGGATCTCAGTTGCTACAGTTCTCCAGGATGTATTACAAGCATTGGAATAGTTTCAGAGGGAATATAAATCACCCTTAGAACACTACAGCACTTACACTTTTACAGTACTTGGCTTTTCCGAGGGTTATATTTCTTAACTGCTTTCTGCCAAGAAAGTACATATGTAGAAAAATTAGTCATGACAGATATATAGTGAAATCCAAAAGTCTGAATAAAAGGCTGAACTGCTGTTGATGAGGAAAAGAAACAGAAAAAGTGAAACATCTCTGAGCAAAAGAAAAAGGTAGGATAAGTAGATTAGTGAAGAGGAGAAAAGAAGTGGTCATAGAGACAATAAAAGGTCTGTGTGTGTCATTTGAATGGTTCATGGTGTCTGCAACACAAGGCAATATTGATGAACAATTTGCCAGCTAACTATACTCTTTTCAGTCTACTTAATACTGTACGCCATAGCAGTTTCCCAAGCCTACCCCACTTGCTTACCAGTATTAGCAGTAGTAGTTCCCAGCTACAGTTATGCTTCACTTTAGAAATCCATTCACTATAGTTTTGTGAATTACTGGCTTTTGAAGGTGAGCTATGTGAGCAGCAGTACTTTGTACTGAATAATGCTGAAAAGAGGTAAAATATGCTTGCTAATACACAGGAGTGAGCTTAAATAAAATAAGGACTTCTGTGGGGAAGATCACAGAAATCATTGTGTTGGGAGCGCAAGGTCCTGCGTTTATGGCAGCTAACTTTAAGCACCTAGCTGACTGAGAAATGCAGTTACTGGAGGCTTTTGTCCGTCATCATTAGAGGTCAGAGCAGATCTAAAAATCTGTTAATCCGACTGAAATGCATCTCCTTGCTGACAGAGGTTGCTGAATGCAGCTGCCCTTCTGTGTTGGAGGTCCAAGTCAGCTAGAACCAAACTTGACCTAGGTTCTCAGTCTTTTAGACCTGTGCTAGTCCGCACATCTGAAAGGAAAAAAGCATTTATCTGACCCTTAACTGGACCGCATTGGATCCCACAGTGACACGATCTGATACTTTCCATCTAACTGTATTTCACAAGTTTTTGTGAAATGTTATAACTATTTAGTCATTTTCTTTACATGATCACAAAAAAGGTTGTTGGTGCTTTTTGTGTCCCACACTGCCTTGATTTATCATCTACAATATAATGTTGGAATTTCAAGGTCATACCCCACCTGTATTACTGGTTATATGATACGAGTAGCTGTGGGTAGGTTGTGTGTCAGTTCACGAATACTGTGTGCTGTAGTATGCTTCTGTGCATTGTCCCCAGGGTCTGCCCTCTCCCAGGCAAGAAGCAATGCTAAATATGAGTCTGAGCAAATGAATTTTTGGGCCTCTGTAAAAGTTCCAAGTAGTAAAGTGCAGCTGTTTGTACTTTGGAGAGACACCAGCCTCTCTTCCTTGGAACAATCCTTCTGTTGTAAACCTGGCTTCATTTTGCTCCCTAACTTTACCAAGTTAACCGCTCATCTAAAGTGTTTCAACTTTGGATATCATTGTTTTCTAAATTCTGTACCTTTTTATACACAAAAATAATAGAATTTGAATAAAGTTTACTCCGTTAGGTACAAGGGATAGTGATTCCTTAGTGAATCCTGTGCAGTCTCAAAGCATATTTACAGTAATAAAAATGCTTTTCCCTCTATTCCCTGTACCAGTGGCAGTACATACTTAATTTATAAAGACAGCAGATGTGCAACTTTGAGGGCAAAAAGTATCAGGGCACTCGGTAAAAATTTTTGGAGCCATTAAAGTATTAATGCAAAGAATAAAGGTAAGGTAATGGTAGATTGCCAAGATACCTTCCTCAAGGTTTGATTCTTCATATCTTGAAATACCCAAGAATTTCAAGCGCAATTTAGTGAACAGTTCTTGGAGAGGCCTCGAAGTCCAAGTAGTATGCTTTTGGATATTTAGTAATTCCTCAGCTATTAAGAGATCTGCACATGTTTGTGTTACATACCGTTTGCTGGAGCACTGCATGTACTCTATGTGTTTTACTTCTGCTTCATAAACCAAACATTGCTTTGCTGTTTTGAAGAGCAGCCTTTTCCAAACCTGACATCAAGAGAGAATGTTACTTTCTTCCATTATTTTCTGACTTTGTAACTTAGATAAGGAAGACTTGAGGACTTTGGGGAGAGAGGAAGGATCACCTCCCTCGACGTGCTGGCAGTGCTCTGCCTAATGCAGCCCAGGAGGCTGTTGGCTGCCTTTGCTGACGCTCCTGACACCATGGTCAGCCTGGTGTCCACCAGGCCCCCCACGTCCTTCTCTGCACGGCTGCTTTCCAGCCCTCCAGTCTTTCCTGGGGAATGGGGTTATTCCTCCCCGGGTCAGGACTTGGCATTTCCCTTTCTTGAACTTCATGAGATTCCTCTCTGCCTATTTCCCCAGCCTGTCCAGGTTCCCCAAATGGCAGCACAAGCACCTGGTCTGCTAGCCGCTCCTTCTAGTTTTGCATCATCTGCAACTTGTTGAGGGTGCGTGTCGCATGATCTGGGTCGCTAATTGAGAGGTTAAACGTTACAGGACCCAGTATCGATGCCTAGGGTGTACCACTATTGACTGGCCTCCAGCTGGTGGCTGGCTCAGAAGTTTTGACTGCTTGCAATGCTTTCATGCCCCAGTGAAATTAAAAAGATTTGACTTGAAAGAAGTGGGTTACAGCATCATGTCCTAATGCTGCTAAAATATGTAGATATTTTGATTTAAAATACAGTCATCAATTAAGTTAGGACTATATGCAAGATTGTACTTCATGTAACTTAAAGTTACTTCATTTAACTCTGCCAAGAAAAAAAGGGTTTCAGCAAGAATTCTTTGGAAAACTGCTCTTACGATGCTGCCTTTTTCATAAATGTGGCAACACCAGCACAAAGTAAACAAGTTAAGATTGGCTTACACAGTTAATTTTCAAAACTGTGTAGCAATCAAAATGAGATACCTTTACATTCCATCTGGTGATTTTGAATAGATGAACTGGTCTGGACAAGTTAGAGATTTCTTTGGGTCTGTGCTACTCCCCTTAGAGCAGCTAACTGTTGCAGGAATGCTCTTTTAGCATCATGTGTTGAATTTATTGATGTGGATTGGAGAGGTCAGGTTTTTCTGTTATGTCATAGAGCAGATTGTTGTGTAAAATTGCCCCACCAGCTTACAGTTCTTACTGTTCCTTCTGCATTAGTGGCTTCTCTCTATGCTGAAAGATAGAGAGACATTTGTCCCACCTTTTTTCAACGATGGAAATTTAGGTTGAAAGAAAAATTCCAGCTAAATGTCACTAACAAGTTAAGTGTATTCCATAATGCAGCTGTGGTTGTCCAGCAGAACTCTTGTTGGTGAATACTTCACAGTTTGCAATAAGATGGCTTAAAATCAATACATAAATAAGGCTGTAGGATCTTACTGGTAAGTGTTCCATTTTTTTGCCGTATTTTTGTCTTCTGTTTCGCAATTATAGATGAGTTTCTGTCATCAAGAACATACAACTCCCAGTGTTATGATTCCAGTACTGGCTCCTTCTGTGTGGTGATTCCCCGTCCTAATTTTAATGAGAAGCCAGAAACTTATGGCTTCACTTGTTCATTTTAATTTGTCACTAGCATGATTTCGGCTCTTGAGGCACAAGTGAAGTCAGCTCATGCTCAATATTTTGAATACTTCGGAACTTACTGGTGCTTACTTGATTATCACATTGTGAATCTGTAGTCCATTTCATTGTCGTCTTCTCACTGTGCCTTGCTGTTCTTTCTTGAAGAGTTATAATGAAACTTCAGAAGAAGATTGTTTCATTTTTGTTCTAAGATATTTTTTTTTGGTCAGTAATTCCTTCATTGCCTATGGAACCAGGGACAGAAACTGTCCTAATACATTGAATTTGCTCTAGACTTTCTACTTGTGCACATTGATTCGGTTCTGATTTTCCAAATCCTCTCACAACTCAGGCCTTTTTAAAGGATCTCTGAGGCATCAACTCCTTCCTCCAGTCAAGGCTACTTCTTTACTTATTCCCCATCTGGTCTGTTCAATATCTAAAGAAAAATGCATTCTTATCTTTTCAGAGGCTGTTCATAATGCAGTAATACTAATAATAGCAGGTATTTGCTCTTGTTGTACATGACGGGTATAGCCTTTTATAACTGTGCCCCATGTTACAGCGAGGAAATGGAGGTCTGTTTCCAGCACTCCTGTGTGTCATACATATAATTATAATAGGGACCTAAATAGGAAGCCATTTTACTATAACGAATGGAATCAATCTTGAACTTGCTGTCTTTTCCCTGGCATTGTCCAGTTGTTTTTGGATGTTACTCATGTTACAGGAATGCATCAGATCTTGGCATGGGTGCCCAGTGTTTTTTAGTATGTTTAAATAAGAAGTGGCAATGCAAGAGAAAGATTTTAAAATTTAAATAATTTACGCTTATGTACCGAGGCTTGCTTAATCCATGTAAGGAAGGGTCTAGTTGCTGTGATTGTGCATACTTGCTAGGAAATAGACTTTTTTCACTCAGCCATGACAGTTTTGGAGCACTACTGCCTCATCTCTGAACTTGCAACTTAAACATGATGTCTTTTATTTTTAGTTCGATTCATGAAGGGCCTCTGTCTGCATGTTACATGTTTTTATCTTCTCAAAGATAGTCTTGAGCAAGCATGCACAAGTGTATGTAATATCCTGGGAACCAGTTGTGCAGGGTCTCTTCATTAGCTGTCCTTAATGGATGGAAATGATACCAGAGGGTTTACAGTAATGAAGTCTTAAAGTAAAAGTCTTAACAAGTGATAGATCTGGTTGAATGAGAATAAATTCATTCTGATATGCAGCAGTATTCTAGGGGTTGTCTGGGTATCATTAATACATATGGAATAACGCATGCGACTCTACTGGAGTCTATTAATATGTCTGACATACCCTGTTTTTTATTCCCTGTTTCCAAGTTGTCCCACAGCATTGTAAATGGACTGTAGTTGGAAGGCATTGTTCACAATAATGTGTCCTCAGGACAGACTTGACTTTGCACAGAGAAAGTATTATGGAAACTAAAATATAACTGTCACAGTCCTTGTATTAAGTTTCTGTGAATGCTATTGGAGGAACAGTAAGTATTTATTTATTTTTGTATGAATGAATAACAAGATAATTGTTTAGGAAATAAACTAGTCTCTGTATTTTGCTCTACCTTTGCTTGGACGTTTGGAACAGGAAAAACCACTACCACCGGAATTCATCCTATTTTATTCCATGGTTAAATTGTATGCCTTACAATCGAACAGAAACAACGCTGAAAAACTTTATACTACTGTTAGGTAGTAAATTCTGTCCAAAATTCAGAATTTCATGTAGAGCCTCTATCAGAAGAGCTATTTGTAAAAATTAATTAGAAATAGAAAATACCAAATACAAAAAAAATTACACATTCAACAACAAAACTTAACGTAAAGTATTTTTTCTAAAATATTTTGCTTCTCAGAATGAATTACCGAAACATCTTTTTTTTTAAATAAAAATTTTAAATGTTTTATGTCACCAAAAAAAAAAAAGTGAAAAAATAAATTAAAAATTAAAAACCCAGTATTCGGATACATCAGTTGAAAAATGGAAGATAGTATTTCCATACTTAGAGAATCTGACAGAAGCAACTCAATAAATCATCAGTTGTTAGTTAGGAAATAAACTTTTTAAAGTACTGTTATCCTGAATGTCATGAAAAACATGTTGGGTCAGACATTAAAAAAAGAAATCAGAAATTTAGGATGAAAGTAATTTTACCAAACTTCAACTACCTAGAGATTAGGAATTTTGTGATCCTTGTTATCAAGAATCTGGTTTCGATCAGTAGAAAAAGACATCCCGTATTTGTTTTGGGCACCTGCCTTAATGTAGGGGTGATCCCAAGCCTTTGGGATCATAAGCTTGTTCTACAGAAACACGAAGTTTGCAGTATTTATTTAAGAGTTAAATTTTCTAGTTGTATCATTACTATACTGGGCAAGTTAGTAACTCCTTTTTTGTTGGACATAGCAATTTGCAACCCACGTATAAATAGTTAGTATCCCTTAGTTGTGATCACCACACATGATAGAACTAGAAGTAAAAGCCAAATGATTTGTGCATTTTATGTGTCAACTTCTGTACCCGCATTTTCAGTCGTTCACTGCGCTTCCTGCTCTCGCGCCCCGCGCTGCACAGTGGAGAGGCTGCCTCTTGTTTCTGCTGGGTTCTGCCTAAGCAGAGTGTGTTTAACAGCAATTAGAAAGACGAGCGAGCGTGTTAAGCACCAGCGATACCAGTGAAAATGATGAGCTGGCTGGGGTTGCCAGAAAGTTGATTTTAGGTATGTATGTTTTGTGCCATAGTGCAAAGCAGTGCTCAGCATGTCCTTCAAAGTGCCAAACTGTTCGTACATGTTTAAGAAAGGTACGGTCGAATTGCACCTGCTGAAGGTACTACCTAAAAACGTTTTTAGTCAGTTAAACGTTTGAGTTGTCGCTGCCCATTTTAGACTTCTGCCTTCTCTCAGTCTGGCATGAAGTCAAACGATGGCGGGTTTGAAGCTTACAGAAAAGAGCACGGTATGGACTGCTTTAAGATCCAAGGTGCTAGTGGTACCTTTGTTGCGAATTCATGTCCAACACGGATAGGGTAGTCAGATTTGTGAAATCTGGAGAAGATATTAATAAGGAATCTCGATATTTGGAGAGGCTGGAAACAGACAGGGCATCTCTGATTTGCTGTTGAAATAGCTCCCTGCGAAGGCAGCACTGGTAATGAGAAAAACATTTTACAGTGCAATGCCTTTCCAAATATGAAAGCAGTTAGTAAGGACTGATGTAACTCTTTCTCTATGTTGGTTGTGCTTTTAAAAACACTGAGTTTAGAGTTACGAATATTTATCTATTTTGTCAGTACTTGGAATACGATTAAAAATGGCACATTTTAAATATGAGAAAAGTTCTAATAATTAATTCCAGTAGTAATAAACTATAGTTAGTTCTAATCTAATGATTTCTAGTCTGATAAATTTAGTGTTAACTATCCCTCCTCTTGCTTTTAGTTCCTACTTTGTCGTGTCTTAAGTGCAGAAATAAAGCATGAGTTCTGTATGCGAAAACCTTAGCTTTACTTTTGTAATAATGCTATTTTAATAAAAACTTGGTACAGGAATAATTTTACAAGGAAGAAAGTGTTTCATTTGATCTAAAATGCAAAATCAGTGACAGGTTTTCTTTTTTATTTTAAGCTATTTTTATCATGATTGTAGGAGGAAGGAGAGTCTGCAAGTAGTGAGACAAATTAGCTAATTAGACTGCTATATGAGTTTTCCTCCTGAATTGAAACCAGAGTTTAAGGTTCTGTTGCACAAATCTAGGTGACTATATTTGAAATACACTGGAATAATAACGATTTTGGGTATTGCCACAGAAGTAGGCTTTGAATTAATGTCTTGTTAAATGAGATTTTTCAGTTAAACTTCTACAAATTCTAGGGAGAGTGACTTTTTGTTGTATATTGCTTTAAAGTGATAACCGTGTTTAATTTCAGCTCAGATTTTAAGATATGGCTGTTTAAACCTTAATTGGTTAGAACATTTTTGATTAAGAATAGGTTAGTAAAAAATCATTGTGGCCAGGATGCATATATATGAACTGCAGAAGTGTAATAAGTTGCCGTTACTACAAAATGAAAAAATGGAATTTTAGTTATGCTTGGGAACTGGGAAGTAGTTCTGAAAATATTTTACTTAAGGAGAGGTTACACTGGCAACTGACAGAATTCCTTTAAGTTTATATAAATGAAAAGAGTTTTGTTGCAGTTCAGTTAGTAAGAAATGAGAAAAAAATAAGAATTTAATTTTGCTATTCCTTTCATCAAATGATAAATTAATATAATAAAGTTATCATTGTAGCTTTATTCATGAGAATGAGATCAGGGAGTTGATATGCCTTAGGTGTAGAAAGACATCTGTGATGGCTAATTAATATTTTAAGATTATAGTCAAAAGCAGTTAAAAATGGGCGTGCTTTGTTTCAATTAATAAATTCATGTTTTGCTGCTAGTTGAAAAAAATCATTAAAAATACTTCCATGAACACAAATCCTCTTTTGGTTTTTGGGGTCCCTTTCATTTTTAAAACCTTCAGTAAAAGTAGAGTTCAGTGGTTTCCCCATTTGGTACCGAAGGGCTCTAGGAGACAAATTAAGGAAACTGGAAATCTGATTGTATTTGTGGGGAGAAGGGAATGTATGTGTCTTAGTTTGTAATTTCTTCTGCTGTTTTCTTTAAACGCATTCCACTGTTGAGGAGGACAAAATTATTCATTTTTATTGTGTTACCTGTAAAAGTATTTTTAATGCAACAGTGGCTTCCTTTATTAGAAGGATGGCTTTTATAAAATGAATAACAAAAACAGAGCTTTGCTACATCACTGTGTTACATCACTGTAGTGTGTTTCTGTGCTTGCTGATTAAGGTGGAAAAGAGCTCTCTGCCAAGGTAGAATGTATGATTTTACGTAGTTTTCTCTAAAGGCAGCAGGTATTTTCTGCTATTGGGTTGGTATTTTTCTTTTTGGTATGTGCAACTCTATTGTATTTATGTTGTGAAAGTTTAGTGCTGTATAAGTGAAGACAGTCTTTAAAACTCTTGGAACGGTTTCCCTGGCACTTGGCAGTGATGGTACATGGTATCTCAAGCGCAGGGCTTAAATAATACCTAAGTAAAATTTGCTTAATTCCTGCTCAGTTTTACACTTTGTATTTCACTGTTTGGCTGCTGAATTTGCTCAGTGGTGGTAATCACCTCTTTAGTGTCTCATGTTTTTCTTTGCCAGGTTGGTTTATTTTGCCAGTTTCTCCCAGCCTAAACTGTGTCATTAGCTTTTGTTTTGCAGAAAATATCATCTTAAACCTTGGTTGTATGTCCCTAAAGTGTCGTGTACTTCTGCACCTTCAGGGGATGATTTACACTGACATACTGATCATTCTTTGCAACTAAGGCTGCCAGTGTTAAAATTGTCCCATAATGATAACAGCCCCTCAGCCTTGTTCGGTTACGTGACAGGGCACATGGCTGCAGTGGATTGCACTATGTGACTTTATCCCCCAGCACCATGAGCTCCTGGTGTTAGGCATGAAAGAAAGATGAGGAGCTAAAGGACAGAAAATAAAGATTTGATGGTTAGACATCCACAGGACATGAGATCTGAGTTTTATGATGCCAAACATCTTGGTTTTTTATTATCCAGCTCTGTTTGCAGCTTGAAGGTCTGGCATACGCATGCCTCCAGTGAAAACCAGTCAGAGTTGATGGGTACAGTGCGGAAATGTGCACGTGCACAGTTCTGCAGTCTTTTCCATGCATTCACCGCTCCTTCCCATATGTTTGCGCTGGAGCACTGCTGGGAGAGAATGATCTCAGAACAGTTTAATACCACACTCCTGTTCTCATCACGTGACCCTGGAAGTGCGTGCATCGGATCACTTGCCTGCACAGGTGACCTACAGGTGAGCACCCCTACGTTGTGATCCAGAGCCACCAAGTTACGTTTGCGTGAGTGTCCTTCATACAACCATTCTGGTCACGTTAGATATTACCCACTAGTAATTCAGTGATTTGAAAAGTTTGGAAAGAACACAGCAGTTATTTATTTATAATAAATTTAAATATAAGGTGGGCTCTGAACCTCATCAGACTGTCTGCCATCAGCCCGTGATAGTCCAGGCCCTAATAGTTTAGGTACATAGCTGTGCGCAGCAGCGTGGTGCAGGGCGTTTGTGGTCTAAGACGACTGTGGACTTGGAGTATTTTACTTTAAGAAGAAGCTGCAGGAATTTAAAAAAAAAACCAAACAGTAAAATTTACTATAGAGATTGTTTCACCCAGCTCTGAAATCAAGCAATATCTGGGTTGGAATGTGGCATCAGTTTAAACAGTGCACAGAAATAGTACACAACAATTTTTAGGTCAGGAAGCTGGGAACATCATGATCAACTGAAAATGCCAAGGGAATCATAGGTGGGTGGAGTGTTATTACCCAATCTGGTATTTGGCCAGGGAATGAAAACATCTCTGAAAACCTCTGCGGGATTGTTGATAACCACAGCTGATCAGGGCTCACCTCCACATCACAGAGGGGTGTCAACATACAGCAATACAGACTCTGTTGTATCTTTTAATTATTTTTTTTTCTTTTTGCATCTTCCCTGTCTCTCTGTCCACTACTTCAGTTTCATGTACGAATGTAGATGAGACATCACTCCAGTGGTTTGCACATGTTGCTGGTTCCCGGGCCAAGGTGACCTTGCCTTTTTTCAGCGCTTTTTCACACAGGAGCGTTCAGTGGGAACCTGCTCGTGATCGTTCCCAACACACGTCCATACTACCCCTCCTGCTCTAACTTTTCCCTCTGTGCTGTACCCTCCATCCTCCTCAGTTATGCCAGTGAAATTATTAAGAGAGTCACTTAGCGAACTAGATCAGGCAATTAATGTTCTGTTTTTAAAGCCAGCTGAATTTCTTGATCTAGTTCATGCGAGCACAATGGAAGGTGCAAAATACTGCAGTGCTAGGGATGAAACAAGCAGAAAGCATGGGATCAAGAATGACTTGATCTGCTTTTGTCACTAAATGCTGATTGTTATGATTGTAAATGGGAGTTTCATTGCATGGATTGGAACTTTTACATCAGCCAATCCTTTATCTAAAATATTTTCTTGTGTTTACTTAGTAAATGACTGGATGCAGCTGTTGATATGCTACTTACAATATCTTGTGAATACCTGAGTCACGCTATTTCACCAATCGTATGTCTGCATTCATACCATAAAAACATGTAGGTGTTTGAGATACTACATCACAGGTAAGTTTATAAACCACTCAAAGTATCCTGGCTGTTGACTTTTTAGATTCATGTCACTGACATGAATCCATTGACATGGAAATAAAGTCTTAAGATCTGCAAGAGTGAGTTGTGCATTTGACATAACTAAGTACATGTTTATGAAGTTTTGCTGCGTAGACAAAATGGGGTTTTTTACTGGTATTTGAACATTGTAAAATTATTGCACTTTCACAAGTTCGTGCTGTATTAAGCTGTGATCAGTTTTAACCAATTGTATCTGTTTTTAGAAACAAGGTTTTGAAAATTACAAGACCTAGGGCTGTTGCGACAGTCGTCAGTGATAGAAATGCATCTTAGGTAGGCGTTAGAAGATGCAACACGGGATTTCAGCAGTTTGACCTATTACTAAATTGCAGCATTAAAGTCTTTGCTTGGGAGGAGAGTTGTGTATATTAGGAGTGTTTGTGTACACGTAGGGGTTTTTTTAATAGTATTTTTCTGTTGATTAGAATTTTTTCGCTTTTCAAGTTCCTCTAAGATATATCAATTGAATGATAATGGCTTAACTTACCATCTGACTGTTCTCAGACTTTATGTGGAAATATGTGTGAATAATCATTATGAAGATGCAAGATGAAAATAAAAACGTAAACCAGAAAGGTATGTGTGAAAATTCAACAGGAAGGTGTAATAAAAAAAAAACACTAACAGGGCAATTATCTACTAGAAGTCGCTTGACCTACTTGAGTTCAGCAATTGAAGTTGAAGTAGGTCTTGAGTGACTGGAGCTGGAAGCCTCTGCATGAATACAGGTCCTAGGAGAGAACTGCAGTTGCATGCTGGGCCTTCTTTCAATGAAATACACCTGCAGCTGGTCAAACATGACCATCTTATCCACACTAAAGTAATTAAAAAAGAGGAATTTTATTTTTTTTTTTAAACTTAGTAGTCCTAGAATCACTGAATGGGTGAGGCTGAAATCACTGAATGGATGGAGATTGTCCAGTCTACTCCCTGCTCAAATCCAGGTCAAACAGAGTGGGTTGCTCAGGGCCTTGTCCGATTGGGGTTTGAGTATCTCCAATGATGGAAAATCCAGTGTCCTTAGGCAACCTGTTCCAGTGTTTGACCAGCCTCACAGCAGTTTTGTCTTACGTTTAAATGGAATTTCCTGTGTTTCAATTTCTGCCTATTGCTGCTTGTCCTGTCAATAGGCACTGCCAAGCTTGGCTTAATCTTCTTTGCTCCCCCTGATAAGATATTTATACACATAGCTAAAAAACTGAATTCCTGTTGTCAATTCCAGCTGTGGCAGCCCATTGTTGACCTACAAGATCTGCCTACTCCCCTTGCTGCAGTCCCTTCAGGTCATTCATGCAGCCTTTTGATGGAAGTCCTGACTGTCCTATTTTGTACCTCTGTTTTTTTCTGAACTTCCAATTTCTATTAAGGCTGGAATAAAGCTGTCTGTAGTAGTTTTTCATATATGCGCAGCTGTGACTCAGATCTTGTCTTTCTTTGCAATGGTTGCCGTAATGTCCTGTTTTATCTTACAGTGAATACTACATTTAGACATACTTAAAGAATTAATATTAAATAATAGATGTGTATTTGAGGTAATATTTATCTTTTATTCCAGAATTGAAATAAGCAGGTTCTCCTGCAAGAATACGTCTTACAAGAAAATAAAAGGGGAGGAAGATTTTCATTGATACGTGCTTATCTAGAATCTCACACATACTGAGTAGTGTTCCAGTTTTACTTGGGATTTCCTTCTCTGAAGAGCTGCTTTATCTGTGTCACTCTTTTTCAGACGAATTAGTATGTGTCTTATTCTTGGAAGCTTATTAGAACCCTTCTTGAAGCATTGTTTTACGGAATTTGAGATTGTTCTGTAATTTTGTTTAAAAATTAGCTGTCAATTATTAAGGGTCTATAACTGTTAACTATATCGTTAACTATTAACTGTAGACACTTTCTCTTCTGGAAAACAACAAACTTAAATGTTTGAAACTAAGATCAATACAATGTTTTATTCCTACTTTTTCTTTTTAAATGTAACTCCCATTTTGTGTGTCAGTACCAAGTAAAATTGAGGTGCATGTGTACCATCCTAAGTTTCGACTACATTTTCAGGTTTTGTACCTGGGTGTTGCTGGATGCTTTCCTTTCTGTACTTTTTATTAGACTATGGGGTTTTAGGGTGGTGTAACTTTATCCCAGGCTTTTTTCTTACGGGCATTGCAGCCTTGATATATCAAGTTGCAGACTAATTTTTACATGCATTTGGCTTGCGAGTGTCACCTTGTCATTTAAATCTCACATGCTGAACAGTTGTTTCACATTGTAAGTTATTTGGCACAAGCTAGTATTTTGAAGTAAATGTGTTATTTTTTTAAAGCTTTTTAAGTCACTGACTACCAATAACAATAGTAATGAAGTGTTTTCTCGTGCCATTGCCTTTAATGATAGCTATCTTCTAATTTTGATCTTTAATGATACCGTAGGTAAATTACAGACAAACTCTACTAGATGGTGAAATTATACATACGTTTACTCTGTTCTAAATCTCTCTTAAACTAGTATCTCTCTCTTTCTTCCAGCAGTTATTACTTATGCTGCTTGTCCTTAGCTGCCTCGATTGCACATATATCCTTTTTTAATTTACCTTTCTAAATTAAAAGGAAAATCAGGTTCCTGAACCTTGCCACTCCTACTGCTCCCAACAACAGTACCTAATTCTGAGACTTTTACTTCCTTTTGGAGGTGAAGATTAATTATGAGTATGCAAGTGTAAAGTCCAGTGTAATGGTTCTTTAATGCAGAGTTTGTGTGTGCTTGTGCCTGAGAGGAAGCAATTTGTTGACCTCGAAGTATCCTGATGGGTTTTGGGAGGTGGGATGGGAGGGAATAGAAGCCATCAAGAAAGAAGTGAATCATTCTTTTAATAGTTTTTTTTTCTAAGCTTCTACTACCATCTGTACTGGCTGTCTGAGATGAGATGCACACAAAGGGTTGAGTGAGTGATAGCAAAATACTTCCTTCTGTTGGCTCTCGCCATGCATCTTTAGTCCTTCTTGCAATGGGGTGGCATACCTGTGTGCAGTCTTTCAGGATTTGGAGTTGGATTTTTGTGAGTTTCGGGCTAGGATGGGTGGTTGATTTTTTTTCTGCTTGTGACTTCTTGGAACTTTGAGGGCCTGTCTTGACTGGTTCTTGTACTGCATTTTATTAAATTTGCTCCTGACCATTTCAGGAGCTGCTTGACTTACTGAATTTTTGGTATTGTTTTCTGAGGTGAATGGTATTCAGTGATCGGTTGAACTCACTGATTGAGCTGAAACATTTAACATTAGGTTATATTTTGATTTAGAATCGACTCATTCTAGTATTGAGGCAGGAATGTCTCCCTTTATTTCCTTTATGCTGGACATACCTTGAAACAAATGTATTGTGCTGGGTGGGTTCTGTGAACCTCAACAGGTTAAGCATCCTTTTTCCCATTGTAATTTGCTAGATACCTGAGGTTTTGTCTGCAGTTGGGATTCAGTGATAGTGACTAGGTTTTGCTCTGATGTCTGTGTTAATGTAATGGGTGACTCACCAACAAAAAAATTTCAGTGTACGGAATACCTAACATGCCTGATGGGTTTCAGCACACAGGAAGCGAAACGAAAGGATTCTTGCAGTAGTACTGCTTTTTGACAAGACCAATGCATAAATAAAAAGATGTTTGGACAGATTTCGGTTTCCTAAATAGACAGGATGTTTTTATGTCTCTACGAAAAACCAGAAGTGATTACCTTTCATTTTGAGAGCACCAGCAGGAAAACAGGACAGTACATGAAGTAATAAAAATTTATGTCCTTTGTAAAACTGAATAAATATCAGGTTTTAAAAATAATACTTATTTAGTGACTCAAATAGTGATGAGCTTCTTTTGTTACTTTCAAATATCATTATTGTAAAGCAGGCTTTTGTCCTCCTTTAATTCCAGATTAAATTGGATGGTGAGGAATACTTGTCAGTTTGTGATGTGGCATGCAAAATAAAAATAAAACTTTCTGGGAGTCTTTTCTTTACCAAGCAGATTGGTTCATCTTTTCACTGACACTCTTCTCCTCAGAAGTAAATGTACTAAACCAACCAAACAAAACCCTTCTGGCAGGTGGTCGTTTGGAACAGAGGATGGCATAACTTCTTAAAATTGCTCTGGACTGTTAAAGACTAAATAGGAAATTCTGGCATAGCTTTTGTTACATTTTGTCTTAGGATTTGCAGCAAGACTTTTATAAAGCATCTAAGACATGCTCTACCCCTCCCTGCCATGTGCTTTTCCGATCTTACCGGGCCCACACAGAGGCCACGTTGCCGATAGCACGGAGTAAATACCGAGCGCACAATGACATTTCAACAGGGGTTGCCCCCTCCAAAAGGCAACGCGTGCTGGCAGCTTTATTGTCCCTTCGTGGTCCCTCCCAGCTGTGAAAGTCGTGCAGGGCCTTACGTAGACGTTTCACACCAACAAACACGACCATCTATCCAACACGCAGTCACGGTCCTGCAGGGATCCTGCTGCTTGCAGCCTGGCAGTCGTGGGCGAGGGCAGAGCGGCTCTGGGCGTTACACAGCCGTGGGTGCTCCCGGGGCATTCTAAAGAGGAAGTCTTATGTTGAGAGTGACTGGTTTTGGCAACTCCAGCTGGTCATTAAGATTTTCGCATACACCTGAAACAAGAAAACTGTCGGTAAAGATTTTGCTGGCAGCTGCAGTCTCTCTCCAGTGAACTAACTTTTCCTCCTGTTTACGGCTTTAAAAAATTGAGTGACTCCTTACCTTCATATAATGACCTATCTAAAATAAAGGTTATAATGATACAATACGCATCATTGCCTAGCCAACAGCTCTGAAAAGTAGTTCGGTAATTCTGATTGGTAAAATCTGTTTCAAGTTGTAGGCTGATAAGCATCTGCAGCCTGTGTCTTTACGGTTAAGAGTGGATTGCTCACTGTCTTGGATGGGGGGAAGATCAGACTTCAGCAGGAATTAGCAGTGTAATATACAAGTAAACAGGCAAGCTTGTGGATCGGGTAGCCCTTTCTATTTTAGTGAGAAAGAGGTTCTTGAAACAGACATTGTTACAATGAGAAATGTGAAAGATATGGCACTGGAAATTCAGTAGATGATCGAGAAGGAACTAAGTTCATGTGGCTTATGAGGTGCTTTTCTGGAAGCAGGACACCCCAAGATGAGAATGCATAAATATTAGAAGTGTGGAGGTCTGCAAGACAAAATTCTTTTCACAGAGCAAAAAATGTCCTAAAGTGCTAAATATGAATATATTAAACCCCACACCCCCAATAATTTTTCTTATAAATGTATGTGTATAGTTAAGGTTTGCACAAAGATTCAGTTTTGCAAGAACCTTAGTACTAGTGAAGATGGCCATATTCATGCTGGGAATAGATAAGGAAGTTGGGGGGGGGGGCATGTTTGAGAAATACCCTGAGGGAACCTTGTACACTTGTCTCTTTATGTCCCCACCACCTGCACAAACCCATGGTGGGTTTCCTCCCCATCTCAGGCGCCGAGGAGGGACCCTCTTCCCCACATATGTAGTGAAACTGCACCCATGTCTGGTCACAGTTCTGTTTCTAACCAACCTGAAAATTTTCCATGTCCATGAGTTGTGTTTTTCTTGAACTAAAAGCTGCATGAACAGATCTAGAAACAGGTATATATTTTCTTCTGAGTAGTTGATATTTGAGTAACTGTATTGAAGCAGAAGGTGGAAGGTACTTGGTATTCGCCAATATTAAGGGAGAAATATGTTAATTCTCTAAAAGCAGTGCATGCTACCAGGTTTTTTCAGTAGTAACTAGGAAGAAGATTAATAGTCAAAATTCTGTAATGAAAAATCTCTAGGCTATTTTTACTTGAATTTGGAAAAAACACAGGCTACTTGATGCAGTTACTCTTTTTTGTGTTGTTCTAAGTGCATGTAATATGCAGTATTGGTCCATGCTTTGTGGGCGTCACAGGACTTTATGCTATCTTTGTAGTAGAAACAGAATTCTTATGATGTTATCATATAAAATATGAATTTCATATTAAACTTAATGCTGTGCTATGAGAAATATGTAAACTTGGCTTTGGAGCAGCAGTATGCACTTCCTGGGATTCTGTGCATAGCGTGGTTATAAATAAGCAGCAGGTTATTTGGGAATCACTAGGGCTGATATCTGGTATCATAAACAGTATCTGGGAGAAATTGTTCCCCTGACAGACAGTTGATTTTTAAAGAATGCAGTATGCTTTATTTTGAAAATTCGTATCTTATTAACGAATACCAAGTGTATGTTGAGCACAGTGACCAGCTCACAAAGCTCATGCATGCTATGTAATTACTGTCTACCTCATCTGTTGCCAAAACTTCATTCCTTTGACTGTTGAATATAACATTTACAGTCTAGATCAAAATGCTAGAACTCATCATGTTTAGGTAAGATACTAAAATGATTGATAAATGTAGGATTGTCAATATATGGTTTAAGTCTGGCTTTAAAATAAATTAGTTTTAAAGAGAGTTATGTTTTACTTGTGCATATGTCTACGGCATTGGAAACATTAGATATTTGTATTCAATTACATAGACTTTAAAAAAAATCTTTAGAAAAGTATTCCCTTCATTGTTTAAGCTCTTTATAAGCGACAAGAATCAGTTTCTGCTTTGTTGTTATGTTTTATTAACTTACTGTTATCTGATGTATGACATCATGGTTATAGGGGAATTTGGGATGGTAGCTGCAAGAACAGAACAACCCCATTCACTGGCATAAATTTTAGATTTCATTTCTTAATAAAGCCTGGGTGTCGCGAGCAGGTGGTGGTTTCTCACCTCAGGTTTCTGTTTGAGCCCCTGCACGTGGGCACTCAGAACGGGTCAGGGCAGCCCTGGCCTGGCAGTGCCTTGGTGCTGTGGGCGCGGCGACACGGTCTGTGTCCTCCCCGGCAGCCTGCCTTCTCTGTGGCGGTCCCACTCGGGCTTGGCGGCCTGCACCATGTGGGACCTGCGTACACACGCCCCACCGGGGCCTGTGTTCACCCTTCGCTTCTTCCCAGCTCCCCGGCATGCCAACAGTGGGCTCCAGTGGAGGGGCGCCTGCCAATCCCTGTGACTTCTCCCCATGACACAGATTTTGGCAGTTTCCTGGGTTACTGTCCCCTCCAGCCTCCCTCCCTGAGCACGTGGCACGGCCGTGGGGCTGTTTGCAGCGTGTCCGTGTTCCCCTGTTCCTTTCCTGCCCATGCCACAGCTTGGGAGCCAGGCAGATGCCACCCAGGCTCCTTCGGCAGAGCTTTCTGCTTGGCCTCCGATGACAAGGCTCTCTGGTCTGGCTGCTCCAGCCCAGATCAGCCTCATCTGGTCAGCGAGAGATGAGCAGATGTGGCCTGGGCTTTATTGTGTCTGCGTGCTGGTTTTGGGTAGGTCTCCTCATGACAGCTCTCCATACAGCCACACCACTGGCTTACCCTGTATTTAGAACAGCCTGTGTAGTTTTGGTTTATGAAGAATTATCTGCATTTCAGATAATTTGTTTCAGGATTGGCCACATTTCAGGCCCAAATTCCTGTAAGAGGAAAGGTTTCCTCAATGGTGGGTGGATTGTCAAAGAAGTGGTGGGAATCAAGAGTGTAGAGGCAGCAGCGTGACATCCCTGCTTCACTTTTGATCCCTTCTGTGAGGACCCTGTGTTTGCCTTGGGAGAGCTTTTACAGCCCTGAGGGTAGGCATTTGGTTAACCTCGGAGGGACACAGAGCAGGAGATGGCTCCTGCTGGTGAGGGGTCAGAGGAATGACCCCCTGGTGCCCCACCACGCAGCTGTGACTTCCACGGGGGCTCAGAATCCCTTCCTCTGGGGATCTGGTCGCACGAAGGGAGACTTGGGACTGTTTTCCCACAGCTTCTCCTTTCAAGAAGAAATTGCTTGAGGCTTCTCAGTGGTCTTGTGGAGTTTCTGGGTTGTTGGATTTTTGGACATGTTTTTAATGGCTTTCATCACGGGAAGGGAGGAAAGAATCTTAATCCAAGTTGCTGGAAGAGAGAATTGCTGCTATAAATGAGCAAATGACGGTTGTATGAATGAGATTAGATTAGCTGCAGAGCTGACTTTCAGCACGTCCACATCTCTGCTATGTGGGCAACTTCATACAGCTCTGAAGATACACTCCCTAGATATTGTCCAAAGTGGTACTGTGTGCATCCAGTTAGGTTAAATGCAAACATGTCAATGGAAATCTATTAGAAAGGTGATCTCTATATAAAGGAGAAATTGGAATATTTATCTGGTGTCTGCACAGCTTCTGAATATCGTTGCTTCAGTCACTACTCCTTCTCTTCACGGCACTTGAGAGCACCTGGGCCTGGCATGGCAGGCCAGTACACTGCTGCTTGTGGTCTTATTCTCTTTATGAACTATATTTTAGTGGGAGCATGACACTTGATTCATTTTCAGTGTGTGAGTTCTCTGTCATATTCCCGGGTACTTTATAATACCAGTAAGCTACTCAGACGTATGGCATTTTGAGGTAATGTGGTGCTAAGAGACAGAAAGGAATCTATGCAGTGCCTGACTAACCTGTCTGTGCTTTTGTTACGGATTTTATTTCTGGGTTGCCCTCTATTACTTACCAGCAGGGAAGGTCTGACCCATGTGGATGCGATGCAGAGGGGAGATGCCCTGCATTTTGCTTTGCACAGGGATGTGTTGAAGTTGAATGGATAGAAACAGCCACATTTTAAAGAATAATTGCCCCTGAGATTTAGATGAATTGACAATAAAAGGTACCAGTGCAACTCTGCTCTTCAGGTGTCACTGTTAGTCATAAAAATTGTTAAATGATGAATTAGTTTTGAGGTGTCTCTAAGTGATAAAGTTAACACTTGAGAAGTGCTTTAAATTTGTAATTCATTTAAAGCAATCACAGTCCATTCAGTACACATATATTTTCAGCTAGAAGTTTTATATCTAGTGTAATTGAATATACAGGTAGAACAGACATTATTGTTTCATGAGAAAATGGATGAGAGCTATTTCTTTCTAGGCTTTATTGAGCAGTAAATTGAGTGATATCAGTATACATTTTTCCCTCTCAAAATTTATCCTTCGTTTGTCCACCTCTGCTAATATTTCATGTTCCTTTTCTTATGTCTGTCTGTGGTGGGTTGACCTTGGCTGGAGGCCAGGTGCCCACCAAAGCTGCTCTATCACTCCCCTCCTCAGCTGGACAGGAGAGAGAAAATTTAAGGAGAAGCTTGTGGGTGGAGATAAGGATGGGGAGATCAGTCAGCAATTACCATCATGGGCAAAACAGACTTGACTTGGGGACATTAGTTTAATTTATCATCAACCAAATCAGAGCAAGATAATGAGAAATAAAAACTAAACCTTAAAACCCCTTCCCCCCACCCCTCCCTTCTTCCCGGGCACAACTTTACTCCCGAGTTCTCTCCTTCCTCCCCCTGAGCGGCGCAGGGGGGCAGGGAATGGGGGTTGTGGTCAGTTCATCACACATTGTCTCTGCCGTTCCTTCCTCCTCAGGGGAAGGACTCCTCACACTCTGCCCTGCTCCAGTGTGGGGCTCTCCCACGGGAGACAGTCCTCCACGGATTTCTCCAACATGAGTCCTTTCCAGGGGCTACAGTTCTGCATGAACTGATCCAGCCTGGGTCCCCCCACGGGTGCCGTCCTTCAGGAACAGGCTGCTCCAGCCTGGGTCCCCCCACGGGTGCCGTCCTTCAGGAACAGGCTGATCCAGCCTGGGTCCCCCCACGGGTGCCGTCCTTCAGGAACAGGCTGATCCAGCCTGGGTCCCCCACGGGGTCACAACTTCCGCCAGCAAACCTGCTCCAGCCGGGGCTCCTCTCTCCATGGGTCCTGCCAGAAGCCTGCCCCAGCGTGGGGGGCCCACAGGGTCACGACCTCCTTCAGGCATCCCCCTGCTCCGGCGTGGGGCCCTCCCCGCATGCAGGTGGAGATCTGCTCCCCCGTGGAGCTCCATGGCTGCAGGGGCACAGCCGGCCTTGCCATGGGCTTCCCCACGGGCTGCCGGGGAACCTCTGCTCTGGCGCCTGGAGCACCTCCTCCCTCCTTCTGCACTGACCTTGGTGCCTGCAGGGTTGTTTTCACATATTCTCACTCCTCTCTCCAGCTGTAAATGCTGCGTGCCCTTGTTTTTTCCCCTTCTTAACTCTGTTATCTCAGAGGCGCTCCCACTGTCGCTGATGGCCTTGGCCTTGGCCACCGGCGGGTCCGTCTTGGAGCTGGCTGGCACTGGCTTTATCGGACTCAGGGGAAGCTTCTGGCAGCTTTTCACAGAAGCCGCCCCTGCAGCCCCCACCACTGCCAAAACCTTGCCACGCAAACCTGATACACTGTCCTTGTAAGTGGATTGCTAGAAGTGCACTGAGATACCTTGTGTGAATTTCTATCCTCTTTAAAGTGGTAGGTATGAATGGGTGATTAGGCTACCACATACAGTCTAGTCTGAGCATCTTCAAGAATCACTGAGTACTTGAAAGGTCAGATAGATTTTTGAACTTCTAGACCTTGAGGGGTCCTCTTTATCCTGTCATCTTCATAGTTGTAAAACAGGTATGGAATATTGTCGGTGGAGTTACGAATAATGCTTCAAACACAGAGTCATAAAGGTATAGTTAGATGGAGACCAGGTCCCGCTGTCAGCTTGTCAGTCGTTACCTTCGTGGGAGATGGTACCTTTGGACTGTTCACTGTGAGAGAAGGTGGTGATCCAACAGACAGTGAAGAACATGAAGAAAAGTAATATTTAACGCTTCTGTACGGACCTAACTATGCGTAAGTGAATTTGTGATGGCGCTGTGTGGCCCGAAGGATGGTATAACCACATCCACATGCTTAACCTGAAGTGGCATCTGAATGGTCGAGTCTTCAAGAGGGAAATACAGGATTACTCAACAGGCTGGTCGTAAGGGTGTCTAACTGTTCCTCCCAAAGTAAGCATTCTGAATTAATGGAACAGCATTCTTTAAAAAGAACAAAAAGGTCTAATACTTTGGTTTCTGTTTGGTAAAGTGATGAAACACATTTTTATTTTGGGGCAAAATGTTTGCAATTCATGCAGTTCTATCGTCACTGTTTGGATGTTGGGTTCCCTTCCCTTCTCTATTAGATGTGAACATGAGGTTCTTCCTTTAAAAAAAAAAAAAAAAGACAAAGCCACCAAGGTTTGACATGAACATTTCAATGATGTAGTGAACAGTAATTTCACTCTGCTTTTTAATGCATGTGGAGACTAATTCATGGAAAGAGCAGGTTATTTGTGCTTTGAATTATGCATAGGCTGTCAGAGGAAACAGAATTTCGTCAGTACTTAACGTACACACTGTGGACTGAGAAGCCATTTTGGACTCTCCCAGAAAATGCTCTGCTGAAATAGATAAATTGTAACAACAGAGAATGTGAAATAATAAAGGGGTAAAAACCAGTAATCGCTAAAATAATGGTACTCAATCATCTTTATTTTTGCTTCGTTGTGATTGGATTGATGTTCATAATTTTTTGCTTTTCTGATGTAAAGATGACCTTAGAGGTAAAATTACTCCTTTTTCTGCCTTTTTTTCTCTATTTGACAGACTAGAGACGACTTCCTGGGCCAAGTGGATGTGCCACTTAGTCACCTGCCGGTAAGCAGTGCTTTTGTCTGAGCGTGCTCTTTTTTGTCATCACCAGATGTGAAAAACCCCAATGTTATGTAAAATTTATTTCCATAAGTAACTTAAATTTTCCACTTAAATTTTCTTAAAGCAAGCATTCCCAACAGAGCATTAGAGGCTTAAAGAAAAATATTACAGAGAGCAAAGCACCACCGGGCACACGAATTGGGAGAAATGGTTCCCTTTACGGGGACAAGGAAGACAGTTCTTCTCTGGTATCTGTTAAATTTCTCAACATCGAGGACTCACTTCTCATCCTGATTCTTTCTTAAAATCCTTCTCTGGTCTGAGTCATTAATGAATGACATGTGGCCAATAGACTGGTTGTTTCACACCTTACTGTTGGTGATTTTTGCCCTATTAATCTGCTGACTTCTTCCTTTTCATGATTTTCTCTTACAGTTGGAACAGTTTTATTCTCCCTTAGCAAGCTCCACTGCCTCCAGAACTTTTGTTAAAATGTTGAAAAAAACACATTTTTGGGGTCCTGTTTAGCTACCTGATTTTCTGTCTCAATAATATGCTGTTAAGGTTATGGGATAGTAGTTCTGTCTGGGAAAGTGGATAGTGCATTTTGATATTACTTCAAACCTTGTAAAGCCAATAGCCACAGACTGAAACCAGAGAAACTGCTGAACCAACACGACAGGATCTTAAGAAGTTACAAAAATCTGAAAATGTTATAAAATTACTGTTCTTCATAGCAAATTTGCGTAAAATTATTGTATTTATTACTGGTTGGAAGTAAACTTATGTGAAGGACTCGTAAGTAATAAAGGAAATACAGTGAGATATGAGTGCCACAGCACATACACCAATATTCATTAGACGTTAATGTTAGACATTACTGATGACAGTAATTATACAAACTGTGATATTGTCAGAGCATACATTATGGCTTTTAATATGTATACGTGTAACTTTTAACATCTGTATGTATATATATATATATTTTCTTTCTGTAAGAGGCATGCAGCTGCCTATTACCTCTGCTGTGTGATAGGAAAGTATGTGTTTTGGATGAGCCGTGAGATGACTGGAGCACATCAGCTGAGAGCTGCCACACAACTGCGTCGGGCCAGCGTGCATCTGGCTGGTTGCTTTTCCTCACGTGTTATGAACTCTGACTAGGAGAGGGAGAGGTTACGCTCACAGTAGACACACATCCTGCTGGGGCAAATCCAGGCTTTGTAGGTACTGACGTCGCTGTCTCCTGGGTACGCAGTCCAGTGCGCATTTCTGTAAGCAGTGGTGTTTGCTGGGGCAGACCCCTGCCGTTTATTCACATGCTCGTGTTGCCTGTTTAGTTACCCGGGTTTATCCTATGTTAACACCCTCTGTGTTGCCTGTGTAGTTATCCTAATGCTCGCTGTGTTGTGCATAACTAGTTAGTTTTGGATGGTTTATTTTTTGACACAGACTGTGGCCTTGGAGCAGTTTATGAAACAGTCATGCGAACAGCTGTGCTGGGGCGGGAATAATCACTGGAGGGGAGACTTAAATTAGTGCTGCTGCTGAAGGATATACTCGTGACTTCAGTTAATGACTTGCATTGTTGTTGGAAGTGGTGACATACCAGTCAGGTGTGTTCTGCTGATTTGCATCAGATTTGCATGGGAAGGGATGCACATCTATGGTCAGAGAAACCTTTTGTGCAAGAAGGTGGTATAGATAAGCCTGATTAAGCTTCATTTTAGCAGATTTGCTTCAGCAAATGCATGGAAAACCAAAAGACTGCAATAACTATGTGGTATGTTCATTATTTTAGCTAACAATCGAATTCTTAGCCAGCAATAAGAGTTATAATAGCAAGTAATTAGAAGTAATTAAGACAGAGTTTGAATCATTTTACTGTCAACAATCAAATATTTGAGGTGTTTGATTTGAGGGTGGTATTGTTTTCTTTATTTGTTTTTGTTTCTTAAGAAATGAAGGAATTGTAAGTGTAAAGCTTGTTCTGTAAGCAAAAGTTCAGCCCAAATTAAGTGGAATTTCTATTTACTATATAATCTAGGGTGCGGAATCTCCTCCTTTAATTCTTATGAGTTTAGAATTGACGTAGCACTGGCTATCTGGAAATTATGATGTGAAACTCCATCTTCAGGTTTTTATAGATTTTGCCTATAATCTGCCCACAGAAAGAGGCTCAACATTCAGAGACTAGTGAATACCATCCTAAATGTAATCACAGTCCAATAAAGACAGTGGGAGAAGTGTTACTGACACCAGTGTGTTCAAGCTTTCGCTGCCAGACTTTTTCACTGAAAAAGTCTAAGGGAAAGAGATCTGTGACTGCTTTCAGTTGATGGGCCCCATCAAATCTCCTTCTATCGGGAACTGCTGAAAAAGCTGAAGACATTGGGTTGGGTTGAAGATTCTGTAGGGATGCTGTAGTGAAAAAGACACTAAATATCGAGATTCTTTGAAATTACATCGGTGTTGTTGAGTATTTAATGAGGAATTATTTTACACAGAACCTGCCATCAAAGAAGGTGAAGTGATGGAACAAAGAAGGTCCATATGACAATTCAAATTGTATGAAGCTTGAAGTTAACCTGTTTGTGCCCACAGCAGAGAAAGCCTATACATTGCTTAGAAAGCTTACTTTACAAGATGCTAGGTGTATGTCTATAGTACTACCACCCCATGCTGCAACAGCCTCAGTCAAAATGTTTTTCAAAGATAAGTAAAAATGAATTCTTTATTTCATGGGTAGCTTTGCTTGAGTTTCTGTTTCAATATTGCTATATTGTCTTTCTTTTTTTCACTTAGTAGACAAAAATCCAAAATGAACTTTGCAGAACATATTTGTGCCAAAAAAAAGCATTTATTTTGTCTTTTTGTATTCATATTGTACTTTACACGGTGCTTCAAAGCTGAATTCAATCACTGATGAAAGAACGGAAGTTAAAGGTCGCAGGGCAGAAAAAAGTATGAAACACTGCAGTTTTTCATCTTCTTTGTAAATAGTAAAAAATACACTTGCTACTTCACAAAGTTTTCTAGTAAATTCTACATGTATATATGTTTATATACAGTGATTTTTTTATGCTTGGTATAAATGTTTTCTGAAATTTTATTATATAATGTTTTGGATGACTCACATTGAACAGAGTTCTGGATGTAGTTAATCTTTTTAAAATGTTGTACATGTTAATCTTACTCCCTTATGTGAACTTGGAGAAGTTGTGTATTTGAATGGGTGAACATAGGAATGGTGGAAGTTATTGACAATGTTTACATCAAAATAAGGTGTCAATTTTAGCATGACTGTTGATATTTTTGCCTGAATTTGACTTCTTGCTGTTGATGGATGTTATTATAGGAGGAAAATGGCTTTGTAATGACTTTCACAGTGATGCTTATTTAGATATGTCTGTAATAGTTGATCTTGAGTCATAACACTGTTATTGTTGGCTTATAAACTGTAATAGTTGAAAAATATGATGGAAAGATCGGAAATGTATTCTGACGAAAAATGTATCATTCCGTTCTCATGTGAGCTGTATTGTATAGTATTATTTTATCCATACTTGTGTGTATATTGCCATTTACGTGTATATGTATGCACAAATATTATGTAAATAGCATGTACATAACTGTAGAAAAAGCCCTCCAGCATTAAGCTACATGTGTCCTGCAAAAAATGTGCTGTGAAATATAGAATGACAAGGGATGTATTAGTGCATGCCTGTTTTACAGAGTTGCGTAGAATTTTTAAGTTCCTTTTAAGTAAACGTGATTTCTAATAACTAAGAAGCATCAGCAGGATTTGAGATTGAGCTGTAGACATGTCACACACTTTCTGTGAGCTGTTTTGAGGAATTAGCAGCTTTATGTTTTCCTTCCATATTCTGTAGGAAGAGGACAGCTCTACTGTCCTCTCACTGGGGACTGACATAGAACATGAGTGTGCATATCTCTTTCTAGCTCACATTTAAGTGGAATGCTAAACTTTTCCAAATAGTTTTAAAGTCTTCTACTGTCTTTACATACAAAATCCAAGATTGTAAGATTTCCTGGCTCAGCTACTTGACTGCCATTGAAGAATAAATTCCATTATGCTAAAATGATGAAATTCTGTAGTCCGGAACTTCCCATTTTCTTCTAGGCTCACAAGAAAGTGAATGTGATTCCTGTACAAAATCCTTCCTCACTCTCCATCTTCACAGAAAATTTCTTCAGCTCCAGAAGCCACTTTTTCCCCAAAAAGTTTGCTCTGGAAAACTCACAAGACGTACCTCAGAACAATCATTCTTTATATAGCTGTAATGTAGCAATGTCTCCACAGAGTGCTTAGGTACTTGCCTGTGGGTGTGTTCTCATACTCTGTAATATTATTTATTTCTATGCTTATTAAGGTGTGTGTACTAATTTGATGCTTGGGGAAACACACTGTATATCTTTGTGTTCTAATCGATATTTTCCTCATTCATCCTTCCCAGTACATTAATAAGTGACATTGTGGTGTATTTATTAATGAATGTTTGCTTTCACATTCTAGCTGTACTGCTGATTTGTTTGTCAAAATCCCTGTTTTCTCTAATACTATCTAATTACTATCTACAAAATTTGGTTAAAATATACAGCATCTTATTTTATGTACATTACTTACAGTAGAGTACTAAAAAGCAGTAATTCCTAATCATGCATGCTTTGATGTCCTGTTGATTTTGTTAAAGTGTGCTATCTCTGAAAAAATGGGATGTCTGTCTCAAAGATTGAGTGGACAGAAAGAAAGTCTGTATGGTGTATGATGGAGTATCTGAGATAATGAGTTGGGATTGATTTTTAAATTCTTATTTATTGACTTTGAAATACAACAGACAACAAAACCTTTAAGGAATAGTAGTCTGGGAGTTAGATTATTCTCTGTGTAGAAAGATTTAGTTAAAGAATTGGACTCAAGAAGCATTCCTGTTTGTAGGGATAGGGCTGGGAAGGGATTTACAGGTATACTATCACTTTTTTAGTAGATGGCAGATGGCTGCAACATTCTGAGAAGTACCCACTATCTTTGTGCTCATTTTGAGAAAGTTTGGTGTTCATCTGAGGCACTAGATCTCTGGTCTTACTGGAGTGTGTATGGTAATGTGCTTATTTATTCTTTCAATGTAACACAGTTCATGCTTCCAATTTTGTCGGCCCAAATCATACATTTGATTAGAATAAAGTACCCCAAACAATCAACAGGTTGAGTATGTATATGGATTTCTGATTCTGTTATTTACCTTGTAATTTTTAAATTCCTAATTTTGTACTTGGAGCATCTGTGTTCTCGCAGACATGAAGGATGTAACTTATTTGATAAGAAAGCTGAAATTCTCATGTAATAAATCTTTAAATGTTGAAAACTTTCTATGAAGGTTACAATTAAGTGGAAGTCAGAAGATGTAACCTGTCAGCCTGATAATATTACTTATGTACTTCACAAAGGATTTCAATGTCTCAGTTATTTTTGAAAGTCTCAACTGCTTTGAAAGAAAAAATGAAAGCCAACTGAGGAGGAGTTTTCATCGCTTTCTGATGTGCAAAGAACCGACTGCTTTGAAATGGATGCAACCTTTTCTGACACTGCTGTTGGGTGATTGGAGAAAGTTGGAAGGGGTTTGTTTAATTGGTCTTTTCCACCTTTTTCTGAATTGTGAATGTTGCGTACGCTTACAAACGAGACTTGGTTCAGCCCGTCCCTGAGATTTGCAGAGACATCTAGTGGACTGCTTCTGCAACTGTGTATTGACAGCCGATGGTAACATCTGCCTGCTGTAACTTCGTTATTTAAGCATCTTCTCTAGCATTTCTACCTCATCTGTGATGTGAATGTTCTCTATATGTCTCTATACTTGTGAGCAAGCCCTTTAATTTGCAATTTTCTTAAATGCTTATAGACTGAAGACCCAACCATGGAAAGGCCATACACGTTTAAGGATTTCCTTCTCAGACCACGAAGGTGAGGGGGAGGACCTTTGTATTTTAAAACATTTCTTACTTCAAGGTTTGTTATTTGCAACTATTTAAGGGTTGCTGAATGAAATGTACCTCCTTGTCTTCTAGCCACAAATCTCGTGTAAAGGGTTTCTTGAGGCTGAAGATGGCTTATATGCCTAAAAATGGTGGCCAAGAAGAAGAAAACAGTGATCAAAGGGATGAATCTGAGGTAAGGCTTAATGCTTGTGGAAGGATTCAGATATAATTGTAGAGGAAGTTGTACCTTTGAAAGATAAAACCCTGGTAGCAGTGTTGATAGCAGCTGATTCTCCCACCCAACACACATACCTCCCGGGTTGGTTTTTTTTTCCCTGTTTTTCTCAACCATTGCAAGTATTTCAAAGTATTTCAACTGCCATAATGAATTCTAAAGTCTCTCTGACTCAGTTTGTGAACAAGTAGAAGTGGAAGTGATGCCAAGTAGAAGAATTCAGAAAGTCTGTCCAAGTAATTCATGAACATAATGGTCTGTATTAGGTACCCCTTCTTCAAAGGCAATTTCAAAACAGGTACTATAACATTTTCTTTGTTTCCCTGGCAGCATTGACTTTGCAGAGAATAAAGCACATGCAAGCACAGCAGGTTTAAAGACTTCTTGGCACTCTTATCAACCATCATCCAGTTTAAGAATTAGCTGTAATTAGGACTAACAGAGTGAATGTCAGCCCAAGTTTGCCTTACTAATAGTGTGCAGCAGTCATCTGTAACTTGGGAGTCAGGGCTCTCATCCCCAGCCTTATGTCTGTGCTCTTGAGATTGCTTTTCGGAAGGTGTACCCAGGTAGCTGAGCTGGTTCTTAACCAATTGTTGCCAAAACTCAGCCAAAACTGTGCTTTCTCTGGATCTTGAGACAGGGTCCTGAGACTGTTCTTGCTACAAAGAGAGTTTACAGATTGAAAAACAATTATTTTTTTTGTCTCTCAACTGTGTGTGTATGTCTTTGTTATATATAAAAAAACTTGTTAATGTGGAAATTTATATAGATCACACACAAATAAATCTACTCTTATATGTGTGTGTATATATAAAAACCAGAATATTGTCTAGATCTTAGTTTCATAGAAATGACCAAATTTCTAAATGTAATCTGCATTTTCTTTCATACTTAAAGTATGAAGAGTTTTAAAGGTTCATTGGGATCTTTTACAATTATTGAATTATGGGCATTTAGTCAACAGTTTCTTATACATATAAAATATGTCTTGGAATTGGTGTCTTAATTATTAACTTGAATTTATAGATAGGGTCTTTATAAAAGATGAGTTTGAAAACTGTATGTGACCAGAGTTTCTCATATAGAAACAGATTTTCAGAAGCATGCGTGTAGTGGCACTCTTTTCCCCAGAGTCCCACTATTTTTGAACATTGCTGAGTGTCTGTTTTGGTGTAAAAAATAGTTTTGTGACTCTTGTGAGTAAGATCCTCCTTACTCATCTAAGATAATGCCACAAGGCTCTGACAATGACCTGTGAAATGACATCTCCAGCAAGTCAATAGTAATGAAATGCTTTTAGGTTTCAGTTCAATAATAGCTGGGGAATAGAAAGGAAAAGCAAATTATTATCCTCCATAACGAAAAGGTCACAGCTTGAGTTCAAAAGTTAGCAGTTTGTTCTGTTTAGCTTCTTGACTGGGAATCTGCACTTGGCCACCGCTAGAACAAGCAACTACCCAAATACGTTTGGGAATCCCTATTGTAATAGACTGATGGGGTTTTAGGAGGTTTTTGTCATTGAAATGAGGCGCACACTGTCACCGTGGAGTTTATTCTATTTCGATACGGTTTACAGTTAAGTAATTTTGAACTTCTCTTTGGAAAATTTTCAGAATCTGCACCTATACGGTAATGTAAGCAACAACAAAGTAACTTCTCTTTAACTTTAAAACTTTAAATTTTGTTTGTTTGGTTTGGTTTTTTTTGCATTCCTAAGCATGGATGGGATGTGGTTGATTCCAATGACTCCGCATCTCAGCGTCAGGAGGAGTTACCACCTCCTCCACTGCCTCCTGGATGGGAAGAAAAGGTGGACAACCTGGGGCGGACTTACTATGTCAACCATAACAACAGAACTACTCAGTGGCATCGACCAAGTTTAATGTAAGAGGCAATGTAGTGCAGTGTTCTGTGGATGTGTGCAAAATTATCAATAAGGGGGGGTGATTTTTTTTCCAACAAACATAACCATTTTGAATTTACAAGTTCACAGCTGGAAAAAGTTTTAAGCAAGACTTTTATGAAGCAGTTTATGAAGGCACACTATTTTCAGTAAGACAAATCATGACTTTGGTGCTGTGCTACATTATCTGAAACTCAACTTCATTGAAAAATTTTCACAGATGTGCTAGTAAATTGAGAGCCGAAGTCTGGATATCTTCAATTAAAAAGGAAACATCTTTTTTCTTTAAGAATGAAAGAGACTTCCCCATGCCCAGCAAATCACATATCCACGTGGGTATTCTGGGAAATTCTAGGATATCTGAAGGCATGGGAGGGAAGTCAGTGTATTAACAGCATACCTTAGAATATTGGGAGACAGATGTGTAATTTTTCAGTAAGTAATTTGACAGGAATAAATTACTTTCTTCTATAGAGACTGTTGAAAAGGTAAGGGGAAAAAAGTCAACTCTATTTTAAGTTTTAATTAAGTTAAACTGATTAACTTTGAGGAGATCCTGATTATTATTCAGTGTATAGACTGCATTACCTATGAACACTGGTTGTGCTAACGTGGAGTTCCTGTTCCAGCCTTTATTATATGTTTATTACGATTAGATTTATAAAGTTGTGGCAAGCGTACATTTTTAAAAGTATGTATAATTGCCATGTTGAGTGATACTGAACTCATGTATTAGTTAAACATCTTGCATTATTTTTATGCAGCTGCTATTTTTCCACTTGCTTATTACAACAGTAATGGTTATTCTTTCTTGAATATTCATAATCATAGCTAAATTAGGAAAAATGTGTATTGTCTTTATTTAAGGCATTATTTCTCTTTCTTGACTGATGCATTTATTGTACTTAGAATTGAATTAAATTTTGTTCTATATGTTTTGAACTGTTCAATATTGGAATAGTTGAGCTATTTCCTAAGCAATGTGTATTTTCATAGAGCCATAGACTCACAGAATATTTTGGGTCAGAAGGGACCTTTCAAGGCCATCTAGTCCAACCCCCTGCAGTGAGCAGGGACATCTTCAACTAGATCAGGGTGCTCAGAGCCCCGTCCAACCTCACCTGGGATGTTTCCAGGGATGGGGCATCTACCACCTCTCTGGGCAACCTGTGCTAGTGTTTCACCACCCTCATTATGAAAAGTTTTACATCTAGTATAAATCTACTCTCCTACAGTTTAAAACTAATTTTGTCAAGTAAATCTTGTCAGCTACTATCACTATGATTGGTAATGGTCAATAAGTGTCTATAAAAAAGCAGGTTTTATAAACTACTTTATTTAGCACCTTCTTGTAATCGAGTTATGCTAAATGAAGTAAAGAGTACATGGGATCGAACAGGCTGCCCAGGATACTGGTTGAGTCACTGTCCCTGGAGGTATTTAAAAGACGTGTAGATGTGGTGCTTAGGGACATGGTTTAGTGGTGGACTTGGCAGGGCTAGGTTAACGTGGAAGTGTTAAGTCCCTGCCAACATGGACTGTACAGCACTCAATGTTTTTCCTATTGGAAAACAGTTAAATTAGCTCATAGGAATTGATGATCTTCAAGGTCTTTCCCAACCTAAACGATTCTATGATTCAGAAATGTTTGACTGGCAGATACCAAGAAGTAATAATAGCTAGAAAGCATCATCATCAGAAGAGTGTATAAAATGAACGCCTCACAGGTTTGCTTTTAGCCTAGGTGTCATCATGGATAGTTTGGAAACAAATGCATAATTACTACTGATAGACTTTATGCATGACACCAGCCTTGATGAAGAGTGAAGTCTTTAAAATGATGCTGTTTACCCTTTAAATTCTGTGAATTTGTGAAACCACTAGGAGTGGAAGGTTTTGTGAGGTTGAAAGTAGGATAGATAACCTCTCACTTTCAGGCCGGTAACTCAGTAAGTTGGTCATCAAGATGAAACATGCAGTGCTGTATGGTCCGTGTCTGCAGTAGGAACATGAGAGTAGGTCATTGGTCATAGTTACTTAAAATGTGAAATGATAAAATGATTGCACAAAGAAGTTTTTCCTGAACGTAACCTCATCGTTATAGTCCCCCATCCTGAAGGGGAGGTTCAAATACAATACAGCCTTCTAACAACATCTGCCCATTGAGAATTATATGTAGCTGTACACATTGAGAAGTCCCACAAGCCAGGAAGGTCTCCATTAAGGGAACTGGGGTATTTCCCATTTGCACCACTGTTGGTGTGAGCCAGGCTAGTGGTTGCAGCCTGTTACAAAAAGTTATCCATACTGCAACGGCTTGCATTCGCTTTGGCTATCGCAAAAAAGAAAACAATAGTTGGCATAAAGACAGTGGCAAAGGTAAAACCTCTGTGTCAGAAATGATTCTGGTCATCACGGGAAAGGGTGATTAGTGATGGGTTAGTATATTTGAGTGTAGACTTCATTTCTGCTCACCCAACTTTGATGTACAAAGAATGTTAATTTCCAGTGTTACATAACATTCGAGAAGTGCTTCCCTTTTATTACTTTGGATTGAGGGATTCTCGCTGGTCACAAGCGGTGTTCCCCAGGGCTCGGTTCTGGGGCCGGTCTTGTTCAATATCTTTACCGATGATCTGGATGAGGGGATTGAGTGCTCCCTCAGTAAGTGTGCAGATGACACCAAGCTGGGTGGGAGTGTTGATCTGCTGGAGGGTAGGAGGGCTCTGCAGAGGGATCTGGACAGGCTGGATCGATGGGCTGAGGTCAACTGTGTGAGGTTTAATACGGCCAAGTGCCAGGTCCTGCACTTCGGCCACAACAACCCCCTGCAACGCTCCAGGCTTGGGCAGGAGTGGCTGGAGAGCTGCCCAGCGGAAAGGGACCTGGGGGTGCTGGTTGACAGCCGGCTGAACATGAGCCGGCAATGTGCGCAGGTGGCCAAGAAGGCCAACAGCATCCTGGCCTGTATCAGCAATAGTGTGACCAGCAGGAGTAGGGAAGTGATCATGCCCCTGTACTTGGCACTGGTGAGGCCGCACCTCGAGTCCTGTGTTCAGTGTTGGGCCCCTCACTCCAAGAAGGACGTTGAGGTGCTGGAGCGTGTCCAGAGAAGGGCAACGGAGCTGGTGAGGGGTCTGGAGCACAAGTCTGATGAGGAGCGGCTGAGGGAACTGCGTTTGTTAAGTTTGGAGAAGAGGAGGCTGAGGGGAGCCCTCATCGCTCTCTACAACTCCCTGAAAGGGGGTTGTGGTGGGGTGCGTGTTGGTCTCTTTACTAGTGAGAGGACGAGAGGAAATGGCCTCAAGTTGCACCAGGGAAGGTTTAGGCTGGATATTAGGAAAAATTTCTTTATGGAGAGAGTGGTCAGGCATTGGAACAGGCTGCCCAGGGAGGTGGTGGAGCCACCATCTCTGCAAGTGTTCAAAAAACGTGTGGATGTGGCGCTTCAAGACATGGTTTAGGGAACATGGTGGCGCTGGATTGATGGTTGGACTTGATGATCTCGAAGGTACCTTCCAACCTTAATGATTCTGTGTTTAAACAGACCTCTATTTATGAAGCCTGGCATGTGCAAGAACAATGATTGTTATAATCAAAAGCATTAATGAGGTTTCAAAAGTAATGGGCAAAGTAGGTGTTTTAGTTTAATGTTCATTATTTTCTTGTTTTCTCCTTCGCATGTGTTCATCTCCCCACTATCCAGTGATGTGGGATCTGATTCAGATAACAGTATCAGGCAAATAAACCAAGAAGCAGCCCATAGGCGGTTCCGCTCTCGGAGACACATTAGTGAGGATTTGGAACCAGAACCTGTGGAGAGTGGAGACATTCCTGAGGTATGTAAAGGTTGTGGGTTTAAGACGTTGACTAAACTTGAAGCTGATGTGTTCTTATTTGTGAGCTAATTACTATACAGCATACATAATAATGCTTTTGCATGATGTTTATGAAATTGCAGAAGTAAAATGCCAGTGGCACAATAAAAATCCTAAACAGAGCTATACTTCCAAGGTCCCATGCATTTGTGGGTGCCTGATAATGTAGGCACAATGCTAAATACTATGCAAATGCTGAGAGAAACATTTATAATTCCAAGCATTGCTTGTTATGTATACATTGATAGAAACAGTTTCAATATTCTGCTTTGAATAACAGTGGAATAAGTTGTAAAAACAAGGGAATGGTACTGGCTGGAAGTGCAGTGTACTTCAGTTTTCTTCAGTCTTTGTCTAGAGGAAAGAGAAGCTTGTTGGTTTTATTCCCTAAATACTTGGTTTTAGTTAGAATTCTGAGATCTTATTACTAAGGGTGAGTGTTTGCTTAATTTACAGCTAGACTAAATAAATTTGGTAGATATTTGTAGGCCTAGGTGAGAGTGTGTGCAAAGCTCTAATCCCATTCAACTTTAAGGAATACTTTATTATGTGAATGACAGACAAAATTCTTCGTGAAAGCTAGTTTTGGTTCACTAAATGTTATTCAGAGCAACAAATAGATTGCTGAAATTATTGTTGCACTTGTCACGTGATAATACTTGATTTGCAGGTACTAGTGAGTACTTCCTGTTGTGCATTTTATTCTAAATTAAAATTAACAGTTCTTTCTTACAAGTTTTACAAAGTGCAGAATTAGTTACGTTTTTGAAGAAAATTTCAAATAGAATTTATTTAATGAAACCTTTTTTATGCATTTTTTCATCTACATGGTTTTCTGTGTTGAATGTAAAGCATTGTGTCATCATCAACATGAAGACTGTTTTGAAGTCAACATTAAAACCATTTTTCCGTGTTAACTACTTCACACCGAGTAGAATGTTTGTGTGTTGTAGGGATTGGTTTATTTCGTTAAATATTAAGGCTGATTATCACACCTGTGTTTGTCTCAATCAGGTGGTTACATAGAAGGCAAAGGGAAAGAAGACTCAGTCTGTCTTTATAAATCCTTAACGTAGTTTCTTCTCTTTCGTTAGCCTTGGGAAACCATTTCAGAGGAGGCAAGTGCAAGTGGAGATTCCTTAAGCTTGTCATTGCCACCTCCTCCTGCATCTCCAGTATCCCGTACCAGTCCTCAGGAGCTATCTGAGGAACTGAGCAGAAGACTTCAGGTCACTCCTGACTCCAATGGGGAACAACTCAGTTCTTTGATAGTACGTGACATGCTGCTCTTTCTGTATAAACCTCTTATTACTGTAATCTTCTGTTAGTTTGACATAGTCGGAATCATTTACATGGATGGGTAGTAATTGCTGGTCTTGGGAAAACCTGAGCATACAGTTAAAATTATCTTCCAAAAAATACATCATAATTACACGATAGAGCAAACTGCCTTGAATAGCAGAATTCCTCAGTTGAGACTCACTCTTTTCTTCTGTGTGAGTTTTAACTTCAGAGTCTGGTACTGTTACACCTTCAGTGAAACAAAACATGTAATACTAGAGAGTATCAAGCTAAGGATTTCCAAAGGAAAGGAGAAAAACTGCTAATGCTCTTTCAATCATCATCTGTTTTACTACGTGATAATTTTTCTTAAGTTCAGTACTTTAACTCTTCATGTTTATATTAAAGCATGTGCTTCTTATATTAGGATTTTAAAACCCCTCATAATTTACTGGATCAACTATTATAAGACTAACAAGGGATTAGAATTGAAAGTAGGTAGTTCTGGTGAAATACTCCACAAGTTTGTAAATGGCTAGTCTGGAAAAAAATTGTCTCTCACCATAGGGGTTTACTTGAGGTAAAACAAACAATGTTCTCTATATTTGTGTTATCCGTTAGTTTGTCAGACTGATGATACCACAAAAAATAAGGATAATACATTTGCAAGTGGGAGAATGTCTTATGTCTCTCTGATTAAGAAAACAATTTTAAGTATTAAACAGAACATCATGCTGTGACTTATTTTTTTTATTCTTGGTATATGCTACCAAGGTACCTTTGCAATTCAAGAGATAAGTAATCATATTTACTCTTGTTCTGATTAAATAGAGCCTTGATTAGGTGCAAGTTTTTCACAAAGAGCCTATGCAATAGGTGTCTTATAATGATTTGAATGTTATCCAGATACTAGTTAGCAAATTATAGCTCTGATGGCTAACCATCTGCATGAAGAGTTGCTTGTAATTTTGTAGATAACTGCACATTTTCATAGACCTTCACTTGGAGGGCAGGAGGTTAATCAAATCGTTTCAGTGGCAAGATCAGGGCCTACATTTTTTTTACACTAAATAAAGAAATGGTGTAGCTGCAAAGTTATCTTAATTGAAATAATTCAATAATTATATTCCTATATGAACTAGCATTTTTATGAGCCATGAAGCGATAACATCTTTCTTATCAGTGCAATAAAAAACATAATCAGACCACACTTGCAAAGTAAGAAATTGTCAAAGCCTTTAAAATCTCTGTTATGGTGCATTATCCAGTGTAAGGGTGTTGGGATACTGAAAGTAACAGAAAAGAACAGACAGTGAAATTACTCTAAGAGGCCTCGCTGAGGCACCCAGCAGTCAGTCAGCAGTGTTTAGTGTGTAGTCCCGGCGTATCTGTCAAGGCAGCTCATGTCTCTGACGTGTGCTTCCCACAGCTCTGGCCTCTGTGAGGGCTCCCTGCCTGATCCAGCACTTAAGTCTGAGCTGGTTCCATGTGAATGAACAGTGCTTACCTGGGCTAATAAATCCTCCCCATCTGGAGGTTGGCAAGCACAGCACAGAGGCGCCCAAGACCTTCATCTGGATTGAGCCAGGTAGGCAGGAAAAGTTTGGCACTTCTAGCTGAACACAAGCTATAATCCATGTGCTCAGGTATGTCCACCTGAGAGTGCCTCTTGATCCAGATTCCCAAAGGCTTGTGACATCAGTTTCATGACTTTGCATGGAGGACGCTTGCATCCAGGTTTTTTCCCAAGTCCACCAGCTCTAAACCTGTTTTACATAAAGCTGCCTCAGATCTGCAGGTTGTGGGCTGAAACTAGAAGCCCTTACAGTCACATTTCCCCAACAGCATGCTTATCCTAGGATATCCAGCCTGACCGTTGGTTGTTTTATGCAGAGACAGCTTCAGTGTCTCTACAACCATACATAGTTAATCTACAACACAACAGATAGTTGAGGAGTGATTGTATGTGTGTTAAAGTATTTTGTCACTCTCTTCATTATATCTATGTAATGTCAGGAAACACTTCAGACTTGCTGGTCGATACATTTGTCAGACAAATCCTTTCACATTTATCCTTAGCATAACATAAAGTAAGGTGTAATTACGTCTTTTTTTCTGTATTTTTTTTAAAACCCATATCTTTTAACAGAATGTGCTTTTAGGACTGATGTTTTTAAGTAGGAGTTGGAGTTTCTGATATGCATCTCAAATAGCTTACTTCATGGTGTTTTTTCGTTATCTTTCTATGGTATATAAGGGTGCCCATGTGAGTGGTTATAATTAGGCTGGGTAATTTGCTTGTTTATTAGTGCATTCATACTCGTACCGTTAATATTCAGAAGAGGATGATGCTAGTTACTCTTTGATTAAAGATGAGGTATCAATTATGCAAAATACTAAGTTTCAGAATTACCCAAGGCTTGTTTCAGTACACGGAACTTACAGCCTCAATCAAACCACACAGAAAAGCTGTGTGAGAAAATGCATTTGAAGTGAAATGCTGTTCAGATGCTGACTGACCTTATTGAATACTGTAAAATTATTTTATTGTATTCTTGTCAGCCCTGAAGTGGTCAGGAAGTTGGACTAGGTAATCCTTGTAGGTCCCTTCCAACTGAAATACTCTGTTCATGGCTTGCTTTGTTGCCAGCTCTCATGACTACAGTATTTGGTTTGTTTTTTTTCCATAATACGGATTTCTCATGGGAGTAAGAAAAGTGCTTGCTGTTGCCATGCCTAATGCCTTCTAAATGTCTTGATACCAGCTATGAGGATGTTTCAAAATTACTCTAATACTGATATATTTCTTATATTGGATTACACATTGTAGACCAAGTGTTAATTCTGCAGGGCAATGGTTGCTAACTGACATGGGTAGAACATTATTTCCTTCTTAAATGTAAAGAATATTAGCATGGCACATTAGTTCCTTCTGAAACATTTCTAATTGGATAGCAAGGGTCTTGCTTCCATAAAAGCTGGAATTATCTTTAGAGGCCTTGCTTGTAATTTTGGGGTGTGAAGCTGAGAGTCCCAAAAACAATGTCATAGCAAGTGGAAAATGTAATTACTGATCCTTGTCACTTCTCAGATCCTGTCCCTTTATAATCTGAGCCTGTCCCATAACGCATGGAATTCAGTCACTAGACACCACTGTGCTTTATCACCTTGTTTTTCATAAATCTCACAGGTTTGTGAGGAATTCCATTTTAGTATCAAGCAGACATGCTAGCATATCTGCTTTTTTTAGGGGTTTTTTTTTGTTTCTGATTCATGATCATGAAAATTGTGTCTTGGGAAGTTCAGAAACTAGGAGGCAAAGAGGAAAATTAAGACTTGATTTTTTTTTTTTTTTAATAAATATTGTAAATTTTTAAGTAAATAAATTTTTGAGACTTTGAGGTCTTATCCTCATACAAAAATCCTAGTATTTGATCTCCCATACAAAAAAACATAATATTTGATTTTTTTATTATTTTTTAATTGCTAATTTTTGTCAGTAATGCCTACCACATGTGAATTTCACCATAGAGTAATGAACCAAGGCAGACCATTCACTCCCTGAAGAGCTGTATTATAGCTACAGTTTTTATGGCAATGTCTGGTTTTGAGAGAAGTGTCATCTGCTTATTTTTTATCTAAGAAACAATCTTAGCTTAACTGCTCAGATTTTTTTCCATCCCTCTTATAATGTTTTCTTGCTGGACAAGTTGGCCTGCTTTCCTACTAAGATTTCCCATCACTTACGCTTAGAAAATCGTGTGGGACAGAGGATTTTTGATGTAAGATTTGTCCTTTCTATTTGACCTTTCCAAAGAAATTCATAGCAGTTCACCCTAGTCCTCACCGAGCTTAAGTCAGAATTCCTGGAGTCGGTATTTTGACCTGGGGTAATACTGATGCATTCTGCCACTGTTTTTATGGTAGTATGGAAATAAAAATCACATCTTTTTTTCTATTGGAATTTGTTCGTGTTGACATTTCTCCTTTAGAAAAATGAAGGAGCCCTTTTTTTTTTTTTTTATATATATATATATAGGGTCACTGTCAACAGAGAAATTGTATATACCGCTGCCTGGTAAAATAGAAGTAGATACTAATTGTTTACAGATTTTATTAGAGAGAGGTTTGTACCTGTATAACACATGTAATCTGCCCAGTAATTGGGTATATTCTAATGTCCTTTTTTTTCATTATTTATATTTATAGGTTCCCTAATGATCATTACAATATAGAGTTCTATCTCTAGCAGTTAGTTTGGTTTTGTATGAAATTTCTGGACTAACTCCAGCCAGCAAACTTCTGAGCATTTCTCTGCCATTTGTTAAACAGTAAACTTTAAAGCTGTTCTTAATGTTATTATTGAAGAGTAAGCTAAGCATCATATACTAAGATGCAAATTTGGAAATTTCTTAATATGCCAAGAGATGATCTCAGCAAGGCTCCCACTGTGGCTGTAATCCCAGTGGAAGTTCTGCAGAACTTGCTGCTTTCCCAGCCACAGGCTCAGGATGTCACAGGCACAAGAACCACATAATCATCCCATGCATAGGACTGGCATCCTCTTGTGCCCCTGTGCAAGTAATGAATATAGGGGTTAACTCATGCAGTAAGGCGTATGAAGAAATTTGTAAACTCTAGCCTATTGATTTTCCAAGGACTACATTGCCAGTATTCAGCCAGAAGTTCTACATTTCCCTTATACTGCTTATGCTCCCTCTAAAATGTCTTCCAAAGATACTTGAAATTTGTTTTTCAAAAGTTCCATGGCATTTTCACATCCCATTATGTCTTAGTCTTCCACTTCTGCTGCTGATTCCACAACTATTGATTTTCCTGTGTGTTTTCCTGGGTGGGATGGCTTATCATCTTGTCTTAGATTAGGTCAATAAAACATTGTAAATTGGATGCTAAAGATGAATGCAGGATGTGTATCCAAGTACTTTCCTTTTCTCAGTTAATGTGAAACAGTCCAGGATGGAATGCTGAGAATTTAGATTTTTCATTGCTTGCCATGTTTCTGTAGAAGTATTAAAACTAAAGAGACTGCAACATAAGTATTATTTTTAGGGGGTTGGATTAAATGGGAGAAAAGCAAAATTACTAAGTAAAACCCCATGTTTAAGACATTTTAACTTAATACTTTCGGTTTTTTTCCAGCAAAGAGATCCTTCTTCAAGATTAAGATCTTGCAGTGTAACAGACACAGTCGCTGAACAGTCTCAACTATCCCTGGTAACCAAAGTTAACTTCTTTTCTTTTTGTTTGAACATTCTCTGATTCTGAATAATATCTTTTCTTGGGTCAGTTCTAGTCAGATATAGACCAGTAACCCCTATGAGCATATGACTATCCCAAATAGTAATGAATACCAAATTAATATCATCACAGTCAGCAACTAAAATGAGGACATATGAGAGAGAAAAACAGTTTGAGACTGAGAGCATAGTCATGCTAACTTTAGTTATCTAACATAGAAATTTAGTTTATTAAACTCTAGATATATAGTCAGTGGAGAGAGAAGAGCCTCCAAGGGGTGTTTTCAGCTGGGGTAGAAGAGGGCAGTGGCACTATCTACACTTGGAACTGTAGCAGCCACCGGACTCTCAAGTATTTGTGTGTCCCATAAGTTGCTTTTACTTGGAATATATAAATCTCTACAGCATTAGAAAGGATTGGTGTTTTACCTAGTCTTAGTTAAAAGGACCCTTTTTGTGATAGACCTTATATAATAGACTAAATAGAATTGCTTCTGTTGTAGTTTTTCAGTGTGAGTGATTTACGCAAGCAGCAGCTTCTGCAATTTTATTTCAGTAGATTCTTCAAACAGGCAAAGGTACAAAGATGTTTTTTTAAAACGATATTCACTTTCACATCATAACCATGCACACCTTTGATCTAATGGGTAGAAAGTTCTACATATTTTGTCCTACAACCCTAGTATGAGCGTTGCAAAGGTGGTAAGCTGTAGAGAGACTACTTGAAATAGGATTGTGCAAGATACACTTTTGAATAAAACTGTTCAGATTTTCAAAATAATTTAATATTTTAAAATAATATACTTTTCTTCAAGGATTTTTTCCCCAATTTGTAATTAGAAATATATTACATATAAATATACAAATAGCAAATTTGTGTATCTTTTTTACAGAAATACTGAGTAAATAGAGTATATCAATAAGTTTGATATTAAAGCTGATGTCTCTGCTTGCTCTTTCTGTTGCTTTTGGGCAGTCATTTACAATAAACATAGTGTTTTTCTCTTTGTTTAATTTTTTCACATGTTCTAGAAGTTGTTTAGTGTTATCTACATTTGGTGCTTACTGATGCATGTAACAGCTGTTGTTCAGAGAACTGCTTCTGAAGTATCATGTGTCTCTCTACTTTCAACACCTTAACTATCTTCTCTCTGTACTAGACAAAGTTGACTCCTAATGCAGTCTCTTCCAGAGGTGTTCTGCTTCTTTATTTAATATAACATGGAGTCTGGGTTTCTTTAACTGGTGTAGTCAGATTGGGATTGTTGATATGTCTTTCACTTTGTTACTGTAGAACACTCATTTCAGTAGCAGATGTTCAAAACAGAATTGAAAGCATTACTCTGAAACAAGGATATTGCCTGATCTTAACAATAGTTAGTCCTTACTAAGCTAATGATAATTTATTTTCTAGCAACTAAATACATACTTTCTAAATACAGTGCTGTTCTTGACTGTATCAATCCCTACTGAAAATTCAACGTATCAGTTCCGTCTTTTTCAATCTGACTTTTTCTGTGCACTCATTGATGACCAGTTTATATCCATTTCATTTTTAAATACCATGTTTACGGGCAGAATGTGCAAAATTTGTTTGGGAGGGGGAACATCATGTTACATTTACAGTAAAAGTTCTTATTATTATCATTGGCAATACTGAACGTATAGAACTGGATACAAGAACTCTTGAAATTAGTGGTTTTTTGTGAGATTCTGACATGGTTATCAGTGATTGATGACTCATTTTGTTTGCTACTATCTTAAACATTATTTCCATCTAATTGCTCTCTCTCAATAAATTTGAGTGTCTGTGATTCCTTACTCCTAAATGTGACAGTAATCTGTGACCTTCATCACTAAATATACTTATCTGTAACATTAATTATCATTTAACAGCAGAGTGGTCCATCTAGGAGAGCTCGTTCTTCAACTGTCACAGGTGGTGAGGAACCAACGGTAATAATACTCTTTATCAAGCACTATCTCTAAATAAAATGTGGGTAGATTTAGGTCTTGTACAACAAGGAATTTTTTTCACCAAGCAGCAGTGTGTGGAATGAAATGCAGCCACTGAATCAGTAGTTCCATTTTTTTGTTGTTTCAAATTTTCTCAAAATTTCTCAAAACATTGCGATTTCACTCAAATATAGCATGTTTTAATTATGTGGATATGCCACTGAGTTTTAACAAAGCTGTGTGTGCACTAAGGAAATACCATAGGCTTCTAAAAAATGAAAGATCTTGGAAGAGTGGGGGATTAGACATCAAATCAGTATACATGTAACTGTGTTTTTAGCTTGCTTCTGTCTTCCCTGACTTTCCATTGCACGAATTCATTTTCATTCTTAAAGTTGATGTTAATTTGAGAACCATGGAGTTACAGTGATAGATCATATATCTCTTAGTGGTCTCTTATAATGCCAGTTTTCATTTTCCAGTAGCTGTTCAGTAGCCCAAGGCTGAATTTTTACTTTGATCATCCAATAAAATTCTGGAAGCGCTTTTCTAAAAGTGTAATACAAAGAAGGTGGTTTTAATTTACATTGGACTTTGTCAAAAACATGCCATTCTTTTTTAACCTGATTAAATGTCAGTCTGAAGCAAGCTATTTCCTAGAAATAATTTTACAGTAACTATCATAAATACCTTTTATCAATATACGAGCTCCTAGGTAATTTGTTTCAGGGAAATAAATATAATTGAAAATTCATGTTGCCTAGTTGTATGTGGTAATGTCAGATATTAATTTGGGTGTTGATACAACAGTCTGTAATACTATGTTTACTGTTTTTTAACTTTTAGAATCAGACGAGCATATTTGTATATTGTTCCTGCAAATAGGTTTTTTGTCCTTGGAAAACCTGCTAGACCTGTCAATTGTTAGTTAAAATGCATGCTGTATTGAACTGTAGTGTGAAGAAGGTCTTCTGTCGGCAGAGCATCTTGTCTGCAAATAACTGAGTTCAAACTTCACTGACTCGTCATTAATACAGCTGTATCATAGGTGTTTTACCTAATTATATTGCAGCTCACTAATGGGACCCTGTCCCCCCCCACACTTTGTCTTCATTCAGCCTGCATTTATACTCTGAAACCCAAATCTGCAGAGGACTTAGGACTTAAATAGGATTCATGCATTTCAATGCAAAAGCATTCTCTTCAAAGGTTGCCATTTTCTTTGTCCCGTAGCACCTACGTTTTGTATATGTACAGACTGTCAGTAGTCACAGTTTCTAGGTCACTTCAGTTTTGCTTTCAGAATCCCTGTAAAACACCCTCATTGGACCAGGACCCACAAATTAGATGTTCTCCATCGTCAGTCCCTGAGGCAGCGCGGTTCTGCCGGCAGGCTGGGAGCATGCCTACCGCAGAGGCGTGGGGGGTGCACGACGGTGCCGTGCTGTGGCATCTTGAGGAGTAGTGATGATGCCCCTTTTTGTAGCAGGCTTAGTTGAGTTACTTAAGAGCAACAAGCACCGAGTTTTGAGCCCTTGTACGTATGAGGTGATTTAAATCCACGTGGCTCTTTCAGAACAGGCCCAGGGCAGGACTGTCGGTCCTCCCGAACCTCTTTCGCAGCGAGAACGCAATACCTGTTGCCCTGCGAGGGAGCGGTAACCGTGCTTGGCCCTTTAGGCCGATGACCAACGCGCTCGGTGGGCTGAGCCCTTTCAGGAAGAGCGGTTAAACCCGAGCGTTGGCTTATCCTGATTGGCTGCTCTAATTACTGTTGCTTTGTGTGAGAGTTGATACTGCCGCCGTGGCCTGACCCCGTCTGTTTTAGAGTGTGGCTGACGTAGGAAACAGTGTCTTGATTTGTGGTTTGTCTTAGCAAGCTTTGGGGCCTGGGGAGGCTGTTAAAGGGTGTATTCATGCAAACTACCCACCTGATTTTTTCCCCCCGTGGGTCCGAGTCTAAGCATTTAGATAGCTCACAAGAAATTGATACGCTAAATGTTATGTATTACATCTGCCCAAGATAGAGCCTGGCTGACTTTATATTGGTCAGCGACAGATGAGTGAATTTGTTACTTGAGTGTGTGTAATGAAGCAGGTGTTGATGACTGTAGATAAAGTGCGTGTTTGGGTAAATATGTCAGTGGTTATTAACCTCTTTGCTTTTCAGGAATTTTTTTAAGTCTCCGAAGGCTTTTACCATTCCTCAATGAAGGTTATATTGTAAAACTAGGCTGAGCAAAACATAAGTTAATGCGTCATGTGTCCCAGCATCTCCATTCTCATGACATTTTGTCCTTAACCGTAATACTTACAAACACACACAGACACACACAATTTATTGAAGACAGTTGTTAAGAAGTGTTCAGTTTGGGGGAAAAAGGGCTCTTGATAAATCTCCCAGGTTTCTATTCTATGTGTTAGAATATCTTTTACACTGGTATCTAACACATGGAAAAGAAATTGAAGGGCAAACTCTGTTTTGCAGATGACAATGTGGGTTGCATTAACCCACAATGAATAGTAAGGAGAAAGGCTGCTGATAGCTGAATATATTTAGATAGAGTGTTAAAGGAAAGATCAGGTGGCGTAACTAGAGCATCTTTCTTGTGTTTCTGTATCCTCACAGTCGAAGTTGATAATTTGCAGCATGCCATCATATAGTGAATAGATTGTGTATTATTACAGCTAAATGATTCAATTTTTTAATTGAAAATCTCTGAGTTGTCCACGCCTTATGTTTACTCTGTACTGTAGACAATATTAATAGCCTGAATAGAACAAACGTAGGAATATGTAGCAGTCATCCATTGTTCCAAAACATCTGTGAATCACTGTCAGCCCTCTCAATTTCTCCCAGACTAATCAGTTACCTTAGTTACCTAATTTTTACCTCAGACGTCATGTGTGAACTGTTTTCAGACCACCTACTGTGGCCTTATTGACTACTGATTTTCGGTTTGGAAACCATTAGAACAGTCTTGGAAAAGGCAGTCTCCTTATCATTGCCTGCCAGCTCTGTGACCTGTGGAAAAATAGCATAGTCTTTTTGGCACTTAACTATTTAGGAAAGAAATAACTCGGAGTCTCATAGTTTGTTTCAGTAGGTATTACTTAGTTTCCTCATCTGTTTTCCTCTGCTTTATATTTACTATTGTAGTTATGTCAACTTTCTGACCCATTCAGTATCTTTTCTCATTTCCTTTCTTGATTATCTAGGCAGTTCTTCAACTCATTGTGTCAGCTGTGCTCTTCTCTAAATACACTGACTAAACAAGAGTCCTGGGAAGGAGGTCTTAGGAATATGAAGCAAGAACAAGAATTGCAGTTAATTACTTTGCTGGAGGAAGAACGTAAAGTGTAGAGAAATAATGTATCCTCAATTTCAACAGGAGCCTTCAGAGGCCTAAATTCTACTGTGCAATGTAATTCACATCTTATATTTTTGGGTAGTAATTTTCCACTGTATACATATTTTTAAACGGAATGATCGTAAATCACAGATCACTCTTTATAAGGATGTGCAAAGAGTAACTTCTTTGCTTGCTTTGTGGTTAGTGTGGTGAATAAAGCTAAAGACCTAGAGACAGGGAGGCAGCCATCCAAGTAGCCCGAGTTGTGGCTTAATACTTCCCATGCTCTTGTGAGTCTGCATAGAAACTTAAAGCATGGACAGTATGTACTTTAGGAGAAGAAAATATATTTTGTAGTAAGATGCAGAACACATGCACAGAGTAATCTAAGTAGTAAAATAAGGAAAAACTAGTGAAAAAAATAAGTGAAACTCTTGGAGGTTAAGATATTAATGAATGAATTGCAGGTATGGAAACTGGAATCATACTTAGCCATGTAAGTTTTACCGATTAATTTTGCATTCAACCTTTTCATCCTGTGTATGCTGTAAGTGGTTATAGGTTTTTCTTACACTGTCATCCATAATGCAATTGCTAATGATTTTTTATTTAAATCTGGCAAAAATGCCTTTAAATTAATATAAAATATAATTTAAAATATTTTTGTAACATTTCTCACATGACTTTACATTTCAGTCCTTTTAAGCTTTTACTATGCTTCCTTTTACAGTTTTGTGGCAAAAAAATGTCGCTTCTGGTGCATCAAACTGAATTATTGCATCTTGCTAATACCACTTCATTACAGTTTTCTAGTTCACCACTTTGGGCATATATACTTCTTAAATAGTGCTTGCATGTATAATTTCGTAGTGACTGCTTCAGGTTTAAAATAAATTTAATATAAAAAGTATTCAACCATAGGATAGAAACGAATGTTTCATCAGGCTACATTTTTTAAAAAAATAATTTTTTTTTTAGTATCCTTTATTATGGTTAGCCATGAGAGGTAAGAGGAAGAACGTATCCTGAATTCCCAGGAGACCAATCTCAGTGTTTCTTTAAATATCCAGGGCAGTAGTATGGTAAGGTAGGAGTAACACTTTTTCCTAATGTGTTGGATTTTTAGTTTTGATTTTAAAGATTAGGAATTTTTATGTTAAATGTACTTAGCTTTTTTTCATCAGAAGAATGGTCGTCATCAGTGCAGTTGTCACTTTACCAGGAATACTCCTGTCTGAAACTAGAAAGCTTAACAATTGATTTCTAATGTATGCAAAGGTATTTGATAATTTTCAAAGCTGATTCTTCCCTTGGTTTTATTTTAAGATCATGCTAAAAAGTTTAAAGAGTCTTCCTTAAACATCTCTAATCTCTTACTCAGGTGCACTGCTTTGTATTCCAGCATCCATCCCACATGCTCGCAGAATTCAATTTGCATTCACCTAGTGAGAATTTAAGAACTCAGAGCCGTGTATGAATCTTAACGCTTTGCATGACTGAGTCTTCAGTCATTTGTCTTCGTACTGAAGTCATTTGCCGGTAGAGCTGGCCTCCTTCTACCTGCACTTAGGCTGCTTGTATACGAATCAGCCCTGCAACAGAGGCTGTGTTTCAGATGTGGGCAAAATACTCAAAAAAGCTGACAGCAGAGGCATCTTTGCTTACTCTGAATTGTTAATGTCATTACTGTGATGCGTGTATGTGTCTGTCTACAGTGCTTTAACTCAGGCTCCCGAAGAATGGATGAAAGAAAAACCCCTGTCTGCCCCTAGTTCGTTGCCTTACTCGTTCTCTTGATGTGAGGCTGAGACATACTCTTCTCAGAGTTTGTGCTAGTGGTCAGCTCTTCCCAGCAATTGTTTTATACCTTCTAGTGACTCCTGTTATTAACAAAATGAGTGAAGACTGCACATGAAGTGGCAACAAAAGATCTAATCCTCTGCACAAAACTTCAGTCTCTGTGCTCTGTTTCTCCTTTATCTAGCCCAGCCAGCATAGGTTCATGAAAGGCAGGTCCTGCTTGACCAGCCTGATCTCCTTCTATGACCAGGTGACCCGCCTAGTGGATGAGAGAAAGGCTGTGGATGTTGTCTGCCTGGACTTCAGTAAAGCCTTTGACAGCATCTCCCACAGCATTCTCCTGGAGAAACTGGCGGCTCGTGGCTTAGACAGGTTTACTCTTCGCTGGTTGAGGAACTGGCTGGATGGCCGAGCCCAGAGAGTTGTGGTGAACGGCGTTAAATCCGGCTGGCGGCCGGTCACAAGCGGTGTTCCCCAGGGCTCGGTTCTGGGGCCGGTCTTGTTCAATATCTTTACCGATGATCTGGATGAGGGGATTGAGTGCTCCCTCAGTAAGTGTGCAGATGACACCAAGCTGGGTGGGAGTGTTGATCTGCTGGAGGGTAGGAGGGCTCTGCAGAGGGATCTGGACAGGCTGGATCGATGGGCTGAGGTCAACTGTGTGAGGTTTAATACGGCCAAGTGCCAGGTCCTGCACTTCGGCCACAACAACCCCCTGCAACGCTCCAGGCTTGGGCAGGAGTGGCTGGAGAGCTGCCCAGCGGAAAGGGACCTGGGGGTGCTGGTTGACAGCCGGCTGAACATGAGCCGGCAGTGTGCCCAGGTGGCCAAGAAGGCCAACAGCATCCTGGCCTGTATCAGCAATAGTGTGACCAGCAGGAGTAGGGAAGTGATCATGCCCCTGTACTTGGCACTGGTGAGGCCGCACCTCGAGTCCTGTGTTCAGTGTTGGGCCCCTCACTCCAAGAAGGACGTTGAGGTGCTGGAGCGTGTCCAGAGAAGGGCAACGGAGCTGGTGAGGGGTCTGGAGCACAAGTCTGATGAGGAGCGGCTGAGGGAACTGCGTTTGTTAAGTTTGGAGAAGAGGAGGCTGAGGGGAGCCCTCATCGCTCTCTACAACTACCTGAAAGGGGGTTGTGGTGAGGTGGGTGTTGGCCTCTTCTCCCAAGTAACCAGCGACAGGACGAGAGGAAACGGCCTCAAGTTGCGCCAGGGGAGGTTTAGATTGGATATTAGGAAAAATTTCTTTACTGAGAGGGTGGTCAGGCATTGGAACAGGCTGCCCAGGGAGGTGGTAGAGTCACCATCACTGGAGGTGTTCAAAAAACGTGTGGATGTGGCGCTTCAAGACATGGTTTAGGGAACATGGTGGCGCTGGATTAATGGTTGGACTTGATGATCTTGAAGGTCCTTTCCAACCTTAGTGATTCTGTGATTCTCCATGAGATGCCCTGAAATTGCAGAAATGAAAATTATACACCTTCGTGTTTGGTAGATAATAACATGTTTTCTGTGAAAGAAAAGCATGACTGCAAATCAGAATTCTTGCCATTTTGGGGCTTACCACCTGAAAAAGGTTTTTTGGTGGTCGTGGGGTTTTTAAACATAAAGAATACTATTATCTGAAATAAAGACATGCTTTTGACTTCTGCAGTAGGCAGTTGCCTTCAATATGTAGTCGTTTGCAAGGTGAATTGGCTTAACGAGCATTGGAGTAATTTGACCTTTAGAACAAAGGACAATTCATAGTGTGCCTGTTTCTCTTAGCCATCTGCCCTCCTTACATCCAGTAACTGTCTGTTGCCAGACATTTGGCTTTATGTCTTTCTTCAAACCGTGTTTTTCAATGCAGCATCTTGCTTCTTTCAGGAAACGTCTTGTAAAAAGCTTCTCTTTTCCAGGCAGTCTAAAAAGAGTTCATAAAGCTTCTTCTAAGTAGCAGATCGTTGGGGGTGGGAGGGGCAGCAACCAGAGCTGCTTTCTGCATCTTGGACATCGATAGAAGTCCTTTCTCTAGCTTAGGTGTGAGAACCATTTCTTCCCAGTCTGGACACTAGCAATAACTATTACATCAGCTCAAGAACTTGCAACATGACAAAAAATTTGATGTTCAGGTGAACAAGTACAACAAGTTCAGTAGTTATAGTTCAAGTTTTGCCTTTGTCTGCTGTGCTGCTTTGCGGTTCTACCTGCCAGCATTTAAACCTGAAATCCTTTAAGGACTAGCAAGTTCACATTTTACATCCATAAGAAAAAAGTACATCGCTACAGCCTGCTCAGAGGAAGTGGTAAAAGCAGACTGCTAGATGAAGGCATTTTGGTTCATTTTCTTAGCGTTGCAAAACTGCCTGTTTCTAAAAGAATTGTTATCAATGATGAATTGAAGTGCTGCACAAATTGATAAGACAGTGCAGTTCAAGCACTGTTTTTTACTCTGTCATGTGACGAAGACCTTTAGGTTTCATCATCCTTCTGCTATCAAGGCAGATATTGTAAAAGAGTGAAGCAATCTCTAGCATTATAGTCTCCTGATAATTAAGGTATGAATGTATATTTTAATGCAATTAATTTACTAATTAAACCAAACGCATATTGAACTAAAGATCTAGATATAGGTACTGAAAAGCACATGCCAAGTCTTTGATACAATTATTAATACATGGCTTTATTAGAGAGCAAAAATACTGTCCTGCAGAGTTTAGCAGTTGGCTTCTGTCTGCTATGAGTGACAGAAATTCCTCTACCTCTCTAGCTCTTACTATTTTCATCAATTGCTTGAGAAGAACACCTGTCCCGAGTATTCCAATGTTTTGTTTGCTTCATTGCCAGCCGGGATACCTGTTCTTATCTGTTATACAAGCAAGTGATGTCTTAAGAGAAGAGGAGTCCCAAACTAGACAGTGACTAAACTTAATAAACATGTAGATTTATGTCGAGTGTATGGTCTAAAAACTGTAATTCCTTGGGCATCCTCCCCTTCTAAAATACATACTTGGATGCAGACAGGATCAGTGTTATAAATGCTCTCTAGACTAGCTACACAGCTAGCTTTGCTGTGCTTGTGCTACAATGCCTTTTTTTTTTTTTTTTTCTTTTTTCTTTTGCCACACACACTCCCCCCCCCCCCCCCCGCCCTGCTCTATATGTCCTGGAGAAAAATGTCCAGTTGGTTTAAGCACTGAATATTTTCCTCACAGGAAGTACACAAGACATCATCAGCAATACGGAATAACATAATTATTGTGTTGAATAGTGACATAACTTGTTTAATGACAATTAGTGCCTTTGGCACCATTATCGTTACCTGTATACTTTCTTTAGAACAACGTCTGTCTTGTGCAACTTCTAGTAAAAAAATAAAATCTTTTCATGCTGAAGTTTGGGTTCCAATTTGGGGTGTATCTTGCATTCAGGGTTAGGTGTCCTGAAGACACAACATTTGTAACATATACAAAAACGTAACTATAACAAAATTTTTGAACTTCAGTTTTGAAAGTCATAATAGTTTCTTGCAACTGGTTCAAGACACCCTGTGGTAAAGAAAAGAACAGAACTTGGGATCTTGACTCGACTGCATGGTAACTTCAATTCTTACTTATCCATACTAATAAGAGGAAAAAACATCCACCTTTTTAAGGAAAAATCATTAAAACACAAAGCTCCTTTTAGTCATTACCTGTAATCTAAAAATGAAAAAGTTTGAGGGCATATAAGCCTAGCTCTTTTCTGAACAAGGTACCCGATTCTGTGCAAAAGTGAATCAAAAGATCTATGATGAGAAAAAAAAGATTTACTCAAAGGTGCATGAAGAAGAGCTTATATTAAATGAAATCAGAAACCATACTTTTCTATATCTATGTTGTGTTTCAGAATGTTGTAAGTTAACAAGTTTTCTTTCTAAACGGACTTAGGAATTTTTTTTTTTAGCTATTATAAAATAACAATACAGTAATTTCTTGCTTGAACAGCCTTCAGTGGCCTATGTACATACTACACCAGGCTTACCTTCAGGCTGGGAAGAAAGAAAGGATGCAAAGGGCCGTACATATTATGTCAATCATAACAATCGAACCACAACATGGACACGGCCTATTATGCAGGTATGAAGATGTGTATAATGCTCAATTTAGACAGCAGACACATAGCATGTATTGAGTGTAATTTCAGTCATGACAATGCAGGATAATCATAAAAAATCGCAATTACTGGGATTTTTTTGTAACTACTTTTAACTGTATTAAGGTACAGATTAAGTTGATGGCTACAATGGAAGGAATTTACAGAGAGGTACATATGAACTACCAAAAGGAAGCAAATACATTCTTAGGATTTAATTTTAATGTTGTGTTGATCTGTTAATAGTACCATACATTATTTGCCCTTCCAGTGGAATTAAGTACTTTATCTCTAAGAAAGTGTATTAAATATTTCATAATAATTATAAGAAGAAATAAGTACATCATTTTTTAACTGTCCTAACTCTGGATGAACTCTGACAACTTGCTAACATGGTTTTGCTTCTGAAATAGCTTGCAGAAGATGGCATGGTTGGGTCAACAGCAAACAGCAGCAACCATTTAAGTGAACCCCAGATAAGACGGCCTCGTAGCCTCAGTTCACCCACAGTAACTTTATCTGCTCCACTCGAGGTGAGAAATGCTGCTACCAAGAAAGATCACTTATGTCTGACTTCTCATTCTTTTTTGTTCTTGCAACTTATAATTTCCTTTTCAGTTGTGCAGTACAGCCACTTGTCCCAGTTACTGGTTTTGCCATAATATATCGCAGTTTTCTTCAGCAGTTTTCCATGTGGATCTTTATATTGTACAATAGTATTACTTAACTTTTGTGGTCATTGAGTGATGTATTTTATGTACGACTATTTGGTTTGGTCAGCTAAAACTTAATCTGTGTGCATCTCTGAAACATATGTTATTGTGACTCCCTTCAAGTGCTATGAATGTATAAAATCAGAAATAATTTTTTAAGTTGAAACATTTATTTTGATGCTGATGACTTTGAAAATAATACGTGCAATTGAGTTTGGGAAATCTTTGAATTAAGATACTGATTATGTTTTATATTCCTTGTCTTTCAAAAGGGTGTTTAATTTCTTTTAAGTATCTTTAAAAGTAATTCAGAATCCTGTTGAATGATGTTCACTGCAGCATATCTGAAGAATAATTTAAGTGGTTTCTTATGCAGTCAAAGACAATGTGTGTTTTACTTCTGAAAGCGTGATTAAAACTTGAATCAGTTAAATATGTCTGTATTGAGGAGAGTAAGTTCTTAAAAATTTCTTCTTCAGTCTTGAAGTATCGTAGTTTATTTGTCCTTCTCTCTCACCGTGTCTTTCCTATTTCTGTGCCTTTTGCCACTGCAAAAGTTTGCCAACAATCAAGTGAAGATTCTAATGTTTAGTTCATTTTATGCATCATTCTTCTTTTTTCCTTATACTGAAAAGTACTCAAACTATTGAGCAGGATTATTGGACAGATTGTAGTTACAGTTCATATTTAAAATAAATTATCTCTGTTTATATGTAATTCAGATAAATAAACACTTTAGCAATGAGCTACTTAAAAGTACCCTTGCCATTGTTAATTCTGAAGACCAATTTTACTGTAATTTAAATAAATTAAATTAAAATTTTCTTAATATCTTAAACTAAAACATTAAGAGCACTCCTCTCCCTACTGACATTTTAAAGATTGAGCTGGTGGAAGTCACTCACTAAACATCTGAAACTTGAGTTTCTCAGGGCGATAGCTTTTAAGTGCCATAACCTATACCATAGCTACAAAACGAGTATTTTCTTCACTGCAGAATATTCAACTAATCAGCTCGGTGGTTAGTTTGTTCAATGCTCAGAAATTACAAGGGTGTTGAAGAGCACAAAGTTGTCATCTTACACAGACCTCTGGATTAATTTTTTTTATTTAAAAGCTAAGGTGTAGATTTACTAATATTAAAATCCTAAAGGAGATAACTACAAGAAAAAGAGAGTTCAACGTTTTAGACATGACTTCTTTCGTTTAAATAGTTATTTTATTGTAAAATGTTCAACTTTTTTGTGTACAAGACATATGGAAAGGTTTTATTTAATGCAAGCTATTTTAAATGCTCCTTTTGAACACTGCAATCTAACTACATTTTCCATCCAACTGCAGCTCAAAACCAGCCACAAATAAGGCTAGAATGATTTTGTAAATATTCCTGTGGATGCCTCATTTTCTAATATAATACTCAAAAAATAGTGGTTAAATGTAGTCTAAGTTAGAGAATTGCCAAAATAAGCATGGGTGGATTTACTGAATCTTAATAATTAGCAAAACAAGACGAAAACAAACTGCTATATCGGCTAATGAGAGCATGTTTTTGGAAAGTAACTGAAAAGTACAAATGCAAACAAGATATAAATACAGCACTTAAGTCTTGTTTTCTGGTTGTGATAGTCTGTATTTTCAAAGGTGAGTACATCTGGATCAAATTTTTCAAGCTGTTTAGGCATCTAAACCTGCAGTTTCCCATTGAAATTTAAAAAAAAAAAAAGTCTCGTAACTCCTGTTTTTAACCAAGGGGCATTGATCAGTGGAGCAGTTTTGTGGCTGTGATCATTTAGTAAAAAAAATAATTGTCCAAATCTGTAATTGCAAACCTCCATTTATTTTAGGAACTTGTTTTAAGTTCATAGTAAATGCTTTCTCTGAAGTTATAGTTGAGAAATGGCATTGACATGTGGATAACCACCTCACATTTAGGATACTGTCTTGTTCTAAAGTGAGATACGTTGCACCGTGAAGCAAGAAGCAATGTTTTTATTTTTTCCTTTGTAAAATGAAATATTGACATGTACAGGACAGATGCAGTAAAATATATAACCAAATGTAAATGCTGTGGATATTATCATTGCAGAGGGAAGTGATAAAACAGTGTCCTTCACAGCAAAAAGCTCAGTATGTTATAAGGAGCAGAATTTAGCTAAGTCTAGGAAATCAGTCCCAGCACTTAATTCTAGTATTAATTACATCTGTAATGAAAAACTATTTGCTGTGATACCAAGTTTTATTCATTTTACAGTTTTGACTGACATTTGACAAATCTTAATATCTTTCATTTTCTTCAGGGTATCAAGGACTCTCCTGTGCGCAGAGCGGTGAAGGACACCCTTTCCAATCCGCAGTCTCCACAGCCCTCACCTTACAACTCTCCTAAACCACAACACAAAGTTGCACAAAGCTTCCTTCCTCCTGGCTGGGAGATGCGAATAGCACCCAATGGCAGGCCCTTCTTCATTGATCACAATACTAAAACTACTACATGGGTAAGAGAAATTCTAGATAATTATTTTTACAACAGTTGCCATCTTCTAAATGTTTCTCTCTGTGATTTCCTGCCTACATATTTTATTGTGGCATTTGTCATGTCTTTGGGGGGGGGGGTTGTCAGCCTAAATTTTTATAAAACTCATGTAGGAATCTCACTGAATCCTCTGTGCAGTCACGTACAGTAGCAATAGATGTGAGTGGCTAATTTTCTAAAATTACTATAGTGCTGCTATTGCTGCACTCAGAGAAAGGAAACTTGCTCGTTTGTATCCTCTTAGATTTTGGTGCATTTATACATCATACACCAGGCAATATTGTTTTGCATTTTGTATTTGACCTTTTTATACTTGACAAATCATTGCAAACAACTACTGTCCTTTAAATTCCCCGAATTTGGGATTTAGAGGCATACAGTGCAATGGAGATTTGGATTCTTGTTTAGTTTGAGATTGTCCATAATACGATTGTATTTTACTGTGACTAGCACTGCTTTTTCATTAATACAATGTATGTTCACTTCTTCAGTTAACAGAATCAATTTTATTACTTGTTTTATGTCATGAGGATCCATTTTTCAATTAAAAGGGCAACGGAGCTGGGGAGGGGTCTGGAGCACAAGCCTTATGGGGAGCGGCTGAGGGAACTGGGGGTGTTCAGTCTGGAGAAGAGGAGGCTGAGGGGAGCCCTCATCGCTCTCCACAGCTACCTGAAAGGGGGTTGTGGTGAGGTGGGGGTTGGTCTCTTCTCCCAAGTAACCAGCGACAGGACGAGAGGAGACGGCCTCAAGTTGTGCCAGGGGAGGTTTAGACTGAATATTAGGAAAAATTTCTTTACTGAGTGTTGTGGTTGAGCCCCAGCCGGCAACTAAGCCCCACACAGCCATTCGTTCACTCCCCCACAGTGGGACGGGAGAAAATCAGAAGAGTAAAAGTGAGGAAAATCATGGGTTGAGATAAAGGCGGTTTAACAGGCAAAGCAAAAGCCACACACGCAAGCAGAGCAAAACCAGGAATTCATTCACCACTTCCCATGGGCAGGCAGGGGTTCAGCCATCCCCAGGGAAGCAGGGCTGCATCACGCATGACAGTGACTTGGGAGGACGGACGCCATAACTCTGAACGTCCCCCCACCCCTTCCTTCTTCTTCGTCCCAGTTTTATATACCGAGCACGACGCCGTATGATATGGAATCTCCCTCCCTCTGGCCAGCCTGGGTCAGCTGTCCTGGCTGTGTCCCCTCCAGCTTCCCGTGCACCCCCAGCCTCCTCGCTGGCCAGCCAGCACGAGAAGCTGAACTGTCCTTGACTGCTTAGCAACAGCTCAAAACATCGGCACGTTATCAACATTTTCTCATCCCCAGTCCAAAACACAGCCTCACACTGGCTTCTGTGAAGAAAATTAACTCTATCCTGGCTGAAACCAGGATACTGAGAGAGTGGTCAGGCATTGGCACAGGCTGCCCAGGGAGGTGGTGGAGTCACCATCACTGGAAGTGTTCAAACAACATGTAGACTTGGCACTTCAGGACACGGTTTAGCGGGCATGGTGGTGTTGCGTTGATGGTTGGACTTGACGATCTTAAAGGTCTTTTCCAACCTTAATGATTCAGTGAATAATTCTGAAATTTTAGTAAACGAATTGAAGAAATAAAATTACGTTAGGTAAAAATGTCAAAGACAACCCAGCATTTCACATCACCCTTGAAATACGAGTTGCACTTTAATTTGTTAGGCATCATTCAGATTCCCAGTGACTACTAGTTACATGACATATTTTCATGGTGGTTCGTATTGGTGATCCAGGTGCATGTGGGTAAATTATGTGTGTGGAAATCGCAAGCATTTTTTGTCTAAATTTGTCTTCTGTGACCTGTTTTACTTGCCCCTTTTTGCCTTATTTGGACATTGATGTAATAATACCTGTGCATTAATAAGAATGTAAGAAGCTCATTTTCATCCTTTTCGAGCCTTTAGTGAGATGGCTTATTTCTCTAACGCTTTTAAGAGCCAAAAACATGCATGTGTATCTAAATGCCACTTACAAGAGTGCATGCATTCCAAAGAACAGAGCTGTATTTTTTGAAGTGTATCTCTGGATATAGCACACTTAATAGAGTCGAAGTCTTACGTCACCCTAACTAACTCTTAACTTTATAAAAATCATTTCAATATATGAATCCTAATAAAGTATGTGACACGTCCAAATACTAAATGTTCTATCACTTTTATATGTTTTGGTTTGTATGTTTTATTCTTAAAAAAAAAAAAAAAAGGCATAAAAGAGTAACCGTAACGTAGGAGGATTTATTTTCCAGATAATTCTGTGTTTGATTTAGTATATAGATCTGACCTCATCTGTCGGATTTACAGTCCCATATTTCTGTTACAGGAGGATCCACGACTGAAATTTCCAGTACATTTGAGATCAAAAGCATCTTTGAACCCTAATGATTTGGGCCCTCTTCCTGTAAGTGATAGTGTGTATGTATTTTAATACATACCTGCTATCTTATGTCATCTGATCTACTATTGCAGTCATATATTGTATGTGGACACATATGTTGCTGTCATCAGTTTTCTGAAGACACTAAAGCTATGTTTCTATATAGCACCAGAAAGCATTATTGTGATCTGTGAATCAGTCAGGCTCTTCAAAGCCAGCCCATAGTATTTCTGAAATGATTGAATGTTTCTTTGCTTATCTGAAGCTTTGAGCTTGAAGAGACTTACCTTGGTTTTATCTCTGACTGTGTGCTTTTAGATAGTTACCTGTTACTTTAGGAAAACAAGGAGCAGATTATTCAAAGCGAGCTCTATCAATGTACCAGCACATATTGGCATTCAGAAATCTAAATAAAGTTTGATTTTTCAATGAAACTTCCACAGTCTGCAGATAAAATTATCATTTTAACATCAGAAATTTTGTCATACTTGTAGCCAAAGTATAATACTGGTTTACAGCCATGTCAAATACAGAGCTTTGGTTTGTTTTTAAAAAACTGCAGCCTTGATGGCAGAGACTAGTCTATGAAAGCTAACAGTTTTTCTGGGGTGCTGGTTTTCACAGTGTATTGTTAATTCAGCTCATTGCATTGCCTCATATATACTAAGCGTACTTTTGCGAAATTGCCACTGAAATTGTACTTGCAACACTGGAAACCTTAGTGAGAATGAGCCACTAATTGTCACCAGCACTCTCAGTGCTCCAGCATGTATTATGGACGAGCTGTCTGCAAACGGCTGTGCCAGCAGAAGAGGCTACTGCCCCATGCTATGGGACATGGCAGATTAAATTATTTTAGTTTCAAACAGTTTGAATAACAAGTCTTTAATCCTACTCATTTTCACTGAGCTGGGTTACAGTTTACTTAGGTGAAACACTCTACCGGCAGACTAAATCGGGTGCTGCTTTTGGGCACAAGTGTGACAAATGCTACCTTTGGTGAGGGGTGATAACCTCTTTTACCACCTGTGATCAGATATCCTCCTCTAAACCATCCTAAAATCTCACTGCCCTTGTCTTGATTAGCAAAAGTTTTGCCTTGTATTTAAATGAAGCTAGGCCATTTGCCAGGCCCAGTGTCTTGAATCGCTGATGAAACTGAAAACTATGCGCAGTTGAACGTATTTATTATGATGCATTTCCTGGTAACAACACAGCAGTAATGCAGTTTGTCTTTAAGAAAGCAGCTGTGGAAGTAGCTGTTCTTTTGCAATTTTTCAGACACGTTGAGCATGCATTAATCTTCGAGGACACATTGCTTAGATCACCGCATGGGAGTAAAACATGCAGGGAAATCAAGATAGTCTGATGTACATTACTGGAAATGTATAATTAGTAACAGATTTAAAATCAGTTAATCCATTTTTGAGTGATGTAAGAATGACTAGAGAATTTAACAAGAGTTTCTTAGAAAAGACTGAAATTAAATCATTTATCATCTATCTTGTATAGAATCTGAAGCTCATTTACAGGTGGAATGAGCGCTAGACTGAACAGCATTGCATATGCTGTGTGCCGTTTATTCTCCTTTCTATACTGTAATCATTTGGAAGATGAGAAGAGGGAATGGATAAAAAGGGAATAATTGAGGATTGTCCACCTGTAATGGGATCCTGACTTACATATTTACAGTAAATAACCCACATGTGTTTCAGAAGTAGAAGCAGAAACTCTCAAACCTAACCAGTGATGGACAGTCTATTCTTTATGATAGTTTCCTCGTAGTAGGAAATGGGTACAAACCCTGATGGAAGAAGTTTCCACTTCCAAGCTTTAAAAAACATTTACTGTATTGGATAGAGTTACCTGTATAAATAGCCAGTTCTTTGAATCTTCCTAGACTTTTGCCCTTGACATAATGCATCTGCGATCATTTTGTGTCTTCTACCTCACAAGAATCTATCAAGACAGTTTAAGTAGGCGTGGATAATGTATTGCTTCATGCTGTGTGAGAGTGGTAGTATTTCACTTATTTTTTCTCTTCTTCTTTTTTTTTTTTTTTTTTTTTTAATTTACCAATTCCAGCCTGGTTGGGAGGAAAGAATACATTTGGATGGAAGAACGTTTTATATAGACCATAGTAAGTAAGCACTCAGGTACTACAGCAAATAGACAAAGGGAGATAATAAATATTGAAGTGAAAGCTTTATAATTTTACTCTTCATTTAGGAAGCCAGGTGTTGATATGTGGAGACATTGATACCAGAGACTTAGTGCCCTCATACGGTACTGTATATTCACTGAAAGCTTGCTTTTAATTGGCTCATCAAGCTTTGTCCCTCTCTGACTTGTGAAGCATTAACATTTCTTCTTTGTGGTTTCTTTTGTTCTTGTTGATATTTTGGATTCGTCGTTGTTGTTGTTGATGATCCCATGGCTTATTTGCACTTAATAAATTAAAATACACACTAGGAATAGAAAATAAGATGAGAAAAGATCATAGCCACAACTCCACATATAGGCAGTGGAGAAATTAGCACTGAAAAGTACTCTTTCCTCTCCTTTAAGAAGGTCTTGTGGCAGTGCTGATTCTGATCTTATTTCCTATTTATAGCATGTTAAACTGCACCCAGCCCATTAATATTATTCAGTTCTGTTAGTGAAGTTCTAGTGTAAGTGATGTTTCATTGTAGACTTGTCTTATTACAGCATCTCAGAACTACTGTGTGAGTTTTTGTTGTTGTTTGAAAATAAAGCAGCCCAGAAAGGTTGGGTTTTTCTAAAGACTTCAGCTGGACTTTGTAATGAGAGATTTCTACTGATGGCATAATCTTCACAGAAATAGATAACTCTCAAAACCATTAGAAGAGAGTACATATGCTACACAAAGCTTAAAGAATTGAAATCTTAAACTATTATACATATCTGACAGTATTATGTTCTTCCTTCAGTATCAGTAACGCTGACTCCTATGCTTATCTGTAGTTGTATATATGATATTATTAAATCATTATTAAAAGACTGGCTTTAAAATAATATGAATTTTGAAATTGCATAAATAGTTTTAACTAAAAATTAGAAATAATACACTCGTCAAGTACAAGATTCACTTCTTTCAAACATCAGTACAGAAGTCATATTCTTTTTGCCCTCTATAATTGTTTCTCCCAACAGATATCTGGAAACTTAAATCTGGCAAATTATTCTAAACTGCTGCCACTGAAGAGTCACAGAATAAAACTGTCGTATTCAAAATACCTGTATAATTGTTGAGCATCCCAACCTCCTTTAAAAAGTTTTAATTTTTCAGTCTTCTAAATCTACTTAAGCATGCATTAGTCTCTAAAAGTCAATGGAATGTTAAAGTTGTACATTAATTAGAATTCCCCAAAGAATTTGTAATTGATATAAAACTACACTTACTTGCATCTGAAATCTCTGTCTAGTCCCTCTTTTGATCTGAGGGGTTTTTTAGCTTTTTAGATCGCAGTTTTTACAAAAGTTTTGAGGTTGTTTTTTTTATTTAATAAAGCTGCTTGTTTCCAGCAAGTATCCTTTTGGTCTCAGTCTGGTGCCACACCACTGCAATTACAAGCGGACTCTCGGAGCAGAGGTGATGCCAGCGGTATTACAGCGGACACATTGCAGCTCCATTGTGATTATGTTGTGCTCAGTATTTAGGCAATGGCTGCAAACAGCGTTCAGTGCTCAGTGCAATCTCAGTAGTAGCATTTGTTTTCACAGTATCGATGAGGAGGTGCGATGACATTTGACCATAACGATAAGGATTGTGACAGAGCCTGCTGACTCTTCCTTATTTCATGACTCTTCACGTTCCATCAGAGCATGCGCTCAAATGAGTCGCGGGCGCGACCAGCTGTGCTCACCCTAAGTACGCGAGTCTCGGTAGTCCATTCCTGTGATAAGCTGGCCATCACTTCAGTCCTCCTCAGCTGAAGCGATTAGTTAAGATGCAACAAATGTAGGCGGCTTCATTTTAGAATACCGTATAAATGTTGAAAGCTTTAACAGATTCAGCTGCTCTAATGTCCTGGTTCCCCAGCCAGATTTTGTCATTCTTCTGTATAATTTTCCAATACTGTTGTTCTATTTTTGAAATGTTTTTCTCATACCTGAGAGAAACTGTAACTACATCGAATGCAACCAGCACAGAAACCTCCTCTTGTGGAGCAATACAAACTGCTGTTAAGCATGCCGTATAAACTAGTAAGGCAATGTACTGTTAAAATAATTTAGGTATTACTTGTAACATAGTAGCCTGGAAATACAGTATTTTTTAGATTTTAACTGTAAACAGTTCTAATTTCTGCAACACTCAATCTCTTAACAAAAAATACACTCTCTAGTTCTCCATGATTGGTCCTTAGCTAGCTAAGTCAACATTATTTACCATCCGTGAATAAAATAGTATGCTCTGTTCATTGTAGCGTGCATATACTTTTGCATCTTCTAGGAGCCTTGTAGGAAAAATTATCTACCTGTTGGAAGGTAATCATGAAGCAAAACAAAAATTTTTCCTAACCATATGCAGAACACTTATCAGTGGTTCACTGGCAGAGGGATGGATATATTAAATGGGTTCCCCTCAAAGTCTGTCTTGGATACACCATTTTTCAATATATTCATTAGTGATTTAAACAATGACTTAGGGGGAACGTACTTATTAGTTCAGCAGAAAACAACAGTGTAGGAGAGGTGAGAGGTGCTCACTGGAACAGGATGAGAAATCAGAATGAGCCTGGCAAATTGCCACCGTAGTGTGAAGTAAGATGCTGTTTAGTATTAATTGCAAAGTATTACTCCGAATGAGAATAACGAGCAGAGTTTTTGTTGAATAAGGCATGAAAAAATCATCATCTCAACATGAGTTAACTCATCCTGTGATGTATCAACAGGAGTGTCTTAAGTAAGACCTGAAGTAATCCTTCTACTCTCATCAGCTGTGATAATACTGTATCTAGCATGGGGTCCCAAACATAAAAAAAATAGTGGACCACTTGGAAAGGGACCAGAGGAAACAGAGGAGAGCAGGGAATCCTCAAAGGCCCTAGAGCCTGATTCATGAGGAAAGAGAGAGTATTGTATTTGTGCAAAGACTCAAGACAGATTGTAGATTTTCAAAAATGTGCTGCGAAAGGAATTAATTTGTCATCCACATCCACTGTGGATAAGACAGAGAATCTTGAGCTACATTTCCAGGTAGAGTGCTTCAGGTTAGACCCCTCTAATTGTTGGGGCGTTTAAACCCTGGAACAGCATTTATAATATGAAGTCCCTGTCACTGTAATACTCTGGAAAAAAAATTCGACAACGATTTGACAGTGACATTGTACACTTCTAAGTATGTAGGGCAATAAGAAAGAAGCGAGAAACTTGCAGTCATTTCCAGTTCTATTATCTTTGATTTCGTAGAAAATTACTACCCTGATTTGTGGCTGTCAGTTTGAAGTAACTGTCACTAACTGATACAAAACCAGTAAACTTTGTAGAAAGAAATTTGACTGAAGAGGTTGAAGCTAGATGAGAAGGGCCAGATTTGGCATTACAGCTCTCTGGCCGTCTCTGGTCTATGGATCTTATGTGGCTTCTGGAGCGGCCAGTCTTAAGAGCCTTCCTCCATAATTTCAGTAAGCACTAAATAGCCTTAATACGCAAAGGGAAATAAAATCGAATATTACTATTAAATTAACTGATAGATCAAATTTCTTGAAATGTGCTTGTGATCTTTTTGAATTTTCTTGAGTTAACATTTAATGAATGTCACCTTTCAAATCCCAGTCCATTTTAAAACTACCTTGCAGTACTCAAAACTTACAGGTCTTTTCCAATTGTAGAAACATGTAAAATAATTGTGTGTTAATATAAGTGGGTTTGGTTCTTTGCTCTTACTTATAGTGGCCATAAAGACATTTTTCGGGAAACTCAGGTTGTTTATTCCCAAACCTAGCAACTACAAAACTTAAAATCTGGACTGCTATCTTAATATACACTTCATAAATCAAAGCAGTGCATGTAACAAACAGATGCATTATTATTACCCTTTCAGAGCAGGAAATGGATGACTTAAGCCTTGCCATTGCAGATGGCATCTAGCTTGGTTTTTGGAGCATTGTCTTATTGTTGCAACATCATCATTTTGTTGTGATTCTGTTGTGTTCAGAATCTTGTGAGGAGCAGTCGTCTGGAGGCAGGGAGTGTTTCACCATGGTCCTGTATAGCCTTACCGTAGCATACCAAAAGCACCGCCCTCCTGGTGCTTTTAAAAACTGTAGATGAAAAGAACTGGATTCTGTCATGTTACTACCAAAATCTCCTTTGGTCCAAACTGCATGATCTTTTACACTATAACTGTTTAATTTTGCCTCCTTTAATGGTCCTATAATCTTTTCATTAAATCACTGTCTAGGACTTTTTTTTTTTAAATATATATTATTCCCTCCAAATTTAAATATACGCTGGCTTTTAAAGTATTAAATTTTGGATATCTTTATGCAAAATTTCAAAAAAGTAAACTTAGTCTGCTATTTGACAAAGTTTTAGGGGTCCTTTACCTTTCAGGCACAAAGTCTGCCTATTTCTAATACGAGTCGAATCCAAGGCCATGTTCAAATAGAACATGTTTACTACTGCAGACATTGAAATAAAAGCAGTGTAAATACACTGGATTCTGTTGTAGTTCTGCATTTTTGAATGAGTGTTTTGAACTAAACAGTGTGATGGGGTTTTGATGTACATGGGTGAATGCAGCCTTTTCTAACCCTGAAATACTCCTAAATCCTAAGTTGTGGAAACGGTAGGGAAAACAGTTGTAGGGAGGAAAAAAACAACATAAATTCACAGTGTGGTAGCAGAGAAGTAATGATATAATTTCTTTTGTTATTTACAGATAATAAAATTACCCAGTGGGAAGACCCCAGACTGCAGAACCCGGCAATTACTGGTCCAGTAAGTACTGCTGCGGTTTTTTTCCAACAAGTGCTGTGGCTCACCTAGGTTTGGTGCGGGCAGGAGGCGTTGCTGAGCAGCAGGTAGCCTCTCCTCCGGATCAGGGCAGACTCTGCCGGAGCAGCGGGCCAGGAAGCAGGGCTCCTGCCTTGCATTGCCTCTTCCTGACAATGCAAGAGAAGGCATTTTATTATGCCTCCCACACCTGAGTGGGAGGCTCAGGTGCCAGCTCTGGTGAGTCCGCAGGGCGGGGGGAGCTGCCATCGCCTGACAGGCTGCCAGGGTGCCCCAAAACTGATGCCTCGTCCCCGGCATTCAGACGGCTGTACTACTCTGTGGCCCCTGTTTTGTTTCGCGGAGGCTGGAGCGCGCCGGGGACCTTCCAGCCTGCTGCCAGGGGTCCAAAGCAGCAGTGGGCTATTAGGAATCACTGGGACTCTTGGAACTGCAGTGCTGTGCGCGCTATTCCCAGGTCAGACGGTACCGTGGAATTTGATGGGTTGGGTGGCTTTCCTAGCAGTAGCCACCTAGCTAAGGGATTTTTCCGGTGGTATGGTGTGCTTCCTGTCTTGTAGCTACTAGTGAAGTTGGCTTCTGCCTTGGAGTGGCTGGGAAACATTCTCCATCAGTAGATAGGACAGTAAATTGCAGAATTACCTGTTTCAGCAGGGAGGAAGAGAAGGCTCTTCAGCAGGACAGAGACTCTTGTTTGGCTGGTTTTAATCTTTTGTATTGTGTTATTTCTGAGTGAAGCTACATCTGTTCGAAAGGTGCTTAGCTAAGTAGTCTGAATGGTGTTTCACACTCTGAAACACATGGAAACCCATCATTTCTCATTTGTTCCATTCTCCTCTTCCTGCAACCCAAAGCTTTCTGCACTAAGTTATGATGATGAAAGTGGTTTCTGAAACAGATCCATTACTGATGCAAACCCTGGCTGAAAAATAAAAAATTTAAGATTTCAGCATGGTTTTTGTTGTTGTATTTGCTGCTTATTATGATGATGAAGTTCCAGGACAAAAGTAGTAGAGTGGTATCCTTAGCTTACTTTTGACATCCAAACAGATGAATTGGGGGGAAAAATGTGTATTAAAATAAATTGCGTCTAAAATAATGTAAATGTAAAATATCTTCAGGTGTTTTCTTTCTCCACACTTGCTGATATTATAAGTTACTTCATATGGAACAAACAATATTAAACCTTTGCATCTTATCTTTTATTCCTCCATTGTGTTAGAGTAGTATGTTTCTATACTAAGCTATATGAAGGGCACACGTCCGCTCTGAATCCTAAGTCAGAAGATCTTGAGAAATTCAGACCAGGTTCTCTGTGCTGAATCCTAGATTGTAAGGTTTATAGGAGAAATGTTCATATTTACCCGTTATCTGGGTCATTACTGACAGTGGAATTTTACTGAGCTGAGGCACTATGCTATTTAATTTTTGATTTCTGGGTGATAAAAAGCTCTTTCCACTTGATATGAGAGAGTTGTGACTATATGGATTCAGAGTGTAAAAAAGATAAAAATGGGGTCTATCAGTTTTAAGAGACATGAAGCTTACTGCAGATAAACTAAGAGATTTCAGAATATCGGCCATAGAAAAAATAAATACATGCTTTTACTTTAATTTCAAATTTTCAAAACATCAAATATATGGAGTGATTCTTTGACATTTTTATGCTGGTTTATGCCATTCTATGGTTTTCTGAGTGATCAGACTTCCAACCCTAGGATGTTTCCAGGTGCCAAGAATACCTTTTTTATTTTGGGTAAATCCTCAGGATTTTTAAGGGTATCAGGACACGGCAGGTTAACTACTGCATGGTGGAAATCCAGTTGCTCTTGTTTATTAATAAGATTAATAATAATCATTTGATTGAACATAATTGCTTTTGGAGTTATTTACCCATTTATTGTGCACTTAGTGCTTTAGATACTAGTACACAGTATGTTATACAAATTCTTAATGTTTATTTTCCCAGAAATGTGAAGCATAAATGAGAAAAGACTATTGGAGAAAACTTGTTTCAAGATGTTTCGGTCATGATCCCATTAAGTAAATAACAGTTATTTCTGTGTTTGGGGTTTTTTAAAAGAGAAAGCAAGATCAAATCTGGTTTACAGCCATATAAGCATTAAGGATTCATCTTAATGCTTTTAATAGTATTTTTGGTGCCATGACGAAAACAAAAAACTGCTTAAATTGCATTTCACATTGCATTTAGGCAATGGAAGCATGCTGAAAGATTATTTAATGGCTGTAGTAAAGGCATATTATCATCAGAGTGAAATGCTTTAGTTTGGGGTTTTTTTTGTTTTGTTTTTTAATTTTTCACATCTCATCATCCACAAGAGAAAACTCATATAGAGTTTCATATAGAGTATTTCCACCTCCTGCGCTCACCTGCATCCAGTCATGAATCTACTTCAGGACCAGCCTCTACCTTCCCTCCCCCAAAATCCCAGTCCTCACCCGGAAACTGAACTTGAACCAGAGCTTTGCAATTTTGTGATTCAGCCGTCGGGGAACAGAGAATATAACTTTTGCAGTCCTGTGGAATTCAAAATCATTCTTTTGCTCCCAAGAAATCATGCATCATTTGTGTAGCTAGTTGTTTTACTAGGTCCACTCTTTAATCTTGAAGGAACAGTAGGGCAAAGGAAAGTAAGGGTGTATTTGGAAAATATTATGAGCAAGGACAGGGGGCCTTTTTTTTTTCTTCTTCTCTTCTTTTTTCCCTTTTTTCCAAGGCTCTTTCCAAACCCTGATTAAATTGATTTTCCATATAGTGTCAAAAAACAGAGAATTAAGGATTCTTAATTCTCAATAAATTAATCGTCAAAAAACCCACAGATAATTAATGAGTCTTACTTAAATACATAGCAGTTATTTGTTAGAGCCAGACCTGTACCTGCCCTAATACTTTTCTAGCCTATTCCAGTTCATTAGTTTAATCCACGACTTTGTTTTACAGCCATTTCGTCTGAAGGCTGAATACTGTCGGTTGCAGTCATAGGACTGGCAGTCGGGAGGCTCTTACCTGTACTGCTGCTTGAGGGCTGACGCACTTCAGTGCATTTGTGTCTGGTACTACTTGGTGCCTTAAAAGGCTTGGCCTTTTTGGACGCTTGTATGCATTTCCCATCTGGTGCAAAAGCAAAGGAGCGTGATGACGACAAGTAGGTAGCAGAAAAGAACGCAGTCATCTACTGACTCCGTCATCTTACTGATGGTCAGCGGGTGGCCTATGGGTTAACATCCAACGTGGCAATCTTCTAGCTTAGTGTCAGGTCCTTGCTTACCCGTACGGTATGTTAGCAGGACAGGGAATCATCCCGAGAGGCTTTCAAGTATCTGGAAATCCACAGAAATATTTCAGAGACTTGTGTCATTTGTTAAGGGGTGTTTACACCAATTCCCGGCTCTGCTGATTAATGTAATTCTACCAACCTTCAGGGTGCCTTTTTTTTTAAAAACTTCTAAAATTGTTCTGTTATGCTGATGTTACTTAAAAATGTGGTCTAACTCATAGGCAGCTGCATTGAGTGAGTATTCAGATACATATTAGACAGCGACTTGTACTTGGTTCACAGGAATGTCAATTTGTTTACAAAATTCTTTCAGATTCTGGATTAAAGACATTATGAAGGTGTATATTTTCATTATAAGTAATTTACAAAATAGTTTTGATATGCTTTGATGATAGTTTGGTATCTCTTAAGAATCAGATGCATTCCCATGGGGCTGAAAAGAGGATTTCTAGCCATGGACATTGCCCTGCCTAGTTAACTCTTCTGTGTAGGTATACATTGTGTCCTGCACTTTTTGGAGGGCAAGTAGTGTTCGTTGCTAGTGTCATAGCTTTACTGGAGCTCCTTAACTTATTCTTAGGTTCATTTTCAAACTTACTTGAATTTTTGTGTCTTCTGAGTAGCACCTAACAATGCTTGGCACTTTCAGCTGTGCAAATCCATATTTTGTGGTAACACTAGCCATTTTTAAAATTCAGTATCATACGGCATGCTCGTTATTTCCTAATGAGACACATGGATGGCAGCAATACATTCTTTTTTTTTGGGTACATATTAAAATTTGGTTTTGCTCTTTTCTGTTCCTAAAAGAAGAAAAAAATGAGGGTAAGTCAACCCATTTTTTCAGCTAAAGTTTTCATACCTTTTAACTCAGATTACACACTAAGAAATGGGAAAATTTTGGCTGTTGTACTTCATGCATGGTGGGTTATATTAGATGAACCTATGGCATACATATGTAGATAGCATGTCTTTAAATTTCTTTTTTGTTTAAGTAATGTTGCAACATCAAACTGCTAATAGCTGGAATAATCTGTGTTTGTGATTCTCTCTCTGATAGGCAGTTCCGTATTCCAGGGAGTTCAAACAGAAATATGACTATTTCCGGAAGAAGTTGAAGAAACCAGTGAGTAGAAACGTGCTGCTGTGTGTTGGAATCAATTACGCTACGTCTGGGAGAAACAACAGACTGTCCCAAGCATAGATGCAGAATGGTGGTGTATCTTGCTATAACACACTTGCTGGTTTTTCCCGATTGTGCTACTCCTAAAGGGCCGAAGTAGGAACCAAAAAAATGAAGAAAAGTTTGAATTTGATTGATTTCTCAACAAAAACATTTACAAATCTTTAAGACTCACATTTTTCTGTATGAATGCAAATCAAAGTGATGAGGCAGCAAGGAAGTAGCAATGATTCACTATTTCCCATTGCAACTGAGACTAATTGGTATGTTCGTTTACAAGCCTTTAGGTTGAAAGTAGGCTTGAGGATTAATACTTCTCCTTCATCTTGAACAGTGGACTTTGAAGGGCAGAGCTGGAGCAAGGTGGTAGAGCAGAGCCCACAGTTGTGCTGGATCTGGCACAAGCGTCTAGTGTTCTTGTTCTGTGAAAAAAAGTTTTTTCAGTAACATTTTTAATGTAAGAGAGCAGTCAGTATTAGCTTGCATGTGCTATTGACTCATAATTAACAGTAATCAGCCTTGGCAACAGCAGCTGTCATTTGAAGAGGGACTTGCCAATGTCTTTACCTGTTTATTGTTAGCTCTTTGAATTTTCACCTCGAGTTTGACCAGTGATTGCACACAATAAGTACTTCAGTTGTCAGGAGAAAGCAAACCTTCTGAAGCAGTTGTTTGAAGTCAGTTTTATCAGGAAAACTATATGTGGCTGTAATGGTCATGATTATCTGGTCATCCAGTCTTCTTTCTACAAATTCCTGACTCTGTTCTCTTCTGTCTCTTTTGAATTTAGCTCCCTAAATCATAATGGGTGTTAGCTCCCTCCTATTTAGACAGAACTTCTAAAACATTTTGACAGCCCAATCCTCTTTGATTTACACCTTTGCAATTCAGTTCTGTTTTGTGTATGGTACTGTAGGTGTTCTTGTTGTGAAACTCTTCTGGCCTTTACAGATATGTGAGTAAAGCAGTTGCATAAAGCTTATGCATTTGTTACCATTTTAAGCTAAAATGCCCTTAAAATAGAGCCTAGTAATAGCAATCATTTTCTTACCTTTTTGTTTGTTACTTTTCTTGCTGTTTTCATTGTTTTGTCAAATATCGTAGAAATCTCTGAACCACTATACTGGAGCTTACGTAGTTCACCATATGCTATCAACCTGCAGACTGAGAGAGCACTGGGAAAAAAAAAAATGAGGGGAACTTTATACATCAGATGTCTAACGTGTCACCTTGTTGTTACCACTGGTCGGTAATTTGCGTGAAGACTTATATATTGAGACTGACAAGTATAATATAATCTCCTTTCACACAGGCTGATATACCCAACAGATTTGAGATGAAGCTACACAGAAATAATATTTTTGAGGAGTCCTACAGAAGAATCATGTCTGTGAAGAGACCTGATGTACTAAAAGCCAGGCTCTGGATTGAATTTGAGTCAGAAAAAGGACTTGACTATGGAGGTGTGGCCAGAGAATGGTTTTTTCTCTTGTCCAAGGAGATGTTTAACCCTTATTATGGTCTCTTTGAATATTCAGCAACGTAAGTGTGCATGAAAATATTTCCATTCATAAGGCGTACGCGTTAGATTTTGCATAAGAGGCAAGGTTACGCTGGAATGCAGTTAGATCGTCCTTCCTGGTGCATCAGTGTGTACTCTTATCGGTCAAATCTCGCTTCTGTACTATCATTTCTTACTTGCTTTTCAGAGAACCTTTCAAATTTTCATTGAAATACCATAAAAATTTTCATTATTAAGACAATATTCAGTGTTGCCTTGCTTGCAGCAAAACTGCGATTTTTGAGGCTAGTAATAGTGAAAGGAGGGATGTCAGACAAGACTCTTTCTATGCCCTCCCATTACATTGTAAAACACCTGCCATCCAGAATTGTAGTGCTCCTTTATAAATAGCTCATAAAATAGCTTCTCGTTTACGTTTCAGTAGTTACACTTTTGTCCAATTTTAAAATCTTTGAGAAATCCATTAGTGTAAATGAGAGCGCAGATCTCTTGCTTAAGGTATGTTTGTTTTACTGTGCTGTATGCAATTCCACGTTGTGTGCTTAGCTTAGTGAGGATGGATTTCTTAATTGCAGCAGTAGATTGGATGTTTTTATGTCAGTATAAAGCTCACTCCTTTCTCTAATAAGTGTTGAATAGAGTGTAAAGTAGATGAACAGAGACTGCACGATGAGAGTTTTCTCACATTTGGGTCTCGGAAAAGGCACGTTCTGAGTGTCAGAGACAGTCCCTGCTGTTGGAGGGAAACAACAGTAGCACAGAATGCCTGTGTGTTGTTAATAGAGTTCGCTGGATAAACATTTGTTTTGAAATATTTCCACTTACAGGATGTAGGTCGCTGTGGATATTTTAAATATAATGTTATTATGTTTTAGGTTCAGAAATCTAACTAGTTATTTTAAGAAATAAGAAAAGAATCTACTTTAAAACCCCGTATCTTTCTTCACAGATTAAGAATATACTGCAAATTAAAACTACTGCTTTTACACTAATGTCTTATTGTGACACACACTCTCACATGGGTCTTAATGCTTCATTACCCAGTTAAAAGATCTGAGTCCTTTGACAGCTTTTTCCAGTATCCTGGGGGTTAAGCATATTTCAGGGATGTTCTCTAGTATGTGTGGTTTGAGATGCTAGTAAGAAAACGTTCTTTATCCTAAGAAGTTTGACCATGGGCCTATACTTAATTCCTCTTCAGTACCTTCAGATATTTCAAGAACTAAAAGCAACTACTGCAACAGAGAAACCTGAAATTCTAAGCCCTGAAATTTGGCTGAAAAGAGTGAATAATCAAGCCTGGCAGACGGGACAGTTTCACTGAAATTCTTATTCCCCTGAAGCTGATGGCAAAATTTTACTGTTTTCAGTGGTGCCAGGCTTTTATCCTTTGAAGAGGTTAGCACAGCCCTCTTGCACTTGCCACAGGTGGAGTGCTGTTACCCCATAAGCAGGAGTTTTATTTACCTTTGTCCAATAATCACTCTGCTCGTAGCAGGACAGTTTTGATTAGGTCAGCCTACCCACAGACTGTCAGGTGCTTCTGTTAAGGAGCACAGGGATAAATTACATGATTACAAAATTGAACAGGAAATGGCCCTAGGTTCAAATTATTTATTAACATATCTGAATATCTGGTTATTTAAAGACTTGGTTATTTAGATATCTTTTTTCTTTCCCCAAAAAAGGGACAACTATACACTTCAGATTAATCCTAATTCAGGTCTTTGTAACGAAGATCATCTATCGTATTTCACATTTATTGGTCGGGTTGCTGGTCTGGCAGTATATCATGGGAAGCTATTGGATGGTGAGTCATTACACTGTATGGCTATGCTAATGTTACTGGATTTTTATTAAATTAAATAAATCACTTCAATAATTCATATGCTTTAGAGTGTAGCATTTCAGGAGACAAAGTCTGAGAGAAAGTAGTGGAACTCGGAACTGTTGGAAATTGCAATCCTCCTGTGAATGGTGACTCAAAAATTATAGTGTCTTACTCAACAATACGTTTCATATAAAGTTCTGCCTTTTTTCTCCACCTGTGTTAAAACCACAGAATCAGCATTGCTAGGTAATCACTATCCCTAAGGGAAAATCACTAAATTTATATCAGCCATTTCCATGCAAACCTGCAGCCAGAGCAGTTGTGTGGGTGTCAGCTGCAGTATATTTTGATCTGCTAAATTATTGCTGGATGACTTAATAAGAAAATATTTTTTCTGCCAAATTTTGAAATCCCACAATAAGCAAGCAAGCAAACATTATAAACCGAGTATATTTTATTTAGCAATTGTGCAGCACACTAGAAGAGGAAGCTCACCGTCCTGTTTTTCTAGTGTCTCTTTTGAGAGAAGACTCCCCTTGAGCTCAGTTCCCCCTCTTCTCCGTGTCTCTACCATTAATGTTATGGTGTTTAATGGCGTATGGTATGCCACCCTTCGTCACTGTGAAGGTGGTGGCACTGGCACAGGTTGCCCGGAGAGGCTGTGGATGCCCCATCCCTGGCAGTGTTCAGGGCCAGGTTGGACGGGGCTCTGAGCAGCCTGGTCTAGTGGAACTTGTCCCTGCCCATGGTGGGGTGGGTCGAACTAGGTGATCTGTAAGGTCCCTTCCAACCCAAACCACTCTATGATTCTATGATAATGGCGTAATTCTTATAATTAAAAGGTTGGACTTTCTGTGCCTAAATAAAAAATGAGCCTTCTGTGTTAACTGGAGCAGTTGCTTGAGCACTGTTACTTTCAGGAGGTTTCTTTCTTGCTGGAAATATCACTAGGAAATACCATGGCATATTATCCTTGAGCAGTCGTATCTTATGTAAGGTGAAAATGCAGAACAGTGGAGATAACACTCTTCCCTCTCTTGTAGGCTTCTTCATCAGACCTTTTTACAAGATGATGCTGGGGAAACCAATAACTCTGAAAGACATGGAGTCAGTGGTAAGATAACATTTAAACCGTATGGCATTAGCAATTATGTGATTTTTTTCCTCTTGGGAAATTTATAAGAGCTAACAATTCCAGTAAACTGCAAGGTGGAAGACACAAGGTCACAGCTGCAACAACTTTAGAAAGAAATATGTATGTACTTTTATAACAAAGCAGTCTCCCTGGACAGCTGTTTCAGTACCAGCGCACTAACAGCGGTGAGAGGGACAAGGGAGAAGCGACATGGGTAGGGCAGTAAGACAGGCAACGCAAGATGTGTGATTATACTTTCAGATTTTCCACTGGGTCAGCTTTCTCCCTGTTACAAGGCGCACCGCCACCAGGCCCTACGGCTTCCGTGTCACACTGCAGAGCAGGAAGAGGGGGATACAAGGGCTTAGTTCTGACTCGGTGACATGGGAAGTTGCCCGCGGTGCTGGAAGGCGAAAGGGTTGCCAAATGATACACAGTTTTCTCCAAAATATACTTAATGAATGCAGCACGACTTACGCCCTTGCATCCATTTTGGATTTGTTCCCTGCACTTCCTTTACTTTCACACCTTCAACATTAATTTGCAATCAAGTACTTCTGTGTTTGTCACTCCCTGGGAGAAAAACGAATTGTTTTACAAGTTAGTAATCTCTAACTTTGTATTGTAAGACGAAGGACAACAGTAAATGGGATCCTGCCGATGCCCAATCTAGATGCGTAGCGTACCAGTATTGAAACACAGTACATTTCAGATATGTACAATGGCTAAATAGAAATGGTTTCCATTAAGTTAGCAGGATGATGCTTGTTTTTGTCTTTCTAACCTTTTGAGGTCTGTCCAGTTTTTTCACTGCCATGGACTTCGGAGCACCTTGGAGCTGTTTCCCCTTTCTAACATCTTACTCTGTTACCCATTATACAGTTTATCTGGGTAAGACTGCTCCGGACTGCCTCTGTGGCACAGGAGTTGGTTGTGAGCCTGGCCTCTCACATCCGGCACTTCCCTAAGACTGTCTTCAACAGCAAAGTCAGTTGACTTACAAGCCCAGCACAGAGGCAAAATTACAGGAGATGAGCTGGTTTGAGCTCTAGTACAAGCTTAAAACCAAGCTCATGAGATACCTAATCTAGAAGGACCTTAAAAGGAAGTTCAGGCTCTTGTATTCCTACAGGTAGTTGGGAGACCTTTTTCTCTTATTCTTAGCTCTGCAACAGCTGTCCTTGTTCTTGTCAAAAGTCTACTCGGTGTAAGAATAAAAGGCAGTTTAATATTTTGGTGGTTTAGAGTTTTACAGATTTTCAGTTACTGACATAAACACTGGTTCAACTGCTTAATCTCCCCCCCCAGCTCCCACTATGTCATAGTCACCAAATTTTGGCAGGTCATTCTTCTCTGGAAGCATACATGAGTAAATAATGGTTTAACTTTATTTTGAAATTAATTTTTTTGGCTCTCTTGCTTGGAAATATTTAATGATAGCTACACATACTTTTTTTTCCCCCCTTTTTTTCCTTGGGTCAGTCTTTAATTATGAACCCAATACATGATGAAGGTACAACCCTTCTAGGAAATTAGAGGGGTCCTTTTTTCAGCAAACTTCAAGGCTTTAATAGTAACAATGCAATCAGTTATTGTATAATATATTATTGATGTAATGAAGTGGTACATAAACTGTGTTGAAAAGAGTGGACAGTTTTATCAAGAAGACATTTTCTAACCAATTATTTCACAGTGCTATATGCATATTTAGCTAATAGATATGTAGAGTGACTTTATTGTGTTGTATAATAATGCAATTACAAGTCAATTGAGAAAAGTTACATGAATCTAAAAATGCAACATTTAAGAAAAATACATATGAATAAAGTAATCCATCTTACCCTGCCTTACAGTAGCTGTGCAAATAAATGAGTTCTCATCTTTCCAGTCCCTTTGGAGTTCTAGCTTTAGATGTTTTTATTTGTTTGATTTAAAGTTAAACTATATGTTTAATGTTCACATTTTCAAACTTTTTTTAATTATAATCCGCTGTAGGATAGCGAATACTACAACTCTTTGAAGTGGATCCTGGAAAATGACCCTACAGAGTTGGATCTCATGTTTTGCATAGATGAAGAAAACTTTGGACAGGTATGTAAAGATTATCCCAAAAGTCCTTATTTTCATCTTATTACTGGTTATTTGCAAAAAGTAATTAAGGACTGAGCAGTATCTCATGGTTGTGAACTTGATCAGGACTGTTGAATGTTAGTGATCAGTATAGGCAGACTATGAATATTAACCTCTCTCCTCCTGAACCGTCTAAGACTGGGGATGCCGAAGAAGGAAATTATGTTGTGTCAGTGAGCAATGTGACATCTTTGTGAAAAGCAGTACTTGAAGCTGGGTAAAATACTTGCAATGAGGAGTAATAAAGGTCTTACACAGTCCATCTTAGAAAATACTCTGGGGCTTTAGAGGTTAAAGATGTTCTCAAAGGACAAAGTAAGTAGTGGTAGAATTATAATCAGTGAAGAAGTGCTTTGTTTGTGGCATCTTCTATATAATGCAGGCAGATGATACAAGGAAAGGAAGTGCGCCTGTTTTAAAAAGGTTCACAATCTGTGGATAACTTTCTCCGTTACAAATGAAAAAATGTTTAACAATTGAGAAGGGAGTCGGTGGGAATGTAACTCATCAGCCACAGTTGTAACTCATTTTATCAGCAGAAGCTATAACAACAGTTTATGGTACAGTTTGTCTTGGATTTACAGTCGGTCTTTACAGAGAATCCTATTAAAACAAACTTCAGAGATCTGTATCAGCTTCCGGATGGAAATACGGTGCAGATAAAGGTCTTGTGCATAAGTATATGTGTTAAATTTAATTTGAGGACCTAAAGGCAAATAAACCATGAGTTTGTTTATATGAGCTTGGAACTTACCTGCCTACCATGATTGGGGTTTTTTTTTTATTTATTTACAAGCTACAGAGCTGAACCATTTTGTAATGCATGCACACATGTAGTGACTAAAACATACTGGTTTTGTACAGTATTGGGACTTAGTAATACCTACCTGTGTCTCTTAAATTAATTTGCTTGTAGGCTTTTATGACCTTTTTTAGGGTCTCCACTTTGTTTAATTCTTAGACCTAGATATCTTGGCTCCAAGTACCCCTAGTATTGTGGACCACAGTGCTTTTTTTAAAAGCTGACCTCAAAATTTCAAAACATATGCACACAGTGCACTGTCAAGAACCTTCTGATCCACCTCTCAGCGCTTATTACTTTTTTCCTGAAGCAACGTAAGGTTATCGGTTACGTGGAGAATTAGGGAGAATATTAAAGCCACAGGATGAAAAGTTTTTGTAATGCACTGGGTCGTTTGTTGGTAATAAGCATAAATGAACTTACTTGGAGATACTTTCTGCTCTTCTCCTAACTCTTTAGTACCTCAAATAGCTAATTCTGGCACTGCTAGCAAGATTGATTTTTGTTTAATTTACAGTACATGCATCTGATTCCAGAAGAAAATAATATTGTTTCCATTATAGTGCTGGTGAGATACAAAATTGGCATGACAAATTTTATCAAAGAAAAGCCTGAATAAGCTCAGTAATACAAGGACGGGATATGCTATAGTGAGGAGGAATTTACCTGGCCAGAGGTTGAAACCTCATATCAGTCCAAATGCATACAGGGTGCTTTCCAGCAGTTCAGAAGTTATGGCAGATACTGACTGTATTGGCTTTTTCTGCATGTACCTCTGGCCATTGCCAGCACTCTGGGGACTACTAGAAGTCGAGGGACCTGGACTCACCATTGGCACTTGTTTTGCCTCATCTGCTGCCCAACTACTGAAACTTTATAAAAGTGCCCTTGGGAACCTGAGTAGGAGACGATACTGCTTCCACAAGGACATTGTGTATGCAAGAGGGAGATGTTTGCATTGCTAGAAGCTTCTATATTTATTTATACTTCATTTATCACCAAAACCTTTTCTGGAGTTGGAGAAAAGCAAGAAACCTCTAATAAATCTTATCTTCTTATTACCCTTCCTTACTTAATAACCAAAAATATGGTTTCAGTAGTTCTCACGAGTCAGTAAGAAATACACAGTAGGTATTTTCAACGCGTAACGGATCGAGAGCTTGCTTCAGAAAGCAGAGAAGGGAGAGGTCTGTGGTTCTCCTCTGTTCTTAATGCTTCTGGAATACTATTTCTCATTTCTTAAAAACAGTCTTCTGGTGGGCAGGAAGAAACAAGCACCAAGAAGTCTTCTGTTTGTGCCAGACCTGTGTCTGGGGTCTTCGTAGCTTCATCCTGTTTAACTTTGACAGCGAACCTTTTCCTTGTTAGCTCTGGACTGTCTTCTCTGCTCTTTACAGAACAAATGAACTAGTCTTTCAGAGGTTTCAGTAGTTCTCACAAGTCAGTAAGAAATACACAGTAGGTATTTTTTTCTATTTTTTTTCTCTACAGTAATAGGTATATTTATTCAAATAGAGCTATTGTACTGTCTTTCTCCTTGTTGAAGTATTCAGTGTTAATCAAGTCCTGAAAAGAGCTTTCAGCCTCCTCCTTTCACAGCTCCATTTATAAGCTAATGAATTTACTGTCTTTCCGTTACGCAACCACAACATCTGATTTGATTATTAAAGATTAGTAACAGCTTTAAAAAAAGGCTTGGTTGAACGTGGCTGTTCAGTCACGTCTCGGTCGCTTCCACTGGGACCGTGCTTTTGAAGTGATGGGACAAGTTGACTGGAACAGAGCGACAACTTACAAGCAACAAAGTTCTTGACTTCACTTCTCTCCTACCCGAGCCCATACGCTTTGCAAGAAGCGAACCCAGTCTTGTGCCTATGCTGTATGTAAACACCCAGATCTGCAGTCAGAAAAACACTTCCTCATAGCTGCATCTCTGGAGCGTACGGTTTGGTAGCAACGTTGTTTACTTTTAGCTTTCATGGTACCTAGCCAGCATTAATTTTGTAAATTCCTACTACATAAAAGTGATAAATCACTTTCTTCAAAAAATAAATACATTATATATATACATTATATATGTGACATGTAAATATATTTTAAAAGACGTTTAGGAAAAATTTCTTTACTTTAGGAGAAATTTCTTTACGGAGAGAGTGGTCAGGCATTGGCACAGGCTGCCCAGGGAGGTGGTGGAGTCACCATCACTGGAGGTGTTCAAAAAATGTGTAGACATGGCACTTCGGGACATGGTTTAGTGGGCATGGTGGTGTTGGGTTGGTGGTTGGACTTGATGATCTTAAAGGTCTTTTCCAACCTTAATGATTCTGTGATTATTTGGACTTGTTCTAGTTTCTTGTGAACTGTAATGAATTTGGTTGTTTCAATCTTACGCTCCATGGTGACACCATCCTTAGCAAATTTGTGCTTAACCATTTCTGTAATCTGTTTTTCTACTTGACTTTTTTGGCCTTTTTATGAAACAGCTTCTCTGTGGATTTTGAGTAATCATTTTGTTTCAAGCATTTTTAAAAATTAGAAGGCATTTTTCTACCCATACTAAAATGGAATCTGTGTTTTCTTTACCCAACTGAACCTGCCGTTCAGGACTAGAAGTTTGCTTTGGAATGGTTTGCTCACTTGCTAATGAGTATGATCAAGAATTCAGTCTTTTAAGTGATCATATAATAATTTGTTCCTAATGATGCCATCGTTAAATGTGGAATGCTTTGATGTCTCCTTAGCTATTACAGCATAATAATTTTCTGATGCTACTTGTGAAATGCTGCTGAAGCCAAGTGAATTTTGTGAGAAATGTCTCCTGAAATAACGTCCTGTTGTGTTCTGTTTTGTTTTGTTTTTTTTCTTTTGAAATACAGACATATCAAGTCGACCTGAAGCCAAATGGGTCAGAAATCATGGTAACGAATGAAAACAAAAGGGAATACATCGAGTATGTATACGTTCATGGAATTTTTCCTGAGTGTAAGAAAGCACAGTTGTCGTAGAATTTACCCTACTGCAATTACCATAGTTTGGACCACAATAGATTGCCAGAGATCCTTTTAAAAGAAAATCTTACCATTAACATTATTTATACCCTTATCTTTAGAAAGTTTCATTTTCAGCCTTTACTGTTCTATGGATTACACTAATCAGGGGAGTCTGATTAGTAATATGACATAACAGGACACTGTTTTCGTGATGGGTAGGCATGAGGAACATTCAAGAAGGGATGGGATTGCTCTGAATGACAGAGATCCACACCTGCATTACTCTGTGAAAAGAAATGGCACCTCTTGGATGCAATACTTACCGAGTTAAAGTAGAGAGAGGAATTTTGCCGAGTTTTGTGCCTGCTCCTGTCTGTTGCCTACGTGCCTGGCGTAACCAGCTCTGTTTTGGAGATCTGCACAGGAGCATGGTCTTCCACCCTAGGGTTTAGAGGTTTTCCTGATAACTGCTAGGTCGCAGAATACAAGTCAAGAATGACTGCAGATCTGAGCGCTAAACTGGCGAGAAAAAAGGATGAGAATAGGATGTCTGTATCATTTATCGAGTCCGTATTTGCTTGCTGTTGTGGTCTTCATTCAGGGCAGAACCCAGGAACTCTGTAAACGTTTAAGCATTCCTCCGAGAGAAGAACTTTGTACTTGTTTGTTAATCTCATTTGCAATGCTGTGTTACAGTGATCCGGCTGTAATGGTGGAACAGTAAGAAATTTCTGCTTTTATGATTTTTTTTTTCATTACTTTGTGTGTAATCTACTTGCGCTACCAGCACTTAAATTTTTCAGGTATGTCTTTTTCAGATGCAAAATACTAGACGTCACAAACTTTTTTTTCTCTCCATCATCTTGATACAGTGTAGAAAAGCTCTTTGAAAATTCAGAACTGTTAGGTTTACATCTAGATAGTTCTTTCATGGCTACTCTCAGTATTTTTATAACTTTAGAGTCAATACTTGGGTGCTGTCATTTGTATGCTCTCATTTGGAAATGATTAATGCAACCCAAAATCTTTTATGTATTTTTCCCCAGAATTCCATTATGATTGAACTATTCCAGTTGTTATACTTTTAAAAAAAAAAAAACAACAAAAACCAACCAAGCACCAAACTGCAGGTGTTTAAAACTTTAATTTTATTTTTCCCTCTGTGTCTTAGAGTAACATCCAAATGATGCATTCTCATGCATAGGTAGTGCTTATGGGGTATCATGTAGATAACGACGAATTGTTGTCAAATAGAAAATCTGGTGCTTTGTTTGCATTATTTTATTATGTAATATTTATTGCAGAAATGAAGGAAAATAGTTAAACTGACTAAATAACAGTGATTTTTAATTAGCAGCTATTTCTTTAAACATTATGAGGAAATCGCACTAGGAATTTTCTAGTAACCATCAAATGAACCGTAGCCGTGCTGTAACGCCGCCTTTGAAAATTCAGTTCGCATAACAAAAACAGAACAAAGATTAACTGCAGCCCCCACGCGGGAGCCGTACGTCTCCAAAGTCGGGCCCCAGGCGCCCGGGCTACAGGCAGCCGGAAGGCGTGCCGCAGCGCGGCCGTCGGCCCGCTGCCCTTCTCCGCTAGTTGCGCAGACCCGCTCCGCAATTTCCGTGCCGGTGTTGCTATCAGAAATTGGCCAAATCTAAATCTAAACGTGCTGTTTAGATTTAATTTTAAGCTTCCTCGGTTTCTCTGCTTATCAGAATGTAAAATAATAAATTCAACTGTACTTGGTGGCATTTTTAATTAGCGCCTCTTCAAAGGGGAGGAAACATAATTGCTGTATTCATGCAAATTAGCATGCTGAAGCACGTTTTTAGCAGGAAAGCATTGGATTTCTGAAACATTCGACTAGAACCTGTGAGGCAGTTGTGCTACAAGCCTTTTCTTTGATATTGCAGGTTTTATTCACTTACTTATTTATTTATAGGCAGGCTGTTACATGTAAGTACATCTAGCCTCAAATTTTGTAGGCTTCGTTGGGAATTGTTAATTACTGAGAGCTCTGGAAGAGTAGAACGTCTGGGCACTTAGGTAGCCAACACTAACAGTAAATACACCCTCCGGAGTCTGGATTATAGCCTCATCCGGACGGAAATGAAGCATAGTAATGAACTTGTAGGCTGTTTCAATCCGCAGGCAAGCCTTTTTGCTATGTTCATCCTTGAGCTAATCTCCGTAGGAACAGAAAGGTTAATGTTGTGTCGTCTGACAGCGTTACCTTAAAAAATTCTTGGTGATGTAGAAAAGTCATGGCTGTGAAACATGGAAGTGTATGTGTAGAGTTTGTGTTGCATGCTAAAGTGAAAATATTCATACTGTAACTTGTTCACAGTCACGGATTTTTTTCAACAATTCAGTCAGTCACACAAGATAAATTGGAGCAATTAATAAAACCTTCTCAGTTTCCTGAACCAGCGGAGCGTGGTTGGGAGATGGCTGAAGTTGTAAATGAGAAACTGAAACTCTTAGGGTTGCTAAAAGCACTGATCACACAGTTCGCAGTCTCGTAACAAGTGTGCCTCTGTGGTTTTTGTGTCTGCTGCAGCCTGGTCATCCAGTGGAGGTTTGTAAACAGAGTTCAGAAACAAATGAATGCCTTTTTGGAGGTAAGGCTCTTTAGCTGCCTTTTCTTTTTTTGCATGCAGATTTCTTACCCACCAGTGTCTGTGTTGAGGGAGTGGGGAGCTTTGCATAACCGCATAAGTTTTGGAATGCTTATGTTTTATGCTTTGAGTTTTACCTTGTATATCAGGTATATAAAGAGTATATAATCTTTCCCTTGCAAGAAGAAGGAGGTAATTCTCTTTCAAGTTTAAATTATTTGAGCTTGAAATAATTTAGTGATTTTTTTATTAATAAATGAAATATACTGTTGATGAATATTTCATTTTCAAAACCCTTCTTCACCCTCTGCCATATACTTAAGTTCCCTGACGCCAAAGATCCCGTTAGATAAAAACTTGATTTTACGTGGTATGACAATTATAACTTTGCTTTGCTTTCTTTCAGGGATTCACAGAACTTCTTCCTATTGATCTGATAAAAATTTTTGATGAAAATGAACTAGAGGTGAGTTTGTTTAATTGAACTCCAGAGACAATGGATCAGTAATGCTCATCAGAAAATGATGCGTTGTGCTCTAGGCTCGTCAGTCCTCACTTACTTGTCCTAAGTGAATTTGCAGATAAAGATGCTTTGCTTACAGTGGAAAATGAGATTTTTCTCCTTAATTCATAAATCTATTGGTCACATAAATGCACAAAAAAGTTTAATTATTCAGTGAGGTGGTTGAGTTATTTGCATATATGAAGCATGCAAGTAGCTTACTGAATTAATGCCATTATGCTTATACCAGTCATATTTTAAGCAGAATACCATAAACGATGTTGTCACACGACACGTAAGTATTTCATAGTGTTTCTCCAGTAAAATGAAATACTCTTTGAGAATTCTCCTGAAGAGAAGCTCCACTTTCCGTTGGCATTTATATGTGCGCTGCTTAGCTGTTTAAAAGGGAGCACACAGACAACAGAGGGAAAGTATAACCTTGTTTTTCTGCTGAAGCGTACAGGATAACACAGTTCCATCTTCAGTTAACCCCAGAACTGTTTCCTTCCCCCTGCAGTTACTGATGTGTGGCCTTGGCGATGTTGATGTTAATGACTGGAGACAACATACAATCTACAAAAATGGGTATTGCCCCAATCATCCTGTTATCCAGTGGTTCTGGAAGGTAATACTGTTTGTTTTACCACGTTTATCTTCTCTGTTCCTAAAAGTGAAAGTTACAGTATTGTTTTGTGGAGTCTGTTATGAAATCTTTTTTCCTCTTGGAAACTGCTGAAGAATGCATCAGAAATGCTGGAAATGACAGGGGCGGTGCTCGTTAGAGCCTGTGTTAGACCCCAAGAAGTGAAGTTGGATCTTTGGTTTTATCTGAAGTGTCTTGAAGTAGAATACTTTTTCCCATAATAGCGATAGATTTTTCAAAGGAGTGTCTTTTTTCTTAAAAATACCAGAATCTTACAGCTTTGTGTACGCACCTCGAACTTTGTTTCTGGGTTTCTTAAATAGTTTTCATGACTGCGGTGGGGATACATGATGGCTATGCACTTGTGTCAATCCAGAAGCTTGACTCTGAGCTCCAGCTGTAGCACGACCCTGAGCTGATTTTCCATGAAGCTTTGCAGTCCCTCTGCCTGGCTGCAAGGCTTTTCTGTCATCTCCGTGTCTCCACGCCCCAGCTCAGGCAGTTACGGGTTGCAGTGCCCCTGTTGCGCCCCACGCCTCCAGGCAGGTACCGGTCCCTGATGCGACAAAAGGCAAGGCAGTTCACACGGGAGTACCAGCTGTAGCTCCCAGCTGCTGCCAGAGCACTGTCTGTTGTTGCTGTGGCCCAGTGACAGCAGGAAAATCCCAGAACACCTGGCATGTGACCTGCATCACATCTTTCAGAGCAGTATCTCTATGAGTCTAATACCGATCATTTACCCAGTTTTTGTTTTTTTAATGGCACCATCTACAGCTGTGAAAGTGAAAAGACAGTGACTGTGTCTGTTTGTCAACAGGCTGTTTTACTGATGGATGCTGAAAAGCGGATTCGGTTACTGCAGTTTGTTACTGGGACGTCACGCGTGCCTATGAATGGATTTGCTGAACTTTACGGTGAGCTCCCTTCCACCGGCCCCCAGACTGTGCTCAGCGCTAGAAGGGCTGTACAGACCACTTCTGAATGCCAACGAGAAAACCTGGGCCCGCCAGAAGCATAGTCATAGCCAACCCTCTGGCCCCCAAATAAGAATTCTCCCTCTGGATGCCAGGAGCACTGGAGAACTGGGGCGGCACGTGGAGGAGGAGTAAAGTTTTGTACACCATGGGTGTTACGTAGATGCTCCCCGAGCTCCCACAGGGAAAACTTCAGCTGTCGAGAGGAGTAATACTCGTGTCATGTCTGAGCTTACTTCTTCTGCAGTACACATACTCTATGCAAAGGTGGTTAGATAAACTTAACAAGCTAACCAGACTTGGAAACAAATAACCCCATTCCTCTTTGATCTAAGGTAGTTTTCATTAAGGGAGTTTTGTAGGCTAGATTTTTCAACTGGTGCAATTTATGTTTCATATGATTCTCATTTTCAACCAGGTTCAAATGGTCCTCAGCTGTTTACAATAGAGCAATGGGGAAGTCCTGATAAACTGCCCAGAGCTCACACATGGTAAGTCATAAAAGCATCAAATATACAGCTTTTCTGCCAGGAAAGGGGGAAGCTGATGACTGTGCCTCTCTGACATTTTAGCTCTGCATCATACTGCTCTTCATAAAATGGGATACTCTGAGACCTACCCCCTGGGTCTGGGTGTGTAGGTATGTAGTTAAAAGGCAAAGAACAGTGAGTGTTTACCAGCTGTAGAGCATAACATGCAAAATTCCAGGAGGCAGCAGGGCTCAACTTCAGCACTGTGCCATTGCTTCCGAGGGCTTCTAAATGATGCTTGTTTTGCTGTCTCGTGGGCACACAAAAGGCTGTGTTAATAAAGTAGGTGTTCTGCAGTAAATGCAGGTAAATGAACCCAAAATAGACTCCTTCTGTCATAGCCTTTCTGATAAAGACTTTTTAATGCTATTCCATTGTATTTCAAGCAACCCTTTCAGCTCAGGACTTCTCTTCTAGTAATTGCTTGCTTGTTAGAAGTGTTAGAGAAGAGCTAGTTTTTCCCCTGCTCTATTTTATACTAGATTCTAGGGACTTACTATCCCTGTATACCAAATCTTAACAATCATAGTTGAAGCTATGTAGTTACCTGCAAATTGCTTTACGCACTGGCCAGTTCAACCGACGCTCTGGCACAATGGAAGTAATTTGAATCGCTTCCTCTAGAAGACTTTTCCCCGTATCAAATACGGAAGAATCCACTCCTGCAGGGTACTTGCAGCACGGTCCCAGCCAGAGCACAGCATGAAAGCACGCTGCGCGCTTCACGATTTGGGAGTGGGGTCCTCAGTGCCTGCTAGCAGAGGCCCAGGATCTTACACGTGGTCCTCGGAGCCCGTTCGGGTTGCAGCCATTCCGGCACAAACACTCAGTAGTTTTCCAGTGCCTTAGGAAGACTTTATAATCCACCCCCCCAGTTTCCCCAGAAATGACAAGCAGACATTACAGGTAAGGATACAGAGTCACAGAAGTCCAGTGCCTCCTCGATGGTACTGCAGAGTAGTGGCAGGGGCACTTGTGTGGTTCCTGCCGAAACTGAGACAGGAAAAAAACAGCAAGAGGAATTACAGCTTCTGCTTCAGTTATTTTTCTATTAATGTTAAAACAGAGCCTCTGTTCTATCCGTCTGAAGGCTTTGAAAAATATAGGATGGTCAATAAACTGTCCAAGAGAAGACTGATAAAAGGAACTTCATGGCATATATACTAGAAGGAAAAATGGTGCCTCACCTTGTAAGGCTAATACTGTTCATTGCCTCCTTTTATGCATCTTTGAACTTTATTGCCTCTTCCTTCTGGAAAACTAAGAAACTGGAGGATACCCATGAGTCAGAAAAGCAAGACTAGCATTTGTACAACTCAGGGCTGATGCTTGCTGTCTTCTGGGTGCTGCGGTTCTACCTCAGCTATTGCTTCACCAACCTGGAGCACGCTGCAGGCCGCAGCTGCTCTCGCCACCATTCTCCCTTTCTCATTTTCCCCGATTTTATTTTTTCCTCACCCTTGTAAGTGAGTATAATGAACAACAGAAAGTCTGGCATAACAAACCATGTAGCACAGCTTTCTGTGGCTATAACAGCCATAAATTGTTGGACAATTAGCTAAAAATGTGAGGTCATAAACTGGCTGACTTTAATCCTAATTTATAGAATTTGCAAATGTTGAAAGCATTCAGTACAAATCTTTGTCTTTCTCTGTTGCATATCAAGAACACAGCTTTTTTTAAGGTAACTTAAATTGTGCTGTATAGGAAAACTAACTTTTAGAACATTAGTACAGAACGGTGATCCTTCCATAAAAATAATCATTCTAGGGAATAAAGTTTTATTTAAAAAAAAACCACAAGAAACAATTGTTCAGTTGTTTTCAATTATCTGTTAGGTGTTACAGCACCTTTTCAAGACCTTCTTTTGGGTGTTTATTCTTCTCTTTCTTTTCCCCCAGAGGGTGGCAAGTCTGTCCAATAAGTTCAGAACATCTTAGCTGAGTCGTAGGAGACCAGCCTTATGACAAAGAGGAAGTGGTTTCAGTCAACTAGATACGGAGGGGAGCATTCTGCTGGGTCCTTAACAAACTCCCACTTTCCGCTCTGAAAAGGAAGGAGGCACAGAGTTATTTCTGAGAACTCACTTTGGTACAGGCAGGGCAGGTCTCAGATGCTGCCTGCAGGGAACACGCACATGTGTTGAGTTCGCAAAGGACGCGGTGAAGATATAGGCCCCCAAATTGTGTAACCTTTTTTTCTTTAAAATTATGTGTATTTTCCAATGGGTTAAGTGATTCTTTTCCTTCTAAATTTCAGCTTTAATCGCCTAGACTTACCTCTTTATGAATCTTTTGAAGATTTGCGAGAGAAGCTCCTTATGGCAGTTGAGAACGCTCAAGGATTTGAAGGAGTGGATTAAAACGTCAGCTTTCCCCCCCACCTTCAAGCAAGCTCTGCTTGCGCTTTTGCATCGGCCTCACGGTCTTCTCCGAGTGAGTGTGGCAGGACAGTTGCACAGCGCTGGTTCTCGGAGCAAGCCCCTCGCCCGTGCCGCTGCCCGGATCCAGAAGTTGGAACTGCAACCTGTGGGTGGCTTTTCCGACACCTCCACAGCAGCCTGCCAACTGCTTAATGTGAACTCTGATCACATTTCAGCTGGACTTACTCTATTTATGTTGTGCCTCTGTAGGCAAAGCCCTTAATAAATATTTTACATAATTTCTAATGACAATGAATGGAATTAATCATTTTACAGGTATAGTATTACAACTCATGTTTACTTTTTAATTGATTTAGATATTTTCAGATTTTATTTCATTACAATTAAATATCATATACTTAGAAAAATGAGCATTTTTCTTAATTTCGTACCAGACTTGATGCCAGTGTCATTTTTCAAAGCACATTTTGAGCCTTGTTTTCCCAAACCATTAGGAAAGTAGGAGAAGGCAATGTTAGAAATTTTCTCTACATAGGCTGTATATTGAGAGCAACTCTTTTCCCTGAGCACATAAATATTTTTCTGTATCTAGAAGTATGGACTGGATGTTGCATTTTTGTATAAATATTAGAATAGTTACAAGTCAAGGGAGAATCATAACATAGCATGCCAGATCTCATGTTCAGCAAAGAAATTGCCTCATTATTGGTAATATTTACATGTACTATAGAGCATTTGGGGGTAGGGTTGGCATTAATCATTTTAGGAAAATATGCTTAACCCTGTCATTATCCTTGTATAGCAATTCTTTTATTAACCTTTCCTCTTTACTGTTTGCAATGGAGGCATCTTGAGTGAAACCTGGCACTGTGTGATTTGGCACTATGGAAAACAGGTCTGTTTTGTCTCCTGTTTGTATGCATTTGCTAATGATATCTAAATAACAATGTGGTTTTTTGTTTGTTTCTAACTGCACCAACTCTAAAGGCACTTTATGTAACACATGGAAGTCATATCTGTTTTTTATCATAAACATTAATGTGATTATATTCCTTCTCACTGCACATGTCTTTCTGGTGCAATATCTATCAAGTGTGAATTTGGCTGCTGCTGATGTATAAAAGAAAAAAACAAAAACAACCAACCAGATGTAGAGCTGAGCCTGCAGACATGTTCCTCGGCCACTGTTTTTGTGATTTATTTTTTACTTAATCACAAAGATTTATTTAATATACACTGCTATCTACTCAATTTTGTTACCTATGACATGTTGCATGCTTAAACTATAATGTCGGAGTTGCATCTCTTGTGACTGATTAGAAGTGAAAGATTTGTATTTGATCCACTGAGGTTCCATGGTTACAGTACCGCTAGGGTAGGTTTGAGGGTATGGCTTCAGCAGTTTAACCCTCCATTTTGTAAGCTGTGCCCACTACAGCTAGGCTTTTTCCCCAAGAACCCATTTAACACTTACCAAGCAAGATGGTGCCTCATGCCAAAACAACATTTCACCTCTGTGCCAACAGCTTATTGAGCCTAGCCCTGCCCCCCGGGCACCCAACAGCCACACTCCAGGAACTTCAGCATAGGAACACTGCAGCTGGAGAGACACCTTAACGCTCCTAACGCTCAGCAAATGGTTGCATGCTAGCAAAACATTTCAGGAGCTAGTACATGTATGAAGAAGGTTGGTTGTTTTAGTATTTGAACATAGGTCAAGATTCATTGTCTATTAAATATGTTTGCAGACATCCTTTTCTGACTTTTGACATTTGATGAGAAAGTAGACTGCATCCAAGTAGATGAGGAAACACAATACTGGTCACTGAGCTGTGGGAAAGGCAGAGAGAATGAGGTAAACCCAGGTATTTCCACTGACCAGCTGCATGTTAAGCACAGCTGGTTACAGCATGGGCTCCCTTGAGGGAAGGGTCATACTCCAAAGTCTGCTCTCTTTCCATCTTAACCTGGATGTGTGGCTGGAGGCTCCAATGCCATGTATCAGAACCTTAAAAAGTCCCAAGACATGAGAAACTGAAACTGATCTACAGGTGAGGGCTGTGACCTAGCAGGAGTGCAGCTGACCTAGAACCAGAGCTCAGCTGGTGTTCCTCTAGTTGTGATCTGGTTTTGGTCCCTTCCCTCCCTCATCTTCTGAAACAGATTTACTAACACCTGCATCAAAGCCCTTTCAGCCATCTAGAATTCTACCATGACATCTGACTGGAGGGGAAAGTGGTGGTGTCTAGATTTTTTGGGGTTTTTTTTTTTAAGAAAATTTAAAATTTACTTAGCTTAACATCTTTTCAGATCCACTTAACCTCTCAAACTGACAGACACTCCAAAGGCATTCACAAGGTATTAAAATAGCAAGGTGAATTCCAGCATAGGAATTGTCATTAACATGCATTTGGACTGTTGTGGTTAGTTTTAGAGAAGGGGTTTTCATCTTCAGGAAACAGCTTGATACCAAAAGAAACCCTTGACTCCCTCTAGGTATGCCATTAGCATGGCAGCTGACAAGACCCGACAGCCCTCGGGCAGCATTGACCACGAGCCCACCATGCAGTGCCCGAATAGACTTGCACAGCTGAAATCTGTGCTGTCAGTCACAGCTTTCTTGCCATTAATGCAAATAGCTGAATAAATGCTGTTTGTGCTTCTTGTCCCTAGACACTGCAACCAGAGCTCCCACCTGCAGCTTGAGCCTGCCAGCACTAGAGCCAACGCAGTACCATGCCCAGCCACCCAAGTTAGCTCTCGCCCACGCAGCGCCCTGTGCAGACAGCCCTCCACAGCCCAGGGAACCCAGCTTGCAGTAAGCCAGGTCATCACTTCCTTCCTTACCCGCGCTAGCTGTGCTGTCACGACACAGCACAGTGTTTTGCTTTTACAGACATGCTACAGCTCCCTTCACCACGGAAGCAAAACGGTCCTTTTCTTTGTTGGGGCCCGCAAGTAATCCAGAGCTCACAAGTGAGCAAAACCACTGCTGGGATACACTGAGGGGAATCGCTCAGCCCCATCCCTCTGCCACATAAAGCTTTTATGACAGGTATCGGGGCCTTCCTGTTAGCTAGAGCCATCGGGCTGTTGCAGGCAGGCTTGGCACCCCTGTAGTTACAGGGACATAAACCCCTGCTAAAATGTACTATACCCATGCAACTCAGATTTTATAAATGATGGCTAAACTCTTGGGCAGATAGGCCCCTCATCAGCCAAAGAGTTGAGATCTCCTATGCTATGACAAAACCCAGGAAACTATTTTCAGTGTCACAATAAACTAGATGAGGCCAAGTAAATGAGAAAAAACCCTGTTACCACAAGATTGCTCTTATTTTCGTCTCTCATGCTGACCTCTCCCCGGTGAATGCCGAGTGCAGGGAGTGGGAGCACCATGCTGGCACGACGCCTGCGCTGATAAGCTAGCAGAGGAGGATGCTGTACGTACTAACTGCAGTGTTCAGTGGTAACCCTTCCCCAGTGCTTCAGACGAAGCATTTTACATGACACTGAAGGGCCAGGAGTTGTGAAAACAAGGGAACCAGGGAGGGGAAGCTGCATAGTTAGACTGCACTTTTCAGATAAAAATAAGTGATCATACCCATGTGATTGCAAGGGCTAGTTATCAGTACATACAGTAGAAAAAAGGTAGATTACCAGATTGGACATCTTAAGATGTAGATCTTTTAAATAAAAATCTTTTCCTTTTGTATATAAAATGACAAGAAAAAAACACCACAGTCTTCACCCATCTGTTATGATGTTGCACTAGAAGTGATGCGTATTTGAAATGCATGGGAAGCCTATAAAACTGGAATTTAACCATATTAATGTTCCATACCCACCGGGCCTGTCAGCACACCTAGAGCCCCCTTGGATACCATCACCATCAGTGCAAACCGTATTACTCATATGTCAATCGATGCACACATCTAACGACCTGTTTGTCCACGTTTATCCTCCACTTACATGTTGGGGTTTTTCCTTTTATGTATTATTTTCACATCTTAATTTTTTTAAATACGTAGCTGTAAAAATATACACAGTATGCATGCACATACGGTAGCACGTGTTGCATTTTTACACTGTAATCCATTCTGTTGGATTTAAAGGAGGCTGGTGAGCTGCCCGTCTCTACTGAGGATCTCTCACAGCCCCTGCAGTAGCAAACAGGTTACAATTCTCAAAACCCAAATGGAAAACTCCAGAAGGTGATGTTGCTGTGTTCTGTGTTTGTAAACATGAATTTTAAATCAAATTCAAAACTGAGATATTTCCAAACATACAAAAGTGTCAAACATTCCAGATTAAAAATATTAAACAGTGTGAATTTTTTTGTAAAATCACCTCATACTAGAAGGCTATTCAAAATTATGCTAAACTACCTTAAAATTTATTTTAGAAGTACTACATATAAGTAACCCTCATTTTCACAATTAATACAGCTTTAAACTGTGGTTTGATTTGATACACTGTGGGGAAAGGATTTGTTTATGGACAAAAACATTTTTTCTACTTACTTTCCAAGGAGCGGTGAAAGAAACTGTAGTTTGTTTTCTGGACAGCAAAAGCTCAATGAGACAAAATGAAGTTGTTGTAATGAAATGATGCAACTTAAGTATTTAATAAAGAATTATGGAAGCTACAGCATTTTATACTTCAAATATATTTTTTGTCTAACTGGAGCTTTGTTTTGTTAAAAATAATTGCCTTAAGGTGACAACATGCTGGAAGGCTTCCATGACCTGGGTTGTGGTTGGGGGGGCCTATATGCGGTCACATCTGTACCTGATTTATTTTTAAGTGATTAAACACACCATCCACATAGTGCAGCTGCTGTAAAAGTGGTTCCCAAGGTTTTCTCCATAATCCTCTCTTGCCTTCATGAAACAGTGATGTGTGATGTTTTCAGCTGAATAAGCGTATATCCCCGAGAGGAGTTTACAATGGACACTGGCCACTGGTGCACAGCCACCTTCAGAAGGCACGATTCAAGGTAGCTTTCCTCTAGAAGGATTTGAACAATTAGTATAAGGTTAGCGATTATGCAGCATTCTCTAAAGAAGGGTCAACCAAGTAAAATATAAAACTGGGACCTCTCCCAGCTTCTTAGTTCTATTCTTGAATTACCCAGCTCTGCAGTGACCGTACAAAGCAGCACTCTCAAACTTTTCCTGTTTAAGCCATACCTGAAGTGTGAATGTTCTATCATTTTTATTGCATATTTTTACATATACAACAGAATTTTCTGCAGCCCACAATAACACATGTACTACAAACAAAATAACCTACTTGCAACAATCTTAACAAAATGCAGTTTAACAATGCAAGTCTACACATCAGTGAATTAGTTTTGATTTTCAGTGTTACAATTTAGATGACGTAGTACTAAAAACAACCTCTCACTAGCAGCAATAGAATTAATGTTGCCTTTCCTGTTAATCAGTGTGAATGCCTAACTTAAAAGCACAACCAACAATAACAAAAACCCATACACACAAAAAACAAAAACCCACCCCACAAGTCATATTTCTGACTTAACAGCTCACTCTAGGAGTTAGCTGAGGAGGAATGTACTGTATATCAGTGCTTAAGAGTTGCAGGTGGACTAAATTATCTGTCTCAAATGTAGAAGCAGTATGTAACAAACTGTCTCCTGGCTTTTGAGCCTACACACAGCATTGCCCTGACTCGCACTAGTACACACCAAGGGTCATGACGCATAGGCTTGCGGCTCCCCTCAGCTGCCGTTTGCTGAAGGAGGAAAAAAAACGAGGGGGAGGGAGGCAAGGCACACCACCACCACCCTACACCATCCCCGCAAGCAAGTGTCAAGCTGGAAGAGGAACGAGGGTGGCCAAGGTGACTAGGCAAAACCGAAATCTCTTCGCACAGCACCAGAACCACCACCTGCCATCAGGAACCCTGTCCAACTTGTCAGTAGGCAGGAATACCTGTTACGAATCAGGCTAATGAGGAGCTCCCGAGCACTGCCATATGGCTGCTTCAAGACACCAAACCCCAAGATGACTCAGCCTATTGAGCTCTGCAACCAAGTTATTTTTGTGCCTGTGCGTGATGCTGTGGAACATCATCTCAACTTGCAATTGCAGCATGACTTAACTCTGCTTTATTAATTAATGCACCAGTCTTTACTGTTCAGCTGTATCACCACTACAGAGAAGCAATCTAAATTTTTATTTCTGCCTATCTGTATTTTCCTCCCTCAGGCACTGATTTCTGAAAGGGCTGCCCATCTCCCCTCTTTCTTTCAAGCCTCCACCTCTTCCTAAGCATCTGCAGCCAGGTGACATGCTTCAAAGTGAATTCTATCCACTAATATTGCAGCCTCCCTTGGGCTGGAACTAACTCAGCTGTGTTGTTAATGGACTCCTTTACCAACATCTTTGTACTGTAAGCAAACATCTTTGTAGCGTAAAGTGACAAACTGGGTAATGCTGAAACATAGGGTTAACCAGCACTCTTTACAACTAAAGTTTAAAAACAAACAAAACACACCTCAACACGTGCATCTCTTCCTGTCATACCTACGTGTGTATTAATGTTTTGGCATAGTTACGCCCAGTAGGTTTCCAAAAAAAAAAAACAACCAGCAATTCCATTTGTGTTTCTAACTGGAAATTAAATACGTAAGTTGTAGCAAGGTAGTGTTCTAAGTGATTAGAGAATGCCTGCGCAAATCCTTCCTACATGCCATTTGTACATGGTTAGTAAGGTTTTGTTACCCTTGAGAAACAAGCAAACAAAGCCACCTCCATGTCACTACATTCAAATCCCAAATCAATACCCATATATCAACAACACTCTGTAGCCACCCGCAGGAGACGCTACAGTCACTGCATTGGCAGTGAACACATTCATATTTCCAGCCCTGAAACTTGGTTGCTTCCTACCCTGATGTTTCCTACTCCTGACAAGTGAAAAATACTATACTATCCAAATTAATTTGCTCTGGTTGTTTTTATTAATGGCAGCAAGTTTAAAAAAGAAAAGGAATTAAAGGTCCAGCTGGACAAGCATCTGACTTGCAGATTCTGCTAAAACAGCTTAAGAGAAGGGCAAATAGTAGTGCCTCCAGCAAATGCACTTTCCAACACGAGTGGCATGCAGCTCAAGGACCTACTACAGTGGCGACGGCTTCTTTTTCTTTGCACATAAATAGCCATAAAATGTATATATTTTTTAAAATAGTTTCCAGTGTCAAGGAAATTCTAGTATTTACAGCTGCTTGAACAACGCATCTGTGGTCATTTTCAGTGTGAAAGAGTAGCTCCCTTTGTTTCAAACCTGATGCCTCTTATCTAACACACATTCACCCTTGTGTTCCTTAGACACCTCTGCCTTGCTTGCTACTTCTGTGTATACAGTCCAGAGGTGTCTGGCTTCCTTCGCCTGCCACGGCTTCCAGTCTGGCAGCCTGTCAGAGCAACACGTCCTACAAACTCATCTGGATGTCACCACAGGCTCCTGCGCTCACCTGCGCCTCGCACGCTGTCTCTCAAGTGAGGGTTGACTCTAGGCCCATGGAGGCCCACCTCTGGACCTGGTTCCCTCACATGGAAACCAGTCCTAGCAGCGGTTCAGGACCCAACCAAGGGGAGATAAAACCAACAAGAAGTACAGTCGTAACTCTGTCCCTGGTGACGACCTGAACAGCAAATCCATCAACTCTGCACGGTGGCAAAGACCTTCTGGTAACATTTAGAATTGCCTACTATACTTCTGGTGCAAAACAACTTCCAGGGTGTAGCTAGGGAAAAAGGGACACAGGAGAGCCAAAGACAGCATCAGGCACCCACGGCCACTACACCATTAACGCTTTGTGCCTTGGGCTTCGTCAGACTTCATTCGCTCTGCAGAATGGCAGGGCAGGTAGACCTTGCAACTAGTATATGCTAATGCCCAGAGATTCATCATGTATATTAGGACATTAATTCGTTAGGGAGAATACAGCAGAGCAACGGTGCATGTCAATTACAGTTATAACTGAGTCATCAGCAATATTTGATGAGTATTTGGTCATTGAAAAACCTGCTGGCGATCACAAAAGGCTGAAATGCCTCTAAAAAAAGAAAATCTGGCCCATAGCCTCTTCTCTGCTTCAGCAATCCCCAGTATTTTAAATCTACCTGAATGACAAGCTGAATTTCATGGTTTTCTTTCATCCCAAGGTTGACTCTACATCAAACCCACTATCATCTACATTCGTACATAATACCATCATGCGAAAGGCACCCAGGGTTTGCTATGGCAACCCCACAGGACATGCTCCTGTGTCAAACATCTCCAATACAAGGACCACAAAGATAAGTAATCTCTTGATGATTACCATTATTTTCCCGAGCTTTTGATTGAAAGCCTTTGTTCAAATTCAATTTATTCTTGCTCAAATGCATCTGCTATTTTCACCCAATTTATTTTCTGCCATTTGCTGTGGGTGTTTCATTAGCTTGACAGATTAGAATCTTAAAGTGCAATACAATATAAACTTAAGATATGTTCATTACAAATATACACTGTTCTAAACCTATTATTTAACTGTCATATCTCAACCTTATTAATATAAGTTTTTGCCTTTAAATTTCAGTGCATTTTCCTCTTTGATAACTCTATCAGTAGTGTATAACAATACAACTACTTTAAAATTTTATGTATGTAGCTTATTTTTTCAAAATTTTGAATTTAAGTGCTCTAATAACCTGCCACAATGTTTCTGATAACCTAGAAGCTGGTTGAAACATCCACCATTTCCAGCAAGCTATACTATGACAGCAAAGAGGAGGGCAGTAGCACATGGTGGGGTTGCAGGTCTGAACATTCAGGAAGGTGATGACTTTGCAAAGAAATTCTTGGATGACATGTGGAGGCTGTTCAGTCAATTGCTATTGACTTTGTTGAAGCCCAGGAAGCCTGGTTTCCGAGTTAGGTCCCAGAAATAAGGCTCTGGGAATATAAAATAGGGAATTATATACATTCACAGGGTGAACAATCAGGTTAACCATACAAGTTTAAATTTAATCTTTGCCTAGTTTTTAGATGCTCAGACCTGATAAAACTGGAATTATCTTTCGGTCACAGGAGGCAATTCTGTCCCTCTACTCTGCTCTTGTGAGACCCCACCTGGGGCACCACATCCAGCTCTGGGGTCCCCAGCCCAAGACAGACCCAGACCTATCAGAGCAGGTCCAGGAGGCCACAGAAATGATCCAACGGCTGGAACACGTCCTCTATGAAGAAAGGCTGAAAGAGTTGGGGTTGTTCAGGATGGAGAAGAGAGAAGGCTCTTCTTTTCTTGTGACCTTTCCATACATACAGGGAGCTTACAAGACAGAAAGAAGGAACCTTTTTACCAAGGCCCCCCCACAGGACAAGGGGCAACGGTTTTAAACTGAAGGAGGGCAGGTTTAGATTGGACATAAGGAGGAAATGTTTTACAATGAGGGTGGTGAGGCACTGGAACAGGTTGTCCAGAGAAGCTGTGGATGACCCATCCTTGGAAGTGTTCACAGGGTCCGGTTGGATGGAGCTCTGAGCAACGTGATCTAATGGAAAACTAGATGATATTTGAAGGTCCCTTCCAACCCAAACCATTCTGTGAGTCTATGGCTCTATAACTTGAATACAGAGCTTGATCTTGTGGAGTGCTGAATGCAGTCACTCTCAGCAACAAAAAAAAAATTTAGCTGTAACACACATTTACACACCAAAGTGAGCAATAACCACTGCCTCAAACTAGTGGAAGTAACTCAGGTAGAAAAGTCACAGTAAGATGTGCAAAGCTATGAACATAACATTTGTACTCTAGTTTCCAGCATTCCAGGATCCCTAGTCTTGCCAGCTTAAGCTAGCACAGACCCAATTGCACAAGTTATAACCCCAACTTCATTTTTGCTGCCTATGCACAGAAAAAGGTGGGACAAACCTGGGGCTTCTGCTTGTTCTGCCAATATGGACTAATTACTTGCTCCATTTTGTCACTTTTTCAGGCTCACTACACACTGCTGTGTTTGTGGATATGTACACATCTCTATGCCACAGAGGTTTTCTGTATGTGCTTCCGAGCTTACCTCCACGTTGTGGTAAACTTAATTTTCACTCTACAGACCTCTATCGCTACTGGATTAGCTAGAGGACACGACCTCCCTGTGAAATCAGTTTTTAAACAAAATGTAAACTTTGAACCTTGGACTAAAGTTAAAGAATAACAGAGATGGACACTAGATCAATACTTGGCAAATATTAGTTGCATGCAGTGGATAAATATTTCAGTATTTTTTTAGTATATTTCTAAATATTTCAGTATGCTGATGCAGAACATACCTTTAGTTTTAAGGGTTTCTTTACACAGAACAAAACCCAAAAAACGCTTTGAAGCAGCTAGAGGTTAATATTTTGTGAAAGTCTAGGAATTTCCTTCCTCTGCAGTCCATCTAGATTTTATGGAATTGAGAGCTACTCATTCCCACAACTGACATTTTCCCTACCATCCCAGTAATTTCCTTTGCTCCAATGCTTTACTTCTGTGAACAACAGCTTTTAAAAAAATTGTTAAGTTTTAAGCAGTCCTACTTCCTAATCAAGTATGCAGATGGTTCACTGTCTCTGATTATTTAATAATAATGTAAATAGAAATTGTGATTACATGTTGTTATCTCAAAGGCTTCTTACAACATGCACATCTTGGACTCAGTATTTCCCAATTGTGCCCTAGGTTTAAAAAATAATAATAAAAAGGGAGCATACAGTCCAAATCATTAATTCTTTTTTCCCCCCTTTTATAAAAGGGAGACTTTGTTATTTGACAGCGAGGCAGGAAACCTGTCCCTGTCATTGCTTTCTGCCTTTTATTTGTAACAACAGTGCTGACCCTAACACTAGAGTTTGCAGATTGTCATTCAGGGAGAATTAATCCCCAAGACAGGAAGGCAGGTCACATTACGTTACAAGGAAGCAGCCCAAGACAAAGCAAAGTGTTCGTCAGAAACCCAGATTTGACAAATGCTTTCTTGGCCTACGTGTGGGCAGTTGGCACTGTACCAGAAGCATATGAACCAGAACAGTTTAGATGGAAGTGCAAAGGCTCTTGGCTTATCTGCTGTTAATAACTACCGTTTGGCAGCATACTGGCGTAGAGAAGAAGTGGTAAGAACTCTAGTAACATAAAAAAATGCAACTATCTTTAGATTTTTTGGACTCCGAATTCTCAGAATAATGGAGAAGCTGACGTACAGTTTGCTAAGAAACCTTTTACGGTGAACTGTCACCAACATTGTGCTTCTTTCAGTGGCTTTTAGAACACAGAGAAACTAATCAGGACTTAAATGTAGAGACAAACACTAAAGAAAGTCTGGTTTAGAAGAATTGATAACTGAAGTTTGGACCAGAATTTGAATCTCCCCCAGTGGGGATTCCTGGAAGGAAGGTTTTGCTTCATCTCTAATTCAGATGAAAAACAAATGAAAAATACCCCTGACTCCCAAGGAGACCCCTTCTCCTTGGAATTTTTAAGTTGCTTGTGTGTCTAGCCTTTCTCAGGTCTTGAGTGCAGGAGCCAGAAAACTCAGATCGGATCCAGTTCCCATACCTCTGGCCTCTGATGCATTTATAGAGCACATCAAATCCCCAAAATATGGTTTGGTGATACATACCCAATATATACTGATAATTTTACCATAAACAATGATGGATTTGTGAAGTATACCTTCATCAACTCAATTTCTGCTTATTCTTACTGCAAAGTTGTTATTTGTTGCATGGTAAACAATCTCCTAACAGCTTCATTCCAAAGATCCATTTTCTTAATATTACCTTAAACAGCTTTCACTTGGCTCTACAAGAAAAGAAAGGGATGAAGAAGCCATGCTACATCCACTCTTTTAGCTCTTGTTCACAAAGTCTGAACATATTGCATCCCTTACTCTTGGTCCTTTGTTCACAGGACACATAACAATCAAAACCAAGCCTATCACCAATATATAAACTCACAGAAAAAAAAGAATGGACAGAAGCAATTCAAAGCACTCCAGAGGCCATTTACAATATATTTAACACAGTTTAGGAAGTGACAGTTTCTTACATTTTGTATTGAATTACAGTTCCATCTACATCAACTTCTGTGGAAATATTTCTGGTATGGACCCATGCATCTCTTGCCCATCAAAAGAAACCAGGCAACATAAGACAGCACTGGCGTGTGGGGAATGAAGGAAGACCTAGTCAGACTGCTAGTATAGGTAGCAGTCCACATCAAGCTGCCAGGGAAACAACTTATGAGGGAAACGCACAATCTTCAGGGGAGTCCAAGGTCTTTCTACACCTACTGCATGCACAAATAAGGGTTACCTGAGAAAGTTCAGAACATTTTAAAACTTAACAATATCCAACAACAGAATACCAGCATGAGTGGCATTTAACAGAGATAACTGAGACTCCTTTGACTGTCACAGCAACTTCAAGTTAATCAACAGAAAGAATTGCATCAGGTTTTCCTGTTGGACAGTTATCACCTCTTTTCTTGCCTTTTTTCTTTTTTGCCTCTAAGGCCGATGTATATATACACATATATATCCATCACACCTTTTTTTGTGCCACTGGCATCTGTTTAAATAGCTTTGTTTGAGCACATCTGTCCATATCCTGAAGGACAGGAGTCCAACGACCAGTCAGTCAGTTCATCTGGTCATCTACCAAGTAGCTTGTTTGTTCTTGCCTATCTATCAGGTTCTACTGGCAGATCAAAAGGGGGGCAACAGGGTAACACCACCCAAAAACACTCAAGCCAGGGATTCAGCAAAACCTTTCACATTGTGAAATATGAATTATATCCTAAAATACATTGAAAAGCCCACTATAGATCACTGAGAAACTCCTAGCGACAAAACTGACAACTACTGCCCCCCCCTTTTTTTTTTCTCTCCTATAGCTTCATATTTGGTTACATGGCGACTTCCCCTTTCACCCCCTATCAGCTTCAGTTCTTTAAGAATTTGTTAAATTTCTTGCAAATGCAAAAAGCCCCATATCAAGCGGATTTCCCTTCTCTGAATGCCATGGCATCCTTCAGATTTGGGATACATGATTTTTTCCATACAAAAGCATTCCACCACTTTTCCAGTATCATACTTTTTTTTTGCACTAACTTTTACACTTTATTATAGTCTGTCAGACATGACATAAGCTAGGTACATACATTCATTCCTGAAGTATAGCTAACAAGATGAAAAAACTCTTTAAGTCTAAACTGTAACACCACCAGTTTTAATAGGCCAATCAACTGAACTTGTTAAAATGATCATGCATGGAACACAAGGCCCTCTGGATTGAAAAGTTTGTCCCTAAAACAGCTGAATTAAAGGAACAAAGATAATCTTGATTTTTGTTAAAAGTTAAGGACTTAATCCAATACAGATCACTTCCAATTTGCATCATTTCAATAGGTGCTGGATCAGAGAACTCTAATAAGCAATACATAGCACCCTTTGCTGGTCTGTGCTCAATTTCCTCCTGTTTTCCTCATGCTCCCAACCATAGTACCTGAAAGCTGGATTATAAAAACACCCAACTAAAACCCCCAAAACTTCATGCAAATAAAATTAAAACTACAATAGCTTTAAGTAACACTTAAAAAGCAATAGTTTTTATTTTAATTCAAACTGCAATATTCATGCCAGCTTTCAAGAATTGAATAAAAATGCAGTTAAAAATCAAATAGAAACTTTTTTAGGTTTGAAATTTCCATATGAGTTGAAGTATTTGGTCAAATGATGCGTTTCAGGAAAATTGTATTTGTAGAAAACCTCACTCTTTGGGGCAAAGGCAATTCAGCCAGTTCTTGCAAACCTGTGGTTGACACTGCCTCACTTAGAAATAACTGTATCCCGTGCTCCTTCTAGCAAAATCATTCATCTTTACGCTTTTCAGCAAAATTTTTTCATTCATACAATAACTGTCTGTTGCGATAGTATATACTGGATGAAATCCAGGCCTTATGGAAATCATCAGGATGGTGCTGCCAGGGGGTTTTCCCCAGAATATTCACCAATTTCTATCACAGCCAAGGTCACAACAGTTGGTTACAATTCTCTTCACACTCCACATGCTCTGCTGTAGCACAGCCCAGTCCTGACCAGGAGCTTCTGGTTGGTCCCTCTGTCTCTGGAGCTTTCCCGTTACACCTCCTGAGCACCTCTTGCAGTACCTGGTACTGTTAAATCTGTTACTCCCCCCATATCCCTGTACACTACAGCAATGCAGACGGGTTTGAGAAAAAGGCCTGGACAGCCCAAGACATTCCCCCCCCAGCCTTGGAATTTTGCAAATAACAAATCATGCAAGTTTGAAAATCCTTTCAGTCTGTCCTGGAAATGGGAAATGCTGTCCTCCAGACTATTTTGCTATTGTGGGCACGTAACATAGTCCAAGACAGATCTGAGAAAAATTATGAGTGTAGTGTTCTTCCCCCTCTCAATGTCTTTTAAGACACTAACTGTGAAAATACAAATAACTTGCTTTTCAGTCAATACTCTTCAGATTTTGAAATAAGCCTCAAAGTAACTCCAGAATATTGAGTGTGTGATATCCTTTACTACTTCTGATCTTCCTTTTAATCCATTTTTACTAAAAATTATGCCATTTGGCATTTCCTTTTCCATGGCCCCTAGAAAGCAGCATCACTACTCATATTTCGGCAGTGCCAAGGAACCTCCTAAACAGCAGGCTTGAGTTAAGACAAGGAAAATACGATGTTGAATGTTGTTTCAACTATTTCTCACCTGCTGCTGCTTTGATGACATCATCTTGCCCTTTGTAAACCTTCTCAAGCCCAAGTATAAACTCTTCCTCTCAGTGTCTGTGGCCTAGCCTCACACTAGCTATCCACTCTCCTTCAACATGGAAATATCAGCTCTGCCTTCCATTTAGAAAGGGAACCATCACCTGCTAGTTCAATCTTTAATTAAATGCTTTCATTCTTTCACACCTGATAGAACAGATACATCGGTACTCTCAAAAATCAAGTATTAGCAGCCTTCAAAATCCTCTGCATTGTGGCCAGTGCCACATGCCCACAAAACCAATAATCTTCTGGAACAGAGCATGCAGTCCTGGTCACCCAGGCCTTTTAGCCACTGTCTGTTTCTTCTTGCAAACTTCCAGAACAGAGGTCTCTGCACCTGCTGCTTTCTGTAGAAAGCATACCTTGATTGAGTAGGTTGCTCTTCGACAATGCAGCTCACCTGAAATGGTTTGACACATGAAAGTTGAAAGGAAGAACTGATTTTCTGTGTGCAGGCCCAAAAACAGGCAACCACATCACCAATTTCCTAGGCAGTATTTCAGGTCCAAGAGCCATTGTTTTATCTGATGTTATTTTGTTCGGTATCTGGTAGTTACACAGCTGATCTATAGGATCACATCTCGTCAAGCCGGGAACACATAGCTCAGAAAGGCTGTAAGGTCTCCATCCGAGATGGATTTCAAGATCCAACTGGATAAAGCCCTGACCAGCTTAGTCTGACATTACAGCTAACTCTGTTATGAGCAGGAGGTTGGACTACAGACTTCCTGACATCCCTTCCAACCTGAATTATCCTAAGATCATATGAATCTTATTGTACAGCTAACACTCAGTAGTCCTACCAGCTGATGGAGTGATGCTATTTTCTCATCACTTTAACAGGAAGAAATCAGACATGGTTAGAAGAGAGATAACTAACCATGCTTGGATTTTGCAGTGCCATCCTGGGCATAGCTTGTTTTCTCATAACATTGTCACACAAATTCAACATAGACCATCCCATTTTTTCTTAGTGTCACATAATGCATATTACTATATAGAACCAAGGTACCTTGTGCACACACCTTTTAGAGAATAATATATCAGCTGGAGGGACCTACAATGATCATCTAGTCCAATTGCCTGACCCAAAGTTAAAGCATGTTATAAAAAGCATTGTCCAAATGCTTCTTAAACACTGACAGGCTTGGGGCATCAACCATCTCTCTAGGAAGCCTGTTCCAGGCTTGACCACCCTCTTGGTAAAGAAATGCTTCCTTACGTCCAGTCTGAACCTCCCCTGACACAACTTTGAGCCATTCCCACATGTCCTCAAGAAGCTGCAGAGAATCATGAGGTTGCCCCTCAGCCTCCTTTTCTCAAGACAAGACAAACCCAGAGACCTCTGCCACTCCTCACAGGACATGCCTTCCAGCCCTGTCACCAGCTTGGTTACCGTTCTCTGCATTCAAGTACCTCAACATCTTTTTTAAAATCATGGGGCCCAGAACAGCACAGAGTACTCAAGGTAAGGCTGCACCAACACTGAATACAGCAGGATAATCACCTCTTTTTGACCTGCTGGTTTTGCTGTCTTTGATGCACCCCAGGGTGCAGTTTGCCCTCTTGCTGCGAGGGCTCACTGCTGATTCCTATTGAGCCTGCTGTCGGCCAGCACCCCAGGGTCCCTTTCTGCAGGGCTGGTCCCCAGCCATGCCTCTCCCAGTTCATATTTGTGCCCAGCGTTACTCCGTCCCAGGTGCAGAATCCAGCACTTGGACTTGTTTGATTTCATGCTGTTGATGATTGCTCAATGCTCCAATCTATCTAGGTGCCTCTGCAAGGCCTCCTGGCCCTTGAGAGAGTCAACAGCACCTCCCAGTTCAGTATCATCAGCAAATTTGCTAATGGTGCATTCAACTCCTGCATCCGGATCATTGATAAAAACGCTGAACAGCACTGACCCCAGGATCGAGCCCTGAGGAGCACTGCTGGCAAACCACAGCTCATGCAAAGCCTGACCTAGCTTCAAGGATCATCCAAGAGGAGTTCCTGTTCGGCCAAGCTGGTCATCTGCCCTGTTTGCCTGACTTTTGACACAATGGGATTGCTTGCTCCTGTGCAAGGTTCTTAAGAAAAAAAAAAAAAAAAGTGGTTCTTATAAACTGACCAGCACTCAAGGACTCCTAAGCCCTCCAAAGCAGTTTCTCAGGGGACTAACTAGCTAACTAGCTCCCTGGGTAGCTTAAAGTTTGCTCTCTTGAAAGCCAGCATAACAACTCTGCTGACCTTTTTTCTCATCACACCAAAAAATCTACCATTTTCTGATCACTGCAGCCAAGACAAACACCTACCATCCACACCTCTAACGAGTCCTTCTCTACTCAAACAAGTCTAGGAGGGCATCTTTCCTAGTTGGTGCTCAGAGTACTTGTGACAGAAGTTATCTTCAACAAACTCAAGGAATTCCACAGACTTGCTTGCCACAGCAGTATGGTACTTGTGTCTGGTTGAGTTACCCACCAATCATAAATTAAAATGCAAGTTTACGTTCCACTAGCATTTAAGAATTGTGAAACAAACTGAATCTTGCCACACAAACCATTTAGTTTCATGAATCACCCCGGAGTGTTTGTTCATTTACCTGAAGTTAAAACACAGCACTGGCTTCCTGCTTACGGAGCGCTGATAAGAATGATTAATATTTAACATTCTCAAGTTCACGTATGTGAAATAGCTCTCAAACTATCCATAAGAATATCATACCTTAATTCACCAGTCACATGGGAATCACACGGGCATTTTCCCCACCAGAAGGCCTATTTCACAACAGTAACATGTATGTTCCTCTCCACACCAGTGACCACACTGTTAGAGCATACCTCAGTTTAGCACATTGACAGTCTGCTGAAAGAGACCGAGTATCACAGTTTCAAACTCTTTTATCCCAGAGGCACCAAAGAACAGCACTGTGCTCATAAAACCTAACAGCTTCCAACAGCTGTACCAGAACAGGCTCCTAGTGACTGCACCCACTGACAGGTGTTGAAATGGCAATGGGCTTTTCCAGGGAACAGACTTTGCCAGATGCCACCCTGAGAAATGAAGCCCTATCACAAGGGCAAACTGCAGTCCAGAGCTGACAAGTCCTAGAGAAATAATACACACAGTAACAATCAAATCTAAGAGAAGGGTTGCGCTTGATACGTTTCAGACCGAGTAATCTTTAACAAAGCCAGACTCCACGGAAAGGGTCCATTCTGACCCCAGAGCAGCACATGCAGTCTGCGGCTTTGGCACAGCAGATACAAATGCCACCTTTGTACGGTGCCATTCCTGCCCCTCAATGCTAAAGGCAGCTGCATAACATAGACAGTAGGATAACGTTCAAATGTAAGTTGGAAAAACACCAGCTAATATCTGGAGGAAATAACCCGCTTTCCACTGGGGATAAAGATAAAGATTTGTATATGTGGCATTTTGTTTTTTCCAGTCATAATAAACTTCCTCAGAAGAAAAACAAGTTTTCAGGAGTATTCTAGGAACAGCAGGTGAGTTCTAAATTTCATTTCATACAGAATTTATCCTCCAAGCATAAAACTAATTTTTTTGTAATTGGTAAGCAAAAAGAATAATCTCCAAATCCCTGAATAAGCCTTGAAAATAAATGTTGAAGTGACAGCAAATTGCATATTTTAAGAGTCTTCACTTGGACATGAAAGCAAATAATTTTTACTTGATCTTTATATGAACTCAAGCCTATCTTCTATTTAATAAAAATAAAAACTAATTCACTGAGATTACTAAAACAAGAATTGCATGTGTTGAATTGATTTCCAATACAACAGAAAAATAACAAGAGGTTGGCAACTGTTGTTTTATTTTAGTGCCAGTAGAAAGTTTTAGCTTTTATGAATTAAAAAACCAATAAAAAAGACACAAAATAAGAAGATTCAGGCTTCTTCAGCTGAAGACCCCTCTGAGACTAAGCATATATTTTTAAAAGTTCACGTAACAGAAAATTGTAGCTTAGGTATCTGCTTTGTGTTCTGAGCGACAACAGCAAGATGCTATCAATGATTCAGCAAAAGAGGGGTGTCATATTGCATGATGGGGGCTATACAGTGGATATGAAATATATTCCCTATAGAGGCTATTATAGACTAATACAACAGATACCTCTGTCCAGAAAAATTACTGAAACATCTCAGCAGTATCTCCAAATAAAAATGTTTTCAGGACATAGATATTTAAATTAGGCATTTGTTGCAAACCAAAAAGGAAATTAGTTTGACCAGCAAACTAGTTCCTCTTTCAATCACTAATGCCAGCACAATGAGATATTAAGAAGCAAAGCACAGAAAAAAGTCTCAAATTAATTTTTCTTTTAACTGTATTCTGAGAAAAACATTGTATAACCTGGAAAACTAGTGAGGTCACAGCAATAGATTTAAAGCTCTGGTGATCTGAATTGGTATGTGATTACATACACAGTGAATTCCTGCTAATTGCATCCAATTCTCAATAGCTTAAAAGCAGCTAGGTGTTCTTCTTAAAGAGCTCGTGCATTCGATCACTTCTCTCCCCTCCCCACCCAAAGAGACAACAGGAAACTTCCTTTCTACACTGAACTCAAGCTCCTTTTGACAACATGCCCACATTTGCACAGAGTCACATATCAATCAATCAAATTTTTGTTTTCATGGCAGATCTTTCATGCTGAGGTAGAGGATAGGATGTTCTTCATTCTCAAACACCAGCAAGAGCAAGCCCTGAAGCTTTGTTGACAATACTCACTTAAAAATTAAAAAATTCCAGAGTTATAGGGCACTACACCAACAAAGCAGTTACTTATGCTACCACCCATTGCCTCCTGGACAGGGTAACAAGCCCATGAGGTTAACCGTTACACCATTGACACTGCCCTGCGAGACAAGTCTCTCGATCCACCGCACAGCATGGCATACCTCAGGACTCCACGTGGGCCCTGCCATTTGTTATGAATCTGCTCTGCCTCAGCAAAAGTGACACTCAGCCCCCTGGTGCACCCCTAAATACTGGTCTTCAAAACCCCGTGTGGGCTGTAGTAGCTCCTCAACAAAACTCATCTAAACCTCTTCCTTAGCTTCACAACATACCAGACCACATTTTGACTGATGATCCCTTGACACCTATGTGAGGTCTGGCATTCTGTAGCTATCCTCCAACCTTTCAGTGAGGACTCACAAACAAGGGAGAAGATGACCTCTTGTCTCAGCTACTGGCTCTCCAGTGTCAATATTCCTGTTTCACATACAGTTAAAGTCTTTTATCAATGTATATACTGCAGATGCTACTGTAAACATCAAATGTTTAGTAAGGCCACCTAGAACTTCTAAATTGCTGGAATATGAATGCCTTAGCCTAGACCATCAACACTGTCTTCGGGATTACATCACAGCAAAAAAGGTTGGGAACTCTGTGCCACACTACTTATTTAGTAGACTGCGAGCTCACCAATTTCTAAGAGCTGATTTTGAAAAGGCCCTGTTATTCTGTCCTGAACATCCTCACCCAGAAAGGCTCCCTCCCATTCAGAACACAAAACCCACAGAAGGGGCAGGGACCCAGACACTATCAGGCCCATCCAGAGGCCAAAACACAAGGCCATCTCTGATTCCACATTTTTTTTAATTCTACCCTCAGAGACAGCATAAAAATAGGGAGGCAGGAAGAGGAAATGTTTCTGGTGATTTATTTCTGATCCAGCTCATTTCCAATAGATGTCCATTCCATAAAGGGCGTCAAATCTAATACACACCAAGGGACCAACACTTTCTATTTTAGTTGCTGACTATTGGAACTTCAGAGTCATCCCACTAGAACCAAAGAGTAGAAGTCTACTTACTTGTCAGTTGTAAGCTTATTCACTCCAGCCAAATCAGTCCAGAAGAGCAGTCTCAAGAACTCCAGAGCTGTTGCCATCCAGTAAATTTAATACCCAATGCAATAAGTAAGCTTTACCAGTTTAACAGAGACTTATTCTGAAGACCTAGCCACACCAAGCACCACTTTGTGGACTGAGAAGTCTCTCAAGAGGTCCCTGAGCCACCCTCACACCTGGTCTTAATAAAGACTTACTGATTTCCTGTTTGTCTAAACACCTGTGTAACTCTCAACACTGTTTCTACAGCCTGTAAAGTGGATTAATAATTCCTCTTTCAATATTTTTGTTAAATAATTTTGTAATTTTCAGTGCTAGGCCAGCAATTGCTACTTCTTCATTTTATCTTGAGCTCAAGATCCACATTTCACTCTCCTGTTGTTTCTATGTGCAAGTTATCTGCAGCATGTAAACTGCACATAGTTATCACCGGCCAGTTAAAGTGTGCTATAGCCATTCAGGCTTCCAACTGAAAATTAGCTTCTGCTTACTGAAAGAAAATCCTCTCCCTAGCATTCTCCAGTTACCAATGTAACAAATAAACTTCTCCTGTTGAAAGAGGGAGAGAGCTCTTCAACATTTTTACAGGACCAGCTGTCTTCCTTTTCTCCCTGCTTTAGTCCCCTTTCCACTGTAAAAATCTCTTTTAAAACATAAAGAGAACTTACGATGCCTGACGCTTGGCACCTGCATTAACCTAAGCAAATAAAGACCAGCTGCACCCAAGAAGCCTACACCTGGCCCTAGAGACACAGTGACTGCCCTTAGAGACAGACTAGAAAAAGAAACAGCAGATTCATTTTCTGTGAGATCTTTAAATCAGGATTTTGTGAAAAAAACCTTCAGTTCAGCAGAGCCTGTGGTATCCAGAACTGGAATAACCACGTGAAATTAAATTTCATGTTGCATAGGATAGTAAATGAGTTAGTAAACTATCTCATTAGACTAACTATATCTGTTTAAAGTTTATATTTAGCAAGGAAAGTGTCTGCAATGTCACATAAAACACTTGATGACTACTTTGTTTTTATTTTGTCAGCACTCTTTGTCTCCAAAATATTGATATTATAGTCACCTGACTTTTCTTTTTAACTGGGGGAATAGGTGTAGAGGAATATAGAAAAGGAAAGGGAAAAAAACCCCATACCAAACTGTATTTAAGTAGCCTTATCTTGGATGCTTCTTGGCTTTTATTTTCTGCACTTTTAGTGTATAGGCCAGCTGTAGGGAGTTATTTTTCCAGTCACCATTCGGCCAAAGCCAGGTCAAACTAAGGAAGAATAGGTTAAAGTTTCAACATGGAGCTATGAAAACATTGTCTTCACATCTTTTCAAGAGGCCAAACCAATTTTTAAGTCTGCAATTTGTATCAAAAGAGCAAAAATAATAAAGAGTGTGTATAAGTCTATACTGAATCCTTTTTAATTGCGTAGGCTGAGAGGTTTCACCTCAAGCACAAGGGCAGGCAGGGAAAGAGCACATTGTGACTCCTCACATCTAGAAGGGACTTCGCCAATGACTGAGAAGTTAAAATAAATAAACATTAATTATAGTCGGCTACAGCAAGCAAAAGGTACTGAGCACCCTTTCCGCCCTACTTCTAATGCTCTCTACCATAGTCTTTCCACAAACGGCTTCAGTGCCGGCAGCTGGAGTGGAATTCCCCCGTGCAGCGTTGCACCCCACAGGCAGTCTGGCCTCTCCCTCCAGAAAGGGACATCGTGGTTCCCGGTGCTCGGCCGGGCTGGCAGGGACGCCACGTCCTCCGAGCAGGCGCGGCACGACAGCACCCAAGGGAGCAGCCAACGCGCAAAGAGAGGGCAGCCATCTCCTCAGCGGAGACCCACCCCTTCTAGAAGGTTCTGCTGCCTCTGCCTGGGCCCCGCCCCCTTCTGGAAGGTCCCGCCCCAGCCTGCCCCGCCCTGCCCCACTCAGGAGCCACTGTCCTTCAGAGGCGGGATGGGGGTCTTGGCTGCCCGCCAGGGAGTGAGCTGTGGGGCCTCGGCTCTGTGAGCGTGTGTCTTTTTTGGGGTGATTAGATTGGTGATTAACAAATTTCAGGCCACTAAAGTCCCTTCAAGTTCTGAGAAGAGGGTTTAAACAGGTTTTTTTAATTGCAGATACGAAAAATTTTAAAAGTTGCTTATCCTCATCTGCATCAAAGACCTCCACGCCGTGCTTTGTCTACTTTGTTTTATGTGCAGCTCACGTGGCATTAAAGAAAAGGCAGTGGATGCTCACCTCAACCCCACTGCAGTGTATCAATTACTTCACGGCTGCTGCGTGTGGTAAATCCTGCAGGTAAAGCTCTGGGCACCTTCTGTGCTACCATGCAGGTACATGATACTTGAATACATATGTGCAGAAGTTGGTAAGATACTGAAGTAAATTAATCTGTAGAACAGAGCGGGTAGGAAATGCTGAGTGGGGGTTTTTTGTCTTTTCTGAGGTAGACAGCACAGGCCACCACTGAGGAAAGGTCTGATTTACTATGGTGATTCCTGAAGATAATAGTCCTACTGGGATTTGGACCCCAAAATTATTTAGGGCAATAGTCTTGAAATGACTAGCCTTTATTTACTGTTCTAAGATTAAACTTTCTGTATCCTGTGTGCGTAGCACGTCAGTGCCTAATGTGGTATGGAGAGACTGAAGTCATGGACAAGAGAGAGGCTGGGATACACGTTTCTGTGATCAGAGAAGCACTTATGGCATATGGACTACATTCCATGCATTTAATGGCTGCCAGACAAGAAGAAATCACCATACAGCAGCATGGTGAACTGATACTGACCCAGATTCAGAAAAATACTGTACATAATGTGGGGTAGGGCAGGTTTATGGCCATGCCACTCGGTGCTCACAGCCGGCTGTATGCAGAGAGGGAGGCCTGTCGACCTCCTGGTAAAACGTAGGAAGGAAGGGAAGTTACAAAAATCTTACGTTCTTTGTAAATGTCCATTACTAAGCAGTTTATTTTGCTGTGGTTTGTGATTTATAGGATTAATGATTTGCCTGAAATATGCAGGCTGCAGAAGTGGTTGACAGGAAAAAGGAAGTTCTGTGCCTTTGATAACTGCTGATGGACAATTAATTTCTCAGGCTAATGGAAGCAGTATAGCTGACCTGGGCAAAAGACTTAGAGCTAAGGAGCCAAATAACAGTGTTTTCAGAGGGAAGAGTTTTCTTGGGGGGTGGGGAGTTCCCCCCCTAGGGACAGGTAAATAAAAGTTTTATCTGTTAGCCATTTGCTTACATCAAAATTGCTTAAATCCTATCCACAACTATTTTGCTGGGGAAACAAATCTCATGGACGGTACATTGTTAGTCAGACTTTACACCCTTAATCCGAAGATAGTCCTCAACCTGAATTCTTTGTGTTGGATGTGTCGGATGGTGAATCGTTATGGGGAATGCCAAGATGATCTAGAACTGATATAATGAGTTTGATGATTGGGAAACTCAAATCAATTTCGTTTACTGAGTCTCAGTAGAAATCAGGAGAGATCATGGTTTCCAGGTTAAGTACCTTTGCTCTACTTTATACTGCTCTAAGTTAATCTTTCTCTATCTAGTAGTCAGAATGACCAGAACAGGTAATCTTTAACCTCTAGTCATTGACTTACAACGGTCACAACATTTTGCCTTTTGTGATCCAAGTTGTCCTAGCACTACATATGCCTCACCTTTCTCTATTATAGTGTGGTAATAACGCTGGTAAATGTGCTTCAGTGTTTGTGAAGGTTGATGCCTCTTGAATACTGTAGTAATCTGGGATAGACAGATAAATACCAGCTTTGCTCACTTGGAGCCCAAGAATTCCTGGAGCAATTTCCTCTCAGACATGACATGGTCATATCCTAAACTGATGTAAGTCAGAATAGATTCACTGAAATTAATAGGTCATACATAGCAAAGGTATAAATTTGGTTACATTACTGGATATGTGTCAGTTTTCTCCATAAAAGGATCCAGCCTAAATCTGTGACCCAGATTTGTCTGAAAGTTTTAAACCAAGTAAGCCATGCCCACAGCTGGCGGATTGTAACAGGATTTTTCCATAGATGAAATAGCCAACCCCAAACCAGTTTAAAAGTATTGATTATATCCTCATTAAAGATAGAGCTGGAGTACAGCCATAAAGATACAACTCAAATTCTCATACACAAATGGCCGTTAGTGCAACAGTTCTCATGCAGGAATCTAGGGAAGGCAAATCATTAAATCGCAGGGTTCCAGAAGATTGCAGAATTGGGGTCTCCTTTGACTGGTGCCTCAGTAGTTCCTTCTTAAACATCTGTACCTTGTAACATCAGATTTTTCAGATCAGAATCTTTTGCTCTAACTTCCTCCTCAACTGAGGGTCTAGTTTTCCATCCCCCTCAAAACTGCAACTGACTTTAACCTGAGGTTTGTGAGAAATCAGCTGGATAACATGAGGTCTTAGGCCATCCAAATGAGGAACAGAAAGCTCTTCCCAATCCACTCGCTTCTCCCCACTTAGTCTACATGTGCATCATGATCATCCTCTGTATTATTTTTCTTTTCATGTAAAGTTCATACTATTCTAAGTGTAGAGGAAAAAAAAAAAAGAGTGATATCTGATTCAAGTGAGCCTCCTTCATGTCATGTAAATGAACACTGATTTGAAAGTCTTCAGTTTGATCTGAACGGTGAAACTGGCTTTTGAAATCTACTCTAAATAAACAAAGTAATGGTGGTTTTTAGGCCCTTTCAAACTGGCTTTCTTAAATAAGCTTTGTTAACATTTAATGTATTTATGATCAAAACTAGACAGCTGCAAAGAAGGATTATTATTCCAAAGGGATTTATACCACTCCCAAACCCTTCTAGGCCCATATCAATTTGAAACAATTACAAAATTCTCTTAATATATTAGTGAGATCTTAATGTACAGAATATTTAACCCCTTTTTTTCCAAAATTGTCATTTTTAATTGAAGAATTTAATAATTAAGGTATTGCAGAGCTAAACCATAGCTTCTGACTGTTATATCTTCCCAGTGTGAAAAACTTCCTAACATAGCCCTATTTTTGCCCCTGCAGTCAGTTATTATTCCTTTGGTTTTGGAGTAGTTCTTTCACTCTTTCCACATATGAAAGACTCCATTCCTCAGATTTCTATTTCACTTTTCGTATCCTCCACATTTTACATAAGAAAAATAATAGCAAAAAACTCTTGTATTGATCACATTTCATCCTTTGTATGGTGACACCTTAGTCAACAGGAGCCACACACATAAAACAGGTTCACAGAATCACAGAATACTTCAGGTTGGAAGGGACCTTTGGAGGTCACAGGGCTCAGTCCTCTGCCAACTTCAAAGTTAGACTGAACTTCAAAGTTAGCTAATTTTGCTTGGGGTCAAATCTACATATTTTCAAGAGAAAAATCTGGCCCTCGGATGAATGTGCAATGTGTATTGCATTATTTGTCCTTGTGTCACCTTTACTAACATTTAAACAAGCTAGCTCCTTTTTTTTTTTTCAGGAATTTCTAAATAATTTGGCATTTAATTTCAAAGAATTGGACCCAAACCAATCTGCAACAGTAATGAATGTTGCAATCCTGTTTCAGGCTCTCACCAGTTGCTCCATGTGTAGTGGGCAGTACTTCACTTACAATTGCAGATTGCCATTTTGAGGAAAAGAGCTTTTTTTCCAGAAACACAACCCCAGAAACACCAAGTAAATGGTGTTTCCTCTGTGATTAAAAGTAGAACATTTTAGTCTTTCTCTGCTGGTTTTGGGTAACGTGGCATTTAGGTTTGGTTTTCTTTTTATTTGAGGTCTTTTGCCCTCTTTTTATGATTAAGCAAATTGTCAGATACCTTCTGTAGACTTAAAATGCACATCCATATTTCCAGAATGTCAAATGGAGTTTGCACACAGGATTCTGGTATAATTGTACAGGTAACTTTTGAATAAATATTTTCGCCTAACCTTGTTCTACTATTATGGGCAGACTATGAACTAGTACTACTACTACTACTAGTAATTCTGTCATCTTTCGACTGTGTGCACATACAAGTCCCAAATGAGAGACTTTTCACCAAAAAACAAGTAGTATCAACACCAAATGAAACGCAGTCCCTGCTTCACGAGGGTCTTCTAAATAGACCAAGAGCAGAAGGTAACACGAAGGTTGAGAGCACCATCGAAATGCCCTAGCCACTGGGACTCCAAACAAAGAACACAGCTGTAACTGTATGTTTTTCCTAATACTACAGGAAGTCTATTGGTAGTAACAATTATGGCACAGTCAGCCCCTCTGCACACGATGTCTGCATACACAAAGAATATACAGACATCTACTGCTGTAGATGCTATCCTGATCTTTCAGAAGTTAGTGGAAATGTTTCTTTTGACTACAATAGATTCTGGTTTTGTCTGATATTTAGCGATCAGCCAGATAGTGATTCACTCCAGAATTTCCCCAGCCATCTTCCCGTTAATGTCTTTATGAGGACAAAAAATGAGACTGTATCAGTGCATCCAAGTGGCTGCATAGCTAGCTGCGATTGACACGCAGCTATCATCTCCCTTCTTGTACAGCACCTGAAGTTACGTAGCACAGGTTACTGGCACTTGCAACCTAAAAGCAAGTGACTGGGATTGTCTTGTTACAAAACTCTTATTTTCACCCTGTTTTTTCAATATCCTGTCATACAGCACAGAATATGAAAGCTAAAACTCAGGCATGTGCTCTTTTTCTTTTCCTGTCTCATTTAAATCTCTGCTTCCCTACTAAATGTCACCTGTTAGCATTATTAATTTCTGCTTTGTACTAATTAAAATATTTTTCTTTAACAAAACTGAAAAGGGTACAGTGAAGCAGTCAGATCATCTACCTTAGGCAACTAACATTCCTTTTATAACTAAGGTTATAAAAATATGTCATTAAATCCCTGAGAATTATAAAATTTGGAGTTTTTCATAAAGGGAAAAAACTATTCTTGAACCGTATATGCAGTGATAAGACTGATGAGAACCTATAAACACAGCTTCATTATTGCATAGAAAGCACAGTTCAGTGCCTTCCTTTATTCATGACTGCTGACATTATTTGTATTAGTGGTGTACCTGCGACTGGAGCTACACTGCGATTAGGAAACCGCATTTTAGGAAACAGTAGGAGATAGTTCTTGACATGACAAATTTGCAGTCCAAATACATGACAACCTAAAGGAGAAAAGACATGCCATAAACTGGTAAAGATGAGGGTGTTCTAGTGGCTTTGTAGTTCAGGTTGTTTTCCACTGTATTATGTGTTTGAAACTATTTAAAGTGCAGGACCCGTCCCACAAAAGGAGAGCTCTGATTCTTAGAGCTCATAGATACTGGCCTGTTTCATCTCCCCCTGGCCGCGGTGAGGGAGGGTATGTTAGCAGCAGAAGTTGCATTTATGTTTTATCAAAGGTCTAGTTACACTAAAGCTGGGAAGCAAGGAAAGTGCAAGACAGAATTTTTTCCAAATTTGATTTCGCAGTGGTTTGCTGCTGCCAGATGGACACATCCAGTCAAAACCACTAAAGTGACCTGGTTCCTCACTTTTGTGATGTATTATATTGAAAACTCTGCTTTTTAAAAAAACACATTACTTTTACTTAAGACTGTTACAAAATATTTATGTTCTAATGGAATAGAAGCATGGTAATGGAAGTAAGCAATTAAATACTCATTAGTTAACTATTGGGAAGGTTATCGTACTGAAGGTGTGACTTAAATTTATGTTTAGAGAAATCTCAGGTTCAAATCCCATATTAGCCTTCACAAAAAATGTGGTATTTATCATGCCCTAAATTTGGGGGTTTATGCAATGGTCTAGTTGTTGATTATCTGGATGAGGTCCTGAAATGTGTGTGTAATTCCTGGTTTTGCCATTGGCGTTCAGATAGGCTCAACTGAAGTCAGACTTTTTCCCTTGTCTCATAAGTGTTCTGGAAAGCAAAACCTATTAAAAATGTGACAAGCTCTTTAAGAGTTATGAAAATTCCTGTGCAGAAAAGACAGCAAATCAAAATAAAAACTGAAAAAAAGGTTAGTAAGACCCAGCAGTAAACAGTAAGATTAGCACTGTGATCTCAGTAATTGATGAAATCAGTCTCACTGGATGAAGTAAGCAATTAATATGAAGACAGAGTAAACACTCTTCATCTCAGGATTAAGCAAAACATGCAGCTGAAAAAAAACCTGTATTTTGCATTTATCCCTACCTACATATGCTCTCTCTGAAAGGGACAGAGAAATTTGAGATTTCAGAGCTATTTTTCCATTCCTCAGTCTGTTTGATTAAAGGTGACTCTGGCTCTGTGCAATGAGGGCCATCTCCCTCCCCCAGATCAATATTTTAATATGACTTATCAGAAAGAGAATGAATTGTTTACTTTAAAACCTCAGGATCCCATAAAGGGCGAGAGAAAAGTGTCCACTGGAAACAGACGCTTGCAACAGCTGACCACTGCTGGGAACTCATAAAAGAAAACCAAGACCTCCAAAGATCCAAATACAGTGATATTCAGCAAAATGTCATGCAAGAGAATCTCAGTTCTGACAAGCCCTAAAGACACACCAGAGGATCATTTGGAAGTTGTGTCAGATGGTAAGTGCCTTCCTCTGCTTGATTCATGTGAGGAAAAGGAAATGCTAAAATGTACTAACAAAAATAAAATAGTGCAAGTGAATTTTGAATACTAAGCATTTCAGCATACCAAAATACCCACAAATGCCTGTGGCCTCTCTGTGTAATTTGACAGGATTTGATGTCTTCTACACAGTGATCTCTGCCTGCACTTTTAAAGAGATTAGGCTTTTTGGGCAAGCCACCCTAAACGTTTAAAAAAAAAGGGGTGGCAGGGAAGATGACAGTAAGCATGGTTAGACTTCACCAGGGTTACAGGAATGCTTCCAAGTCCAGATACACAAAAAGGACAAGATTTGGGAAAAACCCTCTTGTTCTTCACTATGATCTTCTCAACTGGAACATTCTAATAATATTCTTTATACAAATGTCTAGCAGAAGAAAAGCAAAATGTGGATTTCTTTTTCTCCGATGTTTACACTTTGCTTTCTCCCTGTACTGTCCAGTAACTTTCCTGTTGTTGCAGTGTTTTTTGCTCCATTGCAGTACTAAAAACTAGTGGCCATTTCTCTTTCTTTTGTTACCTTTTGTCTTGGAGATATTCCTGTTGAATTGCTGGAAGCTTCCATGAGGCTGTGGAGCTATAAAACTGCCTGCTTGCAGCTGCATCATTTGCCTGGCTATCTACTGTCATACACATTTCACAGTAAAGTCTAGAGGCACTTCTGACAGGGCTCGACTGCTCTTTGCACTGCATCTGCCAGTGATTGTCAGACCTTTCCTCAGAGAGCTTAATGAGAGTAGGATCTCGCCTGACCTTTCTTCGCTGCTGCAGAGAGAAAGCTGAGCGAAATGTGTTTTGGGAAAGGTAAGGGGAAAAACATGAATATTGCCATGACTAGAAAGTAATGTACGTTACTTATATTCCTTTGGCATTCGTTTCTCATTATCACCAGCTACAGCATAGGCACATTTATTAAAAATAGCCTCATGGACCTCAGGTCTACAACTGCAATCTGCATCCTGACTAGACAGAATGTGTTCTGGGTGTGACTCTGTATTTGCCATCATTAATTCAAAAAACTCAGTGCCATTTTGATGCACAAGGTGTGCTGCAGCTCCTTACCTTCTTTTAGAGATACCTGCTTCATAGCTGTGATTGCATGGTGGCCTGACCTGTGGATCTGCAAATCTGCCTGACAGTTCTGTGTATGCGTTCAAATGCACAACTCTTTCCCCCCACAGCACGTACAGACTCAAAACACAGACAAAATCAGCAAAAGATGAATAGCACTTGGAAAAGTTTCAGCCCTGCCCAAGCATTTATAGGCTTGCTTCCTTGACAAGGATGGGAATGACAGAGCAGTTGTAATAACCACATTTGAAAAACAAAACCATCTGACCTGGTAACCAGCCAGTGAAGGTTCATTTCTCTGCTATTTACCAGCCAAGGGCCACTCAGATCTCAGCTCATGCTGCCAGTTCATGCTTTCACTGAGGTTTGATTATATGCACTTGCACATCAGTAGTTAAACTGGTCCAGAGCCCTAATGAGTCTGCATTGACTGATCAACACTGGTTGAACTAGATTACATTTGGACACAAAGTTGGATCAAAAGGTAAGGACTGCAGAGAAAATACTTTTTACATTGCACAGAGTATGCTGGTGGTTCAGGTGTATTCAGTACATGTAGGCAGCCAGCTAGTTTCTGTGCATTAGTGTCTCTTCCCTGCTGGCACTTCAACTTTTGATGCTGTAGAATAGTGAGCTGAATTTCCCTACCTGATGGTCTGCATATAAACATCCGTATGTGGGAGCCCTATGCCCTTATCCTTAACCACTTCCTGTTACAGCTCCTTCCACTGTCTCAGACCAGGGCTCCTGTTTCTGCAGTAGCCCTCAACCTGCATCTCATCTGGAGAGCAGATTCTTTTCTGGATCATTTCCTTCAGAGAGCCATGTTCTACTCCCCGCAAGCTCAGTGCTTCAGCTGACCTAGTGGTAGTTGCCCACACACAATCTCTTATTTTGGGGCACACAGAGCTCACCTCACAAATTGCAGCATGCCCTGCAGCATGCCCTGATTCAACCTAGGGACTGCCTTTCCTGCTTACAACAGCTGGTATTTAAAATGGTACTACTTGGTCTCAACAAGTACAGAAATGTGATTTTCCTCCATAGCTGTACCACATTCCCCATACATATCTCAAACATTTAGATTTTACAGTTGATGACAGAGATTTGTGCCTCTCTCTTGTTTCTCAGCTGGAATGCACGACAGGAGTGCTGACAGCAGACTGAGAATAAAGCAGAAGCATTAAGGCTATTAATGTGTGGGAGCCACACATCACCAGGGCAGTGAATTAGGGAAGATAAAAAATGAGATTGAGAGAAAGGCTAAGCCCATATAGGAGGAGTTCCCTGAGGATCTGAGAGTTTGCCTTTTGAATGCTTTAACTTGCTCAATAGTCTTTTGCTAAAATGCAGCCAGATCCATAAGACTGTTGGAGAGTCTAGCTTCATTACATATAGGTCGCAAATGCTCCCGAATATGTAAAAATGGCAATGTATTTACTGAGCTTTAAAAAAAAAAAAAGAGACAGATAGTTTAAAAGCATTATAGCAAGATGTTCCGTCCTCATGTCTTGGCCCCAAAAGACAACCCCATCCCCTCCCACGGTGCCTCTAACCAGTCTGTACAGCATTCTTTTTTGAGTCAGAAAGTTCATATTTTCAGTAGCTACAAAAAACATTTCTGTACTCAGCACATACAAAATCTACCCAAATTCACACAAAATGGAACATTAATGTTTAATGTACTTTGCTCTCTTTGAAAGATTTTTACCAGTTCCACAGCAATAAAGGAATTCTACTCTGTGGTCTGTTTCTTTTTTTTCTTATTCTTTCCTTTCTCTAAGGTAGCAGACTTTATTACAGTTACCGATTAGTTAGTAATATTATTTTGTTATTCCTATTAATGAACATTCACTAGCTGGCTCGCACTTTCACAAAGCTACACTCTATCTGCACAGGTCAGTTTTTCTTCCAGTTAATAGCCAATATGATCTTGCACAAATGATCACACTAGTTGAGAGTCTTTATAGACGGAGGAAAAAGCGGATACATGGAAGAATAAGATACAAAGGCTACTACTATTCACCCAAGCTCTGGTTTCTAATCACTTCCCTTCCCTGTGCTCCTCTTTCTCTGTTTTCTCTGCAGTATTCAGACGTGATGATGACACACAACTGAATTCCCGTGGCTTTACAAATCACTGTGAATCATGGGACCTCAGTTACTGTTTGTGTGCTCTTAGTCCACTCCTGACAGACAGGATCTTTTATGGGATTTTTTTATACTCACTGAGGATGTGCAGAAATGTTATTAGATTTGCAGGCTAAACAAACACAGAAACACACTGTCCTATTAAACTGAAAAAACTGTCCTGGGAAGAAATGAACCACCACAGTTGTGTATGTTAGCTACACTGCTTAATTCACTGTTGCATAGGTGTTGACATGTCATAGAAGAACTTGCATTAAATGAAACAGGTGAAGCGAGACTACGAGTACAGACCAACTTGCTGTCTTGTAAGTGGTCTAGCTCTTAAATGCTGGTAAAAGCAAGTATATAGAAAACAAATATAGTCCTTAGCATCATGAGTCCTGAGATCTCACATAGCTCTTATAAAAGTCAGGTGCTTACACTGAGCTGTCTCCATCACTAAGAGAAAGACACAGGTCCTTGCAGAGAATGATTCATCCCTTCTCACAAATTTGTCTCTTAGGACAGGACCGACTACTTTCTCAAGGAGCCTGTCCATCTCCTTTCCCTGTAAAGGCACGCATAAAGCTACTTAGCTTTTAGAGGACTACAGCTAGCTGAGAAAAAATGTTCACCTCAAAGAAATTCTGAATCCTGCCTCGCACTTGCTTGGTGAGAATCCTGATGTACCATGTATAAATATGCATAAACATGGTCTTTTCTCTGTGTTTTGCAGATCTTTGAAGCCCCCATGCTGAAGCCTGCAATGTGTGCATATTACTTCTTCAACGGACTAATGTTCTACTACTACCAGAGCTGTGGAGTGTGACAATGGTGTTTGTGTCCAGTCTATCAAACGCCATTATCACACTAAATAGCTACTGGTAGACAAGACATCAGTTCAGAAAAGTATGTGAACTGCAGCAATACGTTTTCGCAACGTGCTGAGGAATAAATAACCTTTTTACATGTATGTCAGGATGACTCTGCTCTTTCTTTTATAAGCAATCCCACCATAGCATGTGGGAAGTACATACTCTGCTACATGCACTTCCAGATTCCCACTGTAAAGCACACAAGTCATCTTAAGGTAACATCATTACAATGTCATCATTAGGAACATGGATTTCATTGGAATCAATGGGGTTGTGATTACCTCTGAAAAACAAGGCCAGCTTGGGATTTTCCTTTTCCTGTTGGACTGACCATGACAATAGAATACTGAAGCCAATTAGCTGATGTATTCAAGCTCTGGCTCTTATTTTGGCACCAAATTAAAACATAAGTTTGGAACATTAATAGACTGAGATGCTTATGACATTTTTCAAACAGAACACTTTCCAAAATTCTGATAAAAAGCTATTACCTCTAACTTGAAACATGATTTATTCAGGTGCTTTCAGCTTTGGTCCCTTCCATGTCACAACTGTATTTATGATTTGAGCACCAGGCACAAGTCCATTGTCTTGTATTCTAAACCTACTCTTTTGGGAAGAGGCACAATTTCCTTACAGAAATTCTTCCGAAAACTATTTTAAAGAATAGGAATCATCTGTAAGAACTTCCAAAGGGCTTAATGAAAGCCAGGCACCAACTACTTTGTTGGTTTACAACCACTGAGAAGCCTAAATCCCATTGAATAATCCAAGCTTTAGGCTCACAGAATGTTGCACTCTAATTTGCAATGAGAGTAGTAACCTTAAAATACATCGGCATGTTCCAAACTCCACCTTTCCTCTGATTTCTAGCGCTAGGTAGCCAGGCATGCATAATGAATAGGGAGCTTCCTAGGGCTGTGATGTGTAGAGTGCTGCTGGAAGAAAGCATAGATGGAATATGTGAAATTTATCATTTATAGATTATACTGTGTTGCCATTTGCAACTAATTTTATTACACAGTGTTTCCCAACAGAATATCTTCAATGAGATACTTAATTTTATTCCCTAAACCTTGTTTTCTTCCATGAGTTATTGCCACGGAACAGGGATTAGCAATGCATACTGCTGAAAATTAATGGAAGAACTACAATGGTGTATATTAAAATAGAGTTCCAGTCTTGACATTTTAAAAAGAATTCTCAGCACTTCATAATAACACATCAGGTCTTCAAAGAGGAACTCAGAACAGGTTTCCTAAACCTTGTATGCATCCTAATCACTCTTTGCATTCACAGTTTGCTTCTGTGACCATCTGTTCTGAAAACCTGCACTGCCCCTCTGAGTGGGTATCTGATACAGAAATAAAAGGCAACTGAATGGAGAGTAATCCAGTAGCTTCCTGATAAATTAGTGCAGAACAGCTCTTGCAAAAGGAAGAAGTTAGTACCTATAGGAAGAAGACAGACTTTTTGGTGCTTTTTTTTCCTTTTCCAACCCAGCTGTCCCAAATAAACATCAGGGACAGTGACAGGGAAGGGGATGGAGCAGGGGAAGTGGTAGGGGAGGTGGAGGAGAGGTGAGTGTGACAGTGGACATGTGAGCACAGGGACAAAGCAAATGGCATGGGAAGCCGAGACCTTGAACATGGTATCAGCTATGCAGCCAGTCATTCACCTGTTCAATTCACCTCCTTCTTCTCAAACCCCCTTCTCCAACTGGGAGGAGAAGACCACCTGTGCTCCCGACCCCTTTAACATAGTTCTGAGGGACATGAAGACTCTTTTGAGACTTGTGCCAGACGCCTATCCACTGCTGTCCCACTTCCCCAACATCATCCTTCCAGTATATATTGCACCCGTTGGCCTCCTCTTCCCTCGCCCAGTTTTGCTTTCAGGAACAATAAATCTTAATCTTGACTCCCAGATACAGCATGAATGGATGGACAGAAATATCCTGATGTTATTCCTCCCTTCTGATGTTTCCTACATTGCACAGGAAGCTCATTCAAACACATTTCTGTAGCAGCAGCAGCCTTTCGGTGTGTGCTTTCTCCTGGGTCCTGATGACAAGTCCCTCCCTATTATGTCACTTGATATGGACCTGCCACATCACTGAACTGCAGCTGTGACAGACCGTGCTGCCATGTACGTGGCAGAAGCCCAGCCGCAGCAAACAAGCAGCTCTCATCACCCGCTCCCCTGTGCACGCCTATCACAAGACCAAATGTATTTCTACTGTGCGTTCAGGGGAACACAAACATGGTTCGTGTCACAGGTGAGTTTTTAGTTGTATAAAAAGAAAAAGGCTGTAGGTTCTTTACAAAGGGTAGAAAGGAAAAGGTGAGCTGGGCTGCCCCATAGCATAAGGCTGGGTCCTATCTTTCGGCTGAAAGGAGCAGATAATGAATTGGAAAGACTGATGTAGTGGGCCAGATCCAAAACATCTGGCACAGACTGGGCATCTGTAAGACCACTAAGCATTAACGCTAACGAGGACATCATTGTTCTGCCACGGCTGCAAAACAAACCACCTCAGTTATCCATAACCACAGCCAGAATCCAGCATCGACAGAAAGGCTCCCAAAGCCAGCATTCTCCTGCTGTCCAAGACTCAGTAAGTCACAGTAATTTCACACCCACAGTATTTTATGGCAGACTCACAGTGAAGTCAGCAGAGCTGCAGATAATTATGGCTTATTTTTCAAAAGGTCTTTGCTGAGAATGAGCTTCTAGCTGAGGGAATCTTTGTGCAGGTGAGTTGGGGAGTGGGGGTGGGCAAGAGATCTGGAATTCCTTTCTCTTCTCTCTGGCTTTGCAGGAGGAAAGCAAAAGTGACCCTGTCTGCAAGGCCCTCTCTGTAATATTTTCACAGCTACTTTTCTTCTCAACCTTTGACTGAGAGAGAAATTAAGAAAGTCCCCCCCCTCCCTCGCCATGCCTGCAGTGCTTCCTAGGGAGCCTGTACCAGTCTTGCTTGCCCTTCTCCTGATTACTGGCACTGCTATTTTTCTTATTTGAAGAACATCTTACGCTGTTTCTCTCCTCCCACTCGGTAAGCCTCATGTGCTGCTTGCCTGAGCACAATATCCATCTCAACAGAAAGAGCTGGAGATTAGGTCTGTCATTTTGGACTAGCTCTACAATTTGCAATGTCATCACAGCTTATTCCACATCATTCATTCTTTTAGAGATGCAAAACATGAATCGCCACTGCTGAATGGCAGTACAGGCTGCCCAGCTTCTACTTGTAATGTTATTAAAGGAAAGCCATTTATCATATTCAAATACCCGTGTGGGCAAACAGTTCCTAACCTTCCCCTGGTGCTCTGTGGCAGGATACCAGGGTAGGTTAATTCTCCCTCCCTATTACTTTCTTACTACTGTGCTCTTAAAACTCAAAAATGAAAAGTTATTTACCGAGGCTTTTATTGTAGAGCAACACGATCTTTACAACACCCACACAATACACTGAAGTTTCTTGAAGAGAAAAAAAATTAAGGCACAATGGCTCTGCATCCCCGCAGTTCACTGTTAGGTTACGGGAGGTTATGCTGCAGGAGTTATACTAAAAAGTTCCTCCAATAAGAATTACATGCAATCTTCTCTTGCTATTTGGTACAAGGAATGGATTGGGAAACATACTGCCCATTTTCTAATGGGGCCCCCCATCCCACATCTCCTTGAAGTGGATAAACGTTCAAGACACAGCATACAAGCAACCTGTAAAGCAGGTGTGTGCATGAGGACTGTGAATATGTATCACAGATCACTGCAATGATCTACTCATCCAAGTCTAGTCAGTCACAGATCCAAACCCTGAAACTTAGCAGTCTGGCTTTTTGCAGTTAGAAACTTGAAATGAAGAATAATCTGACTACTATGGCAAGGATATCTCTTCCTGCACGGGTCAAAAAATGCTGAAGACATTTTGATTAAAAGTTTCTCAATTTTCTAGTTTTAGAGAAAATTTTTCTGCATTCCAGAAATATCTCTCCATATTTCAGGACCAGGCTGACTGTTTCTATACTCACTGGCTTTCTCCTTGTGGGTGGGATTGTTATTTTAAGATCTAAACTTGGAAGCAGAGTCTACAGCTGATTCCCAGCAAGCGTGCACTGGTTTTCAAAAGTGCAAGCTGTCTTCTTGAATCTGTGGAGGACTGACGTACTCCGATTCATTCACTGCTAGCACCGAACCCTTCTGAACACTCAGGTGACATTTTCAAATGTACTCAAGGTTCTATTTCAAAGGGGACTGAGGAGGCCAGTTTCCACTGAGCAAGAAAGTTGTGAGGGTTACAGACACTTTTTTGGAAAAAAGGTCAACTTAAGAGTTATGTGCCTGATATTTTGTGGATATGGACATATACACTGAAATGCCTCAGGTGCTTTTGAAAAACATTATCATTGGAGGTCAGCTGTTTTTTAAAGCACTTAAAAACTGGAAAAGAATAGGCAAAATTATCAGTTTATCTATAGGGATATGTATAGGTATCTAAAAACCCAATACCTATAGGCCATTCATGTGATTCATTACTTTTTAACAAGAAGAAACAACCTGTAAAAGCTTTATTGACTCCATTCTTGAGTGTTTTATCGTTGTTAGCCTGTGTAATAGAATTTAAATCACAAAGCATTAGTGCTTCAGCCTAAACTATAGTGGTGCCTTATGAAAAGCATAACATTTTAAAATTGCTCTCAGGATACACTGCAATTCATTCATTCTGTGTGTGCTTAAGAATATTTATTAATATAATAACGCAACTGCTAGCAGCAAGAATTAACCTCTAAGTGCTCCTTTAAAAAATGGGTTCCAGTTTCTGCTTTGCTGATGCCTCTGCTGAGATTAGAATACATATTTATTTGACTTGCTCACAGAAACCATGCTTTGGTTCCCTTATGTAAAAGGCAAACAGCAGACTTTGGCTCAGATTAAAACACTGTAGAACAGGTAGGTGTTTCTCCCATTCATCTCAATGTGCCATTAAATCTAGAGCCCAATGAGAATACTGTTTACCCTGCTGGCAATTATGATTTCACTGCTTATGATTTTGCAGACATCCAGCTGATACATATCGGTACACAGGTACACCAAGGTAAAACCATAGTTCCTCTAGGTGAATCTTTCTTCTGCCATTGAAGTCAATTGACAGAAATAGGACCAAACTTTTTTTTCCCAGAATGACTTCTTGCTCTAGACCTTTGTATGAGGCTGAGTTTAGATGCGTTCAGTTTGCATTCTTTTTCAGATAGCCAGGAAATACTTCCTGATATAGGGTATATATGTATTTTCTGTAGCAGCAAGACTAAGGTGGGTAGAGTGGCTAGTCATCAGTCTACAAAGAACAGCAATTATTAGCAAAGTATTTTTGAAAAAATCTGACATGCAAATTTAGACACGGGCAGACAAACAGTCTGTTAATCATCATTTCCCATCAGTTTTTGTCACGCACACTGGAGCTTCTTCTGTGTCGCTGTCAGATTATCTAAATTTTAAACTCCTCCTAAGGTGACCCAGAAACGTCAGTAAGGAACTGAGGGTATTTTTGAGAGGGGCCTGCATAGACAAGGTATTTCTGCCAGAGTTCCCACCTGTCAAACAAGACGGGCAGGAGGGCAGAACAGACAGCTCAGCAAGTGTGAAAGAGGATGGGACTCAGAAAAGGCAAAGACTCAATTCTCTACTTCCCTTAGCTACACCAAAGAGCAATCATCTGAATGCCACAAAAGAACAAGGTTTAAAAACTTGTCAAGATGGCTTTAACCTGAGGTAGTCAGTCAAGCATTTTCTACTTTTGGTAGCTATTAACATATAATTATTTCAATGTAATTGCACGTGTAGCTGAGCTCCAGGGCAATCGCTGAATTTTCACAGGATCATGTGACATTATTATAATTGAAGCTTTTGTTCTACTACAGAAAAATGACCACTTTAAACCAGTGTATTGCCAACTTTTCCTATTATCAGTTAGACTTTCCACTGACAGAAATTCAGGGATTGTGACTCACACAGTGTAATACATCAGCAATGTAATATGTATATTAACAAACAAAATACATTCAATAAATTCCTGAGCAGTGGAAAAGCATCCATTTTAGCTTGGCACATGTCTATTTAATCCAAATATGATGGCTTGTTATTATATAATGCTCCATGTACACATTTACTCTGCAAGATCAATAATAAGAAAATGAAAATTAGCTTTTGGGTACAGATGTCTAGTTGAAAGATGAATGAAAAATCAATCAAAAATCCATCGAAACAGAAATATAACCAGAATGTGGCCTGAGTTCTTAATTAACTCAGAGCCATCTGTGGGCTCTAAGGACAGTTCTCCACAGAGAAAAACATTCTAAAAGATTCACTTATGCTCACTGCCAGGGGACAAGAACATCATAATGTTTTCTTTAGAAGGCACACAAGCACAGAGCCTTTCATTGTATTGTGTTCCACGGACATGTGGAGCAAAAACACCCTCATTCAGATCTATGGCTTCTGCTGTGCTTATTTTGGCCAATAGGTGTAAAGAACATTTTCTCCAAGTTTTTGATTAACGAATAAGGAAGAAAGTTATGACTTAGACCTGCAAACAATTGCAGGGATGGAACTACGGTCATACATGGGTGCTCCAAGAATCCATCTGAGCTTAGTCACTTGCAGGATTGAGTCCTCCACCTCTCCAGGAAAGGATAATTAACAGTCATTGTCTCTGTGCTGTCATCAGTATCGAACGCACCAGGGAAATGCAGGAAGGTGATGTTTTTACACAGGCGTGAAATATCAATGAAACTAACCCTCTGGAGCTGTGGGGGTAGGGGAGCGCTGGTTTCCCAATAGCCTGTCTCTTAAGAGATCAGAAATATCAGGAAGCAGAACACTTAAGACGGGAAACGAGAGCAAGTTTCCTTCCCAAAGATGCTACATGCCACAACCATACTTCTGGTGTTTCTTGAATGACCAGGAACGGTCTACTTTAGAAAGCTAGGGAGCCACTTTTCAGCTCCTACACGACAGATAGGCAGGAGTACCTTAGGTAAAGTAAGGGTGGCCTGCAAACATACGTACATGCTGCAAACATACGTACATGCTGCAAACATATATACGTACAGGCTGCAAACATACGTACATGCTGCAAACATACGTACATGCTGCAAACATACATACGTACAGGCTGCAAACATGCATACATGCAGCATCTGGATCAGGCAATAACCCCCAAGTGAGCCTCCTCTATTTACAGAAGCACATGAGGGAATTCAAGTTCAATGGCTATACCAGGCCTCATTTTTTTAATGCAGACTTCTTAAATTGTCCCTGGGCTTTGATGAGCAAGCAGCCTCCTAACTGGGGTGTGCTACATCGTCCAAGACTCTACTGACGCACGGCTACAGAAGAACTGGAAAGACCTGTGGTAAACTCTCCTTCCATATTGGCACTCCCCGCTGATGGAAAGCTGTCAGGAGCAGAGGTGTCACTGAGACCCTCTCCCATCACCACAGAAGAGGAAAGGGCTGCTGAGCTCGTCCCACTGACACACAGTGCTGGTCTAACAGCATGGTCCCCCCGCCTGGGCGGCCCGCGTCATGCTAACTGCCTGGCACTGACATTCATGCTCCTGACGGACCCAAGGCTTCCAGCTGCAAGCTGACAGAGCGCCTGACAGGCCCCATTCCCAACATCCTCCCTTCCCCACCAAAGCTAGCCAGAACAGCAAGCAGCAGTAAGCGTCAACAGAATACGGAATTCCAGGCTCGAATAGATGATTCAGGGATGGCTGCCGGGTGGCAGGGGGAAGGCCCGGCTGCCAGCCCCATCGCGCGGTGCGCTGCCCGGCTGCCTCCTTCTCTCGTATGCACCGACTTCCTTTCGGCAGAGAGATGCGGGTGAACTCAGACTGTTCCTGGTTTGAACCACTGAGACGCCAGAGCGGCGGGACTTCCCCGGGGAAAACCTCTTCCCTACAGCACAGCCGGTATCAGTAAGACCCTCTGCCTCACCCGCGCCACATCTCCCTCTGCCTGCTGTGCTTGATAACTCCTTCAAAACTTCCGCTCTGTATACTTTTCCACCTCCCTTCTCTTGTGAGACTTCAGATTCTCTGCAGTAGCACCGCATTGTCACTCGTCTTTATTTTGAAATTAATGGCTTCCCATCCTCAGTACATTGTAATCGTTTTGTCAAGGTTTCCTTCTCAATGTTTTGACCCAGATTCCAGCCACATTCAAAGTTTTCACCTTTCTTTGGCATTTTTTATTTAAAAACTCATCTGTCAAATAGTCTTTCATATACTTCATTTTACGTGGACTACAATATCATCCTAATTTCTGTAATACCATTTTGTAGTTGGTCTCCTCCACCTAAGCTAGCAGAAAGCTATTAAAAACTCAAATGCTTCAGAACAACTCTGGAGAACTTAATCCATGTAACAGTAGGGATTTAATAATGCTGATGTCTGTCCGACACTTTGCTTCCTTCTCCCTCAATGGAGAGACACAGGCACTTTTTTGGCACAGTTAATCTAACCTATTTCAAATGTTTATTTTTCAGATGACCTCCACTTTGCTCTAAATCCCATTGAGAAGACCTCCATGAACCGTAAAGGGAGCCCAGGATGCCAAGCCTAGATGTTACATCTACATTGCAGTCAGATGAGTTTCTGACCCCAGTGTCAGCTAGTCCACAACAGTTTATCTCTTATTTGGCACCCACCGCTTATCGATACAAAGCAGAACATAGTCTGAAACCACTTTTATCTTCCTCAGCACCAATGGGACTTTTACACACAGGTATTGGTTTCTGGCACCACCCGTTATTTAGTAATCACACAGGGATATGAATTCAGACAATGTTCAGTGTTTGCCTTCTGTTAGGCACTGCAGGTTGGGTTTTCAACCGCTGCTTCAGTAAACTTGTTGCGGTCCTCTGACCTGCATAGTTGTCTCCAGTGGCTGCAAATCTCCACATAAGCTGCACTTCAGTTTAATGGAGCACTGTATCTTTTTTCAGTTCTGGCCCTGCCTAGGCATTTTGGATAAATCATGACTCTTTAGCAGACAGGTATTAGCCGAGGGTACCTGTCATGTTCCTTCAAAAAACACCTCTATGCTACACCGAGAAGTCATGGGACTTATTCTAGTTGAAAATGCTGCAAAGTACTGAAATACCTGAAACACCCTCCATACGCAATGGTTTGTTCAGACGGTAGCTGTTTGGCAACATGCAGACTCCAAAGCTCTATCCTACAATGCGATCGGTGCAAGCACAACAGTACTGTGCCATAGGGTTAACTGTAGATTCAAAGAAGTTTGCAAGGAAAGCAAGGAATTCTGTGGAGAATCACAGGAGTTGCCCATCTTTAAGCTGATGACATCACTTTGTGAGGATCTTAAAGATGCTAGCTAATTCGGGGGGCGGGGGGCAGAAGACAGATATGTCCAATCATGAACAGCTTTGTCTTATATTAAAAGATTTGTAAGTGGGAGAAAAAATGACAAGAATAGGATTATAGTAGAATTACAATATGCAAAAATCTGGGAAAGAAAACAATTTTTCTATAGCAGCCTGAGCAACAATACTGTGCAAAACTCTTACTAAATGGCATCTTAAATATATTGATGTTTACGTAGCAGCTGAAACCACAGGGTCACAGGCACAGACACATTGAAGGGAAGATGTTCCCCAGTGACCTGTGGTGCACTCAATGTCCAAGGCTCAAAATGTGCAGATACCAATACACGGAAGGGTTGTGAGATAATCCAGGCAGATGGCTTAGTTTGTCTTCAACACGTTGCTGCGGTGTTAAATCTCAGGTACCGAGACCATAGAATCAGCTCCTTCCTTTGTTGCTGGCATCAGCATCAGGATGACTTCAAAATAATGTCATAAGGCAAAAGACTAAAGTTATCCCCCCCACCAGGTCAACGGTGCCTATCACTACTGCATGTCCTCAAGAGGAGTTTTCACAAGATGGGACAGTGCAACTCAGTGCTCTGAAGAAATGAAGTCTCTAGGTTCTCTTGCTTTCTTGGGCACTGTTTTCTTTATAGCCGATGAGTTTGGTAGATTTTTGCTTTTCATGGATGTTGCTTTCCTCTGTTTTTGATGAGTGGCTTGGAGAGATTTCAGCCCCAGCATCTCACAGTACTTATTGCACTGGTGGAGGGCTCTGAACTGCTCAATGAAGGAAATCGAGCAGTTGCCTTTAAAACCTTTGTATCTGTAGCAACAAAGAAAAAAAAAAGCCAAATGGGATTGCAAGATTCATTTTCAGCACAGGGAAGCAGAGTATGACTGTTGACTCATAAACAACTTGAAAACATTAAGAAAATCTCTTCCACCCATGCTGTTTTGAGAAGCACTAACTCGGTCACAGAAAATCAAACTGAGCCATTGAGAGGTGAAGGAAACCAGGTAATAAGTAGTGACAGAGAGGGTGAAGGGTTAAAAAGGCATAGTTCTGTGCTCTGTGTCCTAGCTAGTATTTTTTATTTCATTTAGTTGGGGATATAGTTGTCTGCTGGCTAACTTTTTCCAGCAATATATAAGGAATATATATATGTATTATATATATGTATCATACATAAAGGAAATCCATTCTACATCATTCTCTATAAACAGTTCTTTTGACTACCATGAAGAGACAAGGTTGCCACATGAGGTGTTGTCAGAACCAGAAGCTGTTTTCATCCAAACACGTACATAACTTCTGTGCTACGCTCCTCCCTCACCCAGGCTTGACTTCAAGATCTCAAGGAGCCAAGCCTCTTGGGGAAGAAGGATGTAAGAAGCATTCCTGAGGAAGGCGGTCTCATCCAGCCTTCACCGTATCTCCCACTGCTACCTCTCCCTTCTTCAGTGGGCTAGCAAAGCCAGGGAGTAGGCAGAGCATGTACATCCCTCTTCTCACCCTGCCACTGGTTGCTGACATTCCTTCTGGTGCCTGCTTTTTAAGCTGCAACAACTTTTTTGAAAAGCTGCACCAACTTTTTTGAAAAGCTGCACCTGCTTTTTAAAGGAGTAATTTTTGGTCAAATTACCAGGATGGAGAAGGGAGAAGAAAGGCCAGGGTGCTCCTCTCCTTTTTTGGTAACCTTAATAAGTGCATGTTCTACCCTATTCTCTTGGTTCACTGGACACACAGTGTCCCCAGATGTGAACTGTCAGTTATCACTGCATGAAAAACAAGCGAACAAGATTTAGCACTGAAATTAGCACAACATGCTCATTGCACAGCACTCCAGAGAACTTCTTTCCTCATGCAGATTGCATAGTGGTAAAGAAAACACTGTTCCTCCGAGAAGGTCAAACCCTTTCTGACAGATAAGTATCTTTATTGCAACATAGCTCACCAAATTTTCTTCTACAAAAGAATGGTGCCAGTGGTGAAAATATAATAAAATACCTTGCAACAAAAGGGGACGATATCTGCCTCCATTTATACCTAACTGTCCTATTTTGCATCTCTGGTGTTCCTCTACAGAGAAGAAATAGAAAAGTTGAAACCTCAGGCTGACTGCTTTCCTAGCATCACTAATTCCACGCTAGGAGGAAAGAAATCTCTTTGGTGGTTAATGCAAATCTGAAAGTTTCTCTAGTATATCTAAAAGGTAATATTTATTGCTTATTCGGGCACATACTAAAATGGTAATGTATATTGGCAGTCCCCCTCACAGCCAAAAAAAGTAATCTATACATTTTGCTGCTGCTTTTGAACGCTGTCACAATTGTCTACCCATAGAGGATGGATACCAAATGATTTCAGATAGGCTACTGCAGCAAGACTGCAGATAATTGTAAGGTGAACAGCAGACCTTAATCTTCTAAAGAATTAAATTATCGCTGGTGGTTAACTTCAATAAGAAAAACTATTTTGGAGTTCAACTCTCTCATCGTAACTATTTAGGAGTAATTTTTGTCTTCTAGACATGTAGATGTGGTGCTGAGGGATGTGGTTTAGTGACGGACTTGGCGGTGCTAGGTTAACGGTTGGACTTGATGATCTTAAAGACCTTTTCCTACCTAAACAATTCTATGATTCTATGATTGTCATACCAATATTTTATTTTTAGATTCTTCTTTGAAGTCAAGAGTTTTTGAATGTTAAGTATGTATTCCAGTGAAAGAAAGCTCCAAATGTATTTTACTATTATTTGTCACGTGAAGCTGTTCATACCAGACAAGGTTACCCTCTAAGTTAAACAGGTAGTATGCCTAGCCTGCTCTAGAGAAACCACTCAGCTAGCTTGCTATAAACAGCCAGATGAACCTCAAAGGCTTAAGAATTATTTTTCCTCTCCTCTACAAGTAAGTTATGCGCTTGTTTACCCAAAGGAAATTTAAGAGGAGTGCCACCGTTACTTCAGGACTATACCCTGGATCTCAGCAAGATAATGAGTCGTTCTCTCGCTCCTTTGGAGAAATAATAGACTTGAGACTTCATACCTGAGCTCCTTTACTAGAGTCATCAGGTGTGTGCTCCAGACACATCAGCAGAATGTAAGCTCCACAGGCAAACATGCCTGTGCTCAGCAAGAAAATCTCTTTATATCAAGCATTGATACTGACTCCAGAAACTACTTCAGCAGAGCAATGCACTGCCAGCAAAGAGCAATAACTTAGACCAAAATATTTTGATTAATTTATAATGAATATTCAGTTAACCACTGGGTCTTTGCAGTGAGTGCCAGTGGCAACAGCAGCTGTCGTTACAGCACCTTCCACTGTCACGGTGTGTCACTGGTGGACACTGCAGCAGCGTGTGTAACACAGGGGCAGCTGCCAATGCCTGAGGAGACCAGGAGGCTCCGTGCAGACAGCGTGGGGTAGCATCTCCTTACTCCGGTATCTGAAATTCCCATTTCTGCTGCAAGACTGATGGAGAAGCTTCATTTCTCCTGCACTTTGTGTAGGTGTGTTCTGGCAAAAATACTAATGATAAGGAACCTCCAGGGCTATCAATCAGGTGAGAAGTTTCACTGCACTGAATGCTGGTTGTTTTAATTTGTGGCTGCAAAAAGATCACACACTCTTTCTCTTGCTCTCACTCTCTTTTTTTCCTAGGTAGCCATTTTGTTGCAGCTAAAGAAAATTTCCTGTGTTTTTCTCATGCTATAAAATTCTGAAAATACTCAGTTCTTTGTGGAAAGCGGAAAGAAAAAGTTGAGCTGAAAAAAATCCACTTTTCTCATGAAGTAAACAGAAGCCTGTCTAAATGGCTCTCCTATCGGTATTTGTCACTTCCTGTATGTCTTTGAAGGAACACCTAAACAAAGAGCAGAAACAGCAGCATTTGCTCAAACAATACTATGAATAAGAGACACTTTAAATGAACAATTGAACGTTCTGCTAACTAACTTTAGCTTTAGAATTCAACAAATGCCAGAAATAATTGCAGTAAAAGAGTGTAAATATCTTGCGAACAAGAGACAGAGCATTTATATTAAAAGCAGGTGATTATTTTTATTTTACTATCTCTGTTCCTAAATCGAGCCATCCTCATTTCCCTTCTCTTAAAATAACAGGTTTGCATTTGATCTTGTGGCTACAGAAGTGGCCTAGGTAACACTTCTTGTCCCTTTTGGAAGTCGAGAGGCATGAATGAGCCTGTGTGCAGTGTGCAGACAGCCCCAGGTCTTGTAGCGGGCGGCAGAAAAACTAACCTGCAGATGTGAGACTGAAGTTTTGCACCCGAGTTCTCCCAGCTGTTTGCTGTTTGTTCGTCGCCCCTTCCAGAGAGCCCCGCCGTGTGTGCGTCCAGACTGCATCATTTGTTCAGGGCAGACCTAATGACCATAGCTCCGTCCTAATTTGACAGGACTTGTGAGCTTAATTCAAACCGCTCTGTGCTGTTACAGCTTGTGGTATGTGTAATGGAGGAAGGTCTCCATTAGTGAATGGCTCTAAACGGTGCAGTCTGTATTCACGGAATCATAGAATCACAGAGTGGTTTGGGTCAGAAGGGACCTTTCAAGGCCATCTAGTCCCAACCCCCTGCAGTGAGCAGGGACATCTTCTACTGGATCAGGTTGCTCAGAGCCCCGTCCAGCCTGACCCAGGATGTTTCCAGGGATGGAGCATCGACCACCTCTCTGGGCAACCTGGGCCAGGGTTTCACCACCCTCAGTGAGAAAAATTTCTTCCTTAGATCTAGTCGAACTCTACTCTCTCTCAGTTTAAAACTGTTACCCCTTGTCCTATCGCAACAGGCCCTGCTAAAAAGTCTGTCCCCATCTTTCTTATAGCCCCCTCCAAGCCCTGGCAGCTGCAGTAAGGTCTCCCCGGAGCCTTCTCTGTTCCAGGCTGAACCCCCCCAGCTCTCCCAGCCTGTCCTCCCAGCAGAGCTGTTCCAGCCCTCGGAGCGTTGCTGGGGCCTCCTCTGGCCCCGCTCCAGCAGGTCCATGTCTCTCCCGTGCCGAGGGCTCCAGAGTTGGATGCAGCACTGCAGGGGGGTCTCCCCAGACCAGGGCAGAGGAGCAGAATCCCCTCCCTCGCCCTGCTGGCCACGCGGTTTTGGGGGCAGCCCAGGACACGGTTGGCTTCTGGGCGGCAAGCGCACATTGCTGGCTCATGTCCAGCTTTTCATCCACCAGTACCCCCAGGTCCTTCTTGGCAGGGCTGCTCTCCATCCCTTCATCCCCAGCCTATATGGATACAGGGGGTTGCCCTGACCCAGGAGTAGGACCCTGCGCTTGACCTTGTGGAACCTCATGAGGTTCACCTGGGCCCATTCCTTGAGCTTGTCCAGGTTCCTCTGGATAGCATCCTGTCCCTCAGGCATGTCAACTGCACCACTCAGCTGGGTGTCATCTGCAAGCTTGCTGAGGGTGCCCTCGAACCCACTGTCTGTGTCACTGACGAAGATCTTAAAGAGTACTGGTCCCAATACAGGACCAGTATTGGTATTGCTCTCATATGTATTGTGTCAGTAACACCAAACTATTGACGATTCCAATCCCTGGAAAACAGCAGGCGCTATTAATTCACTATCTAGATGACTGATAAATAAAACCTGGACAGAATTCCATCTCCCAAACTTGACAGCTGGGGGTTGGCCCAGACCAAACCTTCCTTAAATCTGATGGGGGAATGTTGGATTTGTCTCTAGGCTTAAACTCCCCAATGCCTCTTGTTGCCATGTTGAGTAAAACTAAATTTGTCAACGCCCTGAAACCAGATAGACTTTCAGATCCACATTTGGCAAACTGCACTCCTGTTAATCATCACGACCGTGGGTCACTGTGTTCTTTTATCTTTCCGTTTGCCACTCTTGGGTAAATACCTGGGCACTTGTGCACAGCTTCTAAACTGGCTCTCTGTTTGCACGTAGAAGCCAGTCACTGTGTTGTGTTATTTTTGTTTACGTTCGCCAAAGAATGGAATAAATAGCTTATTTAAAGGATTGATAGGCTGCCTGACTCTGGTGCGCCCCAGTGGCCACAGTAAAAATACTTTCCAGGCTTTTCGGTTTCTAGATAGGCTTCGCCCTCTACTGACAGAAACCGTATTGCAGCGCCTTCAGCACATTGAATAAAGGACCCTTTGCTTTGGGTTCGTTCGGTTTCCAATTCAGTGGTAAAACAGACACAGGAAGGATAAAAGATCAGAATTACTTTGCAGAGTGTTGATTGTTGAAAACATCAATCTCCGCACAGTCTCTACAGGAAGGAGAGGAAAGGTAAAGGCAAAGGATACATAAATACTCATCCAGAAATGTTTGTTTAGAGTTGGAATATGAGTCTGGACCCCCAAAAAAACCATTAATAGCAATGAGCAATGCTGAATATAGCGACAAAATTTAAATGTATCTGTTTGTTGTGCTTGGTTTACAAGAAACACTGGGGTATAAATAATGGCCATGAACAATTCATGACAGTTGGCATATTGGCTTTTGCAAATTCATCAATAACGGTTTGTACTGTGGCACTAAATTATTTGAAAGCCTGATTATATTATGAGCATGGCAGGTGTGGGAGAGATGGATTTTTTTCACGGTTTTTTTTTCCCCTCATCACAACTTTAATCTTAGAGTGAGAATTGTATTTAATTTACATTCCAACCAGGAACAATATGAATGTTTTTCCTTTCATCAAGGACCGCAGAAGCATTTCCCAAGGATATTTTTGCTTTGCCTTGATGTTATTGGAGGCAGAGGACTTGTCTGTGATCAGTGAGGTCATTATCTCTGCAAAGACTGGTTGAGAAAACTATGGGAATTTCTATAGGCAATTACACAAAAAAATCAGCTTTGTATCTTCTCTAATACAGTTAAAATCATAACAGTATCATACTATATTTTCTAGTTAAGTAGGACTATGTATGTTCTATGTATGAGATGACAGACAATCTCTCATTGGCATGGCTGCACACTACCAAAAGCAGCAATAGCCAGTAATATAGATTTCTGTGTATTTGTTTGTTTTCCCTACCCAGGCTCATGGAATTAAAAATCCAACTGCAGATATTAATGCAGAGGTGTCCTTTCTGGGAAAGGAGCACGAAAGAAAAAGACAGGATCAGGAAAAATCTGTTGTCATGTAGTAGTATCATTAGCTAAATGACAAACAAAATTATACACAACATTTTTAAGAGGTTGTTCAAGAAGGGAAATTATAGTCCCTTATTCATGACTGAGGTGATCCTTACTACAGTTTGCATTGTATATGCATTTCCTCACTTAACCTTCCTCTTCCCTAGTCCAACATGTGTTTTTATAGGAGTAATTTCCCATAGCGAGCTGGATAACAACATCTATTAAAGCTTTTCTGTAAATCTTCTGATTCCAGAGAACAGCGTTGCCTAAACAAAATTTTTATGGTTTCTTTGTTTTATAAAAGGATGATGCAACTTCATTTCAACTGATTTCAGTTTGGATCCACAGCTAAAAGAGTAAATCAGTGTAAATTCTGAATGGATGCCAGCCTGCAAATGTTCAGGATTTTCCCAGAATATTCTGGTGTCAAATTTTTAATAATTTAAAACACATTGTGAGGGTTTTTGTCCTGTACCACAGGTATACAGACAAGCTCCAGTTTAGTATAAAAACTGAATATATGTGATCGGATCTGCTTGTTTCTATCAGTTTCTCATAGGAGAACATGAATTTAAAGCATTCACAGGCATTTACCCTCATCCCCTTTGCTTTTGCGGCAGCCAGCTGACTTGAATGACTGCCTACACTGCCTATTTCTAGCAATGGCTCTTTTGGCCTGTGGTGTAACTAGAAGCTTTAATTAACAGAAACTTAAAAGACGTGGAAGAAAGTTAGAACATTAAAGACTTATGTCTTTACACACATGCTTAGGTCTCCCCAAAAGACCTGAAGTAATTGCAAAACTACTAGGAAACAGGCCTCTCTAAATATTAACCGATCTTTTGTTATAGCTCAGAATCACTGCTCTTGAGAGAGAAGGGAAAGAGATACCATCAAGTCCCTTAACACATTTCCTTTTTTATCAGATAAGCAGCCTATACAAAGCTAAACAGACATCTTCCCTTCACCCATGCAGCTGACAAGAACACAGGCTCAAGGAAAGCTTACGATCACTGACCGCTATAGGAGGAAAAACTAACTCATAGAGCTCTAAACTGAGAAAACAGTCTTTACAAAAGCTTGTGTCATAAATACATACTCTAAAGCTTTGGCACTTTTGCTGGCTGCAAGAGGGACTTCAGCTCTGTTCCCTCATGCAGTCCCTGCACCACCCCCTTAAATTCCTTGCAAAAAGGGCAATACAAACTTTGGCCCCTTTCAGGGCATCTCCCTCTCTAGTTCCCACAGTACTGTGGTAGACATCCTCTCTTCTTCCAGGAAAAGAGTAGGAGGGGAGAAAGGGTCACCTCAGCTACTGGCAGCAGGATCTAGTAGTAGGGCTAGGCAGGTATAAGCACTTGTATTTGCATTTACTGGGGCAGGTGCTAGTGAGTGCAAGCCCAGCCAGAGCTCTGGCTCCAACAGCATGCTGGTTTTGAAATATTTCCTCCATGGTCAGAAGCTCTGGACAGCACAAACACCAGGTTTTTCTTTGTAACTCAGGCTGGAGCCAGTGTTAGCCCTGCGTTTTTGGCCCTGCGTTTTCAGCCCTACCTTCCTCCGACTGATGTACCACCAAGTAAAGTGACTTGCTTGTAAGCCACCAGAGACCTTGATTTCACTCTTGAAATGCCCTTTGAATAAGGCTATTTTAAGGGAGGCATGAAGGAAAAGCAAAGACCAACCTACAGCGTAGCCCCATCCTTTCAGAACAAAAAATATGTGTTTTCCTTACAGGCAGGTTCCCATAAATACTAATAAAAAGATGTTAAAAGAGTCATATGAGGATTGTTTTCTTCCAAAGTTAAAGCAAAAATAAATTTCCAGTGCGCCCTCCCCCAACATACTTACACTGTGAAGAGATTGATGTCTAAAGCAAAACCATGCTGTTTGTTGAGAAATAATTTTTCACTCACCCTTTGGCCAGTGTTGCTATGCCAACGTCAGTTAACTTCATTCCTACACCTACAAGGCATCAAGGAAACAGAGAGCTTATGTTACACTAGAATTTCTAGGAATATCTTCAGATTCAAGAGTACCACATATAAAGGCATTAAATATTGTTTAATGACTCATGTTTTTAATTTTAATTACTTGTCACCATTATTGCAAAACATTTTAAAGTACCTCAATAAAAATAGGATGTTTGTGCTCTGTATCACTAGCAATTTCCAGAAGTCAGTCTCATACCAGTAGCTTACAGATAGCAAGGTGATAAACAGAGCGTAACTTGTTTCCTGTGATGGATAGTCAGGGCGGGAAGAAGGGGTTACACTTTGATGACTGCATTTTAACAAACACAAAATCATTGCTTATGCACTTGCCCTGAGATGTGTATATTTATTTATGGGTTTTGTGGTTTTGATGCTTTGCAGACTTGGACTACAAGGTTTATCAGTAGAAATTATTTGCTTTGCTAATCAAATAGCAATAAGTCAGCCAACCTTATTTTTATTTTTTGGGTGAGAGATCCAAAATCCCTTTCCCACTCAGTATTTCCAAAAACTTGGGGTTTTTAACTGTCCCTTTGTTGACTTATTTTAGGCAAAATCCAGTCCTGTAGTGTGCAGTTTTTTCTCTGCAGGAAAACGATGGTCTCAAGACCATTTTCCTTGGAGGATACCCTCAGAAATCTCAACCAGTATGCCTGAAAAATGCAGCCTAGATACTCAAATGAGAAGATGATCAGAGAGGAATGATTTTTCTCTTTAACAGCAGCAAGTATGCTGTCCTTTGTGGCAGCGATCATTATAGAAGCTTAGATACCATTCCTGCTGTTGCGCTTCCCTCAGGCTAGGATTTTGTTCTTTCTTCTCCCTTTAAATTACTTCAGGGGTCTTGTGTAGATGTCTTGTTGCTAATTTTCCTGCCTTCTCTTGTTGAAGAATATGGGATATTTTCTAAGATTCCACATTCCTTTGGTTTTCTGTCTCTGCTTCAAATATATCTGTGCATACTGTGTTGGGTACAAGCCCAGCATTTCAGCAGTTACAAGGAGTCACACTCACAGGAGCATAAGAACAGCATTTAGTAAATGCAAAGAGGACATTTCTTCATGATTCTTCTTTTTTTGAAGGAACATTTCTTCAAACCTAGGCAGGACCTGAATGTGGTGCATTCCACTCTTCAGAGATTAAATACAAGAAAAAGTGAAGGGCTAAGATGTTATTAACAATTGAAGTCTTTAATTCACAAGACGTTTCATTAACCTCTGGGAGGTGAGACAATAAGCCAGACTTGACTTGTATTGAGTGTCCTGATTTACTAAGGGGACATGTGGAAGAAAACTCTCCAGTTGAGAGTATAAGATCTGTTTTTCCTTTTCCAAACAGTCTTCTTCCAAGAACATAAGTTAGGTAAAAATTCCCTTTCTCTGCTGATTAGATAAACATCATAGTACTGCACAGGTTAATAAATGTTTGCCCCTGCTGCCACAGCAGGCAATTAATTAATGTCTTTCTGTTCCCTAGGGTAACACACACATAAATAAACACAGTGCACTTAAAACAGGCTAGAAAATAAAACATCCTAACTCTCTTTCCTATCTTTTATTCTGATCTGCAGGAGATGCTGTATGAAACAGGCACAGGGCCAGGGCACTGTCCTCATCTGGAGGAGACTCTGCCCATTAGAAGGTTATGCAAGGAGCACATTCAGCACTGCCAACAGGGCACAGAAAGCCAAGAATAACATTGATCAGAAATAAGTCTCTAGAAGTTCTGCAGTTACAGGGATTGGCTGTGAGTGGTCACCACCCTGTATCATGGGAAAGCCATTTTATTGCCCCCGCTCAGACAACTCACCTTGCAGGTCAGTGACAAGCAAGCTCCCATTGGTCTTCTCATACACCCAGTGCTGGAAGGTACAACACTTCTGGCCAGCCTCTGAGTCTCTTCTCAGGAAATTTACTTCCTTGCCATCTCTGACAGAGTATTTCACAAATTCCCCAACCAGCTCCTCTTCCACTGTTGCATAGGGGATGTTATTAGCAGGGCGATGAACAAGAAAAACAGGAATGATCCTGAAATCGAGGGATAAAAAACTAATAAAATCCAGAGAGTTCTGTCAATGAAGGAGTAAGAAACAGACAAAGTGGCCAGTGATCTCAGGGAGTGAATGAACAGCTATCAAGTCTAAACCAAGCTAGGGGACATCTGGATAAGATTCAGATCTTCTAGGTAGCTGTAGAACAGAATCACATTATCCTCTATGTGCTTATTTCTTTGTACTATTTACTCAGCGGTAAACTTTTTAAGAGCATACTTTCTAACGTTGTCCTACTACATCTCAAAACCTAAACTCTGCACTATAAACGGTGCTTGCTTATTTTGGAGTATCACTGGAGTATCAGTCTGACTGATAAATGATTCAGTCTTCCTGAGGTGTTAAGCACCTGCAAATCTGATCCACTCCAGAAAGAGCTTTGCCCAAGACCAGTGTAAGTGGAGGATTTCTCAGACTACACTCCTAAAACTTGACACATCCAAAATTAGCAAACACTTTTGATAATGAAAATACAAAGCAACTACTTTACCAAAAGGTAAGAGGAAAAAAGAAAGTCTCTGTAAAGTTCCTCAGATTCTCAAGACAAGTTGGTCCAAGTGAAAATCTAGAATGTGAAGAATCTTCGGCTTTGGCAAAGTTTGGATCCAGATCTGAAAACTTCAGTTAGTTCTGTATGAAGTTTTCAGGAAAATGAAAACCTGATAAAATGTCTCATTTTATTTATTTAGAAATTGAACTAGTTTAAACAGAAAGACTTACAAAGTTTTGTAGGAATACAGGCTAGGTCCATTTATGTCTAAAGATGTACCATGCCAAAAAATCACATCCAATAGCGAATAAAATTTTGCTTAGGGTATCATGGTCTTCCCAGAGAGAAAGACTAACTGTGAAGTGATAATGACAACAGTTTGGAAGGAATCATCTGTCTCACTGGCAACATGAACTTCTTTGTTATCGAAGTTCCTGCGGTCTGGAAAGCAGTGTGCTACCTCACAGATAGTGGTCTTCTGTTTGTACTTACACTGGGAAAACTCAGCATTCTTGTTAGGCAGCACTCTGATACTACAGTACAAATCTCTCAAATTAAAACCTTAGAGTAAGCAAAAAAGTGACATCAGTGTATATTAGAGCAGAATTTAACAATGCTCTGAGATAAGGTCATTTTGGAAAGCCATTCAGCTGGAGCTGGTAGCAGAACATAACCGTATTTTATCAGCTAGCTCACAAGAGCTCCTAGCAGTATCTCAGAACGAATGGAGGGAATGACTGTCACCACAAAACAGGTTTCTAGTTACTTGCTTTCTTACAAACAGTCTTATCTCTTAGAGCAACACTGCCAAAGGGGTGGTATAGTTGCTTCCAGATGTACTTGCACTGGATTCTGGAAATGGCAGAATCATGAATGTACTTATGTGCTCTATATACACTGAAAGGAGGTCTAGAAGAATTAGTCATGGATAGAGAACCACAAGTCTTCCACTCCTAGTCCACAATCAAGCTTTATTGACACCATTAATTTATTTGTTGTTGTGATATTTTACCCTTACTGTTATAGCACATGCAGTTAAACTGGTACAAATGGCCTTTATCCCAGTAGTTACTCTCTCTCTAAGAAACAATTGCTGCACTTGTCTAGTTCTAACCTACTCATTCAAGGTATGATATCAGCTTAACTCTACCAGTACCATTAAAGTGAACAGCTTTTATTAGTATGTAAGGCTCTGTATAGTTTCATATTCCTGCACACTGAAAGGAAAACAAATGGGTCACTGGTTAATAGAGATGTTAGTACTACTCCACTGTGGAAGTATCGTAAGTAACCTCAAGACCACAGAATCTCTCTCCCCACCATTCCTGCCCTTTTATAAATATCTAGCTGCCAGGCCACTGACTGTTACAGGGGAGTGCTTTTCCTCTATCCTTTCCCCAGCTTTCTCTTACAGTCAAATGTGCACAGATAGGCTAAGGCTGTAGCTTTAAAGCTAACTCTGGAGAATGTGGACGACTTTTCTCTTGCTCTGTTTCCCTTATAAAATGTTGCAAGGAATATACCCTCTTTTAAATACAAGTTTGGTCTGGCAAGGGCTGGATAAAAGAAAGGAACCTAGCCTTAAAATCTTGAAATTAAAAAGCAAACCAAAAGCTTATGCACATCATCTTTTTTTGCTCCTCGCTGCTGTCTTCCAGGCAATTGTTTAGAATAAAGCACCAGATCTGAACCTTCTGTGTGCCTGTTATTTGCACCAGCCTTCTAGTTCTCGTAGCGTACGTTTGCTCTCTCGTACCAAAACTAGATGTTATATCCTGTACCTAGAGAAATCTCTCAAACACGAATTTTACCAAGAGCAATATATTTCCAGAAAAGAAGCTAACTTGCACAAATATGTTTCCTAAAAGATCTCACTGCCGTCTCCACCATTTCTAATCCTGAAAAGATTGCTTTAAACAATCACTCCAGAGGCTGTGTTTTAAGTGGCCATTTTTTTCAGGGAATCAGTGCAGCTGAGCAGATCTTGTGTCATCTAAACAGAGATGGAGATCTAGCCTGCTGTCAAGCATGTAGGTCTTATCCTTGAAGCAATGCAGATGGAATTTCAACCATCCATTGCAAATTCAACTCTACACAGTAGCCTGACACTGGAACAGCAAATCCTTTGAAAAAGATCTATTACCAAATGCTCAAGGTGCCACTTCCCAGCCTTAGAGGCAGAGATGAACCTGTATTGAGCTATTGGACTGATGTACACATAATGGAAAACTTCTGGTATGAAATAAACCAGTCTCTGGGAAAACATAGAACCAGAGTTGAGCTTTCTGGCTTAAGCCTCTCTACGTAGAAAACTTGCCTTAGCTTCAGAATGATCATGATTTCTCTCAAGATTTGATTTTTAATGGAAAGTTGGAAGGTCTGACTTATCCCCTACTGCTGTTACTAGATGATACTGTAGTATCACCTACTGGTGTCACTTCACTAACATGAATAATTTCCTCTAAATTTATATCAAAATCATGCCTTTTGCCTGCTATTTACTCCTTCTTTTCCTTCTCTAATGGGAATGGAATCTCTCTCACCACCTTCATGCTCAGTATTATTTAGGTCATGACTCCATCTGTAACATTGTTCTCAGGATTCCTCTTTCTTCTTCTTTAGTAATTACTCCTAGCAGTCAGTGGGCAGCTGTGGCACAAGACAATACATATATGCATATGTGTATATTGATATAAAAAAATATATATACTCACTCTGGTACTTCCCCAAAGCCTTCCAAGGTTTCAGCTTCAGCTGCATATATCTTCGCATACTCTCTTGCAGTATTTTGGACATAGCATTCCTATATTACAAACAGATATATCTGTGGAATATTACTCAAAATGTTTAACACGTCATCTGTTTGAATATTTGCAAGACAGCTCTTCTCCAAAATTCTTGCTGACAAAGGACAGGGGAAGCTTACCTGCAGTGCTAGTTTGTAGTTCTTTTGCACTAGATCATCCTTACTCTTGGTCCCATATGTGATAGCATTGTGCACTTTGAGAACACAGGGGTGGCCAGGACTGAACACTGGCACGAGGCCTTGCATCACTTTACTTCGGAAGGCCTTCCGGTGCATGCCTTCACCAAAGTGAAGCTCTTCTGTAGCTATTATTCCATGCAGGTTCCCACCAAAATAGCTGTCACTGATGAAATCTTCTCTGAACATGAGCTGCATGAATTCAATTTCTTCCACACCTAAAAGACAATGCCACGTTGTTCTGCACATCTTTCTGCAGTCACATGGAAAAGGGTGGACATGGGAGAATGAACGCATCTCTCCATAGAGTATTAAATGCTCAATGGAAACAGAATACATGGCCTCACTTCTATTAATATGGGGTTGGGACCCTGCCTGTTGCCTGTACCAACTAAAGCCAGCATGGGGAAAGGCGGCAGTTCAGGTTCATAAGGAGAGAACACAGAGTGCAGCAAACAAAAAATAGAGGTAAAGATCACAAAAGCTGCTTTTAAAACTATTAGTGGAGTTGTAAACTGGAGCTTGACAAGATTGTGAAGTCAAGCTGACTGAGAACTAAAGAGATGTTGAGGGAATACAGAGATCCTGCCAACTCTGCTTTTTTGGGAAGATAGTAATAAAGCTAATTTGCAGCAGTGTATGTAGATATGAATTTAAAAGTAGAACACAGTTCTGTGCCCAATGTGCTCAATGCATGGTCTTCTGAGGCTAGTCTTTCAGAAAAGACAGAAGTTGCTGAAACAACCAGAGCTTGTTTTAGTTTTCAGCTTGGAATCTTTTCAGGCAAAGATTCTGCCAACATGTTCATATAGGCACTCAGCTGAAAGAAGTCTCAGACCTTAACCAATATGACCATGATGGAAACATGCCTTTCCTAGTACCAACCACATCTACTATATCAGCCCTGGTGCTGCAGATTGGCATATTAAAGTGTTTCTTTCCAGCTCAAAAACAGGTTCATTAGCAAATTTAGAAGAAAATAACAAGAGTCTTATTTCAGAAGTGATTTTGAAGAAGAACCACATTTCTGTGAGTGACCACATCAGTTTCAATCACAAGGCAAATACATCCATTTTATCGACCTTTATACTGAGGAGAAATTGGTACAATAACATTTCTCTTATCCCCCCACCTGTGGATTTTGCAAGTACCAGTAGCATAAGAATGTGTGCCTTAAGTTTGTTACAGCTGAAATCAAGCAGGATTATGGATTTCACCTTTTTAAATGATCACTGGAATACAGATGGAAAAAAAATACAGGGGGAAAAAGAAGTGGTTAAGGTTAAGCACTGAGAGAAACTAAAAAATTTTAACTGCACTTCAATTCTGTCTAATCACAACATTTCAAGCAACATTAGTGGAAAAGATAAATAGGAGAAAAAAAGGTGTATACTACACAGCAACGAAGTCCTTCCAGCTCCCCTTTGTAGTTGTCTCTGCTTTAGGCTCTGTACACTATTGCCTCTCTTTGAAGCACAGAGGAAACAGTGCACATATAGAGCTAGAATTAGAAGGCTCCTTAAGTCCACCTAAAATCCTCTGTTGATCAAAAGTTAGTTATACAGTGCTGTTACATGAAAAGTCCTGTCTTCATTTTAACAAGGAACTAAATGTTTAATTTTATTCTTCTAGAAAAAGAAAGAAAAATCAATTGTCCAAATGAAGTACTTGATTAGTAGTATGTTCAGAAATTATAAGCCAATTTGCAATGCACTGTCTATCTTTAGCTGCAGCACAGCAAGACATATGCCAAGTGTGATTAAACGCAAGTTAACATATGGGGAAAGCATTCCAAATCTTCATGGCCGTCTTTCTCTTGGAGTAAAGTTACAGAGCAGGTGACTTGCAAAGACCATGTGTGCAAACACCACTGGCAAGCTTTTCTGCCAAAGGAGCTTTCAGTACTCTGTGTGTGTGTGTGTCTCTCTGTAAGATGCAATGCAATGCTATTTCACTCTCTACTGTGTGTGAAGTGCTAGTGCATCAAGCTAACAGGAAGTTACACAGTCAAGTTCAAATCAATAGTTTGTCACAGTGGGTACTCCATCACCCTGCACAAATCATTCTATCCTACATGAGGGTATTTCACCTACAAAACTCCCATGAATTAAGAGAATTCTATCTTTGATGGTACAGCAAAGCCGAGTGTAAAAAGGGAAAGACAGCTAGCAAAAACACAATACTGATCCAGTGGCTTCAAGGGATTCCCATAGTTTCCCATGGGATAATTGTCAAAATGTCTCAGTCTGGTTGTATTTTTCCATCTTTTGTTCGATTTGGAAATCAGAAGGAACAAAGATTTGAGCACACATTCAAGCACATGTGTGTACTTACCTTCACAATTCTGAAAACTTGAGAGATGTTCCAATACTACAAGGAAACAAAGAAACAGATTTTGTAGTAAAAAAAAAAAAAAAAGAATGGAAAATGCCATTGTCATTATTATTAATTAAAATTATAAACTGGGATTTACCTTCAGAAGTCAGATTAAACTCAGCAGTCACCTTTCCATACATATTATTCAAGCAGCAATAATACATTCCCTGGTCTTTGTTACTGGCTTTAGCTATTGCCAAAGAGACGGGAGAGTCATCCTGGGCACTGGAACAGAATATGTTAGTTTTCCACATTAACACTTTTAAAAGATATTTTCTGATTATTCCATATATCTCTCCTCCTGTCCCTGGAATTTCTGTCCCTCACTGCAAAGACTGATTCAAATATGATGCAAGTAGACAAAATATTTTATTTCACCCTACTTAGAAGCATTCAGCCTACGATGTGTTTCAAAATAGATGATCCTACTACATTCTGAGAGAAAAGTACCCCAATCAAATAAAAAAATAGTTAAATCACACCCAAAGGCATTCTAATATTACTATCAAAATCATGGCCAAACATATAAAGTACGAACACACAAAAGCCTAAAATGTTGTATGCTGTTCCTCGATATTGACTCCTCACTGGGCTTTCTCTGTTCCTTTGTTTTTTTCAAGCTAGGTATTTGCTCTGTGATGTCTGTCTATGCCATTTCACAAATGGATCAAAGGCAGATGTTATTAGCAGGGGTCCAATGACATGTGAATGCAGTTACAGTACTTGCGCACCCAAGTTGGCTCTGGCAGCAATAAAACTACACCAAAACAGTGCTATGTCTGAATGAAAAGTCCTCTTAGACCATGGAGGTTTTCACATGTACTACAGTGGATGTCCATGGAAGTATTTATCAGCAAACCAGATAACCTATGCAAGGATTATGGAGACCTGGCTATCATGCTTTAAAGCTTTTGTGAAGTGAATTAATGAAGGTGTGCAGTTTTGTTGGCTGCATGGAGTTTCATGGTATTTTGGCACACTAGAGAACATATTTATCCAATAATAGTTTTTAAATTAAATTACTTAGCATATATTCATATTACTAGCAATGTGTATGTATCAATACACGTTTCCATCTGTTGACAGGTAATAAAAATCTAAAGATGTCCTGAAAATGGCCCCTATTGAAAGCAAAAGCTAAGGTGCACCAAACAGTCCAGGTTATGTATTTCTGTAGATTGATGTATATTTCCAAAAGAAATATTTGGGTACACACAAACCAATTAGTTAGATTTTAATTGTGATGGAAGGGAGATTTCCACTGAACTTGACTGAATATTTTTGAAGTAAAAATTGTAATTTCAAAACTCTCTAAATCTGTTATACATTTCACTTTCATTCCAATATTTTGAAATACATTCATCCTATAAAGTTAAAATGCAAGTATTTTATGTTACCACAGATTTTACTTGTTATCACTGCAAAACCTGACAAATTTGATTATCTCTGCACTGTTTATTTGTTAAAACACTGCAAAATTATTTAGCGGATAATGACATGTACTAATATTACAATGGATATCGTAATAAAATAATCAAAATCAGTGTGGTTAAAACAAGAATCAGAATGACATGGGAAGTTCAACCAATTCATGCAACTTTTTCTCTCCCCTTAAAAGAATATCTTACAAGATGCCTTCCTAAAAACTTTTTCATTTTTGCAGAATTGTGCATTCTGATGGAAACATCTTTTCTTTTTTTTTCTTTGGGTAATGTTAATTTTGTATCTTTGAAACATTATAAACAGATTTGAAGAGCTATGTGATAACTATATGATATGTCATTACTGCTACAGAAGTTACTCATTTCAGAAAAATGGAGTTTTAAGAAAAGCTAGAAAAGATCCTGATAAAGGCCTTAGGAAGCTGTTATTTCCACCCTTCTCATTGCACTGCCTCTAGTCACTCCGAGTAAGGTTAACTGGCTGGGTTGAGGGGAGAGATCAGTCTTTCTTAAATAGACCTCCCATCATTTAATCCCATCAGCTTCAAGTTTGATTCAGTGCTGAATATGAGTTCAAAGTAGAACCATAGACTCACAGAGTGGTTTGGGTCGGAAAGGACATTCAAAGATCATCTTAGTCCAAGCCCTCTGCTGTGGGCAGGGACATCTTTCAGCAGATTAGGTTGCTCAAAGCGCCGTCCAACGTGACCTTGAGCACTTCCAATGATAGGGCATCCACAACTTCTCTGGACAACCTGTTCCAGTGCCTCACCACCCTCACTACACATTTCTTCCTTACGTCCAATCTAAACCTGCCCTCTTTCAGTTTAAAACCATTGTCCCTTGTCCTGTCACTACAGACCCTGGTAAAAAGTCTCCCTCCGTCTTTCTTATAAGCTCCCTTTAAATACTGAAAGGCAGCAAGAAGAGAAGAGCCTTCTCTTCTCCAGGCTGAACAACCCCAACTCTCTCAGCCTGTCTGCACAGCAGAGCTGTTCCAGTCCTCACATCATTCTCGTGGCCTCCTCTGGACCCACTCCAACAGGTCCATGTCTTTCTTGTACAGAGGACCCCAGAACTGGATGCAGTGCCCCAGGAGGGGTCTCAAGAGAGCAGAGCAGAGGAGAAGAATCCTTTCCCTTGACCTGCTGGCCACACTTCTTCTGATGCAGCCCAGGATATGACTGGCTTTCAGGGCTGCACATGCACATTGCCAGCTCACATCCAATTTCTTGTCCACCAGTATCCCAAGGCCTTCTCTTGCAGGGCTGCTCTCAATCCATTCATCCCCAGCCTGTATTGTTACTGCAGAATAACCACATCAAGCTCTACATTGCACGTTAGTTGCAATTCACTTCCACCACACAAGGACAGCCAGCCTCCCACATATTAACCAAGTGTGTTTATGTTGTTTGGCTGGGTGCTAAGGTTCAAACTTCATTTGATCTTTTACAGTACTTGAAAGTTGGACAAGACTATGAAGAGGCTGAGAGGAATTACTGGTGATGGAATGCAAACTACGACTAATATTAATGCACAGTGTGAAGATGTGCTTCTTAATTACCCTGTTTAAATTTATTTTTTGCACCTATCATACTAACCCTCTTAAGAGGTACAAGAGTGAATCGTTGGCATATTTTTCTGAAAAGCTATTCAGAAACTATCAGTCCTTCAGCAACATTCACTCACCTTCTCTGCAGTCGAGCTAGTAACTTGGAATCTTTAGTCCATGTAATGGTGGAGTCACCATGAATGTCACCAAATTGACAGCATAGATTAATATTTCCAGAGCAGTCAGGGAACAACTCTGCTTGGATTTTCTTCATCAGCTTGGGAGCTTGAAACAGAAGAGACACAGTTTAGAATTAGAAGATAATGATGTTGTCTGGGCATTTTAAAGGAATCCCAGAATGATTTGCAGATGTTAAGAATATGAATCTGACAACAATGGTAAATAACTATGATTTCTTCTGATGCTGAAACCAAGGCTTTAAAAGATGGAGGTTTCACAGGAGTGATTCAGTGCCCCATACTGTCAAAGGAAATGTTTTCAATGCAAAGACATTTTGGATTTATTGAATAGGATCCAAGGGAAGTTCCAGCCCCAAAAGGCATTGACACAAAATAATTTCTTAATCAAAACACATTCTCTCTGACTAAAGGACCAGCTGGTAAAAATAGACACCACAAAGGCACAGCACACCATATGGTTACATAATGAGAAATCATATTAACTGAACACTTGTAACTAGTAGATTTTTTTAACTGATCATAGAGTATGCGAGAAAAGATTTTAAGTCCCAGGAGATGTTGTCTCCAAGGTGTTCCTGGAACATATCTAACACACACTGCCAGGATGAGACTCTTTGCAAGATGCAGTGATGGCACCGTTTCTGTTAAAACACAGCTGGAGGGAGGAACCCACATTTAGTGGTTAAGTATTTGCATTTGGTAATGTCCGTGGCCTTTGCTTCCCTCTTCAGTTTCAAAGGATTAATTTCCAGCCTCTAAAGAAAGTCCCTACCTTTCCAGACATAGGGCACGGTTCTTTTGCTAAACATTGACCATCACACAGAACACATCCAAGAATCACTCAGGTTACAGAAAAAACACTCTGTCCAGTCTGCAGAAGGTCCTGACAACCTGGTTTTCTGCTAAGACTTGTCTTCCGGCTCACAGAACACCCCAGTGTCTTCCGCATGTGGGCATAGCATGAGCAGGAGGATGAGGGTTACTTGGAAAGAAAGGGAATCAACATAAACTTAAGGAAAGGTTTTGGGATCATGTCACATCCCTGCGCTCAAGTGAGACATCTGCTAGATGTAAGGAATGTAAAATGCAAGACGTTATGTCTCCTACTGTGTTAATTCTGAGCCGCTACACTCTGAATGAACTGGCACGACACATCTCCCTCAGGGATCCCATTCCAGCAGTCTAACTTTCCCCATCTAATGCTGAAGGAATGACGGATCCAACTTGAAGGGTCAGGCACCTGGAATTCACTGCTATGTTTAACTTGTAGTCACTTAAGTCCTTAGGCCTAAGAATCTTGCTGAATCAGGGCTAAAATGACGCAGACAGTATGTGACAGGACTATAAATGGAACTAACAGCTCCAGAATCCCTGCCCTAACCACAAAGTCGTCCCTCCTACAGCTGAAAATACAAAAGAGAACACTGAGTATATACCAGACTAACCATACCAACCCTCCCATAATGCTGGGCAAAGGTCCACATGATTCTCAAAAGTACAAACATACATCCATTTCAGTCTAGGCTGAAGCAGATCAGAAGGTTAAGAAAACCCAGTCTTATCTGATGCAAGCCTGAATGTTTAAAACATTTTTCAAACATAGCCTCAGGTACACGGAAAAAGATCAGGCATTTCTCAGTAACTGCAGTTTGCTTGCTCTGCTTTGAAGGAATGTGTGTCTCCTCCCACACATTTGGTTCTCTGGCAAAGGACACATCTTTGAACAGAGAAAAGTTTAGTTTTTTTAAAAATGTGATTGGAAAAGTAGAACTCTCACCAGACCGCACTGTAATGAGAATCTCTGAAGAGCTTCACAGTTGTGTAGCTTACCTTTAGTGACTGTTCAGTCTTGCTCTGATCTACTAAATTATTTTATGCTGTGAACATGAAATGTAATGTCAAAAGGTAAAAATAAGACCTTGGTCCTTGCAAAGTATCCATAGAAACCACAAATACTCCATCTGTCTAGCTGTTACACTATTGCTACTCCTGTCTGCGTTTTGCTTTACCTGTTAGCAACCTCCTAGAGACTTTGACAAGCAACCCGAATCTCATGTCAATCATACGTTTCCTGTGTCAGTTTAATCTTGCTGATTTCATCAGTGCCATTTAGGACTAACAGTAGTGAAAAGGAATGCAGAGCCAGCCGTCAGTCCTCAGACAGGGCTGCAAAACATTATCTTTATCAGTGGCACCCTACTAATAACAGTAATACTTTGCTAGTAATAAAACCATTTGGTAACCAAATTGCATTTGGGAGCCACAGGGCAGGAGCACAATCGGGAACAGCCCTGCGGGAACATAATGATACGCAAGTACTGGGCATGCAGTTGCTTTATTGCGTGCAGTTATGTGGCACCATGATGCTATACACACCTGAAAAGTTACTTGACAAGACAAATGAAGAAGTAACTATTTCAAACAGGTTTAAAAGTTCATAAATTTTCCAGCTAGGAAAAGGATGTTAGAGAGGGTTCAGCTCTGTGGCACGGGGACAGCACTAGTTACTAAGTTCACAGAACTGGAAATTAAAGTCAGTGAGGGCAGGATACATTTAGCTGATACGACTTAGACTAAAGGGAGGCTTCAAGTGTGTTTAGTTCAATGAACTTGAATTTCATACTGTAGCCAGAATGATGGGAAATGACAGAAGTGAAAATTGGTTTTCTCTTACCTTTGCTATCCTTTTTCAAAATTAGTTTCCTTTGCTCTTTACTATCTTCTTTATGAATCACGCCTGCCTCACTCTTCACAGGCCTTTTAACACAGCTAGGATCCTGGCTGACACTTCCTCTCTCCTCCAGTCGGGGTTTTTTTGACAGTGTTGCTGGTGGTAGTTTCTTCTCAGCTCCAGTAGCTACATGACCACACTTTGCTGTGTCTTGTTTACAGTTGATGGGCTCAGGCTCAGCAACAGTTGGTGATGTCTGGAAGGATTTTGACCCTTCTTGATTTCTTAGCCTTTCTGCATTGACTGGGCATGGCTCATATGTGGTCAACACTAAGGAGAATGGCCGAGTTCTGCTGTAGAGTGGTTGCTTTTGAAAATACTGGTTGTTCCCTGAATCAACTGGTGGAAAATTAACTAAACCACTTACTACGCTCTCTGATGTCATGACTTCTTCATCTTTATCGTACTCAGTAGACTTAATTGAATTACCAACCTCAGTAAGCTTGCTGGAAGAGATCAGGTCAGGACAGGACTGGTTAGTCACAATCTGTCTCTGAGCCTTGGAGCTAATTACATTCTGCAAAGGAGACTTCATTTCAGCTTCATCTGGGTTATATTCAATAGCTCTTTGAATTTCTTGTTTATTTTCACACAAGACCGCTTCCTCCTTGTTTTCTTCAGGTACCCTATGGACCTGATCCTGCAATGCTTTGCAGAAAGTTTCCAGCGTACTCAAATTTTCATCTACTTTGACTGCAGTTTGTGTGGATTCAGTTTTTACAAGACTTCCTGTGCCAGGACACCCCACTGCTGATATGCTGGTAAGAAGGCTCTCTGACTGGCTGACAGGTGTGAAGAATGGTAATGTTTCTTTTACAGCCAGTTGTTGGATATCTAACTGATTACTGGTATCTCTGTAATCCTCATTTGCTGTGCTGTGGTACTCCTGTTGAGCCTTTCTAGGCAGTGGGGAACTAACTGATGTTACACTTCCAGATGCATATGTGTGATTTTTTGAAGAATCTGTTTTTAACTCTTCATCAGACTTGAACATGCTGTCAACAAAAAATACACGTTGTTCCAGTGTATTATGACGGTAAACTGCAGTCTGACTCTCTGAATCATGACTAACTCCCAAGTCACACGAAGTTTCAGCCCTTTGTTCATCACCTATGCAAATCTCCCTCTTGTCATCTCCTGTTTGACATGGTTCATATCTGGGCTCTTCTACATAAAAATCTCTTAAAAATGGATCCTCAGAAGAGGGAGTGAATGCCACTTCTTGTTGTACTACTTCTGTCAGTTGGTCTGCATTTTGGGGTAGATTCTTAGGTGTTATGGTTTCAGGTGTCTTAATTAAATTAGGCAATTGCATTAGGTAACCATATTTCTGTGCATTAGAAACAATCTGAAAATCTTGACAGGCATTATTTTTTGAAAGATGGTAACTGTCAGAATTTGTGTCATTTTGTGCATTCAAGTCTAAGCGATTTCCTTTGTCTTGCAAATTCCCCTCATAACTTCTGTGTATGTTGTTAACAGAAGAGTGTTCTTCATGTGTAAACTGACTGGTATTTTCACTACAGGAAATGTCTTTCTCTTCAGGGTAATAAGACAGTTCTTTTGTTGCTGGATAACAGTCTCTAAAATGACACCCTTTACCAGTTACAGACTCATTTCTCAAGGATATGTTGTGCTCAGTACGAAATAATTGTCCAAAAGTCCCAAGTGGCGTATCTGACATGTAAGCTGGGTTTTCTTTGTCACTTGCTAAATTACTACTCTGAGCATTTTTTAATCTTAGAGGAGAATCTGCATCACATGTTTGGGAAGTGTTATTAATGGTACGCTTTCCTTCCCAAGCAACAGTCATTTGAATGGATGCATTACTGTCAGTTAACATTTGATTTGGCTTCTGCTCCAAGCACTCCCCTGTATTTAAGATGATACTATTTGCTGAAACACAAATGGATGGTGCTTCCGTTTTATTTCCAGTGCTAGAATCTAGACATATACCATCTGTTTCTACCACTTGTGCATGACAAATGTTTCCTATGGATGTACTGTTACATGCTTCATCTGTTTTAAGTAGGATATTAGAAACATTGCAGTCTTCTTTCTCTATTCTTTGTCTACTAGCTGGCTGTGTAACAGGTTCCTGCTCTTCTATAAAATCTACTGGTAAAGGATTATCAGAACAGGTCTCCTGTACAAAATTCAGTCCTGTGACTTTGATATCTGTCGGCCTAACTTCTAAACTTGTGATCCCCCGGTTTTCAAATGGGATTTGATATTCTGAGTCATCTTCATGAAGAAGTTTCCACAGCTTGTCATCCATGGCAGATATATCAGCATCTCCTTTGCACTCAGGTTCTCCAGATTCCAGGACTGACTTAGGATTAGCTTCAAACAGAGATTCATCACATGATAAACTGCAGAGAGTATCTCTGTCATTACTATCATGTGAGTCAAAACTATACCTTTGCTCTCCCTCCCTTGGCTCATCACATAGCTTTGCAGAAGAGAGAACAGCACATAAACATTCTTGTTTGTCAGGAACAGAGTCTGTATCCTGTAAAGGAAAAGGTGAAACATCATTCCTCGATTTGTTGCCATTACTAATAATATTAATTCCTTGTTCACAGAAGACTTGATGGAGACAACTTTCTCTCTTATCACAAGGAGCATGGACTTGAGAATAGGTCTGCAAATTTGCATTTTTTGCTTGTAATGTCTTTTCAGTACAGAGCATTTCTGAAGATGGATGGATGGTTCCTGCAGTCTCACAAGTCATGAAGACACCTTCCTTTTCTATTTCAGGCTCCATATATAGTCTCTCACAATTCTGGGTAAAGATTTTAAGATTAGCACCTTGATTCTACAAAGAAGAAAAAAGAGAAATGTTATTAAAAATTAGAATTGCTGCTTGATACAGGCCTGAACTAAAGTCCTGGCTTTAAATGTACCTAGGGTTTTTTTTTTAAATATTTCTGACTTGTAGCTATCAACCTACTGCATAGAAATCAAACTCCTGGGTTGTAACAGCCTTTTACCCTGGTACGTTTCAGTTCTGGATCCAAATGCTGAGAAATACAGAATTTAATCAAGATGAAGATCAATGACCGATATAATCCAGCTAGTTAAAAACAAAGGGAAGGGAAGGGAAGGGAAGGGAAGGGAAGGGAAGGGAAGGGAAGGGAAGGGAAGGGAATCAAATTCCATGGAGGTGGGGAGCATGTTTCACCCATAGTAAATCACAGATGGAGAGGCCTACAATTTTTTACTAGACAAAAATGCATTGTTTCCTAAATGAATTATTGTTCATGCTTTCAGTTACCATTCATTTGCCAGAACAATCTGTAAAAGTAGAGAACTATTTAGCAGTCAACCTTTGAAAAAACACCTTTCAAATAGCCATTAACAGGATATAACAACAAGGACCTCATGAATTGTGCATTTGATCATGTATCCTTGTAGTGGTTGTCTGAAGCTTTGCACATAATACCAGCAGAAACAAAGAAATGCTAAAAAAGTCAGACCGAGTTTAAAAAACAGCAATATTTGTACACATTTTACATTTTCTAGCTTTTAACCAGCCACAAACTCAACTTCACAACTGTTTTGTGTTTTTTTTTTTCCTTATGAGTCCCAGTTCAATCCATAGTTATTTGTTAACTTGTAATGATGTGCTGGATGGCTGAAATGAGTAACTGTGATACATAACAGGTGAGTCTTCTGGGTCACAGCAGAGCTATAAAAGTGTAGTGAGTGCTGGCAGACACGTAACTCAGAGAAGCACTTCTGAAGAGAAGGAAGTGGTGTTATTTAGTGAAGGATATGTAATGAAGGATTTCCCATGAGTTGCTGTGTGCTCAGGTAGAGGCAGGGGCTGCTTAGACACTAGGTTCTTTAGTTTCCATAAGTTCATGGCAAAAGGATTACCGGCTGTAGTAAATATTGCTTTCCTTTGCTGCAAAAGCCACCCACTTCAGCTGCAATTCCTTTCATCCTTTCTGTTTCTCCATTCAGCTTGAGTAGGATGTGGAGCTGACTACATGCTGTGGACAATGGGGAAGGAAAAGATATAGAAAACTTTTGTCAATGACTTTAACTGCTGTTCCCACCCCAAGCACCATGCAGTTGACAGCACACTGTCTTCAAAACTCCTTGGCCAGTGCATACTTACCTAGAAACCCTGAGCCTGGGAACTTCAGCTCCACAACTGCAGTCTCCTCTGATTCCCAATGCCTTGGTCTCCTGCTCAGGTCTGCTCTGCAGAAGATGCCATTCTCTAGGTCTTTAAGTTTAGAGACTGTCCTGGTTCCAGCTGGGATAGAGTTAATTTTCTTCACAGAAGCCAGTGTGAGGCTGTATTTTGGATTGGGGATGAAAAATAATGTTGACAGCGTGCTGATGTTTTCAGTTGTTGCTAAGCAGTCAAGGACTGTCTGGCTTTCCATGCTCTGGCCGGCCAGCGAGGAGGCTGGGGGTGCACGGGAAGCTGGAGGGGACACAGCCAGGACAGTTGACCCAGGCTAGCCAGAGGGATATTCCATACCATACGACATCATGCTCAGTATATAAAGCTGGGGGGAACAAGAAGGAAGGGATGGGGGGACACATTTGGAGTTATGGCATTTGTTTTCCCAAGTCACCGTCACACGTGATGGAGCCCTGCTTCCCTGGGGATGGCTGAACCCCTGCCTGCCCATGGGAAGAGGTCAATGAATTCCTGATGTTGCTCTACTTGCGTGCACAGCTTTTGCTTGACCTATTAAACTGTCTTTATCTCAAACCAAGAGTTTTCTCACTTTTATCCTTCCAATTCTCTCCCCCATCCCTCCAGGGGGGAGTGAGCAAGTGGCTGCGTGGGGCTTAGTTGCTGGCTGGGGTTAAACCACGACAGACACACACTCTCTCTCAAGTCAAGGGGGATGTGGGCTGGAACATGTCTCTACAGTCAGTTCCACTTCTCTTCTCCATCAGTTCTGAGCATTTGGTCTGAGCCTAGTGCTCCTCCTGCCACTTCCACTTCCCCTTCAAACCTCTGGAAAGCAGTTAATTTTTCTATTCGTTGAAATCACTGCAGCCTCAATCACAGCTTTTACTAAAACCTGTGGAATTCTTGCTAAGTTAGACATATGATCAGTCAGTTCCTACCTGCTGTTGGTATGAAACTGAAAATAGACAGCTCTCTCATGTCCACTTGAAAGTGGGCTGAATATTTCAAGAACCCTTTTATCTATCTAATCTGTGTGTCTGTCCATGCTGGCATCTGTCTGTCTCAAGCATTTATAGACAAGGCAGCACTGGGGAGTCTAGACACGTTTTCATGTCTGGAAAATCAATACGATGACAAAAGAGGACTTGTAATGGAGTGCCTTTCCTTGCATTTGACAAAAGTACGTCTGAAAGCAGAATGCCGTTTGAAGCCTCATAGTGGCACATTTATTAATTTTTTTAATTTATATTTAACAGGGATATGTGTTCCTTGGGTGTGTGGTAATCAGCTCCATGTTATTGTTGCTTGAAAGTACATATATTCAAACCCTTTAAACATGTTTTAAGAAACCTTGCTGGTTTTAACTTTGGCATTTTCTTAGATTAGATTAATTTCAACTAACACAGTCGTAGAACTATTCATCTTGATTTGTTTTTTTGTTCCTGTTCTCACAGAAGATTTCTAGGGTTTAACGCCATACATTTGAACAATTTCTTCCGTTATTAGACAGTCTGCTTGACTCCAGGGGTGACAAAAAGAGTGGTAACAAGCTAGAGAATTTAATCATGTGATTGCAGTAAAACAAGCAATTTGTGCACGTGTAAAACTGGTGCATGACGACAGAAAGATGAAATCACAGTTCTGTATTTAACTCATCCATGAGATACACAGTCCATGTACCTTCATTACAAAGCCATGGCTACTGTGAATAAAGGAAGGACAAACAGGTAAGTTAGTTACATAATAGCTATGTAAAAGGAAACAGCCACTTCAAAACCAGAGCTTGCTTTTTCATCTAGTGTAAAATCATCATGTATGGAGGACCCTTCCTTGTTTTTTTTGCTCTGCTAACAAGACCCATTGTGTTCCGAAGCCTGACAGGATCACATGAAAAGCAAAGAAGGACCGTAGAGAGTAAGCGAGCACTCTCGTCACCTCTGAGTTACGGAAGGTGGTGTGGTTTAACCCGGCAGGCAGATGAACACCACACCGCCGCTCGCTCACTCCTCTGCCCCCAGTGTGGGATGGGAGAAAGAATCAGGGAAAAAAAGGTAAAATTCATGAGATAAAGACAGTTTAATAGGAGAGAAAGGGAAGGTAAAATAACAATAATGATAAAAGAATATACAAAATAAGCAATGCCTAGCGCAATTGCTCACCACCTGCCAACTGATTCCTAGCCAGTTCCCAAGCATCCTAAATCCAAAACACAGCACTATACCAGCTACTAGGAAGAAAATTAACGCTATCCCAGCTGAAACCAGGACAGAAGGAGATAGGGGAGAACATGCAAAAAAGAGGAAGAAATTTAAAAGGATTCTACTACTTCATGGCAATCTGATTTCAGGAACATTTTCATCTGACAGTCTCTGTGGAGATCTAAAAGTCACCAGATGACCAGACTGGTGACCCACGAACCTGCAGAACTTTTTACATGTGAAGTGAGCTTCTCCCAGAATGTTTCAAGTCACCTCTTGAAACACCTCTTGAATGTTTCAATTCACTTCTTCAAGTCACCAGGAACCGAGGTGACAGCACCTCATCTGTGGTCTCAGATGTTACGGTAAAACTGATCCATCCCTTCAGCGCAAGCTCAGCTGGTTCATTTTCAGATCTGGAGATCTTCTATCCACGATATCATCCAACTTAGTGGCCAACACATTACATTTTTTACTGTTCCTTTTAACAGTTTTACTACCAAACCGTGCTTGTAGAGTGCTGAGTAACATGCAAGCTATGCATAAGTTTAAATCAGGACTAGATCAAAAATATAGTTTTCTGAAAACAAAGCTCTGGCTCTGAAAGCCATTGACTCTCTTGTGGCAACTGAGAGAGATCCACTTACGTTGTCTAGTTGCCTTGCATCCTACCTCTCGTTTTGGTATTTGCACTCAGTATCCCATGTCCACTCTTCCTTTTATCAGTTGCAGTGGATCCCACTTTGGTGGAAATAACTTCAGCTTCTCTGAAGTTAAAAGAGATCCTTTCTGAATCTGGCTGGCTCTTAAGCTTGGCAGGCTGTGCTGTTCAGTGATGGGCTTTAAGTAACACTGAATCAACAAGCAACAGCAAATACTTGGAGGCATTCTAAGAAATGTATAGATTGGCTGTGCTTCAACATATGTAATTGCATCAAGAGGATGCAAGCCTACAGGTACTCTGGTTCCAGACTTGTGCCCTGACCCAAAGTCAAAGACAGCAGTTACCTGTTACATAAAAGTAAACTTCAATCTGGTGAAGCCCATAGTGTGGTTGTTTTTAATTTTTAGCTTGTTTTATAATTTTTAAGAGAAAATTCAGCCTGTATAAGGTGATGAATTGATACTCTGAGATCCACATTTACAAAACAGGAAAAACAGCACAGGAAGCCTGGCTGGGCAGGATTATCGTTGGTGTTCAGAGGGAAGTTTAGGTAATCACCTCCATCAGGCATTGTTCAGGCCATCTAGCAAAACCATCTGCAGAGAGGCCAAACCATATCTGATACTAAGGAGACTGGGGCAGTTCAAGAACCTGAAGAAAATACAGTTAGCACCATACCTGGGAGGGTTTCATTAAATAAATACTTGATTCTTAAGGAGACCTTTCAATGGGAATATAGCACCTGTGCAAGCTGTTTTGTTACTTAATTTTGTTACTGATCTGGCAGAAGCAAGAGTCAGCACACTTGTGAAAACAGCAAGTGCTAGCTTCTGGAACAGCAAAAAGGAACTTGAAGACTACACAGGTGGCCCGGGAGGGCTCCCAGTTCCTGGGACTCAGCGTGCCCAGCAGCCACATGCTGGTCCCATTTCAACACAACATCTGGGCTCTTGCTGGTCCCTTTTTCACCCTGGTTTGCATTCAAAGAAAGAAGCCAGAGGAGCCACTGCATCTCAACAGGTGATCCACACATACCCCATATACAAATAAAAAAAAATTATCAATCTGAGCAGGAAATAAAACAAAATTAGATTTGGAAAAAAGCAAAGTAATGCACTTGGGAATACAATACATAAATGCCAAGGGGAAATATATCAGGGGTAAACTACACTGCTGACCAAGACATATAGATAACAGAGGGGAAAAAATTAAATATGGCAAGTAATAATAAGGTCAATGGAGGTTGTGGTATGATACAGGAGCAGAGCTACAATTACCTCTCTTGATGTCTCACATGTCACAACAAATAATGTTCAGAGGCTTATTAAAAGAATAAATGAGGTAATTCCAGCCAAAATATTTTGATAGAATGATGCGGAAACAGAAACACCAGGACAAGTGCTTGGATTTGGAATTAAGGCAAAATTAAAAAAATACACTACCACTCTGCTGTTAGCTAGAGTCAATAGTGATATTGGCACTATCTTTAATTACCAATATTTCTTGACATCAAAACTAACAGGCACATCATAATTATCTTGTAAACAAATATATAAATCTGGGATCTTCAGAATACGGCAATACACTAAAGAAAGCCAAATACATTAGGTTGTGATAAAGCAAAGAATGGAAAGGCAGCTACATCACCTTACTGCTCTGTGATAAAAAGGTATGAGTAAAGTTGGAGTTAAAATGGCCCTTTTCCACGTGATTTTTTTAAAGGCACCTCAGAGCACCACAAGAATCTTCACAGTATAATCTGAGTTACCTGCTGTTCTCTGCTCCCTTTGTCACATCTAAGAAATGGGCCATCTTCCCCCAATGTGACAAAATTTGTTTCTGGACTGAGTGACAAACTGTCACATTCACATGAAAATAAACTCAGCAGGCATCAGTTAAGGCTATTCCGGTTCTCTTTCCTCTGTAAAATGTAGAGATAATTTATACATCATGCTTTCACCTGATCAGCTGAACCATTTCTGTTAATGAAAGCAAGAAGTTCATCTCTGAAATGAGATAATTAATTTTACCTCATGGTTTCTCACTATTTTTTAAGAGGAAATAGTTTAGCAAGGTAATTCTCCACTGTAAATGAAGTCTCCATATTACATTTATATCCCTCTGTTTGTACAAATGGACTGTAACAAACCATCCGTAGAATACAGAGAATAAGTATATCACGGCCTCGGGATCAGAGCTCCCTCAAATCCACCATGTTTGGAACTGCTTTTGGTTTACACTGTTCTACAGCAGTAGCTTAGTGGCTCTCTCCATTTCTCTGTTTTATGCAGCGCCACTCAAATTCCTCCTTCCTAAAATAACACTCTGCTTTAAATGGTACACCTGCCTTGGATTAGCTAAAATAATTCAATACCTGTAGTTATTTCCACTGATTTAGACAGGTGAAACAAAAGACATGAGCTATATTTCATCCAGCAGATGCTTACTGACAGGCACATCCTGCTGGCATCCTGCTACTCCTGCTGAAGCGGCAGAGAAAGAGGAAGTTAAAGAAGAACTACACTATTTGAAAGGACAGAAAGCGAGTTCTCTGCCTTTGACAACAACACAGAGCAATAAGCTGACCGTGCACAGCTGTCATCGGTCCATGCTCTGAAGTGGTAAGGATTTTCCAACAGATGGTTTTTTGTGTGTCTCCCAGGAAGACTGGAGCCAACTATAACACAGGTGAGAAAATGGGATGTTATCTGCCAGTCCTAGGGTGGATCCTGTTGAACAAGCAGAGGTGGTACCACAGCCTGCATGAGCTCTAGTTACGCAGACTAGGACTCCTCTGTTTGCTGTGATGCAGTATCACGGTTTAACCCCAGCCAGCAACTAAGCCCCAGGCAGCCGCTCGCTCACTCCCCCACGGTGGGACAGGGGAGAGAATCAGAAGAGTAAAAGTGAGAAAACTCATGGGTTGAGATAAAGACAGTTTAACAGGCAAAGCAAAAGCCGCACACACAAGCAAAGCAAAAAGGAATTCATTGACCGCTTCCCATGGGCAGGCAGGGGTTCAGCCATCCCCAGGGAAGCAGGGCTGCACCACGCGTGACGGGGACTTGGGAAAACAAACGTCATAACTCCAAACATCCCTCCCCTTCCTCCTTCTTCGTCCCAGTTTTACATACCGAGCATGATGCCCTATGGTGTGGAATATCCCTCTGGCCAGCCTGGGTCAGCTGTCCCAGCTGTGTCCCCTCCAGCTTCCCGTGCACCCCCAGCCTCCTCGATGACCGGCCAGCACGAGAAGCTGGACAGTCCTCGACTGCTTAGCAATAACCCAAAACATCGGTATGTTATCAACATTTTCTCATCCCCAATCCAAAATACAGCCTCACACTGGCTTCTGTGAAGAAAATTAACTCTATCCCAGCTGACACCAGCACATGCAGAGCTCCTGCCCCTTAGCGCGCTGCTCAGGCTCGTACCGTTCCCTGGCAATGTTCAGCTTTCGTCTCAGCCAGACTCAGAGCAAAAGTCTGACACAAGACCACCTTTTCAAGTGAATGCCTATTAGAAAGGATGAGGTGCAGCCTCTCAAACTCTCCTGTTGGATCTGTGGCACATGGTATGAATATAATACTCAGAAACAAAGCATGCTAACCACTTGACGGAGAATCATTCTGCATCCAAGGACTACTGTTATAGAGTGCAAAACTTTCCAATCAAGTGAAAAACTTTGAGAACTGAGAGGCCTAATTTCTGCTAAGATTCAAAGCTGCAGGAGATTTGGATCCCAGATTCCTCTGTCATTAGAATCAGATTTAGGCAAACTGGTTTTTCAAAACGCCAGCAAAAAAACTGTGAGTGGTCGCAACTTGCACCAAGAGGGAGTAAGAACACATGTCTCATAAAAGAATTATGACTGACTAGGTTTTAGGCTCAGATAACCAGGAAACCTTCATTTTTTCGAGCAGTTATTCACTCAAATGAAACAAGAGACAGAGACGCACTTTAAAAACATTTGAATGAAAAATGAAACAACTATAAGCTGATTGAAAATCATGTGTTGGGCATGCACAGTAATTCTTACTCATTACTGTTTTGGAACAGAAGTCCTCACCCATTTTGTATTCAAAGTCAGCCATTAAACCAGTTCCCATCCAACAGCTGCTTACTGGCCTATGTGAAACCATTTGCTGGGTTTCAGTTTAACTCCTCATGGGCAGAGTTAACCCATCATAACTGTTCTGACACCCTTTCAATCAGTTTTGATTTGCTCTTCCTTTTTTGTGTAACCCAACTCCTTTCTCCCCTCTTACGTTTCCACCCTTTTGCCACATCTTTGTGCATGTCACTCCCAGCAAACACCCTCTCCTTCGTGACAGCGTTGGAGTGCAGAGCACACAAGCAGCACCTGCACTTCTATCCTAACCGCAGAGCAGGAACTCTAAACTTAAGAGTGTCACAGCAACGAAACACTCTAAATCACAGCGCTCCATTACACATGGCAACTTCTAGGACACCACACACAACAGCAGAGAGCTACCATCTTAACATATCAAACAGGGCCAGCAGCCCAACAGATGAACAGCTTCACTGGCCTATGCAGTCCTTGCAATTTTGGCTACCCTGGAATCTAACAAAGCAGAGGTATGACGTGCTAGACAAAATACTTTTTGTGCACAACCACATTACCCTATTACTTGGAAGTTCTGTGTCAGTTCTGCTTCTCTCCTTTTCGTACAATAAAATTTAAAATTATCTAGAAGTGACATAAATTAACCTCAGGAACATCAAGCCAAGTATATCCCCAATTTTATGAGAACAGGCTGTTCTGACATGAGCAAAAACAAAATAATGGCAGAATGAACAGTAGATCTAATCAGCAGGAGGAAAAAATGCTCTAGAAATATACGAAGACCACACACCATTCCTCCCACGGTACCAGTGAAAACGTTAAGTATTTTGCCTATGCCTTGGAACCCCTCTGAACCACCAGCTTCAGCAGGACTTTACCAACATCGTTGGCATTCGGCAGGCCATATAGACATGGGCTCCGTAATTCAGGAGTGACATCGGTACCTTGTGCTGAGGGTGCTGGCTGAACACGAAACAGACCGGCTGTTGAATGACACACTGCAAACTTGAAGCCTCCTGGCTCTCTGTACAGTATGTAATATCATACAGCTGGCACAGTTGGCTTTTAGGACCTATTATTAATGAAGCTGCTTTGAAGCATTAGATAAATAAAGAATTTCACCCGAGACTAGACCATGAGGTCATGAGAGGAGTCAGGAGCCTCCCACCTTGACCAACTAATGGAAGGAGAAGTCACCCAGAACAGCAGCTGCTGCACAAGATAGACTGCAAAAGTTGTTCCAGTTAGAGGCAAGTTGGCATTAACAGGGAGCGTCAATCCTTGGGTAATTAGTCCTGCAGTTCTGTGGCTGCTATGTACCTCTCAGTAGACCTCATTACCACATGGAGACAGAAAATACAATGCTCTTCAAAAGCAGTCAGCTGAGTTTTCTGGTACAAGCCCCTCACCTTGCTCCTGGCAAAGCTGTCTCAAAAGCTGGGTTCCAGCTAATACGACAGTGCACTTTTACATAAACCTGTGTGCAGCAATAGGAGGTTGATTCTTTCTTGCCTTTCTTAGGTTACACAAGCAGATTGCAGAGGAGTTTCTGGCTTACTATAAGGGATCTGTGAGAAGCTGTCCACATTTTCCTTGTGCTCTAAAGAGTAGTGTCCAGATGGGATGCTTTTGTTTGGCTCATTTTCAAGACCACATAATTTTGAACCTGCACCTAAACTTCATCTTCATTCATATGTGTTTAAAACCAGAGGTTTTATTTGTGCTCATCTCTAAGCCCTTTTGTGTACACCAATACTTCTTTCCTACTTAATTTTTATCTAATACAAAGTTTTGGTCATGGACCCACAAACAGAAGAAATACATACTGACTGCAGGTAACAAGAGTCTAACTACCCAACCTGAAATTTGGCCACGGCACTTAGAGTAATGTAACAGCTGCTCTTTGGTAAAAGGGTTCTGGGATTTAAATTATTGTATTCACTTGGAAAACAGTGTGAAAATTAACCAATGCCTCTTGCAAACCACAGTAATACATACTGTACTGTCAAGAAATTCTCAGTAGGTTAATTTCAATAGGGCCGTATTCTCCATCATAAGAACATAGAATCATGGAATCGTTTAGGTTGGAAAAGACCTTTAAGATCATCAAGTCCAACCATTAACCTAACACTACTAAGTCCACCACTAAACCATGTCCCTAAGCACAACATCTAAGCATGTCTTAAACACCTCCAGGGATGGTCACTCAACAACTTCCCTAGGCAGCCTGATCCAATGCTTGACAACCCTTTTGGTGAAGATTTTTCCTAATGTCCAACCTCAACCTCCCCTGGCACAACTTGAGGCTGTTTCTTCTTGTCCTATCACTTGTAACTTACAAGAAGAGACAGGCACCCACCTCGCTACAACCTCCTTTCAGGTAGTTGTAAAGAGCGATAACGTCTCCCCTCAGCCTCCTCTTCTCCAGACTAAACACCCCCTGTTCCCTCAGCCGCTCCTCATCAGACTTGTGCTCCAGACCCCTCACCAGCTTCGTTGCCCTTCTCTGGACATGCTCCAGCATCTCAACTTCCTTCTTGTAGTGAGAGGCCCAAAGCTGAACACAGGATTCAAGGTGTGGCCTCACCAGTGCCAGGTACAGGGGGGCGATCACTTCCCTACTCCTGCTGGCCACACTATTTCTGACACAAGCCAGGGTGCTATTGGCCTTCTTGGCCACCTGGGCACACTGATGGCTCATGTCCAGCCAGCTGCTGACCAGCAACCCCAGGTCCTTTTCTGTCAGGCAGCTTCCAGCCACTCCTGCCCAAGCCTGTAGCGTTGTGTGGGGTTGTTGCGACCCAAATGCAGGACCTGGTACTTAGCCTTGTTGAACCTCATATCCATCAAACCTTTGCCCATCAATCCAGCCTGCCCAGATCCAACGTGGTGTCGTCTGCAAGCTTACTGAGGGTGCACTCAATCCCCTCGTCCAGATCATTGATAAAGATATTAAACACAACTGGCCCCAGTACTGAGCTCTGGAGAACACCACTTGTGACTGGCTGCCAACTGGATTGAACTCCATTCACAGCAACTCTTTCAGTCCAGCCATCCAGCCAGTTTTTTACCCAGTGAAGAGTGCGCTGCTAAAATGTGATGGGAATTTTATGTACTATAAAACCAGAGAAGTCTACAGATGTTTTTCAGGCAGAATAATTCAGTGATTTCTGACTGCTTAAGACACCCCAGTGGTTACATCTAGGTCAGTCTACTACCCAGAACTGGGAGGCATTTTTGTTTAAATAATATAGATGAAGAAAAGCATGTGGAACTGGAAAAAGCTTGTGGTTTTTTGTCATAAATGTTTTTTTCTGTGCAATTAGCTATTCAGCTTCAAATCAGTAAAGTCAGTGATAATAAGATTATTCATTATTTAATACTCAGATATATATTTATATACATTGAGTCTTTACTATGTGAAATAAAAAGTATGATCCAATTCCCCCACTTATGAAAACTGGTGGAACATCGTATCAGTCTGTACAACTACACTGATTTCCCTAGTTGATTTCCCACCAACAGCATGAAGTATGCAAGTACATGGAGAGTACCTGTTTAGGGTTTTTAACTGGTTTTTACATTTCAGCTGGAATATCTGACTCTTTCATTGTTTTATTTTTAAAAAGCAAAGCTCCATTCACTTCTGTAACATGAACTCTCTGGATTAAATTCCCCTCCTTGTTATAAATTCAGAGCAAACCCCTGCTGATTTGTTTTAGATTTCCAGCACCATAAGTGGATGACAATTTTGTTTGTTGAGTATCAACTGAAAAGAAAGTAAATCAAAACATTCTCTGAACACAGTAGGTATTTAAGAAACTTTCTTGGTTGAAAGAAACATTACTTTGGTAAGACCTGTGCGATAGCCTACATATCGGATTTCCCTATCCAGCTGTCCAGAGTCCCATTAGTGCCTCTTACTATTATCAGTCTCACTCTATAATTAGAACAGCTTATGGCTGATTTGGGCCTTTTTCAAAACCAGATTTCCTTCCCAGTCGTAGCTGTCATTCAGAAGTACATGAATAGTATCTTTCAAAGTAATTTAAATTTTACATTATTTTGTGACAAGAATAAAATGCATTCAAATCAGTAGAGCAGCTCTGTCTATTAAATGATAAACATTTTACTTACCCTGGGTGAGACACTTTCATTTGGCATCTGATTTTGCTCAAAGAGGCCCCAAGTCCTTTTCCTTTCCCAACGAGAGTCTTTATCTGCCTCTTCTGTATGACACAAACCAGCCTGCATTTGCAAGCTTCCTTTCTCCTCAGGAACTTGTGTTGAAATGACACCTTCCTGACTGGGAAACAGAGCAGTGGATTCCCTAACCTCTGCCACAGTCTGAAAAGATTGTCCTATATTACTTACATATCTGCAAAGCTCTTTAGGGTTTAACAACTTAAAAATGTTTCTTCTTAGGCTTTCTGTTAAGGTACAGACAGCATGCCTTGCATTCTCCTCCGGCAAACTTCTTCCCACCTCCTCTAGCAGCAATGAGCTTTCATCCAGCAAGTCCTTGCCCGTACTGTTTTCTGTCATCATCTCTGAAGCCTGATTTGTCAAAGCAGCACCAATGCCACTAGTAGAGGAGTCCACCTTAGCACGTATATTATCCTTGTTCTTTGATTTGTCAGTTGAGAAACCTGCAGCTGAGTGGCCGCTTCCATTATTTTCTTCTTCAGTTCTGGGATGGTCATTTTCAATGGCTGCAGATGCAACAGGAACGTTATACTTTTCGTTGTCTTTCAAATTGGTACTTTTATCTCGGTGGTGTCCAATAGTGAGAGTCATCTCTGTCTGCAAAGTTGCCTGGCTGTACATAGAGGGGTCTCTCCTTACATTTACTCCTTTGAATTTTGAGTGATGACCACAGAAGCCAATGGTGGTATCCATAGGCGTAGTGTTATCTGACACTTGGAACAGACAAGGCATTTCACTGAGGAAGTAAGCACACCCATCACAATCCTTACCCAGTTTTAAATCATCTTCATCATCACTTTCTAATAAAAATTGTAATTTCTTTTTCCAGATTTCATTTTCGTGCACTGTCAGCACATCTGAACATTCAAAATACTCTAGGTCATCATCAGAAAAGTCATCACTTACACTTGCAATTTTCTCTGCATAAGTCTCCAGAAAAACGGCAGAATTTTCAGAATTATCTTTTACAAAATAATTGTGATTTACTATGGGAGTATTTACCTGCTCACTGAACAGGGTATTCATGGTTAGAGGTCTACCGAGCTCAGTCTTTTTACATGCCTGGACATCTGCCAGAGACTGACTAGATACAGAGCCTTCTGTGTTAAGGCAACAGTTGTCTGCGTGACAAGTGACTACATTTGTAGGGTGGGAAGGCACCTGCCTGCTGCAGTATTTCTTTGCTTCTCCAGCACTGATACTGACAGTATTGTTAAAATGAATTAGGTCATCACCATTCTCTGACAAATTCCTTAGGCAGGAAATATTTTCCTGGGTTTTAAACGCATGTTTTACATCCATGTTGTCTTCTGTGTTAGGCAAGTGCCTGTGACATTTCTCAAATGGGGACAATACTGCTTTTCTGAGCTTCTCAAGCAGTAAACCACTGATTTTTGAAGAGTCAGAATCTGATGAAATCACCATGGGGTCACCCTCACAGGGGTAACTCTTGTGTTGTGCAAAATGTTTCTCATTCTGCGCATTTTACCCTGAAGTCTTCCACACTGTCATTTAGGTCAACAACAAATTCTGGGGAAGTTTTATATTTTGTATTTGATTCCAGTTCAATAAAGTTGAACAGCAGGTCATTCTAGCTGTCAAACTCTTTCCAGGTACTGTTCAATAAAGTGCAGATCTTGCTCTGTGCACCTGCAAATAAAAGAAACCTGACGTTTAAAATTACTTCTAAAATGGGTATATGTATTTTCTAAAAGGTGGTCAACTGACACATAGTTACAAGCATTTTCAAAAAAGAGAAATCATTATTAAAAAAATCGAGATTGAACATTAACAGCAGTCACTATAACCCTGCTATCTATGCAATGACGTTTACTGGTAACACATTGTAACTGTCCAGAGTAATTTGTGCTAGGAAAACAAATTCTTAAGCACGCCTGCACATACATGTAGCAGCACAAAATAGGCTTTAGCACATGTCATTTAGACATTTCTAAATGCAAACAGTTATCTGCAGACAATGCAAATTTTCACATATGCATGACTTCACAGGTACCAAGTACCTGCTATTTTAGTAATCACATTGTCACAGTGGTAGGCTATTCCTTGAATTGGCATCACAGGGACATAAATCCCAAAATCTGTTTGTAGAAATACCTGGAACAATCAGTCTGTTCAGATTTTATAGGGCTATTTCTGTTTAAAGCAATTCTGTTGTACTTTGGCTTGATGTGTGTAATTTCTGTGGTGAGAGAACAATGAAATGAGGCTGGTTATTTTCAATTTCCTGCTCATACTGAGTCTCACTTTCAAACAGCTGTGCAGCACCAAAATGGTGTGGCAATGCAGAATTTACATAAAAACAAAGTGAAATTCACCAAAAGGCTTCCATTAGCTGAATCCAAAGAAATATAGAATCACCTCTCTCTACTTGTAAAAAAACCTTGTTTCCTAAGCATTCCCAAATCTTAGGATTTTAGATACTTCAGATGCTTTTGTATGCTATTAGAGGCACTCCGGGTCATTCTTCACCACAGGCTACCCACACTAATCACAAGAAGACTCTTCCACCACCCAGGGATCCACTCATCAGGGAAGGTAGTGTAGCAGAACTGCATTTCAAGTAAATTTGATCTCACGAAGGATGCCAGACTAAAAGCTCTGAGAAATAGTAACCAGTTCACCAAACTGGTACGACATGAAGAACAGCAGGAAAAACTTTCCTGCCACCCTGCTAATCTCATGAAACAATTTAAGGACACCTCTATTCATTCTTCTTTTCCTTCTCTCTGCTTCTCCCATTGTGACCGTTTTCAGCTAACGTCTCTCTCCTGGCTGCAAGATCGCCAGCCACCAGCTCCCTGGCACAGCGACCTTTCCCAACGCCCTTCCAAGCACCCTGCGGCGCTCTATCTGCTCTCTGCAGGGCCACAAGCAGAGCAGTCATTGGACCTGTCAGCACCCAGCTGTGTGTCATGGTCCACTGCAGACAACGATCAGTCAGTTCGTACAAAAATATGCGGGAGCTAGATTAGAACTTCATGGCTAAATAGCAAGCGGCTTGCATGGCTTGCTTGAAATCTGCCTCACGTAACGAGCACAAAGCAGCTACATATATTTTCATCTCCGACAGGCAAAACCTGCCACAGACACCTTTTCCACTGAGTTACCTGCGAGGAGAAAAAGAAGAAGAGAAGGTGGTTAACGGGAAGGATACTAGAAGGGACAATGCTAGGCTGTGTGACCAACAGTTTGACTCCATGCACACAAAGGAGTGCAGAGGAACAACAGCAGATAGGGGAACCAGACTAGCACCCTCTCCCAGCATAGAACACATATGTGTTGTATACGTGCGTTTACGTGCCTACTGAGTACACGTGCTCCGCCTCACTGGTTGGACTTGTGGGCATGAAGCTGTGGCAGCCTTGTCATAAGGCTGCTGGCTTCAGCACCTCCCAACAGGCAACCTGGGTCAGCAGAGGGCTTCTGGGGTGCATGAAGGGATCAGAGGAGAGAGGGGAGAGGGGAGCGGGAGTTCAGTATTTTTTATATGAGAAGTAAGAAGGGGGAGTGGGAGAAGGTAGTGAAAAGGCAGTAGAAAGACAACATGTTTCGTCAATTTAGTCTTGGAATAAATTGGCAAAGGCCCAGCATCCAAGGAAGTGGAGGCCAACAGGAAAGGATGGTTTGAAGAGAAAGCCTGATGTGCCGCAAAGGTATATTGTCAGCCCAGCCGTATAGCCAGGAAGTTGCCAGAAGACACAGAAGATGACAAAACAGCTTTACTGTAGTGCAAGCCAGCCTGGTCACAGCGGCTTGGCTAGAGAGGCTTTGCAGCACGAAGCCAAGAGAGGGAAGCAAGCACTGCTGTGTATAGCGCTGCTGACAGACAGGTTTCAGGTTAGCCACACAGGAGCTCGAGGGCAGGAAGCTGGCGTGCAGGCTTCCTCAGACTACCACCTCTGAGCCTGAGAAGCAGTCTAGTTCAAAACCCCTCATAATATGGGCTTCCTTGCTGAAGATGACACAAAGAGGACAACTAGTGCATACTGTAGTGGCTTTAAGTAACACGGACACCTGTCGCCTGGCCCTGGGCCAATACTCCACACTTGCTTCGTCCAGGCCTTTAACTACAACCTAGAGCACGTGTGCAACGAGAGTAAGAAAAAAGGCATCCGTTATCTTCAGCCTTTCAGATCTCTGATCATGTTTTGCCTTCCATTTCAACTCTAAGAAATATAAATATTTAACAGAAAAAACCCCAAACAATGGAGCAGTAGAGATTAATCTTTTCCTTATCCATTTTACTACATTGCCATGGAATTATGCCCCCAGCATTCACCCATCTCCTCTTAAATATGTATTTGCCTAATGTTCCCGGTTGCATTCTTTCAAATCTGCTTCCATCTTTACTTTTCAGAAGACCAGATGCCCCTCTCCTATTTTTTGTAAGTTATTTTAAAAGCATGGTATCTTTCCCAGCTGAAAAGAGCCTTGGCAACATTTTTTAATGCAGATTGACTCATGAATACTCCTTACTAAAGCAACTGTACTATACAGTTATCATTATCTTAGTTCAGCTGCATTTTGACACCAAGGGGAAAAGAGCTGTCCGATTTCTTGATATGAAAATTAGATTAGATGGCTGTGCACTTTGTCATATCCAACAATGGAAATTAAAGCAAAGTAAATAATAAATGCAATAAATGCTGGGTTTCCACCCAAAAGAGAGACATTATTTTTAAAAAATCTGGTGAGAAAATAGAAGATATTAGATAAAACCATAATTTCAATTATTGAATTTAGACAGAAATTGGAAAGAGAACTGCTAGTGTAATACCCTCTCAGCTCCTCAAAAAAACTTGTGATGGAAGATGCATAATGAAATTTACTGAGGAAAGATGAATGGGAGATCTTGGTAATTTACCATCAGCTATTGACTAGTAACCTGAAAATAAGTTCAATTCCTAATAAACTGGGTTTTGAACATTTGGCGAAAAGACGACAAGAGAACATTTAAATTGTGTAAGGGCATTCTGCCTGCTTGTCTCAAGTCTTGCTCTGGCAACCAGTGATGCCACTTGATGAATCAGGTACTGGCTAATGACAGGAGGGCAGTGAAGCACAGCCATGTAGGTGAAACTACCACCACCGGCTCTCGGCAGGTAACGGTAAGAAAGATGCCTGTTTTGGTTCTCTAATGATCTGTAAACATACTTTTCCACCTCTTACTGACCAGAACTGTGGCGATCGTTGGGGAATCTTTGTGGTACCTCTTGAGGCGAATTAAACATATGTTTGTGCTTAAATAACAACAAAACCCACCAATTAATGAATAATGCATTGGTCACAGTCCTACTGCCATAAGCGGTTCTACAGGGAGTCTGCAAAGATCCTTACGAGCCCATTCCTGACATACCCTGGCACCAGCACCAATCCTGTGGGCGGCTGCACGGGTGCCTCAGCCGGCCGTGGGTGCATCCCCCAGCCCAGCTCTGCTGCCCAAGGTGGCCCCTGAGCGCTCACATTGCAGGATGGCTACAAGGCAATACTGTGGCTGTTTCTTACCTCACCACCAAGGGAAACTTCACTCCCTTACAGGGACTAGTTCTGTCTCTGGCATCCCTGCTTCCAGCCAGCTTAACCCCTTCTGCAGTTGGGTCGTCTTGCCCTGCATGACAGATCATTCCTCGGTCACAAATTACCACTGCTAAGCAGCTACAATTTCAATTTCCGCTCCACTATCCCTGGACATGTTGGCTTCCCCTTCCCCCTTCCTCCACCCATCTCTCAGGTCTGTCTCCACTCGCACGAAGAAAACTGCATGCCTATCAGCAGGGTCTGATGTTGCCTAAGCTCAATGCCCTAGGAACTAAGGACGAGGGGCCGCCAAGCTGGTAGCAGCACAACAACAGTAACCTGAGAACGGTGGTTGGATGTGATTTAGGAGAAATCTAGAATTGATGGAAACCTGGAATGGTCAGATTAACAAGGAAGCAACAGGCAGTAAAGACATTTGTAGCTGCGTCACCAAAATCCTTTTATGGCAGGAAATAATCAATGTTTGTAAAAACAAATCAGTTTCAAATAATATTGCGCAAAAGAACGGCTGGAAAAAGCATCAAAATGGCTAAAACAATCACTCAACATTTCTCGAAGAAAAACATATAATAAAACAAAGTCAAGTAAATTTTCAGAAAAAAATGCTTTTTTATTTAAAATTCATACTTTGTCATAATTCCATACTGGTTTTGAAAAACTTATTCATAGTGAAAATATTGTCTAAAATTCCAAATTCTAATTAAAAACTTTGATTGTTCAAACTTATTTTCATTAAAATGCCAACATTTTTCCCAATTTGAAACTTATTTTTTAAATAAAAAATGTTCAATATTTGATGATTTATTCCAACAGAGACCAAAATATTTTTGAAAAATTACAGTTTAACATGGAAGAAACAATGTTTAAGTGAGTTTATTTTATAGCGATAGCGATTTTGCAGGTGGTTTTGGACCCAAAGCCCATTCTAATTTTTTCAGAAGGAACTGTGAACTTAATCCTAATGTCTGCAAAAATTTTTTTAAATAATAAAAAAATATAAATTTGACTAAACATTAAAAGTGGCCATTAATTTTCCACTCTTGCATCACATTTTTTTTTACTTTATTTAGTTATAACCAAAACGGAAATTTTCTTTTGTCAGCAATTTTGCATTCACAGGAGTTACTTCTACAGAAAGCTTATGCATTTTACAAGTCCAGGAGGGAATTTGTGTCTTTCTGTGCGGTTCGTGTCCTCTAGAGTCAGTGGAAAAAATTCCCTTTACTACCTCTCCAAAGTTTTTTTCTCTTATTTACTAGCTATTCATCATGCAACCTCTGTTCCCTGTACAGTCCTACTCAGCCCACACCCTATTCAAGAGGATTTATTCCTATCTTTCAGCTGCACTTGCTCCTCTCCCTCTTTCACAGCACCTGTCAGTCTATACCTATGTATTGTCTCTCTCCTTATCATTACCATGCCAGCCCTTTGGGTCAGGGACGATTCTGTGTATTCACACACTGCCTGGCCCAATGGCCACCCGATCTATGCCTAAACCTTTTATAGTACTGCAGTACAATTCATGTATGCAACCACGCTTTGACAACCAAAGCATTGTCTAGGTACGTTAAAAACTCCACATCAGTGCATAAATACCCCCATATGGCTGTACGCATTCTGCAAATGACCTGCTTTACACCCACATCAGTGCAAGAGTGGGAAAGGAGAACCTGCGTTAGCCCACACAAGGGGTTATCTCAGCTAAACACACAGGAGGAATGAAACCGACCAACTCATATTTTGGTCTCTTTATACCAAGTTGACACTGGGTCTGGGATACCTGAAAACACAAGAAAAACGGATAGCTGCATAAATACTGTGCGTCTGTAACAGCCTTGGATCACACAGACCATGTCTTCAGTAACTTACCTGCCATTGTCCGCACTCGCAGGGCCACACAAAATCTGGCAGATCCCTTTTGCTCACTGGTCAAGGATTAACTTGCACTGAACTTCTACACACAAACCCACATACAAAAAGCACAATCCTTCTTTGTACATATGTGTATATGAGAAGGATAAGGATGCATGCATAATATAGTCTGCTCACTCACCTATTGTTTTAACATTTCTCCATCAGACTGATCTTGTTTAGAAAGTCAGTGGAGTATTTGCTTATATGCTTCATTTATTCTGAGATACTTGGTCTGAGATGACAAACTCCCTAAATGCCAGCAGTTTCCTACTATCACCTCCACCCCACAGGCCAAACTATCAGATCTGCATTTGCCCTTTTGAAAAACAATTGTTATCCCCTAGACTACCCTACTAAACTTTAGATCTATCAATAGCTCCTTCAGCACGTGCCTGGGCATACTATATACATTTTCATATATGCCTTTGTAGAGATGTTACCTTGGCAGGTAGCTTAACCACAAAGAAAGCTGGTGGATATAATTAGACTTCATTTAAGATAAATGTGAAAAGTCTCCAAACTGAAACACTAATAACCACAAACCTTACTTTATGATGAGCAGAAACGGCCATATACTATGCAGATCCAACCAGAAAGGTAGCTGGTATGGACAGCAGAATGTTATAAATATTGATCAAAGGGAGAGAAAGCAGCAAAAGAAGAACAGAAACAACAAAAAAAGCAGAAATCAATTTCCAGTAACCACACAATCCCAAGAAAAATCTAAAAGGGGCAGTGTCTAAAAGGTGGGACTAGGTGGAACATCCCACTGCCTGGGTCTGTAGCCATGCCCCTGCCTCACGCTGGCATCGTGTTGGAGCTAGTGCTGCATACACACTATTCCTGCCTTACCCTGCATTTGGCACAGACAGAAAGCACAAGCACAAGGGATATAACGGAGTCCTGCCGCAGCCTAGCCAGGTTCTCAGTCTCCATGACCAAGTACTGTAGGCAGTACTGAGGAACACAAAGGTGCTTTAGTCTAGACATAAACAGGAAAGTTTGGGATGAAGTGCTGGCCACAAGAAGGCTTGTCTATGTAGTTACTGATTTCTACAGTGCCCAGGGAAACAGGACTTTATATGCATTTTGTCAATAAATATGACTCTGCTGTTTAAGATTAGGCATGAAAAGCCACATACTACAGACAGAAAGTCATCGCGATTCCTAGCATATGTATATAAGAGCTGAAAGAGTAACATTTACTGCAACAGCTCACACAGCAAATAACTCACAGTAGCAAATGTAGCTTAAAATGAAATATTACTGCTAACAAAGTTTGTGCTTTTATGACCCTGATTCTTGGGTTGCTTCCTTTTTTATGACTCTGACTCTTGGTTTGCAGAGATACAAAGATGTCATAGGCCTAATCACGCAAATAATGTTACAGATCCTTTCCAGAATGACCAACTATGGCACTGTATGTACAATACACATCAGGTCATCCAGTTGTGTGAAATCTTAGTGTCCTGCTTAAATGCAGTTATGTTCCATTATGACACTAATTCCCTTTCCATTCTCCCTGGAAATGCACCTTAACTTTTTTTCAAAGAGTTCGCATACAACTGCAATGTTCCTCTAAGAAATCAATAGCCATCATTCCATCCACTCCGCATTCCCAGCCTGCCACCTGTTTTGTGTTTGGAAATAGAGACATTTTTTCACTTTGTCATCCTGGGCATCTCTCAACATATCCCAACATTAGATGGGGTAAGAGTACTGAGAACCCATTCATGCAAGGATTTACAAGGACTGTGTTTTCTATTTGTTTCTCTCTCTCACAGTAATTCTGCCTGACTCAAGTTCGCTCTGGAATCCCTAATGCTGGAATGCAAACAATAACTATAACCATATTATTCTTCCATACAAGACACTGCAAACAAACCAAATATTTACAGCAGCATACTTGTCAAAGAGCGTGTAATATCTGAAATCAAACCAGCAAAATACTGTATTATCTAAACCAGTTATCATATACCTATTGTATTAACAAGGTTTGTATAAGAAAGAGATCAGTGAAGTTTTGGTTATTAAAAAAGCAAATGTCTGGAAAATACACCGTTGCCAAATATACTGCAATATATTGCATTTCTTCAACTTCTGACGTCCAAGGCTTTTGAAAACTTTTGTATTAGTGTACTACCCATTGTGAACAGCACCACGGTATAAAGAAAACACCATAGCTAGAGTTTGTTGGCTAAATGCAAGAAGGATAAATGACTCGCTCTACATATATCTAACAAAGACCTTAACATACAGTAATTAAAACAAGCAATCACAGCAAAATTCTCAACACTGATCTGTCTTAATCTATTTTTAACATTTGTCAAGCATCTGACACTGTCAGCATGAGCAATTCATGCATCTAGCCTGATAATCATCTACATGCTACCAAGTGATCAGATTTTTTCTCAGGAATGAAGAAAATTATTAGCTAATGAGTATCAGGCCATGCAACATGTATTTAGAAAGAATAAAATGCATATTTCAGGATACCTAGTGTCACTTACACATTCTTTAGAGAAGGAACCTTGCTTTCATGGGATTTTGACAATTTTGTTTGCCTTGCTAAAACTCAGTGGAAATAGTACCAGAGTGTAATTTCAGAAACATTTAGCAGAATTCTAAATGCAACATGTTTAAAAAAAAAATCAATCAAGATAAGCTAAATACTTTAGCAGAATCAAATAACAAATCACATTTCCTGTTCAATAACAGTATAAACCACTATATTCATGTAGTGCATTAAGAATAAAGTAACTTGCTCTTCTTCATTTATTTATAAATGATACGCATTCTGTTTGCACAGAGGAGAAAAAAGTAGACAAGTAATTTTTAGAAGTACAAACAATTTGACCTCTCAAACCATAAATGTGCACTTACCCTTGAGTGCTCTTTCTTTAAGCTCTAGAAGTGGGCCAGGCCTGTGGTTTGACTCTGTGTTACAAGACAAAAGATATTTAAATTATGCATGTTGTTTCAGAGCTGAGAAGCTAGCTGAAAGCTTCAGCGCTGTTTTGCTAGTGTGACCTTAGTATAGCAAGTCTGATCACAGAACAGTTTGACTTTTAAGAGAGACTATTTCATTACATGCAGCAGATGGCTCTTCCTGGGAAAACCTCAGCCAGGCAGAGCGAGAGAGTTGGCAGTGATGAGAGGGTACATCCTACTCCCATAGAAGTCCACAGGAATTTCCTCATGGCCTTGAGAGAGAGGAAGTGTTGGCCTTAGCTTTTCATAATAAAGTACTGGGTTGTTTTTTAAAGCACATGCTTAAGTGTGCTTAACTGCTTTGCTAGGCAAGTTGGAAATGTCTTCTTTGCTTGAAGCTAAGCACACAGAAGTTCTACTAAACATGAGAAAATCTGCAAGCCCTAACAAGTAGGTTGAGGGAACCAAAGGCGGATAGTGAACTTTTAATAATCACTACATAAAAATTCACCTAACAATTCACATTCCTCGAAGGTAAATGAGTCCTGAAGAAAGAAAGTATTCCCACTCTTGTACCCAAGAAGCCAAATCTCAAACAGGAGGAACTTGAATGAATTGCACAAACTGCTCTGAGCTCAAGGGATCCAGAAAAGGCTGCAAAGCAAGTTTTGTGCCAAATTTTTTCTTGAGCATTTTGCTGAAAGCACAGCCAAAAAGTGTTATGAGATACTACAGTGCTAAATACATCTTGCTCCCAGTGTTATCTAGACCCAGATAGGAAACTAGTGTGTTCAGCAATAAATATAGCACCTACAACCACCCTCATTCAGGAATAGCAGCAGGGATATCTATGTTCTATATAATAGCCTAATAGTCAAAATAATCCCCAAGGAAATGAGACAACAGGATTTAAAACCATATTCAACCTGAGGTAATTTAACTGCTTGACATTGTAGGAAGACACCCAACAAGCACAAACCATAGGCTGAGGTGGGTGAAAGGCACCTGCCTGATTTTCTAGAAGCTATGTCACACACAGCTGCGGACAACTACATATCAGCAGGAGGTCAAATGCACTGTCTTACCTGTATCCATTTTGCCATGCAGATTGGTTTTACACCCAAATTAGGGGAAATAAACTATTGGTTAACGATGCAGGAAAAAGCCACTCAATACAAGTTCTCCAAGTTAAATCTAACTAAGGCTTGTTTTTCAGAGATTCCAGACTGCACAGAACTTGGGAGATGCTAGTCTGTCATCTGTTCAGCAGGTAGATGTGTAAAGCCCATTTTGACTGCTGTGATACAACCCGAGACCACAGACTTGACCGAACAGCAGAGCCGATTAGTTTAGTCTCAGTGCTGTGCTACTGCAGCCACCTGACTGCCAGCTTGCTCACTGGGAAGGCAGGGCAAGCTTGCAGTCACATGAAAAAATGCTTCAGAAATACAGACAGACACATTTGAATGCTTGATCACTGATTAAAAATGTTAGTAAAGTTACTGTCTAAGGCACTTTCAGTCCACTTTGAGCAAGTTATAATTCCAGAGAGATGAGAATTCCCCTTAGATCATGGCCACACCCATCTGTCCATTAGCAGGTGATGGAGAGCAGCCATGGAAATGTCTCTCCTCGGGAGACTCGTCCCAAGCAGTGCCTCCTCTCCCTTGCTAAAAGGCACGTAAGGTGCCTGACCCCTTAAACTGGGCACTTGCTTGCCTGGGAGCTGACAGCAGACTGGAAGGGGAGTATGTCACAGAGAAGAGTCCATGTCTGTGTTGGTTGCAGCTAGAAAAAGCTGTTTCTCCTCAAAACGAGACCCCTGCCCCCAATGTTGTATGATTTTTGCCTGGTTTATCCCCCTGCCAGACTCCTCTCCCTCTCACAGAAGAGCTGCTCCCAGCAATCCGGCCATGTCTGGCCTTCTCAGTGCCACCTCCCGTGCTGGCAGCAGGTCTCGGCCTCAAAGTCCAACACTCAACTTTCCCGTTTCAAAGCGGGTAGAACAGAGCCCTGACCGCTTCCCCACGCTGCCAGCGGCGCCGGAGCGCGCACTCCCGGGCCGAGGGCAGCCCTCCCCCTTCCCAAGGATCACGGTGCCCCCAGGCACAGACATGGCGAGCGACCCCTCAGGGGAAGGCGGGAAGCCGCGCCGCGCCTCAGGCGCGCGGCACCGTGCGGCTGCGCTCGGCGCGTCCTTCCGGGCAGGAGCGCCGCCCTGGGCGGGCCGTGGCCCGCTGGGGAGGCAGGAGCGGGGCGATGTCGGAGCCGGTGCGGAGCGTGGCGGGGTCCCTGCCTCTCAGCCGCCTGGCGGAGCCGCTGCTCCGGAGGCTCAGCGAGCTGCTGGACCGGGCGGCGCCCGGCAAGGGCTGGCGGGATCTGGCGCAGCGAGCGGGGAGCCGCGGCAGGGTCCGGCTGAGGTGAGGGCGGCCTGCGGCAGAGGGCGGGGAGCGCGGCAAGCCGGCGGCGGAGGCTGGGGCTGGGGGCTGACCCGCGCCCTGCTGGGCTGCCGCGGGGGGCGGGACGGGCCTGAGCGCGGGCGGGGAGGCCGCAGGGGGCGCGGGCCGGGCGGAGGGGTCGGGCGCGGTGGCAGAGCGAAGGCTGAGGCCGCGGTGGCCCCGCGGGGCGGAGGGCTGGGGGCGCGGCGGTCCCGGAGTCCCTCCCGAAGCCTTCCCTGCGACCGCGCTCTAGCGCATCCCTTGCGGAAGTCGCAGGGGACCGGTGGTCTCGGCCCCGGTCGGTGGCGGGGCAGCGAGGGCGCGGCAGGTGCGGGTTCGTCTTTGCTTGCCAGCTCCTTTCTAAGGCGGTACTCGCGCGAGTATGCCGAATGCTGCAGTTGTTTTGTTTCCGCTTCTACCCGAATGCAGAGCTGCCCAGCCTGCGTTGGCCAACGCCCCCGCCCGCCAGCCCGCACCTCATGGGTACCGAGGGAGGGAGCATCCCGCACCGGCGGCCCGGTGCTGGGGCAGGTGGGACCGAGGACACGGAGCCCATCTCGAGCGGGTGTTTGCTTAGTCCCACGTGAGGGCTTCCAGCGAAGAAGTAACGGGGTGCACGTAGCGTGGATTTTGCTTTGCCACCTTTGTAGCTGGAAAACATCCCCGCGTACGTCGCCTGGCTTGGCTCAGCGCGAACGCAGGCAGCTGCTTGCCCGAGGCAGGAGAGACGGAAAACGTTTCTTCTCTGTTCCTTGCAGCCCCTCTTGTCTATAGAAGGGTGAACGCGTTCATTTTCTTCACCTCCTTCTGCCTGGGTCACGGTCTGTAGATTGCTTCCTGATCGTTTTATTTCCTTTGGCTTTTCAAGACTTTCTTTAGAGGGTGGTATCTCAAAAAAATGAGGCATTTCAAGGGCAGCACTGAATGTACATTATGAAGATGGGTCCTTTCTCTGTTATGACTGTATATATTAATATAGGGAAATAGAACCTGAGGACTACAATGTGACCCCTCTGTAGGGCCTGCGGCTATGTTTGTTTCTCTGTATTAATCCAGTAAAATACTAGGAAGGGCTACTCGATAAGCAAAATATCTCTCCTCCAGGTTTGCCTGGCACTGCAATTTAACGAGAGAAACATTGAAGAATCTTTCTAGTGGGAATTCATAAACTTGCATTCCCTTTCCGTAGCTGCGTTCATTTCCTTATTATCTGTGTTATTTTAATCTGCTGTGATTGAAAGCGCATGAAGACTTAACACAAAAATTTAAAACTATTAATGTTTATACCTGGAAATTAATTTATTGGAGCACCTAACTGTACTGTAGCAGTAGATGTGTGTATCAGTTAAGCTGCAGCAGTCACTTCTTTTAACAACTACTCTGAAAATCAAAGTCTTCCTGGGCTTTCAAGTTAAGTTCTGACTCGTTCTTTATTACTTCTGAATTAGGCACAGGAAAATGAAAGGTGCTGTACTTGTTTTTCTGATGACACTTTAAGAAGTGAAAATTAGAAGATTTCTTAATACATTTGGTCAGAATTGTTAGGTACAGACATCTCTTGTTTTGTAGCATGCAGCTTGCTAATGCCACTTTCTGTGCATGGCAGTGTTGGCTGTATAACCTCTGAACCCCTGAAACTTGAAGGAAATACTGCAAACATGTCCAAATCAGCTAGCAATTTACCATCTCAGTGGGTTTTTTAAGTCTTTTTATTTGTCTACAAGGGATTTTTAACTCTGTTCCTTTCTGAGGAAAAAGCAGTAAGAAGGTCTATGCCATGACTTTATCATATTGTTTTGTAGCCCTCTGGATTTAGAACAGTGTTCCCTCAAGGTGCTGGAGCCAGAAGGAAGTCCCAGCTGGAGTCTCCTGAAGCTACTGGGAGATCGGGGTTGCACTGTGGTGGAGCTTGTGGAGTTCTTGCAGGCCCTGGAGCATACAGAGGCTCTCCAGTGTCTCAGCCATTCAGGTCAGTTCTGGTTTGTGCTTTCACTACAGTAGTGTGTTTTACACTGGAAACAGTGAAGTATTTGTTTTCTACAGTGAGTAAAAACATCTTTAGTGTTTGAATTCTCGTAATTGGTATTCATATGATTACCATAGTAATTGGCTCATATGATTCTGTGATTAAAAGTAAGCCAAGTGGATAGGCAGGCTTAATGCGGTATTGTTGTAGACTTAGACTTGGCTGCATGGGTATGACAGGTGCTGTCATTCCCTCTGCTGACTTGGGTTCTGTATCAAACTATGCCTTTGAGAGATGCTTATGGAACTGAAATGGTTGAGTTAGAAAGACAAGTACTGTTGCCAGCCATCTGTTCGGGCTGCAGGTTTTGTTAGCTGTGAATTAGCTTACCCTAATTGAAGGGGAAGGGTCCAGTTAGTGCCAGTTCTGGTACATATTGGATCCAGTCCAACTTGCTAATTGGACATAAAAACAGACTAACTTAGAATAGAATGAGATTGTTTTCTGCTAACACATTCAGATTGCTTCTTCACAAAAAGTCTAGGAAACGGGGCAATGCAAGGAAATGCAAGGTAAAACCATGTAGACCAAGTGCTTCTTGCTATAGTACAAAACCAGGGCCCTTTTTTATGTCCTCCTCCTTGAGGATGTGGTGAAATTCAGCCTCCTAGGAAGTTACAAAAGCTTCCCTTCAGAGTGGGGAGTGGAAAAGAGACTAGGAAGCTCCTTGCCATACTGATAGCTGTCCTGTTCTTTGGACAGTGTGAGAAAAGAAGCCATGGGCTGAGAACCATTGTTAAGACAACCTTGGAATTTTTCAGGTAAATTGTAGTAATGCTTTGCAGCCATTTCATCTAGTTAAGGTTGCTGTGTCTTGCTGTACTAGGAGGACCATGGTGTGACTGAGTTACGTGGTAGCGTAGTCTAGCTGATGTATACCATTGGAGGCTTGGTGGGAAGAGGGTGGTGTTATAGCAATGTGAGTGGATTGCGCTCACAGGGGCTAGAGTTGAGGTGGAGACGTAGGCAGTAGTATGCTGTCCTGCACTATGAATGCTTGTGCGTTTTTCTTGTTCTCCGTATGGTGGTTACTGAGGGAGTACTGAGGACAAGAATGGTCCTGGTTGACACTTGTACTGCAGAGTGCCTGCACTGAGCCAAAATGTTGTGCTTGCTTGAACTGGGATCATCTCGAGTATCACCACAGTTGAGTTGAGGATTTTTATGTGGCTGTCAGTCAAGTTACGTTTTGAAATATGTGATGAAGGCTAAGTCCTGAGTAAAACAGGAACTTGCTACATAGCAGAATTGTGAGATAATGGTATGAATTAGGGAGCTGGATAGATGGCTAAGATACCCTTGTATTGAGAACAAGCCAGTAAGTAGACTTTTTGTCAAGACCCCTTGGAACTGCAGAGATGGTCTTGTTACAAATGAATCTCTTGCAGAATAGTATGATCTGTGACAGAATGGATTCAGCCTCCTCTAAGGAGGACTGAGTAGCTTCATAGAGACTGAGAAACTGGAACCAAGAGAAACCAAAGCAAAAAGGGTATTTTAAGAAAGTTCAAAAAAAGAATCGGCTATTTAAAAATAGGCCTTGGTATTTGTGATGAGTTTATTTACGTGTTCAGGGGTGGTTGATGCTTGAAGTCAAAGTACAAATTCGTAACTGCCCATTTGTTCTAATACACCAAAAAGAGATTGAGTGTTGCTCGAGTTCCTTTAGGAATGGGATTGTTTAATGTAAGACCTCTGTAGCTGTTATACTGGTTTGTTAGACTGTTTTGTACCAGCTTAGATGATGCGGTTAAAAAGACACAAACCTTTGTGAGCCTATGAGTGTACTGGTTAACGAGTGTACAGTTTTGATGCTGCTTGGTGGTTTGTTTTGCCCATGATACTACCTCAGAACCTTTTTTGGCAGAGATGTGTTGTTACAAGCCAAGACATCACTTTGTTTGCAGCCAATACAAAGGACCTCTCGGAGAAACATAGACTCTCAGAACCAAGTTCCAGAACTTTTTTGTCTCTGAGACTTGCCTGTCACATTGCATTAACTCCATAGAAGATCTTCCTATAAAGACACAAAATAGTAGTAATAATAACTTTAAAACTTCTTTTTGGTAGTGAGAAAGCCTTGGCATCTTGTTCCTTGGGTTGCCTCTCTGTCCCTATTCTTCGCTTTTTCTTATCTTATGTTATGAACTTGCTGGAAATGAATGACATGCAAAGAGCTTTCTCCCAGGCTAAGAAAGAAAAAAGCCTTACTATGCAATTTGTGGTATTCCAGTCTAGTGCTTGTGCAACCTCACTGAGTTGTGGTGATTGAAACAAGAGCAAAGAGGTGTTTTTCCTCTGCAGACAGGTCTTCTACTGCTGCAGTTTAGGCACTTCAATCTGAATGTGAGTAATTGAGGCTGAGTTTACAGAAATGACTGAAAATGTTTACCAGTGTGTAAGCTAAGAACGTAACAGTTGGATTATAGTTAAGATTATGAGTACTTAATTTGCACTGCATGTTTCAAAGTCTGGTAACCATAAATGTCAGTTTGGCATCCTCGATGGTAAAACTCGAGCTTTGCATTTTCCAAGGAAAATCGAAGAAGTATTTATGTATCTTTGTAATCATTCAGAAAATTGAGCCGCAAGGTTTTCTTTTTGAATCATTAAATTCTGTGATGCTTGCAGGAAGTAGCTGTATAGTGCTGAATGAATTGCAGGAAAATAAATGAAACCGTGAAGAAAATATGAATCAGATTTCTTAGAACTTGTTTGTAATACTTTCACAGAGTACAAAACACTAATCTTTCAGAGAATTTGTTTTTCTCAACTACTTTCGTAAGAGATGTTAGTTAGATGCAAATCAGCAGAGATTTAAAAAAAAAAAGTGGAAGTCTTTGGGAAGAGCAAGTCATCTTAATTTTTCTGTCTTTTAAATTGAAAGAACATAATTCCTGTTTGTGGTTAATGTTAGGTGATTGTGATGCTCAAAACCTGTACTTAGCACACTCACTTTAACTATGAAAAAAGCAGAGTAAGTGTTAAATGAGGAACTGAGGTAGCGATCTTCAGGACTAGGGTATAGAGGGAAGTTATTTTAGAGAAAAAAGGCAGGGAATTTTCAAGTCCTATAGCTACTTTGGAGTAGCTGCCTGTGTGACCAACTATTTCAGAATAAGATTGCGTGTGGAGGAAGTTAATATAGCCCGCTTCCCTGTTAGACAAATATTATGTGATTTCCAAATGTCATGTTATCTCTGTTTCAGTCTGACCACATGGTTTTCTGCTCGGGTTTCAGCCTGCTGATCAAATTTTTATGTTTTTTTTCCTCAAACATTCTCTATTAGGAAAAAGTTCTGATATGTGACTAATCCGTTAAACACATGACGGGGGGGGAGCAAACAAAAAAAAGTCCTGACAGAGTGCATTAAGAAGGCTTGGAGCAAATAATAATCTTGAGTCTTGTACCGGGATATTTGTGATCTCTTTGCAGCTATTTCTTTTTTTTTTACACAGCTTCTGGTTTACTCTATACTATCCTGTAAGATTATTCCCCCAGCAATCTGGAGTACAGCTTCTGTACCAGACTACGCTTTCAGCTTCTGAAATGTGTTTTCATTAAACCTATAAAGAAGGAACTACTTTCTCTCAAAACAGGGAATTTAGACTGACTCTAAAAATAATAAAAAATTTAAAAATGTAGTATGTGTACCTATTTTGTATCTGGTTGTTCATTTCTGAGAGCTATGAAATGGTGATGAAGTACCTCTGTACGATTCACTATTTCTGTGCCTTTTCTGTAGGTAGTTGTAATGGGCCTGGCTAGGATAGAACTAATTTTCTTCATAGCAGCTCATATGGTGCTGTGTGTTAGATTTTTGACCGAATCAATACTGATAACACCCCAGTGTTCTGGCTTTTGCTGAACAGTGTTTGCACAGCATCAAAGCCTTCTCTGTTTCTCACTCTGGGCCCCAAGTGAAGAGACTGGGGGTGTGCAGCAGGCTGGGAGGGGACACAATCGGGCAGATGACCCGAACTAACCAAAGAGCTACTACTCTGTACCATATGACATCATGCTCAGCAGTAAAGGAAAAGAGGGAGTTTTGGAGGGCCTAGCCATGTTTTGCTTGGGAACTGGCTGGGCATCGGTCTATCCATGGGAAGTAGTGAGTGGGTGCCTTTGCATCACTTGTTTTGTTTTGTTTTCTTCCCTATTCTTCCACTCATCCTTTACTTAAACAATAATAATTGTTTAATGTTTTTATTTCGACCTCTGAGTTTTCTTGGTTTTATTCTTCCCTCTTCCCCCATCCCATGGGGGGTGGGGGACTGTGTGGTGTTTATCTGCCCATTTGGGTTAACCCACAATACTAGTTGTAGCAACTAGTCATTAGTATGTAGGACTGCTTGTGGGCCCGCTGGGGTTGTTAAATGCCTTTTACCATCCATAGCAAATAACACTTTCAACTAATGACTTTTGATGGCTTATCAGCCTAGTATGTGAACACCTTGCTCACAGGTCCGTGTATTTTTTGACAGCAATATGAGGTTAACCTTTCTGTTCTGCAGCTGATTTCCCCCCGCCACGCCTCCTCTTCTGATGACCTTGGTTATACCAATGGGTCCGTGTTTGGGGTCATGCTGTAACTAAATCTCTGGAATGGTCTAGGTTAAGAAAACAACTGGATCATACCAGACCGGTGTCAAAATTTCACTCATGCTATTTCCTGGCAGTTAAAATTTGAAGTGGAAAATTTTACCTTGCTGTCAAAAGAAAACCCCAGCCCTGTGCTCTACAGGAGTCAAAGGCATAAAGCTGAAACCAATGTTTCAGCTGATAAGGTTGCGTGAAGAATAGTAGAAAAATGCACTATGTTGTAGTTAAACTAACCCTTATTGTTTTGATCCACCCCTCAGGCTGTGCTTAATCTTAATCTGAAGATTAACAACTCAAAGAAGTTGTTGGGAGCGAGCAAACTCTTAAAACTGGGAGTACCTTTCCCAGAAAGGATCTGTCATGCCATTAGAAGTATTATTTGCTTTAGTGAGTAGAGAACAAAAGGTACTGAAGTATCCTAAAATTAAAATGTCTGAATGACCTACTTTAAATCTTTGATAAATGCTGTAGAATATTGCTTTAAGCATGAATATTGTGTAATGGAAGACAATTTTGGATGTCTGAAAGTCATATAACTAATTGGAACTGCACGTATACACAGTACAAATTCTTTTCAAGCATATTCAATGACAGAAATTTTCTTTGCTCAAAGGACAATTTAAGGGCAAATTTAAATTGTGGAGTTGTACTACTTAGTAACTTTCCTGTGTGTAAATTCTTTTTTAAAGGTATAAAGATTGTGGTACAGCCAGACTCTCAAGCAGTGCTCTCTGGTCAGGTCGTCAAGCTGTGTTGCTGGGCAACAGGACACCCATTTGTGCATTACCAGTGGTTCAAACAGGAAAAAGAGGTAATAGTTGATACAGAATATAGGGGGTTTTAAGTTGTGAAAATAATAGGAAATTTTTTTGGGTGATAAATTTTTTTATGACTGTTATTCTTATTTACAAGGAGAGAAGATGGCTATATATACTAATAAAAAAAGAATTTTAAGAAGTGCTGTGTAACAACCCTATCAATGTGCCAAAACGGTAAGGTGGTTCCTTATATTCAGACCACTTCATAGGAATGTTGACAGTAAGGAAACTCTGAGTTTAGTTGTCTCTCAACCTACCAAGAAGTTTAACACAGGCTAATGAGAAACTGCCCCACTGGAACAAGTGCCAGTCGCTGTTGGTCTTGGACAGATGGAAACTGGCTTTCTAAGAATGAACAGTTCAAGGGCTGAACTTGGTGGTGCCACAGACTTTTTCAGTAAAATACTGGAATGCGTGTGAGCTGGTATCTCTGGAATTGGAATGGCAGCGCTTATGCCCATGTTTCTGGTCCTGGTTATCTTTCTATGATATGAATGCACTTTTTTTCATAATGTTATTGTATTGTAAGTACTGTTTTTAAAAATGCGGTAAGTTTATGTTCTTTTAAGTTGCTGTTAGGACAGAAATTTTTAACTCATTTTCTGTACCTTTCTAACAGCTTATTTAGATCATCCAAAATATGCCTTAAATATGATTACAGTCATTTACTGCTCATTACAGTTAAAATACAGATGTAATAAAAAAATTATTTTTCTGTGAAAGAATGTTAGTCTCCCGGTCATAGTTGAATATATCTTAAGACTAGAGCTAAAGGTAACATACATGCTGGTTGGAGTAGTGCTTAAGAAATTATTCCAAGTTGTTTGTGAAGAAAGGTGAAAATTACTAATTCCAGGAAGAGCTTTTCAAGTGGCTTGAAAGCTCAGAATTGTCTTAAATAAGAGGTATAGGAATTATTCTTGGAAGAAAGCCTGTCTCTCATCTGCTAAATACATAGAACAAGACTTTCTCATCCAGAAGTCTAAAGTAAATGAAGGAGTTGAGGCTGGTGTTATTGACATTGAAATAAATATTCTAATGTTTGATCCTGGTTTAGATTAAATCAATCTAAATTTAAATATTTCTTGTTCACCTGTAATTCAGGTTCCCCATGGTAATTCTCCAGAGCTGGTTTTGAATCCGGTGAATGTAAACGATTCTGGCTTTTACATCTGTCGAGTGAACAGTGAATCTTCCTTTGCATTCAGTCGGTGGGCACGACTTGAAGTTTGTGATCTCCAGGGTACATCTCACGGTGAGTGGCAAAAACATTGTCTTCAGAAAGTCTCTTCCCACTCGTTAGAGGAACTTGGGTCCCGTTGTTGTCTTGCACAGCTGTGAAAGAAGGCTGATCAAAAATGCAGTATCCAATTATTGGACTCCTGTGCTGGTCACAAACGCAGAAGGGAAATGAAGTTCCACAGTGGTGGATAAGAATAGATAGATGGAAAACATACAGAGTCTCAGATCCTTTTAATTCTTAGGGGATTCTTGGACCAGAAAAGAAGTTCTTTAACTCTCTTGTTGTTTACCTGTTTACCTCTTGTTGCAACTTGCTAGTGATTGGACACACTGAATCTGTCCTGAACGTCCACCCCATGGGCTCTGGCCTAGTAGGCAGGACTCCTTGTTTCCCCTTCATCTGTGTGCTGCCAGTCTGAGAAGACAGGTGTATTTGGGTAAAGGAGAATCTGATGAGGTTCTCTGCCTTCCTAGAAAGAGGTCCTGCCTTACCTAGAAGGTCAGAGCAGTAAACTACTGAAGAGCACATGCATGCTGGAGGTCTAGAAGCTTTAGAAAACCTAGATACTGTGGAATGGAAAGAGTGTCAACTGCACTCTGAGGAAACAGGACTGATGTCTGGAATGAGGTTTGGCAGGTAGCAAAGTGATAGATTCCCTTCCAGTCACTTTTTCAGATCAGAATAGGCTATCACAATTTTAGACATGTACCAATCAGGAAAGGTAAATTGATAAAACCCCAGCTCGTTTTTTTCTTTGCCAGAACAGCTGGCGAAAAGAGAGGCTGGGGATTCGTGGATATGTCTATTGCAGAATATATATTTGCTAACGCAATCTTTTCAGCTTCACGTAACCAACCCAGATAATAGTGAAGACATGCCAACAATTTACTGAAATAAACATGTGAGAGGAAGAAACACATAAGTTAAACTGAAGGTTTTTTGGTGTGAATTGCATCTTCGTGGGTTTTATAAATGGTCAGCTCATAGTCAAGTGTATGTTACCTGCATAAGAAAAGCCATAGTAATTTGTACCAGTCTAAGTCCATACGAACTTATGGCACTGGCTTGGCAGTACCTTTGCTTCACTGATCTCCATCTGCAGCATAAGTGATGGAAGTATGGAAGTGGAAGAAGTGCGAAGGGAATGGAATAGTAGCAGAAAGCAAATGAGATTAAATAGCTGTTTACTCAACGGTATCCAGCTAGTACTGGAATTTGTTAGGAGGATGTAAAAAAAAATCTTGGAAATTTACTTTCTGGATCTAGTATATTAATACTGTGCATTTACTTCCAGTTTCTGAGGTAGCTGGAGTGGCATCTTTTTGTTTTCTGGTGTGTGCAGGTTTTTTGGGTTAGTTGATTGGTTTTGGTTTGTTTTTGTTTTTTACAGAATAGTCAGTTGCATTAAATAGACATTGACTCGTGCACTAAGCCTACTCTTTATAAAATTTCTAATTAAATAGTCTGGAGTTGCTTGCTATTGGCCTCAAGATGAGTGAGAGAGAAGTCAACTGCACAGTCCTCAGACTGTGAAGTGTACTTGTTTTGCCTTATATCATGAGTCAAAGGTGTTTTCCACTTGCATCCCACATATAATAATTATTCATGCAAGGAAAAGAGAGAGAGAGAACCGATCTTCCAGTAAAAGATCAAAAACTATTGCAGTGTCATTTGAGGTGAACTTTTTACATCTTAAGGTTCCAAGAACATGTTCAAGATTATCTAAGCAGTGATTTCTTCTGCTTTTTCTTTGCTCCTGCCCCAGGTTCTATTCAGTTAGAAACCTGCAGTCTTAGATCCTGCTGATTACCTCAGGAAGCTGAGATGAGTCAGCTTGTAATGACTACTTTAAAAAATTTGAAGAACAGCAGTATATTGTTTCACACCTGTGGCAAATTTTTGGTGGCTGAAGGGCAGCAGGTATCCACAGACTAGTGCCTTGCTTTATGTTCTGTGACTCTTGGCCAACCAAGAACCATAGCAGAAGTGAATTTTAGCATGTTTAGGTCTTGGTGATGGGTAAAAGGGTGAGGGGCAGGATGGATTGCTCCTTCCCATAACATTTCCCCTCAGGGTCCTTACAAAGAAACCTGAAAGGGGTATGTAGTGCATGCACTGAGTGAATGCTCTCTGTCTCCTGTATCATTTGGCCTGGGATTACTGGTGTTTCAGCTGAACTAGGTGACAGTGACAGTACCATTTCTGCAGATGTTGACCAGGTATGAAATCTTCTATTTCAGCTGCTGTCTTTTTCTGCTCCCTTGGTTGCTTTTTTTTTTTCCAGATTTTTTTTTCCTCCTCTGTTTTCATTGCTTTCTGTCTGAGGAGAGCTCAGCTGTTCGCCATTCTGTAAAAGCTGTCTTGTGAGGTTGTGACCAGTAAGGCAGCTGGTCACAATTCTGAAAGATACTGGTACAAGCTTATTAGTGTATTTTGTGAGCAATACAACAACAGGCTGTACCAAAGACAGCCTGTAAATGAGATGGCAGGTAAGGGGTCCCACTGGCAGCAGAAACCATCTATCTTTCAATCTCCTGTTCTCTTTCACTACTCTAACTTTTGTGTTCCTTGTCTTAAAGACTAATGCTGTTTAATTTGAATACAACAGCAGTTCTTTTCTCTCTTATCTTCCTTCTGTCTTTCTGCCCTAAAGGGAAATAAATTCCTTACCTTTTGTTGAAAGATCCTGATATCAAACTGGGGCATTGAGAGGGAGAGAAGGTTCTCTAAACAGCTGAGTGAAAGGGAGTAAAGTTTATTTTGACACATAAAAATCCTTTCTATGATAACAGTTACAGAAAACAAAGCTCTTTGTAAGGACCTCCCCCCCACACACACACCCCCCATTGTAGAAGTTGATAGAGAACATGGTAAGCCAGCGTCTCTGTATTTGAAATGCCGTACAGCAGTGGTCATAGAACAGAATATTTGCGCAGGTGTCTGTCAGTCTTTTTACCAGCATCAAGTCTGCATTAGGAAATACAGCTTTTTTTTAAAAATGCTGGTCAACATTGATCATAAATGTGAAACATCTATTTGTAAAATACCCGAAATACAAGTTTATAATGCGCCAAGAAGCTCAAACACTTGTGGAACAGAGATACTCGTATCAGCATCTCCCTTTGTTTTACTACGGAAAGGAAAATTTCATCACCCCCTAACTGTCAGTCATGAATAGTTCTGATGACAAAACATAGGTATACATACATAGTCTAAAAGATGAGGGACCTTGCAGCCAAGACAAAAGATCGCTGGTGTGTCCTGTACGAGTAGGTCTAGGCTTGCTGTAGTATGTGTCAGTTAATCGAACTGTTCAGTTTGCAGAGATCAGAAACCTTTTCAGTAGAGCATTCGTGTGTGTGTAGTGGATGTTAAATGAACACTTAGTTTCAATAAATTCTATTATATATAGAAAGTGGAGAAGTCTGTAATGCATTTAGCGTTTTCTGAATAGGTTTCTTTCCCAAAGACATTTCTGTATGGGGACATGTCAGTGGCTGATCTTTGTTAAGCGTTTTTAGCTTTGGGATTTTTTTAGTATATTTACCGTAAGGTTTGGTGCTCAGTTTAGAATGAGAAGAACAGGGATATGCTAAAACTAACTGATTTAAAGTTTGAAATTCTTATTCCTGTGTACCCACTTGCACACACGTTGAATCCTTAGTCCATCCTTCAGTAGCCACTCTTCTTTCCCTGGAGCCTTTGTAATCCTGCAGGAATAAATAATGCAGAGGGCTGCTTCCCCCTCCCCCCCCAACTTTCTGGGGTATATTTAATGTGCATACCTTTTTACTTTTCAACCGAAGAACTGGAAAGCCATTGCTACTCATTTTTAGCATACTCTTAAAGGACAAGTAACTTAATTTCTTTGCTATTAAAAGTCTGTGGTAGTTACAGGAAGATATGACAACGTGTCATCAATTCTTATTAGTCTATATGCAGTTAGATGGTCTCACCGTTTCTTGTCTTTTTTCTTCCCTTTTTGTTTTAAAGGGAGCTTAATTGGTTTGCCTGAAAACAAGTTGTGCATTTGTATTCAGCCTCAGCCACAAAGCCTGACAGTGGGGGATGCTTTGGTGCTAGAATGTGGAGCTGTTGGAAACCCAATTCCTCGTTACCAGTGGTTCAGAAATGGATTTCCCTTGGCAAATGGGAGCAAAAATGTCTACACGGTAAGTTACTGCAAAGTGACAGCCTTGGGGGACTAGTGTGTGAGCACCTTTAACTTGTAACATAAAGCTTCCTTGAAGAAAGTAACTTCTTCATATCCTTGATAACTTCTTACGGGAGTGCATGCTGTGAGTTGTGCTCCTGTTCTGTTCCTCACTGTCGTGGTTTAACCCCAGCCGGCATCTAAGCCCCAGGCAGCCGCTCGCTCACTCCCCCACCATGGGACGGGGGAGAGAATCAGAAGGGTAAAAGTGAGAAAACTTGTGGGTTGAGATAAAGACGGTTTAACAGGCAAAGCAAAAGCCGCGCATGCAAGCAGAACAAAACCAGGAATTCATTCACCACTCCCCGTGGGCAGGCGGGTGTTCAGCCACCCCAGGGAAGCAGGGCTCCATCACACATGATGGTGACTTGGGAGGACGAACGCTGTAACTCCGAACGTCCCCCCACCCCTTCCTTCTTCTTCCCCCCAGCTTTATATAGTGAGCATGATGTCGTATGGTATGGAATATCCCTCTGGCCAGCCTGGGTCAGCTGTCCTGGCTGTGTCCCCTCCAGCTTCCCGTGCACCCCCAGCCTCCTCGCTGACCGGCCAGCACGAGAAGCTGGACAGTCCTTGACTGCTTAGCAACAACTCAAAACATTGGTATGTTAGCAACATTTTCTCATCCCCAGTCTAAAACACAGCCTCACACTGGCTTCTGTGAAGAAAATTAACTCTGTCCCAGCTGAAACCAGGACACTCGCTTGCCCATACTATTCTGAGGCTCTTGGGTGCATAATTTTAATCCTGAACATGTTTCATGTGGTAATCATGGGATGTAAGGATGCAGTGCGTTTTGGATTAGTGTGACATATCAAAATAACAAAGATTAAGTATCAGTAAAAGTGAAAGCTTCTCTTTCCATCCTGCGCTGTAAAGCACTCTGGTTTGTACGAGCTGTTGCATTCAGTGCTTAATGCATCTCAAGCCTGAGGGGGTTTTGCATTCTTTCTTCAATTCTTGAAAACATTTCTAGAACACATGCTCTCCAGCTTACTGAAGAATGAGGATATCAGCAGCTTTTGGATTTGTTTAGGCTTTGCTTTTAGTTTTTACTAACTGTTGCATGTGGGCTTATAGGAAACTGATAGAGGTGGTATCTTGGGGTCTGGTGGGATGACTGTGATGATGCTTCTATAGGTAACTTATGTGGATGCAGAACACCAAGGGACGTATTGGTGTCACGTATTCAATGACTGGGAAGATCAAGACAGCAAGAAGATAGAAGTCGTTATAAGTAAGGAGTTTTTCTATTTGATGTAGGTCAGCTGATTTATCAATTTCTTCCCTATCATTGGAATTTATTTTTGAAGCTTTCATTATTAAGCCAAACATACGCCTTCGGTATTTTTAATATATCCATTTGTTAAAATAGCTGTGCTTTCTTGCAGCAAATGGAATTTTAGAGCTTTATCAGTTATGAAGTACTTTGGGGTTTTATGGTAACCAGCATAGAAATGCTACTGCTTTTTGGCATTGCTAGCATGTACTTGTCACGTTAGCATGTGGCTTGTCAGCAGATTGCAAGCTGGTTTCTTCCTGTTTTTTGACAACTAGAAAACAGTTTAACCCTTGTTGGTGTTAGGGCCTGTGTTACACTGAGTCCTTCAGCAGTCTGGACAGGTGAGATTATTCATAGCAAGCAGAATAACTGAATGTAACATGGTTTAGTGTGTGTGTGCACGTACTTGCAGTAAACTAAAGAGATCTGTTCGTATAGCTTCTAGATCTGTCTGGGAATACCATTGCATAATTCATATGAACAGTCCTTTCCTATCCTAACAGATATTCTAGTTTAGTACTCTAGTTTAGTACTTTAGTACTAGTTTTAGTAATAATTACTATGCAGTGTTGTAGTCAGTGCTCATTTATACTGCTATAAAATGAACCAGATTGCAGAGAAGCTTGGAAGTGACCTTTGTCTTCTGCTTTGTGTGCTAACTCTCATAACTGAGAGCAATTGTCTTCCAATTTCCCCCCCCACTTTTAAACGCAAGGAAGGAAAGCTATGGCAGTGGAGTGCACAGAAGGTAAAGCAAGTCCTTAGTTGTGAATCAATTTTTAAAAATTAATGACGGGGGTGATGGATTGTTGAGTGTGGTGCTGGAAAGCATGTGTGGGTTAAGAGCTTCAGTCTATTTTAACACGCTGATATGTGATGAAAAGTTCCTTCTGCATGTGATTCTTTCTTCTTTGCCTTGATACCATGATCTAGAGCACACGGGAGAAAAACCAAGCTACTTTCTTCTTTTGTACTATCCAAAGTTGTTTGATTTTTGCACTGTGTTTGTGTCCTGTGCTTACAGTTTCTAGTGAAATGTAAAGATCTTGAAATTGCTTTGGCTGGGCTCAGGAGGCAACATCCTTGCAAGAAAAGCTGAAGATGTTTAGGAACCTAGGTGACCTTAGAGAGCTGGATAGAGCTAGTTCCACTGCCCGTTCTGTGCCTGCAAGAGGTGTTTCCAGCAACCTTATTAGGGTGATTTCTGTTGTCCTTTGCGTTGCTGCAATGGGGAGGAAGAAGTGTATTGTGACCTTTAATGTTGATGCCATCCCTTGATTATTGAGCATCTCAAAGTCTGTAATATTTACATCATAGGGGATCATATATAAAGATGTAAGGCTGCTTACAGCAGCCCCCTGCCCCAGCTTACCTACCAGCAATGAAAAAACCAAATGGATTTGCAAAGTACAGTAAATGGCTCTCTACCCTGTTTTTTCACAGAATCATAGAATTTTCTTGGAATTAAACTGTTCTGCAGCATTTCTTGTTCAAAGTTCAAAGAACACCAGCGCTGATGTTCCCCTTAGCCCTTTTATTAAAGGTTTAATGTTGTGAGCGGATTGTGTACCATCACTCACTGGAACATACAAGTGACACCCGTTTTGGTGTCAGCCACTCCATTGCACTGCTGCTGAGACTGACTATCTCTTCGAGCCTTCATGTCTTTTCTGTCTTGGAGGTGTCTGCATTACCTGATGGAGTGCTATGCAGAAGCCTCCTAGTTACCTGTAATTCAGCTACCCTTTGAAGCAGAAGTTAGCCACTGTATTATGATTCTGGTCTATGATTCTATTATTTGTGGGGCTCTACACTCAAACTACAGTTTGCTTGGGTGCAACACTGTTCTGCTACTAATCTACAGTAACAGCTACAGTAGTTTCACCTCAGGTCACTACCACCTCCCACATGGATATGTGAGCCTGCTTCTGTGGCTCAAGAGGAGCTCCCCTGCATGGAGCAGGCCTGATCCAAGAGACCTCTGGTGCTTCAGATAAATGACTTTTCCATAGTTTCCAGTGTTCTTGGAATAATTAGGTGAAATCTATGGTAGCTTAGAATGTTTGAAAACTGTATCTGAAGTCTTTCTGAATACACATGGTTTTACGAAGTGAGATTTCTTGCTCAGGATGTTGCTTTCTCATCAGTCCTTCAAAGATTTGCTTTTCAAATGGGTGATTCTGACATCCTGTTACTTAGTCATTCGAGCTGCTTGCATGTCTGTGGGCTTGAGACGTAGTATGTCTGTCTTCCTTTGTTTTGAGACCTACTATATTATAATGCTGTCTAGCGTAGCTTAGTATATTGATGTAGGATTTTTTCTTCTCTGCGTGTGCAGTAAACATACGAAAGGTTAGATTTACAGAAATGCAAAAACAAAAGTATTTTAGAAAGGTCGTTTGTTTTCTAACATTCAGCTTCTATTAATAATGGCATGACACTTAATTATATTTTTATTAATAAAAATGTATCTTTTGCTTCTTGTTTAAACTATGATTTTATTGGTGTATTTCTTCACAGAAGATCTAAGTGATCTTCAAAAACCAGGTAAGTGATGAGTTTTGAGAACTTACAATTTCGCATCTTCATTTTATGTTACAAATCACTGAAGCCTACCTGGGTTACAATATATAGTTTACATTATTTGGATGTATTTATAACTGGGGATTTAATAGGGGCAGATATCATGTTAAGAGCAGCACAGTTTTCTGCTTCCAATAAATTAACTTGAACATAGTAAATTGTAGGGTTGCTATTATCTTTGTAAAATCACACAAATCACTGTATATAAAAGTGTCTCTCTTATACTGCATGTATATTTCTACAAATACAGAAGGAATTATCGTCTGCTTTCTTGTCTGTGACTTTGGACTCTTAAGTTTTAGCATGTTGCTGCTTTTTCAGATGATTAAGGTGCGAAAGATGTAAGGTGTCTGGGTGTCACCCATGATACGTTGAATTAGTGTATTTCTTAACTTCATGTTGGAGTGAGCTAATGCGATTTGAAGCCTGTTTGATGTTTATTGTAGAAACAGAGATCTGGAAGAGTGCTCCATATCCTTGATACAGTGTTCCCAAAATCTCAAATCACAAAGGTCATACAATCTCCTGGGTTAGACATCAAAGATGTGTTTACTTTTGCCAAGACTTAGTTTTAGTCACTGAAGTGGTAGTGTCATGGTGCATAACACGTTCTCCGAAGTGTACCACTTTGGCATATCGCTTACCTGTTCCTCTTAGCAGAGCGCTGGCTCTACCACCCTTCTCTGAAGTACAAAATCAAATAATTTTCACGTACAGATGGTCATCCCCACTAAGCGTCCCCCATCTTGCATGTCTGCATTTCATTTGGAGAGGATGAACTGTTTCGGATGTTACTGAAAAAGCTGATGTGCAGTTTGAGAGATTCAAAAGTATGCTGTAAGCATCTGTTATTTCTTAATTTCTAGAACTAGCTATTCATGTCTATTAGGCCATGTTTGCTGGAAGAGGGTGAAGGAAATCGGATAAACAAGAACAAAACAAGACCCCAAAACCCCACCAAAACAAAAAAAGAGCACTTTTTTGTCTTAAACCAGTAACATATTAGGCAAAGCAGTACCAATAAACTATGGCTGTATGGAACACGTGGTTCATTTTCTGACATTGGCAACTATGACTGTAGTTACTGATGATCCACTCTTTTAATCTATTTCAAGCAGACCTACAAGAACAATCAAATCACAGGCCTGTTGGTAAGTAGTTTTGGAGCTGTAATGAACATATGTATTTCATATCTAGGAAATAGATTTTGCTTCTTGTAAATGTTGCTGCTTCTGCCACTGCTAGTGAAGTAACTGCATGTAAATAGCTGCAGGGAGGGACACTTCTGCGTATTTTTGTAGTCCTTTATAATGCTTGCCTGCCCTTTCAGTAGTAAACTGTGGTGAGGGCACACCGCTATTTTTAGTGTCTTGGTGGAGCGTCTGCATTTTCTCATCTGTTTCAGTTTACTGTTTCAAATTCCTTTGGCCACGACTTTAACCAGTGTGTTACTCTATTACTTTGAGTACTTCGACAGTTGGAGATAGGGGTATTAGGATGATGTCTGCTAAGGGCATGCTGTCTCTACGAGCTCAGCTCTTCCTGTGCACAGTGTGTGGATGCTTTGATCCTGAGCTAAAGCTCGTGAAGGCAGATGGATAGCGTGTAAGTTGCTGGGGATTTTTAATCACATTCTTAGATTTGCATGGTAGACTTGATGGCGGTCAGGCATGTTATCTTGTCGATGCCACACCAGGTGGAAAGGCTGCTGGCCTCTGTCAGAATTTTACCAGTCTTTCAGGCTCACCAGTGTGAAAGGGGGAAAAAAGTGTTTTTCAGTGACAGTATACCACTGTTGCTCAGTCATAGAATCACAGAATCATTAAGGTTGGAAAAGACCTTTAAGATCATGAAGCCCAACCATCAACCCAACACCACCATTCCCACTAAACCATGTCCCGAAGCACCACCTTTACAGCAGTCTCTGCTGTTTAAAATAGTTTACACTGTTCAGGACCCTGGAGGTTTTCCAGGTGCAAAAATGTTGAAAACATCTTGTTTGAAGGAAGCGAAATGTTAGACATTGAGGCTATGGACAGAGATCCTCTTCTGGATCTAGCTGTGTGGGGGTACTGACTCTGAAGCAGATTTGAGGCATTCATGTGATCTCATTTGCCACCAGAGCTGTGGGACAATAATTCCTATTGGAGAGGAGACATAACAAACCAGGGATGAAATGCCTTGCTTTGAATAAGTGCCTTTCTGTAACTTGGTGTGCAATTTTTGGATAAAAATCAGGCTAGTGGTCTCTAAAGCATTTCTGTCAATGTGACTTCTTTTTTCCCCTTTTGTTGCGGCTTTGTTTACTTATGACAGAATTACTTTTGACTTTATTAAAATCCAAGTGACTGCATCTCACGCTGTATGAGTGGACTTCCCTCCGAATTTTGTAAATTTCTTGCATCTCGGTATAATTGTTTTTAACCAGAGCAACAGTAAAAAGAAAGCTTAACAAACAGAAGAAAAGACTTTTTACTTCTGACCTTTAGAAGTTTCCACCTAAATGCACCATGGTTTGGAGAGACAGGACATGGGAGATGGAGATGTGAAAGTGGTCTTTTGTGTGTGCTGGTTGGTTGTTTGATTTTTAAGCATAAGAAAATGTGAGTTTTGGGGGGAAGTATACTGGCCATAGCTTTGGCAACTTGCCATAAGAATTTTCACGTTTGTTAAATTTCTTCTTGCATGGGGGAATTCAGTAATTGTCTGTGCTTTCAGAAACATGAAAGAAATGGGAGATAAACTTCGTGACTTCTTGACAGATTATCCAGTCTGAAATGCATCACAATTCAGATACGTTGACTGTCAGATCATGCCGAAACGCTTTTTTTTGTTTTGTTTTTTTTTGGATGAGAAGAGAGTTGAGCTGTATTGTTGATGTAGGATGACTTTTAAAATCATATAAAATATTGTGCCTGATGTGAGATTGGATAGTGTTTTCACTTTAGAAGAAGCTAAATTTAAAGGTATTGAACACATGGAATATGTAAATGTGCTGTGGTTTTGTTTTTCCCTTGTCTTTGCAGCAACAGACAAGGTGGCTCTCTTAATAGGAAATATGAGTTACTGGAATCACCCCCAACTCAAGGCTCCGATGGTAGATGTCTATGAATTGACTAATTTGCTAAGACAGCTAGATTTTAAAGTTGTTTCTTTGCTGGATCTTACCGAGTCTGAGATGCGAAATGCAGTGGATGAATTTTTACTTCTCCTGGACAAAGGAGTATATGGTAAGAACATGCGATAGCCTTTTGAAGTAGGTCAGTTTTGTGATGTATCAAGTACACAAACAGCTGGTATTTACCTCTACCAGCTCACTGTATGTGATAGCAAAACAAACTTCATCATAAATAGTATGTATGTAGAATGGGAAAAGTAAGTTAAAAACGCCCACCAGCATACCCTTTGACTTTGGTTAAAATGTTACTGTTTCTTTACTCTTCGAACAGATAAAATGTTTGAATTTTTGTCTTTAACCACGCCTAAAATGGCAGTGCACTTTTTTGTTTGATAGTACTGATGTGTTTGTCTGCCAAAAGCTGCTGCACCTGTATAGCATATTTGACAACATGCTCTGCAGAAGATGTACATTTGTACTAAGAAGCCATTAGTCCTAGTTTGTAGTAGTATTTTTAAGCAAGAGCAATAGTAGTCTGATGTGTCGCCTGTATTAGTGTATTATGGAAACGAGGAAGTAGCAGAGGAGTTGGAAACTGCGTAAGTGCAGCATACAAGACTACCTGTAGCCTTGGGCAGCAGTCCTTCCTGCTTTTAGGAGCCCTCTTAAACACCTTCTTCAGAAACTTCTATTCCGTTGTCCTCTTTCCTTCCCCGTGCCTGCAGGTTAACGATCTGCTTAGGGCTGGCCAGTCCTTGGCATGCCTGGCCTGCTGGGTTGCGTTTCTGCTGGGGAGGTGGGGAACAGCCCTCAGTGCAGCGTTGAACGTGTTCTGGGCTTGCCGGTGGGACCCTGCCGTTCATCCCCCGTCTTGCTACTGGATGTCTGCAGAATGCTCTTTCCTTCGGGACTTCGTCCTTCTGGCGCTCTTTGGGAGGGCTGCTCTGCTCTCCTGGTCCTCGCCCGCCAGCTCTGTAACGAACAGAGGAAGAGAGGTGCTTCTCTCTGCCTTGGCAGTGAGCTGCACGCTGATACCAGGTGTGTTGGGCAGCGGCGGGGAGCGTGGGACACACTGGCAAGGCATATCTCTCATAAAGACACTACACGCTAAAATACGCAGTACAGAAATAAGAGAAAAGCATTGTACTTTAGAGTTAGGGCATAGCACTCGACAGATAGGATGCAATCTTTTTTGCCAAGTTTCCAGGTTAAGTAGAAATCCTTATTTTGAATTGCCGGTTTCTTTTGGTTATTGTGATACTGGCCTGGCAAGTTTATGTTATGAAAAACTCAGTTTTTCATAACATCCTTGACAGGGAGTAAGAGAAATCCAGCAAATCTGGATTTCTCCTTCAAAAAGCAAATTGAAAAGAAGTTTGTTTATCTGAAATGAAAATGTAGTTCTCTTATGTCTATGCACTTTAAAGAAGTAAAATAAAACAGAGAAGAATTCACATTATCCATTGCAGAATGTACCTTGCATAAGGAAAGGCATTAACAGAGAAATTGGTGAGCTATGGACTTCAGGTTCTGCCTTTCTGCAGTTGTCAATAGAAAAGAACTTTTCACTGAGTTGAGCACTAAGATTCCTGTTTGGGCAGAACTCAAGTACAGCTGTCGTTTCACAGCTCTATGGAAGGTCTGAATATAGAGTATAAAATTTATTCTTTCTGTGTGTCTTTGCATATTAGATGGGAAGTGTAATAGTTGGTTATGCTGCTTAAGCAGAGAGCAGCCCACTTTTTTTCCTTATTCTTAAACTCTTCAAAGACTTCAAAGTAACACTGCAGAAAAATCCAAGGTGCTCGCCTCTAAATTGCTGCATCACTTTAATGACTGTACTGCAGCATCTCATCAGTATTGGTTTAAGTTACAGGAGGACAAATTAAGCAAAGTCTGCATACTAAAAGATGTGTGTTTAACACATCTCTTTTATTTCCTCTAAGTTTTTGCTATTTGAGTCACACATCCGTTTTTAAGATACCTGGAATAGGATATTAACAGTAATTTTAAGCTCTCCTCCATGTACTGCGGAGGAGGTGCCTTCTGCTGGGATAATGACTAACCAGTCGGGTCTGCTAGGCATTGCTACTGCTGGTACGCATTGATTCTTAGCTGATTACTCATATTGGGATTCCTTGTCTTGCATGAACTTGATTTTGAGGGACGAAGCACAAGACAGAACTGGTGGCTGTGCTAGCTGGGGCAGGGCATGGTGGAATTGAAGCACAGACCAAAAACCTTCATGTCTTGTGTGGAAGGAGGCCTAGAATGGAGTGTAACAAAAGTTCTTCTGTGGGCTTTGAGGAGTTTGCTGCTGGCTGCCACTGTTTTTGTCATTTTTCTAAAAGCTAAGATACCATAGACGACTCCAGAAATTATTTAGAACAGATACCAAAAAGTTCTGCCTGTTGTCCTATTTAAATTGCAGAATCCCTATAGTAACGCCCACCCGAGAAAACATTATTTGATTTTTTTTTTTGGAACACAAGGTCAGATTATTTCTTAGTATGACTTTTCTTAATGATGTGTTACCTGATGCTCTGTCTGTGCAGAACTGGCTGATCTGACATTTGGGCATTTGTCAGAGCCAAAACTTGCATGACATGAAGACCAATCATGGCAGTAAAGTTCAGTAGACTTTCTGATAGCAGTTTTCTTTTTTTGTTCCCTGGGAAATACATGTGCTTATACATTTAAGTGAGCTTTTAGATTCTTGTGCCTTCTCAATTTTTTTCTATATTGTTGACATGAGTTTAGGTAATAAAGTACTGAAAGGCTTTAATAAGTTTCTCACCAGCACCATATGAAGGCTCTTATAAGACATATTTTTGCAGTTGTGTTTTTCCAGTAAGCTGATATTTCTGAAAGGCAAGCAGAGCTTTCTTTCACAAGTGTTTGGCAATAACTGCTTCAATTTAAATGGTTACTTTTTTCTTTCTGGATAGTGGCTATTAATGGCTTAAAGCATACAAAAGATGGTGTCAGTGCACAAATAAATAATGATTTATTGCATTTTTAGTGGATGTTGCTCCAAATAGAAGAGGCATAGTGGCTACTTCTGTTTAGTCCTTGTTACATGTATTCATGATGCATAATACGACACTGTGTAATTCTTGCTTACTGCCAGGAAAGTGGCATTTCAGATACTGTTCCTTACGAGGCGGAGGAGTAAACAAAGTGATGACGATTGCCTCCTCTAATGTCTTACTATAGGTTGTTCTAAATGTAGGGTGCAATTAATATTGTATTCCACAAAGGGTAAAAGCATAGACCAATATGTTTTAAAAGCTAAAAATAGTTAGGCTGCTTTCTTAAAAAAAAAAAAAGAGAGAGAGAGTGAGAGAAATAGAGAGATGCAGATATCACTTAAATGCTGACGTCTATGAGGAACTTGAGCCTACTTAAAATTGTTGTGTCAAAGTGTCTAATGAGGTCCTCCAAACATACTTAACTCTGCTTCGGGTATGCAGAGGTTTATTTCTGATCTTGAGCTCAACATATTAACTGTTGCAGATACTCATCAGATAAGCATAGCACAGTCATCTGCTCAAGGATCTAAAAAAAAAATGTAGCTTATTTTTGAAATACTTATATTCATTGAGGAAATACTCTGATAAATCATGTTTTACATTAAAGAAACTGGTTTCCTTCAGTCCAATTACTTCTCTAACATACACTCAGATACATATAATCTCAAATACAACCTTGATTTAGGTTCAGAGCCAGACTCGTGGAAATCAAATTTAAGACTTTCCTTTAACGTAGGACCTGACATGGAGTCATGCATTCTCTTGAAACTACCTGGTCTCACGTAACCATTGGAATCTTCCAATAGCCCAACAGTACTTTTATTTCTGTAGGTTTTTAGTCATACGCTTTAAATTCTATGCCCTTTAGAAATCGTAACTTTTAATTGAATAAAGCTGTTGCCAGTTTTCCAAGACTGGCAGATGCACAACCACTAGGCTCCTTGTTTAATGAAACCTTGCATCCTGGAGTTTACTTTGTATGCGCTCCCGGCTGCTAATCTGGACTACGCTGTTTCCCATAAAAAGCAATTCAGCGCTGTTGATTGAATGGAGCAGTTTGCAAGGTCTTGGCATAGTTGTTAATGACTTCTGGGAGCCCACAAGAGAACCGAAGGCTTGCTTTGAAGGGCTATAGTTGTATCTTGGTATTCCTTTACAAAAAGCACAGGGCTGTGTGAGAGAAGTATTTTCATTTCATTAGCTATCTGTAATGACAAGGTAAAAACGTCTAGCACACCAACCTATACAAGCTGACTTAAATGTTAGGGTAAGGCTTATTTTGTTTTTTCTGAATATTCGAGTTGTGTAGTGACATAAATTTCACAGCTATTTTTAGTAAGAATAATGACATAAGAAGGCCGTATCTCCAGTTGGCATAAATTGTCATATCTCTGGCTTTTATTCAGCTGCAGCCCTATATACTCACTGAAGATCTGACCCATAGACTGTTTTGTATAGATAAATAAAAATTATTTTTAGAAGATGGAATTTGCCCTAGATCCCTGAAAACAGTACTGGAAAACCCCATTTAATTGAACAAGTTTCTGGTAACTGCATTTTACGGCAGTGGATGTTATTATTGCTAAGATCATCTAATTTTACTGCAAATTTATATGACTTCAATATTTGACATTTTTATTCATATAAGTAGAAGGTAAGCCCTAGGTTGCAGTTCCCTTTTTCAGGGTTAAGAAAAGCTTTTTTAATTCCATGGTATGTTTTCTTTATACAAAACTATTGCATGTTTTATTGAAGATTTTATATCTTAAAATATTGTAGACTGTTGTGTATTGGCACGAGGGAGATGATTGTAGGATAATCTTCTGTGTCTAGGTAGGCACGCAAATAATTTGTTTGTTTAGTAGACCCACAAGAGCCATGAATCTCTGACTCTAGATGTAGATGCAATCAACTATAAATGAGTTGTTGGTAGTGGGAATGTGCTCTGGAGTCCTACCAAACATGATCATGGATTAAATTTTTTTTTTTTCCCACTTCTAAATGTAAAAATATTTCTTATTCCTTCCTATAAAAAAGACAAAAACAAATGGAGAAACTGACTGTACGAAGGGAACAGTAAAACTAAATACTTGCAAAATGCTCTCATAGGGCAAGCAAGGTTTTTCTCTGATTTTTTTTCTAGTAAAAGTACTTTTAAGAATTGCCAATGATTAATGGTAAGTAGGAAAAAAAAGAATTTTTTTTTAAGATGACAGCATCTTTCATTTAAAAACAAAAGAAAAAAATCCATCCAAACTGTTCAGTGTATTTTTTTTCCATCTATAAAATCTGCACTGAGTCGCTGCTACACAAAGCTTTGTAAATGCACATGTGGAGAAGATGTTTTACAGGTGGCATATTTCCTTATTCATATCTGGGAGTTATATATCATACATAACACATTAGTTCTGTTAGAGGTCATAGCTCTACTTAAAGCATTTTAAGAGTATTTAACTTTGTATGTTTGATGCAGATATCTAATTGATTCTATTCCATGAGTGATTTAAAATTTTTTTTTTAATTTGTTGTGCCTGTGTACTGAGAAGTTGATGTTAACATGGTTCCCCCACCCCGCCTCCCCTTCCTTCCTGTACTAACAAAGGCATATCGATGTTAAAAAAACCTGCTTGTAGTAGCTTGAATGATCTTAATCTCCCACAGACACATAGGGTGGACATAGTGCATGAGGTTTTTGACCATGCTAACATTTACAGAAACGTTCTGATGTACTCTTGAACTGTGTTTTCAGTCACATATATTTTGAAATCTCAGGTTTGTTATACTATGCTGGCCACGGCTACGAAAACTATGGCAACAGTTTCATGGTTCCTATTGATGCTCCAAATCCCTACCGATCTGCAAACTGTCTGTGTGTGCAGAACATCCTCAAACTAATGCAGGAAAAAGAGACGGGACTTAATGTATTCCTACTGGATATGTGTCGGAAAAGGTATAGTCTCATAATTCATTAATAGAGAGAACTGGCATTAAATGTTTGAGGGATGTTTTTGCCTCACGATAGAGGGAGAGAGTATAATGACTGTAGTTTTGGGAACCAATTGTGAAGTTCAGTTTATTCACTGCAGCAACAGATTAAAACTGAGCCTATTTTAGAAATGAACAAATAAAACCAAACAGACACCCAGAGAATAGCGAGGGATCTTGAGAGAAAGCTGGACTTCAGCCTGAGGAGAAATCTTTAGTCTACGCTGAAAATTCACTGTACTTGAAAGTTCATGGTTCTGACAATTCACAGCCTGCACTTGAGTGCTTTTAAAAAATAGGATTCATTCACAGACTTGTTTTGCCTTTGGCCTTGGATGGAAATGTGAAGCTGGTGATTAGACTTTCTGTTTCCATGGGTGGAGACTTGCCTCTTGATTTGAATGACATTTAGTTCTTCTTTTTTTATTGTTGTTTAAAAGTTATAAAGCATCAGTCTTACTGGATAGAAGTGAAATTGGGCATTTTAAAGAAGAAAAATGACCCTTTCCCCTTGCATCATTAACCATCTCCTTCGTTAAAGAGACGAAGGAGAATTCATAAGATCGAAGGCATGTTAATTTGACAGAAGGGCTCAAGTGAAGTGCTTATTTTACAACTCTTAGGAGGCATGGATTTTGTGGACTGCTTTTATGTGGGGGATGTTATATCTTTACTTAGAGCTTAAAAATCAACTAGTAATTGGATTTTTCTAAACAAAGTGCTATTTTCTGTCCATGCTAAGAGACTACTATGCCCGATTAAACTTGCACTTGAAATCAGCTCTTCAGTCAGCACTTCTGAAAATTGGTCTCTAAGGAATGTTTCATAACAGAAAATTACTAGTGCTTTAGTGTTTGTAGAGCCTCTAAACTTCACTGCTAACGAAATGCCAGTGACCCAATTCAGCTTCACAATCTGCTGTCCAAATAGAAAATACTGCTATGTAAGCCTCATGTCAACTATGCAGACACCATGTTTGGGGAGGGGGGGTGAATCTTACAGTTTTTGTTATAACCTAAAATGGCTAGTTATCAGCAATCATTTCTGAAGAGATTGTAGCCAAACACTGCATTGGTTAATATAGCATGCCCTCATCTGAGTAATGTATGATACCTGACCGCATCTTTACATTGTCTTCGTGAAGAGTGTTGATGATGCTGATTTTTGTCTGTCAGCAGTCAGGATTCATTCCAGAACTGTAGGAGAGAAAAAAATCTGAACTGTGCTTGTTTGGTATTTTGAACAACTGTAGAGTTTGTAACCATTATTACTTCTCAAATTACTATTTTTACTTTTTTGTGTTTCCATTTATTGCAGAAATGAATATGATGACACAGTTCTTATCTTAGATGCTCTGAAGGTTACCGCCAACATTGTTTTTGGATACGCAACGTAAGGAAATTTTTCTCCTGCTATGCCACAGAAGTCTTGAAGCCAAAAGTGACCACTGAGATTGTATAGCTAATCTTTTACAAAAAAATAGTAACTGTGGTGTTAAAGGACTAGTAATTTATATCCATATCTGTGTCCTCATACTATCTGTTTTACTTTGAATCATTCCACAGTCTTAACTGACTGTGGAAATGCATTTGTAATGATTCCCAGTATGTAACGCTCCCATTCAGATATAGGGTAACTCCAGTGGGAGAACTGCATTCAGCAAACCAGAGACTGCTGGACAGTGTTCCTGATCTCTTTTTAATGGTTGCTTGTAGGTGTGCTCTACTCATCTAAGTATTATCTATTAGAGGTGAAAAAACCACAGAGAAGAGCAAATTTTACCCTCAGACACAATGTTCTGTTTCTTTGTGCTGATGGGGAAGGGGCTGTTGTGTCCTGTGTGTTCTAATGGTACTTGCTGCACTGTGAGCTTGTACAGAAGGTTAAGTACTGTGGAGCAGTTGATGAATTATAACCTACATGCTGTACGCTCTTCAGTCATGTGTCTCCTCTGTTAATGCAAGTTAAATTTCTAGAAGAAAATGTTAGAAGCATAAATTAATGAATTATTGGAGGAGTGGCATATAGATTGGCCTCTGTGTTTCTTATTCTAGATGTAAAGAATAAAATTACAACTGCAGTTGATCTATTTGAAAAAGTTACTTATGCGGAAAGCTGAATAACCTCTTTCTATAAGTTTTCAAGTCAAGTGCAAAAGCTGTTGAATAGAAGTAGTCAAGAGCTTTAATAAAGTCTTCTATGAGAAATTTAAGCTCCTCTCATAAACAGTTTGACATCAGCTCTGGTCTGTGGCTTGATTGTGAGTGAAGTCTTTCCAGGATGAGTTGCTTGCAAACGAACATGATGAGCAGGTTGGCCTTAGACACAACCTAGTTTTCAAATTTTTGGGTTTCTTTCCTCCATTCCCAACATAACTTTACTCCTTTTGTCCTCATGTTGATCTTAATCATGCAGATGTTTCAGTGTTTTTTCCTTGTCTGATGCTGATGATCTCATAGGTGCCAAGGAGCAGAAGCTTTTGAAATTCAGCAGTTGGGGTTAGCCAATGGAATCTTCATGAAGTTTTTGAAGGACCGTTTGTTAGAAGACAAGAAGATTACTGTACTGCTTGATGAGGTTGCAGAAGGTAAACTCCAGCTTACTGCACTAACAGTCTTCTCAGCCTGCATTACTAAAAGCTTCTTTGCTGAAATGTAATTCTTCTCATGGCGAATGCGTTACACTAGGCTTTCGTGGTGCATTTTGTTAAAATAGCAGCTTTTATCAAAGAAGCAGGTGCTACTGGGCAGCACATTGACAAAGATCATGATATTATAAAGGGATTTGAGCTTCTTTAATAGTGATCAATTTATATTCTCCTTTTTAGTGAACTTTATGTGTTTTGAGTGTCTTTCTGCATGGAGCTTTGAATTGTCCATCCACAAAAATTACTCTTCTGTCTTGTGGTGTCAGCTGCTAGTGGTAGTCCAGTCATTTCCACGTTCATTTAAACAGGTGACCTGAGTCCTACCTATCTCAGAGTGCTGTAGTGGTGATTAATTACTTGCTCTCTATCAAAGGGTGTAAGTGCACTATAAAGGGCAATCCACTGTTCTAATATGCCTGGTTCAGTAATTGTCTGTTATAATTGATGGGAGAAGTGCTAAAGTGAAAACTGTTGAGGGAAAATGTATTGTTTCTGTGCAACCATTTGCTCAAAAGATAAAAGAATAGATACAGCCATTAACAAAGAGCTGTCTGTGTAAGATTCTGTTATTTGTAGGTAATGTACGTAATCAGCCAGGTTCTGCTGTGGTTTCTTGGTGTGTACTTGGTGCAACTGCAGATCTCAAAATTTTGCCCAGTCTGTCTTTCGACAGGGATCCAAAAAGCAGAAAAAATCCAAGAGGATCCTAAATGCACAGTAAAGTTTTGCTGTCAATGAGTCAGACTGGTGGAAATGAGATGCAAAGATTAAAGTGACAAAGCTTCTGTCAGTGCTCATACTGAGGACAGGGAAGATACCGTGGGCTGACTAGCTGAAATGTAAGCATGGAATTTATGTCAAATTGATGGCAAAAGGAATACAGCATAGCCCCAGAATATAAATTGAAATGTGGTGGTTCTTGGTTACCATTTGCTTGTTTGGTATGTATTCCTGGTCTTTTTGCTTATAGGTGGTGTGCTGCTTGACTAGATGCCATAAAACAAACTTATCATTCTGTATTTTCAGTCGTATCCATTAAACTTTTCATGAAGTTTATGTGAAAAGTTAAATAAAATTTCAGAAGATCTCAGAATTATCCTGAAGAAATAGGATCTGTAAATGGTAAAACTAAAATGTAAATGGTAAAACTAAAATGATTATTCCAAGGCCTAGGGCTGAAGTTGATTTCCCCCACACACACACACCCCCCATGGGGCAATGTGTTTGGTTTTTTTTTTCTTTTGCCAGGTGCAGTCAAGCAGAGTGCTCCTTGCGTTAAGATTTGTACTTTTTATTTGCTTACAGCACTACTGAATTTTGCCGTTACCTAAATACAAAGGAAGAATTTGAGGACTTGCTGTCCTCTCAGTGGTAGAAACTAGAGCTGGCTATAGCCGTGTTTCTTCAAAGCCTGGCAGAAGCCTTAATAATGCTCTTCCTGCTGCATGCTCACCAGCTGCTGTATTTAGGTCCAAATTCATTAAGCCATTGTTCCTGAAACTCTTTGTTTTGAAGCAAGCCCCAATATTTTCCCTTTTCTTCACCTTTCTTGCTTTCTGGGACATTCTGAAACTGTTTTGTGAAAAGAGAACCCTGTAATCCACTCATCCTAGCATCAATACTGTGTCTGTAATGTATTTATATACTACGTCTTCAGTTTTTATCCCACATTCTCCCATTGTCAGCCTATTCAAAGCAACAGTAGGAGTAGAAACTATTAGGTTCTGCTGGTGTCTACTAGTAGGAGTAGATATCCACTTGCATTTTGTAATGGTTACAGACCAGTCTTCCAACTTGCATAAGAACTTTACAAATTTTATAATGAACAAATATCCGAAAATATTCTCACCCTCTTCCTGCCCTCATCCTTTGTCATTGCTTTTGGGTGTTCTTAAGTGGATTAGAATTCTCTGAGATTTCTCTCTCCTCTTCCCCCCCACCTTTGTGGCTTCCCCATAAGAACATGTCACAATTTTGCCAGCAGCCATTTTCACTACACTTCCCTAAATGTCCCATAAGATACGACTGACTTATTGCTTCATCTGTACTGCAGGTTAATGTCACATGCTGTAGATGTTCTGATGTGTGACCTATTACTTATCTCATTCTTGAACTCAGAGTGGAGAGAAAGATTGATTTGTCAGGCAATGTGACAACTGTTGTTGTCAGTATTACTAGGTATTGGGTGTTAGTGAGTACACTGGTGCACTTGAAAATGTTCCAAAGGAGTGTTCATGTTAGAAGTGTTCCATGTAAATAGCTTTCATTGTTGTGGTTTTTTATGAACTCATAAATGGAAATTTTCCAGGATTTTTTTCTCTTTGCAGGCCATAGGTTTTGACTATCTGCATGCAATAAAACTATGTGACCTTTAAATGTGATTGAACTAAATATAGGGAGACCGTAATAAATTGGAGTAAGTTTGAATCACAGAATAGTTGAAGTTGGAAAGGACCTCTGGAGATTGTCAAGTCCAACCCTGTTGCCCAAAGCAGAGTAAACTAAAGCTGGTTGCTCAGGACCTTGTCCATGGGGGTTTTGAATGTCTCCAAGGATGGGAGACTCCACAGTCTCCCTGCACAACCTGTCCCAGTGTTTGCTCACCCTTAGAGTAAAAAGTTTTCTTATGGTTAAGTGGAATTTTCTCTATTTCTGTTTGTATCTGCTTCTTCTTGTACTGTCACTGGTCTTGACTGAGAAGAGTCAGGCTCTTTTTTTACTTTCTTGCAAAAAAGAATGTAAAAACTTACTTTTTTTTTTTGTTGTTTCTTACTTTTATTTTACTTTCCCTCATCAATTATTTATATGTTGATAAGAAGTCCCCTGGGCCACCTTCTCTCCAGTGTAAACAGTCTCAGCTCTTTCAGCAACTTCTTATAGAACAGATGCTCCAGTTCCCTTATACTTCTCTCATGTGAGAGGTGTTCCAGGCCCCTCATCTCTGTGACCCTTCGCTGCACTCTCTCCAGTATGTATGTGTTATCCTTGTACTGGTGAGCCCAGCACTGGACCCAACACTCCAGATGCGGCCTCACCAGTGCTGACGAGAGCGGTCAGATCACCGCCCTTGATCTGCTGGCAGTGCTGTTCCTGTTGGCTGCCTCTGTCACAAGAATGCATTGCTGGCTCATGGTCAGCTTGGTGTTTAGGAGGGCTCTGTAGAGGGATCTGGACAGGCTGGATCCATGGGCTGAGGTCAACTGTATGAGGTTTAGTAAGTCCTGCACTTGGGTCACAGCAACCCCAGGCAACGCTACAGGCTTGGGCAGGAGTGGCTGGAGAGCTGCCCGGCGGAAAGGGACCTGGGGGTGCTGGTTGGCAGCCGGCTGAACATGAGCCATCAGTGTGCCCAGGTGGCCAAGGAGGCCAACAGCATCCTGGCCTGTATCAGCAATGGTGTGGCCAGCAGGAGTAGGGCAGGGATCGTTCCCCTGGACTCGGCACTGGTGAGGCTGCACCTTGAGTCCTGTGTTCAGTGTTGGGCCCCTCACTCTAAGAAGGACGTTGAGGTGCTGGAGCGTGTCCAGAGAAGGGCAACAGAGCTGGTGAGGGGGCTGGAGCACAAGTCTGATGAGTGGCTGAGGGAACTGGGGGTGTTCAGTCTGGAGAAGAGGAGGCTGAGGGGAGCCCTCATTGCTCTCCCCAACTACCTGAAAGGTGGTCGTGGTGAGGTGGAGGTTGGTCTCTTCTCCCAAGTAACCAGCGATAGGACGAGAGGAAATGGCCTCAAGTTGCACCAGGAGAGGTTTAGATTGGATATTAGGAAAAATTTCTTCACAGAGAGAGTGGTCAGGCATTGGAACAGGCTGCCCAGGGAGGTGGTGGAGTCACCATCACTGGAGGTGTTCAAAAAACGTGTAGATGTGGCACTTCAGGATATGGTTTAGTGGGCATGGTGGTGTTGGGTTGATGGTTGGACTTGATGATCTTAAAGGTCTTTTCCAACCTTAATGATTCTGTAATTCTGTGTCCACCAGGTCCCCAACCTCTTTCTCTGCAAAGCTGCTTTCCAGTGAGTCGGTCCCCTTTCTATATTGCTGCATGGGATTATTCCTGCCCAAGTGCAGGACTCGGTGTTTCCTATTGTTGAACATTATGAGATTCCTCTCTACCCAATTCTATAGCCTGTCCAGGTCCCTCTGAATTGCATCACGACCCTCTGGTGTATCAGTGTTGTGGTTTAACCCCAGCCCTAAACTAAGCCCCAGGCAGCCACTCGCTCACTCCCCCACAGCAGGACAGGGGAGAGAATCGGAAGAATAAAAGTGAGAAACCTCACGGGTTGAGATAAAGACAGTGTAACAGGCAAAGCAAAAGCCGCACGCACAAGCAAAGCAACACCAGGAATTCATTCACCACTTCCCATGGGCAGGCAGGGGTTCAGCCATCCCCAGGGAAGCAGGGCTCCATCACGCGTGACGGTGACTTGGGAGGACAGACACTATAACTCTGAACGTCCCCCCACCCCTTCCTCCTTATTCCCCCCAGCTTTGTATACTGAGCATGACGCCCTATGGTATGGAATATCCCTCTGGCCAGCCTGGGTCAGCTGTCCTGGCTGTGTCCCCTCCAGCTTCCCGTACACCCCCAGCCTCCTCGCTGGCCGGCCAGCACATGGAGCTGGACTGTCCTTGACTACTTAACATACCGATGTTTTGAGCTGTTGCTATCAACATTTTCTCATCCCCAATCCAAAACACAGCCTCACACTGGCTTCTGTGAAGAAAATTAATTCTATCCTGGCTGAAACCAGCACAATCAGCTACTCCTCTCAGTTTTTAATCTGCAGACTTACTGAAGGTGTACTCTGTTCTGTCACCCAGCTCATCAGTGATGATTTTAAATAAACAGTATTGGCCCCTTTATCGACCCCTAAAATACTCCACTGACCTCCAATTCTTTAGAAGTCTCTTCCAATGGTATTATTCACATTCTTGAAATCAGTCACTTTAGGAATTTACTGAATCAGAGCTGTGATATTGCTTGAACTGGTTTTGAAAAACAGGTGAGCACGTTGACTAGGACACGTGCAAAATCCCCAGGATTCTCTACAGGCATCTGACATGCTGTTTTAGCCTTAAATGAGTAAATAGCTAAGCAGTGAATACTTCTGAAACTACAAGTTTTTATGGAAGTGCTGATGCTGGTATAACCATAGCAACCAGACAGCATTGCAGTGATGTACTTAGAATTTCAGCAGCATTGATTCTGAGAGAAATGATATGCATCTTATTTTCTAGATATGGGCAAGTGTCACCTTACCAAAGGCAAACAAGCTTTGGAGATCCGCAGCAGTTTGTCTGAGAAAAGGGCATTAACTGATCCCATTCAACAAACCGTATCTTCTGCAGAGTCTCTGGCACGGAACCTACAGTGGGCCAAAGCTCATGGTATAGTACAGTCTACTTTTAGATGATCCTGCTGGCATGATGGTAAAAATAAGAGGATGTAATGCCTCAATAATCTCTAGTCTATGGGTTGTGATATTGAATGGCAGTAGAAGAAATTCAAGTTCATATCTGAAATTTCATTAGTATGTTCAGATCTTGGAAGTTTTTGTGTTGGGGTTTACCTCCACATGAGATTATAATGAACAAGATGACATGCAGAATTCATCCTGAGTAAGTATATTTAAGACCACTCAAACACTGTAGGGGACACTTATATGATGTCTACCTCCTGGGATAATCTCCCAGTAGTCTGTTTATGACTAACAGTGACACTTAAGGCATCATTAATCTCATTCTAAAGTCCTCACCTAAAATAGCCAGGTGAACTCTATAGTAAAAGTGCATGATGAAAAGGAGTTTTCAATGTATACAACTAAGAAAACTAAAATAAGGGTGAGATCAATTCCAGGCTTTCTAGACTTCTTCTAAGGCCAGTGGGGTTTAAGAGCTTTTTATCTTTTTCATCTAACTATGTTGGGAGTACATTTTAAAATTTCTTTGACAGATTGGGCAGAGGGTTAGTGGTGGCATTTTTAAGACAACTAGTCATGTAGGCAGACTCTTTTGCAGATATAGGTTTTTATTTGTGGAATCAAGCCCTTTATTCTTGTTTGTTAAATGATGAAATGCAAAATAAAATTTATAAAGACATAATGTTATCTTATGGTTTATTTGTTTTAAGCCATGCATAGAAGAGAATGTGTTTGGAATTTGAGAAGAGAATAACCTTTATATTTGTATAAAGGTATGTCTGCGATAATGTTAAATAATCTACTTCCAGTGGGAGTAGAAAAATCAGTACAAAGCATACAGACACAGAATGATGTCATTGAGCACTTTCAGATATATTCCTACAGATTGAGAAAGATCCAAAATATAAAGAAGAAAAATGCTGCAGGCTAGGCTTTGTGAATGTGTGCATGGGCTGTGAAAGGAGAAAAAATGAACCTGCAACTTGTTCTGCTGTCAAATTCAAAGGTTCTTATAATGCTGTAGCTGTGTCTCCTATATTTTGCATATATACCATATTAACCTTAGTGGTTTGATTACAGATACATAAACAAATTCTTGGGTCAGTAAGCTATACCCTAGTTACAGTAAATCCTGCCTTGCTAGTTGCACAGAGATTGGAAAGAAACCTGCGAAGCAGAAGTTGAGCCAGCTCCCTCTGGCAGTGGCTGTGTGATACTAGCAAACGGTGTTGCTGCCTTGTTGGCTTCTAACCTGGTTTGCTTCAGTGTAAATATTTAAGTGATAGGTAGAGGGAGGGCAGGAGGAAGAGGTTTATACCTTTTCAAAACTTTTGAATTTAAAAACAGAATTAAAAAAAAATAGAAAATACATATGCTAAGTTTTATTTAGACTGTAATGATGTGTTGCTTACTTGCAGAGCTTCCAGAAAGTATGTATCTTGAATTCAAATGTGGTGTTCGGATTCAGTTGGGGTTTGCAGCAGAGTTTTCCAATGTCATGATAATCTACACACGAATAGTAAAGAAGCCACCTGAAATAGTAGTTTGCAGAGCCTATGTTACAGACTTCGCACTCGTAAGTGCTTCCTGTTAGCGTCTCGGTGATCTCCCTCCACTGAAGTTGAAAACTGTCTGGTCTCTCCGTGTCAAACTGCATCTTTTGTAATAAAATGGTTCTAAACTGTTGAAATCAAGTGTTTACGTGTGTGTGTCTGTACAGACACATTTACTCTTTTTTTAATGCATATTTTTAGTATTTATAAAAAAACATTAAAATGAATCTAGGGTCATCTTTTTCAAAGTCTCCTTTGTTTTTCATTATCTAGTATCAAGTATTTGTTATATTTAATTTGATGAAGTTAAATGTCAGTAGCTCCTACCTGAGCTGAGGACACACCCACCTTGCAGAACAAGGTTTCTTAGGCTTTAATTTTACAGTTCTTTGCACCTGGGTGATCCTGTCCAGTTCCATTGATGTTACTCAGCTGATCACAGTAAAATGACGGATAGGAGTAAAACGGAAAGCTCCTCGGGGCAGAACACCTTTTTTGATGTCTATGAAAGAGGATACGGTGCAGAAAACCTTTTTAGATGGAACAAACAGGACACTTCTGATGCTTTATGAATAAAATATTTGTGGTTATGTGCATAATAAATACATGTATTTTTAGCCCACAGAATTAGTGTTGTAGTACCGTACTTCACATTAGGTAAAAAAGAGCAACCCTGAAACAAGCACAGCAAGTTTGACAGGAACCATCAGCAAAAGAGGGTAACCTACTCAAATGTAACCCCTTCTGCCCGTCGCTAACAGTGGTTTCAGCAGCTTTTGCAAGCAGTCCGACTGGTGTTTTCTTTTCTTTTAAGAAGAAGAAAATGCTGACTTGATTAAAAGAAAGACTGATAACTATTTTATGATCTACAAATTCTGTACCTTCAACTAAGCTCTCATTTCTTTCTTGAAACAGGACCTGGATGTGGATCCTAAAGAGGCCAATAAAGGAACTCCTGAGGAAACTGGGAGCTATTTAGTATCAAGGGACCTTCCCAAACACTGCCTCTACACCAGGCTAAGTTCACTGCAAAAACTAAGGGTTAATACATATTATTCCTCACAAGTTTGTTCAGATAATTGAGATTAATCATGTTGCTTTGCAGTTCTATTGAGGTAGCTGTGTATTGTCTGTATATTAAGTAACATGTTCTTTGGAGGGAAAAAATGGCTAATATCACAAGTTAGTGACTTCAGTTTCTTAGCTGAAAAATAAAAGCCATGGAATCAACATATATGCAATCCTGATACAGTTGTGCAAGGCACCTTGTGTTTTCTAGGCCCGTACTGAACTTGGACAAGTTGATTATTTTTGTGAAGATCATCTGTTGCACACTGTGAGGATGTTCCTATGCCCTGTAGTACAATAAGAATGTGATCTGAAGCAGAGCTGCATCTTACAAAGTCATTAGTAGGAGATAAAAATGTTACATATCATCTCCTTCTGTTCCAACCTGTGCTCTTGGGCATGCAGTTTTCAAAAGGTTCTCACTTCACCATACTGTGGCACTGTTAAGTTATCTCTGTGTCATGAACATCTGTGCTGGACATCACTTGGTAACTCTTTTTCAATGCTTTGGCAGCTGGTGTAATCTAAGTTACTTTAGAAATAAAGACTACCAGGTGAGCAAGTATTAACCAAAAGAGGTCCTCAGTAAACAAGTCTTGCCTAATATATGTCTTCAGCTCCTCAAAAGCTAAAATATGTCTTTAGCTCTCCTTCTGTGGTAGGCTCTGCCTCATTAAGTGTTTCCTATGTTGTCTACTTGGGGAGGAAGTATAACTTTTTGTTTGTTTCTTTTTTCCCCCTCCTCCATTTCCTCTTTTGCAGGAACACTTGATCTTCACTGTTTGCTTGCACTATGAGTATCCAGGAATAGAAGACACAATGGATGAAAGGAAGGAAGTTAATGTTGGGAAGCCCCTTATTGCTAAATTAGGCCTTCATCATGGATTCAAAAATAGTAACTGTCTCCAGACCTGTTGTGCAGCTAATAATCTTTTTCATAATCAAATAGAATCAAGTCCAGTGGCAACTAAATACTATGTCCCTAGTCACTGCCAACCAAATTCCTGTTCAGGAATCTGCCATCCAAACCATATTTGCTCAGACAGCATCAGACAAGCAGAGACATGTTCATGCAATGGGACTTCAAGGATACTAGCTTCAAGACATGAAGTACAGAATTACTTGCCCACGGTGGAAAAGAGTAACGTACCAGTAGAGACCACTGATGATACCGTTGAACTGGAATTCCTTCTTTCTGAGAACCTCAGATTCTCTGAACAACAGTAGCTGTGGTGTGTTCAGACTAGACCAGAGTATCACCCTTGAATAGGGGACCTTCCACGCTGCTTATCCGTCGTGCGTATGTGGTCATAACCAGTTTCAGATGGGAATGTTAATGCATCATTAACTACGTCTGTTCATCTTCAAATTCATCTATGCTGAAAGGTGGATATCTGTACATGGATTTTAATGTAGTTATTTCCAAAATCACAGTTATGCTTGAAGTAATCTGCAAATGAGCTTGAGTTTCTGACTTTCTCCTTTGGAGGGTTTTAAATAGTGAAATATTTATTGATGAACGAGATGTACCTGTGCATTAATTATCCCGTGTAATTGACTTAAATAAAAAATTATAGCTTATTATATGGTCTAGTACTGTAATATTTAGCTGATACTTTGTCACAGTTTTCTAATTTGTATAAAAGGTTATTCTGTTTCTTACTGTGTAATAAACTGTTGTCCACAAAACTATATGTCTGTGTATATGTAATTGCTATAGTCTTCTACTTCTCCCAGCTTAAAAACCCCCAGATTGTATTAAAAATGTAATAAAATAGTTTCCTTAACAAAAAAGAAGGGGAAATTGGAATCATGAGCTTCAGCTCAAGTTAAACATATCTGCACCCTGGGCCGATTCAGGTTTCTCAAACTATGCACTTAGAAGATTTTGATTTTGTTTTTTTTTTTTTTTTTTTTTTTTAAAATGCCTTCTAGCTTCTGGTACCCCACTGTACTGGTGGCTAAACCTGAATGATCCTTCTCCGTTGCTTCACAAAGGTACCCAAATGAGTTTCAGTAATATTTGGACAATTTCCTTGAGAAATGTGGATGAGAAAGAATCCAATTATTAAACTGTAGAAGTTGTCCACAGAAAGGCAGGGAACTTACTGGCTGGTTTTGCTTGTCTGTTTGCAGGTGTGCTCCTTCGTGGCACAGGAAGGGCCCCCAGGAGAAGCAGAGCTGATGTGAGGAGCTGTCTCCCGCCACGACTGAAAACTAACCGTGCGCAGTCAGCTGGCGCGTTACAGCGGAACAGCTGGTCCGCGCTCGGTGGTGTCCTGCTGCTGGAGAGCTCTGACGCACGCTGGTTAGTTCTCAAGTTTAGTACAGTCCACGATGGTATGCGGTCTTTGTCAGCCTAGGTAGGAACTGATTAGCCTTTGATGCTTGACTTGTAGCTGTATTTGAACATGATAAAGAGAACACCACAGAACTGTAGAGATCGGAGTGGGACCCGTGCAATCGTCTGACAAAACACTACCTCTGGCAGTAGACTTGGAGGGGGGGAACCTGTATCGTTCGGAGCCCGACATAAAAAGGGAATGGTGATGGAAAGGCATTTTCTTACCACATTGCTGCCTTTAGGAACTGCTTTAACTGTTTTAATCATTGGTGTTAAGGGTGAAATATTCTGGTTCATAAGAACAAGCTGCAAGAGGCATCCGTTTCCTTTGGCTCATATCCAGTAAAGCACTTTAAAAGTTCAGCATGCATAAATTAAGCCAACATTTAAATCCCTGTGAAATCAGTGGGATTAAAACACATGACTAAACCTAGGCATTTGTTAAAGCTCTTTTTGGCTTGTGATGCCCTTTATGAACTGAAGCCTTAGGGTTTTTTTCCTGAAGTGCAATTGTTTGGGGATAATACATATTTTTTGCTTGAAGGATCTGCTAGGCGAAGTTATTTATGTGTTTGTTGTTTGGTTTTGGATATTGAATAGGTTTGGAAGAAAGGTTTTAAGGTGATCCAAATAAGCTCCAGCTTCTCTGGAAAAGGAAGAGTTCGTATGCTTCAGAAAGGCCAATACACTCCTTCCATTTTCCCTCCCCACTCTGCAGTAAGGTGGAGTGATTTAAATGCACGAAGCTGTTGTTAATGCGGCATTAAACTTCTGAGAGTGATCCTATTTCTACCAAGTGATAGGAATAGAGGAGCGTGAAAGGCTTATAAAGAAAGAGCTCTCCAAAATTAATGGTTTGAGATTCATTTGGTCACTTGGCAATGGTTTGGCATTTTGAATTTCACATCCTTGGCCTTTGCTGACTATACTGGCCGTGCTCTTCGCCAATCTGTAGAAGACGGTGCTTGGACTTAACATGGCACCAGCTGCCACTGGCTTTGGGTAAGCATCCTCCTGTGCGTTTCTGTGTTGTAGCAAACCGCCCAAGGAGATCAGTACCGATCAAAGCAGTAAAACGCTTGTACTGTCTTAGATGAGCATCTTTCTCTGCCAGTCCACTTTGTTTTCTGTCTTCTCCATGTTGTATGAGTTCTGTAGGGCAGAAGATTTCTCTCTTGCGGTGTTTCTTGAATAGCCCTGTAAAATCATGATGCTGTTGGTAGGTTTAGTAGGAAGGATTTTACAGTTCTGCTAAGTCTGTCCTAGTGCGCTGTTAACCATTTGTCGCACGCTGTGGGAACATCAGAACAGTTGTTATATCAGGAAAGCATTGAGTGGCCAGAATATCATTTTGGAGGTCAAGTTGAGCCTGGCTACGAGTATTAACTGCAGTAATTCTCTGACCTGCTCTTTGGCATAGCTGAGGTCTGAAACCTTCTTGTGGTAGAGGTGATCAGCTGGTGTTCCCGAATTGCACCATTTGACACCAGGGGTCATGGAAAATGGTGAACTTCATACCTAATGTGGAGATTGTGGGAAGACAATAGCCAAATTTCATGAGTAAAGTTTTATTCTCAGTTTAGTTCACATAGTGCATTGACCTAGTGGAGTTTTTCAACTTTTCTTTGCGCAGGATGAGATACTGTTATTTCTTTTAAAATGCAACCGTTTGAACAGCAAGAGGTATTTGAGTAGTGCCATCTCTTGACTTGCTTGAGCCGTTTCCTCTTGCAGCCCAATCAAAGCGCTGCTCATACCGGACTGGAGAAATACCTGCCACAGAGATGGCATCAGTGAATTTACCTGCTAGAGCTACATAAGGCTCTGCGAGCTACCTCCTCAATAAAATTACATTTTGTCCTCAGAGTCCTTAAATTGCCTCTCTGGCTACAGAAGACCATCTGCACTGTGTAACTCTTCACTAAGAGATTTCAAGGCTGGTTTTGCTGTCTCTGTAGTTACTCCTTTTGTTCATGCATCAGCTACTTGTCCCCATTCTGGGTCAGCTAATTAATAGCTTTGGCAGCTCTTGCATACATTAAGCTTCAGGGCTATGTTCATCTTGACATGGATTCCTGACTGCTATAAGTATGATGCATTTCAGTATTACTCCTTCCTTGCACAGAATTTTAATTTAGGCAAAGTAAGATCTGCTCAATTTTTTTTTTTTTTTTTTGAATGTGACATTTTGAGATCCAAGGTGTTTTCTATGACTTGGAGATAGGCTTAGGGTATCAGGTGTAGGAAGAGGGGCTGGGAATTTTGGGGGTTTGGGTTGTTTGTTGGGGTTTTTTTAAAGTTTGATCATCCATTTAGTTTAGTAATTGCAATAGTGTAGGAACAGAGTAAGAACACCTCCATGGTGTGGAAATTAAGCAGCTACTTATTTTCTAAGGTACCACTGCTGCAGTTTAGTCATACCAGGCTTATGTTAAGAGCTAATAAGAAAAAATGCTGTCTCCCATCCCTTGTGTTGCCATGCACAGTGAGCAGGATCATGTGAGGGTGTGTTACCAGAGCAACCAGCCTCGCCATCTGCATCCGCAGCGGATGCGGGAGGAAGGGGCTAGGACTTCCCCATCTGCTCCTTAGGCAGAATCCCTTCAGTCGTCTGCTGCAGTTTCCAAGGCCAGTTGAAATGAGTATGAAAAATCTTCAACCTGTCATGCAAGTGACTTCACTACAGAGAGCCACGTAAGATGAAACAGCTCCCAGATATGTCTCCTGGGCTCTCTGAGGACTTAACCTGGTAGTTAGGATTTATTTCACCTCTAAAGTGAGGCAGCTCTACTTTCCGACATCCTGTAAGAGGAAGCATGTTGGGCATGCACAAGTTACCCCGTGGAGGTAGGTGCCCGTCCTGCCAGTTACCATCAGACAGCCTAGAGACCGAGAGAAACCTTGTCTGCCTAGCCTCTACAGAGCTGGAACTGCTCACGTTAATTCCCCTCTGAATGTGCTGGTTTTCAGTGCTGTAGGTATTAAAGTGGTCCCAGGATTCTTCCCTGTTGATGTCCGTGACTGTCAGCTTTCCTCCTTTCTTTCCCCTTCTGTTGAGTGCCAGTAGTACCCAGTAGTACCTGCCTCGCAGGACCAGCTGGGGATTGCTCTGGAAATTTTTAAGAACTGCTTTGAGATTGTCAGAGTGTAACAAATTAGATTTTTTTTTTGTTGTTGGCTGTAAGAAGCATTACAGTCTTTCAGGGAAGTACAGAGTAGCTACAAAATACCGATCTGCTGATTCTCTAAGTTTTGTAGGTTTTGCTTTATGCCTGTCTTAGTGATACACAGAAAACTGCTGCAGACTGTTTCAGTGTTGCAATCACAAAGAAAACACTTCATTTGAAACACCCATTGGATTATCAGCTCTGCTTTTTAGTGGAAATAGTGGGTCCGTTTTAATCAGAAAATAGCTGTGCTCCGTGCCAAGCGGTTTGCCTGTCCTGGCAGGTAGCGAACCGCAGCTGTGGGCACAGGCACACTACGTTGTAATCAAATAAATGACTTGCTGGTTAAAGGTGGAGTGGGGTTTGTAGCACATAAATCGGAGGTAGGACTTGTTAGGCGTTACAGCGAGACACTCCCTGCTAATTTCTGTCATGCTGTCTTCACTGACATAGTCCTGGTTGTAACACAGCAGCCCATTGGTGTTGAAACGCACTTTCCTCTGATGGGATATAGGGGAGAAAACCATTTTCTAGCAGTGTGCAATATATTTTGTTTGGCTTTTCTTTTTTGAGGAATGTTTCTTGATCCTGTGATGATTGATCCATGTCTCATCTCACAACTGTGAACCCAATAGAAGTAGTTTATAAATGCTGATGAAATACACATTGAATTATTTTGTACTTTATGAAGTATAGAAAAGAGAAAGAAAACTCTGTGTTTCTGTAACCCTTCAGAAGCAATGGCAACACTCAGCTGGCATGAAATGGATGATGAACTCAACCTGTGCCAGCTGCCACCCCTCGAGCTCTCTGTTACGGCCTCTCTTCTGGAAGCTGCTCTAACCTTAGGCTGAGCTCAGCGAGTCCCAGCCAGCTTCCTGTGCCCTTCCGGGGCTTTTCCTGAGCGACCTTCAGGGTGGTGCAGAAACAGGTACTTGATGCTTTCCCACTATAAATGCTGTCATGTAATGAAGGGCTTTGGAGGCACAAAAATCGCAAGTACTAGAACTCACCCGCTTGCTGGGAGTTAGCTTTTGTCAAACACGGCAGGAGAAAAATACCTGCAAAATTGCATGATTAGCAGAGAACCATGAGTGAAATAAATACTTGTTCAAGTGCACAGAGCTAATTAAGTTATGAACTCTTTTTCCTGATGAGCCAAAGTGATAAATTAAATCTCCTGGTACCACCTAATGCCGTAAATTCTAAGGATGTTTTTTTAATAACTCTGTAGATTGTTAATAAATTTAATTTAAAAACTATGGAAATATTTTTGCATTATAACTCTTAGTTACTGCGTACCGTGTTCACTTAAAAATATGAAGTTTATGTGCACATATGTGTATGATTTTCATTGTTTTAAATGGACCTTAACACAGCGCAATGTTTGCTCTTAATGAAAGCATTGAAGATGTAATATGAGATGTAAAGTATTACAAGTGTATTGCAAACAACCACCGAGCTCTTATCCTTCTTTCCCTCGTGGTCTGCTTTTTAATTGCTATCCTTTTACAGAATCCGCATCTCCGCACCTAAGTTGGTTACTGCTGCCTGAGCATTCATTGATTTAGCAAGCACCAGCACCATTGCTTTTGAGAAGCCCCAGGACAACTTTAGGTGATGTGTTTATCCACTGAGTTTCCAAGTTCTTTTTGATGTTCTTTCTCCAGCCATAACTCTTTGAGTCCAGCACACTGGGCTCATGTTGCAGGGGCTACATCCACATTCTTGCTTGGGAGTTCATACGTCATCCTCTGTTTCTGGTGGACGTGTGAACATCTGGCAGTGCAACCCCTTGTTCTAAGGCAAACCTGGAGACAGAGTTTTATCTACACTGTTCTGCAGTTAATGAATAGGTACAAAGCTTTCTCGTCTGTTTAGTGTTTAATGTTAAAATTAAACTCTGCCATTCCATTTATTTTCACAATAATTGGCATTCAGAACGCTCCTTTTTCCACAATACTTGTCTGTATAAGCTTGGGCTGAAGAAGTTTGTTGGCTTATGGTTTTCCTGTGTAAAGGAAGCACTTGACTGAAGTCTGTATAGTCACTAAACTTTGGATCATGGATGGATGGAAGAGGTCGCAGCTCATCTGCACCTTATTCTTTGGCATCTTCTCTGAGCTGTAGTGCTGCTTTACGTAACGATAATATATAATCAGATGTCCATTGCTTTTGACTTGGACATATTCAGCTCACATCTTCAGCACTAGATAATCTACAATAAATTAAACTCTGAAATTTCTGTGGATCTGTAAGTTTCCATTCTCCAAACTTGGCCTCTAGCTTTGGACTGATGGTCGTCAGGTGAAATTTCTTGGGTTTTTGGCTTCCATGCAACTTTACAACTGTTTGTGAGGTCATTCATTCTCTGGGATGCAAAAAGGTATTTCTAGAGCGCAAATTCTACTTAGCATGCAGCAGTTTTTATTTCAGTTCTCATGTGAGAAAGTTATTACTATTAAAACACTCCCTGAAGAAATACCAATAAATTGGTCAGATTCAGACTGTATTACTGAGGTTGAGACTGGTTACTTTGCTGGTTCCGAAGTTATTTATGGTGAAGACAAAAGCCAGTTAAAAAAAACCCCCAACATTTAGCAAGAAGCTTTTCTATCAAAAAGACATTTCTGCCTACAGCTATGTTCTGCCAAAGCCCACATTGCTTCTGATGAAAAATTGTCATTAATATCTTCAACCAAAAAGCAAATTTCTGGAAAGGGAGAGAATAGTTCTGGTTGAATAAAAAGTCTGATTCCAGTTCTCTGAGAACCCTTCCTGTCTGGACGGAGGCTTGTGCAGCAAGGGCCTAAGGAGCTGCCCACAGAGGTTGTACTGGCCAAGTGAGTGCACATGCTGGACGTTGCCCAGTGCCCAGGATACCTGGGCTGTAGAAGGGACTTGAATGGGAGTTTGACTTGCTTACGGCGATGTTAAGTAATGATAGCGTGTTCTGTAGTGTCCCCTCTCTGTCTGGAGATGTTTCATGTAAAAGTAAAACGATGCTTCTGTCCCCATGACAAAAATTTTGAAACTTCAGCACTCTACAAAAGAAAGCTGTCGGACTCTCGTCTGCAGCGGTTTGCAGCTCTGCTCTCTTCTGCAGTTGGCATGGCGGAGGGCCAGGGAGTGGTGTCTTTTTGGAGAGCCTCTCGCTTCTGCATTGCCGGTTCATGTTGCTTAGTCATTTGAAGTGACTGACTGTTAATCCTAAGTGACCTCTTTCTACAGCACAGGGTCCCCAGGCAGCATTCCACCAGGCAGGCTGAAACACAGAACAGCATTAAAAAGCTCCCACTGCCCCCGCTCCCTCGACCCTGGGGCTCAGAGTCCAGAAACATTGAAAGTGGCCAGGATGAGGCAACTAATGTCTCTGCAAACTGGTTGCAGCGGCATTAACCTGAACGTTTTTCCTTTTGCCTGATACGCTTCTTTTAAATAGACATATTTTATACTGTGTCTGTGAATGTATAATTTGATGGCCCATCATTCTTAAGAGTATTTGGCATTTAAACATGTCTACAAAATAAATGCAGACATGGATGCCCTACCTGGTGTGTAAAGTAAATGACATTAAGATACGACTTTGCATTTCACTGCGTTGCAAAACTACGTTTGCAGGTTTTGGTCCCCAAAATAGAGTCGTGTAATAAAATTTGCCTCATATAGCCACTTGTGAAATTATTCTGATAGTGTAATTATACATCAAAAGCAAGAATTTTCTTTCCAGCTCTGCTGTTTTAAGTCTGGTTGAGCAGAGGTCTGTGTGTGCTACCGCTGTCTCTAAGGATGTCAGCAAAGTGCCAGTGGAAAAGCCCAGGGCTGGGAGTCAGGGGACCTGTGTCCCCTCGCGACAGGACCAGATGTCCCAGGGAAGCTTGGAGCCCGCTAGAACCATAGGTGCTTTTGGTGCCTGAGCTTGTAACGGTCCCTTTCTTTTCGTAGCATACGTGGTGGTGTGTGGCTCTGGGAGAATAGGATCGTTCGTTGGACTGACGCTGTTGCTGCATTGCTTTCGTGCCGTCACACGCTCTCTAGTGGGTGAACGCGAGCGTACCGCTGCTGGGGGAGGGTACAGGCCTGGCAGGGGCGGCCCTTCAGCAGCCGTGGCGCGAAGGCCGCGGTTTCCAGCGCCCGCTGCCCTTAGTAGGCCGCAGGGGAGCTCAGCCCCTCCCCAAACCCGCCTGTGCTCCGCGGCGCGCGTTGACAGCCCGGCTGAACTTACCGGCCCTGCTGCGGGCCGGGGTGCCGGGGATGAGGGCGCCTTGGGACAGAAAAGGCCTGGAAAAGAAGTGCTGGGCCTGCTGGACGCTGCGTGTAGGCACTTGGCACGCGGGAGACCCCGTTAGTGAGGGGCGCGCGGCGGGACCGCGTGCTTGGGAGAGGCCGCAGCAGGGAGCAAGCCTGAAAGGCGGGGGGCCGGGCCGCCTCGCCTCGGGCCGGCTGGTGCAGCTTGGCGACAGAGACGCATCGGAACTTCTGAAGGGCCGAGCGGCTGCACCTAATTTTCATATATGTGAAAATACTCGTATTCTTGGGGAAGGTTCCAGGTACGCAGGCACGCTGTTTGAGCGTACCTGGTTCTTTGGGGACAGCAGAGTAGTAACTGCCCGGGGCACGAATTTATCTTTGCTTTTGGGTGTAAAGCAGCGGCAGTCTGCTGGTACTTGGCTGGAGCGAGGGAAGATCAAATCCAGCCGGTAAGGTGGGAAGAGCACTGCATCTCCTCGGTGCACAGAGGTGCGCTGCACTGGGCGATGGCAAGGAAAAACGGCGGTTTAAAGCCATTTCGTTACCTGTCTGCCAGCTCAAAATCGGGGCTTGACTCGCGATTTGGTTATGTGTATATTCACTACAGAACTCAAATCGTGCAAGCCTTCCTGGCCTGTGGAGTCATTTTACCTGTTTGGTGGCTGTGAAGAATGAGGGGTTTTTACCCTTCGCTCAGTTGCTGTCTTTCCATCAGCTTCTTTTTTCCTTTTCTAATCCTGATGCGATGAGCCACATGCTCAGCAGGCCCCTGGTGCCCCTTGTGTGCTGGGACACCGTCACACCTCGTGGTCTCCTATCATCTTGTTTTATAAAACAAATAATTGTAACTCTTCATCTCTGCTGTTGGCAATCCAGTAATCCGTTCTTTTCTTTAGAAGCTCTGGTAACCAAACACACCCCCCCGCCCTTTTTTTTTGTGTGTGTGTGTGAAGACTCTAAGTTTCCAGAACTGGAAAAGCTCTGTCTGATGTCAAGCAAGAAATATTTCCCTTTCTTAACAGAGTATGATAGAAAAGAAGGATAAAAAACAGGTTTGTTACCTAAAGGTTCCCAAGAGAAATAACTGCCTTTTCACAACAAATTCTATTTAAAGTTATTCTCCTTTTAGACTCATTAGTTACAATATTTTCTTACTGCTGTCATCTTGGTGCTAGTCAATAGGTATGATAAAGTTAATATATAATAATAGCTGTCTTGAGAATGGTATTAGTAATATTTTTACGTCTACAAGTGATACTGAGTCATCAGTGACAGCAGCTTCTCAAATTAGCAGATGGTGGCCCTATAAGAAAACATGTTTTCACGCCTTACCCCTCAATTTATTCCCAGACTGAACAAAGATAACTAGGTAGTAGCATCTGTTGATGTAATATTTCCTGTTAAACTCCATCTGCCTGCCAGATCTGAAGATGTTCAAACTATGGTATATCTAAGGTACAAGAAGTATAATTAGAATTTTGACGTATCACAAGCTGGAGCTGGTTTTAATTATGTAAGATGGACATTTTTGGACAGCTCTGAGAAGAAGTAATAAAAAATGTAGTGAGTAGAGAGATAATGCTCAGCAGTTGACTTTGCTACCTAGATTATTATTTGCATGCATTCAGTGCAAATGTAAATAAATGTTGGTCTTGTCTAAAGCCAAGCCCTTTCTTGCATGTTGCATGTATAATCGTCTGTATTGTTCCCGCAGAAGGGAGGTGGAGAGAGGCTTTCAGAATGGGTCAATCCAATTTCTCTGCCTGCAAAGATTGTATTGTGGCATTTGAACCTAGCTTGTAGGTGTGACAGGCTAAGCAGGCTTTAGATCAGGTTTTGCTGTTTACCATTCTGTTATCACGAGTCCGTAACACAGTCACTGAACAATTTTTACCCCTCTTTAATGTAAAAAATGATAAAAATAAGGCTGTGAGGTTATTTTCTCATCCAAAATTATAAGGGGCTCTGAAGAGGACCCTGCTGCCAGCCCCGGCCCTGCCTGCCAGGGTCAAGCGTGGGACGGAGCCTGGGGGTGAGGGCACTGCCCACGCTGGGGTCCCCCACAGGTCCCCCCAGCTCAGACCCCCAGTGTGGCCAGCCCCGATCCTGCTGCACCCTGACAGCCACCTCTAAAGCCTCCTGATGGTTGTTTGAAAACCTCGCTTTACTGTGAGAGTAAAGACTGGACGCCTAACCGACAGTCGGACCTTTAGGGTGGGAACTCAGCGGGCTCTTTCATACTGTGTGCTTTCACATCAAACTTCCACTGTTACTCAACTATTCAATTTTCAGTATGATTTCAACGGGGCAGGGGTTGGCTTTATTCCTCCTTCAGAGAACTCACCAGGCACACAGCGCCTGCGCCGTGCCGCCAGCTGCAGGAGCGAGCCCCGAGGTGAAGGCCGTGCCCAAGGTGGTGAAGGCCGTGCCCAAGGTTGAAGAAGGCCGTGCCCAAGATTGAAGAAGGCCGTGCCCAAGATTGAAGAAGGCCATGCCTGAGGTGAAGGCCGTGCCCAAGGTTGAAGAAGGCCATGCCCGAGGTGGTGAAGGCCGTGCCCGAGGTTGAAGAAGGCCATGCCCGAGGTTGAAGAAGGCCGTGCCCGAGGTAGTGAAGGCCATGCCCAAGGTGGTGAAGGCTGTGCCCGAGGTTGAAGAAGGCTGTGCCCGAGGTGAAGGCCGTGCCCGAGGAAGCCCCATCCCCCGCCATGGACCCAGACACACTGCTGGGGAGAGGCCGCTGCAGCCTGGTGCCGCTTTCCCCCTCACCTGACACTGGGGCCATTGCGGTGACACCTCCTCCTCCCTTGGACCCCGCAGACCGGAGCTGGGAGGAGGCGAGCAAAGGACTGTCGCTCTGTGCCGGTGCCCCGGGGCGTGCAGGGACTGCATGTGGAGGTGCAGGCCTCCCTGAAGTGACGGGACCCGGGAACCCCCTGCTCCTCCACCTGCTCTTGCCTGCGGGGATGCTTTCTTCTCTGGTTCCGGAGATCTTTGCTGTTGGTCTGGGTTTCTCAGTGGTGTTAGAACCATCGCTGTAACTCGGGCATCGGTTTTGGTGTCAGAAGTTTATTCTTTCCTTCCTCCCATCAGTCGGGGGGGGGGGGGGGCGAGGAAGGGAGGGAGCAACATGCAAAACTGACTGACATTTAGGGGACAGCTTTGTCAGGAAAAAAAGGAGAGATGAGACATTTCAATAAAATCAAAATATTTTGCTGTTAGACTGTTGTTGGCATAATGTCTGTGCTTTGAGGTTGTCTTAGATGTATTTCTTCATTAGTGAAAAAGATGGTTTGAAAAATCCAGAAAAAAAACAGGTTGGGTTTTTTTTTGGCAACGTTTGTTGCCCGTGAGTCTGACTGTTGTTTCTGCTCTTGATGTAGAAATGATACAGGTGAGATTATTCATGGAGAACGTAGCGCAGTAGCTCAAAAGGAATAAATGATACTTTCCATCACGAAGGAAGGCTACAACAGTATTTTTAGGGGTTAGTTACTCAGTCCTAGAGGAGGCTTTTTAGGACTGCGGCTCCAGTGCGCGTGTGTGTCTGCTGGACACGTCCTGCCTGGGGAGGCTGGGGACCGCTCCATCAGACCCATTCACAGGAACTCTGGTTCTGGTGTTCCTCCAGGTGTGTGCACACACCCCTCTCACACACAGACACATACAGGATAACACCTGGTTAATGCCAGTAAAGCTGTAATTATTTCTCTAATTGTTTGGTTCTGCTGTTGAAATCCCTTTGACACAAAGGCTGAAGCCCTTACCTGGGCTGCCGACTGCCACCTGAGCAGCTGCCAGCCCAGCCACCAGCTCTTGACGTTCTTCTGCAGAGACGTGCTCCTGTGTCCGCTGCCTCTCCACCCGCCCCGGGCCTCTTCTCATCGGCGGGACGCTAATTTTCTTTTTGTGGCAAGAATCTGGGTAACGATGTGAATTTCCAGTACTGGACTATTAAGGTTATGGTATGTAAGGAGTGTTTTTGAGAACTGCGATTCCACTAAAATGTGGTGAAAAGGAGGTCTTCTTGCGCAGCCAAAACCTCCAAGCGCTCCCTCGGGGCTGCAGCCCCGCGGGTGACGGATGCCCTGCCTGCCCCCAGGTCACACCCACCACCGCAGGCTGCGATGGCAGGGGGAAGGAGGCAACGCAGAGGGACGGCGACAGCACGGCGAGGTCCGGGGTGGAAGGAAGCTGCGGACACTGAGCCCAAGGCGTAGGCAGGCATTGGTGAGGGAGCAGCGGGTGGGTGGGAGCATAATTTCTGAGACAGAGGTTTCTGAGAGGCGAAGGGACAAAGAGGAAAGATACCCCAGGTCTGAGATGGTGGATTAGCCCCCGCAGACAATGTGTGCAGATGCTGGAGAAGCCGATGCCCACGACGTGCTTGTAATCTCCCCCAGCAGCCTGCCATTAGGCACAATCTAATCAGGGCTGCAGCAGGTGCAGCCAGACCCGATATTGTCACCAGTGACAGCAACGCATGTCTTTCCGACGGCTGATGGTTAGCCGCCGCGCTGGACGGGAAAAAACGCTAATTTAATGGGGAGAGAACCAGGCCAGAGCAGCTGGGGGGGGCGTGCGGCCGCCCCACCTTGCATCCCACAGGGAACACTGTCACCTTCCAGCGAGGTAACTACCCTCTATCTCCCTCTTCTATGTGAACGCACCGAAAGAGCCTCAGCGCCTGCCCTTCCGTACAAAATCGGGACAGCCACCAGAGACTGCTCATCTGCCTCGAAGGCGGCGGCTAAAGCTACGAGCGTGGGCTGCCACTGAAGGCCGAAGGCCGCAGGGCTGGGTCTGTGCTTGGGCTGGATGCCCCCCGGTTCATCCCCTCCCTGCTCTGGAGCCTTCGATCCTCCCGCACCGTCTGCCTCCCTTTGTCAAAGGGGAAAGGGGTGTTTCCAGAGCTGGGCACGCCAGGCGCGCGGGGTGGCGTGCCACAGGGCGACGCGTTATGCGAGCACAAGCGTCTCCCTAACCCGGACGTCTTGTAAAACATTTTTGCTGGTTTAGGCCGTTGGGTATTTTTAAGAACTTGCAGTGCTCGCCAGGCAGGGAGCAGGCGTTTCCAGTGCCGTGCCCCTCCCTCTCACCATGCCAACACACACAAATTATCTACGATGGAGTGCGCATACGCGGGCAACGCCAAAGCGCAGCAATGCTTTAAGATGACTGGCAGGGACAGCAGACGTAGCTTGCAGCAGACCTTAGGTTAAGCTGGTGGTGGAAGGAAGCCAGCGAGCCGTTAACGCTATTGGCTCCTGTTGTTTGAGTCTGCAAACCTTCCCTAGGGTCCCTCTGGATGGTGGCTACAGGTATTTCGTTTTCCTCAGGAGTTTCTACCAAAAGAAACTTGCCCTGTTTTATTCATAGTTGTCCACTTAACTCTTAGGTAGACTTCCGAAACCTTCTGCAGGCCTGTGAGTGAGCGCAGGGCCGGCCCCCGGCCTGTCTTCCTCGTGCAGCAAACGCTTCGGGCGAAGGCTTGAGAGCGTGCAAGGGGTACGTACTGTGTACGGGTACGGGCTGGAAAACCCGAGCTTTCAGGTTTTTCTGTGCTACCTGTTTGTAAGCATGCAGCCTAAATTACGCTACAGAAGGAAGAGATGCGTGAACATATATACGTGTGCGTATCTGTACATAGACTACACACGTCTGTAGTTCTACGTGCCCTTAAGCTGGGTCCTCGCGTGCTGCCGTCAGCCCGTGAGTAGGGCAGAGGCAGGGGGTTGCCCCAGCTCCCTGCTGCCAGCCTCCGGGGGCACGGGGGAGACCCACCAGGCCCCAGGTGGAGCCGGCCTGGCAGCTTGGTGGCGGCATCCTGCCGAGCAGCTGCCGCGGGGGTACTGCAAGTCCTCTGCACACGTGGAAGCTGATGGCTGCATGTCCAGAGAAGGGCAACGGAGCTGGGGAGGGGTCTGGAGCACAAGTCTGATGAGGAGAGGCTGAGGGAACTGGGGGTGTTCAGTCTGGAGAAGAGGAGGCTGAGGGGAGACCTTATCGCTCTCTGCAGCTACCTGAAAGGGGGTTGTGGTGAGGTGGGTGTTGGTCTCTTCTCCCAAGTAACCAGCGACAGGACGAGAGGAAATGGCCTCCAAGTTGCGCCAGGGGAGGTTTAGGCTGGATATTAGGAAAAATTACTTCACAGAGAGAGTGGTCGGGCATTGGAACAGGCTGCCCAGGGAGGTGGTGGAGTCAGCATCACTGGAGGTGTTCAAAAAACGTGTGGATGTGGCACTTCAGGACATGGTTTAGTGGGCATGGTGGTGTTGGGTTGATGGTTGGACACAACTTGATACAATTCTCTGCCAAGAAGCTTTTCTGACACTTGAGTTTCAGTTTGTTTTCCTCAGCGTCGGCCCCCTCCCCTCCGCCGCCATGCCGCGCAGCCCTGCAGCTCCCTCACTGCAACCGAGCCCCCACAAACACCGAAAACCAGGTCGCACAAGTGCTGCAGCCCCGGTTTGGGTGACGGTTTGCTAATGGCTGCATATGTAGGGGTCTGTTCAGTAGAGATCTTCATGGCAGCAGAAAAGGAAGTTTTCAATACAGAAAGTAGTGTTGTTACACAAACTAAATGGAATTTGTATAATCCTGACTCATCTTCTATAACCTGTGGTGGTGATGAATCAGATGTCCTTCCTCCAGCAGGAGATACCAAGTACCAGCACCGAACGTCTGAGATTGCTTGAAAGACTCCCAGGCTGTGCTGGCTGCAAATCAGCAAGCTGCCTTTATTTTTATTTTTGGATCAACTGCAGGAAGAACATCATGAGCAGCTCGAAATCACAACCACAGACAGGCTAAGCTGCTGCTGACATCCTCATCCACAAGGACAGCGTTTTCTGAAGTGAAGTAGCACAAAAATCACTCTTGCTGGAAACAACTCTGCACCTAAATGAGCTGCTTCCAGCTGCAAAGGTTTCTTAGTTGGCTGGTAGCGGCTTTCGCTTAGTTCTTCTGCTGCCTCGCTCAGAGTCCAGCTCTGGATGTTCTGGATTCCCCTTTATCCTACTGTTATTATGGCTTGTTCCATTTTGCAGGCTAGACTATGGAAAGGCAGCAGTAAAAACGCTTGAAGTGATGTAGTGAGTGGTTTGGTGGGATATATACTCAACTACACCAAGGTTTTCTATTCTGAGAAGATTGTATTAGATACTGCCTAAACCAAAACTTAAGTCTTGCAAAAACACTTCCTCTCCTCGGACGGTTTGTAGGACCCAGCTTGAGAGAAGGTGCACCCCGGGGTCAGAAAGTGCCCTGGGGAAACGCCACCTACAGCTCCTATAGGGAGTGCCTAACGAGGCCGTCCCGTGGACTCCAGCATCGAGTGAGCCAGGCAGTATTGTACGTGACACTTAACGGATATTATGGCAAGAAATCATCTCCCAACCCCACATTTAGGCTGAGCTCTATCCTTTCGCTCACAGCGCTGTGTAAACGCAGGTGAACATACAGCATTCAAATAGCTGTTGATAGCACCATCTGCAAAAGGCTAATGGCTCATTCATTAAGCAGTGGGAGCCAGCACAGCCACGGTCTAATCAGATATCGTATGATGAATAATTCAGAAATAATCCTCGTATACTTGAATAAATATCAGGAGAAGGAAGGAAAAAACCCCGTACATATGGCATGTTGAGGGAACAAAACAGGCATTTTTCAATGTCCCAGGCTGATGAGCTTTTTTACACTGGATGTTAATCACGCAGGTGGCGAATGCTTGAAGAGAAAGCTGACTGAGGGGTTTCTGGCCCAGCATTTGGAAGGTGTTAGTAAGCGGAAAAGACCATAGTGCTCACAGGAAAATCCATTAGCCATCGTTTTGCCACATGCATGTGGTCCCGTTGCGTGACTTGCTGGCGACACAGCTGGAGGATGGAGTTGGCGAGGTGACGGCTGGGAAAGCCCCCGGCTGGGTCTGGCCTTCTGCAGTGCTCTTCATGCTGCTGATCGCCTCCATCCCGTGCGTGCTGTCCCTCTCGCGGCTCCTGCCCGCACCCCACACACCTCCCACTGGAGCGTTTTACCCTTAAACTACTTGTTTCACTGGAGTATGCAGCATGGTATGTTCGCAGTACAGACCAACCAGGTAATTGTTCAGTGGGGCCTCTTTCACCTTCCTTTTCTGGCTGACATACCTGTAGAAGCCCTTCTTATTATTCTTCATGTCCCCATGTCGCTCAGGACTGCGAACTCCACCAGTGCATGATCACTGCAGCCCAGGCTGCCTCCAGTCTTGACGTCACCAATGAGCTCACGTGCGTCGGTGACCAACAGGTCCAGTACGGCATCCCCTCTGGTAGGGCTGTCTGTCACCTGGCACAGGCGGTTCTCCTCCGTGCACCCCAGGAGCTCCGGGGTTGCCCACCGCTGTCCGGGCTGCGTCCCAGCAGCTGTCGGGGCAGCTGAAGCCCCGTGGCAGGACGGGAGCTCGCGAGCACGACGCCTGCTGCGGCTGGAGGGAGGAGGCTTCGGCCATAGACTCCCCGTGGCCGGGCGGCCTGCGGCAGACACCAGCCACGAGGTTCCCTTTGTCGCCTCGGTCCCTGGTTCTCACCCATAGGCTTTTGACCTGCTCGCGGCCGTTCCTCGGCAACAGCTCTTCCTGCGCAATCCACCTCCTGACGCAGAGGGCTGCCACTGGCACGGTGCCTCCCGGCCAGCCCGTCTGCCACGGCTCCCGCCGTCCCAGGGCCCCAGGGACAAGGGCTGTCGCCGTCTCAGCCAGCCGCGGCATTCGGAGGCTTAACTGCCTCTGCACGGGGGTGGGAAGCCCGGCACAGCTGCCAGCCCTGCGGCTGTGGTTGCTCGAAGACACCGTTCGCAGGAGCTGTGACCCCTCCAGCACGGCATTACGCTAATACCTCTCAGCACACGTGGAAAAGCTGAGGCACTGACTGTAACTCCCTTACTTACTGAACCACTTTAAGCCCATGGGCCTGCTAAATAACCGTGGTTTCTTTGGAAAATGGTTAGTTTGCTCTGGCTTGTTAACAGCCAGAAAAAAGAATTATTAAGCCCTGTCAAATCCTCCTAGCTTTGTATTATATCTGAACTCAGCATCTCTTCTACAGATGATTAAAAATCTGGGTCTCTTGTTGTTCGAGACATTACCATATTCCCGTTTTTCCAGCATTTAGCATCCTGAGAGTTGTTAGGGTTTCTCACTCTTCATGCTACTGCGGCATTGCAGATGTTCACTTTTTAGTTAAAGATTCTCTTCCACAGAGGGATAACAAGAATTATCAACTTCTGTGCAGCCGTTAGCCTTTGCCCAACACATTCTTTAAATCTGGGGGAAATTGCCCGTTGCAGAGGTGTTGCTCCGTAGCTCCGGGCAGGTTTCGCTGGAGGCACAAGCACAGGTTGTGCAGCAGTTGTGATCTGAACGCTGCCCGCCCCACGGAGGCTGCCCTCACGTTATATTCTTGCATTCTCCCCCGCCCTGAGACTATGCCCATTGATCTTGGGTTGCATCTACTTCTGCGCTCTTCCTTTTCTCCTCTTCCTCTTGTTTCTCTGAAAGACAGACGGTCTTCAAAGCCAGTTATAACAGGGAGAAAAGGCCAAGGAAGACAGCCCAACATTGGAGAAAAAACCTGTTGTTAAGAACGGGTTTCAACCGATTTCTCACTTTCTGACCATAAATCTAATTCAGCATCATTTTCAAATACACATATGCTACACATGGGTATATATAAATATATATATATATTTATGGGTTGTACTTGCCCCATGGAGGTTTCAACTGTAGTTTGTTGTGGTCTGCACTTAACATTTAAACTGTGTGCAAAACTCCCATTGTTCTGAGCTGGGCGCTGATTATTTTGGTCAGTAAGTGCCTGTATCGGCAGCAACGGTGATGGAAAACCATTTGCTAGCTGCTGAGCGTACGCACAACCTGCCAAGGCAGCAACGGGGACCTGGAAGGAGGTCACCGCCAGAGGAGAGACATGTCCCCCACAGACAGAAGCAGCGGGAGGGACCCTCCCCGCTCCCTGCGCCTCTCCTCCGCGCGCCTCTGTGGCCATCCGCCCCAAGTCAGTAGCGACCAACGGTTGCTAGTCCTAAAAGTAGTTGGCAGCATTTCGGTCACGAGGAGAAAACCCTGGACAGTCACGCTTGGTAGTTTTCGTAGTGTAACCAGGCCCTAGAAGAGACCGACAGTGGAGCCAGCGGTTTGTCTTCTCCAAAGGAAAAATGGCACTAATTTTCACGTTGTGACATAGGCATTGCTGCAAGATTACCACGGGGTCGGACAACCTGCAGATTAAAAACCCTCCTGCTTCCTAAGTGAAGCAGCTACTCATAGATTTACGTATGTATGTTCTCCATTAACCTCTAACGAGTGGAGTAAAAGTCATTTCACTACCCACCAAATTTAAAACCGACTTGTAAATCATATTTATTAAATAGTAAGACCTCTCTCATCAGACCATAGCTTACACTTCAAGGCTTAGGAGTTAGAACACATCTGTACGCAGTCCGCACACGTTTCCTATCACTGTAGTTTTGCTATTACCGACAATTCCGTGCTCTTTTTCTGAGCTAATCCCAGCGGGAAATGCAAGCTGCGCTGCTTCTGCAGAATATTCTGCACAAGGATTACCAAAATATGCTTCAAAAGCCCAGTAGAATTGGCACACTTTTTAATTATTTTCGTTCTAAAAACTGAAAGCTAATACCCAAGACATCAGTCCTCAGTTTATTTCTTTACTTTTGGGTGGCCGGTCAGGCTCCATCCTCCATGCAGCAGCAACCTTTCCTCGCAGCACCGGGGGCCGCTCGCTCATGATGTCCGGCCCCAGTTAACAGCGGTTTCACCACAGACCTCAAGCACTTAGCAGGAGGGACCCAGACCCACGCTTCACTTGTGCTGCTGGTGGCGGCAGCTGCTTGCTTCCTCCCCTTGCTCTACATGAAGCACAGAAGCAAAGCGCCGATCTACCAGCATATCCTTAGAGCCAAATACGTTATAGGGGGAAGGAAATGGAGGTTTGGAGATTGTCTTTACAATGACTCCCCAAAACCCTGGGAATAACCTAACGACCGAGCAGCGGAGGCTGCACGAGCGCCAGCCAGAGCGGCCCCTTCGGCCCGGGTACAGACCGGTGCCGCAGCTTAGATGCAAGGTTGGGCTTCACGCAACCCCCAAGGGCGAGCTCGTGTTGTGTGGGGTTTGGCAAATCGCAGATTAAGTCCAGGCGTCTAGCGTGAGAATTAGGCGAACTTTAACTCCGCCATCCGCCTGCGGGTCGAGTCTCAGCTGTGAATCAGAGCCCTGGAGTCTAGCAGGGGCCGGGGGCCAGAACGCTATAGCACTTTGATAAAGACGTTGCAGGACAAAGTCAGGTTTTACTGTGCTAGTGGGCCAGAAGCACAATTTACAATTTAGTCTACAGATGTGGATGCAAGTTCGTGTGCCTGCCATGTATTTGTCTGTTTGCTAGAATGAGAGACATTTTCCATCCAAAATCACTCTAGTTTTTAATTTTTACTTGACCTCAGTAGTAGTTAAAATGTATTTTGAGTCTGGTTATAGATTTCTCCCTATCAGAGTCTTTCATCTTACCTCATATGAAATCCCTTTCTTTTAATAAATCTCATCTTTCTAGAAGCAACCCTTGAGCTTTTAGTCCAAATATAATACGAGACTTATTTTAATAACCAGGAAAGGAAATTGATTATTTTTTTTTTTTGGCCAAGAAAATATCTAGAGAGTAGTAATAGGAGCATATGAAAATGTGAAGTATAGTTGTAGTGAAGTTTAGGGTTTTTTTAGGTTTTTTTAATACCAGATGTTTAAATATAGTGGTTAAAGTACCATTGCATTCTAAACAGTGATAAAAAGAAAAATATAAGTATTCTAAAACAAGAAATGCAGGCTTCTGCTCTGCTCTTGTGGATAACATGAAACAGGAAATCTTAAGGTCAAAACCTAAAAATGCAACTGAAGTAACAGACAGTATTGAGTTTTTGCCAAAAGTTATAAAGCTATTAGTCTAAAAAAGAAATTTAGGGTTGGAAATATGGAGTCTGTATTTTACCCTTCCTGCTTAAGCTAAGGATGTTTCACTAGCTGGGAAGGAAATGTTTTGTTGCTGAGTAAAAACAACAAACAAAATCAGGACAGGACAAAAACGGCAGCATGTATTCCGACATTAAAAAAATTAAATGTAAATTGACCTTATTTTTTATTGTGTCAATCCACCTGCAAAATCACCTTTGGCTCCAGCATATTTTTAATGTGTAAAAGCTATGTTTGTAGCTATTTATATCTGATACAGTTAAAACTGATTCCTATACAGAAAGTGTGGGATGGATACACCACGTTTTAGAGTTCTGGATTTCAGGAGCCTTAAAATCCTTAAGAAGTTAAATAATTAAGAAGTTATTATTGCACACGAGTTCAGCATTCAGTGCAGCATCAAAGGGAAAATGTTTTGAATTGGCAGCACTCCTTGCTGGCTGCCGAGAAGTAATAGTGGGCTGTACTGGAGGTCTGCCTTCAGGAAAAAGAGAAGGTGGGGTTAAAGATTCTCAGTTCCTGGAGAACGAAATTACATGGTATGCGACTCGATAGCAAGGTTCACCGCTCCATCGGCACAGGTGACCAGGTGATCCCGTCTCAGCGCTGTTCTGGAGTCCAAGTGGACGGAATCCACTGGTGGTTTCATTTGTCTCAACTGAGACTCTCCACCCCGAGGACCCCGGTGTCAGAGACTTTGCTCCTGGGCACTGCAAAGCCAATGGAGAAAACAGAATCATCTTCAAAACCAGTAATTTCTTCCGCCACTGGTTCTAAGGACTATATGGCGTAGCGTCTGTGGGGAAGTGAACAGGACCTCTATTTTGGTCACTCATCATCTGATACGGAAGAGCAAGTCCTAGTCCAATCTCGACTGTCAACTGTGTGCTGCCAGCAGCTGCTGGCAGCCAGAGCGCCTTGCTGCTGACAGCACGGGCTCTTCCAGCCCACCTTCCTTTCCAAGCCACCTTTGGGGTCTCCTCCTTCCCCACCCACAGAGAGGGGCCATGGTATGGCGCTTCTAGCCGGTTGCAACATGGTAAGGAAGTACTTTCAGATGGAAACTTCAAGGGTGAAAATTCAGCACCCAAAGCTTTGGGGAACCAAAGCTCTCCTAATTCACTACGTAAGTTACATCCCTGTACAGACCCAGCTGCTGAGACAGGATAAAGTGAGGGACTCTGGTTCCTGCCTCTGGAAATGCCGAAGTAACCTAAAACCACCCGTTGCCTCCCCAGCTTTACTAGCGGAGTCACAACACTCTTGAGGTGACTTAAGGACTAAGCCTCCAATCCAAGGTGTGAGGTCAACATGCTAAAAACCTCCCAGAGCCTCACAAAGCGCAAGTGCCACTGTAGGGACACTTTCATTGCACTTGCCTGTTACTTCATGCATTTGAACTAAAAAGCCGTTGGAGAAGAGCTGTCAGCCTGGCACCACTTGTGCAACAATACCTAAAATTCTCTTTGTTTTATTTTTTGAAAGTCAAATACTTAGCGTGACAGACTATTTCTGACATGGAAATGTCAAGGACACCTGGCTGGAAGGAAAACAAGTAAGTTTGTCTGAAAGACAGCATGCACAAGGACCTTTATGCCATGTATAAACTGTGAAATCAACTAACATTGCAGATATTAGAACAAAAGTAGTAGTAGCAGCTGCCATTTTCTTTGTACTATTACGCAAGCCGACTGCAGAAATGCAATGTAAGAAAACAGACTGTAGTTTTCACTTTTTTTATCAAATCAGTTTACTCATTAATTGGGAAGAAATAGGGTGTTATAAATATTATGGCCTAGTTCTACAAGTCACTTGCAGGATGAGTCCTAGGCATGTGCGAGCTGAATTTCATGGCCCTTCTTGAACATTAAAACTAGTGCAGAACACAAGTCCATATTTTTTTAATATAAATTACCAAATCAATTTATTCTATTCAAATTCTAAAAGCTTGTCAGACTCACCGATTGCCTTAGTTGGCAACGGTGCAGTTTGCCGTTTTGGGATTTGTCCCTGGTGAAGTCCCACGTGCTGGGGTGTGAGCATCCAGGGTCTGAGCCTGCCCGATCAATACCTGTGAACACAGCTTCTGGCGGGGTGACCTCTCGTTAGGGGCTGCGTCAGCAGTGATGCGGTCGGCCTTCATGACTTCGCTGCATTCCCAACAGGCTTCTAAGAGATGTTAATCACGATTTCAACCAGAATATGTAGTTATTGTCTATATAGTCTGTAAAAAATCAAGCTTAGAGCATAAACTTGAGATGGGTGTTCTATATTTAAAGCCATTACTATGATCCAATTTCACTTTAAATGTTAGAAATCATGCTGCACACTTGTAAAACACACCATTCCATGACAAAATGGCAGGAAATTTTGTACTAAAATTTGTAACAATGGCATTAACGCCAAGTTGCTTCGCAGCAAACAAAAGCCTACTACCAAATGCAGCTTGTCACAAGAGGTAACAGCCCAAAACGTCAAACTGTCTCCAAGGACCTAATAATTTCCTGTCAATCTTTTTTGGTGCGGTCCGGTAGCATCAAAACAGGACAAAGTTCTAGGCCGTGTTTTTTTTAAGCGTTGCCACATGCTAAGAGGGCTCATGTCCCCGAAGCCGGCCGTAGGGAAGGCGAGTGCCAGCCCAGGGCGCAGTCCCGCCTGCGGCGCAGGCCGCGAAGGCTTGCCGCGGCCCTCGCCGACGCCACGCCATCACACCTGCAGGAGCAGCAAGAATGGCGTCCTGACCCCTCCACTTCCAGAAGAGCCGTGCTGCAGGGCCACTCTTGTGATGCAAATGAAACATCTGATTTAACAACACTCAACGTCTCCTGTACTTTGTTGATTTGGAACCGAAACACCGGCAATGGAGCCCCGCGCGGCCCGGCGGAAGGGAGCAGATCTGCCTTCGCGGCTGTGGGGGCTCTGCTCCGCGCTGCAGACAGGCCGGAGGCGCGCAGGGAAGGGGACACCCCTCCCCAGCCGGGGGGAGCCCGGCCGGGCCCCGCGGCGCAGGGGCCCGCGGCTCCGGACCGGCCGGGCAGGGCCTCCCGCGGGACCGGGGCCACCGGCGGCGTCGCGACGGGGCCGCCCTTGCCGCTGCCGGTGTGGCCGCGGTGAAGACCCGGGGGAGGGGGGGGAACGGGCCCTCTGGGCGCTGCCCTGCCCGAGCGCCCGCCGGCGACCGCTCGTTCCCTTTCGGGGCGGGATTCCCTGGCCGCCTGGGCCCGGCGGGCGCCGGCGGCAGCGTGGGGAACACCCCCGGGCTGCGGGAGGCCGCGACCTGCCCGGCCCCGGCGCCTGCCCGCGGAGCTCTCGGAGGCAGCGGCAGCCCTCCCCGCCCCCGGCACACTCCAGGGAGCCGTTTCACACGGAATCACACGGGAGCGTCTCCCCCATCTGTGCAAGCCGAGGCACCCCCACCCCCACCTTCTCCTCAGTCCCGGCAGAGCCTCCCTGCCATTATGTTCCACCATCTCTTAGCCAGGCCGCTCCGCAGGCGGCCGAGGCAGCGCGGACCTTAGCCATGCCCGCCTGAGGCCGCTGGCCGGAGAAGCCGCGGCCGGGCCGCGGGGCCGCAGCAGGTGTGTTTGCATGGGGGTGCGGAGTTTGCATGCGGTGGGGGTCGCCTTCCTCCCGGCCCGGCTCCCGCCTCGCCTGCGCGCAGGCCCCGCCGCGCCGCGGACAGGCTGCGGCGGAGCGGCCTGCGGGGCCTGCTCGGCTCGGCGCGGCTCGGGCCGCTCCAGCGCCGGGGCAGGCTGCGAGGGCGGCGGCTGCTGGAGCCCCGCGGCCACCCGAGCAGCGGGGCCGCCAGGGCCGGCGGCTTCGGGCCGGCTCGGCGGGGCGTAGAGGGGGGACGATCGCTCGGACGTGGCCGTCCCGCCGCCTTCCCCCCCTCGGCCGCTCTCCTCGCCGCCGGAGCGGCCGCGGCCTCCCATCCCCAGGCGTCCCCCGCGCGTAGCCGGGGCCGTTCCTCCCGCCCGGGGCCGAGAGCCGGGCCGGGCTCGGCAGGGCCCGCTCGGGGAGGGCCGACCCAGGGCCGGGGAGCGAGCGGGCCCGGCGGGGGGGCCGCGGGCGCCGCGCTGAGGGGAGGGGGCCGGGGTCCGTCAGTGAGATGCCCGGGGCCGCGGCGGCCTGCAGAGGCGGGAGCAGCCCGCCCGGCCTGAGGGGCTGAGGGAGGGCCGGCTGGAGCCGCCTGTGCGGAGAAGACAGGGCTGAGGCAGCGGAAGAACATGGTCGTTTTCCCCAGAATGGGGTGGGGATGAGGGATGTGGAGAATGTGCCAGATCTCAGCTCTCTCCGCAGGGGAAGGGGGGGTGAAGGGTTGAGCCCGAGACCTCTGTTAACAGTTACAGGTGCAGCCCGGAGAGCAGAGGGGCTGGTTGGTGTAGCCTAGCGTGGCAGCTGGCTTGGAGGAAAGCCTTGCTGAAGAGCCATCTCACGGCAGACCCCGGAGAGGATGGGGCTTGGCGCGTAGGCGGAGGTAGTTACTGGTTTTACCAGTGCGAGGGTGAGTAGCCAAAAGAGGAGCGGGGTGAATAATGTCTCGATTGGGGGTGACTGTCAGCCACGCAGGAGGAAGGCCCTGGGTGGCAGAGAAAAAAGGGGGAGCGGGCTAGGAGCAAAGCAGCCATGGGCAAAGGCGGGTGCAGGCCCTCCTCGGAGGACTTTGGCACCGTAGGGAGTCGTGACCTCGGCTAGGAATCGCCCCGGAGAGAGATGTGGAACCGAGCAACCGGCTGTAATCAGCAGCCATCTTTGCGGGGTGGGAGGCGAGCAGGCTGTGCAGAGCTGTGTCCTGGCCTCCCCCGCAGCTGTGGGTGTGGGAAGGCGGGGGGGGGGGGGGTTGCTGGTCAGGCGTGGGTCTGCAGCTTTCTTTTCAGTGCCTCAAGGATAGTTGAATAGCAAAAAAAAAAAAAAAAAAATCAGCTCAGCAGCCAACTCGGAGCTGCGAGGAGGGGGCAAAGGAACTATTTTGCAGGCATCTCGCTGCTGCGGAAATGGATTTCTTGAGGGGAGGGAGGTGCGTGTGCGGGTAATCTTTGTAGTAACGCTGTGCGGGGGAGAGAAAATGCCACTCGAGCGGCCCCAGATGCAGCCAGGAGTGGGGAGGGCGGGCGGGAGAAGTCCTTGATCGGCCGCCCCACGGCCGTGGGCATGAGGGGGCAGATGTGACGTTGATCAGCAGCCACCCCTTGTGCTGTGGGGAGCAGAGAGGGGGGAGCAGTCCTTGGTTAGCAGTCTGTCTCCCAGTGCTGTGGCCGAGCCTGCCTGGTGCTGCAAGAGAGATCCTATGAGGATTTTTATTGCGGTCTCTTTGTTAGCTACAGACAGGCACGCACACACTCACAGCTTTCAGCCAGGTTGTGGGAGGTAAGTGGGGGAGGAGAGGAAGGGAGCGTGTGGGGCGGCACTGGGGAGCAAGGGGGCTGCGTGGGCCGGGCACGACGGCAGCAGGGGGACAGGGCTGCAGCCGTCCCCACCACCTCAGAAAAAAGAGACCCTGCGCTTTTCAGGGACTTGTTGGCAACTCAGAGAGGGTTGCCATAGCTTTTTATGTAGGGTGACCAGAACCGGCTGGAACTGGTTTGAGGCAGATCAGCTCCTGAACACAATGCAGTCACTGAGCTACTACAGTGGGATAGCTTCCTCCCTTCATGGCAGCCAAAAGCAGAGGAGCTTGCAGAAAGATACCATCCCAAAACAGTATGTGAATGCACACTTTAGACACACAGCACTGGTATGTGGCTAATATAGTCATAAAGGATTCTGTATATAAATGTACATATTTGCAGTAACTGAGATTACTTTGGCTTTTCGTGCCTTTTTATGCTTAAGGAATGGGCAGGAGCTGAGATTTATGACCCTTATTAAAATATTTTTGCTTTGCAAGGGTGGGACACTGGTTATGCAGTCTATTTTTAAACTAAACTAAATAAAATTGATTGAATGATTTGTAATTGTAGTTATGCTTGTGACTGAAGAATGCTGCTTTGCATGCTGTTTTATTTACAGGGTGCTGTCTTGCGGTTTTCTTTAGGAGACGTTAAGGGGGGGGGCTGTGCCTTTCTGTAAGGCCAAAAGCAAACAGTATTGTTGTAGAATTGTGCATAAAAGCATTTGCAAAGACGCTGTAAGGCATACTCGTTTTCCCCCTTTTTTTTTCCTTGTAGGCCTATTGATTGGGGCTGCCTTTAACCCTTTCATATTTGCAGAGGTAATGCATCTGTGGCAGTAACTGAGCATTGGCTAAAAAAATCTTTCAAAGGTCAAGGTTCACAAGGTGAGATGTGGTGTTTTGGGTGTGAATATAACAATAGCATGAAGGTACATGTATGTGAAAAGTAAATCTGGCTCCTGATTGCACACTTGGCACATTAGTAAGGAGACGATTGTTTAAGTGTTACTGAAGAAATGCTATTAACGTCCTCCAGTTTTAATAGGATTAAAGCTATTATTTGTAAAGCCTTACTGATATCTTAGCTAAATACAGTATTTCCATTGAAATATCTTATATCCAGCTATACATTTTTTCACGATGTAGTGATATGGAATAGGCCTCTGAGTGACAGTCATAAATTGTGGACCACATGGCAGTGAACTGTTCTGTGTTGTACTACGCATTGCACATTCAGAATTTGCTGTCTAATTATTTAAAGGTTGCTTGTTTGGCCATATCTGAGTAACCTGATACTTAATTCTGAAGTAAGGTCTTCAGTATTAAACGTGTACTTAATATAGCCTAGATAGAAAAAAAATATATAAATAGTATGGATGGTGTTTCCTAAACTGTTGTAACCTAGGGAGGATTTTGCAGCAGCCAAGTGGAAAGATGTATTTCAGAGGTTTGATGGAGCTCCAGTGGGTTATTAGTGGCATGAATTATAATATTGTGCAGTAATGAAATAAGAAAAGGAAACCGGATGGGCAGTGCATCAGCTCCTGAGGGATGACTACTTTTAACTCGGAGCAATGGATAATGGATAGAATTTTTTTTTTCCTCTCATCTGAAAAATAAATGTGTACTCAGATTTGAGCTGGCATTTGTATCTTATAGTGAAAGCTGAAGGATTCAGAGACGGAGAGAAGGGAAGAGAGAAGAAAGCAGTAATGAATATAGCAAGGGGAAGAACAAAGGCTGTTAGAGCTTACACATTGGAACACTAAACATTTTGCCTTGGGGATTCTTTTGCTAGAACTGTTACTTCCTATAACAGGAAATCAGCAATTTTAGAATCTTATGCAGTATGATTTTTAACAAATCTGACCAGTCCTGGCTGTGTTAGCTGGTTTGGTAATCTACAATCAAGATAAATATGGAGGCAAAACATTGAAAGTGTTCTGTTCTAGCATGAAATGAGGGTCCTTTCCTCTGTGCTCAGCAGACTAAAGTAGACAGTCTTAAAAGCCTTGAGAGGTTGTGGATATTGGGTAAGTTGTATGGTGGCTGATGATAGGCAGGGTGACTGCATCAGACAGTGACAGTACAAGGCAACCTTTTTATTTCTGACTGCGGTAGATTATGTAAGGTGTTTAGATATTAATTGTAGAAAAGTGAAAATAGCATGCTGATGTTTAGCCTGAAACTATGGGTTTGTGGTTTTTAATGCAGCTATCAATGTGGTGTCTCAGATTTGAAAGAGCAGTAAATAGCTTGCATGGTGGAGAAAAATGCCTAACAGATCACTGTGCTGATTTCTCTTCATGTTTTCCATAATTTGGATGCAGAGGTTCTCTATTTGACTATAGACATCTGTAGCAAAATTACGCTTGCAAACATGAATTCTTGTTGCATGATAGAAATAGTATCTATTGCTGCTGATGATGCATGTTCTTTTCCAAGTGTCAGCTAAAATTCATGTTACATGAGAGCACCTTTTAGATTTTTTTTCTCTCTACCTGAATAGCAGACAGTTTTAAAATTGTAAGTTCTTCAATTGTCACAAAATTCAATGTATCTGTTTTGTTTGGATTTTTGAACATGATCTCTACTATGAATTTTTATTTTTAGCCAAGGCGGTTTTGAATTTGTAGGGGTTTTTGTAGGCTGTAAGATGAGAAACCTGAATAGTTGCTGGACTCCGCAGTGTTCTTGGTGAGTTTTATATTTTTGAAGTCTAATGGTATTTGTAAATGCTCTTCACCAGGAGATTTTGATTTTGTACGTAGGCCAGCTTTCCAGCAGAAAATGCTGCTTAATGCTGGAGGGTTGGTCCTCTCTATCAGCAATCATGATCTCGTTTTGCATTGAGGCTCGTATCAAGTATTTGATCTTGAGAATAAGCATAATGATTTATCAAGCTCCAAGCCTCTTTTGAATGAACTAACTAGCTTTGGTTTTCTTAGAAGTATGAATGTGTGTTAAAATATAAATATGCATACAGATTGCTGGGAATGTATGTTTGGAAAAAACCCAAAACTTGACCCTAATGTTTTACGGCCTGTTTGTTGCTAGTGTTGCACAGGCGGGCCCTGCCTGACTTGGAGTGCGCTCACCAAGATTGTCTGCAGCTGCTTCATGCTGGTTTTGAGCAAGAATTGCCATCCACTTAAAAAAAAGGACATTAAAGGAAATAGGCAGGAAGCAAGTGCCATTTAGAATGTGATTCAAATTTGCATTAAAATGGGAATCTCAAAATTCTATTCATTGTTTTGTACATCCCAATTACTCGTGTTACAATCCCAGCCCATTTTACATATACAAATACAAAATTAAGCCATTTTTATATTAATTTTTAAGTAGAGTGCAAAAAGAATGGTATGGGGATTTAGCTGCTTTTCATGACCTCATCTCCATTTTAGGCAAAATTTGGGAAATTGCTAGGCCCAAAACCTTAACTGGATCTCTTGATAAATATAGGTAGTTTTCATTTGGCCAGTTATAGATAGAGATGGTCCTTTCAGCTCCATATGGTGTGGGAAGGGAGACAACTTGCCCATGTGTTGAAATATCCCGGTTCTTTTTGTCATCCAAAGGCTGATAATAGTGAACTTTGAACCAGTTGCATGTGTTTCTCTTTAAACTGGAGAGGTAGTTCAGTGGTGGTGTGAGAAGAGGACATGGACAGACTTCAGAAGACACCGCTTCTCTTTCCCTTCCTGTTTTCCTCTACCCAAAAAGAACTCGAGATACCCATTTTGCAAAAAAATTACAAAGTTCAAAAATAGAGGAGTTAGAATACAAGACAAGGCTTCTAAGGAGTCATAAACTACAAGTAATTCTATTTTGTGAGTCAAAAAAATTGGAAATTTGCTTAACAAAACAAGACCATTCTTGAGAAATTTTGTTTTACTTAATTATACCTATTTGCAGGGGAAAAGGGCTCATCTTTTAACATTAGATAAGAAGGATCTGTAATCAGGTGCAGAATATAGTAGAAAAGAGGACAATTGCCTGCTCTTTTATAATTGGTTATAGGGATGGATATGTCTTGAAAATGGTAGTAACATGCTTACAGTTGTAAAACAATTCAGGCTCCTTTTGGAGATATCTTACTTGTTGGTTTGGCATGGCTTGGTAATCCGTAACTGCAAAACTCTGCTAAGCAATAAGCACAAATAGCACTTTGGCATACCTCACGTTAGATGGAGGAAGAGACTCCTCCTCTGCAGAGGTCTTGTATTCATAAGGCTATAGACCTGAATCCATGGGCAAACTGATTGGAAGAAGTTTTGCCTGTATGAATTAACAGCAAACAAGGCAACATAATTTCTCGAGCTTTAGTCTGGCTGCAGCTGCATCTCCATTCTGTGCATGGAGATAAGGATCATCTTTGTGGCCTCTAGGGACTCCCAAATTATTGTGTCAAGCAGGAAAAGACAATGTGCATCCACATGCACTGTAGGTCTGTCTCCTTGCCAGGCTGCAGCAATACACCATGAGCATTCATGCCATTCAATATCTTTGTGATTTATTTTTTTTTCCATGACTTCCATCTTCTGCCATCCCAATTGTAATTTGCTACTATTGCTTTGATTCCCGGTGTATGTGATTTTGAACTTCCAAAATTCATATGGAAGACACTGCTGAATTGAAAAGTTAAAAATACTGTAAACAATTACAACCAAACTGCACTTTTATTCAAATCAACAGAATACCCTCGGTAATGCATTGACTTTGGTGATTTCATTGCTGGTTTGTTTTCAGCATTTGCTAGTTCAAAATAACTTTTGCAGCCAGTGTGTGGATTAACGGGCTTCTTGGTATTCTAGAAATAGATGAATAAAAGTAGAATGAGTGGAGGAATGGGTTTGTTAAATAATTTTTTATTGTTTTGTAAATACTTTAGCAATTATTCTAAAATAATACTGTCTTTTGTGCATAATACTGAACAATATTTTGGATTAATAGTTGAGAAAGGTTGGCATTCGAGTTTTTTTCCTCCTTACAGCATCCAGATTTGTTTATAGCATCTTAATTGTAGAGCTTGCATGAAAGTAGATCAAAGTCAAATGTGAACTGGGATCGTCTGCTTTGGAAACAAGCAGCAGAGACAGCCTTATAAATCACAACCACTAGCTGAGCTTTGTGTAGCTTCTTACCCTGTCCCAGTTCCAAAATGTTCTACCTGAGCATGGCATGAGATGGCATTGTGCTCTGGATCAGCAGCATATGGGCAGTGGCAGACCTTTGACAGGGTCCCCCACAACATCCTTCTCTCTAAATTGGAGAGATACAGATTTGATGGGGGGGACTGTTCAGTGGATGAGGAATTGGCTGGGTGGTCGCATCCAGAGGGTGGTGATCAATAGCTCAATGCCCAGATGGAGATCACTGATGAGCGGTGTCCCTCAGGGATCCTTATTGGGACCAGTACTCTTTAATACCTTCATCAATGACACAGACAGTGGGGTCGAGGGCACCCTCAGCAAGTTTGCAGATGACACCCAGCTGAGTGGTGCAGTTGACACACCTGAGGGACAGGATGCTATCCAGAGGAACCTGGACAAGCTCAAGGAATGGGCCCATATGAATGTCATGAGGTTCAAAAAGGTCAAGCGCAGGGTCCTGCACCTGGGTTGGGCAACCCCCTGTATCCATACAGGCTGGGGATGAAGGGATGGAGAGCAGCCCTGCCAAGAAGGACCTGGGGGTACTGGTGGATGAAAAGCTGGACATAAGTTGGCAATGTGCACTCATAGCCCAGAAGCCAACCGTGTCCTGGGCTGCACCCAAAGCCGCGTGGCCAGCAGGGCGAGGCGGGGGATTCTGCCCCTCTGCCCTGCTTTGGGGAGATCCCCCTGCAGTGCTGCGTCCAGCTCTGGAGCCCTCGGCACAGGAGAGACACGGACCTGCTGGAGTGGGGCCAGAGGGGGCCCCAGCAACGCTCCGAGGGCTGGAACAGCTCTGCTGGGAGGACAGGCTGGCAGAGCTGGGGGGGTTCAGCTTGGAGCAGAGAAGGCTCCGGGTAGACCTTACTGCAGCTGCCAGGGCTTGGAGGGGGCTACAAGAAAGATGGGGACAGACTTTTTAGCAGGGCCTGTTGCAATAGGACAAGGGGTAACAGTTTTAAACTGAGAGAGAGTAGATTTCAACTAGATACAAGGAAGACATTTTTCATCATGAGGGTGGTGAAACCCTGGCCCAGGTTGCCCAGAGAGGTGGTCGATGCCCCATCCCTGGAAACATCCCAGGTCAGGTTGGACGGGGCTCTGAGCACCCTGATCTAGTTGCAGATGTCCCTGCTCATGGCAAGGGGTTGGACTGGATGGCCTTGAAAGGTCCCTTCTAATCCACACTCTTCTATGATTCTGTGTTTTGATAAGCTTCCATAGCTTGCTTCTGTTTTATGGTGCACTCTAAAAATGCATTTAGATACCATCACAAGCAGGTGGTAAGGCAAGTGAATGTGAGTAGATCTGAATGCTAATTAATGGTTTAAATCTTTTTTTTGTGGCGAGGGTGGTGAAATGCTGGAACGTGTTGCTGTGAGAGGTTTTGGGGTCTCCATCTTTGGAAATACTTAAAACCTGACTGGACAGCATCCTGAGGGTCCTGTTACAGCTGACCCTGCTGTGGGCAGAGAAGTTGGAGTTCCAGAGGTCCCTTTCAACCTCAGCTATTTTGAGATTCTGTGAAATGCCTGTTGAAAACTTTTTTGGTCTAGTAAAGAATAAATCTTGAAATTCTTCTGAAACTATCAACAGCAGTTACTGCATTGAGTAAAAAATAAAAGCTAAAGACGTTAATACTTGAAATACTAGGCTAATACTTACCCTCCAAAGCTTTTTTGAGATGTAGGAGGGAGGAAAAAAATTGGTGGAATGTTCTCTTAGAAAACCAGAAGTGCAAATTCGGATTTCTCTTACTCATTGAGGTGCATGCATAAGCACAAATTGGATTTTCCATTTTTTTTTCTTTTTTTTAAAGGCAGCTAGATATGGTGTGTAATGTTGAAATAGCACATTGCTTGGTATAAATTTTAACTGTAAAATATTCCATACTTCCCAAAGACATTTACATAAGACTGGCATGACCTTATTGATACTATGGATGGTAAATGAGACCTTTATCCTAAGAAATCAAAATGCTGCCTGTTATGAAAGTTGTATTTCTGGAAGCAGGAATCTGTCTGAGTTTTGCAACAGTAACAAGTTATGGGACCTTTGATAAGTAAAAAGGAACCTGGATATGCTAGACACTGCTGATTGTGGTTAAAGTGGCCTCTTGCGTATCCTGCTTGCCTGCTGAGTATTTCAAACCACACCAAGCTGTGATTTGAGATGTGGTTCTCATTTCCTGAAGAAGGTTTGGTGGTTGAATTAGCATATTGCTTCTGTCTTTCTTTCAGATACTTAGCTTTCAAAGCAAATAATCAGAAGTGTTTGTCATAATTACTAATATATGTTGAATAACTAATGAACTGCGTATAATCTGTGTATTAGACTGATGTTTGCCTAATGTTGGGATATATATGACTGTAATTCTGCCTGAATCACTTAAGTCTTCTCTACCTGATGAAATTTTTTGGCATAACAATACAGAAGGGGGGGGGAGCTTTTATGCTGGTTAGGCTGGTATGACTTCCTGTGTAGGCATTTTGTTCCAGAATGAGCATGACGTTATTTAGGCATCATTACTCATGTTTGGAAGTGGAGAAATTATACTAGATGATCAGAATTTTGTTTTGGAATAGTGTTACATCTAACTGGGAATTTACACCAGTCTAACTATAATAGAAAAATTATTGTATATGGTTATACCAGAAGTACTCTTCCAGAATCAAGACATTACAATGTGCTAGACACTCAAAAGTGTTATCTCAATGCTCTTGTTTTCATAGTACTGAAAAGAAAGCTGACTTTCTTTGAAGAACATACAAAAGAAAAGGTCTCTGCTCTAAAGAGGGAACAGTCCACAACTGCACATAGTACAAATAGAGGTAAAAACTGTAGGAAAGGTGAAGGAATGTAGTAACAAGAACATGAATTCCATAGGTAGATGGAAAATTAAAGTTGGGGTTTTTTTCCTGTCTCCTTAAATAATAAACAGACTTGCTGCTGAGGGAAGCTTGTGTTGAGTAGTTGTTTGAACAAGAGCATGGAGTTATATATGTAAGTATAGAGTTATGTGGGATTTGAAGGCAGGGGGTAGGAATTTAATACAGGAGAAAAGGCAGGGCTAGTACAGACAGTTAAAGCAATTGCATAGGGTCACCAGACTTGTGGTTGAGCAGTGAAGATTTGGATGAGCAGGAGGGCAAGTGTCAAGGAGGGAAGGTTGGTCAGTTCTCTAAAGGTTAATGATGAAATAAATAAAAATTGAGCATGTTAGACAATGTTTGTAATCCAGAAACGATAGTTAGAAGCCTTCATGAAATTGGAAAGGGAGGATTATTTGTTACTGCTAAGCTTGGAAAGCTTGAAGTTGTGCTTGTACCTGACAGACAAAAATCAGAGTTTTGAGTGGTTTGGAGATGCGACCTGTCTGGGAGCTGCCAGGTGATTCTGTTTTCTTGTCTTCTTTAGGCTGTTGAAGTTCCCTAGAATGAGTCTGGTTTGAGTGTTTATAATAATCGCTTAGCTTTACACCAAAAAGTACCTTTTAATTTCAGCAGCAATTTGTAGGCAGCTTGGTTTTTCTTGTGGAGACTACTGTGCCCCATCTGCAGCTGTCCTAAAGCCAAAGCTACAAGATAAATGTTATTTAGAAAGTGAGAAAAAATGTTTTCTTCTGTGTGTTTCTCGGCGCCTCCTCACCTTGTCAGAGTACATGAAAGGGTGCGTTGGTTTGGTTTTCCTCATATGGCTAGAGTCCCTCCACCTGCAATGGGTATAGATACAGGGCTTGAGGAGGAGTGACAAAAATTCCATGTAGGAAAACAAAACTGCCTTTATTATTCCTTCAGAAGCAGCTATTTACTTCTAAGCCCTGATATTTCTTTGGTTGATACTTAAGTCATTGCATATTTGAGCCTTCCTCACATCTACACAAATAGTTGCTGTAAGAAAGCAGTATTTCAAAATGGTCTCTGGAATCCCTGATAATAGTGTACTACATCTTGCAGATTTTTCCCCTTTTTCTGGAAGTCAGCCTTTTAAAATCTTTGAATACATCCTTAGGTTTTCCATCTTAACAGCCAGGATATGGAGGCCCCAGAAGGTTTACAAGAATTTAACTGTTTTTCATGGGTGTAGCATCAAATTCTTGTCCTGCTTGCTTCTTCCACTGTCAGTAGAGTTCTTATGGACTGGTTCTTGTTTTGATGTAACTGCCCAAGTGAGTGCTTCACTGGAATGTGTTATCAGATGAACTGGAGTAAAAAGGCTAACTGGGACGAGTAAGACGGTGGAACAGTCAAGGGGTATTTTTCTTTGGCTAAAACCTGCTCCATTTTCTTCATACTGTTCATAGGAAGCACTTATTTCAAGACATGCATTTCCAAAGAAAGAAGAATGTAGAAAGTCATGCACGCATGCTTTGAACAAAGCATCAACACAAACAAAACAATCTTTGTTTATCCCCCAGAGCTTGATTTGCACCTTATGTTTCAGTAAGATATTGATACACACATAGGGGTGGATGTTGTCACCAAAGAGATTAGTGGAAATCATGAAGTATATTCAGAATCTGCTATCTTAAGGTTTTAAGACTCAGTGGTATCTTCCTAGAAGTTGTATCACCCACCGTCAAAAAAACAGAACCCAGAAGCATTGCATCATCTCACTGCTCCCTGGCTCTCTTATCTAATTCCTATTGGCTGTATCCAGAATTTTTTTCCTTTTTACTTACTTTTATCATTGAATAATCAGTAAGCAAAGTGATGCTTGAATTTTTAAAGACACTGATTTTCTTTAATAACTTTTCTCAAGTAATTCAAGCACCCTAAAGGTTGCAAATGTTACGACAGAAGCGCTAGGCTTTTCCTGGCATTCTTCTGGTAAACATCAGCAGACAGCTAGGTGGAGAGCCGGGGAATGGAACTAGTCCATGGGAAGTTAAAGCAGTGTTACAAAGGGAGACCTGTCATCTGAAAATGGAATAGTACTTTGGGCAGAGTCAATAAATCTAAGAACTGGCTCTTTATACGAGTACCCACAAAACAGGGCTGTTTAATTTATTGTGTCATCTATCCATTGTTCTTCATAACACAGGCTTCAAGTTAACATTCCCCTGTTTTCAGGTGAATTTGGTTTCTATTATTTAGAAACTAAAAACGAAAAAAAAATCTACTTCAGGCAAAGATGTTTGAGGAGGTAGGGGTCTTGCAGGTTGTTGCTTTAAATATGTTTTTGTTTGTTTAGTCTGAGGAATATATCCTTGATTGCACACATTGTGGAGTGTTTTTCAGTTCAATTCTGAAGATCATCTTAATGGCAGCCCTCTGATGCTAGATTTTTACACCTTCGTGTGTCTCTTTGTAGACACTGAGCTCTGCTCTCAACATTTTAAAAGCAGTTCTCAAAGAATTTCCAGTTCCTGGAAACTCACAATTTCTTAGGGAACCAGGAACTTGCCTCATTTCCTGTTCTGAAGTATGTACAGGCATCACATTGGCTCAGAGAAGGGATAGACTAACAGCTTGTCTGGCAGCCAAGGTGTCAGTTAATTTTGATCTTGGATAAAAGGCAGAGTTTTATCCTTAAGGGAAGGAGTTATTGAAAGGTTTTTGGAGATAAAAAAGGGAGGAATGTGGCTTCAGAGTCCTGGCAGTTGTGGTGGAAACATAGTTTATACACTACATTTTAAATGGTACACTGGAATAGTGAGGAAGAGATGAATAAAATATCTAGGTTACAACTTGGCTTACGTGTTTACCAAGACTGGCCATGTCTTTTGTCCCTTTTTGTTTAACTTGGATTGCTTTATAAGTTTGAAGGATGGGAGAGATTCTTCATAAGGGCAGCAATAATTCTCAGTCCCCCATGTAGAAGAAACCATTCCATTCTCATGCTGTGGTAGAGCACAGGAGTTGTTCCTTATGCATACACTTGAAAGACACCTGCAGCTTTATGCATTGTGCTCTCTGTGGATAAATCTATGATCGTAGCTCTGCAGACCTCTGAATTCTTTGGAGATACTTTCCCATTTTGGAATTAAATTAATTGAGTTTCTCAGTAAAGGACAAATGTATCTCCTCTGCTATGCAGTTTTACTCTTAAACGTACTTGGGTAAAATACTGTGTAAGTGGGCCTTTACTTAATTCATTGCTATTGCTGAATGTTAATTAAATTCCAGTATATGTAGTTAGAGGAAGTTTTAGACTAGGAAGACTCTATGGTTGTTTTTGAGTGTACATAATAATGGTAAAATGAAAACCTATGGACAGATGTACAGTCAGAATGCAAACAGTTAGTACCTTGAATCATGAAAAACTGTGTCCATTAAGGCTCTGTTTGTGTGGTTTTACATGGATTTGATATGCTTTGATCTCTGGAATCTTTTGCATTTAATTCTTGTAAGGACTTTCTTTGTAATTTTGATACTAGGTGTGTATGTATTTTTGTATTTATTAGATAACTACCTTTGTAATTGGGGCCCCCTCACAGGATCTTGAAATCCTTCAGGTATATAGGGTAGACTAAAATCCAGGTCTGCAGCACTGTGCGTAAGTGTGATAATTGTCTTCCTTTGGTATAGGAAGATGTCTACTGTCATGTGTACGGAATGCAATGGGTTAGCTTCTGATTATACTGCAAGAGAGTTGAGCTGTACTGGTTACTTGTCTAGTCTTTTTTCTTAAATCTTTATGTTCAATTTATCCCAGTTACTAGTTTTAAATACATGAGGGCTAGAAACTTGTTTCTGAATAAATGGATATTAAAATTTTATAATTAAACAAATACACAATAAAACCAGAATTACCAGCATTATGAAACAATCTTACATCTGATAAGTATAGATTATAACCATATGCTTACAAAAGTAGTGAAGGCTTGATAATGAGCATTTACCATGATAGGCTACTGTATGTTGTCCATTAACTAAAGGAAATACGAGTTGATTAAGAGAGTAAATTCATCAGCTGCAATGGTATACTCATATTTTCTGGAGAATCACATGCTGAGTTCAGCAGTGCAGAAGGACTTGGTGTAATGAAAAGGAGTTAGTAAGTTAGACAAAGAAACGTAACCATTAAGTGGACCATGTAAACAATTTTCAAAACTATTACACATTTTCTTTGAGGTATTATATGAAATGTCTATGTGCATTCCAGTATCCTTGAGAACTTTTCCTCAGTTGCCTTTTTTAGAGTCCATAATGACTTCCAGGTAGCCAGTGTTTGTGTGTGTTTATGTTTGTGTTTATGTGAATACATAAGTCATAGATTTTTGTCAAGGAAAGAAAATATGCCATTTTAATAAACTTTATCTTTCTGAGGAACAGTGAAGAGTGTTGCCCATGTTGATAATGATGTGCATAAAAGTTTGTGTTTAAACATATATGCATTTGATGAGTTGTCTTAGCATTGTTACAGCTGAATTCAGCAGCCAGCAAGTAGTTTCTCTCCAGAGCTTGAGATAACGAGCTAAGAGGAGGAGGAAGTGAGCTATTGAATTTGTAGGATGCATTTCCATTGGCAAGTGTCTTCCAACAGACCTTCTGCCATGGGGCGTGCAGCTTCTTGCTTATCTAAGCTAATATGAGGAGCTTGGAGAGCACTGCTGCAGTTAGTCACACCTGTGGTTCTCTGATGGCCTATGTTAATTGATAATGGAGACAGAACATGGAGCTATGTAATAAGAATGTTTTCCACTCTTTCAGTGCGGATGCAAAGGCATGAGGGCAGACAGGATGCTTCCTAAATGGGCACTTTCTAACAGTAACACTTGGCTAAGTAAGGACAAAGAAATTTAACAAGGACAAGCGTAGAGTTCTGCATCTGGGGAGGAACAACCCCATGCACCAGTACAGGTTAGGGGTTGACCTGCTGGAAAGCAGCTCCACGGAGAAGGACCTTGGAGTCCTGGTAGACAATGTTATCCATGGGACAGCAATGTGCTCCGGTGGCCAAGAGGGCCAGTGGTATCCTGGGGTGCATTAAGAAGAGTGTGACCAGCAGGTCGACAGGGGTTATCCTCCCCCTCTCCTCTGAGCTGGTGAGGCCTCATCTGGAGTATTGTGTCCAGTTCTGGGCTCCCCATGTCAAGAGAGACAGGGAACTTGTGGAGCAAGTCCAACTACGAGGATGATAAGAGACTGGAACATCTCTTGTATGAGGAAAGGCTGAGAGACCTGGGGCTGTTTAGTCTGGAGAAGAGAAGACTGAGAGGGGACCTTATCAATGCCTATCAATATCTGAAGGGGGGCTGTCAGGAGGATGGAGCCAGTCTCTTTTCAGTAGTGCCCAGTGACAGGACGAGGGGCAATGGGCACAAACTGCAGCACAGGAAATTCCACCTCAACATGAGGAAAAACTTCTTTACTGTGAGGGTGACGGAGCACTGGAACAGGCTGCCCAGAGAGGTTGTGGAGTCTCCTTCTCTGGAGACCTTCAAAACCCAACTGGACACGTTCCTGTGCAACCTGCCATAGGTGATCCTGCCTTGGCGGGGGGGTTGGACCAACTGATCTTCAGAGGTCCCTTCCAACCCCAACCATTCTGTGATTCTGTGAAGTATCTTTTCAAATTGAATACTGACTTTGGCCTGATAATTACCGAAAAATGAAAGTACATGAAAAACCGCTCTGTCACAACGACACAGATCATACCTGTGCATGGTTATGAAAGAGAATGAAAAAATGTTTATGTGCTTTCTGTAACTGATTTTTGTAGACCTCTACAAGTGATTCCCCTGCACACCTCTGCATATTATTGAAATGTCTGTGGGAAAAGGCAAATGTCATAGTGGGGCTTAAGTCACCTGGCGGGGGGGTGTCACCAAGTGGGGCTTGAGTTACCTGTCTGATTTGGGAATTGGAAGAAAATAAACTAAGAAAAGAGGCCAGTGGCAAACAAGAACAACAGGATCTGGAAAAATTTATTTGTAAGGAGGAAGAAAACCCTAAAGATCCTGGGTTGGTTAGCCTAAAAAGGAGAGGGTTGAAGAGAGATAATGGTCTCGGAGTAAAGTGCTTTTGCAAAGAGGATAGGTGAATAGAACCACATGTAGTTCGTTGAGATTGCATCAAGAAAGATTCACATTATGCAGTAGGAAACATGTAATAGTGAAAATTGTGAGTGACTGCAGTGAATTACATTGGAGGTTGTAGAATCTCTGTTCTGGGAGGTCTTTAAAGTAGGTGAGACACCTGCCAAAAGTAGTATAGATACAACAGATTCTTCATTAGAGTTGCTGAAAAAAGCGTTGTGAACACCGGGAGACACTCCATGATTCTTAAAAAGCAATATAGAAAACAGTGCAGAAGTCTTAAACTGTTAGTAGAAATGTCCCAAATACGGGTTCTTTCACCCAGTGTGCAGAGAGCCAAAAAACACAGAACAGTTGAGATACTTGCTTTTATTCCAAATCTGCAGAGACTTGGCTGCTAGGTGGTAGGTGCCCAAAGCTAGCACCCCTCCGTTAACACACAGAAAATATGGACATATTTTGAGCAACAGTTATCAGTATTTTTTTAGAAGTTGGCTCCGTCACCCTTGTTCCCATTGGTTTCCGCCAGCCTCGCCTCCACTTGAAGTCACCGTGTCCTTCTTTTTTATGGCGCATGCTTAGTGAAGAAGGTGCTTCTGTGGGTAGTGGGCTTTCCCTGCCTGGGGGCATGTTTCTGCTATGTCAACTAATGTTAATTAGATGTTAATTAGGACAGTTCAGTCAAAGTTGAATAGTTGTGTTCCCTTTGTGGTTATCTTGTTCCTTCCCTCAAGGTTGTGTGCCTTGTTAACTGCTCACAGAAGACTAAACAATACCCTCAGCTTCATTCCTTGCATACCTTTAACAGATACACATTTGTACCATCTTCAAGAAAGCTCATCAGGTTGGTAATGCAAATGTCAAGGAAGATCTAGACTAAGGAGGAACTGCACGTGCCTCACGTTATTTTCATGCAAGTCTAGGTATCTTACTGTAATCATAGAATATGTGGGAGAGGGTGGGAGGGAGTGTAGGAGAGGGGGCGGGAAGAAAGTCACTGAAGAGAAATTTGTGCCTAGAATGAAATGACTAGGTTACAGTCTTTAAAGTTGGTGGATTGCTGTAGCTCTTGGTGTAATAATTTGACTATACACTTGCACTGGAACACTGTTCTGAAATGTGTAATTTCTGAAAATACTACTTCGGAAGTGGGATAACATCTTTTTGCATGGCATATGTGAATATATGTGAGCTTATTTTGTGTAAGACTGCTGTTAGAGCTTAAAATACTGAGATAATGACTTTCTGCTTATTTTACAGATTTGCTTACAATCAAATACATGACCATGGGGGATATGAAGACCCCAGATTTCGATGACCTTCTTGCAGCCTTTGACATACCAGACATGGTTGATCCAAAAGCAGCTATTGAATCTGGACATGACGACCATGAAAGCCACATAAAACAAAATGCTCACACAGATGAAGATTCTCATGCCCCGTCATCATCTGATGTTGGTGTGAGTGTCATTGTGAAAAATGTGCGTACTATTGATTCTTCCGAAGGAGTGGACAAGGATGGCCACCATTCCACAGGCAATGGCTTGCATAATGGCTTTCTAACGTCATCAGCTCTTGATAGTTACAGTAAAGATGAAGGGAAGTCACTTAAAGACGATGGGTCAGCTTCTGAGACTACACTGAAGGATTCAGCTTTCAACCAGTTTAGCCCAATATCAAGTGCTGAAGAATTTGATGATGATGAAAAAATTGAGGTGGATGACCCCCCGGATAAAGAGGAGATGCGTGCAAATTTCAGAGCAAATGTCTTGGCAGGATCTGTATCTCAGCAGGAATATGACAAACTAAAGGCACTTGGAGGGGAGAACTTGATTAAATCTGGAATCACAGTTTCAAGTAGTATAGATAAAAATAAAGTCGCTAAACGAGAGACAGAGACAAACTCCATGAATTTAAGTGTCTATGAACCTTTTAAAGCTCGAAAAACAGAGGACAAACTGCTAAAAGACAATTCTGAGAAGCTTCTTGAAAACAGGGTACTTGATGGAAAACTGAGTACTGAAAAAACTGAAACAAATCTTGCCAGCATTTCACAGTCCAAAGCAAAGTCGTCAGCAAAGCTTTCTTCATGCATTGCTGCAATTGCAGCACTGAGTGCTAAAAAGGCAGCTACAGATACCAGTAAAGATTTACAGTCTAATTCAGGTGAATCTTCTCCATTGCCAAAAGATGTGAGTGAAAGTCCCCGGGCTATTGAAAAATCACCTGAATCTCAGAGTCTCATTGATGGTGCTAAAAAGCCATCTATCAAACCACCTGATAGTCCCAGAAGTGTATCAAGTGAAAACAGTAGCAAAGGGTCTCCATCTTCTCCTGCAGGGTCAACACCAGCAATTCCTAAAGTTCGCATAAAAACCATCAAGACTTCTTCTGGGGAGATCAAGAGAACTGTTACTAGAGTGTTGCCAGAAGTTGATTTGGACTCTGGTAAAAAGCCAGAGCAGACTTCTTCTATGGTAACTTCCATGACATCTCTCCTGTCCTCACCAACTTCTGCTGCTGTTCTTTCCTCTCCTCCTAGAGCTCCTCTCCAGTCCACAGTTGTCACCAATGCAGTTGCATCTGCAGAACTTACACCAAAACAGGTCACTATCAAACCTGTGGCTACTGCCTTTCTCCCCGTTTCAGCAGTTAAAACAGCAGGTTCACAAGTTATTAATTTGAAGCTTGCTAACAATACTACAGTGAAGGCGACTGTAATATCTGCTGCTTCAGTGCAGAGTGCCAGTAGCGCCATTATAAAAGCTGCCAACGCTATACAACAGCAGACTGTTGTGGTGCCAGCATCAAGCCTTGCCAGTGCTAAACTTGTGCCAAAGACAGTCCATCTCGCCAACCTTAATCTTCTGCCTCAAGGTGCTCAAACCACCTCTGAACTCCGCCAAGTGCTAACGAAACCTCAGCAACAAATAAAGCAGGCAATAATTTCTGCAGCAGCCTCACAGCCTTCTAAAAAAGTGTCTCGAGTTCAGGTGGTGTCATCTCTACAGAGTTCTGTAGTAGAAGCATTCAATAAGGTGCTGAGTAGTGTCAATCCTGTACCAGTTTACATCCCAAACCTTAGTCCCCCTGCCAATGCTGGAATAACGTTACCAACACGAGGTTACAAGTGTTTGGAGTGTGGCGACTCATTTGCTCTCGAGAAGAGCCTGACCCAGCATTACGACAGGAGGAGTGTGCGAATTGAAGTGACATGTAATCATTGTACAAAGAATTTAGTTTTCTACAATAAATGCAGTCTTCTTTCCCATGCTCGTGGACACAAGGAAAAAGGAGTTGTAATGCAGTGTTCACACCTGATTTTAAAACCAGTCCCAGCAGATCAAATGATAGCATCTCCTTCAAGCAATACTGCTGCGTCTATGCTTCAAAGCCCTGTGGGAGTTGGCACGCATACTGTAACAAAGATACAGTCTGGCATAACTGGGACAGTAATATCAGCCCCAGCAAGTACACCTGTCATTCCAGCTATGCCACTAGACGAAGATCCATCGAAACTCTGTAGACATAGTCTAAAGTGTTTGGAGTGTAATGAAGTTTTCCAAGATGAGACATCTCTTGCAACTCATTTCCAGCAGGCTGCAGACACAAGTGGACAAGTAGAGTATCATATGTTTAAATTCCCATGTTTCATCTATAAGCCTAGGAGACTTTGGATACATTTTTACTTTCATTTAGCTGTTAATTATCTGAACCTCCGTGATTAAAAGTATAAATGACAACCACAAAAAATCTGGCAAGCACTTATATAGCGAATGTCAACATTTTTTAAGTAAGAGTTTTCTTAGAATATTTTTAGGCCCTAAAGTCTGAAATTTACACTGTATATTTGTACTAAAATTTAGCATTAGCTTTCTTACAGCTGAACATTATAATACTGAAATTAATAACGGTATTAATCTTTCCGTGCTTTGGAATTTGAATATCCTGTGGAATCCATTTAATTGGCACCCTCATTAACAGCCTGCCTATTCAATCTGAGTGGCAGTTTTAAGAGATTCGTTGTTTATTAAGTGAGCTAGGCATTCTTCTTACCTACAGGCATTCTAGGCAATGAGCAAATGGCACACTGATTCTATTGAAAGGCTATGCATGCTGTTTTCTTCAGATCGGTCTGAAACAGAAGCGAAAAGTGGTGTTCACTAGCATGCATGTCTTGCTGCGTGACCATTTGTTTATTTGTGTTGGTTTTCCTTTCTTCTTGCAATTGCTGATGAGCTAAACTTACAAACCATTTTAAAATTCTTCACTAATTCTGGCCTAATCTGAAAGAAACATGTCAGTCAATAAAAGTTAATATTAATCAGCGTACGATGTATTTCATAATCCTATAGGAGTTAAGATCATTAATTAAATTATATAGTTGGATTTCTGTTGGGGCGTGCCAATTAAAAAGGATTCTGGTGTGTTTCAAAGCATTCAGTTGAGCTTAGTGTTGCAGCTTCTTGCTATGGGGGAAGCTGGAAACCTGCAAGCATGCTCAGACTGATCAAGACAGGAATGCCCCAGGAATATTTGTGGGAATCGCACAACAATGTGCAGGATACAGGTGTTTAAGTCCTGCAGTTAGGAAAAAATCCACTAGTCTTAGAAGCATAGATAGGTTCCTGTTAGAATCTATTTACTAAACTTAAGACCTGTTCTGTGGCCATGAAGCAGTTATACTGCGCTCACCACTACAGATAGTAATGTAGAGAGATTTGAATGTGGAAATAATCTGACTATATGGATTATGTGGCTCTGCCTCAGCTCTTGCTTTACTAACTGGCTAGTACGTAGGCAGAAATTGGCTGCATTCACAGTGAAATGCCATGTGAGTGAATTTCTGTTTGTAAGATACTACAGGTGTGCCTCTCTAAAGCGAGTTTATTTAAGCGCTCTGTCAGAAAGAAGTTTGCAGAATGTATTCCGTCCTTAGATTTTGCTGTAATTTTGAACAGTATCTAATGGCTGACCATGCGTATATTCTGCACCAGCTCTTGGGTTACTTAATACTCAGTAATTGTTTTTTCAGTGACTCCTCTTCTGGTGCTTACTGGTGTTAGATTTATCTTTTTTTTCCTAATAGGTCCATTAGTTACCACTTGGTATGATAAGATGCAGTAGTCCTTGTGAAAACCCTGTTGTTCTTGGTACTGTAAAATCAAGCAATTAAGGAGGCACCAAGATAAAGCAAGTGGATGAGAGACAGACAAATATACTGAGAATAGGTTGGGAGGATGAGGCAAGGGTAAAATGAAAAAAAATAGAGAAGAACAAAGATAAAAAAAGTGATGTACTCGCTTTCTGTGGGGGCCTTTTTTTTATATGGACAGGTAGACTGAACAGATTTGTAGAAACACCTTTTGCCCTTTCCTGCTGCCTCTGTCCGGTGCTTTTGTCCTGCTGCTGACAAGTTTGCCCTGTGTGTGTGTCCTGTTAGATACTGTTTACCCTGGTGATTTACTACAGGAAAGCAACTGAGATCTTCATAGAATGTCAAAATATAACTGCAGTTAGGTGGAAAGATAAGTATAGGTACACAGACACTGCTCTTCAGGGAGGAAGCTCATGAAGGTACAGAAAACAGCATTGCCTACTACCTATGAATGTGTTCTGTGTCTCTTGTTGAAAACTTGCTCTCTTTTAAGAGCTGATGTATGAACAAGGCCTTAATACCTGCTTAATAGGCCATGGAGTTCCAGGTTAAAAAAAAAAAAAAAAAGGCACCCTGTTGCTGCAAAGCACTGGAGGAAAAGAAGCTATTTTCATGTTGTTCCATTTTAAAATAACACTCTTAATAAACAGTTTTAAATGGTCTTTGTTAAAATAGTCTCTTAAAAAGTAATTAAATATTTTTCTTAGTCCTTTTCATATATCAAGCAGCAGTTTTCAATTCTGTGCTGTTTTTTTTTAAGTTGGGTTTTATTACATGCTGTAGTGTTGTGGCTGTACTGAAATGCCCAGCATGGAAACTGTTTAACTGAACGGTTGATTTAGTGAGAGCAATACATCCTGCTTTCTTTTTGTTATCTTTTTGCTTATCTGGGACTTCTTTTGTCCCAAGTATTGCTGCAAGGATAGTCTTTACTGAAGAAAGACTCTGTATAGGCATTTATTAATAAACATTTTAGTATCTTTTCATTATATGTTACCCTTTGAAAAGCTTGGACGAGAAATACTCTGACTTCAGTTTTCCTTCTTAGTGCTTGGCAATGGCTTTTTGTTGTAAACCTACCATTATGGGGGGGGGGAAGGAGTCAGGAAAGTTAATTGGTATTTTAACTTTGGAAAGAAAGGAAGAACAGAAATAAATATTTTGATTTTGCAAATAATAGGGAAAAAGTTATTATTTGCAGCTTATCACTTATTCTAGTGCCCACCTAATTGCTCTTGAAATGGAAATTTTATACTGTTTTATGTTTTCAATGAGTCTAAGCAGTAAGTAGCTGTGACTTCTTGTTCTTAAACTTCTGTTAGAATTCTTCTGTAGAATGTTTCTTTTAAAAGAAACAATAGTAAAACAGCCCTAGCAATTAAAAGGTGTTCCCTATAAAGTTGTTACCTTTCTGTAATATTTTACTTCCATTAATATTCCTGTTAAAGGGAATGGGACCAGTCACAGACAGGTTTCCTGGCTAAATCAAACCGTCATCTACTTACTGGGGAAAAAGAAGTGGCAAACCTCGACTAATTAATGTTAATGTTCATTTTCTTTACAGGTATAAGTGTATAGCTCCCATGGAAGCTACATAGCTGATATCCTTTCATACTCATAGTTCTTGTGTATCTTTATTTTCCACCTCCACCATTTTTTCTTCTAACCCTTTTTTTTTCTAAAACTTTGACTTCAAATGCAGGCAGGTGATGATTTTCACAAACTGTGTTTTATTTTGGTATGGGTTGGAATGAGAGAACTGGAAGTTAATGCCACCTTAAGCCCAAAATAAAATGGTAAGCAAACATGCTGAATTTAAGAATTTCTCAGTAGATTCTTCTTCTTCTACCGTAATCAGTTACAATTAAACATTTTACCGTACTCATCAAAATAGCAAACCAGTGGCCGTAGCAAATAGCGTTATTGGCATTTCGTGTCAGCCTGAGTTACTAGCATTACAGGTGAATCTTGCAGGCTGCTTGTTGCAAAATCAGGGAGATGCGCTTAAGCTGGGGTTGGAATGTTGTATGGCTCTTCCGTGGCGTAGCATCCCAGTTTCTTTGTGTAGTGCTGCAGACAAAAGGCTTTGGAAGGACTATGAAAACCCCATGTTTCTAGTATTGGAATAAGAAGTTCCATTTCTTACGTAATCGAACAATACTCCAGATTCTTCAGGATTATATTGCTGCTTAGTCATACATAAATGGCAAAGACAGATTTTAGGAATGGTACTGGAGCCAAGTAAATGCGGCAAGCCCATTTTAAGTTGAGTTGTGGTTAGTCGGGATTTTGCCTGAGCTGAAGACAGTTAACATCCCAAACTGGTTCTCTTCAGCGTCGGAGGGCATGGGTCAGTGGTTCCCGCCATCGCTGTTTGGTCACTTCAGGACAAATATTTGGCATTTCAGAGTGGATATTTATATGTGTCTGAACACAATTTCAGAATTACTGTGTCACAAAGGCTCTAATCAGGGTGATGGTTCAAAATCCGCCCAGGCAGTTAACCTTAGGCAAAGCCTTCCACAAGGGTAGTAAATGTAGCCATGCTATCTGCCTATCTACTAATCTTTTAGGCTGGCAGTAGTGCTAATATTGAACCTGAATTGGCGTAGTGGTAGATTTTCTTTTCTTAACTTCCTCTGTTTTAATATTTTGCACTTTGCCATCTTGCTGTTGTCAGGACATGAGAACTATGTTTGGATGGAGACTGTGTTCAAACATATCAGGCCGCCGTGTTCACAAAGTAAACATTAAAAGTGAACCATATGAAAATACACTTCTTGCTTCTGTGTGTGTGACCACAAGATGTTTCATGTTAATGTTTCTACGTAAAATTGCTGTTTTTTACAAAAAAAAAAAAAGTACTTGCATGTGCCCTCAAAAAAAGCATTTAGATTAAGCTGGTTTGGGAAAAGAAGAACGGTGGAGTGTACAGATTGTAATACAAAAATACATTTGTTCTTACAATAGCAGTAGTATTGTAAAAATGCTAAGGCAATTATGAAGTTACTTTAGACCTTGATATTAAACAGTGTTCTATTAGGGAAAAAAAAAAACCTTTTTGGATTTTCGTTTCATCTTTGGAGTTAGAGTCTGTCTCCTGTTGATTAAATGGGAACAGGTTTGGCTTTTTCTGCTGGCATAGTTGCTTTCATAGGCTCCTATGAAAGCTATTTTGTAACACTGTGCTATTTCTTCTACAATGGTAGCTTTGATTCTGCTCTTACATGACCTGGATCTTACTGTTTTTAAGAGATTTAAAGGAGAGTTGCTTAAATTGCTGGAAGGGGGTGACTTTTACCAAGAAACTATTTTACAATGAGGAAAGGGTTATTTCTTAATTATTTATTTCAGGATTTCTTCATACCTAGGTTAGTATATAACATATAATGCAGCTCTGGAGATCTTGTTTTGTCCTGTATTCTTACAAAATGTACACATCGCTACATCTGCAAGACTCCTAGAAACTCCTGTTTCTAAAAATACCCAAATCTCATCTGAAAAAAATACCTGTCACGAAGGAGTCTTGGCTTTGTTTTTAAATCTTCCTAAGTCAGTGGTGAGATTGGTAAGTCTCAAGTCATAAGAAATAGTAATTTGAAAAGCCTTACAAAGCAAAGTCTTATGAAATGAAGTTGAGTTAAAGTCCTGTTCTGCAGAGACTTGTATTTGTGCTTGACTTTGAGACCATGAGTGTTTTCTGCTCAAGTCAGTGAAGCAGCTTCTATGGTCAAGGTTAACAGAAGCATAGCTCCATAGAGGATGGAGCACGTATCTGCTTAGAGATTTTAGGGATATATTATTGTAAATGAAACATTCTCTGGAATGCTTTTACAGGTTTGGCTCTTTGTGCCCTCCGGTGATGGATTTTGCAACTGTGAGCAGAAGTGAAGCCTGTTTACAGCTGGGTTGCATCATTTGCATTTCATCCCAAAAATGGCACAAAGCACCCAAAGAATTTCAGCGTTTCTGATTTGGCATATGATCAACATGTAGTTGAAGATTTTTTTCAAATTATTTTTGCGTAACGAAATACAAGAAAAGAATTCATTTAATAAGTTACTCCTGCGTGTAGAAAGATTGCACTGCAAAGAAAAGCTCTGTAAATATTTTGTATATCTCTAGTTTTCACTAAGATGCACAGTATGTTGATATAATGCAGATGATGTATTCTAGCCTGAGAAACATATTTTTATATTATCTGTGCACTTTCTGCCTGATAATATCCCATTTTATTGGTATTACAGATATTATCGTAAGTATTCGTCAGGAGCAAGGATCAAAGAAAGTGAAGATAGTATATTTGGTGGGTTTGGGTTTTTTTGCTTTATGTAGTGTACTGAGTTAAAACCATAAGGTTGATTCTCAAGTTGTACTTAGGCCCCTTGCACTGTTAATGTAATCTTGTGAGGCACCTGAGTTAAATTTATATAAACCAATATGTATGTGCTGTGGTCAGTGGTATATGAAGGAGCTTTGTTGCATCAGAATGGCCCAGAATGCCAGTATGTCTGGTTGCCAGTACCTGCCAGCACTGTCCTACAGGATTTGTTTTTAGGGCTTGCATTTAGTACTAGCCTACTTCTTTTGGTTCACATCACAGTCATAACATTTAACCTTTTATTTGATATATTACAGTGTTTGACACAAGACGTTATGTATAGCTGAACCAAACCTGTTGTTTCATCTATTTTGGTTTATCGTTTAGAAGACATGCAATATCTGCCAGATGCTGCTTCCTAACCAGTGCAGTTTTGCATCACACCAGAGAATTCATCAGCATAAGTCTCCATACACGTGTCCTGAATGTGGAGCAATCTGCAGATCTGTCCACTTCCAGACTCATGTCACTAAGAACTGCCTGCATTATACCCGAAGAGTTGGTTTTCGGTCAGTATAATGATTACTTTTGTTGTCAATTTATGTATGACTTACGCTTTTAAAAGTAATTTTCCATTTTCATAAGCATTGTTTGTAGAAGGTAGCTTCATGGGTTTAAGGTTGTCATGGCAACAATGCTATTAGTGCTACAAATTTTGGAATAAATACCACATTAGGATTCTGCTTAGTTTTGGGCACCCACTTTCCTATGTTATTAAATCAGAATATTAGCTAATCTCATCCAGCCATAAAACGTCAGATTCAGGACTTCACAGTTTATAAGGTCTAGAGAATTCAGATGTATTTCCAGGTTCTTAAAAAAACCTTTTGAGTTTTTTCAAAACATTGAATCTTAGATTGTTCTCTCTGATAGAACAGTCATTTTCAGTATTCAGTGCCAGAATTTATTATCAAGATGCTGATGAGTGTCCTGCACCTGTCTGGTTGCTCTCTTTTCTGTGGAAATTCAAGACTCCTCAGCTTTACATCGCTTGAAAATTACCTTTCTCATTCAAACAGCCTGGTCTTTTGGTTCTTCCTTGTTACTATTCAGCTTCCCTACTATGTTTCCCTGTAATGGCAACTCACTGAGAAAATGGGGATCACAGCCATTTCATGGAAATGTTAAGTTTTGAAAGGCTTGGAAAATTGTTTTATCTTAGAATTTTACTCACACTGAATGGCAGGCGGCACAGCAAGAGATCAGAAGAGCAATCTGTACAGCCGAGCTTTGCTCAGCACTCCTAAAACATTTCCACTTCATCCTGTCTGACTGGAGAAGGGTGATTTAAAATCTTACCAGTAGGCAGCTTCTTCCCCCTGAAGGTGTCACAGGTTCATTCACTAGGATGGCTGAAAAACTTCCCCTAAGGGAAGAAAGCATTTTTACTGCATCAAGCCAGCTGCTCTGGCAATCTGTTTTCAGATTGAATCCATGGCCTGACAGAATTCTCAGCTCTTTGTGTTCTTTGGGTTCTTATCTTTTACTCTCTTCTCCCAAGCAGTAGTCTGTCTTGTCCTACATTTCTTACATCTGCTACCTCCACCCTACTTTCCTTCCCTCTAGTCTGTGTCTCTTGGGTTTGTACACGGAATCATCTTCAGGGACTCCTGGCCTGCACCAGTATCACCAGAAGACTCATAAATCCTTCACTGTGAATTCAAACGAAAGTTACTGAACTTTGCAAAATGTATCGTAAACCTCTCCTGTCACCCTAAGACTTAAGTCAGAATTTCTGTGAGACTAAACCAAAAATACCTAGGCAAAGAAAAGCAAGATCTGGGAAAATTAATGTCTTCCTTCTTGGACTCCTCAGCATCTCTGTATCACCATGGTGCATCCACTTGAGAAACAGCCTAACTTGCCTTGCCTTTCCAAAGGACCTCTCTGAGGGAGTTCAGTTTGATTTCAGTGATTTAGGCTAGTTGTCTGAACTAAACAAACTGAAAATTTAAACTTCAAATTTAATTGCATCCTTCCAAGTTGAAAACAAGAAAGCTGTTGGAGCAGTCCCAAGAAAGGAAGGCTTGGTCCTTAAGAACTGTTTTAATATACAGTGGTAGATGCTGAGGATCATTTATTATGTTGCATCACAAGAGAATAAAGTCCATACAGGGTGGGATGGGGAGGCAAGAGGTGCAACCCAACTCCCTTGAGGTGGCACGTTAGGAGTAGATCTGTCAGTGAGAGGATTGTGCTTTGTACCGCTATGAAGAAACGTTCATCTCTGTGTAAGCAGAGAAGATCCTAACAGACCCCAAAAAGGCAAGGACCATTTACTTAAGAAAATGAATTGGTAAGCAAAAACTCGATAGATATAAACTCGATTAATAAGATTAAAAATGTAAATCAGCTGCTCAGAAAAGAAAGGAGAACATTTCATAAAATTCAAAGGTGATACATTTTAAAAGGGAAACAGGATTCTTGAATGCAATATATAATTTTATTTCGTGCTTTGTTGCTATCAGCAGGACATTAAAACAGTATCAAAAGACAATTTGACCTTTATATGACAATGATCATACTACTATGATGGATTCCAAAATTAAAATTTGGAAGGGTAGAGGCCTTCTATGGTTAAATTTTAAAACTTTCAGTGCAAAATACTGGTCAATAAGAATTTTGTTCATTTGACAGGTTATTTTGTAGTTGCTTAGTGCAGTATGTTCTCGGACTTACTTGGTGGCATTTAGTACTGGAGATGTATGGCACTAAAAGGGACCATTGTGTATAGAAATTTTTATGTACTAATATTAATTCAATTTTTTAATCATTTCATTTTAGAGTAGATGCGGAAAGGTCACAAATTTTCGACACAGCAGAAGTATGTCTTTGAAAAATATTTTCTGAATACCAATCTGATAGATTGATCTGATTGTAGAGATGTGGTTTAGTTGTCCTGCGTTTAAATTATTCCTTTTTGTTTTTAAATCCAAGTGCTGATTTAATTACATATACAGAAAATCATTACCAGTATGTCTTCATTAAATCTAAACCAGGGAAATGGTGGAAATGTTTTCCTTACTGGTTTTCCATTTTGGTGGTAGTTTCTAAATTACTGTGGCGTACCTTGTACAATCCACTGCATGTGATAAAAACGCAATTTTTTAAATCTCTTTACAAATTTGCAGAGGATTTAAACATTCTTTTTACAATCAATAGCATATTCCTCTGTCAGCCCTTCTGTCTGTTTTGTTCTAATGCCATAAACACATGTTCTGACTTCATATCTCTTAGATTTTCAAATTAAATTTGGGAAATACCTTTTTTCTTACTTTCTGATATGCAAATCTCTGTTTATGTTGATTCTTACTGGGTTGTTTAAATTGACAGAATAACGTAGTTTTATCTGGTTGTATATACGTTTATCTTTTCCACTTGCTTGAAAATCAGTGTTGATTCCGTTTCTTTCAGTACTGCTTTGGGCTGGGCTGAACTGACTCTTTTTCACTCTTTTTGCAGCTGCGTGCATTGCAATGTTGTATACTCTGATGTGGCGGCACTCAAGTCTCATATTCAAGGTTCTCACTGTGAAGTCTTTTACAAGTGTCCTATCTGTCCCATGGCATTTAAATCTGCTCCCAGCACACACTCCCATGCCTATACACAACACCCGGGTATCAAGATAGGCGAACCAAAGTAAGCAAAATTAATCTTCTACTGCACTTGCCTGCATTTTAATAACTTGTGAAATTGCATTCTGTCCTGTGCTTATACTCTGAAAAATCACATAGTGTACAACCAGCGGTTTGTCGTTCTGTTGGTAACGTGTGGAGTTTATGTAATGTTTTCATAAGTTTTTAGCTGGCAATTTATTTAGCAAAGGTTAAATTTCCATGAACATAGCAGTAGCAGTTCTTTAAACACTGTGCACTACAAGAGAGTTGTACAGTAATTACAGAAATGATTCGGACAGGCAGCTAGTGTGTTTCTCGTTCTTAATTGTTAATCTGTCTAGCTCATCTGCATTTTTACTGTGGATTAAGATAAGGTGTTTCCAGAAAGAACTCCTAAGACTCATCAGGGTTTATGCAGTGATTTTTCATAACATTTGGTTGAAAAGGTGGAAAAAAGTGATTTTTTTTTCTTTCTGTTACATGCTTACAGATGATCATCTGAGTGAATTTGGAAAATTGGTTCTTTCAGTGCCATCAGTTCACAGAGGTCAGAGTGTGTACTTGTGAGAGATGGTTTTAAAAGTGGCAGTTTTCATCTCTGGGCTGACCTCGGGCAATTCTCGCAGGCTACAGAGGCCTGCCATACCCTGTTCTTTTGGTCAGGCGGCTGCGTGCTTGTCAGGCAGTGTTTTTCGTGCAGGATCTGTTCTCCTCTTTCCATCTACTAGATTTTTCTTCGTGAACGCTGTAGATTTTGGGAGTGGTGAGCTAGGTTTTTGCTTCCCTAAGATGGTCATGTTTCAAGGAGAGCAGTTTCACTGTCTTAGTAAGTGAGAGGTGCCAGCCTTTAAAATTATCCAGCCTTGCCTCTCCAAATCAAAATAGCTGCATTTATAGAGCTGTTTATTATAAGCTTTTTTCCAATACGTAATCTCTGTTTTTCTGGCTTAAAGCAGAACTGATTCCGTTCTGTAGCTAGGAAAGCTGTGCGTAAACACCATGGTTTGCTGAAGATGGTAACGCAGGGCACAGTTAGGAACTCTGCTTCAGGGTCTTTGTTCTAAAGATGTTGAACATTGAAGCCCTCCGCTGAAGCCAGTGGGAGCTGCAGGTGCCAATGCATGTGAAAATCAGGCTTCAAATCTCATTGGTCTTAGCCTGATGTTTTCTCATTGCAGACCTTTTTCTTCTGTCTTCTCTCTCCTCTGTTGGTACAGGTGCAGTATTGAGAGTAAATATTCAAGCATTTAACTGTTTTTATTTCTGGAGTGCACAGAGCACCCTAGTATATTTTAACAACTTGCAGACTCAAGAAAATGGAAGGCAGATGAGAGAAACAAGGTACCATGTAATGTAAGAACCAGATTTTAGAAGAGTTTGTTTATCACTGTTTCTTCTAACATATTAACCAGAGATTTTTTCTTTTAGGGTGTTTAAACCTACATTAAAGCAAAATGGCAACAAACTCACTGTTTCTGATACCAAATTAAAACTTTCCACCCAGTGACAAATGTTGTTTTAATTCAGGCTGGTATCTTCAGTGAGATTCTTTGAAATACCAACATTTAATCTAAAACTTGTTTCAGATTCACATAATTTTCATTAGAGAAAACCAAAAGATTAAGACCACCGTTTGTGTAAGATACTTCACATATGAAAAGTGCAGAAGATTTCTTGAATTGTGCTTGGATCTGCTGAACTGTTTCTGATCAACTTTGTGAATTAAGTATTTTGCATTAGTTTTCTTTCCGTATTGTTTTATGAATTTATTTTGATTATAAAAAGACTAAAAGGAAATTTTATTAAGTAGTTATATGGTAATAAATTATAGAATTCATAGTTCACTCCTCTTAAGAAGTGGTGTTCTCTTTAAATTGGCCAGTTTTAATCAAGATGCTGTCTTAAATGCATGCAGAGTGACTAGTGGGATTTTCCCAGTCCTTGCCTTGTGTAGAGTTCTTTACTTCCATTTCACAAGCATCTGTAGGTAGGAACGTGTTGCCACCAACACTCAGACTGCTCACATTGACTGCTGTTTCACCATTTAATAAGGTCTATTTCAAGCTATCAGGACCTGTGATTTTCCTCAGAATTAACTACATGTAGTTCTGCCACTCAGTAAGCAATTTAAAAGGAAGTGTTTTTGTTGTTTAAATTAGTTGGTTTCTGAGGATATTTCTCACATACCTTGGTGAAGTTGACATCAACTGTTTGACATTGCTCAAATTCTGGTTTATCTGCTGTAATGTTCTGTGTTAGAATTACAGAACAGCCCAGGTTGGAAGGGACCTCGAAAGATCATTGGGTCCAGCCTTTCATGGGAAGGGCAGTCAAGATGACATTATCAAGCACCCTGTCCAGCCACATCTTGAAAGCCTCCAGTGATAACTTCCCTAGAGATGTGGTGGAGTTGTTCCAGTGAATGATTGTTCTCACTGTAAAAAATTTTTTTCTTGTATCAAGAGGAAACCTCTCCTGGTGCAAGTCGTACCTGTTGCCCCTTGTCTTCTCCATGTGGCTCCTTGTGAAGAGAGACCCTCTGTCCTCTTTTTAGCTGCCTGTTAAGTACTGGAGCAATGTGATGAGGTCCCCTTGAGCCTTCTCAAGGGAGAGGAGATCCAGCTCCTTCAGTCTTTCCTCCAGGGCAGGTTCTCCAGCCCTTTGATCATCTTCATGGCCCTCCTTTGGACCCTCTCCAGTCTGTCCATGTCTTTCTTGAGTTGGGGGGACCAGAACTGGACACAGTGCTCCAGGTGTGGCCTGACTGGCACTGAGTAGAGCTGACAAATGCTGTTGTATTTGAGGAAATACATTCACATTTGACATTTGCTGCTGGTTTATCATATTGCCTATTGTCTACATTGCATATGGCTGGCATACATTTTGAAAGCTTAATAAACTCATTCTTGAAAAGAAGGAATGGAATATAGTCATACAATGCTATAGGTATGACTACATAAGCTCAGTTAAATTTTTGTTCTTCTGAAGTAAAAATTTTAAAACAAATTAAAATTTTAATTAAAACAAATTAAAAGAAAGGTACACAGCCTTCTGTGTTTGGAAATGTGAAGCTTTTGAGTTTTCATTGAGTGTATAGAGGGTGTCTGACCCTTGAACATGAGTTTCAGACCTCACCTGGTAGGCAGATGTTATTGAAGTCTGGCTTGGATGTTCCTCTGGGCATCACAGAGGTGCAGCTGAAAACAAGACGCAGTGTGTCAGCACGTCAGGGTGGCTGGGAAGGTTTATTGCTTCCATCCTGTAAGGGGTCTGAGGCCAGTGCGGTCCTGAGGGGCTCTTTACTGGTTCACGCTTTTTTGTTTACAGGAATTGGGCTCACTGGGTAGGTGGCTGTGTGCCTCTGGCATTTACTGGAACTGTGTGATTTACAATTACATTACAAATGGTTGTTTCAGAACAGATACAGTACACTATTTGGTGTATGAAAAATGAAGCTTATGTGCAGTGATTCTCAGTGGCATGAAATTAGATTATTTTAATATAGGGAAATGGATGGCTGTCTTGTCCTTCAACTTTGTGAAGCGCTCTGCTGTAGCATACCTAAGATGCTACATGGTTTCTGTGGGAAACCAGAGCTAATACATGATTTTCTTTTTTCAGTAAACAGTGTAACATCATAGGAATGGCACTAAGATATTTTTCATGGCTGATACCTTTTTGGATATTGGAGAAATTCTTGTCTATCAAGCCAGGTTATAGATATATACTGTACTATTGGTACATAGTATATTATCCCACAAGTACTATTTTTTGAGACAAGATTTATGGGAAGGAGAAATACCATACTCTGGTACAGAAGCTTTCGAAACATTAAACATGCTTTATGTGATACGAAGATATTTTCCTGTGTGATAACGTGTATTTATGCCAAGATAACATGTGAATTTGTTAACCGGATTTTTGAAAAGTGAAAAAGTGCACGTACCGTGCCTGTTTGGGCGTGCACTGTGGGGCAGGAGCAGTTACTGAGTAACCGCCTTGCTGGCGTGACCGCAGTTGAACTGCCTGCCTTACTGGGGTGTCTTGTTGAATTGAGGTGGATGGAAATTATGTCCCATAATAAGGCATAAATGCCTTTAAGCTTTGGGCAGGGTTTTCAGCTGTCACATGTTAAATACTGACTACTTCAATTATAAAACAACCCAGCATACTCAGCTGCATGTGTTGAGGATTGAAAATCATGCTTTTCATGCGACTGAAAGAAATACTCAAAGTGTGTACAGTCACAACTCATACTATTAGGTATGTTGCTATGAATTTAACTGGGTACAGTCTTTTCTCAGAGACCTGCCTGAAATTTGGATCTCTGCCAGATGCTTCCTGTGCTTCTTGTGAAAACAGAGTAAAGTCTTTTAGCTTACATAGATAGTACATATATTCAGCTCTTGGTGTTCATAAAAAGATAGAGTGTTTATATGTGATACATTCAGAAAGATGTCAGGGTTTTTTGTAGCGGATTCACTTTCTCCCGTCAGTGCTAGCGAGTGCTGCGTTGCCCAGGGATGTGGTCGTTAAGGGAAGAGCAGCGCCGGCAGGTCAAGGGCGGTGATCCTTCCCCTCTGCTCAGTGCAGCTGGGGCAGCGCTGCAGTACTGCACCCGGGGCTGGGTCCCCGGCCTGAGAGGCGTGGACATGCTGGAGCAAGGCCAGCAAAGGGACGCTGAGATGATGAAGGGACTGGAGCGTCTCTCATGTGAGTAGGGGCTGAGGGAGCTGGGACTGTTCAGCCTGGAGAGGAGAAGGCTGAGGAGGACCTTATCCATGTGTATAAATACCATGTGGGAAGGCATAAAGAAGGGGGAGCCAGACTCTTCTCCGTGGTACCCAGAGACAGGACAAGAGGCAATGGCCACAGACTGAAACACATGAATTTCCACCTGAACACCAGAAGTCACTTTTACCGTGAGGGCGATCAGACACTGGAAGAGGATGCCCAGAGGCTGTGGAGTCTCAGTCTGTGGAGACATTCGAAACCCGACTGGACATGGTCCTGGGCAGCCTGCTCTGGTTCACCCTGCTTAAGCAGGGATTGGACTAGATGACCTTAAGAGCTTCCTTCTGACTTCAGCAATTCTGTAGTCTTCTGTTCCTTACTTTAGATACCATAAGAATCTGAAGCATATAATAGATCATAGTTTATTTGATTGAATTATGTAATCCTGTGATGATAAATTCATATACTACAGGCCTGAAATCATTCCAGCTGAGATCACTGTGTAGTTCCACCACAGATGATAAAGCAGGTTTTCAAATTTCATGTGTCTAATTTTATTTGCAAGATACGGTTCTAATAGAAATATACATCATGAAATAAGCAGAATTATTTTTAATTCTGCTAGTCTTTTATTTACATCTTGCTAACCTGGAACAATGTAACTTTACTCATCTCTCTTTAGCACCTAGCCATGGGATCGTCCACTTGGCAACAGGCACCAAAATGCTGGGATTCTGGATGTTAGCAGTGGTATGTGAGCAATGAATCAGAAGGGTGAAAATCACCCTGCCAGGGAGAAGGCTGTGATAGTCTTGTGCCTCGGCTTGTTTGCCTGCTTAGTTAGTAATCGGGCCTGACGCTTCCTGACTTTTGGACAAAGTTGCTGCTGGAAATGTAGGACAGTGTTAGAAAAGGCAGGACGTAGGGACAGAAGAAAAATATTTGTTGCCCAGGGTTAGGGAATGTGTGTGGTTAGTACCAGCTCTCTGGCTTGTGACATTATCAGCAGAGTCACTACAGAACTGCAGCAAGTACTTTTCTGAGGAAACTCTTGGTTTTTTTCTTGGAAGAGGGCTGACAGTAAAATCACAGCTTTAAATCATCTCTAGCTGCCCTGCTGAGATGGGACCAAGACAGTGGAGCATGCTTAGATGCTCAGTACCTCTGTGTGGTGTGGCCAAGGGAGATGACCTCTTGCACAGTGAATCCTTTGGCTCTTTCTATCCCTTATTTCTTAAACAGTGCAGCCCACAGAGTGTGCCCGTGATAGCACTGTGCCTGGAGAAGATTCATGTTCTCTGTCTTTCTGTCTGTGCTCAATTCAGCTGACCTGCCGGGGTGGTGATCCGCTGATTTTTTTTTACCCTAGAAGTTGTCTTTTATGATCTCAGTTAAAACTATTAGTAAGATTTGTGGGTTTATATTGATGTGCAGTACAGGAGGTGAAACTGCATATTTTCAGAACCTGGCGTTTCTTTCTTACCAGTTAATACCAAGAAGCATTTCCTTTTTCACCTTAATTTCCTTGTAATTTCCTTTTTAAGCTGTTTTAACACTTTTCTTGTGGGAATTATCAAAGAAGTTAGGATTCTGAAGGGATGTAGATCAGTAATAATGTGAGAAACTAAAATACTTGAGTAATGTTTAAGTAGCTTTTCTGGACAGTAATATGGGGATCGGAGGATGGGGAGGGGGCTCCCCTTCCTAAGAACTCGGAGCTCAGCAGGTGAAGCTGGTGAATGTACGTTCTGCTGTGCCTGCGCAGAGTGTGTCGTCCCGTGCAGAGGGTTCACCTCGGAAAGCAGTACAATAGGATGTAGGTCATCGGAGGATGCTGTCTGAATAATAAACTTACCTTATGATACGTGAGAAACTGGGACCACTTGATATACCACAGAAATAATATTTTTCACAGTTAATATGATCAGGTGTACTATTTTTCATTATTTCAAATATTTGGACTCGCTGAATGGCTTCGACATTGAAGCAATGTCCCTGTTCTTGTAATCTCAAAACACAGTGCAGAGGGATCTTCAGAGCTCTTGAACAATGTACTATTGATGCTAAATCCCTCTAATTGCTTAGAAGGATTTAGAAGGGACTTAGAACTTCAGCATTCTAGCAAGCAGGGTTTGTTGTGTTGCGTTTTTTAATGGAAAGTCATTCTTCAGGACAGAGATCAACCTCTAATTGACGGGATTAGGAAGACTGCTTTTGTCTGTCATTGTACTGAGCGCCTGTTGTTGGGTTTCTTTTATCTTACCTGAACTCCAGTTTCTGAAGTGCTACCACTAGTGATGGCTAATGGACTAGATTTCTCTCTCATCTGATGAACTATGGTGAATTTCTTTGTTACTTTTCTTTCAGGTGTAATTTTTTTTCATTCATTTTCAAAGTTAAAAAAAAAAAAAGTGTGATGTTTCTGAAAGGATAGAATTTTTTACTATCTATGAACAGATACATTAAAGGGTTGCAGTTCAAATGGCTAATCTTGTTACTCACCTTTAGTTGCCAGGGAAATAATTCTTAATACAATCAAACATACAGATAAGCAAAAACAACAGGTAAAGTATCAAGTAAATAATTACCTGTAATGCAATTTAAACTATATTTTTCATTATAAAATCATCAGCAAAACGAAACAAGCTTCAGACTATTGTCACGTAGTAGTTGTTGCAGCATTTAGATCAGAGGATTATGTCTCTGGTTTCCCTATGTTTGTTGTCTGTTGGACAGACACTTGACAAGGATCTGCTAAAAATAAAACTATTTTCGTATTGTTTAATAATATTCTTAGGATTTTGTGATAGAGAAATTTGGCTATCGTGTTCGTTTTCAGGGGCTGTGCTTTTTGTGTCCAGTACTTACCTAGTTCTTTGTTAATTAGTACATCTATTTCTAAAGCACTTTTGAAATTATATTAATAGATGCGTTGCTTCACCAGTTACACAGCTACTAAAACGTAAGTAGCTTTTGTTACAGTTTTGATTGGAATGTTGCCTATCAGAACAGGAGATGTAGCGAGCGCATTTCCAGTCGCCTGTGCTGTGAGAGAGGAAGTTGTGGTTTCAGTGGTGTCACTGCATCGCTTCAATAGACAGATTCTTAACAGCTTGTAATGGCAGAACAGCGGAGTACCATCCTGTCAAGTTTCGGCTTCAGGGCATTAACAGAGTCGAGGCCTGGCATTCAGGAAGTTCAAAGCCATATATTGCCAAAAAAAAATTTATCTTGAAGTATATTACTAATGATGATCGAATCAATCACTCCCTTAAAACATATTGACTTTTGCAACCTGAAACAGGTATATTGTCCTTTAGTTACAATGTGAGTTCAGAAACTGAAGACATTTACCTTTCAGAGTATCCTAAGTAGATGTTGTTGTTATGTATGTAACTGGCACATGCTGTTGTTTTCTGGCTTCTCGTTTGCACTTTTTAGAGATTTTTTTTTTTCTATTTTCCTGGTTTTTCTGCTGCTCCCATGTTTTGAAATTGGAGGATGTTTTGAATTAGTTTAATTTTAACTTCCTTCAAGCAGTGTGAAATGATTGCTTAAACATGTCCAATCTTATCTCTGCTGAGAAAAAAGTTAACATCATGATTCTTGCAAGTACATCATCCACATGACTGACGTTGTTTATTGTACTTCTGTTTTTAGAATAATATATAAATGCTCTATGTGTGACACTGTGTTTACTCTACAACCTTTGCTCTATCGCCACTTTGATCAGCACATTGAAAACCAGAAGGTGTCTGTTTTCAAGTGTCCAGACTGTTCTCTTCTCTATGCACAGAAACAGCTTATGATGGATCATATCAAGGTGTGTAGGCATCTTCTCTTGTTTCGTTCATAGATACCATTTGTCATACAATATATGCTGTGAGAAAACACTGTAAAAAAGCACAGAATAACAAGAGGACTGCTGAAAGAGAGAGTTCTTAATAATTCCAAGAGAGTAATCTGTGAATAATGTTCTCAAATGTTAAAATGTTATATTTCATATGGTCTTCAGCGTATCTGTGATGTAATCACTCGGTTTTTCTATATGAATGTTGATTTTGGTATACGAGGAATATCTCGGTGTATTGCATTTAATAGGCCATTTTATCAAAATAATAATGGGTATAGTGAAGTAAGTTAGTCCAATTCTAATAAGTATTGAGCCTTACTTACAGTATTGCAATTGTTAGGAGCTGAGAATGCTGAGTACATTATAAAATCAAACCTTTGATGTTCAGAATTCACCGGTAGGAACCAGTATGTTTCTTGAATAGATGTAGAGGTTATTTGTGTGCGTGTATTCACATACGAACATGAACACATGCATGCTTTGAAAAAAAACTTGAAGTGGATTTTCTCGTAAATAACCTTATAACTGAAAAAGATTTACTATCACCCTTGCAAATCAGGTCATGCAGAATCAGTAGTCCCCTAGCTATAGTTTGTTAGCTGTGTATTTTAGATATACTGTGTTACCTTGTTTTATATATACAAAATCTATTAGCAGTGCTGAATTTCTTATGCCTTAACATGCGGTGCCTGGTAACATGTTGAAGTTATTTACACCATTGCAAAGTATTACAGTCCAGAATGGTAGCACTTAATTCAGTGGGTTTCTCTTGCAGTGACACATAAGACTTGGTAAAATTGATATACAGAACAGTGGAAAACCAGACATCTTTCTGGTCTGCTAAAACCATCATTTTGCATTTTAGTCTCAACTGTAGCACTTGTAACCTCAGAAATCTCTGAAGTTCTGTGGAAAACAACATCACAAGTCATGAAAACACAGTTGGTCTTAAAGCAAATCTTAAACTTGAGGAGGAGGATAGGGAAGGGCTGACCCAAGACATTCAGAAATACAAGGACTGAATATTTTCTTTGTTTCTAAACTAGTTCATATTTACTATGAGTTGTCTTCCATTTATGCCAGATATCTTAAGCGGTCATGCAGCAATGCAACATCCCGTTTTCTACTTCTTTGATTTACTTCTATTTCTTCTTTTTTTAACTAAATAGGCAGATGCCTTATATTGCAGTGTATGTCTTATTTATGTAATTTATGTAATTAGTTTTTCTTGACTCAGGTATTACTGTAAAAGTAAAAGATCTGTACGTAACTACTTTTTTAAGACTGGAAAACAACTATTTTAGGAGCATGATCTGACTGTAGTTAGGGCCAGACGCTATTCTTACATAAATTAGGGTTGCTCAGCATCTCTTATTATAAAGTTATTCTCAGTTATTTAGGATTTGGGCACTATTTAATTCTTTTGGCTTTAGTGTTCCATGCCAGTATTTGTACTTTCAAGCCAGTGTTTTTTTAGTATGTTTCACTATAAATGATTCAGACATTTTTGAGAACAAAATTAGCAGATTAGAACAAACACCTGCAGTAACAGTATTACTGCTTTTATTCAGAATTGCTAGTGCTTTTACGTTTAGGATGTATGTATAGTAGTAGGGACAGCAGCAGAAAAGTATAATTGGGACTTCAGTTAAGGGGGAATAAAAAAAAACAGCAATAGAGTATGGATAAAAACAGAAAAGGACTCAGAGGGAGGACGAGTGCCAGACAAGGGCAGAGCTCAGCCCGGCTGCACAAAAAGTAATGCTTGGTATGGCTAGACATAAACCATCAAGGCAGAGAAGACCTGAGTGAAAATAGAATAGAAAGACATAGAAAGAAGCTCGGGAGGAGGTTATTTAAAGCTACAAAAAATAACCTAGAATAATTCCTGCAGATGTGAATGTTACTTGTTGGCAAAACATATGTCTCATTTTCCTGTAATGGCTCGCTACAAGAAAATTTCCTAACAGCCAGTGAGAACAGGTGGTGAAGGTCTGGGCTGGAGGTGTAACGCTCCCAGTCCTGCTGGTGGCAAGTGCTGTGGTCACTGCCACTCCATGTTACGCTTTAATGCTTTTTGTTTATTTTCAAATAAGAAATTAAATTTCAAGTACTGTATTTAAGAGACATTTAGAAAGTTGAGCACGAACATTTTACATGCTGACAAGTTAAGCTGGGTTGGAATCTCCAGGTCAGTCTTCAGTTGTCTGAAAGTATATGAACGCCTTTCCCGTCTACCCCCTGCTTCTTTCTTCTTGTCCTGGTGCAATGGATACTAAAGGAGCCACCTCCTTTGCTACACAACTTCAGTTTGTTCTTAGAGCCAGTCAGGGAGTCCTCTGCGCTTTGCTTGTTTAATAACATTTTAGTTTTTTAAATTACAGCTGTTTCTTTTATTCTGTTTAACAACTGTTAAATAGAAGAACATGTTTTACAGAACAGGTTGATATTTGTTGTAGAGGCAGCGGGTAGTCCCAAGAGCCACATGATTTACAAAATAACTTGATACTGAAGTATTATACTGGAGTAGCAGATTTGTATTATTATATTCGCAGAATCAAGAATGTGTTGAACATTTTTTTTGTTTGTGAGGTTTCCTGTAGGAAAAATAATAATGTTTGGGATGGCTAGACATATCATCCAGGAGAGTTATAATAAAGGTCGGTAGATGAGATGATCAGAACACTGTCCTTGTAAAGGGCCAGTCTTTTAGGTATGAGAGAGACCTTGATAGTGGATCCATGTTCAACAGTTTGTTAATTCTGGGCTGCAGTCATCTTTGTTGGCCCAGAAACTTGCTGACTCATTACTGCTGTGTCCATGTTCATATATGAAACTCGACACACAGCTGAAGCCCAGGTCTTCCTGGACTGGTCATCTTTTTGGTGGACTCAGGTATCGTACCAGCATATGACACTGGCTTCAGAAATCGGGGAAGGAGGAGGTGGAAGAGTTCTTCCCTTCTTACTGATTACTGACTTAAAGTCTAGAAATAAATCGGTGAGGAAGGATCACTACCTAAGAGCTTCAGGGTGCTTGAGAACAGCTTGTTAGGCACCTCTTAGCTGTCGCCTGGTCTTGGGCACCCCGTCAGCCCTGCACACCTTTGATTCTAAGGACTGTAAGCAATATAAGGGTAAGTTAGGGTGCTCATAACCTGAGCCTGGAGTAAGACAGGGCTTAACTCAGTCTCAACATGAAATATTAATATATCCTAAATGATATAGTTGCCTGATCTTTCCAGAGTTGCCTTTTCTTGTCTTTCTTACCAATGTGCCAAGTCAAAATTTGTCAGTAAAAACCTTTCCTTATTGGAAATCTCTAGTCACGTAGTTTGAAATGATGATGCTCAACTAATATTTTAGGTAAGTAAAGCGAGAAATTAAACTTAACATAAAATGCTTCCTGAGACCTTTTTTCCTCCCTATTAAACAGCAATTTAAACTTAACCTAAAGTCTCTTTTATTTGTTTGTGAAAATATCTAGCTACTGAAGAAAATTCCTCTTTATCTATGGATGGTGTCTGCTGGTGTTGTTGGCTAGTTTTTCTTCGTGCTAGGCCTTGCCTTTACTTAATCATGTTTCTGTAAGTTAAGAATATGATCTGATAATAGTGTGACAAAGAACTAAATGAAGACTTTTTGTTCAGAGGATCTTTGTATGTTGTCAATACAACTGTATATGTCCATGTTAGTTTTGTCCTTTTTTTTTTTTTTTCTCTTTATTGTAGTCTATGCATGGAACTTTGAAAAGTGTTGAGGGGCCACCAAACCTGGGGATAAATCTGCCTCTCAGTACTAAACCCACAACTCAGAATTCAGCCAGTCACAACAAAGAGGACACAAAATCTGTCAACGGAACAGAAAAGCTGGAGAAGAAATCTCCTTCTCCCATAAAGAAAGCAGAGCCTAAAAAAGTCGCTAATCCTGGCTGGACATGTTGGGAGTGTGATAGGCTCTTCACCCAGAGAGACGTTTACATCTCTCACATGAGGAAAGAACACGGAAAGGTAAATGAATAATACTCAATTAAAAAGAAATTAATTCAACCTGAAATATGAAGTAATTTTTGTTCAAATTCAGTTGTGTTTTTGAAAATAGGTCCTTTAAGTTCAGTCATTATTCTTCTCTGTTCTTATACCTATTTCATCTTTCTCTTCATCTTTCTTTCTTGGCTGCTTAGTTTTTGTCATTTTCTACATAGTTCTACTGAGGAAATCCACACACTCTTACCTAATTGTAGGCTTGTTCATCCAGTACCAAAATTTCTTCAAGATGGAAAGAGTGAAAGATGTTCCAGTATTTTGTCCAAGTCATTTAATCCGATCCAGGTTCTTATTTCTTCCTTTGTGCCTTCTCAGTTCCCTCTTTCTCTTCAAAGTTCAGTAACTGTTAGAGTCAAGGAATAGAGTCTTGTTTTATTGGTCCAATGAGTGCCAAACGGCAGGTCATTTTAAAGGTAGACACACTCTAAGGTCAAGCCATTGCTCTAATCTTACACTTGTAGGTTCATCCAAGAAGTCAGCTGCGTTGAACAAGTTGAATTTTTTATGTAAAGCAGCTGTATTTGACATAACTTACGTAAAATGGGTTGGAAGTGAAATATGGGCATGCTGTATTCTTCAGTCATCAGAAAGACAGCTTGATGTCCTTGCTGCATCCCATAGCTTTTCCAGTTAAATGAAATTAAAAGACCTGCAGGTAAGCAATAGTGAAACTGATCCTTGGATGGACCCTTCTTGCTGTGTTTGAGACGGACTGTAGCAGGCTCCGGCCCGATGCTCTCACACAGCAGGCGTCTGCTATCCAGTCCTGTCCTTCCCTGTGTGCTGGTGAAAATGGTCTGATCCTTTCCTAAAGAAAGGAACAGGGAATTGAACTAATGTACTGTGCTGCGCTGCAGAAAAAGAGCAGAACTGGAAGGGATAACAGACTTACTTTGTCTAAGTGGAGAAGAATCATCCTGAGTGAAAATCCGTTGTTTTCAGGATCCTTATAATGCTGTAATAAATGATGGCACATTTCCAGAGGTTTCTGTGTCCCTTCAAATTACAGTGCTTAACTCTAAAGCTGTTGTGCAAATTATTTTATTCTGTTTGTAAACATTTTATGGAAAAGCTGAAAATGCCAGACTACTGAGTGTCATCTCTAATTTTCTTATGACAACTTCAAGCAAATAGCACCCAAGTCTGACTGACAGGGAACTTACTTCCATGTTTCTCCTTGCCTACAGTAACTCCCACTCCGTTCTTCCAACCTTCCTGCTGTAGAGAGTCCTGTAGCTAGACTGCCAGTCCTCCTTGGAACAAAACACACAAAACCAAAGGATTATGATTCACACAGCTACATTTTCTTTTACATGCTTCTCCGCTTACAGCTTGAGGGCATGAAAAGTAGACAAACAGCCCAGATCATGTGGTCTCTGTTTGATTTCTTAAGTTGCTTTAAAAGATCATTTTTGCATTTCTCTCCATTGAAGTCACTGAGGAACTGTTAATTGCTTCAGTTTCAAGCCTAGCAAGTATATTCCTGATACTTCTGCTGAGTAATGTCTATAAAGAAACTCTGTAAAATGTGTTACGGTCCCTGTGGCACCCCTATGCACTGAATACTTCTTTCTGATCCTGTAACTGACATAGTCACAGTTCAGTTTTCTGTCAAAATCAGTCTCTTTAGCAACATCTAAACTGTTGGTCCACTCTGGTTTGCTTGTTAGTCTAAATACTAACTCACCAGTGCTTTTACCAGCAAACAGAAGTAAGTATAAGGACAGATACCTTTTACATTGATGCAGTTCTTACAAAACAACACAACCTCCCTATGAAACTGTCAGTTAGTCACTGTTCACTTCTAGAGTGAACTAGAGAATGATCCCCAGTCTGATCACACCTACAGCAAAGTGGCAGAAGGCACATAAAATAAGCTTAGTAATGCATTGATAATGCTTTCTAAATATTAGCTTTAAATATGTATCTTTCTGTCTCTGATGTTTAATAAGAATGTGCAATGTTACCTCAATAACAGCCCTTACTATGAACTAATAGATAATTGTTGCACTCAAATACTGGTCTAAAGCTTGTTGTATTGCTTACATTTATGTGCTGGTTTTATCCCTACTCAAGCAGTTCCTCAAATAACACGGGGGACATATATATATATTAAAATGCATAGAGATACAACTCTATGACCAGTTGCTACGTTCCTTCCAGACCTCAAAATTTTCAGTAGTTGTTAGCTTTCAAAATTACTGTATCTCAAAAACTAAACTTCTATGGATACATTTTATTGTAGAGGGACTAGAAATGAGCACAAGATAACTAAATACTGTTATCCTGGTCTAATAAATAGTAGAATTAATTTATAGTCTGTTTTTCTTAAGAATGATAGGTGTGGGTTAAATGCTCTAAAATGATCTATGCAGAATGTTCATTAAAAACTGTAATTAAGCAATTCATGAGCTATTCACAAAGTCCATTGTCATGTAAGGTATTTTAAGATAATTAGTTTCAATTTTGCAGGATCCAAGTGAAAAGTCTGGAGCTGTAACCCTTCTTAGCTGATCCCAGGCTGGATTATTCAGAGGTATTCATAGGAGAGGTATTGCCATGTATATCCTCTCGTTGAGTTGCCAGAACGTATTGGGAAAAGTGTGCAGAGACAGACAGACAGATTCATATTTTCTATATCCTCTTCCTGAGCTGGTTGAAGGTGAGCCAGCTGTAGGGTAGGAAGATTTGTAGCCACCTTGGTGTGATTCTCCGCCTGATCTCAAAAGTGCTGTTTAAAAAAAAAAGTTATTAGCCCAGACAAAGGGTGGTTCTGACAGGCCTGTACAACTGCCGGATTGAAACTGGATCATGTATGTCTGCACTCAGCTGGGTGGACGTACGCTGAGCTTCCTGGGACTTGTGTGTAAGTGTGTTTCTATGAAAGGACAGATGTTTTCTAAGCGGCAGTTGCTTTACCAGTTCTGACTTGCTGTGCCTCTAATTGAACATGCTCTTTCTTCCTGTAAAGACAAGATGCTGTACAACAGGTCACGCTGCCCCTAATTACAGAACAGATTTTTTAGTTCTTTTGGTTTTGGCTGCCATTGCAGAAACTAATGCATCCCACATCCTATTTGGGTCTCTATCCAGAATCTTTCCAACGCATTTAGAACAGGTGTGGTGTCAGGTGGTTACCCCAGGTAGTGCCCCCAGGTCTCTGAGCGGGACTGGGTCCTACTGAGCACAGTCCTCGCGCTGCTTTTGTGACTAAGTGCTTGCTGCCTCTGCACTGGGCAGTGGCCTTGGCAAAGACACATGGGCCACCTTGGTTTTGCTTGCATGTTTGTACAGCATGGTGCAGGGCTGCTTCTTGACAGAAGCCCTAATATGATTTCACATTTTATTTGCTTTTATAAATTCTTCCCAGAGTCATGTGCAGTCACAAGCATACTGCAAAATGTATTGATTAATGCATTAGCATTAATGAGTGTGCACTGTATATACACACTGCCAAGTTTTCACCTTTAACAATTTAAGAGCGAAATATGTTGATTTCCTTTTATTTTAATTGGCTTTTAAACATGAAAAGGAAGTCTAGGTTGAACAGTACTGTGCCTCTAACAGCGTTATGTTGACTAGCCCCAATAAAATTACCATATCATGTTTCCTAATGAGCTGCTTCACGTTTGCATGAACGACCTTTCAGAAACGCTTTCCTTCCCACACGCTCCATGTGATTTTGGTCTTGATAGCAAAAGGTCTCTCATCTCACTGTAACAACTCTTACTCCTTTAACCATTCCAGACTTTGCTTTTTCCTGTGTACAGACTTACACCATTCGCTCCAAACTTTGCAGTAAATGATAATTTTCAGTAACGACATCAAGTCTGCAGATCTCTGCTGGCCTGTCTGTAGATGTTCCTGAGCAATGTAGCCATTAGGGAAAATACGAACAGTAACATAAAGTTCAGCTCTCAGAGCACAAATATAAGATGGATGTTTCTCAGTTCCTCAGGCATTTCTGTATGGCTTGAGCTTGTTAGGATTGAGAATTCTTTTTTATTATCATTATTGATTAATATTAGGCACGAGAGGATGACTTATGTCATATTAAGATGTCCGTGTGGATTATTGTGCATCTCTGTTATTTGTCACTTCCTCAGAAGGTAAGAATAAGTGAGCCAAACCCTCTACATTGTTTTGTGAAGAAAATCTTAGCTACTGAGTGCTTTGGAACATAGGGACAGATCTTGGATGGATTCTCCAGAAGAGTCAAGAAGGGTCCAATTTCAAGCTTTGATCCAAATCTTTCGGTCAATGGCCTCAGTTGGAATAGTAGAATAAAATGATTTTGGGTTTTTTTTCAGTTTCCCAATAAATGCAGGAAAGAGAATGTTATTGGTAACTGTGAAGGAAAACTGATCACTGCTAGAGCAGGAAAAAGCAGTCCAAGGAACATGATTTTCCTTCTAGGTACTGGACTGATTGTATGAGACTGTTGCTTCACTTTTACCTGACTGGCCTGCTTTTGCTGGGATAGAATCATGAAATCAGTTCCTGTTCAGGAAAGCTGCATTTCTAGGAAGACCGCAGCACCCGTTACTGTGAGAACAAGACTGATAAGACACTCTGGGTTAGTTTGTGGCCAGCCGTGGTATGCGGGTTTCTGAAGGGATCCAGGCCTCCCGCGGTCTCCAGACAGCCAGGTGCTGAAGCTGGGAGGAAGGGAGGCCAAGGCGGCCGAGCCGGGCTGGCCAACACCAGTGTCCCATACCATAAACGTCGTGCTCGCCAGCAGCTGGGGAGTCTGCCGGGAGCGGCTCTCTCTCCGTGGCCTCCATCCCTGGAGGGTCTCGCCCATCGTTCTGCTCCCGAGGCTGGCTCTCCCCGCACGGGAGCTGTGCCGCTCACAGGGTTCGCCGGCCGGCGTTCGCTGCTGGGAGCGCCCAGCTCGCCACCACTGTCTGGGCTGAGTATAACTCTGGGTACCTTATATTGCTTTAGTATTGATACTCATTTTATTAAATCTTTTTCTATTTCAACGCATTTGAACCCACAAGTTTCCTTTTTCCCCAGTTTCCCTTTCTCGGCTGAGACGGAGTTTTCAGGGGATAGAGCAGGTGCTTGCGTTTGGTCCAGAGGTGGGCTAAACTGAGACACTGACTAGCAGGCATGAGCCTTCCCTCAGACTGGAACGCTTGCAATCTGGGTCGATGCGATCCGGTTTTCTTCTGGGAGGTTCCAGTAAAATCCATTTCTTCTTCAGACCCAGTACACACTGATTCTGGCAGGAATCATTATAGTGAGTGATGAGTGTGAGATCCTAGCCCTGGCTGGGTTGTTGAAAAGTAAACTGATTACTAAAAGTAATCTGGAAAGGATTTCAGTTAGATTTGCTTGGTCAGTGTTTGGATTTAGTTTCCAAGATGTTGTTTCTATTTCCTTGTTACTGCCAAAACAGCAAAACTTAGAGATACGAAGACTCCAGGTACATGTGAAAGGAAGCAGGAAATCTGTTGGGAATATTTCCATTTCCTTACTGCAGTTACTCTGGTTGATAAGATGTGCTGTTTGAATCGAGTTCTAGGACTGGACTATGTCACTCATTCTTGGGGCTTGTATAGGCCACAGTTTTGGAGATGTTATTTCTTCAGGTACTAGAGCTCCTGTGGTCATGTTCAACTGGAATGACATCGATGGGCACCCTTCCATCCTTTTCAGCTTCCTTCCTTTTCTTTCTCCTTCCTCTTAACAAACTGTAAAATAAAACCCACAGAATTCCCTCAAGTTGGCATCAGACTGTACCTCTCATTTCTTTATGACTTTTCTGAGCCCTGTCGGTGTGTCAGTGTCCGTGATGATTTGCTTTGGTCCTGTTATGTGCTCTTCACTCCTCCTTGTGACCAATAAACTCACTCAGTCAGCAACTGCAAATGTAGTTTGGTGATGGGAATCATAGAATCTTTGGGTTGGAAGGGACCTTTAACGGTCATCTAGTCCAGCCCCCCTGGTTGGGGGGAAGGTTACTTTATAGTGAAAGCAAGTCTCTCACCATACTGCTTTTACTGATCTAAAAATAATCCACTGATCTTCCTTGCTTCTTTGGTGGAAGAAATTCACTTCATCCACAGTCCGTGACACCGGTGTACAACTGGTGATAGGTGTGTGTGTAAATCATGCTGGCCACATGGCTTTGAAAGAGGTCCAAGTCCTCTGACTTCTGCAGTGTTGCTGTAGGAGTGGTGTGTACTTCAAGATACAGTACCAGACACTGGTAAGTGGTGTTTCTTCCCTATTATCAAATGGTTTGACACATGCACTACTTTTAGTGAGCTTTTTTAATTAATGTATTTTTCTTCTTTTTTTAAAGCAAATGAAGAAACATCCATGTCGACAATGTGACAAATCTTTCAGTTCATCCCATAGTTTATGTCGTCACAATCGTATCAAGCACAAAGGCATTAGGAAGGTTTATACATGCTCGTAAGTGCTACTTTTATTTATTGAATTTCTTTTCTTGATGTATAAAAGCCAGTGTCCCATTCATTCAAACGAATCAGTTATTTAGCTCTGTAAACAGGCCAAACTGTTTAGGCTGTCCTGCATGCATAAAACATAGCAGGCTACTGAGAGTGCATGTACATAAAGTCCGCTGCCTTTCAGGGGCTTTGGCAAGCAAATCTGAAACTTTACCGAGCTGAGAATTTGCATGGCTGATAGTTCAGCTGATAGTTTCAGTAGTCTCTCAAATACACGACCCACTCTTCTAGTCTACAAAAGCCAGTATCTGTAGTAGTTTGCTCATACATAAAACGGTGTGTAATGTCTAAAAATCCTTAGTGATGTTTAAGTGGCTAGAGAGAAGATACATAATAGAAAAATCCATGTCAATCGGATAAGACATATAATACAAACTTTCCATTGTATCTTTTCATTCGTAGTTGTTTATGGATTTGCACGCTGTGGGACTGAGTTTGAAGTTCTGAAAAGGAAGCTGCAAGCAGCAGCCATTGCCTGTGGCAGTGATCTTACCAGTCCCTTCTCTGCTCTAGTATCATCTCAGCTTTGTTATGGAGAGCACAAGGCCCAGTGGTGTGGAAACTTGAGACTACTGTGCATAGTGTAGTGTCCTGGTTCCAGCTGGGATAGGGTTAATTTTCTTCACAGAAGCCAGTGTGAGGCTGTGTTTTGGATTTGGGGATGAAAATAATGTGATAATGTGCTGATGTTTTCAGTTGTTGCTAAGCAGTCAAGGACTTTTCAGCTTTCCGTGCTCTGGCCGGCTAGCGAGGAGGCTGGGGGTGCACGGGAAGCTGGAGGGGACACAGCCAGGACAGCTGACCCAGGCTGGCCGGAGGGATATTCCATACCATACAACGTCATGCTCGGTATATAAAACTGTGGGGAGGAAGAAGGAAGTGGGATGCGTTTGGAGTTAACGGCGTTTGTCCTCCCAAGTCCCCGTCACGCGTGATGGAGCCCTGCTTCCCTGGGGATTGCTGAACCCCTGCCTGCCCATGGGAAGTGGTGAATGAATTCCTGGTGTTGCTCTGCTTGCGTGTGCGGCTTTTGCTTTGCCTGTTACACTGTCTTTATCTCAGCCGGACAGTCCTTGACTGCTTAGCAACAACTGAAAACATCAGCATGTTATCAACATTTTCTCATGCCAAATCCAAAACACAGCCTCACCCTGGCTTCTGTGAAGAAAAATAACTCTAGCCCAGCTGAACCCAGGACACGTAGCGTTTCAACAGAGTGCTTTAAACCTCTGTCTCCCTGCACCATGGTTGCCTGACACAACCCATGCATCAGATTGTTTCTAACATATCCTTAATTTGTAGTTCAAATTGAGTTGCCTAGCCCAAACGCTTGTTGCTCTTGGTATATGGCAAGTAGCAAGTGCCTGGTTTTTGCGTACCCTTTGAGCAGAAAGCTTATTGTGGTTCTCTGATTTCATTTCAGAATGCCTACAGCTCTATCTTTTTTTCTTTTTTCTTTTTTTTTTTTTTATAAATGAAAGCACATTTAAAAGGTTAAAACCTTAGAAGAGAGACTTGGAAGGAGAGTATTACAGTTTAACTTCTTCCCTGCAGTTCTTGTTTGGCCATACCTCCTCCAGACACCTGTACAAAATGTTACAGCGTTGGAGCTTGGGAGAAATACACTTCCCAAAAGCACATGAGAGGTTCGGAAGTGATGCAGCGTTCTGTGTGGGAGGACAAAGCACAGATTGTGAAAGATGAATTTGTTCTGCTGGTTAGTTTGAGGTTGGAAAGGGAGCTGAGAAGGAATTAATAGTTCTAAGGAGATAAAGTATTTGGATTTGGATGCAGAATTAAGTGTCATTCGGAGCTAGCATTCATCCTACATGGAAGGTGATTGCTTTCCCTATGAAATTTAAATTAAGGAGAACTTGGGAAAGTGTCTAATAGAAAGTACAGTTTGGTGATGTTAGCGGACATCCAGGGAACAAAATAGGATGTTCCCAGGTTTTATTCTGACTCACACTTGGTACCGTTTTGGAAATCATCTTCAGAGAACTTCTCATTTCCTCTGAATATAAATTGTTCAAACATTTCTAGTTTTATTTTGTAGTTATGCTCATTGGTCACTATCTTAATAGATTGTACTCTAGTCTGGATTTATTTACTAGTCCTATTTATATTCTTCAGAATACTATGACTTTTGTTAAGAGTGACATTTGAATCTGTGCATGTCTGCTTTGTGTTTATGTAGGCACTGCCCAGACTCAAGACGTACTTTTACCAAGCGGTTGATGTTGGAAAAACATATTCAGTTGATGCATGGCATTAAAGACCCTGATGTGAAAGAAATGACAGAATCAACCAATATGGAAGAAAGGGAAGTAAAAGAAGACACAAAGGTAATCACTTAAAAGATTCATTCAATCACGGAGAGTGAATTTTTTATGGGTATACACTCGGGATCTTTAAATAGATGCAGGTATTTTGATCCTGTAAAAGTCTGATCTTCTATGAAGTAGAGCCCAAAAAAAGTCTCAAAAGTTCCTGCAACAAATTTTGTCATGCTTGAACATATTCTTGGGAAGACTTTCTGTTTGGTTTGATCACTGAATGATGGAGAATATCTAACCTACCTGTTAGTGGTTTGCTTTAAGAGCACCTTTCAAATCCTCTGCCGCCAAGTCCTCTCATAGCTGTAGAAAAGCTACAGGTTATGTAGAAGCAAGGTGACCTTCTTCCAAATACCCAGCCTTGAGCTTATTTGATAGAAATTTTAGAGTGAAACTACTTCAATCTGATGATTGAAATACAGCAGGATCTCCCGCTGTACTGGGCATTGGTGTGGCCTTACCTTGAGCACTGTGTGCAGTTCTGGACCCCACCATTTAAGAAGGCTGTGAAGGTACTCGAATGCCTCCAGAGGAGGGCAGCCAAGCTCGTGACAGGGCTGGAAGGCATGTCCTGCGAGGGGTGACTGAGGACGCTGGGTTTGTCTCGCCTGGAGAAAAGGAGGCTGAGGGACAACCTCATGGCTGCCTGCAGCTCCCTGAGGAGGAGACGTGGAGAAGGAGGTGCTGAGCTCTTCTCCCCGGGATCCAGTGATAGGACTTGGGGGAATGGCTCAAAGTTCTGTCAGGGAAGGTTCAGACTGGACGTGAGGAAGCATTTCTTTACTGAGAGGGTGGTCAAGCCCTGGAACGGGCTTCCTAGAGAGGTGGTCGATGCCCCAAGCCTGTCAGTGTTTAAGAGGCATTTGGACAATGCCCTTACATACTTTAACTTGTGGTCAGGCAGTTGGACTAGATGATCACTGTAGGTCCCTTCCAACTGATTGATGATGAGTGTTAAGAGGAAAGCAAAAACAAGACGACAGCGCTGTCCAACGACTTGATATATGCAGAGACTAACAACTTTTTTTAAGTGTTCTGGGCTCTGCGTGATAAAGAATTTCACCTCTGACAGCATGTCCAAATCTGACAGCGGAGACACAAACGTATCTTTTTTTAAAATGTACTATTATCCTTTCCATGACTCTTTCAGCCCAACATATTGTCATCTCCTTCAAGTGCTGCATACGCTTAAAGCAGCTATATACATTGTCTTCATAAACATCACAGAGCATATCTGAGCTGCATAGGATGCAGAGGATTCTTGTGGGATATTCATGTCACAGGAATTACAAGGAAAATATAAAAAATTACCAGTTTAATTCATTTAAATATTGTGCATGTTGATTCATCCTTTGGCAATATGTTAGTTTGGTTACTTACAATCGGGAGATAATCCATCAAGTCAAATTCAAGCATGAAGTAATATTAAGTAATTAAAATGGAGTTCCAGCAGGTCATGCTGAAAAGTTTCTAGAATGATATTCTACATTCTGTACACTTCTGTTGAAGTCTCATTGGTGTGTGCACTTGGATGCAGTTAGCTGGCAAATATTTACTCTAGTTTATACAGTGTATTAGATACTGTAGGTCTATCAGAGCTGACAAAACAAATTTTATGTGCAGTTTATAGTAAGGAAAGCCCCTAGTTCTCCACCGTGTACAACATGTATTTGCTTGTATTATTTCAAATACTGTATGTCGTGGTTTAGCCCCAGCCGGCAACTAAGCACCACGCAGCCGCTCGCTCACTCTCCCTCCCACAGCGGGACGGGGGAGAGAATTAGGAAAAACCTCGTGGGTTGAGATAAACACGGTTTAATAGGACAGAAAGAAAGAAGGGAACAATAATGATAATACCAACAAAGGAATGTATAAGAACAAGTGAGGCCCAATACAGAAATTGCTCACCACCCCGTGATCGACAGCCCGTCCCCGAGCAGCGATTTCCGCCCCCCCGGCCAACTCCAGTTTATGTACTGGGCATGACGTCGTATGGTAGGGAATATCTCTTTGGCCAGTCTGGGTCAGCTGTGCCGGCTGTGTCCCCTCCCAGTTCCCCGTGCACCCCCAGCCTGCTCGCTGGCAGGCCAGCACAAGAAGCTGGACTGTCCTTGACAGCTCAGCAACAACCCAAAACATCAGCACATTATCAACAGTTTCTCATCCCAAATCCAAAACACAGTCTCACACTGGCTTCTGTGAGGAAAACCAGCTCTATCCTGGCTGAAACCAGGACAGTATCCACCCCTTATTCCATACCATTTACGTCATGCCCAGGTCCTATACTTTTCAGTACATTCCAATTATTCATTATTACTCTTCCTGTCCTTTAATATATACACACAGATATCACTCTCTTAGTCCATGGGCCATCACTTAAAATGTCTATGGAGTTCAGTCAGTCCATGACTCTGGGCTTCATCCATCATAGCAGTCTCTCAGGGCAGGGGAGATGGTATGTGGTGTTGGATTGTCATCTGGCACGGTCCATGTCCATGATCTGCAGGTCGAAGATGTCGATCTCGAGGGATTTGTTGGGCGCAAGCTGCTGAAGCCAGTTCTGGTTTCATCACTGCTGCACGTTGCTTGGTTTCAGTGAAGCTCATTCTTCATCAGTCTGGGTGATTCTTACTATAATACCATTGATATGGTAGATAGCAGCCATAGTAGTAATGTCATTCTGAACAATTAACATAATACAATTCAAATCATTGACTGTTTTCACCCAAAATCAAGTCTCCTTGAGGTACACATCGGACTTCCCCATCCTTCCGCATTACCCACCAAGTGCACCCAGGTCCCTGGGCAAAGGCAATCCCACGAAGGGTTTGCCTTTTCCTAATGCAGGAGTAACCCAGACTGTCTTCCCCAGCATGTTTCTCACATGCACCACAGGGACTTTATCCCCTTCTACAGTACGTAGAAGTTTTGATTGGGCAGGGCCGGCTCTATTAGTAGATCCCCTAGTGTTGACTAACCAGGTGGCTTTGGCTAAATGTTTATCCCAATTTTTGAATGTCCCATCACCCATTGCTCTCAGTGTAGTCTTTAACAGTCCGTTGTATCGTTCAATTTTTCCGGAAGCTGGTGCATGATAGGGGATATGATACACCCACTCAATGCCGTGCTCTTTGGCCCAGGTGTCTATGAGGTTGTTTCGGAAATGAGTCCCATTGTCTGACTCAATTCTTTCGGGGGTACCATGTCGCCATAAGACTTGCTTTTCAAGGCCCAGGATAGTGTTCCGGGCGGTGGCATGGGGCACAGGGTATGTTTCCAGCCATCCGGTGGTTGCTTCCACCATGGTAAGCACATAGCGCTTGCCTTGGCGAGTTTGTGGAAGTGCGATATAGTCAATCTGCCAGGCCTCCCCATATTTATATTTCAACCATCGTCCTTCATACCAGAGAGGCTTTAACCGCTTGGCTTGTTTGATCGCAGCACACGTTTCACATTCATGGATAACCTGTGCAATAGCATCCATGGTCAGGTCCACCCCTCGATCCCGAGCCCATCTATATGTTGCATCTCTTCCCTGATGGCCTGAGGTGTCATGGGCCCACCGAGCTATAAATAATTCACCCTTATGTTGCCAGTCCAGATCCACCTGAGCCACTTCAATCTTAGCAGCCTGATCCACCTGATGGTTGTTTTGATGTTCTTCGGTGGCCCGACTCTTGGGTACGTGAGCATCTACGTGACGTACTTTTATGACGAGATTCTCTAGTCGGGCAGCAATATCTTGCCACAATTCAGCAGCCCAGATGGGCTTGCCTCTGCGTTGCCAGTTGCTCTGCTTCCATTGCTGCAGCCACCCCCATAGAGCATTTGCCACCATCCATGAGTCAGTATAAAGATAGAGTACTGGCCATTTTTCTCGTTCAGCAATATCTAAAGCCAGCTGGATGGCTTTCACCTCCGCAAACTGACTTGATTCACCTTGTCCTTCAGCCACTTCTGCGACTCGTCGTATAGGGCTCCATACAGCAGCTTTCCACCTTCGATGTTTGCCTACAATACGACAGGACCCATCAGTGAACAGGGCATATTGCCTTTCGTTCTCTGGCAGTTCATTATATGGTGGAGCCTCTTCAGCACGCGCCACCTCCTCTTCCGGTGATATTCCAAAATCTTTGCCTTCTGGCCAGTCCATGATCACTTCCAAGATTCCCGGGCGATTAAGATTTCCTATTCGAGCCCGCTGTGTAATAAGCGCGACCCACTTACTCCACGTAGCATCAGTCGCATGATGCGTAGAGGGGACCCTCCCTTTGAACATCCAGCCCAGCACCGGCAGTCGGGGTGCCAGGAGGAGCTGTGCTTCAGTACCAAGCACTTCTGAGGCAGCTCGAACTCCTTCATATGCCGCCAATATCTCCTTTTCAGTTGGAGTATAGCGGGACTCAGATCCCCTATATCCTCGACTCCAAAACCCTAGAGGTCGACCTCGAGTCTCTCCTGGTGCCTTCTGCCAGAGACTCCAGGTAGGGCCATTCTCCCCGGCTGCCGTGTAGAGCACATTTTTAACATCTTGTCCTGCCCGTACTGGCCCGAGGGCTACGGCATGAACTATCTCCTGTTTGATTTGTTCGAAGGCTTGTCGTTGCTCAGGGCCCCATTTAAAATCGTTCTTCTTCCGGGTCACTTGATAAAGAGGGCTTACAATCAGACTGTAATTTGGAATATGCATTCTCCAGAAACCCACAACACCCAGAAACGCTTGTGTTTCTTTTTTGCTAGTTGGTGGAGACATAGCTGTTATTTTGTTGATCACATCCGTTGGGATCTGTCGACGTCCATCTTGCCATTTTATTCCTAAAAACTGGATCTCTTGTGCAGGTCCCTTGACTTTACTTTGCTTTATAGCAAAACCAGCTTTCAGAAGGACTTGAATTATTTTCTTCCCTTTCTCGAAAACTTCTTCTGCTGTGTTGCCCCATACGATGATGTCATCAATGTATTGCAGATGCTCTGGAGCTTCACCCTGTTCCAGTGCAGTTTGTATCAGCCCATGGCAAATGGTAGGGCTGTGTTTCCACCCCTGGGGAAGTCGATTCCAGGTGTATTGGACACCTCTCCAAGTGAAAGCAAACTGTGGCCTGCACTCTGCCGCCAAAGGGATCGAGAAAAACGCGTTAGCAATATCAATGGTGGCGTACCACTTGGCTGCCTTTGACTCCAGTTCATATTGAAGTTCTAGCATGTCCGGCACAGCAGCGCTCAGTGGCGGCGTGACTTCATTCAGGCCACGATAGTCTACTGTCAGTCTCCACTCTCCATTAGACTTTCGCACTGGCCATATGGGGCTGTTGAAGGGTGAGTGAGTCTTGCTGATCACTCCTTGGCTCTCCAGCCGACGAATCAGCTCATGGATGGGGATCAGGGAGTCTCTGTTGGTGCGATATTGCCGCCGGTGCACTGTTGTGGTAGCGATCGGCACCTGTTGTTCTTTGACCCTGAGCAACCCCACCACAGAAGGGTCCTCTGAGAGACCAGGCAAGGTGGACAGCTGTTTAATTTCTTCCGTCTCCAAGGCAGCTATACCAAAAGCCCACCGGTACCCTTTTGGGTCCTTGAAATACCCTCTGCTGAGGTAGTCTATGCCCAGGATGCACGGAGCCTCTGGGCCAGTCACAATGGGGTGCTTCTGCCACTCATTCCCAGTTAGGCTCACTTCGGCCTCCAGCACAGTCAGCTGTTGGGATCCCCCTGTCACTCCGGAAATACAGATGGGTTCTGCCCCTATATGGCTTGATGGCATCAGGGTACATTGTGCACCGGTGTCCACTAAAGCCTTATATTCCTGTGGGTCTGACGTGCCAGGCCATCTAATCCACACAGTCCAATAAACTCGGTTGTCCCTCTCCTCCGCCTGGCTGGAGGCAGGGCCCCTCTAATCCTGCTCATAGTACTCGTTACCCACTTCTTGTAAATAGGAATCAGAAGTCCCTTCAAGAGGATCAGAGGTGAGATCAGCTCTTCTATTCTTTCTGGGAAGCTGCCCACTGGAAAGTGGAGCGACGATTTTCCTCGAGGAACCTGAACCCCCTTTTGTAATTGTTTTTCCTTGCAGCTCGCGTACTCGTGCCTCTAGGGTCGAGGTAGGTTTTCCATCCCACCTCCTCATGTCCTCTCCGTAGTCACGCAATTGAAACCACAGGGTGGCTCGGGGTGTGTATCCTCTATATCTTCTCTCTTGAACAGAAGAGCGCTTACTCCTAATGGCTGAGACACTGGTCCGTGTGGGTGGAGGGTAGGGCATATCCTCTTTGAATTGCCGGAACTCTCGGGACAGTTTCTCTATAGCAGAGACGCAGGCCCGTAGGGAGGAAGAGAGACTTTCTTCGTATTGCCGGAGTTGGCCAGCCAATTCATCCACCGTTGGTCTCTCTCCGTCCTTCCAGGCCATTACTGCTAATGAGTTGGCATATGATGATGGTGCACTCCGTACAAACTTCCGCCACATAGGTTGCGTGCAATTGACTTCATCTGGATCTTTGGATGATTGTCCATTGTCCAAGTCACCATAAATCACTTCCAGCACCGCTAGCTCCCTCAGGTACTGGATACCTTTCTCCATGGTGGTCCACTTGCCTGGGTGACATAGAACATCTTCCTTGAAGGGATACCTTTCCTTCACACCCGACAGGAGTCGTCTCCAGAGGCTGAGGACTTGTGCACCTTTTCCAATTGCTTTGTCAATGCCCCCTTCCCTAGAAAGGGATCCCAGCTGCTTGGCTTCCCTACCCTCTAATTCCAGGCTACTGGCCCCATTATCCCAGCATCGGAGCAGCCAGGTGACAATGTGCTCACCTGGACGACGGCTGAAATCCTTTCGCATATCTCGCAATTCACTCAGGGATAGAGATCGGGTAGTTACCGTCTCTTTTATAAGTTCTTCCTCTTCCTCCTCTTCAAGCGATGACTCGCTCTCTTCCCTCTTCCGTGCTTGTGATGGCCCTGCTTCAGAGCACTCTGCCTCCTCACTCTCTTCCTCTGGCTCCTTCTTAGCAGGATCTTCCTCCTCCCTTACTAAACGAGCTGACTTCCGCTTCCAAGATTTCTTCTTTTGTACAGGGGCAACTGATACCGGGATGGGCTGGTCCTCTGGTTCAGCTGCAACAGTCTGAGTAGCTACAGTGCCCGCCGTGGGGGTTGGAGTAGTGGCAGTGCCCGCCGTGGGGGTTGGAGTAGTGACAGTGCCTGCTACAGACGTTGGAGTAGTCACAGTGCCTGCCACATTGCCATCAGACCCAGAGAGCCTCTCTCCCCTTTGCACAGTGTTAAATAGGGTTCGGTAGGCATGGGCCAGGCCCCAGCACATGGCAATGATTTGTGTCTCCTTGGAGCTGCCAGGCTGACAGCATACTTCTTCCAGATATTCTGCTAGTTTATCAGGATTCTGCACTTGTTCGGGAGTGAAGCTCCAAAACACCGGAGGTGCCCACCGCCCCAGGCATTTGCCCATGCTGTTCCACACACCCTGCCATTCATAACTATCCAGCCTTGGGGCAGATCTCCGGGTGATATTCTTAAATTGCTTGCCAACCTTAGACAAAACTGAAACCATGTTCCCCAGAAGTAGCAATAGAGGTATTTTAACCAGCCAAGGGTGTTCAAAATACTGAAAAATTATTGTGATGAAGGAGGAAATGTTATGATAGAGGGTATCAAAGGTACCATTCTGCATTTCCTCCATAAAAAACCTTTCAGAGGCAGAAGTATAATTGCTAATCGTCTCCACAAGACTGTAGCCAAAATACAGTAACGGCTTTAGTACAGAGCTCAGATGATACCACATTAAGCTCAAGGTCAGTGCTCTAAAAACAAAATTCACAGGCGAGACATTACTAATCATTGCAGAGTACAGCAGCCCGCAGAAACCAACACCGATCCTTAACATGTACAGCAAAGACGAGAGCATGATGCAAATCAAACTGATATTGTGACCTGCAACCGTTATTATCTCAAGCCTCGGGCCCCACGTTGGGCGCCAAAAAGGACTGTCGTGGTTTAGCCCCAGCCGGCAACTAAGCACCACGCAGCCGCTCGCTCACTCTCCCTCCCACAGCGGGACGGGGGAGAGAATTAGGAAAAACCTCGTGGGTTGAGATAAACACGGTTTAATAGGACAGAAAGAAAGAAGGGAACAATAATGATAATACCAACAAAGGAATGTATAAGAACAAGTGAGGCCCAATACAGAAATTGCTCACCACCCCGTGATCGACAGCCCGTCCCCGAGCAGCGATTTCCGCCCCCCCGGCCAACTCCAGTTTATGTACTGGGCATGACGTCCTATGGTAGGGAATATCTCTTTGGCCAGTCTGGGTCAGCTGTGCCGGCTGTGTCCCCTCCCAGTTCCCCGTGCACCCCCAGCCTGCTCGCTGGCAGGCCAGCACAAGAAGCTGGACTGTCCTTGACGGCTCAGCAACAACCCAAAACATCAGCACATTATCAACAGTTTCTCATCCCAAATCCAAAACACAGTCTCACACTGGCTTCTGTGAGGAAAACCAGCTCTATCCTGGCTGAAACCAGGACACTGTATTTATCAAAGTTGTACTGGAATCTACCAAGGGAAAGTTTTTGAGGTTTGCAAGTCACAAATAGTTATGAAAAGAACTGCGAATTTATGCTTACATGATACACCGTTTATGGCTTGTTTCAGGTTCCTAGTCCAAAGCGTAAATTGGAAGAACCCGTACTGGAATTCAGGCCTCCGCGAGGAGCGATCACTCAGCCATTGAAGAAGCTAAAGATAAATGTTTTTAAAGTTCACAAGTGTGCTGTTTGTGGCTTTACAACAGAAAATCTTCTCCAGTTCCATGAACATATTCCTCAGCATAAATCTGATGGCTCTTCGTACCAGTGCAGGGAATGTGGACTCTGCTACACATCTCACGTGTCCCTCTCCAGACATCTCTTCATTGTACATAAGCTGAAGGAGCCTCAGCCAGTATCAAAACAAAATGGGTCTGGGGAGGATAATCAGCAAGAAAATAAACCCAATCATGAGGATGAATCATCTGACAGTATGGCATCAGACAGAAGATGCAAAGTGTGTGCAAAGACTTTTGAAACTGAAGCGGCCTTAAACACTCACATGAGAACACATGGCATGGCCTTCATTAAGTCAAAAAGAATGAGTTCAGCTGAAAAGTGATCAGATTATTTGGGACGCAGATTATCTCTCTCCACATTGCAATACTGACATTTTTGCTACAGAAAGTTCAAGGTATAATAGTGTTAACAGTACTGTTCAGGCTGTTGCAATATATTCTGCATAAAAGTGTCCCCTTCACCTCATTGTCTATACCCTCAAAACCATTGAAGCAGTATTTGAGTTGAAAAGAGTTTGTATATATTTAAACTAATAACTTTTATACTCTTTGTTACGTGTTTTTATCGTATCTAGTGGAAAATTTTGTTTTTTCTGTTTCATTTCTGTTTTTTTCTAGTAAGTTTCTTTAAAACAGAGTTCTGAATGCTGGGGCAGTTCCTTAGGTTCTCTTAGACTGTTTCTTACTTGAATGCTTTTGAAAAAAAGTTCAGCTAATGGAAGTGCATCAGAAGGCAGTGCTTGGCGGGGATAGGGGAGGGGAAGCAGGCTAAGGGAAGATTTTAAATTCTAAGAACTTGTGCTTCTAAATGTCTAAGGAAGCTTTTAAACTTTCTCTTAGAAAATACATATTTTAAAAAAAAAAAGTAGTACCACTGCATATGTAAAATGAAGTGCTGGTTTTAGGTGGCAACACCAGAACAGGTGCAGACCCCCTAGAATGCTAAAGTACTTTAGAAAAGTGTAATTGCACAACTCTCTGTATCATTAAGTGATTTTTTTTTTTTTTTTAGGCCATCAGGTGCTTGTGATCAAAGCTCAAATTGTTACAAAAGGGCTGGGCTGCTCTGGATTTAACAAATACGATGTAATTAGAGGAATAGGTTTATAATGATGGATGTTTTCTGTCACGTAATTTATTAAACATTATATAGAAGCGAGTACGCAGCATTATATATTTTCCTTTATTTCTCGTTATTGAAAGAAAATAGTTAACCCTTGCTACAGGGGTTGGTATTTCCCAGCTCCGTATGCTCATGCCAAATGTTTTGGTGCTCAGTGTTACATACAGCCACAAGAAGCTAACACACCAGCCTATGTCAGCATCACGGGGGCTTTCGGCTTTAGCACAGACCAGGTGAAGCTAGTTCAGCCATTTCAAACATGTATCTAATATTGCTAGTTATACTTTCACAACGTACAAAAAGGTACCATACTGTCCCTTTCATATATAGTTCTCTGTGAGAGTTATATTTTTGGTTTTGTTTTTGCATTTTATACCTTGTATGTATCCCTAAAAAAAAATTTTGTACTTTTTTTTAAAACAAATTGTGTATATATAGATAGCTGCATGATACACAGTAGTACTTGTTTGGTTCCTTAAAAGTCTTGCTGCTGTCAGATGTTACTATACATTACGTCCTTTACAACTGTATTAAACACATTTCATATGTAAATAAATGTGGAGCATTTTGCCCCTAAAGATTTGTGAGATTCTGTTATTTATCATTCAATTTTAACAGTTTGAACAATGGAAGTGTTTGAAAAAATATGGATCCTTCTCAGCCACCTCTGTAAAACTTCTTAATCACTCTGGAAATTGTGTATTGGATACATTAGCTCTGCTTTCTCCCTTCATCCTCATTCTTAATTTGGTTTGTCGGTAAATGCTTGTTATCCCGTTTATATTACTCACATATTGAGTGGTTATGAGGTACTTCTCCATCCTAAAACATAAAGCTGGCGTCGCAGGATCTTAGTGTGTAATGTACACTGGCCATCACTGCCCTTTCCATTAAGTGTATACCTCTTGAACACTTGTTTGTTGATGTGCACTGTCAACTGTACAACAAATGGGTTATCACTATGCAGAATGGTGTTTTGTATACAGTGAACAGATAATAAAAGTTAAATTTTCACAGCCATTATTAACACTTTTGTTTATTTTCCCTTTCCACTGTCTTGCACCTGCAGGGGGTTCTGTGAACTGGTGACTTAGGTCATTGTTGGTGCTGCCAAGAAGCAAAATGCTGAAAGTTACCAACAGTCACCTGAAAGCTGTTGGTCATGATGCAAAATGGCTCCGTGGTCTGGTCACAGCCCACTTCCCAGGTCAGACGTGCACAGTGCAAGCTCCCAAACTGCATTTGCCCCCATGTCTGGCACTACGTGGCCCCATGGGAGTTCATTTTGCCACAGCCATTGAGTGGAGCTCAGCTACTTAGCAGTAGGCTCTACTCAGTTTTAATTGGAAGATCGATTTAACTCTCCTTCTAGTATTCTCTCGAAAGGTTTAAGGGATTGTGGGTCTTGAACTGCCCCATAATCTCTAGACACGTTTCTGTGTCAGAGCTTCTACACACTGGGGTATGGCAGGACAGTGTAACTTTTCCTCCAGGCAAATGGTTTTGACAGGCAGAAATCCACTCAACTAGGTAAAGGGGTGAGGAGCTCTTTCCAGGACCATGGCTTTCTCCAAATACCAGACTTGCAGGGGGAAAAAGGGAAGGAAAAAAAGATTTAGTGGGACAATATCATAATGTTCCTCATCTAGTATTTCTTGCCTAGTCCTCCAGCTCCTCCAGACATTGGGGATTTTCCTTCTGTATCTTCTGAGTAGTTTGAGATGCCTTTTTCATTACTGATACTTAGGGCTGTTGAGTACCTCTCTCTCTTTCCAGGGCAGATTTCCAGTGTCCAAACATTAGTCCAGCAGCAATGCTTCTGCCCATTCCCTTTTGAGACTCTTCTCCTTGGAAGCTGGTCTGGTCCAAGCAGAGGTTTCCTGGTAATGACCAACCTGTTTGTTTATTGCTATTTTACTTGATCTTGGGCAAAGACAGTTTCACGTTTTATTTGGCTGACCCTTTCAGAAATCATGGCTCCTTTGCCGCTCAGAACCCCTCAGTGTAAGTTTGTGGTGGTCCTAAGTGTGCTCGTCTCATCTCCCTGTCCACCCAGCTCTTGGGGGACATGTGCAAAAGCAAGTAGTGGCCCCAAATTCAAATTAAAGCAATCTTTGCTGTGAGTTAAGGGTGTGCATTCCCCTCGAGAGCAGGAAGCAAATGAATTCTTTGGAGAGGCTCCCAAAACGTGGGAATGGGAAGGACAGTAGCAATAGGAAGGCAGATCTTCAGAGCATGCAGCAGGACCGCCATCAAAGACAGCTCATTATACCTGGCCCTCAGCAACACACAAACCCAAACCACCCGGCCCAGCTGCAGCCAGGCTCTGGCACAGACACCAGACAGGCCTAAGCAGGCAAATAGGGCTGGGAGACCTGGGGAGGCCAGCACTGATGCAGTGGCCACCTGCTGTGGGCAGCCTCCCAATTCCAAGCGTGCTTGAGGCACTGAGCCTCCTTTGCCATCACAAACACCCCAGGGACCACTGGAAGATGGGGAACCCTCCAGTCTCCACTGTATATGTGGAGCTACAAGTCTGTCAGGTTGTCCTGGTTTCAGCCAGGATAGAGTTAATTTTCTACACAGAAGCCAGTGTGAGGCTGTGTTTTGGATTTGGGATGAGAAAATGTTTATAACATGCCGATGTTTTGAGTTGTTGCTCAGCTGTCAGGGACTGTCCAGCTTCTCGTGCTGGCCGGCCAGCGAGGAGGCTGGGGGTGCACAGGAAGCTGGAGGGGACACAGACAGGACAGCTGACCCAGGCTGGCCAGAGGGATATTCCATACCATACAGCATCAAGCTCAGTATATAAAGTTGGGACGAAGAAGAAGGAAGGGGTGGGGGGATGTTCGGAGTTACGGCATCCGTCTTCCCAAGTCCCCGTCAGGTGTGATGGAGCCCTGCTTCCCTGGGGATGGCTGAACCCCTGCCTGCCCCTGGGAAGAGGTCAATGAATTCCTGGTGTTGCTTTGCTTGCGTGTGCGGCTTTTGCTTTGCCTATTAAACTGTCTTTATATCAAACCGTGACTTTCCTCACTTTTACTCTTGTGGTTCTCTCCCCTGTCCCACTGTGGGGGAGTGAGCGAGCGGCTGCCTTGGGGCTTAGTTGCTGCCTGGGGCTGAACCATGACACAGGTCTTCCCGTAAGGAAGACCAGGAGATGAATAGCATGTTGTAAAGCAACGTGAGACACCAGTTTGCATGCCTAGGGGAATTATTTCCTCTTGTAAACTATAAAGAAAATATTTAAACATATTTTCACATAAGGTCTGGCATTTTAATTGTTTTCTTTTAATTCATATTGTGACACTGACAGTCAATTACAATGATGACATTAATACTCCTCTTTTCTACACCTTCTTTCCTCTGAGGATTTAACAATAATGGATTAAACCTCATAAAACCTCTCTGTGAGGTAGGAAATGGATCATTTGGCCTCCACTGTTTTGCAGCCACAATTTTGGTTGAACACAGAGGGTACTTAACATTGCACATCAACTCTAGCAAGTGGATTAGAACAGAAATACTAATTAAGGTTTCAGGGAGCATTTAGGCAGCCAGAACAAAGCATTAGTGTCAGGTTGTCGTGGTTTAGCCCCAGCCGGCAACTAAGCACCACTCAGCCGCTCACTCGCTCCCCCCCGGTGGGACAGGGAAGAGAACTGGAAGAGTAAAAGCACAGCCTAAATAAAACTAATTTTTCACCCGCTAATGTTGGTTAGCACTGGCAGTGCAAAATGGTTAAATATGTTCTCCCCTCCGACCTTGTTAGCCAACTGAAGTGTGCTTTAGTGTTTAAAAACAAAGCTTTCCAGAGCAGGTGATGTCTCCCCAGCTGTTGCATTTCGCAGTGCGCAGACATTCTGCTGACAGGTTTGTAAGGGCTGGCTGCGGTGCGGTGGGTGCGAGGTGCCACACTGAGGTGGGTGCATGGTCCACCCCGGAGCGGTGGAGCACACAAGCAGTACCTGGCTGCCATGCTGCCTGGCTCGGGTTGTCCTCAGGGCCATGAGTATATGAGGTCTTTGGGAAACAGCATGGAAACAAGTCAGTGAGGCTGTAGTACGTGTGGAAAAAACAACACAGAACACTCGTGAAGCTTTGAATGCATCGTCTTGGGGACACACACTCACTTAGTGGGAAAGTAACCGAAGATGACCGCACGAGAGTTTACAATAGCCCAGCGAGGCAGCATGGAGCCGGCCCTCTGCATTGTGCACAGGGCCATACCAAGACGCTTTCCAGAGCGTTCAGTTTGCCAGCAACAAAAATGCCCTTGAGAAAGGCTGTGAGACCAACCGGAACAATGGGCAAGGGAAGTGGGACACGGAGTCAGCCAGAGCCGCCTTGTTCTGTGCAATCAAGCCCACGGGAAGCAAAACGCCCTGCTACAGGAAAAGCAAGCCGGCGCGGCAGGCTCTGGGGCTCGGAGGAGAGGCGAGCGCGGCACACCCCTCCGGCTGAGCCCGAGCTGGGCATTCACGCTAACAGAGCCAAGGGGACCTGCACGTGGCTGGCACAGCCAGCTGGCACCGGGACAAGTGCCCCGGCCGCGTGGTGCGCACCATGCCGGTGCCATGGACGTGCTGGCGTTGGGACGGTGCACAGGCAGGCGGTGGTTTCTCTCTCTGGCTGCCTGGCTTGCCCAGGTCATCTGCCTGCGCCCGGAGGGACCAGCCCATGGGCAGTGACAGGGAAGGCTGCAGCTCAAAGGAAGGGGCGGTAAGAAGGAACAGGCTGAAGCGCAGCTGTGCTGGTGGCGCAGAGGACTCATCATGATGTGACACGGGGAACCATGCCCCACAAGGAGCAGAACATTCAAAACTGATGAAAGCTGTATTTTCTAATTCTGTCACACAGTTAACCAGCAGAACTCAGTGCCACAGAAAATGATGAATATCAAGGTTTCAGCAAGGGTAAGAAATGTATTTATAGGAAATACAAACATTTGGGAAGCATTCCTCCATCTCTTATTTTGATAGAGTACGATTACCTCATGTCTGCCCTGTAGGGTTTCTTTGTTCACATTGCAAGAACCTGGAATAACATGATCTTGAGACAGATCGGGTCTGGCGGCAGTTACTGCATGGGGGTAATGAGTCTACTAATTTAATGCAACTAGTCTAAGGTCAGAGGCCTTTGACTTCCATGCAGGTGGAAACCTGCTTTTCACCCTCACACATACAGTGTCACAAAGTGTACTTCAGCTACAGGGTCTCAAACGGTGTTTGGTTGGGCTGTTGGCAGTGCTTCGTCGTTCAACTGAAACAGGACTTGATTCAGTCATAAGAATACAAGAAGAAGAGAGCAAAGCACTCACTGACAAGGGGTGTGTATGCATACATCGTGAAGTGATGATATTTTTATTCGGTGGAGGGTAGTCTTGAATTAATCCCAAGAGGTGTCTGAATTGAGGGCTGTACTGTTCTGTTCTTAACAGTCTGAAAAAGGGAGTCGCACGTCACAAGGTTGCCAATGACACTAAGCTATGCAGGGTAGTAAAAAAGAAAAATTATTGCAAAGCATGACAAAAGGACATCTCAGTACTAAAAAAGGTGAAAAAATGGCAGAGGAGAGTCAATGTAGAAAAATGAGACATGCTTCAGAAGTGAACAAACAGGACTGAGTTTACATACCAAAGGACAGACCCCGAACCAGCCATGGCTAATTCAGGAAAGAAGACTTAGAGTGGCAATTGCTAGTGCTATGAAGTTGTCAGCCTGGCACAATAGTGATTAAAAAAGCAAACAGATCAGTAAGACAGGAATACAAAAACAAACAGAAAACTTAGTTATACCACTAAATAAATCCATGAACACCTGCATAGAGTATATCTTATGCAGCTTGAATTCTCCACCAGCACCTCAAAACACAGAGCAGACCTGGCATAGGCACAGGGAAGGACAGATACTGGAAGGACTTCTGCACAGGGGCTGTCAAAAAGGGGTACAGCTCACCAGCCTGAGTAAGGGTGGCCAAAGCAGATGTGCCCGAGGTTACTAAAGACATGGTAGCGTTGAACAGGGAACGACTGCTCCCTGCATGAGAAATGGGAGCATCCAAATGAGACAAGGGTTCAGAAGTGCTTCATCAAACATGTAGTTAAGATGGGGAACTCCCTGCAACAGGATGTTACAGATTCTGAAAGCTTATGTGAATCAAAAGTAATTAGACAAATTCATGGAAGAAAGACCCACTCAGGGCTCTTTAAAGACAAAAACAGCTTCTCTGGCTTGGGCACTCCCGTTTTCTTACAGCCTCTTCCAGGCATCCAGTTGTTTTGGCTTTGTCAGAGACAGGGCTTGAGTTAGACAAACCTTTGGTCTGATCTGGGCAGGATGGCTTTAGAGTCTTTCTTATCCAAGCTGCAGCTTTTTCTTGCAAGCTGAGATCCGCAAGTCATCTTCCCATCATGACGTCCTCTGCAGCCCCTGTGGCCCTGACCCAACGGCCAGGAGGTGCCTGCCCCTGCACTCCTGGGCTCTCTGTCATCTCTCCACCCCGTAGCTGTGCTTGTGGTGCAATGCCAGCCCCTCACCGGTCCCATTTGTGCCTCTCCCGTGCAGTACGGGTTCTCAGCATGGCACCCACTGTTTCAGTTTAGCATGCCACAGGGGTGTCTGCAGTCCCAGCCCTTCATGCCCTGGAGGGTATGCACCTTGCTGTACCTCTAAACTCAGCTAGAAATATGCCTATTTAAATGAATGCATATATGTGGTCCAGTGCATGGTCCCTTTGATGACTCCCATGTGTATCTGCCTCCTCCTTTGTTTATGGGGTGACTGGTGGGCATGTATGTATTGCCCACCCCTGCATGGTGCCCCTTGGCACCTGCCTCTGTGGTATTTGGAGGGCTGGTCTTGACTTGCTCAAGGAGGCATTTAGCCTTGTGTTGCCCAGCCACCCTTCTCGCAGAGTTAGTACAGCAGAAGTTGAATCTGGCTGACCGCAGGCGTTGTACTTCTAGACTTGTCTGGTTTTTTTATTTCTGGGGGGCATTTACAGATGCACAACTTGACCTGCTAAAAGCCCAAATGTCCTCTAGTTCTTAACCTCTGTGCATCTGTGGGGAATTCAGCAAGGCAGGTCTATTTAGTTTTAAAAGGATTTTTATATAACTCTGACCTTTTCATTCTGTTAATATTACCTTTCTCAGTATACTTAGCATACACACGCAGCTGCCAGGCCAATAATGGGACACAGAAAAACCTATTTTATTTTAAAACCTTTCTCAAATATTAGGGCAGTTCAGGAGTCAATTCTTTGTATTTGAATTTCAGATTATTACTAAAAGGTTATCTGTCTAGGCGCCCGGAAGGACGAAGGGTGGGTAATGGAGTGAAAAGAGAAATAAGTACAGAACATTGCAAACATAGCAGGCACAAGCGTACCTGACCTACATTCTTGGGCTCCGCATACAAACTGGGTTCTGTAGCCAGAGGTGGATGCAGAAGGAGCATGAAAGAAAGAACACTTCTTGTCTCCTCCCTGAACACTTCTTCCCTTTGAAAAAAATTGTATTTTCTCCTCAACAGTCACTGTACAAAAACTGGTTTTAATGATATTTCTTTCATAGCTGGAAAAAAAGATAGCTTTCCTCCCTGTGGGCCAAATGGTCCATCTGAGGGCATCGCAGTGAGACACCTTGCAGTGCGGCTCGGTGGGCAGAGGAGCAGCAGGACCCCTGGGCAGGCTGTGAGTGCACCTGGGCAAGGCACGGCCCAGCGGGGGGTCAGGTGATGCCCTCCCCGGTGCAGAGGACCGCCATTGAGGAGGGTGGCCCTGCGCCGCCTCGACGCAGGTGGCTGCAACCTGCCTGTCAGTGCCACCATTGGGGTTGGCAGTGAGACTGGGTCCTGGCAGGTCTTGACACGCGTGGAGATCCCCCTCTCCACTGAAAACATCATCCAGGATGACCGATGCCAGCCAGGGGTGAGAGCAGAGCTGCGTGCTGAAGCACCATGCTCTCCTCCATTGCTATAGGGTGTTTTGAAAAGACCTGGTGAAGCAAGGCATTGGAAATGACCCAGATTCACCTGGAAAAAGAACTGGAGGCACTAGTTTTCCTCTCTGACCCCCAGGTTTCTACTTTGAAGGGAAAAATGTATTTGGAGCCATAATGTGACTACTAGCAAAATAATCTGAGCATTGTATCCTTCACAGATATGTCCCCTAATGTGATTTGGCAGAAGCCTTTATCCAGTTAATTTATTTTATATTCTCAAATTCTGCTATTTTGTATTCAATGATTCCAATATGATGGTGGGGATATGGATGCACTGCATTATAAGTATTGCTCTCTCTGAGTCTGTCCACCACTTGACTAACATTGCCATAGCTCTGAGTGCCAGATTAATATTGAAGGTCAAGTACGACAATATTTCCTGGTTTAAGTGACTGTCACTTTCTCAGTTAAAATGCAGAGCAGTTCCTGATGAACGCAATCAGGCTGTAATTGGAGGAGCTACTGTCTCTAAATATCACTTGGTCATTACATTTACATATTGTTGCTGTTAGCAAAATGAGCAGAGCCCTTTATATGCAGAGAAACGTCTCTTCATCAGGCAGCACCAGCACTGCTCCGGATGGTTTACCTCACTGAGATGTTTCCCCCACATGATGTGCTCCTCTCATGTAATGTCAAGCACTTTCCAAATGCTCATAAAAGCCGAGGCGCAAGCATCAAATAGCTGACTCTATGGCCAGAGGCCAAACTCGTCTCCATTGAACTCAGTGACCAGGGGCCAGATTGTCTTATACGGTGCTATGATTGAGGCTTTCAAGTGCCATCTCATATAGAATTTCTTTTTTTTGTTTTCCTGGGCAGCGTTTTAGCCTCAGTTCTTCAGTGCAGGTTAAGCAAATAGCAAATAGTTAACAAATATCATTATCAGCCAGCTCGGCTGCTGGTGCAAGAACTGCTGATCTTCCCAGGTAATACAGTTACAGAAGAGGGAAGAGATTGTGGAAAAGTCATAAATAGTTCAAGACACTGAAGTGACAAAAAATTAAAGGCTGCAGATAAACTATGGGCAAAAAAAATATCAGAACTCTTTAGGAATTAATATGCATTGGGAAGGCACAGAAGCAACATGACCTTTCCTCCATAGAGAAATTACCACCAGCCTCTAAGCTTTACAGCACTTTACAGCTGTGGCTCTCGGAACAGAGTCATACCTCAATCTGGAAGCAGACAGAGGTTTTTAAGGTGCTCCTGCTCTCCCTCATCATCTTCACCCGTGCCTTTCCACATTCACCTCACCTGAGTTAAGGCTGAGGGGTCTGGCTTTATGAGAGCTCCCAGACCCTTCCAGAAGCAGTTGCACTTAGGCCAGGACATTTTCTAAAGATGTTAGATTCAACTGTGCTAAAAGTGAACCGATCACAGGCCAAGAAGGCAGTAGCAGAGCTCTTGATTTAACCATAGATCAAGTCTGTCTCCTTGCATCCACACGGAGTTACCCCTGGAATCTGGGGGAGACAACAGCAAACACCTCACAGCAGACACATGCACCACGTCCCGGTTACAAAGAAGGTATCAGCACATCAATGCCTGTGTGCATGGCTGAAAGCACTCAAGAAACATTAACCTTTATTGGTAATGCTTACTACGAACCCCCAAGGCAATCTATTTTCCTGTTTCACAGGAGACGTCAGGTATTAATATCACTATAGTGATTAATTAAAAAGTGGTAATCTGAGCCTGCACTCAAATACATGACTGGTGTTTCATTCAGCGTTGCTCTGCAGAGCCCCTCTCGTGTCAGACGCAGCGGCAGGGGACTCTCTGGAGCTGTATCTGCATGAGTGCTTTGGGCAGATGTGGTTGTGTCTCGCCATGAGCAGCAGCCCTGGGGCCGGGGCAGAGGCAGCTCCAGGCTAGCTAGCGGCACATGCAGAGCTCAGCACTGCCTTCCCGGCTGAGCCGCAGGGCAGGCGAGCTGCCACAGGAAAGGTGGGAGCTGGAGGGGGCACAAAGGAGAGCACTGGCACACCAGTTGCTGCTGCCGGAAGATGGGGGGCACAGAGTACTGCTGAAAACTACGACTGTCCCCAAAATGCTTGCCCTTACCCCCACCCCTACTGCTGCCTGGGCAGCAGCCTGTGGGCACCAGGAGGCAAAGCAGAGGCAAGGCTGGTGGCAGGGACGTTTGGGTCCCACCCTGACGGCCGCTGCCCTCTGCCCTTCTGCAGCCAGTGCTGACAGGAGGACATCAACCACTTGCAGGGCAAAAGGAAGCAGCAAAGGGCTCTAAACCCCAAAGGTTGCCAACACCAGAGCCCCAAGGGTAACACCAGAGCCCCAGGGGTAACACCGAGCCAGTGGCAGGCAGGAAGTGAGGAGGCAGAGGCAGTGGCAGTGCCTTCTGGTCAGCTCCTTGCATGGTGTTGTGGCTGTCCTGGGCACACCCCAGGTGCTGTGGGTCTGTTCAGATAGCTTAAAGAGGAGGAGATGGGTCATTCCCCACACAAAGGAGAGCAGATCCACAGAAAGATGACAAATCATGGACTTGAAAGATACAATGAAGCAACTTTAGGAAGAGCCGTCAGATATTTCCAACAGTCCGGTTTTGCTGTGATCATAAGCCCATCAGCCATGACACAGACGCACTACATCACACAGAAAAGCAAGTAGATTAGCGCACACGGCCATCAGCATGCAGCCTCCCGTAACTCACCTTCCACCCTAGAGAGGACTGTATCGGAGCAACATAGGAGCCTGAAGCTCATGAAAGACCTGCTCTTGAGTTAGCATCAGGCCCCCTGTAAATACCATACTGTGTAATTTAACTGAGAGATGACAGGGCAGTGGAGCTGGCCATTTGGCAGTCACAGCTCAGACACCGTGCCACGCCTGCTGGAAGTCTCTGTCTCTCCAGCAACCTCTGGACCATGAGGCTGTGCAGCTGGGTATGTGGGGCCATGTGCTGCGGTGGGCAGCAGAAGGCACAGACAGATTTAGCAGAAGTGTGCTGCAGGAAGCCTGCCGGTGCAGACAGCAGTGTTGGTGCTGGGGCATCACTGCTGTACTGTCTCTTGACGTAAAGCAGCTTTGAGAATCTGATTATGCTCACAACACCATGTCTGTGGGCTGATACAAGGCATGATGAGGGGAGAGAACAAAGTAAGTGACAATTAAGCCTGTTACTAGAGCTGAGAACCTTTGGGAGGAGGCTGGTGAGGATTTCTGAGACTAGTGAACTTTATGGACACTCCTCACTCATGAAGAATGCAGAGAGCATTTCAGATCATTTTGGATTCAAGCTAAGCTGGTCTTATGCAAAAGCTTTACCAGTTTTGTAGGGGAAAAAAAAAACAAAAATCCCATAAATCACCTCAGTGTTTTCCCCTCTCCCAGCAAAAAGCGAAACCTAAGACATTACACACATTTTTAGTTCACCAAGAGATTGTTCTTGAATAAGGATTATTCTTCTCCCAAGTAACTAGTGATAGGACAAGAGGAAATGGCCTCAAGTTGCGCCAGGGGAGGTTTAGATTGGATATTAGGAAAAATTTCTTCACTGAGAGGGTGGTCAGGCATTGGAACAGGCTGCCCAGGGAGGTGGTGGAGTCGCCATCCCTGGAAGTGTTCAAAAAACATGTGGATGTGGCGCTTCAGGACATGGTTTAGGGGACATGGTGGTTCTGGATTAATGGTTGGACTTGATGATCTTAAAGGTCCTTTCCAACCTAGTGATTCTGTGATTCTGTGTGATTCTGTGATATTTCCTTTTGTTAGAATTTTTTAAAAACCTTTTCACCTTCCTCTCATATACTCTTGGGCAGTTTTAAAAATTAACCTTTTTTTTCACTTGGAAAAGCCTAAACACTTTTTCAAGTTGTTTGATTTTTTTTCTATTCCTTGGGAGAAGAGGAAGGAAAAGAGAACATTATTTGCTGAATTCAACTGAATGTCTAGATAGTTTCATCCCTCCCTATCCTTCGCCTTTTCTCCCAGAAAAAGAAAGTATTTTCACAAGTAAACTATTCCCTGAAACAAATCTACTCAGCTGTAATCAGATTAGCTATCCAGATAGTGGGTTGCAGAACAGACTAAAAAGGTTGACTCATAGATTTAGAAATACAACCATGCAAACTGACATTCTGGTTGGAAACTGTGCCTATGAATAGATGCTTGCCAGCTACCAAGACAGGTAGTAAGATTCATGAGAGAAGTTACACAAGACAAAAGCCACGCATGCTCTAAAGCAGTGCTCTCCAAAGCAGGGTGTGCACCCATTGGGGTGCAGGAAGAAAATATTTTTTGTACTGTACTGGATTTGCATGGCAAGGTTTTGGCAGTGGTGGGGGCTGCAGGGGCGGCTTCTGTGAGAAGCTGCCAGAAGCTTCCCCTGAGTCCGATAAAGCCAGTGCCAGCCGGCTCCAAGACAGACCCGCCGGTGGCCAAGGCCAAGGCCATCAGCGACAGTGGGAGCGCCTCTGAGATAACAGAGTTAAGAAGGGGAAAAAAAAGGGCACGCAGCATTTACAGCTGGAGAGAGGAGTGAGAATATGTGAAAACAACCCTGTAGGCACCAAGGTCAGTGCAGAAGGAAGGAGGAGGTGCTCTAGGCGCCGGAGCAGCCCCTGCGGAAGCCCACGGCGAGGCCGGCTGTGCCCCTGCAGCCATGGAGCTCCACGGGGGAGCAGATCTCCACCTGCATGCGGGGAGGGCCCCACGCCGGAGCAGGGGGATGCCTGAAGGAGGCCGTGACCCTGTGGGCAGCCCACGCTGGGGCCGGCTCCTGGCAGGGCCTGTGGCCCCATGGGGAGAGAGAGGAGCCCCGCTGGAGCACGTTTGCTGGCAGGACTTGTGACCCCGTGGGGGGACCCAGGCTGGACAGCCTGTTCCTGAAGGATGGCACCCGTGGGGGGACCCAGGCTGGAGCAGCCTGTTCCTGAAGGATGGCACCCGTGGGGGGACCCAGGCTGGAGCAGCCTGTTCCTGAAGGACGGCACCCGTGGGGGGACCCAGGCTGGAGCAGCCTGTTCCTGAAGGATGGCACCCGTGGGGGGACCCAGGCTGGAGCAGCCTGTTCCTGAAGGACGGCACCCGTGGGGGGACCCAGGCTGGAGCAGTTCATGCAGAACTGCAGCCCCTGGGAAGGACTCATGTTGGAGAAGTCCGTGGAGGACTGTCTCCCGTGGAAGGACCCCAGGTTGGAGCAGGGCAGAGGGTGAGGAGTCCTCCCCCTGAGGAGGAAGGAGCAGCAGAGACAACGATGAACTGATCTCAACCCCCATTCCCCGTCCCCCTGCTCCGCTCGGGGGGAGGTGCATAACTATACAGATATTGTGGATGCATGGTCAAAAAATTTTTACTGATGGGGTGTGCTATCAGAAATGTTTGGAGACCACTGCTCTAAAGAAACATCTGTCTCCTGGTACTACAGCATGGGACAAAAAAACTTTTGCTGTGGACAGCGGCAAGCCTGTTTTTGCAGAAAATACTTCTAGGTTAGGCGCTGCTGCCAGAGATGCAGAAGGGGCACCCTGGAGCCACGGCAAGGCAGGAACTGAGCTGAGGGCAAATCTCATCACATCTCCAGAACAAGCGCCAGATCCTGCTTGGGGAAGTGCCCCCAGGAAGGCACTAGACGTTTGCAGTGCTCTCAACACACTCTGGGTAAGGAAATGCAGCTTTTGAGGCTGCTCAGAGAACACGGAGACGCCTTCCTCGGCTGCGCAGATGTAGGCAGCCCCTTCCTCAACCACCTCTCCAGGGGAGGATGCCATCTGCCATTACCTGCTCCAAAAGGGAGAGGAGATGAGTTCTCAAAGGCTGTTTACAAAGGAATCCTTGCTGAGATGTTTTAAATTATAAAACTCTTGCTGTCCATCTAACCCTTACCCTTAAAGCAAAGAAAGGAATTTTATTGAGATAAAGGGCAGATAAATTTGAATCAATACAAAACCAAAATATGACACAATGGCAAAGTAAGAGTGCCCTTGGAGGCATGCACTGAAAACAATAGATAAATCGGAGCCTAAACGAAGCCCCAGGGAAATATCGGTACTTAGATTGTCGATGACTGAAAAAAAAGCCTCTCAGAAGAGTGAGACTTAAACCAGAAAGGTCCATTAGTAACCCCAAAGATGAAGGCTTACACTTCCACAGTGACAGGTCATTCTGAGAGTCTTGCCTGCTGGGTGCCCAATTTTAAGGAACCTTAATGGGATTTCAAAGGCAAGGCATGCAGTATTGCCTGAGACTACTTGGTGTGTGGTCTAATAGAAGCAGCTGAAATTACTTCAAAAATCACTTTTAAGAGCAAAGGTGTGTACCTGGGGCCATGTTCCACTCTACTGTTTTTCACACACAGAAAAAAGAAAACCTTCAGGATATCAGTGGATATTGTGCATGTGAAAATGAATGAGACCAAAGTGTTGAAGACCATGAAGCCACATGTAAACCAAGGAGGTTTACAAGGAGGAAAACAAGGAGGTAAACAAGGAGGTAAACAAGGAGGAAAGAGCTGCTAGCGCTCCTGTCTTTGTCAGAAATGTGATTTCATGCAGAAGGAGGCAACCAAGTCAGGGTTACATTCCCAGTAAACTGGCTACCCCAGCCCACATTGTCAGCTCAGCTTTGTGGCTCAGAGAATAGTATAATCATAGAATCACAGAATCACAGCACCATTAAGGCTGGAAAAGACCTTTAAGATCATCAAGTCTGACCATCAACCGTCAACCCAACACCACAATGCCCACAAAACCATGTCCCAAAGTGCCACGTCCACACATTTTTTTAACACCTCTGGTGATGGTGACTCCACCACCTCCCTGGGCAGCCTGTTCCAATGCCTGACCACTGTCTCAGTAAAGAAATTTTTCCTAATATCCAGTCTAAACCTCTCCTGGTGCAACTTGAGGCCATTTTGTCTTGTCCTATCTCTGGTTACTTGGGAGAAAAGACCAACACCCACCTCACTACAATGTTCAGAGATTGATTTTTCTGAGAAACTGAAGAGAAGTAGACACTGGGTCTAGTGTGGAGTCCCCTGCAGCTTTGCTCAAGTCTGTAATGTTAGGCGAAAACATGGAGTAACAAGATCTGCAGACAGAGGCACATGGTTCTGTGTAATTCCTCTGGCAACAAACTAAAAGTAACAGGAGGAAGTAATAGGATGATCACAGAATCACAGAATCACTAGGTTGGAAAAGACCTTTAAGATCATCAAGTCCAACCATTAATCCAGCACCACCATGTCCCCTAAACCATGTCCTGAAGCGCCACATCCACACGTTTTTTGAACACTTCCAGAGATGGCGACTCCACCACCTCCCTGGGCAGCCTGTTCCAATGCCTGACCAATTGTGATGAATTATTATGATGATCCTGCTTACGGCCATGGTAAAAGAAATCAAATTGCAGCTGGACAAGAAGGTGAAGAACAGTACTGTCTACTGTGTGCACTTGGGCTAGTGATGCTTCCAAAGCAATGGGTTCAAAGGAGATGTGTTTAGTGAATACCCAACACCGTTGGGGTATTGACATTCATACTGTTGACATTCATACTTCAGTCCTTTTGCTCTAAAATACAGCCCTTCTCTGACACATCTTTTCCCTTTCAATGCTATTGCTTGCAGATATAGCAGAAGCCTCTTTCAGAGCAAAGGAGGCTGCTTTCCACTTACTTGCACTCAGATGCAACTACTCATATGGGCAGCTTAGTGCTCCAAGTATTAGAAGAATCCAGAAGAGCGTGTGGTACTGGTGTAAGTGGCATCCTGTTGCTTTTGCACAGCACTGTGTGCATTACTGGCTCCTCTAACAGCCTGTTGAGCAACAGGAACGGGAAGCAGAATAGTTACGAACATGTTGGAAAAAGAGTGATCACCAGGGAAGTCAGTTACTGCATTTCTTCTGTGCTTTACTCTGAGTGGCTGCAAATGGACTTCTGTGGCTTTCCCTATCAACCTACATTTTTCAGCTCAGGTGCAAGGTGCTAGTTATTTGCCCATGTCCAACCTCTTTGAAAACAAAGAGCTGTAATTCAAATATTATATATACAGGTAGCACTAACACCTGGATGTTTGCAAAGGTCTGACAAATCAGCCAGAATGTCAAGAGCTACATTTTTCTGTGTACTAAAAAACTAGCATAATTTTCTAGCTGGAGAGCTCCAAAAGATCTACTGTACAAATATTGAAGTCAAACATCCAGCGTATGGGAAGATTTCAAAATACATGTAACCTTTAATAATCTAAATCATGCAGATGATTAAATAACAAAGCCCCCAACAGAAGCGTGGGTGATTCGTAGCAGCTGTGGAAAAGGAAGGAAAGCATGTTTCTAATATGTTTCCCTTGACTCACCATGAACAATGGGTGAGGAAAAGTGTTTTCTGAGCTTTGGAACTCTAATCTAAACAGCAAATTGACAGGCAAAGATACTATCAAAGACACTACAGTCTCAGAATTTGTGGGTTTATGCCCTGGACAAAAAAATGTACCATCTCTGTGAACAAAAAACTAAAGAGCTTCAATCCTACCACATCTCAACACAAAGTTGCCTTCTTGCTTTTCTAAATTCTTGTCCTGGTTTAGGCTGGGATAGAGTTAATTTTCTTCCTAGTAGCTGGTATAGTGCTGTATTTTGGATTTGGGATGAAAAAATTTTGATAACCTACTGATGTTTTGGGTTGCTGCTAAGCAGTCAAGGACTGTCCTGCTTTTCATGCTGGCCGGCCAGCGAGGAGGCTGGGGGTGCACGGGAAGCTGGAGGGGACACAGCCAGGACAGCAGACCCAGGCCGGCCAGAGGGATATTCCATACCATAGGGCATCATACTCGGTATATAAACTGGGGTGTTGGCCTGGGGAGGGCTGCTGCTCAGCAACTGGCTGGGCATCAGTCGGTGGGTGGTGAGCGATCGCATTGTGCATCACTTGTTTTGCACATCCTTTTACCATTTTTTCCCTTTCTTTTCTGTCCTATTAAACTGTCTTTATCTCAACTCACAAATTTTACTTTTTTTTTTTTTTTCCTATTCTCTCCCCCGTCCTGCTGGGGAGAGGGTGGTGAGCAAACCGTTGTGTGGTGTTTAGCTGCCTGCCAGGTTAAGCCACAGCAATTCTCCATACACTAGCTCTGCTTTCTCCCTCTACTTGTTGTAAAATTAGATTTTACCACCTAAACTTCTGCTTTCAATTCTCTCCATCAGGAATGACTGCAAGGAACTGCTCTGACATTGCCCAGTCTTTGTCATTTACTTTCTCTCAGATACTGCCATTTCCCTGCCAAACGGCTTGTCTTTCAGCTCCAGAATTAATATATTCCTACTTCACAATAGGCAAGAGTAATTTTCTACCTGTTTTGTGAATTAAAGGACTACTTACAAATAATACTCAGCGATCATTCTCCTATCACAGCCACTTGACTTCATTCTGTGTGTTATAGCATTGCAACTCTAGTTTAGGATGCAAATTCATCCATTTATTTTCAGCCATTCATTTTCTGACTTCTTAACTACAGCGCAACCATACACAGCTATGTTTGCAGGAAGATTAGAAGCACAACAGCATCCTAAGTCTTCCTGTCTCCTCTGCATCAATGAAATCCTGCAACAGCCTCAAAAGTCTTGTGATTTATTCTGTGTTGCAGCAGCCACAAGAGAGCACAGCAAGGCATCAGCTAGCCTAGAAGTTTAACAGGCATACCTTCTTGTACCCGTCCAGTCCAGTTTTCATACCATAGTAGCAGTATTTGAGGATTGCAGAGCGTGTTCAGTTGGAGAGTAGGTCACAATCATGCATCGCAGTAATGCACTGTTCAGTTCTTGAATCAGGAAAAACAATCTGAAACAGTTCATTGGAGGAAATATTGTTAACCAACCCGAACTACTTCAAACATCACAACCAGTATAAAATAACCTTGCAAACAAGGTTATAAATTTTCTTAGACCTGGATAATAGAAAAGTGTCAAATATTTACGTGAAATGTAAACATATAAATAAATGCAAAGTAAGGTTTAAATCTACTCTACTTTAGTAGGAATTTGGGTGTGGCACATAGTGTCTTGGAACAAAAGCTTGTTTGTTGTGGGGTTTTTTGTATTAAGGCAAATATGATGTTCTGCATTAATGTAATGAATTATTTTAATAGCTAAAGTGAAATGTGCATCTATAACCACCAGAAATAACACAAAGATTTAATTCCAATGGCAAAGTAAATTTAACAAAGATTTAATTGTCATATTGTTTATAACATCTTGTCACCCCCAAGAGACTGTGATTTGTTAGTCTCCCTTATATTGATTGTACTTCCTGATCATTTTGTCCCAGTCGCCATTTTCAATCTTTGTTGTTCTTTTAAAAAAAAGTCAAACAGATTTGTACACAAAGGAGAAAATCTCTGGGTTTTTTTTAAATCTGCCTAAGTAGCACGGTATGAAAAACCTACCCCAAGGGAACTGCAGAAAATGTTTTGCTGGACAAGAATCTATCAAACATTTCAGAGGCAGATCCCACTCCTGAAGAATAAATAACTTTGTTCTACACCTTTTTAATTAAAATCTTAATTACACAAAGAGAATTCAGAAACCTTCTAGCCACCTTTGAATTTGCTCTTGTGTATTTTCCTTCTCCATGTCTGTCTTAGTAACCACTTCTGAATACTACCTCTGCTCAAAGAGGGACAATGACAAATGGTATCGTGTATTTTGTTGTGGCTCCAGGGACGTGTATCAGCCACGTTCTGCCTAGTGTCTCCTGTCCTGTCACTGGGGACTACCAAGAAAAGTCTGGCTCTTTTGTTTACTGTCCCATCAGGTATTTATATCCCGCTGGAGTCGTCTTTTCTCCAGGATGAAAAACCTCAGCTCCCTCAGCCTCTTCTTGTCAGAATTCCTCACAGAATCCTTAATGGGTGCCCTGGGTATATGGTTAACACGAAAATCGGCTTCAATATTATTTTCTCTTTTGACTATTTAAAGGATATCAGAGAAAACTAACCTGAAATAACATAAACTTAGAGGAACTCCTGTGTAGTAAGTGAAGGAATACAGGTGTAACTGAAAGAATAATCAGGGGAGAAGATGAAGGATCTCATCAAGATAATGCCTAGCTAGTGTTCTTGGACCTTTCTTTCTGGTGTCCTTTTGCCATTTCTCTCCATTCATGATACCATTACACATTCCTCTGTGATCTAATGCCAGTTCTGCCACTGTCAGTCACTCTTTTCCAACTGTTTGCTAATAGAAAGTATTGAGCAACTTCTGGCAAACTGGAAATACCTTTCCAATGCTCCTTCAGACAAACTATTTGCTTCTGTTTATCTTAGTAGTATTTCCCTGTGTTCTTTGTTCTCCCATTGGCATTCCCAGTCTTCAGAAGCTAATTCTGAACTTGGTGAAAACCTCACTTAGTTTGGTTCATTTAATTCCCACAAAATCAACAAGTTCTGGGCAATGACCTGTACCTGTTTGGGTGGTTGTTGCTTCAGACTTACGCAACCATTCAAATGCAGAACTGGAAGAGACTTCCAGAGATCATATGGTCAGCCCTTCTGCGTGGAAAGAAGTTAACTTCACAGAATCATAGAATCATTTAGGTTGGAAAAGACCTTTAAGATCATCAAGTCCAACCATCAACCCAACACCATGATGCCCACTAAACTATATCCTGAAGCGCCACGTCTACTGTTCGTGGCAATGCACTGAATTTGGGAGAAAATGCAGTTTAAAAATACTTGCCTCTTCGTGATCCCCATCTTTTTTATCTGGAAGTATTTTTACATGGATTAATTGAAAATCCAGCTCATTGCATAGTCATAGAGCTCTAAGAGCACCGCCACAGCAGTGCTACAGGGATAAGCGGCCTAACAATGGGCAAAACTCCTTCATCTGGCATTCCCCCTGAGAGGATTATCCACAAAATCACGCCCGAACCAAATCCAGCTCCCTCCCCACTTTCTGAGATGTCACATTTTTTGCAAACATCAGTTCCTGCATGATGAAGGAGAAGGGGAAGGCTGTAATTGATAGCTGTTATGTATAAACTCTCCCTGTAGTGCCCTGGAGGACCTGAGATGCTGCTGACTAGCACAAACTCATTCCCGCTGGTAGCCAGGACTGCGGAAAGGACTGCGGAAAGGACTGCGCAGCTGCCACATAGAAGTATAGCTTCTTCTAGGACTCTGTGGTTTTCTCTTTTCAAGGCCTGTGTAGTGGCCCCTGAACAAACACTGGGGTGGAAGTTAGCGGCTGGCACGAGATGACCACGGTCCCTCCCGCGGCCAGCGAGGCAGACTGCTGTCCCCTGGCTCCGAGTGCTTGCTGAGGTAGAGCCCACTCCAGTTACCTCCTCTGACAGAAAGGCCGAGGCCTCGCCACCGAACACCGCTCCCCTCAGCCACCGCCCCTCACCCCCCCACAGCACGGCCCCGCCCCGCTGGCCCCGCCCCGTTCCCGGCCTTCCCTCCCTTGACCCCGCCCCACCGGGACGCTCTGCCTCTCTCGCCCCCCCTTCCCGCCTCGTCTCGGCCCGCCAATGAGCTGCGCACACGCAGCGGCGGCCGCAGAGACAGCTGCCGGCAGTCGCCTGATCCAAAAGATCTGGCTCCGTAGGCCGATGCCTCCGCTGGCTGCTCCGTAGACGAGTCTGGCTCATACTGCCTTATCGTGGGGTCTCAGCGCCCACCGAGCAACCCCCTCGGACAGCAAATCGGTCGGGCACCTGCAGGGGCAGGAGGCGAGGGGCCTCGCCTTCAGGGCCCTTTGCGGCGGTGCATGCTAGGAATTGTAGTTCGGATGGCCGCGGAGGCCCGCCAAGTGCGAGCAGGGCGGAGGGAGGAGGGAGACTACAGCTCCCGGGGAGCAGAGGGGCTGCCTGCGTCGCCGTTCTCCTCTGCCGGTGGTAGTTGCGGCCCGCGGTCAGTGCTGGGTTTCGGGGTGCGAGCGGCTCCCACCGCGCCTCTTTCTGAGGAGCCTCCCGGGAGGGCGCCGGTAGCCTCCCGCCGCCGGCTGGGTGCGGCCCTTCCTTGGGGCCCCGCCATGGATCTCTTCGGGGACCTGCGGCGCATGAACAAGCGGCAGGTAGCGGCCGGGGCTTTGCCGCCTTCGGCCAGGCGGGGGTTCCCGGGGTGTGCGGGCCGGGTCGGGATGCGGAGACCGCTCAGAGGTTCCGGGGCTTCGGAGTCGGCCAGGGCTGGGACGGGCCGGGGGTCCGGAGCCGTGCGGCCCCGGGGAGCCGTGCGGCCCCGGGGAGCCGTGCGGGGCTCCGGAGAGCGGGGCTCCCCGCCGGCGCTGTGGGCGGGTTGTGCACAGCCGCGCTTGTGTTGCCCTTCCCGAGCGCGTGTCCGGTGCTCGGCGGCCGTCCCCGGAGTGGCGCGGCTGCTGCCTGGTGGGGCTTCGGGTCCGGGGTTTAACTGGGAAACCGTCCTTTTACGTTCCTGTGCGTACCCGGCTTCATTCCGGAGGTGCAGCATGTGGAAGCAAGGGGGCATTTCTGAGCTCTTGTAGTTCAGAATAGATGTCTTACCGTTACTATGCGATTATGCAAATAGTTATTTTGGTTGGAAGTTATTTGGTTGGAAGGGAGAATATAACACTGGTGAAAAACCTGATTTCCACGTTGTGAACGCTCCCTTGTTGTTTGTTTGGTTTTTTTTAATATCTATTAATAATTTTTTTTAAATCCACAAAAACTTCGGAGCAGGTTTTGAAGCTTGACCAGCGCTAAGTTAAGTGGGTCGTACACCTGAAAATCCCAGCATATGTATTGTCAAACTAGAACGATGGTCTGAAAATTTCTGGTTCCATATTTTACATTAGTGAGCCACATGATAAATGGAGATGGGCAGGGTCATTTTCCACCAGTGTATCTTCGTATGTTGCCGAGGAAAAAAAAAAGAAGTAGGATGAAGAAAGTGTATCCATTGCCCCAATGGCTGGCGAAGCAACAGAATTTTGGGGCAGAAAGTCAAATTCATAAAAGATTTTCCACATAAGAAATTTCTGTCTGACAATAGCAAGAAATGGTCCTTTGTTGTCCCTCTTCTACTCCCCCAGCTCCTCTTTTTAAACAAAAATAACTGTTGAATGTCTGCTGTTACTGATCTTACAGTATTTCTTATGTGTATTTTGAATACTTAAGAGCTCAGGTAGGAGTCAGGGACATGCGATCAAAATAGATTTGATCATCTGCCATATAGCTTCCTGTAGTTTAGAAGTCTGTGCTAGTAAGTTCACTAGCTTCTAGCACTAAAAATGGGGAATATTGCACAGGCATAATAAGCCAAGGTTGAGGCACACAATGGGTTAAAACTTTAGGCTGCAGTATGGTTGGATTGCCCATACAGCAATCTATTCCATGTGGCTTCTGTTGGAATACGATTTTAGCGTAGAAGTCCATGTGCCTGGATTGTGATTCAGTGTCGCATATGGGTTGAATGTCTACGTTGTGCTCCGAAATACAATGCAGTAACTTTTAAAAACAATTTTCTTGTTTCATATAGCTGTATTACCAAGTCTTAAATTTTGCTATGATAGTGTCTTCTGCCCTTATGATATGGAAAGGGCTGATCGTCATTACTGGAAGTGAAAGCCCTATTGTTGTGGTGCTCAGGTAAGTCAATGTAAAGGCTTTTTTGTTAAAGTCCAAATATTGTTTTGTCCTTTGTCTCCTCTCCTTCCCCCTTGGGTAGATTTGGAGTTTGACGTTTCATCTACTTAAAGAACTACTCAAACACTTTTTTCCTTCTGTTTTTGGACACTTAGCAAAGGCTGCTTTCATAATCGCAGTCTAGTTTTCATTGAAGTTTGTAGAAGCAGTAGACACGTGGTATATAAAGAGCCAGTCCTGCAGGTCCTCGAGTGCTGATCAAATACATGAAGCTAAACACATGCTCATGGAAGATTCAGCCTTACAGAAATTGAATGTGTGTCAGGAAGGAATGTATGCAGTAGCTAACAGTTATGGGGAATCATCTGTTCATGTTATTATTTATGGCATCTGGAATCCTACCTTAAAGGTTGTTATGAAAAGATACTATGGCAGGCTTTGAAAAAAGGCATGGATTTTCTGGTCGTTAGTAATCACTGATGTAAACATAACTCTTGCTCATGTTAATTAAATTCTTTCTATGTAGAGAAGTACTTCCTTTTGTACTGTGAAATTTTTTTGTTTTTGCTTTTCACTAATGGATTGGTTTTCTAACAAGAATGGCTCATGGCTCATTTTGTTCCTTCCTCATAGCTACAATGCTGTTCCTTTTCTGTACAGCTTATTTCCTCCTTACCGAGGCAGTAAGAAAGTATTCTATAGGCTGGCTCAGCTTGGGACTTGCTGAGGTTGGGGTTGTGTTATATGTCTGTGTAGTGTCACTGAATGGGTGAAGCTACAGGTTTCAGTTAAAATCATGAGTTTGTAAGAATTAAATATTATTTGTTTTTATGGTTCTCCATTTACCATAATACTAATAACCTGTCTCTTTTCATTTGTAGTGGCAGCATGGAACCAGCTTTTCACAGGGGAGACCTGTTGTTCTTAACAAATTTCCATGATGACCCAATCAGAGCTGGTGAAATAGTTGTTTTTAAAGTTGAAGGCAGAGACATTCCAATAGTTCACAGAGTAATCAAAATACATGAAAAGTAATGCAACTTGGCATTTTTCCTTGTTTCTAAATATAGTTTCCTTCACCATGACTCTCACATTTTGATTTGGTAGTATTTTATGAAAAAGGCAAGTGAGGATACGCTGTAAGATAAAACTCATCTCTAGGATGTGATCCGCTTTTGTCCCCAATTCTGTGGTGCACTTCTTGAGACCCTGACGCCTGTGCCTCAGCGCAGTTGCTCAGGTTTGAACTAGCTAAACCCATGCCAAGGAGAAGTCTGGTAACACAAGCCATACAGGTTGTTTTTGCCAGCATTAGCAGTATGTGTGGGAGCAGGGTCCACTTCTGTACGGACTGTTGTAGAATTTGGGCTTTTGGTTATGAGAAATAGCTACTTCTAAAAGCAAATCTCTGGAAGAAGCTGAGGATTCAGAATCAGAACTATAGATGAAGTATGACGAGTGTGTGATCTTTGCTAACTGAAGTTTTCCAGAAAAGAGATTTGACTCGGAATGAAAGAAGAGATTCTTATTCTTTTTGTGTCTGTTAGTGACAATGCCAACAACAATTCATGCTGAAAAGCAACAGGTAGATTACTTATTTCTACCTTTATTGCATATCAGTTCTCAAACAGAGAGAGGCAATTCTGTTTCCAATTCTGCACAGCGAAAAGCTAACCTGGAGGTGGCAAGCATTGACATATTTGCTCCTTAGGAGGTGGTCCTGGCTGTGAACTGAAGGTGTTTATCTTTTGAGTAATATCTGTTCTTCAAGCACATTTTTTGAAACAAATATGTATATCCAAGAATTACCACTTTTTCTTTTTTTTATTACCTAATTTGTCATCATAAAAACTCTTTGTTTCTTGATATCATTTCTTGCCATTAGCAGCTTCTTGAGCAAAATACTTTTGAAGACTGTAAACTTAACTTTGTTTAAATGAGAGCATTGAACTGAAGTCTTGCATGCATTATCTGCACATATGCCTAATGCTTGAAAGGGAGCGAAACATGGCAGGTTTTCTAGCAGCAGTGGTTAAATTATATCATGTTCGAAACGTTGTGTAAGATACTTTGTTCATTTGAAACAGCAGGGAAAGGTTAGGATTTGGGCATGTTCAGGGTTTTAAACCTCTATTCCTACAAAAAGGAGCGAGCCGCCTCAATGGCTGTGAGAGGTCAGGATGTCAGCTCTGGCTCCGAGGGAGCAGCCCGGCTCTGCAGGCATTCATCCCTGGCAGGGAGGAGTCCCACCTCCTGAGGCATTTCTGTCGCTTAGATTTCTCCATACAATCCCCTAAAAACCCCACATAATGTTTTCTCCACATGATGTTATTTGAAGACTGGTTACATGGGTTTTTTTTTTTTCATTTGCCACATTAACAAATATCAAATGTGAGTGAGGTTTTGCCTGGAACTCACTATATTGTTTAACAATTAATGAGTGTAAAAACTGTATTGCAATGTTAGTGACAAAATACTGAATTTGATGCAGTTACTTTAGAGGATCTTTTATTTCCGTCAAAAGGAGGACAAAGCTTTATTTTGACATACATATGATTACCAAGAGTTAAACAAGTGTATAGAACTTAGAAGAAAATTGCCTAAAGCATTGTAGTATTATATCACTTTCTTTCCTAAGGGAAGATTTTTAGGGTCTACCTCATCTGAAATTTGTGATTCAAATTCAATTAAATTCATTATCTAATGTGTGGTAACTGCACAGGATCTTACTCCACCATTAAAAAAAAAAAAAAAAGCCAAGTAAAGGGAAAAAATCCAACCAAACAAAACCTCATCACCACCCCCGAACGTCTTAGTAGGGTGGTATTCAGTATTTCAGAGTTAAATATCCATTCTGTTGGTAAAGCAGAGCGTTGGGGTTTTTTCCCCAGATAGGCACATACTGCTTTTGTTGAGGAAGTTTGGTGCCTGCCCTGGACGGACAATATCCCTTTCATGTTCATTGTGTAATTGCTTACATGAAATGAAAATCTGTGAGTGTTTTTAAAAGCATTTCTTGTTAAAATTCATTGACTCTCAGTAAAGTCTGTAATGTTAATGGTGTTTGTTAAATAAGCAGGACAGGCAGGACTGGAAGTAAACATTGTTATCTAATCTTGTAGCACTTTTCATCTTCTTTGTGCTTTGTAGACATTAATTGAGGTTTTTAAATCAAGTGGTATTTAGTTTATCACCTTGTTGCCTTCTAGAGAAAATGGGAACGTCAAATTTCTGACTAAAGGTGATAATAATGAAGTTGATGATAGAGGCTTGTACAAAGAAGGTCAGAACTGGTTAGAGAAGAAGGATGTTGTTGGAAGAGCGAGAGGGTAAGTAATAAAAAATATCTATGTTCTTTGTAACTAAAATAGAAAACTTGGAATTTAAATCAGTTCTCCTGTTGATACAAACTAGATCTGGTATGGTATTTTTTAAATTTCTTAAATGAAATAATAATTTAAAGAACTACTTTACCTGGGAAGTTGCTTTCTGTAGTTCTCTCACTGATGTGGAGAGTGGAAATTTTTTGGTTTTTTAAATGGCACATTTAACAAATAATTCACCAGTAAATACAAAAATTAACCAACTTATCCTTGTAATTGCTAGAAATTACTAAGAAATTATTTCCACAGGAATTTTATACAAGGTTTGAGCTTTTGACTTTATCCCCTTCCCCAGCTGAGATGAAATCTCTAAGATTTTTCTCAAATAATCTGATTAAATTTTTATCTAAGGGGAAAAAAAAATTGCATTTAGATACTCATTAGTGACAAGCGTAAATGATTGCTTTACGCTGTTCTTGTTTGGAATGCTGCTGCTTTAGAGCCTGTGGCAAAGTATTGTCTGTTTTGTGAGCGCCCTAGAAGTGCCATGAGAAGCGTGGAGTGAGTTCTGCTCTGTCCAGTAGCCTCGGATTAATGTCATGGGCCAAACCCAGTGGCAAGCAGGACTTCTTGTCGCCCTGTATACTTGTGTATTTTCTTGCCCGATTTAAGAGCTCCACAAGTTGTCATAAATATAGGGTTAACTTGCATAACAGTACAAAATACTTTTCTGCAAGAATATTTATTTTCTCTTTTTTTTTTTTTTTTTAAGATTCTGTCCCTTCAAGTTAAATAAAAAGAAACAGAACAAGTGCCCCTCCAAACCTTTAATGCTGGTAGACTAGGTTAAATGCTAATTTTAAATACTTTCCTTATTAGTTTGAAACCCTTTCCCTGTTAGATTATAGGGCTGTTATAGCTGCAGAACAACAGGAGACCCTGAAAAGCTGATTCCCCTGTGTTGTAGGATGTTAGGCTTTTGTGGGTACCCCTCATTATGATGATATGTACTTGCCATTGCTGGGATCCATGTGTATTTTTTAATGGTATGAATAATACACAGCAAGATGAAGCACAGGAGGAGAGAGAAATCTGAGAGATCTTGCTCCCAAATTTTCATTAAGTACATATTGTCTTTAAAGCTCTTGCTGTCTAGCTGAATTTTTTTTTCCTCTGAAATCCATTATCTAAAATACTCAAGACTGAGTAACACTGAAACGTTTCTGTGTAATATTTGAGGGTTAATTTTACATTCATCTGTTATGTCAATTACAGATTTTTGCCTTATGTTGGTATGGTAACTATAATAATGAATGACTATCCAAAATTTAAGGTATGTATACAGACATTTTCCATACTTGAATTTAAAACTATAAAATAGCAAGTAAAGGTAGTAAGAATCTTGCATGTAAGAATACACGTTAATAAATCTGTTTCTCTGGTTTGGTACCTAATGTAAAAGGAGATGTGTTTTCTTGCTTGTTTTAGCTTGTCTGTTACCCAATAGAACTAAGTATTTGTAATCATTTGCAAACAGTTAATTTATAGGAATGTCGTAGGTTAAGCATATACAGTTGTGATGCCTATTTATAATGAATATGGTCACATTAAAATATTCCTGTAATTCTGTAAGAACACAACTCTAATTGTGTATTCATCTAGAAGGTGTGATGTTGGAGAGGGCACGCTTTGAACAATTTGTAATTTCAGAGCTTCTGTGAAGAGAAATTATAATCAGTCTTTATTCTCTACTTTCTTTTGCAGTATGCTCTTCTGGCAGTAATGGGAGCATATGTACTGCTGAAACGGGAATCCTGAAAATAAAGTCACCTTTTCCAAGAACAGAGTATAAAGTAAAATATACTGGGGGGAAAAAACCTAATATATTTCAGATGTTTTCATTTCTGTATACAGTTACAAAACTGTACAAGCCTTTGTTTTGTCTAAATAAACTGTACAACTAATGAGTAAAGCTTTTGGCTGTTAATTATGTAATGGCATATTTACTGTCTTAAATAGATGCTGCTTTCAGTTAGCCTTTTGCTTGTCTGGAAGACTGACTGTCATGTGCTAAAGCAGCTTATGGCACTCCTTGACATGCTGTGTTGTTTTTCTTAAGTGGTACTGCATCTGAACCCACTTTGTCCCTTCTGTTTGTTCTTTTTTTTCCTTGATTATTTTTAATTTCTGCCAGTGCTGCCTCTTTTTACAACCATCCAAATTGTTTTTATCAGTACTTGTAGGGACACAGCATATGGGTTGGAACAGGTAGTGAGTTGTAGGAGTTGAGTCAGACTTAGGTCTAAAGAAAGCTGTCTAGATATGGTTTGACAAAAATAGGCAAGAAAGGGTCTTTCATTCTGATTAAGAACTGAGAAATGGAAACTTGGAGCTTTTTCCCTGAATTTGAAACTTGCTCCTTTGTGGTGTAGGGACAAAAAAAAAAAAAAAATCTAACGGCCTGATTTTTAGAGACTGTGTATGTTTCTAGAACTCAAGCTGTTAACCATTCTGCCTTTATGTTCCTAGCTCTAAAACAAACCTAACAAAAAGATTTTTATGGGGCTTTATTAACACTTGTAAATTACGGAATGAATAGCACAGTAGTGTACTCATGTCTTACCCTTACTGGTAATATTACTTAACTCATATTCTGGTTTTGAGAATGTATTGTTCTCTTCTATCATATGATACCTAGATAGTGTTAAACATAAAATGGATTTTTCATTTTAAAACTTACCTGATAACTGTCTTGTATGAAATTCTGTATTTTTACCTTCTTGGCTTTAAATGTCAATGTTGTACCTTCAACAAAGCAGAACTTGTTTTCCTTGCTTGCTTTGTTTTTGTAGCTTTGATAAGGAACAGCATGATGCTTTTTTCCTATGGAGTTTTGCTGCTTCTGTAATCCCTTGCCTCTACAAAAATATACTATTATACAATAATGGGACCTCTTCTGTTGTAACTGCTAGTGCTGAAAGGCAGACAATCTTTCCAAGTAATACTGCTTCTTTTGTGTCCTACTAAGCAGTTTTCATGACAAACTGTATTATAAAAATTACTTACTTTGTGTCAGATTGTGTAGAAATAAAATGAGTATACTAAATGGCATGTCAGAATAGCTTAGGTGTCCTTAATGCGGTCCTCACAGAAGTGTACCATCACAGGTGAGAAAAAATAATTTAATTTTTGGAGACAGTGCATGTGTAGTAAGATAATTTTTTTTTTTTCTTCCCCAGAATTGCTGAAAACAGAATTTACTCCTATCTACCTACCCCGATGCAATCACCGTCAGCTCTAACTTAGAGAGTGGGGTTTTGGACATAACCCAAATGACAAATTCGATACATTATTATGGGAGTTTGTGTTGAGGAAACATGGATTAGTAAAATGACACAAGAATAACAACTAAATATGTGGGTTCATGCTCAGGCTGTATTTCTTGGGTATGATATCCCGTGTCTTGTTTTAACTCTTCTTGATAAATCTTACCTGCAGAACTGACTTGCACAATGGAGTAAAATACAGTTGCCAGTGTTGCCATATCTCCTTTTAGTGAAAAGTTGGATTGGGCCCAGTTTATCTTCCTGGTTTTCCTGGATGCCTTGAGATATGCTAATTGCATCCACCAAAGCAACTGTGGTCAGCCATGTACAATAACTTGCTCAACCATATAGGTAATCTGCTTTCTCTTTTGTGATAAACGATAGCTTTTTTCAGCTAGTGGGACCAGATGCCATAATGATAAATCTTACATAAATATGAAAAGTTCCTGCCTGCATGGGAAGGATATAAAGAAAATGGAGCTAAAATCTTCTCAGTGATGCCCAGTGACAAGGCAAGAGACAATTCCATATGACCATTTAAAAAAAAAATATTGTGCAGGTGGTAGAACACTAGAACAGGGTAAAAACACTAAAATATGGTACAGCAATTCTTATGTAGAATGAAAGACTCTCCCCCCGCCCCCGACTTGGGAATCTCATCATCGTTTCTAAAAAAATTCTCATTTCAGTTGATCACCAGCAAGAAGCACATGAGTTTGCTACTCATTTTTGAGTCTGTTTGTCTGGCTGCCTGTGAACGCGTAGAGATTACTCGCAACCAGCCGGATTGGGTTGCTCTTGATGCTGTTCTTGACTTTCAGTCCCATAATTGCCTGAGCTGCTTGAGCCAACCATTTCCATTTCTGGTGATCTAGTTAGATAGTGCTGCTTATTAATTTCCTTAGAGCAGAAGTCAGGGAGGGAGGGAGTGCCAAAAGTTTTGCCCAAAATACAAATTTCTGGTATAAACCCTTTCCTTCTGCTAGATGACAGTACAGAGTCTTTTGATTCTCAGGCAGTGATAAATGAGCTTCGATGGTGAAATGTGTATCAGGAGAATGTTTTCTTTCTGCTGCGAGTAAATCGCACTGTACAATGCTTGAATGATTTAATGTCTGCTAAACTGCAGTGTTTGCAGTGGAGAGAAAGCAGTTTGATATGTTTGTAACTGAATGTTACCAGCTTTTCCCGATAGTCTCGCGGAGAACAAGTTTGCAGGTGAATTTGCACGCTGCAGCTGAACTTGCCCATCGGCTCCGGTGTCCAAGACCAGAGGAGCCTCCTGCTGCAGGCAAGATGGTGACACACCTCTGTTTGCGTGAGCTCTCATGTTCAACGGAGCCAGTGCAACCTGTGAACCCAGAGAGAAGTTAGCAGCGCTCTGCCAGGGTGCGAGTTGAGCAGGCTCAGCAAAAAAACCAGGAGCAAGATAGAGGCGAAGAGGAGGAATGGTTTAGCCTTTGGGAACAGTGGGCTGTTAGGTTTTCCCAACTGTAACATGTAACTTTGTTTAAAATTTAAGAAGGCTGTGAAGGTACTCGAATGCTTCTGCAGGAGGGCAGCCAAGCTGGTGACAGGGCTGGAAGACATGTCCTGCGAGGGGAGGCTGAGGACGCTGGGTTTGTCTCGCCTGGAGAAAAGGAGGCTGCGGGACAACCTCATGGCTGCCTGCAGCTCCCTGAGGAGGAGACGTGGAGAAGGAGGTGCTGAGCTCTTCTCCCCGAGATCCAGTGATAGGACTGTTGGAAATGTCTCAGAGTTGTGTCAGGGAAGGTTCAGACTGGACGTGAGGAAGCATTTCTTTACTGAGAGGGTGGTCAAGCCCTGGAACGGGCTTCCTAGAGAGGTGGTCGATGCCCCAAGCCTGTCAGTGTTTAAGAGGCGTTTGGACAATGCCCTTAGTAACATGCTTTAACTTTTGGTCAGCCCTGAAGCGGTCAGGCAGTTGGATCATTGTAGGTCCCTTCCAGCTGCATTGTTCGTCCAGCTCTCCTATTCCATCCCATTCATCTGTTTCTCACCTCTAAAATAATTATCAGCAAGGGCACAAGCCAGCCCCAAATTGAATTTGTGTATATCGCTGCTCCTTGTGATTCAAGCGGAATTTTACATACACTTCAGAGGTAAGGGACAAACTGCTTGTGCATATGTTTCAGCAGGTTATAGATGGGGCTGACTAATAAAAATAAGTGGGTTAAGATCCTACGTATCTGATGCATCAAGGTGCTTTCCCTCGTCACAAATACAACTCCTTCAGTTGCCTGCTCTGCTCCTAGGCTGCATCTTCCCTTTGCAGTCAGGACAGAACAAGGATACAATCAGCGGATCTGCCGACTTACTAACAGAGGCAGAGTGCTCCAGTGATCCATGGAGCTGTAGTAATCAGTTCACCTTGGCTCATATGCTGCTTGGACATCAATACTCCCTGGGAAGAAAGGCTAGCTTGGCTATTGGTGTGAACCACTGCACTGTGGCACCGGAGGAAAGAAAAGAGCATTTTAAAGCAATGCCTCCAACCTAGCAAGGCGGCTGGATGATTTTTTTTTCTTTTTGAGGAAGATCAAGATGCTGCAGGCCCAGGCGGTATGTTTTTAATGGAGCACCTGGGGGTAGGAGAAGCTCAGACTTGGACTGAAGCTGTTTGGGATTCTTTCTGGCTAGCTGCCTTTTCACAGCTGGGCTAAAAATGGCCTCTGCGTGGCCGTGCCGGCTCCGCGCGTGCAGACGGGGGCTGCGGGCATCATGGGGACCCCCGGGCTGAGGCCATGAGTGAGGACTGGGCACCAGCGCAAACCCTCGGAGCGAGGGCAGGGTCTGCTCCCCACGGCCGCCAACGCTGACATGGTCCAGGAGGGCGCTGAGCGGTAGCCTGGCTTTATTCGCTCTCCTCTGCTTCTCCCTTCCCAGCGCTTCGGTGTTCGATGTCGGGGTCGCACAGGCTGCGGGCGTGCAGGGAGCCCCAGCACCGCTTGCTGGGTGCCCGCGGGCTCCTCAGCCTGCTGGCAGGGCAGCGCTGGCGGCCTCCGAGCCCCGGCTGCCAGACGTTCGGGTTGAGATGCCGCCTGCGTTGGTAGAGATAAGATGAGTACATGGAGTAACTGGAGGGATAACTCCAGTTTAAGCCTCGTTAGCAAGTCGTTTCTCTCTGCGTTTAATCAAGATAGTGAGCAACAGCGACGAAAAGGACATTTTCCTCTGCGTGCATGGATTTTATCAGTGTTTCTTTGAACACCTTAGGGGCCAAAAGCAAACAAAACGTAAGCCACCCACTTTGACGAAAATTCAGTATGTTTCTCTGCTACACAGCTTGGCATAAATAAGTATATTCCATCTCTCCTGTCATCATTTATGCTTTTGTATACAGAACCAACTCTACTTCCCTATCATTTGTGTGTGAACATGCTATCAGCAGGAACTATATACATGTATGCTATATATAGTCTGTATCTATATATAGGTGTATGGACATCTGATGTGGACATGACCACCACCTGAATTTTGAAGCTGTTTGAAATTTGGACCTCTGTCTGGATTTGAGTTTTACAAGTACAGCAGCTGTGGACGCAGCTTTGCTCCTTTTGCCATCACGTTAGGAGATCCCTTTCCAGCGCTCATGACCACGTTCGCTAGAACTAAACTGAAAGGTGTGTGTGAAAAATCTGGCTGCAAGCGGGCCTGGGCACGGGGCGCGGGTGCCGGTGCTCCAGCCCTCGGCGAGCCCGCCGCAGGCTGGGGCGCGAGAGGCGCGGAGGGAGAAGGCGAGGAGGCCAACTGGGGCTTTTGTTGCTCTCCGGGAAGGATGCACGGCGCGGCTCTGCCCCAGGGCTGCCTGAAGCCCTGGCTCACCTTCCCGGCCGGCTCAGCACTCCCCGCGGGGTGGGACCACGGCCCAAGGGCCTCCGAGGGACAGCGACCTTTCCGCCAGCGGCTCGATGCCGTGCTCTTTTCCCGCTTCGCTCCTTGCGGTGGGAGCCTGGGGCCACCTGGTAGCCTTGCAGTTTGCTAATGCCTGTCCTTTCTGTCACCTGCACTTGTCCTGCTGGTTGTCTCTCTGCTCCCTGGACTTGTGTCATGCAGGTTCCTCAGCTCTGTTTTCTCCAACACGTGGTATTTGTAAATCCAGCAGCAGCTATACATGGAAGAAAGCTGACATCTGGGGAGCAAAACTTGTCGTTTTAAATTTCCCTGGTGCTTTTTTTCCTATAGGCTTTGTTGCAAACTAACAAATAGGCAGAGTCGTGACGTGCTGGTTGCTGCGCTCTCCCAGCCCCGGCTTGTGCAGAAATCCTGCTGAAACGGCTCAGACCGTCCAGCGAAAACGAGCCCTGCCCCCTTACTGTGAACCCCACGCTCTCCCCGCGCCCCGAGCCCTTCCCTGCACCGAGGGCTTTTGGCAGAAACCGTGGCTCACCGGAGATCTTCACGCCACTGCCTCATGTCTCCAGAGAAGCCAGCGCGGAGCCTGGAATCGCCCCCCGGGGAAGGCGGCACTGTGCAGGGCACCGCTCCGACCACCCTCAGATAAACTGTTTCCGGACAGCAACCGCTCCGATCCACGTGCGTGTCCAGGCCGGGGCGTCTGCTGGAGCAGGGCCAGAGGAGGCCCCAGCAACGCTCCGAGGGCTGGAACAGCTCTGCTGGGAGGACAGGCTGGGAGAGCTGGGGGGGCTCAGCCTGGAGCAGAGAAGGCTCCGGGGGGACCTTCCTGCAGCTGCCAGGGCTGAGAGGGGCTGAGGAGAAAGACTAAGAAGTCCGTATTTCAGAGCAGGGATGCGAGTGTGAAAAAATAATCATGAAATGCAACTAGAGCAACTGCGTCTGCTCTGGCCGCTTGGGATGTGCCTGTTACACCCTATTTCCCCAAATGCTGAAACTAAGGGATACAGACACCGTTCTCCACAATGGCGATTGGCCAAACCGCTTACGGTTGCCTCTGAAAGAGCGATCAGTGCAAGCAAGTAGTTCTTCGTTGCTCTTGCCTTGCAAGCGAGCTGCTCGCTCGCTCGCGCAGCAGCAGCAGAGTCGCGTTCAGCCTTTGGGGTGCCCGCGGCAGCGTCTGGGAGAGGGGCAGCTCCGCCAGCCGCCCCGGCCCGTGCTGTGTCTCTCTAGGCTCTGGAGCCGCCAAACGCTGCTGGCTGTGGGCCCAGGCCCAGAGGGGCAGCCCTGCCCGTGTCTCTGAGGACTGGCAGCCCTGCCCGTGTCTCCGAGGACAGGCAGCCTGGCCCGTGTCTCTGAGGGCAGGCAGCCCGGCCCGTGTCTCCGAGGGCAGGCAGCCCGGCCTGTCATTTGCAGCCTGCTCCGGGGGGATGGCAGCAGGAGCGGTCCCCGCAGTAGGAGCTGTGGCCGCCAGGCCCATGGGGCTGTGGCTATGCTCCCACCCTAGGTGAGGAGCGGCCCCCGCCACGTACGGCTCTCCCATGGAAGCCTGACAGAGCCCACTTCTAATGAGTGCTCAAAACCGGGGGAAAAGAAAGGGCAAAAATGCAAGTATCGCACACTCGCAGCCGTGGCTCAAGCCTGGGGCACGTTGTCTGATGGGCTGAGCGAGCCCACGGCACGCTCTGTGCACCAGGGCGCAGAACGTGCGGACATGAGCCGGCAATGTGACCCCAGAAGCCAACTGTGTCCTGGGCTGCACCCAAAGCCGCGTGGCCAGCAGGGCGAGGGAGGGGATTCTGCCCCTCTGCCCCGCTCTGGGGAGACCCCCCTGCAGTGCTGCGTCCAGCTCTGGAGCCCTCGGCACAGGAGAGACACGGACCTGCTGGAGCGGGGCCAGAGGAGGCCCCAGCAACGCTCCGAGGGCTGGAACAGCTCTGCCGGGAGGACAGGCTGGGAGAGCTGGGGGGGCTCAGCCTGGAGCAGAGAAGGCTCCAGGGAGACCTTCCTGCAGCTGCCAGGGCTGAGAGGGGCTGAGGAGAGAGACTAAGATTTTTGACCAAGGCCTGGAGTAACAGGACAAGGGGTGATGGTTTTAAACTGAAAGAGGGCAGATTTAGATTGAACATAAGGAAGAAACGTTTAACGAGTGTGGTGAACCCCTGGCCCAGGTTGCACAGAGAGGTGGTCGATGCCCCATCGCTGGAAACATCCCAGTCAGGCTGGACGGGGCTCTGAGCACCCTGATTCAGTTGAAGATGTCCCTGCTTATGGCAGGGGGTTGGACCAGATGGCCCTGAAAGGTCCCTTCCAACCTGAACCACTCTGTCCATCTATGGCGCTGTGAAGACGACCTCTCCCTGCCCTGAGGTGCCGGCAGCAGGACACAAGCTCTGTGCCTGCCGTGGGCATCCCCACGCCCTGTGCTCCCCGGCACCATGAAGGCAGCAGCGCTGCTTGAAGCATTTTGTCTGCTCGGGAAGGCTCAGCTGGGACTGCCCCTGTCCGGCCAGCAACAGTTCCCGAGAGTCCAGAAACATAAATGCTTGCCATTTGAATTCTCAAAATGTTGAACCCCTCCACCACAAAAATCACAAACCCAAAACGTGTGGTGGCTAATGCAGCACACGGACGTTCGCTGAATGTGCAATAAGCAACCGCTTTAGTTACGCTCCAACTGTCTAGGTCTAGACCTTCCTAAAACGCAGCACAAACAGTATCAAATACCTTAAACTGCGCTTTATTAAATAAATGTTTATGATTTAATATTGTTCAGCCTCTGTAAAGTTGTGGAGCTCTTTCCTGAAAAATGTCTTCAGGGAACTGTTAGGGCAGAGAGTCAGTTCTCAGGTTGTTTGCAGAATGCCTGCCCTGACTGCAGGTTCGAAGTGCTGGAGATTAGTCAATTCAGTATCTTCAACATTTACCAAGTATTCCTTCGTGATTGTGCCCTGTTATTACCTTCCTGATATGCTCGAACCATTGTTTGTTCTGTACATACATTATAGCTGTCTCTAACGTCAGTATCACTACAAAGAAAATGATGAAAGGCACACCATTTCTTTTATCCCTGTTTATTTCCATAAAATCTGCCTTGCTGATAGAACAATCACAGCTGTCTAAAATGAAAAGGAAGCAAATTAAAAACTGTTATTGTGGTAATAGCATTTAAAACTCATTAATGTTTTCCTGCCATGGAGTGCAACAGTTGTTCACTTAGCCCTGGGATATACGAAAAGTAGAAAGGTATTTTAAAATGGAGAGGGCTGTTTCTTGATATTCAAACACAATTTATGTTATCGGCTTTCTTCTTTAAGAAATAAAGGTTTTATCAGCCCTACACCTGTAGGGTTGCTTTAGTTTGAGAAAATTATTTTTTTCCTTTTCCAGAAAAACATAAAATCCTCAAACGCAGTTTTTGTTAGTGGCTTGCTTCAAATAACCCAGTTTGATTGTTTGGAGGAGTTAAACAGATTTTTGTATTTGTTTTATGATAAAACCCTGAAAATGTGTTTTTCTTGGCAAAAATATCTCACCGCTCAAACAGCTAATCCTGATTAAAAAGAAAATTCAAACCCGAATTTTATCAACTTTCTAAGTCAGTATTTTTCACTGTAACTTTAATCACCTAAAGGGCAAACTAATTTGAACTTTCATTAAGTCCATAATACAGGGTACAAAAATGGGAGCGTATAAGGAACAATCTCAAATCACAGCAGCTCAAGGCGGTGCAAAATGAGATTTAATGTGAAGGTATAGCCTTTAACACATGAAATGTATGAAGATGTAGTGTATATACAAAATATGAGAAAGGTTTATTTGTTTGCATAGTCTTTGTGGTAAAAGAGACTTAGGACTACTGGCAACAAGGAACTGAGTAAGAATTCGTGGTTTGGCGTTACTAGCCAAAGCTTACTAACAGCACGGGTGTTACACGCAGCTATAGGTGACTTATTGGCCAGGAGGTTTCAGTATTGTTTTATGTTGTTAATCCTCAGTAAGCCCTACGTAAAGCGATGGAAGCAAAACCACCAGAAACCGTCGACAGTAACAGAAGTACGGTGGCGAACGTAGCGCTAGGAGAGACCTGACTTCCTAGGGTAGTTTGTGCAAACGTGGTCGTTTCAGGGAGGAGACCTGCTGATGGCTTCCCCTCGGCTCAGCTGGCTGGTAGAGCGGGCCCTGGGGGAACCCGTGTCGGCGGCTGCCGGAGCGAGCAGGGCTGAAGTAAGGGGCGCGGGCAGCCCCGCTGTGCGGAGGCCGCGCTGCGCTGCGCGCCGCCCTCCCGGGGGCCGCAGGGTGGGCTGGCGGCTGCGCCCAGGGCGAGGGCCCCGGGCACAGGTAGGGCCAGCACAACAGCCTGGGGAGGCAAGGGCCGTCAGAGGGCTTCCAGGACAGCCGCTGCAGCTTAGGAAAGCCAAATACTTTGCTTTGTTTTTTGGGTTTTTTTCTGAAAATGGACGTTTCCCTGGATTTTCCATTTCCTGTCTTGAATTGCAGTGAACAATTAGAATTTCCCACAGATGGAAATATGGTATTTGATCAGCTGTCACTCAGCGCAGAGCACATGTTTTCTGTAGCTGTACTGCAGGCTGCACAGTGAAACTCATGATTGAGGCATGAGAATACTACTGCAAATTAAACAAGAATGCATAATTAATAACCAAAATAAAAGAATGAATCACATTAATCAGTAAAAGACGACGCAATAAACTAAGGCTAAACAAGGGAACAATTCAGCTCGTACAGCAGGGTAGACAATTGACTTCAAAAACGATTGCACTAGCTACTTTGCTCAGTGATTATGCTAATTCACACCCGTGGTGGTTTCCACTGGGTATAGTTCAATTCCAGTCGTGCAGGGTTAGCCAAAGGATCTGGCAAGTCCCTCACAGTCAGCTCTGTTAACTGTGTATCCTGCTTCCCCACACAGTTCTCTAGAAAGCACAATCATCACATAAACTGTCCCAATTCCACATGACTTCACCCCTGCCTCTGCTGTTCTCTGGGCCAGACCGCACATCAGGACTCTGCGTCCCGCTGCTACTCATCCACCTTCACTTCAGTGAAACTACTTACACGCCTGAAGTCGACTATGCACTTAAGCATTCCACTTCCTCACAGCCTTTACAGCCATATATTGTCTCCTTCAGTGATTCATCTTCATCCTTTCCTCTGCACTGCCTCTTCAGGACGGAAATCTTTTCATCCGTTAGCTATTACAAAGTTGGCCAGTTCCAGGTGCCTTAGAGTGCTGAGAAGTTCACAGGGTCTCTGTGCAAGGAAAGAAGAAAGTCCTCTAAATCTGTGAGTCACATCACTGTCACCTGTGACAGTAAATTTATGTGATACTGGAAAGAAACTCTTTGCACAAGTTCTTCCATTTCACTGAGCTTCAAGTGACGTTTTGTTTTGAGTTTGGTCATTTTACAGCCATTCCTCCCACTTAAAAAATGCTGAAGCATGTTTTTTGCCATAAGCTCTTGTAAAAATTTTTCAGCCTGTTTGGTCATTTTAGTCCAACGCAGCACGCCACTTCTGTGAACACTTTCATGCTTTTTGTAAAGTGTCGTGGCCCGGGAGGAGCCGCGGCTCAGGAACTAACTGGGCATCGGTCAGCAATTGTGCTGCGCATCACTTGTTTTGTATATTCTTTTATCATTATTATTAGCATTATCATTCTTTTTTCCCCCCTGCCCTATTGACTCTATCCCAGCCAAGACCAGCACAAGAAGATAGACTCATTTTAACAGGAACTTTTTCTTCAGGAAAGTAGCTCCTGTAACAGAAACGGAGCTGAGCCACGGCGGCTCCCGGGTCCAGCGCTCCGTGGCAGCCGCGTGAAAACCCTTTTTTGCCAAGTCAAGCTCCCGCGTATGCACGCAGCCTCACGCGGCTGCGGCTAAACCCGCACAGAGCCGTCGGCATTCCCGCACCCGTCTCCTCCGCACTTGTCAGAGCCCCAACCCGCTCGCTGCCGCAGCAGGGCCACCCCGCGCCACCCGCGCCTCTGCGGTGCCAGCTGCGGTGCCGCCGCAGAGCGCCAGACGGCCGGAGAGACGGGGGGTGAGGGGCAACAAACTGCCGCGCCGCGTCCGTTTTTCGAACGTAATCGAGAAAATAACCCCAGGGGAAATGCTGGCCGGTCTCTCCGGGGGACCCCTCGTCCGGGGACCGACGGCCCGCGGCCCGCCACAGCCGCGGGTGGACACGGGCACCAGCCCAACACGCTCAGCGCGGGCGGGGCCAGGGGCGCGGAGGGGGCCCAGGACAGGACCGTCGAGCGGGTGCCGGCCCCGGGGCTCCCGCGGCGACGGGGTAGGGCGGCTCTGCGCCGCCGAAGGCTGAGCCCCGCGGCCGCCCCCCCTCCCGGGAGCCCGACGGGGCGGGGAGGCGGGCGGGGGGCCGAGGCTGCCGGCTGCGGCCCCCGCCCCCGCCGGAGGCAGGACGGAGGCACGGGGGGCCGGGGGCGGCCGCAGCCCCGGCCCCGTGAGGAGGCGCCAGGCGCGGGAGCTCCGCTCGCGCCCGGTCCCGGCTCCGTATAAATGGGGAGCGGCGGCGGCGGCGGCGGCAGCGCTTCGCCCAGACGGAGCCGGAGCCGGCCCGCAGCGGAGGGCGGCTCGGCGGCAGCCCCGGCAGCGGCACGATGGGCGGCGGCGGCCCGCGGCGGCCCGGCGCTCTGCCGCTGCTGGCGCTGGCGCTGCTGGCGGCGCAGGGTGGCGCGGCCCCGCTGCAGCCCGGCGGCTCCCCCGGGCTCACCAAGATCTACCCCCGCGGCAGCCACTGGGCTGTGGGTAAGTCTCCGTCCCGCCCGCCGCTGCCCGGCAGCCCGCCCGCCCCCTCCCCACCCCGGCTGGCCGCGCCGCCGGCCCGGCCCGACCCTGCGCCCGGCCCCCGTCCGCGCCTCGCCCCGCCCGGCGCCGCGCCGCCCCGACGGCGCTCGGCCGCTCCCGCGGCGGCTCTCCGCGCCTCCGGGGGTGGCGGCACGCCGCCGCAGCGGCTCGGCGGCCTCGGCCGGGAGGGCAGGGTTGCCACAGCCCGGCGTCCCACCCGACCTGCCCCGCCGGCGCCGCGGCGGGCTGCTGCCGCCAGCGGCCTCGGTGCCGGGACGGGGGCGGGGGGCCGCGGAGAGGAGGAGCGGCCGCTGCAGCCCCAGTCCCTCCGGCTCGCACAGGCGCCGGGTCTCGTCCTGCCGGCGGCGGCGCGCCCCGAGCGCGTCCCCGACGAGCGCTGCCGCGGCCCGGACAGCACCCCGCGCTTGTGCGGGGCCGAGTGTGCGGGGTAGCGCGGGGTTCCCCGCTATCTTTGCCATGTTTACGCGGCAGTTGTGTTTCCTACCGCTGCCTTTCTTCACAGATGCGGGGAACCAGACCCACGCCCGAAGGCAGCTGGGCGGGACTCACGAGCTCCCCAGCACCCTCGGCGCGGCCAGCACGGCAGGGAGCCCTGGTCCCAGCCGGGCCCTGGGGCGCTCAGCCTGGGGGAGGCTGCTCCGGTGCTCTCTCCCCCTCCCCTCGTCAGCAGCCTCCTTCGCAGCCTAAAGCCAACTATGATTTCATTTTGATGACAGCAAAGCGTGGTATATCAAAAGCGCATCCAGTTTAGGTCCTGGGAGGGCCCTGGAACATGGGCTTACGCTATAGTTCCCACATCCCATCTCAAGGCGGGGAAAGTGTAAAAGCCACAGCTTCTCCATCCACTTGCTTATTCCAGCGTACCAGGTGCCTCTCCCTAGCTCCAGGCAAAATTATAATAATTCGTTATCTCTGCACCCTTAGCAGCAGCGTTTTCTCTGACAACGTAGCGTAAGAGACAAAGAAAATTAATAGTGTGGCACTATTTTTTTCCAAAATCTCCAGTCCCAGTTGTGCTTCAACTTCGACATCATCTGAGCCTGTCCCTTCCCTTCCCTCCATACCGTTTAGTCAATAACAACTTCCAGCTGATGTTTGAACACTAAAATCTATACCTGTTTTGCTTCATTTCATGCTACTGTCATTGTTGTTACAGGACATTTAATGGGGAAGAAGAGCACTGGAGAGTTTCCTTATGTTTATGAAGAAGAAAACAAGACCCCATTTTCAGCTGAAAATACCAAGCAGCTGGAAGACTATCTGCAGTGGGAAGAAATCTCAAAATATTTGCTACGGCTGCTGGAAGGGAATGAAAATAAAAGTGCTCTCTTTTTAAAAGGAGGGCTTCCCTGGGATACCAGGAACACCTGGGAGACAGATGACAATAGCAGTTGGAAAGACGTAAGTAAGACAAAAACTACTCCACATATTCAGATTTCATTTTACAGTAGCGTATCAGCTGCTTCTGACTAGTGGTTGCCCAGAAAAGTAGCAGAAATGCATTTCGTGCACTAGTCCTTCAGTAAGGTAAGACTCTACTCTTGATTACAGATCGTCACTCACAGATTCTATTTTTTATGAACTAATTTGGTACTGGGCATAAATTCAGCAAGCGTTAAGCAGATTTTAGTGTCTGGATTCCCCTGAAGTTGCTTGGTCATTCCATTCTTTTCTTTTCTAGCCCTGCATGCTCAGACGAGCGCATCAGCACCAAGTTCTGTATTTACTCAGCACAAGCAAGCTAGTGTGAAAAACAGCCAGTGTGAAAAAAAAGCTAGTACGAAAAATACAGAGGGCGGGAAGAAGGCAAAAGGTGTTGTGTGTAAAGCCACATCACACTGCCAGTCTTCCTCGGCCACTGTTCTGGCTGTCGCTCTCTGGTCTGGCTTATGAGGCACTGCCCATCAGTGGCTTGAGCAACTGGGTTGGACAGTTTCTTCTCTTGCCAGCTCGGTCTTTGTCTCGTGCAAGTCTTTTCCCCCAGCTGATGGTGCTGGCCACTGCTGTGGCCATTTGTGGTCCTGCGAAATGAGTCTGTGGCTACTGATAAGCTATAATGTGTGCCTAGGACTCACCTCTTCTTCTCTCAGGTTGGTGTACTTATTAGCACTATTTCACAAGATAACAAGACTTTGGAACAGATTCACCCCTATTCTTTTGGAAAATCCTGTAAAATACACTCGGAAGGAGATCAGTGAGGTTTTACAGAAAGTAATCAGGGTCTAAATGACATAATGTAAACTGCAGAATTTACTAGGAAACTCCTTTCTTTATAATGCATCAGGTACAGTAACGGTGATACAGCTGCAGAATTCTTTTGGGTGACATTGAAACAGAACAAAAAGATCAATACACCCTGAAGACATTAATGGGAAGATTTTTTTTTTTTCTTTCCATATTCTACTGTAATACGATGTAGTTAATATTCTTGGGCTAACTTCAGCCCAGCCTCCCTCCTGAAATCCAGGTGCAGTGAAGTCAGTGAATACTTCAGTTTTGACTTGCTTAGAGGTAAAAATTTACCCATTGAATTAAGCCATGATTTAAGTCTCTTACACGACTGATATGAACGCTGTCCATAGGTTTCTTTTTGGCTATGGCTTATAAGAGCTGTGATTAATATTATCTAAAAAGGAAACTATTTGTCTCGTCTTCAGCTCTGCAGTGTGCAGCTTTGCAATCAAATTAGATGAACAAATTCCATTTTGTTATGTAAACAGGGAAATATTTTGACTTCTAAAAAGTATCTGGTAATAAATCATACTTATAAAGGCTGAAAATTGCCTCCAGTAAGTTGACTCATATCCGTATGTGTGTTCTTTTACCCTAAATTAATATCCACATTTTTGTGGTCCAACACTGAACATATATGTGGAATAATAAGATTGTTGCCTTAAATATCCAGATTTATCCAACGATAAGTAAAAAAATCATGTCTTCCATGTGACTAAGATACATGACAACTCACAGAACCTCATTTTGCCATAGAACCCTTGATTTCCAGCATTCAACAGATACTTTGTCTCCATCTTGAAGTAAAACATAATCATCAAAGTAGTATGTAACCTGTGCTTTCCTAATGTTGGACTCAAATACCTGATTGTATGCAGCCTAGAAAAGATTTTTCCTTTTACTTCAGAAAGTAAAAGCCTAGCACCTGCAAGCTAAGCTATGTATCTTTTTGAAATCTGCCTTCCAAATGAAGACGACCTGAAGATCAAAAGGAATATGCTTTACTTTTCTGAGGATTGTGATAGTTTCCTAAACATTTAAATAATAATTGGGTTTTTTTTAATATAGGAGGCCTTGTTTGTTTATAAAGGTGGAACTCTGGTATAGGTATGAGATTCAGTCACGTGTGTACAAGAGCATAAATGACCTTTGGATTTTGATTCTTTAGATTTTTGTGGATGTGAGGGGTTCCATGTTGCACAAACTTTGGTTAGACGTCACCTTCATTTAAGGTGCTGCTGTACCACAGCTAACGAAGGTGTCCATGTACAGGAATGATGAATGTAGCTACCCACCTTGGTGGAAGATGGCCAGGTAGAGTAAACTGACGACGATGATGATAAGTTTGTACTTGGCATTAAATACTTTTCCAGCCATGTTGTATTTGAGTTCGAAATAGAAACTAATTCTAGGAGGAGCCAGACACCATATTTACAGTGGGTCACTGTTCACTGTGAAATGGCCTGTTGGATTGAGGTATGCAGTTGTGACCGAACAAAGATAAACCATGAACCCTACTGTCAGCTGATGGAATAGCTGTCCCAAGACTGTATTGCCGTCGGGGCGGCTGCAATTCTCAGAGACTGAGTATGCACTTGCAGAGATGCTAACCACGAGGAGGCTATCTCTGCCTGTGCGCAGCCCCATGTTCCCATCTACTGAACATAAGTGAAGACAGGCTGTGTTGGGAAGAAGTGTACTATGAGGACTCCGCTTCATGGACTCTTTCAAATTTAGCTGATTTAAATTTAAAATTTGAAATTTAAATTTAAGATCAGAAATCCCCAAAGCTAGAGGCTGCAGAAGTAAATACAGATATGTACTTCAGGTAACTCAATTCAGGGTCTTGCTTATTAGCTTAAAGTAATTCAGTGCATTATTCACCACTAATGCTCACACTGTGCTGTACATCTCTCAAGAAAATTTTTTTTGTTTGTTTTTTTCTAAAAGACCCACCAGAGTAGGGGAAGTGCTGTAGCACATAGTCAAAAAAGCCAAAGAGATGAGCATAACAGTTCTGGGAATTAGGCTTAGGGGAGTGCACCCGAGTTATTTTCTTCTGTTTTCAGTTAATACCAGGCACACGAAGATCTTGCCTGCTCTTTATTCTGTTAAGAAATTCCAGTTAAAGTAGTTAAAGATCAGATCGTGCAAGCTGGCCTGATTGTAGAAGCAAGTTGGAAGATAAGCTTTAAATTGTTTCTATGACTTGGCTTTTTAAAACTAATGAGACACTATATAAATGAGATAGCAGACAGAATTATTTGGGCGAATGACTTTCCTTGTACTTTGGCAGTTGGTTATTGTGCTAACCAAGACAAATGAGGTCTCTTTTGGGAAGATTATTAGGAATGTGTTTGTTACGTGAATATACAGAGCAGATATATATTAGGCTTATTAACTTAGTGAATGACTTTTTTCCAGGACTGCTCTATAAATAACATTTTTCTCCTTTTATTAGATGATGGACTATCTGCTTCAAGTTGTGAATGTGAAAGAGAGCACGCCAAGCTGAAAGAAGGTCTCTAAGTCATGAAGAAATGGAATACTTTCCCTAAGAGACTATATTTCACAAGCACTTGATTGTATCAGATAATCAACAAGGTCTCTTTTCTGTAAACAAGATTTCCTTTGTGTAAAATATCTAAATACACATATTCTTCTATGTTTCAGCAATGACTAAACTCTCTCTTTCATTTTCAAGGTTGCATTTTCTCACTTGAGTGGCTTTGATATATATAATTGTCAACGGAAGGGTCTTCCAATGAATTATATGACTTACCTATCTAATCAGTTCATCTCTTAGTTTGAAACTACATGACATTTTAACATTCGCAATAAATAGTACTAATAAAAAGGCCGAGTTTATACTTTTATTTGAGTTAATAAAATGGAAATTGGCTGTGCCACAGCTAGTAACAAAAACAACAGAATGATTCATTTTGTGCGGAAGCTCCTCTCCTCCTTGCATTGGTCCCGGGTCTGTAATTTTTCTTCAGGAGGGGGAAGCTGACGCGGCCTGCCCGAGGTGTCGATGGGCCAAGTGCAGGCACAGAGAGCTGCGAAAAGATGCTCTGCCTCCATGTTTGCCTGAGAGGTGATGTGGCAGCTCAGCATGCTCCCGCCACACACTCCTAACCATGTGTGAGCAGGTCCAGCACCATTGTGTGTCCGCATGAGACTAGAGGAAGAACGTTGCCTCCCAGGAGAACAAGCTCGTGACACCTTTTGTGGGGCTACAGCACATTACAGCCAAGCGATGCTCCTGGCTCACCTGTAGTTTTCTGGACAGGACAGTCACACCGGCAGAGGCCCAGACCTTTCCTCGACGGAGAGCACTGACAGACCGGGCTGTAAGGACGAGAAGAAGCATCCGTCCACGTGCAGCTCAACACAGAGCAGGAGGAGCAGGCCTGGACAAAGAGAGGACACTGCTCAGCACTGGGGAGGCCACCCCTGCAGTACCATGTCCCATTCTGAGCATCCCAGTACATGAGGGTCATGAACAAACTGCAGAGAGCGCAACAAAGGGCCACAAAATGTGATTAAGGGGCTGGAGCGTCTCTCCCGCGAGGAAAGGTCGCAGGGGTTCAGCCTGGGGAAGGGGGCTCTTACCAAGGTGTGTGGATACAGGGAGGGTATGGAGAGGAGAGGGCCAGGCTCTTTCCCGTAGTGCCCAGCGACAGGACCAGAGGCAACGGGCGCCAGCTGAAAGACGGAACGTTCCTGCCGAACGCCAGGAGACGCTTCTGTGCTGGGAGGGCGACGCTGGCGCTGGCGCAGGTTGCCCCGGGAGGCGGTGGAGTCTCCATCCCTGGAGCTCCTCAAAAGCCGTCTGGAGGTAGTCCTGGGCGACGGGTGCTAGGTGACCCTGCCTGAGCAGGAACCGGACAAGGTGACCTCCAGAGGTCCCTTCGAGCCTCGACCAGCCTGACAACAGGTGACGAGATGAGTGAGTCGAGGGCGCGTGTCAGTACGGGGCGGCTGCGTTCGTGCACGTGCTCTGAGGAGCCGGCGGGTCGCCGCGGAGGCGCGAGAGGCTCCCGGCGAGCTCGAGGTCCGCCGCAGCTTCAAGGCCCGCGGCGCCGGGCCCGCCCCGCCGGGCAGCGCCGCTCGCCGGGGCGCGTGGCGCGCGGCCGCCGCCGTGGGGCTCCATCCGCCTCCGGCAGGCGGCGCCCTCGGCCCAGGGATGCGCGCGAGTCGCGCGCCCCGTAGGTCGCGGGAGGCGCCGGGTCCGAAGCCGGAGCGCGCGCCGGAGCGCGGAGGGGCCTTGGCGCAGACTGCGGCGGGGCGCCGAGCGCGCGCGGCCGCGGCTGCCAGCGGCCCCGGCCGCTGGAGCCGGGAGAGCGGGGGTCTCCTGCAGAGCCTCTGTCACGTGTGCTGGGCCTGCCGGGGGGGAGGGCTCGTGCCACACGGAGGGGTCTCAAAGGCACCGGAGGCACGGGGTGACTCGGCCGCGCCACCCCTGGCAGGGGTCACGTTTCTCCGGGCCTCGGTTTCGGGCCCCCCCATCCCACAGAGACGGCATCACGTGAAGCAGAAGGGTGTTACAGGTCGGGGTGTTACGGGGATGGTGCCGCAGAGCTGCAGGTTTATCACCGGTGCCTCACAAAACGTGAAGCGGCGAACGGCCGCGGGTCGCCCGCGAGTCGCCCACCACAGAAGCCGTCGTGGCTTTGAGCCGCGCTGTGGCTAGCACAGGCGTGTGAGCGGGAGCAGGCCGCTGGCCAGCCAGCCTTCCCGGGTAGCCCTGTGTTTCAAAGCATTGCTTAAAACTGGCACCCCCTCGCTGACGTTCTGGATTCGCCCAGAGGCCTGTCTCTGACCCCGCACCTGCCTCGTCGCCAAGATGGAGTTAGAGGAGGGGTATCTGCCCTACCGGCGCTGGAACACCATCCTCTTTGCTTACCCCAACACTCCCCTCTGTACCAGTGGCCAAAGCTTCAATTCTTATATTTTCTTGCCTCCCTCCAAATTTCTGCTGCCTCCCTTTAAACTCTCTCCTGAATGTCTTGCCTGACTTTAACTGCTTTTCTACATAGAACCAAACCTTTCAGAGCTATTTCACAGTTCTTAGTGGGGCAGAAACGTCATATGACAGAGGGATGACTGCCAAATGTCAGCCAGTTTTCACATCATGCATTGGCGGAACACAGAGATGCTCAGAGAGAGGAGACACAATATTCATTCTACCAGAAAAACGGGTAATGTTGTCAGTGACCAGTGTCCTGGTCTAACCAGCTTTTCCTTCTGCTCTCTTTTTTTTGTTTATCTCCCCATTTTCTCCTATGATAGGATTTAGTAAATGGGTACTCTGTGGTTGACAGACTACTGAAGGAAGTTGCTAAGGTCCCAAGGTTTATAGTCCACAGCATGAGTGACACAGGAAGATGCTGACTGCATAGAAGAGAGAGCCTCAGTGTCCACCGCAAAAGCGCTGTAGCTGAAGGGAACCCCTTGAATTAATACTGTTGGATTTGGACTTCCTAGTACATCCCGACAGGCTGAACCAAAGAAATATGTAGCCAGGAGCTCTGAACAGATATTTGAGATCTTTCAGTAGTAAGTAACTGAATGTTCTTACTTGAAATCCCTGTCAGATGTAGCCGAGGCAGCGGGAAAGATGATCCTTCAACTGTCCGTCTCACCTGCGGACATTAACAGGTCCTCGAGAGAGGAAGGGAACAGTAGTGCCCCCAACCCCAACAGCTCATAACAGAAATTTAAACTGACTGAGCTCTGTCCGTTTTCATCTCACATGGGCTCTGACCCATCGTGGCTGTGGAGCAAGCACAACGGCCGGCCTGCGGCTCCAGAGGGGACGACAACTGGGGGTATTCTCGGATTCTAACCTGTGTAGCTGCTTCTGCTGACCCCGTCCAGCAGGGACTGAGCGTCAGTCCTGGACAAAGAGCCGGTCTTGCGCCACTGGAAAGCAACCGAGCTGAACTCCATGTCAAAACTCCCCTTGGCTTAAATAGGTCAGGTGTCTTTGCTAGTTTTCTTGAATACTGCCAGGATTTTGATCAGGGGTGGGAAGGAAGAGAGATTAGAATACACTTTCTGCTGAGAAATGGTACCATTGAGACTGAGTTTCACGATGGCTTTTTCCTCATAATTATTCAGAAATCTTCAAAGTGCTTTATAGTAATTGTCTTCTCTCCTGCACAGCTCATGCTAATGACCTGTGCAAAACTTTACACAACACTGCTGTACGTTAAACCTGGGATTTCTGGGCTGGGCAAAGACGGCCAGGCCTAACGGCAAGACTTCTCATGAAAAACAGTCTACCTCTCCGCATTTCACATCTTAATGAGAAATCACCCAGGATTAACCTCATTTGCCAGTGGAGACATTGCTACAGATGAAGCAGATGCAGAGATGGTGATTTGATTTTACTTTTCCAGAACTTTGAAGCAAATGCAAAGTGGACAACTTAATGGCCTGCATAATATAAAGAAATGTGTATCCATCCATCCTCCCCTCAATTAAAAAACAGAAAGCTCAGACCGGTCATGTGAGATTTACCTGGAAATGAACTAGAAGGCTTTCCAAGGACAGCCAGGGTCCTAGTTCAGCCTGTTCACCAAGTGAAACACAGCAGGGAAGGAAAGGGGAAAGAGCTCCTCAGCTTCGGATACTGCCTGCCCTCCCCAAGGCCCGTTGGATGATGGGAGGGTCCAGTTTGGCTGCTGGCAGACACAACGTACCTTGCCTCCCCTTCCCAGCAAGGTTTGCCCTTCCTCACTAGTCATTTGCCCTGTGTTGAGAAGGGAGGTGCAGTACCCCCAGGCGCAGGGATCTATGTCCCTGGAAGGGGAGCGAGGATTCATCTCCATGAAGCAATCCCTCCCAGGAGTCTCTTGGGGCAGCCCTCGACGACTGCCCCACATTCAGGACACTGAGCAAAGACCAAGTTATTCGTGGGAAAACTCTAAGAAGCATTTACAGCTTCACCCGCCAAAGCCTACATACTTCCATGAGCAGCCGCGACTGCTGGCAAACCCTGTCCTACAAGTCCACCTCTCCCAAAAGGTGGTGTGCCATGGCTAGCATGACAACATTCACTGTCTGTGACTGTCTTATTGCAAAGGAGTAAATTCCTTAATATTTTCACTGGCAGTCTTTTATTGGTATTATTCTTCCTTAGAACTTCAGATGTTGCAAAGAAGTCAAATATAGATACTAAAAATACTATCTTGCTAATACAGTTTAAGCAAAAAAAGAAATAGATCACTCAGAAAAGGCCAGGCTAATAGCCTTAGCAAAGTTAGAGTAAAGAAGTGGTTAAGGATCTAGATGATTTAATCCAGTTTTAAGAAAAGGTTTTACAGTGAGCAATTAGATGCTGTTTAAGGAATTAATCACTAATGGGTCATTAACTCTGACTGCTATTGTACAGTTAACAAGCCGAGGCAGGATTATTAGACTCAGCACCCAATTAAGGAGGAGAAGATATTTACAACAAAATGAACAAATGAGCTTTTAAAATGGAATGGGACAATTTGAAAGAAAGTGTAGGAACACAGAAAACTAGACAGGGTACAAGAAAGATATGAGTTTGCATATGCCTCTGTCCCTTTATTTGTTTGAAAAATATTTACCTGTCTGTGCCCACTTAGGTTTAGCTAGTTAAAATATTTATCTTTAGCAAAAAACTCATAGCTTTCCTTGAAGAACATGACTGCACACAGTTTATCCATTACAGGATTCACATGTACAACATGTAACAGAAGACCTGCTTAATACATTAGTAGAAGAGCAATCACCATAGCTTGACATAATCTTTCATTTTTTACTTGCAGGTGCTGGATCAGGAGCTTAATAAAAGTGAACATGTGTCTGCAGCTGCTATTGCTGCTGTCCTGTCACTACTGCTAGTCTTCGACTACCTCAAGGAACCAAGTGTCAGTGCTGGTTACAGCGCTGGTCAAAAAGTCAGGGGGGTCTTTCCGGTGGCTTTACAGGACACAGAAGAACTGGAGGCAACAGGGAGGGTGGTAGAGTCAAAATGTGGAGGAGCACCACTGAGATCTTGGGAGTTGCTTGTTAATCATGAGCAATAAGCACAGGTAAGAGCTTTTGGGCAGCAGTTAAATGTGTTCACATGCAGGAGGGTTTTCAGCATCAGAGGCGCAGCTGGACTGCAGCCAAGTAATGGCAAGTGGGGTTGCTCCTGCTCCTGCCCCTGAGGAGGAAGAGCGTGCAGAGCCTGTGCAGTCACTTGTTAGTCTGTGTGCATGACTGATGCAGCCCGCGGTGTGCAACTACACCAACAGACGTCCTTCTCTCGTAGCTACCAGATATGCCTTCTTGCAAGCCCAGCATCCTTGGTGATGCAAACAAAGCTCACCTGCAAAAGGAGCGCTGGAATAAGACTTAAAAACTGAAGTGACACGCTTTTTGTTCTCCTCCTCTTCCCCCAGAAGTTTACTCAGGTCTCCTTACCAGAAATTAGCAAATTATTTCCCTGGTCCTGACAGCGACAGCACTCTCTTTTTCTGACAGCACGGCACTTCCTTTGCCAAGGAGCAAAGAGCCAAACAGCTGTGTGCTGGGGAGGCTACGCACCACCACGGACACGTGCAGTGGCACCAACAGGTCCAGAGCCCAACGGGAGCCCAACATCCCCCCTGAATTCCCTGGGGGCCACTCACTGGGCCTCCCTGCACCCCAGGGAAGGAAAGCCTGGGGTCCTGGGCACACCATATGCTCTGGATCTGCAGGGAGGCCAAGGAGAGGAGAAAAGTCGTTTCAAAATAGAGGGATTCCTGTTATTATTTGTAAAAGAAGCCCTCCAGACAATAGATGAGGGCTGCTGTGGAGAAGGCTGTGAAGGGATGTTTAGAAACTGCTGTCTAAGGTTAAAAAGCTCTCTGAAGTGAAGCTGAACAAAGCTGACATAGTTGTTCCTGACAGGACTCTTAAAAGATACGCACAGATTGTGAAAATATAATTAGATGCCAGCCTTTGTCTGGCCACAACGAGTGGGAAATGGTGAAAGGAGAGGTCTCCCAATCTGCCTTGAATCATCCCCAGGACACAATGAGGGCGCTTGTGCATCCTTCTCTCTTCCCTAATGAGAAACATTAATTGCCACAACCTCCAGAGTGTGTGGAGCACCCCGTGCCCAGCGGAGGAGAAGGGGTGTTTCATTACAGCTTCTCAGCCCCATTACAGGCAGTAACGGAGATAATGGAAAATAAAGATGCTGCAGTTTTAGTTTCGGCAGCTTGGCGACGGGCACTGGGTGGGCAGGGGACCGAGCACGACCCAGCGCTGTGCCAGCCTCCAGGGGCTGCACTGGACGGCTACACTGGGCAGGACGCACCCAATGGGCCCCTGCTGAGAGCTCCAACCACCTGTCAGCTACCACCCGTCTCCCCCACAGGCAGCTGGGCTGTGGGGGCTCAGGGCCCTGCGGCACCTGCCGATCCCCTTCTCTGAGGGGAGAGAAAGCCCATCCGAACCCGGGGCTGCCCCCAAGGGCAGCTGTGGGAACACTGCGCCTGGCCCATGGACTGCCAGGGCCCTGGCCCCTCCTTGCCAAGTGGGGACCCCCCCAGCTGGGGCGCACTCCCTGCCATGGGGCTGCAGCCCCCAGCCTCCACCGCTCACCGCCAGTTTGGGCAGGGTCCTGCTGCTGGAGTGGGAGGGAGAAGGGCCCCCAGACAGGCCTGTCCCACCCCCCTGTGCATCACAGGCAGAGGAGGGTCCAGCCCAAGCAGCCCACTCATGTGCAGAAACATGATGCACAGCCTTCCTGCAGGTTGTGCCATTTAATGGTGCAAAACCAGAAAACCCTCCCCAGGTAATGCAGGCCTCGGTTCCCAGCCACCTTACACAGCTCTTCGCTCTACTGCAGCTTTTATTGCAACTAAAGCGTCCAGCCAAGGAGGGAGAGCTGAAGAGATTTTTCTTCCTAAGCTATGATCAGGCCCCTAACTCTGCAGGGCATGTGGAAAAGGGAATTAAAAGGACCGCAAAACACAAAGCAAGTCAAGGCGTGGGGGAAAGGCTGGTGCAAGTGACAGCCCTCCCTTGCCTGGCCGTCTGTGGGAGCCAGAGCAGGGCGAGGGCGTCCCTTGGGCATCCCAGGACCGGCCTTCCCCGTGGGTTTCTCCTGCTGAAGAGGGAGTTCAGATTGTCTGCCAGGGTTTGCCGATGGACTGGATGTGCTCCTTGGCCTTCATCCGCAAGGCGGCAATGCTGGTGTTGCGTGGGTCTGCCTCATCCAACGGGAACTTGTCCACAAAGGTGGCCCCGCACTGGTAAGGCGGTGGTGGCCCCATGGCCCCCAAGGGCTGCAGCGCATGGGTCACTGCCGGAGAGTTCAGGAAGGGCGGTGGTGTGTAGCTGCCGGGCAGGCTCTGTGGTGAGGCCACGAAGCCGGGCAGGGTCTGCAGGGCCGTGCTGCTGGGCACAGGCGGGCTGAGCCACGTCTCCAGGGGCAGGTTGCTGCTGAGGGGACCCATGGGTGTTGCCTGCGATGAGCGGTTGAAGGAGAGGATGGGTGAGTCCTGCAGCTTCATGGAGGTCACCTCCAGCTTCTCCTGCCGCCGCCACTTGGCCCGCCTGTTCTGAAACCACACCTGCAAGCACAGCCAGGTTAGCCGGGCCCCAGGGTGGAGGGCAGTGGCTCAACCCTGGGCGCAGCGGTGCACATGAAATGGGGCGAGTGAAACACGACAGAGCAACAGACGGCGCGCCGTGCCGTGCCGAGCCGAGGCAGGAGTGAGTTCAGCCGCGCTTCCCCCGCGGGCTCGGCAGCTCCAAGCTCGGCAGAGTGCGGCACCGCGGGGGGAAGCCGCGCAGCGAGAGCCGGCCCGACCTGCCCGCCCGTCCGCCCGCTAGCCGCCTGCTTAGCCCCGCGCTAGCCACCCGCTAGCCCCCGCCCCGGAGCACAGCGGCTTCGGCCGCCCCGGTCCGGGCCGCGCCAGTCAAAGGGCAGCGGCACTGAAAACGTGGCCATAGGCCGGGCCGGGCGGAGGGTCCGGGCCGCAGCCCGATCTCCGCGGGTGCCGAACGGAAAACGGCCCCGAGCTCCCCGGCGTCCCGCCGGGCCGAGCCGGGGCCGCCGCGTCGGGGCTGGGCGGACGGCGCCAGCCCCAGCGGTGCCCCGCGGGGCCGCTCAGCCACGCACCGGCCGGGGCCAGCGGTACCGATGTCGGGCTGGGTTCATGGGCCCGCGGGCCGAGGCAGCGGGGTCGTCCATGCGGTGCTGCTCCGGCCGCCAGGAGTGCGGGTCCGCGCCGGGCCGGGGGCCCCCGCCGCCGGGAACGCGGGGCTGCGCCGGGCCGGGCTGTGCAGCGCCGTCCCGGGAGTTCCCAGCGCCGGGAACGCGGAGCGGTGCCGGGGCTGTGGCGGGCCGGGCCGGGCCGTGCGGCGTGGGGGTTCCCGGCGCTGAGCCGGGGGTGCCGGAGCGCGGGGCCGGGCCGGCGGGGCGGGCGTTACCTGCACGCGGACCTCGGGGAGGTTGACCTTCATGGCCAGCTCCTCGCGGCTGTACACGTCGGGGTAGTGGGACTTCTCGAAGGCGCGCTCCAGCTCGTGGAGCTGGTACGTGGTGAAGGTGGTGCGGTTCCGCCGGTGCTTCTTCTTGGGCTGCTCCTCGTCCGACGGCTTCCCCTCGCCGCTGCTGCCGGCGGGCAGCTCGGGGCTGGCGCTGCCGGGGCAGTACGGCTCTGGGAGCGGAAGACGGACGGGTCAGCGGGAGGGCGATCTCCCCGGGGAGGGGCACACACGGGACCTGCCCGAGGGCGCGGAGGAGAGGCGCCCACCCGCCCGCGACCCAGCGCCTCTCGCCCGCCGCGCTCACCTTGGAAGCGCTCGGCGCGGCCCTGGGGCTCGGCCGGCGGCGGCTCTCCGGGCATCTTGGGGAGGCAGTGCCGGGGCCCCCGCCTGTCCGCCTCCTTGGCGCTGCCGGCGCTGCCGTCGGGCGGGAAGGGGCCCAGCAGGCCGTCCTCTTTGGTGAACCCCAGGATGGCCTCGATGCTGTGCAGCCTCGACGGGTTCCCCCCGGGGCTCCGCGCCGCCTGAGCGGACAGCGAGAAGGCGCCCTCGGCCATGGCGAGCAGGGCGCCGGGCGGGTGCATGGGGCGGCCGGCCCGGGGCCCCGGCGCGGCGCTGCGGTCCCGCCCGGCCCCGGGGCGGCGCGGGCAGCTCTGGCACGGCGCCGCCCGGCGGGCTGGCCTCCTTGGGGCGGGGGAGGAGTGCCGGGGGGCGGTGGGCGAAGGGGAAGGCGAGGCCCCTGCGCCGCTGCGGCCTGGCGGGGGAGGCAGGGCATCCCCGGGCCCCGCCGGCAGCGCCCGCTGCCCCCCCGCCGGCCGCCCCGCCCCGCCGGCCCCGGCCCCGGGCCCCAGACGGCGCCGGGCAATGCCATCCGGGGCCCTCGCGGCGGGGCGGGCCGGGGGCTGGCCCAGGCCGGGCGCCCCGCCGAGCCCCGCAACCGGAGCCGCGGGGCCGGGGCCGCGCTGCCCGGGCCGGCCGCCGTCGGAAATGGCCGTGGGACAGGCGGCTGCCGGTGTGCCGGGCGCGGGGACCGAGCCGGCACGGCAGTTCCCGGAGCGGCGGGAGCCGCTTGCCGGGACTTGGCGGACAGGCCCGAGAAAGGGGGCTCCGTGGAGGGGTCGGGGAGGGGCGGGAGCCCCGGGGGGGCTTGAGCCAGGGTGCCCGGTTCAGTGCCTTGCGCTGTGCTGCGGGCTCTCGGAGCCTCTCCGAATTTTTCTGGCTTGACAGCTCCAGCCTACACCCGCCTCAGGCATTTTTAAAATGCATCGGTTTCATAGGTAGCCTCTCAAGAGGTGACGTGCAGGAGGATGCCGTGGCACCCTTCTGTGCCAAATGCGGGGGGTGGAAAGCGCTGGGGGTAAAAGCTGATGCTCTGGTCCCCTGCGTCTGGCTGCCTTCAGAGCCAGGTTTACAGACAAGAGAAAGTGCTTGCGGGCTCTTGGGGAGAATGGACTCGGGAGACATCTGTAGGAGGTGGGATCGGCCTCTCAGCCTTCACAAAGCTGGAAAAAGTGCTAGGCAGTATTTCTGAGGAAATTTTCCGAGGTGTTGGTATGGAACAGACCCTGTCCTCCATGGTGCAAGCGTGGCTGGGAGGCTAGAGGGCACGGCATGACTTCACGGAAGACACACAAAACGCTTTTGGAGGTAAGGCAGAGAGCCAAATCCCACACCTTACTCTGTACTTGGCTTGGTGGAGGGCATGGGCTCAGCACAGTACTAACCAGGCAACGGCATCACGTCTCCTGCCTCCAACATACTCCTTCCTGCATCAGTATTTTTCCTGCTTTTCTCTTTTATCACTTTTTATGCTAGCACTTGCCAGTTCCTTTGAGGCACCAGCCATCTTTTGTCCCAGCTGGTTTAAATGACAAACACAGTAACATCCAGAGTGGTTTTCAGCCTGCGCTTGGCTTTGAAGGTGCTTCCATTTCAAGCCTGAAGAGAGTGCATGTGAATGAAAAACACCACTGCTGCTTCCTCCAGATATATTAGCTAGTCTAATGAACGGTATGACCTCTCTCAACAAATCTTCATTTTTGTTTCCCTCCCTGCCCCAATAGGATGCATTTTGTGTAGATTTTTCCAGAGGAACTGCTTCAAAACAAAGATTGTCAGTGCTTGCCTCTGGTGGTGCCCACACCTCTTTAAGGTTTATGGTCTGAAGTCCCAAAGCTAATTCCTTTCAGAAGTGCTCGGCTTTTCCTACTAGTTCCAGGTGAGGTTCGCCTTCGACAGCGTCGGTGGGGGGAGTGTTGGGGCCGAAAGAACTCAGCCATCCGTTGGCAAAGAGGGAAGAGGCCAACAGAACAGACAAGAAAAGGTTAGTGTGGCTTTTGTGCACAATATGAAAAGCAAGTCAATACCATTGTAGGGGCATTGGAGGGTACTCAAAGCAATCAGCCAGGGGCCATTGTGTTCCTTTAATCTACATGTGTATTTCCCAAGAACTCTATTAGTGAAGATGAATGAACACTGCAATGTCCCTAATTTCTTCTAATTTGGAGCTGGGGTTTTATGGCACTCACAAACAGCACAAAACATGCCTGTCCCTCCAGAAGCCCTGGGCAAACTTGGGAATCGTTTTTGCTTGTTGTAGCAAAAAACAGATAGCAAGGTGAGATGAAGGAGCGAAAACCCTTTAGCCAGACTCTGGTCTGGCAGTGAGTGCCATAAAGGGCATTGGGTCCTGGCACAGGTTCTGCTTTTAGGGCACCTGTCAAAATTGTCAAATACAGGGACAAGACTCAGATTTTTTGCTGTTGATCACAGTGCAAATGTACAGCAAAAAAACCACCTGCCCCCAAAGTAGGGTACACATCCAATACTGTACACGAGAGACCTTCCTTCCTAATAAAGAAGGATCTTCTTGCCTCAGCAGTAGATTATTACGGTTGCATTTGCCATATGGAACTGCATTTGTCACTGTAGCATCCTTCTTACAGGGGAGTGAAATTGTTGAAAGAGGAAGAAACTCCCTTGGTCACAAATTTGTTACTTGCCTTTCCCCCATTCCATCACCTTTTTTATTTTTTTGCCGTGTTTTATTACAGCGATTACTGCTGAATTTATGTTTGGAAGCGAACAAAAATTCTCAAGATGGACAACCTCTAAAGCACAGCTGTCCACTATACCTCCTTCCTGTGCATGTATAGTGAAGACTAAATAGGAATAGTTTTGATCCTGTTGGTGCTGTAGAGACATATGTACGGGACATGGCTTCACACAATGAAATCAGCACCATAAAATGCCGCAGATTCTTGCTTCCTTTCCTCCCGTCTTTTCTTTATGTCAGCCTGAAATAATTACTGCCTTGCAGAGCAGACATTTGAAGCTGAAGTCACTCTGCAGGTGGGACATCACTCTCCAGAGCAGTGATGTGCAGCAGAGTGCCTCCCTGAAAGGTAAACAGGACTTTCAAGGTCACACAGCAAATCGACAAGGGGCGGGTGGCAAGGGGGAAATATTCGCCTAGCGGGAATCTGTACCCTGCTGCAATTTGCATACTCTGTATCATCCAACAGATTGTTAAAAACTGAAGGAACTGGCCTTGCTTTTTTTTCTCCACAGAAGTTCCTAGGCGTGCAGTTCAAGAACCTTCCTGAAAGCACGATGTACGAGGAAGCTGCTGCCTCCTCCCGACACTGCATTACTCGTACCTTGAGAGTCACCTCCTGCCTTTTTTCCGGTGCGATTTTTCTGCACCTGCCCCTAGGAGAGCCGGTGGTGTCTCCTCCACCACTTACGCGGTGCCCGGCGGCACGCGGGAATCCCACAGAGAGTGCTGCGCCGGCCGGGGCAGCGCGGTGCCCGAGCCTCCACGGAGCGTGCAGCGCCCGGCGCCTGGCCTGGCTGTGGCGTGGAACCAGCTGCGGCCGCTCTGGCAGCGGGACAGCCCTGGGGCGAGGGCTCTGACACGGAGGCTGGCCCTGCGCAGCCATCCCTCCGGAGGGAGGGAGTGGAGGTTCATGCTATAAGGCTATATTAATGCAATCCTTCTTTACTTGTTTTCCAATTAGCCTAATTGAATTCGGATTGCTTAAAAGTGGGCACTAGAGACATTTATCTTGATGGGATGACAGCCTTGAGCCCCAGCGATCCTATTAACTATAAGAACCCAAATCCCAGGTGGGGTCCGTCCAGCAGTAGCTCCCACGTGACCCAACGCTTTAATCGGCTCCTCTTCTGCGCAGCACACACACACACACACGCACGCAGGGGCACTCGCACGCGCACGCACAGGGACACACACACAGACATACCGACATGCAGGCATACGTGCAGTCATGTGCATAGGTGCATGCACATACATACACACGCATTTGTGCACACGTATGCACACAAGTGCATCCCCGTGCACACACACCAGCACACGTGCACATGCACACGCATGCAGCAGCTGCCTCTTAAGGCTCTGGCAGCCTGAGGAGAAGGGTTGTTTAGTGCAAGACCTCGGAGAAAGATCTCCTTTCCTTTTTCCTGAGCGTTGGAGCAGAGCCAGTGTGCTGCCTGTCTGCCTGCCCACTCTGCTCCAGGTTCCCCTGTGATCTGTCCCCAGGGCTAAGCATCTTGAGAGCTGCATGCCCGGTGACGTGTACCCCGTGTGGCCCTGCCACCTCCTACCCGCCTGCCTCCCCGGGCCTGCAGCTGGTGTCTGAGGACAGGGACAGCCGGTGCGGCAGGGATGAGCCATGTGTGTGCTGGCAGGGAGCAGGACAGTCCCCTCCAGCACGGTGAGGATCAGGCTCCTGCTGGGGGCAGGACCGAATTGCAGCTGTGCCCGGGCCATCACACCACCCCGTGCAGGGGCTCTCGGGGGGATTTGGGGCAGCGATGCTAGCCCCCCAGTGCCCCACCACGTCTGTGCACAGCCTGATGCCAGCCCCGGGGTGGGTGCAAGCCCTGGCCCCAGCACGCCAGGGAAACTCTGTTTGTGCGCAGGAGCTCGGCACAGAGACCAGCACCTCCTGTGACGTAGCCCAGCCGCGCCACTCCAGACTGAGAGTTTTTAAGTCTCTGGCTCTAAAAATGATGCCTAAGGCAGCCCACTCCCCTCCCAGCAGCAGATCAGCATGGCTGTGGCCAGCGCCAGGGCTGGGGAGCGTCCTACACCGTGGATGGGGATGTCCCCCGTCCCACGCCAGCCCGGAGCCACCTCCCAGCCCCGCTCGCCTCTGCCAGCCCTGACAGTTTTTTGGATTCTCATTAATCGCTTGTTTGGTGATTCTGACTGTACTTTCTTCTGTGACCCTTTAAACTGTGAAAATGCCGATCCTATAAATGCTGACGAATTTAATTAGCTCCCTTAAACCACCAGATGCTTTCAGTAAGATTTTCAGGATGCCCCAGGCACATTTTAATTCAAAGGTCGAAAGCTTTAGGCTTATTTATTTTGGTGGTTTAGAGATAAAACAATTCAGTCTGTAAAGTAACAGAACAGTATGGAGACACCTACCAGACTTGTACAAATACAGAGGGAAGTGGATCGATTCTCACCACCCAAAAGCCGGTTGAGCTCAGCTGGTGACTATTTTAACTGCTTTATGTAAGACCTCCTAAAGGAGCCCACTCGTCTTTCCACAGAGAGAATTAAATTCTCCGGCGACGTGCGAGAGCAGGATCCCGAGAGGCAGCCGTCGGCTCCCCGGCAGTCTCGGCACCCGGCAGCCTGCTGGGGCGGGAGAGGGGTGAACCCCTCTACCTCGCTGCAGAGGTGGCTTTGCCAAGAGGGAGAATTTGTCCTCCTTTCCCAAGTGACTCGGCAAAACGCTGCAGGCATGGCACAGGCTCAAATCCTCCCTGAGATTTTGTGTCTCTGTCTGCCCCTTGGCCCTGCAACCGTGTAGCTGTGGGTGAGCGTCGTCCCGCTCTGCAGGGAGAGGGACCATCCCAGGCGGGCGGGGGCAGATGCTCGCGCTGCTCGGGCACGTGCTGCCTGGCGAGACCGCGGCTTCACCGAGCGCGTGCTGTGCTGCCGCCGCGCGGTACCGCGCTTCACGGGCCGCCGCTTCTGACGCTACCGGCCACCGGGCCCAGCGCAGCCACCCAGACCCCCAGCAGCCGCCGGCCTCGCTCCGCCTGGGCCTGCGGCGGCGGGAGGTGTCAGCTGGGGCTGCCGGAGCGGGTGGGCAAGTCCCCTCCTGGCGAGTGCGCTCAGGGAACGGCTAATGGAGGCAATAAAGGCGTTTACAAGGCACGATTTACGTCATCGGGTACAAAGGCAGGTGTTCTTCCTGTACCTAATGCTGGGGACCCCAGCTGTTTTCTGCAGCCCGCAGCGGATCCTCCCTGCTGGAGACGGGACCTTCGGAAAGCCGGTCTGCTGGGTCGCCCAGCTTCCCTCAGCAAAGCGCGGAAGCTCCCTGGGCCTTGGCAGGGCCGCCACTGACCGGTGGGGCTGCAGGACGCGACCCAGCCCTGGAAAAGGGGCTCGGAACCGAGTGGGTTTCACATCTGGAGTGCACTGTAACTCAGTCTTTTGCACTTCGCAGACCAGTACCTGAGGCCAGGATTGAGGAGAGGAGAGGAGAGGAGAAATGGAGAAAAGAAAGAGGCAAAAGACAGAAAGAGAAAAGGAAGGCGGGAGGAGGCGGGAAGGAAGGAAGGAAAGAAAGGAGACAAACCATACTTAATGCATTTATTCATTTAAAATAAATATTTTAACTTCATTGGCTGGAGACAGAGAGAGAAAGAGAGGCTTATAAACCTGTAGGAAGGTGCTCCACGTATTCGTTTGCAAATCTCATTCACAAGCTAGCTCTTGGAGAACGTACAAAGACCTTCGTTGTATAGAATACCTGAGCCCTTCGGGAGTAGCGTTGTATACATCATCCATGTGCAAGGGCTGTACAGCTTTTGTGCGGGTTATCACGCACGACAACTACTGTGGCGACGCAAGTGCAGAGACAGACCGATGCTCCCATCTGCCTTAACCACAAGACCCTGCTCCCCAGGGCCGGTGGGGATTACTGCTGCTGGCCCCATCCCTGCCTGCCCGGGCTGGCGGCCCCGGCAGCGCTGCAGGCTGCGGTGAGTAGCCATCCCTCAACCAGCCAGCTGCCCCGCATGGGGCCGCGCTCCTCCAACTCCTAGCCAGCATCAGCTCTGCTGGTTGGGGACCAGGGGGCAATCAGGCCCGCACCTACTTAGGTTTTCCCCAGAAAAAGACTCTGAATGACAGCAAAGAAAATCTTGCTTGGTCCTGAGTCTAAAAGCACTGTATCTGGATCCTGCCTGTCCCACAGACTCAGTCAGTTTAGCACCAATGACAGCCGTGCTTTTTCTCAGGGTGTAGGTGCCCTACCCTAGCATAATCTTCCAGGTGGGATAGATTTATGTTTAGCCTTGTATGGAGCTAACTCCTAGAATAAATGTGGTGAGCTCATCTTAGCCTATACAGCTATATACCAGCCTATTTGCTGGTACCCCAAGCGCCAGGATTTGGCACACATAGCAGCCGAGCAGAGAGCCACTGCTGTCACTCGATGGTTGAACTGCATTTGAAGACCAAAAGGCTGTGAAAGTAAAGCAGCCTGGAGAAGTCTGCGTTGCTGACTGACCAGGGTTTACCGATAGCTACCAAGCCTTGGTTTCAGACAAGTACCCGCTCAGTTCTATATATGATGACATTTTTGTCCCAAGCTGTAGAGTCAGATGCTTCACTTTTTGCCTTTTGCTAGATTTAGTACAGAGATGGTCAAAACCATTTTCTTTTAAAGTTTTTGCAGAAATTGTCAACATTTGAATAATGGGTTTGTTTCAAAATGTTTGAAACGGACATGTTTTTATTAGAAATATATGTATTTATTTCTGAAAGCCGTATCAAATGACTGCTTACCTATATGTTATGCATCAGAAGAACAATTTTGCTAAAAAATGCACATTTAATAGCATTTTGATCACTTCTTTGAAAAAATGGAAAAAGGCACATTTTTTCCCCAGTATTAGCTTTTTTAAAGCCATTTTTTTCCATGGGGAAAAATGTTATGTTAAAAAATGAGGATCAGTTCTAGCTTCACACTAAGCAATCATGGCAAGTAAATTTTGCCCCTCCTTGGGGTTTGAAAGTGTCTCTCTCTCTCTCTTTTCTATATTTACATTTAATGCTATACAGCTAAGTGCATTCCTCTGCCTGCCCTCACTCTGCAGCCCCTGTGAGACAAGACTGAATCCACAACCCTTGGACAGTGGTGTCTCTTCTACATCACTGAACATTTCTGCTCAGCAGCCTGTTTCATTTCGTTGAAGGTGGCTTGTGCCTTTTCTTTGATCGCATCCATGTCCATATTCTGGATGTTCTGCAGCTGTCCCAGGATAGAGTCCTTGTCCTCTTCCTCCACCTGATCTTCTGCCACCATCTTCCGGAGGTCTTCTGGCAAATCCACATCATCTCCAGCCATCTGTATTTGATTCTCATCCAATTCACTCTGATGCAAAAAGCAGAAAATAAAAACAGTGCATGTGAGTATTTCTGCTACCCCAGGATCTACTGGTGAGTCTCTTTTTTGTTCGTTTGGTTGCTTTTTTTTTGAGACGGACAAAACATATGCACAGATTTTTCAGTCAAAGTTTTTAGATGCAATTTTTGAATTCAGGGGCTCAATCAGCCCCCATACAAGCGCTAAGACTTTTCAGATGATGTCAATTATATTTTGAAGGGTTTCAGTAGCCTCAGAATTGAAGCCTTCAGTGTCACTTGCCATTTTAGAAGTCTTTGCCGTATGTGTTAACTGTGGTAACATGCTGATACTGCAGGAAATCCACTACAAGTTGTTTGTATCCACCAAAGACATGTTGCAATATGGTGCCTAGGCTGTCCTCTGTTGTGTGATTTGGTCGGTGAGGCAATAGCTTCAGAAAAACTCTCTGGCTACCATTCCCCTGTTCCTTTGTTGGTGGGTATTTTTAGGTATCAGCGCTAAACTGAAGCCTTCCTGAAGAAAGATGCATTACACTTCGGAAAGAATTACTGGAAAAAAGATCTCCGTGTTCCCCAAACCGTGTCGAAACTATATCTAGGTCTTTGGTTGGCATCTCTGAGTCGTGATGAAGGGCAGGGGCTGCCTGGCACATAATCAGAGCAGTGTTGCAGTGCTGGTAAGTGGGGTAATAGGAGGGACTTAGACAACAAAAGAGAGGATGGAGGTTGGGTGTGAGTCTGAGAAAGCAAAAGGAGACGGGAGAAGGAACTGGTTAAGCAATTAAAAGGGCTGAGATGCAGTAAGTGCTACACACACTTGCTTCCTGCCTGCCCACTGAAACGCTCTATCAGTGGGGCTATGTCAATTTTTCAAACAATGGCTATTTTGTTCACATTTTATGGTGGATTCTGATGGATCCAGAGCTCGGAAGAACAGGATATTTTGACACAGTTCACACATCAAAGATAAGCATTAATGCCTCATTACATCTCCAAAATGAAGCATGACAGCAGCAAAGGCCTGATATGAATAAGCAGCAATGCTGTCAGCAGGAGGTGTTTTCTGAGAGTGAGAGGGGTCTTGGGTTTGCATGAAGGAATGAATGCAAGAATCAATGGAAGGACATATATGAGCAATGTCTGTGTAGTTTCAGGCCTTAGCAAGGACAGGCAATCTGGGATGCTTGACTGCATAGCCACTATTTACTCTTACATATATTTGCACAGCTTTATGTTTGCAATAACTGTATTTTCCTTTAACCTGATTTCTCCCCATATGAAAATATGGAGAGGTGTATCATGATCATTACTACCATGTGGCTAAAATGGGCGAGGACGTCTCTTGACCCCTTTGGGTAAGGATCTGTGTGAGCTAGAAAAGATCCCAGTCAGCAGAAGTATTCTTTATTGATTATGTATCCGGAAAAAATGCGTTAAGCTTTAATTTGCAAGTGCTGGCTATTGGAGGAGTTAGCCCTTCCGGAATTATCCCAAGTAGCAGTAGAGGATGATAAAAAAAGATGCTGGGTTAATTACTGAAAAAGTCCCACTAAGCAGACAATCACACATGTTATTTTCTTTAGCACTATTTATAATTTAAGACGTCGTCACTGCACACTACTGTGTATTGTATGGAGAGATCCCCATACAGCACACACAAAGGCCATTTTGGCGATGTGAACAGCTGTTTGGCACGTTCTTGAACCAAAACCCCCCGTCCTACTGAAGTCTGAGATGTGATGCACAACACAGGGGGTTCAAAGTGTTCTCTGACCAAAGAAGAACGTGTTCAGATGTAGTTTAAAGCAGTGCAATTCTGCCCAAGCCACCTGCCTCTACTCATTTGGCATTTAGCCTGTTCTTGCATAGACCTAGTATGAGCTTCAATAGGGTAGGGTCACTCAACACAAGCCAAGAAGCACATAAGATGTGTATGGCCTCTTCTCTTTCTTCTAAAATTTGACAGATCTGGTTCTGTTACTTTGATTTCAAATGGAAGTGTAGGATTACATTTCTGGTCCTACCTGTTGGGGGTTTTTTTTAAGTCTAGTGGAAAAAAGTGAAAGCTTGTTTTCTCACAAGGAGGAACTAGAAGATTTTCCCACAGGATATTCTTAAAGTCAGGCTAATGCTGCAAGTGTCCAAATCCACAGTGAGCCTGAAGCTCCAGACACTCACTTCTGAAAGCCAGGATCAGAAATGTGGTGCTGGAGACACATCGTGGCTGTTTGTTTCAGACAGACAGCAGCTTGGATTCAGAGTGTAGGCAGGGTATGCAGATCCCTACCGGCCCAGCATGCGCACACGTGGGGATGGTTACTTGCCCAAGGCCAGACATGGCTCTGATGGTGACAGAGGCATCAGAATACACTCAGCTTGGACTACAGAGAGCACCCAAAATAGGCAGACCTCATGGACAGGACAGCTGGGGCCATGGGCTCGAACAAACCCCTCTGGACCCTGGCAAGCTTGCACCGGACTGGATGGCCTCTCTCCTGATGACTTTAATCTCCATAGTCTCCAGGGCTCTGCAAGTGTTCAGCCACCCTTCTGGGATCTCTGAGAACACAGAAGCAACATCTATGCTAGTAAATTAAATATGCCTGGCACTGGTCGCTTGCCCCAAGGCCAGCTGGCCTGGAACAACCCAGTGCGATGCTATTGAACTCTCTCGCCCTACCAAACAGGGTGGCCCCATCTAACTGCCTGTTGGGAACGCCTGCCCTAACTCCCACACCGGCCCTGGGAACTGCTTGGGAGAGTGCCCAGGCCAAAACTGGGTCAGACACGATCTGACAATTCAACAGCATCGGCGACGGAGTGCCTGGCAATATTCTTTGACCCTGATTATGCACCTGATGTAGTCAGACTCAGATCCCTTTTGCTACAGGTGCAATATACTACAGGAAACAGACAGCCTAAACATCTGTTTAGATGAAGTTTGACTGTAGACAGAAGGGTTCAAAGCTCACAGACTAACCCACAGGGGAGCCAAACTCTTTCCCAGCATCGCTGCGTGATGTACGGCTTTCCTGATGTCTAACTCAGCCTGTCAGAAAGCCTGCCTATGCCTATGCACAGACACCCTGAGGTAAGTGAATCCAGACGTGATCCCGTGACTCATCGCCTAAAATGCACCAGCTACGTACAAAACCAGAGTTCACCTTGCCTTGACCTGCAGGTGGGACTTTTGGCAAGCAATGCACCAGCCCCACGCTGTCCTATGCCCTGCAAGGGCTGCAGGTACCTCACAAGTAAGTACGAGGAGCCACGGGTTGGAACCACCGGCCTTCTTCCCCACAAACACCCTTTCGTGCCGTCCCTGCACAGGGATCGCCGGGGGGGTCTGCGGCGGCCGCTTGACGCCCCAGCTGTCAGGGCCTTGTGGGCACTGTCATGTCATTGCCCAAACCGGCTTCAACGGGAGCCCAGGCCCCCCAGGGCCCAGAACCCCCCTTTCAGCACGTGCAGGCCCCCAGCCCTGCCCTAAGACGCGTCACATCTGTGCCTGCGCCAAGGCGGGCGCCGGGCTGAGCTGGCTTGTTGACTGGTTTTCAGGATGGCCCAAGCTTTGCCTTCCCTGATGGTCCCTGGGCCGTCGCTGGGCCCTGCTGCCAGCCCAGCTCTTCCGGCTGCGTTCAGAGCCCGTGGGGCTGTGCCTGCGGGTGAGGGCACAGCTTGTGGGTCCCCGTGGCCCCAGCCGGGACCCGCTCGGGGGGCAATCCTGATCCCGCCGCCTCCCGATACCCACATTGTGACTCCGTTTTTCCACAGCATTTTTCACAGCTGTTTCACTCTGACCTATTAAGAAAACATTTAGATCAGCAGAAGGATTCTTCAAGCTTAGCAAATGCTTGTTTTCAGAAACTTATTTAACGCCTGTACGCAGCGAAGAGCTTCTCCTGAGACAGGTTTCCCTTTCTGCCTGGTCGATATGCATCCCCCACGGCACAGCTAGAGCTTATGCAAAGGCTGCGTGCAAGTGAAAAATCCTTTAATTCTGGAATGGCGCTATTCATTAAATCAAGTCTTGACAATATTCCCATCACAGCACAATAGAGCAAGAGCTGTTTGAGATTACATGACTACATGTCCCTTTCATGGCGAGATGCTCTTTAATGTCTTCAGCAGCACTTGTTATTGAAAAGACACCTGATTGCAGCTGAATACTCTTTCCCTCTAAATATCGGTGAACAAAAAACATCCTGCTCTTCAGTAGCTGAGAATCTTGTAGAGCAGTGCCCACCGAAGTGCTTTGACTAGAGGAAGGGATCCACCTGCGTGGAGCAGATGACGCAGCCCCTTGCCGAGGTGCTAGAAGTTCATGTATCACAACACAACCCCCAGCACTGGGACAGAACGGCACTGATGTGACAATGCTCTGACAGAGTAGTGGCATTTGAGGTGACATGGTGGATCTACATGCAGGTCAGTGGTGTGAAAGGGGTGGTGGGGCCCATGGGAGAGGTTGCTGTGCTGCAGACGAGGTCTTTGGACAGGTTGGATGGACCTGTGGTCAGATGTTCCTCTTCTGCATCACAGGCACCATCTCCTCAAGCTCCAGTCTTTAGACCTTGCAGAAGTTAATCGATTACTGGATCCCAGTTCAGGAAAAAGGCAGTAAGTGAATAAAAGAGTTTGGTGTCATTTTTTAAATTAAAATATTTATGTACATATTCATATAATTTTTTTAAAATGTTTTGTGTGGAGGTGATGTATTGAATACTCTGAAGATGAAAAAGTTGTCCACAGATCAAATGTCTCATGGCTAAAAACATATTTCTGATGACAAACCTAAGTTGACAATTCTGTTAATAGGATTAGGTTCATTAAGGCACTGCTTTCCCTTATAAATCTGGCCCAGATAGCATGGAGCTTTAGATTTTGTACTGAAAAGGGGGCCCTGCTTAGTCCTGAATTTCATGCTTTCATTTACAACATGTGCTAGTGATTGATACTGGTAATATCCAGGGTTTCTATCCCATACTAGGCTACCTGAAATGGCTTTCATTTTTCAAAATAATTAATGCATTATCATAGGTCTGAGAGCATTTTGCTACCATAATGTTGTATCATAGAGTTGAATTTTTTTCAGGGTCTTATAGTGTGCATGTAATAAATTAATTTTCTTCCTGATAGATGTTTTCATAAGGGCTGATGAAAAGAAAGCAGACCTTCAACAAAGAAATGCTATACAGGTAGACACAAAGGTAGAAAAGCATGTCCTGCAAAATTTACTTGCAACCATGACAAATCAGCAAAGCTAAGTATGTGCTTAATATCTTCTTTGCTGGTTTAGAGCTCCTGTCCTACCTTGGAGGCAACCCTTCTCTTGTTATTACTGGAACTTGGCCCCAAAAAGCACCGGGTGTATGTCGAAGACAAGATCCTGCTGGAGGTGGGGCAGATCACCATTGCGTGCTCTTGGGTGCTATGAGGTGGCAGTGCGCTCGTTGGAGGTCAGCAAGGGTGATTGTGGACACGTGACCACCACCTCAGAACTGAAGAAAGTTCAGATGGGAGACACCCAAAATCACAGGGCAACACCCAGTTTTGACTGAGAGCTGGGCACATAAGCGTCCCGAAGCCTTTGACGATGGCCCTTCTTGGGATTTAAAGCTGGAACCTCGCAGAGCGTGCTGGGGCTGCGGGGAAATGCTGTTCAGTAGCTGGCTCAGCATATGCCTCCAAAAGGAAAACAAAGCCTAATGATATTTTACTACTCAGCTGCTAATTCAAATGCTGGTGTTTAGAGATTTAGGCCCACAATCCAATCAACCACTTACAATCTTGTACTTCTTTTTTTTGCATAATTAATCTTTCTGTAATTAATCTCGTCCTCAGGATATGTTCTCCTCTTTCTTGCCACTATGCTGAGCACCCACAGCCCAGAACAAACGGTCCATTGCAACTGATGAATACGGAGGAGCAGAACAGATATCTGCCCCTGCTCCTTCTGCCCCTGTGTATGACGCTGGTCACGCACTCACACGTATCCATGTTTCTCCGGGCGTATCCCTTCCTCTTCCAGATGGATATTCTCTCTGGAGGGTGTCTGACGACGAGGCGCGTTTCTCCAGTCTCTTTGGTGCCAGGCTGTAGCGGTGAGCGAGCGCCCACGGTTCCCTCACACACCTACCGCAGGAGCAAACACCAGCCTTACGTACACGGGGCAGATCCTGTCCTGGCACCAGCCCCCGCGGCTGCGCAGGCCCCGTGCTGCGCGCAGGCACGACGCGCAGTCCGCCGCTTTCCCCGGGGACTGCACTTGGGGCTGAAAGGGCTCCGTGCCTTCGGTTCATCCCAGGCGAGCAGGACGCCTTGCGGACGACCGGTGCAGTCTGCCGGAGATACGCAGGTTTGGCAACGCCTGGACACGTTCCGCCACGCAGTGCAGGCACCGGCGTTTCTATAAAGGGCCCTGCAGCCATAATAGCAGCAGCTCTAGCGCATGAAAAAGAGATCAAAGTTCAAGTACAAGTAAGCGTGTGACCTTGATAACGGCCTGCGAAAGACTCACGGGCTAATAATAACTTCCATTTAAAGGCGTCATTTGAATGAGAAGCTACAGGTGTAGCAATATGCCTTCATTTTTGACCATGAAAAACTGTGCCCTCAGATGGTTTTAAAACTCAAACGTCCTTACAGAGAGTTTGTTGATCTGAAATGAGTTGTTATGTAGAACTGTATTCACATCAAGTTTGCTTATGAAAGCTTTGTTCGACACGGACGCACTGGGAGGGCAAGTAGAGGCAGCTTAATTGAGGTTTCTCCACACCATTTTCTCCCTTGCTTCCCCCTGCCACCCAGTACCTGTCTCAAAACGGCCTGCATACTTTTTTAAGAGAGCACTTCTCCTTCTTGGAAAGTCAGTTAGCAAGGTTTTGGTTGCAAAAAACACGTTTTCAAAGGTAGGGAAAAACACATTTTTCATCTCTGGTTATGAATGAGGCCTGCTCGACTGGTTAAATATAGATGGTGTAATTTTATCTAAGTCACAAGGTTGATCCACTTTTCGTCCAAACTTGTTCAAGGAAATTATTGTTTCCAGAGTGGTGCAGTTTTATGAACACGGCACTAGAGGGCCTTTGACGGCGCAGGGTTAGAAACAGCGTCAAATCAACACTGTAGAAAAAACACGATTTACAATTCGCGTTTACATTATATAATCACTTTCTGAGCCTAGGTGACGGTTATTTTTAAATGCTTGACTGCTGGATCCTTTCCTTCTGGCATTTCTGATGTTTCAGTGGGAAATGCCTTAAACATTTCAGCAGAGATGGTTGCAAATATTTCAGTATTTAGTTGTGCTTGCCACAGAAAATGCATAAACAGTCGATTCTGTTGCTTCCAGGTTCCAAGGTAGGTTTTAAAATCCCTCAGTCATATTTGCCTTTGCTCCCAAGTCATGCCAGGTAAGGGCGTCTAAGGGGCTAGCTGGCACAGACCAAAACGGTGTTAGGGACTGTCACGCAGTTTAACAACAGGGGTGATGGCACGCCAGCACTAGAAAGCGTGCCCCAGCACTGACTCATTTCAGAGTTTAGATTTAGCACTAGATTCACAGAGCACTGAAGAAACTGTACAGAAAACCCTTCACTGGCAAATGGTAGACCTTCTTAAAAGGCATCCTCCACAAGGAACCCTTCACATCTGGTTCCTCCACTCAACCTGGAGGCAGTTTACAACCTAGGGCCAGAAGCAACACCTGATGGGAAAGGGAACAAGTGGAACCACTAAGCTCACAGACAGCCAAAAAACGTAAGCGTCCCTACAGATCTGGATGTAGACAAAAGTGAACGAACTCCCCAGTACTCGATGGACTGAGGACAACTGTATGAGGTTTAACAAGGTCAAGTGGCGGATCCTGCACTTGAGTCACAACAACCCCATGCAATGCTCCAGGCTTGGGCAGGAGTGGCTGGAGCTGCCCGGGGAAAAGGACCTGGGGGTGCTGGTTGGCAGCTGGCTGAACATGAGCCAGCAGTGTGCCCAGGTGGCCAAGAAGACCAACAGCGTCCTGGCCTGTATCAGCAACAGTGAGGCCAGCAGGAGCTGGGCAGGGATCGTGCCTCTGTATTTGGCACTGGTGAGGCCGCACCTTGAATCCTGTGTTCAGTGTTGGGCCCCTCACTACACGAAGGACGTTGAGGAGCGTGTCCAGAGAAGGGCAACAGAGCTGATGAGGGGTCTGGAGCACAAGTCTGATGAGGAGCGGCTGAGAGAACTGGGGTGGTTTAGTTTGGAGAAGAGGAGGCTGAGTTGGTTGTAAGGAGGTTGTAGTGAGGTGGGTGTTGGTGTTTTCTTCCAAGTAACTACTGATAGGATGAGAGGAAATGGCCTCAAGCTGCGCCAGGGGAGGTTTAGTCTGGATATTTGGAAAAATTCCTTTACTGAAAGAGTGGCCAAGCATTGGAACAGGCTGCCCAGGGAGGTGATGGAGTCACCATCACTGGAGGTATTCAAAAAACATGTGGACGTGGCACTTCGGGACATGGTTTAGTGCTCACGGTGGTGTCGGGTTGATGGCTGGACTTGATGATCTTAAAGGACTTTTCCAACCTTAATGATTCTGTGATTCTAATTTATTAATTTACTTTTGAGGAGAAAGAAAATGCATAACTGGAGGAGCTATCTGAAAAGGTTCAGTGCTGTGGGCGAAGGTAGCAGAGACGATGCGTGTAGAGGTGGCTGTAAAGTCAAAGATCAGTCCTTGAAGACAGTGGGAATATGTGATGGGTTTAAATAATCTGCTGGGAAAACCCAATTTATTGGTGGACTCTTGAATTTGGTATCTGTATGTGAGGCTCCAGAAAGCTGATAAATGTAATTTTCAGACCAGGGCTTGATGAATTTGAGCAGTGCCATCACACTGCTTGAGCAGCCCTCAGGGTCTCTCTTGTTAGTGAACATTACAGAGGCATTTTTCATTGATCTTAAGTTAACCTAGGATTTCTGTTTCAATTCAAGAGTTGCATGGGGTTCTTAGCCCCCGTCTCAAAACCCCACCTCAACTAGCATAATATATTTTGGTTCATCTAAATTGCAAAGTTACAATAATTACAAGCACAAGAAAACAGATAGATCATCTTAATGTGAAGAAAATACTTTTGAACTGAATGTCTTTGACCTACGTTCCACTAAAACACAGATAGACTTTAATGATGTAAGTTTAGACAGCAAACACAAAGCCACAGAAACCAATTCGCTAAGAAATCTTGACCAACACGTCCACTCATTTTCTCAGAATTCCTCCAGATCAAGGATAAGAAAGGATGCAAAATATCTTCGGAATCTTTAATTCCTCTGGCCAGGTTAAATCCTTGCCACTCAGTTCAAAACGGCAAGAAGTTGTTATTTGTGTGAGGAGGTCTAATATTGCTAGTTAGGTTCGATAGAAATTTTACACACAGAAACCTGTTTGTGTACAAAAACATCAGTGTGAGATTTCACCACATCAAAATTTTGACATCAAAAAGCCCCAACTATTTTAAAATGATAGTTATAATTTTTTTTTTTTATTACAGTCACTATTGGAAATGTTTGTTTCCAGAAAAGAACACCTTTGCAAAGTGGTAGGCATTTTTTAACAGACTTCTTATAAATTTTTGATTAAAAATATTATTAACAACTTCCCCCCAAAATACAAGAGAAAAAGCGGCTCCTTTTAAACCCTGCAAAATAGTACAATAAAAAGAAAAGTTTGCAAAGCTCTTTTCGTCATCTTCAACTACTCCATTGGTAACTTTGGGCCAGGGACTGGCTTTTATAGCACAACTTATTTCATCCAACTAGAATCAGTATTCAGGTGAGCAGATAAAAACTGCAGAAAGTTTCCACGTAATTGACGGCCAGTGAAGGACACAGCCTAAGCCAGGACAACCGCAGCCTTTGGATGACAGCCGTCCACGCAGCTATGCAACCTTGCGTTTTTCTACCTCGCTTCAGGGCAACATATTCCTCCTGTAGGTGCTAGAAGATGTGACTGATTGATAGGTGTTTCAGACTCGGACAATCCCTCCACAATGCTTGTGCTTTAACAAAGCCAAAATCACAAGACCCAACAGCTTCTGGGAAAGCTTTTCCGTCAACTTTTCTTTGAGTTGGGTCCTAACAAGGTAGGTGCCTGCCGGCTTCGGGCTGACTCTCGGCTCCCTGCTGTTAGGTGATCTCTGTTACAGCAATCCCAAGCAATTATGAATGAAGTACCCTGGGGCATTACTAATTTGTTAGCTGAGCATGTTTTTAGCTGAGCATAACGCGTTGAACTCCCTGTTGATAGTTAATTCCATTACTGCTGCTTAATTAATACAGACTAAAACGTGGCATGGATAGTTCTCAACCTTGACTAGGGCGGCCATCATGCCAGGGTAGAAGGGTCTGGGAAATGTGGGCCATATACTGCTAAACTATTTTAATTACACCCATATAATAATCGGACTTCTGGCTACCAGGGCTCACACTCACAGGGGCACATAGGCTCTTAATTTCCTTGAAATCCCTTGGAGTCCAGCACCTGAATACCTTTGTAGTTCTGTGCCACAGAGCAGTGACCCAGGCCTTTAGTTAAACAGACCTCGGTCCATCCTATTTGTAAGCTGGGTGATAGGAAAAAGGCCACCGAAACACGAAGTCCACATCACCATGTGACTGATGAACCAGCAAGCCCTGAACTCTGCTCACTGCAGGAGGTGGAATGAAAAACACAGAGAGCGCACAGGTCAGACGCTCGTAACACTGTCTGCAAAGGGAAAAGCAACCGGGGAACTCCACATAACAGCCATTTTTTCCAGGAGGCCTTTGCTCAAACAATAAATTTTCAGCAAGTCATTGAAGTTGTATTTGAAATAACTGTATGTGAAAGACATCTTAATGAAGCTGGAAGAATAAATCTCTTCAGAAATCTTTTATAAGCAATGAAGGAGTGACCAGGCCAAGAGCAGTTTAACAGCATATAAACCACCGCCGTTCTAACATGACTTCTAACAACCTATGAATACGGAGCCTACGCAAACCTGTGTCTCCGAAGACTTTCCAGAAATAAGCTTTTTTCACTGCCTATGTACAGACTCAAGTTCAGGGCTGGATGCAACCCGGGTTTTGGCAGAGAGTCATTGGTATCAGAGGCTATGGGAACACGTGGTCTGCTTGTTGGTGTCGGTGGAAGGAAGCAGCTCTTAAACTTTCCCCCCTTCCTGGTAAATCTACCAAGTCAACTACAGCGACTGGAGAACCTGTGTCATGGTGCAAATAGTGCAGAGTAACACAGCATATGAGGCTAAACCAAAGAAACATGAGAGATCAGAACATGAAGTCAGTGAATGTTATGCACATACATAGTAGAATAATTCGGTAAGCCCAAGAAGCAAAGATCCCGCTCTCTTCTCAGAAGGGTCTGGACCATATTACGCAATCTCTGGGAACTATGTATAACGCTGCTTAAGACAGCATTGATTCTAGCAAAGACAACTGTCCAACCCGCAGTTTCTTGCTCTCCAGGACACTTTAGTGCCTTCTGATGCATTCATTTCGTCGGTGCAGGGCTCTACAGTGCCTGGTGAACCAGGTCAGAAGTTGCAAGGCCACCAAAATCCCCATCTTCACGGCAGCAGTAGTTCAGAGCAGAGGCATGGTCCCAACCCCTACGTAGACTGCTCTGTCCTGTATTAGTCCTCTCCTGTCCATGGAAGAACCTTACGAAATAACACAGTCACAACTTTTCCAAGCACAGAACCCCGAGTTACTTTGTGCTGGAGCTAACACTGCAACCCACTCTGGACAAAACTAAGAAGTACAAGCGGGCCGCATCCACATGCCACAACCAAGTGCTGGAAAGTCATGGACAGAGACAAAGCCTTTCAATTCCATGGCCCAGAGCAGAATCTCAAATTTTAGGGAGCCCCTAAATGCACAGTATTAAAGGCCCTGATACTAATTTGCACAAACAAGTCTTCAGTCACTTCTTCAAAATGAGTGGAAAATAATATTCAATACTTACTGGACCTTCCTTCACACCCTACCACAGTTTTTTTCTTTAACGAGTCTTTGGGGAAGCAATTTGTCCAGGTTGTTTTTTTTTTTTAAGAACTAAAACTAATCATTTTCACCCTTATGATTAGTCATCCTTTCAGAGCATGCTAATAGATTTGAAAAACTGGCCTGTCTAGTATAAAAGTCTTATTTCTCTTCTTCCCGTCATATAATTTTTGCCCATGTATCTGCTAGCTATCTTTAGTAGTTTTCCTTCACTTCCCCTACAGAAGTCAGTTACTGGTTTGTTGTTCCCTGTACACTTTTTTTTGAAAATGTCTTCACATTTCCCATTCCACATTTCCGAGGTTAAATGACAGATTACATGCCTCAGTAAGTTTGGCAACTCATAATTTGAAATCCATTATAATTCTTGAGTAAATACCTGCTGGCTCTGGTGTACTGTACACCACTTAGCAACCTCCTCTGACAACACTGAGCTGAGAAAATTCCCCTGATTCACCCCCATAAAAGAGACTGTCATAGGGAAACATATCTAGGGACCTTCATAGTGATCCTGCAGTTAAAATGAATTCAAAGAATTCACTTAATGTTTCCGCTATGGGCTAATCTTCCCTGATTTTCTTGCAGAATCCTTCTCTGGCTCTCGCTCCCTTAGCTCACCTCAATTCCAGCCACAGTCCTAGAAGAGATACCGTCTTTCTTCATTAGAGAAGCATCACCATCTTGTGACAGGAAATCATCTCAAGAATACTCAAGTTTCAAAACCTTTTTTTTTTTCTTTTTTTTTATAGACAGGATCTGTGGATCTTTAGTATAGGCTTAGTGCTAAAGCCCGTACTGTGACAAACAAGAGTTAAATCCCTGAAAACACGGAAGATGATCAGAAAATAAACAAGAAGAGCAAGCCTTCCCTCTCAACCCGGAAAACACTTTAAACACGGTAGAGAGCTATGCTTGTTTGTATCTATGTGTTTTTATGTCAGGAAAATGCCATCAACTTAAGTGCTAACTATGTTTTCTGTCATGATCCAGAAGCTATTGCATCTGCTGCCCACTTTTAGCAAACCTCCAGAGTTCTCTGTTGCTTGAAGCTTCTGTTGCCTGTATTTTGGTTTTCCTGGGAATATTTGACAAATAGTGTCAGGAGCACTAAAGAAAAAAGAATGGATGGTTTGCTTGCACTTTGCGGAAGAAGAGAGTAAAACTGAGCCTTCAGAAGTTTAGCAGAACTCAAACGTACAGCTTGTGGAGGACTTTCCAGGGACTTTGCTTATAGGTTTTTGGGTTTTTAACTGTTGCATGTTGCTAAGTGAAGAGTATATACTAACTGTGAGACGCCGTCAGGCCAGATGCTCACCTTGCCTCGTCGCCTGTTTCAGATCTGATGGTACAGGGAGGGATTGCAAGAATCTTTCTGTTAGATTCATCTACTGCGCCGAGAAGAAAGGGTGGAAAAGCAGCAGTCACTAGGGAAAACAATGGCTCCGGCCTCCTCCAGTCCTGCACTGAGCTGCAGTGGGGATCCCACTGGTGAAGGCAATTTGCCATTTTCAGAACTCTGCATTGGTAGTCGGCTTGTTTTCAAATTGGGCACTGCTCTAGGTGAGATGGTGAACCACAGGCTTACCTTAGGGAGTCTGTACTTCTCTCTCAGATGAACCCTCAGACAGGCTCGCTCTGCCTTTTTCTGTGCAAACGCCGCATCTCTTTCCATCCTGGAAATCAGACAAAATGTTTCTTCAAGATACTGATAAAATACAGTCTTTTACACTGAAGGGGTTGTTCGGCTGTGAAAAGCTACACGCAGGAGTTATTCCCAAAGTTGTGCAACTTGTCCACAGGCACAAAGGAAGCAGTATCAATAAAGTGATGCTAAGGGGCGAGGCTGCCCGTGCCCCAGGCTTGCTCTCAGAAGAGCCCCTCTGAGTGCTGTGAAGAATGAAGGATAAGCCAATACTACTTGTCTGCTGTCTGTGCCTATACTGGCCGTTACGGCTCGCCGTAACGGTGAACGGTTCCAACAAGCAGCACAGAAGAGCTACGCTTATTCCTTGCTTAGTCCCCTGGGGCGCTTACAGAGATGCAGCTGCCTGCCGAGGCTCCTGCTCTGCAAGCATGACATTCTCACAGTACACCACCACACACAACGGCAGAATGGTCTTTCTGGGTCGGACCAAAAGTTACCTGTCCGAGAGTCCCATCTCCAACAGTAGACAGCAGTGGACACCAAGAGAAAGAATTTAAGAGGAGGGTAAGCATCCTGTATCAAAACTCCCCAGCTTCCAAAAATCAGCGGTGTAGGGCACTGCAGCTGGAAATCGGCTCTACATCATTCTCTTTAATAGCACCGGACGGCCTCTGTCACCTATGAATTTTCCTGGTTTTTTCTGCATCCATTTATTGTTTCAGAACATCCTACGGCAATGAATTCCACAGCTTCCCTGTGTGCAAAAGTACTTCTTTTATCTGTGATTTTATAAAATGCTTTCATTAGTTTTAAGAACTGTTCAGCACAAATTTTGGTGAGATTTGTTATGTATTTATTTGAAAAATGTCTCCTCAAAGATTTTTGGTAACATTTGATAACATTCACCTTCCCCCTCTCCCTTTATTTTTTTGTCACAGAAGCATTGTCATGGACATTCTATGGCAAAATTGATTGTGTTCTAGTACAGGTACTTTGTCACATAAAAGCTACTTGCCAGATGAAATGTTATCTTTCCTCTGCTTCCACAGGCGAGTTTTTGGGTCTTTCTCTCTCTCACTAAAAAAAAGGCTCACATTTGCCATCTTAAACTTCTTTCAGCCAGTCATTGATGGGAAGTTTGGAAAGAGATTTTTTGAGCGCTTCTGGAATATTTTCCCTCTCTTACGTAACGTTCCTCTTCCCTTGCCCACTCCAGAGGAGGCGTTAGCAGCCGTAGCCGGCACTGGGATACGTTCCCACAGGGCAGCGTGCAGCATTGCTACACACCCCGTTACGTGTCCACGAGGCTGAGGGGCAGGAGGAGATTTTCTGCTCAGGTAGATTTGAGCTTTTCCCTTGTCCTGGCACCATGGGAAGACCTGGCAAAACTCACTCAGCTGATCTCCCACCATTGCCTGCACCCTAGTGTCCGGTCCAAACCTACACCTTTCTGTTCTGGAGGATCTAGTTAATCCCTGGATCATGAAGCTTTGTAGGAACAGGAAAGCGGTGTACGAGCAGCTGCTCGACAGTCGAGAGCCTATGGTGTACGGCACAAACTGGTGGTCCCCTCTTGCTTAAACACTTGTGATGCCGGAAGCAAATTCTGTGCCACCGTGGAGGCTGCCAGCACAAGCCACCGGTTTGTTCTTGCGTATTACACACCTTCCTGAGGAACAGCAATCTGTGCCTTTTCGTTTGTTTAGTCACCAACAAACCACCCCAAGCCCAAAATCTGAGAAGAGCCCAAAGCCGAAATGGTCATGCATCAAAGGCTGAACTCTGCCCGAGTGTGACTCCAGCGAGGCACCCTCACTTCTCTGAGCTCCACTCCTGGAGAGCTGAAAACTGGGTAAAATCCAGAGCGCTCTGGAAGAGATGCTTTGCCCGTGACAGAGATTCCTGACACACATTTACGTAACCACACCAGTGTGCGCTGCGCTGAGCTAATTTATTCTCTTTGGAAGTACTTCAAATGTTCCTATTCTAGTTGCAAACTGTACTTTCAGAAGTACCCCTGCCCCGATTCTTCCATACCGTTCAGCATGTAACGGACACATTCCGTCTTGCAACCATAGAAATAATTCTTTTTCCAAGCATTTCCCCTATCCCAGGAATCTCGTTTTGCTTCTCAGCCTCAATAAAGCATCCCTCTGCCAGCAGGTGGTTATTTCTCTTTTAAATATCCCTTGACAAAATGCATAGCTAAACATTCTGATTTTATTCCAAACCAAATGATACCTATTCAAGGTTTTATGACAGAAATGGCCACTGCTAACTACAGACCTGGATACCTCAAATTCCGTCAGTCATTAACCTTTCACCTATAATCATCTTACACGAAGGATTTACACAACCGTTATGTAATTGACCATTAGAGGAACAGATGCATTTGAGATTTAGAAGCAAATTGTTTTATTTATAATTATGCGTGATTTGAACGCCTACATGTTAAGTCCTTTATTTTACTTCTGTTTTGATATTTAAACACAGCGAGTGGTAAAGATTATAAGTATAGACAAAATAAAATTGAGGTTTAATCAATTGAAAAGTTCTGCTTTATTTAGTTATTTCAGAAAAAATAACTGAAAATGCAACCACAAAAAATAACCATCTTAAAACTTTTCTCTAGATAAATATCATCCATTTAACATAGCACTCATTACTTTTTCTTGCCTGCCATAATAAAAGTGGACAATGAAAAGATTATGTATTCCGAGTGTACTCCACGCGGAGTTCTAGGAGAACAAATCACACACATTTTAGAATTAACTCCTGCGCTACAAACAGCTTTGTACCTATGGCCAAAATTTGATAGATAAAGTAACGTGAACTAGGAATGAATCCAGCATATCAAGGTGTGGAGATAGCAGGAAAGTGTTGCAGGATGGGGGGGGCGAGGAAGGGGACATAATATTTTATCATTTCCAGTTGGTGAACCTTTATTTTGCAAAGTCTCTTTAGCAAAGATTTGTCTGCTTTAAAAAAGGGGAAGAGAGCTGAATGTTCGGCTTTTTCTTGGCTTGTTTTCACCTGCACAAAGTTACCAAGAATCAGCCCCATACTGATAATAAGGGAACAGGTACTCACTTCTCCTCAACCATTTGCTTTTGATATTCCTCATACTCCTCTCTGGTCATTCCTGCAGCTGCTGCTGGATCAGAAGGAGTGCTTTCTTCTTTGTTTTCTTCCCCTCCACCTCCAAGTCCCAAATTCTTTACCTGGTTGCTCAACATATTTTTCATCAGAAAGGCCATCTTCTCAAGAAAAAGGAGCTATAAGAAAACAACTACAAGGAAGCCAAACCAAACAAAAAATGTTTTCAAAACCACCAATTGTAAGCGAGAGAGTTTCTACAGCCACATCAGCTCTTCAAGGGCACAATGCTAGTGAAACGTGAATGCCAAAACCAGTTTGTCAGCCATAATCTGGATTAAAGAGTGAACTCCTTAATATCTAGAGGCAGATGGTTCAGATTACTCCCAAAAAATCATTAGATGCAGATACCTGCTTTTTATATTAATACCTTAAGCTAATTGTACACACGCACAAAAATCAACAAGAGTGTGCAATAGCATTTTGACTTCTTCAGTCTTTAAACTCTCACTTTCACAGAGATGAAAGCATTCCCTGGAACACAACGGATCTGAATTAAAAACCTGGTTGACTAAATGGCCATAGTAAAATCATAAAATTCGGCTACTGAGCAGAAAACCCTTTTGGATTTACACAATCCAAAGAGATTTGAAAACCCGAATTCTTCCTTAAGCAAAAAACCAAATCCTTTTTATCTATTAATATTTTATCACATTGGACAGAAGGCGCATTGAACGATTTCACCCACTTTTCATGTGGTTGGTTTGTCTCACAGATGGCCAGGGCATTACTGCTTTTTTTTTTCAAGAAAGCAACCACAAAAAAAAGAAATCACATCTTCCTACTTCTCATTCCTTAGGGTTTGTTGCAACTCTTCCCCAGGCTGTCTCCATCTAGACCACCCCTTCGACTGGTGCTGCACAGAATACCTAATGGTTTTGATCTTAACTGTCGGTAAAGGAGAAATTAATCTGCCCAGTTCTGTATGCTATAATACAGCCTTGACATGTTTTGTTGTGGTTTGTTTGTGTAGAGCCTTGTCCTGCTTTTGCTGGGATAGAATCATGAAATCAGTTCCTGTTCAGGAAAGCTGCATTTGCAGGAAGACCGCAGCACCCGTTACTGTGAGAACAAGGCTGATAAGACACTCTGGGTTAGTTTGTGGCCAGCCGTGGTACGTGGGTTTCCGAAGGGATCCAGGCCTCCCGCAGTCTCCAGACAGCCAGGTGCTGAAGCTGGGAGGAAGGGAGGCCAAGGCGGCCGAGCTGGGCTGGCCAACACAAGTGTCCCATACCATAAATGTCGTGCTCGCCAGCAGCTGGGGAGTCTGCCGGGAGCGGCTCTCTCTCCGTGGCTGCCATCCCTGGAGGGTCTCGCCCGCTGCTCTGCTCCCGAGGCCGGCTCTCCCCGCACGGGAGCTGTGCCGCTCGCAGGGTTCGCCGGCCGGCGTTCGCTGCTGGGAGCGCCCAGCTCACCACCACTGTCTGGGCTGAGTATAACTCTGGGTACCTTATATTGCTTTAGTATTGATATTCGCTTTATTGTTTGATTAAATCTGCTTCTATTTCAACCCACGAGTTTCCTTTTTTTCCCCAATTCCCCGTTCTCGGCTGAGAGGGGCTCTCGGGGGACGCGGCGATTGCTAGCGGTCAGCCCGGAGGTTCAGGATGGTGGGCTAACCCAAGGCAGTCCTCCTCTTTCAGACTGTTATTTACCTCTTAGCCTCACCAGGTCCACACAGGTGAAGATTTGCAGGATCTGCTACCTAGGTCATGGACTATTCTGGGAAAGAAAATTATATGCTATGTCTCAAAAGTTCGTGATTTTGGGTTTTGAGCATTTGTCCTACTATGACTGACTGTGCACGCCTTAACAAAACATTCTGTAATTTTGATTATCTAAATGGTTCTCCCGGCACTCTCATAATTTCACTGAGAGATGTCAGGATTCCAGTTTGCCTAATGCCTTAATCTGTGTTAGAGCCTTTCTAATTAAAGCAGACCTGTTACTATTAAAAAAAAAAAAAAAAAAAAAAAGCAGGATGTTCTGTAATCCTGGATTGTTAGTGATTAAACAAGAAACTTTAGATTTCTATTTGAAATAGAGTATCAATCAGAAGCATGAATTCCAAATCACAACAAAACTACTGTGATATCCTACAAATGCCTAGAAAGCATTCTTCTTAAATAAAAATTGATTTTTATCACCAGTGTGCATTTTCAGAACTATGCATAAGTAGCAAGAATTTGTGGGAAGGATCAACTTTTTACATCTGATCGACTCTGACCTTGATTACCAGAATTGTACGGTACTTGCCCAAATGGCTAGCAGAACTGAGATCATCGATGTTACATAGCTAATCCCAATTTAACCCTTAGTCTGAAGTCGAATGCATAAAAGTGAATAAAATTCGTTATCTGGCAAAATTTAAAAACTAAAAATCCAGCATTAAGGTTATACATATGGTAACATATCTGCTCCTACCTCAGAGAGTTACTTCGAAACGGGTCTGGTAAAGTCGGTCTGACTCCCCGTTTCGCCCAAAGGCTTCGCTGGTTCAGCTCGCTGCCTCTCTGGGGCGTCCAAGGGGCAGAGCGGCTGACAGCACCCCTTCTTCCCACCCTTCCGCATTTTGGGGAAGGCTGCGTTTGATCGACAGAGCTGGCAGCTAGCTAGTGCTGCGGGCCCGCCGGATGCCGGCTGCCGCCGTGCCGGCACGCGCGTTGCAGCAGAACGCGGCATGGCCTGCGCTGTGTAACTGTCATCACCTGGCAAGTGCGGCCTGACTCCGCTCAGTGGTACTTTGAGACCGTTTTCCCAGCCTGGAGGCAATATGGACAAGCAGGGGTGGTTTTAGCCTGCAACCCTCGTGCCTTCTGCTAAAACCAAGACCTTGCTCACTCTGCTAGTAGTTGAAAAGTCCTGCAGAGAGGCCTAAACTAGCACCTCCCTCAGGAGGAGGACAGTCTTTGGATGAGCGCTCTGACTGCTGAGCAGTAGTGGCAACCCCATGACCCAGAACAAGACCACAAGAGCCCCTCTCTGTTATGCAGCCAACTTTAAAAGGAAGACATGAAAATAAAGGAAAAATTATTATTATTTGAGTTAAATACTGCTCCAAGAGCAAGCCCCTGAAAAAAAACAGTCCCTGGTTCCTGAACTACAGCCTGACTCACGTGGGTGAGTTGCCCCACGCTGCTTGGAACAGAGTGGACCTCAAGAGCGGGAGACAGGAAATCCTAAGTGAGGGGAGAAGATGCTTGGTCAATTCAGGCATCTCTAGAAATAGATGATGGCAAGAGAATGAGGGCGTCACAACTCTGGAAAAAAGTTTTGGTCTTGCTGATCTTTGCATCCACCTCTTACAACACAAAGCTGACAACAGAGACTGGCCACACCAGCACTGGAAGCTGGAAGATCATCTTCTCTATCTGCTTCAGCTCCAGAGCCAACCTGTATCTTACACAAGTACGCGGCACAAAAGGGACCAAGAAATACTGCATGAACCACGTGCAGATCACAAAGAGGTCTTCAGCAGCTAGCAAAAACCATTGAATGGGTTAAAGTAATATATTGGCACTGTTTATGCACTCATCCTAAAATGCACGAGTTCAGCAGCAGTACAGCAGGCATCACAGGAAAGCACGCTACAAGATCAATTTAAGATCAGATAAATATATCCTTTCATTGTTAGCATTTTCTCTGTGCTTTGACAGCCGCTTGGTTAAATGTTAGAACACTGTCCCACAACATCACTACTTAGTGCCAAATGCCTCTGGAGTCCACTTGCAGTTGGTTGGCTTATCTTTATTTAAAATTCTCCTAACTGGAACGGGGAGCACCACTGTGTGTGTACTGTGCATCTCGCAAATACGACATCCAGTGCAGATTTTTCCAGTATTAGGTCTCACAGTCTTCTCTAAGTGGATGGGAAGTGTATCTGTGAAACTTAGTGCTATTGGTCGTTACTGAAGAGAAGGTTCCCTAACTTTGGGCGTAAGTCTTGACTTGACTGTAGACTTTGATCCCTATGAGAATGTTGCTAACACCACCTTCTGCCTGGAAGAGATGCTTCCACAGAAGCGATTGAGAAGGCAAGAAAGCTGAAAACTGGCTTGGGAAGGGATTGCTGAGAACCTGAGAGATCTTGCCCTCTGGGTCTTGAGAGAAGTCTCCTGAACCTCCCTAACAGCAAAAGGCTTTCCAATGTTAGATTCAAAACTGAAGACAACAAAAAGTGCTTTGGAAGTTATTGGCCCTACTGGAAACTGCCAAGAAACACAAGACTAGTGACGAAACTTTGGAAGACACTACCTAGCTAGCTAGTGAATTGCTCACTTCATTGTGGGTTTAGACATTTATCACAAATCTGTGTATACAAATAACGAATAAACACTCTGAGAAGGAACCAATTGATTACAGAGTACCTGAAGCATCAAGTTTTAAGCGCCTACCTTGGGTGTCAACAAGGACCAGTACCTCCAGAATAACTCCCGTTCCTGGCAGGTGATTTAACTACTGCCTATATTGAACTTACAAACCACTTACTGCTTTGTGATTATAACAGGGATCACAGGCTTACTGAAAACATAGGGACGGCTGCCAATTAAGTACTCATGTTGCCACTTCCTTTGCTTTAAATCAATGTCCTTTCCCTCTAGTGAAATCCAAATTAAAGGCCCAGTTCCAGTTTTATCTGATGGAACCGGGCAATATGAAAAAAGCCCGTGCTTCATACCCAAACAACGCAGGCATCTCCAACACCAGGATAGAATTCAGAGTCTCAAACCATGCAAATCGCAAGAAGCAAAATCTAAAAGCCTCTCAGGGAGGCTGGCACACAAATGCTATAGGCAGGCAAGCACCCAAACTGCCAGCCTTTTCTAGACACTATGTTCCCCAAACACAGTCATAGCAGAGAACTCCAACCACATCATTCAGAAGTATCTGAGCATTCTTTGAAAGGACCAAGACCCTCCCTGCCCGCTTTAAGCCTCTAGAAGAGGACGTCACCTTTTATCTAAGTCAGAACATTAGATCATGCTGGGGTTTAACCCCAGCCAGCAACTAAGTCCCAGGCAGCTGCTCGCTCCCCCCCGCAGTGGGATGGGGAAAAGAATTGGAAGAGTAAAAGTGAGAAAACTCGTAGGCTGAGATAAAGACAGTTTAATAGGTCAAGCAAAAGCCACGCACGCAAGCAGAGCAACACCAGGAATTCACTCACCGCTTCCCATGGGCAGGCAGGTGTTCAGCCATCCCCAGGGAAGCAGGAAGACGGGGACTTGGGAAAACACACACCATAACTACAAATGACCGCCCAGTTTTATATACCGAGCACGACGCCGTATGGTATGGAATATCCCTCTGGCCAGCCTGGGTCAGCTGTCCTGGCTATGTCCCCTCCAGCTTCCCGTGCACCCCCAGCCTCCTCGCTGGCCGGCCAGCACAGAAGCTGGACTGTCCTTGACTACTTAGCAACAACCCAAAACATCAGCACATTATCAACATTATTTTCACCCCAATTCCAAAACACAGCCTCACACTGGCTTCTGGAAAAAAAATTAACTCTATCCCAGCTGGAACCAGGACAGATCACTTGCACAGAAAGAGAAAAATAAATATTTTAGGGCTTTCTCAGCTTGAATAGATTCAATTAAAGATTCCTCCACCTGTTAGAAAAATTGCGCTGGGCTGGGGGAAAACATTAGTCAGTGAAGGAATTCTTACTCTTCCTATGGGAGGTTACCACAGCCACACACAGTTTACTGAATAGAACAGTAAAAAAAGAAAAAAAAAAAAAAAACACAAAAAACCCAAGGAAACACAGACTGCCTTGTTTTGGGTAGGCATGTTCTATTCCAACAAACAGCAGAAAAATCTGGGTGGTCTTCTGCTGGACTAAAAGGTTAAATCTGATCATAATGGACTTCGACAAGCACTGGGCTGACATACTGGAGGGGACATGATGCCGGTCAGTGGCGGATTCAAAGGGAGAAAGAAGGGCAGGAGACAGGGCAAGGAGCCGGGGAGCTGTTGCACGGAGAGCGGGACAGGCAGAGATGCGCATGTGAAACAAGCGTTGCATGAAGCTGTTACTTTTTCACACCATAAAGCTCTACTGCGCTTCAAGCGTGCTGTAGAACAGCCGCAGTTTATCTGAAAAAGAGCCTGGTGGTAGAGGGCATGAGCTTTTTCCCAGAGCTGAAGCCTCTGAGAGTGCTGGCTGTTCTACACAGAACACAGCAAGTTAGAAAGGTGTTTGACAAATAAAACATCTCTGAAGAGACAAAGTTTTGGAGGGATGTGAAATTAGGTCAGATATAGCAAATAAACTGAGTGAGGGGAAAAAGGAACAGATAGAAAAAATTGTTTTGCTATTTGTGAAATGAAAGGGGTGACCTCATCGCAGTCCACAACCTCCTCAAGGGGGGTGGTGGAGGCCCTGATCTCCTCTCTCCGGTGACCAGCGATAGGACACAAAGGAATGGAATGAAGCTGTGTCAGGGGAAGTTCAGGTCGGACGTTAGGAAAGGGATCTTCACCAAGAGGGTGGTCACAGTCCCAAGTCTGTTAGAGTTCAAGGAGCGTCTGGATGATGCTGTCAGTCCTACGGTTTAGTTTTAGGTAGTCCTGTGAGGAGCAGGGAGTTGGACTCTGTGATCCTTATGGGTCCCTTCCAATTTGAGATATTCTACGAAACAGGAGCAGGGCAGCCAGGTGACAGCAGCCCAGGGAATCTGAAGACAAACTTCAGAGATATAGGCAATCTTCAGCCCAGAAAAATGAAGTACTTTGTATACTGCAAGCAACCAGCAAGCAACTCGATTTGCTGTTAAGAGACTTAGAAGTTGACATACTACTTTACATTTGACACCCAGTGTCTGATACTCAAGGCAAGTCTGATACTCTTAACACAAGCTTTTAAGCAAATCTCTTAATTTTAGGTTAGAGTCCCTCTTGCTAATGCAAGACATAATCTCCTCGCACGAAATGACCAGAGGCTGGATTCAACATATCTTTCTAACCAATGCAGTAACTGTCTCTTCGGTACAGCCAGAGCCTCAGCCTCTGAATGCCGTTAACTGTCCAGTATCAGGTAGGACTGAACCCAGATCTCAAAGCGTTCAAACTCTCTGAACAACAGAGGGTAAAGAATGCTTCAAATATACTTGCTTGGATTTCATGGACATGTATCAAATTGAAAGAAAAAAGCTTACTAAAAATATGCATCTTTATTCAAATAAGGTTATCTCTGAACTCCAAGTGTCAATTTACATTAGTCAGAAACAAACATATGAAAATGTCAGCTGTTTGAATTTAAAAAAAAACCACAGTAGAGTCTCTGGTGTTACAGTAATCGATGCATTGATAAATGTCAAATTTTCTGCAAACAGGAAATTAGGTAATTTACAAACCATACTGTGAATTTTACTTTTGAAAGATTCAGGTGTGACCAGGTATTTAATACACCCTGACCAGTACAATGAGATACTCTTGTCACTGCCAAATATTTGCTACTTATCATCCACACTTCAAATACAATTATTAGACTTGTTCTCCCCCGTATTGTCAAACTGGATTCCAAGGTGTGTCCTCTTCCTATTCCTGAAATCTTACTTGATAAGAATCAAACACACTTAACAGTGTTGAAAGAAACTTCTAGTAGCCAGCCATAACAGGAGGTTACATTGACTGACAAAGTCCAAATTTGTTGCTCTGACTTCAAGAACCGACAGGACAAAATCTGAGCTGGGCAATTGGGAGCTTTCCTTTGATCCAGTGAGTGACGAGGCAATTATGGAAGTTCCAAGGAGAGACGACTGCGAAATGAAGCATGAAGCAAAGTTATCACTTTTTGGATGTTACACTTCAGACCTTCTGCTCCCTAATACAGAAGTTTTAGTTGCACATGAGAGATATGTCAGCTCTATTAGCAGCATAAACACGCAAGCTGAGCCTCATACTGAGGATACAATTGTAGGTTCAAGTTTTCGCCCAGACACCATCCCCAGTCTCTCTTCTTTCTAACAAAAGACACAGCAGTATGGGCTGCTCCAGCTTTCAAACAAAGTTATGGTTTTATAGTTGAATAAATTCACAGTAACAAAAAATACAGGCTTCCTCCGACTGATACATTAGAGCTGTTCCTCATCATGCCAGATATATGCACCTACTTATTAAAATACAATTGCTAGCCTTTCTGTATAAAGGGTCTTGCAGAGCCTGCTGTGACAGAAGGCGTTCTGTTTAGGTGTTGCACTTACACAGGAACGCTTGCAATTGGAAGGAACACCACTGTACGTTTTCAGAACAATTTAAGAAAATATATTCAGTTTAGTTAGAAGAGTCAGGGTTGTAATAGCTTAGACTCAAGGCACCTGTAAATATTTGCTGGTGTAGAAAGAACTGAATGGATAAATTTCCATGTGTTATTCTGGCTTACCTGAAAAGTTTTTTTCCTTGATTTACCCTATTTATCCAGCAAGATTAGTTTGAAGCAGTACTTTCTCCAATTAGTACATCAAAATCTTCTCAAATTTAGAAATGAATCTATAAAGCTATACCACTTACAGTATACTACATGCTGTAGCTATGTAAATAGGTGTGTAGGTAGTTATCATTTTATTGGTATAGCACATATATATCCACTTTTTGGACACTGTATTTTAAGTAACAAAATATATTGCATAGATTTATCATTTCTCCAAACTAACAGGCACAATACTGAAGTGTTCTTCATTACAGCGAATTTGGCAGCATGTGTTGCATTCCAAGGAAGTAAATAGGAATGCAGTAGTAGTATGCTAGATTCCAGATAATTTTTGTAGATTCAGACGAACAGATTAATAATTAAAAGTGAAATATCCTGATGCATCTGTGTATTTTATAGAATTTAAAAAACAAAACCCCCTATTCTAACTTTACACACAAAACAACTCAAGGACGAAGTTACCACAGATATGTAAACAAGGCAAAATTAATTAATTTCACATTCCTAATTTGGGCTATCTGCTTTGTTTCTTTCCTGAAGCAAATGTTGACCTGCTAAGCAGTATCAAAAACACATGTTCAGGCTTATGCTTTTGATATTACAGCATGAATTGACACACAATACTGGTTCTACAATAGCTGCTGGATTAACAAACATGTCTGAAGTAACAGCTTGTGAAGAAATGGGTTAACACTCAACACCTGTAGCTTAGAATACTTGCCATGTCAAGATTTAAATCAAAGCATCTCTATTTGATACATGGAAGACACAAGACAGCTTTATAAAAGTAAAGACATATTCATACACTAAACATGTCCTTAATAAAATCAAATTCGAAGAGGTATAGAGCAATGGTATCTTTGCTGAAAAAGTTCCACAAACATCCAAACAAAATTAGACAGACTTAAAACTACAAAAAATAAATCAGTCCCACAATATACTTGAAGAAACTACTTTATCATGTTCTCTCTCACTGCCTAAAACCAAAACCTAAAATAAGGAGATAAGCCTTTATTTGCTTGTTCTGTATAGCTTCTTTTTTATACCGGGTATCAACAGTCAGACTGTTAAAGGCCTGTCTTTGTATCCACATATTAAAACATGTTTAAATGTATATTTCATGAAGAGTTAGAATTAACTAAATAATCCTTAAACTTTTAAATCCAAGTGGTAAAGAAATAAAATGATTTAACACACACACCCCACCCAAAAAATAGAGGCAAACAGTTGTTTGGGTTTTTTTGTTTGGTTTTGGTTTTTTAAAATGATATGTCAGGACACTTAGTGGCAAGCTTTCTGCACAAATCATCCATCTGCAATTCTCATTATGAACAACCATCAAACCTGGGTGTTTTCAATTCCCTCCTCTGGAATCTTAACAAAAGAAGAGGAATATGGCATTTGCCTTCCAGTATTTATGAGAAAGTTAGCTGAAAACATAGACCTAGATAGGGTGTGCAGTCTTCCCTATCTAGCATCTGCTTCACTGCTCCCCAGTCTGTTTTTAATTTTAGCATTAACAGTTTAAAGGAGAACTCATTTGGTTTAACAAAATTCAATAATTTACAATATTGAAGTATATCAAATACTAAAATTTCCCTCATTTACAGAATTGTGTAATTTTCTGTGCATACATACTGCTGTTATGTACGCACAAAAGGAACAGGTCATCAAAAGAACTTTTTGGCTGCTGCTTCTTGTTGACTCCTGAAAGAAAAAGCAGAAGAGACTTCGTTAAGTACTTACAGCATAAAACTAGCTAACTGGTTTAAACAAATATTTCATTTACTTGGGGATTAAAAGATTCCATTCCTTGTCAACAGAGACTTAGGGAAATCAAATATAAGTCACATCACAAAAATAGGATGTAATTTTTTCTATTTACAAAGACATTGGTAACATCACTATAGTTCTAATTTTGCATCAGGCACAGAAGGAAACAAAACATTCTGGACAGAAGCTAGAAACTGTGAAAGAACATATGAACTGATTTTTAAAACACTTTGTATCTGATTGGCCTAAAGATCATCATAGAATAGGAAACACATGCAACTAAGCAGTGAAAGAATTTTCTTGAAATGGGATTTCCTTTTCCCTCTGGCACGGAACACACTTATTTTCTTAGTGGATACAAATACTATGGATCAACCACACACAGATGCTAGAATTACAAGGGCATCAAAAAGAACTGGAGAGGACCAGCTCCTCATTTGTCTTGTAAGCCACCTTTCCAGTTGATGGCAACATGACATATACAGAAATGCACTCTCTCCGCTTTGTAAAGAAGCAGACACACAATAAAAGTTAGTGCTATCAGCAGCATTGGTCTTTATGAATACTAGTTACTCTTCCACAGAGGTAGCAAACAGCATTTGCTCTTCAAAGGGCAATACAGCTATTTTCGTTCCCACTCCTTATCCTGATTAGTATGTGTGAGAAACAGGAGGGAAGGCTACCAAGCAAGTCCTTATGCTCAATAAGTTTTCCTTTCCATCAACGCAAATTTAATTTGAACATTATGACATTACAAGGAGGAGGAAGAGAACAAAGAAAACATCCCAATTGGTTTAGGGAAAAAGAAAAAAAAAAAGTAGTCCATACACTATCAATATCATATGTAGGAGAGGGATGAAGGGATATGTATCATAAAAAAAGTTTACTGAGGAATTTGTAAGACGGGATAAGTAACTTGTAGGTACACAGAGCCAAAAAAAAACCCCCAACCAACAACAACAACAAAAATCACATCAGATTTTGTTAAGATATTAATAAACTTCAGTAAGTCCAGCAGAGGACCACAAGGAGGGTGGTCAAGAGCTGAAGTACATGCCTCAAGAGAAGAGAGGGAGGGAACTGGGCTTGTTTATCATGGACAAAAGAAGCCTTCAAGAGGTCTAACAGCAGCTTTCTAATACCCACAAGATGTTTTTGAGGAGACAGGGACAGTTTCTTTAGAGAGATGCACATTATAAGAAAGTGACATAACAGCCAAATTGAAACAGGGCAGATTCCCACTAGATATATTGTGGGGGTGGGGGGGAATAAAACGAAGTTCACTATGATAATTAAGTATTTCCAATAGGGTCTGTAACAGTGGTAAATTTTCCATTCTTGGAGGTCTTTAAGACCTGACCAGTCTAAAGACTAAGCGACCTGGTCTGAATTCAGTGTCAACGCTGCTTTGAGCAGAAGGTTGAACTAGAGACCTCGCAAGGTCTCTTCAAATCTGAATGATTGCTTCTTTTAAAGAAGATTAACATAATCATACCATCACAATTGCATTTCCAGTCAGAAGTTCTAAAATCATTTGCCCCGTTGTCTTTAAATGTAAACGTACTTACCTATACATAATATAACCAATGAATAACACTGTTTGCACCGCTACAAATATGAAGAAGTGCATTGTAGATAAGCATGATGGAAATGGTGGCAAGTCTGGACACTTCGATTTCTCACTAGATGGCTAAAACCCAAGAAAAACGGTATTTGAGAAAAAAGCAAACAAGACATGCCATCAAAGACTGTTACACGCAAGAAACAAAACAAGATCTTTGCAACATGATCTAAAAATTGGAACACAAGCAGAAAACAAACAGAAATGACACCACTCTGAAAAATCATCATCTTACTCCCCGTCTCACCTTCCTCCTTTCACCTTTATGTTTCTCAAATAAACTGACTGGGGGTTAATTTGAGGATTATAGGGGAAAGAATAAATCTTTGGTAAATTAACCCAGAAATCAAGAACCTTCTATGGGATCATAAGCTAATTCAGCTTAATTGCTACCTAGGCTAGCCTACAGTGCTCCTGAATGTGAACACAGTCATCTTTCACACTTAAGAGACCTTAAGCAGAGCCTGCCTGAGTTTCCCCTGATTAAAGCTCTCCCTTCTGTGCAGAAGCAATAGATAATCTTCTCTGTATAGAGCTGCTAAGTAGGGGGACAAAGACAAAAAAAGCACCCAGAAAACCTAATTGCTTGACCTTGTTTCCACTGAAAATTAGACTAAAAATCATGCTCTTTGTGCAAAACTTCTCATCAAGACACAGATCATGCAGTTAGGTCAAGGCAGCGCAGTTTTAGCGAAGCAGCTTAATGAAGGATTAATTGCTCCGTAAATTGCATGCTGGCTCATCCTAGCTTTTCACTAACAGCCAAATAAAGAAGTATTACAGTCATGCTTTACACTACCAGCACATAAATTACCATATTTCGTTGTACTAAATGCTCAATGTCCCTCTTTACTACATGAAGGTGTTCTTTGATGTCATTGAAGTGCTGAGTTGTTTCATAGACTCCTGCAGCTGAGCCAGGATGTTGAGCTCCGCTGATCAACCTCAGAGTATCAGCCATGGAATTTCTGAAACAAGACAAACAACAAAACATCTTTCACCACAGAACAGCTTTTCTACAAACAGCAGTTATTATGGATACTTTTAGTCCATTAAAATTAGTTTGAAATACACAGTTGCCCCAAAAGGCAGTAAACATTTTTTCTAGCTTCCAAGAATACCTATGAAGAAACAATGCCTTAATCAAAATATGATTTAAAAAAATATTTATTTCTGCAGACAGTTTCAATTTGTAAAGTGCACTATCTCCCAAAGTCACACTGAAAACAAGATCTGGCAAATATGCTATTGCTAGACATCTGCTTTGCCTGACTGATGAAGTCTGAAACAAGTCCTTTATCTGAGGCTCTTGCCAAGGCTTTAGGATAAGCAGAGTTTAATGCAATCTTTGAAGAAAACCAAAAGCTGTTTGAAAAATAAATAAATAAAAGCAGTCATGTAAGAAATAAAAATAAAGAAGAGGCTTTAGGGATAAGAAAAGATTTAGATACATCCTTGTTTCATGATTACCATTTATACGAGAAACTCATTTCCCATATGCATTGTCATAATACTTAATACTGTCCTCATGTGAATTCATTTTGCTTCTACGACAAGTCAAATTAAATCTGTAAAAAGTTGAGGTTCCATAACTAATTTTGTTTGAGGTAAACTAGTCAATGAGAGAAAAATACTTAATCTCTAATCAATATGTTTATATAATTTTCCCCTACTGTGATCTCTCTTTTCAGTTGCAAAGAGGATTATTCTACAGCTAAAATATTTATCATGTGAATGTTAATCTCTTCATTATTAACAGAATAAGCAATCAAAATGTATGTCTTTGGATTTTTTTTTAATTTACTTAAAACTTTACATTTTGTTCCGATGAGAGCTTTCTTTGATGCCTTCAAGGTGCAGTCCTAACTCTTTGTACAGCGGTCAGCAATTTATCATAGTATCATAGAATGGTTTGGGTTGGAAGGGACCTTTAAAGATCATCTGGCCAACCCCCCTGCCATAGGCAGGAACATCTTTCACTAGGTCAGGTTGTCCAAAGCCCTGTTCAGCCTGACCTTAAACACTTTCAATTTTAACTTTCACATAAGAAAAAAACCAAACTAACCCATCTTGAATATTTTTCACTGTGTAAACTGGCAACAACAACATATAATCATATTTTTAAGTGTTATACAAAATTATATTAATGATTTTTAAATGGCTCATATTCATTGTGAAAATGGCAAGTTAAGCATTGAATCTTAAATGTTTACAAATAACCTTCATAAAGATGTTGCCCATCTTTTAGCTTTGCACCAGTTGCTCTCCATGCCATTAAAATTCAAAAAACAGAGAACCAAAAATAAAATGTAAAAAAACAGGAGAAAAGAAAAAATTAGTAAGGTACGTATCTATTCAAAGGCACTATAACAACTCTCCAGAAATAAAAACAGCAAGCATAGTTACGCTGTATTAGTATTACGGCTGCTTTTGCTCCATTGTAAGAACTATGCAGCATGTTTAAACTACTTGAAGCAGCTACATACTAAATCGAAGCCACACACTAAATTAATCTACACAATTATATCAAATTGCAGATACACCATTTTAACAGAGGCATTTAGTAATTACGGCACTTACTAAATGCTGGATTAACTATACTTTTCTTCAAACTGAAGACTAAGATTTTTTTTTAAAAATACCACTTTAACACACAAATCAACTTAACATACTAGACTACCAGTATTCTGCATATTTCCCACAAAACAAAAAAAATTCTTTTCACCTTCAGTAACAAAAAGATCCAAGAATTCACCCTTTCCTGTCATCTCTGTAAAAGCTCAATCCCACTTCCAGCACATCTTAGAAGATCAATCACTTTCACCAGCTACATTTCTGGTTATTCCAGAGAACATACCTCACTCTAGGCTACATGGAGTTAGCCATGGATTTCTGCAAAACTATCAACATTTGCAATATTAAAAATAAGCTTATTGAGGTAAAGTTATCAAAAGGAGTTACCAAAAACTAGCTGTCTGCTTCTGGAAGCCACTGCAAACAAAACGAATCGAATCAGCTCTCACCTTCTCTCATTCTCTATTTCTGGTTTGGAACTTATACACACAAAATGAATGCAAAAAATACCCTCATCTGTCCTAACTTAAATTAGCACATATGTTACCCAGAAACTATTCTATATTTTTGTATTGTCATTGTATAGATTATGTAAAGTAAATTGATTAATATTTACCTGTACTTTGAATTAGTGTTATAATAACCTATTTCAGAAGTAAGTTTTTCACTGGAAACCTACTCGACCACTGCCTAATAAATGCCAATAGTAAGCCTGTCTATCCACATCCATCACATTGTTTATCTTGCCCCACTATTTCAGTGCTAGAACACAAGTGTGACACTCATTTTGTTCCTCTCCCTCCTAATACCACCATCCCTATGTAAGTACAGAAACCTGAACACCCACCTTCCCCCAGACTGATCCACTGTTCGTTAAAAGCAAAATAACTTCCCTAAATAGACCTGGTCTGTGTCAAATTTAATTTACATTTACTTTTGCATGAACAATACCATGCTGATAGTTTCTATTGTATGAACATGCAAGATTCTCCTGTAATCAGATGATTAAGAAATCCACAAATCTTGACAAGAAAATTACTTGGACAGTTAAGTCCTTTTCCTCTGGGATGAACAGCAATGCAACAGCGGGCTGTTCATTTCTATCTATAAATAAAACATTTCTTTAATCTAAGAAAAATATTAAGATAATGTTACGCAAACTCATACCTAATAAGTAGTCACTAAAAGGGCAGACTGCCAATGTTAACAAGAAAATCTAATTTGCTTGCAAGGTATAAAGATTTGTCAAGAATATTAACATAAAAGCTTTCGTGGAAGAACAAGTGCAAAAATGGAAGCACTCCTAATCTTCATTCTACAAAACACTGACCTACTTAGACAAATCACAAGAGCTGCCCTTGAACTAATACAGGAAAATAAACATAACTATAGAAATTATTTTTCTCCTTTTTTTATGCCCAAGGTAAGGAATGTTTTAACTACTACAAATGAAGGGTTAAACCAACTTAAAGCCATTCCTGCTAAAGACAGCCATTCTAAAACATCTTAGAAGCAGTACACAGACATCCCTATCAAACACAGGAATTTTCTCAAATCCATTTTAGCAGTATAGACCCTTCAAGATAAGATTTTTACTTAATTTGTTAATGTAGTTTGAAAAGGTACAGCATACCTCTCAATCAATTTTAAAAAACTGCATCTTAAAAAGCAAAAATTATTAATCACTTGGGAACTTGCAAGTGTCCCTGCAGATACAGAAGTTCCCTGAGGAAATTCACTGGAATATAGTCCTCTGACAAAAGAACAAACCAACCAACCAAAAAACACACCCCATTTTTCTCTAGCCTACAAGAAATGGGGACAAGATTACTAAAATGCTCTACACAATACACTGGCATATGAAAAAACCCCAACACATTTCTGTCTTCACTATGCAATATAAGTGGCAGTAATTTAACATTAGAGTGCCCCCCCCCCCTTTTTTCCCTCCCCCTAAATGCTATATGACAATATGTCTTAACACCTAACAAACCAAGGAATTTTCAGTCACAGTTGGGTTTCCAGTATCTCCATGGATGAAGACTGCAAAACCTTCCTGGGCAACCAACCTACTCCAGTGTTCAACTACACTCACAAGTTCCTTTTCTCATGACTACATAGAATTCCTGTATTTCAGTTTGTGCCCATTGCCTTTCATTCTGTCACTGGGTACCAGTGAGAAGAGTCTGGCTCCGTCTCTATCACCCTCACCACCTCCAAAATCAGGTATTTCTACCCATTGATAAGATAGCCCCCAAGCCTTTTCTCCAGGTTACACAATCCCAGCTCCCTCAGCCTCTCCTTGTACAACAAATGCTCCAACCCTTTAATCTCATGATCCTCCGCTGGAGTCCCCCCAGTGTCTCTCTTGTACTGGGGTGCCCAGGACTAGACACAGGACTCCAGATGTGGTATCACCAGTGCTGAATAGAGGAAGAATAATCTCCCTCAACCCTCTGGCAATGCTCTGCATAACACAGCCTAGCATGTTGCTGGTGGTCTTTCCTATAAGGGTGCATTGCTGTCCAACGTCCAACTTCTTGCCCACCAGGATTCTCAAGATCTTTTCTGCAAAACTGCCTTCCAGCTGATGAGTCCCCAGGCTGTACCGGTGGGTGGAGTTACTCTTCCACATGTGCAGGACTATGGAAACTGTACTTTTTGTCCTCTTATTTTTCAAAGTGCAGGCCAAGAGAGGATATTCAATATTTTCCAGATCTGGCTCTTGTTTCAACTGCTATCAAGAAACAAGGCTCTCTCAAGGCCTAGCCCTGCTCCTACTGAAAAAAAAGGTTAATCTACAATGGAAATGAGGGGGAAGGGGAAAAAAAAAAAAAAAAAAAAAAAAAAAAGAGGCCTCTCCAAGGCTTGTACACACTGGAATTCTGCAAGACTTGACATAAAACTGTAAATACTTTTTGTGATATACAAATCAGTAACACTAGCAGACCACTACGGAGCAATAATCAACATATGAGCTTTAGGCAGTAATAGCAAAATTAGGGAAAAAATGCAAAGACAAAATGTATGTCTATATTGAAGAAATAAGTGAACTACTATAAAAAAAAAATTAGAATAGTAAGCAATAAATGTCAACAACTCTTACTGCATGGACAGACATTTTCATTTGTACAGAACTACTTCTCCTAATTACGTACATGCCTTTACAGGTTGTTTACACTTAACAAAACCTCAAGTGTATCTCATATAATATTATCTAAAATATTAACGGATTTTATTCATAATATTATATAATAATAAACTCATATGATCATCATACCAGGCGTAGACTGAGTATATCAACAAGATACTCCAATACACTTTTTTTTTTTAGGTTTACTAGCTATAAATCGAAGGAATTTATGCTCACGTTGTTATCAATACTCTAAAATCAGAGCAACAGATTTCCATGAGGTAGCAGGTTATCACATTAGCAGAAATCGACTGTTTTCAGAAGGACTGGACTTACCTGTTGAAGTGGAATCTCTCATGGTAAAAAAGAGGTAAATTAGGGGGCTTAGCCACCCCAGGGACATGAACTTACTTTATTATAGAAATTAAATGCATGCAGAGGGTCATCACTAAGGAACTGACACAGAGAAATTTCAAGTTTGTCAATATTCTCCTACTGAAATAATAAATAAGATTCAAAAGGTGGAAGATAATACAAAATTCAAAACACAGCCTTAATATTTAGAAAGCATTTACCTTATTTCATTTACTTGCCTAATGACCTCTTCTTGAGTTTTCACAACTGTCTCAATCTCTTGCTGGGAAACCTGGCAGGGGAGGGTGGGGGTGGGGGAGAAAAAGGTCAACATATCTTGGAAAAAGCAAATTGATCATGCTTCTGAAATTTGGCTGAGCTACCAATCACGGTGTTTTGGTTTTTTTTTTTACCTGTCCTTGTTGACCAGGAAAACCAGCTCCTCTTTTAGCAACCTCATCTGTGACTGCAGAGACGTATCTCCTCTGCTCATCCAGAATCATGTCCAATTGCCTATTAAGCTGTTTGATTTCAAGATGAATTCGATTCTGCCCCTCAAAGATTTGCCTCAGTTCACGATCACTTACAGTTTCAAAAAGATCATCCGCTGATAAGAAAAAAGCACATGTAGTTCTTACATATATGCATTCCTCATGAGCTGCACTGTATAATTTTTCTTGCACCCTTAAAGCTTCCACACAGATACACTTTTTTCCCATAATTTGATTGTTTGCTGTTTATTTGTCACCATTGCCATGGCGAAGGATACCCAAATGGGATCCGAGCAACTGACCGGATAACCACACATTCAAACCCAGATTCCATCTTAGAGTTCCTATTTCAATACTTGCGTAATGTACAACATAAAATGGAAACAAGACATCGTTGTCATTATTAGGAGGCAGCTATCTTTGCATAAGCTATCATTATATTACCAGCTATGCTTCAGAAGAGATTTGCAGGTATTAAGTAACAGCTACTTTTTAGAAAAAGCAAGCTTTAAAAAGTAGCTTGAAATAGAGAAGTGACTGCACATTTTGAGTGAGTTCCTTTACAGCTTCAACACCATCAGAAAGAATAAAGTCCAAAAGACTCTGTGGCAAAAAGGTTATTATTTCTTATCAATGGAAGGTTGGGCAATATTTCAAAAACACAGATGAAGATAAAATGATGAACGACCTTTAGAACAGTTATAACTTGTCACTGTGCAAAAAAAGATGACCATCTGAAATTTCAGGTCTAGATGCCTAAAGTACATTCCTGATATGTGTGCGTTCAAATACAGCTAATTAAATCCACAAAAGAAAGAAATAGACTGGCTTCCATCATATTTTCAAACAAACAGATTCTTTTTTCCCAGCTCTAAAAAAATTAAAAAAACAACCCAAGCAAACAAACAAAATCCCCACCGTGTTCCATAGCAGAACAATCAAAGTCAAAGCACTTTGGCTAAACAATCAAAAAAGTGGGCAAGAATCATTACTGTAATTTTCCTTAAATTAAACATCATTTGAAATCAGTGGAAAAACACTGCTCAGTCTCAAATATCTTTAAATCAATACTTGCTGAGAGCTGCAGATGCGTGGTATCAATAGTGGAAAAGGCAATTCTGCCTTACCCAGCCAAACTATCAATAGCTTAAAACATAAAATAAAGTCCAGAGTTTTTAAGAAACAAATTTCCATCTTGATGTTATTAGCCAACCCAAATACCAAAACTGAATGCCAACTAATGTTGTGGTGCAATACGCGTCCAGTATTAGGCAAGCATTAAAAAGCCCTTCCAAGTAAGCACATATTCCAGCATATCCACTAGCCCATCTTTAATAACCATACATAAAACAAGACCAAAAAAAAATTTGTTATGAATGTGCAGAAACAGACCAAAAAGATGACCGTTTAAATACATTTTCAAATAACCAAACAGGCCATGCTTCCTTAATCATCACTTTACAGACAGATGCATGACCTTCTCCCTCTTTACTCTTCTGTACAGATTCTCATCATTCCCACCATGTTTCCATTCGTTTGTTTTGCTCTCAATCCAGGCATGACAAAAATGACTTTGTATTTCAGAAAACACTTTACAAACAAAAGATCAACGATTCTTAAATAAAGTAAATAACATCAGTAGGAGCTTAGTAAGATCAGTCAGAGTATCAGGCCCTTCTTCTGCTATCCTGGAAAGCAAATGTTTTCCTTGACAACTGAAAAATGGCTCAAATAACTTGCCTGGCTGTCCTTGGACATCAGGATGTTCCTTTTGAAATTCTTCTTTCTTTTTATCCAATTCTTGTTGAAAGTGTTCAAACTCTTCTTGATACTTCTCTTTATCTTTTTGAGGAATTTCTGCATCTGGTGTTGGCTTGAAAACATTGGGGGGGGGGGCAGAAGGGGAGAGAGATTTTTTTTTCATGTCCTTCACCACTCCTATATAACTTATTCTCCAGGAAGGCTGTTCAGATTTCAGATTTGAAGACATAACACAATTAGTGAGGCACATGAATATATTAAGTTGAAGTGAGAAACCAGATATTCCTATAGAGACCCACAGCTTTTCCCTGATACATGCATACTTTCTGCAATTAATAAGAAATCAAGTTTTACAAGGATAGATGCTGTTTAGCAGTACAGAAGTGTTCTAGAGGTATGGGAAGTTGAAAGCAAGAACAAATTATTTTTCCACTTTCCAAACAAAGTGTACTTTTTAGTTTGTTTTCTCTCTGCATGTTTTGATTTAAAATCAGGATTTTTGTTAATTCAGTGTTGCTTCAAGAATTCTGGCCTTGAAAATGTTAATTAAACATTACAGTATCAGTTTCATTTTTCTACAACAGATGACAGCACAGCTACATGCCAAAATCCTGAAACAGTGATGCCAAGCATGACTTCAGAGGAAATACCATAATGTGGTGCTACATATAAAACATATACAATAACATATTTTACTAATTATGCATAAAGATGCTTACTACTTCTTTCCCAGGCTCACTCAACTGGAAGGTCAGAAAAGATAGGACGTCATGATCATCTGTATTCAACAAACAAAACAAAGAAAACTCTGTTAATTGTTACTGCTACATGTTACAAATCCTGATACTTCCCAAGTCAACCTTGCACTTGTAAAGGATCCTCAGGTAAAAGCATCCTCCCAAAGTCCTCCCAAGAGTTTATGCAGTGGGGAATGAGACTGCACAATGTCTTTGTTGGGACAAATTGAAGGTAGTTATGCTCTAGCCAGGAAAAGGCCTATATCAGTAATTTGGGAATAAGAGAGGATTCATTACATCATCATGGTCAAAAATTGATATAATGCATCAACACTAGCACTAAAAAAACCCCTCTCCTGTAAGCCCTGCAAGTCCCCACGCCATTTGTCACAATTTTTAACATTTGCTACCTGCAAGTCCCCCTGTTGCTGCAGATATTCCAAAATATCCTTGTGATGGCAACACCATATCTTCCACTTTCGCACAAAATTCATAGTCGTCTTTATCCGGAGTAAAGCCATTGTTAATTAATACCTAAAAGGATAAACACAATTCTTCGCACATAAATCTATGTGTTATTTGCTTTCTCAGTTTACAGTAATGGTCACAAATAAAACTTACCAGGTAATTCAGCAGCTGATACTAGAAACCAAAACCTGTTTCTTTTCTGAAAGATACTTTTTACAAAGAAAGTGCATAAGCTTTCTATTTTAAAAAGGAAAAAAAAAAGGCCTGATTCAAAGTTCAGCATGAACAAAATTCAACATTTTCTATTATCACCTAAAAGGATATACCACACAGAATTCAGACACATATAAAAAAAGTATTAATTTCAGTTATAAGAAGCAGCAAGACAAATTAGTGTCTGGAAAAGAACACGTTGGGGAAAGGGACAACATCAGGAGAGGCATGACATGGCATGGCATGGCATGGCCTGGCCTGAGGTTACTAATGGGAGCATTTACACTGTTCCAGGGAACACTGAGGGTTTAGGAGTACATCTGGAATGTCTGTACACCAACACACACATTACAAGAAACAAACAGGACAAACTGGAAGCATTGGTCTGTCCCCAGAGCTAAAATATCATTGGTATTAGTGAGACTTGGTGAAATGAGTGCCACAACTGAGTGCTGGGATGGAGGGCTACTGGCTGTTCAAGATGGATACGCAGGGCAGGCGAGGTAGTATGTTATATACACACTGTATGTAACGGAGAGGTTTGACTGTACAGCCCTTACAGTTAGAGATGATGTGGTTGAGAGCTTCTGGGTGAGGATTAGGGGGATAGAAAATAAAGCAGATATCATGGGCATCCACTGTTGATCACCCAGCCAGGATGATAGCACTGATGAGTTATTCTATAGGCAATTAGAAGAAATCTCGAGGTCAGCAGTCCTTGTCTTTCAACTTCCCAGACATCAACTGGGAATACCACACTGCTGTGACAAGCAAGTCTGAGAAGTTCCTGAAGATGTAGATAATTTCTCGTCACAAGTACTCAGTAAGCCAACTAGGAAAGATGCCCTCCTAAACTTGCTTGTGAATACAGGAGGACTTGTGGGAAGTATGATAGCAGGTGGCTGTCTTGGCCACAGTCATCATGAAATGGTAGATTTTAAAATTTGTGGTGTAATGAGAAAAAAAGTTCAGCAGAGTTGCTATGCTGGATTTCAAGAGAGCAAACTTTAACCTAGCCAGGGGACTAGTTAGCAATGTCCCCATAGAAACTGCTTTTGACAGCTTGGAGGGTCCATAACTGTTGGTCATTTTTTAAGTTTTGTTTTGTTTTGTTTTTTTTAAGAACCTTGCACAGGAGCAGGCAATAACATTTTGTCAAAAGCCAAGCAAGTGGGGCAGACAACCAGCTTGTCTCAACAGGGAAACCTCTTGGAACTCAAGAGGAAAACAAAACTGTATGATCTCTGGAAGCAAGGTCAGGCTTCACAGGAAGATTACAGAGCCGTGATTCATGTATGCAAGAAGACACAAAGGGCCAAAGCTCAACAAGGATTGAAACCAGACAGTGTTGTGTCAGACAACAAGAAAGGCTTTTTGAAGTATGTTAATAGCAAGAGGAGGTCCAACGAAAACATTGGACCAATACTTGTTGAACATAGTCACCTGACAAATAGAGATAAAGAAGATGGAAGCATTCAACCTTTTTTTTTTGCCTTAGTCTGCACTAATACTGATAGACCTTGGGCTGCCCAGTCCTCTGAACTGAGGGACCATGGTTGAGGGAGCAGTGACTTTCCATCTGTGGACACTGAAATTGTAAGGGACCAGTTGTATCAGCTGAATGTTCCTAAGTCCATGGATGGGATTCATCCCAGTATAAACTGGGACAGGAGTGGCTGGAGAGCAGCCCTGCAAAAAGGGATTCAGTGGTGCTGGCTTACGGTAGGCTCGATATGAGTCAGCAGTGGGCCCTGGCAGCCAAGAGGGCAAACTGCATCCTGGGGTGCATTACACAGAGTATCACCAGCTGCTCAAGAGAAGTGATTATCCCACTGTATTTAGCATTGGTGCAGCCTCACCTTGAGTACTGTGTGCAGTTCCGGGCACAATTGTAAAAAGGATGTTAAGGTACTTGAACGTGTACTTGAATGCAGAGAAGGGCACAAAGCTGGTGACAGGACTGGAAGGTATGTCCTGTGAGGAGCAACTGAGGACTCTGGGTTTGTCTAGTTTGGAGAAAAGGAGTCTGAGGTGTGACCTCATGGCTCTCTACAGCTCCCTGAGGAGGGTACATGGAGCAGGAGGTGCTGAGCTCTTCTCCCCAGGATCCAGTGATAGGACGCATGGAAATGGTTCAAAGCCGTGCCAGAGGAAGTTTGGAGTGGATGTTAGGAATCGTTTCTTTACTGAGAGGGTGGTCAAACCCTGCAACAGGCTTCCTTGAGAGGTGGTCGATGACTCAAGCCTGTCATTGTTTAAGAGGTATTTGGACAATGCCCTTAATAATATGTTTTAACTTTTGGTCAGCAGCCCTGAAGTGGTCAGGCAGCTGGACTAGATGATCATTGTAGGTCCCTTCCAAATGGAACTATTCTACTCTATTCTAAAACCAATCATGGTGTAATAATATCAACTCTGGTTCAAGAAATCCCTGACCCAGAGATCATTAAAGGCCAGTCTAGCAAATGTATACATCCCAATAAGGTTCTGGGCAAGACAAATTTTTGGTCTGATCTAGAAGAGTCATCCCTTACTGTCGTTCTGTTGATTCTAAGCTTAGAGATTCTCTCTTCCTCCACAGATGCATTTGCAGGACTGCTAGGGTTAGCAGCAATGTTTGGGCCAGAGGAGTTCCTAGATAAGGCATCAGGGACCAGGCGTGTTCAAAAAGAGAGCAGCCTTGGAGTCTGAAATTTAATTTTCATTCAAGAGTAACAGATCGCTTTTACAATTACAACACAGTACAAAGTCCACCCTCTTTTAGGTGCATTCACGTTTACTTTTAGAGAAACTTTTACTACAAAATGACAGCTATGTGTTTTATGGCTAATAGCTATGAATAGCACCTTTTCAGAAGAAATCAGAAGCCAAGAAACATATACTTCACAGCTGTTGCAACCCAGCACCACATCAGTATTTTTCTCTCCTTGTCTAGAAGGAATTCACAATCATCTGCATAGTATTGAAGAAGTCTTGAAGACTCCCTTATACCAGTGGTGTTCTATCTTCCTTAATCTTCAAAGTCCTACTATTTCTTGGAAGTGGGCAGCCCCAAGTAGCAAATTTAAATCTACTGTCAGAGTGAGCTTCGGTTTTTTAGACACATTTCAAGAACCTCTTACACTCAGCTACAAAACCCTCTGCAGCTCTCAGATCAGCTTGAGAAATAAAGTTCAAGTTAAGGAGCTGCCCAACCACTTGGAAGCTGAGGAACAGATACTGGCTTTGGGACACCTCTACAGACAAGTCAATAGCAAGAGAAGGGTCTGAGCACATATGAGTACGTTAGCACGACTGGCTCCTAAGTAACATCAGAAAAAATAGCAATACCTGCTGATTCAGCTCAGAAAACTACAAAGGCACTAATGTAGCTAAAAGAACTGGTCTAGCAATTGACCATACTGCACCTCCTTCCATCTTCTGCTACTGAGCTCAACATTTTCAAGAATACTGGAATTAATATATGGTGTCTTTGGGTTTTCAAATAGTTGCAGCAATCTCACACTTAAAAAGCTGAGAAAAATGAATAATTATGTTATTTCAGAATACTTACAGTCAATGCTTTTTGGTAGTACGTTATCTTCACTCGAACAGGATAGGGCTTGTTACGAAAGTCCCTCTGACAGGATGCCAATGCCTGCGTGGAACCATCACTATGCAAGAAGACAACTTGCATAAAACTATATCTTATGATTTATCAGCTAAGACAAAAAGGCATCAATGTATCACTACACAACATGATGATAGTTTTTCAAGATGCACGTTTTTCAAATGCTGTCCTGCCACAGCACTGAGCTTTTCTGAAGTCTGGGATCAACAGTACTAGATGCTTTACACAGGACACAATATAGACAGAATGCAGTAATGGGGAAATCTGTTTGCTTCTAAGATATATTCCTACACCTGTGAACTGAGATGGAAATAAGCTACAGTCTGGACTGTACCAACTAAGCTAGATACCTCTCTTCTCAGAGAATCCAAAAAGATGTTAATTGTGCTGTTGACAAACAATCAGAAATCAAAAATAAAGCAATTGGTTTTAGCAACAGGCAATTAGCTTTCCGTTAGTAACTTTTGTCAGTTATTAGCTGTGTGTGGAAGATACCCATAAGCAACAAAGAGGTAAAAAGTCTGTACCTCCATTTATCTGAGTTCACCCATCCCAAAGGACATATGCAATTTAAATATCCATCAGTTGCCAATTTCTGTGCTGTTACTGCCAAGACAGTATTTTAACAAATAGAAAATCTCAAATGTACAGGAAACAACAAAGTTTCATACAAAAGAAACCTTTATAACGTTTCTCAAAGAGTTTCATGCAACATTTCATCATTCAGAAGCAAACATTCGTCATTAACACTGAAAATAAACTTACTTCTGATGGTCATATTGAAGTTTTCCATTGTTGCCTACAACAATGACTCCAGGATTGTTCTTCTAGAAAAAGAAATAGCAAACAAATGGAATAGTTTAATTCAAAGTGAAACATAAATAACATCACTGATAGCCTTTCTGCAATAAAGCATGTTGAGTCACTACACTACAGATATACCGCAAATGTTTTTATTCTTTCTGACTCAAGACTTCAAGAATGCAAGAAATAATGTCCTTTTCAATTCACAGCAGTGGGGTAGGGTGGTCCTTTGTCTTAAAAAAACCCACTATAACCAAACTATCTGTTTCTTTTCCTTCATCACATAGATTGTGACAACAACAGAATAGTACACCAATATACAGAAATACTCCAGTATTTCTACTTCTTAGCAATGGAGTTATGTGAAGCAGTTCAGCTAACTAAAGTATTACCTCCTCAGTACCACTGGAAAACAGTAAGAAGGTGACATTAAAGTATATTTCAGTTTAACAACAGTTACATTGAATTAGTTCAGAGCACACTTGCATATATTCTGCACAAAGTATGTACAAACAGTTCAATTTCAAAGCATTCATAAATGCAACTCAAGTCTAATCTACCTTAGAGCTTAGTAGACAGCTACTAATAAAAGTATACAATGCTGATAGTGAATGGGTGGTCCAGTTTCTGCTGGGGATCATGTCTGGATGCAAGCACATATAAGAACTTGAAAGACAGCAGAGAATCCAAAGTGGGGAATAACTTCTCCTTTTTTTGCGCCCAAAGGAAAGGAGGCAAAAAAAGACAGATGTGCTGTAAACTCTTGTGACATTTAGTGTGGTTCCTACAACTTCAGGTGTTCAGAGCTATGAAATCGTATTTCTCTTTTTAAAAAGTTCTTGTCACTACTTCTACAGAGAAAAATTCAACTCTAGTGTAACCTACAACCTTAGAAGGAACAGAAAAAAGGCTTTGCAGTTTTTAAATCCGCATCAAAAGCAGGGTGCTTTGAGTTGGCAGTACTAGATGACATCTGCTTCTGGATGCTAGCATATTAGGCTGAGGACCAGCTACAGCACCAAACACCTTCCACCGAACGCACTGAAACAGCAACAAGAAGAATTTCTCCGTACTAGGACTGAACAAAGTAACAGCTTATGATTAAAAGAGTCTTACAAACTCCAGTATTTAAGACACTTCAGACCAATACAGGCATGACAAAGACTTTTGTTTTGACTAGGAGTGACACATTACCACTTTCTGAAAAAAGGGTTTCAGACAACACTGACTAAACTTGTCATCATCAGCGTCTCAGTGCTACCAAGGTTCTGGCAAACAGAGTTGTCCACATGCCATTTTTGGTAGATGGCATCTTCAGCCAGCTAAACTGGCCATATGCCAGTGTCCATATTCATGCCAGAAGTCAGGGGGTAAAAAAAAAAAAAAGGATTTAAAAATTCTTGATAAGTTGAACAATACTCTATGTCTTGTCTTTGACCATGAGAAGCATTAATGCCATCTTCAGTCTTTCAACTTTGCTGTATATCAAAAGCCATCTGTAGTAAAAAAAAAAGCTTGTACACCTACAAAAATATATCTAAAACATCTAAGAGCAAACAAAGTAGTACAGGAAAAGAAAAAAAGGAAAGCAGACCTACTAAGTATTGTTAAAGTTTCCCAGGATCGTTCTGGATTGGAAAACTGGAAATTCAAAACAGCAACTGTCACACCCACCTGCTACAGGATTTTTTGCTGCTGAATTACTCAAAGCAGATTTGTTCCAAGAAAAAAAGAGTATCTCTGAAGACAGACATAGAAATTTGTGTTTCCACAGTGTCATATTTTGGTACAATATGCCCCTTCCTAGGCAAACATCTTCAGATATATCAACATTTCAAATTGTGCATGGAGATTCCAAATTCCAGCTTGTACACATGTACATGGTATTCCCCCCCCCAACCTAACACATGAACCATCGTTCAGTGGAGATTCATTATGTATTATGTTTCAACTTTCAAGCTAAAAAAAAAAAAAGTGTGAAAAAGTCTAGTAAAAATTCTGTAAGGGAAACTTGACAACTGTAATTTATCCCTTCGAAGTGAAGGGAGTAGAGTAGGAAAATAACATCCTTATTTTTTTTTCCCACAAAGTTATATGTACAAAACAGGCAAGAAATTAATTTATAATCTTTGCTAGAAGAGTTTGCTTCCGACTAACCTTTCCATCATTGTCAAAGGAATCAAAGAAAATTCCAACACCATCCCATTTATCAGCTGCCCCAAAAACAGGACCTTCCAAGCCTTGCTCTTCTGTAAACCAGATTGCCTATTATAGAAAGCAAGTAAGAGTCGTAAGTCAACATTCACTTTTTAAAGCATGTCTATTCTTTTTCAGTTAGATCAAATTCTTAATACCAATCCATCAGCTCCAATGCGGCCTCTTCCTGTAACTCGAAAGGTCACTTCAACTTCCCAATATTCAAATATTGACTTGTTTTTTGTCCACACTGATCCTCTTTGGCTTTTCAAAGATGTTGTTATACGAATCTGATCTGCGCTTGGTATGGCATCTAGAAAGGAAAAGAACCAACACTGAATATATGAAAGTATTCCTGAAAGTGTTCCAAGTGCTTAACTAGCCAATTAAAAAAAATCTTCTAAACTCACAAGATTTTCTGGTCTCCCCCCCAGCTAGTGAACTGTTTTCAAAATAACTTTTTAGTGGAGTACTCTACCACTTGAGAGAGGAAAATAAAAACCAAACCCCAACACCTTTACTTTCAACAACTTGATTACTACTGCTTTATGGAAGACTTAATCACCTTCCATTTGGGACCACACATACAACTTCAAAATAGAGCATCGGTCTTGCTGTTAAGATATGTATTAAGTTAATAATAATTAAAAAAAAAATCAGGTTTATCTTTCTGCTGTATCCCATGTGACTTTTCACAAATAACAGATTTCTGTTCTGCTTTTTAAAAACAGGTGTTCCAATTTTCTGTTTATTAGTTTAAAAGAATAATAGGCATACATTTAGAGAGAGATTAATTCACATGTATGTGACATTATATATAATAATTATATTATTATTAATTCTGTAATGTCAAATAATAAACAACTTTTATATTTGTTATTATCTGCTTAAAAAAGCAGGAAGAAAGCTCATCTACAGACAGTTTCCTTCATGTCAATTGTAGCATAATGTCAAATAAGAGCCAAAAATTAACACTCAGGAATTAACCAATATGGACTAAATTAAAGTCTGACAAAAAATAAAAACAGAGCAGAAATTACTGCTAAGGAAGACCCTTATGTACACTAGATATCAATACATTTTACAAGGGGGGGCAGGGACAGTTATGGAACTAGATGCCTTTTTGAGCACAATCAAATCCTTAACGCATACTGCAGAGGATACATAAATTGCATAAACTACGTTCAAATAAAGTCGTATTTGCCAAGGCACAATTTCCATTTCAAGCTTTTATATTAGGAAATTGAGTAGGATTTCCAGCCATACAGAAGCATCCGCGGCTGCTCCCAGCTACACCAGACGGGCGCGAGGCCGACTTTCATTCTGACCAACAGTGACACATCATCACTTCACAGAGCAGTTTCATACGGTCTTGAGTCAACTCCTCGCGGCAGTGGAGCTACCACATCACCAGAAAGGTCACAGGTAGCTTCGAACCGCTTGTCAGCGAAACCGGAGGGGATTCGCGGGCGTGTTACCGCTACCGCAGAACCTCCGGTCCCTTTGGAGCCACCGGGAAAGCCGCAGGACAGGGCCCAGCGGGCGCGCGGCGCTTCCCCGAAGGAGACAGAAGGCGCGGGGAGACCAGGGGCGAGTCCGGCTCTTCGCCCTTTCGGCAGCCGCAGGCCACAAGAGCCCCCGCCGCTTCCACCCGATGCCAAGGCTGACCGGCCTCGCCGGCCCCGGCCATGTTCGCCGTGCACCGCAGCTCCCCGGCCGTGGCCACGGCCTGTGGCGGCTCCTTCCCGCACCTTTTCCTCAAGCAGCGCGCATTACGTACTCCCCCGCCGGGCCAGCCACAGCTGCCTGCGCGTCAGGCACATGGCGCGGCCCGGCCAACCCCGCTCGCACTCCGCCGCTGCCCCCCGCCCAGCACTTACTGCCCGTATGCACCCAGAACGGCACCGTCCCGTCCGCCTGCACCAGGTGCGGCCCCTTGAAGCTGTACTTGTACTCAAAGCGGCGGTGCGGCAGAGCTGCCGTCGAACCTGCCGCCGCCTGCCCAAGGGAGAACGGCAGGCAGCCGAAGGCGAGCAAGGCACCGGTGAGGAGGGCCGCTACCAGGCCACCCCGCTGCGCGCGCGCCGCCATCTTGGACCGCGCTGCGGGACGCCGGGCACAGCCAACAGGGCGCCGCCCGATTGGCCGAGCGCGGGGGCCGGGCAAAGGGCAAGGCGGGGCGGCCCCGGGGCGGGGCGGCCCCGCGAGGCCGGCAGCTGGCCTCGCCCCCAGCCCACCGCCCCAGGGGGCGCCAGCACCTCCCGCCGCGCCGCCGCGCCGCCGCGGCCGGCGGGTGGGGCCCGGGAGACGGGGTGGTCCGTGGCACTTCTGAGGGGCGGTGGGAGGGCGCCGCTTCTGGGTGGGGTGGGCGGGGCGGGGCCCGGCTCTTACGCTGTCAGTCCGGGCGGGCCGGCGCTGCAGCGGTCCCGCGGGGTGAGTCTTCCGTGGGAACGGAGCGGGCTCGGAGAGCCCGAGACTCGGCGTTTGGGCCGCTAGCGGTTCCGAACAGCCCCGGGTGCGTGTGAGCCGCAGGGCAAGCGGCGCTGTCGAGGCTGTTCCCCGTCCCCTCAAGGGCGCCCGCGGGGCTCCGGAGGGCCGCAGCGGTGGGAGCGGCTGTCGGAGCGCTGCGGTCCGGCGGCATTCTCCTCCGCTGGCAGCTGGGCCTTAGCGGGCCTTCGGCGGTCGTGCGTTCTGTTGTACTGCACGGCTGCGTGCGATTAACAGTCTGCAGTGTTTGAAGGGTAAATAATCTCTTCGTTTCCCTCAATATTGCTTCCTTAGCAAAGACCCCACTTACATAGGCTCTATCTGTTCATTTTTAGAGTAGTCGGAAATCCTGCAGCAAAAAGGATAGCGTTTCTCACAACGTAAGGGACCAGCCTTCTTCCATGAGGTGAGCAAAGCAAAGCTGTGGTGGCAGTCATGCCCTCGATTATGCGAGCTGACAGTGGTGAAAGTTGGTTAGTGGTCCGGACACCGCTTCAGAGAGGGTCAGATGTATAAGGGTGAGAAATGCGGATGTTTGTTTGTCGGTGTGCAGCAGCACAGAGTAGGGGCAGGCGTCAGCTTTGTTTCCCTGGAGCAGCAGTCCACCTGACTCTGTTGCCCCTGTTAAATCGATAACTGAACCAATGGTTAGAACATCTTTTTCATTTTTACATACCATCTATCGCTCTGTCTTACAGCCTTATTCCAACAGAAAATGATTATCAGGGGTGGGTTTTTCAGTTTCTTTCCACCCTTGTGTTTTGTTCTACCTTTTTTGTATCCATTTGTTTCTGACATCCCTTCTTTTCCTCTTACCTAATCTGCGAGTATGAGCAATTTAAGAGTCAGTAAGTAGGTTCAGAGCCTGCTAAAGAAGAGGATGATCTTGGAGTCATTCAGGAGGGATTAAGTTCTTTTTTTAAATGGCACACATGTACTACAGCATGAATGGAAGTAAAACCTTACAAATTCACCGGGAAAGGTACATTCTCTTTCTCAGTTACACAAAGGCTTAAGTAAATATATCGATCAGATGAGCCATGCAAGCAAAATATTTCTGAGATAAATTTTAAAAGAACTTACGTAAATATCTTGAGTGTTGGTAAGGTACTACTTGTTAACATAGAGAAAGAAATACTTGATGTTTTGTTTTGTCTAGTGTCTTCCATCCAACTACATTCTAAAATATCTCTAAATAATTTAAATATATATTTAGGGTTTTTTATAGTATATCTGTGGGAGATGTTAAGAGAATTGGGAGTCTCTTCTTGGCAGCTAACTAGACACAGAAAACTCAGCTGTTTTTCTGTTTTTTAAAGATCTAGAAAGTAATTTTTCAGGTAAAATTCTAGAACACTGGAGCAATACAGTATGCTGCAATTACTTCAGGAGAATAAAATGGTGTAAGCATCAGAGATCCAGACAGAACAGCATGAAGCCCTATCCTGTCTACTTCATACCTTTGGCAGTAATGTTGGAACTGTGCCAATAAAACAACTGAGCCACGCTGAAAGAGACTACAAAACCGAAAGCACTAGACTTGAAACAAATCTCTCTCTTACCCATTCACCCACACACATAAGCAGGTCTGAAATTCTGCCACTTAGAGGCACTAGCATAGAAACAATACATGATTTAAGAGAACAGATGCTGTACTGCATAACTTTATGATGTTATATTAAATTGTCTCAACTTAGTAGTAGGTAAAATAGAACATTATGCAGCTACTTTTGCACGTATCATTCTTGCTGTCAACTCCTCTGTCATTTGGCTGATTCTGCCCCTTTGTTTTATATTAGACTTCATAGCTGTTTCATAATTGTCACAGAGCATGCAAAACTCCAGAGTACTTGACAGCAGTAGTAGTCAAGGAACAGGATTTCCCAGATCACCGTATGGTTATTTCTTAATTACCATATTGTTAAAAAGGAAAACTCCACTTAGTTTGTATAATCACTCTGTACTGAATGGCTCCTCTACACTGCGATAACTGTCTCAGTTCAGTTACTCGTTTCGCTCAGCTGAAGAAGAAAATTAAGTAATCAAACAGTATGAGCATATGTATATGCACACATACAAACTTGCACGTGTATAAATACATACTTTAAACATACATTGGCAAAGTGGCAGAAGGTCTAGGGATATCAAACTTCAAAATATTTCATTTAAAAACAGCGAATGACCAGTTTTCTTCATCTCTTCCCTTTGTGTCCCTTGCACTTAACACTGTTAAACTCTCATTCCTCTTGGTACCAAGGAGGTTTGATTAATGCCTGGGAAGTTTGACCCATACATGTAAACGTGTGTGTAAGCATGTAGCTATTCTGGGAAGCTCTCCAGCAGTGCAAACTGCATGAAAAGTCTTAATTAAAGCCCATGTTTCTTGCAATGCCTACTGTCAAGATCACTGTGGTTTCTTCTGTGGTAACTTCTATCTCAGAAAATACAATCTCTGCCAAAGATATTTCTCAGCAGACTAGTTCTACAGGTATATTTTGCATTTTGTATAATGTTCTGTTAAGATGGGCCTATCTATCATTGTACCAAGTCTGCAAAGGTATTGCACTCCCAATTTTTCTACAGAATGCACAATACACACTACGCACAATTTATACCAGCACAAAGGACTCTTACCAATGCATGTAAGCCATCTTCTTCAACAGCATAAACTATCAGTAAACTTAGAAAAAGAGGTTTTTGCAGTTTAGAATTGCACATACATGGGAAGGTGGGCCAGTATAACCGTTAGTTGACATGACCCCATCACGTGTCACAACTTTTGAGTCTGGTTGTAACTTAAGGTAACAAAGGTAGTAAGTGGCTCGTCTATGGTTACACGGTAGATTAATCTCACCTCACTTTTTAGACAGTTACATCTGCAGGATAGGCATGTATCTCTGCTATGACCATCCTAGGCTCCTTGTATAGCTAGAACAGAGAAGTGAGTACTAAAAAGGGCAAGGGTCAGCTCGTCTTAAGTGGATGCCTAAAAGGCATCAAACAAACTAGCATAGAACTACTGGTTTCCTCATATCAGTAGCAGAGCCAGCGAGGTCTGAACCATATATCTCTATCACACATACCTTCATTTAAAATGAACCTTGCATCAAATGGCATGGTAGTTGATTGCCCTTCTCTCCTTTTTTCAACATCCTTCAGCAACATCACCTCTCTCTCTGCAGAGTTTCCTGCTTGTTGCAGTCTAGACCCATGGTGAGTAAAATACTTGTCAGCATTATCTGTATTTGTTCAAACACAAAAAGAATTTGTTTTATCCGTTAGAAGAACCCTCGGTTCACTTCCAGGCAGCCATGGACACTCCAACAACCAGGCTTTAATCATGTACCAGCTTTCCAAAAGGGAATTTTTAATTTGGAGGTGCAAGTATTTTAAAACTTTGCAAAGAAAACATGCACGTGTTTCAGTTACTCTCTGTCAGTGGCTATGGTAATGCTTGAAAATAATAGACCAGTGGTCCTGACAAGCTTTTTATGCATGGCTGTGCAAAGGCAGAACAGAATTCTTCAAAGTATTTAGTTTTCTGGAAAAAGGAAAATCACAAACTGCTTCTTCTCTATAAGCATTATTCTCATGGCTTTTTCAGTCCTGATTAGAACTTTTTGTCTATCCTGCCCAAGAACAGAAACAAACCTCTGTGGATTACACCATCAAAAAGGCAACACTCAGCACAGCTAAGGCTTTAAATGTTCAGAATACGGACTATCACGAACAACCAAAGTTTCACTATTTACCCCATACACATTCCCATTTCCACTCTTAGTGCTATTTCACCTAGAAGAAGAGTGGACCTGTTTCCTAGGCCTGGCTTGCAACAGTGACTCTGTTTCTAGAGAGACCTGGACAGGCTGAAGAAATGGGCCAGCAGAAATCTTGTGAAGTTCAACAAAGAGAAATGCAAAGTCCTGCACCTGGTGAGAAATAACCATATGTAGCAGGAGAGTCTGGGGTGCGACGAGTTGGAAAGCTGCTCTGCAGAGAAGGACCTTGTGGTGGGTCCTAATGGACAACATATTGGACATGAAACAGCAATTGCACCCTTGTGGCAAAGGTGTCCAGCAGCCTCCTGGGCAGTATTAGGAAGACTGTCACTAGCAGGTCAAGGGAGGTAGTCTTTCCTCTCTACTATGTAAAAAATAATTTACATTTACTCTTCCTAGATTAAACAGGATAGTGCTCTTGCAATCTGTGGCTTGCACATCCTTCCTTCTGCTTTAGTTAGATCACTAGCAGACTCCTTAAAACTCAGAGGAAGAGAGTTCTTATGATTAACAACTGGCAAAATGTAGTTCTTAACATTAATTACAGGATTGACCTACTTACTTTTGGATGGAAAGCTTCCAACAACTTTCCAGCATCAATATTTAGCAGCAACAGAAAAAATTTCCATGGATCAGAGCACATTTCCACTAAAATCCATGGAATTTTTGCTATTGACTTGAAGCCAGCAGAGAACCATAGTTGAATGTTTTACAAAACAGAAATTTTCCATCATAGAATCATTTAGGTTGGAAAAGACCCTTAAGTTCATTGAGTCCAACCGTAAACCTAATACTACCAAGTCCACCACGAAACCATGTCCCTAAGCACAACATCTAAATGTGTCTTTTAAATACCTCCAGCAATGATGACTCAACCACTTCCCTGGGCAGCCTGTTCCAATGCTTGACAACCCTGTCGGTGAAGAAATTTGTCCTAATGTCCAATCTCAACCTCCCCTGGCACAACTTGAGGCCATTTCCTCTCATCCTATTGCTGGTTACTTGGGAGAAGAAACTGACACTCACCTCGCTGCAGGCTCCTTTCAGGTAGTTGTAGAGAATGATAAAGTCTCCCCTCAGCCTCCTCTTCTCCAGGCTAAACACCCCGAGTTCCCTCAGCCGCTCCTCTTAAGACTTGTGCTCTAGACCTTGACCAGCTTCGTTGCCCTTCTCTGGACATGCTCCAGCACCTCAGTGTCCTGTAGTGAGGGTCTGAATGTGAACACAGGATTCAAGGTGCAGCCTCACTAGTGCCGAGTACAGGGGGACAATCACTTCCCTACTCCTGCTGGCCACACTATTGCTGATACAGGCCAGGATGCTGTTGGCCTTCTTGGCCACCTGGGCACACTGCTGGCTCATGTTCAGCTGTCTGCCGACCAACACCCCCAGGTCCTTTTCCTCTGGGGCTCTCCAGCCACTCTTCCCCAAGCCTGTAGCATTGCATGAGGTTGTTGTAACCCAAGTGCAGGACCCAGCACTGAGCCTTGTTAAATCTCATCCAACTGGCCTTGGCCCATTGATCCAACCTGTCCAGATCCCTCTGTAGAGCCTTCCTAACCTCAAGCAGTTCAACACTCCCGCCCAACTTGGTGTCATCTGCAAACTTACTGAAGGTGCACTTGGTCCCCTCATCCAGATCACTGATAAAGATCTGATATTAAACAGAACTGGCCCCAGTACTGAGCGCTGAGGAACACCACTTGTGACTGGCCGCCAACTGGTTTTAACTCCATTCACCACAACTCTTTGAGCCCAGCCATCCAGCCAGATTTTTACCCAGTGAAGAGTAGGCCCATCCAAGCCATGAGCAGCCAGTTTCTCCCAGGAGAATGCTGTGGGAAATGGTGTCAAAGGCTTTACTAAAGTCCAGGTAAACAACACGCACAGCCTTTCCCTCATCCACTAAGAGGGTCACCTTGTCATAGGAGGAGATTAGGTTGGTCAAGCAGGACCTTCATGGGCAAGATCATCACAGCCATGTGATCTGTTTCAGCCTTGAAACAAAGCAAATGCCTCAAACCTCTGGGCAAGCTTGCTCTGGTGCTTGAAGGTGTCATAATGGCTGTAGTGGAGCTGACCAAAAGGAAGATGTGTTCGAGCTTCAGATAAATTTCTTAGTGGAAACTTCTTCTTAACAAAGACACATTCAAAATTATGTGCTGGGCTAAGAACTGGAGCAGCTGAAGTGCCAGGACACAGCCTTCACCACTCCCTGCTGCAGCAGTGGTGATCGTAAAAGATCCAGAGAAATTCTGTGAAGTGGCTGTGGGTTGAAACACCACAGCAAGACTCCTCAGAGTTTATCTGCCATACTCTACAGTCTAGGACACCACATTGGTAGAGAATGTATCGGTCATTACAAAACCCCTAAAACTCTTTCTGTAAGTGAGTTACATGGCAGACTGAGGTAACTGAAGGATCTTGCTGACTGCCTACCTAGATCCCTCAAGCACTCTATGTTTGTTTTGTTATTCTTTCTTTTCTGAAGTATTCTGTTCAGTTTTGCCACTGAAAAGTTTTTCCATTACAGCCCAGAGTTGAAACTATTCCTATATATCTTATTATTTACCTTTTTTTAGAATCCTAAAATGGAATATGCCATAGACTATAAGGCATTATTGTACAACTATTTTTTTTCTTGTTCCAAGATAGAGATCAAAAGGATATAAAACAAAGAAATAAACCAAGGACAAAGATTAAATAGCTTAAGAGCAGCTGGAGACAAATCTCAAGTGCTTGGGATCTCCAGAATTTGTTTTCAAACTGATTGTCTTCATTCCATGTAACAATGTCAATCTAATGGTACAACAAAGTTAGGTTTTTTAGAAGAGGTCTCTCCTTCAGATACCTTTGTTCCCCTGGTGGTTTTGCTATGAGAGAAACCAATCACAGCTTGCTGCAACCTAGTAGCTTAGCATTCATTTAGAATGAAGGTAGAATATTCTCCCTTTCTACTCCTCCTCTCCTCTTACCTACACAAAGGAAGAGTAGAGGACACATCACTAGACTGAGAGATAAAGATAATTGTCTCTTTCCTTTGTCCCCAGGGGAATATGTGTCAGGCCTCTCTCTGGCCACCAGATGCCATGATCTCCATTTCCCCCTGTCTTTTCAGCACCCTTCTAATTTTTCTTTGGCCTGATTTCTTACGGTAGTCATGAGGTTCCCACAATGAATATGAAGATCAGGCCTACGTTTCTGAACTGACCCTTCTCCAAAGTGTACCCTTTGCAAGAAGGAAGCTCATTTCCTTGTTCCTAGTGTTATAGGGGGCTGGAAGGTGGGGGGGACACGGGACAGGACTGAACATCAGTAATCCTGTTTTCCATCCCTGTTAATTCCCCATACCTTGAAGGTAGAGACTGAAGTAAGGGAACGGTGGATATCTGGGGTTGATGTCTTAAAATGCTTTCTACATTCTTCTGAAAATCAAAACTGTTGGAAAAAATATTCAAAATGCTTGGAAAGCCCCCTCCCACCCCCAAATGTAATAGGGCTCACCAGTCCTAATAATAAGGTATTTTTCTCAGTGAAGATGAAATCTATGAAGTCTAGTACTCTAAGGGAGGGAGAAAGGTTGTAGGCATATTTGTGTGTGTGTGCTCACATGAAAACCTAGGTGGCTTTCAAGAATCCAAAGATTTGGCATCCAAAGATTTTATCATGGTTACTAGGCTGTGTTAGCAATTGTGCATGGAGGATTTTTAAAACCTCATTTCAAAATGGAAGCTCACTCCTTTGAAAGTCTTCTTTCCAGGCATGGAAAGCTGCCCTACAGTCCACTGTGACATACAGGAAAACATCCAGAGACTCACAAATTATAGAAATTAGCAGTTGAGACAGGGAACTGCCTCTTGAAGTCATTTTGACTACATGAACTCACTACAGGAAACAAAAAATCTTTGCTATTTGCAAGACCTTTCTTGAATTCTGTCCTGAAAATTACATTTGAATTAAAATACAGTAACAGGGAAATGATGGTTCAGCAAAGAAAGAACAGAAAATGGCTTACTGGCCTGAAGCCTATTTGGATTAGCAGGGACTGACAGCTTTCTCTATTCAAGAAAATATTTGCCACCATCAGTCCAGTAACCAGTGGATAGACACTCACTCAGAAAAGCATTATCATATTTGCTGAAAGTTTCAGCAGAAACACCAAAGAACATGTGAATATATTCTTGCCTAGTGCTTGTTAATCTCTTGCACATCTAGAATGCACTTTCATAAAATAATTCCTTGGGTGGGGGATCCATTGGTAGGAAGATAAATTGTGTATAATCATAACAAATTAAATACCGTAGCTGTCTCAGATCCTGCCAAGCAATAGATGGTATCATTTCTCTGTCATAACTTAGAAAAATGCCATCATATTTTCCAGAGGTCTCAGCAGGGAAGTCAAAGACCCTGTAGATATACAATACCTATGAATCTGTCGCTCAGCCTCCAATGTTGTGAGCATTTGGACGTACTAAAAGAGACCACATTGAAAGGGGGCAGAGGAAAGAACTGAGACCATCTGATAGCATTTTAGCCTTAGCATAGCTTTATAAAGCTGCTCACATAAGCGAAAAACTCACTCTCCTTTAAGAAATGTGCCACTGGAAACAATGGAGAGGAAAACCACTGGCCATCCTAGAAAGCATCACCTTTTCTTAGAATTTCCATTTATCAAATCGCTGAAGGAAAGGTGTATTTTCAGAAATTGTAAGCAATATTTTGACAAACCAACCCCATTTTATCTCTACTCTAAGACACGTGGAAGTAATAAAGTAATTTTTCTTTTTAACTGAAGAGTTTCTTAAAATGTACTACGTTTAAAGAGAGAATTAATATTTTGACCCCTGTCATTATTTTTCGTTAATTTCCCTGTCACAGCCTTGAAGATTCACCCTTGTTCCGCCTCCTAGTCCAGAAATCCGTGTATGAAGAGTATGACTTAATTTCAATTACAATGTTAATTACAGAAGACAAGTGGTTACTGAATCTTGCACCGTAATTAATCAATCTGATATTTACTTACTACATTGTTCATACTGGATTAAGCTGTAGCTGGACAAGCAGGGCAAGGAAAGTGAGTGACAGGAGCATTATCATGGCACACTGCCTCCCTTTGGGAAAGTTCATCTTCCTTCTGAAAGAGACGCCTTCAGGGATCATGTAATTTGAATTCCCTGTGAATTTAGTGTCATCTTAGCTTGACCAGCTCTGGAAGAACATATTAACCTCCTCTTGTGATTTTCAGAAAACCATTCTAATTTAGCAAGTAATTAAGGGTCACATGTAGGATAAAGAGCTAGATAAGCTTGGATTACGCACAGGAAGCTTTGTTTCCAAGGCAACCCCAGCAGAGGGGGTGTTAATGCTGAGGTCAGTCAGTTAATGAACTGGGAATGGGTACTGGCTGCAAAATGTATTAGAACCGGGGAAATGAAACTAACAATTGCATTACCAGTTAATGATTTGATGATAGAAAACAAATGCCTACAAAGCTAGTTATCACTGAAAATACTGGAGACAAAGGTTACGGGCAGTGGGACCATTCTGCTAAGTGAGGTCGCGAGAAGTCCAAAACAATGACGCTTGACAAACCTCGGGGTTTTTTTTTAAGCTAAAATTACTTTAGTCATCATTCATGGATTTCACGGTTTCTCAGTGTGAAGCTGTCAATGTTTGCGTAAGCTGCCGCTAACACATGCACTCCGTGCTGGACGTTCACTTCTTCCTGAGGTTAGTCCTGCCGGAGGTTACTACCTGTGAACAGTCAGAGTGAAATCAGCCTGATGGATTTAGCACGCGGAAAAGCGAGGCACTAGGCTTCCAAGAGCTCAGGCTGTAACACACCCTCCCTTAGGGCTGTAGGCTCTGGGAACTAATCTCGTGGAAGATTTGACAGGGCAAACACACAAACATTATGGACGCGGCTAAAATGTCCAAGCAGCTCATGCATAGCAAACATAAGCTGATTTATTAAAACATGTTAATATTTTAAAGATTGAATATTACATGGGGTTTTTTTTTTCTGCAAATCTCATAACCTTAATTTTGATGCTTTACAAACAGCATGTAGGCTCAGTCTCCATCCATTCTCCCTGATAATCAGCAGGCTTTGACAAATAAAGGATGTGCTCCTATATTCCATGACAACATATTGCTGGCACTAGGAAGGACATCTTTGCTGTTCTTCCTGCTATGTTCAAAAACTCCCAGACGCGCGCTTCTAAACTGGGGGGTCTACAATAACAAGTTTCCAAGTTGCAGAGCTAGTCAAAGGAGGTGCAGCTTTCATTGACTTACCCAGAAGTCATACCTGATTTTTCAGAGGCTTGAATTTATCTCTAAGACGTCTGACTACCTGTAAGCCTGTGCAGCTTGCAGAGCTGGATGCAAATTTTTAATTTGTTTTCAATACTTATGACTAATCTGTCTCTGAAGATAGCTAAGCCAAGGGAGCAATGACCCTATGTACAAACATGGCAATAGACTTAGGGGAAGCAAAATGTTTTCAGCTGGACGTAATCAAAGCATTTCAAAACAGGATTTCTGTGGAAAAAAACGTATTGTCAAAATCGAGTATTTTTAAAAGGTAATTTATTTCAGCTATAGTTTGGATGATGGGAAGAGTATTCTGACTTACTTCACTAGATAGCAAAACATCTTTTATGTTAGCGCTATAACATTTCAAAATAGGATATTTTGTCTTTTATATGTTTCATTTTGATACAATGTTGTCTGTATGTGTAGGATTTTAATGTCATTTATTAGCCAAAGGAACATTATAGAAATTCAGTATTTTTAACCTTATGAAAACAAAGCAGTGGTTTTTTTAATTCCAGAGAAATGTTCAGATTTCTAATTTAAAATTAATCCCCTTAATTTCAGAAATTCCTTTTCTCACCAGTTTTTATTCCTATAAAAATATACAAAATTTCCAGTGGAAGAAGCTTTTTAACAAGCAAATAAGTTGACATTAATTTATTTTTCATTTAACAGAAATATTATAGAGTACAAAGAGTAGGAGTAACCCGTTAGATATTAAATGCTTTCTCAGTTCACTTGTACCATAGCTGTCCCTTGTGATCTATGAGAGAAAGAACTGCACATGTGTTTTTCAAAGCTTTCTTTAAAAGAAACAAGCATTCTCTATTTTTTGCTGCAATCAGATGACATTAATGTCATACAATATACTGTAACAGTTGGGTCATTCTTGCGTCTGGAATAAAGGTACCTCTAACTTTGTGCCATGCATTTTGGAAATGTGTATCCATTGTGGATCTATAAATTAGGACAATTTTTGATGCCGCCTTATCTCTGGGTTTTTTTATGTGCAGTCTTGGCATAAAAGCAGGCCATTGTGCATTAAACCACCTCTGCTTGCACTGGGGGAATTTAGACACTCTGCTCCCTCAAACGTGCACTGTAGAACTTTCAATAAAAAAAAAGACTGTGCTGAAGGTGAGCTGACAGCCTGTGATGACAGCTGTTTGGGACACTTCGAGGCAGCAACTGGCCCGAATGAGTCTGCAACAAGTGTTATGTATACTGTTGCTCACAGAAAAGTGTGACTAAAGGGGAGCACCGGAATGAGGAGACATCTGGAAAACACAACCTGTCAGGAAAAGCAGACTTCTTAATATCAGCAGAGATTAGATGAAGGAAAGGAAAGCACAGCACAGCTATTCAAACCTAAAACTTATCGTTACCCCCTCGCCTCAAAAACAAAACAAAACAAAACAAACCCCCAGAAGGGAATTTACCTTCTGCGTCCACAGGTAGCTGGAAAAAATGTAATGGCCTTAAATAAGTAATGGGTTTAAACAGTGGCAAAGAGCATTTATGCATAATATTAGTGGATGTTTTGCATTTGTTCCAACTGCTGAGTACCTGGAGGGAGTGCCAACATGGCCATAGCATCTTTGCACAAGCCTTCTTAGGAGCAGCTTCTGTGCTGCTGTGTCTGTCTGGTGCTGGGCAAGATGGATCATTTCTCAGAATTTCTTATTTCCTTCCCACCTGCTTCCCATGACAGCCATTGCTCTGCTTTATTCTTCATATTTCACACTTCCAGGCTAAAAAAGTCACAATAGTATTTAATTCCTCAAGTGTTTTTACCACTACAGTTAAAGGACTTGAGCGGTGCTGGAAGTAATAATTCATCTACATGTGAAAATGCTGTACAGGTAGCAACAAAGAACATAATTTTTCTGGTTATTTTGATTGCAAAGAATCAAAAGTAACTGTAAAAGTCCTAAGTAAATCAACAAAATTTCATCCGGAGCTTGGAAAACCCAACAATCATGCTAGGTCTGTGGTTCTCCCAGTCTGGACTAACACCAAAGTTTCTAGAATAAAGTATCCTGATTCAATCAGTACAATGAGGCTGTTTTGTTGCAGAAAATATTCTGTGGCATACCTCTTGACTGTGAATTGTCTGGTACACATTGTTGTAGTGCGTGTTACTCTATTGCAGATGACTGCTGAGCAAGCCTAAGTAAAGCTTTCAGCTGTCAAAAATTGCTTGGAGGTTCTCTGGTATGAATGTGTCTTGGTATGGAACAAATGAAAATAACCTGCCTGACTTAATAGAGCTTGGGCTGGAAAGCAATTTTCTAATTTTCTTCTCTAAGTCATGTTAATGTATTTAGGCAGTCTCAGAATCCCACCACCACTGGAAAATTTAGATTTAAAGAAAGCATTTAGCTTAACCTGATTCAATTCAGCATTTGATCTGGCAGATGTACCAGCCAAAATTTTACCAAGGGTAACAAATGAACCCTGGTATTAATTTAGACAGTCCACAAATTAAGTGGTAGGAAATGCACAAACAGGTTATGGTGAGACTTTGTAGCTTCCATGTAGGTATCGGTTATTATTCAGCAAAGCTCTTGACCTCTTAAATGATTCTAGCCTTCTTTTTTTAACTTTTCTTAAGGAAATACTTATGATGCTGGCATTCCATAGTAAAGGAAGTAAATGCTTTTCACTATGCAGGTGGCTTTATGTTCATATTGCTCCAGTTCCCAAAATAAATAGTAGCTTAGTTAAACAAATGACATGAGTATGAGATAAAGGCGAGGCACGTCCTTCTCAGTCACCAATTTGTGGATGCCATCACAGAAAAATTTTTTTGAGGGAGACACAATTTGCTAATTATTATTCCCAGATCAAGACTAAATCTTAGAAGTAATGCGTAGTCATCAATTAGTAAAACACATCAGTCCTCTACAGCCCACTTACTATAAGAGGCTAGATATCAAAAGAACACATAAACTGGGTGGCTAAATGCACAAACACATGAATAAATGAACTGCTGAGAGCTTAACATGTTTGGAAAAGCAAATTACTTAATCTAAATTTGGCCTGTAGAAGCCCCATGGTAGCAATTACTATTTTGATAGTTTTAGCTTTCATAAATGTCCACTGGAAATTGGTAGGAGTATCGCACCATACAAGTACTCTTTTTGATCCCTAAGGGGGAGGCAGAGTGGCACAGCAGCTCATGAGATTCATCCCAGGGTACTGAAAGAGCAGGTTGATGTCATTGTGTGGCCTCTTTCCATTATTTTTCAATGATCTTGGGAGTCTGGAGAGGTCCCAGTTGACTGGAAGCTGGCAGATGTTGTTCCAGTTTTCAAGGTGGGAAAGAAGGAAGACTCTGGTAATTACAGGCCTGTCAGTCTCACTTCAGTGCCTGGTAAAATTATGAAGAAGGTTATTCTGGAAGTTACTGTAAAACATTTGAGAGACAATGCAGTCATTGGTCATAGACAGCATGGGTTCACAAGGGGAAAGTTCTGCTTAACCAACTTAATTTCCTTTTATGACAAGGTCATCCATCTAGTTGACCAAGGGAAGCCAGTAGATGTGGTGTTTTTGGATTGTAGCAAAGCTTTTGATACTGTCTCTCACAGTATCTGTGATAAACTGGATATCTTGATAAACAGTCTAGCACATAGCCAGACAAGTCCATAATAAGTTGGCTGAACGATTGGCTGATGGGTTGGACTCAAAGGGTTATAGTAAATGGGGTTACGTCAGGCTCGCGGCTGGTCAGCAGTGGGTTTCCCAAGGGCTCAATTTTAGGGACAGTTCTCTTCAATGTTTTTATAAATGATCCGGACACAGGAATTGAATGTACATTAAGTTTGCCAATGATACTAAACTAGGAGGAGCTGTGGACTCCCGTGAGGGTAGAGAGGCCTTACAGAGAGATCTAGAAAGGCTAGAGAGCTGGGCAATCACCAATCGTATGACATTTAATAAGAGCAAGTGCCGGATTCTCCACCTGGGACAGGGCCGTCCTGATTACACGTACAAATTGGGGGACGAGAGGCTGGAGAGCAGCTCCACGGAAAGAGATCTAGGGGTTTGGGTTGATGGCAAGTTGAATGTGAGCCAACTGTGTGCCCTGACAGCTAAAAGTGCCAGCTGTGACCTGGTGTGCATCAAGCACAGCATAGATAGCCAGTCAAGGGAGGTGATTGTCCCACTCTACACTGCAGTGGTGTGGCCCCATCTCGAGTACTGTGTGCAGTTTGGGGCACCTCAGTATAAGGACATCAAACTATTACAGTGTGTCCAGAGGAGAGCAACCAAGATGGTGAAAGGTCTTGAGGGCAAGAGTTATGAGGAGCAGCTGAGGTCACTTGGTTTCTTCAGCTTGGAGGAGAAAAGGCTGAGGGGTGCCCTCATCACAGTCTACAGCTTCCTCAAGGGTGGCAGCAGAGGGAGAGGCACTGATCTGTCTTTGGTGACCAGCGATAAGACACAAAGGAATGGAATGAAGCTGCATCAGGGGAAGTTCAGAGGGGACATTAGGAAAAGGTTCTTCACTGAGATGATGGTCAGTCACTGGAACAGGCTTTCCAGAGAAGTGGTCATGGCACCAAACGTGTCAGAGTTTAAGGAGCATCTGGATGATGCTCTTAATCATATGATTTAATTTTAGGTAGTCCTGCGAGGAGCACGGAGTTGGACTCGATGATCCTTACGGGTCCCTTCCCACTTGAGATATTCTATGATTCATCCTCTGTCTCATGCTTCCCTCCTTTCACGCTTTACTCAGCTCTAGGGCTGCAGAGTGACAACAGTGAGCTAGCTCTTCCTTGATTTTATTGAGCATTTTGAAAATTGAATATCCTGACTTTCCTCTTTACTGAAAGACCACCCCCCAACACGCCCTTCTGTGGCTCTGAAGGGCTGGTTTTGAGTCGACTTTTATTAAAATGAACAATTAACACAATCATGTTTATCTCAAGGAGGGATGAGCTGAATGGATTTAAAAACATCTGAACCTCTTTGAACATTAGTTGTTGTCAAATTTAGAATCTTTTCAATCAAATGACCTGGAAGTGAGCCAAGAAAAACACGGAAGCATCCCTAGCTTTGAACTTTGGCTTCTTGAGTGCAGCCTATGGGGGAACTGCTCATGTGATCTTCAGCACAGCGTCGCTTGAACCACCCAATTTTCTTGCTGCTACCGCTCTTCTGTCTGCGTGACGAGCCTCTTTCACTTGTCAGGTGCCTACCCCAGGCTTTGAGCCTCACCCCTGCTTCGCTTCTGTTCTCTCATATGTTTTACCTCACCTCTCTTCTCTTTGCTGTTTGCTTTCTGTGGTATCTTTGTCTGCCTTCCCTTAGGCAGCTGGACATGGTTTCAGATACCTCATTGCTTCTCTAAGGCAATACGACTGCCCGGCTCAGTGAGGAGGACAATATCAGGAATGATCCCTAAAGCATCAGCGGATGGATGTAGAACCATCCAGATTGTTTTCAACGCGAGCGTGTGCACTGCACACTTTTCCCCTTTAATTTCTGTATCTGAGCAGGAAGGAATTCTCCGTGGTTTTGGTACCCAAAGGAATAACTAGTCAGATAAAAGCCCCATTCAATTTAGTTTTATTGAGAATAGCTCTCTGAAACAGAAGGAAGAAATGTGCAGAATTCAGGGGAAAACAGACACTCGCACGCAGAGATGTGCTCACACCATCCTCGTCGAGTGAGTGGCCGGGTTCGAGGACCAAGGATGTTGGGGCTCTCAATACCCAGCAAACCCAGAGCACAGCTGACTGGGCTGCCCTGGCCTCCCCCATGACTGCCCTGGGTCACCCCACGAGTCCCCGTGGGAGGGTGCCAGAGCCCATCCCCGCTGTCCTTGGCCCTTGGCCACATTCGAGCACCCTCCCCCTGCTCAGCTAAGCCCGCTGGGACTCGGGCTGTGCTTTCCCCGATTGCGGTCAAAGCCCACATCTTCCATTGGCAGCTGATTCCCGCTGGCCTTGGCCGCATGTCCCTCCTCTTTCTCAGTCACACCGAAAGCTGCAAGGCCTATGTCAGCCGACACGGCAACTCCTTCCGTGGGGGTTCCCGCAGCTCATGTTTTGGGCATCCAGCATTAGCTAGAGGAGGGGGAGATGTCTTAGTTCTTTCAGTGTTAAAGAGGTCACGCACATTTCCTAACATTGCACGTTTATTCTCTGTCAGCTAGAATCGCTCTAGTGCAGAGAGCTGGTCTTGCAGCGCAGGAGGCACTTCTCGCCTGCCCCCGACATGCTGCTTGCTTTTTCTAGAGGGCTGAGCTTGTCGCTGGGACTTGCTGTATCCCCGGGAATTGGCTCCCTGAGCTGTCAGGTGCATTCCTCACTCCTGGTGCACCCATTAGTTTCCAGCCCTGCCCACACAAAGGAGCAGGCTCTGGCAGCAGTGCCCAGCCTGGTGCTCCACTTTTACCTCTGGAAGAGGCAGCAGCGCATCTGTGAGCACTTCACCAGCTGCTGGGATGCAGCCCAGGGCTGTAGCCAGCAAGTGCGGACAGGAGATGGAGCCTGAACAATCAGGTGTCTTTTGCTTGGTGCACATTACCGGCAGGACGCCGTTTCTTTTGCTCTCAGCAATTTCGGGCAGCCCAAATTCATACCCCTGCCTTTAAAGCCAGCACCTCCAGCTCTCCCTGCCACCGCTGCCGTCAGTCCTGCAGCTTTGCCAGGCGCTTGCTGTGCCTGTGGTGTGTCGGGCCGCAGCGCACTGCACGCAGCTTGTGGCCTTGCTCACCAACAGCCTCTGTCCTGGGCAGCCTGCACAGAGGAGGGGTTTGAAAGGACAGGAGTGAGAACCTGGCCTCCCTCCCCTAGGAAGGATTCTTTCCAACCTTGGTGTATTTTTGGAGCCTTCTGTGATACTTTTAAGGTATTTCCTTTGGAAACAGCAATTTTTCACTTTCAAAGATTGCCTGGTATATGTTAGAGTCCTTTGCTGTCACCCCTTGTGTCTTTTCCCTTCACATGAAGTCCATAAACAGGCTTTACATCCTTTTGAGAGGACTTACCTATTAAACATTAGCCTAAGTGAATTTGTGCTGAACTAACATTTACAGAGTGATGGATACCGAGGAAGAGCCATTTTCAGACTATGGGATAAAGCAGCAGGAAGGAGGACAGGGAAAGGCAGGGAGGTTTTACTTACCTGCCTCTCCTCTGCTGCTTGCTTTCTCTGGGGACATTATTGATGGCAGCAGTGGTGGGCAAGTGGCTTTGATGCTTCCCACTTTCCACACGAGGTGCTGTGCCACTGTACAGAGGATATGCTGCCATCTGCTACCTCTCATGCAGGGACAGCTGCCAAATTCCCTCCAAGGTCAGAGACGAGAGATTTATTGTCCTTTGATGGTAGGAGACACTGGCTCAGGCTCACAGATGAGATGGCTTGAAAATGCATTCAGGAACAATTCCCAGCAGGGATCGAAGATGCTCCTGCTGTAGCATGTGCAACACTAATTACAATTGTGATTTTGCTTTTGCCACATGACATCTACTCTATGCACTTTGCAACCACTAAACTACTTGCCACTTTGACAGGGAAAGACAGGGTTCCCAGATCCAAACCTACCAACAAAAGAAGGTGGTTTAAGGCACCTTTAGTCCCCTCACTAGCAGCAGCTGATGAGATATGCCATCCCATGGACTCAGGTAAGTGGTTCCTACCTTTCCCACTCCTTAGGTGTGGTAGGGCTGCATTCATTCTCTGCATGTGCCCCCAAGCTGCAGCTGATGAAGCAGCAGGGAGAGCAACGAATCCACCACTCAGCAGGGAACACTAGGAGCTGGGGAAGGACCCCAGCCCTCTTGCCTCTTTGTTCCTTAAGAATAGGATCACCTTCACCTTCAGAAAATGAAGGTCATTCCTATTTAAATTGGTGCACAATTGGTCATGCTTATTAGGAAGGGAGGGGGTCTGGGAAGCATCTTTCCCAACAGCAGCAAGGTAAAAAGTAAACTGGAGGAAGTAAAAAGTAAACTGGAGGAGGAAGTGGAAAGAGGGTAGAACAAGTTTAAGGATTACATCTTGGCATGCACAGCATGCAATTTCACAACTCATGTCACACTGGCTTGTGGTAAACCAGAAGCTATTAATCCCAAGGGAAACAAAGGAAACCCAAGGGGCTACCTCCTGCAAGTATTCTGTGAGAACACAGCAGGCAGCAGTGACGAGAGGGCAGAACTGTGTGGGCACAATCATACCTGCCCTGGAAAACACATGAAGATTTTCGAGTGCATGAAAAAAAAAAGATATTTGCTCAATTAGCTTTAAGGGATCCAAGTTTTTTTTCAGCTCTACATCTTTTGGAACTTCTTAAAGCAAGGAGCTCTGCTTTGTTGCCTATTTTATAGATGGATGGCTCTAGGAACACGTGTTTAGAGGAATTAATTGTAACTTTGTTCACTAGGAAGTCTCTTTCTACCAGCCAGCAAGAAATCCCTCGTTTTCATGACAACCAAAAGAAAAGGAAGTGACCATGCATTAGGGTGAAAAGAATACGGTTTAGAATGTGAATAGGGGTACAAATTACCAAGCATAAACACATACCTAAGTAACTGTCTGTTTGCAAACTAATTGGTTTTTCTAACTGTGGTTATACACAGGCAAAAAAGGAAAAAAAAACAAAGTGAGGAAAGGGGGAGCCCCAACTGTTTATTTCACTTCAGCATAAATAGATCATCTGGGTTGTCTTAGTAAAAGGTGCATTGTCTTCTTGAGCTGATTGTAAGTTTTATAGTTTCAACTCCACTTTCCTCTTTTTGTCCAGTATGAAACTGCTCAGTAGAGGAGTTCTGAAGGATTTAGAGAATGGCTTGGTGCTACTGAGCCCGTGACAGAGAGGACAAACTTGTCATCATTGGGCAACCTCTCCCTGGAGCCCCAAAGCTATCACTTACTTGTAAAAAATGCAGCCTTGCAGATACTGAAAAAGCATTCTAGGCCACACATCTGCGTAAACTATAGCTTGCAGAATTATTTTTTTGTATTGCCGGGAACATCAGCAATAGACCAGCTACTTTTTGTACTCTCCTTTAGGACTCAGGATATTTTCAGTAGCAGGGAACTTCAGAGTTGGTCTAGAAGTGCAGGAAGCAATATCAACCCACCTACAGAATACATGTAAAATGCAGAGTACCTAATGTTACTCATTTTCTTTTTTAGGAAACGCATGCGAGTATGGCAAAACTAGGACCTCTGGATCCCATTGTAGTAGCAACAGGTTTAACACAATGTACTCTGATCACAATACTTTACATAAAGCTGGCAAAAAAAAAGGTAAAACCACACAAAGCATTAAAAAAAAGCTCTATCTTTTTCTTCTCTTCATGGGGTTAAAAATATTCAGGGTATTTCTGTATCCGAGTTGCTATTGAAAACATCAAAGTTACATATCCAAATCCAGTAACTAGATTTAAGAATATTTTCAAAACATAAAATTACCAAAAGACTAAGCATTTACACATTTTTAAAGATAATACTTTGCAGATTTATTTTTCAATACAAGTCCGTTTGTTGAAATAAGGTCATTCATAAGTGTCCCCCAGTACCTGCTACTGCTTTTATGTAAATCATGGCTGTATGTTACAGTGAGGAAGGTGTCAGGAATTCAGTGACAAAAGGCCTCGTTACTGGTTTCAGTGCTAATGGCAGGCAGGGTAGAGGGACCAGTGAAGTGCTCTGCGCCAGCCTCTCCTGTGGGGCGTGGGGCTGAGGGCCACGATCCAGCCAACAGCTCCCATCAGTGAGGTACCTGGCTCCCACCGTGGTGTTCAGACCAGCTCGTCTCCAAGGCCCGTTTCTGTGCGGTTTGACAAGCCACAAAGGCAGAGCGAAGCCCGCCCAGGGCAGACATCTGCCGCCACAGGCACGCTCGCCCTGATGCAAGAACATTTCTCCTGCTAAAGGGGTGGCATCAACTGCAGGTAATAGCTGTCAAACACGGCACAGGGTTTGGGCTATTGCTAGCCTGTTTGTACCTCAATTTAAAAGGAAAGATATTAAATTACTTTGAACTAGAAACCTTTCCAGCCTAGTCTAATCTGAGAGGCTGTGGCTTCACAGGGTGCAGCCTGCAGGGGCAGAGCTGGCACGCATCGCTGCCACCTCAGGGTCATCCGTCCGGCGGCCGTGATGCTACATCCACCGCGGCTTGCCAGGGCTGCCCACGTGTGGCAGGTGGCTTGGTGAGGCCCAGCTGTCACGTGCAGGAAATGCTGGCATTTCCCTGAGCCACAAAGGGGGCCACGGCAAGCAGCTCGCCTGTGCGTGGCAAAGCGGGGTGAGATGACTTCAACCCACTAGCCTGCATTTTTCTGAGGCAGATGTTGAACCTCACCTCAGCAACGTCTGTAAGAGGGTAACCCCCCTCCAGGGCAGTCCTCACTGGGTGGGCCTGCAGCCCCAGCGACCCACATCTGGCCATGCAAGCTCTGCACCCTACGCTGGGCACCCGCCACCAGTCTCCATGCCTGCTGCTGCCTGGGCAACGACCAAGAGATCTGCCACGGGCGGCGTTCTGGCGATGGAGGGTTGGGTTGGCAGTGCAGGCAGTGCGGTGCGCGAGCACCGCGGCCCTGCTCAGCTGGCGTGCTGGGGTGCTGGGGCGGCCAGGGGCAGCGGTCCTGGGTGCAGGGTGGCGCGTCACACAGCGTGGTATGGCATGGCACAGGGCTCGTACGTAATCCCGCCAGGTACCGGTGTGCTCCAGCACACCTCGGAGGTGCCAAGGATGCCAGCCAAAGCTGTGGGCATTTGTTTATTCCTGGGATTATCTCTTTTCTCATGAAACTCAAATCTTCACAGCCATTTACCTAAATTCAGTCGCTTCACCTTTTCGTTTATACCCACAGGAAGGCATGCTTATATATGCGTTTGCCTATGCATTCGTGTGGGGGGTTGTTTTAGGTTGGTTTGGTTTTTTGAGGTTCGTTGGTTTTGGGTTTTGTGGTGGGGTTTGGGTTTTTTTGGGGGGGGGGGGGTGTTTTGTTTTGTGTGCTAAGCCCTCATTAACTCCACTCACGCTGTCTTACTCTGTTTGCCAGTGCTTAAGTAGTGCTTTTTTAAAAAAGCAACCAATTAGCACCTCATCAGCTCCAATTAGGGGAGACAAAAGCAGTGTAAAGATAACTCAATGAGAGGGGGTGGCACAACATCATGTAATCACTTAAGACAGCGGTGAGCATTCACTGTGCTGGGCCTATTCACCTTTTTTCCTTCTCTCTGGATGCATTTAAGACTTTTTTTTTTTTTTCTGGGAAGCCGGGCCTCCCAGGAGTCTCAGAGTCTCTCATTCAGGGCTACCTGTTTACAGCTCACCAAACAGAAGGACCTAAACAATCCTATATTGTACGCCTAGTGCTTCCTTAAACTTAGGCCTCCACAATGGCATGTTTTGAGAAGCTGGGCAGAATAAGTTAAAGGCTGGCTTTATACTCATTAAGTGTTCTGCTTGTACTGTCTTCTAATTACATGGCAGGGCAACAATGTATTTTTTTTTTCAATGGAGTTCTTTGGAGCAGTTAATTTGGTGCCTGTACTAAATGCCCCAAAACATTAATTAGTGTGGAAGGAACCCTAATTTCCTCGGCGGCTTTCCTCTCCATTTACTTCCCTTGTTTTCACATAGGCTTGGATGAGCCTCTATAATGAAATTACCTCATTAATGCCTTTATTCTTGCAGAGTAACTCATTCAAGATCTACCATTTAGTTTTAATTTAATGCTGTCAAAAGCAAAAGGTGCATTCATGTCTTTGATTAGTGCATTTTTTTCTCTCTAAAGAGTGGACAGATTTAAATTATTAAGATGGCAAGTAGTGAGTTATAATTGGATACAAGCAGCACTTCAGTGAATATTAAATGCTTTCAAAGCCTGGCCTATGTGGTCTGCTGACTATTAACTGTGTCCAGTGAGTTATTCTGTGGGTTTTGAATTAACGGCACCTTAGCTACTGTGAAGCAAATTAAGTTTAATTTTGTTTATAAAAAACGGTGAAGTTGCATTTATCAACATGACGTTCAGTTGTAGCAGAGTTCAGTTTTCCCAATTATCCTATACTGACCTCATCGCTTGGTTAGTACTTGCTAACACAGGGTCTCATCCTGTACTTCACTGTCGTGCGAAGTCTAGCTGGACGCTTGCCTATGTACGGCCAGTAGGATAAGGCCTTTTATTTGCAAGAAGTACTGAGCTCTAAATATTGTCAAACAGAAATCATCTTAACCACGTTTAACCACACTGGTTATTTGCTTGCAGAGTACAGTGGCACAAAGTATGTCTGCTATTAATGGTGAATGCACAGTTACAAACTGTTTTAATACCAGCAACTGAGCAGGTAGGATTTAACATCTGATCCTTGATCTTTGATTCTCTCTCTTCTCCCTCCTTTCACGTACAACTTGTGTCACAAAATATCTGAGATGCGTCAGAGAAACGCATATGTCAGAAGACTTAAGCAACCTCCAGTCTGCTTGGCATGTGCATATTATAGTTTATTATGTGGCTGCAGTGCTACCAGAGGTCAAAAATCAGAGTCACATACATGGAGACAGGACCTCTGGGGCGCTCTAGTGTAACCCTCTGCTCAAAGCAGGCACAGTCACATCAGCTTGCTCACAGCCTTGTCCAATTGTCCAGGGCCTTTAAGTTTTGAGCATCTCCAAGGATGGAGATCCCACAGCCTCTCTGGACCCCTGTTCCAGTGTCTACCTACCTCCACAGTGACGTTTTCCTTACACAAGTATAAGGAAATTCTTATATTTTCAATGCAAACATTAAATATTATATAATTACTTGATATAATAATGTTTTATAAGTAACATAAAGTATAACCTTACTATAATGTATTATATATTATATTTATTACAAATAGTTTATACATTTATTGCATATTATATGAGACTTGTATAATATATTATACTATTATTATTTTATTATACCATTTAAATAATACAATATCATTATATAATATAAATTTATTATAAGAGCATTCAGGTTACCTTTCTCAGGTTACCCTTCCCTATAGCGTATGTATATTCAGGTCTCACCTTGCGTGGAGTGAGGACGTGGCTGGGATGGCTGTTGGTGGCTGAGGAGAGACAGAAGGAAAGTGACAGGTATGACCCCTGCACTGCCATGCAAAAAATGCTTCCACCCTTTGCAACATTTTGGATCAGCTTGTTTGGCCTTTTGGCTCAGATGGTGCAGGGGCTATACCTGTACTTCAAATGAAACAGTGCCAGGAACTGCTTTTTGCCATGAGTCCATACAGCACACACCAGACATGTCCCTGTTATCTGACTTCTAACTCTGGGTTTCCACTGGGTTTTGTGTGAGGACCATCTGGCCCTAGGACATGGAAGACATGGGAGGTTTTTTGCATGCGTGCTTTCGCAGGTCAGAGTGCCTGAGACACAGCAAGCACTGTAAGCTTGAAGCGTGTGCATTGCCTGCTGCGCAGTTTGGTGTTAGGGGGTATAATGTGGTTTGAAGCATAAAACCTGCAGAAGGCGGCTGCAAAGGGTTCAGGGAGCCAGTTCTGATGCAGTCTCATCCGTCCTGTCCATTGCCAATGATCCCCAGCATGTACTATTGTTCCATGGTGCACCAAAGCCCTCTGGAAAATTGCTACTTGGCAGGGGCCAAAACTGTGCTAGCACCTATGCCAGCAGTTACGCAGTGTGAGTGACCAGGGTCTAAAAGCTGAGCTAGCTCTCTGGCTTTGTCTTATTTTGCAGCGAGAACATGCTATAAAGTCATATTTCTGTTCTAGGTCAGCTAAGAACAGTGTGGATGACTTACGAAGAGCGAATTTAAGTCCAATCACTATTCAGATGCTAAGTGTTTCTCTATGCCACATAAGGCCCTGATCTAAGGATTTTTCTCAGTGGAATGTATCCTGTAAAACCTGGGTTTCTCTTAACATCCAACAGCATTCTCCCCCAGGTCTCTATTTGTCCAGTGACTAAAGCGTATGCTCAAGAAGCAAGATAGCCAATCCAATTCTCTCCTTATGTCCAGGAAATATGCACATTTCAAATTATCATTTGAGAAGGTGTGATGTCTTTGAGAAGGGGGAAGGGGAAGGAACGGTTCTTGCTATCCACTTCTTTCCCTCTGAAACACAGCATTATGCAGAAAAAGAGTCAGAGAGAGCAGACAAGACCCTTGACCTGGTAGCTAGAGCTGCATTTGGTCTCTGCTCCAAGAACTGTCCCTGCATTTTATTCTTGTCTGATTATTTAATAAAATAATAGAGTACTAGGAACAGAGACAAGGAACCAAGAGTCCTGTCTCCAAGGTGAGTGTCCTTGCTGCAGGATACCATGATCATAGGAGTCACCTAAAGAGCTCAGCTTCCGCTCCTTCTACTCTGGGGAGAATCAGATACAGAGAGCAGCTAGGGACCTTGTTCACCAAAACAGCAAATGGTATGTGGTGGACACATACAGGGGTAAAACTGAGTGGATACAGACAGCAGCTCAGTGAAAAACTGGGCTGAGTGCTGATCCCAAGCCTTATTTGCCACAGCACGAAGACCCTGTAGGACACACAGATGTAACCTCTGATGGGTGCCTGCACCTATATGCTCAGGTGAAAGGAAGCAAGTACAAGCAGCAAAAATTGAATGACAGTTCAAACACATTTGCGTTCCTCGGCGAGTATGGAACAAAAAGAAATCGCAGAATCTGGCTATATGGGGCAGACATAAGGAGAGAAACGAGGGAAAGGTGTACATAGGCCAAAAGACCAGCAGAACTCTCAGGCAATAGGCTGGGCACGGGGGCCTCAGGGAAAACTTGTGCTGCCCAGGAGAGATGAAAGCCCAGCAGGGTCGGCCTGGGTCCGTCCTTAGTGGCTCACAGGCACACACAGTTTGAGGGAAGAGTGCAGGCGGTGCTTCACTGCGCAGACGTGCCGTGTTTGGCAGCAGCGGTGCACTCCTTGACAGCTGCCGTTTGCTCCCACCTTTGTGGCATTAAACTGATTGTGGGACCAGGAAATTACTTAGATTAAAAATAGCGTCCCCCACTCCCCTTCTTCATTGACAGGATAATTTTAAGATCCCTGTTGGAGTTCATTGCACTGTCCTCCCTCACCCCATCCATCTATGGGCACTGCTGGGCAGGAGGAAGCAGAAAGAGCAGCAGAGAAGGATGGGACAGGTTGATTGTGTCTTAGACGTGGATGGAAATACTAGTCTCTCCTTGAGTAGGAAACAGTTTAAAGCAGCTTTAAGGAAGGACACACCTGAGGAGCATGTCTTTGTCATCCGTTTGTCAAGAAGGATTCTTAACATAGGCAGTCAGTCGCAAAGCAGAGAATTAACTCCCCGCTGATGAACAATTACTGGTCAGAGCTCTTACACGCCAGGCAGAAGCTGCCACAGCCCACTGAGAGGAGATCGCAGTGCGAGAGTGCCCCCTCTTGCTCTAATGAGACTTCCAGGCCCGTAAGGGAATCGCACACAGCAGGAAGGCTTCGCAGCATTGAAAGGTGGCTTTTCCAGTGGGAAAAGTGGCGTGTAAACAGGGGAGGCTGAAGAAGCCAGGAGGGTGAGTTACAAAGCACTGGTGCTGGAAGAACAGCACAGTGAGAATCAAGAGACACGTGCGACCATAGGGCAGAAAGGTGAGCAGGCGGAATCTCTTTTTGCATTACTCTGGCCAGAAAAACAGCCAAAGTATTGTGTCAGCAGGCTCTAGGGTAATGCATCGCTCAGGCATAGCAAAGAATCTGAGACGAGATGGAAGATCTCTCTCACATAGCACAAGAACATGAGAAATACCACCAGGACTGATGAAGCTAGGCCCTCTGTCTGATGGGACAACTGTCAGTTCTGCCTGTGGGAGCATGTAGGCCTAGCTGCACTCTACGGCCTGGTCCGCCATCTTCCCCATCCTTTAGATTAAGGTGCCAGGGAGTGGAGAGGTCTGGCTGCTCCCCATGGGAAGGGAGCAAGGAGCTGTGGGGACAGTGAAGTGTAGAACAGTGGGAATCCTATCACTGAGATATGCCATAACTGAGGTGGGTAATGGGACTTAAATACAACACCAATTTCTCTGCAGTCCTCAGGAAAGAGGACAAAAATCAAACATTCAGAATGAATGAGTGAAGTCTGTGTGCAGCTTGCACTTCACTCTCTGGATCAAAAGAATCATCTTACTTGGATACACTTATCTACCCCTCTCTGCCTTCTGCTTAGACAATGCCCTTAAAGGCTTCTAAAGCCAGATCAAGTCCTGTCGTGGCAGGATGTTGCCTTCTGTCTGCTGGAACCCTGGACATGATCTATGCTGCATACTGCATGTGGTCCCTGCACTGGTGAATTCCTTTGTATGACCTGAGGCTATGCAGAATACCTGGTCAAGTCTTCTCTTCAGTTGGATCAAGAGAGCCCTGACACAGCCAAGCATTTAGCTGAATGAGCATTTCGCTATGAATAGCACAAATATTTGAATTCAAGTATATGTCAACAGGAAACGATTGAAACCTTCATAATGAATGCCTGTGGGAGCTAAAGGTAGATTAAAGAAGAGGAAAAGATTCTTTGTAGGGCTAAGTTAGGGTATTAAGACAACCCTGCTTCTTGTAAGCAGGTCAGCCGTGTTCTGCATGGAGCCAGCAATGTGCAGACACTAGTATTCTGCTTAGCCCCTGCATCACGATAACGGTAAGGTGGTTATGTTGAAAGCAGGCTGAAAATTTACATCACCTACTGGAAGGTGGTCATGTAAAAGAATATGGTCTAACCGCTCAGAACTAGCAGGCCGAGTGACTGCAGGAGAAGAAACCTAATGATTAATGCAGTGCTCTGGTGGAAAGGGTTTACGTTCCACTCAGGTTGTGGCTTTTGTATTTGCATGTGAAATACAAGGGGTTTAATAGAAGCGGCAAGTAAAATCAGTCATTTTCCTAACAAACAGCAGCAGTGACACTACAGAAAACTAGCAAACTATAGGGTGATAGCTCCTGTTTTGAAAATACTCAATGCATATTGTTTTTGAAGATCTTCATCAGGGAGATGGAGCAACACCAATAAAGAAAAGAAAATGAGCAGAGAAAAGCTACCTGATTAAGCTGTCACATGAGCTTATCACTTTGTGGTAAAAGAACTAAGTGACTTAAAGGAACAGAGAATAAACAGTGTCAGAAAGGATCTTAACTGTAAAGTAAAAAAGGTAAATATATATGTAGGAAAGACACCTCTCCCTCACACATGCTTAAGTTAGGCTTCAGTGATGGAAGAAGGCATATTTTTAACAAATTGTCTGCATAAATGTATCCCTCGCTTCAGAAGCTGTTAGACCGCTGGCTGTTGGTGGTAGGAGGTGAAGTGTCTGTTGCACTTTTGTTCCTGATACTGTTGTTTTAAATGCTGAGAGACGCTGAAAAGAGCAAGATACGAGACCTAACTAATTTACAGCAGTCGCAGCCACCAAAGTTGTATTCAGCACTTTAACATGCAGGTGGCCCTTGTGCCCGAGAGCAGTGTGTTAAAGCAAAGTAGCATCAGCTGTCCCTAACAGGGTAATGGACCCCCTCAACCAAAACCTACGGACAAAGACTGTTCAGAAATAGCAAGTGCTTATCTGCACATTTGGAAGGTTAACCATGTTCACATATCTGTCTCTTGGGCACCAGGTCTATATTTCTGATTCCCAGCAATAGTGACATTTGAGGACTGTAGCAAATGCCCACAAGGATTACATTTAAGTGACTTAGCCAGCACAATCACCTCAAATTTCCTCTGTTCCTCTGCTCCTTTAGCTTGGAAACACCACACCTAAGTCTCCACTTGCCTGCTTTCACTAGAACAACATTGGGCAGAAAGCCTCTGGGCAAAATGATAATCCCCATGAGGCCGGTGCCTTTTCTGGCTCCAGGACTGTGTCCAGCAGCACAATCTCTTTCCTGGTTAAAGGCCTGACAGTCCTTGCTGCCTCAGGCTATGGGGTTGGGTGCAAATGGCAAACCTCCTGGAGGGAGTGACAAACACCTAGGTTAATTCCCTGTGTCAGGTGTCGGGGAGTTGCTGGACTGCTGGAGCTCCATGCCCCTGGGGCCAGCTAGTTGTGGGGCTGGACCTGTGTTCCCAGGCACAAGCAAACATGCAAACGCAACGTATATGTGCCGGCCACACAGATCAACACGGGCAGAAACATCCAGCACTCATAAAAATGCAAATATCATTCATGGCCTTATCCTGTTCCCCTCTCTGGCTGATCAAGATGAAGGCCTACTACCAGGAAATATACAGCACATGTGGAAGGCAAGTCCCTCCAGTAGCTGGGCTTAGACACTCGGTCTGTCTTGGGTCTCCAGTTCCCCCTCACTTGCACACACACTATCAATCTGCCAGCAGCTGGATTAGACACGCAGTTTATCCGGTAGCTGGTCCCCAGATCCCAGGTCTCCCCAGCTGCTGGCACCTGGGCACTTGAGCCCCTGAGGGGCTCACAGTCTCACTCCAGTTGCCAGTACAGGTCCCCCTCTCACTGTGGATCGCTCAAGCAACAGTGCTTAGACACACAGTCTATCCAGTAGCTGGCACTGGATTCTTGCTCTCCCTGCTTTCTTCCCACACAGACACAAATGCATGCAAACAAGTGTCCTGGTCCCTGTGGTAGTCAGCTCCTCCAGGTGCCTCACACTTTTAGACATACCTGGCTCCCAAGCCACTTGACCTGCTGCCCTGGTTTCAGCTGGGATAGGGTTAATTTTCTTCACAGAAGCCAGTGTGAGGCTGTGTTTTGGAATTGGGATGAGAATAATGTTGATAATGTGCTGATGTTTTCAGTTGTTGCTAAGCAGTCAAGGACTTTTCAGCTTTCTGTGCTCTGTCCAGCCAGCGAGGAGGCTGGGGGTGCACGGGAAGCTGGAGGGGACACAGCCAGGACAGCTGACCCAGGTTGGCCAGAGGGATATTCTGTACCATATGACATCATGCTCAGTATATAAACCTGGGGGGAAGAAGAAGGAAGGGGTGGGGGGACATTTGGAGTTATGGCGTTTGTTTTCCAAAGTCACCATCACGCGTGATGGAGCCCTGCTTCCCTGGGGATGGCTGAACCCCTGCCTGCCCATGGGAAGCGGTGAATGAATTCCTGGTGTTGCTTTGCTTGCATGCGTGGCTTTTGCTTTGCCTGTTAAACTGTCTTTATCTCAACCCGTGAGGTTTCTCACTTTTACTCTTCCAATTCTCTCCCCAATCCCACTGCGGGGGGGGGGAGGAGGGGTGAGCAAGTGGCTGCGTGGGGCTTAGTTGCCCGCTGGGGTTAAACCACAACACCGGCTCACTGGCTGATTTGGTTTTGTATTTGCTAGTGGCCACACACTGACATACGCACCCTCACAGGCTCCATTTGTTGGCACCAGCTGGCAAAGGTCCTTATGACCTGTGCTCTGACTCTAGTTGCTGGCACTTAATTTCCCTCATTCGGGACAGCTCTGGGAGGAGCCAGGACAGGGGCTCTGTTTCTCTCACTGGGGTGCCTTACCTGGTGTAGTGCCTCTGTGTGAATTTGAGTTTATGAAGACAAGCTTCATATCACATAACCTAGCAGGGAACCAGAGTTAAAGCTTTGGATAAATGCTCTAAAACTAGAATTGTCCAATGACCTTAGTAGCTTGATTCGTTTGTAGGATAATCTTCTCAGAGCCATCAACTTGAAGCGCAGCTGCTTGACCCATTTTGTTGATTTCAATCATGTTGTTTTAAGGAAGAATGTACAGAAAGGGCCAAGGAGGTGTAACGCCAAGAAAGGAAAGAGCAAGTAAGTTTTGAGAGAGGGGAAAAACCTAAGAGCTCTGAGTGACTGAAGTTGCTAAGGGCCAAGAGATTTTTGGGTTAGGAATGCATATATGAAGGTCTGAGTGGGAATAGCACACAAACAATAGTAAAATACAGTAATGGAACCCAAGATTGTTCCCCATTCTGGGCCCGTGCATGTGCCCTTGCTCTTGCAGATGCAGACACTCTGGAGGTGTGGGCAGGCAGGTATGCAAGCCTGTCTGAAAGCAGACTTTGGTCCCTAGGCTGACTCGGTGCAAGTTAGTGGGGAGAGAACCCTGTGTGTTGGGCAGGTGAGGGGCAAGTGAGGCCAGAGCATGGCAAGGGCTGGTCTGGGCTCTCTGGTCTGGGGCAAGCATGGGGCAAGAGAGGATAGTGAGGAGGATCTAAAGGAATACAGGTTGTGAGCTCTTCATTCCCAGCAAGGTCACTGAGGCCTCTTCCAGGTCCCCGATGAGGACAACCATATACAGTACCCAAGATACTGGTGAAGGGCTGGGGCCAGTGCAAGTGGTGCTGAAAGAGGGAGTTTCCATTGAGTCTGGTGGTGGCTGCAGGCCACTTCCCATCAGGCACACTGAACCCCATGGCATGCTGCACAGCCCCTTTGGTGTGCACCAGTTTGTATTTGTCTGTGCCCTGGAGCCCTCTGAACTCCTGGATTCATATTTTAGGCTTCCCCCAAGTCCTTCTGCATGCTTCAAGGCCCCCTGTTTGTCATACAGTATGCCACAATGATTCCTGTTTGGAAGGAAGCCTCCCATCCCAGAGTTTTGCCAGTGCTTTTTTGGTGTGCTCTAGGGTCATCCATTTTCCTTTCTGTGTGGCCCAGAACCCTTTGCTTTGTCTTTCTGTGCCCCCCGAGTCCTAAATTTTCCTTGTCGCCTGTTGATGTTTTACTCCCTCCCCATCACTGCACTCCAGAGGTCTCCCTTTGTTCTCATCCCCTTTTCCCTTCCCATGCAGCCCAGGGCTCTCCCTTTAGCTTTTGCAAGCTGCACTCAGGAGCTGGGGCACACCTCTGCTGTCCCAGCAGCCACAGCTGTCCCCAGTGGGGCTGATGGCAATAGGCCACATACTCTGTGGGCTGCAGCTGTGGGCCAAGGGCCTGGGGATGTCAAGCCTCTGGAGTGGCCAGCAGGGCTGATAGCCATGACGCCTGTGTCCCATGGGCTGCAGCTGTGGACCGGGGGCTGCTGAGCTGGCTACTGCCATGAGTGTGGTCTTCACATCACAGTATTGGGGTAGGTCCAGGACAAAGAAGCCAGCGCTGAGCATTACATGCTGGGACCAGGACTGGCGCTGCCATTGCAGAGCAGGTGAATGGGGCCGGGGCAGTTACTGCGACCAGGAACATCCCACAGAAGGTGACACAAAGTGTGTATGGGGGGGAGCTGGGGCACACAGCAACCGGGTCCAGGAAAATTCGCACTATGGCCAGGGAAGGGAGAGCGAGGCGACGGTGCCGTGGGTGGCCCAGAACCCAAGGGGATGGGGGAAAGCTGGGGAGGCTCTCCTAGATCCTTTTCCATAGATATGTGGGGCTGCCTGAGCGCTGGGGCACACCGTGGGGCAGGAGCAGTGCTGGGGAGCACCTGCGTAAGGTCAGACAGCAAAAGGGCGGTCCCAAGGAAAGGCCAGAGGACGGTCCCAGTGTGCGGGCGGGCAGGAGGAGGGACGACATACACTTGGAGTGCTTCCAGGCCGTGCGGGGCAGCTGAGGAAGCATCGGCCCTGACCTAGAGCTGGTGGTAGTGCTGGGAATCCCGACTCTGCGAGCCGGCCTCCGCAGGAACACCTGAGTCCCGCGGGTGCTGCTAGGGGGAGTAGGGCGTATGGGACCACGTTCCGGTAGGCCTAAACCCACACAAGGCAGCAATGCTGGGAGCTGTAGTCTTCAGGTAACCAGCTTGTGGTCAGCCCACTGGTCCGCAGGGCACGCCGGGAGATGTAGTCTTTCGGCACTGAGCTGCCCGTCAGCCATGTTGGTCTGAGCAGCATGCCGGGATGCGTAGTCTCCTCATATTGGCCTTCACGTACTTGATGGGAGCTATAGTTACCTGTCGGCGGGGAATAAGCTCGGCCACGTCGTGTCCGTGCTCACTGCTGCCGTCTGGAGAACGAAATGCGGTACTGCAGGTCTGGCACTGCGCATGCGCAGTGGGGGCGTCACCGTGCTCACTGCTGCCGCCTGCCGGTAGCGGCAATGCGATGCTGCGGTGCATGCGCGGTGATGCCGCCGCGCTCGTTACCGCCTCCTGGTAAGGAGTGGCCGCTGCCGCCCCACGTGCGCGGTGCCGGCGGGTGCCCGGCGCGCAGAGCGCGGAACGGCCGCGCCGGTGCGGCCCCGGGGCAAGCGCTACTGCTGGTGCCGCCCCGTGGCGGCAGCGCGGTACTGCAGCCCGGCGTTCGCGCGCCGGCACTGGCCCCTCCCACGCGCCGTTGGCGTCCGGCGCATGCGCGAAGCGCGGGAGCAGCATGGCGGCGGCGTGGGGTCCTCTTCCCGGCGGCGCGTGAGGGCCGGGGCCACCGGTGGGGCGAGCGAGCCCCTTGGGCGAGTGCGGGGGCGTCTCCTGCGCGCTGGCCGCCCGCGGGTGGCGGGGTGAGGAGCGTCGAGCCGCCTGCTGCGGCCAGCTGCTGGCCTGCAGGAGGCGAGCCGGGTCGGGGCAGCCCCGGGGAGTTACCGGGGGGCTGGGAGGAGGGAGAGGGGAAGGAGGCGGACACCCCCCCCAGGCGCAGACGCCGGGCGCCTCCCAACTCGCCAGAGCCGCCCCGCTCGCTTCTCCTGGCCCCGCGCAGCTGCCCCCAGCTCCAGCCCCTCCCCTGAAGCCCGTCCCGTAGCCCCGGGCCGGCCCCGGGCCCTGTCGCAGAGGCGGCAAGCCGGGCCTCGCGTGCGCTGGGTTCTCCGTGAAAGCGCGCGCCGTTGGCGGCGGTGCAGGGGCAGAGCGGCGTCTCCGGCGGCCCCCGCGGAAGGAGAGGCTTCGGCCAGGGGGGAACTACGGTAATAAGGGTCGCTGCTGCTTCTTTCCCTCCGCCGGGGGCCGCGCTGAGGCTGCGCGTGTCCGTTCCTCCCCCGGGGATGCCGCTGACTGCACCCGCCTCGGGCTCGCGTGGGTTGCCTCTGCCCGTGGCACCTCGCTCTCCTCGTGGCACGGCTGCAGGAAGGAACAGGCGGAGCGCTTGCCGGCCCTGGGCGGGAGCTGCCGCAGCCGGAGCTGGAGAGGCTAGAGAACGGTAAAGAGGAAGAAGAAACCGAAGGCCGGCCGGCAGCTGCCTCCCGCTGCAGGGAAGAGAGAGCCAGCCCCTCCAGGTGAGGCAGGATCCGTCTTCGTAGTCCGCAGCAGGCCAGGCCATCGACATGCAGGGTCTGTACGCGTCACCAAAGGCGGCTGCGTAACGCACGAGCAAGGCTCCGTGTGTAGGAAAGTTCAGCTTGTAGAATAACTTTGGAAAGACATAATTCAGCAATGCTGTGCTCTGGGGCACGTTTCATATCTGCCCGTAAGTTTTATATAATTGCTAATACTTTTTTTTTTCCAGAAATGTCTGTTTATTTTAAAGAAAAGCGCCTGATCTCTTTAGTTTCTGGAGAACTTTGAAAACATAGAGCTCTTGTTGTTCTAGATGAGTTTCTGGCAACGCGAACAGTATATGGTACGCGCTTCTCCGACACAGGTTGTGTCTCTGCTGCAGGCAGACAGATGTCGTCTTCCTGAAGGTATGAACTGAAATACCATTTGTGAGCTGTTCTGTGCAGCCAGTTGGTGTTACGACTATTTTAAATTTAGTAATCTCCGAGCGATTGCTTTCAAGGCCTCTCAGTTTAGAGGCAAAGTCAGGTACTATGGAGTCCCTACTGCATCTCCGATTCCGATATAATGGAGAAAAGAGCTGGTTTGTTCTAGGGCTCTAAGCACCTGCAGGTTCCACTGAAGTGAGTTGAAATCCTGAAGAGATGGGCAGCTCTGCCAATCCAAAGTTTAGTTGAAAAATTGTGGGCAGTTCACCGGTTCCTTTGTTGGACGTGAATTCTTTACAGGTTAGGGGTTGGGTTTTTTCCATAGTTTTCTCTATAGAATGACATCCAATTTCTCTTCCTTGCAGTGTTGGGGTAATGTGCTATCAGCAAGATAATACTAAGGAGAAAGGTAAGATGAGTATTTTGACTGGGCAGGTGAGGTTTTATTTTTCTCTCCATGCATTTCGTTCTTCCTTTTAAAGGACCAATTCCTATTTAAAGCTTATTTAAATTTTATGCCCTATGTGGTGTACTCGGTAGAACAGTGTTTTCCTCTGAAAGGATGAGCTCTTCTGCTGTAGGTGTTCAAATATTGTGACAGCAGCCTGTGCGTTGCTCTTAGTTTCTAAGTTTGCCCAGCCTTTCCGATTTAAAAAAACAAACAAACAAAAAAAAGTTTTCAGTGTCTTGAACCTTTGTGAAGTGTCACCCATTCTTGTGGGCTAAAACTTGCAAGTTCCTGGAAGTTTTGTGTTTCAACTCAAAAGTTGGAGGTGTTTCTGAGAACTAGATTACAGGAAATCTGTTAGTGGCTACTGTTCAAGTCGTCTTACACCTGTTTTTTGGAAGGTCTGACGTTCACTTTCTTTGCACTACGTCTGTAGCAGGAGGGCACATTTGTTTCAGTTTTGCATTTTGATGTCTGCAATTAAAAAAAAAAAAAGGCCATGACTTGTTTGTATGTGTGCATTGGAAAGTTTTACGCGGCAGGTGAGCTTGTTGCAGTCAGGGTGAAGACCTCTGCTTTGGAAAAAGCTACATTAGAAGGTAAGTACACCTGGCAAGTGCTCCCCTGCCATTTTTATGTTGGTTGGTGAAACGTCACGGTCCATACAATGGTAGGAATGATTTCAGTATTGTGAAAGCATTAAGGATTAGTTAGTTACTTGGAGGTTGTCTCACCAACTGTGAAATATTCTGGCTCCAGGTGCCTCATTGGCTAAATCCTTGCAGGAGTTTTGGGCCTCTGACATGGGTTTCGCTTGTGTAACCAAGCTGGGTGATGGGGTCCTGCTGTCTCCTAAGGGGCAGTTGGAAGGTCGCAGGTGAAATAACAGTAACCTAGGTCCAAACCAGGCTCACAGAATCTTTCTTTCTTACCTTCTTATCTGGAGGAGTAAAAAGACTCTGTGATGCTTTGGGCTTTTTTTTTTTTTTTTAATGTTAAGGCAAAGTCTCAATCTTCCTTTACATCAGCTCCCCCTTCCCCGCCTTTTCCCCCTTCCCCACCCAATCCTACCACTCGCCACAGAACCTGGTTAGACGAAGTCGGCGCAAGTGGTGCTGCAGTGACAAACCACCTGGGGGAAATGGTGATCAAGGGTGTTTCTCGCTTAGCTCAGCAGCTGTAGCAATCCCAGCGAATCCTCCGTGTTCCCGGTTGCCTGCCTGTGTTTGGAAAACATCTGGTCCTGCCCACAGCGGGGGGGGGGTGGTGGTGGTGGTGTGTGTGGGGGTGTGTGTGGGGTGTGTGTGTAGAGCTTATGAATACGTGTATCCGGGGTAAAAATCACGCGTTCTGTGTGAGAGGTTTAGAAAGGATGGCTTGCTACAGCAGTGGTGGTTTGGTGATGAGTTAGACTGTTGCTTCTCCTTGAAAGTTTCCCTGAAAGCTATGGAAGACCAATCAGTAGGCAAACTCCAAACGTTTTTCTATCCCGAATAGTGCCTGCTGTAATCATGGGACTGGCATAAAAATTGAGATTTTTATACTGCAGATCATTTCGTTCTTCGCTTTCTTTGTGAGTTCAGGGCTTGTTAGGGCACGCTGTGTTTTTTGGATTTCTGTTATCATCAAGAAGCTTAGGAGAGACTTTTTTGTGGTGGTTGTGGTTTGTTTTTTTCTTTTGTTGTCCATCCGTAATCATTTGTTGTAAATTGCTGAGCACTGAAGGAAATACCAATGCTTTTATGACTTGCGATGTAAAAAAACTGTAGTACTTTCCGAACAGATTTGGCCATCTTGCGTGACGCTTAAATTGTGGCCTGTCACGCCGGACTCCTTTTAGCAGCCAAGCTTCTGCACACCACGCTTGACATCTGCAGTGTTCAGAGTATGTGCATTTGTCAAGCTCTGAGCTAGGAAGCGTCTGGAATTGCTAGGTAGCAAGGCCTGATTAAAACGTGGCGTATATCCATACCGAGCAAGCCCAGAAGAGGAAGAGGAGTTTGCAGCACTTTAAAAAAGACCTCCTGTTTATGCAGTAGAGTTCAGGTGAAGGTAAAAGTGTACAAAACCTTCGCTCCTTGGTTACCAGTTTTGAGAGAAGGATGGCATTGTGTGTACCGACAGAGGGACGTCTGTAAAGTCTTCCCTGTTGCATAGAGGGTGTGTAGGAATGTTTCGTGTTTTGCAGAAGTGCCAACAGCTTCGAAGGTTATACAAGCATGGTAGCTTCCCCCACCGTCGGAAATACGGAAAGCAGGAAAATCCCTGGAAAACGTGGAAGAGCTGCTGGCGGAATCATTTGCCTGAGGTAGGTTTAAAATGGAGAGATTCTGGGCTCTTTTCACACTTCACGTAATTAATTTTCCACAAGTTTTTTAGACTTGCTTCTGTGGGTCCTGTGTTAATGCAAAGAGAACAAGTGAAGCTCTGAAGGTACAATACTCCTCATAAGTTTAATCCATTTTTAGTTTAAAGGACCTCATGCGCTGTGAACTTGTTTTATAGTCTTCTCCCCAAATGTAGGTGGAGAGAGTCGCAGAAAGACATCAATATTGAGGTCTCCAGTAACTGCGTGTTCCCTATTATTTTTCTTCGAAAGAAATGGTCGGAAGCTATTTTGGAGGAGTTCAAGTTGTGTATCTGTTGGGTGGGTTTGGGTTTTTACCCTGCTGGCTTAGTTCTCGTTGATCACAGTCTAATTCCTTTGTGTTTCTTTTTACAAAGAAATCCAAGCAATAGTTGCCAATATTCACCAGGATAACAGAGTTCTTAATGCCGTGGATCCTTTTCTGTATGTCTTGCCTTTTTTGGTCTGCTTTCCAGTTTCTCAGTGGGCAGGAAACTAGATGGCGTGTGTTGTCCCCTTTTGCGTCCTTGCAGAACTCGTGCGTTGAATTTGAACTTCTGCGTCGCCTGTGATGAATAATGCGGAGAAGTGGCACGTTGCTTTGCACAGCGATGCACCTTCGTTTTGAATGCATGATGACTACTGTGGAAGGAACCAAACCTGAGGGAAGTTTTATGCGTGTCTGCGTTGCTATGTTTCCTTTTTTTTTTTTTTCCTTAATTTGTACCTGAAATTGGGCTGTAAAAAAAAAAAAAAAATTCAAACCAAACCCAAAGTCCTCATCACCCCCTACCTCCTCAAACACCTAGTGTCTTGTCAGCTGTAGAATGACGTGTCTGTGAGTTAACCTTGAGGAGATTTTTCTTTTTTTTTTTTTTTGTTCCTGACTGTGGGCAAAATCCAAGAACTAGCAAAACAAGGTTCTCGTTCTCTAGAGCTCTGTGTGGGGAATTGTTATAGGAGAGGAAGTCTTAACTTCCTAGGGTGTGAGTGGACTTGCGTTTGAATCCTGGGTTTGTTCTTTTGGCCACACGACATTTTCCCTCTTCCGCCCTAGGGACAAATCTTTTTTATGCCAGTTTCCCCATAAAAGTGACCGTGGACGATGTGAGCTCCGTTTGGTAAACGGATTCCTTTTGACAGGAAGGGAGAATATTGAGTATGCAGTGAACGGAGTCACGGGTGAATCTACCAAGCAGACGGCGACGTTTACTCTCGCAGGCTTTACTGTATCCGAAGCTAGTGGATTCAAGTAATGGATTGGTAAGCGTGTGAGCATTTGCAGAGTGAGGACTTTCCAGTTAGCCGCCTTTTCTGTAGCGTTTCTGGCTACACCAGCTTGTACGCCAGGATCCTAGCTCATTTTCTGTGCTTGGGTCTTTGAGTTGTTTCTGCATTCAGCTTTTGTTTCCAGGAAAACACATCAAATCTGCGATCGTTACAGCACGCCGTAGCAGTTAATCACCTTTGGTTTCTGTTGCTGGAGCAGACCCGATAGTTTCAAAGGCTATTTTTATCTAAAATCGAGTGGTAGGGAGAGGAGGGAAAGCACGCGTGAGTCTGGTTGTAACAGATGCATTGGTTGCCAGGACTGACCATCGAGGGGCTGAGATAGTTACCCGTCTAAAATAATGAAGCTAATTAGTGTCTTTTTTTTTTTTTTAATATTACTATTTCTATTTCTGTCCTTCATGTGGTGGTTGTGAATTAGCTTTGTGCCCCTTTCTAAAGTACCGGGCTTTTTTATACGTTTGGCATATTGAATGGCAAATGCTTGATATAAAGTCTGCAGCCTTACTCCATAACCAGACTGTAAACCAGGAAGTAAATTAATCATAACTGCAAAGAGTAATGGCACATTTTCTCTTATTTTACCCTTACCGCCTTCCAGGCCGTGGTCTGAAACCTGCTACGCGTGGCGCACAGGATGCGGCAGCAGCTTTGGTGGTGGGTGGCGAGAGGCGAAGGCCAAAGCAGGGGCTGCGCAGATCCTGTGCGCCGGATTTATTGTTTTACTTAGGAGCGTGGCCGTTCGTCTTAAACTTTTTATGGTGTTCTCGCCCAGCGCAGCATTTTGAAATCAGCTGTTTTAAGGAAAACATGATGTCGTCTCTGTCAAAGTTCTAAATATTTTGGACGTGAAATAGGAAAACGGGAGCTTTAATCTTGGGTTTCCTGGGATTAGCTCTTGGAATTGTTTTAGAATCCCTTATGTGTCGTATGACAGGTGGCACAGTCCTGTGCTAGAAAGGGAGTGGAAAGTACTAGGATGGAGCTGGTTACGTCATTGTGGAAATCGATGCCGAGGCTTAACGCACTGAAAGACAAAGCTGTTATGACTTGCACTGGAATGCCAGAATTAAGACGTGAGCAGAGCTAAAGAACTTCCTTCTTCACAAACCCCCACCAAATCTAACCCCCCCCAAACGCATGAATTCCTTAAACCCGGGAAGAAAGAAATCCGCTGTGGGTGACATGTTGCGGTGGTGTGTTGGCATCGGCGTCTTTGTAACGGATTATTTACAAGACCTAATGTCTTTCTGTGGACTTGTAAGGCTGAGTGTTTTTAGTCTAGCAGTTTCCCGCTGCTGTCACGTATTCACGTAGATCTGTAAGGCAATTTTCGTTACCTTTTTTGTATAGCCTGATCAAACACTCGTATAATCTGAAAGTTACATTTTTGTGGTACTCTCCTTGGAAAACAGAAAGTAAGCCTGCCATTAGATGCTGGGCCACAGCGGTTGACGGCGCAGGGTAGCGTGCGTTACATTTTGTGCTACGCTTGGTCACGTCTCATCTATGTCGTCTTCCCTGTTATTTTATTAGATTTAGTATCTGCACTTTCCATTTCCAGACAGGCCTCTCGTTCAGAGCACGGAGGCACGGTTCTCTCTGCGTCCGGCTCCTCGTCCCTATCTTGTCACTCCTTCCTCTCCTCCCTGTAGCCCGTCGCTATCGTTTTCTTTCACCATCTCTCTCTCTGCCTGGCTCCGGAACCCCATTTTGCCGTTCCTCTCTCTCTGTCCGTACTCTTTCTTGCCCTGGCTCTCCCTGCCTGGCTCCCTGTCCCCGTTTCTTCCTTCTTGGCCCTGTAGCACATTGTGATGCCGTTTCTTTCTCCGCCTCTGCTCTCCCAGCTCGTCGTCCCTCACTTTTAATTCCTCCCTCTCCGCGCTGTCGCCCATGCGGTCTCTTGCCTTTCTCCGTCGCTGGCTGGCTGGCTGTCCCTGCTCATCCATTCCTCCCTCTCGCCCCTGCAGCGCCTGTCGCTTTTGTCCGTTCTCCCTCTCAGTCTCTGGCTCCCTGATGACCCTGCTTTGGACTCCCCCCACCCCCCTTCTTTCCGTGCTCATCGCTGCTGTTCTTGCTCTCCAGCTCTTCTCCCCCCACCCCCCCGCTCCCGCTCCCTGTGTTGTCCCACAGTCGGGCCCGGTACCCGGTGTGCCATCGGCCAGTCTTGCACACAGAGCCGAGACATTTATTTACGTCAAAGCGTTTGCACAAAGGTGGGTGCCGGGGGGCAATTCCCCAAAGCTGGCACACCGTACGGAGGAGCGACCGCGTGTGTCTCTTGTTAGGTGTTTAGTAAAGACAGTGGAAAACCCGCCCAAATTTACATGCCCTGGCTAGTGACTACCCTGTCACTCGCTCCTGCTCAGGTATATGGAAATGAGCTTCGCTTGCTCTGTCAGTCGGCACGCCTGCTCTTGGCAACCGGGGAGGCAATTTGCACGGTCCCTCCGTGGAGTCGGTGGTCGCGATCTCGCCCTGCCGCCTCTACCTTCATCCCGGTCGCCGTGGGTTCCGCTGACTTCGTACCGGCGACGTTCTTCTGTCCTTGTTACCTGCCTTGTAGCAGGATGTCTCCCTTTGCCCGTCCCTGAAGTGCCTCTTTTCGGTTTTCCTCCGGAGGCTGGTGATGAGCGAGGCGGGCGAGTTTACACGAAGCAGCCAGGCCTCCGTTAAGCAGCGTCACTGTCCCCCAGGCGCTAACCCGGACACGCAGCTTTAGTCGCTCTACGTTTCCTCCCTTTGAGACCGTGGAAGAGGAACTTCGCTGTAGTTTCTCTTGTACGAGTCTCATCTTCTCATAACCCTACCTCCCTGTGTTATTACACAGATCCCTACAAAAGTTAAGGCGGCGATGATTATACTGCTCAATAACTTCTTTAGCCATAGGCTCAGATCAGGGAACCAGGAAATTCACCATTTAAATGTTTCCGCAGATCCATGAGGTGGGTCATGCCTTTGTATCTCGTGGAGCGTTTTAGTCTGTTTCCGTATGTCTTCTAGGTCTGGAGAGGTTCTGCCGCTTTGATCCACGTGTACGCAGGAGCCCGTATTTAAAATTGTGCCTATCCCTCCCTGGGAAGTGAGCGTCAGACAGGGCCTTTATAGCGTCACAGGTCTCGCTTCCGATTTTCTCGCTTGCGGCTGAAGTATTTATTATAGCTTTTTCTAATTCGCTACCTCCTCGCCAGGGAGTAAGCCACCTCGCGAAGGAGCGAAATCCTGCGGGTCTGTCAATCGTGGGTTATTTCCGTTTCTTTTATTTCTCGCGCGGTAGGTTCTTAGTCACGCTCGAGACTCTAGTTTCTCGATTATTGCGCTATTTGGAACTATGGCTCCTAGAACGCAAGTTCCAAAGCAGTTTGGTGGCGAGGCCTTACGGGCACGTCCCCGCCGAAGGGGTACCTCTGGGACGTATCGTTAGGCAACCTGCATAATTTTTGGTGGAAATTGTAATTTCCATTTCCCATTCCTGATTTTCAGCGTTGTTGGCGCTCTGCGTTGCATTTTTCCACAAACCACTCCGTGAGGAGGTATCAGTCGGTACCAGGATTCCGATTAGCGGGAGCCCTTTGTTTGAGCGTTCTGGAAAACGAATACAAACCCAGCAGCTCGCCTTATTTGCCATCTGAACAGGTTTTTTTGGTAATAATTCAACATGCATCATCTTCTCCCATGGACTTCCTGGTTTCCCATTGTTTAACTTCATGCACAGGCAGCAGAGGAGTATCACCCCCGCTTAGTCCCTTCGTTCCTTGTCCAGAAATCGGGACATTGACACAGCTATACCAGCGAAGTGTCGTGGTGTAACCCCAGGCAGCAACGAAGCCCCAAGCAGCCGCTCGCTCCCCGCCGGCGGGATGGGGGAGAGAATGGGAAGGGTGAAAGGGAGGAACCTCGTGGGTGGAGATAAAGACAGTTTAGCGGGTAAAGCAAAGCCGCGCACGCAAGCAAAGCAAAACGAGGCGTTCGTTCACGCTCCCCGTCGGCAGGCGGGTGTTCAGCCATCTCCAGAAAGCGGGGCTCCATCACGCGTGACGGTCGCTTGGGAAGACAAGATGCAGTAACTCCGAACGTGTGCCACTTCCCCCTTCTTCCCTCCCCCCGCCCCGGTTTATATACCGAGCACGACGTCGTATCCCTTTGGCCAGTTTGGGTGTGCTGTCCCGGCTGTGTCCTCCTCGCTGGCCGGCCAGCATGAGAAGCTGGGCTGTCCTTGGGTACTTCACATGCTGATGTTTTGAGCTGTTGCTCTCCACAGCTCGTCTCGCACTGGCGTCTGTGAAGAAAATTAACTCTGTCCCAGCTGAAGCCAGGACGCTCGCGTGCGTCCCGGTCCGCCTCTGCCGCCCTGCCCCAGCCCTCTGCCTGCCTCCCTGCCTGTCCCTGCCTCCGTCTCCCTCTCTGCTGGCCCACCTACCTGCCTGGCTCCCCAAAACTTGTTGCTCTTCTGCTGACTCTGCCCTGTACCATTTCCCCTATTAATTTTTTTTCCGTGTTTCCCTCTCCGTGGCTCCCTCTCCCTGCTTTTTAACGCTTTCCCGTGTTTCTTGTACCCTGTTGCATTTTAATTTCTCGTTCTACAGTTCCCTCTCGCCAGGAGCCTGTCTCAGTTTTTTTTAATTCCTCCCTCTGTCTTGTACCCCGCCACTTAAAAGATTTTCTTCCCGTGTTTCCTTCTGTCCCATCTCCCTGTCCCTGTGGTGGTGGTGGTGGTGGTGGTGTTTTTTAATATTCCTGTGTTTCTTATCCCCGATGACAATTCAGACTTTCTTTCTGTGTTGTCTTCTGTCCATCTCCCTGTCCCCTGTGTTTTAATTCTTGTCTATGTTCCTTGTACTCAGTTGCTTTTCAAAGTTCCTTCTCATCTCCCTCTATCCGGCTACCTGCCTTCAGTTTTTTAACTCTTCTCTAGACTTCTTGTAATCCATTGCTACTTAGTCTCTCTTTCAACAATTCCCTTTATCCGGCTCCATTTCCCTAAATTCTAATTCCTCCCTTTCTTCCGTATACCCTGTCGCTTTTAAATTTTTCTTTCAGTGTTTCCTTTTATTCTGGTCCCTGCTCCTATGTTTTGATTCTTTCCCGCGTTTCTTGTAGCCTGTCGCTTTGTGTTATTTTCCTACGTCTCCCTCCACCCGACTCCCTGTCCCTGCTTTGTAATGCCTCCCTTTCTGTCCTGTACCCCGTCGCTTTAACAGTTTTCTCTCTGTGACTCCATTTATTTTGTTTCCTCTCCTCTGTTAGTTTTAAATTTTATTTCTACGGCTACTTTTGTCCTGTTCGCTGTCCTTATCTTTTAATTTTTTCTGCTCTGTCCTGTGCGCCGCCGCTTCTAAACGTCTGTTGTATTTCTCAGTTCCAGTTCACTGTCGCTTATTTTGTAAGTTTTTTTTCCCGTCTTTCCTGTACCCAGTCACTTAAAAGTAGACATAGAAGGAAAACTTATCAGGCTGCGCATCGCCTTTTTTTATTTTTCCTGGCTATCGTGTACCTCGTCGCTTTTTACGTTTGCACCCCACCACCACGCCCCGCCCTCCCCCCCCCCCCCCGCAACCCTCTTTTGGCTCTGTAGCGCACTTTGCGCCCTTCTCCCTTCCCAAAAACCCTTTCTTGATGCCATCTTTCAACTCCAGAACACTCATCTTGTTCTCGAGGCTAGCTAGGACGCCTCTGTTCAGTCCCGGGTCGCGTGAGGACAGCTGTAGACTGTTCACATCCCCTCTGGGCTATGTCGTCGTGTCCTTGAGCCTCCTTGTGCCTCTCGGAACCCCGCTGCTACCGTCACGATGGCACCCAAGGTCTTAGACGTTCCCCACAGCACGCTTTTAGCTCCGTAAGCCGCCTTTGGACTCGTTTTGTCGAAGTCGCAGCTCTCGCAAGAGGAACGGAGGTGACGAGCGGAGCGCGGTGAGGAGGTGGGTCGTCGGCAGGTGGTATCAGAGGGAAGATGTGGCTGGTGGCTAGAAGCAGTCCAGCTGCCGCTGTGGAAGCAGAGCTCTGTGGCCCAGCCATGAGTCTCGATGTTTCTGGAGCGCTCCCGGGAGCGGACGCGGCTGTCCGACCGGCAGAAGTACCTCTCTCTGACCAGAAGGGCAGTCTGGCGCCTTCCCGGAGGTATGCGCCCGTGATCCGGGAGGACTTTTGGGCTTGGGGGCGAGTCGCTAGGCGTGCGGCCGCCGTCTGTATGGCCCGAGTGCCCCGGTAGCCGCCCCGGAGGTGTGTCTCTAGGACCCGGGAGGACTTCCGTACTCGGAGGCGACTGTCTAGCCTGGGACCCGCCGCCTCTATGGCGCTGAGTGCCTCTCTAGCCGCCCCGGAGGTCTTTCTCTGTGACTCGGGAGGACTTCCGCACTGGGAGGCGACTGTCTAGCCTGGGACCCGCCGTCTCTATGGCGCAGAGTGCCTCTCTAGCCGCCCCGGAGGTCTTTCTCTGTGACCCGGGAGGACTTCCGCACTGGGAGGCGACTCTCTAGCCGGCGACCCGCCGTCTCTATGGCGCTGAGTGCCTCTGTAGCCGCCCCGGAGGGCTTTCTCTGTGACCCGGGAGGACTTCCGCACTGGGAGGCGACTCTCTAGCCCGCGACCCGCCGTCTCTATGGCGCTGAGTGCCTCTCTCGCCGCCCCGGAGGTCTTTCTCTGTGACCCGGGAGGACTTCCGCACTGGGAGGCGACTCTCTAGCCGGCGACCCGCCGTCTCTATGGCGCTGAGTGCCTCTCTCGCCGCCCCGGAGGGCTTTCTCTGTGACCCGGGAGGACTTCCGCACTGGGAGGCGACTCTCTAGCCCGCGACCCGCCGCCTCTATGGCGCTGAGTGCCTCTCTCGCCGCCCCGGAGGTATGTGTCAGTCATCCGGGAGGACTTCCGCAGTTTCTGCTGAAACTCTAGCCGCTGGAAAGCCGTCTCAGTGGTCCACAGCGCCGCTCTATAGGGCCCTGGAGGTATGTATCGCTGATGCCGGAGGACTTCCGGGATTTAGTTCAAAGTTACTTTTTCTTGTTTTCCCTTAGTGCCGTTGCTTCAAAAAATTTTTTCTACTTCTCCGTTTCAGTTCAATGTTGCCATTAGTTAATTTTTTCCTCAGCTCCCCGGTCCCATTTGCTTCTTACATTTTATGTCCACTTTTATTCTGCTCACTGCCTTTATTTTTTAATTAGTTTCTTACCTTTCCTGAGGTCCCTCGCTTGGAAAATTCTTTCCCTACATCTGTTTTAGTTTCCTGTCATTTTTTCCTTAGTTTTTCCCTTTCTGTCCCTAATTCCTCTTATTTTTAAAATGTGCTTTCTATGCCTACTTTTTTCCTTCAGTGTCTTTTGAAAGGACTAATTACCAGACAATCACTGGCTGAGACCTTAAACATGACATGTCTTCCCTGACGCGTGGCGGGAAGGGTAGTCTTGTGGCGGGGGGGGGCGGGCGGGCGGCCATGCTGCGCTTGCCAGTGCATGCCGGGAGCTGTACTTTTTCCGACCTGGTCTCCCAGGCATGCGTGGTGCCGCGCCTCCTCCCCGCGCTCGGTGCTGCCGCCCTGTGGCCGAACTTAGGTACTGCACTTCGGCAGCCGCGCATGCGCTATGGCGCACCTCGCCGCAGCTGGCAAACGCGCATGCGCGGCGTCACGCGACGCTACAGCCCGAAGCCGCGCATGCGCGGTGGCATTTCGCCGCGGCCGGCAAACGCGCATGCGCGGTGCAGCGCCTCGTAGCTCGAAAGCCGCGCATGCGCTGTGGTTTGTCCCGCGGCGGCTCGGACGACGCGCATGCGCGGTGGGCACCTCGCGGCGGCTGGCAAACGCGCATGTGCAGCGGCGCGCGACGCCACAGCCCGAAGCCGCGCATGCGCGCCGGGCACCTCGCGGCGGCTGGCAAACGCGCATGCGCGCTGGCGAGCCTCACGCGCGCGCGGCTGCCGCGCATGCGCTCTACAGCGCCTCGTCGCTCAGACGCCGCGCATGCGCTGTGGGGGTGTCTCGCGGTGACTCGGAAGCCGCGCATGCGCTGTGGCGCGCCTCGCTGCGCCCGACACTCGCGCATGCGCCTTGGGAACCTCGCAGCGTCTGGCAAACGCGCATGTGCAGCGGCGCGCGACGCCACAACCCGAAGACGCGCATGCGCGGTGGCACCTCGCCGCTGCTGGCAAACGCGCATGCGCGCTGGCGAGCCTCGTCTCCGCTCCGGAGTTGCGCGTGCGCGGTGGGTGCATCGCGGCAGGTCAACAGCCGCGCATGGGGGCTGGGAGCTTTGCGGAGCTCGACAGCCGCGCATGCGCGATACCACGCCTCGCGGCAGCTGGCAAACGCGCATGCGCTACCGCGCGACTCGCCGGCGTTCGGAAGCCGCGCATGCGCCCTGGGTACCACGCAGCGGCTGGCAAACGCGCATGCGTCGTGCCGTTCGCTCGTCGCCGCTCAGGAGACGCGCATGCGCGGTGGGTGCATTGCGGCAGCTCGAAAGCCGCGCATGCGCTGTGGAGCTTCGCGGTGGCTCGGAAGCCGCGCATGCGCTGTGGCGCGCCTCGCTGCATCTGGCAAACGCGCATGTGCGGCGGCGCGCGACGCCACAGCCCGAATCCGCGCATGCGCGCTGGGCACTACGCCGCAGCTGGGAAACGCGCATGCGTGGTGGCGCGCCTCGTCTCCGCTCCGGAGCTGCGCATGCGCGGTGGGTGCATCGCGGCAGGTCGAAAGGCGCGCATGCGCGCTGCGGAGCTTCGCGGAGCTCGACAGCCGCGCATGCGCGGTGCAGTGCCTGAGCGCCGCTCCGAAGCCGCGCATGCGCGGTGGGGCACCTGGCAGTGGCTCGGAAGCCGCGCATGCGCGGAGGCGCCTAAGTGACCTACGCTGCCGCCCGCCGGTAACCGCGATGCCGTTCTGCGGTCCCTGCGCGCTCTTTGCTACTTCCCGGTAAGGACGCGCCGTTGCCGCCCCATGTGCGCAGCGTGGGCGGGTGCTCGCCCTGCAAAATGAGGCACGGCCGCCGGGTGCTCGCTGCTACTGCAGCCGCCGCCCCTCGCCCCTGCGGCGCGCCGTCGGCGTCCGGCGCATGGGCGGCGCGCGGGAGCAGCATGGCGGCGCAGAGGGGTCCCGTTCCCAGCGGGGCGTGAAGGGCCGGGGCCACCGGTGAGGCGAGCGAGCCCCTGGGGCGGGTGCGGGGGCGTCTCCTGCGCGCCGGCCGCCCGCCCGCCCGCCCGTGGCGGGGCGAGGACAGGACCTTCGAGCCGCCCGCTGCGGCCGGCTGCCGGCCCGCTGGAGGCGAGCCGGGTCGGGGCAGCCCCGGGGAGTTACCGGGGGGCTGGGAGGAGGGAAGGAGGCGGACACCCCCCCCAGGCGCAGACGCCGGGCGCCTCCCAACTCGCCAGAGCCGCCCCGCTCGCTTCTCCTGGCCCCGCGCAGCTGCCCCCAGCTCCAGCCCCTCCCCTGAAGCCCGTCCCGTAGCCCCGGGCCGGCCCCGGGCCCTGTCGCAGAGGCGGCAAGCCGGGCCTCGCGTGCGCTGGGTTCTCCGTGAAAGCGGGCGCCGTTGGCGGCGGTGCAGGGGCAGAGCGGTGTCTCCGGCGGCCCCCGCGGAAGGAGAGGCTTCGGCCAGGGGGGAGCTACGGTAATAAGGGTCGCTGCTGCTTCTTTCCCTCTGCCGGGGGCCGCGCTGAGGCTGCGCGTGTCCGTTCCTCCCCTGGGAATGCCGCTGACCGCACCCGCCTCGGGCTCGCGTCGGTTGCCTCTGCCTGTGGCACCTCGCTCTCCTCGTGGCACGGCTGCAGGAAGGGGCAGGCGGAGCGCTTGCCGGCCCTGGGCGGGAGCTGCCGCGGCCAGAGCTGGAGAGGCCAGAGAACGGTAAAGAGGAAGAAGAAACCGAAGGCCGGCCGGCAGCTGCCTCCCGCTGCAGGGAAGAGAGAGCCAGCCCCTCCAGGTGAGGTAGGATCCCTCTTCGTAGTCCGCAGCAGGCCAGACCATCGACATGCAGGGTCTGTACGCGTCACCACAGGCGGCCGCGTAGCGCACGAGCGAGGCTCCGTGTGTAGGGAGCCCCGTCTTGTACGAGCTGTAAGACACCCCGGTATCCTCTTAGGTGGAGGACAGCCAAGCGACAGGAGTTACAGAAGGCGAAGGGAGGAGAGGAGGAGGAGGAGGAGAAGGAGGAGGAGGAGGAGGAGGAGGAAGCGTCTGAGCTGGCAACCTCTCCCAGCAGTGCAGGGAGTGAAAGCTGCGGTGAGTCCCAGGCCCCCGGGGCCCTGTTGCCCCTATTCTGCATCCCGGGCCCTCCCTGCCCCTCCCCTGGCCCCCCCTCTTTCCCACGCTGATGTGGTTCCCCCCCCCGCCCATACCTCCTTTTTCCATCTCACTCTGACCAGCTCCCCGTCCTCATCTTTTAGGTCCTCTCTCTCCCTGCCCTGTAGCTCGTGGCTATTTTTCCTTCCTCTGCCTCTCCCAGTCTGGCTCCCTGTCCCTGCTTTTCCATTCCTCCCTCTCTGCCATGTAGCGTGTTGCTGCTCTTTTTCTTTCGCAGTCTCTCTCTCCCAGCCACCGTTTTTGCCTTCCTTCCACTCTGTCCTCTAATCTCTGGCTCTCTCTGCCTGGCTGAACATCTGCTGATGTTCAAGGTCTTGCTTCTCGGCCCTGTAGCACAGCACAAGTCTTTTTCTTCCTCTGTCTCCCTCTATCCTGCTCCCTGTCCCTGTTCTGCAATTTCGTCCTTGTCAGCCCTGAGCCATGCTGCAGTTTCATTTCTTCTGCCGTCTTGCCCTGTCCGGCTCCCTGCCAGGATCTTTTAATTCTTCTCTCTCTCCCTCTCGAAGCCCATCGCTGTTTTACTCTTTCTCCCTGTCTCCCTGTCCGTCTCCCCGTCTCCATCTTTACTGACTCTTTTAAGTAAAATCACTGGCTGAGACCTTAAACATGTCACTTCTTGCCCGACAAGATCAAACAGACCGTGAGCAAGCTCCTTAGGCTTCCCGTGGAAATCACTGGTACCGGGTTAAAGTGACCTCCTTGTGCCATCCTGAGGCCGAAAGACCGAGGAGCTAATTCGATGACTAGATATGGACAAAGGAAGCCCCAGGTTCAACTGGCGGACTGCGTGAGGAAGACTGTGGACGACCACCTGAGGGTGAAAAGACCCTAACCCTAATTTTACTGTGCATGCTTGGACTACGTCAACGAATTCCGGGGACTCCTCACCGTTAAGACTGCCCTTCTCGGGGCATCTGATGACCACGTATGACTTTTCTGCATGTGAACTGATGTGCTTTACTAACCCGTCGGAGCACTCGTGGTGGAGCCATCCCCAGCGCTGCCCAGCGCTGCCGTAAGGAACGCCCGCCTTCTAAAGCTTCAAACTAAGTGTTAGAGGGTTTTCTGGCCGACTTTTCAGTATCCCTTTGTATTTGATTGTTTCTGGTATTCCCTTAGTGGCTTCACTTTTTAGATTTTCTATCTACGTCTCCGTTTTAGTTCGCCATCCCTGCCTCTTAATATTTTTCCTTTTGCCGTAATCACCATTGCTTTTAAAATTTTCTGCTGCCTTTTCTCTCATTCGCGGTCCTTATTTGCCTACCCTTATTTTTTAACTGACTTCTTCCCTTCCCTTAGTGCCCTCTGAAACAAGGATCTAAAACAATTGTAAGGTTTTCGCATGTGTAACGAATCAACTGTCAGTTTTGCAAATTTCTGAAGAGATGTACTTTCTGGAAGGTTATTGATTTCGTGATTAGTTTCACTTTAGTATAGACTTCTTTAGCCTAGCAACCGTGGCATTATGTTTAACGGCCTATTCTCATAGTCCTTAGGCTGTATTTGCCTCAGTGCTAACACTGTACCTATATGTAAACAGTTCATCAGGAGGAAAGCCGCCCTGATGAAAACTAAAACCCAAGCAGAAACGGAGAAGACGGGTGGAGAGAACCAAGAGGAGAAGAGTTAAGAGCAAGGACTGAGAAGTTGATGAGTGCAGAGGAGATATCTTCACCTTCAGCACAGAAACGTCCTAGCAGGAGTGCTCAAACACGGATGAGAAGAAGGAACCGCTTGGCTGAAGAACAGAAGGGGAAAACATCCAAGGAGAAGGAACTATCCTCAGGAGACCTGTGACCATAAAAGGGAAAAAGGAGGAGGGGGCTAACTCCCCAAACGACCACCGGCGACCGCCCGAGACCCCCGCGCACGCGTAGTGTGGTTCTGCAACGCCAGCCTTACGTAAATGTGGCAGATAAGCGAGGAGGCGGAGATTTCTCAGGACACGTGCGAATATTCGCGTCTTTCAGGTATATAAAGGATGAAGTTTTGCTTCAGCGCGCGCGCGTTGGGAGGAGATATCCCCCAGGCGTCCGGCGCGGCAATAAAGGCGTCTGCTTAATGACACTTTGACGTTACCGAGTTTAAATTTCTGTAACTTTTGTGAATCATTTGGGTGACCCAGGTGGGAGGGACATCCTCTGTTCGGCTGCGGGACCCCATGAGTCTGGGACTCTCTTGGGTGCACCCCCGGAGATCTTTTCCGGAGAGACCCCCGTTCTCAGTCGGATCACCGCGGGGACAGACAAAGACCCTCCGGCAAGAAGACATCCTTAAATCCTGAACTGGCAACGATCGATCAGTTTGGGACCGTCTTTAAGACGTGCAGACGTGCACGCGGGTCGGCGTATACCGGCTCGCTAGCACCTTACAGGTGTACCTCTGGGGGACTTGTGTCCCATTTGGTAGGGGATTAACTTCCCCGTTTGGAGGGGCTGCGTCCCCATTTGGAGGTCTGGTTAACTGTTACAAACAAAAAGCGAAACAGGAAGCAAAAGAGATGTTGCTCGCCTTGTAGCGTTGGACAAAGATGTTTATAGGTTGACAGAATGGGAGATGAAAGGATTGTTTGACCCCGACTGCGAGGATGTGCGTGCAATGTCGGATGCGGTGTTCAGCGAGGCAGAAAAGCAGAGTGTTGTGAGGGTGGCCAGACACCCAAGGCCAGGCTCCGGTTTTGGCTGGAACTCTGCCGGGAACAGCGGATAACCATGTTCCCATTACCAGTCCCGGTCGGGGCCCTAACCAGCCAGCAGCCCGGGACTTAGTACTGCGGTACAGGGAACGAATGGCTTCTGGAATAAGAAGTGCTGTCCCAAAATCAGTAAATTGGTCTAAATTGTATGCAATTAAACAAGATAGATAGAAAAGAATCCCCTACTGATTTTTTGAACCGATTAAAAGAAGGGATGCAGAAATATACTCCTTTAAACCCTACCTCTCAGGAGGGAAAGGGTCAGTTGATGTTCCTGGTTCTGGGACAGCTGACGGATGATGTCAAGAAAAAGTCAGAGCAAGTGCAAGGAACAGATGTGAGAGATTTAGAGAAATTGCTGGAGACTGCTTGGCAAGTGTGTCGCAATAGGGACAGGCGGGGGCGGGGGGGAATGGGCAAAACAATTGCCAGCGCTACGGCGGCTGCTTTGCGCACCGCAGGGGCCAGGTAACCTCTGGGAACCCACCGGGAAACACCACTAATGGGAGGCGAGGAGCCATGAGAAGTAGCCCAAGTGCCCCGTCTCGGGGAAGTCAAACCCCTCCCGAAAGATCAGGGTGCCCACTGTCGGCCAAGGATGGAGCTCGAACGGCGGGGTATGCCGTGACCACCGCAGAGCGAGCGCTGGAAGCAAAGTCACTCCCTGAGGGTACATCCGCACAAAGAGCCGAATGAATTGCTTTAGCGAGAGCTTGCTGAAGGACTGCGAGCGAACGCCCGGACAAATTCAAAATACGCCTTGGGTGTAGTTCATGCCCGTGGGGCTATCCGGAAGGAACGGGGACTTCTGACCGCCCAAGGAAAACGTATTAAGCTTGCTGACGTGATCCTAAGACTTTTGGATGCGGTACAGTCGCCTTCGGCGGTTGCGCTTATGCACCGCAAGGGGCACCAAGAGGGTGACGCTGCTCAGGAAGTGGGGAATAAATCGGCAGATTAGGAGGCAAAGAGAGCTGCGGAACAAGGTGAGGTGTTAAGTTTGATTCCTGAAAAAGCTTTGCCGCTACCGGACTCGGTCGACTGTGATGAGAAGGATCTTAGATGAATTAAAGATTTGGAAGCAGAAGTTGAATCATCGGGTTGGGCAAAATCAAAAGGTAACAGAGTAATAGTTCCCTTTAGAATAGTACGGAAACCGGTAAAAGCAGAACACGACCAGACTCATTGGGCAACTGAAGCCTCGTATGATTCCCTTATGAAGCAGAGAGTAGCCAGGAATTTGTTTCAAACTGTAAAAACCATGGTTAATAACTGTGAAGTATGCAAAGGTGGGAAATCGTGTAAAATTTGGAAGTCTCGGTAAAGGGAAAGTTCCAGGTCAACATTGGCAAACAGACTTTTCTGAACTCCCACGGAAAGGGTGGGGGGGGGTTCGGGATTTGTTCGTATTAACGGATACCTTTTCGGGCTGGCCAGCAGCTTTCCCTTGTAGGGCTAATAAGGCTAGGGGAAGTGACAGGAGTACTCTTAAACGAAAGTTATTCCCAGATTTGGAGTACCAGCAGTAATATCTTCTGATAGGGGTGCTCATTTTTGTGCGCAAATAGCGCAACGAGTTAGTAAAATTTTAGGCAACCGACCTCAGGCAAGTGGGCCAGTGGAGAAAATGAATCACTTAATTAAACAACAGCTAGCTAAACTTAGTCAAGAAGCAAATCTACATTGGTACCAAGCGCTCCCACTGTAGCCCTACTACGAATCAGGGTAAAACCGGGAACTAAAGAGAATTTAAGTCCATTTGGAATTTTGTTGGGGCGGCCGTCACCGATCCCAATACCGAGGGGAAGAGCTCACCCAGTTAGGCGAAAATAATCTATAGAAATACATCATAATATTAGGAAATTCTAAACGAGAGCGATTGCAAGTGCCTAGAGGGTCTAGCCAGACGTTCCCTCTAACAGGAGTTCCGGTTCCGGTTAACCCCTCTCTATTTAACAACCCCCGCTACGGAGTAGGTCATGATAAGAACGACTTTAGATTTACATCACCTCTTGGGGTTGTGAAGAAGTTCGGAGCAAATTAGCCTCTCGGTTACCAAATTTTAAATGGATCAAAGAGCTGCTTGTACTCGTATTAGTTGATAGCTTATTTGTTTTAGGTACGTGTTGTGTAATTCGAGGTTGGCTATGGCGTTGTCAGAAGAATGGGGATGACGGTGTTACCTGGAAAAAGAGTAAGGTCAAACCTGAAGTCGCAACAGGGAGGTATTTTAATCGACGGACAGAGGAGAATGGTACGTTGTAAGGGACTGCGAAAGAATTCGCAAGGGTAATAGAAAAGGGGGGAAGTGAAACAGAAGATGTCTGCTTAATGACACAGTGATGTTACCGAGTTTAAATTTCTCTCACTTCTCTGCATCACCTCGCTTTTTCATTTTTCTTTCTCCAACTCTTTTAAAAGTTTGCAGTTTCTCTTATGTTTTATTCCCTTCTTTCCCTAACACCTATCGCTTTTTAAATGTTCTTGCCAGGCTTACTATTGTTCCCTTTGTCTGCATTTTTAATTAGCTCTTGTCTTTCCTTAGCGCCCTCGCTATTAAAACTTTCTTTCTCCATCTCTGTTTACTGTCCCTAGTTCACAATTTTTTCCTTATTTCTTTAATCCCTGTTGCTTTTAACGTTTTCTACTTTTATCCCATCTTCTGTCTCTCTCTTCTGGTTTTTCTTTATTGTCATCGCATTTAAAATTTTCTCTCTACAGCTGTTTTACTCCACTGTCCCTATTTCTGTTTCTTCCTTTATTTCCCTAACGCCTGTCACTTCTAACATGTACTTTCTGTGCCCTTCCACGTCTGTATCTTCAATTATTTCTTGTCTTTCCTTAGTGCCGCCCCTTCTTCAGGTTCCTTTCTACATCTCCATTTTAGTTCACCATCGCTGTCTTTAATCAAAAAGTCCTTAATCCCCATTGCTTTTCAAATTTTCTACTTTTATCTCGTCCGCTGTCGTTACTTATTAGTTCTTTTCTCTTATTTTTTCCTCAGGGCACCGCTTTTTGTATTTCCTTTCTGCATCTACTTTTATGTGGCTCACTGTCCCCATTTTTCAATTTTTTTAGTCATCGTTCTTTTTGGTTTGAAATTTTGTTTCTCGGTGTACTTTTATCTCATTTTCTATGCCTGCGGTTTTTTTTCCCCTTTCCTGTAACTTGCCGCTTCTAACATGTTCGTTCTAAATCTACTTTTATTAGGATGCAGCTCCCTTTTTTTCAGTTGGTTCCTGTCTCTCCTGTACCCCCTCACGTTTAGATTTTCTTTCCTCGTCTGTTTTTATCCACTTCACCAGCTTCATTTTTTTAGCTCATTCTAGCGTGTCCCATACCCTGTTGCTTGTGAAATTTTCTTGCTATGTCTTTGCCTATTCAGGTTTTTTCCCTATTTTAACTTTTTTTCCCCGTCTTAACGTCTTCATTTTCGAATAACAGAATAATTTAGGACGGAGAAGACACTTAAGATCATCGGGCCCAGCCGTAAACCTAGCACGGCCAAGTCCACCACTAAACCGTGGCCTTAAGTGCCACATCCACGCGCCTTTTAAATACCTCCAGGAACGGTGAGGAACTTAGGTTTTTATGCTCACGTTAACCTGGTTTTCTGTCACTATTATTTCCTCTTTTCCTGTCTGTCCTCTCCCTCATCGTTTTTTACATTTTCTGTGTCTGCTTTTATGGAGACGGCTAACCCTACGTTTTTATTACTTCCTGCCTATCCTGTGTGAAATCACTTCTGAATTTTTTTCCCCCATCTGTTTTCATCCAGTTCACTGTCTTTATTTCATTCCTGTCTCTGCTATACCCTGTCACTACTTAAATTTGCTTTCTGCCTTTGTTGATTTCTTCTGCTGCCCCATTGCCAAGTTTCTCCTTCTTTAACGCCTTCGCTTTTGATAATTTTTTGTCTACTTTTATCTGGTCTTCTCTCCCTATTTGTTAGTTTTTTCCTTCCCTGCCTCATACCCTTTTTTTCTTTTTAAATTTTCTTTCTATGTTTGCTTTTATCAAGATGTCTATTCTTTTCCAATTCTTTCTGTTTGTCACACACCCCGTCGCTTTTCAGATTTCCCTGGCGTGTCTCCCTTCCCCCCCGCTCACCGCCCCCCCCCCCCCATCCCGGGGTTTTACGGGGTCTCCTTGGCACGCTTTTCTCTCGGGAGCGTGATTTGTACCCCTCTCGGTTTGTCAGAACATCTCCTCGGGCCATCCCTCTTCCTCAGAGCGGTCTTTCTGTCCTCTCCTCCATCTTGCTCGCCTCCCGTCGGCCAGCGTCTCCCCGACGACGCCTGTGCTCCGTTCAGATCCCCTCCCGAGTACCTCTGCGCCCTCCAGCCTTCTGCCGTCTCTCCGGCCGCCTCGGCACCCCTCTGATTTCCGCCACGACGCTTCCTGCGAGCGACCCCGCGTTCCGTAACCGGACTGTAAAACAGGAACTGAATTAACCGTAACCGCAGAGCGTAATGGCACATTTTCTCGCATTTTACCCTTACCGCCTTTCAGGCCGTGGCTGGAAACCTGCTACGCGTGGCGCGCAGGATGCGGCAGCAGCTTGGCGGTGGATGGCGAGAGGCGAAGGCCGAAGCAGAGGCTGCGCGGCTCCCGTACGCTGGGTTTATTGTTTTACTTAGGAGCGTGGCCGTTCGTCTTCAACTGTTTATGGTGTTCTCGCCCAGTGCAGCAGTTTGAAATCGGCTGGTTTAAGGAAAACACGATGTCATCTCTGTCAAAGTTCGACATATTTTGGACGTGAAATACGAAACCGAGAACTTTAATCCCGGGTTTCCTGGGATTAGCTCTTGGAACTGCTTTAGAATCCCTTGTGTGTCGGCTCCCCGAAACTTACTGCTCGTCTGCCGACTCTGCCCTGTACCGTTTCACCTGTTAATTTTTTTCCACGTTTCCCTCTCTGCGGCTCCCTCTCCCTGTTTTTTAACGCTTTCCTGTGTTTCTTGCACCCTGCTGCATTTTAATTTCTCGCGCTACAGTTCCCTCCCTCCGGCACCCTGTCTCTGTGTTTTATTTCCTTCCTCTGTCCTGCACCCCGTCGCTGAAAAAACTGTCTTCCTATGTTGCCTTCTATGCATCTCCCCGTCCCTATTTTTTCATTATTTCCTGTGGTTCTTGTACCCCGTTACTTTTAACATTTTCTCATTGCGGTTCCTTCTAGCCGTCTCCCTGTTTGTCTAATATTCCCGTCTTTCTCGTACCTGACCGCCACTTCTTTTTCCTTTTTGCCTTGTCCTCTGGCCGTCTCCCCGTCCCTGCGTTTTAATTCCTGTCCGTGTCTCTCGTACCCGGTTGCTTTTTAAAAGTTCTTCTACGTCTCCCTCTACCCGGCTCCCTTTTTCCGGTTTTTTGTTTGGGGTTTTTTTTTTTTGGTCTGTGTCGTCGTCGTCCCCCCCCCGCCCTTGTATTTCTTGCGCCCCACCGCTACCTAATTTCTCCTTCAACGATTCCCTTTATCCAGCTTCCCTTTCCCGTACTTTTAACTCCTCCCTTTTTTCCGTATACCCTGTCCCTTTTTAAATTTTGTTTCAGTATTTCCTTCTATCCTCATTCCTGTTCCTGTTTTTTTAATTCTTTCCTGCTTTTCTCGTAGCCTGTCGCTTCTTAAAACGTCCTTCCGTCCCTCTACCCGATTCCTTGCCCCTGTTTTTTATCTCCTCCTCTGTCCCGCACCCAGTCACATTAATAAGTTTCTTTCTATGTCTCCATGTATTTAGCTTCCTGTCCGCCTTTTTATTTTTTTTTCCTGTCTATATCATACTCCGTCCATTTTAACTTGTGTTTCGATGGCTACTTTTCTGCGGTTCGCTGCCTGCGTTTTGTAATTCTCCCCCGTCTGTCCCGTACCCTGGCGCTGCTTCAAGTTCCCATGTCTGCGTTTGTCGAGCTCCCCATCCGTGTCTTTTAACTCTTTCCCGTGTCGTGTACCCCGTTGCTTTTTACATTTTTTTGTGTGTCTGTTTTTCCACAGTCTTATTTTTAATTTATTCTCGTCTTTGCTAAAAGCCGTCGCGTTTTAAATTAATTTTCTTTCCCCATCGAAGTTTATCCACCTCCCCGTCCCCGTGTTTTGTTTTCCCATCTACGCTGTACCCCATCGCTTCTACAATTTTCTTTCCGTGTCTACTTTAACCAATTCGCTGTCTATATTTTTTATTTGTTTCTCGTCCGTGCTGTACGCCGGCGCTTTTGAAATTTTCTTCCTATGTCTCTCTGTACTTTTCTGTCTATTGTCATTTTTAACTTTTTCTTGTTTTTCCTCAATGCTTCCGCTTTTATAATTTTCCTCCTATGTCACTCTCCATCACCCTACGCTTATTTTACTTTTTTTCCCTTGTCTTTCCTTAATGCCTTGGCTTTCAAAATTTCCTTTTTACATCAACTTTCATCCAGTTTTCTGTCCCCTTCCCCCCCCCCCCCCAGCTTCTCCTTTACCCGGCTGCTTTTTACATGCTCTCTCCGTGTCCGCTTTAACCAATTCACTGTCTGTCATTTTTATTTTTATTCCTGTCTGTCCCGAGCCCTCTCGCTCTTTCAGTTTCTGTTCTAGGTCTACTTTTATCAAGCTCCTATCCATATTTTTTAGTTTATTCCTGTCCGTTGTGTGCCCTGTCGCTTTTTGAACTGTATTTTCGTTTGTGGCTCTGTTATTTACCATCTCCTTGGGGTTTTTTAGTTGTTTCTTGTCTTTTCTTAATGCCATGGCTTATTCCATTTTTCTTTCTCGACAACATTTGTGAGGTTTGCTGTCCCTAGTTTTTACTGCTTTCCCGTACCCCGCTGCTTTTTAAATCTTCTTTCTATGTCTCTCTTCATCTGGTTTCCTGTCCCCAGTCTTAAATTTCTTCCCGCGTTTCTAGTACCGCGCTCAACTTTTTAAACTGTATTCCCGCGCGCGCTAGTTTGGGCTCGGAGGTAGAGTTAGTTTTCTTCGCAGTAGCTGGCGCGGGGCTACGTGTTGGATTTGCGCCGACACCCGGCGTCGATGACGCAGGGACACGCGCCGGGTCTCGCCGAGCGGCGCTTGCGTGGCGTCAAGGGCCGTTCTGCTGCTCCCGCGGCCCCGCCGGCGAGTAGAGCGGGGGTGCGCGCGGGGTTGGGAGGGGACGCGGCCGGGACAGCTGACCCCCGGCTGCCCAAAGGGATGTTCCCGACCGTACCACGCAGCGCTCGGCCAGCAAACCGGGGCTGGAGGTCGCGGGGGGCCTTAACGTCTTGACGTAACCCTGTCACGTACCACGTCGCTTTTAAAGTTTTATTTCTGCGTCTCCATTTATCCGGTTCCCTGTCCCGTGGTTTCGGTTTTTTGTTTTTCTTCCCCGTGTTTCCTGCCGCCCGTCGCTTTTTCTCTTCTCTTCCGCATGCCCCTCCGCATCGCTCCCTTTGGCGGGTTTTTAGTGCCCTGACTCTGCGGCCCGTCCCCTTTCTATTTTTATGGCTCTGTCCAGCTGACGGTCTCTAATTTTTAATTCTTTCCCATGTTTGTCCCTTTTCCCTTTCTCTTTCCATGACTGCCTCTATCTGCCTTCCTGTCCCTTCACACCCCCTCCCTTTTTTTTCTCAATTCCTTCTGCTCTGGTCCCCTCGTGCAGTTTTCTGTCTCCCGCTACCCGGCTCCCTGTCGCGGTACCCGCCGCTCCCAGGCCGGGCGCCGCTCGTTCTCGCTGTCCCTCCCAGCTCTCTCCCCGGCTCTCTCCCCCTCTTCTTTATCGCTCCATCTCCCCCCTCGCCGCGCTGCAGTTCTCCCTCTTCCTCCGCCTCGACACCCACGTCCGACTCCCGCCCCACCCCCCCACCCCCCCCGGGCCTGGCTCCCCGTCCCTCGCCTCTTCTCTCCCCGCCTCTGCGCTTCCTCCCGCTTCCCTCTCCCCTCTTCCCCCTCCGCCCGGCCGCCGTTGGGCACCGAGCCTGGGCGGCAGCTCCCGGTGCGCCCGAGGGAACAAACCTGCGCTGCCCGCTTTGCGCGCCCGGGTGCGTTCCTCCGCCGTGGGGCCGGGCCCAGGCCCAGGGCAGGGGCTCCCGTGCCGTTGGAGGTGGGGGGGGGCGGCCGCTTGTTCCCGAGGGGCTGCAGCTGCGGGCCCGACGCTCGAAGCGGGCTGCAGGAGCGGCTGAGGCCTGCGGTGCCCCGGGGGCGCCGCCCGGGCCCGCCCGCCGGCGGGAGCCGGCTGAGGAGCGGCGCGAAGGCCGTTCCGCAGGCAGCCGCCTGCAGCGAGGAAGGGCCGGGCCCCGCGGCGAGGTGGGAGTCCTCCCGCCCCCGCGGGAGCGCGGCGCCGGGAGCGCGGTCGGCGCCTCCGCCGGCCGCGCGTCCCTACAGCCTCGCGGCGCCTCTCCCGGAGGACCGGGGCGGGGGGAGGCGGCGCGCAGGCGCAGGCAGAGACGCCTCACGGCGCGCGCGCCTCGCTCCGCCGGGTCTCTGCCCGCTTCCGGGGCGGGCCCCGCCCCCGCGGGGCGGTGCTGTTGTCCCAGCCACGGTTCTTCCGCCGGTGCGCGGGCAGGTGGCGAACACGCGGAGCCGGGGTGTTGGCTTTTCTTCCGGCTGCGCGCAGAGCTCGCACCCCTCGGGCCACACTCGGACCGTGCGGCTACGCTCCGCGCAGCAGTTACCGGTGTTTTCAACAGCTGGCTCCGTCGCCCTCGTTCCCCTCGGTTCTCGCCAGCCTCGTCTCCGCTTAAAGTCACAGCGTCCTTCTTTCTTCCCGGGCGTGCTGAGCGAGGAGGGGGCTTTCCCCGCCCGGGGGCAGGTTGCTATTATGCCAATTAGATGTCAATTAGATGTTAATTAGGGCAGTTCCCTCAAGGTTCCGGAGCGGTGCTGCTCTTGTGATTATCTTGTTCCTCCCCTCAAGGTTGCACCTCGCAGTGAACTGCTCCCAGAGACTAAACGATGCCCCCAGCTTCGTTCCTCGCGCACCTCGAGCAGTGCGGGCGGGAGCGATGCTGCCGCGGCGTCGGGTCAGAGCCGCGCTCTCGAACGGCGGCGCGTGAGTTCCGCCTGCCCGGCTCTGCCTCGAGCGCGTGACGGCGCGTGCTCTGCCTGAGCAGCCGGGAAAATGCCTCGGAAACGACCCGCTTGTTGCGAGCGAAGCAGATGCGACGCAAGCGGGGCGTTGGGGCGGCTTTTGTAGCCTGACGTCAGCCTGCGTTCTGAGTCGCGCTTGCACGTGCGCACACAAAACGAACGCCTGCCTGTGCCACAAGCTCCTGCTGCGGCAGAGGGATCGGGAGTCCGTGGCAGCGGTCAGCCGGGCCTGGGCGCGGCGGCTTCAGCCGGTCGTCGCGTACCGGTGTTCTTCCCGCCACCCTGCGCCGGCAGGTTTCTTTAGGCGTACGCGGTGCTTAGGCGTCCTCGGCCGTCACTTAGGCCGGGCTAGCGGAGCAGGCGTCCCGAGTGACCCTTCCCCACACCGTTCCCCGCTCTCCCGCCCACGCCAGCGCTGCTGCGCCCGGCGTCCCTGTCCCCTGCTTCCACTTCTGCCTCTGCCCACCCCCGGCCCAGCGCGGGCGTCATCGGGCTCGTTAATCGTGGCTGCCTCGGGGCTCGCGAAACGGGTCGCGTGCAGGAGCGCCCGGCCTTGCGGCGAGTCCCTGCAACCGCCTGGCTGCCGGGAGGGGCCGCTGCCTCGCGCCCGCCGTGCGAGTGCGCCGAGGGCTCCCCTCGTGCCTTCCGGTCCTAATCCGTCGCAGCCGGCCAGGATCTTCTTTCCCAGGTGTGCTTCTAACGACAGGCCCCGGAAAGGACAGGGCCACGTGAGCGGTGGACGCTGTCGCTCCCGGGTGCGCCGCACCTGACGTACACGGGCAGTCGAATGTGCAGGGTCTGCACGCATCACCGGAAGCGGCCGTGTGGCGCACGAGCGAGGCTCCGTGTGTAGGGAGCCTCGTCTTGTACGAGCTGTAAGACACCCCGGTATCCTCTGAGGTGGAGGACAGCCGAGCGACAGGAGTTACAGAAGGCGAAGGGAGGAGAGGAGGAGGAGGAGGAGGAGGAAGAAGCGTCTGAGCTGGCAACCTCTCCCAGCAGTGCAGGGAGTGAAAGCTGCGGTGAGTCCCAGGCCCCCGGGGCCCTGTTGCCCCTATTCTGCATCCCGGGCCCTCGCTGCCCCTGCCCTGGCCCCCTCTCTTTCCCACGCTGATGTGGTATCCGTCCGTGTCCCCCCATACCTCCTTTCTCCATCTCGCTCTGACCAGCTCCCCGTCCCCGTCTTGTAGGTCCTCTCTCTCCCTGCCCTGTAGCTCGTGGCTGTTTTTCCTTCCTCTGCCTCTCCCAGTCTGGCTCCCTGTCCCTGCTTTTCCATTCCTCCCTCTCTGCCGTGTCGCGTGTTGCTGCTCTTTTCTTTTGCAGTCTCTCTCTGTCTGGCTCCCAGCCACCATGCTTGCCTTCCTCCCGCTCTGTCCTGTAGCCCGTCGGTATTTTTGCTGTCTCTGGCGCTCTCCGCCCGGCCCCGTGTCCCCGGTGTTCAAGGTCTTGCTTCTCGGCCCTGTAGCACAGCACAAGTCTCTTTCTTCCTCTGTCTCCCTCTACCCTGCTCCCTGTCCCTGTTTTGCAATTTCGTCCTTGTCAGCCCTGAGCCACGCTGCAGTTTCATTTCTTTCGCCGTCTTGCCCTGTCCGGCTCCCTGCCGGGATCTTTCAGTCCCTCTCTATCTGTCTTGAAGCCCGTCGCTGTTTTCTCTTTCTCTCTGTCCGTCTCTCTGCCTCTGTCTTTACTTACACTTTTAAATTCCTCCCTCTCTGCCCAGCGGCCTATCGCCATTTTGCCGTTCTCTGTCCCATGTCTTGAATCGCTCCCTCTCTGCCCTGTAGCCTGTCACCAGAGGAAGGTTTTTCTCCTTCTCTGCCATTCGCTCTCTGTCCGGCTCCCTGTCCCTACATTTTAGTTGTCCCCTCGCTGCCCCTGCGGCCTGTCGCTGTCGTCCCTGTCCCTGTCTCCCTCTGTATGGCTCCCTCTCCCTTCCCTTATCCCTACTAAGCAAGTAGATAAGAAAAGAGATCCTCGGGAGGACAGACAAGTTAAGGGGACCGAGTACTGCAAAAAACCACCAGAGACCACCAGAGGACCACCGGCTCCTTTAACGGCGCACGCGTCAGCGACATGTGAGTATGTGAAACATTCCTCGGAAATGTCACGAATATGCTAACAATTGCAACGAACATGAGTGTATGTACCCGATAGAATTCAGATGCTGGTAACACGAGGCACGCGTGTTAGGAGGAGATATCTCCCACGCGTGCGGCGCTGTAATAAAGATGTCTGCTTTAGTAACGCTTTGGTGTTATGAAGTTTGTATTTCTTACATTTGAATTTCTTTGAATCACTGGTGGGACCCTATTTTGGACTCCCCCCACCCCCCCACCCCACTTTTTTCCGTGCTCATTGCTGTTCTTGCTCTGCAGCTCTCTTTTTTTTTTTTTTTTTTTTCCCCAGCTCCCTGTGCTATTCTCCTTAACCCTCCCCTCTCCGCCGGGCTCTTTGTCACTTTGTTGTCCCTCTCGGTCTGACTCCCTGCCCCTGTTCTCCTCTCTTGCAGCGTCCTGCGCCCCGCGCCCCGTTTTCGGCGCGGCGGCCTCCCCCTGCCCGGCAGCCCGTTCCCCGCCGGACCGAGGAGCGCGGCTCCGGGAAGGACTGCCGGGCTGGCCCCGGGGCAGCCCCGCTCCCGGGCCTCGTTACCCGCCGCCTGAATCAACGCTCGCTGCCGCCTCCTTCGCCCTCGCGGCTGCGTTCGCCCTCCCTTTGCCCCGGGTGAGGGGAGGGGCTGTGCCGGAGCTCGGGGCAGCAAGGGAGGCCCTGGGGCGGGGGGCGGGCGCTGCCCCCCTGCTCCAGCTGGGCTCCAGCTGTGGGCCGGGGCTGGAGGAGCCCCAGGTGCGGGCGGTGAGGCCGGTGGGGACGGCCGCTCCCTGCACAGGGGTGGCTGCCGGGGGAGGGGCTGCCGCCGCCGCTGCCCTGCCCCGGGTGGCCGTGGAGGGGCCGGGGGGAGCCGGGGCGGGGCGGAGCGGTCGGCCGGTGCGACCGGGCTGCGGCTGCAGCGAGGAAGAACGCGAGCGGGGCCGCCCCCGGGACCAGCGGGTGCCGGGGAAAGCCCGGAGGCGGGGCGGCGGGGTCCGCGTCGGAGGCACGGAGCAGGGGCGTGCGGGAGCCGGCGGGCAGCGGAGCGCCGGTTAGCGCTCGCGTGTCGGCGGGACTTGCGGGGGAAAAGGGGGAGCCGGTGTCCCTGGCGGCAGGGCGGGAGCCGTAGCCCCGCGGCACGGGGTTACGGCCGGCGACGTTCGTTCCCCGCGCATGCCGGGAAGCGTAGTCTTGTGGCAGGGGGCCGGCGGGCGGCCATGCTGCGCTTGCCAGGGCATGCCGGGAGATGTAGTTTTTGCGACCTGGTCTCCCAGGCGTGCGTGGTGGCGCGCCTCCTCCCCGCGCTCGGTGCTGCCGCCCTGTGACCGAACTTGGGTACTGCAGCTCGGCAGCCGCGGCTCGGAAGCCGCGCATGCGCGGTGGCGCCTAAGTGACCCACGCTCCCGTCCTCCGGTAACAGCGATGCCGTTCTGCGGTCCCTGCGCGCTCTTTGCCTGCTTCCCGGTAAGGAAGCGCCGTTGCCGCCCCATGGGCGCAGCGTCGGCGGGCGCTCGCCCTGCAAAATGCGGCACAGCCGCCGGGCGCTCGCTGCTTCTGCAGCCCGGCGTTCGCGCGCCGCCCCGCGCCCCTGCGGCGCGCCGTCGGCGTCCGGCGCATGCGCGGCGCGCGGGAGCAGCATGGCGGCGCAGAGGGGTCCCGTTCCCAGCGGGGCGTGAAGGGCCGGGGCCACCGGTGAGGCGAGCGAGCCCCTGGGGCGGGGGCGCCTCCTGCGCGCCGGCCGCCCGCCCGCCCGCCCGCGGGTGGCGGGGCGAGGAGCTTCGAGCCGCCCGCTGCGGCCGGCTGCCGGCCCGCTGGAGGCGAGCCGGGTCGGGGCAGCCCCGGGGAGTTACCGGGGGGCTGGGAGGAGGGAGAGGGGAAGGACGCGGACACCCCCCAGGCGCAGACGCCGGGCGCCTCCCAACTCGCCAGAGCCGCCCCGCTCGCTTCTCCTGGCCCCGCGCAGCTGCCCCCAGCTCCAGCCCCTCCCCTGAAGCCCGTCCCGTAGCCCCGGGCCGGCCCCGGGCCCTGTCGCAGAGGCGGCAAGCCGGGCCTCGCGTGCGCTGGGTTCTCCGTGAAAGCGCGCGCCGTTGGCGGCGGTGCAGGGGCAGAGCGGCGTCTCCGGCGGCCCCCGCGGAAGGAGAGGCTTCGGCCAGGGGGGAACTACGGTAATAAGGGTCGCTGCTGCTTCTTTCCCTCTGCCGGGGGCCGCGCTGAGGCTGCGCGTGTCCGTTCGTCCCCGTCCGTTCGCCGCTGACCGCACCCGCCTCGGGCTCGCGTGGGTTGTCTCTGCCCGTGGCACCTCGCTCTCCTCGTGGCACGGCTGCAGGAAGGGACAGGCGGAGCGCTTGCCGGCCCTGGACGGGAGCTGCCGCGGCCAGAGCTGGAGAGGCCAGAGAACGGTAAAGAGGAAGAAGAAACCGAAGGCCGGCCGGCAGCTGCCTCCCGCTGCAGGGAAGAGAGAGCCAGCCCCTCCAGGGGAGGTAGGATCCCTCTTCGTAGTCCGCAGCAGGCCAGGCCATCGACATGCAGGGTCTGTACGCGTCACCAAAGGCGGCTGCGTAACGCACGAGCGAGGCTCCGTGTGTAGGAAAGTTCAGCTGGTAGAATAACTTTGGAAAAACATAATTCAGCAATGCTGTGCTCTGGGGCACGTTTCATATCTGCCCGTAAGTTTTATATAATTGCTAATACTTTTTTTTTTCCAGAAACGTCTGTTTATTTTAAAGAAAAGTGCCTGATCTCTTTAGTTTCTGGAGAACTTTGAAAACATAGAGCTCTTGTTGTTCTAGATGAGTTTCTGGCAACGCGAACAGTATATGGTACGCGCTTCTCCGACAAAGGTTGTGTCTCTGCTGCAGGCAGACAGATGTCGTCTTCCTGAAGGTATGAACTGAAATACCATTTGTGAGCTGTTCTGTGCAGCCAGTTGGTGTTACGACTATTTTAAATTTAGTAATCTCCGAGCGATTGCTTTCAAGGCCCCTCGGTTTAGAGGCCAAGTCAGGTACTATGGAGTCCCTACTGCATCTCCGATTCCGATATAATGTGGAGAAAAGAGCTGGTTTGTTCTAGGGCTCTAAGCACCTGCAGGTTCACCTGAAGTGAGTTGAAATCCTGAAGAGATGGGCAGCTCTGCCAATCCAAAGTTTAGTTGAAAAATTGTGGGCAGTTCACCGGTTCCTTTGTTGGACGTGAATTCTTTACAGGTTAGGGGTTGGGGTTTTTCCATAGTTTTCTCTGTACGGTGACATCTAATTTCTCTTCCTTGCAGTGTTGGGGTAATGTGCTGTCAGCAAGATAATACTAAGGAGAAAGGTAAGATGAGTATTTTGACTGGGCAGGTGAGGTTTTATTTTTCTCTCCACGCATTTCGTTCTTCCTCTTAAAGGACCAGCTCTTATTTAAAGCTTATTTAAATTTTATGCCCTATGTGGTGTACTCGGTAGAACAGTGTTTTCCTCTGAAAGGATGAGCTCTTCTGCTGTAGGTGTTCAAATATTGTGACAGCAGCCTGTGCGTCGCTCTTAGTTTCTAAGTTTGCCCAGCCTTTCCGATTTAAAAAAACAAAAAAAAACCCCAAAGTTTTCAGTGTCTTGAACCTTTGTGAAGTGTCACCCATTCTTGTGGGCTAAAACTTGCAAGTTCCTGGAAGTTTTGTGTTTCACCTCAAAAGTTTGAGGTGTTTCTGAGAACTAGATTACAGGAAATCTGTTAGTGGCTACTGTTCAAGTCGTCTTACACCTGTTTTTTGGAAGGTCTGACGTTCACTTTCTTTGCACTACGTCTGTAGCAGGAGGGCACGTTTGTTTCAGTTTTGCATTTTGATGTCTGCAATTAAAAAAAAAAAAGGCCATGACTTGTTTATATGTGTGCATTGGAAAGTTTTACGCGGCAGGTGAGCTTGTTGCAGTCAGGGTGAAGACCTCTGCTTTGGAAAAAGCTACATTAGAAGGTAATTACACCTGGCAAGTACTCCCCTGCCATTTTTATGTTGGTTGGTGAAACGTCACGGTCCATACAATGGTAGGAATGATTTCAGTATTGTGAAAGCATTAAGGGTTAGTTAGTTACTTGGAGGTTGTCTCACCAACTGTGAAATATTCTGGCTCCAGGTGCCTCATTGGCTAAATCCTTGCAGGAGTTTTGGGCCTCTGACATGGGTTTCGCTTGTGTAACCAAGCTGGGTGATGGGGTCCTGCTGTCTCCTAAGGGGCAGTTGGAAGGTCGCAGGTGGAATAACAGTAACCTAGGTCCAAACCAGGCTCGCAGAATCTTTCTTTCTTACCTTCTTATCTGGAGGAGTAAAAAGACTCTGTGATGCTTTGGGCTTTTTGGTTTTTTTAATGTTAAGGCAAAGTCTCAATCTTCCTTTACATCAGCTCCCCCTTCCCCGCCTTTTCCCCCTTCCCCACCCAATCCTACCACTCGCCACAGAACCTGGTTAGACGAAGTCGGCGCAAGTGGTGCTGCAGTGACAAACCACCTGGGGGAAATGGTGATCAAGGGTGTTTCTCGCTTAGCTCAGCAGCTGTAGAAATCCCAGCGAATCCTCCGTGTTCCCAGTTGCCTGCCTGTGTTTGGAAAACATCTGGTCCTGCCCACAGCGGGGCGGGGGGGGGTGGGGGTGGGGGGGGTGGTGGGGTGGGGGGGGATGTGTGTGTAGAGCTTATGAATACGTGTATCCGGGGTAAAAATCACGCGTTCTGTGTGAGAGGTTTAGAAAGGATGGCTTGCTACAGCAGTGGTGGTTTGGTGATGAGTTAGACTGTTGCTTCTCCTTGAAAGTTTCCCTGAAAGCTATGGAAGACCGATCAGTAGGCAAACTCCAGACGTTTTTCCATCCCGAATAGTGCCTGCTGTAATCATGGGACTGGCATAAAAATTGAGATTTTTATACTGCAGATCATTTCGTTCTTTGCTTTCGTTGTGAGTTCAGGGCTTGTTAGGGCACGCTGTGTTTTTTGGATTTCTGTTATCATCAAGAAGCTTAGGAGAGACTTTTTTGTGGTGGTTGTGGTTTGTTTTTTTCTTTTGTTGTCCATCCGTAATCATTTGTTGTAAATTGCTGAGCACTGAAGGAAATACCAACGCTTTTATGACTTGCGATGTAAAAAAACTGTAGTACTTTCCGAACAGATTTGGCCATCTTGCGTGACGCTTAAATTGTGGCCTGTCACGCCGGACTCCTTTTAGCAGCCAAGCTTCTGCACACCACGCTTGACATCTGCAGTGTTCAGAGTATGTGCGTTTGTCAAGCTCTGAGCTAGGAAGCGTCTGGAATTGCTAGGTAGCAAGGCCTGATTAAAACGTGGCGTATATCCATACCGAGCAAGCCCAGAAGAGGAAGAGGAGTTTGCAGCACTTTAAAAAAGACCTCCTATTTATGCAGTAGAGTTCAGGTGAAGGTAAAAGTGTACAAAACCTTCGCTCCTTGGTTACCAGTTTTGAGAGAAGGATGGCATTGTGTGTACCGACAGAGGGACGTCTGTAAAATCTTCCCCGTTGCATAGAGGGTGTGTAGGAATGTTTCGTGTTTTGCAGAAGTGCCAACAGCTTCGAAGGTTATACAAGCATGGTAGCTTCCCCCACCGTCGGAAATACGGAAAGCAGGAAAATCCCTGGAAAACGTGGAAGAGCTGCTGGCGGAATCATTTGCCTGAGGTAGGTTTAAAATGGAGAGATTCTGGGCTCTTTTCACACTTCACGTAATTAATTTTCCACAAGTTTTTTAGACTTGCTTCTGTGGGTCCTGTGTTAATGCAAAGAGAACAAGTGAAGCTCTGAAGGTACAATACTCCTCATAAGTTTAATCCATTTTTAGTTTAAAGGACCTCATGCGCTGTGAACTTGTTTTATAGTCTTCTCCCCAAATGTAGGTGGAGAGAGTCGCAGAAAGACATCAATATTGAGGTCTCCAGTAACTGCGTGTTCCCTATTATTTTTCTTCGAAAGAAATGGTCGGAAGCTATTTTGGAGGAGTTCAAGTTGTGTATCTGTTGGGTGGGTTTGGGTTTTTACCCTGCTGGCTTAGTTCTCGTTGATCACAGTCTAATTCCTTTGTGTTTCTTTTTACAAAGAAATCCAAGCAATAGTTGCCAATATTCACCAGGATAACAGAGTTCTTAATGCCGTGGATCCTTTTCTGTATGTCTTGCCTTTTTTGGTCTGCTTTCCAGTTTCTCAGTGGGCAGGAAACTAGATGGCGTGTGTTGTCCCCTTTTGCGTCCTTGCAGAACTCGTGCGTTGAATTTGAACTTCTGCGTCGCCTGTGATGAATAATGCGGAGAAGTGGCACGTTGCTTTGCACAGCGATGCACCTTCGTTTTGAATGCATGATGACTACTGTGGAAGGAACCAAACCTGAGGGAAGTTTTATGCGTGTCTGTGTTGCTATGTTTCCTTTTTTTTTTTTTTTTTCCTTAATTTGTACCTGAAATTGGGCTGTAAAAAAAAAAAAAAATTCAAACCAAACCCAAACTCCTCATCACCCCCTACCTCCTCAAACACCTAGTGTCTTGTCAGCTGTAGAATGACGTGTCTGTGAGTCAACCTTGAGGAGCTTTTTTTTTTTTTTTTTTTGTTCCTGACTGTGGGCAAAATCCAAGAACTAGCAAAACAAGGTTCTCGTTCTCTAGAGCTCTGTGTGGGGAATTGTTATAGGAGAGGAAGTCTTAACTTCTTAGGGCGTGAGTGGACTTGCGTTTGAATCCTGGGTTTGTTCTTTTGGCCACACGACATTTTCCCTCTTCCGCCCTAGGGACAAATCTTTTTTATGCCAGTTTCCCCATAAAAGTGACCGTGGATGATGTGAGCTTCGTTTGGTAAACGGATTCCTTTTGACAGGAAGGGAGAATATTGAGTATGCAGTGAACGGAGTCACGGGTGAATCTACCAAGCAGACGGCGACGTTTACTCTCGCAGGCTTTACTGTATCCGAAGCTAGTGGATTCAAGTAATGGATTGGTAAGCGTGTGAGCATTTGCAGAGTGAGGACTTTCCAGTTAGCCGCCTTTTCTGTAGCGTTTCTGGCTACACCAGCTTGTACGCCAGGATCCTAGCTCATTTTCTGTGCTTGGGTCTTTGAGTTGTTTCTGCATTCAGCTTTTGTTTCCAGGAAAACACATCAAATCTGCGATCGTTACAGCACGCCGTAGCAGTTAATCACCTTTGGTTTCTGTTGCTGGAGCAGACCCGATAGTTTCAAAGGCTATTTTTATCTAAAATCGAGTGGTAGGGAGAGGAGGGAAAGCACGCGTGAGTCTGGTTGTAACAGATGCATTGGTTGCCAGGACTGACCATCGAGGGGCTGAGATAGTTACCCGTCTAAAATAATGAAGCTAATTAGTGTCTTTTTTTTTTTTTTAATATTACTATTTCTATTTCTGTCCTTCATGTGGTGGTTGTGAATTAGCTTTGTGCCCCTTTCTAAAGTACCGGGCTTTTTTATACGTTTGGCATATTGAATGGCAAATGCTTGATATAAAGTCTGCAGCCTTACTCCATAACCAGACTGTAAACCAGGAAGTAAATTAATCATAACTGCAAAGAGTAATGGCACATTTTCTCTTATTTTACCCTTACCGCCTTCCAGGCCGTGGTCTGAAACCTGCTACGCGTGGCGCACAGGATGCGGCAGCAGCTTTGGTGGTGGGTGGCGAGAGGCGAAGGCCAAAGCAGAGGCTGCGCAGATCCTGTGCGCCGGATTTATTGTTTTACTTAGGAGCGTGGCCGTTCGTCTTAAACTTTTTATGGTGTTCTCGCCCAGCGCAGCATTTTGAAATCGGCTGTTTTAAGGAAAACATGATGTCATCTCTGTCAAAGTTCTAAATATTTTGGACGTGAAATAGGAAAACGGGAGCTTTAATCTTGGGTTTCCTGGGATTAGCTCTTGGAATTGTTTTAGAATCCCTTATGTGTCGTATGACAGGTGGCACAGTCCTGTGCTAGAAAGGGAGTGGAAAGTACTAGGATGGAGCTGGTTACGTCATTGTGGAAATCGATGCCGAGGCTTAACGCACTGAAAGACAAAGCTGTTACGACTTGCACTGGAATGCCAGAATTAAGAGGTGAGCAGAGCTAAGGAACTTCCTTCTTCACAAACCCCCACCAAATCTAACCCCCCCAAACGCATGAATTCCTTAAGCCCGGGAAGAAAGAAATCCGCTGTGGGTGACATGTTGCGGTGCTGTGTTGGCATTGGCGTCTTTGTAACGGATTATTTACAAGACCTAATGTCTTTCTGTGGACTTGTAAGGCTGAGTGTTTTTAGTCTAGCAGTTTCCCGCTGCTGTCACGTATTCACGTAGATCTGTAAGGCAATTTTCGTTACCTTTTTTGTATAGCCTGATCAAACACTCGTATAATCTGAAAGTTACATTTTTGTGGTACTCTCCTTGGAAAACAGAAAGTAAGCCTGCCATTAGATGCTGGGCCACAGCGGTTGACGGCGCAGGGTAGCGTGCGTTACGTTTTGTGCTACGCTTGGTCACGTCTCATCTATGTCGTCTTCCCTGTTATTTTATTAGATTTAGTATCTGCACTTTCCATTTCCAGACAGGCCTCTCGTTCAGAGCACGGAGGCACGGTTCTCTCTGCGTCCGGCTCCTCGTCCCTATCTTGTCACTCCTTCCTCTCCTCCCTGTAGCCCGTCGCTATCGTTTTCTTTCACCATCTCTCTCTCTGCCTGGCTCCGGAACCCCATTTTGCCGTTCCTCTCTCTCTGTCCGTACTTTTTCTTGCCCTGGCTCTCTCTGCCTGGCTCCCTGTCCCCGATTCTTCCTTCTTGGCCCCGTAGCACGTTGTGATGCCGTTTCTTTCTCCGCCTCTGCTCTCCCAGCTCGCCGTCCCTCGCTTTTAATTCCTCCCTCTCCGCGCTGTCGCCCGTGCGGTCTCTTGCCTTTCTCCGTCGCTGGCTGGCTGTCCCTGCTCATCCATTCCTCCCTCTCGCCCCTGCAGCGCCTGTCGCTTTTGTCCGTTCTCCCTCTCAGTCTCTGGCTCCCTGATGACCCTACTTTGGACTCCCCCCACCCCCCTTCTTTCCGTGCTCATCGCTGCTGTTCTTGCTCTCCAGCTCTCTTTTTTTTTTTTTTTTTTTTTTTTTCCCCCCCCTCCCGCTCCCTGTGTTGTCCCACAGTCGGGCCCGGTACCCGGTGTGCCATCGGCCAGTCTTGCACACAGAGCCGAGACATTTATTTACGTCAAAGCGTTTGCGCAAAGGTGGGTGCCGGGTGGCAATTCCCCAAAGCTGGCACACCGCACGGAGGAGCGACCGCGTGTGTCTCTTGTTAGGTGTTTAGTAAAGACAGTGGAAAACCCGCCCAAATTTACATGCCCTGGCTAGTGACTACCCTGTCACTCGCTCCTGCTCAGGTATATGGAAATGAGCTTCGCTTGCTCTGTCAGTCGGCACGCCTGCTCTTGGCAGCCGGGGAGGCAATTTGCACGGTCCCTCCGTGGAGTCGGTGGTCGCGATCTCGCCCTGCCGCCTCTACCTTCATCCCGGTCGCCGTGGGTTCCGCTGACTTCGTACCGGCGACGTTCTTCTGTCCTTGTTACCTGCCTTGTAGCAGGATGTCTCCCTTTGCCCGTCCCTGAAGTGCCTCTTTTCGGTTTTCCTCCGGAGGCTGGTGATGAGCGAGGCGGGCGAGTTTACACGAAGCAGCCAGGCCTCCGTTGAGCAGCGTCACTGTCCCCCAGGCGCTAACCGGGACACGCAGCTTTAGTCGCTCTACGTTTCCTCCCTTTGAGACCGTGGAAGAGGAACTTCGCTGTAGTTTCTCTTGTACGAGTCTCATCTTCTCATAACCCTACCTCCCTGTGTTATTACACAGATCCCTACAAAAGTTAAGGCGGCGATGATTATACTGCTCAATAACTTCTTTAGCCATAGGCTCAGATCAGGGAACCAGGAAATTCACCATTTAAATGTTTCCGCAGATCCATGAGGTGGGTCATGCCTTTGTATCTCGTGGAGCGTTTTAGTCTGTTTCCGTATGTCTTCTAGGTCTGGAGAGGTTCTGCCGCTTTGATCCACGTGTACGCAGGAGCCCGTATTTAAAATTGTGCCTATCCCTCCCTGGGAAGTGAGCGTCAGACAGGGCCTTTATAGCGTCACAGGTCTCGCTTCCGATTTTCTCGCTTGCGGCTGAAGTATTTATTATAGCTTTTTCTAATTCGCTACCTCCTCGCCAGGGAGTAAGCCACCTCGCGAAGGAGCGAAATCCTGCGGGTCTGTCAGTCGTGGGTTATTTCCGTTTCTTTTATTTCTCGCGCGGTAGGTTCTTAGTCACGCTCGAGACTCTAGTTTCTCGATTATTGCGCTATTTGGAACTATGGCTCCTAGAACGCAAGTTCCAAAGCAGTTTGGTGGCGAGGCCTTACGGGCACGTCCCCGCCGAAGGGGTACCTCTGGGACGTATCGTTAGGCAACCTGCATAATTTTTGGTGGAAATTGTAATTTCCATTTCCCATTCCTGATTTTCAGCGTTGTTGGCGCTCTGCGTTGCATTTTTCCACAAACCACTCCGTGAGGAGGTATCAGTCGGTACCAGGATTCCGATTAGCGGGAGCCCTTTGTTTGAGCGTTCTGGAAAACGAATACAAACCCAGCAGCTCGCCTTATTTGCCATCTGAACATTTTTTTTTGGTAATAATTCAAAATGCATCATCTTCTCCCATGGACTTCCTGGTTTCCCATTGTTTAACTTCATGCACAGGCAGCAGAGGAGTATCACCCCCGCTTAGTCCCTTCGTTCCTTGTCCAGAAATCGGGACATTGACACAGCTATACCAGCGAAGTGTCGTGGTCTAACCCCAGGCAGCAACGAAGCCCCAAGCAGCCGCTCGCTCCCCGCCGGCGGGATGGGGGAGAGAATGGGAAGGGTGAAAGGGAGGAACCTCGTGGGTGGAGATAAAGACAGTTTAGCGGGTAAAGCAAAGCCGCGCACGCAAGCAAAGCAAAACGAGGCGTTCGTTCACGCTCCCCGTCGGCAGGCGGGTGTTCAGCCATCTCCAGAAAGCGGGGCTCCATCACGCGTGACGGTCGCTTGGGAAGACAAGATGCAGTAACTCCGAACGTGTGCCACTTCCCCCTTCTTCCCGCCCGCGCCCCCCCCCCCCCGCCCCGGTTTATATACCGAGCACGACGTCGTATCCCTTTGGCCAGTTTGGGTGTGCTGTCCCGGCTGTGTCCTCCTCGCTGGCCGGCCAGCATGAGAAGCTGGGCTGTCCTTGGGTACTTCACATGCTGATGTTTTGAGCTGTTGCTCTCCACAGCTCGTCTCGCACTGGCGTCTGTGAAGAAAATTAACTCTGTCCCAGCTGAAGCCAGGACGCTCGCGTGCATCCCGGTCGGCCTCTGCTGCCCTGCCCCAGCCCTCTGCCTGCCTCCCTGCCTGTCCCTGCCTCCGTCTCCCTCTCTGCTGGCCCACCTACCTGCCTGGCTCCCCAAAACTTGTTGCTCTTCTGCTGACTCTGCCCTGTACCATTTCCCCTATTAATTTTTTTTCCGTGTTTCCCTCTCCGTGGCTCCCTCTCCCTGCTTTTTAACGCTTTCCCGTGTTTCTTGTACCCTGTTGCATTTTAATTTCTCGTTCTACAGTTCCCTCTCGCCAGGTGCCTCTCTCAGTTTTTTTTAATTCCTCCCTCTGTCTTGTACCCCGCCATTTAAAAGATTTTCTTCCCGTGTTTCCTTCTGTCCCATCTCCCTGTCCCGGTGGTGGTGGTGGTGGTGTTTTTTAATATTCCTGTGTTTCTTATCCCCGATGACAATTCAGACTTTCTTTCTGTGTTGTCTTCTGTCCATCTCCCTGTCCCCTGTGTTTTAATTCTTGTCTATGTTCCTTGTACTCAGTTGCTTTTCAAAGTTCCTTCTCATCTCCCTCTATCCAGCTACCTGCCTTCAGTTTTTTAACTCTTCTCTAGACTTCTTGTAATCCATTAGTCTCTCTTTCAACAATTCCCTTTATCCGGCTCCATTTCCCTAAATTCTAATTCCTCCCTTTCTTCCGTATACCCTGTCGCTTTTAAATTTTTCTTTCAGTGTTTCCTTTTATTCTGGTCCCTGCTCCTATGTTTTGATTCTTTCCCGCGTTTCTTGTAGCCTGTCGCTTTGTGTTATTTTCCTACGTCTCCCTCCACCCGACTCCCTGTCCCTGCTTTGTAATGCCTCCCTTTCTGTCCTGTACCCCGTCGCTTTAACAGTTTTCTCTCTGTGACTCCATTTATTTTGTTTCCTCTCCTCTGTTAGTTTTAAATTTTATTTCTACGGCTACTTTTGTCCTGTTCGCTGTCCTTATCTTTTAATTTTTTCTGCTCTGTCCTGTGCGCCGCCGCTTCTAAACGTCTGTTGTATTTCTCAGTTCCAGTTCACTGTCGCTTATTTTGTAAGTTTTTTTTCCCGTCTTTCCTGTACCCAGTCACTTAAAAGTAGACATAGAAGGAAAACTTATCAGGCTGCGCATCGCCTTTTTTTATTTTTCCTGGCTATCGTGTACCTCGTCGCTTTTTACGTTTGCACCCCACCGCCACGCCCCGCCCTCCCCCCCCCCCCCCGCAACCCTCTTTTGGCTCTGTAGCGCACTTTGCGCCCTTCTCCCTTCCCAAAAACCCTTTCTTGATGCCATCTTTCAACTCCAGAACACTCATCTTGTTCTCGAGGCTAGCTAGGACGCCTCTGTTCAGTCCCGGGTCGCGTGAGGACAGCTGTAGACTGTTCACATCCCCTCTGGGCTATGTCGTCGTGTCCTTGAGCCTCCTTGTGCCTCTCGGAACCCCGCTGCTACCGTCACGATGGCACCCAAGGTCTTAGACGTTCCCCACAGCACGCTTTTAGCTCCGTAAGCCGCCTTTGGACTCGTTTTGTCGAAGTCGCAGCTCTCGCAAGAGGAACGGAGGTGACGAGCGGAGCGCGGTGAGGAGGTGGGTCGTCGGCAGGTGGTATCAGAGGGAAGATGTGGCTGGTGGCTAGAAGCAGTCCAGCTGCCGCTGTGGAAGCAGAGCTCTGTGGCCCAGCCATGAGTCTCGATGTTTCTGGAGCGCTCCCGGGAGCGGACGCGGCTGTCCGACCGGCAGAAGTAGCTCTCTCTGACCAGACGGGCAGTCTGGCGCCTTCCCGGAGGTATGCGCCCGTGATCCGGGAGGACTTTTGGGCTTGGGGGCGAGTCGCTAGGCGTGCGGCCGCCGTCTGTATGGCCCGAGTGCCCCGGTAGCCGCCCCGGAGGTGTGTCTCTAGGACCCGGGAGGACTTCCGTACTCGGAGGCTACTCTCTAGCCTGCGACCCGCCGTCTCTATGGCGCTGAGTGCCTCTCTAGCCGCCCCGGAGGTCTTTCTCTGTGACCCGGGAGGACTTCCGCACTGGGAGTCGACTCTCTAGCCGGCGACCCGCCGCCTCTATGGCGCAGAGTGCCTCTGTAGCCGCCCCGGAGGTCTTTCTCTGTGACCCGGGAGGACTTCCGCACTGGGAGGCGACTCTCTAGCCGGCGACCCGCCGCCTCTATGGCGCTGAGTGCCTCTGTAGCCGCCCCGGAGGTCTTTCTCTATGACCCGGGAGGACTTCCGCACTGGATGGCGACTCTCTAGCCTGGCACCCGCCGCCTCTATGGCGCAGAGTGCCTCTGTAGCCGCCCCGGAGGTCTTTCTCTGTGACCCGGGAGGACTTCCGCACTGGATGGCGACTCTCTAGCCTGGCACCCGCCGTCTCTATGGCGCTGAGTGCCTCTCTAGCCGCCCCGGAGGTCTTTCTCTGTGACCCGGGAGGACTTCCGCACTGGGAGGCGACTCTCTAGCCTGGCACCCGCCGTCTCTATGGCGCTGAGTGCCTCTCTCGCCGCCCCGGAGGTATGTGTCAGTCATCCGGGAGGACTTCCGCAGTTTCTGCTGAAACTCTAGCCGCTGGAAAGCCGTCTCAGTGGTCCATAGCGCCGCTCTATAGGGCCCTGGAGGTATGTATCGCTGATGCCGGAGGACTTCCGGGATTTAGTTCAAAATTACTTTTTCTTGTTTTCCCTTAGTGCCGTTGCTTCAAAAAATTTTTTCTACTTCACCGTTTAAGTTCAATGTTGCCATTAGTTAATTTTTTCCTCAGCTCCCCGGTCCCATTTGCTTCTTACATTTTATGTCCACTTTTATTCTGCTCACTGCCTTTATTTTTTAATTAGTTTCTTACCTTTCCTGAGGTCCCTCGCTTGGAAAATTCTTTCCCTACATCTGTTTTAGTTTCCTGTCATTTTTTCCTTAGTTTTTCCCTTTCTGTCCCTAATTCCTCTTATTTTTAAAATGTGCTTTCTATGCCTACTTTTTTCCTTCAGTGTCTTTTAAAAGGACTAATTACCAGACAATCACTGGCTGAGACCTTAAACATGACATGTCTTCCCTGACGCGTGGCGGGAAGGGTAGTCTTGTGGCGGGGGGGGGGGGCGGGCGGCCATGCTGCGCTTGCCAGTGCATGCCGGGAGCTGTACTTTTGCCGCGCCTCCTCCCCGCGCTCGGTGCTGCCGCCCTGTGGCCGAACTTAGGTACTGCACTTCGGCAGCCGCGCATGCGCTATGGCGCACCTCGCCGCAGCTGGCAAACGCGCATGCGCGGTGCAGCGCCTCGTAGCTCGAAAGCCGCGCATGCGCTGTGGTTTGTCTCGCGGCGGCTCGGACGACGCGCATGCGCGGTGGGCACCTCGCGGAGGCTGGCAAACACGCATGTGCAGCGGCGCGCGACGCCAGAGCCCGAAGCCGCGCATGCGCGCCGGGCACCCCGCGGCGGCTGGCAAACGCGCATGCGCTCTACAGCGCCTCGGCGCTCAGACGCCGCGCATGCGCTGTGGGGGTGTCTCGCGGTGACTCGGAAGCCGCGCATGCGCTGTGGCGCGCCTCGCTGCGCCCGACACTCGCGCATGCGCCTTGGGAACGTCGCAGCATCTGGCAAACGCGCATGTGCAGCGGCGCGCGACGCCACAACCCGAAGCCGCGCATGCGCGGTGGGTGCATCGCGGCATGTCGAAAGCCGCGCATGCGCGGTGCAGTGCCCGAGCGCCGCTCCGAAGCCGCGCATGCGCGGTGGGGCACCTGGCGGTGGCTCGGCAGCCGCGCATGCGCGGAGGCGACTAAGTGACCCACGCTGCCGGCCGCCGGTAACCGCGATGCCGTTCTGCGGTCCCTGCGCGCTCTTTGCTACTTCCCGGTAAGGACGCGCCGTTGCCGCCCCATGTGCGCAGCGTCGGCGGGTGCTCGCCCTGCAAAATGAGGCATGGCCGCCGGGCGCTCGCTGCTACTGCAGCCGCCGCCCCTCGCCCCTGCGGCGCGCCGTCGGCGTCCGGCGCATGGGCGGCGCGCGGGAGCAGCATGGCGGCGCAGAGGGGTCCCGTTCCCGGCGGGGCGTGAAGGGCCGGGTCCAGCGGTGAGGCGAGCGAGCCCCTGGGGCGGGTGCGGGGGCGTCTCCTGCGCGCCGGCCGCCCGCCCGCGCGTGGCGGGGCGAGGACAGGACCTTCGAGCCGCCCGCTGCGGCCGGCTGCCGGCCCGCTGGAGGCGAGCCGGGTCGGGGCAGCCCCGGGGAGTTACCGGGGGGCTGGGAGGAGGGAAGGAGGCGGACACCCCCCCCAGGCGCAGACGCCGGGCGCCTCCCAACTCGCCAGAGCCCCCCCGCTCGCTTCTCCTGGCCCCGCGCAGCTGCCCCCAGCTCCAGCCCCTCCCCTGAAGCCCGTCCCGTAGCCCCGGGCCGGCCCCGGGCCCTGTCGCAGAGGCGGCAAGCCGGGCCTCGTGTGCGCTGGGTTCTCCGTGAAAGCGGGCGCCGTTGGCGGCGGTGCAGGGGCAGAGCGGCGTCTCCGGTGGCCCCCGCGGAAGGAGAGGCTTCGGCCAGGGGGGAACTACGGTAATAAGGGTCGCTGCTGCTTCTTTCCCTCTGCCGGGGGCCGCGCTGAGGCTGCGCGTGTCCGTTCGTCCCCGTCCGTTCGCCGCTGACCGCACCCGCCTCGGGCTCGCGTGGGTTGCCTCTGCCCGTGGCACCTCGCTCTCCTCGTGGCACGGCTGCAGGAAGGGACAGGCGGAGCGCTTGCCGGCCCTGGGCGGGAGCTGCCGCGGCCACAGCTGGAGGGGCCAGAGAACGGTAAAGAGGAAGAAGAAACCGAAGGCCGGCCGGCAGCTGCCTCCTGCTGCAGGGAAGAGAGAGCCAGCCCCTCCAGGTGAGGTAGGATCCCTCTTCGTAGTCCGCAGCAGGCCAGGCCATCGACATGCAGGGTCTGTACGCGTCACCAAAGGCGGCCGCGTAGCGCACGAGCGAGGCTCCGTGTGTAGGGAGCCCCGTCTTGTACGAGCTGTAAGACACCCCGGTATCCTCTTAGGTGGAGGACAGCCAAGCGACAGGAGTTACAGAAGGCGAAGGGAGGAGAGGAGGAGGAGGAGGAGGAGGAGGAGGAGGAGGAGGAGGAGGAGGAAGCGTCTGAGCTGGCAACCTCTCCCAGCAGTGCAGGGAGTGAAAGCTGCGGTGAGTCCCAGGCCCCCGGGGCCCTGTTGCCCCTATTCTGCATCCCGGGCCCTCCCTGCCCCTCCCCTGGCCCCCCCTCTTTCCCACGCTGATGTGGTTCCCCCCCCCCGCCCATACCTCCTTTTTCCATCTCACTCTGACCAGCTCCCCGTCCTCATCTTTTAGGTCCTCTCTCTCCCTGCCCTGTAGCTCGTGGCTATTTTTCCTTCCTCTGCCTCTCCCAGTCTGGCTCCCTGTCCCTGCTTTTCCATTCCTCCCTCTCTGCCATGTAGCGTGTTGCTGCTCTTTTTCTTTCGCAGTCTCTCTCTGTCCGGCTCCCAGCCACCGTTTTTGCCTTCCTTCCACTCTGTCCTCTAGTCTCTGGCTCTCTCTGCCTGGCTGAACATCTGCTGATGTTCAAGGTCTTGCTTCTCGGCCCTGTAGCACAGCACAAGTCTCTCTCTTCCTCTGTCTCCCTCTATCCTGCTCCCTGTCCCTGTTCTGCAATTTCGTCCTTGTCAGCCCTGAGCCACGCTGCAGTTTCATTTCTTCTGCCGTCTTGCCCTGTCCGGCTCCCTGCCAGGATCTTTTAATTCTTCTCTCTCTCCCTCTCGAAGCCCATCGCTGTTTTACTCTTTCTCCCTGTCCGTCTCCCCGTCTCCGTCTTTACTGACTCTTTTAAGTAAAATCACTGGCTGAGACCTTAAACATGTCACTTCTTGCCCGACAAGATCAAACAGACCGTGAGCAAGCTCCTTAGGCTTCCCGTGGAAATCACTGGTACCGGCATAAATTGACCTCCTTGTGCCATCCTGAGGCCGAAAGACCGAGGAGCTAATTCGATGACTAGATATGGACAAAGGAAGCCCCAGGTTCAACTGGCGGACTGCGTGAGGAAGACTGTGGACGACCACCTGAGGGTGAAAAGACCCTAACCCTAATTTTACTGTGCATGCTTGGACTACGTCAACGAATTCCGGGGACTCCTCACCGTTAAGACTGCCCTTCTCGGGGCATCATGAACTGATGTGCTTTACTAACCCGTCGGAGCACTCGTGGTGGAGCCATCCCCAGCGCTGCCCAGCGCTGCCGTAAGGAACGCCCGCCTTCTAAAGCTTCAAACTAAGTGTTAGAGGGTTTTCTGGCCGACTTTTCAGTATCCCTTTGTATTTGATTGTTTCTGGTATTCCCTTAGTGGCTTCACTTTTTAGATTTTCTATCTACGTCTCCGTTTTAGTTCGCCATCCCTGCCTCTTAATATTTTTCCTTTTGCCGTAATCACCATTGCTTTTAAAATTTTCTGCTGCCTTTTCTCTCATTCGCGGTCCTTATTTGCCTACCCTTATTTTTTAACTGACTTCTTCCCTTCCCTTAGTGCCCTCTGAAACAAGGATCTAAAACAATTGTAAGGTTTTCGCATGTGTAACGAATCAACTGTCAGTTTTGCAAATTTCTGAAGAGATGTACTTTCTGGAAGGTTATTGATTTCGTGATTAGTTTCACTTTAGTATAGACTTCTTTAGCCTAGCAACCGTGGCATTATGTTTAACGGCCTATTCTCATAGTCCTTAGGCTGTATTTGCCTCAGTGCTAACACTGTACCTATATGTAAACAGTTCATCAGGAGGAAAGCCGCCCTGATGAAAACTAAAACCCAAGCAGAAACGGAGAAGACGGGTGGAGAGAACCAAGAGGAGAAGAGTTAAGAGCAAGGACTGAGAAGTTGATGAGTGCAGAGGAGATATCTTCACCTTCAGCACAGAAACGTCCTAGCAGGAGTGCTCAAACACGGATGAGAAGAAGGAACCGCTTGGCTGAAGAACAGAAGGGGAAAACATCCAAGGAGAAGGAACTATCCTCAGGAGACCTGTGACCATAAAAGGGAAAAAGGAGGAGGGGGCTAACTCCCCAAACGACCACCGGCGACCGCCCGAGACCCCCGCGCACGCGTAGTGTGGTTCTGCAACGCCAGCCTTACGTAAATGTGGCAGATAAGCGAGGAGGCGGAGATTTCTCAGGACACGTGCGAATATTCGCGTCTTTCAGGTATATAAAGGATGAAGTTTTGCTTCAGCGCGCGCGCGTTGGGAGGAGATATCCCCCAGGCGTCCGGCGCGGCAATAAAGGCGTCTGCTTAATGACACTTTGACGTTACCGAGTTTAAATTTCTGTAACTTTTGTGAATCATTTGGGTGACCCAGGTGGGAGGGACATCCTCTGTTCGGCTGCGGGACCCCATGAGTCTGGGACTCTCTTGGGTGCACCCCCGGAGATCTTTTCCGGAGAGACCCCCGTTCTCAGTCGGATCACCGCGGGGACAGACAAAGACCCTCCGGCAAGAAGACATCCTTAAATCCTGAACTGGCAACGATCGATCAGTTTGGGACCGTCTTTAAGACGTGCAGACGTGCACGCGGGTCGGCGTATACCGGCTCGCTAGCACCTTACAGGTGTACCTCTGGGGGACTTGTGTCCCATTTGGTAGGGGATTAACTTCCCCGTTTGGAGGGGCTGCGTCCCCATTTGGAGGTCTGGTTAACTGTTACAAACAAAAAGCGAAACAGGAAGCAAAAGAGATGTTGCTCGCCTTGTAGCGTTGGACAAAGATGTTTATAGGTTGACAGAATGGGAGATGAAAGGATTGTTTGACCCCGACTGCGAGGATGTGCGTGCAATGTCGGATGCGGTGTTCAGCGAGGCAGAAAAGCAGAGTGTTGTGAGGGTGGCCAGACACCCAAGGCCAGGCTCCGGTTTTGGCTGGAACTCTGCCGGGAACAGCGGATAACCATGTTCCCATTACCAGTCCCGGTCGGGGCCCTAACCAGCCAGGAGCCCGGGAGTTAGTACTGCGGTACAGGGAACGAATGGCTTCTGGAATAAGAAGTGCTGTCCCAAAATCAGTAAATTGGTCTAAATTGTATGCAATTAAACAAGATAGATAGAAAAGAATCCCCTACTGATTTTTTGAACCGATTAAAAGAAGGGATGCAGAAATATACTCCTTTAAACCCTACCTCTCAGGAGGGAAAGGGTCAGTTGATGTTCCTGGTTCTGGGACAGCTGACGGATGATGTCAAGAAAAAGTCAGAGCAAGTGCAAGGAACAGATGTGAGAGATTTAGAGAAATTGCTGGAGACTGCTTGGCAAGTGTGTCGCAATAGGGACAGGCGGGGGCGGGGGGGAATGGGCAAAACAATTGCCAGCGCTACGGCGGCTGCTTTGCGCACCGCAGGGGCCAGGTAACCTCTGGGAACCCACCGGGAAACACCACTAATGGGAGGCGAGGAGCCATGAGAAGTAGCCCAAGTGCCCCGTCTCGGGGAAGTCAAACCCCTCCCGAAAGATCAGGGTGCCCACTGTCGGCCAAGGATGGAGCTCGAACGGCGGGGTATGCCGTGACCACCGCAGAGCGAGCGCTGGAAGCAAAGTCACTCCCTGAGGGTACATCCGCACAAAGAGCCGAATGAATTGCTTTAGCGAGAGCTTGCTGAAGGACTGCGAGCGAACGCCCGGACAAATTCAAAATACGCCTTGGGTGTAGTTCATGCCCGTGGGGCTATCCGGAAGGAACGGGGACTTCTGACCGCCCAAGGAAAACGTATTAAGCTTGCTGACGTGATCCTAAGACTTTTGGATGCGGTACAGTCGCCTTCGGCGGTTGCGCTTATGCACCGCAAGGGGCACCAAGAGGGTGACGCTGCTCAGGAAGTGGGGAATAAATCGGCAGATTAGGAGGCAAAGAGAGCTGCGGAACAAGGTGAGGTGTTAAGTTTGATTCCTGAAAAAGCTTTGCCGCTACCGGACTCGGTCGACTGTGATGAGAAGGATCTTAGATGAATTAAAGATTTGGAAGCAGAAGTTGAATCATCGGGTTGGGCAAAATCAAAAGGTAACAGAGTAATAGTTCCCTTTAGAATAGTACGGAAACCGGTAAAAGCAGAACACGACCAGACTCATTGGGCAACTGAAGCCTCGTATGATTCCCTTATGAAGCAGAGAGTAGCCAGGAATTTGTTTCAAACTGTAAAAACCATGGTTAATAACTGTGAAGTATGCAAAGGTGGGAAATCGTGTAAAATTTGGAAGTCTCGGTAAAGGGAAAGTTCCAGGTCAACATTGGCAAACAGACTTTTCTGAACTCCCACGGAAAGGGTGGGGGGGGGTTCGGGATTTGTTCGTATTAACGGATACCTTTTCGGGCTGGCCAGCAGCTTTCCCTTGTAGGGCTAATAAGGCTAGGGGAAGTGACAGGAGTACTCTTAAACGAAAGTTATTCCCAGATTTGGAGTACCAGCAGTAATATCTTCTGATAGGGGTGCTCATTTTTGTGCGCAAATAGCGCAACGAGTTAGTAAAATTTTAGGCAACCGACCTCAGGCAAGTGGGCCAGTGGAGAAAATGAATCACTTAATTAAACAACAGCTAGCTAAACTTAGTCAAGAAGCAAATCTACATTGGTACCAAGCGCTCCCACTGTAGCCCTACTACGAATCAGGGTAAAACCGGGAACTAAAGAGAATTTAAGTCCATTTGGAATTTTGTTGGGGCGGCCGTCACCGATCCCAATACCGAGGGGAAGAGCTCACCCAGTTAGGCGAAAATAATCTATAGAAATACATCATAATATTAGGAAATTCTAAACGAGAGCGATTGCAAGTGCCTAGAGGGTCTAGCCAGACGTTCCCTCTAACAGGAGTTCCGGTTCCGGTTAACCCCTCTCTATTTAACAACCCCCGCTACGGAGTAGGTCATGATAAGAACGACTTTAGATTTACATCACCTCTTGGGGTTGTGAAGAAGTTCGGAGCAAATTAGCCTCTCGGTTACCAAATTTTAAATGGATCAAAGAGCTGCTTGTACTCGTATTAGTTGATAGCTTATTTGTTTTAGGTACGTGTTGTGTAATTCGAGGTTGGCTATGGCGTTGTCAGAAGAATGGGGATGACGGTGTTACCTGGAAAAAGAGTAAGGTCAAACCTGAAGTCGCAACAGGGAGGTATTTTAATCGACGGACAGAGGAGAATGGTACGTTGTAAGGGACTGCGAAAGAATTCGCAAGGGTAATAGAAAAGGGGGGAAGTGAAACAGAAGATGTCTGCTTAATGACACAGTGATGTTACCGAGTTTAAATTTCTCTCACTTCTCTGCATCACCTCGCTTTTTCATTTTTCTTTCTCCAACTCTTTTAAAAGTTTGCAGTTTCTCTTATGTTTTATTCCCTTCTTTCCCTAACACCTATCGCTTTTTAAATGTTCTTGCCAGGCTTACTATTGTTCCCTTTGTCTGCATTTTTAATTAGCTCTTGTCTTTCCTTAGCGCCCTCGCTATTAAAACTTTCTTTCTCCATCTCTGTTTACTGTCCCTAGTTCACAATTTTTTCCTTATTTCTTTAATCCCTGTTGCTTTTAACGTTTTCTACTTTTATCCCATCTTCTGTCTCTCTCTTCTGGTTTTTCTTTATTGTCATCGCATTTAAAATTTTCTCTCTACAGCTGTTTTACTCCACTGTCCCTATTTCTGTTTCTTCCTTTATTTCCCTAACGCCTGTCACTTCTAACATGTACTTTCTGTGCCCTTCCACGTCTGTATCTTCAATTATTTCTTGTCTTTCCTTAGTGCCGCCCCTTCTTCAGGTTCCTTTCTACATCTCCATTTTAGTTCACCATCGCTGTCTTTAATCAAAAAGTCCTTAATCCCCATTGCTTTTCAAATTTTCTACTTTTATCTCGTCCGCTGTCGTTACTTATTAGTTCTTTTCTCTTATTTTTTCCTCAGGGCACCGCTTTTTGTATTTCCTTTCTGCGTCTACTTTTATGTGGCTCACTGTCCCCATTTTTCAATTTTTTTAGTCATCGTTCTTTTTGGTTTGAAATTTTGTTTCTCGGTGTACTTTTATCTCATTTTCTATGCCTGCGGTTTTTTTTCCCCTTTCCTGTAACTTGCCGCTTCTAACATGTTCGTTCTAAATCTACTTTTATTAGGATGCAGCTCCCTTTTTTTCAGTTGGTTCCTGTCTCTCCTGTACCCCCTCACGTTTAGATTTTCTTTCCTCGTCTGTTTTTATCCACTTCACCAGCTTCATTTTTTTAGCTCATTCTAGCGTGTCCCATACCCTGTTGCTTGTGAAATTTTCTTGCTATGTCTTTGCCTATTCAGGTTTTTTCCCTATTTTAACTTTTTTTCCCCGTCTTAACGTCTTCATTTTCGAATAACAGAATAATTTAGGACGGAGAAGACACTTAAGATCATCGGGCCCAGCCGTAAACCTAGCACGGCCAAGTCCACCACTAAACCGTGGCCTTAAGTGCCACATCCACGCGCCTTTTAAATACCTCCAGGAACGGTGAGGAACTTAGGTTTTTATGCTCACGTTAACCTGGTTTTCTGTCACTATTATTTCCTCTTTTCCTGTCTGTCCTCTCCCTCATCGTTTTTTACATTTTCTGTGTCTGCTTTTATGGAGACGGCTAACCCTACGTTTTTATTACTTCCTGCCTATCCTGTGTGAAATCACTTCTGAATTTTTTTCCCCCATCTGTTTTCATCCAGTTCACTGTCTTTATTTCATTCCTGTCTCTGCTATACCCTGTCACTACTTAAATTTGCTTTCTGCCTTTGTTGATTTCTTCTGCTGCCCCATTGCCAAGTTTCTCCTTCTTTAACGCCTTCGCTTTTGATAATTTTTTGTCTACTTTTATCTGGTCTTCTCTCCCTATTTGTTAGTTTTTTCCTTCCCTGCCTCATACCCTTTTTTTCTTTTTAAATTTTCTTTCTATGTTTGCTTTTATCAAGATGTCTATTCTTTTCCAATTCTTTCTGTTTGTCACACACCCCGTCGCTTTTCAGATTTCCCTGGCGTGTCTCCCTTCCCCCCCGCTCACCGCCCCCCCCCCCCCATCCCGGGGTTTTACGGGGTCTCCTTGGCACGCTTTTCTCTCGGGAGCGTGATTTGTACCCCTCTCGGTTTGTCAGAACATCTCCTCGGGCCATCCCTCTTCCTCAGAGCGGTCTTTCTGTCCTCTCCTCCATCTTGCTCGCCTCCCGTCGGCCAGCGTCTCCCCGACGACGCCTGTGCTCCGTTCAGATCCCCTCCCGAGTACCTCTGCGCCCTCCAGCCTTCTGCCGTCTCTCCGGCCGCCTCGGCACCCCTCTGATTTCCGCCACGACGCTTCCTGCGAGCGACCCCGCGTTCCGTAACCGGACTGTAAAACAGGAACTGAATTAACCGTAACCGCAGAGCGTAATGGCACATTTTCTCGCATTTTACCCTTACCGCCTTTCAGGCCGTGGCTGGAAACCTGCTACGCGTGGCGCGCAGGATGCGGCAGCAGCTTGGCGGTGGATGGCGAGAGGCGAAGGCCGAAGCAGAGGCTGCGCGGCTCCCGTACGCTGGGTTTATTGTTTTACTTAGGAGCGTGGCCGTTCGTCTTCAACTGTTTATGGTGTTCTCGCCCAGTGCAGCAGTTTGAAATCGGCTGGTTTAAGGAAAACACGATGTCATCTCTGTCAAAGTTCGACATATTTTGGACGTGAAATACGAAACCGAGAACTTTAATCCCGGGTTTCCTGGGATTAGCTCTTGGAACTGCTTTAGAATCCCTTGTGTGTCGGCTCCCCGAAACTTACTGCTCGTCTGCCGACTCTGCCCTGTACCGTTTCACCTGTTAATTTTTTTCCACGTTTCCCTCTCTGCGGCTCCCTCTCCCTGTTTTTTAACGCTTTCCTGTGTTTCTTGCACCCTGCTGCATTTTAATTTCTCGCGCTACAGTTCCCTCCCTCCGGCACCCTGTCTCTGTGTTTTATTTCCTTCCTCTGTCCTGCACCCCGTCGCTGAAAAAACTGTCTTCCTATGTTGCCTTCTATGCATCTCCCCGTCCCTATTTTTTCATTATTTCCTGTGGTTCTTGTACCCCGTTACTTTTAACATTTTCTCATTGCGGTTCCTTCTAGCCGTCTCCCTGTTTGTCTAATATTCCCGTCTTTCTCGTACCTGACCGCCACTTCTTTTTCCTTTTTGCCTTGTCCTCTGGCCGTCTCCCCGTCCCTGCGTTTTAATTCCTGTCCGTGTCTCTCGTACCCGGTTGCTTTTTAAAAGTTCTTCTACGTCTCCCTCTACCCGGCTCCCTTTTTCCGGTTTTTTGTTTGGGGTTTTTTTTTTTTGGTCTGTGTCGTCGTCGTCCCCCGCCCGCCCTTGTATTTCTTGCGCCCCACCGCTACCTAATTTCTCCTTCAACGATTCCCTTTATCCAGCTTCCCTTTCCCGTACTTTTAACTCCTCCCTTTTTTCCGTATACCCTGTCCCTTTTTAAATTTTGTTTCAGTATTTCCTTCTATCCTCATTCCTGTTCCTGTTTTTTTAATTCTTTCCTGCTTTTCTCGTAGCCTGTCGCTTCTTAAAACGTCCTTCCGTCCCTCTACCCGATTCCTTGCCCCTGTTTTTTATCTCCTCCTCTGTCCCGCACCCAGTCACATTAATAAGTTTCTTTCTATGTCTCCATGTATTTAGCTTCCTGTCCGCCTTTTTATTTTTTTTTCCTGTCTATATCATACTCCGTCCATTTTAACTTGTGTTTCGATGGCTACTTTTCTGCGGTTCGCTGCCTGCGTTTTGTAATTCTCCCCCGTCTGTCCCGTACCCTGGCGCTGCTTCAAGTTCCCATGTCTGCGTTTGTCGAGCTCTCCATCCGTGTCTTTTAACTCTTTCCCGTGTCGTGTACCCCGTTGCTTTTTACATTTTTTTGTGTGTCTGTTTTTCCACAGTCTTATTTTTAATTTATTCTCGTCTTTGCTAAAAGCCGTCGCGTTTTAAATTAATTTTCTTTCCCCATCGAAGTTTATCCACCTCCCCGTCCCCGTGTTTTGTTTTCCCATCTACGCTGTACCCCATCGCTTCTACAATTTTCTTTCCGTGTCTACTTTAACCAATTCGCTGTCTATATTTTTTATTTGTTTCTCGTCCGTGCTGTACGCCGGCGCTTTTGAAATTTTCTTCCTATGTCTCTCTGTACTTTTCTGTCTATTGTCATTTTTAACTTTTTCTTGTTTTTCCTCAATGCTTCCGCTTTTATAATTTTCCTCCTATGTCACTCTCCATCACCCTACGCTTATTTTACTTTTTTTCCCTTGTCTTTCCTTAATGCCTTGGCTTTCAAAATTTCCTTTTTACATCAACTTTCATCCAGTTTTCTGTCCCCTTCCCCCCCCCCTCCCCAGCTTCTCCTTTACCCGGCTGCTTTTTACATGCTCTCTCCGTGTCCGCTTTAACCAATTCACTGTCTGTCATTTTTATTTTTATTCCTGTCTGTCCCGAGCCCTCTCGCTCTTTCAGTTTCTGTTCTAGGTCTACTTTTATCAAGCTCCTATCCATATTTTTTAGTTTATTCCTGTCCGTTGTGTGCCCTGTCGCTTTTTGAACTGTATTTTCGTTTGTGGCTCTGTTATTTACCATCTCCTTGGGGTTTTTTAGTTGTTTCTTGTCTTTTCTTAATGCCATGGCTTATTCCATTTTTCTTTCTCGACAACATTTGTGAGGTTTGCTGTCCCTAGTTTTTACTGCTTTCCCGTACCCCGCTGCTTTTTAAATCTTCTTTCTATGTCTCTCTTCATCTGGTTTCCTGTCCCCAGTCTTAAATTTCTTCCCGCGTTTCTAGTACCGCGCTCAACTTTTTAAACTGTATTCCCGCGCGCGCTAGTTTGGGCTCGGAGGTAGAGTTAGTTTTCTTCGCGGTAGCTGGCGCGGGGCTACGTGTTGGATTTGCGCCGACACCCGGCGTCGATGACGCAGGGACACGCGCCGGGTCTCGCCGAGCGGCGCTTGCGCGGCGTCAAGGGCCGTTCTGCTGCTCCCGCGGCCCCGCCGGCGAGTAGAGCGGGGGTGCGCGCGGGGTTGGGAGGGGACGCGGCCGGGACAGCTGACCCCCGGCTGCCCAAAGGGATGTTCCCGACCGTACCACGCAGCGCTCGGCCAGCAAACCGGGGCTGGAGGTCGCGGGGGGCCTTAACGTCTTGACGTAACCCTGTCACGTACCACGTCGCTTTTAAAGTTTTATTTCTGCGTCTCCATTTATCCGGTTCCCTGTCCCGTGGTTTCGGTTTTTTGTTTTTCTTCCCCGTGTTTCCTGCCGCCCGTCGCTTTTTCTCTTCTCTTCCGCATGCCCCTCCGCATCGCTCCCTTTGGCGGGTTTTTAGTGCCCTGACTCTGCGGCCCGTCCCCTTTCTATTTTTATGGCTCTGTCCAGCTGACGGTCTCTAATTTTTAATTCTTTCCCGTGTTTGTCCCTTTTCCCTTTCTCTTTCCATGACTGCCTCTATCTGCCTTCCTGTCCCTTCACACCCCCTCCCTTTTTTTTCTCAATTCCTTCTGCTCTGGTCCCCTCGTGCAGTTTTCTGTCTCCCGCTACCCGGCTCCCTGTCGCGGTACCCGCCGCTCCCAGGCCGGGCGCCGCTCGTTCTCGCTGTCCCTCCCAGCTCTCTCCCCGGCTCTCTCCCCCTCTTCTTTATCGCTCCATCTCCCCCCTCGCCGCGCTGCAGTTCTCCCTCTTCCTCCGCCTCGACACCCACGTCCGACTCCCGCCCCACCCCCCCACCCCCCCCGGGCCTGGCTCCCCGTCCCTCGCCTCTTCTCTCCCCGCCTCTGCGCTTCCTCCCGCTTCCCTCTCCCCTCTTCCCCCTCCGCCCGGCCGCCGTTGGGCACCGAGCCTGGGCGGCAGCTCCCGGTGCGCCCGAGGGAACAAACCTGCGCTGCCCGCTTTGCGCGCCCGGGTGCGTTCCTCCGCCGTGGGGCCGGGCCCAGGCCCAGGGCAGGGGCTCCCGTGCCGTTGGAGGTGGGGGGGGGCGGCCGCTTGTTCCCGAGGGGCTGCAGCTGCGGGCCCGACGCTCGAAGCGGGCTGCAGGAGCGGCTGAGGCCTGCGGTGCCCCGGGGGCGCCGCCCGGGCCCGCCCGCCGGCGGGAGCCGGCTGAGGAGCGGCGCGAAGGCCGTTCCGCAGGCAGCCGCCTGCAGCGAGGAAGGGCCGGGCCCCGCGGCGAGGTGGGAGTCCTCCCGCCCCCGCGGGAGCGCGGCGCCGGGAGCGCGGTCGGCGCCTCCGCCGGCCGCGCGTCCCTACAGCCTCGCGGCGCCTCTCCCGGAGGACCGGGGCGGGGGGAGGCGGCGCGCAGGCGCAGGCAGAGACGCCTCACGGCGCGCGCGCCTCGCTCCGCCGGGTCTCTGCCCGCTTCCGGGGCGGGCCCCGCCCCCGCGGGGCGGTGCTGTTGTCCCAGCCACGGTTCTTCCGCCGGTGCGCGGGCAGGTGGCGAACACGCGGAGCCGGGGTGTTGGCTTTTCTTCCGGCTGCGCGCAGAGCTCGCACCCCTCGGGCCACACTCGGACCGTGCGGCTACGCTCCGCGCAGCAGTTACCGGTGTTTTCAACAGCTGGCTCCGTCGCCCTCGTTCCCCTCGGTTCTCGCCAGCCTCGTCTCCGCTTAAAGTCACAGCGTCCTTCTTTCTTCCCGGGCGTGCTGAGCGAGGAGGGGGCTTTCCCCGCCCGGGGGCAGGTTGCTATTATGCCAATTAGATGTCAATTAGATGTTAATTAGGGCAGTTCCCTCAAGGTTCCGGAGCGGTGCTGCTCTTGTGATTATCTTGTTCCTCCCCTCAAGGTTGCACCTCGCAGTGAACTGCTCCCAGAGACTAAACGATGCCCCCAGCTTCGTTCCTCGCGCACCTCGAGCAGTGCGGGCGGGAGCGATGCTGCCGCGGCGTCGGGTCAGAGCCGCGCTCTCGAACGGCGGCGCGTGAGTTCCGCCTGCCCGGCTCTGCCTCGAGCGCGTGACGGCGCGTGCTCTGCCTGAGCAGCCGGGAAAATGCCTCGGAAACGACCCGCTTGTTGCGAGCGAAGCAGATGCGACGCAAGCGGGGCGTTGGGGCGGCTTTTGTAGCCTGACGTCAGCCTGCGTTCTGAGTCGCGCTTGCACGTGCGCACACAAAACGAACGCCTGCCTGTGCCACAAGCTCCTGCTGCGGCAGAGGGATCGGGAGTCCGTGGCAGCGGTCAGCCGGGCCTGGGCGCGGCGGCTTCAGCCGGTCGTCGCGTACCGGTGTTCTTCCCGCCACCCTGCGCCAGCGGGTTTCTTTAGGCGTACGCGGTGCTTAGGCGTCCTCGGCCGTCACTTAGGCCGGGCTAGCGGAGCAGGCGTCCCGAGTGACCCTTCCCCACACCGTTCCCCGCTCTCCCGCCCACGCCAGCGCTGCTGCGCCCGGCGTCCCTGTCCCCTGCTTCCACTTCTGCCTCTGCCCACCCCCGGCCCAGCGCGGGCGTCATCGGGCTCGTTAATCGTGGCTGCCTCGGGGCTCGCGAAACGGGTCGCGTGCAGGAGCGCCCGGCCTTGCGGCGAGTCCCTGCAACCGCCTGGCTGCCGGGAGGGGCCGCTGCCTCGCGCCCGCCGTGCGAGTGCGCCGAGGGCTCCCCTCGTGCCTTCCGGTCCTAATCCGTCGCAGCCGGCCAGGATCTTCTTTCCCAGGTGTGCTTCTAACGACAGGCCCCGGAAAGGACAGGGCCACGTGAGCGGTGGACGCTGTCGCTCCCGGGTGCGCCGCACCTGACGTACACGGGCAGTCGAATGTGCAGGGTCTGCACGCATCACCGGAAGCGGCCGTGTGGCGCACGAGCGAGGCTCCGTGTGTAGGGAGCCTCGTCTTGTACGAGCTGTAAGACACCCCGGTATCCTCTTAGGTGGAGGACAGCCGAGCGACAGGAGTTACAGAAGGCGAAGGGAGGAGAGGAGGAGGAGGAGGAGGAGGAAGAAGCGTCTGAGCTGGCAACCTCTCCCAGCAGTGCAGGGAGTGAAAGCTGCGGTGAGTCCCAGGCCCCCGGGGCCCTGTTGCCCCTATTCTGCATCCCGGGCCCTCGCTGCCCCTGCCCTGGCCCCCTCTCTTTCCCGCGCTGATGTGGTATCCGTCCGTGTCCCCCCATACCTCCTTTCTCCATCTCGCTCTGACCAGCTCCCCGTCCCCGTCTTGTAGGTCCTCTCTCTCCCTGCCCTGTAGCTCGTGGCTGTTTTTCCTTCCTCTGCCTCTCCCAGTCTGGCTCCCTGTCCCTGCTTTTCCATTCCTCCCTCTCTGCCGTGTCGCGTGTTGCTGCTCTTTTCTTTTGCAGTCTCTCTCTGTCTGGCTCCCAGCCACCATGCTTGCCTTCCTCCCGCTCTGTCCTGTAGCCCGTCGGTATTTTTGCTGTCTCTGGCGCTCTCCGCCCGGCCCCGTGTCCCCGGTGTTCAAGGTCTTGCTTCTCGGCCCTGTAGCACAGCACAAGTCTCTTTCTTCCTCTGTCTCCCTCTACCCTGCTCCCTGTCCCTGTTTTGCAATTTCGTCCTTGTCAGCCCTGAGCCACGCTGCAGTTTCATTTCTTTCGCCGTCTTGCCCTGTCCGGCTCCCTGCCGGGATCTTTCAGTCCCTCTCTATCTGTCTTGAAGCCCGTCGCTGTTTTCTCTTTCTCTCTGTCCGTCTCTCTGCCTCTGTCTTTACTTACACTTTTAAATTCCTCCCTCTCTGCCCAGCGGCCCATCGCCATTTTGCCGTTCTCTGTCCCGTGTCTTGAATCGCTCCCTCTCTGCCCTGTAGCCTGTCACCAGAGGAAGGTTTTTTTCCTTCTCTGCCATTCGCTCTCTGTCCGGCTCCCTGTCCCTACATTTTAGTTGTCCCCTCGCTGCCCCTGCGGCCCGTCGCTGTCGTCCCTGTCCCTGTCTCCCTCTGTATGGCTCCCTCTCCCTTCCCTTATCCCTACTAAGCAAGTAGATAAGAAAAGAGATCCTCGGGAGGACAGACAAGTGAAGGGGACAGAGTACTGCAAAAAACCACCAGAGACCACCAGAGGACCACCGGCTCCTTTAACGGCGCACGCGTCAGCGACATGTGAGTATGTGAAACATTCCTCGGAAATGTCACGAATATGCTAACAATTGCAACGAACATGAGTGTATGTACCCGATAGAATTCAGATGCTGGTAACACGAGGCACGCGTGTTAGGAGGAGATATCTCCCACGCGTGCGGCGCTGTAATAAAGATGTCTGCTTTAGTAACGCTTTGGTGTTATGAAGTTTGTATTTCTTACATTTGAATTTCTTTGAATCACTGGTGGGACCCTATTTTGGACTCCCCCCACCCCCCCACCCCACTTCTTTCCGTGCTCATTGCTGTTCTTGCTCTGCAGCTCTCTTTTTTTTTTTTTTTTTTTCCCCCCAGCTCCCTGTGCTATTCTCCTTAACCCTCCCCTCTCCGCCGGGCTCTTTGTCACTTTGTTGTCCCTCTCGGTCTGACTCCCTGCCCCTGTTCTCCTCTCTTGCAGCGTCCTGCGCCCCGCGCCCCGTTTTCGGCGCGGCGGCCTCCCCCTGCCCGGCAGCCCGTTCCCCGCCGGACCGAGGAGCGCGGCTCCGGGAAGGACTGCCGGGCTGGCCCCGGGGCAGCCCCGCTCCCGGGCCTCGTTACGCGCCGCCTGAATCAACGCTCGCTGCCGCCTCCTTCGCCCTCGCGGCTGCGTTCGCCCTCCCTTTGCCCCGGGTGAGGGGAGGGGCTGTGCCGGAGCTCGGGGCAGCAAGGGAGGCCCTGGGGCGGGGGGCGGGCGCTGCCCCCCTGCTCCAGCTGGGCTCCAGCTGTGGGCCGGGGCTGGAGGAGCCCCAGGTGCGGGCGGTGAGGCCGGTGGGGACGGCCGCTCCCTGCACAGGGGTGGCTGCCGGGGGAGGGGCTGCCGCCGCCGCTGCCCTGCCCCGGGTGGCCGTGGAGGGGCCGGGGGGAGCCAGGGGCGGGGCGGAGCGGTCGGCCGGTGCGACCGGGCTGCGGCTGCAGCGAGGAAGAACGCGAGCGGGGCCGCCCCCGGGACCAGCGGGTGCCGGGGAAAGCCCGGAGGCGGGGCGGCGGGGTCCGCGTCGGAGGCACGGAGCAGGGGCGTGCGGGAGCGGGCGGCGGGGGCTGCCCGGAGCCGCGCGGCGGAGCGCCGGTTAGCGCTCGCGTGTCGGCGGGACTTGCGGGGGAAAAGGGGGAGCCGGTGTCCCTGGCGGCAGGGCGGGAGCCGTAGCCCCGCGGCACGGGGCTTACGGCCGGCGACGTTCGTTCCCCGCGCATGCCGGGAAGCGTAGTCTTGTGGCAGGGGGCCGGCGGGCGGCCATGCTGCGCTTGCCAGGGCATGCCGGGAGATGTAGTTTTTGCGACCTGGTCTCCCAGGCGTGCGTGGTGGCGCGCCTCCTCCCCGCGCTCGGTGCTGCCGCCCTGTGACCGAACTTGGGTACTGCAGCTCGGCAGCCGCGCATGCGCGGTGGCGCCTAAGTGACCCACGCTCCCGTCCTCCGGTAACAGCGATGCCGTTCTGCGGTCCCTGCGCGCTCTTTGCTGCTTCCCGGTAAGGAAGCGCCGTTGCCGCCCCATGGGCGCAGCGTCGGCGGGCGCTCGCTGCTTCTGCAGCCCGGCGTTCGCGCGCCGCCCCGCGCCCCTGCGGCGCGCCGTCGGCGTCCGGCGCATGCGCGGCGCGCGGGAGCAGCATGGCGGCGCAGAGGGGTCCCGTTCCCAGCGGGGCGTGAAGGGCCGGGGCCACCGGTGAGGCGAGCGAGCCCCTGGGGCGGGTGCGGGGGCGTCTCCTGCGCGCCGGCCGCCCGCCCGCCCGCCCGCGGGTGGCGGGGCGAGGAGCTTCGAGCCGCCCGCTGCGGCCGGCTGCCGGCCCGCTGGAGGCGAGCCGGGTCGGGGCAGCCCCGGGGAGTTACCGGGGGATTGGGAGGAGGGAGAGGGGAAGGAGGCGGACACCCCCCCCAGGCGCAGACGCCGGGCGCCTCCCAACTCGCCAGAGCCGCCCCGCTCGCTTCTCCTGGCCCCGCGCAGCTGCCCCCAGCTCCAGCCCCTCCCCTGAAGCCCGTCCCGTAGCCCCGGGCCGGCCCCGGGCCCTGTCGCAGAGGCGGCAAGCCGGGCCTCGCGTGCGCTGGGTTCTCCGTGAAAGCGGGCGCCGTTGGCGGCGGTGCAGGGGCAGAGCGGCGTCTCCGGCGGCCCCCGCGGAAGGAGAGGCTTCGGCCAGGGGGGAACTACGGTAATAAGGGTCGCTGCTGCTTCTTTCCCTCTGCCGGGGGCCGCGCTGAGGCTGCGCGTGTCCGTTCGTCCCCGTCCGTTTGCCGCTGACCGCACCCGCCTCGGGCTCGCGTGGGTTGCCTCTGCCCGTGGCACCTCGCTCTCCTCGTGGCACGGCTGCAGGAAGGGGCAGGCGGAGCGCTTGCTGGCCCTGGGCGGGAGCTGCCGCGGCCACAGCTGGAGGGGCCAGAGAACGGTAAAGAGGAAGAAGAAACCGAAGGCCGGCCGGCAGCTGCCTCCCGCTGCAGGGAAGAGAGAGCCAGCCCCTCCAGGTGAGGTAGGATCCCTCTTCGTAGTCCGCAGCAGGCCAGGCCATCGACATGCAGGGTCTGTACGCGTCACCAAAGGCGGCTGCGTAACGCACGAGCGAGGCTCTGTGTGTAGGAAAGTTCAGCTCGTAGAATAACTTTGGAAAAACATAATTCAGCAATGCTGTGCTCTGGGGCACGTTTCATATCTGCCCGTAAGTTTTATATAATTGCTAATACTTTTTTTTTTCCAGAAACGTCTGTTTATTTTAAAGAAAAGTGCCTGATCTCTTTAGTTTCTGGAGAACTTTGAAAACATAGAGCTCTTGTTGTTCTAGATGAGTTTCTGGCAACGCGAACAGTATATGGTACGCGCTTCTCCGACAAAGGTTGTGTCTCTGCTGCAGGCAGACAGATGTCGTCTTCCTGAAGGTATGAACTGAAATAGCATTTGTGAGCTGTTCTGTGCAGCCAGTTGGTGTTACGACTATTTTAAATTTAGTAATCTCCGAGCGATTGCTTTCAAGGCCCCTCGGTTTAGAGGCCAAGTCAGGTACTATGGAGTCCCTACTGCATCTCCGATTCCGATATAATGTGGAGAAAAGAGCTGGTTTGTTCTAGGGCTCTAAGCACCTGCAGGTTCACCTGAAGTGAGTTGAAATCCTGAAGAGATGGGCAGCTCTGCCAATCCAAAGTTTAGTTGAAAAATTGTGGGCAGTTCACCGGTTCCTTTGTTGGACGTGAATTCTTTACAGGTTAGGGGTTGGGTTTTTTCCATAGTTTTCTCTGTACGGTGACATCTAATTTCTCTTCCTTGCAGTGTTGGGGTAATGTGCTGTCAGCAAGGTAATACTAAGGAGAAAGGTAAGATGAGTATTTTGACTGGGCAGGTGAGGCTTTATTTTTCTCTCCATGCATTTCGTTCTTCCTCTTAAAGGACCAGCTCTTATTTAAAGCTTATTTAAATTTTATGCCCTATGTGGTGTACTCGGTAGAACAGTGTTTTCCTCTGAAAGGATGAGCTCTTCTGCTGTAGGTGTTCAAATATTGTGACAGCAGCCTGTGCGTCGCTCTTAGTTTCTAAGTTTGCCCAGCCTTTCCGATTTAAAAAAACAAAAAAAAAAAAACCAAAAAAAAAGTTTTCAGTGTCTTGAACCTTTGTGAAGTGTCACCCATTCTTGTGGGCTAAAACTTGCAAGTTCCTGGAAGTTTTGTGTTTCAACTCAAAAGTTGGAGGTGTTTCTGAGAACTAGATTACAGGAAATCTGTTAGTGGCTACTGTTCAAGTCGTCTTACACCTGTTTTTTGGAAGGTCTGACGTTCACTTTCTTTGCACTACGTCTGTAGCAGGAGGGCACGTTTGTTTCAGTTTTGCATTTTGATGTCTGCAATTAAAAAAAAAAAAAGGCCATGACTTTTTTATATGTGTGCATTGGAAAGTTTTACGCGGCAGGTGAGCTTGTTGCAGTCAGGGTGAAGACCTCTGCTTTGGAAAAAGCTACATTAGAAGGTAATTACACCTGGCAAGTACTCCCCTGCCATTTTTATGTTGGTTGGTGAAACGTCACGGTCCATACAATGGTAGGAATGATTTCAGTATTGTGAAAGCATTAAGGGTTAGTTAGTTACTTGGAGGTTGTCTCACCAACTGTGAAATATTCTGGCTCCAGGTGCCTCATTGGCTAAATCCTTGCAGGAGTTTTGGGCCTCTGACATGGGTTTCGCTTGTGTAACCAAGCTGGGTGATGGGGTCCTGCTGTCTCCTAAGGGGCAGTTGGAAGGTCGCAGGTGGAATAACAGTAACCTAGGTCCAAACCAGGCTCGCAGAATCTTTCTTTCTTACCTTCTTATCTGGAGGAGTAAAAAGACTCTGTGATGCTTTGGGCTTTTTGGTTTTTTTAATGTTAAGGCAAAGTCTCAATCTTCCTTTACATCAGCTCCCCCTTCCCCGCCTTTTCCCCCTTCCCCACCCAATCCTACCACTCGCCACAGAACCTGGTTAGACGAAGTCGGCGCAAGTGGTGCTGCAGTGACAAACCACCTGGGGGAAATGGTGATCAAGGGTGTTTCTCGCTTAGCTCAGCAGCTGTAGAAATCCCAGCGAATCCTCCGTGTTCCCAGTTGCCTGCCTGTGTTTGGAAAACATCTGGTCCTGCCCACAGCGGGGGTGGGGGGTGGTGGTGTGTGGGGGTGTGTGTGTAGAGCTTATGAATACGTGTATCCGGGGTAAAAATCACGCGTTCTGTGTGAGAGGTTTAGAAAGGATGGCTTGCTACAGCAGTGGTGGTTTGGTGATGAGTTAGACTGTTGCTTCTCCTTGAAAGTTTCCCTGAAAGCTATGGAAGACCGATCAGTAGGCAAACTCCAGACGTTTTTCCATCCCGAATAGTGCCTGCTGTAATCATGGGACTAGCATAAAAATTGAGATTTTTATACTGCAGATCATTTCATTCTTTGCTTTCTTTGTGAGTTCAGGGCTTGTTAGGGCACGCTGTGTTTTTTGGATTTCTGTTATCATCAAGAAGCTTAGGAGAGACTTTTTTGTGGTGGTTGTGGTTTGTTTTTTTCTTTTGTTGTCCATCCGTAATCATTTGTTGTAAATTGCTGAGCACTGAAGGAAATACCAACGCTTTTATGACTTGCGATGTAAAAAAACTGTAGTACTTTCCGAACAGATTTGGCCATCTTCCGTGACGCTTAAATTGTGGCCTGTCACGCCGGACTCCTTTTAGCAGCCAAGCTTCTGCACACCACCCTTGACATCTGCAGTGTTCAGAGTATGTGCGTTTGTCAAGCTCTGAGCTAGGAAGCGTCTGGAATTGCTAGGTAGCAAGGCCTGATTAAAACGTGGCGTATATCCATACCGAGCAAGCCCAGAAGAGGAAGAGGAGTTTGCAGCACTTTAAAAAAGACCTCGTATTTATGCAGTAGAGTTCAGGTAAAGGTAAAAGTGTACAAAACCTTCGCTCCTTGGTTACCAGTTTTGAGAGAAGGATGGCATTGTGTGTACCGACAGAGGGACGGCTGTAAAATCTTCCCCGTTGCACAGAGGGTGTGTAGGAATGTTTCGTGTTTTGCAGAAGTGCCAACAGCTTCGAAGGTTATACAAGCATGGTAGCTTCCCCCACCGTCGGAAATACGGAAAGCAGGAAAATCCCTGGAAAACGTGGAAGAGCTGCTGGCGGAATCATTTGCCTGAGGTAGGTTTAAAATGGAGAGATTCTGGGCTCTTTTCACACTTCACGTAATTAATTTTCCACAAGTTTTTTAGACTTGCTTCTGTGGGTCCTGTGTTAATGCAAAGAGAACAAGTGAAGCTCTGAAGGTACAATACTCCTCGTAAGTTTAATCCATTTTTAGTTTAAAGGACCTCATGCGCTGTGAACTTGTTTTATAGTCTTCTCCCCAAATGTAGGTGGAGAGAGTCGCAGAAAGACATCAATATTGAGGTCTCCAGTAACTGCGTGTTCCCTATTATTTTTCTTCGAAAGAAATGGTCGGAAGCTATTTTGGAGGAGTTCAAGTTGTGTATCTGTTGGGTGGGTTTGGGTTTTTACCCTGCTGGCTTAGTTCTCGTTGATCACAGTCTAATTCCTTTGTGTTTCTTTTTACAAAGAAATCCAAGCAATAGTTGCCAATATTCACCAGGATAACAGAGTTCTTAATGCCGTGGATCCTTTTCTGTATGTCTTGCCTTTTTTGGTCTGCTTTCCAGTTTCTCAGTGGGCAGGAAACTAGATGGCGTGTGTTGTCCCCTTTTGCGTCCTTGCAGAACTCGTGCGTTGAATTTGAACTTCTGCGTCGCCTGTGATGAATAATGCGGAGAAGTGGCACGTTGCTTTGCACAGCGATGCACCTTCGTTTTGAATGCATGATGACTACTGTGGAAGGAACCAAACCTGAGGGAAGTTTTATGCGTGTCTGTGTTGCTATGTTTCCTTTTTTTTTTTTTTTTTCCTTAATTTGTACCTGAAATTGGGCTGTAAAAAAAAAAAAAAAATTCAAACCAAACCCAAACTCCTCATCACCCCCTACCTCCTCAAACACCTAGTGTCTTGTCAGCTGTAGAATGACGTGTCTGTGAGTCAACCTTGAGGAGCTTTTTTTTTTTTTTTTTTTTGTTCCTGACTGTGGGCAAAATCCAAGAACTAGCAAAACAAGGTTCTCGTTCTCTAGAGCTCTGTGTGGGGAATTGTTATAGGAGAGGAAGTCTTAACTTCTTAGGGCGTGAGTGGACTTGCGTTTGAATCCTGGGTTTGTTCTTTTGGCCACACGACATTTTCCCTCTTCCGCCCTAGGGACAAATCTTTTTTATGCCAGTTTCCCCATAAAAGTGACCGTGGATGATGTGAGCTTCGTTTGGTAAACGGATTCCTTTTGACAGGAAGGGAGAATATTGAGTATGCAGTGAACGGAGTCACGGGTGAATCTACCAAGCAGACGGCGACGTTTACTCTCGCAGGCTTTACTGTATCCGAAGCTAGTGGATTCAAGTAATGGATTGGTAAGCGTGTGAGCATTTGCAGAGTGAGGACTTTCCAGTTAGCCGCCTTTTCTGTAGCGTTTCTGGCTACACCAGCTTGTACGCCAGGATCCTAGCTCATTTTCTGTGCTTGGGTCTTTGAGTTGTTTCTGCATTCAGCTTTTGTTTCCAGGAAAACACATCAAATCTGCGATCGTTACAGCACGCCGTAGCAGTTAATCACCTTTGGTTTCTGTTGCTGGAGCAGACCCGATAGTTTCAAAGGCTATTTTTATCTAAAATCGAGTGGTAGGGAGAGGAGGGAAAGCACGCGTGAGTCTGGTTGTAACAGATGCATTGGTTGCCAGGACTGACCATCGAGGGGCTGAGATAGTTACCCGTCTAAAATAATGAAGCTAATTAGTGTCTTTTTTTTTTTTTTAATATTACTATTTCTATTTCTGTCCTTCATGTGGTGGTTGTGAATTAGCTTTGTGCCCCTTTCTAAAGTACCGGGCTTTTTTATACGTTTGGCATATTGAATGGCAAATGCTTGATATAAAGTCTGCAGCCTTACTCCATAACCAGACTGTAAACCAGGAAGTAAATTAATCATAACTGCAAAGAGTAATGGCACATTTTCTCTTATTTTACCCTTACCGCCTTCCAGGCCGTGGTCTGAAACCTGCTACGCGTGGCGCACAGGATGCGGCAGCAGCTTTGGTGGTGGGTGGCGAGAGGCGAAGGCCAAAGCAGAGGCTGCGCAGATCCTGTGCGCCGGATTTATTGTTTTACTTAGGAGCGTGGCCGTTCGTCTTAAACTTTTTATGGTGTTCTCGCCCAGCGCAGCATTTTGAAATCGGCTGTTTTAAGGAAAACATGATGTCATCTCTGTCAAAGTTCTAAATATTTTGGACGTGAAATAGGAAAACGGGAGCTTTAATCTTGGGTTTCCTGGGATTAGCTCTTGGAATTGTTTTAGAATCCCTTATGTGTCGTATGACAGGTGGCACAGTCCTGTGCTAGAAAGGGAGTGGAAAGTACTAGGATGGAGCTGGTTACGTCATTGTGGAAATCGATGCCGAGGCTTAACGCACTGAAAGACAAAGCTGTTACGACTTGCACTGGAATGCCAGAATTAAGAGGTGAGCAGAGCTAAAGAACTTCCTTCTTCACAAACCCCCACCAAATCTAACCCCCCCAAACGCATGAATTCCTTAAGCCCGGGAAGAAAGAAATCCGCTGTGGGTGACATGTTGCGGTGCTGTGTTGGCATTGGCGTCTTTGTAACGGATTATTTACAAGACCTAATGTCTTTCTGTGGACTTGTAAGGCTGAGTGTTTTTAGTCTAGCAGTTTCCCGCTGCTGTCACGTATTCACGTAGATCTGTAAGGCAATTTTCGTTACCTTTTTTGTATAGCCTGATCAAACACTCGTATAATCTGAAAGTTACATTTTTGTGGTACTCTCCTTGGAAAACAGAAAGTAAGCCTGCCATTAGATGCTGGGCCACAGCGGTTGACGGCGCAGGGTAGCGTGCGTTACGTTTTGTGCTACGCTTGGTCACGTCTCATCTATGTCGTCTTCCCTGTTATTTTATTAGATTTAGTATCTGCACTTTCCATTTCCAGACAGGCCTCTCGTTCAGAGCACGGAGGCACGGTTCTCTCTGCGTCCGGCTCCTCGTCCCTATCTTGTCACTCCTTCCTCTCCTCCCTGTAGCCCGTCGCTATCGTTTTCTTTCACCATCTCTCTCTCTGCCTGGCTCCGGAACCCCATTTTGCCGTTCCTCTCTCTCTGTCCGTACTTTTTCTTGCCCTGGCTCTCTCTGCCTGGCTCCCTGTCCCCGATTCTTCCTTCTTGGCCCCGTAGCACGTTGTGATGCCGTTTCTTTCTCCGCCTCTGCTCTCCCAGCTCGCCGTCCCTCGCTTTTAATTCCTCCCTCTCCGCGCTGTCGCCCGTGCGGTCTCTTGCCTTTCTCCGTCGCTGGCTGGCTGTCCCTGCTCATCCATTCCTCCCTCTCGCCCCTGCAGCGCCTGTCGCTTTTGTCCGTTCTCCCTCTCAGTCTCTGGCTCCCTGATGACCCTACTTTGGACTCCCCCCACCCCCCTTCTTTCCGTGCTCATCGCTGCTGTTCTTGCTCTCCAGCTCTCTTTTTTTTTTTTTTTTTTTTTTTTCCCCCCCCTCCCGCTCCCTGTGTTGTCCCACAGTCGGGCCCGGTACCCGGTGTGCCATCGGCCAGTCTTGCACACAGAGCCGAGACATTTATTTACGTCAAAGCGTTTGCGCAAAGGTGGGTGCCGGGTGGCAATTCCCCAAAGCTGGCACACCGCACGGAGGAGCGACCGCGTGTGTCTCTTGTTAGGTGTTTAGTAAAGACAGTGGAAAACCCGCCCAAATTTACATGCCCTGGCTAGTGACTACCCTGTCACTCGCTCCTGCTCAGGTATATGGAAATGAGCTTCGCTTGCTCTGTCAGTCGGCACGCCTGCTCTTGGCAGCCGGGGAGGCAATTTGCACGGTCCCTCCGTGGAGTCGGTGGTCGCGATCTCGCCCTGCCGCCTCTACCTTCATCCCGGTCGCCGTGGGTTCCGCTGACTTCGTACCGGCGACGTTCTTCTGTCCTTGTTACCTGCCTTGTAGCAGGATGTCTCCCTTTGCCCGTCCCTGAAGTGCCTCTTTTCGGTTTTCCTCCGGAGGCTGGTGATGAGCGAGGCGGGCGAGTTTACACGAAGCAGCCAGGCCTCCGTTGAGCAGCGTCACTGTCCCCCAGGCGCTAACCGGGACACGCAGCTTTAGTCGCTCTACGTTTCCTCCCTTTGAGACCGTGGAAGAGGAACTTCGCTGTAGTTTCTCTTGTACGAGTCTCATCTTCTCATAACCCTACCTCCCTGTGTTATTACACAGATCCCTACAAAAGTTAAGGCGGCGATGATTATACTGCTCAATAACTTCTTTAGCCATAGGCTCAGATCAGGGAACCAGGAAATTCACCATTTAAATGTTTCCGCAGATCCATGAGGTGGGTCATGCCTTTGTATCTCGTGGAGCGTTTTAGTCTGTTTCCGTATGTCTTCTAGGTCTGGAGAGGTTCTGCCGCTTTGATCCACGTGTACGCAGGAGCCCGTATTTAAAATTGTGCCTATCCCTCCCTGGGAAGTGAGCGTCAGACAGGGCCTTTATAGCGTCACAGGTCTCGCTTCCGATTTTCTCGCTTGCGGCTGAAGTATTTATTATAGCTTTTTCTAATTCGCTACCTCCTCGCCAGGGAGTAAGCCACCTCGCGAAGGAGCGAAATCCTGCGGGTCTGTCAGTCGTGGGTTATTTCCGTTTCTTTTATTTCTCGCGCGGTAGGTTCTTAGTCACGCTCGAGACTCTAGTTTCTCGATTATTGCGCTATTTGGAACTATGGCTCCTAGAACGCAAGTTCCAAAGCAGTTTGGTGGCGAGGCCTTACGGGCACGTCCCCGCCGAAGGGGTACCTCTGGGACGTATCGTTAGGCAACCTGCATAATTTTTGGTGGAAATTGTAATTTCCATTTCCCATTCCTGATTTTCAGCGTTGTTGGCGCTCTGCGTTGCATTTTTCCACAAACCACTCCGTGAGGAGGTATCAGTCGGTACCAGGATTCCGATTAGCGGGAGCCCTTTGTTTGAGCGTTCTGGAAAACGAATACAAACCCAGCAGCTCGCCTTATTTGCCATCTGAACATTTTTTTTTGGTAATAATTCAAAATGCATCATCTTCTCCCATGGACTTCCTGGTTTCCCATTGTTTAACTTCATGCACAGGCAGCAGAGGAGTATCACCCCCGCTTAGTCCCTTCGTTCCTTGTCCAGAAATCGGGACATTGACACAGCTATACCAGCGAAGTGTCGTGGTCTAACCCCAGGCAGCAACGAAGCCCCAAGCAGCCGCTCGCTCCCCGCCGGCGGGATGGGGGAGAGAATGGGAAGGGTGAAAGGGAGGAACCTCGTGGGTGGAGATAAAGACAGTTTAGCGGGTAAAGCAAAGCCGCGCACGCAAGCAAAGCAAAACGAGGCGTTCGTTCACGCTCCCCGTCGGCAGGCGGGTGTTCAGCCATCTCCAGAAAGCGGGGCTCCATCACGCGTGACGGTCGCTTGGGAAGACAAGATGCAGTAACTCCGAACGTGTGCCACTTCCCCCTTCTTCCCGCCCGCGCCCCCCCCCCCCCGCCCCGGTTTATATACCGAGCACGACGTCGTATCCCTTTGGCCAGTTTGGGTGTGCTGTCCCGGCTGTGTCCTCCTCGCTGGCCGGCCAGCATGAGAAGCTGGGCTGTCCTTGGGTACTTCACATGCTGATGTTTTGAGCTGTTGCTCTCCACAGCTCGTCTCGCACTGGCGTCTGTGAAGAAAATTAACTCTGTCCCAGCTGAAGCCAGGACGCTCGCGTGCATCCCGGTCGGCCTCTGCTGCCCTGCCCCAGCCCTCTGCCTGCCTCCCTGCCTGTCCCTGCCTCCGTCTCCCTCTCTGCTGGCCCACCTACCTGCCTGGCTCCCCAAAACTTGTTGCTCTTCTGCTGACTCTGCCCTGTACCATTTCCCCTATTAATTTTTTTTCCGTGTTTCCCTCTCCGTGGCTCCCTCTCCCTGCTTTTTAACGCTTTCCCGTGTTTCTTGTACCCTGTTGCATTTTAATTTCTCGTTCTACAGTTCCCTCTCGCCAGGTGCCTCTCTCAGTTTTTTTTAATTCCTCCCTCTGTCTTGTACCCCGCCATTTAAAAGATTTTCTTCCCGTGTTTCCTTCTGTCCCATCTCCCTGTCCCGGTGGTGGTGGTGGTGGTGTTTTTTAATATTCCTGTGTTTCTTATCCCCGATGACAATTCAGACTTTCTTTCTGTGTTGTCTTCTGTCCATCTCCCTGTCCCCTGTGTTTTAATTCTTGTCTATGTTCCTTGTACTCAGTTGCTTTTCAAAGTTCCTTCTCATCTCCCTCTATCCAGCTACCTGCCTTCAGTTTTTTAACTCTTCTCTAGACTTCTTGTAATCCATTAGTCTCTCTTTCAACAATTCCCTTTATCCGGCTCCATTTCCCTAAATTCTAATTCCTCCCTTTCTTCCGTATACCCTGTCGCTTTTAAATTTTTCTTTCAGTGTTTCCTTTTATTCTGGTCCCTGCTCCTATGTTTTGATTCTTTCCCGCGTTTCTTGTAGCCTGTCGCTTTGTGTTATTTTCCTACGTCTCCCTCCACCCGACTCCCTGTCCCTGCTTTGTAATGCCTCCCTTTCTGTCCTGTACCCCGTCGCTTTAACAGTTTTCTCTCTGTGACTCCATTTATTTTGTTTCCTCTCCTCTGTTAGTTTTAAATTTTATTTCTACGGCTACTTTTGTCCTGTTCGCTGTCCTTATCTTTTAATTTTTTCTGCTCTGTCCTGTGCGCCGCCGCTTCTAAACGTCTGTTGTATTTCTCAGTTCCAGTTCACTGTCGCTTATTTTGTAAGTTTTTTTTCCCGTCTTTCCTGTACCCAGTCACTTAAAAGTAGACATAGAAGGAAAACTTATCAGGCTGCGCATCGCCTTTTTTTATTTTTCCTGGCTATCGTGTACCTCGTCGCTTTTTACGTTTGCACCCCACCGCCACGCCCCGCCCTCCCCCCCCCCCCCCGCAACCCTCTTTTGGCTCTGTAGCGCACTTTGCGCCCTTCTCCCTTCCCAAAAACCCTTTCTTGATGCCATCTTTCAACTCCAGAACACTCATCTTGTTCTCGAGGCTAGCTAGGACGCCTCTGTTCAGTCCCGGGTCGCGTGAGGACAGCTGTAGACTGTTCACATCCCCTCTGGGCTATGTCGTCGTGTCCTTGAGCCTCCTTGTGCCTCTCGGAACCCCGCTGCTACCGTCACGATGGCACCCAAGGTCTTAGACGTTCCCCACAGCACGCTTTTAGCTCCGTAAGCCGCCTTTGGACTCGTTTTGTCGAAGTCGCAGCTCTCGCAAGAGGAACGGAGGTGACGAGCGGAGCGCGGTGAGGAGGTGGGTCGTCGGCAGGTGGTATCAGAGGGAAGATGTGGCTGGTGGCTAGAAGCAGTCCAGCTGCCGCTGTGGAAGCAGAGCTCTGTGGCCCAGCCATGAGTCTCGATGTTTCTGGAGCGCTCCCGGGAGCGGACGCGGCTGTCCGACCGGCAGAAGTAGCTCTCTCTGACCAGACGGGCAGTCTGGCGCCTTCCCGGAGGTATGCGCCCGTGATCCGGGAGGACTTTTGGGCTTGGGGGCGAGTCGCTAGGCGTGCGGCCGCCGTCTGTATGGCCCGAGTGCCCCGGTAGCCGCCCCGGAGGTGTGTCTCTAGGACCCGGGAGGACTTCCGTACTCGGAGGCGACTGTCTAGCCTGGGACCCGCCGCCTCTATGGCGCTGAGTGCCTCTCTAGCCGCCCCGGAGGTCTTTCTCTGTGACCCGGGAGGACTTCCGCACTGGGAGTCGACTCTCTAGCCGGCGACCCGCCGCCTCTATGGCGCAGAGTGCCTCTGTAGCCGCCCCGGAGGTCTTTCTCTGTGACCCGTGAGGACTTCCGCACTGGGAGGCGACTCTCTAGCCTGGCACCCGCCGCCTCTATGGCGCAGAGTGCCTCTGTAGCCGCCCCGGAGGTCTTTCTCTGTGACCCGGGAGGACTTCCGCACTGGATGGCGACTCTCTAGCCTGGCACCCGCCGTCTCTATGGCGCTGAGTGCCTCTCTAGCCGCCCCGGAGGTCTTTCTCTGTGACCCGGGAGGACTTCCGCACTGGATGGCGACTCTCTAGCCTGGCACCCGCCGTCTCTATGGCGCTGAGTGCCTCTCTAGCCGCCCCGGAGGTCTTTCTCTGTGACCCGGGAGGACTTCCGCACTGGGAGGCGACTCTCTAGCCTGGCACCCGCCGTCTCTATGGCGCTGAGTGCCTCTCTCGCCGCCCCGGAGGTATGTGTCAGTCATCCGGGAGGACTTCCGCAGTTTCTGCTGAAACTCTAGCCGCTGGAAAGCCGTCTCAGTGGTCCATAGCGCCGCTCTATAGGGCCCTGGAGGTATGTATCGCTGATGCCGGAGGACTTCCGGGATTTAGTTCAAAATTACTTTTTCTTGTTTTCCCTTAGTGCCGTTGCTTCAAAAAATTTTTTCTACTTCACCGTTTAAGTTCAATGTTGCCATTAGTTAATTTTTTCCTCAGCTCCCCGGTCCCATTTGCTTCTTACATTTTATGTCCACTTTTATTCTGCTCACTGCCTTTATTTTTTAATTAGTTTCTTACCTTTCCTGAGGTCCCTCGCTTGGAAAATTCTTTCCCTACATCTGTTTTAGTTTCCTGTCATTTTTTCCTTAGTTTTTCCCTTTCTGTCCCTAATTCCTCTTATTTTTAAAATGTGCTTTCTATGCCTACTTTTTTCCTTCAGTGTCTTTTAAAAGGACTAATTACCAGACAATCACTGGCTGAGACCTTAAACATGACATGTCTTCCCTGACGCGTGGCGGGAAGGGTAGTCTTGTGGCGGGGGGGGGGGGCGGGCGGCCATGCTGCGCTTGCCAGTGCATGCCGGGAGCTGTACTTTTGCCGCGCCTCCTCCCCGCGCTCGGTGCTGCCGCCCTGTGGCCGAACTTAGGTACTGCACTTCGGCAGCCGCGCATGCGCTATGGCGCACCTCGCCGCAGCTGGCAAACGCGCATGCGCGGTGCAGCGCCTCGTAGCTCGAAAGCCGCGCATGCGCTGTGGTTTGTCTCGCGGCGGCTCGGACGACGCGCATGCGCGGTGGGCACCTCGCGGAGGCTGGCAAACACGCATGTGCAGCGGCGCGCGACGCCAGAGCCCGAAGCCGCGCATGCGCGCCGGGCACCCCGCGGCGGCTGGCAAACGCGCATGCGCTCTACAGCGCCTCGGCGCTCAGACGCCGCGCATGCGCTGTGGGGGTGTCTCGCGGTGACTCGGAAGCCGCGCATGCGCTATGGCGCGCCTCGCTGCGCCCGACACTCGCGCATGCGCCTTGGGAACGTCGCAGCATCTGGCAAACGCGCATGTGCAGCGGCGCGCGACGCCACAACCCGAAGCCGCGCATGCGCGGTGGGTGCATCGCGGCAGGTCGAAAGCCGCGCATGCGCGATGTGGAGCTTTGCGGAGCTCGACAGCCGCGCATGCGCGGTGCAGTGCCCGAGCGCCGCTCCGAAGCCGCGCATGCGCGGTGGGGCACCTGGCGGTGGCTCGGCAGCCGCGCATGCGCGGAGGCGACTAAGTGACCCACGCTGCCGGCCGCCGGTAACCGCGATGCCGTTCTGCGGTCCCTGCGCGCTCTTTGCTACTTCCCGGTAAGGACGCGCCGTTGCCGCCCCATGTGCGCAGCGTCGGCGGGTGCTCGCCCTGCAAAATGAGGCATGGCCGCCGGGCGCTCGCTGCTACTGCAGCCGCCGCCCCTCGCCCCTGCGGCGCGCCGTCGGCGTCCGGCGCATGGGCGGCGCGCGGGAGCAGCATGGCGGCGCAGAGGGGTCCCGTTCCCGGCGGGGCGTGAAGGGCCGGGTCCAGCGGTGAGGCGAGCGAGCCCCTGGGGCGGGTGCGGGGGCGTCTCCTGCGCGCCGGCCGCCCGCCCGCGCGTGGCGGGGCGAGGACAGGACCTTCGAGCCGCCCGCTGCGGCCGGCTGCCGGCCCGCTGGAGGCGAGCCGGGTCGGGGCAGCCCCGGGGAGTTACCGGGGGGCTGGGAGGAGGGAAGGAGGCGGACACCCCCCCCAGGCGCAGACGCCGGGCGCCTCCCAACTCGCCAGAGCCCCCCCGCTCGCTTCTCCTGGCCCCGCGCAGCTGCCCCCAGCTCCAGCCCCTCCCCTGAAGCCCGTCCCGTAGCCCCGGGCCGGCCCCGGGCCCTGTCGCAGAGGCGGCAAGCCGGGCCTCGTGTGCGCTGGGTTCTCCGTGAAAGCGGGCGCCGTTGGCGGCGGTGCAGGGGCAGAGCGGCGTCTCCGGTGGCCCCCGCGGAAGGAGAGGCTTCGGCCAGGGGGGAACTACGGTAATAAGGGTCGCTGCTGCTTCTTTCCCTCTGCCGGGGGCCGCGCTGAGGCTGCGCGTGTCCGTTCGTCCCCGTCCGTTCGCCGCTGACCGCACCCGCCTCGGGCTCGCGTGGGTTGCCTCTGCCCGTGGCACCTCGCTCTCCTCGTGGCACGGCTGCAGGAAGGGACAGGCGGAGCGCTTGCCGGCCCTGGGCGGGAGCTGCCGCGGCCACAGCTGGAGGGGCCAGAGAACGGTAAAGAGGAAGAAGAAACCGAAGGCCGGCCGGCAGCTGCCTCCTGCTGCAGGGAAGAGAGAGCCAGCCCCTCCAGGTGAGGTAGGATCCCTCTTCGTAGTCCGCAGCAGGCCAGGCCATCGACATGCAGGGTCTGTACGCGTCACCAAAGGCGGCCGCGTAGCGCACGAGCGAGGCTCCGTGTGTAGGGAGCCCCGTCTTGTACGAGCTGTAAGACACCCCGGTATCCTCTTAGGTGGAGGACAGCCAAGCGACAGGAGTTACAGAAGGCGAAGGGAGGAGAGGAGGAGGAGGAGGAGGAGGAGGAGGAGGAGGAGGAGGAAGCGTCTGAGCTGGCAACCTCTCCCAGCAGTGCAGGGAGTGAAAGCTGCGGTGAGTCCCAGGCCCCCGGGGCCCTGTTGCCCCTATTCTGCATCCCGGGCCCTCCCTGCCCCTCCCCTGGCCCCCCCTCTTTCCCACGCTGATGTGGTTCCCCCCCCCCGCCCATACCTCCTTTTTCCATCTCACTCTGACCAGCTCCCCGTCCTCATCTTTTAGGTCCTCTCTCTCCCTGCCCTGTAGCTCGTGGCTATTTTTCCTTCCTCTGCCTCTCCCAGTCTGGCTCCCTGTCCCTGCTTTTCCATTCCTCCCTCTCTGCCATGTAGCGTGTTGCTGCTCTTTTTCTTTCGCAGTCTCTCTCTGTCCGGCTCCCAGCCACCGTTTTTGCCTTCCTTCCACTCTGTCCTCTAGTCTCTGGCTCTCTCTGCCTGGCTGAACATCTGCTGATGTTCAAGGTCTTGCTTCTCGGCCCTGTAGCACAGCACAAGTCTCTTTCTTCCTCTGTCTCCCTCTATCCTGCTCCCTGTCCCTGTTCTGCAATTTCGTCCTTGTCAGCCCTGAGCCACGCTGCAGTTTCATTTCTTCTGCCGTCTTGCCCTGTCCGGCTCCCTGCCAGGATCTTTTAATTCTTCTCTCTCTCCCTCTCGAAGCCCATCGCTGTTTTACTCTTTCTCCCTGTCCGTCTCCCCGTCTCCGTCTTTACTGACTCTTTTAAGTAAAATCACTGGCTGAGACCTTAAACATGTCACTTCTTGCCCGACAAGATCAAACAGACCGTGAGCAAGCTCCTTAGGCTTCCCGTGGAAATCACTGGTACCGGCATAAATTGACCTCCTTGTGCCATCCTGAGGCCGAAAGACCGAGGAGCTAATTCGATGACTAGATATGGACAAAGGAAGCCCCAGGTTCAACTGGCGGACTGCGTGAGGAAGACTGTGGACGACCACCTGAGGGTGAAAAGACCCTAACCCTAATTTTACTGTGCATGCTTGGACTACGTCAACGAATTCCGGGGACTCCTCACCGTTAAGACTGCCCTTCTCGGGGCATCATGAACTGATGTGCTTTACTAACCCGTCGGAGCACTCGTGGTGGAGCCATCCCCAGCGCTGCCCAGCGCTGCCGTAAGGAACGCCCGCCTTCTAAAGCTTCAAACTAAGTGTTAGAGGGTTTTCTGGCCGACTTTTCAGTATCCCTTTGTATTTGATTGTTTCTGGTATTCCCTTAGTGGCTTCACTTTTTAGATTTTCTATCTACGTCTCCGTTTTAGTTCGCCATCCCTGCCTCTTAATATTTTTCCTTTTGCCGTAATCACCATTGCTTTTAAAATTTTCTGCTGCCTTTTCTCTCATTCGCGGTCCTTATTTGCCTACCCTTATTTTTTAACTGACTTCTTCCCTTCCCTTAGTGCCCTCTGAAACAAGGATCTAAAACAATTGTAAGGTTTTCGCATGTGTAACGAATCAACTGTCAGTTTTGCAAATTTCTGAAGAGATGTACTTTCTGGAAGGTTATTGATTTCGTGATTAGTTTCACTTTAGTATAGACTTCTTTAGCCTAGCAACCGTGGCATTATGTTTAACGGCCTATTCTCATAGTCCTTAGGCTGTATTTGCCTCAGTGCTAACACTGTACCTATATGTAAACAGTTCATCAGGAGGAAAGCCGCCCTGATGAAAACTAAAACCCAAGCAGAAACGGAGAAGACGGGTGGAGAGAACCAAGAGGAGAAGAGTTAAGAGCAAGGACTGAGAAGTTGATGAGTGCAGAGGAGATATCTTCACCTTCAGCACAGAAACGTCCTAGCAGGAGTGCTCAAACACGGATGAGAAGAAGGAACCGCTTGGCTGAAGAACAGAAGGGGAAAACATCCAAGGAGAAGGAACTATCCTCAGGAGACCTGTGACCATAAAAGGGAAAAAGGAGGAGGGGGCTAACTCCCCAAACGACCACCGGCGACCGCCCGAGACCCCCGCGCACGCGTAGTGTGGTTCTGCAACGCCAGCCTTACGTAAATGTGGCAGATAAGCGAGGAGGCGGAGATTTCTCAGGACACGTGCGAATATTCGCGTCTTTCAGGTATATAAAGGATGAAGTTTTGCTTCAGCGCGCGCGCGTTGGGAGGAGATATCCCCCAGGCGTCCGGCGCGGCAATAAAGGCGTCTGCTTAATGACACTTTGACGTTACCGAGTTTAAATTTCTGTAACTTTTGTGAATCATTTGGGTGACCCAGGTGGGAGGGACATCCTCTGTTCGGCTGCGGGACCCCATGAGTCTGGGACTCTCTTGGGTGCACCCCCGGAGATCTTTTCCGGAGAGACCCCCGTTCTCAGTCGGATCACCGCGGGGACAGACAAAGACCCTCCGGCAAGAAGACATCCTTAAATCCTGAACTGGCAACGATCGATCAGTTTGGGACCGTCTTTAAGACGTGCAGACGTGCACGCGGGTCGGCGTATACCGGCTCGCTAGCACCTTACAGGTGTACCTCTGGGGGACTTGTGTCCCATTTGGTAGGGGATTAACTTCCCCGTTTGGAGGGGCTGCGTCCCCATTTGGAGGTCTGGTTAACTGTTACAAACAAAAAGCGAAACAGGAAGCAAAAGAGATGTTGCTCGCCTTGTAGCGTTGGACAAAGATGTTTATAGGTTGACAGAATGGGAGATGAAAGGATTGTTTGACCCCGACTGCGAGGATGTGCGTGCAATGTCGGATGCGGTGTTCAGCGAGGCAGAAAAGCAGAGTGTTGTGAGGGTGGCCAGACACCCAAGGCCAGGCTCCGGTTTTGGCTGGAACTCTGCCGGGAACAGCGGATAACCATGTTCCCATTACCAGTCCCGGTCGGGGCCCTAACCAGCCAGGAGCCCGGGAGTTAGTACTGCGGTACAGGGAACGAATGGCTTCTGGAATAAGAAGTGCTGTCCCAAAATCAGTAAATTGGTCTAAATTGTATGCAATTAAACAAGATAGATAGAAAAGAATCCCCTACTGATTTTTTGAACCGATTAAAAGAAGGGATGCAGAAATATACTCCTTTAAACCCTACCTCTCAGGAGGGAAAGGGTCAGTTGATGTTCCTGGTTCTGGGACAGCTGACGGATGATGTCAAGAAAAAGTCAGAGCAAGTGCAAGGAACAGATGTGAGAGATTTAGAGAAATTGCTGGAGACTGCTTGGCAAGTGTGTCGCAATAGGGACAGGCGGGGGCGGGGGGGAATGGGCAAAACAATTGCCAGCGCTACGGCGGCTGCTTTGCGCACCGCAGGGGCCAGGTAACCTCTGGGAACCCACCGGGAAACACCACTAATGGGAGGCGAGGAGCCATGAGAAGTAGCCCAAGTGCCCCGTCTCGGGGAAGTCAAACCCCTCCCGAAAGATCAGGGTGCCCACTGTCGGCCAAGGATGGAGCTCGAACGGCGGGGTATGCCGTGACCACCGCAGAGCGAGCGCTGGAAGCAAAGTCACTCCCTGAGGGTACATCCGCACAAAGAGCCGAATGAATTGCTTTAGCGAGAGCTTGCTGAAGGACTGCGAGCGAACGCCCGGACAAATTCAAAATACGCCTTGGGTGTAGTTCATGCCCGTGGGGCTATCCGGAAGGAACGGGGACTTCTGACCGCCCAAGGAAAACGTATTAAGCTTGCTGACGTGATCCTAAGACTTTTGGATGCGGTACAGTCGCCTTCGGCGGTTGCGCTTATGCACCGCAAGGGGCACCAAGAGGGTGACGCTGCTCAGGAAGTGGGGAATAAATCGGCAGATTAGGAGGCAAAGAGAGCTGCGGAACAAGGTGAGGTGTTAAGTTTGATTCCTGAAAAAGCTTTGCCGCTACCGGACTCGGTCGACTGTGATGAGAAGGATCTTAGATGAATTAAAGATTTGGAAGCAGAAGTTGAATCATCGGGTTGGGCAAAATCAAAAGGTAACAGAGTAATAGTTCCCTTTAGAATAGTACGGAAACCGGTAAAAGCAGAACACGACCAGACTCATTGGGCAACTGAAGCCTCGTATGATTCCCTTATGAAGCAGAGAGTAGCCAGGAATTTGTTTCAAACTGTAAAAACCATGGTTAATAACTGTGAAGTATGCAAAGGTGGGAAATCGTGTAAAATTTGGAAGTCTCGGTAAAGGGAAAGTTCCAGGTCAACATTGGCAAACAGACTTTTCTGAACTCCCAGGGAAAGGGTGGGGGGGGGTTCGGGATTTGTTCGTATTAACGGATACCTTTTCGGGCTGGCCAGCAGCTTTCCCTTGTAGGGCTAATAAGGCTAGGGGAAGTGACAGGAGTACTCTTAAACGAAAGTTATTCCCAGATTTGGAGTACCAGCAGTAATATCTTCTGATAGGGGTGCTCATTTTTGTGCGCAAATAGCGCAACGAGTTAGTAAAATTTTAGGCAACCGACCTCAGGCAAGTGGGCCAGTGGAGAAAATGAATCACTTAATTAAACAACAGCTAGCTAAACTTAGTCAAGAAGCAAATCTACATTGGTACCAAGCGCTCCCACTGTAGCCCTACTACGAATCAGGGTAAAACCGGGAACTAAAGAGAATTTAAGTCCATTTGGAATTTTGTTGGGGCGGCCGTCACCGATCCCAATACCGAGGGGAAGAGCTCACCCAGTTAGGCGAAAATAATCTATAGAAATACATCATAATATTAGGAAATTCTAAACGAGAGCGATTGCAAGTGCCTAGAGGGTCTAGCCAGACGTTCCCTCTAACAGGAGTTCCGGTTCCGGTTAACCCCTCTCTATTTAACAACCCCCGCTACGGAGTAGGTCATGATAAGAACGACTTTAGATTTACATCACCTCTTGGGGTTGTGAAGAAGTTCGGAGCAAATTAGCCTCTCGGTTACCAAATTTTAAATGGATCAAAGAGCTGCTTGTACTCGTATTAGTTGATAGCTTATTTGTTTTAGGTACGTGTTGTGTAATTCGAGGTTGGCTATGGCGTTGTCAGAAGAATGGGGATGACGGTGTTACCTGGAAAAAGAGTAAGGTCAAACCTGAAGTCGCAACAGGGAGGTATTTTAATCGACGGACAGAGGAGAATGGTACGTTGTAAGGGACTGCGAAAGAATTCGCAAGGGTAATAGAAAAGGGGGGAAGTGAAACAGAAGATGTCTGCTTAATGACACAGTGATGTTACCGAGTTTAAATTTCTCTCACTTCTCTGCATCACCTCGCTTTTTCATTTTTCTTTCTCCAACTCTTTTAAAAGTTTGCAGTTTCTCTTATGTTTTATTCCCTTCTTTCCCTAACACCTATCGCTTTTTAAATGTTCTTGCCAGGCTTACTATTGTTCCCTTTGTCTGCATTTTTAATTAGCTCTTGTCTTTCCTTAGCGCCCTCGCTATTAAAACTTTCTTTCTCCATCTCTGTTTACTGTCCCTAGTTCACAATTTTTTCCTTATTTCTTTAATCCCTGTTGCTTTTAACGTTTTCTACTTTTATCCCATCTTCTGTCTCTCTCTTCTGGTTTTTCTTTATTGTCATCGCATTTAAAATTTTCTCTCTACAGCTGTTTTACTCCACTGTCCCTATTTCTGTTTCTTCCTTTATTTCCCTAACGCCTGTCACTTCTAACATGTACTTTCTGTGCCCTTCCACGTCTGTATCTTCAATTATTTCTTGTCTTTCCTTAGTGCCGCCCCTTCTTCAGGTTCCTTTCTACATCTCCATTTTAGTTCACCATCGCTGTCTTTAATCAAAAAGTCCTTAATCCCCATTGCTTTTCAAATTTTCTACTTTTATCTCGTCCGCTGTCGTTACTTATTAGTTCTTTTCTCTTATTTTTTCCTCAGGGCACCGCTTTTTGTATTTCCTTTCTGCGTCTACTTTTATGTGGCTCACTGTCCCCATTTTTCAATTTTTTTAGTCATCGTTCTTTTTGGTTTGAAATTTTGTTTCTCGGTGTACTTTTATCTCATTTTCTATGCCTGCGGTTTTTTTTCCCCTTTCCTGTAACTTGCCGCTTCTAACATGTTCGTTCTAAATCTACTTTTATTAGGATGCAGCTCCCTTTTTTTCAGTTGGTTCCTGTCTCTCCTGTACCCCCTCACGTTTAGATTTTCTTTCCTCGTCTGTTTTTATCCACTTCACCAGCTTCATTTTTTTAGCTCATTCTAGCGTGTCCCATACCCTGTTGCTTGTGAAATTTTCTTGCTATGTCTTTGCCTATTCAGGTTTTTTCCCTATTTTAACTTTTTTTCCCCGTCTTAACGTCTTCATTTTCGAATAACAGAATAATTTAGGACGGAGAAGACACTTAAGATCATCGGGCCCAGCCGTAAACCTAGCACGGCCAAGTCCACCACTAAACCGTGGCCTTAAGTGCCACATCCACGCGCCTTTTAAATACCTCCAGGAACGGTGAGGAACTTAGGTTTTTATGCTCACGTTAACCTGGTTTTCTGTCACTATTATTTCCTCTTTTCCTGTCTGTCCTCTCCCTCATCGTTTTTTACATTTTCTGTGTCTGCTTTTATGGAGACGGCTAACCCTACGTTTTTATTACTTCCTGCCTATCCTGTGTGAAATCACTTCTGAATTTTTTTCCCCCATCTGTTTTCATCCAGTTCACTGTCTTTATTTCATTCCTGTCTCTGCTATACCCTGTCACTACTTAAATTTGCTTTCTGCCTTTGTTGATTTCTTCTGCTGCCCCATTGCCAAGTTTCTCCTTCTTTAACGCCTTCGCTTTTGATAATTTTTTGTCTACTTTTATCTGGTCTTCTCTCCCTATTTGTTAGTTTTTTCCTTCCCTGCCTCATACCCTTTTTTTCTTTTTAAATTTTCTTTCTATGTTTGCTTTTATCAAGATGTCTATTCTTTTCCAATTCTTTCTGTTTGTCACACACCCCGTCGCTTTTCAGATTTCCCTGGCGTGTCTCCCTTCCCCCCCGCTCACCGCCCCCCCCCCCCCATCCCGGGGTTTTACGGGGTCTCCTTGGCACGCTTTTCTCTCGGGAGCGTGATTTGTACCCCTCTCGGTTTGTCAGAACATCTCCTCGGGCCATCCCTCTTCCTCAGAGCGGTCTTTCTGTCCTCTCCTCCATCTTGCTCGCCTCCCGTCGGCCAGCGTCTCCCCGACGACGCCTGTGCTCCGTTCAGATCCCCTCCCGAGTACCTCTGCGCCCTCCAGCCTTCTGCCGTCTCTCCGGCCGCCTCGGCACCCCTCTGATTTCCGCCACGACGCTTCCTGCGAGCGACCCCGCGTTCCGTAACCGGACTGTAAAACAGGAACTGAATTAACCGTAACCGCAGAGCGTAATGGCACATTTTCTCGCATTTTACCCTTACCGCCTTTCAGGCCGTGGCTGGAAACCTGCTACGCGTGGCGCGCAGGATGCGGCAGCAGCTTGGCGGTGGATGGCGAGAGGCGAAGGCCGAAGCAGAGGCTGCGCGGCTCCCGTACGCTGGGTTTATTGTTTTACTTAGGAGCGTGGCCGTTCGTCTTCAACTGTTTATGGTGTTCTCGCCCAGTGCAGCAGTTTGAAATCGGCTGGTTTAAGGAAAACACGATGTCATCTCTGTCAAAGTTCGACATATTTTGGACGTGAAATACGAAACCGAGAACTTTAATCCCGGGTTTCCTGGGATTAGCTCTTGGAACTGCTTTAGAATCCCTTGTGTGTCGGCTCCCCGAAACTTACTGCTCGTCTGCCGACTCTGCCCTGTACCGTTTCACCTGTTAATTTTTTTCCACGTTTCCCTCTCTGCGGCTCCCTCTCCCTGTTTTTTAACGCTTTCCTGTGTTTCTTGCACCCTGCTGCATTTTAATTTCTCGCGCTACAGTTCCCTCCCTCCGGCACCCTGTCTCTGTGTTTTATTTCCTTCCTCTGTCCTGCACCCCGTCGCTGAAAAAACTGTCTTCCTATGTTGCCTTCTATGCATCTCCCCGTCCCTATTTTTTCATTATTTCCTGTGGTTCTTGTACCCCGTTACTTTTAACATTTTCTCATTGCGGTTCCTTCTAGCCGTCTCCCTGTTTGTCTAATATTCCCGTCTTTCTCGTACCTGACCGCCACTTCTTTTTCCTTTTTGCCTTGTCCTCTGGCCGTCTCCCCGTCCCTGCGTTTTAATTCCTGTCCGTGTCTCTCGTACCCGGTTGCTTTTTAAAAGTTCTTCTACGTCTCCCTCTACCCGGCTCCCTTTTTCCGGTTTTTTGTTTGGGGTTTTTTTTTTTTGGTCTGTGTCGTCGTCGTCCCCCCCCCGCCCTTGTATTTCTTGCGCCCCACCGCTACCTAATTTCTCCTTCAACGATTCCCTTTATCCAGCTTCCCTTTCCCGTACTTTTAACTCCTCCCTTTTTTCCGTATACCCTGTCCCTTTTTAAATTTTGTTTCAGTATTTCCTTCTATCCTCATTCCTGTTCCTGTTTTTTTAATTCTTTCCTGCTTTTCTCGTAGCCTGTCGCTTCTTAAAACGTCCTTCCGTCCCTCTACCCGATTCCTTGCCCCTGTTTTTTATCTCCTCCTCTGTCCCGCACCCAGTCACATTAATAAGTTTCTTTCTATGTCTCCATGTATTTAGCTTCCTGTCCGCCTTTTTATTTTTTTTTCCTGTCTATATCATACTCCGTCCATTTTAACTTGTGTTTCGATGGCTACTTTTCTGCGGTTCGCTGCCTGCGTTTTGTAATTCTCCCCCGTCTGTCCCGTACCCTGGCGCTGCTTCAAGTTCCCATGTCTGCGTTTGTCGAGCTCTCCATCCGTGTCTTTTAACTCTTTCCCGTGTCGTGTACCCCGTTGCTTTTTACATTTTTTTGTGTGTCTGTTTTTCCACAGTCTTATTTTTAATTTATTCTCGTCTTTGCTAAAAGCCGTCGCGTTTTAAATTAATTTTCTTTCCCCATCGAAGTTTATCCACCTCCCCGTCCCCGTGTTTTGTTTTCCCATCTACGCTGTACCCCATCGCTTCTACAATTTTCTTTCCGTGTCTACTTTAACCAATTCGCTGTCTATATTTTTTATTTGTTTCTCGTCCGTGCTGTACGCCGGCGCTTTTGAAATTTTCTTCCTATGTCTCTCTGTACTTTTCTGTCTATTGTCATTTTTAACTTTTTCTTGTTTTTCCTCAATGCTTCCGCTTTTATAATTTTCCTCCTATGTCACTCTCCATCACCCTACGCTTATTTTACTTTTTTTCCCTTGTCTTTCCTTAATGCCTTGGCTTTCAAAATTTCCTTTTTACATCAACTTTCATCCAGTTTTCTGTCCCCTTCCCCCCCCCCTCCCCAGCTTCTCCTTTACCCGGCTGCTTTTTACATGCTCTCTCCGTGTCCGCTTTAACCAATTCACTGTCTGTCATTTTTATTTTTATTCCTGTCTGTCCCGAGCCCTCTCGCTCTTTCAGTTTCTGTTCTAGGTCTACTTTTATCAAGCTCCTATCCATATTTTTTAGTTTATTCCTGTCCGTTGTGTGCCCTGTCGCTTTTTGAACTGTATTTTCGTTTGTGGCTCTGTTATTTACCATCTCCTTGGGGTTTTTTAGTTGTTTCTTGTCTTTTCTTAATGCCATGGCTTATTCCATTTTTCTTTCTCGACAACATTTGTGAGGTTTGCTGTCCCTAGTTTTTACTGCTTTCCCGTACCCCGCTGCTTTTTAAATCTTCTTTCTATGTCTCTCTTCATCTGGTTTCCTGTCCCCAGTCTTAAATTTCTTCCCGCGTTTCTAGTACCGCGCTCAACTTTTTAAACTGTATTCCCGCGCGCGCTAGTTTGGGCTCGGAGGTAGAGTTAGTTTTCTTCGCGGTAGCTGGCGCGGGGCTACGTGTTGGATTTGCGCCGACACCCGGCGTCGATGACGCAGGGACACGCGCCGGGTCTCGCCGAGCGGCGCTTGCGCGGCGTCAAGGGCCGTTCTGCTGCTCCCGCGGCCCCGCCGGCGAGTAGAGCGGGGGTGCGCGCGGGGTTGGGAGGGGACGCGGCCGGGACAGCTGACCCCCGGCTGCCCAAAGGGATGTTCCCGACCGTACCACGCAGCGCTCGGCCAGCAAACCGGGGCTGGAGGTCGCGGGGGGCCTTAACGTCTTGACGTAACCCTGTCACGTACCACGTCGCTTTTAAAGTTTTATTTCTGCGTCTCCATTTATCCGGTTCCCTGTCCCGTGGTTTCGGTTTTTTGTTTTTCTTCCCCGTGTTTCCTGCCGCCCGTCGCTTTTTCTCTTCTCTTCCGCATGCCCCTCCGCATCGCTCCCTTTGGCGGGTTTTTAGTGCCCTGACTCTGCGGCCCGTCCCCTTTCTATTTTTATGGCTCTGTCCAGCTGACGGTCTCTAATTTTTAATTCTTTCCCGTGTTTGTCCCTTTTCCCTTTCTCTTTCCATGACTGCCTCTATCTGCCTTCCTGTCCCTTCACACCCCCTCCCTTTTTTTTCTCAATTCCTTCTGCTCTGGTCCCCTCGTGCAGTTTTCTGTCTCCCGCTACCCGGCTCCCTGTCGCGGTACCCGCCGCTCCCAGGCCGGGCGCCGCTCGTTCTCGCTGTCCCTCCCAGCTCTCTCCCCGGCTCTCTCCCCCTCTTCTTTATCGCTCCATCTCCCCCCTCGCCGCGCTGCAGTTCTCCCTCTTCCTCCGCCTCGACACCCACGTCCGACTCCCGCCCCACCCCCCCACCCCCCCCGGGCCTGGCTCCCCGTCCCTCGCCTCTTCTCTCCCCGCCTCTGCGCTTCCTCCCGCTTCCCTCTCCCCTCTTCCCCCTCCGCCCGGCCGCCGTTGGGCACCGAGCCTGGGCGGCAGCTCCCGGTGCGCCCGAGGGAACAAACCTGCGCTGCCCGCTTTGCGCGCCCGGGTGCGTTCCTCCGCCGTGGGGCCGGGCCCAGGCCCAGGGCAGGGGCTCCCGTGCCGTTGGAGGTGGGGGGGGGCGGCCGCTTGTTCCCGAGGGGCTGCAGCTGCGGGCCCGACGCTCGAAGCGGGCTGCAGGAGCGGCTGAGGCCTGCGGTGCCCCGGGGGCGCCGCCCGGGCCCGCCCGCCGGCGGGAGCCGGCTGAGGAGCGGCGCGAAGGCCGTTCCGCAGGCAGCCGCCTGCAGCGAGGAAGGGCCGGGCCCCGCGGCGAGGTGGGAGTCCTCCCGCCCCCGCGGGAGCGCGGCGCCGGGAGCGCGGTCGGCGCCTCCGCCGGCCGCGCGTCCCTACAGCCTCGCGGCGCCTCTCCCGGAGGACCGGGGCGGGGGGAGGCGGCGCGCAGGCGCAGGCAGAGACGCCTCACGGCGCGCGCGCCTCGCTCCGCCGGGTCTCTGCCCGCTTCCGGGGCGGGCCCCGCCCCCGCGGGGCGGTGCTGTTGTCCCAGCCACGGTTCTTCCGCCGGTGCGCGGGCAGGTGGCGAACACGCGGAGCCGGGGTGTTGGCTTTTCTTCCGGCTGCGCGCAGAGCTCGCACCCCTCGGGCCACACTCGGACCGTGCGGCTACGCTCCGCGCAGCAGTTACCGGTGTTTTCAACAGCTGGCTCCGTCGCCCTCGTTCCCCTCGGTTCTCGCCAGCCTCGTCTCCGCTTAAAGTCACAGCGTCCTTCTTTCTTCCCGGGCGTGCTGAGCGAGGAGGGGGCTTTCCCCGCCCGGGGGCAGGTTGCTATTATGCCAATTAGATGTCAATTAGATGTTAATTAGGGCAGTTCCCTCAAGGTTCCGGAGCGGTGCTGCTCTTGTGATTATCTTGTTCCTCCCCTCAAGGTTGCACCTCGCAGTGAACTGCTCCCAGAGACTAAACGATGCCCCCAGCTTCGTTCCTCGCGCACCTCGAGCAGTGCGGGCGGGAGCGATGCTGCCGCGGCGTCGGGTCAGAGCCGCGCTCTCGAACGGCGGCGCGTGAGTTCCGCCTGCCCGGCTCTGCCTCGAGCGCGTGACGGCGCGTGCTCTGCCTGAGCAGCCGGGAAAATGCCTCGGAAACGACCCGCTTGTTGCGAGCGAAGCAGATGCGACGCAAGCGGGGCGTTGGGGCGGCTTTTGTAGCCTGACGTCAGCCTGCGTTCTGAGTCGCGCTTGCACGTGCGCACACAAAACGAACGCCTGCCTGTGCCACAAGCTCCTGCTGCGGCAGAGGGATCGGGAGTCCGTGGCAGCGGTCAGCCGGGCCTGGGCGCGGCGGCTTCAGCCGGTCGTCGCGTACCGGTGTTCTTCCCGCCACCCTGCGCCAGCGGGTTTCTTTAGGCGTACGCGGTGCTTAGGCGTCCTCGGCCGTCACTTAGGCCGGGCTAGCGGAGCAGGCGTCCCGAGTGACCCTTCCCCACACCGTTCCCCGCTCTCCCGCCCACGCCAGCGCTGCTGCGCCCGGCGTCCCTGTCCCCTGCTTCCACTTCTGCCTCTGCCCACCCCCGGCCCAGCGCGGGCGTCATCGGGCTCGTTAATCGTGGCTGCCTCGGGGCTCGCGAAACGGGTCGCGTGCAGGAGCGCCCGGCCTTGCGGCGAGTCCCTGCAACCGCCTGGCTGCCGGGAGGGGCCGCTGCCTCGCGCCCGCCGTGCGAGTGCGCCGAGGGCTCCCCTCGTGCCTTCCGGTCCTAATCCGTCGCAGCCGGCCAGGATCTTCTTTCCCAGGTGTGCTTCTAACGACAGGCCCCGGAAAGGACAGGGCCACGTGAGCGGTGGACGCTGTCGCTCCCGGGTGCGCCGCACCTGACGTACACGGGCAGTCGAATGTGCAGGGTCTGCACGCATCACCGGAAGCGGCCGTGTGGCGCACGAGCGAGGCTCCGTGTGTAGGGAGCCTCGTCTTGTACGAGCTGTAAGACACCCCGGTATCCTCTTAGGTGGAGGACAGCCGAGCGACAGGAGTTACAGAAGGCGAAGGGAGGAGAGGAGGAGGAGGAGGAGGAGGAAGAAGCGTCTGAGCTGGCAACCTCTCCCAGCAGTGCAGGGAGTGAAAGCTGCGGTGAGTCCCAGGCCCCCGGGGCCCTGTTGCCCCTATTCTGCATCCCGGGCCCTCGCTGCCCCTGCCCTGGCCCCCTCTCTTTCCCACGCTGATGTGGTATCCGTCCGTGTCCCCCCATACCTCCTTTCTCCATCTCGCTCTGACCAGCTCCCCGTCCCCGTCTTGTAGGTCCTCTCTCTCCCTGCCCTGTAGCTCGTGGCTGTTTTTCCTTCCTCTGCCTCTCCCAGTCTGGCTCCCTGTCCCTGCTTTTCCATTCCTCCCTCTCTGCCGTGTCGCGTGTTGCTGCTCTTTTCTTTTGCAGTCTCTCTCTGTCTGGCTCCCAGCCACCATGCTTGCCTTCCTCCCGCTCTGTCCTGTAGCCCGTCGGTATTTTTGCTGTCTCTGGCGCTCTCCGCCCGGCCCCGTGTCCCCGGTGTTCAAGGTCTTGCTTCTCGGCCCTGTAGCACAGCACAAGTCTCTTTCTTCCTCTGTCTCCCTCTACCCTGCTCCCTGTCCCTGTTTTGCAATTTCGTCCTTGTCAGCCCTGAGCCACGCTGCAGTTTCATTTCTTTCGCCGTCTTGCCCTGTCCGGCTCCCTGCCGGGATCTTTCAGTCCCTCTCTATCTGTCTTGAAGCCCGTCGCTGTTTTCTCTTTCTCTCTGTCCGTCTCTCTGCCTCTGTCTTTACTTACACTTTTAAATTCCTCCCTCTCTGCCCAGCGGCCCATCACCATTTTGCCGTTCTCTGTCCCGTGTCTTGAATCGCTCCCTCTCTGCCCTGTAGCCTGTCACCAGAGGAAGGTTTTTTTCCTTCTCTGCCATTCGCTCTCTGTCCGGCTCCCTGTCCCTACATTTTAGTTGTCCCCTCGCTGCCCCTGCGGCCCGTCGCTGTCGTCCCTGTCCCTGTCTCCCTCTGTATGGCTCCCTCTCCCTTCCCTTATCCCTACTAAGCAAGTAGATAAGAAAAGAGATCCTCGGGAGGACAGACAAGTGAAGGGGACAGAGTACTGCAAAAAACCACCAGAGACCACCAGAGGACCACCGGCTCCTTTAACGGCGCACGCGTCAGCGACATGTGAGTATGTGAAACATTCCTCGGAAATGTCACGAGTATGCTAACAATTGCAACGAACATGAGTGTATGTACCCGATAGAATTCAGATGCTGGTAACACGAGGCACGCGTGTTAGGAGGAGATATCTCCCACGCGTGCGGCGCTGTAATAAAGATGTCTGCTTTAGTAACACTTTGGTGTTATGAAGTTTGTATTTCTTACATTTGAATTTCTTTGAATCACTGGTGGGACCCTATTTGGACTCCCCCCACCCCCCCACCCCACTTCTTTCCGTGCTCATTGCTGTTCTTGCTCTGCAGCTCTCTTTTTTTTTTTTTTTTTCCCCCCAGCTCCCTGTGCTATTCTCCTTAACCCTCCCCTCTCCGCCGGGCTCTTTGTCACTTTGTTGTCCCTCTCGGTCTGACTCCCTGCCCCTGTTCTCCTCTCTTGCAGCGTCCTGCGCCCCGCGCCCCGTTTTCGGCGCGGCGGCCTCCCCCTGCCCGGCAGCCCGTTCCCCGCCGGACCGAGGAGCGCGGCTCCGGGAAGGACTGCCGGGCTGGCCCCGGGGCAGCCCCGCTCCCGGGCCTCGTTACGCGCCGCCTGAATCAACGCTCGCTGCCGCCTCCTTCGCCCTCGCGGCTGCGTTCGCCCTCCCTTTGCCCCGGGTGAGGGGAGGGGCTGTGCCGGAGCTCGGGGCAGCAAGGGAGGCCCTGGGGCGGGGGGCGGGCGCTGCCCCCCTGCTCCAGCTGGGCTCCAGCTGTGGGCCGGGGCTGGAGGAGCCCCAGGTGCGGGCGGTGAGGCCGGTGGGGACGGCCGCTCCCTGCACAGGGGTGGCTGCCGGGGGAGGGGCTGCCGCCGCCGCTGCCCTGCCCCGGGTGGCCGTGGAGGGGCCGGGGGGAGCCAGGGGCGGGGCGGAGCGGTCGGCCGGTGCGACCGGGCTGCGGCTGCAGCGAGGAAGAACGCGAGCGGGGCCGCCCCCGGGACCAGCGGGTGCCGGGGAAAGCCCGGAGGCGGGGCGGCGGGGTCCGCGTCGGAGGCACGGAGCAGGGGCGTGCGGGAGCGGGCGGCGGGGGCTGCCCGGAGCCGCGCGGCGGAGCGCCGGTTAGCGCTCGCGTGTCGGCGGGACTTGCGGGGGAAAAGGGGGAGCCGGTGTCCCTGGCGGCAGGGCGGGAGCCGTAGCCCCGCGGCACGGGGCTTACGGCCGGCGACGTTCGTTCCCCGCGCATGCCGGGAAGCGTAGTCTTGTGGCAGGGGGCCGGCGGGCGGCCATGCTGCGCTTGCCAGGGCATGCCGGGAGATGTAGTTTTTGCGACCTGGTCTCCCAGGCGTGCGTGGTGGCGCGCCTCCTCCCCGCGCTCGGTGCTGCCGCCCTGTGACCGAACTTGGGTACTGCAGCTCGGCAGCCGCGCATGCGCGGTGGCGCCTAAGTGACCCACGCTCCCGTCCTCCGGTAACAGCGATGCCGTTCTGCGGTCCCTGCGCGCTCTTTGCTGCTTCCCGGTAAGGAAGCGCCGTTGCCGCCCCATGGGCGCAGCGTCGGCGGGCGCTCGCTGCTTCTGCAGCCCGGCGTTCGCGCGCCGCCCCGCGCCCCTGCGGCGCGCCGTCGGCGTCCGGCGCATGCGCGGCGCGCGGGAGCAGCATGGCGGCGCAGAGGGGTCCCGTTCCCAGCGGGGCGTGAAGGGCCGGGGCCACCGGTGAGGCGAGCGAGCCCCTGGGGCGGGTGCGGGGGCGTCTCCTGCGCGCCGGCCGCCCGCCCGCCCGCCCGCGGGTGGCGGGGCGAGGAGCTTCGAGCCGCCCGCTGCGGCCGGCTGCCGGCCCGCTGGAGGCGAGCCGGGTCGGGGCAGCCCCGGGGAGTTACCGGGGGATTGGGAGGAGGGAGAGGGGAAGGAGGCGGACACCCCCCCCAGGCGCAGACGCCGGGCGCCTCCCAACTCGCCAGAGCCGCCCCGCTCGCTTCTCCTGGCCCCGCGCAGCTGCCCCCAGCTCCAGCCCCTCCCCTGAAGCCCGTCCCGTAGCCCCGGGCCGGCCCCGGGCCCTGTCGCAGAGGCGGCAAGCCGGGCCTCGCGTGCGCTGGGTTCTCCGTGAAAGCGCGCGCCGTTGGCGGCGGTGCAGGGGCAGAGCGGCGTCTCCGGCGGCCCCCGCGGAAGGAGAGGCTTCGGCCAGGGGGGAACTACGGTAATAAGGGTCGCTGCTGCTTCTTTCCCTCTGCCGGGGGCCGCGCTGAGGCTGCGCGTGTCCGTTCGTCCCCGTCCGTTTGCCGCTGACCGCACCCGCCTCGGGCTCGCGTGGGTTGCCTCTGCCCGTGGCACCTCGCTCTCCTCGTGGCACGGCTGCAGGAAGGGGCAGGCGGAGCGCTTGCTGGCCCTGGGCGGGAGCTGCCGCGGCCACAGCTGGAGGGGCCAGAGAACGGTAAAGAGGAAGAAGAAACCGAAGGCTGGCCGGCAGCTGCCTCCCGCTGCAGGGAAGAGAGAGCCACCCCCTCCAGGTGAGGTAGGATCCCTCTTCGTAGTCCGCAGCAGGCCAGGCCATCGACATGCAGGGTCTGTACGCGTCACCAAAGGCGGCTGCGTAACGCACGAGCGAGGCTCTGTGTGTAGGAAAGTTCAGCTCGTAGAATAACTTTGGAAAAACATAATTCAGCAATGCTGTGCTCTGGGGCACGTTTCATATCTGCCCGTAAGTTTTATATAATTGCTAATACTTTTTTTTTTCCAGAAACGTCTGTTTATTTTAAAGAAAAGTGCCTGATCTCTTTAGTTTCTGGAGAACTTTGAAAACATAGAGCTCTTGTTGTTCTAGATGAGTTTCTGGCAACGCGAACAGTATATGGTACGCGCTTCTCCGACAAAGGTTGTGTCTCTGCTGCAGGCAGACAGATGTCGTCTTCCTGAAGGTATGAACTGAAATACCATTTGTGAGCTGTTCTGTGCAGCCAGTTGGTGTTACGACTATTTTAAATTTAGTAATCTCCGAGCGATTGCTTTCAAGGCCCCTCGGTTTAGAGGCCAAGTCAGGTACTATGGAGTCCCTACTGCATCTCCGATTCCGATATAATGTGGAGAAAAGAGCTGGTTTGTTCTAGGGCTCTAAGCACCTGCAGGTTCACCTGAAGTGAGTTGAAATCCTGAAGAGATGGGCAGCTCTGCCAATCCAAAGTTTAGTTGAAAAATTGTGGGCAGTTCACCGGTTCCTTTGTTGGACGTGAATTCTTTACAGGTTAGGGGTTGGGTTTTTTCCATAGTTTTCTCTGTACGGTGACATCTAATTTCTCTTCCTTGCAGTGTTGGGGTAATGTGCTGTCAGCAAGGTAATACTAAGGAGAAAGGTAAGATGAGTATTTTGACTGGGCAGGTGAGGCTTTATTTTTCTCTCCATGCATTTCGTTCTTCCTCTTAAAGGACCAGCTCTTATTTAAAGCTTATTTAAATTTTATGCCCTATGTGGTGTACTCGGTAGAACAGTGTTTTCCTCTGAAAGGATGAGCTCTTCTGCTGTAGGTGTTCAAATATTGTGACAGCAGCCTGTGCGTCGCTCTTAGTTTCTAAGTTTGCCCAGCCTTTCCGATTTAAAAAAACAAAAAAAAAAAAACCAAAAAAAAAGTTTTCAGTGTCTTGAACCTTTGTGAAGTGTCACCCATTCTTGTGGGCTAAAACTTGCAAGTTCCTGGAAGTTTTGTGTTTCAACTCAAAAGTTGGAGGTGTTTCTGAGAACTAGATTACAGGAAATCTGTTAGTGGCTACTGTTCAAGTCGTCTTACACCTGTTTTTTGGAAGGTCTGACGTTCACTTTCTTTGCACTACGTCTGTAGCAGGAGGGCACGTTTGTTTCAGTTTTGCATTTTGATGTCTGCAATTAAAAAAAAAAAAAGGCCATGACTTTTTTATATGTGTGCATTGGAAAGTTTTACGCGGCAGGTGAGCTTGTTGCAGTCAGGGTGAAGACCTCTGCTTTGGAAAAAGCTACATTAGAAGGTAATTACACCTGGCAAGTACTCCCCTGCCATTTTTATGTTGGTTGGTGAAACGTCACGGTCCATACAATGGTAGGAATGATTTCAGTATTGTGAAAGCATTAAGGGTTAGTTAGTTACTTGGAGGTTGTCTCACCAACTGTGAAATATTCTGGCTCCAGGTGCCTCATTGGCTAAATCCTTGCAGGAGTTTTGGGCCTCTGACATGGGTTTCGCTTGTGTAACCAAGCTGGGTGATGGGGTCCTGCTGTCTCCTAAGGGGCAGTTGGAAGGTCGCAGGTGGAATAACAGTAACCTAGGTCCAAACCAGGCTCGCAGAATCTTTCTTTCTTACCTTCTTATCTGGAGGAGTAAAAAGACTCTGTGATGCTTTGGGCTTTTTGGTTTTTTTAATGTTAAGGCAAAGTCTCAATCTTCCTTTACATCAGCTCCCCCTTCCCCGCCTTTTCCCCCTTCCCCACCCAATCCTACCACTCGCCACAGAACCTGGTTAGACGAAGTCGGCGCAAGTGGTGCTGCAGTGACAAACCACCTGGGGGAAATGGTGATCAAGGGTGTTTCTCGCTTAGCTCAGCAGCTGTAGAAATCCCAGCGAATCCTCCGTGTTCCCAGTTGCCTGCCTGTGTTTGGAAAACATCTGGTCCTGCCCACAGCGGGGCGGGGGGGGGTGGGGGTGGCGGGGGTGGTGGGGTGGGGGGGGATGTGTGTGTAGAGCTTATGAATACGTGTATCCGGGGTAAAAATCACGCGTTCTGTGTGAGAGGTTTAGAAAGGATGGCTTGCTACAGCAGTGGTGGTTTGGTGATGAGTTAGACTGTTGCTTCTCCTTGAAAGTTTCCCTGAAAGCTATGGAAGACCGATCAGTAGGCAAACTCCAGACGTTTTTCCATCCCGAATAGTGCCTGCTGTAATCATGGGACTAGCATAAAAATTGAGATTTTTATACTGCAGATCATTTCGTTCTTTGCTTTCGTTGTGAGTTCAGGGCTTGTTAGGGCACGCTGTGTTTTTTGGATTTCTGTTATCATCAAGAAGCTTAGGAGAGACTTTTTTGTGGTGGTTGTGGTTTGTTTTTTTCTTTTGTTGTCCATCCGTAATCATTTGTTGTAAATTGCTGAGCACTGAAGGAAATACCAACGCTTTTATGACTTGCGATGTAAAAAAACTGTAGTACTTTCCGAACAGATTTGGCCATCTTGCGTGACGCTTAAATTGTGGCCTGTCACGCCGGACTCCTTTTAGCAGCCAAGCTTCTGCACACCACGCTTGACATCTGCAGTGTTCAGAGTATGTGCGTTTGTCAAGCTCTGAGCTAGGAAGCGTCTGGAATTGCTAGGTAGCAAGGCCTGATTAAAACGTGGCGTATATCCATACCGAGCAAGCCCAGAAGAGGAAGAGGAGTTTGCAGCACTTTAAAAAAGACCTCCTATTTATGCAGTAGAGTTCAGGTGAAGGTAAAAGTGTACAAAACCTTCGCTCCTTGGTTACCAGTTTTGAGAGAAGGATGGCATTGTGTGTACCGACAGAGGGACGTCTGTAAAATCTTCCCCGTTGCATAGAGGGTGTGTAGGAATGTTTCGTGTTTTGCAGAAGTGCCAACAGCTTCGAAGGTTATACAAGCATGGTAGCTTCCCCCACCGTCGGAAATACGGAAAGCAGGAAAATCCCTGGAAAACGTGGAAGAGCTGCTGGCGGAATCATTTGCCTGAGGTAGGTTTAAAATGGAGAGATTCTGGGCTCTTTTCACACTTCACGTAATTAATTTTCCACAAGTTTTTTAGACTTGCTTCTGTGGGTCCTGTGTTAATGCAAAGAGAACAAGTGAAGCTCTGAAGGTACAATACTCCTCATAAGTTTAATCCATTTTTAGTTTAAAGGACCTCATGCGCTGTGAACTTGTTTTATAGTCTTCTCCCCAAATGTAGGTGGAGAGAGTCGCAGAAAGACATCAATATTGAGGTCTCCAGTAACTGCGTGTTCCCTATTATTTTTCTTCGAAAGAAATGGTCGGAAGCTATTTTGGAGGAGTTCAAGTTGTGTATCTGTTGGGTGGGTTTGGGTTTTTACCCTGCTGGCTTAGTTCTCGTTGATCACAGTCTAATTCCTTTGTGTTTCTTTTTACAAAGAAATCCAAGCAATAGTTGCCAATATTCACCAGGATAACAGAGTTCTTAATGCCGTGGATCCTTTTCTGTATGTCTTGCCTTTTTTGGTCTGCTTTCCAGTTTCTCAGTGGGCAGGAAACTAGATGGCGTGTGTTGTCCCCTTTTGCGTCCTTGCAGAACTCGTGCGTTGAATTTGAACTTCTGCGTCGCCTGTGATGAATAATGCGGAGAAGTGGCACGTTGCTTTGCACAGCGATGCACCTTCGTTTTGAATGCATGATGACTACTGTGGAAGGAACCAAACCTGAGGGAAGTTTTATGCGTGTCTGTGTTGCTATGTTTCCTTTTTTTTTTTTTTTTTCCTTAATTTGTACCTGAAATTGGGCTGTAAAAAAAAAAAAAAAATTCAAACCAAACCCAAACTCCTCATCACCCCCTACCTCCTCAAACACCTAGTGTCTTGTCAGCTGTAGAATGACGTGTCTGTGAGTCAACCTTGAGGAGCTTTTTTTTTTTTTTTTTTTTGTTCCTGACTGTGGGCAAAATCCAAGAACTAGCAAAACAAGGTTCTCGTTCTCTAGAGCTCTGTGTGGGGAATTGTTATAGGAGAGGAAGTCTTAACTTCTTAGGGCGTGAGTGGACTTGCGTTTGAATCCTGGGTTTGTTCTTTTGGCCACACGACATTTTCCCTCTTCCGCCCTAGGGACAAATCTTTTTTATGCCAGTTTCCCCATAAAAGTGACCGTGGATGATGTGAGCTTCGTTTGGTAAACGGATTCCTTTTGACAGGAAGGGAGAATATTGAGTATGCAGTGAACGGAGTCACGGGTGAATCTACCAAGCAGACGGCGACGTTTACTCTCGCAGGCTTTACTGTATCCGAAGCTAGTGGATTCAAGTAATGGATTGGTAAGCGTGTGAGCATTTGCAGAGTGAGGACTTTCCAGTTAGCCGCCTTTTCTGTAGCGTTTCTGGCTACACCAGCTTGTACGCCAGGATCCTAGCTCATTTTCTGTGCTTGGGTCTTTGAGTTGTTTCTGCATTCAGCTTTTGTTTCCAGGAAAACACATCAAATCTGCGATCGTTACAGCACGCCGTAGCAGTTAATCACCTTTGGTTTCTGTTGCTGGAGCAGACCCGATAGTTTCAAAGGCTATTTTTATCTAAAATCGAGTGGTAGGGAGAGGAGGGAAAGCACGCGTGAGTCTGGTTGTAACAGATGCATTGGTTGCCAGGACTGACCATCGAGGGGCTGAGATAGTTACCCGTCTAAAATAATGAAGCTAATTAGTGTCTTTTTTTTTTTTTTTAATATTACTATTTCTATTTCTGTCCTTCATGTGGTGGTTGTGAATTAGCTTTGTGCCCCTTTCTAAAGTACCGGGCTTTTTTATACGTTTGGCATATTGAATGGCAAATGCTTGATATAAAGTCTGCAGCCTTACTCCATAACCAGACTGTAAACCAGGAAGTAAATTAATCATAACTGCAAAGAGTAATGGCACATTTTCTCTTATTTTACCCTTACCGCCTTCCAGGCCGTGGTCTGAAACCTGCTACGCGTGGCGCACAGGATGCGGCAGCAGCTTTGGTGGTGGGTGGCGAGAGGCGAAGGCCAAAGCAGAGGCTGCGCAGATCCTGTGCGCCGGATTTATTGTTTTACTTAGGAGCGTGGCCGTTCGTCTTAAACTTTTTATGGTGTTCTCGCCCAGCGCAGCATTTTGAAATCGGCTGTTTTAAGGAAAACATGATGTCATCTCTGTCAAAGTTCTAAATATTTTGGACGTGAAATAGGAAAACGGGAGCTTTAATCTTGGGTTTCCTGGGATTAGCTCTTGGAATTGTTTTAGAATCCCTTATGTGTCGTATGACAGGTGGCACAGTCCTGTGCTAGAAAGGGAGTGGAAAGTACTAGGATGGAGCTGGTTACGTCATTGTGGAAATCGATGCCGAGGCTTAACGCACTGAAAGACAAAGCTGTTACGACTTGCACTGGAATGCCAGAATTAAGAGGTGAGCAGAGCTAAAGAACTTCCTTCTTCACAAACCCCCACCAAATCTAACCCCCCCAAACGCATGAATTCCTTAAGCCCGGGAAGAAAGAAATCCGCTGTGGGTGACATGTTGCGGTGCTGTGTTGGCATTGGCGTCTTTGTAACGGATTATTTACAAGACCTAATGTCTTTCTGTGGACTTGTAAGGCTGAGTGTTTTTAGTCTAGCAGTTTCCCGCTGCTGTCACGTATTCACGTAGATCTGTAAGGCAATTTTCGTTACCTTTTTTGTATAGCCTGATCAAACACTCGTATAATCTGAAAGTTACATTTTTGTGGTACTCTCCTTGGAAAACAGAAAGTAAGCCTGCCATTAGATGCTGGGCCACAGCGGTTGACGGCGCAGGGTAGCGTGCGTTACGTTTTGTGCTACGCTTGGTCACGTCTCATCTATGTCGTCTTCCCTGTTATTTTATTAGATTTAGTATCTGCACTTTCCATTTCCAGACAGGCCTCTCGTTCAGAGCACGGAGGCACGGTTCTCTCTGCGTCCGGCTCCTCGTCCCTATCTTGTCACTCCTTCCTCTCCTCCCTGTAGCCCGTCGCTATCGTTTTCTTTCACCATCTCTCTCTCTGCCTGGCTCCGGAACCCCATTTTGCCGTTCCTCTCTCTCTGTCCGTACTTTTTCTTGCCCTGGCTCTCTCTGCCTGGCTCCCTGTCCCCGATTCTTCCTTCTTGGCCCCGTAGCACGTTGTGATGCCGTTTCTTTCTCCGCCTCTGCTCTCCCAGCTCGCCGTCCCTCGCTTTTAATTCCTCCCTCTCCGCGCTGTCGCCCGTGCGGTCTCTTGCCTTTCTCCGTCGCTGGCTGGCTGTCCCTGCTCATCCATTCCTCCCTCTCGCCCCTGCAGCGCCTGTCGCTTTTGTCCGTTCTCCCTCTCAGTCTCTGGCTCCCTGATGACCCTACTTTGGACTCCCCCCACCCCCCTTCTTTCCGTGCTCATCGCTGCTGTTCTTGCTCTCCAGCTCTCTTTTTTTTTTTTTTTTTTTTTTTTTCCCCCCCCTCCCGCTCCCTGTGTTGTCCCACAGTCGGGCCCGGTACCCGGTGTGCCATCGGCCAGTCTTGCACACAGAGCCGAGACATTTATTTACGTCAAAGCGTTTGCGCAAAGGTGGGTGCCGGGTGGCAATTCCCCAAAGCTGGCACACCGCACGGAGGAGCGACCGCGTGTGTCTCTTGTTAGGTGTTTAGTAAAGACAGTGGAAAACCCGCCCAAATTTACATGCCCTGGCTAGTGACTACCCTGTCACTCGCTCCTGCTCAGGTATATGGAAATGAGCTTCGCTTGCTCTGTCAGTCGGCACGCCTGCTCTTGGCAGCCGGGGAGGCAATTTGCACGGTCCCTCCGTGGAGTCGGTGGTCGCGATCTCGCCCTGCCGCCTCTACCTTCATCCCGGTCGCCGTGGGTTCCGCTGACTTCGTACCGGCGACGTTCTTCTGTCCTTGTTACCTGCCTTGTAGCAGGATGTCTCCCTTTGCCCGTCCCTGAAGTGCCTCTTTTCGGTTTTCCTCCGGAGGCTGGTGATGAGCGAGGCGGGCGAGTTTACACGAAGCAGCCAGGCCTCCGTTGAGCAGCGTCACTGTCCCCCAGGCGCTAACCGGGACACGCAGCTTTAGTCGCTCTACGTTTCCTCCCTTTGAGACCGTGGAAGAGGAACTTCGCTGTAGTTTCTCTTGTACGAGTCTCATCTTCTCATAACCCTACCTCCCTGTGTTATTACACAGATCCCTACAAAAGTTAAGGCGGCGATGATTATACTGCTCAATAACTTCTTTAGCCATAGGCTCAGATCAGGGAACCAGGAAATTCACCATTTAAATGTTTCCGCAGATCCATGAGGTGGGTCATGCCTTTGTATCTCGTGGAGCGTTTTAGTCTGTTTCCGTATGTCTTCTAGGTCTGGAGAGGTTCTGCCGCTTTGATCCACGTGTACGCAGGAGCCCGTATTTAAAATTGTGCCTATCCCTCCCTGGGAAGTGAGCGTCAGACAGGGCCTTTATAGCGTCACAGGTCTCGCTTCCGATTTTCTCGCTTGCGGCTGAAGTATTTATTATAGCTTTTTCTAATTCGCTACCTCCTCGCCAGGGAGTAAGCCACCTCGCGAAGGAGCGAAATCCTGCGGGTCTGTCAGTCGTGGGTTATTTCCGTTTCTTTTATTTCTCGCGCGGTAGGTTCTTAGTCACGCTCGAGACTCTAGTTTCTCGATTATTGCGCTATTTGGAACTATGGCTCCTAGAACGCAAGTTCCAAAGCAGTTTGGTGGCGAGGCCTTACGGGCACGTCCCCGCCGAAGGGGTACCTCTGGGACGTATCGTTAGGCAACCTGCATAATTTTTGGTGGAAATTGTAATTTCCATTTCCCATTCCTGATTTTCAGCGTTGTTGGCGCTCTGCGTTGCATTTTTCCACAAACCACTCCGTGAGGAGGTATCAGTCGGTACCAGGATTCCGATTAGCGGGAGCCCTTTGTTTGAGCGTTCTGGAAAACGAATACAAACCCAGCAGCTCGCCTTATTTGCCATCTGAACATTTTTTTTTGGTAATAATTCAAAATGCATCATCTTCTCCCATGGACTTCCTGGTTTCCCATTGTTTAACTTCATGCACAGGCAGCAGAGGAGTATCACCCCCGCTTAGTCCCTTCGTTCCTTGTCCAGAAATCGGGACATTGACACAGCTATACCAGCGAAGTGTCGTGGTCTAACCCCAGGCAGCAACGAAGCCCCAAGCAGCCGCTCGCTCCCCGCCGGCGGGATGGGGGAGAGAATGGGAAGGGTGAAAGGGAGGAACCTCGTGGGTGGAGATAAAGACAGTTTAGCGGGTAAAGCAAAGCCGCGCACGCAAGCAAAGCAAAACGAGGCGTTCGTTCACGCTCCCCGTCGGCAGGCGGGTGTTCAGCCATCTCCAGAAAGCGGGGCTCCATCACGCGTGACGGTCGCTTGGGAAGACAAGATGCAGTAACTCCGAACGTGTGCCACTTCCCCCTTCTTCCCGCCCGCGCCCCCCCCCCCCCGCCCCGGTTTATATACCGAGCACGACGTCGTATCCCTTTGGCCAGTTTGGGTGTGCTGTCCCGGCTGTGTCCTCCTCGCTGGCCGGCCAGCATGAGAAGCTGGGCTGTCCTTGGGTACTTCACATGCTGATGTTTTGAGCTGTTGCTCTCCACAGCTCGTCTCGCACTGGCGTCTGTGAAGAAAATTAACTCTGTCCCAGCTGAAGCCAGGACGCTCGCGTGCATCCCGGTCGGCCTCTGCTGCCCTGCCCCAGCCCTCTGCCTGCCTCCCTGCCTGTCCCTGCCTCCGTCTCCCTCTCTGCTGGCCCACCTACCTGCCTGGCTCCCCAAAACTTGTTGCTCTTCTGCTGACTCTGCCCTGTACCATTTCCCCTATTAATTTTTTTTCCGTGTTTCCCTCTCCGTGGCTCCCTCTCCCTGCTTTTTAACGCTTTCCCGTGTTTCTTGTACCCTGTTGCATTTTAATTTCTCGTTCTACAGTTCCCTCTCGCCAGGTGCCTCTCTCAGTTTTTTTTAATTCCTCCCTCTGTCTTGTACCCCGCCATTTAAAAGATTTTCTTCCCGTGTTTCCTTCTGTCCCATCTCCCTGTCCCGGTGGTGGTGGTGGTGGTGTTTTTTAATATTCCTGTGTTTCTTATCCCCGATGACAATTCAGACTTTCTTTCTGTGTTGTCTTCTGTCCATCTCCCTGTCCCCTGTGTTTTAATTCTTGTCTATGTTCCTTGTACTCAGTTGCTTTTCAAAGTTCCTTCTCATCTCCCTCTATCCAGCTACCTGCCTTCAGTTTTTTAACTCTTCTCTAGACTTCTTGTAATCCATTAGTCTCTCTTTCAACAATTCCCTTTATCCGGCTCCATTTCCCTAAATTCTAATTCCTCCCTTTCTTCCGTATACCCTGTCGCTTTTAAATTTTTCTTTCAGTGTTTCCTTTTATTCTGGTCCCTGCTCCTATGTTTTGATTCTTTCCCGCGTTTCTTGTAGCCTGTCGCTTTGTGTTATTTTCCTACGTCTCCCTCCACCCGACTCCCTGTCCCTGCTTTGTAATGCCTCCCTTTCTGTCCTGTACCCCGTCGCTTTAACAGTTTTCTCTCTGTGACTCCATTTATTTTGTTTCCTCTCCTCTGTTAGTTTTAAATTTTATTTCTACGGCTACTTTTGTCCTGTTCGCTGTCCTTATCTTTTAATTTTTTCTGCTCTGTCCTGTGCGCCGCCGCTTCTAAACGTCTGTTGTATTTCTCAGTTCCAGTTCACTGTCGCTTATTTTGTAAGTTTTTTTTCCCGTCTTTCCTGTACCCAGTCACTTAAAAGTAGACATAGAAGGAAAACTTATCAGGCTGCGCATCGCCTTTTTTTATTTTTCCTGGCTATCGTGTACCTCGTCGCTTTTTACGTTTGCACCCCACCGCCACGCCCCGCCCTCCCCCCCCCCCCCCGCAACCCTCTTTTGGCTCTGTAGCGCACTTTGCGCCCTTCTCCCTTCCCAAAAACCCTTTCTTGATGCCATCTTTCAACTCCAGAACACTCATCTTGTTCTCGAGGCTAGCTAGGACGCCTCTGTTCAGTCCCGGGTCGCGTGAGGACAGCTGTAGACTGTTCACATCCCCTCTGGGCTATGTCGTCGTGTCCTTGAGCCTCCTTGTGCCTCTCGGAACCCCGCTGCTACCGTCACGATGGCACCCAAGGTCTTAGACGTTCCCCACAGCACGCTTTTAGCTCCGTAAGCCGCCTTTGGACTCGTTTTGTCGAAGTCGCAGCTCTCGCAAGAGGAACGGAGGTGACGAGCGGAGCGCGGTGAGGAGGTGGGTCGTCGGCAGGTGGTATCAGAGGGAAGATGTGGCTGGTGGCTAGAAGCAGTCCAGCTGCCGCTGTGGAAGCAGAGCTCTGTGGCCCAGCCATGAGTCTCGATGTTTCTGGAGCGCTCCCGGGAGCGGACGCGGCTGTCCGACCGGCAGAAGTAGCTCTCTCTGACCAGACGGGCAGTCTGGCGCCTTCCCGGAGGTATGCGCCCGTGATCCGGGAGGACTTTTGGGCTTGGGGGCGAGTCGCTAGGCGTGCGGCCGCCGTCTGTATGGCCCGAGTGCCCCGGTAGCCGCCCCGGAGGTGTGTCTCTAGGACCCGGGAGGACTTCCGTACTCGGAGGCTACTCTCTAGCCTGCGACCCGCCGTCTCTATGGCGCTGAGTGCCTCTCTAGCCGCCCCGGAGGTCTTTCTCTGTGACCCGGGAGGACTTCCGCACTGGGAGTCGACTCTCTAGCCGGCGACCCGCCGCCTCTATGGCGCAGAGTGCCTCTGTAGCCGCCCCGGAGGTCTTTCTCTGTGACCCGGGAGGACTTCCGCACTGGATGGCGACTCTCTAGCCTGGCACCCGCCGTCTCTATGGCGCTGAGTGCCTCTGTAGCCGCCCCGGAGGTCTTTCTCTGTGACCCGGGAGGACTTCCGCACTGGATGGCGACTCTCTAGCCTGGCACCCGCCGTCTCTATGGCGCTGAGTGCCTCTCTAGCCGCCCCGGAGGTCTTTCTCTGTGACCCGGGAGGACTTCCGCACTGGGAGGCGACTCTCTAGCCTGGCACCCGCCGTCTCTATGGCGCTGAGTGCCTCTGTAGCCGCCCCGGAGGTCTTTCTCTGTGACCCGGGAGGACTTCCGCATTGTGAGGCGACTCTCTAGCCGGCGACCCGCCGTCTCTATGGCGCTGAGTGCCTCTCTAGCCGCCCCGGAGGTCTTTCTCTGTGACCCGGGAGGACTTCCGCACTGGGAGGCGACTCTCTAGCCTGGCACCCGCCGTCTCTATGGCGCTGAGTGCCTCTCTCGCCGCCCCGGAGGTATGTGTCAGTCATCCGGGAGGACTTCCGCAGTTTCTGCTGAAACTCTAGCCGCTGGAAAGCCGTCTCAGTGGTCCATAGCGCCGCTCTATAGGGCCCTGGAGGTATGTATCGCTGATGCCGGAGGACTTCCGGGATTTAGTTCAAAATTACTTTTTCTTGTTTTCCCTTAGTGCCGTTGCTTCAAAAAATTTTTTCTACTTCTCCGTTTCAGTTCAATGTTGCCATTAGTTAATTTTTTCCTCAGCTCCCCGGTCCCATTTGCTTCTTACATTTTATGTCCACTTTTATTCTGCTCACTGCCTTTATTTTTTAATTAGTTTCTTACCTTTCCTGAGGTCCCTCGCTTGGAAAATTCTTTCCCTACATCTGTTTTAGTTTCCTGTCATTTTTTCCTTAGTTTTTCCCTTTCTGTCCCTAATTCCTCTTATTTTTAAAATGGGCTTTCTATGCCTACTTTTTTCCTTCAGTGTCTTTTGAAAGGACTAATTACCAGACAATCACTGGCTGAGACCTTAAACATGACATGTCTTCCCTGACGCGTGGCGGGAAGGGTAGTCTTGTGGCGGGGGGGGGGGGCGGGCGGCCATGCTGCGCTTGCCAGTGCATGCCGGGAGCTGTACTTTTGCCGCGCCTCCTCCCCGCGCTCGGTGCTGCCGGCCTGTGGCCGAACTTAGGTACTGCACTTCGGCAGCCGCGCATGCGCTATGGCGCACCTCGCCGCAGCTGGCAAACGCGCATGCGCGGTGTCACGCGACGCTACAGCCCGAAGCCGCGCATGCGCGGTGGCATTTCGCCGCGGCTGGCAAACGCGCATGCGCGGTGCAGCGCCTCGTAGCTCGAAAGCCGCGCATGCGCTGTGGTTTGTCTGGCGGCGGCTCGGACGACGCGCATGGGCGGTGGGCACCTCGCGGCGGCTGGCAAACACGCATGTGCAGCGGCGCGCGACGCCACAGCCCGAAGCCGCGCATGCGCGCCGGGCACCCCGCGGCGGCTGGCAAACGCGCATGCGCTCTACAGCGCCTCGTCGCTCAGACGCCGCGCATGCGCTGTGGGGGTGTCTCGCGGTGACTCGGTAGCCGCGCATGCGCTGTGGCGCGCCTCGCTGCGCCCGACACTCGCGCATGCGCCTTGGGAACGTCGCAGCATCTGGCAAACGCGCATGTGCAGCGGCGCGCGACGCCACAACCCGAAGCCGCGCATGCGCGGTGGCACCTCGCCGCTGCTGGCAAACGCGCATGCGCACTGGCGAGCCTCGTCTCCGCTCCGGAGTTGCGCATGCGCGGTGGGTGCATCGCGGCAGGTCGACAGCCGCGCATGCGCGCTGGGAGCTTTGCGGAGCTCGACAGCCGCGCATGCGCGATACCGCGCCTCGCGGCAGCTGGCAAACGCGCATGCGCTACCGCGCGACTCGCCGGCGTTCGGAACCGCGCATGCGCGCTGGGTACCACGCAGCGGCTGGCAAACGCGCATGCGTCGTGCCGTTCGCTCGTGCCGCTCAGGAGACGCGCATGCGCGGTGGGTGCATTGCGGCAGCTCGAAAGCCGCGCATGCGCTGTGGAGCTTCGCGGTGGCTCGGAAGCCGCGCATGCGCTGTGGCGCGCCTCGCTGCGCTCCACCCTCGCGCATGCGTACTGGGCACCTCGCTGCATCTGGCAAACGCGCATGTGCGGCGGCGCGCGACGCCACAGCCCGAATCCGCGCATGCGCGCTGGGCACTACGCCGCAGCTGGCAAACGCGCATGCGTGGTGGCGCGCCTCGTCTCCGCTCCGGAGCTGCGCATGCGCGGTGGGTGCATCGCGGCAGGTCGAAAGGCGCGCATGCGCGCTGCGGAGCTTCGCGGAGCTCGACAGCCGCGCATGCGCGGCGCAGTGCCTGAGCGCCGCTCCGAAGCCGCGCATGCGCGGTGGGGCACTTGGCGGTGGCTCGGAAGCCGCGCATGCGCGGAGGCGCCTAAGTGACCTACGCTGCCGGCCGCCGGTAACCGCGATGCCGTTCTGCGGTCCCTGCGCGCTCTTTGCTACTTCCCGGTAAGGACGCGTCGTTGCCGCCCCATGTGCGCAGCGTGGGCGGTCGCTCGCCCTGCAAAATGAGGCACGGCCGCCGGGTGCTCGCTGCTACTGCAGCCGCCGCCCCTCGCCCCTGCGGCGCGCCGTCGGCGTCCGGCGCATGGGCGGCGCGCGGGAGCAGCATGGCGGCGCAGAGGGGTCCCGTTCCCGGCGGGGCGTGAAGGGCCGGGGCCAGCGGTGAGGCGAGCGAGCCCCTGGGGCGGGGGCGGGGGCGTCTCCTGCGCGCCGGCCGCCCGCCCGCCCGCCCGCGGCGGGGCGAGGACAGGACCTTCAAGCCGCCCGCTGCGGCCGGCTGCCGGCCCGCTGGAGGCGAGCCGGGTCGGGGCAGCCCCGGGGAGTTACCTGGGGGCTGGGAGGAGGGAAGGAGGCGGACACCCCCCCCCAGGCGCAGACGCCGGGCGCCTCCCAACTCGCCAGAGCCCCCCCGCTCGCTTCTCCTGGCCCCGCGCAGCTGCCCCCAGCTCCAGCCCCTCCCCTGAAGCCCGTCCCGTAGCCCCGGGCCGGCCCCGGGCCCTGTCGCAGAGGCGGCAAGCCGGGCCTCGCGTGCGCTGGGTTCTCCGTGAAAGCGCGCGCCGTTGGCGGCGGTGCAGGGGCAGAGCGGCGTCTCCGGCGGCCCCCGCGGAAGGAGAGGCTTCGGCCAGGGGGGAACTACGGTAATAAGGGTCGCTGCTGCTTCTTTCCCTCTGCCGGGGGCCGCGCTGAGGCTGCGCGTGTCCGTTCATCCCCGTCCGTTCGCCGCTGACCGCACCCGCCTCGGGCTCGCGTGGGTTGTCTCTGCCCGTGGCACCTCGCTCTCCTCGTGGCACGGCTGCAGGAAGGGACAGGCGGAGCGCTTGCCGGCCCTGGGCGGGAGCTGCCGCGGCCAGAGCTGGAGAGGCCAGAGAACGGTAAAGAGGAAGAAGAAACCGAAGGCCGGCCGGCAGCTGCCTCCCGCTGCAGGGAAGAGAGAGCCAGCCCCTCCAGGTGAGGTAGGATCCCTCTTCGTAGTCCGCAGCAGGCCAGGCCATCGACATGCAGGGTCTGTACGCGTCACCACAGGCGGCCGCGTAGCGCACGAGCGAGGCTCCGTGTGTAGGGAGCCCCGTCTTGTACGAGCTGTAAGACACCCCAGTATCCTCTTAGGTGGAGGACAGCCAAGCGACAGGAGTTACAGAAGGCGAAGGGAGGAGAGGAGGAGGAGGAGGAGGAGGAGGAAGCGTCTGAGCTGGCAACCTCTCCCAGCAGTGCAGGGAGTGAAAGCTGCGGTGAGTCCCAGGCCCCCGGGGCCCTGTTGCCCCTATTCTGCATCCCGGGCCCTCCCTGCCCCTCCCCTGGCCCCCCCTCTTTCCCACGCTGATGTGGTTCCCCCCCCCGCCCATACCTCCTTTTTCCATCTCACTCTGACCAGCTCCCCGTCCTCATCTTTTAGGTCCTCTCTCTCCCTGCCCTGTAGCTCGTGGCTATTTTTCTTTCCTCTGCCTCTCCCAGTCTGGCTCCCTGTCCCTGCTTTTCCATTCCTCCCTCTCTGCCATGTAGCGTGTTGCTGCTCTTTTTCTTTCGCAGTCTCTCTCTGTCCGGCTCCCAGCCACCGTTTTTGCCTTCCTTCCACTCTGTCCTCTAGTCTCTGGCTCTCTCTGCCTGGCTGAACATCTGCTGATGTTCAAGGTCTTGCTTCTCGGCCCTGTAGCACAGCACAAGTCTCTCTCTTCCTCTGTCTCCCTCTATCCTGCTCCCTGTCCCTGTTCTGCAATTTCGTCCTTGTCAGCCCTGAGCCACGCTGCAGTTTCATTTCTTCTGCCGTCTTGCCCTGTCCGGCTCCCTGCCAGGATCTTTTAATTCTTCTCTCTCTCCCTCTCGAAGCCCATCGCTGTTTTACTCTTTCTCCCTGTCCGTCTCCCCGTCTCCGTCTTTACTGACTCTTTTAAGTAAAATCACTGGCTGAGACCTTAAACATGTCACTTCTTGCCCGACAAGATCAAACAGACCGTGAGCAAGCTCCTTAGGCTTCCCGTGGAAATCACTGGTACCGGCTTAAATTGACCTCCTTGCGCCATCCTGAGGCCGAAAGACCGAGGAGCTAATTCGATGACTAGATATGGACAAAGGAAGCCCCAGGTTCAACTGGCGGACTGCGTGAGGAAGACTGTGGACGACCACCTGAGGGTGAAAAGACCCTAACCCTAATTTTACTGTGCATGCTTGGACTACGTCAACGAATTCCGGGGACTCCTCACCGTTAAGACTGCCCTTCTCGGGGCATCTGATGACCACGTATGACTTTTCTGCATATGAACTGATGTGCTTTACTAACCCGTCGGAGCACTCGTGGTGGAGCCATCCCCAGCGCTGCCCAGCGCTGCCGTAAGGAACGCCCGCCTTCTAAAGCTTCAAACTAAGTGTTAGAGGGTTTTCTGGCCGACTTTTCAGTATCCCTTTGTATTTGATTGTTTCTGGTATTCCCTTAGTGGCTTCACTTTTTAGATTTTCTATCTACGTCTCCGTTTTAGTTCGCCATCCCTGCCTCTTAATATTTTTCCTTTTGCCGTAATCACCACTGCTTTTAAAATTTTCTGCTGCCTTTTCTCTCATTCGCGGTCCTTATTTGCCTACCCTTATTTTTTAACTGACTTCTTCCCTTCCCTTAGTGCCCTCTGAAACAAGGATCTAAAACAATTGTAAGGTTTTCGCATGTGTAACGAATCAACTGTCAGTTTTGCAAATTTCTGAAGAGATGTACTTTCTGGAAGGTTATTGATTTCGTGATTAGTTTCACTTTAGTATAGACTTCTTTAGCCTAGCAACCGTGGCATTATGTTTAACGGCCTATTCTCATAGTCCTTAGGCTGTATTTGCCTCAGTGCTAACACTGTACCTATATGTAAACAGTTCATCAGGAGGAAAGCCGCCCTGATGAAAACTAAAACCCAAGCAGAAACGGAGAAGACGGGTGGAGAGAACCAAGAGGAGAAGAGTTAAGAGCAAGGACTGAGAAGTTGATGAGTGCAGAGGAGATATCTTCACCTTCAGCACAGAAACGTCCTAGCAGGAGTGCTCAAACACGGATGAGAAGAAGGAACCGCTTGGCTGAAGAACAGAAGGGGAAAACATCCAAGGAGAAGGAACTATCCTCAGGAGACCTGTGACCATAAAAGGGAAAAAGGAGGAGGGGGCTAACTCCCCAAACGACCACCGGCGACCGCCCGAGACCCCCGCGCACGCGTAGTGTGGTTCTGCAACGCCAGCCTTACGTAAATGTGGCAGATAAGCGAGGAGGCGGAGATTTCTCAGGACACGTGCGAATATTCGCGTCTTTCAGGTATATAAAGGATGAAGTTTTGCTTCAGCGCGCGCGCGTTGGGAGGAGATATCCCCCAGGCGTCCGGCGCGGCAATAAAGGCGTCTGCTTAATGACACTTTGACGTTACCGAGTTTAAATTTCTGTAACTTTTGTGAATCATTTGGTGACCCAGGTGGGAGGGACATCCTCTGTTCGGCTGCGGGACCCCATGAGTCTGGGACTCTCTTGGGTGCACCCCCGGAGATCTTTTCCGGAGAGACCCCTGTTCTCAGTCGGATCACCGCGGGGACAGACAAAGACCCTCCGGCAAGAAGACATCCTTAAATCCTGAACTGGCAACGATCGATCAGTTTGGGACCGTCTTTAAGACGTGCAGACGTGCACGCGGGTCGGCGTATACCGGCTCGCTAGCACCTTACAGGTGTACCTCTGGGGGACTTGTGTCCCATATGGTAGGGGATTAACTTCCCCGTTTGGAGGGGCTGCGTCCCCATTTGGAGGTCTGGTTAACTGTTACAAACAAAAAGCGAAATAGGAAGCAAAAGAGATGTTGCTCGCCTTGTAGCATTGGACAAAGATGTTTAAAGGTTGACAGAATGGGAGATGAAAGGATTGTTTGACCCCGACTGCGAGGATGTGCGTGCAATGTCGGATGCGGTGTTCAGCGAGGCAGAAAAGCAGAGTGTTGTGAGGGTGGCCAGACACCCAAGGCCAGGCTCCGGTTTTGGCTGGAACTCTGCCGGGAACAGCGGATAACCATGTTCCCATTACCAGTCCCGGTCGGGGCCCTAACCAGCCAGGAGCCCGGGACTTAGTACTGCGGTACAGGGAACGAATGGCTTCTGGAATAAGAAGTGCTGTCCCAAAATCAGTAAATTGGTCTAAATTGTATGCAATTAAACAAGATAGATAGAAAAGAATGCCCTACTGATTTTTTGAACCGATTAAAAGAAGGGATGCAGAAATATACTCCTTTAAACCCTACCTCTCAGGAGGGAAAGGGTCAGTTGATGTTCCTGGTTCTGGGACAGCTGACGGATGATGTCAAGAAAAAGTTAGAGCAAGTGCAAGGAACAGATGTGAGAGATTTAGAGAAATTGCTGGAGACTGCTTGGCAAGTGTGTCGCAATAGGGACAGGCGGGGGCGGGGGGGAATGGGCAAAACAATTGCCAGCGCTACGGCGGCTGCTTTGCGCACCGCAGGGGCCAGGTAACCTCTGGGAACCCACCGGGAAACACCACTAATGGGAGGCGAGGAGCCATGAGAAGTAGCCCAAGTGCCCCGTCTCGGGGAAGTCAAACCCCTCCCGAAAGATCAGGGTGCCCACTGTCGGCCAAGGATGGAGCTCGAACGGCGGGGTATGCCGTGACCACCGCAGAGCGAGCGCTGGAAGCAAAGTCACTCCCTGAGGGTACATCCGCACAAAGAGCCGAATGAATTGCTTTAGCGAGAGCTTGCTGAAGGACTGCGAGCGAACGCCCGGACAAATTCAAAATACGCCTTGGGTGTAGCTCATGCCCGTGGGGCTATCCGGAAGGAACGGGGACTTCTGACCGCCCAAGGAAAACGTATTAAGCTTGCTGACGTGATCCTAAGACTTTTGGATGCGGTACAGTCGCCTTCGGCGGTTGCGCTTATGCACCGCAAGGGGCACCAAGAGGGTGACGCTGCTCAGGAAGTGGGGAATAAATCGGCAGATTAGGAGGCAAAGAGAGCTGCGGAACAAGGTGAGGTGTTAAGTTTGATTCCTGAAAAAGCTTTGCCGCTACCGGACTCGGTCGACTGTGATGAGAAGGATCTTAGATGAATTAAAGATTTGGAAGCAGAAGTTGAATCATCGGGTTGGGCAAAATCAAAAGGTAACAGAGTAATAGTTCCCTTTAGAATAGTACGGAAACCGGTAAAAGCAGAACACGACCAGACTCATTGGGCAACTGAAGCCTCGTATGATTCCCTTATGAAGCAGAGAGTAGCCAGGAATTTGTTTCAAACTGTAAAAACCATGGTTAATAACTGTGAAGTATGCAAAGGTGGGAAATCGTGTAAAATTTGGAAGTCTCGGTAAAGGGAAAGTTCCAGGTCAACATTGGCAAACAGACTTTTCTGAACTCCCAGGGAAAGGGTGGGGGGGGGTTCGGGATTTGTTCGTATTAACGGATACCTTTTCGGGCTGGCCAGCAGCTTTCCCTTGTAGGGCTAATAAGGCTAGGGGAAGTGACAGGAGTACTCTTAAACGAAAGTTATTCCCAGATTTGGAGTACCAGCAGTAATATCTTCTGATAGGGGTGCTCATTTTTGTGCGCAAATAGCGCAACGAGTTAGTAAAATTTTAGGCAACCGACCTCAGGCAAGTGGGCCAGTGGAGAAAATGAATCACTTAATTAAACAACAGCTAGCTAAACTTAGTCAAGAAGCAAATCTACATTGGTACCAAGCGCTCCCACTGTAGCCCTACTACGAATCAGGGTAAAACCGGGAACTAAAGAGAATTTAAGTCCATTTGGAATTTTGTTGGGGCGGCCGTCACCGATCCCAATACCGAGGGGAAGAGCTCACCCAGTTAGGCGAAAATAATCTATAGAAATACATCATAATATTAGGAAATTCTAAACGAGAGCGATTGCAAGTGCCTAGAGGGTCTAGCCAGACGTTCCCTCTAACAGGAGTTCCGGTTCCGGTTAACCCCTCTCTATTTAACAACCCCCGCTACGGAGTAGGTCATGATAAGAACGACTTTAGATTTACATCACCTCTTGGGGTTGTGAAGAAGTTCGGAGCAAATTAGCCTCTCGGTTACCAAATTTTAAATGGATCAAAGAGCTGCTTGTACTCGTATTAGTTGATAGCTTATTTGTTTTAGGTACGTGTTGTGTAATTCGAGGTTGGCTATGGCGTTGTCAGAAGAATGGGGATGACGGTGTTACCTGGAAAAAGAGTAAGGTCAAACCTGAAGTCGCAACAGGGAGGTATTTTAATCGACGGACAGAGGAGAATGGTACGTTGTAAGGGACTGCGAAAGAATTCGCAAGGGTAATAGAAAAGGGGGGAAGTGAAACAGAAGATGTCTGCTTAATGACACAGTGATGTTACCGAGTTTAAATTTCTCTCACTTCTCTGCATCACCTCGCTTTTTCATTTTTCTTTCTCCAACTCTTTTAAAAGTTTGCAGTTTCTCTTATGTTTTATTCCCTTCTTTCCCTAACACCTATCGCTTTTTAAATGTTCTTGCCAGGCTTACTATTGTTCCCTTTGTCTGCATTTTTAATTAGCTCTTGTCTTTCCTTAGCGCCCTCGCTATTAAAACTTTCTTTCTCCATCTCTGTTTACTGTCCCTAGTTCACAATTTTTTCCTTATTTCTTTAATCCCTGTTGCTTTTAACGTTTTCTACTTTTATCCCATCTTCTGTCTCTCTCTTCTGGTTTTTCTTTATTGTCATCGCATTTAAAATTTTCTCTCTACAGCTGTTTTACTCCACTGTCCCTATTTCTGTTTCTTCCTTTATTTCCCTAACGCCTGTCACTTCTAACATGTACTTTCTGTGCCCTTCCACGTCTGTATCTTCAATTATTTCTTGTCTTTCCTTAGTGCCGCCCCTTCTTCAGGTTCCTTTCTACATCTCCATTTTAGTTCACCATCGCTGTCTTTAATCAAAAAGTCCTTAATCCCCATTGCTTTTCAAATTTTCTACTTTTATCTCGTCCGCTGTCGTTACTTATTAGTTCTTTTCTCTTATTTTTTCCTCAGGGCACCGCTTTTTGTATTTCCTTTCTGCGTCTACTTTTATGTGGCTCACTGTCCCCATTTTTCAATTTTTTTAGTCATCGTTCTTTTTGGTTTGAAATTTTGTTTCTCGGTGTACTTTTATCTCATTTTCTATGCCTGCGGTTTTTTTTCCCCTTTCCTGTAACTTGCCGCTTCTAACATGTTCGTTCTAAATCTACTTTTATTAGGATGCAGCTCCCTTTTTTTCAGTTGGTTCCTGTCTCTCCTGTACCCCCTCACGTTTAGATTTTCTTTCCTCGTCTGTTTTTATCCACTTCACCAGCTTCATTTTTTTAGCTCATTCTAGCGTGTCCCATACCCTGTTGCTTGTGAAATTTTCTTGCTATGTCTTTGCCTATTCAGGTTTTTTCCCTATTTTAACTTTTTTTCCCCGTCTTAACGTCTTCATTTTCGAATAACAGAATAATTTAGGACGGAGAAGACACTTAAGATCATCGGGCCCAGCCGTAAACCTAGCACGGCCAAGTCCACCACTAAACCGTGGCCTTAAGTGCCACATCCACGCGCCTTTTAAATACCTCCAGGAACGGTGAGGAACTTAGGTTTTTATGCTCACGTTAACCTGGTTTTCTGTCACTATTATTTCCTCTTTTCCTGTCTGTCCTCTCCCTCATCGTTTTTTACATTTTCTGTGTCTGCTTTTATGGAGACGGCTAACCCTACGTTTTTATTACTTCCTGCCTATCCTGTGTGAAATCACTTCTGAATTTTTTTCCCCCATCTGTTTTCATCCAGTTCACTGTCTTTATTTCATTCCTGTCTCTGCTATACCCTGTCACTACTTAAATTTGCTTTCTGCCTTTGTTGATTTCTTCTGCTGCCCCATTGCCAAGTTTCTCCTTCTTTAACGCCTTCGCTTTTGATAATTTTTTGTCTACTTTTATCTGGTCTTCTCTCCCTATTTGTTAGTTTTTTCCTTCCCTGCCTCATACCCTTTTTTTCTTTTTAAATTTTCTTTCTATGTTTGCTTTTATCAAGATGTCTATTCTTTTCCAATTCTTTCTGTTTGTCACACACCCCGTCGCTTTTCAGATTTCCCTGGCGTGTCTCCCTTCCCCCCCGCTCACCGCCCCCCCCCCCCCATCCCGGGGTTTTACGGGGTCTCCTTGGCACGCTTTTCTCTCGGGAGCGTGATTTGTACCCCTCTCGGTTTGTCAGAACATCTCCTCGGGCCATCCCTCTTCCTCAGAGCGGTCTTTCTGTCCTCTCCTCCATCTTGCTCGCCTCCCGTCGGCCAGCGTCTCCCCGACGACGCCTGTGCTCCGTTCAGATCCCCTCCCGAGTACCTCTGCGCCCTCCAGCCTTCTGCCGTCTCTCCGGCCGCCTCGGCACCCCTCTGATTTCCGCCACGACGCTTCCTGCGAGCGACCCCGCGTTCCGTAACCGGACTGTAAAACAGGAACTGAATTAACCGTAACCGCAGAGCGTAATGGCACATTTTCTCGCATTTTACCCTTACCGCCTTTCAGGCCGTGGCTGGAAACCTGCTACGCGTGGCGCGCAGGATGCGGCAGCAGCTTGGCGGTGGATGGCGAGAGGCGAAGGCCGAAGCAGAGGCTGCGCGGCTCCCGTACGCTGGGTTTATTGTTTTACTTAGGAGCGTGGCCGTTCGTCTTCAACTGTTTATGGTGTTCTCGCCCAGTGCAGCAGTTTGAAATCGGCTGGTTTAAGGAAAACACGATGTCATCTCTGTCAAAGTTCGACATATTTTGGACGTGAAATACGAAACCGAGAACTTTAATCCCGGGTTTCCTGGGATTAGCTCTTGGAACTGCTTTAGAATCCCTTGTGTGTCGGCTCCCCGAAACTTACTGCTCGTCTGCCGACTCTGCCCTGTACCGTTTCACCTGTTAATTTTTTTCCACGTTTCCCTCTCTGCGGCTCCCTCTCCCTGTTTTTTAACGCTTTCCTGTGTTTCTTGCACCCTGCTGCATTTTAATTTCTCGCGCTACAGTTCCCTCCCTCCGGCACCCTGTCTCTGTGTTTTATTTCCTTCCTCTGTCCTGCACCCCGTCGCTGAAAAAACTGTCTTCCTATGTTGCCTTCTATGCATCTCCCCGTCCCTATTTTTTCATTATTTCCTGTGGTTCTTGTACCCCGTTACTTTTAACATTTTCTCATTGCGGTTCCTTCTAGCCGTCTCCCTGTTTGTCTAATATTCCCGTCTTTCTCGTACCTGACCGCCACTTCTTTTTCCTTTTTGCCTTGTCCTCTGGCCGTCTCCCCGTCCCTGCGTTTTAATTCCTGTCCGTGTCTCTCGTACCCGGTTGCTTTTTAAAAGTTCTTCTACGTCTCCCTCTACCCGGCTCCCTTTTTCCGGTTTTTTGTTTGGGGTTTTTTTTTTTTTGGTCTGTGTCGTCGTCGTCCCCCCCCCGCCCTTGTATTTCTTGCGCCCCACCGCTACCTAATTTCTCCTTCAACGATTCCCTTTATCCAGCTTCCCTTTCCCGTACTTTTAACTCCTCCCTTTTTTCCGTATACCCTGTCCCTTTTTAAATTTTGTTTCAGTATTTCCTTCTATCCTCATTCCTGTTCCTGTTTTTTTAATTCTTTCCTGCTTTTCTCGTAGCCTGTCGCTTCTTAAAACGTCCTTCCGTCCCTCTACCCGATTCCTTGCCCCTGTTTTTTATCTCCTCCTCTGTCCCGCACCCAGTCACATTAATAAGTTTCTTTCTATGTCTCCATGTATTTAGCTTCCTGTCCGCCTTTTTATTTTTTTTTCCTGTCTATATCATACTCCGTCCATTTTAACTTGTGTTTCGATGGCTACTTTTCTGCGGTTCGCTGCCTGCGTTTTGTAATTCTCCCCCGTCTGTCCCGTACCCTGGCGCTGCTTCAAGTTCCCATGTCTGCGTTTGTCGAGCTCCCCATCCGTGTCTTTTAACTCTTTCCCGTGTCGTGTACCCCGTTGCTTTTTACATTTTTTTGTGTGTCTGTTTTTCCACAGTCTTATTTTTAATTTATTCTCGTCTTTGCTAAAAGCCGTCGCGTTTTAAATTAATTTTCTTTCCCCATCGAAGTTTATCCACCTCCCCGTCCCCGTGTTTTGTTTTCCCATCTACGCTGTACCCCATCGCTTCTACAATTTTCTTTCCGTGTCTACTTTAACCAATTCGCTGTCTATATTTTTTATTTGTTTCTCGTCCGTGCTGTACGCCGGCGCTTTTGAAATTTTCTTCCTATGTCTCTCTGTACTTTTCTGTCTATTGTCATTTTTAACTTTTTCTTGTTTTTCCTCAATGCTTCCGCTTTTATAATTTTCCTCCTATGTCACTCTCCATCACCCTACGCTTATTTTACTTTTTTTCCCTTGTCTTTCCTTAATGCCTTGGCTTTCAAAATTTCCTTTTTACATCAACTTTCATCCAGTTTTCTGTCCCCTTCCCCCCCCCCCCAGCTTCTCCTTTACCCGGCTGCTTTTTACATGCTCTCTCCGTGTCCGCTTTAACCAATTCACTGTCTGTCATTTTTATTTTTATTCCTGTCTGTCCCGAGCCCTCTCGCTCTTTCAGTTTCTGTTCTAGGTCTACTTTTATCAAGCTCCTATCCATATTTTTTAGTTTATTCCTGTCCGTTGTGTGCCCTGTCGCTTTTTGAACTGTATTTTCGTTTGTGGCTCTGTTATTTACCATCTCCTTGGGGTTTTTTAGTTGTTTCTTGTCTTTTCTTAATGCCATGGCTTATTCCATTTTTCTTTCTCGACAACATTTGTGAGGTTTGCTGTCCCTAGTTTTTACTGCTTTCCCGTACCCCGCTGCTTTTTAAATCTTCTTTCTATGTCTCTCTTCATCTGGTTTCCTGTCCCCAGTCTTAAATTTCTTCCCGCGTTTCTAGTACCGCGCTCAACTTTTTAAACTGTATTCCCGCGCGCGCTAGTTTGGGCTCGGAGGTAGAGTTAGTTTTCTTCGCGGTAGCTGGCGCGGGGCTACGTGTTGGATTTGCGCCGACACCCGGCGTCGATGACGCAGGGACACGCGCCGGGTCTCGCCGAGCGGCGCTTGCGCGGCGTCAAGGGCCGTTCTGCTGCTCCCGCGGCCCCGCCGGCGAGTAGAGCGGGGGTGCGCGCGGGGTTGGGAGGGGACGCGGCCGGGACAGCTGACCCCCGGCTGCCCAAAGGGATGTTCCCGACCGTACCACGCAGCGCTCGGCCAGCAAACCGGGGCTGGAGGTCGCGGGGGGCCTTAACGTCTTGACGTAACCCTGTCACGTACCACGTCGCTTTTAAAGTTTTATTTCTGCGTCTCCATTTATCCGGTTCCCTGTCCCGTGGTTTCGGTTTTTTGTTTTTCTTCCCCGTGTTTCCTGCCGCCCGTCGCTTTTTCTCTTCTCTTCCGCATGCCCCTCCGCATCGCTCCCTTTGGCGGGTTTTTAGTGCCCTGACTCTGCGGCCCGTCCCCTTTCTATTTTTATGGCTCTGTCCAGCTGACGGTCTCTAATTTTTAATTCTTTCCCGTGTTTGTCCCTTTTCCCTTTCTCTTTCCATGACTGCCTCTATCTGCCTTCCTGTCCCTTCACACCCCCTCCCTTTTTTTTCTCAATTCCTTCTGCTCTGGTCCCCTCGTGCAGTTTTCTGTCTCCCGCTACCCGGCTCCCTGTCGCGGTACCCGCCGCTCCCAGGCCGGGCGCCGCTCGTTCTCGCTGTCCCTCCCAGCTCTCTCCCCGGCTCTCTCCCCCTCTTCTTTATCGCTCCATCTCCCCCCTCGCCGCGCTGCAGTTCTCCCTCTTCCTCCGCCTCGACACCCACGTCCGACTCCCGCCCCACCCCCCCACCCCCCCCGGGCCTGGCTCCCCGTCCCTCGCCTCTTCTCTCCCCGCCTCTGCGCTTCCTCCCGCTTCCCTCTCCCCTCTTCCCCCTCCGCCCGGCCGCCGTTGGGCACCGAGCCTGGGCGGCAGCTCCCGGTGCGCCCGAGGGAACAAACCTGCGCTGCCCGCTTTGCGCGCCCGGGTGCGTTCCTCCGCCGTGGGGCCGGGCCCAGGCCCAGGGCAGGGGCTCCCGTGCCGTTGGAGGTGGGGGGGGGCGGCCGCTTGTTCCCGAGGGGCTGCAGCTGCGGGCCCGACGCTCGAAGCGGGCTGCAGGAGCGGCTGAGGCCTGCGGTGCCCCGGGGGCGCCGCCCGGGCCCGCCCGCCGGCGGGAGCCGGCTGAGGAGCGGCGCGAAGGCCGTTCCGCAGGCAGCCGCCTGCAGCGAGGAAGGGCCGGGCCCCGCGGCGAGGTGGGAGTCCTCCCGCCCCCGCGGGAGCGCGGCGCCGGGAGCGCGGTCGGCGCCTCCGCCGGCCGCGCGTCCCTACAGCCTCGCGGCGCCTCTCCCGGAGGACCGGGGCGGGGGGAGGCGGCGCGCAGGCGCAGGCAGAGACGCCTCACGGCGCGCGCGCCTCGCTCCGCCGGGTCTCTGCCCGCTTCCGGGGCGGGCCCCGCCCCCGCGGGGCGGTGCTGTTGTCCCAGCCACGGTTCTTCCGCCGGTGCGCGGGCAGGTGGCGAACACGCGGAGCCGGGGTGTTGGCTTTGCTTCCGGCTGCGCGCAGAGCTCGCACCCCTCGGGCCACACTCGGACCGTGCGGCTACGCTCCGCGCAGCAGTTACCGGTGTTTTCAACAGCTGGCTCCGTCGCCCTCGTTCCCCTCGGTTCTCGCCAGCCTCGTCTCCGCTTAAAGTCACAGCGTCCTTCTTTCTTCCCGGGCGTGCTGAGCGAGGAGGGGGCTTTCCCCGCCCGGGGGCAGGTTGCTATTATGCCAATTAGATGTCAATTAGATGTTAATTAGGGCAGTTCCCTCAAGGTTCCGGAGCGGTGCTGCTCTTGTGATTATCTTGTTCCTCCCCTCAAGGTTGCACCTCGCAGTGAACTGCTCCCAGAGACTAAACGATGCCCCCAGCTTCGTTCCTCGCGCACCTCGAGCAGTGCGGGCGGGAGCGATGCTGCCGCGGCGTCGGGTCAGAGCCGCGCTCTCGAACGGCGGCGCGTGAGTTCCGCCTGCCCGGCTCTGCCTCGAGCGCGTGACGGCGCGTGCTCTGCCTGAGCAGCCGGGAAAATGCCTCGGAAACGACCCGCTTGTTGCGAGCGAAGCAGATGCGACGCAAGCGGGGCGTTGGGGCGGCTTTTGTAGCCTGACGTCAGCCTGCGTTCTGAGTCGCGCTTGCACGTGCGCACACAAAACGAACGCCTGCCTGTGCCACAAGCTCCTGCTGCGGCAGAGGGATCGGGAGTCCGTGGCAGCGGTCAGCCGGGCCTGGGCGCGGCGGCTTCAGCCGGTCGTCGCGTACCGGTGTTCTTCCCGCCACCCTGCGCCAGCGGGTTTCTTTAGGCGTACGCGGTGCTTAGGCGTCCTCGGCCGTCACTTAGGCCGGGCTAGCGGAGCAGGCGTCCCGAGTGACCCTTCCCCACACCGTTCCCCGCTCTCCCGCCCACGCCAGCGCTGCTGCGCCCGGCGTCCCTGTCCCCTGCTTCCACTTCTGCCTCTGCCCACCCCCGGCCCAGCGCGGGCGTCATCGGGCTCGTTAATCGTGGCTGCCTCGGGGCTCGCGAAACGGGTCGCGTGCAGGAGCGCCCGGCCTTGCGGCGAGTCCCTGCAACCGCCTGGCTGCCGGGAGGGGCCGCTGCCTCGCGCCCGCCGTGCGAGTGCGCCGAGGGCTCCCCTCGTGCCTTCCGGTCCTAATCCGTCGCAGCCGGCCAGGATCTTCTTTCCCAGGTGTGCTTCTAACGACAGGCCCCGGAAAGGACAGGGCCACGTGAGCGGTGGACGCTGTCGCTCCCGGGTGCGCCGCACCTGACGTACACGGGCAGTCGAATGTGCAGGGTCTGCACGCATCACCGGAAGCGGCCGTGTGGCGCACGAGCGAGGCTCCGTGTGTAGGGAGCCTCGTCTTGTACGAGCTGTAAGACACCCCGGTATCCTCTTAGGTGGAGGACAGCCGAGCGACAGGAGTTACAGAAGGCGAAGGGAGGAGAGGAGGAGGAGGAGGAGGAGGAAGAAGCGTCTGAGCTGGCAACCTCTCCCAGCAGTGCAGGGAGTGAAAGCTGCGGTGAGTCCCAGGCCCCCGGGGCCCTGTTGCCCCTATTCTGCATCCCGGGCCCTCGCTGCCCCTGCCCTGGCCCCCTCTCTTTCCCGCGCTGATGTGGTATCCGTCCGTGTCCCCCCATACCTCCTTTCTCCATCTCGCTCTGACCAGCTCCCCGTCCCCGTCTTGTAGGTCCTCTCTCTCCCTGCCCTGTAGCTCGTGGCTGTTTTTCCTTCCTCTGCCTCTCCCAGTCTGGCTCCCTGTCCCTGCTTTTCCATTCCTCCCTCTCTGCCGTGTCGCGTGTTGCTGCTCTTTTCTTTTGCAGTCTCTCTCTGTCTGGCTCCCAGCCACCATGCTTGCCTTCCTCCCGCTCTGTCCTGTAGCCCGTCGGTATTTTTGCTGTCTCTGGCGCTCTCCGCCCGGCCCCGTGTCCCCGGTGTTCAAGGTCTTGCTTCTCGGCCCTGTAGCACAGCACAAGTCTCTTTCTTCCTCTGTCTCCCTCTACCCTGCTCCCTGTCCCTGTTTTGCAATTTCGTCCTTGTCAGCCCTGAGCCACGCTGCAGTTTCATTTCTTTCGCCGTCTTGCCCTGTCCGGCTCCCTGCCGGGATCTTTCAGTCCCTCTCTATCTGTCTTGAAGCCCGTCGCTGTTTTCTCTTTCTCTCTGTCCGTCTCTCTGCCTCTGTCTTTACTTACACTTTTAAATTCCTCCCTCTCTGCCCAGCGGCCCATCGCCATTTTGCCGTTCTCTGTCCCGTGTCTTGAATCGCTCCCTCTCTGCCCTGTAGCCTGTCACCAGAGGAAGGTTTTTTTCCTTCTCTGCCATTCGCTCTCTGTCCGGCTCCCTGTCCCTACATTTTAGTTGTCCCCTCGCTGCCCCTGCGGCCCGTCGCTGTCGTCCCTGTCCCTGTCTCCCTCTGTATGGCTCCCTCTCCCTTCCCTTATCCCTACTAAGCAAGTAGATAAGAAAAGAGATCCTCGGGAGGACAGACAAGTGAAGGGGACCGAGTACTGCAAAAAACCACCAGAGACCACCAGAGGACCACCGGCTCCTTTAACGGCGCACGCGTCAGCGACATGTGAGTATGTGAAACATTCCTCGGAAATGTCACGAATATGCTAACAATTGCAACGAACATGAGTGTATGTACCCGATAGAATTCAGATGCTGGTAACACGAGGCACGCGTGTTAGGAGGAGATATCTCCCACGCGTGCGGCGCTGTAATAAAGATGTCTGCTTTAGTAACGCTTTGGTGTTATGAAGTTTGTATTTCTTACATTTGAATTTCTTTGAATCACTGGTGGGACCCTATTTTGGACTCCCCCCACCCCCCCACCCCACTTCTTTCCGTGCTCATTGCTGTTCTTGCTCTGCAGCTCTCTTTTTTTTTTTTTTTTTTTCCCCCCAGCTCCCTGTGCTATTCTCCTTAACCCTCCCCTCTCCGCCGGGCTCTTTGTCACTTTGTTGTCCCTCTCGGTCTGACTCCCTGCCCCTGTTCTCCTCTCTTGCAGCGTCCTGCGCCCCGCGCCCCGTTTTCGGCGCGGCGGCCTCCCCCTGCCCGGCAGCCCGTTCCCCGCCGGACCGAGGAGCGCGGCTCCGGGAAGGACTGCCGGGCTGGCCCCGGGGCAGCCCCGCTCCCGGGCCTCGTTACGCGCCGCCTGAATCAACGCTCGCTGCCGCCTCCTTCGCCCTCGCGGCTGCGTTCGCCCTCCCTTTGCCCCGGGTGAGGGGAGGGGCTGTGCCGGAGCTCGGGGCAGCAAGGGCGGCCCTGGGGCGGGGGGCGGGCGCTGCCCCCCTGCTCCGGCTGGGCTCCAGCTGTGGGCCGGGGCTGGGGGAGCCCCAGGTGCGGGCGGTGAGGCCGGTGGGGACGGCCGCTCCCTGCACAGGGGTGGCTGCCGGGGGAGGGGCTGCCGCCGCCGCTGCCCTGCCCCGGGTGGCCGTGGAGGGGCCGGGGGGAGCCAGGGGCGGGGCGGAGCGGTCGCCCGGTGCGACCGGGCTGCGGCTGCAGCGAGGAAGAACGCGAGCGGGGCCGCCCCCGGGACCAGCGGGTGCCGGGGAAAGCCCGGAGGCGGGGCGGCGGGGTCCGCGTCGGAGGCACGGAGCAGGGGCGTGCGGGAGCCGGCGGCGGGGGCTGCCCGGAGCCGCGCGGCGGAGCGCCGGTTAGCGCTCGCGTGTCGGCGGGACTTGCGGGGGAAAAGGGGGAGCCGGTGTCCCTGGCGGCAGGGCGGGAGCCGTAGCCCCGCGGCACGGGGCTTACGGCCGGCGACGTTCGTTCCCCGCGCATGCCGGGAAGCGTAGTCTTGTGGCAGGGGGCCGGCGGGCGGCCATGCTGCGCTTGCCAGGGCATGCCGGGAGATGTAGTTTTTGCGACCTGGTCTCCCAGGCGTGCGTGGTGGCGCGCCTCCTCCCCGCGCTCGGTGCTGCCGCCCTGTGACCGAACTTGGGTACTGCAGCTCGGCAGCCGCGCATGCGCGGTGGCGCCTAAGTGACCCACGCTCCCGTCCTCCGGTAACAGCGATGCCGTTCTGCGGTCCCTGCGCGCTCTTTGCTGCTTCCCGGTAAGGAAGCGCCGTTGCCGCCCCATGGGCGCAGCGTCGGCGGGCGCTCGCTGCTTCTGCAGCCCGGCGTTCGCGCGCCGCCCCGCGCCCCTGCGGCGCGCCGTCGGCGTCCGGCGCATGCGCGGCGCGCGGGAGCAGCATGGCGGCGCAGAGGGGTCCCGTTCCCAGCGGGGCGTGAAGGGCCGGGGCCACCGGTGAGGCGAGCGAGCCCCTGGGGCGGGTGCGGGGGCGTCTCCTGCGCGCCGGCCGCCCGCCCGCCCGCCCGCGGGTGGCGGGGCGAGGAGCTTCGAGCCGCCCGCTGCGGCCGGCTGCCGGCCCGCTGGAGGCGAGCCGGGTCGGGGCAGCCCCGGGGAGTTACCGGGGGATTGGGAGGAGGGAGAGGGGAAGGAGGCGGACACCCCCCCCAGGCGCAGACGCCGGGCGCCTCCCAACTCGCCAGAGCCGCCCCGCTCGCTTCTCCTGGCCCCGCGCAGCTGCCCCCAGCTCCAGCCCCTCCCCTGAAGCCCGTCCCGTAGCCCCGGGCCGGCCCCGGGCCCTGTCGCAGAGGCGGCAAGCCGGGCCTCGCGTGCGCTGGGTTCTCCGTGAAAGCGGGCGCCGTTGGCGGCGGTGCAGGGGCAGAGCGGCGTCTCCGGCGGCCCCCGCGGAAGGAGAGGCTTCGGCCAGGGGGGAACTACGGTAATAAGGGTCGCTGCTGCTTCTTTCCCTCTGCCGGGGGCCGCGCTGAGGCTGCGCGTGTCCGTTCGTCCCCGTCCGTTTGCCGCTGACCGCACCCGCCTCGGGCTCGCGTGGGTTGCCTCTGCCCGTGGCACCTCGCTCTCCTCGTGGCACGGCTGCAGGAAGGGGCAGGCGGAGCGCTTGCTGGCCCTGGGCGGGAGCTGCCGCGGCCACAGCTGGAGGGGCCAGAGAACGGTAAAGAGGAAGAAGAAACCGAAGGCCGGCCGGCAGCTGCCTCCCGCTGCAGGGAAGAGAGAGCCAGCCCCTCCAGGTGAGGTAGGATCCCTCTTCGTAGTCCGCAGCAGGCCAGGCCATCGACATGCAGGGTCTGTACGCGTCACCAAAGGCGGCTGCGTAACGCACGAGCGAGGCTCTGTGTGTAGGAAAGTTCAGCTCGTAGAATAACTTTGGAAAAACATAATTCAGCAATGCTGTGCTCTGGGGCACGTTTCATATCTGCCCGTAAGTTTTATATAATTGCTAATACTTTTTTTTTTCCAGAAACGTCTGTTTATTTTAAAGAAAAGTGCCTGATCTCTTTAGTTTCTGGAGAACTTTGAAAACATAGAGCTCTTGTTGTTCTAGATGAGTTTCTGGCAACGCGAACAGTATATGGTACGCGCTTCTCCGACAAAGGTTGTGTCTCTGCTGCAGGCAGACAGATGTCGTCTTCCTGAAGGTATGAACTGAAATAGCATTTGTGAGCTGTTCTGTGCAGCCAGTTGGTGTTACGACTATTTTAAATTTAGTAATCTCCGAGCGATTGCTTTCAAGGCCCCTCGGTTTAGAGGCCAAGTCAGGTACTATGGAGTCCCTACTGCATCTCCGATTCCGATATAATGTGGAGAAAAGAGCTGGTTTGTTCTAGGGCTCTAAGCACCTGCAGGTTCACCTGAAGTGAGTTGAAATCCTGAAGAGATGGGCAGCTCTGCCAATCCAAAGTTTAGTTGAAAAATTGTGGGCAGTTCACCGGTTCCTTTGTTGGACGTGAATTCTTTACAGGTTAGGGGTTGGGTTTTTTCCATAGTTTTCTCTGTACGGTGACATCTAATTTCTCTTCCTTGCAGTGTTGGGGTAATGTGCTGTCAGCAAGGTAATACTAAGGAGAAAGGTAAGATGAGTATTTTGACTGGGCAGGTGAGGCTTTATTTTTCTCTCCATGCATTTCGTTCTTCCTCTTAAAGGACCAGCTCTTATTTAAAGCTTATTTAAATTTTATGCCCTATGTGGTGTACTCGGTAGAACAGTGTTTTCCTCTGAAAGGATGAGCTCTTCTGCTGTAGGTGTTCAAATATTGTGACAGCAGCCTGTGCGTCGCTCTTAGTTTCTAAGTTTGCCCAGCCTTTCCGATTTAAAAAAACAAAAAAAAAAAAACCAAAAAAAAAGTTTTCAGTGTCTTGAACCTTTGTGAAGTGTCACCCATTCTTGTGGGCTAAAACTTGCAAGTTCCTGGAAGTTTTGTGTTTCAACTCAAAAGTTGGAGGTGTTTCTGAGAACTAGATTACAGGAAATCTGTTAGTGGCTACTGTTCAAGTCGTCTTACACCTGTTTTTTGGAAGGTCTGACGTTCACTTTCTTTGCACTACGTCTGTAGCAGGAGGGCACGTTTGTTTCAGTTTTGCATTTTGATGTCTGCAATTAAAAAAAAAAAAAGGCCATGACTTTTTTATATGTGTGCATTGGAAAGTTTTACGCGGCAGGTGAGCTTGTTGCAGTCAGGGTGAAGACCTCTGCTTTGGAAAAAGCTACATTAGAAGGTAATTACACCTGGCAAGTACTCCCCTGCCATTTTTATGTTGGTTGGTGAAACGTCACGGTCCATACAATGGTAGGAATGATTTCAGTATTGTGAAAGCATTAAGGGTTAGTTAGTTACTTGGAGGTTGTCTCACCAACTGTGAAATATTCTGGCTCCAGGTGCCTCATTGGCTAAATCCTTGCAGGAGTTTTGGGCCTCTGACATGGGTTTCGCTTGTGTAACCAAGCTGGGTGATGGGGTCCTGCTGTCTCCTAAGGGGCAGTTGGAAGGTCGCAGGTGGAATAACAGTAACCTAGGTCCAAACCAGGCTCGCAGAATCTTTCTTTCTTACCTTCTTATCTGGAGGAGTAAAAAGACTCTGTGATGCTTTGGGCTTTTTGGTTTTTTTAATGTTAAGGCAAAGTCTCAATCTTCCTTTACATCAGCTCCCCCTTCCCCGCCTTTTCCCCCTTCCCCACCCAATCCTACCACTCGCCACAGAACCTGGTTAGACGAAGTCGGCGCAAGTGGTGCTGCAGTGACAAACCACCTGGGGGAAATGGTGATCAAGGGTGTTTCTCGCTTAGCTCAGCAGCTGTAGAAATCCCAGCGAATCCTCCGTGTTCCCAGTTGCCTGCCTGTGTTTGGAAAACATCTGGTCCTGCCCACAGCGGGGGTGGGGGGTGGTGGTGTGTGGGGGTGTGTGTGTAGAGCTTATGAATACGTGTATCCGGGGTAAAAATCACGCGTTCTGTGTGAGAGGTTTAGAAAGGATGGCTTGCTACAGCAGTGGTGGTTTGGTGATGAGTTAGACTGTTGCTTCTCCTTGAAAGTTTCCCTGAAAGCTATGGAAGACCGATCAGTAGGCAAACTCCAGACGTTTTTCCATCCCGAATAGTGCCTGCTGTAATCATGGGACTAGCATAAAAATTGAGATTTTTATACTGCAGATCATTTCATTCTTTGCTTTCTTTGTGAGTTCAGGGCTTGTTAGGGCACGCTGTGTTTTTTGGATTTCTGTTATCATCAAGAAGCTTAGGAGAGACTTTTTTGTGGTGGTTGTGGTTTGTTTTTTTCTTTTGTTGTCCATCCGTAATCATTTGTTGTAAATTGCTGAGCACTGAAGGAAATACCAACGCTTTTATGACTTGCGATGTAAAAAAACTGTAGTACTTTCCGAACAGATTTGGCCATCTTCCGTGACGCTTAAATTGTGGCCTGTCACGCCGGACTCCTTTTAGCAGCCAAGCTTCTGCACACCACCCTTGACATCTGCAGTGTTCAGAGTATGTGCGTTTGTCAAGCTCTGAGCTAGGAAGCGTCTGGAATTGCTAGGTAGCAAGGCCTGATTAAAACGTGGCGTATATCCATACCGAGCAAGCCCAGAAGAGGAAGAGGAGTTTGCAGCACTTTAAAAAAGACCTCGTATTTATGCAGTAGAGTTCAGGTAAAGGTAAAAGTGTACAAAACCTTCGCTCCTTGGTTACCAGTTTTGAGAGAAGGATGGCATTGTGTGTACCGACAGAGGGACGGCTGTAAAATCTTCCCCGTTGCACAGAGGGTGTGTAGGAATGTTTCGTGTTTTGCAGAAGTGCCAACAGCTTCGAAGGTTATACAAGCATGGTAGCTTCCCCCACCGTCGGAAATACGGAAAGCAGGAAAATCCCTGGAAAACGTGGAAGAGCTGCTGGCGGAATCATTTGCCTGAGGTAGGTTTAAAATGGAGAGATTCTGGGCTCTTTTCACACTTCACGTAATTAATTTTCCACAAGTTTTTTAGACTTGCTTCTGTGGGTCCTGTGTTAATGCAAAGAGAACAAGTGAAGCTCTGAAGGTACAATACTCCTCGTAAGTTTAATCCATTTTTAGTTTAAAGGACCTCATGCGCTGTGAACTTGTTTTATAGTCTTCTCCCCAAATGTAGGTGGAGAGAGTCGCAGAAAGACATCAATATTGAGGTCTCCAGTAACTGCGCGTTCCCTATTATTTTTCTTCGAAAGAAATGGTCGGAAGCTATTTTGGAGGAGTTCAAGTTGTGTATCTGTTGGGTGGGTTTGGGTTTTTACCCTGCTGGCTTAGTTCTCGTTGATCATAGTCTAATTCCTTTGTGTTTCTTTTTACAAAGAAATCCAAGCAATAGTTGCCAATATTCACCAGGATAACAGAGTTCTTAATGCCGTGGATCCTTTTCTGTATGTCTTGCCTTTTTTGGTCTGCTTTCCAGTTTCTCAGTGGGCAGGAAACTAGATGGCGTGTGTTGTCCCCTTTTGCGTCCTTGCAGAACTCGTGCGTTGAATTTGAACTTCTGCGTCGCCTGTGATGAATAATGCGGAGAAGTGGCACGTTGCTTTGCACAGCGATGCACCTTCGTTTTGAATGCATGATGACTACTGTGGAAGGAACCAAACCTGAGGGAAGTTTTATGCGTGTCTGTGTTGCTATGTTTCCTTTTTTTTTTTTTTTTTTCCTTAATTTGTACCTGAAATTGGGCTGTAAAAAAAAAAAAAAATTCAAACCAAACCCAAAGTCCTCATCACCCCCTACCTCCTCAAACACCTAGTGTCTTGTCAGCTGTAGAATGACGTGTCTGTGAGTCAACCTTGAGGAGCTTTTTTTTTTTTTTTTTTTGTTCCTGACTGTGGGCAAAATCCAAGAACTAGCAAAACAAGGTTCTCGTTCTCTAGAGCTCTGTGTGGGGAATTGTTATAGGAGAGGAAGTCTTAACTTCTTAGGGCGTGAGTGGACTTGCGTTTGAATCCTGGGTTTGTTCTTTTGGCCACACGACATTTTCCCTCTTCCGCCCTAGGGACAAATCTTTTTTATGCCAGTTTCCCCATAAAAGTGACCGTGGACGATGTGAGCTTCGTTTGGTAAACGGATTCCTTTTGACAGGAAGGCAGAATATTGAATATGCAGTGAACGGAGTCACGGGTGAATCTACCAAGCAGACGGCGACGTTTACTCTCGCAGGCTTTACTGTATCCGAAGCTAGTGGATTCAAGTAATGGATTGGTAAGCGTGTGAGCATTTGCAGAGTGAGGACTTTCCAGTTAGCCGCCTTTTCTGTAGCGTTTCTGGCTACACCAGCTTGTACGCCAGGATCCTAGCTCATTTTCTGTGCTTGGGTCTTTGAGTTGTTTCTGCATTCAGCTTTTGTTTCCAGGAAAACACATCAAATCTGCGATCGTTACAGCACGCCGTAGCAGTTAATCACCTTTGGTTTCTGTTGCTGGAGCAGACCCGATAGTTTCAAAGGCTATTTTTATCTAAAATCGAGTGGTAGGGAGAGGAGGGAAAGCACGCGTGAGTCTGGTTGTAACAGATGCATTGGTTGCCAGGACTGACCATCGAGGGGCTGAGATAGTTACCCGTCTAAAATAATGAAGCTAATTAGTGTCTTTTTTTTTTTTTTTAATATTACTATTTCTATTTCTGTCCTTCATGTGGTGGTTGTGAATTAGCTTTGTGCCCCTTTCTAAAGTACCGGGCTTTTTTATACGTTTGGCATATTGAATGGCAAATGCTTGATATAAAGTCTGCAGCCTTACTCCATAACCAGACTGTAAACCAGGAAGTAAATTAATCATAACTGCAAAGAGTAATGGCACATTTTCTCTTATTTTACCCTTACCGCCTTCCAGGCCGTGGTCTGAAACCTGCTACGCGTGGCGCACAGGATGCGGCAGCAGCTTTGGTGGTGGGTGGCGAGAGGCGAAGGCCAAAGCAGAGGCTGCGCAGATCCTGTGCGCCGGATTTATTGTTTTACTTAGGAGCGTGGCCGTTCGTCTTAAACTTTTTATGGTGTTCTCGCCCAGCGCAGCATTTTGAAATCGGCTGTTTTAAGGAAAACATGATGTCATCTCTGTCAAAGTTCTAAATATTTTGGACGTGAAATAGGAAAACGGGAGCTTTAATCTTGGGTTTCCTGGGATTAGCTCTTGGAATTGTTTTAGAATCCCTTATGTGTCGTATGACAGGTGGCACAGTCCTGTGCTAGAAAGGGAGTGGAAAGTACTAGGATGGAGCTGGTTACGTCATTGTGGAAATCGATGCCGAGGCTTAACGCACTGAAAGACAAAGCTGTTACGACTTGCACTGGAATGCCAGAATTAAGAGGTGAGCAGAGCTAAGGAACTTCCTTCTTCACAAACCCCCACCAAATCTAACCCCCCCAAACGCATGAATTCCTTAAGCCCGGGAAGAAAGAAATCCGCTGTGGGTGACATGTTGCGGTGCTGTGTTGGCATCGGCGTCTTTGTAACGGATTATTTACAAGACCTAATGTCTTTCTGTGGACTTGTAAGGCTGAGTGTTTTTAGTCTAGCAGTTTCCCGCTGCTGTCACGTATTCACGTAGATCTGTAAGGCAATTTTCGTTACCTTTTTTGTATAGCCTGATCAAACACTCGTATAATCTGAAAGTTACATTTTTGTGGTACTCTCCTTGGAAAACAGAAAGTAAGCCTGCCATTAGATGCTGGGCCACAGCGGTTGACGGCGCAGGGTAGCGTGCGTTACGTTTTGTGCTACGCTTGGTCACGTCTCATCTATGTCGTCTTCCCTGTTATTTTATTAGATTTAGTATCTGCACTTTCCATTTCCAGACAGGCCTCTCGTTCAGAGCACGGAGGCACGGTTCTCTCTGCGTCCGGCTCCTCGTCCCTATCTTGTCACTCCTTCCTCTCCTCCCTGTAGCCCGTCGCTATCGTTTTCTTTCACCATCTCTCTCTCTGCCTGGCTCCGGAACCCCATTTTGCCGTTCCTCTCTCTCTGTCCGTACTTTTTCTTGCCCTGGCTCTCTCTGCCTGGCTCCCTGTCCCCGATTCTTCCTTCTTGGCCCCGTAGCACGTTGTGATGCCGTTTCTTTCTCCGCCTCTGCTCTCCCAGCTCGCCGTCCCTCGCTTTTAATTCCTCCCTCTCCGCGCTGTCGCCCGTGCGGTCTCTTGCCTTTCTCCGTCGCTGGCTGGCTGTCCCTGCTCATCCATTCCTCCCTCTCGCCCCTGCAGCGCCTGTCGCTTTTGTCCGTTCTCCCTCTCAGTCTCTGGCTCCCTGATGACCCTACTTTGGACTCCCCCCACCCCCCTTCTTTCCGTGCTCATCGCTGCTGTTCTTGCTCTCCAGCTCTCTTTTTTTTTTTTTTTTTTTTTTTTTCCCCCCCCTCCCGCTCCCTGTGTTGTCCCACAGTCGGGCCCGGTACCCGGTGTGCCATCGGCCAGTCTTGCACACAGAGCCGAGACATTTATTTACGTCAAAGCGTTTGCGCAAAGGTGGGTGCCGGGTGGCAATTCCCCAAAGCTGGCACACCGCACGGAGGAGCGACCGCGTGTGTCTCTTGTTAGGTGTTTAGTAAAGACAGTGGAAAACCCGCCCAAATTTACATGCCCTGGCTAGTGACTACCCTGTCACTCGCTCCTGCTCAGGTATATGGAAATGAGCTTCGCTTGCTCTGTCAGTCGGCACGCCTGCTCTTGGCAGCCGGGGAGGCAATTTGCACGGTCCCTCCGTGGAGTCGGTGGTCGCGATCTCGCCCTGCCGCCTCTACCTTCATCCCGGTCGCCGTGGGTTCCGCTGACTTCGTACCGGCGACGTTCTTCTGTCCTTGTTACCTGCCTTGTAGCAGGATGTCTCCCTTTGCCCGTCCCTGAAGTGCCTCTTTTCGGTTTTCCTCCGGAGGCTGGTGATGAGCGAGGCGGGCGAGTTTACACGAAGCAGCCAGGCCTCCGTTGAGCAGCGTCACTGTCCCCCAGGCGCTAACCGGGACACGCAGCTTTAGTCGCTCTACGTTTCCTCCCTTTGAGACCGTGGAAGAGGAACTTCGCTGTAGTTTCTCTTGTACGAGTCTCATCTTCTCATAACCCTACCTCCCTGTGTTATTACACAGATCCCTACAAAAGTTAAGGCGGCGATGATTATACTGCTCAATAACTTCTTTAGCCATAGGCTCAGATCAGGGAACCAGGAAATTCACCATTTAAATGTTTCCGCAGATCCATGAGGTGGGTCATGCCTTTGTATCTCGTGGAGCGTTTTAGTCTGTTTCCGTATGTCTTCTAGGTCTGGAGAGGTTCTGCCGCTTTGATCCACGTGTACGCAGGAGCCCGTATTTAAAATTGTGCCTATCCCTCCCTGGGAAGTGAGCGTCAGACAGGGCCTTTATAGCGTCACAGGTCTCGCTTCCGATTTTCTCGCTTGCGGCTGAAGTATTTATTATAGCTTTTTCTAATTCGCTACCTCCTCGCCAGGGAGTAAGCCACCTCGCGAAGGAGCGAAATCCTGCGGGTCTGTCAGTCGTGGGTTATTTCCGTTTCTTTTATTTCTCGCGCGGTAGGTTCTTAGTCACGCTCGAGACTCTAGTTTCTCGATTATTGCGCTATTTGGAACTATGGCTCCTAGAACGCAAGTTCCAAAGCAGTTTGGTGGCGAGGCCTTACGGGCACGTCCCCGCCGAAGGGGTACCTCTGGGACGTATCGTTAGGCAACCTGCATAATTTTTGGTGGAAATTGTAATTTCCATTTCCCATTCCTGATTTTCAGCGTTGTTGGCGCTCTGCGTTGCATTTTTCCACAAACCACTCCGTGAGGAGGTATCAGTCGGTACCAGGATTCCGATTAGCGGGAGCCCTTTGTTTGAGCGTTCTGGAAAACGAATACAAACCCAGCAGCTCGCCTTATTTGCCATCTGAACAGGTTTTTTTGGTAATAATTCAACATGCATCATCTTCTCCCATGGACTTCCTGGTTTCCCATTGTTTAACTTCATGCACAGGCAGCAGAGGAGTATCACCCCCGCTTAGTCCCTTCGTTCCTTGTCCAGAAATCGGGACATTGACACAGCTATACCAGCGAAGTGTCGTGGTGTAACCCCAGGCAGCAACGAAGCCCCAAGCAGCCGCTCGCTCCCCGCCGGCGGGATGGGGGAGAGAATGGGAAGGGTGAAAGGGAGGAACCTCGTGGGTGGAGATAAAGACAGTTTAGCGGGTAAAGCAAAGCCGCGCACGCAAGCAAAGCAAAACGAGGCGTTCGTTCACGCTCCCCGTCGGCAGGCGGGTGTTCAGCCATCTCCAGAAAGCGGGGCTCCATCACGCGTGACGGTGGCTTGGGAAGACAAGATGCAGTAACTCCGAATGTGTGCCACTTCCCCCTTCTTCCCCCCGCCCCGGTTTATATACCGAGCACGACGTTGTATCCCTTTGGCCAGTTTGGGTGTGCTGTCCCGGCTGTGTCCTCCTCGCTGGCCGGCCAGCATGAGAAGCTGGGCTGTCCTTGGGTACTTCACATGCTGATGTTTTGAGCTGTTGCTCTCCACAGCTCGTCTCGCACTGGCGTCTGTGAAGAAAATTAACTCTGTCCCAGCTGAAGCCAGGACGCTCGCGTGCGTCCCGGTCCGCCTCTGCCGCCCTGCCCCAGCCCTCTGCCTGCCTCCCTGCCTGTCCCTGCCTCCGTCTCCCTCTCTGCTGGCCCACCTACCTGCCTGGCTCCCCAAAACTTGTTGCTCTTCTGCTGACTCTGCCCTGTACCATTTCCCCTATTAATTTTTTTTCCGTGTTTCCCTCTCCCTGCTTTTTAATGCTTTCCCGTGTTTCTTGTACCCTGTTGCATTTTAATTTCTCGTTCTACAGTTCCCTCTCGCCAGGAGCCTGTCTCAGTTTTTTTTAATTCCTCCCTCTGTCTTGTACCCCGCCACTTAAAAGATTTTCTTCCCGTGTTTCCTCCCTGTCCCTGTGGTGGTGGTGGTGGTGGTGTTTTTTAATATTCCTGTGTTTCTTATCCCCGATGACAATTCAGATTTTCTTTCTGTGTTGTCTTCTGTCCATCTCCCTGTCCCCTGTGTTTTAATTCTTGTCTATGTTCCTTGTACTCAGTTGCTTTTCAAAGTTCCTTCTGATCTCCCTCTATCCGGCTACCTGCCTTCAGTTTTTTAACTCTTCTCTAGACTTCTTGTAATCCATTGCTACTTAGTCTCTCTTTCAACAAATCCCTTTATCCGGCTCCATTTCCCTAAATTCTAATTCCTCCCTTTCTTCCGTATACCCTGTCGCTTTTAAATTTTTCTTTCAGTGTTTCCTTTTATTCTGGTCCCTGCTCCTATGTTTTGATTCTTTCCCGCGTTTCTTGTAGCCTGTCGCTTTGTGTTATTTTCCTACGTCTCCCTCCACCCGACTCCCTGTCCCTGCTTTGTAATGCCTCCCTTTCTGTCCTGTACCCCGTCGCTTTAACAGTTTTCTCTCTGTGACTCCATTTATTTTGTTTCCTCTCCTCTGTTAGTTTTAAATTTTATTTCTACGGCTACTTTTGTCCTGTTCGCTGTCCTTATCTTTTAATTTTTTCTGCTCTGTCCTGTGCGCCGCCGCTTCTAAACGTCTGTTGTATTTCTCAGTTCCAGTTCACTGTCGCTTATTTTGTAAGTTTTTTTTCCCGTCTTTCCTGTACCCAGTCACTTAAAAGTAGACATAGAAGGAAAACTTATCAGGCTGCGCATCGCCTTTTTTTATTTTTCCTGGCTATCGTGTACCTCGTCGCTTTTTACGTTTGCACCCCACCGCCACGCCCCGCCCTCCCCCCCCCCCCCCGCAACCCTCTTTTGGCTCTGTAGCGCACTTTGCGCCCTTCTCCCTTCCCAAAAACCCTTTCTTGATGCCATCTTTCAACTCCAGAACACTCATCTTGTTCTCGAGGCTAGCTAGGACGCCTCTGTTCAGTCCCGGGTCGCGTGAGGACAGCTGTAGACTGTTCACATCCCCTCTGGGCTATGTCGTCGTGTCCTTGAGCCTCCTTGTGCCTCTCGGAACCCCGCTGCTACCGTCACGATGGCACCCAAGGTCTTAGACGTTCCCCACAGCACGCTTTTAGCTCCGTAAGCCGCCTTTGGACTCGTTTTGTCGAAGTCGCAGCTCTCGCAAGAGGAACGGAGGTGACGAGCGGAGCGCGGTGAGGAGGTGGGTCGTCGGCAGGTGGTATCAGAGGGAAGATGTGGCTGGTGGCTAGAAGCAGTCCAGCTGCCGCTGTGGAAGCAGAGCTCTGTGGCCCAGCCATGAGTCTCGATGTTTCTGGAGCGCTCCCGGGAGCGGACGCGGCTGTCCGACCGGCAGAAGTAGCTCTCTCTGACCAGACGGGCAGTCTGGCGCCTTCCCGGAGGTATGCGCCCGTGATCCGGGAGGACTTTTGGGCTTGGGGGCGAGTCGCTAGGCGTGCGGCCGCCGTCTGTATGGCCCGAGTGCCCCGGTAGCCGCCCCGGAGGTGTGTCTCTAGGACCCGGGAGGACTTCCGTACTCGGAGGCTACTCTCTAGCCTGCGACCCGCCGTCTCTATGGCGCTGAGTGCCTCTCTAGCCGCCCCGGAGGTCTTTCTCTGTGACCCGGGAGGACTTCCGCACTGGGAGTCGACTCTCTAGCCGGCGACCCGCCGCCTCTATGGCGCAGAGTGCCTCTGTAGCCGCCCCGGAGGTCTTTCTCTGTGACCCGTGAGGACTTCCGCACTGGGAGGCGACTCTCTAGCCTGGCACCCGCCGCCTCTATGGTGCAGAGTGCCTCTGTAGCCGCCCCGGAGGTCTTTCTCTGTGACCCGGGAGGACTTCCGCACTGGATGGCGACTCTCTAGCCTGGCACCCGCCGTCTCTATGGCGCTGAGTGCCTCTGTAGCCGCCCCGGAGGTCTTTCTCTGTGACCCGGGAGGACTTCCGCACTGGATGGCGACTCTCTAGCCTGGCACCCGCCGTCTCTATGGCGCTGAGTGCCTCTCTAGCCGCCCCGGAGGTCTTTCTCTGTGACCCGGGAGACTTCCGCACTGGGAGGCGACTCTCTAGCCTGGCACCCGCCGTCTCTATGGCGCTGAGTGCCTCTGTAGCCGCCCCGGAGGTCTTTCTCTGTGACCCGGGAGGACTTCCGCATTGTGAGGTGACTCTCTAGCCGGCGACCCGCCGTCTCTATGGCGCTGAGTGCCTCTCTAGCCGCCCCGGAGGTCTTTCTCTGTGACCCGGGAGGACTTCCGCACTGGGAGGCGACTCTCTAGCCTGGCACCCGCCGTCTCTATGGCGCTGAGTGCCTCTCTCGCCGCCCCGGAGGTATGTGTCAGTCATCCGGGAGGACTTCCGCAGTTTCTGCTGAAACTCTAGCCGCTGGAAAGCCGTCTCAGTGGTCCATAGCGCCGCTCTATAGGGCCCTGGAGGTATGTATCGCTGATGCCGGAGGACTTCCAGGATTTAGTTCAAAATTACTTTTTCTTGTTTTCCCTTAGTGCCGTTGCTTCAAAAAATTTTTTCTACTTCTCCGTTTCAGTTCAATGTTGCCATTAGTTAATTTTTTCCTCAGCTCCCCGGTCCCATTTGCTTCTTACATTTTATGTCCACTTTTATTCTGCTCACTGCCTTTATTTTTTAATTAGTTTCTTACCTTTCCTGAGGTCCCTCGCTTGGAAAATTCTTTCCCTACATCTGTTTTAGTTTCCTGTCATTTTTTCCTTAGTTTTTCCCTTTCTGTCCCTAATTCCTCTTATTTTTAAAATGTGCTTTCTATGCCTACTTTTTTCCTTCAGTGTCTTTTGAAAGGACTAATTACCAGACAATCACTGGCTGAGACCTTAAACATGACATGTCTTCCCTGACGCGTGGCGGGAAGGGTAGTCTTGTGGCGGGGGGGGGGGCGGGCGGCCATGCTGCGCTTGCCAGTGCATGCCGGGAGCTGTACTTTTGCCGCGCCTCCTCCCCGCGCTCGGTGCTGCCGGCCTGTGGCCGAACTTAGGTACTGCACTTCGGCAGCCGCGCATGCGCTATGGCGCACCTCGCCGCAGCTGGCAAACGCGCATGCGCGGTGTCACGCGACGCTACAGCCCGAAGCCGCGCATGCGCGGTGGCATTTCGCCGCGGCTGGCAAACGCGCATGCGCGGTGCAGCGCCTCGTAGCTCGAAAGCCGCGCATGCGCTGTGGTTTGTCTGGCGGCGGCTCGGACGACGCGCATGCGCGCTGGGCACCTCGCGGCGGCTGGCAAACACGCATGTGCAGCGGCGCGCGACGCCACAGCCCGAAGCCGCGCATGCGCGCCGGGCACCCCGCGGCGGCTGGCAAACGCGCATGCGCTCTACAGCGCCTCGTCGCTCAGACGCCGCGCATGCGCTGTGGGGGTGTCTCGCGGTGACTCGGTAGCCGCGCATGCGCTGTGGCGCGCCTCGCTGCGCCCGACACTCGCGCATGCGCCTTGGGAACGTCGCAGCATCTGGCAAACGCGCATGTGCAGCGGCGCGCGACGCCACAACCCGAAGCCGCGCATGCGCGGTGGCACCTCGCCGCTGCTGGCAAACGCGCATGCGCACTGGCGAGCCTCGTCTCCGCTCCGGAGTTGCGCATGCGCGGTGGGTGCATCGCGGCAGGTCGACAGCCGCGCATGCGCGCTGGGAGCTTTGCGGAGCTCGACAGCCGCGCATGCGCGATACCGCGCCTCGCGGCAGCTGGCAAACGCGCATGCGCTACCGCGCGACTCGCCGGCGTTCGGAACCGCGCATGCGCGCTGGGTACCACGCAGCGGCTGGCAAACGCGCATGCGTCGTGCCGTTCGCTCGTGCCGCTCAGGAGACGCGCATGCGCGGTGGGTGCATTGCGGCAGCTCGAAAGCCGCGCATGCGCTGTGGAGCTTCGCGGTGGCTCGGAAGCCGCGCATGCGCTGTGGCGCGCCTCGCTGCGCTCCACCCTCGCGCATGCGTACTGGGCACCTCGCTGCATCTGGCAAACGCGCATGTGCGGCGGCGCGCGACGCCACAGCCCGAATCCGCGCATGCGCGCTGGGCACTACGCCGCAGCTGGCAAACGCGCATGCGTGGTGGCGCGCCTCGTCTCCGCTCCGGAGCTGCGCATGCGCGGTGGGTGCATCGCGGCAGGTCGAAAGGCGCGCATGCGCGCTGCGGAGCTTCGCGGAGCTCGACAGCCGCGCATGCGCGGCGCAGTGCCTGAGCGCCGCTCCGAAGCCGCGCATGCGCGGTGGGGCACTTGGCGGTGGCTCGGAAGCCGCGCATGCGCGGAGGCGCCTAAGTGACCTACGCTGCCGGCCGCCGGTAACCGCGATGCCGTTCTGCGGTCCCTGCGCGCTCTTTGCTACTTCCCGGTAAGGACGCGTCGTTGCCGCCCCATGTGCGCAGCGTGGGCGGTCGCTCGCCCTGCAAAATGAGGCACGGCCGCCGGGTGCTCGCTGCTACTGCAGCCGCCGCCCCTCGCCCCTGCGGCGCGCCGTCGGCGTCCGGCGCATGGGCGGCGCGCGGGAGCAGCATGGCGGCGCAGAGGGGTCCCGTTCCCGGCGGGGCGTGAAGGGCCGGGGCCAGCGGTGAGGCGAGCGAGCCCCTGGGGCGGGGGCGTCTCCTGCGCGCCGGCCGCCCGCCCGCCCGCCCGCGGCGGGGCGAGGACAGGACCTTCAAGCCGCCCGCTGCGGCCGGCTGCCGGCCCGCTGGAGGCGAGCCGGGTCGGGGCAGCCCCGGGGAGTTACCTGGGGGCTGGGAGGAGGGAAGGAGGCGGACACCCCCCCCCAGGCGCAGACGCCGGGCGCCTCCCAACTCGCCAGAGCCCCCCCGCTCGCTTCTCCTGGCCCCGCGCAGCTGCCCCCAGCTCCAGCCCCTCCCCTGAAGCCCGTCCCGTAGCCCCGGGCCGGCCCCGGGCCCTGTCGCAGAGGCGGCAAGCCGGGCCTCGCGTGCGCTGGGTTCTCCGTGAAAGCGCGCGCCGTTGGCGGCGGTGCAGGGGCAGAGCGGCGTCTCCGGCGGCCCCCGCGGAAGGAGAGGCTTCGGCCAGGGGGGAACTACGGTAATAAGGGTCGCTGCTGCTTCTTTCCCTCTGCCGGGGGCCGCGCTGAGGCTGCGCGTGTCCGTTCATCCCCGTCCGTTCGCCGCTGACCGCACCCGCCTCGGGCTCGCGTGGGTTGTCTCTGCCCGTGGCACCTCGCTCTCCTCGTGGCACGGCTGCAGGAAGGGACAGGCGGAGCGCTTGCCGGCCCTGGGCGGGAGCTGCCGCGGCCAGAGCTGGAGAGGCCAGAGAACGGTAAAGAGGAAGAAGAAACCGAAGGCCGGCCGGCAGCTGCCTCCCGCTGCAGGGAAGAGAGAGCCAGCCCCTCCAGGTGAGGTAGGATCCCTCTTCGTAGTCCGCAGCAGGCCAGGCCATCGACATGCAGGGTCTGTACGCGTCACCACAGGCGGCCGCGTAGCGCACGAGCGAGGCTCCGTGTGTAGGGAGCCCCGTCTTGTACGAGCTGTAAGACACCCCAGTATCCTCTTAGGTGGAGGACAGCCAAGCGACAGGAGTTACAGAAGGCGAAGGGAGGAGAGGAGGAGGAGGAGGAGGAGGAGGAAGCGTCTGAGCTGGCAACCTCTCCCAGCAGTGCAGGGAGTGAAAGCTGCGGTGAGTCCCAGGCCCCCGGGGCCCTGTTGCCCCTATTCTGCATCCCGGGCCCTCCCTGCCCCTCCCCTGGCCCCCCCTCTTTCCCACGCTGATGTGGTTCCCCCCCCCGCCCATACCTCCTTTTTCCATCTCACTCTGACCAGCTCCCCGTCCTCATCTTTTAGGTCCTCTCTCTCCCTGCCCTGTAGCTCGTGGCTATTTTTCTTTCCTCTGCCTCTCCCAGTCTGGCTCCCTGTCCCTGCTTTTCCATTCCTCCCTCTCTGCCATGTAGCGTGTTGCTGCTCTTTTTCTTTCGCAGTCTCTCTCTGTCCGGCTCCCAGCCACCGTTTTTGCCTTCCTTCCACTCTGTCCTCTAGTCTCTGGCTCTCTCTGCCTGGCTGAACATCTGCTGATGTTCAAGGTCTTGCTTCTCGGCCCTGTAGCACAGCACAAGTCTCTCTCTTCCTCTGTCTCCCTCTATCCTGCTCCCTGTCCCTGTTCTGCAATTTCGTCCTTGTCAGCCCTGAGCCACGCTGCAGTTTCATTTCTTCTGCCGTCTTGCCCTGTCCGGCTCCCTGCCAGGATCTTTTAATTCTTCTCTCTCTCCCTCTCGAAGCCCATCGCTGTTTTACTCTTTCTCCCTGTCCGTCTCCCCGTCTCCGTCTTTACTGACTCTTTTAAGTAAAATCACTGGCTGAGACCTTAAACATGTCACTTCTTGCCCGACAAGATCAAACAGACCGTGAGCAAGCTCCTTAGGCTTCCCGTGGAAATCACTGGTACCGGCTTAAATTGACCTCCTTGCGCCATCCTGAGGCCGAAAGACCGAGGAGCTAATTCGATGACTAGATATGGACAAAGGAAGCCCCAGGTTCAACTGGCGGACTGCGTGAGGAAGACTGTGGACGACCACCTGAGGGTGAAAAGACCCTAACCCTAATTTTACTGTGCATGCTTGGACTACGTCAACGAATTCCGGGGACTCCTCACCGTTAAGACTGCCCTTCTCGGGGCATCTGATGACCACGTATGACTTTTCTGCATATGAACTGATGTGCTTTACTAACCCGTCGGAGCACTCGTGGTGGAGCCATCCCCAGCGCTGCCCAGCGCTGCCGTAAGGAACGCCCGCCTTCTAAAGCTTCAAACTAAGTGTTAGAGGGTTTTCTGGCCGACTTTTCAGTATCCCTTTGTATTTGATTGTTTCTGGTATTCCCTTAGTGGCTTCACTTTTTAGATTTTCTATCTACGTCTCCGTTTTAGTTCGCCATCCCTGCCTCTTAATATTTTTCCTTTTGCCGTAATCACCACTGCTTTTAAAATTTTCTGCTGCCTTTTCTCTCATTCGCGGTCCTTATTTGCCTACCCTTATTTTTTAACTGACTTCTTCCCTTCCCTTAGTGCCCTCTGAAACAAGGATCTAAAACAATTGTAAGGTTTTCGCATGTGTAACGAATCAACTGTCAGTTTTGCAAATTTCTGAAGAGATGTACTTTCTGGAAGGTTATTGATTTCGTGATTAGTTTCACTTTAGTATAGACTTCTTTAGCCTAGCAACCGTGGCATTATGTTTAACGGCCTATTCTCATAGTCCTTAGGCTGTATTTGCCTCAGTGCTAACACTGTACCTATATGTAAACAGTTCATCAGGAGGAAAGCCGCCCTGATGAAAACTAAAACCCAAGCAGAAACGGAGAAGACGGGTGGAGAGAACCAAGAGGAGAAGAGTTAAGAGCAAGGACTGAGAAGTTGATGAGTGCAGAGGAGATATCTTCACCTTCAGCACAGAAACGTCCTAGCAGGAGTGCTCAAACACGGATGAGAAGAAGGAACCGCTTGGCTGAAGAACAGAAGGGGAAAACATCCAAGGAGAAGGAACTATCCTCAGGAGACCTGTGACCATAAAAGGGAAAAAGGAGGAGGGGGCTAACTCCCCAAACGACCACCGGCGACCGCCCGAGACCCCCGCGCACGCGTAGTGTGGTTCTGCAACGCCAGCCTTACGTAAATGTGGCAGATAAGCGAGGAGGCGGAGATTTCTCAGGACACGTGCGAATATTCGCGTCTTTCAGGTATATAAAGGATGAAGTTTTGCTTCAGCGCGCGCGCGTTGGGAGGAGATATCCCCCAGGCGTCCGGCGCGGCAATAAAGGCGTCTGCTTAATGACACTTTGATGTTACCGAGTTTAAATTTCTGTAACTTTTGTGAATCATTTGGTGACCCAGGTGGGAGGGACATCCTCTGTTCGGCTGCGGGACCCCATGAGTCTGGGACTCTCTTGGGTGCACCCCCGGAGATCTTTTCCGGAGAGACCCCTGTTCTCAGTCGGATCACCGCGGGGACAGACAAAGACCCTCCGGCAAGAAGACATCCTTAAATCCTGAACTGGCAACGATCGATCAGTTTGGGACCGTCTTTAAGACGTGCAGATGTGCACGCGGGTCGGCGTATACCGGCTCGCTAGCACCTTACAGGTGTACCTCTGGGGGACTTGTGTCCCATATGGTAGGGGATTAACTTCCCCGTTTGGAGGGGCTGCGTCCCCATTTGGAGGTCTGGTTAACTGTTACAAACAAAAAGCGAAATAGGAAGCAAAAGAGATGTTGCTCGCCTTGTAGCATTGGACAAAGATGTTTAAAGGTTGACAGAATGGGAGATGAAAGGATTGTTTGACCCCGACTGCGAGGATGTGCGTGCAATGTCGGATGCGGTGTTCAGCGAGGCAGAAAAGCAGAGTGTTGTGAGGGTGGCCAGACACCCAAGGCCAGGCTCCGGTTTTGGCTGGAACTCTGCCGGGAACAGCGGATAACCATGTTCCCATTACCAGTCCCGGTCGGGGCCCTAACCAGCCAGGAGCCCGGGACTTAGTACTGCGGTACAGGGAACGAATGGCTTCTGGAATAAGAAGTGCTGTCCCAAAATCAGTAAATTGGTCTAAATTGTATGCAATTAAACAAGATAGATAGAAAAGAATGCCCTACTGATTTTTTGAACCGATTAAAAGAAGGGATGCAGAAATATACTCCTTTAAACCCTACCTCTCAGGAGGGAAAGGGTCAGTTGATGTTCCTGGTTCTGGGACAGCTGACGGATGATGTCAAGAAAAAGTTAGAGCAAGTGCAAGGAACAGATGTGAGAGATTTAGAGAAATTGCTGGAGACTGCTTGGCAAGTGTGTCGCAATAGGGACAGGCGGGGGCGGGGGGGAATGGGCAAAACAATTGCCAGCGCTACGGCGGCTGCTTTGCGCACCGCAGGGGCCAGGTAACCTCTGGGAACCCACCGGGAAACACCACTAATGGGAGGCGAGGAGCCATGAGAAGTAGCCCAAGTGCCCCGTCTCGGGGAAGTCAAACCCCTCCCGAAAGATCAGGGTGCCCACTGTCGGCCAAGGATGGAGCTCGAACGGCGGGGTATGCCGTGACCACCGCAGAGCGAGCGCTGGAAGCAAAGTCACTCCCTGAGGGTACATCCGCACAAAGAGCCGAATGAATTGCTTTAGCGAGAGCTTGCTGAAGGACTGCGAGCGAACGCCCGGACAAATTCAAAATACGCCTTGGGTGTAGCTCATGCCCGTGGGGCTATCCGGAAGGAACGGGGACTTCTGACCGCCCAAGGAAAACGTATTAAGCTTGCTGACGTGATCCTAAGACTTTTGGATGCGGTACAGTCGCCTTCGGCGGTTGCGCTTATGCACCGCAAGGGGCACCAAGAGGGTGACGCTGCTCAGGAAGTGGGGAATAAATCGGCAGATTAGGAGGCAAAGAGAGCTGCGGAACAAGGTGAGGTGTTAAGTTTGATTCCTGAAAAAGCTTTGCCGCTACCGGACTCGGTCGACTGTGATGAGAAGGATCTTAGATGAATTAAAGATTTGGAAGCAGAAGTTGAATCATCGGGTTGGGCAAAATCAAAAGGTAACAGAGTAATAGTTCCCTTTAGAATAGTACGGAAACCGGTAAAAGCAGAACACGACCAGACTCATTGGGCAACTGAAGCCTCGTATGATTCCCTTATGAAGCAGAGAGTAGCCAGGAATTTGTTTCAAACTGTAAAAACCATGGTTAATAACTGTGAAGTATGCAAAGGTGGGAAATCGTGTAAAATTTGGAAGTCTCGGTAAAGGGAAAGTTCCAGGTCAACATTGGCAAACAGACTTTTCTGAACTCCCAGGGAAAGGGTGGGGGGGGGTTCGGGATTTGTTCGTATTAACGGATACCTTTTCGGGCTGGCCAGCAGCTTTCCCTTGTAGGGCTAATAAGGCTAGGGGAAGTGACAGGAGTACTCTTAAACGAAAGTTATTCCCAGATTTGGAGTACCAGCAGTAATATCTTCTGATAGGGGTGCTCATTTTTGTGCGCAAATAGCGCAACGAGTTAGTAAAATTTTAGGCAACCAACCTCAGGCAAGTGGGCCAGTGGAGAAAATGAATCACTTAATTAAACAACAGCTAGCTAAACTTAGTCAAGAAGCAAATCTACATTGGTACCAAGCGCTCCCACTGTAGCCCTACTACGAATCAGGGTAAAACCGGGAACTAAAGAGAATTTAAGTCCATTTGGAATTTTGTTGGGGCGGCCGTCACCGATCCCAATACCGAGGGGAAGAGCTCACCCAGTTAGGCGAAAATAATCTATAGAAATACATCATAATATTAGGAAATTCTAAACGAGAGCGATTGCAAGTGCCTAGAGGGTCTAGCCAGACGTTCCCTCTAACAGGAGTTCCGGTTCCGGTTAACCCCTCTCTATTTAACAACCCCCGCTACGGAGTAGGTCATGATAAGAACGACTTTAGATTTACATCACCTCTTGGGGTTGTGAAGAAGTTCGGAGCAAATTAGCCTCTCGGTTACCAAATTTTAAATGGATCAAAGAGCTGCTTGTACTCGTATTAGTTGATAGCTTATTTGTTTTAGGTACGTGTTGTGTAATTCGAGGTTGGCTATGGCGTTGTCAGAAGAATGGGGATGACGGTGTTACCTGGAAAAAGAGTAAGGTCAAACCTGAAGTCGCAACAGGGAGGTATTTTAATCGACGGACAGAGGAGAATGGTACGTTGTAAGGGACTGCGAAAGAATTCGCAAGGGTAATAGAAAAGGGGGGAAGTGAAACAGAAGATGTCTGCTTAATGACACAGTGATGTTACCGAGTTTAAATTTCTCTCACTTCTCTGCATCACCTCGCTTTTTCATTTTTCTTTCTCCAACTCTTTTAAAAGTTTGCAGTTTCTCTTATGTTTTATTCCCTTCTTTCCCTAACACCTATCGCTTTTTAAATGTTCTTGCCAGGCTTACTATTGTTCCCTTTGTCTGCATTTTTAATTAGCTCTTGTCTTTCCTTAGCGCCCTCGCTATTAAAACTTTCTTTCTCCATCTCTGTTTACTGTCCCTAGTTCACAATTTTTTCCTTATTTCTTTAATCCCTGTTGCTTTTAACGTTTTCTACTTTTATCCCATCTTCTGTCTCTCTCTTCTGGTTTTTCTTTATTGTCATCGCATTTAAAATTTTCTCTCTACAGCTGTTTTACTCCACTGTCCCTATTTCTGTTTCTTCCTTTATTTCCCTAACGCCTGTCACTTCTAACATGTACTTTCTGTGCCCTTCCACGTCTGTATCTTCAATTATTTCTTGTCTTTCCTTAGTGCCGCCCCTTCTTCAGGTTCCTTTCTACATCTCCATTTTAGTTCACCATCGCTGTCTTTAATCAAAAAGTCCTTAATCCCCATTGCTTTTCAAATTTTCTACTTTTATCTCGTCCGCTGTCGTTACTTATTAGTTCTTTTCTCTTATTTTTTCCTCAGGGCACCGCTTTTTGTATTTCCTTTCTGCGTCTACTTTTATGTGGCTCACTGTCCCCATTTTTCAATTTTTTTAGTCATCGTTCTTTTTGGTTTGAAATTTTGTTTCTCGGTGTACTTTTATCTCATTTTCTATGCCTGCGGTTTTTTTTCCCCTTTCCTGTAACTTGCCGCTTCTAACATGTTCGTTCTAAATCTACTTTTATTAGGATGCAGCTCCCTTTTTTTCAGTTGGTTCCTGTCTCTCCTGTACCCCCTCACGTTTAGATTTTCTTTCCTCGTCTGTTTTTATCCACTTCACCAGCTTCATTTTTTTAGCTCATTCTAGCGTGTCCCATACCCTGTTGCTTGTGAAATTTTCTTGCTATGTCTTTGCCTATTCAGGTTTTTTCCCTATTTTAACTTTTTTTCCCCGTCTTAACGTCTTCATTTTCGAATAACAGAATAATTTAGGACGGAGAAGACACTTAAGATCATCGGGCCCAGCCGTAAACCTAGCACGGCCAAGTCCACCACTAAACCGTGGCCTTAAGTGCCACATCCACGCGCCTTTTAAATACCTCCAGGAACGGTGAGGAACTTAGGTTTTTATGCTCACGTTAACCTGGTTTTCTGTCACTATTATTTCCTCTTTTCCTGTCTGTCCTCTCCCTCATCGTTTTTTACATTTTCTGTGTCTGCTTTTATGGAGACGGCTAACCCTACGTTTTTATTACTTCCTGCCTATCCTGTGTGAAATCACTTCTGAATTTTTTTCCCCCATCTGTTTTCATCCAGTTCACTGTCTTTATTTCATTCCTGTCTCTGCTATACCCTGTCACTACTTAAATTTGCTTTCTGCCTTTGTTGATTTCTTCTGCTGCCCCATTGCCAAGTTTCTCCTTCTTTAACGCCTTCGCTTTTGATAATTTTTTGTCTACTTTTATCTGGTCTTCTCTCCCTATTTGTTAGTTTTTTCCTTCCCTGCCTCATACCCTTTTTTTCTTTTTAAATTTTCTTTCTATGTTTGCTTTTATCAAGATGTCTATTCTTTTCCAATTCTTTCTGTTTGTCACACACCCCGTCGCTTTTCAGATTTCCCTGGCGTGTCTCCCTTCCCCCCCGCTCACCGCCCCCCCCCCCCCATCCCGGGGTTTTACGGGGTCTCCTTGGCACGCTTTTCTCTCGGGAGCGTGATTTGTACCCCTCTCGGTTTGTCAGAACATCTCCTCGGGCCATCCCTCTTCCTCAGAGCGGTCTTTCTGTCCTCTCCTCCATCTTGCTCGCCTCCCGTCGGCCAGCGTCTCCCCGACGACGCCTGTGCTCCGTTCAGATCCCCTCCCGAGTACCTCTGCGCCCTCCAGCCTTCTGCCGTCTCTCCGGCCGCCTCGGCACCCCTCTGATTTCCGCCACGACGCTTCCTGCGAGCGACCCCGCGTTCCGTAACCGGACTGTAAAACAGGAACTGAATTAACCGTAACCGCAGAGCGTAATGGCACATTTTCTCGCATTTTACCCTTACCGCCTTTCAGGCCGTGGCTGGAAACCTGCTACGCGTGGCGCGCAGGATGCGGCAGCAGCTTGGCGGTGGATGGCGAGAGGCGAAGGCCGAAGCAGAGGCTGCGCGGCTCCCGTACGCTGGGTTTATTGTTTTACTTAGGAGCGTGGCCGTTCGTCTTCAACTGTTTATGGTGTTCTCGCCCAGTGCAGCAGTTTGAAATCGGCTGGTTTAAGGAAAACACGATGTCATCTCTGTCAAAGTTCGACATATTTTGGACGTGAAATACGAAACCGAGAACTTTAATCCCGGGTTTCCTGGGATTAGCTCTTGGAACTGCTTTAGAATCCCTTGTGTGTCGGCTCCCCGAAACTTACTGCTCGTCTGCCGACTCTGCCCTGTACCGTTTCACCTGTTAATTTTTTTCCACGTTTCCCTCTCTGCGGCTCCCTCTCCCTGTTTTTTAACGCTTTCCTGTGTTTCTTGCACCCTGCTGCATTTTAATTTCTCGCGCTACAGTTCCCTCCCTCCGGCACCCTGTCTCTGTGTTTTATTTCCTTCCTCTGTCCTGCACCCCGTCGCTGAAAAAACTGTCTTCCTATGTTGCCTTCTATGCATCTCCCCGTCCCTATTTTTTCATTATTTCCTGTGGTTCTTGTACCCCGTTACTTTTAACATTTTCTCATTGCGGTTCCTTCTAGCCGTCTCCCTGTTTGTCTAATATTCCCGTCTTTCTCGTACCTGACCGCCACTTCTTTTTCCTTTTTGCCTTGTCCTCTGGCCGTCTCCCCGTCCCTGCGTTTTAATTCCTGTCCGTGTCTCTCGTACCCGGTTGCTTTTTAAAAGTTCTTCTACGTCTCCCTCTACCCGGCTCCCTTTTTCCGGTTTTTTGTTTGGGGTTTTTTTTTTTTTGGTCTGTGTCGTCGTCGTCCCCCCCCCGCCCTTGTATTTCTTGCGCCCCACCGCTACCTAATTTCTCCTTCAACGATTCCCTTTATCCAGCTTCCCTTTCCCGTACTTTTAACTCCTCCCTTTTTTCCGTATACCCTGTCCCTTTTTAAATTTTGTTTCAGTATTTCCTTCTATCCTCATTCCTGTTCCTGTTTTTTTAATTCTTTCCTGCTTTTCTCGTAGCCTGTCGCTTCTTAAAACGTCCTTCCGTCCCTCTACCCGATTCCTTGCCCCTGTTTTTTATCTCCTCCTCTGTCCCGCACCCAGTCACATTAATAAGTTTCTTTCTATGTCTCCATGTATTTAGCTTCCTGTCCGCCTTTTTATTTTTTTTTCCTGTCTATATCATACTCCGTCCATTTTAACTTGTGTTTCGATGGCTACTTTTCTGCGGTTCGCTGCCTGCGTTTTGTAATTCTCCCCCGTCTGTCCCGTACCCTGGCGCTGCTTCAAGTTCCCATGTCTGCGTTTGTCGAGCTCCCCATCCGTGTCTTTTAACTCTTTCCCGTGTCGTGTACCCCGTTGCTTTTTACATTTTTTTGTGTGTCTGTTTTTCCACAGTCTTATTTTTAATTTATTCTCGTCTTTGCTAAAAGCCGTCGCGTTTTAAATTAATTTTCTTTCCCCATCGAAGTTTATCCACCTCCCCGTCCCCGTGTTTTGTTTTCCCATCTACGCTGTACCCCATCGCTTCTACAATTTTCTTTCCGTGTCTACTTTAACCAATTCGCTGTCTATATTTTTTATTTGTTTCTCGTCCGTGCTGTACGCCGGCGCTTTTGAAATTTTCTTCCTATGTCTCTCTGTACTTTTCTGTCTATTGTCATTTTTAACTTTTTCTTGTTTTTCCTCAATGCTTCCGCTTTTATAATTTTCCTCCTATGTCACTCTCCATCACCCTACGCTTATTTTACTTTTTTTCCCTTGTCTTTCCTTAATGCCTTGGCTTTCAAAATTTCCTTTTTACATCAACTTTCATCCAGTTTTCTGTCCCCTTCCCCCCCCCTCCCAGCTTCTCCTTTACCCGGCTGCTTTTTACATGCTCTCTCCGTGTCCGCTTTAACCAATTCACTGTCTGTCATTTTTATTTTTATTCCTGTCTGTCCCGAGCCCTCTCGCTCTTTCAGTTTCTGTTCTAGGTCTACTTTTATCAAGCTCCTATCCATATTTTTTAGTTTATTCCTGTCCGTTGTGTGCCCTGTCGCTTTTTGAACTGTATTTTCGTTTGTGGCTCTGTTATTTACCATCTCCTTGGGGTTTTTTAGTTGTTTCTTGTCTTTTCTTAATGCCATGGCTTATTCCATTTTTCTTTCTCGACAACATTTGTGAGGTTTGCTGTCCCTAGTTTTTACTGCTTTCCCGTACCCCGCTGCTTTTTAAATCTTCTTTCTATGTCTCTCTTCATCTGGTTTCCTGTCCCCAGTCTTAAATTTCTTCCCGCGTTTCTAGTACCGCGCTCAACTTTTTAAACTGTATTCCCGCGCGCGCTAGTTTGGGCTCGGAGGTAGAGTTAGTTTTCTTCGCGGTAGCTGGCGCGGGGCTACGTGTTGGATTTGCGCCGACACCCGGCGTCGATGACGCAGGGACACGCGCCGGGTCTCGCCGAGCGGCGCTTGCGCGGCGTCAAGGGCCGTTCTGCTGCTCCCGCGGCCCCGCCGGCGAGTAGAGCGGGGGTGCGCGCGGGGTTGGGAGGGGACGCGGCCGGGACAGCTGACCCCCGGCTGCCCAAAGGGATGTTCCCGACCGTACCACGCAGCGCTCGGCCAGCAAACCGGGGCTGGAGGTCGCGGGGGGCCTTAACGTCTTGACGTAACCCTGTCACGTACCACGTCGCTTTTAAAGTTTTATTTCTGCGTCTCCATTTATCCGGTTCCCTGTCCCGTGGTTTCGGTTTTTTGGTTTTCTTCCCCGTGTTTCCTGCCGCCCGTCGCTTTTTCTCTTCTCTTCCGCATGCCCCTCCGCATCGCTCCCTTTGGCGGGTTTTTAGTGCCCTGACTCTGCGGCCCGTCCCCTTTCTATTTTTATGGCTCTGTCCAGCTGACGGTCTCTAATTTTTAATTCTTTCCCGTGTTTGTCCCTTTTCCCTTTCTCTTTCCATGACTGCCTCTATCTGCCTTCCTGTCCCTTCACACCCCCTCCCTTTTTTTTCTCAATTCCTTCTGCTCTGGTCCCCTCGTGCAGTTTTCTGTCTCCCGCTACCCGGCTCCCTGTCGCGGTACCCGCCGCTCCCAGGCCGGGCGCCGCTCGTTCTCGCTGTCCCTCCCAGCTCTCTCCCCCTCTTCTTTATCGCTCCATCTCCCCCCTCGCCGCGCTGCAGTTCTCCCTCTTCCTCCGCCTCGACACCCACGTCCGACTCCCGCCCCACCCCCCCACCCCCCCCGGGCCTGGCTCCCCGTCCCTCGCCTCTTCTCTCCCCGCCTCTGCGCTTCCTCCCGCTTCCCTCTCCCCTCTTCCCCCTCCGCCCGGCCGCCGTTGGGCACCGAGCCTGGGCGGCAGCTCCCGGTGCGCCCGAGGGAACAAACCTGCGCTGCCCGCTTTGCGCGCCCGGGTGCGTTCCTCCGCCGTGGGGCCGGGCCCAGGCCCAGGGCAGGGGCTCCCGTGCCGTTGGAGGTGGGGGGGGGCGGCCGCTTGTTCCCGAGGGGCTGCAGCTGCGGGCCCGACGCTCGAAGCGGGCTGCAGGAGCGGCTGAGGCCTGCGGTGCCCCGGGGGCGCCGCCCGGGCCCGCCCGCCGGCGGGAGCCGGCTGAGGAGCGGCGCGAAGGCCGTTCCGCAGGCAGCCGCCTGCAGCGAGGAAGGGCCGGGCCCCGCGGCGAGGTGGGAGTCCTCCCGCCCCCGCGGGAGCGCGGCGCCGGGAGCGCGGTCGGCGCCTCCGCCGGCCGCGCGTCCCTACAGCCTCGCGGCGCCTCTCCCGGAGGACCGGGGCGGGGGGAGGCGGCGCGCAGGCGCAGGCAGAGACGCCTCACGGCGCGCGCGCCTCGCTCCGCCGGGTCTCTGCCCGCTTCCGGGGCGGGCCCCGCCCCCGCGGGGCGGTGCTGTTGTCCCAGCCACGGTTCTTCCGCCGGTGCGCGGGCAGGTGGCGAACACGCGGAGCCGGGGTGTTGGCTTTTCTTCCGGCTGCGCGCAGAGCTCGCACCCCTCGGGCCACACTCGGACCGTGCGGCTACGCTCCGCGCAGCAGTTACCGGTGTTTTCAACAGCTGGCTCCGTCGCCCTCGTTCCCCTCGGTTCTCGCCAGCCTCGTCTCCGCTTAAAGTCACAGCGTCCTTCTTTCTTCCCGGGCGTGCTGAGCGAGGAGGGGGCTTTCCCCGCCCGGGGGCAGGTTGCTATTATGCCAATTAGATGTCAATTAGATGTTAATTAGGGCAGTTCCCTCAAGGTTCCGGAGCGGTGCTGCTCTTGTGATTATCTTGTTCCTCCCCTCAAGGTTGCACCTCGCAGTGAACTGCTCCCAGAGACTAAACGATGCCCCCAGCTTCGTTCCTCGCGCACCTCGAGCAGTGCGGGCGGGAGCGATGCTGCCGCGGCGTCGGGTCAGAGCCGCGCTCTCGAACGGCGGCGCGTGAGTTCCGCCTGCCCGGCTCTGCCTCGAGCGCGTGACGGCGCGTGCTCTGCCTGAGCAGCCGGGAAAATGCCTCGGAAACGACCCGCTTGTTGCGAGCGAAGCAGATGCGACGCAAGCGGGGCGTTGGGGCGGCTTTTGTAGCCTGACGTCAGCCTGCGTTCTGAGTCGCGCTTGCACGTGCGCACACAAAACGAACGCCTGCCTGTGCCACAAGCTCCTGCTGCGGCAGAGGGATCGGGAGTCCGTGGCAGCGGTCAGCCGGGCCTGGGCGCGGCGGCTTCAGCCGGTCGTCGCGTACCGGTGTTCTTCCCGCCACCCTGCGCCAGCGGGTTTCTTTAGGCGTACGCGGTGCTTAGGCGTCCTCGGCCGTCACTTAGGCCGGGCTAGCGGAGCAGGCGTCCCGAGTGACCCTTCCCCACACCGTTCCCCGCTCTCCCGCCCACGCCAGCGCTGCTGCGCCCGGCGTCCCTGTCCCCTGCTTCCACTTCTGCCTCTGCCCACCCCCGGCCCAGCGCGGGCGTCATCGGGCTCGTTAATCGTGGCTGCCTCGGGGCTCGCGAAACGGGTCGCGTGCAGGAGCGCCCGGCCTTGCGGCGAGTCCCTGCAACCGCCTGGCTGCCGGGAGGGGCCGCTGCCTCGCGCCCGCCGTGCGAGTGCGCCGAGGGCTCCCCTCGTGCCTTCCGGTCCTAATCCGTCGCAGCCGGCCAGGATCTTCTTTCCCAGGTGTGCTTCTAACGACAGGCCCCGGAAAGGACAGGGCCACGTGAGCGGTGGACGCTGTCGCTCCCGGGTGCGCCGCACCTGACGTACACGGGCAGTCGAATGTGCAGGGTCTGCACGCATCACCGGAAGCGGCCGTGTGGCGCACGAGCGAGGCTCCGTGTGTAGGGAGCCTCGTCTTGTACGAGCTGTAAGACACCCCGGTATCCTCTTAGGTGGAGGACAGCCGAGCGACAGGAGTTACAGAAGGCGAAGGGAGGAGAGGAGGAGGAGGAGGAGGAGGAAGAAGCGTCTGAGCTGGCAACCTCTCCCAGCAGTGCAGGGAGTGAAAGCTGCGGTGAGTCCCAGGCCCCCGGGGCCCTGTTGCCCCTATTCTGCATCCCGGGCCCTCGCTGCCCCTGCCCTGGCCCCCTCTCTTTCCCACGCTGATGTGGTATCCGTCCGTGTCCCCCCATACCTCCTTTCTCCATCTCGCTCTGACCAGCTCCCCGTCCCCGTCTTGTAGGTCCTCTCTCTCCCTGCCCTGTAGCTCGTGGCTGTTTTTCCTTCCTCTGCCTCTCCCAGTCTGGCTCCCTGTCCCTGCTTTTCCATTCCTCCCTCTCTGCCGTGTCGCGTGTTGCTGCTCTTTTCTTTTGCAGTCTCTCTCTGTCTGGCTCCCAGCCACCATGCTTGCCTTCCTCCCGCTCTGTCCTGTAGCCCGTCGGTATTTTTGCTGTCTCTGGCGCTCTCCGCCCGGCCCCGTGTCCCCGGTGTTCAAGGTCTTGCTTCTCGGCCCTGTAGCACAGCACAAGTCTCTTTCTTCCTCTGTCTCCCTCTACCCTGCTCCCTGTCCCTGTTTTGCAATTTCGTCCTTGTCAGCCCTGAGCCACGCTGCAGTTTCATTTCTTTCGCCGTCTTGCCCTGTCCGGCTCCCTGCCGGGATCTTTCAGTCCCTCTCTATCTGTCTTGAAGCCCGTCGCTGTTTTCTCTTTCTCTCTGTCCGTCTCTCTGCCTCTGTCTTTACTTACACTTTTAAATTCCTCCCTCTCTGCCCAGCGGCCCATCACCATTTTGCCGTTCTCTGTCCCGTGTCTTGAATCGCTCCCTCTCTGCCCTGTAGCCTGTCACCAGAGGAAGGTTTTTTTCCTTCTCTGCCATTCGCTCTCTGTCCGGCTCCCTGTCCCTACATTTTAGTTGTCCCCTCGCTGCCCCTGCGGCCTGTCGCTGTCGTCCCTGTCCCTGTCTCCCTCTGTATGGCTCCCTCTCCCTTCCCTTATCCCTACTAAGCAAGTAGATAAGAAAAGAGATCCTCGGGAGGACAGACAAGTGAAGGGGACCGAGTACTGCAAAAAACCACCAGAGACCACCAGAGGACCACCGGCTCCTTTAACGGCGCACGCGTCAGCGACATGTGAGTATGTGAAACATTCCTCGGAAATGTCACGAATATGCTAACAATTGCAACGAACATGAGTGTATGTACCCGATAGAATTCAGATGCTGGTAACACGAGGCACGCGTGTTAGGAGGAGATATCTCCCACGCGTCCGGCGCTGTAATAAAGATGTCTGCTTTAGTAACGCTTTGGTGTTATGAAGTTTGTATTTCTTACATTTGAATTTCTTTGAATCACTGGTGGGACCCTATTTTGGACTCCCCCCACCCCCCCACCCCACTTCTTTCCGTGCTCATTGCTGTTCTTGCTCTGCAGCTCTCTTTTTTTTTTTTTTTTTTTCCCCCCAGCTCCCTGTGCTATTCTCCTTAACCCTCCCCTCTCCGCCGGGCTCTTTGTCACTTTGTTGTCCCTCTCGGTCTGACTCCCTGCCCCTGTTCTCCTCTCTTGCAGCGTCCTGCGCCCCGCGCCCCGTTTTCGGCGCGGCGGCCTCCCCCTGCCCGGCAGCCCGTTCCCCGCCGGACCGAGGAGCGCGGCTCCGGGAAGGACTGCCGGGCTGGCCCCGGGGCAGCCCCGCTCCCGGGCCTCGTTACGCGCCGCCTGAATCAACGCTCGCTGCCGCCTCCTTCGCCCTCGCGGCTGCGTTCGCCCTCCCTTTGCCCCGGGTGAGGGGAGGGGCTGTGCCGGAGCTCGGGGCAGCAAGGGCGGCCCTGGGGCGGGGGGCGGGCGCTGCCCCCCTGCTCCGGCTGGGCTCCAGCTGTGGGCCGGGGCTGGGGGAGCCCCAGGTGCGGGCGGTGAGGCCGGTGGGGACGGCCGCTCCCTGCACAGGGGTGGCTGCCGGGGGAGGGGCTGCCGCCGCCGCTGCCCTGCCCCGGGTGGCCGTGGAGGGGCCGGGGGGAGCCAGGGGCGGGGCGGAGCGGTCGCCCGGTGCGACCGGGCTGCGGCTGCAGCGAGGAAGAACGCGAGCGGGGCCGCCCCCGGGACCAGCGGGTGCCGGGGAAAGCCCGGAGGCGGGGCGGCGGGGTCCGCGTCGGAGGCACGGAGCAGGGGCGTGCGGGAGCCGGCGGCGGGGGCTGCCCGGAGCCGCGCGGCGGAGCGCCGGTTAGCGCTCGCGTGTCGGCGGGACTTGCGGGGGAAAAGGGGGAGCCGGTGTCCCTGGCGGCAGGGCGGGAGCCGTAGCCCCGCGGCACGGGGCTTACGGCCGGCGACGTTCGTTCCCCGCGCATGCCGGGAAGCGTAGTCTTGTGGCAGGGGGCCGGCGGGCGGCCATGCTGCGCTTGCCAGGGCATGCCGGGAGATGTAGTTTTTGCGACCTGGTCTCCCAGGCGTGCGTGGTGGCGCGCCTCCTCCCCGCGCTCGGTGCTGCCGCCCTGTGACCGAACTTGGGTACTGCAGCTCGGCAGCCGCGGCTCGGAAGCCGCGCATGCGCGGTGGCGCCTAAGTGACCCACGCTCCCGTCCTCCGGTAACAGCGATGCCGTTCTGCGGTCCCTGCGCGCTCTTTGCCTGCTTCCCGGTAAGGAAGCGCCGTTGCCGCCCCATGGGCGCAGCGTCGGCGGGCGCTCGCCCTGCAAAATGCGGCACCGCCGCCGGGCGCTCGCTGCTTCTGCAGCCCGGCGTTCGCGCGCCGCCCCGCGCCCCTGCGGCGCGCCGTCGGCGTCCGGCGCATGCGCGGCGCGCGGGAGCAGCATGGCGGCGCAGAGGGGTCCCGTTCCCAGCGGGGCGTGAAGGGCCGGGGCCACCGGTGAGGCGAGCGAGCCCCTGGGGCGGGGGCGTCTCCTGCGCGCCGGCCGCCCGCCCGCCCGCCCGCGGGTGGCGGGGCGAGGAGCTTCGAGCCGCCCGCTGCGGCCGGCTGCCGGCCCGCTGGAGGCGAGCCGGGTCGGGGCAGCCCCGGGGAGTTACCGGGGGGCTGGGAGGAGGGAGAGGGGAAGGAGGCGGACACCCCCCAGGCGCAGACGCCGGGCGCCTCCCAACTCGCCAGAGCCCCCCCGCTCGCTTCTCCTGGCCCCGCGCAGCTGCCCCCAGCTCCAGCCCCTCCCCTGAAGCCCGTCCCGTAGCCCCGGGCCGGCCCCGGGCCCTGTCGCAGAGGCGGCAAGCCGGGCCTCGCGTGCGCTGGGTTCTCCGTGAAAGCGCGCGCCGTTGGCGGCGGTGCAGGGGCAGAGCGGCGTCTCCGGCGGCCCCCGCGGAAGGAGAGGCTTCGGCCAGGGGGGAACTACGGTAATAAGGGTCGCTGCTGCTTCTTTCCCTCTGCCGGGGGCCGCGCTGAGGCTGCGCGTGTCCGTTCGTCCCCGTCCGTTCGCCGCTGACCGCACCCGCCTCGGGCTCGCGTGGGTTGTCTCTGCCCGTGGCACCTCGCTCTCCTCGTGGCACGGCTGCAGGAAGGGACAGGCGGAGCGCTTGCCGGCCCTGGGCGGGAGCTGCCGCGGCCAGAGCTGGAGAGGCCAGAGAACGGTAAAGAGGAAGAAGAAACCGAAGGCCGGCCGGCAGCTGCCTCCCGCTGCAGGGAAGAGAGAGCCAGCCCCTCCAGGGGAGGTAGGATCCCTCTTCGTAGTCCGCAGCAGGCCAGGCCATCGACATGCAGGGTCTGTACGCGTCACCAAAGGCGGCTGCGTAACGCACGAGCGAGGCTCCGTGTGTAGGAAAGTTCAGCTGGTAGAATAACTTTGGAAAAACATAATTCAGCAATGCTGTGCTCTGGGGCACGTTTCATATCTGCCCGTAAGTTTTATATAATTGCTAATACTTTTTTTTTTCCAGAAACGTCTGTTTATTTTAAAGAAAAGTGCCTGATCTCTTTAGTTTCTGGAGAACTTTGAAAACATAGAGCTCTCGTTGTTCTAGATGAGTTTCTGGCAACGCGAACAGTATATGGTACGCGCTTCTCCGACAAAGGTTGTGTCTCTGCTGCAGGCAGACAGATGTCGTCTTCCTGAAGGTATGAACTGAAATACCATTTGTGAGCTGTTCTGTGCAGCCAGTTGGTGTTACGACTATTTTAAATTTAGTAATCTCCGAGCGATTGCTTTCAAGGCCCCTCGGTTTAGAGGCCAAGTCAGGTACTATGGAGTCCCTACTGCATCTCCGATTCCGATATAATGTGGAGAAAAGAGCTGGTTTGTTCTAGGGCTCTAAGCACCTGCAGGTTCACCTGAAGTGAGTTGAAATCCTGAAGAGATGGGCAGCTCTGCCAATCCAAAGTTTAGTTGAAAAATTGTGGGCAGTTCACCGGTTCCTTTGTTGGACGTGAATTCTTTACAGGTTAGGGGTTGGGGTTTTTCCATAGTTTTCTCTGTACGGTGACATCTAATTTCTCTTCCTTGCAGTGTTGGGGTAATGTGCTGTCAGCAAGATAATACTAAGGAGAAAGGTAAGATGAGTATTTTGACTGGGCAGGTGAGGTTTTATTTTTCTCTCCACGCATTTCGTTCTTCCTCTTAAAGGACCAGCTCTTATTTAAAGCTTATTTAAATTTTATGCCCTATGTGGTGTACTCGGTAGAACAGTGTTTTCCTCTGAAAGGATGAGCTCTTCTGCTGCAGGTGTTCAAATATTGTGACAGCAGCCTGTGCGTCGCTCTTAGTTTCTAAGTTTGCCCAGCCTTTCCGATTTTAAAAAACAAAAAAAACCCCCAAAGTTTTCAGTGTCTTGAACCTTTGTGAAGTGTCACCCATTCTTGTGGGCTAAAACTTGCAAGTTCCTGGAAGTTTTGTGTTTCACCTCAAAAGTTTGAGGTGTTTCTGAGAACTAGATTACAGGAAATCTGTTAGTGGCTACTGTTCAAGTCGTCTTACACCTGTTTTTTGGAAGGTCTGACGTTCACTTTCTTTGCACTACGTCTGTAGCAGGAGGGCACGTTTGTTTCAGTTTTGCATTTTGATGTCTGCAATTAAAAAAAAAAAAGGCCATGACTTGTTTATATGTGTGCATTGGAAAGTTTTACGCGGCAGGTGAGCTTGTTGCAGTCAGGGTGAAGACCTCTGCTTTGGAAAAAGCTACATTAGAAGGTAATTACACCTGGCAAGTACTCCCCTGCCATTTTTATGTTGGTTGGTGAAACGTCACGGTCCATACAATGGTAGGAATGATTTCAGTATTGTGAAAGCATTAAGGGTTAGTTAGTTACTTGGAGGTTGTCTCACCAACTGTGAAATATTCTGGCTCCAGGTGCCTCATTGGCTAAATCCTTGCAGGAGTTTTGGGCCTCTGACATGGGTTTCGCTTGTGTAACCAAGCTGGGTGATGGGGTCCTGCTGTCTCCTAAGGGGCAGTTGGAAGGTCGCAGGTGGAATAACAGTAACCTAGGTCCAAACCAGGCTCGCAGAATCTTTCTTTCTTACCTTCGTATCTGGAGGAGTAAAAAGACTCTGTGATGCTTTGGGCTTTTTGGTTTTTTTAATGTTAAGGCAAAGTCTCAATCTTCCTTTACATCAGCTCCCCCTTCCCCGCCTTTTCCCCCTTCCCCACCCAATCCTACCACTCGCCACAGAACCTGGTTAGACGAAGTCGGCGCAAGTGGTGCTGCAGTGACAAACCACCTGGGGGAAATGGTGATCAAGGGTGTTTCTCGCTTAGCTCAGCAGCTGTAGAAATCCCAGCGAATCCTCCGTGTTCCCAGTTGCCTGCCTGTGTTTGGAAAACATCTGGTCCTGCCCACAGCGGGGGTGGGGGGTGGTGGTGTGTGGGGGTGTGTGTGTAGAGCTTATGAATACGTGTATCCGGGGTAAAAATCACGCGTTCTGTGTGAGAGGTTTAGAAAGGATGGCTTGCTACAGCAGTGGTGGTTTGGTGATGAGTTAGACTGTTGCTTCTCCTTGAAAGTTTCCCTGAAAGCTATGGAAGACCGATCAGTAGGCAAACTCCAGACGTTTTTCCATCCCGAATAGTGCCTGCTGTAATCATGGGACTAGCATAAAAATTGAGATTTTTATACTGCAGATCATTTCATTCTTTGCTTTCTTTGTGAGTTCAGGGCTTGTTAGGGCACGCTGTGTTTTTTGGATTTCTGTTATCATCAAGAAGCTTAGGAGAGACTTTTTTGTGGTGGTTGTGGTTTGTTTTTTTCTTTTGTTGTCCATCCGTAATCATTTGTTGTAAATTGCTGAGCACTGAAGGAAATACCAACGCTTTTATGACTTGCGATGTAAAAAAACTGTAGTACTTTCCGAACAGATTTGGCCATCTTCCGTGACGCTTAAATTGTGGCCTGTCACGCCGGACTCCTTTTAGCAGCCAAGCTTCTGCACACCACCCTTGACATCTGCAGTGTTCAGAGTATGTGCGTTTGTCAAGCTCTGAGCTAGGAAGCGTCTGGAATTGCTAGGTAGCAAGGCCTGATTAAAACGTGGCGTATATCCATACCGAGCAAGCCCAGAAGAGGAAGAGGAGTTTGCAGCACTTTAAAAAAGACCTCCTATTTATGCAGTAGAGTTCAGGTGAAGGTAAAAGTGTACAAAACCTTCGCTCCTTGGTTACCAGTTTTGAGAGAAGGATGGCATTGTGTGTACCGACAGAGGGACGGCTGTAAAATCTTCCCCGTTGCATAGAGGGTGTGTAGGAATGTTTCATGTTTTGCAGAAGTGCCAACAGCTTCGAAGGTTATACAAGCATGGTAGCTTCCCCCACCGTCGGAAATACAGAAAGCAGGAAAATCCCTGGAAAACGTGGAAGAGCTGCTGGCGGAATCATTTGCCTGAGGTAGGTTTAAAATGGAGAGATTCTGGGCTCTTTTCACACTTCACGTAATTAATTTTCCACAAGTTTTTTAGACTTGCTTCTGTGGGTCCTGTGTTAATGCAAAGAGAACAAGTGAAGCTCTGAAGGTACAATACTCCTCGTAAGTTTAATCCATTTTTAGTTTAAAGGACCTCATGCGCTGTGAACTTGTTTTATAGTCTTCTCCCCAAATGTAGGTGGAGAGAGTCGCAGAAAGACATCAATATTGAGGTCTCCAGTAACTGCGCGTTCCCTATTATTTTTCTTCGAAAGAAATGGTCGGAAGCTATTTTGGAGGAGTTCAAGTTGTGTATCTGTTGGGTGGGTTTGGGTTTTTACCCTGCTGGCTTAGTTCTCGTTGATCATAGTCTAATTCCTTTGTGTTTCTTTTTACAAAGAAATCCAAGCAATAGTTGCCAATATTCACCAGGATAACAGAGTTCTTAATGCCGTGGATCCTTTTCTGTATGTCTTGCCTTTTTTGGTCTGCTTTCCAGTTTCTCAGTGGGCAGGAAACTAGATGGCGTGTGTTGTCCCCTTTTGCGTCCTTGCAGAACTCGTGCGTTGAATTTGAACTTCTGCGTCGCCTGTGATGAATAATGCGGAGAAGTGGCACGTTGCTTTGCACAGCGATGCACCTTCGTTTTGAATGCATGATGACTACTGTGGAAGGAACCAAACCTGAGGGAAGTTTTATGCGTGTCTGTGTTGCTATGTTTCCTTTTTTTTTTTTTTTTTCCTTAATTTGTACCTGAAATTGGGCTGTAAAAAAAAAAAAAAAATTCAAACCAAACCCAAAGTCCTCATCACCCCCTACCTCCTCAAACACCTAGTGTCTTGTCAGCTGTAGAAGGACGTGTCTGTGAGTCAACCTTGAGGAGCTTTTTTTTTTTTTTTTTTGTTCCTGACTGTGGGCAAAATCCAAGAACTAGCAAAACAAGGTTCTCGTTCTCTAGAGCTCTGTGTGGGGAATTGTTATAGGAGAGGAAGTCTTAACTTCTTAGGGCGTGAGTGGACTTGCGTTTGAATCCTGGGTTTGTTCTTTTGGCCACACGACATTTTCCCTCTTCCGCCCTAGGGACAAATCTTTTTTATGCCAGTTTCCCCATAAAAGTGACCGTGGATGATGTGAGCTTCGTTTGGTAAACGGATTCCTTTTGACAGGAAGGGAGAATATTGAATATGCAGTGAACGGAGTCACGGGTGAATCTACCAAGCAGACGGCGACGTTTACTCTCGCAGGCTTTACTGTATCCGAAGCTAGTGGATTCAAGTAATGGATTGGTAAGCGTGTGAGCATTTGCAGAGTGAGGACTTTCCAGTTAGCCGCCTTTTCTGTAGCGTTTCTGGCTACACCAGCTTGTACGCCAGGATCCTAGCTCATTTTCTGTGCTTGGGTCTTTGAGTTGTTTCTGCATTCAGCTTTTGTTTCCAGGAAAACACATCAAATCTGCGATCGTTACAGCACGCCGTAGCAGTTAATCACCTTTGGTTTCTGTTGCTGGAGCAGACCCGATAGTTTCAAAGGCTATTTTTATCTAAAATCGAGTGGTAGGGAGAGGAGGGAAAGCACGCGTGAGTCTGGTTGTAACAGATGCATTGGTTGCCAGGACTGACCATCGAGGGGCTGAGATAGTTACCCGTCTAAAATAATGAAGCTAATTAGTGTCTTTTTTTTTTTTTTTAATATTACTATTTCTATTTCTGTCCTTCATGTGGTGGTTGTGAATTAGCTTTGTGCCCCTTTCTAAAGTACCGGGCTTTTTTATACGTTTGGCATATTGAATGGCAAATGCTTGATATAAAGTCTGCAGCCTTACTCCATAACCAGACTGTAAACCAGGAAGTAAATTAATCATAACTGCAAAGAGTAATGGCACATTTTCTCTTATTTTACCCTTACCGCCTTCCAGGCCGTGGTCTGAAACCTGCTACGCGTGGCGCACAGGATGCGGCAGCAGCTTTGGTGGTGGGTGGCGAGAGGCGAAGGCCAAAGCAGAGGCTGCGCAGATCCTGTGCGCCGGATTTATTGTTTTACTTAGGAGCGTGGCCGTTCGTCTTAAACTTTTTATGGTGTTCTCGCCCAGCGCAGCATTTTGAAATCGGCTGTTTTAAGGAAAACATGATGTCATCTCTGTCAAAGTTCTAAATATTTTGGACGTGAAATAGGAAAACGGGAGCTTTAATCTTGGGTTTCCTGGGATTAGCTCTTGGAATTGTTTTAGAATCCCTTATGTGTGGTATGACAGGTGGCACAGTCCTGTGCTAGAAAGGGAGTGGAAAGTACTAGGATGGAGCTGGTTACGTCATTGTGGAAATCGATGCCGAGGCTTAACGCACTGAAAGACAAAGCTGTTACGACTTGCACTGGAATGCCAGAATTAAGACGTGAGCAGAGCTAAAGAACTTCCTTCTTCACAAACCCCCACCAAATCTAACCCCCCCAAACGCATGAATTCCTTAAGCCCGGGAAGAAAGAAATCCGCTGTGGGTGACATGTTGCGGTGCTGTGTTGGCATCGGCGTCTTTGTAACGGATTATTTACAAGACCTAATGTCTTTCTGTGGACTTGTAAGGCTGAGTGTTTTTAGTCTAGCAGTTTCCCGCTGCTGTCACGTATTCACGTAGATCTGTAAGGCAATTTTCGTTACCTTTTTTGTATAGCCTGATCAAACACTCGTATAATCTGAAAGTTACATTTTTGTGGTACTCTCCTTGGAAAACAGAAAGTAAGCCTGCCATTAGATGCTGGGCCACAGCGGTTGACGGCGCAGGGTAGCGTGCGTTACGTTTTGTGCTACGCTTGGTCACGTCTCATCTATGTCGTCTTCCCTGTTATTTTATTAGATTTAGTATCTGCACTTTCCATTTCCAGACAGGCCTCTCGTTCAGAGCACGGAGGCACGGTTCTCTCTGCGTCCGGCTCCTCGTCCCTATCTTGTCACTCCTTCCTCTCCTCCCTGTAGCCCGTCGCTATCGTTTTCTTTCACCATCTCTCTCTCTGCCTGGCTCCGGAACCCCATTTTGCCGTTCCTCTCTCTCTGTCCGTACTCTTTCTTGCCCTGGCTCTCCCTGCCTGGCTCCCTGTCCCCGTTTCTTCCTTCTTGGCCCCGTAGCACGTTGTGATGCCGTTTCTTTCTCCGCCTCTGCTCTCCCAGCTCGCCGTCCCTCGCTTTTAATTCCTCCCTCTCCGCGCTGTCGCCCGTGCGGTCTCTTGCCTTTCTCCGTCGCTGGCTGGCTGGCTGGCTGTCCCTGCTCATCCATTCCTCCCTCTCGCCCCTGCAGCGCCTGTCGCTTTTGTCCGTTCTCCCTCTCAGTCTCTGGCTCCCTGATGACCCTGCTTTGGACTCCCCCCACCCCCCTTCTTTCCGTGCTCATCGCTGCTGTTCTTGCTCTCCAGCTCTCTTTTTTTTTTTTTTTTTTTTTTCCTCCCCCCCCCCCTCCCGCTCCCTGTGTTGTCCCACAGTCGGGCCCGGTACCCGGTGTGCCATCGGCCAGTCTTGCACACAGAGCCGAGACATTTATTTACGTCAAAGCGTTTGCGCAAAGGTGGGTGCCGGGTGGCAATTCCCCAAAGCTGGCACACCGCACGGAGGAGCGACCGCGTGTGTCTCTTGTTAGGTGTTTAGTAAAGACAGTGGAAAACCCGCCCAAATTTACATGCCCTGGCTAGTGACTACCCTGTCACTCGCTCCTGCTCAGGTATATGGAAATGAGCTTCGCTTGCTCTGTCAGTCGGCACGCCTGCTCTTGGCAGCCGGGGAGGCAATTTGCACGGTCCCTCCGTGGAGTCGGTGGTCGCGGTCTCCCCCTGCCGCCTCTACCTTCATCCCGGTCGCCGTGGGTTCCGCTGACTTCGTACCGGCGACGTTCTTCTGTCCTTGTTACCTGCCTTGTAGCAGGATGTCTCCCTTTGCCCGTCCCTGAAGTGCCTCTTTTCGGTTTTCCTCCGGAGGCTGGTGATGAGCGAGGCGGGCGAGTTTACACGAAGCCGCCAGGCCTCCGTTAAGCAGCGTCACTGTCCCCCAGGCGCTAACCCGGACACGCAGCTTTAGTCGCTCTACGTTTCCTCCCTTTGAGACCGTGGAAGAGGAACTTCGCTGTAGTTTCTCTTGTACGAGTCTCATCTTCTCATAACCCTACCTCCCTGTGTTATTACACAGATCCCTACAAAAGTTAAGGCGGCGATGATTATACTGCTCAATAACTTCTTTAGCCATAGGCTCAGATCAGGGAACCAGGAAATTCACCATTTAAATGTTTCCGCAGATCCATGAGGTGGGTCATGCCTTTGTATCTCGTGGAGCGTTTTAGTCTGTTTCCGTATGTCTTCTAGGTCTGGAGAGGTTCTGCCGCTTTGATCCACGTGTACGCAGGAGCCCGTATTTAAAATTGTGCCTATCCCTCCCTGGGAAGTGAGCGTCAGACAGGGCCTTTATAGCGTCACAGGTCTCGCTTCCGATTTTCTCGCTTGCGGCTGAAGTATTTATTATAGCTTTTTCTAATTCGCTACCTCCTCGCCAGGGAGTAAGCCACCTCGCGAAGGAGCGAAATCCTGCGGGTCTGTCAATCGTGGGTTATTTCCGTTTCTTTTATTTCTCGCGCGGTAGGTTCTTAGTCACGCTCGAGACTCTAGTTTCTCGATTATTGCGCTATTTGGAACTATGGCTCCTAGAACGCAAGTTCCAAAGCAGTTTGGTGGCGAGGCCTTACGGGCACGTCCCCGCCGAAGGGGTACCTCTGGGACGTATCGTTAGGCAACCTGCATAATTTTTGGTGGAAATTGTAACTTCCATTTCCCATTCCTGATTTTCAGCGTTGTTGGCGCTCTGCGTTGCATTTTTCCACAAACCACTCCGTGAGGAGGTATCAGTCGGTACCAGGATTCCGATTAGCGGGAGCCCTTTGTTTGAGCATTCTGGAAAACGAATACAAACCCAGCAGCTCGCCTTATTTGCCATCTGAACAGGTTTTTTTGGTAATAATTCAAAATGCATCATCCTCTCCCATGGATTTCGTGGTTTCCCATTGTTTAACTTCATGCACAGGCAGCAGAGGAGTATCACCCCCCGCTTAGTCCCTTCGTTCCTTGTCCAGAAATCGGGACATTGACACAGCTATACCAGCGAAGTGTCGTGGTGTAACCCCAGGCAGCAACGAAGCCCCAAGCAACCGCTCGCTCCCCGCCGGCGGGATGGGGGAGAGAATGGGAAGGGTGAAAGGGAGGAACCTCGTGGGTGGAGATAAAGACAGTTTAGCGGGTAAAGCAAAGCCGCGCACGCAAGCAAAGCAAAACGAGGCGTTCGTTCACGCTCCCCGTCGGCAGGCGGGTGTTCAGCCATCTCCAGAAAGCGGGGCTCCATCACGCGTGACGGTCGCTTGGGAAGACAAGATGCAGTAACTCCGAACGTGTGCCACTTCCCCCTTCTTCCCCCCCCCCGCCCCGCTTTATATACCGAGCACGACGTCGTATCCCTTTGGCCAGTTTGGGTGTGCTGTCCCGGCTGTGTCCTCCTCGCTGGCCGGCCAGCATGAGAAGCTGGGCTGTCCTTGGGTACTTCACATGCTGATGTTTTGAGCTGTTGCTCTCCACAGCTCGTCTCGCACTGACGTCTGTGAAGAAAATTAACTCTGTCCCAGCTGAAGCCAGGACGCTCGCGTGCGTCCCGGTCCGCCTCTGCCGCCCTGCCCCAGCCCTCTGCCTGCCTCCCTGCCTGTCCCTGCCTCCGTCTCCCTCTCTGCTGGCCCACCTACCTGCCTGGCTCCCCAAAACTTGTTGCTCTTCTGCTGACTCTGCCCTGTACCATTTCCCCTATTAATTTTTTTTCCGTGTTTCCCTCTCCCTGCTTTTTAACGCTTTCCCGTGTTTCTTGTACCCTGTTGCATTTTAATTTCTCGTTCTACAGTTCCCTCTCGCCAGGAGCCTGTCTCAGTTTTTTTTAATTCCTCCCTCTGTCTTGTACCCCGCCACTTAAAAGATTTTCTTCCCGTGTTTCCTCCCTGTCCCTGTGGTGGTGGTGGTGGTGGTGTTTTTTAATATTCCTGTGTTTCTTATCCCCGATGACAATTCAGATTTTCTTTCTGTGTTGTCTTCTGTCCATCTCCCTGTCCCCTGTGTTTTAATTCTTGTCTATGTTCCTTGTACTCAGTTGCTTTTCAAAGTTCCTTCTGATCTCCCTCTATCCGGCTACCTGCCTTCAGTTTTTTAACTCTTCTCTAGACTTCTTGTAATCCATTGCTACTTAGTCTCTCTTTCAACAAATCCCTTTATCCGGCTCCATTTCCCTAAATTCTAATTCCTCCCTTTCTTCCGTATACCCTGTCGCTTTTAAATTTTTCTTTCAGTGTTTCCTTTTATTCTGGTCCCTGCTCCTATGTTTTGATTCTTTCCCGCGTTTCTTGTAGCCTGTCGCTTTGTGTTATTTTCCTACGTCTCCCTCCACCCGACTCCCTGTCCCTGCTTTGTAATGCCTCCCTTTCTGTCCTGTACCCCGTCGCTTTAACAGTTTTCTCTCTGTGACTCCATTTATTTTGTTTCCTCTCCTCTGTTAGTTTTAAATTTTATTTCTACGGCTACTTTTGTCCTGTTCGCTGTCCTTATCTTTTAATTTTTTCTGCTCTGTCCTGTGCGCCGCCGCTTCTAAACGTCTGTTGTATTTCTCAGTTCCAGTTCACTGTCGCTTATTTTGTAAGTTTTTTTTCCCGTCTTTCCTGTACCCAGTCACTTAAAAGTAGACATAGAAGGAAAACTTATCAGGCTGCGCATCGCCTTTTTTTATTTTTCCTGGCTATCGTGTACCTCGTCGCTTTTTACGTTTGCACCCCACCACCACGCCCCGCCCTCCCCCCCCCCCCCCCCCCCGCAACCCTCTTTTGGCTCTGTAGCGCACTTTGCGCCCTTCTCCCTTCCCAAAAACCCTTTCTTGATGCCATCTTTCAACTCCAGAACACTCATCTTGTTCTTGAGGCTAGCTAGGACGCCTCTGTTCAGTCCCGGGTCGCGTGAGGACAGCTGTAGACTGTTCACATCCCCTCTGGGCTATGTCGTCGTGTCCTTGAGCCTCCTTGTGCCTCTCGGAACCCCGCTGCTACCGTCACGATGGCACCCAAGGTCTTAGACGTTCCCCACAGCACGCTTTTAGCTCCGTAAGCCGCCTTTGGACTCGTTTTGTCGAAGTCGCAGCTCTCGCAAGAGGAACGGAGGTGACGAGCGGAGCGCGGTGAGGAGGTGGGTCGTCGGCAGGTGGTATCAGAGGGAAGATGTGGCTGGTGGCTAGAAGCAGTCCAGCTGCCGCTGTGGAAGCAGAGCTCTGTGGCCCAGCCATGAGTCTCGATGTTTCTGGAGCGCTCCCGGGAGCGGACGCGGCTGTCCGACCGGCAGAAGTACCTCTCTCTGACCAGACGGGCAGTCTGGCGCCTTCCCGGAGGTATGCGCCCGTGATCCGGGAGGACTTTTGGGCTTGGGGGCGAGTCGCTAGGCGTGCGGCCGCCGTCTGTATGGCCCGAGTGCCCCGGTAGCCGCCCCGGAGGTGTGTCTCTAGGACCCGGGCGGACTACCGTACTCGGAGGCGACTGTCTAGCCTGGGACCCGCCGTCTCTATGGCGCTGAGTGCCTCTCTAGCCGCCCCGGAGGTCTTTCTCTGTGACCCGGGAGGACTTCCGTACTCGGAGGCGACTCTCTAGCCTGGGGCCCGCCGTCTCTATGGCGCAGAGTGCCTCTGTAGCCGCCCCGGAGGTCTTTCTCTGTGACCCGGGAGGACTTCCGCACTGGATGGCGACTCTCTAGCCTGGCACCCGCCGTCTCTATGGCGCCGAGTGCCTCTGTAGCCGCCCCGGAGGTCTTTCTCTGTGACCCGGGAGGACTTCCGCACTGGATGGCGACTCTCTAGCCTGGCACCCGCCGTCTCTATGGCGCTGAGTGCCTCTGTAGCCGCCCCGGAGGTCTTTCTCTGTGACCCGGGAGGACTTCCGCACTGGATGGCGACTCTCTAGCCTGGCACCCGCCGTCTCTATGGCGCTGAGTGCCTCTCTAGCCGCCCCGGAGGTCTTTCTCTGTGACCCGGGAGGACTTCCGCACTGGGAGGCGACTCTCTAGCCGGCCACCCGCCGCCTCTATGGCGCAGAGTGCCTCTCTAGCCGCCCCGGAGGTCTTTCTCTGTGACCCGGGAGGACTTCCGCACTGTGAGGCGACTCTCTAGCCGGCGACCCGCCGTCTCTATGGCGCTGAGTGCCTCTGTAGCCGCCCCGGAGGTCTTTCTCTGTGACCCGGGAGGACTTCCGCACTGGGAGGCGACTCTCTAGCCTGGCACCCGCCGTCTCTATGGCGCTGAGTGCCTCTCTCGCCGCCCCGGAGGTATGTGTCAGTCATCCGGGAGGACTTCCGCAGTTTCTGCTGAAACTCTAGCCGCTGGAAAGCCGTCTCAGTGGTCCATAGCGCCGCTCTATAGGGCCCTGGAGGTATGTATCGCTGATGCCGGAGGACTTCCGGGATTTAGTTCAAAATTACTTTTTCTTGTTTTCCCTTAGTGCCGTTGCTTCAAAAAATTTTTTCTACTTCTCCGTTTCAGTTCAATGTTGCCATTAGTTAATTTTTTCCTCAGCTCCCCGGTCCCATTTGCTTCTTACATTTTATGTCCACTTTTATTCTGCTCACTGCCTTTATTTTTTAATTAGTTTCTTACCTTTCCTGAGGTCCCTCGCTTGGAAAATTCTTTCCCTACATCTGTTTTAGTTTCCTGTCATTTTTTCCTTAGTTTTTCCCTTTCTGTCCCTAATTCCTCTTATTTTTAAAATGGGCTTTCTGTGCCTACTTTTTTCCTTCAGTGTCTTTTGAAAGGACTAATTACCAGACAATCACTGGCTGAGACCTTAAACATGACATGTCTTCCCTGACGCGTGGCGGGAAGGGTAGTCTTGTGGCGGGGGGGGGGGGCGGGCGGCCATGCTGCGCTTGCCAGTGCATGCCGGGAGCTGTACTTTTGCCGCGCCTCCTCCCCGCGCTCGGTGCTGCCGGCCTGTGGCCGAACTTAGGTACTGCACTTCGGCAGCCGCGCATGCGCTATGGCGCACCTCGCCGCAGCTGGCAAACGCGCATGCGCGGTGTCACGCGACGCTACAGCCCGAAGCCGCGCATGCGCGGTGGCATTTCGCCGCGGCTGGCAAACGCGCATGCGCGGTGCAGCGCCTCGTAGCTCGAAAGCCGCGCATGCGCTGTGGTTTGTCTGGCGGCGGCTCGGACGACGCGCATGGGCGGTGGGCACCTCGCGGCGGCTGGCAAACACGCATGTGCAGCGGCGCGCGACGCCACAGCCCGAAGCCGCGCATGCGCGCCGGGCACCCCGCGGCGGCTGGCAAACGCGCATGCGCTCTACAGCGCCTCGTCGCTCAGACGCCGCGCATGCGCTGTGGGGGTGTCTCGCGGTGACTCGGTAGCCGCGCATGCGCTGTGGCGCGCCTCGCTGCGCCCGACACTCGCGCATGCGCCTTGGGAACGTCGCAGCATCTGGCAAACGCGCATGTGCAGCGGCGCGCGACGCCACAACCCGAAGCCGCGCATGCGCGGTGGCACCTCGCCGCTGCTGGCAAACGCGCATGCGCACTGGCGAGCCTCGTCTCCGCTCCGGAGTTGCGCATGCGCGGTGGGTGCATCGCGGCAGGTCGACAGCCGCGCATGCGCGCTGGGAGCTTTGCGGAGCTCGACAGCCGCGCATGCGCGATACCGCGCCTCGCGGCAGCTGGCAAACGCGCATGCGCTACCGCGCGACTCGCCGGCGTTCGGAACCGCGCATGCGCGCTGGGTACCACGCAGCGGCTGGCAAACGCGCATGCGTCGTGCCGTTCGCTCGTGCCGCTCAGGAGACGCGCATGCGCGGTGGGTGCATTGCGGCAGCTCGAAAGCCGCGCATGCGCTGTGGAGCTTCGCGGTGGCTCGGAAGCCGCGCATGCGCTGTGGCGCGCCTCGCTGCGCTCCACCCTCGCGCATGCGTACTGGGCACCTCGCTGCATCTGGCAAACGCGCATGTGCGGCGGCGCGCGACGCCACAGCCCGAATCCGCGCATGCGCGCTGGGCACTACGCCGCAGCTGGCAAACGCGCATGCGTGGTGGCGCGCCTCGTCTCCGCTCCGGAGCTGCGCATGCGCGGTGGGTGCATCGCGGCAGGTCGAAAGGCGCGCATGCGCGCTGCGGAGCTTCGCGGAGCTCGACAGCCGCGCATGCGCGGCGCAGTGCCTGAGCGCCGCTCCGAAGCCGCGCATGCGCGGTGGGGCACTTGGCGGTGGCTCGGAAGCCGCGCATGCGCGGAGGCGCCTAAGTGACCTACGCTGCCGGCCGCCGGTAACCGCGATGCCGTTCTGCGGTCCCTGCGCGCTCTTTGCTACTTCCCGGTAAGGACGCGTCGTTGCCGCCCCATGTGCGCAGCGTGGGCGGTCGCTCGCCCTGCAAAATGAGGCACGGCCGCCGGGTGCTCGCTGCTACTGCAGCCGCCGCCCCTCGCCCCTGCGGCGCGCCGTCGGCGTCCGGCGCATGGGCGGCGCGCGGGAGCAGCATGGCGGCGCACGGGAGCAGCATGGCGGCGCAGAGGGGTCCCGTTCCCGGCGGGGCGTGAAGGGCCGGGGCCAGCGGTGAGGCGAGCGAGCCCCTGGGGCGGGTGCGGGGGCGTCTCCTGCGCGCCGGCCGCCCGCCCGCCCGCCCGCGGCGGGGCGAGGACAGGACCTTCGAGCCGCCCGCTGCGGCCGGCTGCCGGCCCGCTGGAGGCGAGCCGGGTCGGGGCAGCCCCGGGGAGTTACCTGGGGGCTGGGAGGAGGGAAGGAGGCGGACACCCCCCCCCAGGCGCAGACGCCGGGCGCCTCCCAACTCGCCAGAGCCCCCCCGCTCGCTTCTCCTGGCCCCGCGCAGCTGCCCCCAGCTCCAGCCCCTCCCCTGAAGCCCGTCCCGTAGCCCCGGGCCGGCCCCGGGCCCTGTCGCAGAGGCGGCAAGCCGGGCCTCGCGTGCGCTGGGTTCTCCGTGAAAGCGCGCGCCGTTGGCGGCGGTGCAGGGGCAGAGCGGCGTCTCCGGCGGCCCCCGCGGAAGGAGAGGCTTCGGCCAGGGGGGAACTACGGTAATAAGGGTCGCTGCTGCTTCTTTCCCTCTGCCGGGGGCCGCGCTGAGGCTGCGCGTGTCCGTTCATCCCCGTCCGTTTGCCGCTGACCGCACCCGCCTCGGGCTCGCGTGGGTTGTCTCTGCCCGTGGCACCTCGCTCTCCTCGTGGCACGGCTGCAGGAAGGGACAGGCGGAGCGCTTGCCGGCCCTGGGCGGGAGCTGCCGCGGCCAGAGCTGGAGAGGCCAGAGAACGGTAAAGAGGAAGAAGAAACCGAAGGCCGGCCGGCAGCTGCCTCCCGCTGCAGGGAAGAGAGAGCCAGCCCCTCCAGGTGAGGTAGGATCCCTCTTCGTAGTCCGCAGCAGGCCAGGCCATCGACATGCAGGGTCTGTACGCGTCACCACAGGCGGCCGCGTAGCGCACGAGCGAGGCTCCGTGTGTAGGGAGCCCCGTCTTGTACGAGCTGTAAGACACCCCAGTATCCTCTTAGGTGGAGGACAGCCAAGCGACAGGAGTTACAGAAGGCGAAGGGAGGAGAGGAGGAGGAGGAGGAGGAGGAGGAAGCGTCTGAGCTGGCAACCTCTCCCAGCAGTGCAGGGAGTGAAAGCTGCGGTGAGTCCCAGGCCCCCGGGGCCCTGTTGCCCCTATTCTGCATCCCGGGCCCTCCCTGCCCCTCCCCTGGCCCCCCCTCTTTCCCACGCTGATGTGGTTCCCCCCCCCGCCCATACCTCCTTTTTCCATCTCACTCTGACCAGCTCCCCGTCCTCATCTTTTAGGTCCTCTCTCTCCCTGCCCTGTAGCTCGTGGCTATTTTTCTTTCCTCTGCCTCTCCCAGTCTGGCTCCCTGTCCCTGCTTTTCCATTCCTCCCTCTCTGCCATGTAGCGTGTTGCTGCTCTTTTTCTTTCGCAGTCTCTCTCTGTCCGGCTCCCAGCCACCGTTTTTGCCTTCCTTCCACTCTGTCCTCTAGTCTCTGGCTCTCTCTGCCTGGCTGAACATCTGCTGATGTTCAAGGTCTTGCTTCTCGGCCCTGTAGCACAGCACAAGTCTCTCTCTTCCTCTGTCTCCCTCTATCCTGCTCCCTGTCCCTGTTCTGCAATTTCGTCCTTGTCAGCCCTGAGCCACGCTGCAGTTTCATTTCTTCTGCCGTCTTGCCCTGTCCGGCTCCCTGCCAGGATCTTTTAATTCTTCTCTCTCTCCCTCTCGAAGCCCATCGCTGTTTTACTCTTTCTCCCTGTCCGTCTCCCCGTCTCCGTCTTTACTGACTCTTTTAAGTAAAATCACTGGCTGAGACCTTAAACATGTCACTTCTTGCCCGACAAGATCAAACAGACCGTGAGCAAGCTCCTTAGGCTTCCCGTGGAAATCACTGGTACCGGCTTAAATTGACCTCCTTGCGCCATCCTGAGGCCGAAAGACCGAGGAGCTAATTCGATGACTAGATATGGACAAAGGAAGCCCCAGGTTCAACTGGCGGACTGCGTGAGGAAGACTGTGGACGACCACCTGAGGGTGAAAAGACCCTAACCCTAATTTTACTGTGCATGCTTGGACTACGTCAACGAATTCCGGGGACTCCTCACCGTTAAGACTGCCCTTCTCGGGGCATCTGATGACCACGTATGACTTTTCTGCATATGAACTGATGTGCTTTACTAACCCGTCGGAGCACTCGTGGTGGAGCCATCCCCAGCGCTGCCCAGCGCTGCCGTAAGGAACGCCCGCCTTCTAAAGCTTCAAACTAAGTGTTAGAGGGTTTTCTGGCCGACTTTTCAGTATCCCTTTGTATTTGATTGTTTCTGGTATTCCCTTAGTGGCTTCACTTTTTAGATTTTCTATCTACGTCTCCGTTTTAGTTCGCCATCCCTGCCTCTTAATATTTTTCCTTTTGCCGTAATCACCACTGCTTTTAAAATTTTCTGCTGCCTTTTCTCTCATTCGCGGTCCTTATTTGCCTACCCTTATTTTTTAACTGACTTCTTCCCTTCCCTTAGTGCCCTCTGAAACAAGGATCTAAAACAATTGTAAGGTTTTCGCATGTGTAACGAATCAACTGTCAGTTTTGCAAATTTCTGAAGAGATGTACTTTCTGGAAGGTTATTGATTTCGTGATTAGTTTCACTTTAGTATAGACTTCTTTAGCCTAGCAACCGTGGCATTATGTTTAACGGCCTATTCTCATAGTCCTTAGGCTGTATTTGCCTCAGTGCTAACACTGTACCTATATGTAAACAGTTCATCAGGAGGAAAGCCGCCCTGATGAAAACTAAAACCCAAGCAGAAACGGAGAAGACGGGTGGAGAGAACCAAGAGGAGAAGAGTTAAGAGCAAGGACTGAGAAGTTGATGAGTGCAGAGGAGATATCTTCACCTTCAGCACAGAAACGTCCTAGCAGGAGTGCTCAAACACGGATGAGAAGAAGGAACCGCTTGGCTGAAGAACAGAAGGGGAAAACATCCAAGGAGAAGGAACTATCCTCAGGAGACCTGTGACCATAAAAGGGAAAAAGGAGGAGGGGGCTAACTCCCCAAACGACCACCGGCGACCGCCCGAGACCCCCGCGCACGCGTAGTGTGGTTCTGCAACGCCAGCCTTACGTAAATGTGGCAGATAAGCGAGGAGGCGGAGATTTCTCAGGACACGTGCGAATATTCGCGTCTTTCAGGTATATAAAGGATGAAGTTTTGCTTCAGCGCGCGCGCGTTGGGAGGAGATATCCCCCAGGCGTCCGGCGCGGCAATAAAGGCGTCTGCTTAATGACACTTTGACGTTACCGAGTTTAAATTTCTGTAACTTTTGTGAATCATTTGGTGACCCAGGTGGGAGGGACATCCTCTGTTCGGCTGCGGGACCCCATGAGTCTGGGACTCTCTTGGGTGCACCCCCGGAGATCTTTTCCGGAGAGACCCCTGTTCTCAGTCGGATCACCGCGGGGACAGACAAAGACCCTCCGGCAAGAAGACATCCTTAAATCCTGAACTGGCAACGATCGATCAGTTTGGGACCGTCTTTAAGACGTGCAGACGTGCACGCGGGTCGGCGTATACCGGCTCGCTAGCACCTTACAGGTGTACCTCTGGGGGACTTGTGTCCCATATGGTAGGGGATTAACTTCCCCGTTTGGAGGGGCTGCGTCCCCATTTGGAGGTCTGGTTAACTGTTACAAACAAAAAGCGAAATAGGAAGCAAAAGAGATGTTGCTCGCCTTGTAGCATTGGACAAAGATGTTTAAAGGTTGACAGAATGGGAGATGAAAGGATTGTTTGACCCCGACTGCGAGGATGTGCGTGCAATGTCGGATGCGGTGTTCAGCGAGGCAGAAAAGCAGAGTGTTGTGAGGGTGGCCAGACACCCAAGGCCAGGCTCCGGTTTTGGCTGGAACTCTGCCGGGAACAGCGGATAACCATGTTCCCATTACCAGTCCCGGTCGGGGCCCTAACCAGCCAGGAGCCCGGGACTTAGTACTGCGGTACAGGGAACGAATGGCTTCTGGAATAAGAAGTGCTGTCCCAAAATCAGTAAATTGGTCTAAATTGTATGCAATTAAACAAGATAGATAGAAAAGAATGCCCTACTGATTTTTTGAACCGATTAAAAGAAGGGATGCAGAAATATACTCCTTTAAACCCTACCTCTCAGGAGGGAAAGGGTCAGTTGATGTTCCTGGTTCTGGGACAGCTGACGGATGATGTCAAGAAAAAGTTAGAGCAAGTGCAAGGAACAGATGTGAGAGATTTAGAGAAATTGCTGGAGACTGCTTGGCAAGTGTGTCGCAATAGGGACAGGCGGGGGCGGGGGGGAATGGGCAAAACAATTGCCAGCGCTACGGCGGCTGCTTTGCGCACCGCAGGGGCCAGGTAACCTCTGGGAACCCACCGGGAAACACCACTAATGGGAGGCGAGGAGCCATGAGAAGTAGCCCAAGTGCCCCGTCTCGGGGAAGTCAAACCCCTCCCGAAAGATCAGGGTGCCCACTGTCGGCCAAGGATGGAGCTCGAACGGCGGGGTATGCCGTGACCACCGCAGAGCGAGCGCTGGAAGCAAAGTCACTCCCTGAGGGTACATCCGCACAAAGAGCCGAATGAATTGCTTTAGCGAGAGCTTGCTGAAGGACTGCGAGCGAACGCCCGGACAAATTCAAAATACGCCTTGGGTGTAGCTCATGCCCGTGGGGCTATCCGGAAGGAACGGGGACTTCTGACCGCCCAAGGAAAACGTATTAAGCTTGCTGACGTGATCCTAAGACTTTTGGATGCGGTACAGTCGCCTTCGGCGGTTGCGCTTATGCACCGCAAGGGGCACCAAGAGGGTGACGCTGCTCAGGAAGTGGGGAATAAATCGGCAGATTAGGAGGCAAAGAGAGCTGCGGAACAAGGTGAGGTGTTAAGTTTGATTCCTGAAAAAGCTTTGCCGCTACCGGACTCGGTCGACTGTGATGAGAAGGATCTTAGATGAATTAAAGATTTGGAAGCAGAAGTTGAATCATCGGGTTGGGCAAAATCAAAAGGTAACAGAGTAATAGTTCCCTTTAGAATAGTACGGAAACCGGTAAAAGCAGAACACGACCAGACTCATTGGGCAACTGAAGCCTCGTATGATTCCCTTATGAAGCAGAGAGTAGCCAGGAATTTGTTTCAAACTGTAAAAACCATGGTTAATAACTGTGAAGTATGCAAAGGTGGGAAATCGTGTAAAATTTGGAAGTCTCGGTAAAGGGAAAGTTCCAGGTCAACATTGGCAAACAGACTTTTCTGAACTCCCAGGGAAAGGGTGGGGGGGGGTTCGGGATTTGTTCGTATTAACGGATACCTTTTCGGGCTGGCCAGCAGCTTTCCCTTGTAGGGCTAATAAGGCTAGGGGAAGTGACAGGAGTACTCTTAAACGAAAGTTATTCCCAGATTTGGAGTACCAGCAGTAATATCTTCTGATAGGGGTGCTCATTTTTGTGCGCAAATAGCGCAACGAGTTAGTAAAATTTTAGGCAACCGACCTCAGGCAAGTGGGCCAGTGGAGAAAATGAATCACTTAATTAAACAACAGCTAGCTAAACTTAGTCAAGAAGCAAATCTACATTGGTACCAAGCGCTCCCACTGTAGCCCTACTACGAATCAGGGTAAAACCGGGAACTAAAGAGAATTTAAGTCCATTTGGAATTTTGTTGGGGCGGCCGTCACCGATCCCAATACCGAGGGGAAGAGCTCACCCAGTTAGGCGAAAATAATCTATAGAAATACATCATAATATTAGGAAATTCTAAACGAGAGCGATTGCAAGTGCCTAGAGGGTCTAGCCAGACGTTCCCTCTAACAGGAGTTCCGGTTCCGGTTAACCCCTCTCTATTTAACAACCCCCGCTACGGAGTAGGTCATGATAAGAACGACTTTAGATTTACATCACCTCTTGGGGTTGTGAAGAAGTTCGGAGCAAATTAGCCTCTCGGTTACCAAATTTTAAATGGATCAAAGAGCTGCTTGTACTCGTATTAGTTGATAGCTTATTTGTTTTAGGTACGTGTTGTGTAATTCGAGGTTGGCTATGGCGTTGTCAGAAGAATGGGGATGACGGTGTTACCTGGAAAAAGAGTAAGGTCAAACCTGAAGTCGCAACAGGGAGGTATTTTAATCGACGGACAGAGGAGAATGGTACGTTGTAAGGGACTGCGAAAGAATTCGCAAGGGTAATAGAAAAGGGGGGAAGTGAAACAGAAGATGTCTGCTTAATGACACAGTGATGTTACCGAGTTTAAATTTCTCTCACTTCTCTGCATCACCTCGCTTTTTCATTTTTCTTTCTCCAACTCTTTTAAAAGTTTGCAGTTTCTCTTATGTTTTATTCCCTTCTTTCCCTAACACCTATCGCTTTTTAAATGTTCTTGCCAGGCTTACTATTGTTCCCTTTGTCTGCATTTTTAATTAGCTCTTGTCTTTCCTTAGCGCCCTCGCTATTAAAACTTTCTTTCTCCATCTCTGTTTACTGTCCCTAGTTCACAATTTTTTCCTTATTTCTTTAATCCCTGTTGCTTTTAACGTTTTCTACTTTTATCCCATCTTCTGTCTCTCTCTTCTGGTTTTTCTTTATTGTCATCGCATTTAAAATTTTCTCTCTACAGCTGTTTTACTCCACTGTCCCTATTTCTGTTTCTTCCTTTATTTCCCTAACGCCTGTCACTTCTAACATGTACTTTCTGTGCCCTTCCACGTCTGTATCTTCAATTATTTCTTGTCTTTCCTTAGTGCCGCCCCTTCTTCAGGTTCCTTTCTACATCTCCATTTTAGTTCACCATCGCTGTCTTTAATCAAAAAGTCCTTAATCCCCATTGCTTTTCAAATTTTCTACTTTTATCTCGTCCGCTGTCGTTACTTATTAGTTCTTTTCTCTTATTTTTTCCTCAGGGCACCGCTTTTTGTATTTCCTTTCTGCGTCTACTTTTATGTGGCTCACTGTCCCCATTTTTCAATTTTTTTAGTCATCGTTCTTTTTGGTTTGAAATTTTGTTTCTCGGTGTACTTTTATCTCATTTTCTATGCCTGCGGTTTTTTTTCCCCTTTCCTGTAACTTGCCGCTTCTAACATGTTCGTTCTAAATCTACTTTTATTAGGATGCAGCTCCCTTTTTTTCAGTTGGTTCCTGTCTCTCCTGTACCCCCTCACGTTTAGATTTTCTTTCCTCGTCTGTTTTTATCCACTTCACCAGCTTCATTTTTTTAGCTCATTCTAGCGTGTCCCATACCCTGTTGCTTGTGAAATTTTCTTGCTATGTCTTTGCCTATTCAGGTTTTTTCCCTATTTTAACTTTTTTTCCCCGTCTTAACGTCTTCATTTTCGAATAACAGAATAATTTAGGACGGAGAAGACACTTAAGATCATCGGGCCCAGCCGTAAACCTAGCACGGCCAAGTCCACCACTAAACCGTGGCCTTAAGTGCCACATCCACGCGCCTTTTAAATACCTCCAGGAACGGTGAGGAACTTAGGTTTTTATGCTCACGTTAACCTGGTTTTCTGTCACTATTATTTCCTCTTTTCCTGTCTGTCCTCTCCCTCATCGTTTTTTACATTTTCTGTGTCTGCTTTTATGGAGACGGCTAACCCTACGTTTTTATTACTTCCTGCCTATCCTGTGTGAAATCACTTCTGAATTTTTTTCCCCCATCTGTTTTCATCCAGTTCACTGTCTTTATTTCATTCCTGTCTCTGCTATACCCTGTCACTACTTAAATTTGCTTTCTGCCTTTGTTGATTTCTTCTGCTGCCCCATTGCCAAGTTTCTCCTTCTTTAACGCCTTCGCTTTTGATAATTTTTTGTCTACTTTTATCTGGTCTTCTCTCCCTATTTGTTAGTTTTTTCCTTCCCTGCCTCATACCCTTTTTTTCTTTTTAAATTTTCTTTCTATGTTTGCTTTTATCAAGATGTCTATTCTTTTCCAATTCTTTCTGTTTGTCACACACCCCGTCGCTTTTCAGATTTCCCTGGCGTGTCTCCCTTCCCCCCCGCTCACCGCCCCCCCCCCCCCATCCCGGGGTTTTACGGGGTCTCCTTGGCACGCTTTTCTCTCGGGAGCGTGATTTGTACCCCTCTCGGTTTGTCAGAACATCTCCTCGGGCCATCCCTCTTCCTCAGAGCGGTCTTTCTGTCCTCTCCTCCATCTTGCTCGCCTCCCGTCGGCCAGCGTCTCCCCGACGACGCCTGTGCTCCGTTCAGATCCCCTCCCGAGTACCTCTGCGCCCTCCAGCCTTCTGCCGTCTCTCCGGCCGCCTCGGCACCCCTCTGATTTCCGCCACGACGCTTCCTGCGAGCGACCCCGCGTTCCGTAACCGGACTGTAAAACAGGAACTGAATTAACCGTAACCGCAGAGCGTAATGGCACATTTTCTCGCATTTTACCCTTACCGCCTTTCAGGCCGTGGCTGGAAACCTGCTACGCGTGGCGCGCAGGATGCGGCAGCAGCTTGGCGGTGGATGGCGAGAGGCGAAGGCCGAAGCAGAGGCTGCGCGGCTCCCGTACGCTGGGTTTATTGTTTTACTTAGGAGCGTGGCCGTTCGTCTTCAACTGTTTATGGTGTTCTCGCCCAGTGCAGCAGTTTGAAATCGGCTGGTTTAAGGAAAACACGATGTCATCTCTGTCAAAGTTCGACATATTTTGGACGTGAAATACGAAACCGAGAACTTTAATCCCGGGTTTCCTGGGATTAGCTCTTGGAACTGCTTTAGAATCCCTTGTGTGTCGGCTCCCCGAAACTTACTGCTCGTCTGCCGACTCTGCCCTGTACCGTTTCACCTGTTAATTTTTTTCCACGTTTCCCTCTCTGCGGCTCCCTCTCCCTGTTTTTTAACGCTTTCCTGTGTTTCTTGCACCCTGCTGCATTTTAATTTCTCGCGCTACAGTTCCCTCCCTCCGGCACCCTGTCTCTGTGTTTTATTTCCTTCCTCTGTCCTGCACCCCGTCGCTGAAAAAACTGTCTTCCTATGTTGCCTTCTATGCATCTCCCCGTCCCTATTTTTTCATTATTTCCTGTGGTTCTTGTACCCCGTTACTTTTAACATTTTCTCATTGCGGTTCCTTCTAGCCGTCTCCCTGTTTGTCTAATATTCCCGTCTTTCTCGTACCTGACCGCCACTTCTTTTTCCTTTTTGCCTTGTCCTCTGGCCGTCTCCCCGTCCCTGCGTTTTAATTCCTGTCCGTGTCTCTCGTACCCGGTTGCTTTTTAAAAGTTCTTCTACGTCTCCCTCTACCCGGCTCCCTTTTTCCGGTTTTTTGTTTGGGGTTTTTTTTTTTTTGGTCTGTGTCGTCGTCGTCCCCCCCCCGCCCTTGTATTTCTTGCGCCCCACCGCTACCTAATTTCTCCTTCAACGATTCCCTTTATCCAGCTTCCCTTTCCCGTACTTTTAACTCCTCCCTTTTTTCCGTATACCCTGTCCCTTTTTAAATTTTGTTTCAGTATTTCCTTCTATCCTCATTCCTGTTCCTGTTTTTTTAATTCTTTCCTGCTTTTCTCGTAGCCTGTCGCTTCTTAAAACGTCCTTCCGTCCCTCTACCCGATTCCTTGCCCCTGTTTTTTATCTCCTCCTCTGTCCCGCACCCAGTCACATTAATAAGTTTCTTTCTATGTCTCCATGTATTTAGCTTCCTGTCCGCCTTTTTATTTTTTTTTCCTGTCTATATCATACTCCGTCCATTTTAACTTGTGTTTCGATGGCTACTTTTCTGCGGTTCGCTGCCTGCGTTTTGTAATTCTCCCCCGTCTGTCCCGTACCCTGGCGCTGCTTCAAGTTCCCATGTCTGCGTTTGTCGAGCTCCCCATCCGTGTCTTTTAACTCTTTCCCGTGTCGTGTACCCCGTTGCTTTTTACATTTTTTTGTGTGTCTGTTTTTCCACAGTCTTATTTTTAATTTATTCTCGTCTTTGCTAAAAGCCGTCGCGTTTTAAATTAATTTTCTTTCCCCATCGAAGTTTATCCACCTCCCCGTCCCCGTGTTTTGTTTTCCCATCTACGCTGTACCCCATCGCTTCTACAATTTTCTTTCCGTGTCTACTTTAACCAATTCGCTGTCTATATTTTTTATTTGTTTCTCGTCCGTGCTGTACGCCGGCGCTTTTGAAATTTTCTTCCTATGTCTCTCTGTACTTTTCTGTCTATTGTCATTTTTAACTTTTTCTTGTTTTTCCTCAATGCTTCCGCTTTTATAATTTTCCTCCTATGTCACTCTCCATCACCCTACGCTTATTTTACTTTTTTTCCCTTGTCTTTCCTTAATGCCTTGGCTTTCAAAATTTCCTTTTTACATCAACTTTCATCCAGTTTTCTGTCCCCTTCCCCCCCCCTCCCAGCTTCTCCTTTACCCGGCTGCTTTTTACATGCTCTCTCCGTGTCCGCTTTAACCAATTCACTGTCTGTCATTTTTATTTTTATTCCTGTCTGTCCCGAGCCCTCTCGCTCTTTCAGTTTCTGTTCTAGGTCTACTTTTATCAAGCTCCTATCCATATTTTTTAGTTTATTCCTGTCCGTTGTGTGCCCTGTCGCTTTTTGAACTGTATTTTCGTTTGTGGCTCTGTTATTTACCATCTCCTTGGGGTTTTTTAGTTGTTTCTTGTCTTTTCTTAATGCCATGGCTTATTCCATTTTTCTTTCTCGACAACATTTGTGAGGTTTGCTGTCCCTAGTTTTTACTGCTTTCCCGTACCCCGCTGCTTTTTAAATCTTCTTTCTATGTCTCTCTTCATCTGGTTTCCTGTCCCCAGTCTTAAATTTCTTCCCGCGTTTCTAGTACCGCGCTCAACTTTTTAAACTGTATTCCCGCGCGCGCTAGTTTGGGCTCGGAGGTAGAGTTAGTTTTCTTCGCGGTAGCTGGCGCGGGGCTACGTGTTGGATTTGCGCCGACACCCGGCGTCGATGACGCAGGGACACGCGCCGGGTCTCGCCGAGCGGCGCTTGCGCGGCGTCAAGGGCCGTTCTGCTGCTCCCGCGGCCCCGCCGGCGAGTAGAGCGGGGGTGCGCGCGGGGTTGGGAGGGGACGCGGCCGGGACAGCTGACCCCCGGCTGCCCAAAGGGATGTTCCCGACCGTACCACGCAGCGCTCGGCCAGCAAACCGGGGCTGGAGGTCGCGGGGGGCCTTAACGTCTTGACGTAACCCTGTCACGTACCACGTCGCTTTTAAAGTTTTATTTCTGCGTCTCCATTTATCCGGTTCCCTGTCCCGTGGTTTCGGTTTTTTGGTTTTCTTCCCCGTGTTTCCTGCCGCCCGTCGCTTTTTCTCTTCTCTTCCGCATGCCCCTCCGCATCGCTCCCTTTGGCGGGTTTTTAGTGCCCTGACTCTGCGGCCCGTCCCCTTTCTATTTTTATGGCTCTGTCCAGCTGACGGTCTCTAATTTTTAATTCTTTCCCGTGTTTGTCCCTTTTCCCTTTCTCTTTCCATGACTGCCTCTATCTGCCTTCCTGTCCCTTCACACCCCCTCCCTTTTTTTTCTCAATTCCTTCTGCTCTGGTCCCCTCGTGCAGTTTTCTGTCTCCCGCTACCCGGCTCCCTGTCGCGGTACCCGCCGCTCCCAGGCCGGGCGCCGCTCGTTCTCGCTGTCCCTCCCAGCTCTCTCCCCCTCTTCTTTATCGCTCCATCTCCCCCCTCGCCGCGCTGCAGTTCTCCCTCTTCCTCCGCCTCGACACCCACGTCCGACTCCCGCCCCACCCCCCCACCCCCCCCGGGCCTGGCTCCCCGTCCCTCGCCTCTTCTCTCCCCGCCTCTGCGCTTCCTCCCGCTTCCCTCTCCCCTCTTCCCCCTCCGCCCGGCCGCCGTTGGGCACCGAGCCTGGGCGGCAGCTCCCGGTGCGCCCGAGGGAACAAACCTGCGCTGCCCGCTTTGCGCGCCCGGGTGCGTTCCTCCGCCGTGGGGCCGGGCCCAGGCCCAGGGCAGGGGCTCCCGTGCCGTTGGAGGTGGGGGGGGGCGGCCGCTTGTTCCCGAGGGGCTGCAGCTGCGGGCCCGACGCTCGAAGCGGGCTGCAGGAGCGGCTGAGGCCTGCGGTGCCCCGGGGGCGCCGCCCGGGCCCGCCCGCCGGCGGGAGCCGGCTGAGGAGCGGCGCGAAGGCCGTTCCGCAGGCAGCCGCCTGCAGCGAGGAAGGGCCGGGCCCCGCGGCGAGGTGGGAGTCCTCCCGCCCCCGCGGGAGCGCGGCGCCGGGAGCGCGGTCGGCGCCTCCGCCGGCCGCGCGTCCCTACAGCCTCGCGGCGCCTCTCCCGGAGGACCGGGGCGGGGGGAGGCGGCGCGCAGGCGCAGGCAGAGACGCCTCACGGCGCGCGCGCCTCGCTCCGCCGGGTCTCTGCCCGCTTCCGGGGCGGGCCCCGCCCCCGCGGGGCGGTGCTGTTGTCCCAGCCACGGTTCTTCCGCCGGTGCGCGGGCAGGTGGCGAACACGCGGAGCCGGGGTGTTGGCTTTTCTTCCGGCTGCGCGCAGAGCTCGCACCCCTCGGGCCACACTCGGACCGTGCGGCTACGCTCCGCGCAGCAGTTACCGGTGTTTTCAACAGCTGGCTCCGTCGCCCTCGTTCCCCTCGGTTCTCGCCAGCCTCGTCTCCGCTTAAAGTCACAGCGTCCTTCTTTCTTCCCGGGCGTGCTGAGCGAGGAGGGGGCTTTCCCCGCCCGGGGGCAGGTTGCTATTATGCCAATTAGATGTCAATTAGATGTTAATTAGGGCAGTTCCCTCAAGGTTCCGGAGCGGTGCTGCTCTTGTGATTATCTTGTTCCTCCCCTCAAGGTTGCACCTCGCAGTGAACTGCTCCCAGAGACTAAACGATGCCCCCAGCTTCGTTCCTCGCGCACCTCGAGCAGTGCGGGCGGGAGCGATGCTGCCGCGGCGTCGGGTCAGAGCCGCGCTCTCGAACGGCGGCGCGTGAGTTCCGCCTGCCCGGCTCTGCCTCGAGCGCGTGACGGCGCGTGCTCTGCCTGAGCAGCCGGGAAAATGCCTCGGAAACGACCCGCTTGTTGCGAGCGAAGCAGATGCGACGCAAGCGGGGCGTTGGGGCGGCTTTTGTAGCCTGACGTCAGCCTGCGTTCTGAGTCGCGCTTGCACGTGCGCACACAAAACGAACGCCTGCCTGTGCCACAAGCTCCTGCTGCGGCAGAGGGATCGGGAGTCCGTGGCAGCGGTCAGCCGGGCCTGGGCGCGGCGGCTTCAGCCGGTCGTCGCGTACCGGTGTTCTTCCCGCCACCCTGCGCCAGCGGGTTTCTTTAGGCGTACGCGGTGCTTAGGCGTCCTCGGCCGTCACTTAGGCCGGGCTAGCGGAGCAGGCGTCCCGAGTGACCCTTCCCCACACCGTTCCCCGCTCTCCCGCCCACGCCAGCGCTGCTGCGCCCGGCGTCCCTGTCCCCTGCTTCCACTTCTGCCTCTGCCCACCCCCGGCCCAGCGCGGGCGTCATCGGGCTCGTTAATCGTGGCTGCCTCGGGGCTCGCGAAACGGGTCGCGTGCAGGAGCGCCCGGCCTTGCGGCGAGTCCCTGCAACCGCCTGGCTGCCGGGAGGGGCCGCTGCCTCGCGCCCGCCGTGCGAGTGCGCCGAGGGCTCCCCTCGTGCCTTCCGGTCCTAATCCGTCGCAGCCGGCCAGGATCTTCTTTCCCAGGTGTGCTTCTAACGACAGGCCCCGGAAAGGACAGGGCCACGTGAGCGGTGGACGCTGTCGCTCCCGGGTGCGCCGCACCTGACGTACACGGGCAGTCGAATGTGCAGGGTCTGCACGCATCACCGGAAGCGGCCGTGTGGCGCACGAGCGAGGCTCCGTGTGTAGGGAGCCTCGTCTTGTACGAGCTGTAAGACACCCCGGTATCCTCTTAGGTGGAGGACAGCCGAGCGACAGGAGTTACAGAAGGCGAAGGGAGGAGAGGAGGAGGAGGAGGAGGAGGAAGAAGCGTCTGAGCTGGCAACCTCTCCCAGCAGTGCAGGGAGTGAAAGCTGCGGTGAGTCCCAGGCCCCCGGGGCCCTGTTGCCCCTATTCTGCATCCCGGGCCCTCGCTGCCCCTGCCCTGGCCCCCTCTCTTTCCCACGCTGATGTGGTATCCGTCCGTGTCCCCCCATACCTCCTTTCTCCATCTCGCTCTGACCAGCTCCCCGTCCCCGTCTTGTAGGTCCTCTCTCTCCCTGCCCTGTAGCTCGTGGCTGTTTTTCCTTCCTCTGCCTCTCCCAGTCTGGCTCCCTGTCCCTGCTTTTCCATTCCTCCCTCTCTGCCGTGTCGCGTGTTGCTGCTCTTTTCTTTTGCAGTCTCTCTCTGTCTGGCTCCCAGCCACCATGCTTGCCTTCCTCCCGCTCTGTCCTGTAGCCCGTCGGTATTTTTGCTGTCTCTGGCGCTCTCCGCCCGGCCCCGTGTCCCCGGTGTTCAAGGTCTTGCTTCTCGGCCCTGTAGCACAGCACAAGTCTCTTTCTTCCTCTGTCTCCCTCTACCCTGCTCCCTGTCCCTGTTTTGCAATTTCGTCCTTGTCAGCCCTGAGCCACGCTGCAGTTTCATTTCTTTCGCCGTCTTGCCCTGTCCGGCTCCCTGCCGGGATCTTTCAGTCCCTCTCTATCTGTCTTGAAGCCCGTCGCTGTTTTCTCTTTCTCTCTGTCCGTCTCTCTGCCTCTGTCTTTACTTACACTTTTAAATTCCTCCCTCTCTGCCCAGCGGCCCATCACCATTTTGCCGTTCTCTGTCCCGTGTCTTGAATCGCTCCCTCTCTGCCCTGTAGCCTGTCACCAGAGGAAGGTTTTTTTCCTTCTCTGCCATTCGCTCTCTGTCCGGCTCCCTGTCCCTACATTTTAGTTGTCCCCTCGCTGCCCCTGCGGCCTGTCGCTGTCGTCCCTGTCCCTGTCTCCCTCTGTATGGCTCCCTCTCCCTTCCCTTATCCCTACTAAGCAAGTAGATAAGAAAAGAGATCCTCGGGAGGACAGACAAGTGAAGGGGACCGAGTACTGCAAAAAACCACCAGAGACCACCAGAGGACCACCGGCTCCTTTAACGGCGCACGCGTCAGCGACATGTGAGTATGTGAAACATTCCTCGGAAATGTCACGAATATGCTAACAATTGCAACGAACATGAGTGTATGTACCCGATAGAATTCAGATGCTGGTAACACGAGGCACGCGTGTTAGGAGGAGATATCTCCCACGCGTCCGGCGCTGTAATAAAGATGTCTGCTTTAGTAACGCTTTGGTGTTATGAAGTTTGTATTTCTTACATTTGAATTTCTTTGAATCACTGGTGGGACCCTATTTTGGACTCCCCCCACCCCCCCACCCCACTTCTTTCCGTGCTCATTGCTGTTCTTGCTCTGCAGCTCTCTTTTTTTTTTTTTTTTTTTCCCCCCAGCTCCCTGTGCTATTCTCCTTAACCCTCCCCTCTCCGCCGGGCTCTTTGTCACTTTGTTGTCCCTCTCGGTCTGACTCCCTGCCCCTGTTCTCCTCTCTTGCAGCGTCCTGCGCCCCGCGCCCCGTTTTCGGCGCGGCGGCCTCCCCCTGCCCGGCAGCCCGTTCCCCGCCGGACCGAGGAGCGCGGCTCCGGGAAGGACTGCCGGGCTGGCCCCGGGGCAGCCCCGCTCCCGGGCCTCGTTACGCGCCGCCTGAATCAACGCTCGCTGCCGCCTCCTTCGCCCTCGCGGCTGCGTTCGCCCTCCCTTTGCCCCGGGTGAGGGGAGGGGCTGTGCCGGAGCTCGGGGCAGCAAGGGCGGCCCTGGGGCGGGGGGCGGGCGCTGCCCCCCTGCTCCGGCTGGGCTCCAGCTGTGGGCCGGGGCTGGGGGAGCCCCAGGTGCGGGCGGTGAGGCCGGTGGGGACGGCCGCTCCCTGCACAGGGGTGGCTGCCGGGGGAGGGGCTGCCGCCGCCGCTGCCCTGCCCCGGGTGGCCGTGGAGGGGCCGGGGGGAGCCAGGGGCGGGGCGGAGCGGTCGCCCGGTGCGACCGGGCTGCGGCTGCAGCGAGGAAGAACGCGAGCGGGGCCGCCCCCGGGACCAGCGGGTGCCGGGGAAAGCCCGGAGGCGGGGCGGCGGGGTCCGCGTCGGAGGCACGGAGCAGGGGCGTGCGGGAGCCGGCGGCGGGGGCTGCCCGGAGCCGCGCGGCGGAGCGCCGGTTAGCGCTCGCGTGTCGGCGGGACTTGCGGGGGAAAAGGGGGAGCCGGTGTCCCTGGCGGCAGGGCGGGAGCCGTAGCCCCGCGGCACGGGGCTTACGGCCGGCGACGTTCGTTCCCCGCGCATGCCGGGAAGCGTAGTCTTGTGGCAGGGGGCCGGCGGGCGGCCATGCTGCGCTTGCCAGGGCATGCCGGGAGATGTAGTTTTTGCGACCTGGTCTCCCAGGCGTGCGTGGTGGCGCGCCTCCTCCCCGCGCTCGGTGCTGCCGCCCTGTGACCGAACTTGGGTACTGCAGCTCGGCAGCCGCGGCTCGGAAGCCGCGCATGCGCGGTGGCGCCTAAGTGACCCACGCTCCCGTCCTCCGGTAACAGCGATGCCGTTCTGCGGTCCCTGCGCGCTCTTTGCCTGCTTCCCGGTAAGGAAGCGCCGTTGCCGCCCCATGGGCGCAGCGTCGGCGGGCGCTCGCCCTGCAAAATGCGGCACCGCCGCCGGGCGCTCGCTGCTTCTGCAGCCCGGCGTTCGCGCGCCGCCCCGCGCCCCTGCGGCGCGCCGTCGGCGTCCGGCGCATGCGCGGCGCGCGGGAGCAGCATGGCGGCGCAGAGGGGTCCCGTTCCCAGCGGGGCGTGAAGGGCCGGGGCCACCGGTGAGGCGAGCGAGCCCCTGGGGCGGGGGCGTCTCCTGCGCGCCGGCCGCCCGCCCGCCCGCCCGCGGGTGGCGGGGCGAGGAGCTTCGAGCCGCCCGCTGCGGCCGGCTGCCGGCCCGCTGGAGGCGAGCCGGGTCGGGGCAGCCCCGGGGAGTTACCGGGGGGCTGGGAGGAGGGAGAGGGGAAGGAGGCGGACACCCCCCAGGCGCAGACGCCGGGCGCCTCCCAACTCGCCAGAGCCCCCCCGCTCGCTTCTCCTGGCCCCGCGCAGCTGCCCCCAGCTCCAGCCCCTCCCCTGAAGCCCGTCCCGTAGCCCCGGGCCGGCCCCGGGCCCTGTCGCAGAGGCGGCAAGCCGGGCCTCGCGTGCGCTGGGTTCTCCGTGAAAGCGCGCGCCGTTGGCGGCGGTGCAGGGGCAGAGCGGCGTCTCCGGCGGCCCCCGCGGAAGGAGAGGCTTCGGCCAGGGGGGAACTACGGTAATAAGGGTCGCTGCTGCTTCTTTCCCTCTGCCGGGGGCCGCGCTGAGGCTGCGCGTGTCCGTTCGTCCCCGTCCGTTCGCCGCTGACCGCACCCGCCTCGGGCTCGCGTGGGTTGTCTCTGCCCGTGGCACCTCGCTCTCCTCGTGGCACGGCTGCAGGAAGGGACAGGCGGAGCGCTTGCCGGCCCTGGGCGGGAGCTGCCGCGGCCAGAGCTGGAGAGGCCAGAGAACGGTAAAGAGGAAGAAGAAACCGAAGGCCGGCCGGCAGCTGCCTCCCGCTGCAGGGAAGAGAGAGCCAGCCCCTCCAGGGGAGGTAGGATCCCTCTTCGTAGTCCGCAGCAGGCCAGGCCATCGACATGCAGGGTCTGTACGCGTCACCAAAGGCGGCTGCGTAACGCACGAGCGAGGCTCCGTGTGTAGGAAAGTTCAGCTGGTAGAATAACTTTGGAAAAACATAATTCAGCAATGCTGTGCTCTGGGGCACGTTTCATATCTGCCCGTAAGTTTTATATAATTGCTAATACTTTTTTTTTTCCAGAAACGTCTGTTTATTTTAAAGAAAAGTGCCTGATCTCTTTAGTTTCTGGAGAACTTTGAAAACATAGAGCTCTCGTTGTTCTAGATGAGTTTCTGGCAACGCGAACAGTATATGGTACGCGCTTCTCCGACAAAGGTTGTGTCTCTGCTGCAGGCAGACAGATGTCGTCTTCCTGAAGGTATGAACTGAAATACCATTTGTGAGCTGTTCTGTGCAGCCAGTTGGTGTTACGACTATTTTAAATTTAGTAATCTCCGAGCGATTGCTTTCAAGGCCCCTCGGTTTAGAGGCCAAGTCAGGTACTATGGAGTCCCTACTGCATCTCCGATTCCGATATAATGTGGAGAAAAGAGCTGGTTTGTTCTAGGGCTCTAAGCACCTGCAGGTTCACCTGAAGTGAGTTGAAATCCTGAAGAGATGGGCAGCTCTGCCAATCCAAAGTTTAGTTGAAAAATTGTGGGCAGTTCACCGGTTCCTTTGTTGGACGTGAATTCTTTACAGGTTAGGGGTTGGGGTTTTTCCATAGTTTTCTCTGTACGGTGACATCTAATTTCTCTTCCTTGCAGTGTTGGGGTAATGTGCTGTCAGCAAGATAATACTAAGGAGAAAGGTAAGATGAGTATTTTGACTGGGCAGGTGAGGTTTTATTTTTCTCTCCACGCATTTCGTTCTTCCTCTTAAAGGACCAGCTCTTATTTAAAGCTTATTTAAATTTTATGCCCTATGTGGTGTACTCGGTAGAACAGTGTTTTCCTCTGAAAGGATGAGCTCTTCTGCTGCAGGTGTTCAAATATTGTGACAGCAGCCTGTGCGTCGCTCTTAGTTTCTAAGTTTGCCCAGCCTTTCCGATTTTAAAAAACAAAAAAAACCCCCAAAGTTTTCAGTGTCTTGAACCTTTGTGAAGTGTCACCCATTCTTGTGGGCTAAAACTTGCAAGTTCCTGGAAGTTTTGTGTTTCACCTCAAAAGTTTGAGGTGTTTCTGAGAACTAGATTACAGGAAATCTGTTAGTGGCTACTGTTCAAGTCGTCTTACACCTGTTTTTTGGAAGGTCTGACGTTCACTTTCTTTGCACTACGTCTGTAGCAGGAGGGCACGTTTGTTTCAGTTTTGCATTTTGATGTCTGCAATTAAAAAAAAAAAAGGCCATGACTTGTTTATATGTGTGCATTGGAAAGTTTTACGCGGCAGGTGAGCTTGTTGCAGTCAGGGTGAAGACCTCTGCTTTGGAAAAAGCTACATTAGAAGGTAATTACACCTGGCAAGTACTCCCCTGCCATTTTTATGTTGGTTGGTGAAACGTCACGGTCCATACAATGGTAGGAATGATTTCAGTATTGTGAAAGCATTAAGGGTTAGTTAGTTACTTGGAGGTTGTCTCACCAACTGTGAAATATTCTGGCTCCAGGTGCCTCATTGGCTAAATCCTTGCAGGAGTTTTGGGCCTCTGACATGGGTTTCGCTTGTGTAACCAAGCTGGGTGATGGGGTCCTGCTGTCTCCTAAGGGGCAGTTGGAAGGTCGCAGGTGGAATAACAGTAACCTAGGTCCAAACCAGGCTCGCAGAATCTTTCTTTCTTACCTTCGTATCTGGAGGAGTAAAAAGACTCTGTGATGCTTTGGGCTTTTTGGTTTTTTTAATGTTAAGGCAAAGTCTCAATCTTCCTTTACATCAGCTCCCCCTTCCCCGCCTTTTCCCCCTTCCCCACCCAATCCTACCACTCGCCACAGAACCTGGTTAGACGAAGTCGGCGCAAGTGGTGCTGCAGTGACAAACCACCTGGGGGAAATGGTGATCAAGGGTGTTTCTCGCTTAGCTCAGCAGCTGTAGAAATCCCAGCGAATCCTCCGTGTTCCCAGTTGCCTGCCTGTGTTTGGAAAACATCTGGTCCTGCCCACAGCGGGGGTGGGGGGTGGTGGTGTGTGGGGGTGTGTGTGTAGAGCTTATGAATACGTGTATCCGGGGTAAAAATCACGCGTTCTGTGTGAGAGGTTTAGAAAGGATGGCTTGCTACAGCAGTGGTGGTTTGGTGATGAGTTAGACTGTTGCTTCTCCTTGAAAGTTTCCCTGAAAGCTATGGAAGACCGATCAGTAGGCAAACTCCAGACGTTTTTCCATCCCGAATAGTGCCTGCTGTAATCATGGGACTAGCATAAAAATTGAGATTTTTATACTGCAGATCATTTCATTCTTTGCTTTCTTTGTGAGTTCAGGGCTTGTTAGGGCACGCTGTGTTTTTTGGATTTCTGTTATCATCAAGAAGCTTAGGAGAGACTTTTTTGTGGTGGTTGTGGTTTGTTTTTTTCTTTTGTTGTCCATCCGTAATCATTTGTTGTAAATTGCTGAGCACTGAAGGAAATACCAACGCTTTTATGACTTGCGATGTAAAAAAACTGTAGTACTTTCCGAACAGATTTGGCCATCTTCCGTGACGCTTAAATTGTGGCCTGTCACGCCGGACTCCTTTTAGCAGCCAAGCTTCTGCACACCACCCTTGACATCTGCAGTGTTCAGAGTATGTGCGTTTGTCAAGCTCTGAGCTAGGAAGCGTCTGGAATTGCTAGGTAGCAAGGCCTGATTAAAACGTGGCGTATATCCATACCGAGCAAGCCCAGAAGAGGAAGAGGAGTTTGCAGCACTTTAAAAAAGACCTCCTATTTATGCAGTAGAGTTCAGGTGAAGGTAAAAGTGTACAAAACCTTCGCTCCTTGGTTACCAGTTTTGAGAGAAGGATGGCATTGTGTGTACCGACAGAGGGACGGCTGTAAAATCTTCCCCGTTGCATAGAGGGTGTGTAGGAATGTTTCATGTTTTGCAGAAGTGCCAACAGCTTCGAAGGTTATACAAGCATGGTAGCTTCCCCCACCGTCGGAAATACAGAAAGCAGGAAAATCCCTGGAAAACGTGGAAGAGCTGCTGGCGGAATCATTTGCCTGAGGTAGGTTTAAAATGGAGAGATTCTGGGCTCTTTTCACACTTCACGTAATTAATTTTCCACAAGTTTTTTAGACTTGCTTCTGTGGGTCCTGTGTTAATGCAAAGAGAACAAGTGAAGCTCTGAAGGTACAATACTCCTCGTAAGTTTAATCCATTTTTAGTTTAAAGGACCTCATGCGCTGTGAACTTGTTTTATAGTCTTCTCCCCAAATGTAGGTGGAGAGAGTCGCAGAAAGACATCAATATTGAGGTCTCCAGTAACTGCGCGTTCCCTATTATTTTTCTTCGAAAGAAATGGTCGGAAGCTATTTTGGAGGAGTTCAAGTTGTGTATCTGTTGGGTGGGTTTGGGTTTTTACCCTGCTGGCTTAGTTCTCGTTGATCATAGTCTAATTCCTTTGTGTTTCTTTTTACAAAGAAATCCAAGCAATAGTTGCCAATATTCACCAGGATAACAGAGTTCTTAATGCCGTGGATCCTTTTCTGTATGTCTTGCCTTTTTTGGTCTGCTTTCCAGTTTCTCAGTGGGCAGGAAACTAGATGGCGTGTGTTGTCCCCTTTTGCGTCCTTGCAGAACTCGTGCGTTGAATTTGAACTTCTGCGTCGCCTGTGATGAATAATGCGGAGAAGTGGCACGTTGCTTTGCACAGCGATGCACCTTCGTTTTGAATGCATGATGACTACTGTGGAAGGAACCAAACCTGAGGGAAGTTTTATGCGTGTCTGTGTTGCTATGTTTCCTTTTTTTTTTTTTTTTTCCTTAATTTGTACCTGAAATTGGGCTGTAAAAAAAAAAAAAAAATTCAAACCAAACCCAAAGTCCTCATCACCCCCTACCTCCTCAAACACCTAGTGTCTTGTCAGCTGTAGAAGGACGTGTCTGTGAGTCAACCTTGAGGAGCTTTTTTTTTTTTTTTTTTGTTCCTGACTGTGGGCAAAATCCAAGAACTAGCAAAACAAGGTTCTCGTTCTCTAGAGCTCTGTGTGGGGAATTGTTATAGGAGAGGAAGTCTTAACTTCTTAGGGCGTGAGTGGACTTGCGTTTGAATCCTGGGTTTGTTCTTTTGGCCACACGACATTTTCCCTCTTCCGCCCTAGGGACAAATCTTTTTTATGCCAGTTTCCCCATAAAAGTGACCGTGGATGATGTGAGCTTCGTTTGGTAAACGGATTCCTTTTGACAGGAAGGGAGAATATTGAATATGCAGTGAACGGAGTCACGGGTGAATCTACCAAGCAGACGGCGACGTTTACTCTCGCAGGCTTTACTGTATCCGAAGCTAGTGGATTCAAGTAATGGATTGGTAAGCGTGTGAGCATTTGCAGAGTGAGGACTTTCCAGTTAGCCGCCTTTTCTGTAGCGTTTCTGGCTACACCAGCTTGTACGCCAGGATCCTAGCTCATTTTCTGTGCTTGGGTCTTTGAGTTGTTTCTGCATTCAGCTTTTGTTTCCAGGAAAACACATCAAATCTGCGATCGTTACAGCACGCCGTAGCAGTTAATCACCTTTGGTTTCTGTTGCTGGAGCAGACCCGATAGTTTCAAAGGCTATTTTTATCTAAAATCGAGTGGTAGGGAGAGGAGGGAAAGCACGCGTGAGTCTGGTTGTAACAGATGCATTGGTTGCCAGGACTGACCATCGAGGGGCTGAGATAGTTACCCGTCTAAAATAATGAAGCTAATTAGTGTCTTTTTTTTTTTTTTTAATATTACTATTTCTATTTCTGTCCTTCATGTGGTGGTTGTGAATTAGCTTTGTGCCCCTTTCTAAAGTACCGGGCTTTTTTATACGTTTGGCATATTGAATGGCAAATGCTTGATATAAAGTCTGCAGCCTTACTCCATAACCAGACTGTAAACCAGGAAGTAAATTAATCATAACTGCAAAGAGTAATGGCACATTTTCTCTTATTTTACCCTTACCGCCTTCCAGGCCGTGGTCTGAAACCTGCTACGCGTGGCGCACAGGATGCGGCAGCAGCTTTGGTGGTGGGTGGCGAGAGGCGAAGGCCAAAGCAGAGGCTGCGCAGATCCTGTGCGCCGGATTTATTGTTTTACTTAGGAGCGTGGCCGTTCGTCTTAAACTTTTTATGGTGTTCTCGCCCAGCGCAGCATTTTGAAATCGGCTGTTTTAAGGAAAACATGATGTCATCTCTGTCAAAGTTCTAAATATTTTGGACGTGAAATAGGAAAACGGGAGCTTTAATCTTGGGTTTCCTGGGATTAGCTCTTGGAATTGTTTTAGAATCCCTTATGTGTGGTATGACAGGTGGCACAGTCCTGTGCTAGAAAGGGAGTGGAAAGTACTAGGATGGAGCTGGTTACGTCATTGTGGAAATCGATGCCGAGGCTTAACGCACTGAAAGACAAAGCTGTTACGACTTGCACTGGAATGCCAGAATTAAGACGTGAGCAGAGCTAAAGAACTTCCTTCTTCACAAACCCCCACCAAATCTAACCCCCCCAAACGCATGAATTCCTTAAGCCCGGGAAGAAAGAAATCCGCTGTGGGTGACATGTTGCGGTGCTGTGTTGGCATCGGCGTCTTTGTAACGGATTATTTACAAGACCTAATGTCTTTCTGTGGACTTGTAAGGCTGAGTGTTTTTAGTCTAGCAGTTTCCCGCTGCTGTCACGTATTCACGTAGATCTGTAAGGCAATTTTCGTTACCTTTTTTGTATAGCCTGATCAAACACTCGTATAATCTGAAAGTTACATTTTTGTGGTACTCTCCTTGGAAAACAGAAAGTAAGCCTGCCATTAGATGCTGGGCCACAGCGGTTGACGGCGCAGGGTAGCGTGCGTTACGTTTTGTGCTACGCTTGGTCACGTCTCATCTATGTCGTCTTCCCTGTTATTTTATTAGATTTAGTATCTGCACTTTCCATTTCCAGACAGGCCTCTCGTTCAGAGCACGGAGGCACGGTTCTCTCTGCGTCCGGCTCCTCGTCCCTATCTTGTCACTCCTTCCTCTCCTCCCTGTAGCCCGTCGCTATCGTTTTCTTTCACCATCTCTCTCTCTGCCTGGCTCCGGAACCCCATTTTGCCGTTCCTCTCTCTCTGTCCGTACTCTTTCTTGCCCTGGCTCTCCCTGCCTGGCTCCCTGTCCCCGTTTCTTCCTTCTTGGCCCCGTAGCACGTTGTGATGCCGTTTCTTTCTCCGCCTCTGCTCTCCCAGCTCGCCGTCCCTCGCTTTTAATTCCTCCCTCTCCGCGCTGTCGCCCGTGCGGTCTCTTGCCTTTCTCCGTCGCTGGCTGGCTGGCTGGCTGTCCCTGCTCATCCATTCCTCCCTCTCGCCCCTGCAGCGCCTGTCGCTTTTGTCCGTTCTCCCTCTCAGTCTCTGGCTCCCTGATGACCCTGCTTTGGACTCCCCCCACCCCCCTTCTTTCCGTGCTCATCGCTGCTGTTCTTGCTCTCCAGCTCTCTTTTTTTTTTTTTTTTTTTTTTCCTCCCCCCCCCCCTCCCGCTCCCTGTGTTGTCCCACAGTCGGGCCCGGTACCCGGTGTGCCATCGGCCAGTCTTGCACACAGAGCCGAGACATTTATTTACGTCAAAGCGTTTGCGCAAAGGTGGGTGCCGGGTGGCAATTCCCCAAAGCTGGCACACCGCACGGAGGAGCGACCGCGTGTGTCTCTTGTTAGGTGTTTAGTAAAGACAGTGGAAAACCCGCCCAAATTTACATGCCCTGGCTAGTGACTACCCTGTCACTCGCTCCTGCTCAGGTATATGGAAATGAGCTTCGCTTGCTCTGTCAGTCGGCACGCCTGCTCTTGGCAGCCGGGGAGGCAATTTGCACGGTCCCTCCGTGGAGTCGGTGGTCGCGGTCTCCCCCTGCCGCCTCTACCTTCATCCCGGTCGCCGTGGGTTCCGCTGACTTCGTACCGGCGACGTTCTTCTGTCCTTGTTACCTGCCTTGTAGCAGGATGTCTCCCTTTGCCCGTCCCTGAAGTGCCTCTTTTCGGTTTTCCTCCGGAGGCTGGTGATGAGCGAGGCGGGCGAGTTTACACGAAGCCGCCAGGCCTCCGTTAAGCAGCGTCACTGTCCCCCAGGCGCTAACCCGGACACGCAGCTTTAGTCGCTCTACGTTTCCTCCCTTTGAGACCGTGGAAGAGGAACTTCGCTGTAGTTTCTCTTGTACGAGTCTCATCTTCTCATAACCCTACCTCCCTGTGTTATTACACAGATCCCTACAAAAGTTAAGGCGGCGATGATTATACTGCTCAATAACTTCTTTAGCCATAGGCTCAGATCAGGGAACCAGGAAATTCACCATTTAAATGTTTCCGCAGATCCATGAGGTGGGTCATGCCTTTGTATCTCGTGGAGCGTTTTAGTCTGTTTCCGTATGTCTTCTAGGTCTGGAGAGGTTCTGCCGCTTTGATCCACGTGTACGCAGGAGCCCGTATTTAAAATTGTGCCTATCCCTCCCTGGGAAGTGAGCGTCAGACAGGGCCTTTATAGCGTCACAGGTCTCGCTTCCGATTTTCTCGCTTGCGGCTGAAGTATTTATTATAGCTTTTTCTAATTCGCTACCTCCTCGCCAGGGAGTAAGCCACCTCGCGAAGGAGCGAAATCCTGCGGGTCTGTCAATCGTGGGTTATTTCCGTTTCTTTTATTTCTCGCGCGGTAGGTTCTTAGTCACGCTCGAGACTCTAGTTTCTCGATTATTGCGCTATTTGGAACTATGGCTCCTAGAACGCAAGTTCCAAAGCAGTTTGGTGGCGAGGCCTTACGGGCACGTCCCCGCCGAAGGGGTACCTCTGGGACGTATCGTTAGGCAACCTGCATAATTTTTGGTGGAAATTGTAACTTCCATTTCCCATTCCTGATTTTCAGCGTTGTTGGCGCTCTGCGTTGCATTTTTCCACAAACCACTCCGTGAGGAGGTATCAGTCGGTACCAGGATTCCGATTAGCGGGAGCCCTTTGTTTGAGCATTCTGGAAAACGAATACAAACCCAGCAGCTCGCCTTATTTGCCATCTGAACAGGTTTTTTTGGTAATAATTCAAAATGCATCATCCTCTCCCATGGATTTCGTGGTTTCCCATTGTTTAACTTCATGCACAGGCAGCAGAGGAGTATCACCCCCCGCTTAGTCCCTTCGTTCCTTGTCCAGAAATCGGGACATTGACACAGCTATACCAGCGAAGTGTCGTGGTGTAACCCCAGGCAGCAACGAAGCCCCAAGCAACCGCTCGCTCCCCGCCGGCGGGATGGGGGAGAGAATGGGAAGGGTGAAAGGGAGGAACCTCGTGGGTGGAGATAAAGACAGTTTAGCGGGTAAAGCAAAGCCGCGCACGCAAGCAAAGCAAAACGAGGCGTTCGTTCACGCTCCCCGTCGGCAGGCGGGTGTTCAGCCATCTCCAGAAAGCGGGGCTCCATCACGCGTGACGGTCGCTTGGGAAGACAAGATGCAGTAACTCCGAACGTGTGCCACTTCCCCCTTCTTCCCCCCCCCCGCCCCGCTTTATATACCGAGCACGACGTCGTATCCCTTTGGCCAGTTTGGGTGTGCTGTCCCGGCTGTGTCCTCCTCGCTGGCCGGCCAGCATGAGAAGCTGGGCTGTCCTTGGGTACTTCACATGCTGATGTTTTGAGCTGTTGCTCTCCACAGCTCGTCTCGCACTGACGTCTGTGAAGAAAATTAACTCTGTCCCAGCTGAAGCCAGGACGCTCGCGTGCGTCCCGGTCCGCCTCTGCCGCCCTGCCCCAGCCCTCTGCCTGCCTCCCTGCCTGTCCCTGCCTCCGTCTCCCTCTCTGCTGGCCCACCTACCTGCCTGGCTCCCCAAAACTTGTTGCTCTTCTGCTGACTCTGCCCTGTACCATTTCCCCTATTAATTTTTTTTCCGTGTTTCCCTCTCCCTGCTTTTTAACGCTTTCCCGTGTTTCTTGTACCCTGTTGCATTTTAATTTCTCGTTCTACAGTTCCCTCTCGCCAGGAGCCTGTCTCAGTTTTTTTTAATTCCTCCCTCTGTCTTGTACCCCGCCACTTAAAAGATTTTCTTCCCGTGTTTCCTCCCTGTCCCTGTGGTGGTGGTGGTGGTGGTGTTTTTTAATATTCCTGTGTTTCTTATCCCCGATGACAATTCAGATTTTCTTTCTGTGTTGTCTTCTGTCCATCTCCCTGTCCCCTGTGTTTTAATTCTTGTCTATGTTCCTTGTACTCAGTTGCTTTTCAAAGTTCCTTCTGATCTCCCTCTATCCGGCTACCTGCCTTCAGTTTTTTAACTCTTCTCTAGACTTCTTGTAATCCATTGCTACTTAGTCTCTCTTTCAACAAATCCCTTTATCCGGCTCCATTTCCCTAAATTCTAATTCCTCCCTTTCTTCCGTATACCCTGTCGCTTTTAAATTTTTCTTTCAGTGTTTCCTTTTATTCTGGTCCCTGCTCCTATGTTTTGATTCTTTCCCGCGTTTCTTGTAGCCTGTCGCTTTGTGTTATTTTCCTACGTCTCCCTCCACCCGACTCCCTGTCCCTGCTTTGTAATGCCTCCCTTTCTGTCCTGTACCCCGTCGCTTTAACAGTTTTCTCTCTGTGACTCCATTTATTTTGTTTCCTCTCCTCTGTTAGTTTTAAATTTTATTTCTACGGCTACTTTTGTCCTGTTCGCTGTCCTTATCTTTTAATTTTTTCTGCTCTGTCCTGTGCGCCGCCGCTTCTAAACGTCTGTTGTATTTCTCAGTTCCAGTTCACTGTCGCTTATTTTGTAAGTTTTTTTTCCCGTCTTTCCTGTACCCAGTCACTTAAAAGTAGACATAGAAGGAAAACTTATCAGGCTGCGCATCGCCTTTTTTTATTTTTCCTGGCTATCGTGTACCTCGTCGCTTTTTACGTTTGCACCCCACCACCACGCCCCGCCCTCCCCCCCCCCCCCCCCCCCGCAACCCTCTTTTGGCTCTGTAGCGCACTTTGCGCCCTTCTCCCTTCCCAAAAACCCTTTCTTGATGCCATCTTTCAACTCCAGAACACTCATCTTGTTCTTGAGGCTAGCTAGGACGCCTCTGTTCAGTCCCGGGTCGCGTGAGGACAGCTGTAGACTGTTCACATCCCCTCTGGGCTATGTCGTCGTGTCCTTGAGCCTCCTTGTGCCTCTCGGAACCCCGCTGCTACCGTCACGATGGCACCCAAGGTCTTAGACGTTCCCCACAGCACGCTTTTAGCTCCGTAAGCCGCCTTTGGACTCGTTTTGTCGAAGTCGCAGCTCTCGCAAGAGGAACGGAGGTGACGAGCGGAGCGCGGTGAGGAGGTGGGTCGTCGGCAGGTGGTATCAGAGGGAAGATGTGGCTGGTGGCTAGAAGCAGTCCAGCTGCCGCTGTGGAAGCAGAGCTCTGTGGCCCAGCCATGAGTCTCGATGTTTCTGGAGCGCTCCCGGGAGCGGACGCGGCTGTCCGACCGGCAGAAGTACCTCTCTCTGACCAGACGGGCAGTCTGGCGCCTTCCCGGAGGTATGCGCCCGTGATCCGGGAGGACTTTTGGGCTTGGGGGCGAGTCGCTAGGCGTGCGGCCGCCGTCTGTATGGCCCGAGTGCCCCGGTAGCCGCCCCGGAGGTGTGTCTCTAGGACCCGGGCGGACTACCGTACTCGGAGGCGACTCTCTAGCCTGCGACCCGCCGTCTCTATGGCGCTGAGTGCCTCTCTAGCCGCCCCGGAGGTCTTTCTCTGTGACCCGGGAGGACTTCCGTACTCGGAGGCGACTCTCTAGCCTGGGGCCCGCCGTCTCTATGGCGCAGAGTGCCTCTGTAGCCGCCCCGGAGGTCTTTCTCTGTGACCCGGGAGGACTTCCGCACTGGATGGCGACTCTCTAGCCTGGCACCCGCCGTCTCTATGGCGCCGAGTGCCTCTGTAGCCGCCCCGGAGGTCTTTCTCTGTGACCCGGGAGGACTTCCGCACTGGATGGCGACTCTCTAGCCTGGCACCCGCCGTCTCTATGGCGCTGAGTGCCTCTGTAGCCGCCCCGGAGGTCTTTCTCTGTGACCCGGGAGGACTTCCGCACTGGATGGCGACTCTCTAGCCTGGCACCCGCCGTCTCTATGGCGCTGAGTGCCTCTCTAGCCGCCCCGGAGGTCTTTCTCTGTGACCCGGGAGGACTTCCGCACTGGGAGGCGACTCTCTAGCCGGCCACCCGCCGCCTCTATGGCGCAGAGTGCCTCTCTAGCCGCCCCGGAGGTCTTTCTCTGTGACCCGGGAGGACTTCCGCACTGTGAGGCGACTCTCTAGCCGGCGACCCGCCGTCTCTATGGCGCTGAGTGCCTCTGTAGCCGCCCCGGAGGTCTTTCTCTGTGACCCGGGAGGACTTCCGCACTGGGAGGCGACTCTCTAGCCTGGCACCCGCCGTCTCTATGGCGCTGAGTGCCTCTCTCGCCGCCCCGGAGGTATGTGTCAGTCATCCGGGAGGACTTCCGCAGTTTCTGCTGAAACTCTAGCCGCTGGAAAGCCGTCTCAGTGGTCCATAGCGCCGCTCTATAGGGCCCTGGAGGTATGTATCGCTGATGCCGGAGGACTTCCGGGATTTAGTTCAAAATTACTTTTTCTTGTTTTCCCTTAGTGCCGTTGCTTCAAAAAATTTTTTCTACTTCTCCGTTTCAGTTCAATGTTGCCATTAGTTAATTTTTTCCTCAGCTCCCCGGTCCCATTTGCTTCTTACATTTTATGTCCACTTTTATTCTGCTCACTGCCTTTATTTTTTAATTAGTTTCTTACCTTTCCTGAGGTCCCTCGCTTGGAAAATTCTTTCCCTACATCTGTTTTAGTTTCCTGTCATTTTTTCCTTAGTTTTTCCCTTTCTGTCCCTAATTCCTCTTATTTTTAAAATGGGCTTTCTGTGCCTACTTTTTTCCTTCAGTGTCTTTTGAAAGGACTAATTACCAGACAATCACTGGCTGAGACCTTAAACATGACATGTCTTCCCTGACGCGTGGCGGGAAGGGTAGTCTTGTGGCGGGGGGGGGGGGCGGGCGGCCATGCTGCGCTTGCCAGTGCATGCCGGGAGCTGTACTTTTGCCGCGCCTCCTCCCCGCGCTCGGTGCTGCCGGCCTGTGGCCGAACTTAGGTACTGCACTTCGGCAGCCGCGCATGCGCTATGGCGCACCTCGCCGCAGCTGGCAAACGCGCATGCGCGGTGTCACGCGACGCTACAGCCCGAAGCCGCGCATGCGCGGTGGCATTTCGCCGCGGCTGGCAAACGCGCATGCGCGGTGCAGCGCCTCGTAGCTCGAAAGCCGCGCATGCGCTGTGGTTTGTCTGGCGGCGGCTCGGACGACGCGCATGGGCGGTGGGCACCTCGCGGCGGCTGGCAAACACGCATGTGCAGCGGCGCGCGACGCCACAGCCCGAAGCCGCGCATGCGCGCCGGGCACCCCGCGGCGGCTGGCAAACGCGCATGCGCTCTACAGCGCCTCGTCGCTCAGACGCCGCGCATGCGCTGTGGGGGTGTCTCGCGGTGACTCGGTAGCCGCGCATGCGCTGTGGCGCGCCTCGCTGCGCCCGACACTCGCGCATGCGCCTTGGGAACGTCGCAGCATCTGGCAAACGCGCATGTGCAGCGGCGCGCGACGCCACAACCCGAAGCCGCGCATGCGCGGTGGCACCTCGCCGCTGCTGGCAAACGCGCATGCGCACTGGCGAGCCTCGTCTCCGCTCCGGAGTTGCGCATGCGCGGTGGGTGCATCGCGGCAGGTCGACAGCCGCGCATGCGCGCTGGGAGCTTTGCGGAGCTCGACAGCCGCGCATGCGCGATACCGCGCCTCGCGGCAGCTGGCAAACGCGCATGCGCTACCGCGCGACTCGCCGGCGTTCGGAACCGCGCATGCGCGCTGGGTACCACGCAGCGGCTGGCAAACGCGCATGCGTCGTGCCGTTCGCTCGTGCCGCTCAGGAGACGCGCATGCGCGGTGGGTGCATTGCGGCAGCTCGAAAGCCGCGCATGCGCTGTGGAGCTTCGCGGTGGCTCGGAAGCCGCGCATGCGCTGTGGCGCGCCTCGCTGCGCTCCACCCTCGCGCATGCGTACTGGGCACCTCGCTGCATCTGGCAAACGCGCATGTGCGGCGGCGCGCGACGCCACAGCCCGAATCCGCGCATGCGCGCTGGGCACTACGCCGCAGCTGGCAAACGCGCATGCGTGGTGGCGCGCCTCGTCTCCGCTCCGGAGCTGCGCATGCGCGGTGGGTGCATCGCGGCAGGTCGAAAGGCGCGCATGCGCGCTGCGGAGCTTCGCGGAGCTCGACAGCCGCGCATGCGCGGCGCAGTGCCTGAGCGCCGCTCCGAAGCCGCGCATGCGCGGTGGGGCACTTGGCGGTGGCTCGGAAGCCGCGCATGCGCGGAGGCGCCTAAGTGACCTACGCTGCCGGCCGCCGGTAACCGCGATGCCGTTCTGCGGTCCCTGCGCGCTCTTTGCTACTTCCCGGTAAGGACGCGTCGTTGCCGCCCCATGTGCGCAGCGTGGGCGGTCGCTCGCCCTGCAAAATGAGGCACGGCCGCCGGGTGCTCGCTGCTACTGCAGCCGCCGCCCCTCGCCCCTGCGGCGCGCCGTCGGCGTCCGGCGCATGGGCGGCGCGCGGGAGCAGCATGGCGGCGCACGGGAGCAGCATGGCGGCGCAGAGGGGTCCCGTTCCCGGCGGGGCGTGAAGGGCCGGGGCCAGCGGTGAGGCGAGCGAGCCCCTGGGGCGGGTGCGGGGGCGTCTCCTGCGCGCCGGCCGCCCGCCCGCCCGCCCGCGGCGGGGCGAGGACAGGACCTTCGAGCCGCCCGCTGCGGCCGGCTGCCGGCCCGCTGGAGGCGAGCCGGGTCGGGGCAGCCCCGGGGAGTTACCTGGGGGCTGGGAGGAGGGAAGGAGGCGGACACCCCCCCCCAGGCGCAGACGCCGGGCGCCTCCCAACTCGCCAGAGCCCCCCCGCTCGCTTCTCCTGGCCCCGCGCAGCTGCCCCCAGCTCCAGCCCCTCCCCTGAAGCCCGTCCCGTAGCCCCGGGCCGGCCCCGGGCCCTGTCGCAGAGGCGGCAAGCCGGGCCTCGCGTGCGCTGGGTTCTCCGTGAAAGCGCGCGCCGTTGGCGGCGGTGCAGGGGCAGAGCGGCGTCTCCGGCGGCCCCCGCGGAAGGAGAGGCTTCGGCCAGGGGGGAACTACGGTAATAAGGGTCGCTGCTGCTTCTTTCCCTCTGCCGGGGGCCGCGCTGAGGCTGCGCGTGTCCGTTCATCCCCGTCCGTTTGCCGCTGACCGCACCCGCCTCGGGCTCGCGTGGGTTGTCTCTGCCCGTGGCACCTCGCTCTCCTCGTGGCACGGCTGCAGGAAGGGACAGGCGGAGCGCTTGCCGGCCCTGGGCGGGAGCTGCCGCGGCCAGAGCTGGAGAGGCCAGAGAACGGTAAAGAGGAAGAAGAAACCGAAGGCCGGCCGGCAGCTGCCTCCCGCTGCAGGGAAGAGAGAGCCAGCCCCTCCAGGTGAGGTAGGATCCCTCTTCGTAGTCCGCAGCAGGCCAGGCCATCGACATGCAGGGTCTGTACGCGTCACCACAGGCGGCCGCGTAGCGCACGAGCGAGGCTCCGTGTGTAGGGAGCCCCGTCTTGTACGAGCTGTAAGACACCCCAGTATCCTCTTAGGTGGAGGACAGCCAAGCGACAGGAGTTACAGAAGGCGAAGGGAGGAGAGGAGGAGGAGGAGGAGGAGGAGGAAGCGTCTGAGCTGGCAACCTCTCCCAGCAGTGCAGGGAGTGAAAGCTGCGGTGAGTCCCAGGCCCCCGGGGCCCTGTTGCCCCTATTCTGCATCCCGGGCCCTCCCTGCCCCTCCCCTGGCCCCCCCTCTTTCCCACGCTGATGTGGTTCCCCCCCCCGCCCATACCTCCTTTTTCCATCTCACTCTGACCAGCTCCCCGTCCTCATCTTTTAGGTCCTCTCTCTCCCTGCCCTGTAGCTCGTGGCTATTTTTCTTTCCTCTGCCTCTCCCAGTCTGGCTCCCTGTCCCTGCTTTTCCATTCCTCCCTCTCTGCCATGTAGCGTGTTGCTGCTCTTTTTCTTTCGCAGTCTCTCTCTGTCCGGCTCCCAGCCACCGTTTTTGCCTTCCTTCCACTCTGTCCTCTAGTCTCTGGCTCTCTCTGCCTGGCTGAACATCTGCTGATGTTCAAGGTCTTGCTTCTCGGCCCTGTAGCACAGCACAAGTCTCTCTCTTCCTCTGTCTCCCTCTATCCTGCTCCCTGTCCCTGTTCTGCAATTTCGTCCTTGTCAGCCCTGAGCCACGCTGCAGTTTCATTTCTTCTGCCGTCTTGCCCTGTCCGGCTCCCTGCCAGGATCTTTTAATTCTTCTCTCTCTCCCTCTCGAAGCCCATCGCTGTTTTACTCTTTCTCCCTGTCCGTCTCCCCGTCTCCGTCTTTACTGACTCTTTTAAGTAAAATCACTGGCTGAGACCTTAAACATGTCACTTCTTGCCCGACAAGATCAAACAGACCGTGAGCAAGCTCCTTAGGCTTCCCGTGGAAATCACTGGTACCGGCTTAAATTGACCTCCTTGCGCCATCCTGAGGCCGAAAGACCGAGGAGCTAATTCGATGACTAGATATGGACAAAGGAAGCCCCAGGTTCAACTGGCGGACTGCGTGAGGAAGACTGTGGACGACCACCTGAGGGTGAAAAGACCCTAACCCTAATTTTACTGTGCATGCTTGGACTACGTCAACGAATTCCGGGGACTCCTCACCGTTAAGACTGCCCTTCTCGGGGCATCTGATGACCACGTATGACTTTTCTGCATATGAACTGATGTGCTTTACTAACCCGTCGGAGCACTCGTGGTGGAGCCATCCCCAGCGCTGCCCAGCGCTGCCGTAAGGAACGCCCGCCTTCTAAAGCTTCAAACTAAGTGTTAGAGGGTTTTCTGGCCGACTTTTCAGTATCCCTTTGTATTTGATTGTTTCTGGTATTCCCTTAGTGGCTTCACTTTTTAGATTTTCTATCTACGTCTCCGTTTTAGTTCGCCATCCCTGCCTCTTAATATTTTTCCTTTTGCCGTAATCACCACTGCTTTTAAAATTTTCTGCTGCCTTTTCTCTCATTCGCGGTCCTTATTTGCCTACCCTTATTTTTTAACTGACTTCTTCCCTTCCCTTAGTGCCCTCTGAAACAAGGATCTAAAACAATTGTAAGGTTTTCGCATGTGTAACGAATCAACTGTCAGTTTTGCAAATTTCTGAAGAGATGTACTTTCTGGAAGGTTATTGATTTCGTGATTAGTTTCACTTTAGTATAGACTTCTTTAGCCTAGCAACCGTGGCATTATGTTTAACGGCCTATTCTCATAGTCCTTAGGCTGTATTTGCCTCAGTGCTAACACTGTACCTATATGTAAACAGTTCATCAGGAGGAAAGCCGCCCTGATGAAAACTAAAACCCAAGCAGAAACGGAGAAGACGGGTGGAGAGAACCAAGAGGAGAAGAGTTAAGAGCAAGGACTGAGAAGTTGATGAGTGCAGAGGAGATATCTTCACCTTCAGCACAGAAACGTCCTAGCAGGAGTGCTCAAACACGGATGAGAAGAAGGAACCGCTTGGCTGAAGAACAGAAGGGGAAAACATCCAAGGAGAAGGAACTATCCTCAGGAGACCTGTGACCATAAAAGGGAAAAAGGAGGAGGGGGCTAACTCCCCAAACGACCACCGGCGACCGCCCGAGACCCCCGCGCACGCGTAGTGTGGTTCTGCAACGCCAGCCTTACGTAAATGTGGCAGATAAGCGAGGAGGCGGAGATTTCTCAGGACACGTGCGAATATTCGCGTCTTTCAGGTATATAAAGGATGAAGTTTTGCTTCAGCGCGCGCGCGTTGGGAGGAGATATCCCCCAGGCGTCCGGCGCGGCAATAAAGGCGTCTGCTTAATGACACTTTGACGTTACCGAGTTTAAATTTCTGTAACTTTTGTGAATCATTTGGTGACCCAGGTGGGAGGGACATCCTCTGTTCGGCTGCGGGACCCCATGAGTCTGGGACTCTCTTGGGTGCACCCCCGGAGATCTTTTCCGGAGAGACCCCTGTTCTCAGTCGGATCACCGCGGGGACAGACAAAGACCCTCCGGCAAGAAGACATCCTTAAATCCTGAACTGGCAACGATCGATCAGTTTGGGACCGTCTTTAAGACGTGCAGACGTGCACGCGGGTCGGCGTATACCGGCTCGCTAGCACCTTACAGGTGTACCTCTGGGGGACTTGTGTCCCATATGGTAGGGGATTAACTTCCCCGTTTGGAGGGGCTGCGTCCCCATTTGGAGGTCTGGTTAACTGTTACAAACAAAAAGCGAAATAGGAAGCAAAAGAGATGTTGCTCGCCTTGTAGCATTGGACAAAGATGTTTAAAGGTTGACAGAATGGGAGATGAAAGGATTGTTTGACCCCGACTGCGAGGATGTGCGTGCAATGTCGGATGCGGTGTTCAGCGAGGCAGAAAAGCAGAGTGTTGTGAGGGTGGCCAGACACCCAAGGCCAGGCTCCGGTTTTGGCTGGAACTCTGCCGGGAACAGCGGATAACCATGTTCCCATTACCAGTCCCGGTCGGGGCCCTAACCAGCCAGGAGCCCGGGACTTAGTACTGCGGTACAGGGAACGAATGGCTTCTGGAATAAGAAGTGCTGTCCCAAAATCAGTAAATTGGTCTAAATTGTATGCAATTAAACAAGATAGATAGAAAAGAATGCCCTACTGATTTTTTGAACCGATTAAAAGAAGGGATGCAGAAATATACTCCTTTAAACCCTACCTCTCAGGAGGGAAAGGGTCAGTTGATGTTCCTGGTTCTGGGACAGCTGACGGATGATGTCAAGAAAAAGTTAGAGCAAGTGCAAGGAACAGATGTGAGAGATTTAGAGAAATTGCTGGAGACTGCTTGGCAAGTGTGTCGCAATAGGGACAGGCGGGGGCGGGGGGGAATGGGCAAAACAATTGCCAGCGCTACGGCGGCTGCTTTGCGCACCGCAGGGGCCAGGTAACCTCTGGGAACCCACCGGGAAACACCACTAATGGGAGGCGAGGAGCCATGAGAAGTAGCCCAAGTGCCCCGTCTCGGGGAAGTCAAACCCCTCCCGAAAGATCAGGGTGCCCACTGTCGGCCAAGGATGGAGCTCGAACGGCGGGGTATGCCGTGACCACCGCAGAGCGAGCGCTGGAAGCAAAGTCACTCCCTGAGGGTACATCCGCACAAAGAGCCGAATGAATTGCTTTAGCGAGAGCTTGCTGAAGGACTGCGAGCGAACGCCCGGACAAATTCAAAATACGCCTTGGGTGTAGCTCATGCCCGTGGGGCTATCCGGAAGGAACGGGGACTTCTGACCGCCCAAGGAAAACGTATTAAGCTTGCTGACGTGATCCTAAGACTTTTGGATGCGGTACAGTCGCCTTCGGCGGTTGCGCTTATGCACCGCAAGGGGCACCAAGAGGGTGACGCTGCTCAGGAAGTGGGGAATAAATCGGCAGATTAGGAGGCAAAGAGAGCTGCGGAACAAGGTGAGGTGTTAAGTTTGATTCCTGAAAAAGCTTTGCCGCTACCGGACTCGGTCGACTGTGATGAGAAGGATCTTAGATGAATTAAAGATTTGGAAGCAGAAGTTGAATCATCGGGTTGGGCAAAATCAAAAGGTAACAGAGTAATAGTTCCCTTTAGAATAGTACGGAAACCGGTAAAAGCAGAACACGACCAGACTCATTGGGCAACTGAAGCCTCGTATGATTCCCTTATGAAGCAGAGAGTAGCCAGGAATTTGTTTCAAACTGTAAAAACCATGGTTAATAACTGTGAAGTATGCAAAGGTGGGAAATCGTGTAAAATTTGGAAGTCTCGGTAAAGGGAAAGTTCCAGGTCAACATTGGCAAACAGACTTTTCTGAACTCCCAGGGAAAGGGTGGGGGGGGGTTCGGGATTTGTTCGTATTAACGGATACCTTTTCGGGCTGGCCAGCAGCTTTCCCTTGTAGGGCTAATAAGGCTAGGGGAAGTGACAGGAGTACTCTTAAACGAAAGTTATTCCCAGATTTGGAGTACCAGCAGTAATATCTTCTGATAGGGGTGCTCATTTTTGTGCGCAAATAGCGCAACGAGTTAGTAAAATTTTAGGCAACCGACCTCAGGCAAGTGGGCCAGTGGAGAAAATGAATCACTTAATTAAACAACAGCTAGCTAAACTTAGTCAAGAAGCAAATCTACATTGGTACCAAGCGCTCCCACTGTAGCCCTACTACGAATCAGGGTAAAACCGGGAACTAAAGAGAATTTAAGTCCATTTGGAATTTTGTTGGGGCGGCCGTCACCGATCCCAATACCGAGGGGAAGAGCTCACCCAGTTAGGCGAAAATAATCTATAGAAATACATCATAATATTAGGAAATTCTAAACGAGAGCGATTGCAAGTGCCTAGAGGGTCTAGCCAGACGTTCCCTCTAACAGGAGTTCCGGTTCCGGTTAACCCCTCTCTATTTAACAACCCCCGCTACGGAGTAGGTCATGATAAGAACGACTTTAGATTTACATCACCTCTTGGGGTTGTGAAGAAGTTCGGAGCAAATTAGCCTCTCGGTTACCAAATTTTAAATGGATCAAAGAGCTGCTTGTACTCGTATTAGTTGATAGCTTATTTGTTTTAGGTACGTGTTGTGTAATTCGAGGTTGGCTATGGCGTTGTCAGAAGAATGGGGATGACGGTGTTACCTGGAAAAAGAGTAAGGTCAAACCTGAAGTCGCAACAGGGAGGTATTTTAATCGACGGACAGAGGAGAATGGTACGTTGTAAGGGACTGCGAAAGAATTCGCAAGGGTAATAGAAAAGGGGGGAAGTGAAACAGAAGATGTCTGCTTAATGACACAGTGATGTTACCGAGTTTAAATTTCTCTCACTTCTCTGCATCACCTCGCTTTTTCATTTTTCTTTCTCCAACTCTTTTAAAAGTTTGCAGTTTCTCTTATGTTTTATTCCCTTCTTTCCCTAACACCTATCGCTTTTTAAATGTTCTTGCCAGGCTTACTATTGTTCCCTTTGTCTGCATTTTTAATTAGCTCTTGTCTTTCCTTAGCGCCCTCGCTATTAAAACTTTCTTTCTCCATCTCTGTTTACTGTCCCTAGTTCACAATTTTTTCCTTATTTCTTTAATCCCTGTTGCTTTTAACGTTTTCTACTTTTATCCCATCTTCTGTCTCTCTCTTCTGGTTTTTCTTTATTGTCATCGCATTTAAAATTTTCTCTCTACAGCTGTTTTACTCCACTGTCCCTATTTCTGTTTCTTCCTTTATTTCCCTAACGCCTGTCACTTCTAACATGTACTTTCTGTGCCCTTCCACGTCTGTATCTTCAATTATTTCTTGTCTTTCCTTAGTGCCGCCCCTTCTTCAGGTTCCTTTCTACATCTCCATTTTAGTTCACCATCGCTGTCTTTAATCAAAAAGTCCTTAATCCCCATTGCTTTTCAAATTTTCTACTTTTATCTCGTCCGCTGTCGTTACTTATTAGTTCTTTTCTCTTATTTTTTCCTCAGGGCACCGCTTTTTGTATTTCCTTTCTGCGTCTACTTTTATGTGGCTCACTGTCCCCATTTTTCAATTTTTTTAGTCATCGTTCTTTTTGGTTTGAAATTTTGTTTCTCGGTGTACTTTTATCTCATTTTCTATGCCTGCGGTTTTTTTTCCCCTTTCCTGTAACTTGCCGCTTCTAACATGTTCGTTCTAAATCTACTTTTATTAGGATGCAGCTCCCTTTTTTTCAGTTGGTTCCTGTCTCTCCTGTACCCCCTCACGTTTAGATTTTCTTTCCTCGTCTGTTTTTATCCACTTCACCAGCTTCATTTTTTTAGCTCATTCTAGCGTGTCCCATACCCTGTTGCTTGTGAAATTTTCTTGCTATGTCTTTGCCTATTCAGGTTTTTTCCCTATTTTAACTTTTTTTCCCCGTCTTAACGTCTTCATTTTCGAATAACAGAATAATTTAGGACGGAGAAGACACTTAAGATCATCGGGCCCAGCCGTAAACCTAGCACGGCCAAGTCCACCACTAAACCGTGGCCTTAAGTGCCACATCCACGCGCCTTTTAAATACCTCCAGGAACGGTGAGGAACTTAGGTTTTTATGCTCACTTTAACCTGGTTTTCTGTCACTATTATTTACTCTTTTCCTGTCTGTCCTCTACCTCATCGTTTTTTACATTTTCTGTGTCTGCTTTTATGGAGACGGCTAACCCTACGTTTTTATTACTTCCTGCCTATCCTGTGTGAAATCACTTCTGAATTTTTTTTCCCCATCTGTTTTCATCCAGTTCACTGTCTTTATTTCATTCCTGTCTCTGCTATACCCTGTCACTACTTAAATTTGCTTTCTGCCTTTGTTGATTTCTTCTGCTGCCCCATTGCCAAGTTTCTCCTTCTTTAACGCCTTCGCTTTTGATAATTTTTTGTCTACTTTTATCTGGTCTTCTCTCCCTATTTGTTAGTTTTTTCCTTCCCTGCCTCATACCCTTTTTTTCTTTTTAAATTTTCTTTCTATGTTTGCTTTTATCAAGATGTCTATTCTTTTCCAATTCTTTCTGTTTGTCACACACCCCGTCGCTTTTCAGATTTCCCTGGCGTGTCTCCCTTCCCCCCCGCTCACCGCCCCCCCCGCCCCATCCCGGGGTTTTACGGGGTCTCCTTGGCACGCTTTTCTCTCGGGAGCGTGATTTGTACCCCTCTCGGTTTGTCAGAACATCTCCTCGGGCCATCCCTCTTCCTCAGAGCGGTCTTTCTGTCCTCTCCTCCATCTTGCTCGCCTCCCGTCGGCCAGCGTCTCCCCGACGACGCCTGTGCTCCGTTCAGATCCCCTCCCGAGTACCTCTGCGCCCTCCAGCCTTCTGCCGTCTCTCCGGCCGCCTCGGCACCCCTCTGATTTCCGCCACGACGCTTCCTGCGAGCGACCCCGCGTTCCGTAACCGGACTGTAAAACAGGAACTGAATTAACCGTAACCGCAGAGCGTAATGGCACATTTTCTCGCATTTTACCCTTACCGCCTTTCAGGCCGTGGCTGGAAACCTGCTACGCGTGGCGCGCAGGATGCGGCAGCAGCTTGGCGGTGGATGGCGAGAGGCGAAGGCCGAAGCAGAGGCTGCGCGGCTCCCGTACGCTGGGTTTATTGTTTTACTTAGGAGCGTGGCCGTTCGTCTTCAACTGTTTATGGTGTTCTCGCCCAGTGCAGCAGTTTGAAATCGGCTGGTTTAAGGAAAACACGATGTCATCTCTGTCAAAGTTCGACATATTTTGGACGTGAAATACGAAACCGAGAACTTTAATCCCGGGTTTCCTGGGATTAGCTCTTGGAACTGCTTTAGAATCCCTTGTGTGTCGGCTCCCCGAAACTTACTGCTCGTCTGCCGACTCTGCCCTGTACCGTTTCACCTGTTAATTTTTTTCCACGTTTCCCTCTCTGCGGCTCCCTCTCCCTGTTTTTTAACGCTTTCCTGTGTTTCTTGCACCCTGCTGCATTTTAATTTCTCGCGCTACAGTTCCCTCCCTCCGGCACCCTGTCTCTGTGTTTTATTTCCTTCCTCTGTCCTGCACCCCGTCGCTGAAAAAACTGTCTTCCTATGTTGCCTTCTATGCATCTCCCCGTCCCTATTTTTTCATTATTTCCTGTGGTTCTTGTACCCCGTTACTTTTAACATTTTCTCATTGCGGTTCCTTCTAGCCGTCTCCCTGTTTGTCTAATATTCCCGTCTTTCTCGTACCTGACCGCCACTTCTTTTTCCTTTTTGCCTTGTCCTCTGGCCGTCTCCCCGTCCCTGCGTTTTAATTCCTGTCCGTGTCTCTCGTACCCGGTTGCTTTTTAAAAGTTCTTCTACGTCTCCCTCTACCCGGCTCCCTTTTTCCGGTTTTTTGTTTGGGGTTTTTTTTTTTTGGTCTGTGTCGTCGTCGTCCCCCCCCCGCCCTTGTATTTCTTGCGCCCCACCGCTACCTAATTTCTCCTTCAACGATTCCCTTTATCCAGCTTCCCTTTCCCGTACTTTTAACTCCTCCCTTTTTTCCGTATACCCTGTCCCTTTTTAAATTTTGTTTCAGTATTTCCTTCTATCCTCATTCCTGTTCCTGTTTTTTTAATTCTTTCCTGCTTTTCTCATAGCCTGTCGCTTCTTAAAACGTCCTTCCGTCCCTCTACCCGATTCCTTGCCCCTGTTTTTTATCTCCTCCTCTGTCCCGCACCCAGTCACATTAATAAGTTTCTTTCTATGTCTCCATGTATTTAGCTTCCTGTCCGCCTTTTTATTTTTTTTTCCTGTCTATATCATACTCCGTCCATTTTAACTTGTGTTTCGATGGCTACTTTTCTGCGGTTCGCTGCCTGCGTTTTGTAATTCTCCCCCGTCTGTCCCGTACCCTGGCGCTGCTTCAAGTTCCCATGTCTGCGTTTGTCGAGCTCCCCATCCGTGTCTTTTAACTCTTTCCCGTGTCGTGTACCCCGTTGCTTTTTACATTTTTTTGTGTGTCTGTTTTTCCACAGTCTTATTTTTAATTTATTCTCGTCTTTGCTAAAAGCCGTCGCGTTTTAAATTAATTTTCTTTCCCCATCGAAGTTTATCCACCTCCCCGTCCCCGTGTTTTGTTTTCCCATCTACGCTGTACCCCATCGCTTCTACAATTTTCTTTCCGTGTCTACTTTAACCAATTCGCTGTCTATATTTTTTATTTGTTTCTCGTCCGTGCTGTACGCCGGCGCTTTTGAAATTTTCTTCCTATGTCTCTCTGTACTTTTCTGTCTATTGTCATTTTTAACTTTTTCTTGTTTTTCCTCAATGCTTCCGCTTTTATAATTTTCCTCCTATGTCACTCTCCATCACCCTACGCTTATTTTACTTTTTTTCCCTTGTCTTTCCTTAATGCCTTGGCTTTCAAAATTTCCTTTTTACATCAACTTTCATCCAGTTTTCTGTCCCCTTCCCCCCCCCCCCCCAGCTTCTCCTTTACCCGGCTGCTTTTTACATGCTCTCTCCGTGTCCGCTTTAACCAATTCACTGTCTGTCATTTTTATTTTTATTCCTGTCTGTCCCGAGCCCTCTCGCTCTTTCAGTTTCTGTTCTAGGTCTACTTTTATCAAGCTCCTATCCATATTTTTTAGTTTATTCCTGTCCGTTGTGTGCCCTGTCGCTTTTTGAACTGTATTTTCGTTTGTGGCTCTGTTATTTACCATCTCCTTGGGGTTTTTTAGTTGTTTCTTGTCTTTTCTTAATGCCATGGCTTATTCCATTTTTCTTTCTCGACAACATTTGTGAGGTTTGCTGTCCCTAGTTTTTACTGCTTTCCCGTACCCCGCTGCTTTTTAAATCTTCTTTCTATGTCTCTCTTCATCTGGTTTCCTGTCCCCAGTCTTAAATTTCTTCCCGCGTTTCTAGTACCGCGCTCAACTTTTTAAACTGTATTCCCGCGCGCGCTAGTTTGGGCTCGGAGGTAGAGTTAGTTTTCTTCGCGGTAGCTGGCGCGGGGCTACGTGTTGGATTTGCGCCGACACCCGGCGTCGATGACGCAGGGACACGCGCCGGGTCTCGCCGAGCGGCGCTTGCGCGGCGTCAAGGGCCGTTCTGCTGCTCCCGCGGCCCCGCCGGCGAGTAGAGCGGGGGTGCGCGCGGGGTTGGGAGGGGACGCGGCCGGGACAGCTGACCCCCGGCTGCCCAAAGGGATGTTCCCGACCGTACCACGCAGCGCTCGGCCAGCAAACCGGGGCTGGAGGTCGCGGGGGGCCTTAACGTCTTGACGTAACCCTGTCACGTACCACGTCGCTTTTAAAGTTTTATTTCTGCGTCTCCATTTATCCGGTTCCCTGTCCCGTGGTTTCGGTTTTTTGGTTTTCTTCCCCGTGTTTCCTGCCGCCCGTCGCTTTTTCTCTTCTCTTCCGCATGCCCCTCCGCATCGCTCCCTTTGGCGGGTTTTTAGTGCCCTGACTCTGCGGCCCGTCCCCTTTCTATTTTTATGGCTCTGTCCAGCTGACGGTCTCTAATTTTTAATTCTTTCCCATGTTTGTCCCTTTTCCCTTTCTCTTTCCATGACTGCCTCTATCTGCCTTCCTGTCCCTTCACACCCCCTCCCTTTTTTTTCTCAATTCCTTCTGCTCTGGTCCCCTCGTGCAGTTTTCTGTCTCCCGCTACCCGGCTCCCTGTCGCGGTACCCGCCGCTCCCAGGCCGGGCGCCGCTCGTTCTCGCTGTCCCTCCCAGCTCTCTCCCCGGCTCTCTCCCCCTCTTCTTTATCGCTCCATCTCCCCCCTCGCCGCGCTGCAGTTCTCCCTCTTCCTCCGCCTCGACACCCACGTCCGACTCCCGCCCCACCCCCCCACCCCCCCCGGGCCTGGCTCCCCGTCCCTCGCCTCTTCTCTCCCCGCCTCTGCGCTTCCTCCCGCTTCCCTCTCCCCTCTTCCCCCTCCGCCCGGCCGCCGTTGGGCACCGAGCCTGGGCGGCAGCTCCCGGTGCGCCCGAGGGAACAAACCTGCGCTGCCCGCTTTGCGCGCCCGGGTGCGTTCCTCCGCCGTGGGGCCGGGCCCAGGCCCAGGGCAGGGGCTCCCGTGCCGTTGGAGGTGGGGGGGGGCGGCCGCTTGTTCCCGAGGGGCTGCAGCTGCGGGCCCGACGCTCGAAGCGGGCTGCAGGAGCGGCTGAGGCCTGCGGTGCCCCGGGGGCGCCGCCCGGGCCCGCCCGCCGGCGGGAGCCGGCTGAGGAGCGGCGCGAAGGCCGTTCCGCAGGCAGCCGCCTGCAGCGAGGAAGGGCCGGGCCCCGCGGCGAGGTGGGAGTCCTCCCGCCCCCGCGGGAGCGCGGCGCCGGGAGCGCGGTCGGCGCCTCCGCCGGCCGCGCGTCCCTACAGCCTCGCGGCGCCTCTCCCGGAGGACCGGGGCGGGGGGAGGCGGCGCGCAGGCGCAGGCAGAGACGCCTCACGGCGCGCGCGCCTCGCTCCGCCGGGTCTCTGCCCGCTTCCGGGGCGGGCCCCGCCCCCGCGGGGCGGTGCTGTTGTCCCAGCCACGGTTCTTCCGCCGGTGCGCGGGCAGGTGGCGAACACGCGGAGCCGGGGTGTTGGCTTTTCTTCCGGCTGCGCGCAGAGCTCGCACCCCTCGGGCCACACTCGGACCGTGCGGCTACGCTCCGCGCAGCAGTTACCGGTGTTTTCAACAGCTGGCTCCGTCGCCCTCGTTCCCCTCGGTTCTCGCCAGCCTCGTCTCCGCTTAAAGTCACAGCGTCCTTCTTTCTTCCCGGGCGTGCTGAGCGAGGAGGGGGCTTTCCCCGCCCGGGGGCAGGTTGCTATTATGCCAATTAGATGTCAATTAGATGTTAATTAGGGCAGTTCCCTCAAGGTTCCGGAGCGGTGCTGCTCTTGTGATTATCTTGTTCCTCCCCTCAAGGTTGCACCTCGCAGTGAACTGCTCCCAGAGACTAAACGATGCCCCCAGCTTCGTTCCTCGCGCACCTCGAGCAGTGCGGGCGGGAGCGATGCTGCCGCGGCGTCGGGTCAGAGCCGCGCTCTCGAACGGCGGCGCGTGAGTTCCGCCTGCCCGGCTCTGCCTCGAGCGCGTGACGGCGCGTGCTCTGCCTGAGCAGCCGGGAAAATGCCTCGGAAACGACCCGCTTGTTGCGAGCGAAGCAGATGCGACGCAAGCGGGGCGTTGGGGCGGCTTTTGTAGCCTGACGTCAGCCTGCGTTCTGAGTCGCGCTTGCACGTGCGCACACAAAACGAACGCCTGCCTGTGCCACAAGCTCCTGCTGCGGCAGAGGGATCGGGAGTCCGTGGCAGCGGTCAGCCGGGCCTGGGCGCGGCGGCTTCAGCCGGTCGTCGCGTACCGGTGTTCTTCCCGCCACCCTGCGCCAGCGGGTTTCTTTAGGCGTACGCGGTGCTTAGGCGTCCTCGGCCGTCACTTAGGCCGGGCTAGCGGAGCAGGCGTCCCGAGTGACCCTTCCCCACACCGTTCCCCGCTCTCCCGCCCACGCCAGCGCTGCTGCGCCCGGCGTCCCTGTCCCCTGCTTCCACTTCTGCCTCTGCCCACCCCCGGCCCAGCGCGGGCGTCATCGGGCTCGTTAATCGTGGCTGCCTCGGGGCTCGCGAAACGGGTCGCGTGCAGGAGCGCCCGGCCTTGCGGCGAGTCCCTGCAACCGCCTGGCTGCCGGGAGGGGCCGCTGCCTCGCGCCCGCCGTGCGAGTGCGCCGAGGGCTCCCCTCGTGCCTTCCGGTCCTAATCCGTCGCAGCCGGCCAGGATCTTCTTTCCCAGGTGTGCTTCTAACGACAGGCCCCGGAAAGGACAGGGCCACGTGAGCGGTGGACGCTGTCGCTCCCGGGTGCGCCGCACCTGACGTACACGGGCAGTCGAATGTGCAGGGTCTGCACGCATCACCGGAAGCGGCCGTGTGGCGCACGAGCGAGGCTCCGTGTGTAGGGAGCCTCGTCTTGTACGAGCTGTAAGACACCCCGGTATCCTCTTAGGTGGAGGACAGCCGAGCGACAGGAGTTACAGAAGGCGAAGGGAGGAGAGGAGGAGGAGGAGGAGGAGGAAGAAGCGTCTGAGCTGGCAACCTCTCCCAGCAGTGCAGGGAGTGAAAGCTGCGGTGAGTCCCAGGCCCCCGGGGCCCTGTTGCCCCTATTCTGCATCCCGGGCCCTCGCTGCCCCTGCCCTGGCCCCCTCTCTTTCCCGCGCTGATGTGGTATCCGTCCGTGTCCCCCCATACCTCCTTTCTCCATCTCGCTCTGACCAGCTCCCCGTCCCCGTCTTGTAGGTCCTCTCTCTCCCTGCCCTGTAGCTCGTGGCTGTTTTTCCTTCCTCTGCCTCTCCCAGTCTGGCTCCCTGTCCCTGCTTTTCCATTCCTCCCTCTCTGCCGTGTCGCGTGTTGCTGCTCTTTTCTTTTGCAGTCTCTCTCTGTCTGGCTCCCAGCCACCATGCTTGCCTTCCTCCCGCTCTGTCCTGTAGCCCGTCGGTATTTTTGCTGTCTCTGGCGCTCTCCGCCCGGCCCCGTGTCCCCGGTGTTCAAGGTCTTGCTTCTCGGCCCTGTAGCACAGCACAAGTCTCTTTCTTCCTCTGTCTCCCTCTACCCTGCTCCCTGTCCCTGTTTTGCAATTTCGTCCTTGTCAGCCCTGAGCCACGCTGCAGTTTCATTTCTTTCGCCGTCTTGCCCTGTCCGGCTCCCTGCCGGGATCTTTCAGTCCCTCTCTATCTGTCTTGAAGCCCGTCGCTGTTTTCTCTTTCTCTCTGTCCGTCTCTCTGCCTCTGTCTTTACTTACACTTTTAAATTCCTCCCTCTCTGCCCAGCGGCCCATCGCCATTTTGCCGTTCTCTGTCCCGTGTCTTGAATCGCTCCCTCTCTGCCCTGTAGCCTGTCACCAGAGGAAGGTTTTTTTCCTTCTCTGCCATTCGCTCTCTGTCCGGCTCCCTGTCCCTACATTTTAGTTGTCCCCTCGCTGCCCCTGCGGCCCGTCGCTGTCGTCCCTGTCCCTGTCTCCCTCTGTATGGCTCCCTCTCCCTTCCCTTATCCCTACTAAGCAAGTAGATAAGAAAAGAGATCCTCGGGAGGACAGACAAGTGAAGGGGACCGAGTACTGCAAAAAACCACCAGAGACCACCAGAGGACCACCGGCTCCTTTAACGGCGCACGCGTCAGCGACATGTGAGTATGTGAAACATTCCTCGGAAATGTCACGAATATGCTAACAATTGCAACGAACATGAGTGTATGTACCCGATAGAATTCAGATGCTGGTAACACGAGGCACGCGTGTTAGGAGGAGATATCTCCCACGCGTGCGGCGCTGTAATAAAGATGTCTGCTTTAGTAACGCTTTGGTGTTATGAAGTTTGTATTTCTTACATTTGAATTTCTTTGAATCACTGGTGGGACCCTATTTTGGACTCCCCCCACCCCCCCACCCCACTTCTTTCCGTGCTCATTGCTGTTCTTGCTCTGCAGCTCTCTTTTTTTTTTTTTTTTTTTCCCCCCAGCTCCCTGTGCTATTCTCCTTAACCCTCCCCTCTCCGCCGGGCTCTTTGTCACTTTGTTGTCCCTCTCGGTCTGACTCCCTGCCCCTGTTCTCCTCTCTTGCAGCGTCCTGCGCCCCGCGCCCCGTTTTCGGCGCGGCGGCCTCCCCCTGCCCGGCAGCCCGTTCCCCGCCGGACCGAGGAGCGCGGCTCCGGGAAGGACTGCCGGGCTGGCCCCGGGGCAGCCCCGCTCCCGGGCCTCGTTACGCGCCGCCTGAATCAACGCTCGCTGCCGCCTCCTTCGCCCTCGCGGCTGCGTTCGCCCTCCCTTTGCCCCGGGTGAGGGGAGGGGCTGTGCCGGAGCTCGGGGCAGCAAGGGAGGCCCTGGGGCGGGGGGCGGGCGCTGCCCCCCTGCTCCAGCTGGGCTCCAGCTGTGGGCCGGGGCTGGAGGAGCCCCAGGTGCGGGCGGTGAGGCCGGTGGGGACGGCCGCTCCCTGCACAGGGGTGGCTGCCGGGGGAGGGGCTGCCGCCGCCGCTGCCCTGCCCCGGGTGGCCGTGGAGGGGCCGGGGGGAGCCAGGGGCGGGGCGGAGCGGTCGGCCGGTGCGACCGGGCTGCGGCTGCAGCGAGGAAGAACGCGAGCGGGGCCGCCCCCGGGACCAGCGGGTGCCGGGGAAAGCCCGGAGGCGGGGCGGCGGGGTCCGCGTCGGAGGCACGGAGCAGGGGCGTGCGGGAGCGGGCGGCGGGGGCTGCCCGGAGCCGCGCGGCGGAGCGCCGGTTAGCGCTCGCGTGTCGGCGGGACTTGCGGGGGAAAAGGGGGAGCCGGTGTCCCTGGCGGCAGGGCGGGAGCCGTAGCCCCGCGGCACGGGGCTTACGGCCGGCGACGTTCGTTCCCCGCGCATGCCGGGAAGCGTAGTCTTGTGGCAGGGGGCCGGCGGGCGGCCATGCTGCGCTTGCCAGGGCATGCCGGGAGATGTAGTTTTTGCGACCTGGTCTCCCAGGCGTGCGTGGTGGCGCGCCTCCTCCCCGCGCTCGGTGCTGCCGCCCTGTGACCGAACTTGGGTACTGCAGCTCGGCAGCCGCGCATGCGCGGTGGCGCCTAAGTGACCCACGCTCCCGTCCTCCGGTAACAGCGATGCCGTTCTGCGGTCCCTGCGCGCTCTTTGCTGCTTCCCGGTAAGGAAGCGCCGTTGCCGCCCCATGGGCGCAGCGTCGGCGGGCGCTCGCTGCTTCTGCAGCCCGGCGTTCGCGCGCCGCCCCGCGCCCCTGCGGCGCGCCGTCGGCGTCCGGCGCATGCGCGGCGCGCGGGAGCAGCATGGCGGCGCAGAGGGGTCCCGTTCCCAGCGGGGCGTGAAGGGCCGGGGCCACCGGTGAGGCGAGCGAGCCCCTGGGGCGGGTGCGGGGGCGTCTCCTGCGCGCCGGCCGCCCGCCCGCCCGCCCGCGGGTGGCGGGGCGAGGAGCTTCGAGCCGCCCGCTGCGGCCGGCTGCCGGCCCGCTGGAGGCGAGCCGGGTCGGGGCAGCCCCGGGGAGTTACCGGGGGATTGGGAGGAGGGAGAGGGGAAGGAGGCGGACACCCCCCCCAGGCGCAGACGCCGGGCGCCTCCCAACTCGCCAGAGCCGCCCCGCTCGCTTCTCCTGGCCCCGCGCAGCTGCCCCCAGCTCCAGCCCCTCCCCTGAAGCCCGTCCCGTAGCCCCGGGCCGGCCCCGGGCCCTGTCGCAGAGGCGGCAAGCCGGGCCTCGCGTGCGCTGGGTTCTCCGTGAAAGCGGGCGCCGTTGGCGGCGGTGCAGGGGCAGAGCGGCGTCTCCGGCGGCCCCCGCGGAAGGAGAGGCTTCGGCCAGGGGGGAACTACGGTAATAAGGGTCGCTGCTGCTTCTTTCCCTCTGCCGGGGGCCGCGCTGAGGCTGCGCGTGTCCGTTCGTCCCCGTCCGTTTGCCGCTGACCGCACCCGCCTCGGGCTCGCGTGGGTTGCCTCTGCCCGTGGCACCTCGCTCTCCTCGTGGCACGGCTGCAGGAAGGGGCAGGCGGAGCGCTTGCTGGCCCTGGGCGGGAGCTGCCGCGGCCACAGCTGGAGGGGCCAGAGAACGGTAAAGAGGAAGAAGAAACCGAAGGCCGGCCGGCAGCTGCCTCCCGCTGCAGGGAAGAGAGAGCCAGCCCCTCCAGGTGAGGTAGGATCCCTCTTCGTAGTCCGCAGCAGGCCAGGCCATCGACATGCAGGGTCTGTACGCGTCACCAAAGGCGGCTGCGTAACGCACGAGCGAGGCTCTGTGTGTAGGAAAGTTCAGCTCGTAGAATAACTTTGGAAAAACATAATTCAGCAATGCTGTGCTCTGGGGCACGTTTCATATCTGCCCGTAAGTTTTATATAATTGCTAATACTTTTTTTTTTCCAGAAACGTCTGTTTATTTTAAAGAAAAGTGCCTGATCTCTTTAGTTTCTGGAGAACTTTGAAAACATAGAGCTCTTGTTGTTCTAGATGAGTTTCTGGCAACGCGAACAGTATATGGTACGCGCTTCTCCGACAAAGGTTGTGTCTCTGCTGCAGGCAGACAGATGTCGTCTTCCTGAAGGTATGAACTGAAATAGCATTTGTGAGCTGTTCTGTGCAGCCAGTTGGTGTTACGACTATTTTAAATTTAGTAATCTCCGAGCGATTGCTTTCAAGGCCCCTCGGTTTAGAGGCCAAGTCAGGTACTATGGAGTCCCTACTGCATCTCCGATTCCGATATAATGTGGAGAAAAGAGCTGGTTTGTTCTAGGGCTCTAAGCACCTGCAGGTTCACCTGAAGTGAGTTGAAATCCTGAAGAGATGGGCAGCTCTGCCAATCCAAAGTTTAGTTGAAAAATTGTGGGCAGTTCACCGGTTCCTTTGTTGGACGTGAATTCTTTACAGGTTAGGGGTTGGGTTTTTTCCATAGTTTTCTCTGTACGGTGACATCTAATTTCTCTTCCTTGCAGTGTTGGGGTAATGTGCTGTCAGCAAGGTAATACTAAGGAGAAAGGTAAGATGAGTATTTTGACTGGGCAGGTGAGGCTTTATTTTTCTCTCCATGCATTTCGTTCTTCCTCTTAAAGGACCAGCTCTTATTTAAAGCTTATTTAAATTTTATGCCCTATGTGGTGTACTCGGTAGAACAGTGTTTTCCTCTGAAAGGATGAGCTCTTCTGCTGTAGGTGTTCAAATATTGTGACAGCAGCCTGTGCGTCGCTCTTAGTTTCTAAGTTTGCCCAGCCTTTCCGATTTAAAAAAACAAAAAAAAAAAAACCAAAAAAAAAGTTTTCAGTGTCTTGAACCTTTGTGAAGTGTCACCCATTCTTGTGGGCTAAAACTTGCAAGTTCCTGGAAGTTTTGTGTTTCAACTCAAAAGTTGGAGGTGTTTCTGAGAACTAGATTACAGGAAATCTGTTAGTGGCTACTGTTCAAGTCGTCTTACACCTGTTTTTTGGAAGGTCTGACGTTCACTTTCTTTGCACTACGTCTGTAGCAGGAGGGCACGTTTGTTTCAGTTTTGCATTTTGATGTCTGCAATTAAAAAAAAAAAAAGGCCATGACTTTTTTATATGTGTGCATTGGAAAGTTTTACGCGGCAGGTGAGCTTGTTGCAGTCAGGGTGAAGACCTCTGCTTTGGAAAAAGCTACATTAGAAGGTAATTACACCTGGCAAGTACTCCCCTGCCATTTTTATGTTGGTTGGTGAAACGTCACGGTCCATACAATGGTAGGAATGATTTCAGTATTGTGAAAGCATTAAGGGTTAGTTAGTTACTTGGAGGTTGTCTCACCAACTGTGAAATATTCTGGCTCCAGGTGCCTCATTGGCTAAATCCTTGCAGGAGTTTTGGGCCTCTGACATGGGTTTCGCTTGTGTAACCAAGCTGGGTGATGGGGTCCTGCTGTCTCCTAAGGGGCAGTTGGAAGGTCGCAGGTGGAATAACAGTAACCTAGGTCCAAACCAGGCTCGCAGAATCTTTCTTTCTTACCTTCTTATCTGGAGGAGTAAAAAGACTCTGTGATGCTTTGGGCTTTTTGGTTTTTTTAATGTTAAGGCAAAGTCTCAATCTTCCTTTACATCAGCTCCCCCTTCCCCGCCTTTTCCCCCTTCCCCACCCAATCCTACCACTCGCCACAGAACCTGGTTAGACGAAGTCGGCGCAAGTGGTGCTGCAGTGACAAACCACCTGGGGGAAATGGTGATCAAGGGTGTTTCTCGCTTAGCTCAGCAGCTGTAGAAATCCCAGCGAATCCTCCGTGTTCCCAGTTGCCTGCCTGTGTTTGGAAAACATCTGGTCCTGCCCACAGCGGGGGTGGGGGGTGGTGGTGTGTGGGGGTGTGTGTGTAGAGCTTATGAATACGTGTATCCGGGGTAAAAATCACGCGTTCTGTGTGAGAGGTTTAGAAAGGATGGCTTGCTACAGCAGTGGTGGTTTGGTGATGAGTTAGACTGTTGCTTCTCCTTGAAAGTTTCCCTGAAAGCTATGGAAGACCGATCAGTAGGCAAACTCCAGACGTTTTTCCATCCCGAATAGTGCCTGCTGTAATCATGGGACTAGCATAAAAATTGAGATTTTTATACTGCAGATCATTTCATTCTTTGCTTTCTTTGTGAGTTCAGGGCTTGTTAGGGCACGCTGTGTTTTTTGGATTTCTGTTATCATCAAGAAGCTTAGGAGAGACTTTTTTGTGGTGGTTGTGGTTTGTTTTTTTCTTTTGTTGTCCATCCGTAATCATTTGTTGTAAATTGCTGAGCACTGAAGGAAATACCAACGCTTTTATGACTTGCGATGTAAAAAAACTGTAGTACTTTCCGAACAGATTTGGCCATCTTCCGTGACGCTTAAATTGTGGCCTGTCACGCCGGACTCCTTTTAGCAGCCAAGCTTCTGCACACCACCCTTGACATCTGCAGTGTTCAGAGTATGTGCGTTTGTCAAGCTCTGAGCTAGGAAGCGTCTGGAATTGCTAGGTAGCAAGGCCTGATTAAAACGTGGCGTATATCCATACCGAGCAAGCCCAGAAGAGGAAGAGGAGTTTGCAGCACTTTAAAAAAGACCTCGTATTTATGCAGTAGAGTTCAGGTAAAGGTAAAAGTGTACAAAACCTTCGCTCCTTGGTTACCAGTTTTGAGAGAAGGATGGCATTGTGTGTACCGACAGAGGGACGGCTGTAAAATCTTCCCCGTTGCACAGAGGGTGTGTAGGAATGTTTCGTGTTTTGCAGAAGTGCCAACAGCTTCGAAGGTTATACAAGCATGGTAGCTTCCCCCACCGTCGGAAATACGGAAAGCAGGAAAATCCCTGGAAAACGTGGAAGAGCTGCTGGCGGAATCATTTGCCTGAGGTAGGTTTAAAATGGAGAGATTCTGGGCTCTTTTCACACTTCACGTAATTAATTTTCCACAAGTTTTTTAGACTTGCTTCTGTGGGTCCTGTGTTAATGCAAAGAGAACAAGTGAAGCTCTGAAGGTACAATACTCCTCGTAAGTTTAATCCATTTTTAGTTTAAAGGACCTCATGCGCTGTGAACTTGTTTTATAGTCTTCTCCCCAAATGTAGGTGGAGAGAGTCGCAGAAAGACATCAATATTGAGGTCTCCAGTAACTGCGCGTTCCCTATTATTTTTCTTCGAAAGAAATGGTCGGAAGCTATTTTGGAGGAGTTCAAGTTGTGTATCTGTTGGGTGGGTTTGGGTTTTTACCCTGCTGGCTTAGTTCTCGTTGATCATAGTCTAATTCCTTTGTGTTTCTTTTTACAAAGAAATCCAAGCAATAGTTGCCAATATTCACCAGGATAACAGAGTTCTTAATGCCGTGGATCCTTTTCTGTATGTCTTGCCTTTTTTGGTCTGCTTTCCAGTTTCTCAGTGGGCAGGAAACTAGATGGCGTGTGTTGTCCCCTTTTGCGTCCTTGCAGAACTCGTGCGTTGAATTTGAACTTCTGCGTCGCCTGTGATGAATAATGCGGAGAAGTGGCACGTTGCTTTGCACAGCGATGCACCTTCGTTTTGAATGCATGATGACTACTGTGGAAGGAACCAAACCTGAGGGAAGTTTTATGCGTGTCTGTGTTGCTATGTTTCCTTTTTTTTTTTTTTTTTTCCTTAATTTGTACCTGAAATTGGGCTGTAAAAAAAAAAAAAAATTCAAACCAAACCCAAAGTCCTCATCACCCCCTACCTCCTCAAACACCTAGTGTCTTGTCAGCTGTAGAATGACGTGTCTGTGAGTCAACCTTGAGGAGCTTTTTTTTTTTTTTTTTTTGTTCCTGACTGTGGGCAAAATCCAAGAACTAGCAAAACAAGGTTCTCGTTCTCTAGAGCTCTGTGTGGGGAATTGTTATAGGAGAGGAAGTCTTAACTTCTTAGGGCGTGAGTGGACTTGCGTTTGAATCCTGGGTTTGTTCTTTTGGCCACACGACATTTTCCCTCTTCCGCCCTAGGGACAAATCTTTTTTATGCCAGTTTCCCCATAAAAGTGACCGTGGACGATGTGAGCTTCGTTTGGTAAACGGATTCCTTTTGACAGGAAGGCAGAATATTGAATATGCAGTGAACGGAGTCACGGGTGAATCTACCAAGCAGACGGCGACGTTTACTCTCGCAGGCTTTACTGTATCCGAAGCTAGTGGATTCAAGTAATGGATTGGTAAGCGTGTGAGCATTTGCAGAGTGAGGACTTTCCAGTTAGCCGCCTTTTCTGTAGCGTTTCTGGCTACACCAGCTTGTACGCCAGGATCCTAGCTCATTTTCTGTGCTTGGGTCTTTGAGTTGTTTCTGCATTCAGCTTTTGTTTCCAGGAAAACACATCAAATCTGCGATCGTTACAGCACGCCGTAGCAGTTAATCACCTTTGGTTTCTGTTGCTGGAGCAGACCCGATAGTTTCAAAGGCTATTTTTATCTAAAATCGAGTGGTAGGGAGAGGAGGGAAAGCACGCGTGAGTCTGGTTGTAACAGATGCATTGGTTGCCAGGACTGACCATCGAGGGGCTGAGATAGTTACCCGTCTAAAATAATGAAGCTAATTAGTGTCTTTTTTTTTTTTTTTAATATTACTATTTCTATTTCTGTCCTTCATGTGGTGGTTGTGAATTAGCTTTGTGCCCCTTTCTAAAGTACCGGGCTTTTTTATACGTTTGGCATATTGAATGGCAAATGCTTGATATAAAGTCTGCAGCCTTACTCCATAACCAGACTGTAAACCAGGAAGTAAATTAATCATAACTGCAAAGAGTAATGGCACATTTTCTCTTATTTTACCCTTACCGCCTTCCAGGCCGTGGTCTGAAACCTGCTACGCGTGGCGCACAGGATGCGGCAGCAGCTTTGGTGGTGGGTGGCGAGAGGCGAAGGCCAAAGCAGAGGCTGCGCAGATCCTGTGCGCCGGATTTATTGTTTTACTTAGGAGCGTGGCCGTTCGTCTTAAACTTTTTATGGTGTTCTCGCCCAGCGCAGCATTTTGAAATCGGCTGTTTTAAGGAAAACATGATGTCATCTCTGTCAAAGTTCTAAATATTTTGGACGTGAAATAGGAAAACGGGAGCTTTAATCTTGGGTTTCCTGGGATTAGCTCTTGGAATTGTTTTAGAATCCCTTATGTGTCGTATGACAGGTGGCACAGTCCTGTGCTAGAAAGGGAGTGGAAAGTACTAGGATGGAGCTGGTTACGTCATTGTGGAAATCGATGCCGAGGCTTAACGCACTGAAAGACAAAGCTGTTACGACTTGCACTGGAATGCCAGAATTAAGAGGTGAGCAGAGCTAAGGAACTTCCTTCTTCACAAACCCCCACCAAATCTAACCCCCCCAAACGCATGAATTCCTTAAGCCCGGGAAGAAAGAAATCCGCTGTGGGTGACATGTTGCGGTGCTGTGTTGGCATCGGCGTCTTTGTAACGGATTATTTACAAGACCTAATGTCTTTCTGTGGACTTGTAAGGCTGAGTGTTTTTAGTCTAGCAGTTTCCCGCTGCTGTCACGTATTCACGTAGATCTGTAAGGCAATTTTCGTTACCTTTTTTGTATAGCCTGATCAAACACTCGTATAATCTGAAAGTTACATTTTTGTGGTACTCTCCTTGGAAAACAGAAAGTAAGCCTGCCATTAGATGCTGGGCCACAGCGGTTGACGGCGCAGGGTAGCGTGCGTTACGTTTTGTGCTACGCTTGGTCACGTCTCATCTATGTCGTCTTCCCTGTTATTTTATTAGATTTAGTATCTGCACTTTCCATTTCCAGACAGGCCTCTCGTTCAGAGCACGGAGGCACGGTTCTCTCTGCGTCCGGCTCCTCGTCCCTATCTTGTCACTCCTTCCTCTCCTCCCTGTAGCCCGTCGCTATCGTTTTCTTTCACCATCTCTCTCTCTGCCTGGCTCCGGAACCCCATTTTGCCGTTCCTCTCTCTCTGTCCGTACTTTTTCTTGCCCTGGCTCTCTCTGCCTGGCTCCCTGTCCCCGATTCTTCCTTCTTGGCCCCGTAGCACGTTGTGATGCCGTTTCTTTCTCCGCCTCTGCTCTCCCAGCTCGCCGTCCCTCGCTTTTAATTCCTCCCTCTCCGCGCTGTCGCCCGTGCGGTCTCTTGCCTTTCTCCGTCGCTGGCTGGCTGTCCCTGCTCATCCATTCCTCCCTCTCGCCCCTGCAGCGCCTGTCGCTTTTGTCCGTTCTCCCTCTCAGTCTCTGGCTCCCTGATGACCCTACTTTGGACTCCCCCCACCCCCCTTCTTTCCGTGCTCATCGCTGCTGTTCTTGCTCTCCAGCTCTCTTTTTTTTTTTTTTTTTTTTTTTTTCCCCCCCCTCCCGCTCCCTGTGTTGTCCCACAGTCGGGCCCGGTACCCGGTGTGCCATCGGCCAGTCTTGCACACAGAGCCGAGACATTTATTTACGTCAAAGCGTTTGCGCAAAGGTGGGTGCCGGGTGGCAATTCCCCAAAGCTGGCACACCGCACGGAGGAGCGACCGCGTGTGTCTCTTGTTAGGTGTTTAGTAAAGACAGTGGAAAACCCGCCCAAATTTACATGCCCTGGCTAGTGACTACCCTGTCACTCGCTCCTGCTCAGGTATATGGAAATGAGCTTCGCTTGCTCTGTCAGTCGGCACGCCTGCTCTTGGCAGCCGGGGAGGCAATTTGCACGGTCCCTCCGTGGAGTCGGTGGTCGCGATCTCGCCCTGCCGCCTCTACCTTCATCCCGGTCGCCGTGGGTTCCGCTGACTTCGTACCGGCGACGTTCTTCTGTCCTTGTTACCTGCCTTGTAGCAGGATGTCTCCCTTTGCCCGTCCCTGAAGTGCCTCTTTTCGGTTTTCCTCCGGAGGCTGGTGATGAGCGAGGCGGGCGAGTTTACACGAAGCAGCCAGGCCTCCGTTGAGCAGCGTCACTGTCCCCCAGGCGCTAACCGGGACACGCAGCTTTAGTCGCTCTACGTTTCCTCCCTTTGAGACCGTGGAAGAGGAACTTCGCTGTAGTTTCTCTTGTACGAGTCTCATCTTCTCATAACCCTACCTCCCTGTGTTATTACACAGATCCCTACAAAAGTTAAGGCGGCGATGATTATACTGCTCAATAACTTCTTTAGCCATAGGCTCAGATCAGGGAACCAGGAAATTCACCATTTAAATGTTTCCGCAGATCCATGAGGTGGGTCATGCCTTTGTATCTCGTGGAGCGTTTTAGTCTGTTTCCGTATGTCTTCTAGGTCTGGAGAGGTTCTGCCGCTTTGATCCACGTGTACGCAGGAGCCCGTATTTAAAATTGTGCCTATCCCTCCCTGGGAAGTGAGCGTCAGACAGGGCCTTTATAGCGTCACAGGTCTCGCTTCCGATTTTCTCGCTTGCGGCTGAAGTATTTATTATAGCTTTTTCTAATTCGCTACCTCCTCGCCAGGGAGTAAGCCACCTCGCGAAGGAGCGAAATCCTGCGGGTCTGTCAGTCGTGGGTTATTTCCGTTTCTTTTATTTCTCGCGCGGTAGGTTCTTAGTCACGCTCGAGACTCTAGTTTCTCGATTATTGCGCTATTTGGAACTATGGCTCCTAGAACGCAAGTTCCAAAGCAGTTTGGTGGCGAGGCCTTACGGGCACGTCCCCGCCGAAGGGGTACCTCTGGGACGTATCGTTAGGCAACCTGCATAATTTTTGGTGGAAATTGTAATTTCCATTTCCCATTCCTGATTTTCAGCGTTGTTGGCGCTCTGCGTTGCATTTTTCCACAAACCACTCCGTGAGGAGGTATCAGTCGGTACCAGGATTCCGATTAGCGGGAGCCCTTTGTTTGAGCGTTCTGGAAAACGAATACAAACCCAGCAGCTCGCCTTATTTGCCATCTGAACAGGTTTTTTTGGTAATAATTCAACATGCATCATCTTCTCCCATGGACTTCCTGGTTTCCCATTGTTTAACTTCATGCACAGGCAGCAGAGGAGTATCACCCCCGCTTAGTCCCTTCGTTCCTTGTCCAGAAATCGGGACATTGACACAGCTATACCAGCGAAGTGTCGTGGTGTAACCCCAGGCAGCAACGAAGCCCCAAGCAGCCGCTCGCTCCCCGCCGGCGGGATGGGGGAGAGAATGGGAAGGGTGAAAGGGAGGAACCTCGTGGGTGGAGATAAAGACAGTTTAGCGGGTAAAGCAAAGCCGCGCACGCAAGCAAAGCAAAACGAGGCGTTCGTTCACGCTCCCCGTCGGCAGGCGGGTGTTCAGCCATCTCCAGAAAGCGGGGCTCCATCACGCGTGACGGTGGCTTGGGAAGACAAGATGCAGTAACTCCGAATGTGTGCCACTTCCCCCTTCTTCCCCCCGCCCCGGTTTATATACCGAGCACGACGTTGTATCCCTTTGGCCAGTTTGGGTGTGCTGTCCCGGCTGTGTCCTCCTCGCTGGCCGGCCAGCATGAGAAGCTGGGCTGTCCTTGGGTACTTCACATGCTGATGTTTTGAGCTGTTGCTCTCCACAGCTCGTCTCGCACTGGCGTCTGTGAAGAAAATTAACTCTGTCCCAGCTGAAGCCAGGACGCTCGCGTGCGTCCCGGTCCGCCTCTGCCGCCCTGCCCCAGCCCTCTGCCTGCCTCCCTGCCTGTCCCTGCCTCCGTCTCCCTCTCTGCTGGCCCACCTACCTGCCTGGCTCCCCAAAACTTGTTGCTCTTCTGCTGACTCTGCCCTGTACCATTTCCCCTATTAATTTTTTTTCCGTGTTTCCCTCTCCCTGCTTTTTAATGCTTTCCCGTGTTTCTTGTACCCTGTTGCATTTTAATTTCTCGTTCTACAGTTCCCTCTCGCCAGGAGCCTGTCTCAGTTTTTTTTAATTCCTCCCTCTGTCTTGTACCCCGCCACTTAAAAGATTTTCTTCCCGTGTTTCCTCCCTGTCCCTGTGGTGGTGGTGGTGGTGGTGTTTTTTAATATTCCTGTGTTTCTTATCCCCGATGACAATTCAGATTTTCTTTCTGTGTTGTCTTCTGTCCATCTCCCTGTCCCCTGTGTTTTAATTCTTGTCTATGTTCCTTGTACTCAGTTGCTTTTCAAAGTTCCTTCTGATCTCCCTCTATCCGGCTACCTGCCTTCAGTTTTTTAACTCTTCTCTAGACTTCTTGTAATCCATTGCTACTTAGTCTCTCTTTCAACAAATCCCTTTATCCGGCTCCATTTCCCTAAATTCTAATTCCTCCCTTTCTTCCGTATACCCTGTCGCTTTTAAATTTTTCTTTCAGTGTTTCCTTTTATTCTGGTCCCTGCTCCTATGTTTTGATTCTTTCCCGCGTTTCTTGTAGCCTGTCGCTTTGTGTTATTTTCCTACGTCTCCCTCCACCCGACTCCCTGTCCCTGCTTTGTAATGCCTCCCTTTCTGTCCTGTACCCCGTCGCTTTAACAGTTTTCTCTCTGTGACTCCATTTATTTTGTTTCCTCTCCTCTGTTAGTTTTAAATTTTATTTCTACGGCTACTTTTGTCCTGTTCGCTGTCCTTATCTTTTAATTTTTTCTGCTCTGTCCTGTGCGCCGCCGCTTCTAAACGTCTGTTGTATTTCTCAGTTCCAGTTCACTGTCGCTTATTTTGTAAGTTTTTTTTCCCGTCTTTCCTGTACCCAGTCACTTAAAAGTAGACATAGAAGGAAAACTTATCAGGCTGCGCATCGCCTTTTTTTATTTTTCCTGGCTATCGTGTACCTCGTCGCTTTTTACGTTTGCACCCCACCGCCACGCCCCGCCCTCCCCCCCCCCCCCCGCAACCCTCTTTTGGCTCTGTAGCGCACTTTGCGCCCTTCTCCCTTCCCAAAAACCCTTTCTTGATGCCATCTTTCAACTCCAGAACACTCATCTTGTTCTCGAGGCTAGCTAGGACGCCTCTGTTCAGTCCCGGGTCGCGTGAGGACAGCTGTAGACTGTTCACATCCCCTCTGGGCTATGTCGTCGTGTCCTTGAGCCTCCTTGTGCCTCTCGGAACCCCGCTGCTACCGTCACGATGGCACCCAAGGTCTTAGACGTTCCCCACAGCACGCTTTTAGCTCCGTAAGCCGCCTTTGGACTCGTTTTGTCGAAGTCGCAGCTCTCGCAAGAGGAACGGAGGTGACGAGCGGAGCGCGGTGAGGAGGTGGGTCGTCGGCAGGTGGTATCAGAGGGAAGATGTGGCTGGTGGCTAGAAGCAGTCCAGCTGCCGCTGTGGAAGCAGAGCTCTGTGGCCCAGCCATGAGTCTCGATGTTTCTGGAGCGCTCCCGGGAGCGGACGCGGCTGTCCGACCGGCAGAAGTAGCTCTCTCTGACCAGACGGGCAGTCTGGCGCCTTCCCGGAGGTATGCGCCCGTGATCCGGGAGGACTTTTGGGCTTGGGGGCGAGTCGCTAGGCGTGCGGCCGCCGTCTGTATGGCCCGAGTGCCCCGGTAGCCGCCCCGGAGGTGTGTCTCTAGGACCCGGGAGGACTTCCGTACTCGGAGGCTACTCTCTAGCCTGCGACCCGCCGTCTCTATGGCGCTGAGTGCCTCTCTAGCCGCCCCGGAGGTCTTTCTCTGTGACCCGGGAGGACTTCCGCACTGGGAGTCGACTCTCTAGCCGGCGACCCGCCGCCTCTATGGCGCAGAGTGCCTCTGTAGCCGCCCCGGAGGTCTTTCTCTGTGACCCGTGAGGACTTCCGCACTGGGAGGCGACTCTCTAGCCTGGCACCCGCCGCCTCTATGGTGCAGAGTGCCTCTGTAGCCGCCCCGGAGGTCTTTCTCTGTGACCCGGGAGGACTTCCGCACTGGATGGCGACTCTCTAGCCTGGCACCCGCCGTCTCTATGGCGCTGAGTGCCTCTGTAGCCGCCCCGGAGGTCTTTCTCTGTGACCCGGGAGGACTTCCGCACTGGATGGCGACTCTCTAGCCTGGCACCCGCCGTCTCTATGGCGCTGAGTGCCTCTCTAGCCGCCCCGGAGGTCTTTCTCTGTGACCCGGGAGACTTCCGCACTGGGAGGCGACTCTCTAGCCTGGCACCCGCCGTCTCTATGGCGCTGAGTGCCTCTGTAGCCGCCCCGGAGGTCTTTCTCTGTGACCCGGGAGGACTTCCGCATTGTGAGGTGACTCTCTAGCCGGCGACCCGCCGTCTCTATGGCGCTGAGTGCCTCTCTAGCCGCCCCGGAGGTCTTTCTCTGTGACCCGGGAGGACTTCCGCACTGGGAGGCGACTCTCTAGCCTGGCACCCGCCGTCTCTATGGCGCTGAGTGCCTCTCTCGCCGCCCCGGAGGTATGTGTCAGTCATCCGGGAGGACTTCCGCAGTTTCTGCTGAAACTCTAGCCGCTGGAAAGCCGTCTCAGTGGTCCATAGCGCCGCTCTATAGGGCCCTGGAGGTATGTATCGCTGATGCCGGAGGACTTCCAGGATTTAGTTCAAAATTACTTTTTCTTGTTTTCCCTTAGTGCCGTTGCTTCAAAAAATTTTTTCTACTTCTCCGTTTCAGTTCAATGTTGCCATTAGTTAATTTTTTCCTCAGCTCCCCGGTCCCATTTGCTTCTTACATTTTATGTCCACTTTTATTCTGCTCACTGCCTTTATTTTTTAATTAGTTTCTTACCTTTCCTGAGGTCCCTCGCTTGGAAAATTCTTTCCCTACATCTGTTTTAGTTTCCTGTCATTTTTTCCTTAGTTTTTCCCTTTCTGTCCCTAATTCCTCTTATTTTTAAAATGTGCTTTCTATGCCTACTTTTTTCCTTCAGTGTCTTTTGAAAGGACTAATTACCAGACAATCACTGGCTGAGACCTTAAACATGACATGTCTTCCCTGACGCGTGGCGGGAAGGGTAGTCTTGTGGCGGGGGGGGGGGCGGGCGGCCATGCTGCGCTTGCCAGTGCATGCCGGGAGCTGTACTTTTGCCGCGCCTCCTCCCCGCGCTCGGTGCTGCCGGCCTGTGGCCGAACTTAGGTACTGCACTTCGGCAGCCGCGCATGCGCTATGGCGCACCTCGCCGCAGCTGGCAAACGCGCATGCGCGGTGTCACGCGACGCTACAGCCCGAAGCCGCGCATGCGCGGTGGCATTTCGCCGCGGCTGGCAAACGCGCATGCGCGGTGCAGCGCCTCGTAGCTCGAAAGCCGCGCATGCGCTGTGGTTTGTCTGGCGGCGGCTCGGACGACGCGCATGCGCGCTGGGCACCTCGCGGCGGCTGGCAAACACGCATGTGCAGCGGCGCGCGACGCCACAGCCCGAAGCCGCGCATGCGCGCCGGGCACCCCGCGGCGGCTGGCAAACGCGCATGCGCTCTACAGCGCCTCGTCGCTCAGACGCCGCGCATGCGCTGTGGGGGTGTCTCGCGGTGACTCGGTAGCCGCGCATGCGCTGTGGCGCGCCTCGCTGCGCCCGACACTCGCGCATGCGCCTTGGGAACGTCGCAGCATCTGGCAAACGCGCATGTGCAGCGGCGCGCGACGCCACAACCCGAAGCCGCGCATGCGCGGTGGCACCTCGCCGCTGCTGGCAAACGCGCATGCGCACTGGCGAGCCTCGTCTCCGCTCCGGAGTTGCGCATGCGCGGTGGGTGCATCGCGGCAGGTCGACAGCCGCGCATGCGCGCTGGGAGCTTTGCGGAGCTCGACAGCCGCGCATGCGCGATACCGCGCCTCGCGGCAGCTGGCAAACGCGCATGCGCTACCGCGCGACTCGCCGGCGTTCGGAACCGCGCATGCGCGCTGGGTACCACGCAGCGGCTGGCAAACGCGCATGCGTCGTGCCGTTCGCTCGTGCCGCTCAGGAGACGCGCATGCGCGGTGGGTGCATTGCGGCAGCTCGAAAGCCGCGCATGCGCTGTGGAGCTTCGCGGTGGCTCGGAAGCCGCGCATGCGCTGTGGCGCGCCTCGCTGCGCTCCACCCTCGCGCATGCGTACTGGGCACCTCGCTGCATCTGGCAAACGCGCATGTGCGGCGGCGCGCGACGCCACAGCCCGAATCCGCGCATGCGCGCTGGGCACTACGCCGCAGCTGGCAAACGCGCATGCGTGGTGGCGCGCCTCGTCTCCGCTCCGGAGCTGCGCATGCGCGGTGGGTGCATCGCGGCAGGTCGAAAGGCGCGCATGCGCGCTGCGGAGCTTCGCGGAGCTCGACAGCCGCGCATGCGCGGCGCAGTGCCTGAGCGCCGCTCCGAAGCCGCGCATGCGCGGTGGGGCACTTGGCGGTGGCTCGGAAGCCGCGCATGCGCGGAGGCGCCTAAGTGACCTACGCTGCCGGCCGCCGGTAACCGCGATGCCGTTCTGCGGTCCCTGCGCGCTCTTTGCTACTTCCCGGTAAGGACGCGTCGTTGCCGCCCCATGTGCGCAGCGTGGGCGGTCGCTCGCCCTGCAAAATGAGGCACGGCCGCCGGGTGCTCGCTGCTACTGCAGCCGCCGCCCCTCGCCCCTGCGGCGCGCCGTCGGCGTCCGGCGCATGGGCGGCGCGCGGGAGCAGCATGGCGGCGCAGAGGGGTCCCGTTCCCGGCGGGGCGTGAAGGGCCGGGGCCAGCGGTGAGGCGAGCGAGCCCCTGGGGCGGGGGCGTCTCCTGCGCGCCGGCCGCCCGCCCGCCCGCCCGCGGCGGGGCGAGGACAGGACCTTCAAGCCGCCCGCTGCGGCCGGCTGCCGGCCCGCTGGAGGCGAGCCGGGTCGGGGCAGCCCCGGGGAGTTACCTGGGGGCTGGGAGGAGGGAAGGAGGCGGACACCCCCCCCCAGGCGCAGACGCCGGGCGCCTCCCAACTCGCCAGAGCCCCCCCGCTCGCTTCTCCTGGCCCCGCGCAGCTGCCCCCAGCTCCAGCCCCTCCCCTGAAGCCCGTCCCGTAGCCCCGGGCCGGCCCCGGGCCCTGTCGCAGAGGCGGCAAGCCGGGCCTCGCGTGCGCTGGGTTCTCCGTGAAAGCGCGCGCCGTTGGCGGCGGTGCAGGGGCAGAGCGGCGTCTCCGGCGGCCCCCGCGGAAGGAGAGGCTTCGGCCAGGGGGGAACTACGGTAATAAGGGTCGCTGCTGCTTCTTTCCCTCTGCCGGGGGCCGCGCTGAGGCTGCGCGTGTCCGTTCATCCCCGTCCGTTCGCCGCTGACCGCACCCGCCTCGGGCTCGCGTGGGTTGTCTCTGCCCGTGGCACCTCGCTCTCCTCGTGGCACGGCTGCAGGAAGGGACAGGCGGAGCGCTTGCCGGCCCTGGGCGGGAGCTGCCGCGGCCAGAGCTGGAGAGGCCAGAGAACGGTAAAGAGGAAGAAGAAACCGAAGGCCGGCCGGCAGCTGCCTCCCGCTGCAGGGAAGAGAGAGCCAGCCCCTCCAGGTGAGGTAGGATCCCTCTTCGTAGTCCGCAGCAGGCCAGGCCATCGACATGCAGGGTCTGTACGCGTCACCACAGGCGGCCGCGTAGCGCACGAGCGAGGCTCCGTGTGTAGGGAGCCCCGTCTTGTACGAGCTGTAAGACACCCCAGTATCCTCTTAGGTGGAGGACAGCCAAGCGACAGGAGTTACAGAAGGCGAAGGGAGGAGAGGAGGAGGAGGAGGAGGAGGAGGAAGCGTCTGAGCTGGCAACCTCTCCCAGCAGTGCAGGGAGTGAAAGCTGCGGTGAGTCCCAGGCCCCCGGGGCCCTGTTGCCCCTATTCTGCATCCCGGGCCCTCCCTGCCCCTCCCCTGGCCCCCCCTCTTTCCCACGCTGATGTGGTTCCCCCCCCCGCCCATACCTCCTTTTTCCATCTCACTCTGACCAGCTCCCCGTCCTCATCTTTTAGGTCCTCTCTCTCCCTGCCCTGTAGCTCGTGGCTATTTTTCTTTCCTCTGCCTCTCCCAGTCTGGCTCCCTGTCCCTGCTTTTCCATTCCTCCCTCTCTGCCATGTAGCGTGTTGCTGCTCTTTTTCTTTCGCAGTCTCTCTCTGTCCGGCTCCCAGCCACCGTTTTTGCCTTCCTTCCACTCTGTCCTCTAGTCTCTGGCTCTCTCTGCCTGGCTGAACATCTGCTGATGTTCAAGGTCTTGCTTCTCGGCCCTGTAGCACAGCACAAGTCTCTCTCTTCCTCTGTCTCCCTCTATCCTGCTCCCTGTCCCTGTTCTGCAATTTCGTCCTTGTCAGCCCTGAGCCACGCTGCAGTTTCATTTCTTCTGCCGTCTTGCCCTGTCCGGCTCCCTGCCAGGATCTTTTAATTCTTCTCTCTCTCCCTCTCGAAGCCCATCGCTGTTTTACTCTTTCTCCCTGTCCGTCTCCCCGTCTCCGTCTTTACTGACTCTTTTAAGTAAAATCACTGGCTGAGACCTTAAACATGTCACTTCTTGCCCGACAAGATCAAACAGACCGTGAGCAAGCTCCTTAGGCTTCCCGTGGAAATCACTGGTACCGGCTTAAATTGACCTCCTTGCGCCATCCTGAGGCCGAAAGACCGAGGAGCTAATTCGATGACTAGATATGGACAAAGGAAGCCCCAGGTTCAACTGGCGGACTGCGTGAGGAAGACTGTGGACGACCACCTGAGGGTGAAAAGACCCTAACCCTAATTTTACTGTGCATGCTTGGACTACGTCAACGAATTCCGGGGACTCCTCACCGTTAAGACTGCCCTTCTCGGGGCATCTGATGACCACGTATGACTTTTCTGCATATGAACTGATGTGCTTTACTAACCCGTCGGAGCACTCGTGGTGGAGCCATCCCCAGCGCTGCCCAGCGCTGCCGTAAGGAACGCCCGCCTTCTAAAGCTTCAAACTAAGTGTTAGAGGGTTTTCTGGCCGACTTTTCAGTATCCCTTTGTATTTGATTGTTTCTGGTATTCCCTTAGTGGCTTCACTTTTTAGATTTTCTATCTACGTCTCCGTTTTAGTTCGCCATCCCTGCCTCTTAATATTTTTCCTTTTGCCGTAATCACCACTGCTTTTAAAATTTTCTGCTGCCTTTTCTCTCATTCGCGGTCCTTATTTGCCTACCCTTATTTTTTAACTGACTTCTTCCCTTCCCTTAGTGCCCTCTGAAACAAGGATCTAAAACAATTGTAAGGTTTTCGCATGTGTAACGAATCAACTGTCAGTTTTGCAAATTTCTGAAGAGATGTACTTTCTGGAAGGTTATTGATTTCGTGATTAGTTTCACTTTAGTATAGACTTCTTTAGCCTAGCAACCGTGGCATTATGTTTAACGGCCTATTCTCATAGTCCTTAGGCTGTATTTGCCTCAGTGCTAACACTGTACCTATATGTAAACAGTTCATCAGGAGGAAAGCCGCCCTGATGAAAACTAAAACCCAAGCAGAAACGGAGAAGACGGGTGGAGAGAACCAAGAGGAGAAGAGTTAAGAGCAAGGACTGAGAAGTTGATGAGTGCAGAGGAGATATCTTCACCTTCAGCACAGAAACGTCCTAGCAGGAGTGCTCAAACACGGATGAGAAGAAGGAACCGCTTGGCTGAAGAACAGAAGGGGAAAACATCCAAGGAGAAGGAACTATCCTCAGGAGACCTGTGACCATAAAAGGGAAAAAGGAGGAGGGGGCTAACTCCCCAAACGACCACCGGCGACCGCCCGAGACCCCCGCGCACGCGTAGTGTGGTTCTGCAACGCCAGCCTTACGTAAATGTGGCAGATAAGCGAGGAGGCGGAGATTTCTCAGGACACGTGCGAATATTCGCGTCTTTCAGGTATATAAAGGATGAAGTTTTGCTTCAGCGCGCGCGCGTTGGGAGGAGATATCCCCCAGGCGTCCGGCGCGGCAATAAAGGCGTCTGCTTAATGACACTTTGATGTTACCGAGTTTAAATTTCTGTAACTTTTGTGAATCATTTGGTGACCCAGGTGGGAGGGACATCCTCTGTTCGGCTGCGGGACCCCATGAGTCTGGGACTCTCTTGGGTGCACCCCCGGAGATCTTTTCCGGAGAGACCCCTGTTCTCAGTCGGATCACCGCGGGGACAGACAAAGACCCTCCGGCAAGAAGACATCCTTAAATCCTGAACTGGCAACGATCGATCAGTTTGGGACCGTCTTTAAGACGTGCAGATGTGCACGCGGGTCGGCGTATACCGGCTCGCTAGCACCTTACAGGTGTACCTCTGGGGGACTTGTGTCCCATATGGTAGGGGATTAACTTCCCCGTTTGGAGGGGCTGCGTCCCCATTTGGAGGTCTGGTTAACTGTTACAAACAAAAAGCGAAATAGGAAGCAAAAGAGATGTTGCTCGCCTTGTAGCATTGGACAAAGATGTTTAAAGGTTGACAGAATGGGAGATGAAAGGATTGTTTGACCCCGACTGCGAGGATGTGCGTGCAATGTCGGATGCGGTGTTCAGCGAGGCAGAAAAGCAGAGTGTTGTGAGGGTGGCCAGACACCCAAGGCCAGGCTCCGGTTTTGGCTGGAACTCTGCCGGGAACAGCGGATAACCATGTTCCCATTACCAGTCCCGGTCGGGGCCCTAACCAGCCAGGAGCCCGGGACTTAGTACTGCGGTACAGGGAACGAATGGCTTCTGGAATAAGAAGTGCTGTCCCAAAATCAGTAAATTGGTCTAAATTGTATGCAATTAAACAAGATAGATAGAAAAGAATGCCCTACTGATTTTTTGAACCGATTAAAAGAAGGGATGCAGAAATATACTCCTTTAAACCCTACCTCTCAGGAGGGAAAGGGTCAGTTGATGTTCCTGGTTCTGGGACAGCTGACGGATGATGTCAAGAAAAAGTTAGAGCAAGTGCAAGGAACAGATGTGAGAGATTTAGAGAAATTGCTGGAGACTGCTTGGCAAGTGTGTCGCAATAGGGACAGGCGGGGGCGGGGGGGAATGGGCAAAACAATTGCCAGCGCTACGGCGGCTGCTTTGCGCACCGCAGGGGCCAGGTAACCTCTGGGAACCCACCGGGAAACACCACTAATGGGAGGCGAGGAGCCATGAGAAGTAGCCCAAGTGCCCCGTCTCGGGGAAGTCAAACCCCTCCCGAAAGATCAGGGTGCCCACTGTCGGCCAAGGATGGAGCTCGAACGGCGGGGTATGCCGTGACCACCGCAGAGCGAGCGCTGGAAGCAAAGTCACTCCCTGAGGGTACATCCGCACAAAGAGCCGAATGAATTGCTTTAGCGAGAGCTTGCTGAAGGACTGCGAGCGAACGCCCGGACAAATTCAAAATACGCCTTGGGTGTAGCTCATGCCCGTGGGGCTATCCGGAAGGAACGGGGACTTCTGACCGCCCAAGGAAAACGTATTAAGCTTGCTGACGTGATCCTAAGACTTTTGGATGCGGTACAGTCGCCTTCGGCGGTTGCGCTTATGCACCGCAAGGGGCACCAAGAGGGTGACGCTGCTCAGGAAGTGGGGAATAAATCGGCAGATTAGGAGGCAAAGAGAGCTGCGGAACAAGGTGAGGTGTTAAGTTTGATTCCTGAAAAAGCTTTGCCGCTACCGGACTCGGTCGACTGTGATGAGAAGGATCTTAGATGAATTAAAGATTTGGAAGCAGAAGTTGAATCATCGGGTTGGGCAAAATCAAAAGGTAACAGAGTAATAGTTCCCTTTAGAATAGTACGGAAACCGGTAAAAGCAGAACACGACCAGACTCATTGGGCAACTGAAGCCTCGTATGATTCCCTTATGAAGCAGAGAGTAGCCAGGAATTTGTTTCAAACTGTAAAAACCATGGTTAATAACTGTGAAGTATGCAAAGGTGGGAAATCGTGTAAAATTTGGAAGTCTCGGTAAAGGGAAAGTTCCAGGTCAACATTGGCAAACAGACTTTTCTGAACTCCCAGGGAAAGGGTGGGGGGGGGTTCGGGATTTGTTCGTATTAACGGATACCTTTTCGGGCTGGCCAGCAGCTTTCCCTTGTAGGGCTAATAAGGCTAGGGGAAGTGACAGGAGTACTCTTAAACGAAAGTTATTCCCAGATTTGGAGTACCAGCAGTAATATCTTCTGATAGGGGTGCTCATTTTTGTGCGCAAATAGCGCAACGAGTTAGTAAAATTTTAGGCAACCAACCTCAGGCAAGTGGGCCAGTGGAGAAAATGAATCACTTAATTAAACAACAGCTAGCTAAACTTAGTCAAGAAGCAAATCTACATTGGTACCAAGCGCTCCCACTGTAGCCCTACTACGAATCAGGGTAAAACCGGGAACTAAAGAGAATTTAAGTCCATTTGGAATTTTGTTGGGGCGGCCGTCACCGATCCCAATACCGAGGGGAAGAGCTCACCCAGTTAGGCGAAAATAATCTATAGAAATACATCATAATATTAGGAAATTCTAAACGAGAGCGATTGCAAGTGCCTAGAGGGTCTAGCCAGACGTTCCCTCTAACAGGAGTTCCGGTTCCGGTTAACCCCTCTCTATTTAACAACCCCCGCTACGGAGTAGGTCATGATAAGAACGACTTTAGATTTACATCACCTCTTGGGGTTGTGAAGAAGTTCGGAGCAAATTAGCCTCTCGGTTACCAAATTTTAAATGGATCAAAGAGCTGCTTGTACTCGTATTAGTTGATAGCTTATTTGTTTTAGGTACGTGTTGTGTAATTCGAGGTTGGCTATGGCGTTGTCAGAAGAATGGGGATGACGGTGTTACCTGGAAAAAGAGTAAGGTCAAACCTGAAGTCGCAACAGGGAGGTATTTTAATCGACGGACAGAGGAGAATGGTACGTTGTAAGGGACTGCGAAAGAATTCGCAAGGGTAATAGAAAAGGGGGGAAGTGAAACAGAAGATGTCTGCTTAATGACACAGTGATGTTACCGAGTTTAAATTTCTCTCACTTCTCTGCATCACCTCGCTTTTTCATTTTTCTTTCTCCAACTCTTTTAAAAGTTTGCAGTTTCTCTTATGTTTTATTCCCTTCTTTCCCTAACACCTATCGCTTTTTAAATGTTCTTGCCAGGCTTACTATTGTTCCCTTTGTCTGCATTTTTAATTAGCTCTTGTCTTTCCTTAGCGCCCTCGCTATTAAAACTTTCTTTCTCCATCTCTGTTTACTGTCCCTAGTTCACAATTTTTTCCTTATTTCTTTAATCCCTGTTGCTTTTAACGTTTTCTACTTTTATCCCATCTTCTGTCTCTCTCTTCTGGTTTTTCTTTATTGTCATCGCATTTAAAATTTTCTCTCTACAGCTGTTTTACTCCACTGTCCCTATTTCTGTTTCTTCCTTTATTTCCCTAACGCCTGTCACTTCTAACATGTACTTTCTGTGCCCTTCCACGTCTGTATCTTCAATTATTTCTTGTCTTTCCTTAGTGCCGCCCCTTCTTCAGGTTCCTTTCTACATCTCCATTTTAGTTCACCATCGCTGTCTTTAATCAAAAAGTCCTTAATCCCCATTGCTTTTCAAATTTTCTACTTTTATCTCGTCCGCTGTCGTTACTTATTAGTTCTTTTCTCTTATTTTTTCCTCAGGGCACCGCTTTTTGTATTTCCTTTCTGCGTCTACTTTTATGTGGCTCACTGTCCCCATTTTTCAATTTTTTTAGTCATCGTTCTTTTTGGTTTGAAATTTTGTTTCTCGGTGTACTTTTATCTCATTTTCTATGCCTGCGGTTTTTTTTCCCCTTTCCTGTAACTTGCCGCTTCTAACATGTTCGTTCTAAATCTACTTTTATTAGGATGCAGCTCCCTTTTTTTCAGTTGGTTCCTGTCTCTCCTGTACCCCCTCACGTTTAGATTTTCTTTCCTCGTCTGTTTTTATCCACTTCACCAGCTTCATTTTTTTAGCTCATTCTAGCGTGTCCCATACCCTGTTGCTTGTGAAATTTTCTTGCTATGTCTTTGCCTATTCAGGTTTTTTCCCTATTTTAACTTTTTTTCCCCGTCTTAACGTCTTCATTTTCGAATAACAGAATAATTTAGGACGGAGAAGACACTTAAGATCATCGGGCCCAGCCGTAAACCTAGCACGGCCAAGTCCACCACTAAACCGTGGCCTTAAGTGCCACATCCACGCGCCTTTTAAATACCTCCAGGAACGGTGAGGAACTTAGGTTTTTATGCTCACGTTAACCTGGTTTTCTGTCACTATTATTTCCTCTTTTCCTGTCTGTCCTCTCCCTCATCGTTTTTTACATTTTCTGTGTCTGCTTTTATGGAGACGGCTAACCCTACGTTTTTATTACTTCCTGCCTATCCTGTGTGAAATCACTTCTGAATTTTTTTCCCCCATCTGTTTTCATCCAGTTCACTGTCTTTATTTCATTCCTGTCTCTGCTATACCCTGTCACTACTTAAATTTGCTTTCTGCCTTTGTTGATTTCTTCTGCTGCCCCATTGCCAAGTTTCTCCTTCTTTAACGCCTTCGCTTTTGATAATTTTTTGTCTACTTTTATCTGGTCTTCTCTCCCTATTTGTTAGTTTTTTCCTTCCCTGCCTCATACCCTTTTTTTCTTTTTAAATTTTCTTTCTATGTTTGCTTTTATCAAGATGTCTATTCTTTTCCAATTCTTTCTGTTTGTCACACACCCCGTCGCTTTTCAGATTTCCCTGGCGTGTCTCCCTTCCCCCCCGCTCACCGCCCCCCCCCCCCCATCCCGGGGTTTTACGGGGTCTCCTTGGCACGCTTTTCTCTCGGGAGCGTGATTTGTACCCCTCTCGGTTTGTCAGAACATCTCCTCGGGCCATCCCTCTTCCTCAGAGCGGTCTTTCTGTCCTCTCCTCCATCTTGCTCGCCTCCCGTCGGCCAGCGTCTCCCCGACGACGCCTGTGCTCCGTTCAGATCCCCTCCCGAGTACCTCTGCGCCCTCCAGCCTTCTGCCGTCTCTCCGGCCGCCTCGGCACCCCTCTGATTTCCGCCACGACGCTTCCTGCGAGCGACCCCGCGTTCCGTAACCGGACTGTAAAACAGGAACTGAATTAACCGTAACCGCAGAGCGTAATGGCACATTTTCTCGCATTTTACCCTTACCGCCTTTCAGGCCGTGGCTGGAAACCTGCTACGCGTGGCGCGCAGGATGCGGCAGCAGCTTGGCGGTGGATGGCGAGAGGCGAAGGCCGAAGCAGAGGCTGCGCGGCTCCCGTACGCTGGGTTTATTGTTTTACTTAGGAGCGTGGCCGTTCGTCTTCAACTGTTTATGGTGTTCTCGCCCAGTGCAGCAGTTTGAAATCGGCTGGTTTAAGGAAAACACGATGTCATCTCTGTCAAAGTTCGACATATTTTGGACGTGAAATACGAAACCGAGAACTTTAATCCCGGGTTTCCTGGGATTAGCTCTTGGAACTGCTTTAGAATCCCTTGTGTGTCGGCTCCCCGAAACTTACTGCTCGTCTGCCGACTCTGCCCTGTACCGTTTCACCTGTTAATTTTTTTCCACGTTTCCCTCTCTGCGGCTCCCTCTCCCTGTTTTTTAACGCTTTCCTGTGTTTCTTGCACCCTGCTGCATTTTAATTTCTCGCGCTACAGTTCCCTCCCTCCGGCACCCTGTCTCTGTGTTTTATTTCCTTCCTCTGTCCTGCACCCCGTCGCTGAAAAAACTGTCTTCCTATGTTGCCTTCTATGCATCTCCCCGTCCCTATTTTTTCATTATTTCCTGTGGTTCTTGTACCCCGTTACTTTTAACATTTTCTCATTGCGGTTCCTTCTAGCCGTCTCCCTGTTTGTCTAATATTCCCGTCTTTCTCGTACCTGACCGCCACTTCTTTTTCCTTTTTGCCTTGTCCTCTGGCCGTCTCCCCGTCCCTGCGTTTTAATTCCTGTCCGTGTCTCTCGTACCCGGTTGCTTTTTAAAAGTTCTTCTACGTCTCCCTCTACCCGGCTCCCTTTTTCCGGTTTTTTGTTTGGGGTTTTTTTTTTTTTGGTCTGTGTCGTCGTCGTCCCCCCCCCGCCCTTGTATTTCTTGCGCCCCACCGCTACCTAATTTCTCCTTCAACGATTCCCTTTATCCAGCTTCCCTTTCCCGTACTTTTAACTCCTCCCTTTTTTCCGTATACCCTGTCCCTTTTTAAATTTTGTTTCAGTATTTCCTTCTATCCTCATTCCTGTTCCTGTTTTTTTAATTCTTTCCTGCTTTTCTCGTAGCCTGTCGCTTCTTAAAACGTCCTTCCGTCCCTCTACCCGATTCCTTGCCCCTGTTTTTTATCTCCTCCTCTGTCCCGCACCCAGTCACATTAATAAGTTTCTTTCTATGTCTCCATGTATTTAGCTTCCTGTCCGCCTTTTTATTTTTTTTTCCTGTCTATATCATACTCCGTCCATTTTAACTTGTGTTTCGATGGCTACTTTTCTGCGGTTCGCTGCCTGCGTTTTGTAATTCTCCCCCGTCTGTCCCGTACCCTGGCGCTGCTTCAAGTTCCCATGTCTGCGTTTGTCGAGCTCCCCATCCGTGTCTTTTAACTCTTTCCCGTGTCGTGTACCCCGTTGCTTTTTACATTTTTTTGTGTGTCTGTTTTTCCACAGTCTTATTTTTAATTTATTCTCGTCTTTGCTAAAAGCCGTCGCGTTTTAAATTAATTTTCTTTCCCCATCGAAGTTTATCCACCTCCCCGTCCCCGTGTTTTGTTTTCCCATCTACGCTGTACCCCATCGCTTCTACAATTTTCTTTCCGTGTCTACTTTAACCAATTCGCTGTCTATATTTTTTATTTGTTTCTCGTCCGTGCTGTACGCCGGCGCTTTTGAAATTTTCTTCCTATGTCTCTCTGTACTTTTCTGTCTATTGTCATTTTTAACTTTTTCTTGTTTTTCCTCAATGCTTCCGCTTTTATAATTTTCCTCCTATGTCACTCTCCATCACCCTACGCTTATTTTACTTTTTTTCCCTTGTCTTTCCTTAATGCCTTGGCTTTCAAAATTTCCTTTTTACATCAACTTTCATCCAGTTTTCTGTCCCCTTCCCCCCCCCTCCCAGCTTCTCCTTTACCCGGCTGCTTTTTACATGCTCTCTCCGTGTCCGCTTTAACCAATTCACTGTCTGTCATTTTTATTTTTATTCCTGTCTGTCCCGAGCCCTCTCGCTCTTTCAGTTTCTGTTCTAGGTCTACTTTTATCAAGCTCCTATCCATATTTTTTAGTTTATTCCTGTCCGTTGTGTGCCCTGTCGCTTTTTGAACTGTATTTTCGTTTGTGGCTCTGTTATTTACCATCTCCTTGGGGTTTTTTAGTTGTTTCTTGTCTTTTCTTAATGCCATGGCTTATTCCATTTTTCTTTCTCGACAACATTTGTGAGGTTTGCTGTCCCTAGTTTTTACTGCTTTCCCGTACCCCGCTGCTTTTTAAATCTTCTTTCTATGTCTCTCTTCATCTGGTTTCCTGTCCCCAGTCTTAAATTTCTTCCCGCGTTTCTAGTACCGCGCTCAACTTTTTAAACTGTATTCCCGCGCGCGCTAGTTTGGGCTCGGAGGTAGAGTTAGTTTTCTTCGCGGTAGCTGGCGCGGGGCTACGTGTTGGATTTGCGCCGACACCCGGCGTCGATGACGCAGGGACACGCGCCGGGTCTCGCCGAGCGGCGCTTGCGCGGCGTCAAGGGCCGTTCTGCTGCTCCCGCGGCCCCGCCGGCGAGTAGAGCGGGGGTGCGCGCGGGGTTGGGAGGGGACGCGGCCGGGACAGCTGACCCCCGGCTGCCCAAAGGGATGTTCCCGACCGTACCACGCAGCGCTCGGCCAGCAAACCGGGGCTGGAGGTCGCGGGGGGCCTTAACGTCTTGACGTAACCCTGTCACGTACCACGTCGCTTTTAAAGTTTTATTTCTGCGTCTCCATTTATCCGGTTCCCTGTCCCGTGGTTTCGGTTTTTTGGTTTTCTTCCCCGTGTTTCCTGCCGCCCGTCGCTTTTTCTCTTCTCTTCCGCATGCCCCTCCGCATCGCTCCCTTTGGCGGGTTTTTAGTGCCCTGACTCTGCGGCCCGTCCCCTTTCTATTTTTATGGCTCTGTCCAGCTGACGGTCTCTAATTTTTAATTCTTTCCCGTGTTTGTCCCTTTTCCCTTTCTCTTTCCATGACTGCCTCTATCTGCCTTCCTGTCCCTTCACACCCCCTCCCTTTTTTTTCTCAATTCCTTCTGCTCTGGTCCCCTCGTGCAGTTTTCTGTCTCCCGCTACCCGGCTCCCTGTCGCGGTACCCGCCGCTCCCAGGCCGGGCGCCGCTCGTTCTCGCTGTCCCTCCCAGCTCTCTCCCCCTCTTCTTTATCGCTCCATCTCCCCCCTCGCCGCGCTGCAGTTCTCCCTCTTCCTCCGCCTCGACACCCACGTCCGACTCCCGCCCCACCCCCCCACCCCCCCCGGGCCTGGCTCCCCGTCCCTCGCCTCTTCTCTCCCCGCCTCTGCGCTTCCTCCCGCTTCCCTCTCCCCTCTTCCCCCTCCGCCCGGCCGCCGTTGGGCACCGAGCCTGGGCGGCAGCTCCCGGTGCGCCCGAGGGAACAAACCTGCGCTGCCCGCTTTGCGCGCCCGGGTGCGTTCCTCCGCCGTGGGGCCGGGCCCAGGCCCAGGGCAGGGGCTCCCGTGCCGTTGGAGGTGGGGGGGGGCGGCCGCTTGTTCCCGAGGGGCTGCAGCTGCGGGCCCGACGCTCGAAGCGGGCTGCAGGAGCGGCTGAGGCCTGCGGTGCCCCGGGGGCGCCGCCCGGGCCCGCCCGCCGGCGGGAGCCGGCTGAGGAGCGGCGCGAAGGCCGTTCCGCAGGCAGCCGCCTGCAGCGAGGAAGGGCCGGGCCCCGCGGCGAGGTGGGAGTCCTCCCGCCCCCGCGGGAGCGCGGCGCCGGGAGCGCGGTCGGCGCCTCCGCCGGCCGCGCGTCCCTACAGCCTCGCGGCGCCTCTCCCGGAGGACCGGGGCGGGGGGAGGCGGCGCGCAGGCGCAGGCAGAGACGCCTCACGGCGCGCGCGCCTCGCTCCGCCGGGTCTCTGCCCGCTTCCGGGGCGGGCCCCGCCCCCGCGGGGCGGTGCTGTTGTCCCAGCCACGGTTCTTCCGCCGGTGCGCGGGCAGGTGGCGAACACGCGGAGCCGGGGTGTTGGCTTTTCTTCCGGCTGCGCGCAGAGCTCGCACCCCTCGGGCCACACTCGGACCGTGCGGCTACGCTCCGCGCAGCAGTTACCGGTGTTTTCAACAGCTGGCTCCGTCGCCCTCGTTCCCCTCGGTTCTCGCCAGCCTCGTCTCCGCTTAAAGTCACAGCGTCCTTCTTTCTTCCCGGGCGTGCTGAGCGAGGAGGGGGCTTTCCCCGCCCGGGGGCAGGTTGCTATTATGCCAATTAGATGTCAATTAGATGTTAATTAGGGCAGTTCCCTCAAGGTTCCGGAGCGGTGCTGCTCTTGTGATTATCTTGTTCCTCCCCTCAAGGTTGCACCTCGCAGTGAACTGCTCCCAGAGACTAAACGATGCCCCCAGCTTCGTTCCTCGCGCACCTCGAGCAGTGCGGGCGGGAGCGATGCTGCCGCGGCGTCGGGTCAGAGCCGCGCTCTCGAACGGCGGCGCGTGAGTTCCGCCTGCCCGGCTCTGCCTCGAGCGCGTGACGGCGCGTGCTCTGCCTGAGCAGCCGGGAAAATGCCTCGGAAACGACCCGCTTGTTGCGAGCGAAGCAGATGCGACGCAAGCGGGGCGTTGGGGCGGCTTTTGTAGCCTGACGTCAGCCTGCGTTCTGAGTCGCGCTTGCACGTGCGCACACAAAACGAACGCCTGCCTGTGCCACAAGCTCCTGCTGCGGCAGAGGGATCGGGAGTCCGTGGCAGCGGTCAGCCGGGCCTGGGCGCGGCGGCTTCAGCCGGTCGTCGCGTACCGGTGTTCTTCCCGCCACCCTGCGCCAGCGGGTTTCTTTAGGCGTACGCGGTGCTTAGGCGTCCTCGGCCGTCACTTAGGCCGGGCTAGCGGAGCAGGCGTCCCGAGTGACCCTTCCCCACACCGTTCCCCGCTCTCCCGCCCACGCCAGCGCTGCTGCGCCCGGCGTCCCTGTCCCCTGCTTCCACTTCTGCCTCTGCCCACCCCCGGCCCAGCGCGGGCGTCATCGGGCTCGTTAATCGTGGCTGCCTCGGGGCTCGCGAAACGGGTCGCGTGCAGGAGCGCCCGGCCTTGCGGCGAGTCCCTGCAACCGCCTGGCTGCCGGGAGGGGCCGCTGCCTCGCGCCCGCCGTGCGAGTGCGCCGAGGGCTCCCCTCGTGCCTTCCGGTCCTAATCCGTCGCAGCCGGCCAGGATCTTCTTTCCCAGGTGTGCTTCTAACGACAGGCCCCGGAAAGGACAGGGCCACGTGAGCGGTGGACGCTGTCGCTCCCGGGTGCGCCGCACCTGACGTACACGGGCAGTCGAATGTGCAGGGTCTGCACGCATCACCGGAAGCGGCCGTGTGGCGCACGAGCGAGGCTCCGTGTGTAGGGAGCCTCGTCTTGTACGAGCTGTAAGACACCCCGGTATCCTCTTAGGTGGAGGACAGCCGAGCGACAGGAGTTACAGAAGGCGAAGGGAGGAGAGGAGGAGGAGGAGGAGGAGGAAGAAGCGTCTGAGCTGGCAACCTCTCCCAGCAGTGCAGGGAGTGAAAGCTGCGGTGAGTCCCAGGCCCCCGGGGCCCTGTTGCCCCTATTCTGCATCCCGGGCCCTCGCTGCCCCTGCCCTGGCCCCCTCTCTTTCCCACGCTGATGTGGTATCCGTCCGTGTCCCCCCATACCTCCTTTCTCCATCTCGCTCTGACCAGCTCCCCGTCCCCGTCTTGTAGGTCCTCTCTCTCCCTGCCCTGTAGCTCGTGGCTGTTTTTCCTTCCTCTGCCTCTCCCAGTCTGGCTCCCTGTCCCTGCTTTTCCATTCCTCCCTCTCTGCCGTGTCGCGTGTTGCTGCTCTTTTCTTTTGCAGTCTCTCTCTGTCTGGCTCCCAGCCACCATGCTTGCCTTCCTCCCGCTCTGTCCTGTAGCCCGTCGGTATTTTTGCTGTCTCTGGCGCTCTCCGCCCGGCCCCGTGTCCCCGGTGTTCAAGGTCTTGCTTCTCGGCCCTGTAGCACAGCACAAGTCTCTTTCTTCCTCTGTCTCCCTCTACCCTGCTCCCTGTCCCTGTTTTGCAATTTCGTCCTTGTCAGCCCTGAGCCACGCTGCAGTTTCATTTCTTTCGCCGTCTTGCCCTGTCCGGCTCCCTGCCGGGATCTTTCAGTCCCTCTCTATCTGTCTTGAAGCCCGTCGCTGTTTTCTCTTTCTCTCTGTCCGTCTCTCTGCCTCTGTCTTTACTTACACTTTTAAATTCCTCCCTCTCTGCCCAGCGGCCCATCACCATTTTGCCGTTCTCTGTCCCGTGTCTTGAATCGCTCCCTCTCTGCCCTGTAGCCTGTCACCAGAGGAAGGTTTTTTTCCTTCTCTGCCATTCGCTCTCTGTCCGGCTCCCTGTCCCTACATTTTAGTTGTCCCCTCGCTGCCCCTGCGGCCTGTCGCTGTCGTCCCTGTCCCTGTCTCCCTCTGTATGGCTCCCTCTCCCTTCCCTTATCCCTACTAAGCAAGTAGATAAGAAAAGAGATCCTCGGGAGGACAGACAAGTGAAGGGGACCGAGTACTGCAAAAAACCACCAGAGACCACCAGAGGACCACCGGCTCCTTTAACGGCGCACGCGTCAGCGACATGTGAGTATGTGAAACATTCCTCGGAAATGTCACGAATATGCTAACAATTGCAACGAACATGAGTGTATGTACCCGATAGAATTCAGATGCTGGTAACACGAGGCACGCGTGTTAGGAGGAGATATCTCCCACGCGTCCGGCGCTGTAATAAAGATGTCTGCTTTAGTAACGCTTTGGTGTTATGAAGTTTGTATTTCTTACATTTGAATTTCTTTGAATCACTGGTGGGACCCTATTTTGGACTCCCCCCACCCCCCCACCCCACTTCTTTCCGTGCTCATTGCTGTTCTTGCTCTGCAGCTCTCTTTTTTTTTTTTTTTTTTTCCCCCCAGCTCCCTGTGCTATTCTCCTTAACCCTCCCCTCTCCGCCGGGCTCTTTGTCACTTTGTTGTCCCTCTCGGTCTGACTCCCTGCCCCTGTTCTCCTCTCTTGCAGCGTCCTGCGCCCCGCGCCCCGTTTTCGGCGCGGCGGCCTCCCCCTGCCCGGCAGCCCGTTCCCCGCCGGACCGAGGAGCGCGGCTCCGGGAAGGACTGCCGGGCTGGCCCCGGGGCAGCCCCGCTCCCGGGCCTCGTTACGCGCCGCCTGAATCAACGCTCGCTGCCGCCTCCTTCGCCCTCGCGGCTGCGTTCGCCCTCCCTTTGCCCCGGGTGAGGGGAGGGGCTGTGCCGGAGCTCGGGGCAGCAAGGGCGGCCCTGGGGCGGGGGGCGGGCGCTGCCCCCCTGCTCCGGCTGGGCTCCAGCTGTGGGCCGGGGCTGGGGGAGCCCCAGGTGCGGGCGGTGAGGCCGGTGGGGACGGCCGCTCCCTGCACAGGGGTGGCTGCCGGGGGAGGGGCTGCCGCCGCCGCTGCCCTGCCCCGGGTGGCCGTGGAGGGGCCGGGGGGAGCCAGGGGCGGGGCGGAGCGGTCGCCCGGTGCGACCGGGCTGCGGCTGCAGCGAGGAAGAACGCGAGCGGGGCCGCCCCCGGGACCAGCGGGTGCCGGGGAAAGCCCGGAGGCGGGGCGGCGGGGTCCGCGTCGGAGGCACGGAGCAGGGGCGTGCGGGAGCCGGCGGCGGGGGCTGCCCGGAGCCGCGCGGCGGAGCGCCGGTTAGCGCTCGCGTGTCGGCGGGACTTGCGGGGGAAAAGGGGGAGCCGGTGTCCCTGGCGGCAGGGCGGGAGCCGTAGCCCCGCGGCACGGGGCTTACGGCCGGCGACGTTCGTTCCCCGCGCATGCCGGGAAGCGTAGTCTTGTGGCAGGGGGCCGGCGGGCGGCCATGCTGCGCTTGCCAGGGCATGCCGGGAGATGTAGTTTTTGCGACCTGGTCTCCCAGGCGTGCGTGGTGGCGCGCCTCCTCCCCGCGCTCGGTGCTGCCGCCCTGTGACCGAACTTGGGTACTGCAGCTCGGCAGCCGCGGCTCGGAAGCCGCGCATGCGCGGTGGCGCCTAAGTGACCCACGCTCCCGTCCTCCGGTAACAGCGATGCCGTTCTGCGGTCCCTGCGCGCTCTTTGCCTGCTTCCCGGTAAGGAAGCGCCGTTGCCGCCCCATGGGCGCAGCGTCGGCGGGCGCTCGCCCTGCAAAATGCGGCACCGCCGCCGGGCGCTCGCTGCTTCTGCAGCCCGGCGTTCGCGCGCCGCCCCGCGCCCCTGCGGCGCGCCGTCGGCGTCCGGCGCATGCGCGGCGCGCGGGAGCAGCATGGCGGCGCAGAGGGGTCCCGTTCCCAGCGGGGCGTGAAGGGCCGGGGCCACCGGTGAGGCGAGCGAGCCCCTGGGGCGGGGGCGTCTCCTGCGCGCCGGCCGCCCGCCCGCCCGCCCGCGGGTGGCGGGGCGAGGAGCTTCGAGCCGCCCGCTGCGGCCGGCTGCCGGCCCGCTGGAGGCGAGCCGGGTCGGGGCAGCCCCGGGGAGTTACCGGGGGGCTGGGAGGAGGGAGAGGGGAAGGAGGCGGACACCCCCCAGGCGCAGACGCCGGGCGCCTCCCAACTCGCCAGAGCCCCCCCGCTCGCTTCTCCTGGCCCCGCGCAGCTGCCCCCAGCTCCAGCCCCTCCCCTGAAGCCCGTCCCGTAGCCCCGGGCCGGCCCCGGGCCCTGTCGCAGAGGCGGCAAGCCGGGCCTCGCGTGCGCTGGGTTCTCCGTGAAAGCGCGCGCCGTTGGCGGCGGTGCAGGGGCAGAGCGGCGTCTCCGGCGGCCCCCGCGGAAGGAGAGGCTTCGGCCAGGGGGGAACTACGGTAATAAGGGTCGCTGCTGCTTCTTTCCCTCTGCCGGGGGCCGCGCTGAGGCTGCGCGTGTCCGTTCGTCCCCGTCCGTTCGCCGCTGACCGCACCCGCCTCGGGCTCGCGTGGGTTGTCTCTGCCCGTGGCACCTCGCTCTCCTCGTGGCACGGCTGCAGGAAGGGACAGGCGGAGCGCTTGCCGGCCCTGGGCGGGAGCTGCCGCGGCCAGAGCTGGAGAGGCCAGAGAACGGTAAAGAGGAAGAAGAAACCGAAGGCCGGCCGGCAGCTGCCTCCCGCTGCAGGGAAGAGAGAGCCAGCCCCTCCAGGGGAGGTAGGATCCCTCTTCGTAGTCCGCAGCAGGCCAGGCCATCGACATGCAGGGTCTGTACGCGTCACCAAAGGCGGCTGCGTAACGCACGAGCGAGGCTCCGTGTGTAGGAAAGTTCAGCTGGTAGAATAACTTTGGAAAAACATAATTCAGCAATGCTGTGCTCTGGGGCACGTTTCATATCTGCCCGTAAGTTTTATATAATTGCTAATACTTTTTTTTTTCCAGAAACGTCTGTTTATTTTAAAGAAAAGTGCCTGATCTCTTTAGTTTCTGGAGAACTTTGAAAACATAGAGCTCTCGTTGTTCTAGATGAGTTTCTGGCAACGCGAACAGTATATGGTACGCGCTTCTCCGACAAAGGTTGTGTCTCTGCTGCAGGCAGACAGATGTCGTCTTCCTGAAGGTATGAACTGAAATACCATTTGTGAGCTGTTCTGTGCAGCCAGTTGGTGTTACGACTATTTTAAATTTAGTAATCTCCGAGCGATTGCTTTCAAGGCCCCTCGGTTTAGAGGCCAAGTCAGGTACTATGGAGTCCCTACTGCATCTCCGATTCCGATATAATGTGGAGAAAAGAGCTGGTTTGTTCTAGGGCTCTAAGCACCTGCAGGTTCACCTGAAGTGAGTTGAAATCCTGAAGAGATGGGCAGCTCTGCCAATCCAAAGTTTAGTTGAAAAATTGTGGGCAGTTCACCGGTTCCTTTGTTGGACGTGAATTCTTTACAGGTTAGGGGTTGGGGTTTTTCCATAGTTTTCTCTGTACGGTGACATCTAATTTCTCTTCCTTGCAGTGTTGGGGTAATGTGCTGTCAGCAAGATAATACTAAGGAGAAAGGTAAGATGAGTATTTTGACTGGGCAGGTGAGGTTTTATTTTTCTCTCCACGCATTTCGTTCTTCCTCTTAAAGGACCAGCTCTTATTTAAAGCTTATTTAAATTTTATGCCCTATGTGGTGTACTCGGTAGAACAGTGTTTTCCTCTGAAAGGATGAGCTCTTCTGCTGCAGGTGTTCAAATATTGTGACAGCAGCCTGTGCGTCGCTCTTAGTTTCTAAGTTTGCCCAGCCTTTCCGATTTTAAAAAACAAAAAAAACCCCCAAAGTTTTCAGTGTCTTGAACCTTTGTGAAGTGTCACCCATTCTTGTGGGCTAAAACTTGCAAGTTCCTGGAAGTTTTGTGTTTCACCTCAAAAGTTTGAGGTGTTTCTGAGAACTAGATTACAGGAAATCTGTTAGTGGCTACTGTTCAAGTCGTCTTACACCTGTTTTTTGGAAGGTCTGACGTTCACTTTCTTTGCACTACGTCTGTAGCAGGAGGGCACGTTTGTTTCAGTTTTGCATTTTGATGTCTGCAATTAAAAAAAAAAAAGGCCATGACTTGTTTATATGTGTGCATTGGAAAGTTTTACGCGGCAGGTGAGCTTGTTGCAGTCAGGGTGAAGACCTCTGCTTTGGAAAAAGCTACATTAGAAGGTAATTACACCTGGCAAGTACTCCCCTGCCATTTTTATGTTGGTTGGTGAAACGTCACGGTCCATACAATGGTAGGAATGATTTCAGTATTGTGAAAGCATTAAGGGTTAGTTAGTTACTTGGAGGTTGTCTCACCAACTGTGAAATATTCTGGCTCCAGGTGCCTCATTGGCTAAATCCTTGCAGGAGTTTTGGGCCTCTGACATGGGTTTCGCTTGTGTAACCAAGCTGGGTGATGGGGTCCTGCTGTCTCCTAAGGGGCAGTTGGAAGGTCGCAGGTGGAATAACAGTAACCTAGGTCCAAACCAGGCTCGCAGAATCTTTCTTTCTTACCTTCGTATCTGGAGGAGTAAAAAGACTCTGTGATGCTTTGGGCTTTTTGGTTTTTTTAATGTTAAGGCAAAGTCTCAATCTTCCTTTACATCAGCTCCCCCTTCCCCGCCTTTTCCCCCTTCCCCACCCAATCCTACCACTCGCCACAGAACCTGGTTAGACGAAGTCGGCGCAAGTGGTGCTGCAGTGACAAACCACCTGGGGGAAATGGTGATCAAGGGTGTTTCTCGCTTAGCTCAGCAGCTGTAGAAATCCCAGCGAATCCTCCGTGTTCCCAGTTGCCTGCCTGTGTTTGGAAAACATCTGGTCCTGCCCACAGCGGGGGTGGGGGGTGGTGGTGTGTGGGGGTGTGTGTGTAGAGCTTATGAATACGTGTATCCGGGGTAAAAATCACGCGTTCTGTGTGAGAGGTTTAGAAAGGATGGCTTGCTACAGCAGTGGTGGTTTGGTGATGAGTTAGACTGTTGCTTCTCCTTGAAAGTTTCCCTGAAAGCTATGGAAGACCGATCAGTAGGCAAACTCCAGACGTTTTTCCATCCCGAATAGTGCCTGCTGTAATCATGGGACTAGCATAAAAATTGAGATTTTTATACTGCAGATCATTTCATTCTTTGCTTTCTTTGTGAGTTCAGGGCTTGTTAGGGCACGCTGTGTTTTTTGGATTTCTGTTATCATCAAGAAGCTTAGGAGAGACTTTTTTGTGGTGGTTGTGGTTTGTTTTTTTCTTTTGTTGTCCATCCGTAATCATTTGTTGTAAATTGCTGAGCACTGAAGGAAATACCAACGCTTTTATGACTTGCGATGTAAAAAAACTGTAGTACTTTCCGAACAGATTTGGCCATCTTCCGTGACGCTTAAATTGTGGCCTGTCACGCCGGACTCCTTTTAGCAGCCAAGCTTCTGCACACCACCCTTGACATCTGCAGTGTTCAGAGTATGTGCGTTTGTCAAGCTCTGAGCTAGGAAGCGTCTGGAATTGCTAGGTAGCAAGGCCTGATTAAAACGTGGCGTATATCCATACCGAGCAAGCCCAGAAGAGGAAGAGGAGTTTGCAGCACTTTAAAAAAGACCTCCTATTTATGCAGTAGAGTTCAGGTGAAGGTAAAAGTGTACAAAACCTTCGCTCCTTGGTTACCAGTTTTGAGAGAAGGATGGCATTGTGTGTACCGACAGAGGGACGGCTGTAAAATCTTCCCCGTTGCATAGAGGGTGTGTAGGAATGTTTCATGTTTTGCAGAAGTGCCAACAGCTTCGAAGGTTATACAAGCATGGTAGCTTCCCCCACCGTCGGAAATACAGAAAGCAGGAAAATCCCTGGAAAACGTGGAAGAGCTGCTGGCGGAATCATTTGCCTGAGGTAGGTTTAAAATGGAGAGATTCTGGGCTCTTTTCACACTTCACGTAATTAATTTTCCACAAGTTTTTTAGACTTGCTTCTGTGGGTCCTGTGTTAATGCAAAGAGAACAAGTGAAGCTCTGAAGGTACAATACTCCTCGTAAGTTTAATCCATTTTTAGTTTAAAGGACCTCATGCGCTGTGAACTTGTTTTATAGTCTTCTCCCCAAATGTAGGTGGAGAGAGTCGCAGAAAGACATCAATATTGAGGTCTCCAGTAACTGCGCGTTCCCTATTATTTTTCTTCGAAAGAAATGGTCGGAAGCTATTTTGGAGGAGTTCAAGTTGTGTATCTGTTGGGTGGGTTTGGGTTTTTACCCTGCTGGCTTAGTTCTCGTTGATCATAGTCTAATTCCTTTGTGTTTCTTTTTACAAAGAAATCCAAGCAATAGTTGCCAATATTCACCAGGATAACAGAGTTCTTAATGCCGTGGATCCTTTTCTGTATGTCTTGCCTTTTTTGGTCTGCTTTCCAGTTTCTCAGTGGGCAGGAAACTAGATGGCGTGTGTTGTCCCCTTTTGCGTCCTTGCAGAACTCGTGCGTTGAATTTGAACTTCTGCGTCGCCTGTGATGAATAATGCGGAGAAGTGGCACGTTGCTTTGCACAGCGATGCACCTTCGTTTTGAATGCATGATGACTACTGTGGAAGGAACCAAACCTGAGGGAAGTTTTATGCGTGTCTGTGTTGCTATGTTTCCTTTTTTTTTTTTTTTTTCCTTAATTTGTACCTGAAATTGGGCTGTAAAAAAAAAAAAAAAATTCAAACCAAACCCAAAGTCCTCATCACCCCCTACCTCCTCAAACACCTAGTGTCTTGTCAGCTGTAGAAGGACGTGTCTGTGAGTCAACCTTGAGGAGCTTTTTTTTTTTTTTTTTTGTTCCTGACTGTGGGCAAAATCCAAGAACTAGCAAAACAAGGTTCTCGTTCTCTAGAGCTCTGTGTGGGGAATTGTTATAGGAGAGGAAGTCTTAACTTCTTAGGGCGTGAGTGGACTTGCGTTTGAATCCTGGGTTTGTTCTTTTGGCCACACGACATTTTCCCTCTTCCGCCCTAGGGACAAATCTTTTTTATGCCAGTTTCCCCATAAAAGTGACCGTGGATGATGTGAGCTTCGTTTGGTAAACGGATTCCTTTTGACAGGAAGGGAGAATATTGAATATGCAGTGAACGGAGTCACGGGTGAATCTACCAAGCAGACGGCGACGTTTACTCTCGCAGGCTTTACTGTATCCGAAGCTAGTGGATTCAAGTAATGGATTGGTAAGCGTGTGAGCATTTGCAGAGTGAGGACTTTCCAGTTAGCCGCCTTTTCTGTAGCGTTTCTGGCTACACCAGCTTGTACGCCAGGATCCTAGCTCATTTTCTGTGCTTGGGTCTTTGAGTTGTTTCTGCATTCAGCTTTTGTTTCCAGGAAAACACATCAAATCTGCGATCGTTACAGCACGCCGTAGCAGTTAATCACCTTTGGTTTCTGTTGCTGGAGCAGACCCGATAGTTTCAAAGGCTATTTTTATCTAAAATCGAGTGGTAGGGAGAGGAGGGAAAGCACGCGTGAGTCTGGTTGTAACAGATGCATTGGTTGCCAGGACTGACCATCGAGGGGCTGAGATAGTTACCCGTCTAAAATAATGAAGCTAATTAGTGTCTTTTTTTTTTTTTTTAATATTACTATTTCTATTTCTGTCCTTCATGTGGTGGTTGTGAATTAGCTTTGTGCCCCTTTCTAAAGTACCGGGCTTTTTTATACGTTTGGCATATTGAATGGCAAATGCTTGATATAAAGTCTGCAGCCTTACTCCATAACCAGACTGTAAACCAGGAAGTAAATTAATCATAACTGCAAAGAGTAATGGCACATTTTCTCTTATTTTACCCTTACCGCCTTCCAGGCCGTGGTCTGAAACCTGCTACGCGTGGCGCACAGGATGCGGCAGCAGCTTTGGTGGTGGGTGGCGAGAGGCGAAGGCCAAAGCAGAGGCTGCGCAGATCCTGTGCGCCGGATTTATTGTTTTACTTAGGAGCGTGGCCGTTCGTCTTAAACTTTTTATGGTGTTCTCGCCCAGCGCAGCATTTTGAAATCGGCTGTTTTAAGGAAAACATGATGTCATCTCTGTCAAAGTTCTAAATATTTTGGACGTGAAATAGGAAAACGGGAGCTTTAATCTTGGGTTTCCTGGGATTAGCTCTTGGAATTGTTTTAGAATCCCTTATGTGTGGTATGACAGGTGGCACAGTCCTGTGCTAGAAAGGGAGTGGAAAGTACTAGGATGGAGCTGGTTACGTCATTGTGGAAATCGATGCCGAGGCTTAACGCACTGAAAGACAAAGCTGTTACGACTTGCACTGGAATGCCAGAATTAAGACGTGAGCAGAGCTAAAGAACTTCCTTCTTCACAAACCCCCACCAAATCTAACCCCCCCAAACGCATGAATTCCTTAAGCCCGGGAAGAAAGAAATCCGCTGTGGGTGACATGTTGCGGTGCTGTGTTGGCATCGGCGTCTTTGTAACGGATTATTTACAAGACCTAATGTCTTTCTGTGGACTTGTAAGGCTGAGTGTTTTTAGTCTAGCAGTTTCCCGCTGCTGTCACGTATTCACGTAGATCTGTAAGGCAATTTTCGTTACCTTTTTTGTATAGCCTGATCAAACACTCGTATAATCTGAAAGTTACATTTTTGTGGTACTCTCCTTGGAAAACAGAAAGTAAGCCTGCCATTAGATGCTGGGCCACAGCGGTTGACGGCGCAGGGTAGCGTGCGTTACGTTTTGTGCTACGCTTGGTCACGTCTCATCTATGTCGTCTTCCCTGTTATTTTATTAGATTTAGTATCTGCACTTTCCATTTCCAGACAGGCCTCTCGTTCAGAGCACGGAGGCACGGTTCTCTCTGCGTCCGGCTCCTCGTCCCTATCTTGTCACTCCTTCCTCTCCTCCCTGTAGCCCGTCGCTATCGTTTTCTTTCACCATCTCTCTCTCTGCCTGGCTCCGGAACCCCATTTTGCCGTTCCTCTCTCTCTGTCCGTACTCTTTCTTGCCCTGGCTCTCCCTGCCTGGCTCCCTGTCCCCGTTTCTTCCTTCTTGGCCCCGTAGCACGTTGTGATGCCGTTTCTTTCTCCGCCTCTGCTCTCCCAGCTCGCCGTCCCTCGCTTTTAATTCCTCCCTCTCCGCGCTGTCGCCCGTGCGGTCTCTTGCCTTTCTCCGTCGCTGGCTGGCTGGCTGGCTGTCCCTGCTCATCCATTCCTCCCTCTCGCCCCTGCAGCGCCTGTCGCTTTTGTCCGTTCTCCCTCTCAGTCTCTGGCTCCCTGATGACCCTGCTTTGGACTCCCCCCACCCCCCTTCTTTCCGTGCTCATCGCTGCTGTTCTTGCTCTCCAGCTCTCTTTTTTTTTTTTTTTTTTTTTTCCTCCCCCCCCCCCTCCCGCTCCCTGTGTTGTCCCACAGTCGGGCCCGGTACCCGGTGTGCCATCGGCCAGTCTTGCACACAGAGCCGAGACATTTATTTACGTCAAAGCGTTTGCGCAAAGGTGGGTGCCGGGTGGCAATTCCCCAAAGCTGGCACACCGCACGGAGGAGCGACCGCGTGTGTCTCTTGTTAGGTGTTTAGTAAAGACAGTGGAAAACCCGCCCAAATTTACATGCCCTGGCTAGTGACTACCCTGTCACTCGCTCCTGCTCAGGTATATGGAAATGAGCTTCGCTTGCTCTGTCAGTCGGCACGCCTGCTCTTGGCAGCCGGGGAGGCAATTTGCACGGTCCCTCCGTGGAGTCGGTGGTCGCGGTCTCCCCCTGCCGCCTCTACCTTCATCCCGGTCGCCGTGGGTTCCGCTGACTTCGTACCGGCGACGTTCTTCTGTCCTTGTTACCTGCCTTGTAGCAGGATGTCTCCCTTTGCCCGTCCCTGAAGTGCCTCTTTTCGGTTTTCCTCCGGAGGCTGGTGATGAGCGAGGCGGGCGAGTTTACACGAAGCCGCCAGGCCTCCGTTAAGCAGCGTCACTGTCCCCCAGGCGCTAACCCGGACACGCAGCTTTAGTCGCTCTACGTTTCCTCCCTTTGAGACCGTGGAAGAGGAACTTCGCTGTAGTTTCTCTTGTACGAGTCTCATCTTCTCATAACCCTACCTCCCTGTGTTATTACACAGATCCCTACAAAAGTTAAGGCGGCGATGATTATACTGCTCAATAACTTCTTTAGCCATAGGCTCAGATCAGGGAACCAGGAAATTCACCATTTAAATGTTTCCGCAGATCCATGAGGTGGGTCATGCCTTTGTATCTCGTGGAGCGTTTTAGTCTGTTTCCGTATGTCTTCTAGGTCTGGAGAGGTTCTGCCGCTTTGATCCACGTGTACGCAGGAGCCCGTATTTAAAATTGTGCCTATCCCTCCCTGGGAAGTGAGCGTCAGACAGGGCCTTTATAGCGTCACAGGTCTCGCTTCCGATTTTCTCGCTTGCGGCTGAAGTATTTATTATAGCTTTTTCTAATTCGCTACCTCCTCGCCAGGGAGTAAGCCACCTCGCGAAGGAGCGAAATCCTGCGGGTCTGTCAATCGTGGGTTATTTCCGTTTCTTTTATTTCTCGCGCGGTAGGTTCTTAGTCACGCTCGAGACTCTAGTTTCTCGATTATTGCGCTATTTGGAACTATGGCTCCTAGAACGCAAGTTCCAAAGCAGTTTGGTGGCGAGGCCTTACGGGCACGTCCCCGCCGAAGGGGTACCTCTGGGACGTATCGTTAGGCAACCTGCATAATTTTTGGTGGAAATTGTAACTTCCATTTCCCATTCCTGATTTTCAGCGTTGTTGGCGCTCTGCGTTGCATTTTTCCACAAACCACTCCGTGAGGAGGTATCAGTCGGTACCAGGATTCCGATTAGCGGGAGCCCTTTGTTTGAGCATTCTGGAAAACGAATACAAACCCAGCAGCTCGCCTTATTTGCCATCTGAACAGGTTTTTTTGGTAATAATTCAAAATGCATCATCCTCTCCCATGGATTTCGTGGTTTCCCATTGTTTAACTTCATGCACAGGCAGCAGAGGAGTATCACCCCCCGCTTAGTCCCTTCGTTCCTTGTCCAGAAATCGGGACATTGACACAGCTATACCAGCGAAGTGTCGTGGTGTAACCCCAGGCAGCAACGAAGCCCCAAGCAACCGCTCGCTCCCCGCCGGCGGGATGGGGGAGAGAATGGGAAGGGTGAAAGGGAGGAACCTCGTGGGTGGAGATAAAGACAGTTTAGCGGGTAAAGCAAAGCCGCGCACGCAAGCAAAGCAAAACGAGGCGTTCGTTCACGCTCCCCGTCGGCAGGCGGGTGTTCAGCCATCTCCAGAAAGCGGGGCTCCATCACGCGTGACGGTCGCTTGGGAAGACAAGATGCAGTAACTCCGAACGTGTGCCACTTCCCCCTTCTTCCCCCCCCCCGCCCCGCTTTATATACCGAGCACGACGTCGTATCCCTTTGGCCAGTTTGGGTGTGCTGTCCCGGCTGTGTCCTCCTCGCTGGCCGGCCAGCATGAGAAGCTGGGCTGTCCTTGGGTACTTCACATGCTGATGTTTTGAGCTGTTGCTCTCCACAGCTCGTCTCGCACTGACGTCTGTGAAGAAAATTAACTCTGTCCCAGCTGAAGCCAGGACGCTCGCGTGCGTCCCGGTCCGCCTCTGCCGCCCTGCCCCAGCCCTCTGCCTGCCTCCCTGCCTGTCCCTGCCTCCGTCTCCCTCTCTGCTGGCCCACCTACCTGCCTGGCTCCCCAAAACTTGTTGCTCTTCTGCTGACTCTGCCCTGTACCATTTCCCCTATTAATTTTTTTTCCGTGTTTCCCTCTCCCTGCTTTTTAACGCTTTCCCGTGTTTCTTGTACCCTGTTGCATTTTAATTTCTCGTTCTACAGTTCCCTCTCGCCAGGAGCCTGTCTCAGTTTTTTTTAATTCCTCCCTCTGTCTTGTACCCCGCCACTTAAAAGATTTTCTTCCCGTGTTTCCTCCCTGTCCCTGTGGTGGTGGTGGTGGTGGTGTTTTTTAATATTCCTGTGTTTCTTATCCCCGATGACAATTCAGATTTTCTTTCTGTGTTGTCTTCTGTCCATCTCCCTGTCCCCTGTGTTTTAATTCTTGTCTATGTTCCTTGTACTCAGTTGCTTTTCAAAGTTCCTTCTGATCTCCCTCTATCCGGCTACCTGCCTTCAGTTTTTTAACTCTTCTCTAGACTTCTTGTAATCCATTGCTACTTAGTCTCTCTTTCAACAAATCCCTTTATCCGGCTCCATTTCCCTAAATTCTAATTCCTCCCTTTCTTCCGTATACCCTGTCGCTTTTAAATTTTTCTTTCAGTGTTTCCTTTTATTCTGGTCCCTGCTCCTATGTTTTGATTCTTTCCCGCGTTTCTTGTAGCCTGTCGCTTTGTGTTATTTTCCTACGTCTCCCTCCACCCGACTCCCTGTCCCTGCTTTGTAATGCCTCCCTTTCTGTCCTGTACCCCGTCGCTTTAACAGTTTTCTCTCTGTGACTCCATTTATTTTGTTTCCTCTCCTCTGTTAGTTTTAAATTTTATTTCTACGGCTACTTTTGTCCTGTTCGCTGTCCTTATCTTTTAATTTTTTCTGCTCTGTCCTGTGCGCCGCCGCTTCTAAACGTCTGTTGTATTTCTCAGTTCCAGTTCACTGTCGCTTATTTTGTAAGTTTTTTTTCCCGTCTTTCCTGTACCCAGTCACTTAAAAGTAGACATAGAAGGAAAACTTATCAGGCTGCGCATCGCCTTTTTTTATTTTTCCTGGCTATCGTGTACCTCGTCGCTTTTTACGTTTGCACCCCACCACCACGCCCCGCCCTCCCCCCCCCCCCCCCCCCCGCAACCCTCTTTTGGCTCTGTAGCGCACTTTGCGCCCTTCTCCCTTCCCAAAAACCCTTTCTTGATGCCATCTTTCAACTCCAGAACACTCATCTTGTTCTTGAGGCTAGCTAGGACGCCTCTGTTCAGTCCCGGGTCGCGTGAGGACAGCTGTAGACTGTTCACATCCCCTCTGGGCTATGTCGTCGTGTCCTTGAGCCTCCTTGTGCCTCTCGGAACCCCGCTGCTACCGTCACGATGGCACCCAAGGTCTTAGACGTTCCCCACAGCACGCTTTTAGCTCCGTAAGCCGCCTTTGGACTCGTTTTGTCGAAGTCGCAGCTCTCGCAAGAGGAACGGAGGTGACGAGCGGAGCGCGGTGAGGAGGTGGGTCGTCGGCAGGTGGTATCAGAGGGAAGATGTGGCTGGTGGCTAGAAGCAGTCCAGCTGCCGCTGTGGAAGCAGAGCTCTGTGGCCCAGCCATGAGTCTCGATGTTTCTGGAGCGCTCCCGGGAGCGGACGCGGCTGTCCGACCGGCAGAAGTACCTCTCTCTGACCAGACGGGCAGTCTGGCGCCTTCCCGGAGGTATGCGCCCGTGATCCGGGAGGACTTTTGGGCTTGGGGGCGAGTCGCTAGGCGTGCGGCCGCCGTCTGTATGGCCCGAGTGCCCCGGTAGCCGCCCCGGAGGTGTGTCTCTAGGACCCGGGCGGACTACCGTACTCGGAGGCGACTGTCTAGCCTGGGACCCGCCGTCTCTATGGCGCTGAGTGCCTCTCTAGCCGCCCCGGAGGTCTTTCTCTGTGACCCGGGAGGACTTCCGTACTCGGAGGCGACTCTCTAGCCTGGGGCCCGCCGTCTCTATGGCGCAGAGTGCCTCTGTAGCCGCCCCGGAGGTCTTTCTCTGTGACCCGGGAGGACTTCCGCACTGGATGGCGACTCTCTAGCCTGGCACCCGCCGTCTCTATGGCGCCGAGTGCCTCTGTAGCCGCCCCGGAGGTCTTTCTCTGTGACCCGGGAGGACTTCCGCACTGGATGGCGACTCTCTAGCCTGGCACCCGCCGTCTCTATGGCGCTGAGTGCCTCTGTAGCCGCCCCGGAGGTCTTTCTCTGTGACCCGGGAGGACTTCCGCACTGGATGGCGACTCTCTAGCCTGGCACCCGCCGTCTCTATGGCGCTGAGTGCCTCTCTAGCCGCCCCGGAGGTCTTTCTCTGTGACCCGGGAGGACTTCCGCACTGGGAGGCGACTCTCTAGCCGGCCACCCGCCGCCTCTATGGCGCAGAGTGCCTCTCTAGCCGCCCCGGAGGTCTTTCTCTGTGACCCGGGAGGACTTCCGCACTGTGAGGCGACTCTCTAGCCGGCGACCCGCCGTCTCTATGGCGCTGAGTGCCTCTGTAGCCGCCCCGGAGGTCTTTCTCTGTGACCCGGGAGGACTTCCGCACTGGGAGGCGACTCTCTAGCCTGGCACCCGCCGTCTCTATGGCGCTGAGTGCCTCTCTCGCCGCCCCGGAGGTATGTGTCAGTCATCCGGGAGGACTTCCGCAGTTTCTGCTGAAACTCTAGCCGCTGGAAAGCCGTCTCAGTGGTCCATAGCGCCGCTCTATAGGGCCCTGGAGGTATGTATCGCTGATGCCGGAGGACTTCCGGGATTTAGTTCAAAATTACTTTTTCTTGTTTTCCCTTAGTGCCGTTGCTTCAAAAAATTTTTTCTACTTCTCCGTTTCAGTTCAATGTTGCCATTAGTTAATTTTTTCCTCAGCTCCCCGGTCCCATTTGCTTCTTACATTTTATGTCCACTTTTATTCTGCTCACTGCCTTTATTTTTTAATTAGTTTCTTACCTTTCCTGAGGTCCCTCGCTTGGAAAATTCTTTCCCTACATCTGTTTTAGTTTCCTGTCATTTTTTCCTTAGTTTTTCCCTTTCTGTCCCTAATTCCTCTTATTTTTAAAATGGGCTTTCTGTGCCTACTTTTTTCCTTCAGTGTCTTTTGAAAGGACTAATTACCAGACAATCACTGGCTGAGACCTTAAACATGACATGTCTTCCCTGACGCGTGGCGGGAAGGGTAGTCTTGTGGCGGGGGGGGGGGGCGGGCGGCCATGCTGCGCTTGCCAGTGCATGCCGGGAGCTGTACTTTTGCCGCGCCTCCTCCCCGCGCTCGGTGCTGCCGGCCTGTGGCCGAACTTAGGTACTGCACTTCGGCAGCCGCGCATGCGCTATGGCGCACCTCGCCGCAGCTGGCAAACGCGCATGCGCGGTGTCACGCGACGCTACAGCCCGAAGCCGCGCATGCGCGGTGGCATTTCGCCGCGGCTGGCAAACGCGCATGCGCGGTGCAGCGCCTCGTAGCTCGAAAGCCGCGCATGCGCTGTGGTTTGTCTGGCGGCGGCTCGGACGACGCGCATGGGCGGTGGGCACCTCGCGGCGGCTGGCAAACACGCATGTGCAGCGGCGCGCGACGCCACAGCCCGAAGCCGCGCATGCGCGCCGGGCACCCCGCGGCGGCTGGCAAACGCGCATGCGCTCTACAGCGCCTCGTCGCTCAGACGCCGCGCATGCGCTGTGGGGGTGTCTCGCGGTGACTCGGTAGCCGCGCATGCGCTGTGGCGCGCCTCGCTGCGCCCGACACTCGCGCATGCGCCTTGGGAACGTCGCAGCATCTGGCAAACGCGCATGTGCAGCGGCGCGCGACGCCACAACCCGAAGCCGCGCATGCGCGGTGGCACCTCGCCGCTGCTGGCAAACGCGCATGCGCACTGGCGAGCCTCGTCTCCGCTCCGGAGTTGCGCATGCGCGGTGGGTGCATCGCGGCAGGTCGACAGCCGCGCATGCGCGCTGGGAGCTTTGCGGAGCTCGACAGCCGCGCATGCGCGATACCGCGCCTCGCGGCAGCTGGCAAACGCGCATGCGCTACCGCGCGACTCGCCGGCGTTCGGAACCGCGCATGCGCGCTGGGTACCACGCAGCGGCTGGCAAACGCGCATGCGTCGTGCCGTTCGCTCGTGCCGCTCAGGAGACGCGCATGCGCGGTGGGTGCATTGCGGCAGCTCGAAAGCCGCGCATGCGCTGTGGAGCTTCGCGGTGGCTCGGAAGCCGCGCATGCGCTGTGGCGCGCCTCGCTGCGCTCCACCCTCGCGCATGCGTACTGGGCACCTCGCTGCATCTGGCAAACGCGCATGTGCGGCGGCGCGCGACGCCACAGCCCGAATCCGCGCATGCGCGCTGGGCACTACGCCGCAGCTGGCAAACGCGCATGCGTGGTGGCGCGCCTCGTCTCCGCTCCGGAGCTGCGCATGCGCGGTGGGTGCATCGCGGCAGGTCGAAAGGCGCGCATGCGCGCTGCGGAGCTTCGCGGAGCTCGACAGCCGCGCATGCGCGGCGCAGTGCCTGAGCGCCGCTCCGAAGCCGCGCATGCGCGGTGGGGCACTTGGCGGTGGCTCGGAAGCCGCGCATGCGCGGAGGCGCCTAAGTGACCTACGCTGCCGGCCGCCGGTAACCGCGATGCCGTTCTGCGGTCCCTGCGCGCTCTTTGCTACTTCCCGGTAAGGACGCGTCGTTGCCGCCCCATGTGCGCAGCGTGGGCGGTCGCTCGCCCTGCAAAATGAGGCACGGCCGCCGGGTGCTCGCTGCTACTGCAGCCGCCGCCCCTCGCCCCTGCGGCGCGCCGTCGGCGTCCGGCGCATGGGCGGCGCGCGGGAGCAGCATGGCGGCGCACGGGAGCAGCATGGCGGCGCAGAGGGGTCCCGTTCCCGGCGGGGCGTGAAGGGCCGGGGCCAGCGGTGAGGCGAGCGAGCCCCTGGGGCGGGTGCGGGGGCGTCTCCTGCGCGCCGGCCGCCCGCCCGCCCGCCCGCGGCGGGGCGAGGACAGGACCTTCGAGCCGCCCGCTGCGGCCGGCTGCCGGCCCGCTGGAGGCGAGCCGGGTCGGGGCAGCCCCGGGGAGTTACCTGGGGGCTGGGAGGAGGGAAGGAGGCGGACACCCCCCCCCAGGCGCAGACGCCGGGCGCCTCCCAACTCGCCAGAGCCCCCCCGCTCGCTTCTCCTGGCCCCGCGCAGCTGCCCCCAGCTCCAGCCCCTCCCCTGAAGCCCGTCCCGTAGCCCCGGGCCGGCCCCGGGCCCTGTCGCAGAGGCGGCAAGCCGGGCCTCGCGTGCGCTGGGTTCTCCGTGAAAGCGCGCGCCGTTGGCGGCGGTGCAGGGGCAGAGCGGCGTCTCCGGCGGCCCCCGCGGAAGGAGAGGCTTCGGCCAGGGGGGAACTACGGTAATAAGGGTCGCTGCTGCTTCTTTCCCTCTGCCGGGGGCCGCGCTGAGGCTGCGCGTGTCCGTTCATCCCCGTCCGTTTGCCGCTGACCGCACCCGCCTCGGGCTCGCGTGGGTTGTCTCTGCCCGTGGCACCTCGCTCTCCTCGTGGCACGGCTGCAGGAAGGGACAGGCGGAGCGCTTGCCGGCCCTGGGCGGGAGCTGCCGCGGCCAGAGCTGGAGAGGCCAGAGAACGGTAAAGAGGAAGAAGAAACCGAAGGCCGGCCGGCAGCTGCCTCCCGCTGCAGGGAAGAGAGAGCCAGCCCCTCCAGGTGAGGTAGGATCCCTCTTCGTAGTCCGCAGCAGGCCAGGCCATCGACATGCAGGGTCTGTACGCGTCACCACAGGCGGCCGCGTAGCGCACGAGCGAGGCTCCGTGTGTAGGGAGCCCCGTCTTGTACGAGCTGTAAGACACCCCAGTATCCTCTTAGGTGGAGGACAGCCAAGCGACAGGAGTTACAGAAGGCGAAGGGAGGAGAGGAGGAGGAGGAGGAGGAGGAGGAAGCGTCTGAGCTGGCAACCTCTCCCAGCAGTGCAGGGAGTGAAAGCTGCGGTGAGTCCCAGGCCCCCGGGGCCCTGTTGCCCCTATTCTGCATCCCGGGCCCTCCCTGCCCCTCCCCTGGCCCCCCCTCTTTCCCACGCTGATGTGGTTCCCCCCCCCGCCCATACCTCCTTTTTCCATCTCACTCTGACCAGCTCCCCGTCCTCATCTTTTAGGTCCTCTCTCTCCCTGCCCTGTAGCTCGTGGCTATTTTTCTTTCCTCTGCCTCTCCCAGTCTGGCTCCCTGTCCCTGCTTTTCCATTCCTCCCTCTCTGCCATGTAGCGTGTTGCTGCTCTTTTTCTTTCGCAGTCTCTCTCTGTCCGGCTCCCAGCCACCGTTTTTGCCTTCCTTCCACTCTGTCCTCTAGTCTCTGGCTCTCTCTGCCTGGCTGAACATCTGCTGATGTTCAAGGTCTTGCTTCTCGGCCCTGTAGCACAGCACAAGTCTCTCTCTTCCTCTGTCTCCCTCTATCCTGCTCCCTGTCCCTGTTCTGCAATTTCGTCCTTGTCAGCCCTGAGCCACGCTGCAGTTTCATTTCTTCTGCCGTCTTGCCCTGTCCGGCTCCCTGCCAGGATCTTTTAATTCTTCTCTCTCTCCCTCTCGAAGCCCATCGCTGTTTTACTCTTTCTCCCTGTCCGTCTCCCCGTCTCCGTCTTTACTGACTCTTTTAAGTAAAATCACTGGCTGAGACCTTAAACATGTCACTTCTTGCCCGACAAGATCAAACAGACCGTGAGCAAGCTCCTTAGGCTTCCCGTGGAAATCACTGGTACCGGCTTAAATTGACCTCCTTGCGCCATCCTGAGGCCGAAAGACCGAGGAGCTAATTCGATGACTAGATATGGACAAAGGAAGCCCCAGGTTCAACTGGCGGACTGCGTGAGGAAGACTGTGGACGACCACCTGAGGGTGAAAAGACCCTAACCCTAATTTTACTGTGCATGCTTGGACTACGTCAACGAATTCCGGGGACTCCTCACCGTTAAGACTGCCCTTCTCGGGGCATCTGATGACCACGTATGACTTTTCTGCATATGAACTGATGTGCTTTACTAACCCGTCGGAGCACTCGTGGTGGAGCCATCCCCAGCGCTGCCCAGCGCTGCCGTAAGGAACGCCCGCCTTCTAAAGCTTCAAACTAAGTGTTAGAGGGTTTTCTGGCCGACTTTTCAGTATCCCTTTGTATTTGATTGTTTCTGGTATTCCCTTAGTGGCTTCACTTTTTAGATTTTCTATCTACGTCTCCGTTTTAGTTCGCCATCCCTGCCTCTTAATATTTTTCCTTTTGCCGTAATCACCACTGCTTTTAAAATTTTCTGCTGCCTTTTCTCTCATTCGCGGTCCTTATTTGCCTACCCTTATTTTTTAACTGACTTCTTCCCTTCCCTTAGTGCCCTCTGAAACAAGGATCTAAAACAATTGTAAGGTTTTCGCATGTGTAACGAATCAACTGTCAGTTTTGCAAATTTCTGAAGAGATGTACTTTCTGGAAGGTTATTGATTTCGTGATTAGTTTCACTTTAGTATAGACTTCTTTAGCCTAGCAACCGTGGCATTATGTTTAACGGCCTATTCTCATAGTCCTTAGGCTGTATTTGCCTCAGTGCTAACACTGTACCTATATGTAAACAGTTCATCAGGAGGAAAGCCGCCCTGATGAAAACTAAAACCCAAGCAGAAACGGAGAAGACGGGTGGAGAGAACCAAGAGGAGAAGAGTTAAGAGCAAGGACTGAGAAGTTGATGAGTGCAGAGGAGATATCTTCACCTTCAGCACAGAAACGTCCTAGCAGGAGTGCTCAAACACGGATGAGAAGAAGGAACCGCTTGGCTGAAGAACAGAAGGGGAAAACATCCAAGGAGAAGGAACTATCCTCAGGAGACCTGTGACCATAAAAGGGAAAAAGGAGGAGGGGGCTAACTCCCCAAACGACCACCGGCGACCGCCCGAGACCCCCGCGCACGCGTAGTGTGGTTCTGCAACGCCAGCCTTACGTAAATGTGGCAGATAAGCGAGGAGGCGGAGATTTCTCAGGACACGTGCGAATATTCGCGTCTTTCAGGTATATAAAGGATGAAGTTTTGCTTCAGCGCGCGCGCGTTGGGAGGAGATATCCCCCAGGCGTCCGGCGCGGCAATAAAGGCGTCTGCTTAATGACACTTTGACGTTACCGAGTTTAAATTTCTGTAACTTTTGTGAATCATTTGGTGACCCAGGTGGGAGGGACATCCTCTGTTCGGCTGCGGGACCCCATGAGTCTGGGACTCTCTTGGGTGCACCCCCGGAGATCTTTTCCGGAGAGACCCCTGTTCTCAGTCGGATCACCGCGGGGACAGACAAAGACCCTCCGGCAAGAAGACATCCTTAAATCCTGAACTGGCAACGATCGATCAGTTTGGGACCGTCTTTAAGACGTGCAGACGTGCACGCGGGTCGGCGTATACCGGCTCGCTAGCACCTTACAGGTGTACCTCTGGGGGACTTGTGTCCCATATGGTAGGGGATTAACTTCCCCGTTTGGAGGGGCTGCGTCCCCATTTGGAGGTCTGGTTAACTGTTACAAACAAAAAGCGAAATAGGAAGCAAAAGAGATGTTGCTCGCCTTGTAGCATTGGACAAAGATGTTTAAAGGTTGACAGAATGGGAGATGAAAGGATTGTTTGACCCCGACTGCGAGGATGTGCGTGCAATGTCGGATGCGGTGTTCAGCGAGGCAGAAAAGCAGAGTGTTGTGAGGGTGGCCAGACACCCAAGGCCAGGCTCCGGTTTTGGCTGGAACTCTGCCGGGAACAGCGGATAACCATGTTCCCATTACCAGTCCCGGTCGGGGCCCTAACCAGCCAGGAGCCCGGGACTTAGTACTGCGGTACAGGGAACGAATGGCTTCTGGAATAAGAAGTGCTGTCCCAAAATCAGTAAATTGGTCTAAATTGTATGCAATTAAACAAGATAGATAGAAAAGAATGCCCTACTGATTTTTTGAACCGATTAAAAGAAGGGATGCAGAAATATACTCCTTTAAACCCTACCTCTCAGGAGGGAAAGGGTCAGTTGATGTTCCTGGTTCTGGGACAGCTGACGGATGATGTCAAGAAAAAGTTAGAGCAAGTGCAAGGAACAGATGTGAGAGATTTAGAGAAATTGCTGGAGACTGCTTGGCAAGTGTGTCGCAATAGGGACAGGCGGGGGCGGGGGGGAATGGGCAAAACAATTGCCAGCGCTACGGCGGCTGCTTTGCGCACCGCAGGGGCCAGGTAACCTCTGGGAACCCACCGGGAAACACCACTAATGGGAGGCGAGGAGCCATGAGAAGTAGCCCAAGTGCCCCGTCTCGGGGAAGTCAAACCCCTCCCGAAAGATCAGGGTGCCCACTGTCGGCCAAGGATGGAGCTCGAACGGCGGGGTATGCCGTGACCACCGCAGAGCGAGCGCTGGAAGCAAAGTCACTCCCTGAGGGTACATCCGCACAAAGAGCCGAATGAATTGCTTTAGCGAGAGCTTGCTGAAGGACTGCGAGCGAACGCCCGGACAAATTCAAAATACGCCTTGGGTGTAGCTCATGCCCGTGGGGCTATCCGGAAGGAACGGGGACTTCTGACCGCCCAAGGAAAACGTATTAAGCTTGCTGACGTGATCCTAAGACTTTTGGATGCGGTACAGTCGCCTTCGGCGGTTGCGCTTATGCACCGCAAGGGGCACCAAGAGGGTGACGCTGCTCAGGAAGTGGGGAATAAATCGGCAGATTAGGAGGCAAAGAGAGCTGCGGAACAAGGTGAGGTGTTAAGTTTGATTCCTGAAAAAGCTTTGCCGCTACCGGACTCGGTCGACTGTGATGAGAAGGATCTTAGATGAATTAAAGATTTGGAAGCAGAAGTTGAATCATCGGGTTGGGCAAAATCAAAAGGTAACAGAGTAATAGTTCCCTTTAGAATAGTACGGAAACCGGTAAAAGCAGAACACGACCAGACTCATTGGGCAACTGAAGCCTCGTATGATTCCCTTATGAAGCAGAGAGTAGCCAGGAATTTGTTTCAAACTGTAAAAACCATGGTTAATAACTGTGAAGTATGCAAAGGTGGGAAATCGTGTAAAATTTGGAAGTCTCGGTAAAGGGAAAGTTCCAGGTCAACATTGGCAAACAGACTTTTCTGAACTCCCAGGGAAAGGGTGGGGGGGGGTTCGGGATTTGTTCGTATTAACGGATACCTTTTCGGGCTGGCCAGCAGCTTTCCCTTGTAGGGCTAATAAGGCTAGGGGAAGTGACAGGAGTACTCTTAAACGAAAGTTATTCCCAGATTTGGAGTACCAGCAGTAATATCTTCTGATAGGGGTGCTCATTTTTGTGCGCAAATAGCGCAACGAGTTAGTAAAATTTTAGGCAACCGACCTCAGGCAAGTGGGCCAGTGGAGAAAATGAATCACTTAATTAAACAACAGCTAGCTAAACTTAGTCAAGAAGCAAATCTACATTGGTACCAAGCGCTCCCACTGTAGCCCTACTACGAATCAGGGTAAAACCGGGAACTAAAGAGAATTTAAGTCCATTTGGAATTTTGTTGGGGCGGCCGTCACCGATCCCAATACCGAGGGGAAGAGCTCACCCAGTTAGGCGAAAATAATCTATAGAAATACATCATAATATTAGGAAATTCTAAACGAGAGCGATTGCAAGTGCCTAGAGGGTCTAGCCAGACGTTCCCTCTAACAGGAGTTCCGGTTCCGGTTAACCCCTCTCTATTTAACAACCCCCGCTACGGAGTAGGTCATGATAAGAACGACTTTAGATTTACATCACCTCTTGGGGTTGTGAAGAAGTTCGGAGCAAATTAGCCTCTCGGTTACCAAATTTTAAATGGATCAAAGAGCTGCTTGTACTCGTATTAGTTGATAGCTTATTTGTTTTAGGTACGTGTTGTGTAATTCGAGGTTGGCTATGGCGTTGTCAGAAGAATGGGGATGACGGTGTTACCTGGAAAAAGAGTAAGGTCAAACCTGAAGTCGCAACAGGGAGGTATTTTAATCGACGGACAGAGGAGAATGGTACGTTGTAAGGGACTGCGAAAGAATTCGCAAGGGTAATAGAAAAGGGGGGAAGTGAAACAGAAGATGTCTGCTTAATGACACAGTGATGTTACCGAGTTTAAATTTCTCTCACTTCTCTGCATCACCTCGCTTTTTCATTTTTCTTTCTCCAACTCTTTTAAAAGTTTGCAGTTTCTCTTATGTTTTATTCCCTTCTTTCCCTAACACCTATCGCTTTTTAAATGTTCTTGCCAGGCTTACTATTGTTCCCTTTGTCTGCATTTTTAATTAGCTCTTGTCTTTCCTTAGCGCCCTCGCTATTAAAACTTTCTTTCTCCATCTCTGTTTACTGTCCCTAGTTCACAATTTTTTCCTTATTTCTTTAATCCCTGTTGCTTTTAACGTTTTCTACTTTTATCCCATCTTCTGTCTCTCTCTTCTGGTTTTTCTTTATTGTCATCGCATTTAAAATTTTCTCTCTACAGCTGTTTTACTCCACTGTCCCTATTTCTGTTTCTTCCTTTATTTCCCTAACGCCTGTCACTTCTAACATGTACTTTCTGTGCCCTTCCACGTCTGTATCTTCAATTATTTCTTGTCTTTCCTTAGTGCCGCCCCTTCTTCAGGTTCCTTTCTACATCTCCATTTTAGTTCACCATCGCTGTCTTTAATCAAAAAGTCCTTAATCCCCATTGCTTTTCAAATTTTCTACTTTTATCTCGTCCGCTGTCGTTACTTATTAGTTCTTTTCTCTTATTTTTTCCTCAGGGCACCGCTTTTTGTATTTCCTTTCTGCGTCTACTTTTATGTGGCTCACTGTCCCCATTTTTCAATTTTTTTAGTCATCGTTCTTTTTGGTTTGAAATTTTGTTTCTCGGTGTACTTTTATCTCATTTTCTATGCCTGCGGTTTTTTTTCCCCTTTCCTGTAACTTGCCGCTTCTAACATGTTCGTTCTAAATCTACTTTTATTAGGATGCAGCTCCCTTTTTTTCAGTTGGTTCCTGTCTCTCCTGTACCCCCTCACGTTTAGATTTTCTTTCCTCGTCTGTTTTTATCCACTTCACCAGCTTCATTTTTTTAGCTCATTCTAGCGTGTCCCATACCCTGTTGCTTGTGAAATTTTCTTGCTATGTCTTTGCCTATTCAGGTTTTTTCCCTATTTTAACTTTTTTTCCCCGTCTTAACGTCTTCATTTTCGAATAACAGAATAATTTAGGACGGAGAAGACACTTAAGATCATCGGGCCCAGCCGTAAACCTAGCACGGCCAAGTCCACCACTAAACCGTGGCCTTAAGTGCCACATCCACGCGCCTTTTAAATACCTCCAGGAACGGTGAGGAACTTAGGTTTTTATGCTCACGTTAACCTGGTTTTCTGTCACTATTATTTCCTCTTTTCCTGTCTGTCCTCTCCCTCATCGTTTTTTACATTTTCTGTGTCTGCTTTTATGGAGACGGCTAACCCTACGTTTTTATTACTTCCTGCCTATCCTGTGTGAAATCACTTCTGAATTTTTTTCCCCCATCTGTTTTCATCCAGTTCACTGTCTTTATTTCATTCCTGTCTCTGCTATACCCTGTCACTACTTAAATTTGCTTTCTGCCTTTGTTGATTTCTTCTGCTGCCCCATTGCCAAGTTTCTCCTTCTTTAACGCCTTCGCTTTTGATAATTTTTTGTCTACTTTTATCTGGTCTTCTCTCCCTATTTGTTAGTTTTTTCCTTCCCTGCCTCATACCCTTTTTTTCTTTTTAAATTTTCTTTCTATGTTTGCTTTTATCAAGATGTCTATTCTTTTCCAATTCTTTCTGTTTGTCACACACCCCGTCGCTTTTCAGATTTCCCTGGCGTGTCTCCCTTCCCCCCCGCTCACCGCCCCCCCCCCCCCATCCCGGGGTTTTACGGGGTCTCCTTGGCACGCTTTTCTCTCGGGAGCGTGATTTGTACCCCTCTCGGTTTGTCAGAACATCTCCTCGGGCCATCCCTCTTCCTCAGAGCGGTCTTTCTGTCCTCTCCTCCATCTTGCTCGCCTCCCGTCGGCCAGCGTCTCCCCGACGACGCCTGTGCTCCGTTCAGATCCCCTCCCGAGTACCTCTGCGCCCTCCAGCCTTCTGCCGTCTCTCCGGCCGCCTCGGCACCCCTCTGATTTCCGCCACGACGCTTCCTGCGAGCGACCCCGCGTTCCGTAACCGGACTGTAAAACAGGAACTGAATTAACCGTAACCGCAGAGCGTAATGGCACATTTTCTCGCATTTTACCCTTACCGCCTTTCAGGCCGTGGCTGGAAACCTGCTACGCGTGGCGCGCAGGATGCGGCAGCAGCTTGGCGGTGGATGGCGAGAGGCGAAGGCCGAAGCAGAGGCTGCGCGGCTCCCGTACGCTGGGTTTATTGTTTTACTTAGGAGCGTGGCCGTTCGTCTTCAACTGTTTATGGTGTTCTCGCCCAGTGCAGCAGTTTGAAATCGGCTGGTTTAAGGAAAACACGATGTCATCTCTGTCAAAGTTCGACATATTTTGGACGTGAAATACGAAACCGAGAACTTTAATCCCGGGTTTCCTGGGATTAGCTCTTGGAACTGCTTTAGAATCCCTTGTGTGTCGGCTCCCCGAAACTTACTGCTCGTCTGCCGACTCTGCCCTGTACCGTTTCACCTGTTAATTTTTTTCCACGTTTCCCTCTCTGCGGCTCCCTCTCCCTGTTTTTTAACGCTTTCCTGTGTTTCTTGCACCCTGCTGCATTTTAATTTCTCGCGCTACAGTTCCCTCCCTCCGGCACCCTGTCTCTGTGTTTTATTTCCTTCCTCTGTCCTGCACCCCGTCGCTGAAAAAACTGTCTTCCTATGTTGCCTTCTATGCATCTCCCCGTCCCTATTTTTTCATTATTTCCTGTGGTTCTTGTACCCCGTTACTTTTAACATTTTCTCATTGCGGTTCCTTCTAGCCGTCTCCCTGTTTGTCTAATATTCCCGTCTTTCTCGTACCTGACCGCCACTTCTTTTTCCTTTTTGCCTTGTCCTCTGGCCGTCTCCCCGTCCCTGCGTTTTAATTCCTGTCCGTGTCTCTCGTACCCGGTTGCTTTTTAAAAGTTCTTCTACGTCTCCCTCTACCCGGCTCCCTTTTTCCGGTTTTTTGTTTGGGGTTTTTTTTTTTTTGGTCTGTGTCGTCGTCGTCCCCCCCCCGCCCTTGTATTTCTTGCGCCCCACCGCTACCTAATTTCTCCTTCAACGATTCCCTTTATCCAGCTTCCCTTTCCCGTACTTTTAACTCCTCCCTTTTTTCCGTATACCCTGTCCCTTTTTAAATTTTGTTTCAGTATTTCCTTCTATCCTCATTCCTGTTCCTGTTTTTTTAATTCTTTCCTGCTTTTCTCGTAGCCTGTCGCTTCTTAAAACGTCCTTCCGTCCCTCTACCCGATTCCTTGCCCCTGTTTTTTATCTCCTCCTCTGTCCCGCACCCAGTCACATTAATAAGTTTCTTTCTATGTCTCCATGTATTTAGCTTCCTGTCCGCCTTTTTATTTTTTTTTCCTGTCTATATCATACTCCGTCCATTTTAACTTGTGTTTCGATGGCTACTTTTCTGCGGTTCGCTGCCTGCGTTTTGTAATTCTCCCCCGTCTGTCCCGTACCCTGGCGCTGCTTCAAGTTCCCATGTCTGCGTTTGTCGAGCTCCCCATCCGTGTCTTTTAACTCTTTCCCGTGTCGTGTACCCCGTTGCTTTTTACATTTTTTTGTGTGTCTGTTTTTCCACAGTCTTATTTTTAATTTATTCTCGTCTTTGCTAAAAGCCGTCGCGTTTTAAATTAATTTTCTTTCCCCATCGAAGTTTATCCACCTCCCCGTCCCCGTGTTTTGTTTTCCCATCTACGCTGTACCCCATCGCTTCTACAATTTTCTTTCCGTGTCTACTTTAACCAATTCGCTGTCTATATTTTTTATTTGTTTCTCGTCCGTGCTGTACGCCGGCGCTTTTGAAATTTTCTTCCTATGTCTCTCTGTACTTTTCTGTCTATTGTCATTTTTAACTTTTTCTTGTTTTTCCTCAATGCTTCCGCTTTTATAATTTTCCTCCTATGTCACTCTCCATCACCCTACGCTTATTTTACTTTTTTTCCCTTGTCTTTCCTTAATGCCTTGGCTTTCAAAATTTCCTTTTTACATCAACTTTCATCCAGTTTTCTGTCCCCTTCCCCCCCCCTCCCAGCTTCTCCTTTACCCGGCTGCTTTTTACATGCTCTCTCCGTGTCCGCTTTAACCAATTCACTGTCTGTCATTTTTATTTTTATTCCTGTCTGTCCCGAGCCCTCTCGCTCTTTCAGTTTCTGTTCTAGGTCTACTTTTATCAAGCTCCTATCCATATTTTTTAGTTTATTCCTGTCCGTTGTGTGCCCTGTCGCTTTTTGAACTGTATTTTCGTTTGTGGCTCTGTTATTTACCATCTCCTTGGGGTTTTTTAGTTGTTTCTTGTCTTTTCTTAATGCCATGGCTTATTCCATTTTTCTTTCTCGACAACATTTGTGAGGTTTGCTGTCCCTAGTTTTTACTGCTTTCCCGTACCCCGCTGCTTTTTAAATCTTCTTTCTATGTCTCTCTTCATCTGGTTTCCTGTCCCCAGTCTTAAATTTCTTCCCGCGTTTCTAGTACCGCGCTCAACTTTTTAAACTGTATTCCCGCGCGCGCTAGTTTGGGCTCGGAGGTAGAGTTAGTTTTCTTCGCGGTAGCTGGCGCGGGGCTACGTGTTGGATTTGCGCCGACACCCGGCGTCGATGACGCAGGGACACGCGCCGGGTCTCGCCGAGCGGCGCTTGCGCGGCGTCAAGGGCCGTTCTGCTGCTCCCGCGGCCCCGCCGGCGAGTAGAGCGGGGGTGCGCGCGGGGTTGGGAGGGGACGCGGCCGGGACAGCTGACCCCCGGCTGCCCAAAGGGATGTTCCCGACCGTACCACGCAGCGCTCGGCCAGCAAACCGGGGCTGGAGGTCGCGGGGGGCCTTAACGTCTTGACGTAACCCTGTCACGTACCACGTCGCTTTTAAAGTTTTATTTCTGCGTCTCCATTTATCCGGTTCCCTGTCCCGTGGTTTCGGTTTTTTGGTTTTCTTCCCCGTGTTTCCTGCCGCCCGTCGCTTTTTCTCTTCTCTTCCGCATGCCCCTCCGCATCGCTCCCTTTGGCGGGTTTTTAGTGCCCTGACTCTGCGGCCCGTCCCCTTTCTATTTTTATGGCTCTGTCCAGCTGACGGTCTCTAATTTTTAATTCTTTCCCGTGTTTGTCCCTTTTCCCTTTCTCTTTCCATGACTGCCTCTATCTGCCTTCCTGTCCCTTCACACCCCCTCCCTTTTTTTTCTCAATTCCTTCTGCTCTGGTCCCCTCGTGCAGTTTTCTGTCTCCCGCTACCCGGCTCCCTGTCGCGGTACCCGCCGCTCCCAGGCCGGGCGCCGCTCGTTCTCGCTGTCCCTCCCAGCTCTCTCCCCCTCTTCTTTATCGCTCCATCTCCCCCCTCGCCGCGCTGCAGTTCTCCCTCTTCCTCCGCCTCGACACCCACGTCCGACTCCCGCCCCACCCCCCCACCCCCCCCGGGCCTGGCTCCCCGTCCCTCGCCTCTTCTCTCCCCGCCTCTGCGCTTCCTCCCGCTTCCCTCTCCCCTCTTCCCCCTCCGCCCGGCCGCCGTTGGGCACCGAGCCTGGGCGGCAGCTCCCGGTGCGCCCGAGGGAACAAACCTGCGCTGCCCGCTTTGCGCGCCCGGGTGCGTTCCTCCGCCGTGGGGCCGGGCCCAGGCCCAGGGCAGGGGCTCCCGTGCCGTTGGAGGTGGGGGGGGGCGGCCGCTTGTTCCCGAGGGGCTGCAGCTGCGGGCCCGACGCTCGAAGCGGGCTGCAGGAGCGGCTGAGGCCTGCGGTGCCCCGGGGGCGCCGCCCGGGCCCGCCCGCCGGCGGGAGCCGGCTGAGGAGCGGCGCGAAGGCCGTTCCGCAGGCAGCCGCCTGCAGCGAGGAAGGGCCGGGCCCCGCGGCGAGGTGGGAGTCCTCCCGCCCCCGCGGGAGCGCGGCGCCGGGAGCGCGGTCGGCGCCTCCGCCGGCCGCGCGTCCCTACAGCCTCGCGGCGCCTCTCCCGGAGGACCGGGGCGGGGGGAGGCGGCGCGCAGGCGCAGGCAGAGACGCCTCACGGCGCGCGCGCCTCGCTCCGCCGGGTCTCTGCCCGCTTCCGGGGCGGGCCCCGCCCCCGCGGGGCGGTGCTGTTGTCCCAGCCACGGTTCTTCCGCCGGTGCGCGGGCAGGTGGCGAACACGCGGAGCCGGGGTGTTGGCTTTTCTTCCGGCTGCGCGCAGAGCTCGCACCCCTCGGGCCACACTCGGACCGTGCGGCTACGCTCCGCGCAGCAGTTACCGGTGTTTTCAACAGCTGGCTCCGTCGCCCTCGTTCCCCTCGGTTCTCGCCAGCCTCGTCTCCGCTTAAAGTCACAGCGTCCTTCTTTCTTCCCGGGCGTGCTGAGCGAGGAGGGGGCTTTCCCCGCCCGGGGGCAGGTTGCTATTATGCCAATTAGATGTCAATTAGATGTTAATTAGGGCAGTTCCCTCAAGGTTCCGGAGCGGTGCTGCTCTTGTGATTATCTTGTTCCTCCCCTCAAGGTTGCACCTCGCAGTGAACTGCTCCCAGAGACTAAACGATGCCCCCAGCTTCGTTCCTCGCGCACCTCGAGCAGTGCGGGCGGGAGCGATGCTGCCGCGGCGTCGGGTCAGAGCCGCGCTCTCGAACGGCGGCGCGTGAGTTCCGCCTGCCCGGCTCTGCCTCGAGCGCGTGACGGCGCGTGCTCTGCCTGAGCAGCCGGGAAAATGCCTCGGAAACGACCCGCTTGTTGCGAGCGAAGCAGATGCGACGCAAGCGGGGCGTTGGGGCGGCTTTTGTAGCCTGACGTCAGCCTGCGTTCTGAGTCGCGCTTGCACGTGCGCACACAAAACGAACGCCTGCCTGTGCCACAAGCTCCTGCTGCGGCAGAGGGATCGGGAGTCCGTGGCAGCGGTCAGCCGGGCCTGGGCGCGGCGGCTTCAGCCGGTCGTCGCGTACCGGTGTTCTTCCCGCCACCCTGCGCCAGCGGGTTTCTTTAGGCGTACGCGGTGCTTAGGCGTCCTCGGCCGTCACTTAGGCCGGGCTAGCGGAGCAGGCGTCCCGAGTGACCCTTCCCCACACCGTTCCCCGCTCTCCCGCCCACGCCAGCGCTGCTGCGCCCGGCGTCCCTGTCCCCTGCTTCCACTTCTGCCTCTGCCCACCCCCGGCCCAGCGCGGGCGTCATCGGGCTCGTTAATCGTGGCTGCCTCGGGGCTCGCGAAACGGGTCGCGTGCAGGAGCGCCCGGCCTTGCGGCGAGTCCCTGCAACCGCCTGGCTGCCGGGAGGGGCCGCTGCCTCGCGCCCGCCGTGCGAGTGCGCCGAGGGCTCCCCTCGTGCCTTCCGGTCCTAATCCGTCGCAGCCGGCCAGGATCTTCTTTCCCAGGTGTGCTTCTAACGACAGGCCCCGGAAAGGACAGGGCCACGTGAGCGGTGGACGCTGTCGCTCCCGGGTGCGCCGCACCTGACGTACACGGGCAGTCGAATGTGCAGGGTCTGCACGCATCACCGGAAGCGGCCGTGTGGCGCACGAGCGAGGCTCCGTGTGTAGGGAGCCTCGTCTTGTACGAGCTGTAAGACACCCCGGTATCCTCTTAGGTGGAGGACAGCCGAGCGACAGGAGTTACAGAAGGCGAAGGGAGGAGAGGAGGAGGAGGAGGAGGAGGAAGAAGCGTCTGAGCTGGCAACCTCTCCCAGCAGTGCAGGGAGTGAAAGCTGCGGTGAGTCCCAGGCCCCCGGGGCCCTGTTGCCCCTATTCTGCATCCCGGGCCCTCGCTGCCCCTGCCCTGGCCCCCTCTCTTTCCCACGCTGATGTGGTATCCGTCCGTGTCCCCCCATACCTCCTTTCTCCATCTCGCTCTGACCAGCTCCCCGTCCCCGTCTTGTAGGTCCTCTCTCTCCCTGCCCTGTAGCTCGTGGCTGTTTTTCCTTCCTCTGCCTCTCCCAGTCTGGCTCCCTGTCCCTGCTTTTCCATTCCTCCCTCTCTGCCGTGTCGCGTGTTGCTGCTCTTTTCTTTTGCAGTCTCTCTCTGTCTGGCTCCCAGCCACCATGCTTGCCTTCCTCCCGCTCTGTCCTGTAGCCCGTCGGTATTTTTGCTGTCTCTGGCGCTCTCCGCCCGGCCCCGTGTCCCCGGTGTTCAAGGTCTTGCTTCTCGGCCCTGTAGCACAGCACAAGTCTCTTTCTTCCTCTGTCTCCCTCTACCCTGCTCCCTGTCCCTGTTTTGCAATTTCGTCCTTGTCAGCCCTGAGCCACGCTGCAGTTTCATTTCTTTCGCCGTCTTGCCCTGTCCGGCTCCCTGCCGGGATCTTTCAGTCCCTCTCTATCTGTCTTGAAGCCCGTCGCTGTTTTCTCTTTCTCTCTGTCCGTCTCTCTGCCTCTGTCTTTACTTACACTTTTAAATTCCTCCCTCTCTGCCCAGCGGCCCATCACCATTTTGCCGTTCTCTGTCCCGTGTCTTGAATCGCTCCCTCTCTGCCCTGTAGCCTGTCACCAGAGGAAGGTTTTTTTCCTTCTCTGCCATTCGCTCTCTGTCCGGCTCCCTGTCCCTACATTTTAGTTGTCCCCTCGCTGCCCCTGCGGCCTGTCGCTGTCGTCCCTGTCCCTGTCTCCCTCTGTATGGCTCCCTCTCCCTTCCCTTATCCCTACTAAGCAAGTAGATAAGAAAAGAGATCCTCGGGAGGACAGACAAGTGAAGGGGACCGAGTACTGCAAAAAACCACCAGAGACCACCAGAGGACCACCGGCTCCTTTAACGGCGCACGCGTCAGCGACATGTGAGTATGTGAAACATTCCTCGGAAATGTCACGAATATGCTAACAATTGCAACGAACATGAGTGTATGTACCCGATAGAATTCAGATGCTGGTAACACGAGGCACGCGTGTTAGGAGGAGATATCTCCCACGCGTCCGGCGCTGTAATAAAGATGTCTGCTTTAGTAACGCTTTGGTGTTATGAAGTTTGTATTTCTTACATTTGAATTTCTTTGAATCACTGGTGGGACCCTATTTTGGACTCCCCCCACCCCCCCACCCCACTTCTTTCCGTGCTCATTGCTGTTCTTGCTCTGCAGCTCTCTTTTTTTTTTTTTTTTTTTCCCCCCAGCTCCCTGTGCTATTCTCCTTAACCCTCCCCTCTCCGCCGGGCTCTTTGTCACTTTGTTGTCCCTCTCGGTCTGACTCCCTGCCCCTGTTCTCCTCTCTTGCAGCGTCCTGCGCCCCGCGCCCCGTTTTCGGCGCGGCGGCCTCCCCCTGCCCGGCAGCCCGTTCCCCGCCGGACCGAGGAGCGCGGCTCCGGGAAGGACTGCCGGGCTGGCCCCGGGGCAGCCCCGCTCCCGGGCCTCGTTACGCGCCGCCTGAATCAACGCTCGCTGCCGCCTCCTTCGCCCTCGCGGCTGCGTTCGCCCTCCCTTTGCCCCGGGTGAGGGGAGGGGCTGTGCCGGAGCTCGGGGCAGCAAGGGCGGCCCTGGGGCGGGGGGCGGGCGCTGCCCCCCTGCTCCGGCTGGGCTCCAGCTGTGGGCCGGGGCTGGGGGAGCCCCAGGTGCGGGCGGTGAGGCCGGTGGGGACGGCCGCTCCCTGCACAGGGGTGGCTGCCGGGGGAGGGGCTGCCGCCGCCGCTGCCCTGCCCCGGGTGGCCGTGGAGGGGCCGGGGGGAGCCAGGGGCGGGGCGGAGCGGTCGCCCGGTGCGACCGGGCTGCGGCTGCAGCGAGGAAGAACGCGAGCGGGGCCGCCCCCGGGACCAGCGGGTGCCGGGGAAAGCCCGGAGGCGGGGCGGCGGGGTCCGCGTCGGAGGCACGGAGCAGGGGCGTGCGGGAGCCGGCGGCGGGGGCTGCCCGGAGCCGCGCGGCGGAGCGCCGGTTAGCGCTCGCGTGTCGGCGGGACTTGCGGGGGAAAAGGGGGAGCCGGTGTCCCTGGCGGCAGGGCGGGAGCCGTAGCCCCGCGGCACGGGGCTTACGGCCGGCGACGTTCGTTCCCCGCGCATGCCGGGAAGCGTAGTCTTGTGGCAGGGGGCCGGCGGGCGGCCATGCTGCGCTTGCCAGGGCATGCCGGGAGATGTAGTTTTTGCGACCTGGTCTCCCAGGCGTGCGTGGTGGCGCGCCTCCTCCCCGCGCTCGGTGCTGCCGCCCTGTGACCGAACTTGGGTACTGCAGCTCGGCAGCCGCGGCTCGGAAGCCGCGCATGCGCGGTGGCGCCTAAGTGACCCACGCTCCCGTCCTCCGGTAACAGCGATGCCGTTCTGCGGTCCCTGCGCGCTCTTTGCCTGCTTCCCGGTAAGGAAGCGCCGTTGCCGCCCCATGGGCGCAGCGTCGGCGGGCGCTCGCCCTGCAAAATGCGGCACCGCCGCCGGGCGCTCGCTGCTTCTGCAGCCCGGCGTTCGCGCGCCGCCCCGCGCCCCTGCGGCGCGCCGTCGGCGTCCGGCGCATGCGCGGCGCGCGGGAGCAGCATGGCGGCGCAGAGGGGTCCCGTTCCCAGCGGGGCGTGAAGGGCCGGGGCCACCGGTGAGGCGAGCGAGCCCCTGGGGCGGGGGCGTCTCCTGCGCGCCGGCCGCCCGCCCGCCCGCCCGCGGGTGGCGGGGCGAGGAGCTTCGAGCCGCCCGCTGCGGCCGGCTGCCGGCCCGCTGGAGGCGAGCCGGGTCGGGGCAGCCCCGGGGAGTTACCGGGGGGCTGGGAGGAGGGAGAGGGGAAGGAGGCGGACACCCCCCAGGCGCAGACGCCGGGCGCCTCCCAACTCGCCAGAGCCCCCCCGCTCGCTTCTCCTGGCCCCGCGCAGCTGCCCCCAGCTCCAGCCCCTCCCCTGAAGCCCGTCCCGTAGCCCCGGGCCGGCCCCGGGCCCTGTCGCAGAGGCGGCAAGCCGGGCCTCGCGTGCGCTGGGTTCTCCGTGAAAGCGCGCGCCGTTGGCGGCGGTGCAGGGGCAGAGCGGCGTCTCCGGCGGCCCCCGCGGAAGGAGAGGCTTCGGCCAGGGGGGAACTACGGTAATAAGGGTCGCTGCTGCTTCTTTCCCTCTGCCGGGGGCCGCGCTGAGGCTGCGCGTGTCCGTTCGTCCCCGTCCGTTCGCCGCTGACCGCACCCGCCTCGGGCTCGCGTGGGTTGTCTCTGCCCGTGGCACCTCGCTCTCCTCGTGGCACGGCTGCAGGAAGGGACAGGCGGAGCGCTTGCCGGCCCTGGGCGGGAGCTGCCGCGGCCAGAGCTGGAGAGGCCAGAGAACGGTAAAGAGGAAGAAGAAACCGAAGGCCGGCCGGCAGCTGCCTCCCGCTGCAGGGAAGAGAGAGCCAGCCCCTCCAGGGGAGGTAGGATCCCTCTTCGTAGTCCGCAGCAGGCCAGGCCATCGACATGCAGGGTCTGTACGCGTCACCAAAGGCGGCTGCGTAACGCACGAGCGAGGCTCCGTGTGTAGGAAAGTTCAGCTGGTAGAATAACTTTGGAAAAACATAATTCAGCAATGCTGTGCTCTGGGGCACGTTTCATATCTGCCCGTAAGTTTTATATAATTGCTAATACTTTTTTTTTTCCAGAAACGTCTGTTTATTTTAAAGAAAAGTGCCTGATCTCTTTAGTTTCTGGAGAACTTTGAAAACATAGAGCTCTCGTTGTTCTAGATGAGTTTCTGGCAACGCGAACAGTATATGGTACGCGCTTCTCCGACAAAGGTTGTGTCTCTGCTGCAGGCAGACAGATGTCGTCTTCCTGAAGGTATGAACTGAAATACCATTTGTGAGCTGTTCTGTGCAGCCAGTTGGTGTTACGACTATTTTAAATTTAGTAATCTCCGAGCGATTGCTTTCAAGGCCCCTCGGTTTAGAGGCCAAGTCAGGTACTATGGAGTCCCTACTGCATCTCCGATTCCGATATAATGTGGAGAAAAGAGCTGGTTTGTTCTAGGGCTCTAAGCACCTGCAGGTTCACCTGAAGTGAGTTGAAATCCTGAAGAGATGGGCAGCTCTGCCAATCCAAAGTTTAGTTGAAAAATTGTGGGCAGTTCACCGGTTCCTTTGTTGGACGTGAATTCTTTACAGGTTAGGGGTTGGGGTTTTTCCATAGTTTTCTCTGTACGGTGACATCTAATTTCTCTTCCTTGCAGTGTTGGGGTAATGTGCTGTCAGCAAGATAATACTAAGGAGAAAGGTAAGATGAGTATTTTGACTGGGCAGGTGAGGTTTTATTTTTCTCTCCACGCATTTCGTTCTTCCTCTTAAAGGACCAGCTCTTATTTAAAGCTTATTTAAATTTTATGCCCTATGTGGTGTACTCGGTAGAACAGTGTTTTCCTCTGAAAGGATGAGCTCTTCTGCTGCAGGTGTTCAAATATTGTGACAGCAGCCTGTGCGTCGCTCTTAGTTTCTAAGTTTGCCCAGCCTTTCCGATTTTAAAAAACAAAAAAAACCCCCAAAGTTTTCAGTGTCTTGAACCTTTGTGAAGTGTCACCCATTCTTGTGGGCTAAAACTTGCAAGTTCCTGGAAGTTTTGTGTTTCACCTCAAAAGTTTGAGGTGTTTCTGAGAACTAGATTACAGGAAATCTGTTAGTGGCTACTGTTCAAGTCGTCTTACACCTGTTTTTTGGAAGGTCTGACGTTCACTTTCTTTGCACTACGTCTGTAGCAGGAGGGCACGTTTGTTTCAGTTTTGCATTTTGATGTCTGCAATTAAAAAAAAAAAAGGCCATGACTTGTTTATATGTGTGCATTGGAAAGTTTTACGCGGCAGGTGAGCTTGTTGCAGTCAGGGTGAAGACCTCTGCTTTGGAAAAAGCTACATTAGAAGGTAATTACACCTGGCAAGTACTCCCCTGCCATTTTTATGTTGGTTGGTGAAACGTCACGGTCCATACAATGGTAGGAATGATTTCAGTATTGTGAAAGCATTAAGGGTTAGTTAGTTACTTGGAGGTTGTCTCACCAACTGTGAAATATTCTGGCTCCAGGTGCCTCATTGGCTAAATCCTTGCAGGAGTTTTGGGCCTCTGACATGGGTTTCGCTTGTGTAACCAAGCTGGGTGATGGGGTCCTGCTGTCTCCTAAGGGGCAGTTGGAAGGTCGCAGGTGGAATAACAGTAACCTAGGTCCAAACCAGGCTCGCAGAATCTTTCTTTCTTACCTTCGTATCTGGAGGAGTAAAAAGACTCTGTGATGCTTTGGGCTTTTTGGTTTTTTTAATGTTAAGGCAAAGTCTCAATCTTCCTTTACATCAGCTCCCCCTTCCCCGCCTTTTCCCCCTTCCCCACCCAATCCTACCACTCGCCACAGAACCTGGTTAGACGAAGTCGGCGCAAGTGGTGCTGCAGTGACAAACCACCTGGGGGAAATGGTGATCAAGGGTGTTTCTCGCTTAGCTCAGCAGCTGTAGAAATCCCAGCGAATCCTCCGTGTTCCCAGTTGCCTGCCTGTGTTTGGAAAACATCTGGTCCTGCCCACAGCGGGGGTGGGGGGTGGTGGTGTGTGGGGGTGTGTGTGTAGAGCTTATGAATACGTGTATCCGGGGTAAAAATCACGCGTTCTGTGTGAGAGGTTTAGAAAGGATGGCTTGCTACAGCAGTGGTGGTTTGGTGATGAGTTAGACTGTTGCTTCTCCTTGAAAGTTTCCCTGAAAGCTATGGAAGACCGATCAGTAGGCAAACTCCAGACGTTTTTCCATCCCGAATAGTGCCTGCTGTAATCATGGGACTAGCATAAAAATTGAGATTTTTATACTGCAGATCATTTCATTCTTTGCTTTCTTTGTGAGTTCAGGGCTTGTTAGGGCACGCTGTGTTTTTTGGATTTCTGTTATCATCAAGAAGCTTAGGAGAGACTTTTTTGTGGTGGTTGTGGTTTGTTTTTTTCTTTTGTTGTCCATCCGTAATCATTTGTTGTAAATTGCTGAGCACTGAAGGAAATACCAACGCTTTTATGACTTGCGATGTAAAAAAACTGTAGTACTTTCCGAACAGATTTGGCCATCTTCCGTGACGCTTAAATTGTGGCCTGTCACGCCGGACTCCTTTTAGCAGCCAAGCTTCTGCACACCACCCTTGACATCTGCAGTGTTCAGAGTATGTGCGTTTGTCAAGCTCTGAGCTAGGAAGCGTCTGGAATTGCTAGGTAGCAAGGCCTGATTAAAACGTGGCGTATATCCATACCGAGCAAGCCCAGAAGAGGAAGAGGAGTTTGCAGCACTTTAAAAAAGACCTCCTATTTATGCAGTAGAGTTCAGGTGAAGGTAAAAGTGTACAAAACCTTCGCTCCTTGGTTACCAGTTTTGAGAGAAGGATGGCATTGTGTGTACCGACAGAGGGACGGCTGTAAAATCTTCCCCGTTGCATAGAGGGTGTGTAGGAATGTTTCATGTTTTGCAGAAGTGCCAACAGCTTCGAAGGTTATACAAGCATGGTAGCTTCCCCCACCGTCGGAAATACAGAAAGCAGGAAAATCCCTGGAAAACGTGGAAGAGCTGCTGGCGGAATCATTTGCCTGAGGTAGGTTTAAAATGGAGAGATTCTGGGCTCTTTTCACACTTCACGTAATTAATTTTCCACAAGTTTTTTAGACTTGCTTCTGTGGGTCCTGTGTTAATGCAAAGAGAACAAGTGAAGCTCTGAAGGTACAATACTCCTCGTAAGTTTAATCCATTTTTAGTTTAAAGGACCTCATGCGCTGTGAACTTGTTTTATAGTCTTCTCCCCAAATGTAGGTGGAGAGAGTCGCAGAAAGACATCAATATTGAGGTCTCCAGTAACTGCGCGTTCCCTATTATTTTTCTTCGAAAGAAATGGTCGGAAGCTATTTTGGAGGAGTTCAAGTTGTGTATCTGTTGGGTGGGTTTGGGTTTTTACCCTGCTGGCTTAGTTCTCGTTGATCATAGTCTAATTCCTTTGTGTTTCTTTTTACAAAGAAATCCAAGCAATAGTTGCCAATATTCACCAGGATAACAGAGTTCTTAATGCCGTGGATCCTTTTCTGTATGTCTTGCCTTTTTTGGTCTGCTTTCCAGTTTCTCAGTGGGCAGGAAACTAGATGGCGTGTGTTGTCCCCTTTTGCGTCCTTGCAGAACTCGTGCGTTGAATTTGAACTTCTGCGTCGCCTGTGATGAATAATGCGGAGAAGTGGCACGTTGCTTTGCACAGCGATGCACCTTCGTTTTGAATGCATGATGACTACTGTGGAAGGAACCAAACCTGAGGGAAGTTTTATGCGTGTCTGTGTTGCTATGTTTCCTTTTTTTTTTTTTTTTTCCTTAATTTGTACCTGAAATTGGGCTGTAAAAAAAAAAAAAAAATTCAAACCAAACCCAAAGTCCTCATCACCCCCTACCTCCTCAAACACCTAGTGTCTTGTCAGCTGTAGAAGGACGTGTCTGTGAGTCAACCTTGAGGAGCTTTTTTTTTTTTTTTTTTGTTCCTGACTGTGGGCAAAATCCAAGAACTAGCAAAACAAGGTTCTCGTTCTCTAGAGCTCTGTGTGGGGAATTGTTATAGGAGAGGAAGTCTTAACTTCTTAGGGCGTGAGTGGACTTGCGTTTGAATCCTGGGTTTGTTCTTTTGGCCACACGACATTTTCCCTCTTCCGCCCTAGGGACAAATCTTTTTTATGCCAGTTTCCCCATAAAAGTGACCGTGGATGATGTGAGCTTCGTTTGGTAAACGGATTCCTTTTGACAGGAAGGGAGAATATTGAATATGCAGTGAACGGAGTCACGGGTGAATCTACCAAGCAGACGGCGACGTTTACTCTCGCAGGCTTTACTGTATCCGAAGCTAGTGGATTCAAGTAATGGATTGGTAAGCGTGTGAGCATTTGCAGAGTGAGGACTTTCCAGTTAGCCGCCTTTTCTGTAGCGTTTCTGGCTACACCAGCTTGTACGCCAGGATCCTAGCTCATTTTCTGTGCTTGGGTCTTTGAGTTGTTTCTGCATTCAGCTTTTGTTTCCAGGAAAACACATCAAATCTGCGATCGTTACAGCACGCCGTAGCAGTTAATCACCTTTGGTTTCTGTTGCTGGAGCAGACCCGATAGTTTCAAAGGCTATTTTTATCTAAAATCGAGTGGTAGGGAGAGGAGGGAAAGCACGCGTGAGTCTGGTTGTAACAGATGCATTGGTTGCCAGGACTGACCATCGAGGGGCTGAGATAGTTACCCGTCTAAAATAATGAAGCTAATTAGTGTCTTTTTTTTTTTTTTTAATATTACTATTTCTATTTCTGTCCTTCATGTGGTGGTTGTGAATTAGCTTTGTGCCCCTTTCTAAAGTACCGGGCTTTTTTATACGTTTGGCATATTGAATGGCAAATGCTTGATATAAAGTCTGCAGCCTTACTCCATAACCAGACTGTAAACCAGGAAGTAAATTAATCATAACTGCAAAGAGTAATGGCACATTTTCTCTTATTTTACCCTTACCGCCTTCCAGGCCGTGGTCTGAAACCTGCTACGCGTGGCGCACAGGATGCGGCAGCAGCTTTGGTGGTGGGTGGCGAGAGGCGAAGGCCAAAGCAGAGGCTGCGCAGATCCTGTGCGCCGGATTTATTGTTTTACTTAGGAGCGTGGCCGTTCGTCTTAAACTTTTTATGGTGTTCTCGCCCAGCGCAGCATTTTGAAATCGGCTGTTTTAAGGAAAACATGATGTCATCTCTGTCAAAGTTCTAAATATTTTGGACGTGAAATAGGAAAACGGGAGCTTTAATCTTGGGTTTCCTGGGATTAGCTCTTGGAATTGTTTTAGAATCCCTTATGTGTGGTATGACAGGTGGCACAGTCCTGTGCTAGAAAGGGAGTGGAAAGTACTAGGATGGAGCTGGTTACGTCATTGTGGAAATCGATGCCGAGGCTTAACGCACTGAAAGACAAAGCTGTTACGACTTGCACTGGAATGCCAGAATTAAGACGTGAGCAGAGCTAAAGAACTTCCTTCTTCACAAACCCCCACCAAATCTAACCCCCCCAAACGCATGAATTCCTTAAGCCCGGGAAGAAAGAAATCCGCTGTGGGTGACATGTTGCGGTGCTGTGTTGGCATCGGCGTCTTTGTAACGGATTATTTACAAGACCTAATGTCTTTCTGTGGACTTGTAAGGCTGAGTGTTTTTAGTCTAGCAGTTTCCCGCTGCTGTCACGTATTCACGTAGATCTGTAAGGCAATTTTCGTTACCTTTTTTGTATAGCCTGATCAAACACTCGTATAATCTGAAAGTTACATTTTTGTGGTACTCTCCTTGGAAAACAGAAAGTAAGCCTGCCATTAGATGCTGGGCCACAGCGGTTGACGGCGCAGGGTAGCGTGCGTTACGTTTTGTGCTACGCTTGGTCACGTCTCATCTATGTCGTCTTCCCTGTTATTTTATTAGATTTAGTATCTGCACTTTCCATTTCCAGACAGGCCTCTCGTTCAGAGCACGGAGGCACGGTTCTCTCTGCGTCCGGCTCCTCGTCCCTATCTTGTCACTCCTTCCTCTCCTCCCTGTAGCCCGTCGCTATCGTTTTCTTTCACCATCTCTCTCTCTGCCTGGCTCCGGAACCCCATTTTGCCGTTCCTCTCTCTCTGTCCGTACTCTTTCTTGCCCTGGCTCTCCCTGCCTGGCTCCCTGTCCCCGTTTCTTCCTTCTTGGCCCCGTAGCACGTTGTGATGCCGTTTCTTTCTCCGCCTCTGCTCTCCCAGCTCGCCGTCCCTCGCTTTTAATTCCTCCCTCTCCGCGCTGTCGCCCGTGCGGTCTCTTGCCTTTCTCCGTCGCTGGCTGGCTGGCTGGCTGTCCCTGCTCATCCATTCCTCCCTCTCGCCCCTGCAGCGCCTGTCGCTTTTGTCCGTTCTCCCTCTCAGTCTCTGGCTCCCTGATGACCCTGCTTTGGACTCCCCCCACCCCCCTTCTTTCCGTGCTCATCGCTGCTGTTCTTGCTCTCCAGCTCTCTTTTTTTTTTTTTTTTTTTTTTCCTCCCCCCCCCCCTCCCGCTCCCTGTGTTGTCCCACAGTCGGGCCCGGTACCCGGTGTGCCATCGGCCAGTCTTGCACACAGAGCCGAGACATTTATTTACGTCAAAGCGTTTGCGCAAAGGTGGGTGCCGGGTGGCAATTCCCCAAAGCTGGCACACCGCACGGAGGAGCGACCGCGTGTGTCTCTTGTTAGGTGTTTAGTAAAGACAGTGGAAAACCCGCCCAAATTTACATGCCCTGGCTAGTGACTACCCTGTCACTCGCTCCTGCTCAGGTATATGGAAATGAGCTTCGCTTGCTCTGTCAGTCGGCACGCCTGCTCTTGGCAGCCGGGGAGGCAATTTGCACGGTCCCTCCGTGGAGTCGGTGGTCGCGGTCTCCCCCTGCCGCCTCTACCTTCATCCCGGTCGCCGTGGGTTCCGCTGACTTCGTACCGGCGACGTTCTTCTGTCCTTGTTACCTGCCTTGTAGCAGGATGTCTCCCTTTGCCCGTCCCTGAAGTGCCTCTTTTCGGTTTTCCTCCGGAGGCTGGTGATGAGCGAGGCGGGCGAGTTTACACGAAGCCGCCAGGCCTCCGTTAAGCAGCGTCACTGTCCCCCAGGCGCTAACCCGGACACGCAGCTTTAGTCGCTCTACGTTTCCTCCCTTTGAGACCGTGGAAGAGGAACTTCGCTGTAGTTTCTCTTGTACGAGTCTCATCTTCTCATAACCCTACCTCCCTGTGTTATTACACAGATCCCTACAAAAGTTAAGGCGGCGATGATTATACTGCTCAATAACTTCTTTAGCCATAGGCTCAGATCAGGGAACCAGGAAATTCACCATTTAAATGTTTCCGCAGATCCATGAGGTGGGTCATGCCTTTGTATCTCGTGGAGCGTTTTAGTCTGTTTCCGTATGTCTTCTAGGTCTGGAGAGGTTCTGCCGCTTTGATCCACGTGTACGCAGGAGCCCGTATTTAAAATTGTGCCTATCCCTCCCTGGGAAGTGAGCGTCAGACAGGGCCTTTATAGCGTCACAGGTCTCGCTTCCGATTTTCTCGCTTGCGGCTGAAGTATTTATTATAGCTTTTTCTAATTCGCTACCTCCTCGCCAGGGAGTAAGCCACCTCGCGAAGGAGCGAAATCCTGCGGGTCTGTCAATCGTGGGTTATTTCCGTTTCTTTTATTTCTCGCGCGGTAGGTTCTTAGTCACGCTCGAGACTCTAGTTTCTCGATTATTGCGCTATTTGGAACTATGGCTCCTAGAACGCAAGTTCCAAAGCAGTTTGGTGGCGAGGCCTTACGGGCACGTCCCCGCCGAAGGGGTACCTCTGGGACGTATCGTTAGGCAACCTGCATAATTTTTGGTGGAAATTGTAACTTCCATTTCCCATTCCTGATTTTCAGCGTTGTTGGCGCTCTGCGTTGCATTTTTCCACAAACCACTCCGTGAGGAGGTATCAGTCGGTACCAGGATTCCGATTAGCGGGAGCCCTTTGTTTGAGCATTCTGGAAAACGAATACAAACCCAGCAGCTCGCCTTATTTGCCATCTGAACAGGTTTTTTTGGTAATAATTCAAAATGCATCATCCTCTCCCATGGATTTCGTGGTTTCCCATTGTTTAACTTCATGCACAGGCAGCAGAGGAGTATCACCCCCCGCTTAGTCCCTTCGTTCCTTGTCCAGAAATCGGGACATTGACACAGCTATACCAGCGAAGTGTCGTGGTGTAACCCCAGGCAGCAACGAAGCCCCAAGCAACCGCTCGCTCCCCGCCGGCGGGATGGGGGAGAGAATGGGAAGGGTGAAAGGGAGGAACCTCGTGGGTGGAGATAAAGACAGTTTAGCGGGTAAAGCAAAGCCGCGCACGCAAGCAAAGCAAAACGAGGCGTTCGTTCACGCTCCCCGTCGGCAGGCGGGTGTTCAGCCATCTCCAGAAAGCGGGGCTCCATCACGCGTGACGGTCGCTTGGGAAGACAAGATGCAGTAACTCCGAACGTGTGCCACTTCCCCCTTCTTCCCCCCCCCCGCCCCGCTTTATATACCGAGCACGACGTCGTATCCCTTTGGCCAGTTTGGGTGTGCTGTCCCGGCTGTGTCCTCCTCGCTGGCCGGCCAGCATGAGAAGCTGGGCTGTCCTTGGGTACTTCACATGCTGATGTTTTGAGCTGTTGCTCTCCACAGCTCGTCTCGCACTGACGTCTGTGAAGAAAATTAACTCTGTCCCAGCTGAAGCCAGGACGCTCGCGTGCGTCCCGGTCCGCCTCTGCCGCCCTGCCCCAGCCCTCTGCCTGCCTCCCTGCCTGTCCCTGCCTCCGTCTCCCTCTCTGCTGGCCCACCTACCTGCCTGGCTCCCCAAAACTTGTTGCTCTTCTGCTGACTCTGCCCTGTACCATTTCCCCTATTAATTTTTTTTCCGTGTTTCCCTCTCCCTGCTTTTTAACGCTTTCCCGTGTTTCTTGTACCCTGTTGCATTTTAATTTCTCGTTCTACAGTTCCCTCTCGCCAGGAGCCTGTCTCAGTTTTTTTTAATTCCTCCCTCTGTCTTGTACCCCGCCACTTAAAAGATTTTCTTCCCGTGTTTCCTCCCTGTCCCTGTGGTGGTGGTGGTGGTGGTGTTTTTTAATATTCCTGTGTTTCTTATCCCCGATGACAATTCAGATTTTCTTTCTGTGTTGTCTTCTGTCCATCTCCCTGTCCCCTGTGTTTTAATTCTTGTCTATGTTCCTTGTACTCAGTTGCTTTTCAAAGTTCCTTCTGATCTCCCTCTATCCGGCTACCTGCCTTCAGTTTTTTAACTCTTCTCTAGACTTCTTGTAATCCATTGCTACTTAGTCTCTCTTTCAACAAATCCCTTTATCCGGCTCCATTTCCCTAAATTCTAATTCCTCCCTTTCTTCCGTATACCCTGTCGCTTTTAAATTTTTCTTTCAGTGTTTCCTTTTATTCTGGTCCCTGCTCCTATGTTTTGATTCTTTCCCGCGTTTCTTGTAGCCTGTCGCTTTGTGTTATTTTCCTACGTCTCCCTCCACCCGACTCCCTGTCCCTGCTTTGTAATGCCTCCCTTTCTGTCCTGTACCCCGTCGCTTTAACAGTTTTCTCTCTGTGACTCCATTTATTTTGTTTCCTCTCCTCTGTTAGTTTTAAATTTTATTTCTACGGCTACTTTTGTCCTGTTCGCTGTCCTTATCTTTTAATTTTTTCTGCTCTGTCCTGTGCGCCGCCGCTTCTAAACGTCTGTTGTATTTCTCAGTTCCAGTTCACTGTCGCTTATTTTGTAAGTTTTTTTTCCCGTCTTTCCTGTACCCAGTCACTTAAAAGTAGACATAGAAGGAAAACTTATCAGGCTGCGCATCGCCTTTTTTTATTTTTCCTGGCTATCGTGTACCTCGTCGCTTTTTACGTTTGCACCCCACCACCACGCCCCGCCCTCCCCCCCCCCCCCCCCCCCGCAACCCTCTTTTGGCTCTGTAGCGCACTTTGCGCCCTTCTCCCTTCCCAAAAACCCTTTCTTGATGCCATCTTTCAACTCCAGAACACTCATCTTGTTCTTGAGGCTAGCTAGGACGCCTCTGTTCAGTCCCGGGTCGCGTGAGGACAGCTGTAGACTGTTCACATCCCCTCTGGGCTATGTCGTCGTGTCCTTGAGCCTCCTTGTGCCTCTCGGAACCCCGCTGCTACCGTCACGATGGCACCCAAGGTCTTAGACGTTCCCCACAGCACGCTTTTAGCTCCGTAAGCCGCCTTTGGACTCGTTTTGTCGAAGTCGCAGCTCTCGCAAGAGGAACGGAGGTGACGAGCGGAGCGCGGTGAGGAGGTGGGTCGTCGGCAGGTGGTATCAGAGGGAAGATGTGGCTGGTGGCTAGAAGCAGTCCAGCTGCCGCTGTGGAAGCAGAGCTCTGTGGCCCAGCCATGAGTCTCGATGTTTCTGGAGCGCTCCCGGGAGCGGACGCGGCTGTCCGACCGGCAGAAGTACCTCTCTCTGACCAGACGGGCAGTCTGGCGCCTTCCCGGAGGTATGCGCCCGTGATCCGGGAGGACTTTTGGGCTTGGGGGCGAGTCGCTAGGCGTGCGGCCGCCGTCTGTATGGCCCGAGTGCCCCGGTAGCCGCCCCGGAGGTGTGTCTCTAGGACCCGGGCGGACTACCGTACTCGGAGGCGACTCTCTAGCCTGCGACCCGCCGTCTCTATGGCGCTGAGTGCCTCTCTAGCCGCCCCGGAGGTCTTTCTCTGTGACCCGGGAGGACTTCCGTACTCGGAGGCGACTCTCTAGCCTGGGGCCCGCCGTCTCTATGGCGCAGAGTGCCTCTGTAGCCGCCCCGGAGGTCTTTCTCTGTGACCCGGGAGGACTTCCGCACTGGATGGCGACTCTCTAGCCTGGCACCCGCCGTCTCTATGGCGCCGAGTGCCTCTGTAGCCGCCCCGGAGGTCTTTCTCTGTGACCCGGGAGGACTTCCGCACTGGATGGCGACTCTCTAGCCTGGCACCCGCCGTCTCTATGGCGCTGAGTGCCTCTGTAGCCGCCCCGGAGGTCTTTCTCTGTGACCCGGGAGGACTTCCGCACTGGATGGCGACTCTCTAGCCTGGCACCCGCCGTCTCTATGGCGCTGAGTGCCTCTCTAGCCGCCCCGGAGGTCTTTCTCTGTGACCCGGGAGGACTTCCGCACTGGGAGGCGACTCTCTAGCCGGCCACCCGCCGCCTCTATGGCGCAGAGTGCCTCTCTAGCCGCCCCGGAGGTCTTTCTCTGTGACCCGGGAGGACTTCCGCACTGTGAGGCGACTCTCTAGCCGGCGACCCGCCGTCTCTATGGCGCTGAGTGCCTCTGTAGCCGCCCCGGAGGTCTTTCTCTGTGACCCGGGAGGACTTCCGCACTGGGAGGCGACTCTCTAGCCTGGCACCCGCCGTCTCTATGGCGCTGAGTGCCTCTCTCGCCGCCCCGGAGGTATGTGTCAGTCATCCGGGAGGACTTCCGCAGTTTCTGCTGAAACTCTAGCCGCTGGAAAGCCGTCTCAGTGGTCCATAGCGCCGCTCTATAGGGCCCTGGAGGTATGTATCGCTGATGCCGGAGGACTTCCGGGATTTAGTTCAAAATTACTTTTTCTTGTTTTCCCTTAGTGCCGTTGCTTCAAAAAATTTTTTCTACTTCTCCGTTTCAGTTCAATGTTGCCATTAGTTAATTTTTTCCTCAGCTCCCCGGTCCCATTTGCTTCTTACATTTTATGTCCACTTTTATTCTGCTCACTGCCTTTATTTTTTAATTAGTTTCTTACCTTTCCTGAGGTCCCTCGCTTGGAAAATTCTTTCCCTACATCTGTTTTAGTTTCCTGTCATTTTTTCCTTAGTTTTTCCCTTTCTGTCCCTAATTCCTCTTATTTTTAAAATGGGCTTTCTGTGCCTACTTTTTTCCTTCAGTGTCTTTTGAAAGGACTAATTACCAGACAATCACTGGCTGAGACCTTAAACATGACATGTCTTCCCTGACGCGTGGCGGGAAGGGTAGTCTTGTGGCGGGGGGGGGGGGCGGGCGGCCATGCTGCGCTTGCCAGTGCATGCCGGGAGCTGTACTTTTGCCGCGCCTCCTCCCCGCGCTCGGTGCTGCCGGCCTGTGGCCGAACTTAGGTACTGCACTTCGGCAGCCGCGCATGCGCTATGGCGCACCTCGCCGCAGCTGGCAAACGCGCATGCGCGGTGTCACGCGACGCTACAGCCCGAAGCCGCGCATGCGCGGTGGCATTTCGCCGCGGCTGGCAAACGCGCATGCGCGGTGCAGCGCCTCGTAGCTCGAAAGCCGCGCATGCGCTGTGGTTTGTCTGGCGGCGGCTCGGACGACGCGCATGGGCGGTGGGCACCTCGCGGCGGCTGGCAAACACGCATGTGCAGCGGCGCGCGACGCCACAGCCCGAAGCCGCGCATGCGCGCCGGGCACCCCGCGGCGGCTGGCAAACGCGCATGCGCTCTACAGCGCCTCGTCGCTCAGACGCCGCGCATGCGCTGTGGGGGTGTCTCGCGGTGACTCGGTAGCCGCGCATGCGCTGTGGCGCGCCTCGCTGCGCCCGACACTCGCGCATGCGCCTTGGGAACGTCGCAGCATCTGGCAAACGCGCATGTGCAGCGGCGCGCGACGCCACAACCCGAAGCCGCGCATGCGCGGTGGCACCTCGCCGCTGCTGGCAAACGCGCATGCGCACTGGCGAGCCTCGTCTCCGCTCCGGAGTTGCGCATGCGCGGTGGGTGCATCGCGGCAGGTCGACAGCCGCGCATGCGCGCTGGGAGCTTTGCGGAGCTCGACAGCCGCGCATGCGCGATACCGCGCCTCGCGGCAGCTGGCAAACGCGCATGCGCTACCGCGCGACTCGCCGGCGTTCGGAACCGCGCATGCGCGCTGGGTACCACGCAGCGGCTGGCAAACGCGCATGCGTCGTGCCGTTCGCTCGTGCCGCTCAGGAGACGCGCATGCGCGGTGGGTGCATTGCGGCAGCTCGAAAGCCGCGCATGCGCTGTGGAGCTTCGCGGTGGCTCGGAAGCCGCGCATGCGCTGTGGCGCGCCTCGCTGCGCTCCACCCTCGCGCATGCGTACTGGGCACCTCGCTGCATCTGGCAAACGCGCATGTGCGGCGGCGCGCGACGCCACAGCCCGAATCCGCGCATGCGCGCTGGGCACTACGCCGCAGCTGGCAAACGCGCATGCGTGGTGGCGCGCCTCGTCTCCGCTCCGGAGCTGCGCATGCGCGGTGGGTGCATCGCGGCAGGTCGAAAGGCGCGCATGCGCGCTGCGGAGCTTCGCGGAGCTCGACAGCCGCGCATGCGCGGCGCAGTGCCTGAGCGCCGCTCCGAAGCCGCGCATGCGCGGTGGGGCACTTGGCGGTGGCTCGGAAGCCGCGCATGCGCGGAGGCGCCTAAGTGACCTACGCTGCCGGCCGCCGGTAACCGCGATGCCGTTCTGCGGTCCCTGCGCGCTCTTTGCTACTTCCCGGTAAGGACGCGTCGTTGCCGCCCCATGTGCGCAGCGTGGGCGGTCGCTCGCCCTGCAAAATGAGGCACGGCCGCCGGGTGCTCGCTGCTACTGCAGCCGCCGCCCCTCGCCCCTGCGGCGCGCCGTCGGCGTCCGGCGCATGGGCGGCGCGCGGGAGCAGCATGGCGGCGCACGGGAGCAGCATGGCGGCGCAGAGGGGTCCCGTTCCCGGCGGGGCGTGAAGGGCCGGGGCCAGCGGTGAGGCGAGCGAGCCCCTGGGGCGGGTGCGGGGGCGTCTCCTGCGCGCCGGCCGCCCGCCCGCCCGCCCGCGGCGGGGCGAGGACAGGACCTTCGAGCCGCCCGCTGCGGCCGGCTGCCGGCCCGCTGGAGGCGAGCCGGGTCGGGGCAGCCCCGGGGAGTTACCTGGGGGCTGGGAGGAGGGAAGGAGGCGGACACCCCCCCCCAGGCGCAGACGCCGGGCGCCTCCCAACTCGCCAGAGCCCCCCCGCTCGCTTCTCCTGGCCCCGCGCAGCTGCCCCCAGCTCCAGCCCCTCCCCTGAAGCCCGTCCCGTAGCCCCGGGCCGGCCCCGGGCCCTGTCGCAGAGGCGGCAAGCCGGGCCTCGCGTGCGCTGGGTTCTCCGTGAAAGCGCGCGCCGTTGGCGGCGGTGCAGGGGCAGAGCGGCGTCTCCGGCGGCCCCCGCGGAAGGAGAGGCTTCGGCCAGGGGGGAACTACGGTAATAAGGGTCGCTGCTGCTTCTTTCCCTCTGCCGGGGGCCGCGCTGAGGCTGCGCGTGTCCGTTCATCCCCGTCCGTTTGCCGCTGACCGCACCCGCCTCGGGCTCGCGTGGGTTGTCTCTGCCCGTGGCACCTCGCTCTCCTCGTGGCACGGCTGCAGGAAGGGACAGGCGGAGCGCTTGCCGGCCCTGGGCGGGAGCTGCCGCGGCCAGAGCTGGAGAGGCCAGAGAACGGTAAAGAGGAAGAAGAAACCGAAGGCCGGCCGGCAGCTGCCTCCCGCTGCAGGGAAGAGAGAGCCAGCCCCTCCAGGTGAGGTAGGATCCCTCTTCGTAGTCCGCAGCAGGCCAGGCCATCGACATGCAGGGTCTGTACGCGTCACCACAGGCGGCCGCGTAGCGCACGAGCGAGGCTCCGTGTGTAGGGAGCCCCGTCTTGTACGAGCTGTAAGACACCCCAGTATCCTCTTAGGTGGAGGACAGCCAAGCGACAGGAGTTACAGAAGGCGAAGGGAGGAGAGGAGGAGGAGGAGGAGGAGGAGGAAGCGTCTGAGCTGGCAACCTCTCCCAGCAGTGCAGGGAGTGAAAGCTGCGGTGAGTCCCAGGCCCCCGGGGCCCTGTTGCCCCTATTCTGCATCCCGGGCCCTCCCTGCCCCTCCCCTGGCCCCCCCTCTTTCCCACGCTGATGTGGTTCCCCCCCCCGCCCATACCTCCTTTTTCCATCTCACTCTGACCAGCTCCCCGTCCTCATCTTTTAGGTCCTCTCTCTCCCTGCCCTGTAGCTCGTGGCTATTTTTCTTTCCTCTGCCTCTCCCAGTCTGGCTCCCTGTCCCTGCTTTTCCATTCCTCCCTCTCTGCCATGTAGCGTGTTGCTGCTCTTTTTCTTTCGCAGTCTCTCTCTGTCCGGCTCCCAGCCACCGTTTTTGCCTTCCTTCCACTCTGTCCTCTAGTCTCTGGCTCTCTCTGCCTGGCTGAACATCTGCTGATGTTCAAGGTCTTGCTTCTCGGCCCTGTAGCACAGCACAAGTCTCTCTCTTCCTCTGTCTCCCTCTATCCTGCTCCCTGTCCCTGTTCTGCAATTTCGTCCTTGTCAGCCCTGAGCCACGCTGCAGTTTCATTTCTTCTGCCGTCTTGCCCTGTCCGGCTCCCTGCCAGGATCTTTTAATTCTTCTCTCTCTCCCTCTCGAAGCCCATCGCTGTTTTACTCTTTCTCCCTGTCCGTCTCCCCGTCTCCGTCTTTACTGACTCTTTTAAGTAAAATCACTGGCTGAGACCTTAAACATGTCACTTCTTGCCCGACAAGATCAAACAGACCGTGAGCAAGCTCCTTAGGCTTCCCGTGGAAATCACTGGTACCGGCTTAAATTGACCTCCTTGCGCCATCCTGAGGCCGAAAGACCGAGGAGCTAATTCGATGACTAGATATGGACAAAGGAAGCCCCAGGTTCAACTGGCGGACTGCGTGAGGAAGACTGTGGACGACCACCTGAGGGTGAAAAGACCCTAACCCTAATTTTACTGTGCATGCTTGGACTACGTCAACGAATTCCGGGGACTCCTCACCGTTAAGACTGCCCTTCTCGGGGCATCTGATGACCACGTATGACTTTTCTGCATATGAACTGATGTGCTTTACTAACCCGTCGGAGCACTCGTGGTGGAGCCATCCCCAGCGCTGCCCAGCGCTGCCGTAAGGAACGCCCGCCTTCTAAAGCTTCAAACTAAGTGTTAGAGGGTTTTCTGGCCGACTTTTCAGTATCCCTTTGTATTTGATTGTTTCTGGTATTCCCTTAGTGGCTTCACTTTTTAGATTTTCTATCTACGTCTCCGTTTTAGTTCGCCATCCCTGCCTCTTAATATTTTTCCTTTTGCCGTAATCACCACTGCTTTTAAAATTTTCTGCTGCCTTTTCTCTCATTCGCGGTCCTTATTTGCCTACCCTTATTTTTTAACTGACTTCTTCCCTTCCCTTAGTGCCCTCTGAAACAAGGATCTAAAACAATTGTAAGGTTTTCGCATGTGTAACGAATCAACTGTCAGTTTTGCAAATTTCTGAAGAGATGTACTTTCTGGAAGGTTATTGATTTCGTGATTAGTTTCACTTTAGTATAGACTTCTTTAGCCTAGCAACCGTGGCATTATGTTTAACGGCCTATTCTCATAGTCCTTAGGCTGTATTTGCCTCAGTGCTAACACTGTACCTATATGTAAACAGTTCATCAGGAGGAAAGCCGCCCTGATGAAAACTAAAACCCAAGCAGAAACGGAGAAGACGGGTGGAGAGAACCAAGAGGAGAAGAGTTAAGAGCAAGGACTGAGAAGTTGATGAGTGCAGAGGAGATATCTTCACCTTCAGCACAGAAACGTCCTAGCAGGAGTGCTCAAACACGGATGAGAAGAAGGAACCGCTTGGCTGAAGAACAGAAGGGGAAAACATCCAAGGAGAAGGAACTATCCTCAGGAGACCTGTGACCATAAAAGGGAAAAAGGAGGAGGGGGCTAACTCCCCAAACGACCACCGGCGACCGCCCGAGACCCCCGCGCACGCGTAGTGTGGTTCTGCAACGCCAGCCTTACGTAAATGTGGCAGATAAGCGAGGAGGCGGAGATTTCTCAGGACACGTGCGAATATTCGCGTCTTTCAGGTATATAAAGGATGAAGTTTTGCTTCAGCGCGCGCGCGTTGGGAGGAGATATCCCCCAGGCGTCCGGCGCGGCAATAAAGGCGTCTGCTTAATGACACTTTGACGTTACCGAGTTTAAATTTCTGTAACTTTTGTGAATCATTTGGTGACCCAGGTGGGAGGGACATCCTCTGTTCGGCTGCGGGACCCCATGAGTCTGGGACTCTCTTGGGTGCACCCCCGGAGATCTTTTCCGGAGAGACCCCTGTTCTCAGTCGGATCACCGCGGGGACAGACAAAGACCCTCCGGCAAGAAGACATCCTTAAATCCTGAACTGGCAACGATCGATCAGTTTGGGACCGTCTTTAAGACGTGCAGACGTGCACGCGGGTCGGCGTATACCGGCTCGCTAGCACCTTACAGGTGTACCTCTGGGGGACTTGTGTCCCATATGGTAGGGGATTAACTTCCCCGTTTGGAGGGGCTGCGTCCCCATTTGGAGGTCTGGTTAACTGTTACAAACAAAAAGCGAAATAGGAAGCAAAAGAGATGTTGCTCGCCTTGTAGCATTGGACAAAGATGTTTAAAGGTTGACAGAATGGGAGATGAAAGGATTGTTTGACCCCGACTGCGAGGATGTGCGTGCAATGTCGGATGCGGTGTTCAGCGAGGCAGAAAAGCAGAGTGTTGTGAGGGTGGCCAGACACCCAAGGCCAGGCTCCGGTTTTGGCTGGAACTCTGCCGGGAACAGCGGATAACCATGTTCCCATTACCAGTCCCGGTCGGGGCCCTAACCAGCCAGGAGCCCGGGACTTAGTACTGCGGTACAGGGAACGAATGGCTTCTGGAATAAGAAGTGCTGTCCCAAAATCAGTAAATTGGTCTAAATTGTATGCAATTAAACAAGATAGATAGAAAAGAATGCCCTACTGATTTTTTGAACCGATTAAAAGAAGGGATGCAGAAATATACTCCTTTAAACCCTACCTCTCAGGAGGGAAAGGGTCAGTTGATGTTCCTGGTTCTGGGACAGCTGACGGATGATGTCAAGAAAAAGTTAGAGCAAGTGCAAGGAACAGATGTGAGAGATTTAGAGAAATTGCTGGAGACTGCTTGGCAAGTGTGTCGCAATAGGGACAGGCGGGGGCGGGGGGGAATGGGCAAAACAATTGCCAGCGCTACGGCGGCTGCTTTGCGCACCGCAGGGGCCAGGTAACCTCTGGGAACCCACCGGGAAACACCACTAATGGGAGGCGAGGAGCCATGAGAAGTAGCCCAAGTGCCCCGTCTCGGGGAAGTCAAACCCCTCCCGAAAGATCAGGGTGCCCACTGTCGGCCAAGGATGGAGCTCGAACGGCGGGGTATGCCGTGACCACCGCAGAGCGAGCGCTGGAAGCAAAGTCACTCCCTGAGGGTACATCCGCACAAAGAGCCGAATGAATTGCTTTAGCGAGAGCTTGCTGAAGGACTGCGAGCGAACGCCCGGACAAATTCAAAATACGCCTTGGGTGTAGCTCATGCCCGTGGGGCTATCCGGAAGGAACGGGGACTTCTGACCGCCCAAGGAAAACGTATTAAGCTTGCTGACGTGATCCTAAGACTTTTGGATGCGGTACAGTCGCCTTCGGCGGTTGCGCTTATGCACCGCAAGGGGCACCAAGAGGGTGACGCTGCTCAGGAAGTGGGGAATAAATCGGCAGATTAGGAGGCAAAGAGAGCTGCGGAACAAGGTGAGGTGTTAAGTTTGATTCCTGAAAAAGCTTTGCCGCTACCGGACTCGGTCGACTGTGATGAGAAGGATCTTAGATGAATTAAAGATTTGGAAGCAGAAGTTGAATCATCGGGTTGGGCAAAATCAAAAGGTAACAGAGTAATAGTTCCCTTTAGAATAGTACGGAAACCGGTAAAAGCAGAACACGACCAGACTCATTGGGCAACTGAAGCCTCGTATGATTCCCTTATGAAGCAGAGAGTAGCCAGGAATTTGTTTCAAACTGTAAAAACCATGGTTAATAACTGTGAAGTATGCAAAGGTGGGAAATCGTGTAAAATTTGGAAGTCTCGGTAAAGGGAAAGTTCCAGGTCAACATTGGCAAACAGACTTTTCTGAACTCCCAGGGAAAGGGTGGGGGGGGGTTCGGGATTTGTTCGTATTAACGGATACCTTTTCGGGCTGGCCAGCAGCTTTCCCTTGTAGGGCTAATAAGGCTAGGGGAAGTGACAGGAGTACTCTTAAACGAAAGTTATTCCCAGATTTGGAGTACCAGCAGTAATATCTTCTGATAGGGGTGCTCATTTTTGTGCGCAAATAGCGCAACGAGTTAGTAAAATTTTAGGCAACCGACCTCAGGCAAGTGGGCCAGTGGAGAAAATGAATCACTTAATTAAACAACAGCTAGCTAAACTTAGTCAAGAAGCAAATCTACATTGGTACCAAGCGCTCCCACTGTAGCCCTACTACGAATCAGGGTAAAACCGGGAACTAAAGAGAATTTAAGTCCATTTGGAATTTTGTTGGGGCGGCCGTCACCGATCCCAATACCGAGGGGAAGAGCTCACCCAGTTAGGCGAAAATAATCTATAGAAATACATCATAATATTAGGAAATTCTAAACGAGAGCGATTGCAAGTGCCTAGAGGGTCTAGCCAGACGTTCCCTCTAACAGGAGTTCCGGTTCCGGTTAACCCCTCTCTATTTAACAACCCCCGCTACGGAGTAGGTCATGATAAGAACGACTTTAGATTTACATCACCTCTTGGGGTTGTGAAGAAGTTCGGAGCAAATTAGCCTCTCGGTTACCAAATTTTAAATGGATCAAAGAGCTGCTTGTACTCGTATTAGTTGATAGCTTATTTGTTTTAGGTACGTGTTGTGTAATTCGAGGTTGGCTATGGCGTTGTCAGAAGAATGGGGATGACGGTGTTACCTGGAAAAAGAGTAAGGTCAAACCTGAAGTCGCAACAGGGAGGTATTTTAATCGACGGACAGAGGAGAATGGTACGTTGTAAGGGACTGCGAAAGAATTCGCAAGGGTAATAGAAAAGGGGGGAAGTGAAACAGAAGATGTCTGCTTAATGACACAGTGATGTTACCGAGTTTAAATTTCTCTCACTTCTCTGCATCACCTCGCTTTTTCATTTTTCTTTCTCCAACTCTTTTAAAAGTTTGCAGTTTCTCTTATGTTTTATTCCCTTCTTTCCCTAACACCTATCGCTTTTTAAATGTTCTTGCCAGGCTTACTATTGTTCCCTTTGTCTGCATTTTTAATTAGCTCTTGTCTTTCCTTAGCGCCCTCGCTATTAAAACTTTCTTTCTCCATCTCTGTTTACTGTCCCTAGTTCACAATTTTTTCCTTATTTCTTTAATCCCTGTTGCTTTTAACGTTTTCTACTTTTATCCCATCTTCTGTCTCTCTCTTCTGGTTTTTCTTTATTGTCATCGCATTTAAAATTTTCTCTCTACAGCTGTTTTACTCCACTGTCCCTATTTCTGTTTCTTCCTTTATTTCCCTAACGCCTGTCACTTCTAACATGTACTTTCTGTGCCCTTCCACGTCTGTATCTTCAATTATTTCTTGTCTTTCCTTAGTGCCGCCCCTTCTTCAGGTTCCTTTCTACATCTCCATTTTAGTTCACCATCGCTGTCTTTAATCAAAAAGTCCTTAATCCCCATTGCTTTTCAAATTTTCTACTTTTATCTCGTCCGCTGTCGTTACTTATTAGTTCTTTTCTCTTATTTTTTCCTCAGGGCACCGCTTTTTGTATTTCCTTTCTGCGTCTACTTTTATGTGGCTCACTGTCCCCATTTTTCAATTTTTTTAGTCATCGTTCTTTTTGGTTTGAAATTTTGTTTCTCGGTGTACTTTTATCTCATTTTCTATGCCTGCGGTTTTTTTTCCCCTTTCCTGTAACTTGCCGCTTCTAACATGTTCGTTCTAAATCTACTTTTATTAGGATGCAGCTCCCTTTTTTTCAGTTGGTTCCTGTCTCTCCTGTACCCCCTCACGTTTAGATTTTCTTTCCTCGTCTGTTTTTATCCACTTCACCAGCTTCATTTTTTTAGCTCATTCTAGCGTGTCCCATACCCTGTTGCTTGTGAAATTTTCTTGCTATGTCTTTGCCTATTCAGGTTTTTTCCCTATTTTAACTTTTTTTCCCCGTCTTAACGTCTTCATTTTCGAATAACAGAATAATTTAGGACGGAGAAGACACTTAAGATCATCGGGCCCAGCCGTAAACCTAGCACGGCCAAGTCCACCACTAAACCGTGGCCTTAAGTGCCACATCCACGCGCCTTTTAAATACCTCCAGGAACGGTGAGGAACTTAGGTTTTTATGCTCACTTTAACCTGGTTTTCTGTCACTATTATTTACTCTTTTCCTGTCTGTCCTCTACCTCATCGTTTTTTACATTTTCTGTGTCTGCTTTTATGGAGACGGCTAACCCTACGTTTTTATTACTTCCTGCCTATCCTGTGTGAAATCACTTCTGAATTTTTTTTCCCCATCTGTTTTCATCCAGTTCACTGTCTTTATTTCATTCCTGTCTCTGCTATACCCTGTCACTACTTAAATTTGCTTTCTGCCTTTGTTGATTTCTTCTGCTGCCCCATTGCCAAGTTTCTCCTTCTTTAACGCCTTCGCTTTTGATAATTTTTTGTCTACTTTTATCTGGTCTTCTCTCCCTATTTGTTAGTTTTTTCCTTCCCTGCCTCATACCCTTTTTTTCTTTTTAAATTTTCTTTCTATGTTTGCTTTTATCAAGATGTCTATTCTTTTCCAATTCTTTCTGTTTGTCACACACCCCGTCGCTTTTCAGATTTCCCTGGCGTGTCTCCCTTCCCCCCCGCTCACCGCCCCCCCCGCCCCATCCCGGGGTTTTACGGGGTCTCCTTGGCACGCTTTTCTCTCGGGAGCGTGATTTGTACCCCTCTCGGTTTGTCAGAACATCTCCTCGGGCCATCCCTCTTCCTCAGAGCGGTCTTTCTGTCCTCTCCTCCATCTTGCTCGCCTCCCGTCGGCCAGCGTCTCCCCGACGACGCCTGTGCTCCGTTCAGATCCCCTCCCGAGTACCTCTGCGCCCTCCAGCCTTCTGCCGTCTCTCCGGCCGCCTCGGCACCCCTCTGATTTCCGCCACGACGCTTCCTGCGAGCGACCCCGCGTTCCGTAACCGGACTGTAAAACAGGAACTGAATTAACCGTAACCGCAGAGCGTAATGGCACATTTTCTCGCATTTTACCCTTACCGCCTTTCAGGCCGTGGCTGGAAACCTGCTACGCGTGGCGCGCAGGATGCGGCAGCAGCTTGGCGGTGGATGGCGAGAGGCGAAGGCCGAAGCAGAGGCTGCGCGGCTCCCGTACGCTGGGTTTATTGTTTTACTTAGGAGCGTGGCCGTTCGTCTTCAACTGTTTATGGTGTTCTCGCCCAGTGCAGCAGTTTGAAATCGGCTGGTTTAAGGAAAACACGATGTCATCTCTGTCAAAGTTCGACATATTTTGGACGTGAAATACGAAACCGAGAACTTTAATCCCGGGTTTCCTGGGATTAGCTCTTGGAACTGCTTTAGAATCCCTTGTGTGTCGGCTCCCCGAAACTTACTGCTCGTCTGCCGACTCTGCCCTGTACCGTTTCACCTGTTAATTTTTTTCCACGTTTCCCTCTCTGCGGCTCCCTCTCCCTGTTTTTTAACGCTTTCCTGTGTTTCTTGCACCCTGCTGCATTTTAATTTCTCGCGCTACAGTTCCCTCCCTCCGGCACCCTGTCTCTGTGTTTTATTTCCTTCCTCTGTCCTGCACCCCGTCGCTGAAAAAACTGTCTTCCTATGTTGCCTTCTATGCATCTCCCCGTCCCTATTTTTTCATTATTTCCTGTGGTTCTTGTACCCCGTTACTTTTAACATTTTCTCATTGCGGTTCCTTCTAGCCGTCTCCCTGTTTGTCTAATATTCCCGTCTTTCTCGTACCTGACCGCCACTTCTTTTTCCTTTTTGCCTTGTCCTCTGGCCGTCTCCCCGTCCCTGCGTTTTAATTCCTGTCCGTGTCTCTCGTACCCGGTTGCTTTTTAAAAGTTCTTCTACGTCTCCCTCTACCCGGCTCCCTTTTTCCGGTTTTTTGTTTGGGGTTTTTTTTTTTTGGTCTGTGTCGTCGTCGTCCCCCCCCCGCCCTTGTATTTCTTGCGCCCCACCGCTACCTAATTTCTCCTTCAACGATTCCCTTTATCCAGCTTCCCTTTCCCGTACTTTTAACTCCTCCCTTTTTTCCGTATACCCTGTCCCTTTTTAAATTTTGTTTCAGTATTTCCTTCTATCCTCATTCCTGTTCCTGTTTTTTTAATTCTTTCCTGCTTTTCTCATAGCCTGTCGCTTCTTAAAACGTCCTTCCGTCCCTCTACCCGATTCCTTGCCCCTGTTTTTTATCTCCTCCTCTGTCCCGCACCCAGTCACATTAATAAGTTTCTTTCTATGTCTCCATGTATTTAGCTTCCTGTCCGCCTTTTTATTTTTTTTTCCTGTCTATATCATACTCCGTCCATTTTAACTTGTGTTTCGATGGCTACTTTTCTGCGGTTCGCTGCCTGCGTTTTGTAATTCTCCCCCGTCTGTCCCGTACCCTGGCGCTGCTTCAAGTTCCCATGTCTGCGTTTGTCGAGCTCCCCATCCGTGTCTTTTAACTCTTTCCCGTGTCGTGTACCCCGTTGCTTTTTACATTTTTTTGTGTGTCTGTTTTTCCACAGTCTTATTTTTAATTTATTCTCGTCTTTGCTAAAAGCCGTCGCGTTTTAAATTAATTTTCTTTCCCCATCGAAGTTTATCCACCTCCCCGTCCCCGTGTTTTGTTTTCCCATCTACGCTGTACCCCATCGCTTCTACAATTTTCTTTCCGTGTCTACTTTAACCAATTCGCTGTCTATATTTTTTATTTGTTTCTCGTCCGTGCTGTACGCCGGCGCTTTTGAAATTTTCTTCCTATGTCTCTCTGTACTTTTCTGTCTATTGTCATTTTTAACTTTTTCTTGTTTTTCCTCAATGCTTCCGCTTTTATAATTTTCCTCCTATGTCACTCTCCATCACCCTACGCTTATTTTACTTTTTTTCCCTTGTCTTTCCTTAATGCCTTGGCTTTCAAAATTTCCTTTTTACATCAACTTTCATCCAGTTTTCTGTCCCCTTCCCCCCCCCCCCCCAGCTTCTCCTTTACCCGGCTGCTTTTTACATGCTCTCTCCGTGTCCGCTTTAACCAATTCACTGTCTGTCATTTTTATTTTTATTCCTGTCTGTCCCGAGCCCTCTCGCTCTTTCAGTTTCTGTTCTAGGTCTACTTTTATCAAGCTCCTATCCATATTTTTTAGTTTATTCCTGTCCGTTGTGTGCCCTGTCGCTTTTTGAACTGTATTTTCGTTTGTGGCTCTGTTATTTACCATCTCCTTGGGGTTTTTTAGTTGTTTCTTGTCTTTTCTTAATGCCATGGCTTATTCCATTTTTCTTTCTCGACAACATTTGTGAGGTTTGCTGTCCCTAGTTTTTACTGCTTTCCCGTACCCCGCTGCTTTTTAAATCTTCTTTCTATGTCTCTCTTCATCTGGTTTCCTGTCCCCAGTCTTAAATTTCTTCCCGCGTTTCTAGTACCGCGCTCAACTTTTTAAACTGTATTCCCGCGCGCGCTAGTTTGGGCTCGGAGGTAGAGTTAGTTTTCTTCGCGGTAGCTGGCGCGGGGCTACGTGTTGGATTTGCGCCGACACCCGGCGTCGATGACGCAGGGACACGCGCCGGGTCTCGCCGAGCGGCGCTTGCGCGGCGTCAAGGGCCGTTCTGCTGCTCCCGCGGCCCCGCCGGCGAGTAGAGCGGGGGTGCGCGCGGGGTTGGGAGGGGACGCGGCCGGGACAGCTGACCCCCGGCTGCCCAAAGGGATGTTCCCGACCGTACCACGCAGCGCTCGGCCAGCAAACCGGGGCTGGAGGTCGCGGGGGGCCTTAACGTCTTGACGTAACCCTGTCACGTACCACGTCGCTTTTAAAGTTTTATTTCTGCGTCTCCATTTATCCGGTTCCCTGTCCCGTGGTTTCGGTTTTTTGGTTTTCTTCCCCGTGTTTCCTGCCGCCCGTCGCTTTTTCTCTTCTCTTCCGCATGCCCCTCCGCATCGCTCCCTTTGGCGGGTTTTTAGTGCCCTGACTCTGCGGCCCGTCCCCTTTCTATTTTTATGGCTCTGTCCAGCTGACGGTCTCTAATTTTTAATTCTTTCCCATGTTTGTCCCTTTTCCCTTTCTCTTTCCATGACTGCCTCTATCTGCCTTCCTGTCCCTTCACACCCCCTCCCTTTTTTTTCTCAATTCCTTCTGCTCTGGTCCCCTCGTGCAGTTTTCTGTCTCCCGCTACCCGGCTCCCTGTCGCGGTACCCGCCGCTCCCAGGCCGGGCGCCGCTCGTTCTCGCTGTCCCTCCCAGCTCTCTCCCCGGCTCTCTCCCCCTCTTCTTTATCGCTCCATCTCCCCCCTCGCCGCGCTGCAGTTCTCCCTCTTCCTCCGCCTCGACACCCACGTCCGACTCCCGCCCCACCCCCCCACCCCCCCCGGGCCTGGCTCCCCGTCCCTCGCCTCTTCTCTCCCCGCCTCTGCGCTTCCTCCCGCTTCCCTCTCCCCTCTTCCCCCTCCGCCCGGCCGCCGTTGGGCACCGAGCCTGGGCGGCAGCTCCCGGTGCGCCCGAGGGAACAAACCTGCGCTGCCCGCTTTGCGCGCCCGGGTGCGTTCCTCCGCCGTGGGGCCGGGCCCAGGCCCAGGGCAGGGGCTCCCGTGCCGTTGGAGGTGGGGGGGGGCGGCCGCTTGTTCCCGAGGGGCTGCAGCTGCGGGCCCGACGCTCGAAGCGGGCTGCAGGAGCGGCTGAGGCCTGCGGTGCCCCGGGGGCGCCGCCCGGGCCCGCCCGCCGGCGGGAGCCGGCTGAGGAGCGGCGCGAAGGCCGTTCCGCAGGCAGCCGCCTGCAGCGAGGAAGGGCCGGGCCCCGCGGCGAGGTGGGAGTCCTCCCGCCCCCGCGGGAGCGCGGCGCCGGGAGCGCGGTCGGCGCCTCCGCCGGCCGCGCGTCCCTACAGCCTCGCGGCGCCTCTCCCGGAGGACCGGGGCGGGGGGAGGCGGCGCGCAGGCGCAGGCAGAGACGCCTCACGGCGCGCGCGCCTCGCTCCGCCGGGTCTCTGCCCGCTTCCGGGGCGGGCCCCGCCCCCGCGGGGCGGTGCTGTTGTCCCAGCCACGGTTCTTCCGCCGGTGCGCGGGCAGGTGGCGAACACGCGGAGCCGGGGTGTTGGCTTTTCTTCCGGCTGCGCGCAGAGCTCGCACCCCTCGGGCCACACTCGGACCGTGCGGCTACGCTCCGCGCAGCAGTTACCGGTGTTTTCAACAGCTGGCTCCGTCGCCCTCGTTCCCCTCGGTTCTCGCCAGCCTCGTCTCCGCTTAAAGTCACAGCGTCCTTCTTTCTTCCCGGGCGTGCTGAGCGAGGAGGGGGCTTTCCCCGCCCGGGGGCAGGTTGCTATTATGCCAATTAGATGTCAATTAGATGTTAATTAGGGCAGTTCCCTCAAGGTTCCGGAGCGGTGCTGCTCTTGTGATTATCTTGTTCCTCCCCTCAAGGTTGCACCTCGCAGTGAACTGCTCCCAGAGACTAAACGATGCCCCCAGCTTCGTTCCTCGCGCACCTCGAGCAGTGCGGGCGGGAGCGATGCTGCCGCGGCGTCGGGTCAGAGCCGCGCTCTCGAACGGCGGCGCGTGAGTTCCGCCTGCCCGGCTCTGCCTCGAGCGCGTGACGGCGCGTGCTCTGCCTGAGCAGCCGGGAAAATGCCTCGGAAACGACCCGCTTGTTGCGAGCGAAGCAGATGCGACGCAAGCGGGGCGTTGGGGCGGCTTTTGTAGCCTGACGTCAGCCTGCGTTCTGAGTCGCGCTTGCACGTGCGCACACAAAACGAACGCCTGCCTGTGCCACAAGCTCCTGCTGCGGCAGAGGGATCGGGAGTCCGTGGCAGCGGTCAGCCGGGCCTGGGCGCGGCGGCTTCAGCCGGTCGTCGCGTACCGGTGTTCTTCCCGCCACCCTGCGCCAGCGGGTTTCTTTAGGCGTACGCGGTGCTTAGGCGTCCTCGGCCGTCACTTAGGCCGGGCTAGCGGAGCAGGCGTCCCGAGTGACCCTTCCCCACACCGTTCCCCGCTCTCCCGCCCACGCCAGCGCTGCTGCGCCCGGCGTCCCTGTCCCCTGCTTCCACTTCTGCCTCTGCCCACCCCCGGCCCAGCGCGGGCGTCATCGGGCTCGTTAATCGTGGCTGCCTCGGGGCTCGCGAAACGGGTCGCGTGCAGGAGCGCCCGGCCTTGCGGCGAGTCCCTGCAACCGCCTGGCTGCCGGGAGGGGCCGCTGCCTCGCGCCCGCCGTGCGAGTGCGCCGAGGGCTCCCCTCGTGCCTTCCGGTCCTAATCCGTCGCAGCCGGCCAGGATCTTCTTTCCCAGGTGTGCTTCTAACGACAGGCCCCGGAAAGGACAGGGCCACGTGAGCGGTGGACGCTGTCGCTCCCGGGTGCGCCGCACCTGACGTACACGGGCAGTCGAATGTGCAGGGTCTGCACGCATCACCGGAAGCGGCCGTGTGGCGCACGAGCGAGGCTCCGTGTGTAGGGAGCCTCGTCTTGTACGAGCTGTAAGACACCCCGGTATCCTCTTAGGTGGAGGACAGCCGAGCGACAGGAGTTACAGAAGGCGAAGGGAGGAGAGGAGGAGGAGGAGGAGGAGGAAGAAGCGTCTGAGCTGGCAACCTCTCCCAGCAGTGCAGGGAGTGAAAGCTGCGGTGAGTCCCAGGCCCCCGGGGCCCTGTTGCCCCTATTCTGCATCCCGGGCCCTCGCTGCCCCTGCCCTGGCCCCCTCTCTTTCCCGCGCTGATGTGGTATCCGTCCGTGTCCCCCCATACCTCCTTTCTCCATCTCGCTCTGACCAGCTCCCCGTCCCCGTCTTGTAGGTCCTCTCTCTCCCTGCCCTGTAGCTCGTGGCTGTTTTTCCTTCCTCTGCCTCTCCCAGTCTGGCTCCCTGTCCCTGCTTTTCCATTCCTCCCTCTCTGCCGTGTCGCGTGTTGCTGCTCTTTTCTTTTGCAGTCTCTCTCTGTCTGGCTCCCAGCCACCATGCTTGCCTTCCTCCCGCTCTGTCCTGTAGCCCGTCGGTATTTTTGCTGTCTCTGGCGCTCTCCGCCCGGCCCCGTGTCCCCGGTGTTCAAGGTCTTGCTTCTCGGCCCTGTAGCACAGCACAAGTCTCTTTCTTCCTCTGTCTCCCTCTACCCTGCTCCCTGTCCCTGTTTTGCAATTTCGTCCTTGTCAGCCCTGAGCCACGCTGCAGTTTCATTTCTTTCGCCGTCTTGCCCTGTCCGGCTCCCTGCCGGGATCTTTCAGTCCCTCTCTATCTGTCTTGAAGCCCGTCGCTGTTTTCTCTTTCTCTCTGTCCGTCTCTCTGCCTCTGTCTTTACTTACACTTTTAAATTCCTCCCTCTCTGCCCAGCGGCCCATCGCCATTTTGCCGTTCTCTGTCCCGTGTCTTGAATCGCTCCCTCTCTGCCCTGTAGCCTGTCACCAGAGGAAGGTTTTTTTCCTTCTCTGCCATTCGCTCTCTGTCCGGCTCCCTGTCCCTACATTTTAGTTGTCCCCTCGCTGCCCCTGCGGCCCGTCGCTGTCGTCCCTGTCCCTGTCTCCCTCTGTATGGCTCCCTCTCCCTTCCCTTATCCCTACTAAGCAAGTAGATAAGAAAAGAGATCCTCGGGAGGACAGACAAGTGAAGGGGACCGAGTACTGCAAAAAACCACCAGAGACCACCAGAGGACCACCGGCTCCTTTAACGGCGCACGCGTCAGCGACATGTGAGTATGTGAAACATTCCTCGGAAATGTCACGAATATGCTAACAATTGCAACGAACATGAGTGTATGTACCCGATAGAATTCAGATGCTGGTAACACGAGGCACGCGTGTTAGGAGGAGATATCTCCCACGCGTGCGGCGCTGTAATAAAGATGTCTGCTTTAGTAACGCTTTGGTGTTATGAAGTTTGTATTTCTTACATTTGAATTTCTTTGAATCACTGGTGGGACCCTATTTTGGACTCCCCCCACCCCCCCACCCCACTTCTTTCCGTGCTCATTGCTGTTCTTGCTCTGCAGCTCTCTTTTTTTTTTTTTTTTTTTCCCCCCAGCTCCCTGTGCTATTCTCCTTAACCCTCCCCTCTCCGCCGGGCTCTTTGTCACTTTGTTGTCCCTCTCGGTCTGACTCCCTGCCCCTGTTCTCCTCTCTTGCAGCGTCCTGCGCCCCGCGCCCCGTTTTCGGCGCGGCGGCCTCCCCCTGCCCGGCAGCCCGTTCCCCGCCGGACCGAGGAGCGCGGCTCCGGGAAGGACTGCCGGGCTGGCCCCGGGGCAGCCCCGCTCCCGGGCCTCGTTACGCGCCGCCTGAATCAACGCTCGCTGCCGCCTCCTTCGCCCTCGCGGCTGCGTTCGCCCTCCCTTTGCCCCGGGTGAGGGGAGGGGCTGTGCCGGAGCTCGGGGCAGCAAGGGAGGCCCTGGGGCGGGGGGCGGGCGCTGCCCCCCTGCTCCAGCTGGGCTCCAGCTGTGGGCCGGGGCTGGAGGAGCCCCAGGTGCGGGCGGTGAGGCCGGTGGGGACGGCCGCTCCCTGCACAGGGGTGGCTGCCGGGGGAGGGGCTGCCGCCGCCGCTGCCCTGCCCCGGGTGGCCGTGGAGGGGCCGGGGGGAGCCAGGGGCGGGGCGGAGCGGTCGGCCGGTGCGACCGGGCTGCGGCTGCAGCGAGGAAGAACGCGAGCGGGGCCGCCCCCGGGACCAGCGGGTGCCGGGGAAAGCCCGGAGGCGGGGCGGCGGGGTCCGCGTCGGAGGCACGGAGCAGGGGCGTGCGGGAGCGGGCGGCGGGGGCTGCCCGGAGCCGCGCGGCGGAGCGCCGGTTAGCGCTCGCGTGTCGGCGGGACTTGCGGGGGAAAAGGGGGAGCCGGTGTCCCTGGCGGCAGGGCGGGAGCCGTAGCCCCGCGGCACGGGGCTTACGGCCGGCGACGTTCGTTCCCCGCGCATGCCGGGAAGCGTAGTCTTGTGGCAGGGGGCCGGCGGGCGGCCATGCTGCGCTTGCCAGGGCATGCCGGGAGATGTAGTTTTTGCGACCTGGTCTCCCAGGCGTGCGTGGTGGCGCGCCTCCTCCCCGCGCTCGGTGCTGCCGCCCTGTGACCGAACTTGGGTACTGCAGCTCGGCAGCCGCGCATGCGCGGTGGCGCCTAAGTGACCCACGCTCCCGTCCTCCGGTAACAGCGATGCCGTTCTGCGGTCCCTGCGCGCTCTTTGCTGCTTCCCGGTAAGGAAGCGCCGTTGCCGCCCCATGGGCGCAGCGTCGGCGGGCGCTCGCTGCTTCTGCAGCCCGGCGTTCGCGCGCCGCCCCGCGCCCCTGCGGCGCGCCGTCGGCGTCCGGCGCATGCGCGGCGCGCGGGAGCAGCATGGCGGCGCAGAGGGGTCCCGTTCCCAGCGGGGCGTGAAGGGCCGGGGCCACCGGTGAGGCGAGCGAGCCCCTGGGGCGGGTGCGGGGGCGTCTCCTGCGCGCCGGCCGCCCGCCCGCCCGCCCGCGGGTGGCGGGGCGAGGAGCTTCGAGCCGCCCGCTGCGGCCGGCTGCCGGCCCGCTGGAGGCGAGCCGGGTCGGGGCAGCCCCGGGGAGTTACCGGGGGATTGGGAGGAGGGAGAGGGGAAGGAGGCGGACACCCCCCCCAGGCGCAGACGCCGGGCGCCTCCCAACTCGCCAGAGCCGCCCCGCTCGCTTCTCCTGGCCCCGCGCAGCTGCCCCCAGCTCCAGCCCCTCCCCTGAAGCCCGTCCCGTAGCCCCGGGCCGGCCCCGGGCCCTGTCGCAGAGGCGGCAAGCCGGGCCTCGCGTGCGCTGGGTTCTCCGTGAAAGCGGGCGCCGTTGGCGGCGGTGCAGGGGCAGAGCGGCGTCTCCGGCGGCCCCCGCGGAAGGAGAGGCTTCGGCCAGGGGGGAACTACGGTAATAAGGGTCGCTGCTGCTTCTTTCCCTCTGCCGGGGGCCGCGCTGAGGCTGCGCGTGTCCGTTCGTCCCCGTCCGTTTGCCGCTGACCGCACCCGCCTCGGGCTCGCGTGGGTTGCCTCTGCCCGTGGCACCTCGCTCTCCTCGTGGCACGGCTGCAGGAAGGGGCAGGCGGAGCGCTTGCTGGCCCTGGGCGGGAGCTGCCGCGGCCACAGCTGGAGGGGCCAGAGAACGGTAAAGAGGAAGAAGAAACCGAAGGCCGGCCGGCAGCTGCCTCCCGCTGCAGGGAAGAGAGAGCCAGCCCCTCCAGGTGAGGTAGGATCCCTCTTCGTAGTCCGCAGCAGGCCAGGCCATCGACATGCAGGGTCTGTACGCGTCACCAAAGGCGGCTGCGTAACGCACGAGCGAGGCTCTGTGTGTAGGAAAGTTCAGCTCGTAGAATAACTTTGGAAAAACATAATTCAGCAATGCTGTGCTCTGGGGCACGTTTCATATCTGCCCGTAAGTTTTATATAATTGCTAATACTTTTTTTTTTCCAGAAACGTCTGTTTATTTTAAAGAAAAGTGCCTGATCTCTTTAGTTTCTGGAGAACTTTGAAAACATAGAGCTCTTGTTGTTCTAGATGAGTTTCTGGCAACGCGAACAGTATATGGTACGCGCTTCTCCGACAAAGGTTGTGTCTCTGCTGCAGGCAGACAGATGTCGTCTTCCTGAAGGTATGAACTGAAATACCATTTGTGAGCTGTTCTGTGCAGCCAGTTGGTGTTACGACTATTTTAAATTTAGTAATCTCCGAGCGATTGCTTTCAAGGCCCCTCGGTTTAGAGGCCAAGTCAGGTACTATGGAGTCCCTACTGCATCTCCGATTCCGATATAATGTGGAGAAAAGAGCTGGTTTGTTCTAGGGCTCTAAGCACCTGCAGGTTCACCTGAAGTGAGTTGAAATCCTGAAGAGATGGGCAGCTCTGCCAATCCAAAGTTTAGTTGAAAAATTGTGGGCAGTTCACCGGTTCCTTTGTTGGACGTGAATTCTTTACAGGTTAGGGGTTGGGTTTTTTCCATAGTTTTCTCTGTACGGTGACATCTAATTTCTCTTCCTTGCAGTGTTGGGGTAATGTGCTGTCAGCAAGGTAATACTAAGGAGAAAGGTAAGATGAGTATTTTGACTGGGCAGGTGAGGCTTTATTTTTCTCTCCATGCATTTCGTTCTTCCTCTTAAAGGACCAGCTCTTATTTAAAGCTTATTTAAATTTTATGCCCTATGTGGTGTACTCGGTAGAACAGTGTTTTCCTCTGAAAGGATGAGCTCTTCTGCTGTAGGTGTTCAAATATTGTGACAGCAGCCTGTGCGTCGCTCTTAGTTTCTAAGTTTGCCCAGCCTTTCCGATTTAAAAAAACAAAAAAAAAAAAACCAAAAAAAAAGTTTTCAGTGTCTTGAACCTTTGTGAAGTGTCACCCATTCTTGTGGGCTAAAACTTGCAAGTTCCTGGAAGTTTTGTGTTTCAACTCAAAAGTTGGAGGTGTTTCTGAGAACTAGATTACAGGAAATCTGTTAGTGGCTACTGTTCAAGTCGTCTTACACCTGTTTTTTGGAAGGTCTGACGTTCACTTTCTTTGCACTACGTCTGTAGCAGGAGGGCACGTTTGTTTCAGTTTTGCATTTTGATGTCTGCAATTAAAAAAAAAAAAAGGCCATGACTTTTTTATATGTGTGCATTGGAAAGTTTTACGCGGCAGGTGAGCTTGTTGCAGTCAGGGTGAAGACCTCTGCTTTGGAAAAAGCTACATTAGAAGGTAATTACACCTGGCAAGTACTCCCCTGCCATTTTTATGTTGGTTGGTGAAACGTCACGGTCCATACAATGGTAGGAATGATTTCAGTATTGTGAAAGCATTAAGGGTTAGTTAGTTACTTGGAGGTTGTCTCACCAACTGTGAAATATTCTGGCTCCAGGTGCCTCATTGGCTAAATCCTTGCAGGAGTTTTGGGCCTCTGACATGGGTTTCGCTTGTGTAACCAAGCTGGGTGATGGGGTCCTGCTGTCTCCTAAGGGGCAGTTGGAAGGTCGCAGGTGGAATAACAGTAACCTAGGTCCAAACCAGGCTCGCAGAATCTTTCTTTCTTACCTTCTTATCTGGAGGAGTAAAAAGACTCTGTGATGCTTTGGGCTTTTTGGTTTTTTTAATGTTAAGGCAAAGTCTCAATCTTCCTTTACATCAGCTCCCCCTTCCCCGCCTTTTCCCCCTTCCCCACCCAATCCTACCACTCGCCACAGAACCTGGTTAGACGAAGTCGGCGCAAGTGGTGCTGCAGTGACAAACCACCTGGGGGAAATGGTGATCAAGGGTGTTTCTCGCTTAGCTCAGCAGCTGTAGAAATCCCAGCGAATCCTCCGTGTTCCCAGTTGCCTGCCTGTGTTTGGAAAACATCTGGTCCTGCCCACAGCGGGGGTGGGGGGTGGTGGTGTGTGGGGGTGTGTGTGTAGAGCTTATGAATACGTGTATCCGGGGTAAAAATCACGCGTTCTGTGTGAGAGGTTTAGAAAGGATGGCTTGCTACAGCAGTGGTGGTTTGGTGATGAGTTAGACTGTTGCTTCTCCTTGAAAGTTTCCCTGAAAGCTATGGAAGACCGATCAGTAGGCAAACTCCAGACGTTTTTCCATCCCGAATAGTGCCTGCTGTAATCATGGGACTAGCATAAAAATTGAGATTTTTATACTGCAGATCATTTCATTCTTTGCTTTCTTTGTGAGTTCAGGGCTTGTTAGGGCACGCTGTGTTTTTTGGATTTCTGTTATCATCAAGAAGCTTAGGAGAGACTTTTTTGTGGTGGTTGTGGTTTGTTTTTTTCTTTTGTTGTCCATCCGTAATCATTTGTTGTAAATTGCTGAGCACTGAAGGAAATACCAACGCTTTTATGACTTGCGATGTAAAAAAACTGTAGTACTTTCCGAACAGATTTGGCCATCTTCCGTGACGCTTAAATTGTGGCCTGTCACGCCGGACTCCTTTTAGCAGCCAAGCTTCTGCACACCACCCTTGACATCTGCAGTGTTCAGAGTATGTGCGTTTGTCAAGCTCTGAGCTAGGAAGCGTCTGGAATTGCTAGGTAGCAAGGCCTGATTAAAACGTGGCGTATATCCATACCGAGCAAGCCCAGAAGAGGAAGAGGAGTTTGCAGCACTTTAAAAAAGACCTCGTATTTATGCAGTAGAGTTCAGGTAAAGGTAAAAGTGTACAAAACCTTCGCTCCTTGGTTACCAGTTTTGAGAGAAGGATGGCATTGTGTGTACCGACAGAGGGACGGCTGTAAAATCTTCCCCGTTGCACAGAGGGTGTGTAGGAATGTTTCGTGTTTTGCAGAAGTGCCAACAGCTTCGAAGGTTATACAAGCATGGTAGCTTCCCCCACCGTCGGAAATACGGAAAGCAGGAAAATCCCTGGAAAACGTGGAAGAGCTGCTGGCGGAATCATTTGCCTGAGGTAGGTTTAAAATGGAGAGATTCTGGGCTCTTTTCACACTTCACGTAATTAATTTTCCACAAGTTTTTTAGACTTGCTTCTGTGGGTCCTGTGTTAATGCAAAGAGAACAAGTGAAGCTCTGAAGGTACAATACTCCTCGTAAGTTTAATCCATTTTTAGTTTAAAGGACCTCATGCGCTGTGAACTTGTTTTATAGTCTTCTCCCCAAATGTAGGTGGAGAGAGTCGCAGAAAGACATCAATATTGAGGTCTCCAGTAACTGCGCGTTCCCTATTATTTTTCTTCGAAAGAAATGGTCGGAAGCTATTTTGGAGGAGTTCAAGTTGTGTATCTGTTGGGTGGGTTTGGGTTTTTACCCTGCTGGCTTAGTTCTCGTTGATCATAGTCTAATTCCTTTGTGTTTCTTTTTACAAAGAAATCCAAGCAATAGTTGCCAATATTCACCAGGATAACAGAGTTCTTAATGCCGTGGATCCTTTTCTGTATGTCTTGCCTTTTTTGGTCTGCTTTCCAGTTTCTCAGTGGGCAGGAAACTAGATGGCGTGTGTTGTCCCCTTTTGCGTCCTTGCAGAACTCGTGCGTTGAATTTGAACTTCTGCGTCGCCTGTGATGAATAATGCGGAGAAGTGGCACGTTGCTTTGCACAGCGATGCACCTTCGTTTTGAATGCATGATGACTACTGTGGAAGGAACCAAACCTGAGGGAAGTTTTATGCGTGTCTGTGTTGCTATGTTTCCTTTTTTTTTTTTTTTTTTCCTTAATTTGTACCTGAAATTGGGCTGTAAAAAAAAAAAAAAATTCAAACCAAACCCAAAGTCCTCATCACCCCCTACCTCCTCAAACACCTAGTGTCTTGTCAGCTGTAGAATGACGTGTCTGTGAGTCAACCTTGAGGAGCTTTTTTTTTTTTTTTTTTTGTTCCTGACTGTGGGCAAAATCCAAGAACTAGCAAAACAAGGTTCTCGTTCTCTAGAGCTCTGTGTGGGGAATTGTTATAGGAGAGGAAGTCTTAACTTCTTAGGGCGTGAGTGGACTTGCGTTTGAATCCTGGGTTTGTTCTTTTGGCCACACGACATTTTCCCTCTTCCGCCCTAGGGACAAATCTTTTTTATGCCAGTTTCCCCATAAAAGTGACCGTGGACGATGTGAGCTTCGTTTGGTAAACGGATTCCTTTTGACAGGAAGGCAGAATATTGAATATGCAGTGAACGGAGTCACGGGTGAATCTACCAAGCAGACGGCGACGTTTACTCTCGCAGGCTTTACTGTATCCGAAGCTAGTGGATTCAAGTAATGGATTGGTAAGCGTGTGAGCATTTGCAGAGTGAGGACTTTCCAGTTAGCCGCCTTTTCTGTAGCGTTTCTGGCTACACCAGCTTGTACGCCAGGATCCTAGCTCATTTTCTGTGCTTGGGTCTTTGAGTTGTTTCTGCATTCAGCTTTTGTTTCCAGGAAAACACATCAAATCTGCGATCGTTACAGCACGCCGTAGCAGTTAATCACCTTTGGTTTCTGTTGCTGGAGCAGACCCGATAGTTTCAAAGGCTATTTTTATCTAAAATCGAGTGGTAGGGAGAGGAGGGAAAGCACGCGTGAGTCTGGTTGTAACAGATGCATTGGTTGCCAGGACTGACCATCGAGGGGCTGAGATAGTTACCCGTCTAAAATAATGAAGCTAATTAGTGTCTTTTTTTTTTTTTTTAATATTACTATTTCTATTTCTGTCCTTCATGTGGTGGTTGTGAATTAGCTTTGTGCCCCTTTCTAAAGTACCGGGCTTTTTTATACGTTTGGCATATTGAATGGCAAATGCTTGATATAAAGTCTGCAGCCTTACTCCATAACCAGACTGTAAACCAGGAAGTAAATTAATCATAACTGCAAAGAGTAATGGCACATTTTCTCTTATTTTACCCTTACCGCCTTCCAGGCCGTGGTCTGAAACCTGCTACGCGTGGCGCACAGGATGCGGCAGCAGCTTTGGTGGTGGGTGGCGAGAGGCGAAGGCCAAAGCAGAGGCTGCGCAGATCCTGTGCGCCGGATTTATTGTTTTACTTAGGAGCGTGGCCGTTCGTCTTAAACTTTTTATGGTGTTCTCGCCCAGCGCAGCATTTTGAAATCGGCTGTTTTAAGGAAAACATGATGTCATCTCTGTCAAAGTTCTAAATATTTTGGACGTGAAATAGGAAAACGGGAGCTTTAATCTTGGGTTTCCTGGGATTAGCTCTTGGAATTGTTTTAGAATCCCTTATGTGTCGTATGACAGGTGGCACAGTCCTGTGCTAGAAAGGGAGTGGAAAGTACTAGGATGGAGCTGGTTACGTCATTGTGGAAATCGATGCCGAGGCTTAACGCACTGAAAGACAAAGCTGTTACGACTTGCACTGGAATGCCAGAATTAAGAGGTGAGCAGAGCTAAGGAACTTCCTTCTTCACAAACCCCCACCAAATCTAACCCCCCCAAACGCATGAATTCCTTAAGCCCGGGAAGAAAGAAATCCGCTGTGGGTGACATGTTGCGGTGCTGTGTTGGCATCGGCGTCTTTGTAACGGATTATTTACAAGACCTAATGTCTTTCTGTGGACTTGTAAGGCTGAGTGTTTTTAGTCTAGCAGTTTCCCGCTGCTGTCACGTATTCACGTAGATCTGTAAGGCAATTTTCGTTACCTTTTTTGTATAGCCTGATCAAACACTCGTATAATCTGAAAGTTACATTTTTGTGGTACTCTCCTTGGAAAACAGAAAGTAAGCCTGCCATTAGATGCTGGGCCACAGCGGTTGACGGCGCAGGGTAGCGTGCGTTACGTTTTGTGCTACGCTTGGTCACGTCTCATCTATGTCGTCTTCCCTGTTATTTTATTAGATTTAGTATCTGCACTTTCCATTTCCAGACAGGCCTCTCGTTCAGAGCACGGAGGCACGGTTCTCTCTGCGTCCGGCTCCTCGTCCCTATCTTGTCACTCCTTCCTCTCCTCCCTGTAGCCCGTCGCTATCGTTTTCTTTCACCATCTCTCTCTCTGCCTGGCTCCGGAACCCCATTTTGCCGTTCCTCTCTCTCTGTCCGTACTTTTTCTTGCCCTGGCTCTCTCTGCCTGGCTCCCTGTCCCCGATTCTTCCTTCTTGGCCCCGTAGCACGTTGTGATGCCGTTTCTTTCTCCGCCTCTGCTCTCCCAGCTCGCCGTCCCTCGCTTTTAATTCCTCCCTCTCCGCGCTGTCGCCCGTGCGGTCTCTTGCCTTTCTCCGTCGCTGGCTGGCTGTCCCTGCTCATCCATTCCTCCCTCTCGCCCCTGCAGCGCCTGTCGCTTTTGTCCGTTCTCCCTCTCAGTCTCTGGCTCCCTGATGACCCTACTTTGGACTCCCCCCACCCCCCTTCTTTCCGTGCTCATCGCTGCTGTTCTTGCTCTCCAGCTCTCTTTTTTTTTTTTTTTTTTTTTTTTTCCCCCCCCTCCCGCTCCCTGTGTTGTCCCACAGTCGGGCCCGGTACCCGGTGTGCCATCGGCCAGTCTTGCACACAGAGCCGAGACATTTATTTACGTCAAAGCGTTTGCGCAAAGGTGGGTGCCGGGTGGCAATTCCCCAAAGCTGGCACACCGCACGGAGGAGCGACCGCGTGTGTCTCTTGTTAGGTGTTTAGTAAAGACAGTGGAAAACCCGCCCAAATTTACATGCCCTGGCTAGTGACTACCCTGTCACTCGCTCCTGCTCAGGTATATGGAAATGAGCTTCGCTTGCTCTGTCAGTCGGCACGCCTGCTCTTGGCAGCCGGGGAGGCAATTTGCACGGTCCCTCCGTGGAGTCGGTGGTCGCGATCTCGCCCTGCCGCCTCTACCTTCATCCCGGTCGCCGTGGGTTCCGCTGACTTCGTACCGGCGACGTTCTTCTGTCCTTGTTACCTGCCTTGTAGCAGGATGTCTCCCTTTGCCCGTCCCTGAAGTGCCTCTTTTCGGTTTTCCTCCGGAGGCTGGTGATGAGCGAGGCGGGCGAGTTTACACGAAGCAGCCAGGCCTCCGTTGAGCAGCGTCACTGTCCCCCAGGCGCTAACCGGGACACGCAGCTTTAGTCGCTCTACGTTTCCTCCCTTTGAGACCGTGGAAGAGGAACTTCGCTGTAGTTTCTCTTGTACGAGTCTCATCTTCTCATAACCCTACCTCCCTGTGTTATTACACAGATCCCTACAAAAGTTAAGGCGGCGATGATTATACTGCTCAATAACTTCTTTAGCCATAGGCTCAGATCAGGGAACCAGGAAATTCACCATTTAAATGTTTCCGCAGATCCATGAGGTGGGTCATGCCTTTGTATCTCGTGGAGCGTTTTAGTCTGTTTCCGTATGTCTTCTAGGTCTGGAGAGGTTCTGCCGCTTTGATCCACGTGTACGCAGGAGCCCGTATTTAAAATTGTGCCTATCCCTCCCTGGGAAGTGAGCGTCAGACAGGGCCTTTATAGCGTCACAGGTCTCGCTTCCGATTTTCTCGCTTGCGGCTGAAGTATTTATTATAGCTTTTTCTAATTCGCTACCTCCTCGCCAGGGAGTAAGCCACCTCGCGAAGGAGCGAAATCCTGCGGGTCTGTCAGTCGTGGGTTATTTCCGTTTCTTTTATTTCTCGCGCGGTAGGTTCTTAGTCACGCTCGAGACTCTAGTTTCTCGATTATTGCGCTATTTGGAACTATGGCTCCTAGAACGCAAGTTCCAAAGCAGTTTGGTGGCGAGGCCTTACGGGCACGTCCCCGCCGAAGGGGTACCTCTGGGACGTATCGTTAGGCAACCTGCATAATTTTTGGTGGAAATTGTAATTTCCATTTCCCATTCCTGATTTTCAGCGTTGTTGGCGCTCTGCGTTGCATTTTTCCACAAACCACTCCGTGAGGAGGTATCAGTCGGTACCAGGATTCCGATTAGCGGGAGCCCTTTGTTTGAGCGTTCTGGAAAACGAATACAAACCCAGCAGCTCGCCTTATTTGCCATCTGAACAGGTTTTTTTGGTAATAATTCAACATGCATCATCTTCTCCCATGGACTTCCTGGTTTCCCATTGTTTAACTTCATGCACAGGCAGCAGAGGAGTATCACCCCCGCTTAGTCCCTTCGTTCCTTGTCCAGAAATCGGGACATTGACACAGCTATACCAGCGAAGTGTCGTGGTGTAACCCCAGGCAGCAACGAAGCCCCAAGCAGCCGCTCGCTCCCCGCCGGCGGGATGGGGGAGAGAATGGGAAGGGTGAAAGGGAGGAACCTCGTGGGTGGAGATAAAGACAGTTTAGCGGGTAAAGCAAAGCCGCGCACGCAAGCAAAGCAAAACGAGGCGTTCGTTCACGCTCCCCGTCGGCAGGCGGGTGTTCAGCCATCTCCAGAAAGCGGGGCTCCATCACGCGTGACGGTGGCTTGGGAAGACAAGATGCAGTAACTCCGAATGTGTGCCACTTCCCCCTTCTTCCCCCCGCCCCGGTTTATATACCGAGCACGACGTTGTATCCCTTTGGCCAGTTTGGGTGTGCTGTCCCGGCTGTGTCCTCCTCGCTGGCCGGCCAGCATGAGAAGCTGGGCTGTCCTTGGGTACTTCACATGCTGATGTTTTGAGCTGTTGCTCTCCACAGCTCGTCTCGCACTGGCGTCTGTGAAGAAAATTAACTCTGTCCCAGCTGAAGCCAGGACGCTCGCGTGCGTCCCGGTCCGCCTCTGCCGCCCTGCCCCAGCCCTCTGCCTGCCTCCCTGCCTGTCCCTGCCTCCGTCTCCCTCTCTGCTGGCCCACCTACCTGCCTGGCTCCCCAAAACTTGTTGCTCTTCTGCTGACTCTGCCCTGTACCATTTCCCCTATTAATTTTTTTTCCGTGTTTCCCTCTCCCTGCTTTTTAATGCTTTCCCGTGTTTCTTGTACCCTGTTGCATTTTAATTTCTCGTTCTACAGTTCCCTCTCGCCAGGAGCCTGTCTCAGTTTTTTTTAATTCCTCCCTCTGTCTTGTACCCCGCCACTTAAAAGATTTTCTTCCCGTGTTTCCTCCCTGTCCCTGTGGTGGTGGTGGTGGTGGTGTTTTTTAATATTCCTGTGTTTCTTATCCCCGATGACAATTCAGATTTTCTTTCTGTGTTGTCTTCTGTCCATCTCCCTGTCCCCTGTGTTTTAATTCTTGTCTATGTTCCTTGTACTCAGTTGCTTTTCAAAGTTCCTTCTGATCTCCCTCTATCCGGCTACCTGCCTTCAGTTTTTTAACTCTTCTCTAGACTTCTTGTAATCCATTGCTACTTAGTCTCTCTTTCAACAAATCCCTTTATCCGGCTCCATTTCCCTAAATTCTAATTCCTCCCTTTCTTCCGTATACCCTGTCGCTTTTAAATTTTTCTTTCAGTGTTTCCTTTTATTCTGGTCCCTGCTCCTATGTTTTGATTCTTTCCCGCGTTTCTTGTAGCCTGTCGCTTTGTGTTATTTTCCTACGTCTCCCTCCACCCGACTCCCTGTCCCTGCTTTGTAATGCCTCCCTTTCTGTCCTGTACCCCGTCGCTTTAACAGTTTTCTCTCTGTGACTCCATTTATTTTGTTTCCTCTCCTCTGTTAGTTTTAAATTTTATTTCTACGGCTACTTTTGTCCTGTTCGCTGTCCTTATCTTTTAATTTTTTCTGCTCTGTCCTGTGCGCCGCCGCTTCTAAACGTCTGTTGTATTTCTCAGTTCCAGTTCACTGTCGCTTATTTTGTAAGTTTTTTTTCCCGTCTTTCCTGTACCCAGTCACTTAAAAGTAGACATAGAAGGAAAACTTATCAGGCTGCGCATCGCCTTTTTTTATTTTTCCTGGCTATCGTGTACCTCGTCGCTTTTTACGTTTGCACCCCACCGCCACGCCCCGCCCTCCCCCCCCCCCCCCGCAACCCTCTTTTGGCTCTGTAGCGCACTTTGCGCCCTTCTCCCTTCCCAAAAACCCTTTCTTGATGCCATCTTTCAACTCCAGAACACTCATCTTGTTCTCGAGGCTAGCTAGGACGCCTCTGTTCAGTCCCGGGTCGCGTGAGGACAGCTGTAGACTGTTCACATCCCCTCTGGGCTATGTCGTCGTGTCCTTGAGCCTCCTTGTGCCTCTCGGAACCCCGCTGCTACCGTCACGATGGCACCCAAGGTCTTAGACGTTCCCCACAGCACGCTTTTAGCTCCGTAAGCCGCCTTTGGACTCGTTTTGTCGAAGTCGCAGCTCTCGCAAGAGGAACGGAGGTGACGAGCGGAGCGCGGTGAGGAGGTGGGTCGTCGGCAGGTGGTATCAGAGGGAAGATGTGGCTGGTGGCTAGAAGCAGTCCAGCTGCCGCTGTGGAAGCAGAGCTCTGTGGCCCAGCCATGAGTCTCGATGTTTCTGGAGCGCTCCCGGGAGCGGACGCGGCTGTCCGACCGGCAGAAGTAGCTCTCTCTGACCAGACGGGCAGTCTGGCGCCTTCCCGGAGGTATGCGCCCGTGATCCGGGAGGACTTTTGGGCTTGGGGGCGAGTCGCTAGGCGTGCGGCCGCCGTCTGTATGGCCCGAGTGCCCCGGTAGCCGCCCCGGAGGTGTGTCTCTAGGACCCGGGAGGACTTCCGTACTCGGAGGCTACTCTCTAGCCTGCGACCCGCCGTCTCTATGGCGCTGAGTGCCTCTCTAGCCGCCCCGGAGGTCTTTCTCTGTGACCCGGGAGGACTTCCGCACTGGGAGTCGACTCTCTAGCCGGCGACCCGCCGCCTCTATGGCGCAGAGTGCCTCTGTAGCCGCCCCGGAGGTCTTTCTCTGTGACCCGTGAGGACTTCCGCACTGGGAGGCGACTCTCTAGCCTGGCACCCGCCGCCTCTATGGCGCAGAGTGCCTCTGTAGCCGCCCCGGAGGTCTTTCTCTGTGACCCGGGAGGACTTCCGCACTGGATGGCGACTCTCTAGCCTGGCACCCGCCGTCTCTATGGCGCTGAGTGCCTCTCTAGCCGCCCCGGAGGTCTTTCTCTGTGACCCGGGAGGACTTCCGCACTGGATGGCGACTCTCTAGCCTGGCACCCGCCGTCTCTATGGCGCTGAGTGCCTCTCTAGCCGCCCCGGAGGTCTTTCTCTGTGACCCGGGAGGACTTCCGCACTGGGAGGCGACTCTCTAGCCTGGCACCCGCCGTCTCTATGGCGCTGAGTGCCTCTGTAGCCGCCCCGGAGGTCTTTCTCTGTGACCCGGGAGGACTTCCGCATTGTGAGGCGACTCTCTAGCCGGCGACCCGCCGTCTCTATGGCGCTGAGTGCCTCTCTAGCCGCCCCGGAGGTCTTTCTCTGTGACCCGGGAGGACTTCCGCACTGGGAGGCGACTCTCTAGCCTGGCACCCGCCGTCTCTATGGCGCTGAGTGCCTCTCTCGCCGCCCCGGAGGTATGTGTCAGTCATCCGGGAGGACTTCCGCAGTTTCTGCTGAAACTCTAGCCGCTGGAAAGCCGTCTCAGTGGTCCATAGCGCCGCTCTATAGGGCCCTGGAGGTATGTATCGCTGATGCCGGAGGACTTCCGGGATTTAGTTCAAAATTACTTTTTCTTGTTTTCCCTTAGTGCCGTTGCTTCAAAAAATTTTTTCTACTTCTCCGTTTCAGTTCAATGTTGCCATTAGTTAATTTTTTCCTCAGCTCCCCGGTCCCATTTGCTTCTTACATTTTATGTCCACTTTTATTCTGCTCACTGCCTTTATTTTTTAATTAGTTTCTTACCTTTCCTGAGGTCCCTCGCTTGGAAAATTCTTTCCCTACATCTGTTTTAGTTTCCTGTCATTTTTTCCTTAGTTTTTCCCTTTCTGTCCCTAATTCCTCTTATTTTTAAAATGGGCTTTCTATGCCTACTTTTTTCCTTCAGTGTCTTTTGAAAGGACTAATTACCAGACAATCACTGGCTGAGACCTTAAACATGACATGTCTTCCCTGACGCGTGGCGGGAAGGGTAGTCTTGTGGCGGGGGGGGGGGGGGCGGGCGGCCATGCTGCGCTTGCCAGTGCATGCCGGGAGCTGTACTTTTGCCGCGCCTCCTCCCCGCGCTCGGTGCTGCCGGCCTGTGGCCGAACTTAGGTACTGCACTTCGGCAGCCGCGCATGCGCTATGGCGCACCTCGCCGCAGCTGGCAAACGCGCATGCGCGGTGTCACGCGACGCTACAGCCCGAAGCCGCGCATGCGCGGTGGCATTTCGCCGCGGCTGGCAAACGCGCATGCGCGGTGCAGCGCCTCGTAGCTCGAAAGCCGCGCATGCGCTGTGGTTTGTCTGGCGGCGGCTCGGACGACGCGCATGGGCGGTGGGCACCTCGCGGCGGCTGGCAAACACGCATGTGCAGCGGCGCGCGACGCCACAGCCCGAAGCCGCGCATGCGCGCCGGGCACCCCGCGGCGGCTGGCAAACGCGCATGCGCTCTACAGCGCCTCGTCGCTCAGACGCCGCGCATGCGCTGTGGGGGTGTCTCGCGGTGACTCGGTAGCCGCGCATGCGCTGTGGCGCGCCTCGCTGCGCCCGACACTCGCGCATGCGCCTTGGGAACGTCGCAGCATCTGGCAAACGCGCATGTGCAGCGGCGCGCGACGCCACAACCCGAAGCCGCGCATGCGCGGTGGCACCTCGCCGCTGCTGGCAAACGCGCATGCGCACTGGCGAGCCTCGTCTCCGCTCCGGAGTTGCGCATGCGCGGTGGGTGCATCGCGGCAGGTCGACAGCCGCGCATGCGCGCTGGGAGCTTTGCGGAGCTCGACAGCCGCGCATGCGCGATACCGCGCCTCGCGGCAGCTGGCAAACGCGCATGCGCTACCGCGCGACTCGCCGGCGTTCGGAACCGCGCATGCGCGCTGGGTACCACGCAGCGGCTGGCAAACGCGCATGCGTCGTGCCGTTCGCTCGTGCCGCTCAGGAGACGCGCATGCGCGGTGGGTGCATTGCGGCAGCTCGAAAGCCGCGCATGCGCTGTGGAGCTTCGCGGTGGCTCGGAAGCCGCGCATGCGCTGTGGCGCGCCTCGCTGCGCTCCACCCTCGCGCATGCGTACTGGGCACCTCGCTGCATCTGGCAAACGCGCATGTGCGGCGGCGCGCGACGCCACAGCCCGAATCCGCGCATGCGCGCTGGGCACTACGCCGCAGCTGGCAAACGCGCATGCGTGGTGGCGCGCCTCGTCTCCGCTCCGGAGCTGCGCATGCGCGGTGGGTGCATCGCGGCAGGTCGAAAGGCGCGCATGCGCGCTGCGGAGCTTCGCGGAGCTCGACAGCCGCGCATGCGCGGCGCAGTGCCTGAGCGCCGCTCCGAAGCCGCGCATGCGCGGTGGGGCACTTGGCGGTGGCTCGGAAGCCGCGCATGCGCGGAGGCGCCTAAGTGACCTACGCTGCCGGCCGCCGGTAACCGCGATGCCGTTCTGCGGTCCCTGCGCGCTCTTTGCTACTTCCCGGTAAGGACGCGTCGTTGCCGCCCCATGTGCGCAGCGTGGGCGGTCGCTCGCCCTGCAAAATGAGGCACGGCCGCCGGGTGCTCGCTGCTACTGCAGCCGCCGCCCCTCGCCCCTGCGGCGCGCCGTCGGCGTCCGGCGCATGGGCGGCGCGCGGGAGCAGCATGGCGGCGCACGGGAGCAGCATGGCGGCGCAGAGGGGTCCCGTTCCCGGCGGGGCGTGAAGGGCCGGGGCCAGCGGTGAGGCGAGCGAGCCCCTGGGGCGGGTGCGGGGGCGTCTCCTGCGCGCCGGCCGCCCGCCCGCCCGCCCGCGGCGGGGCGAGGACAGGACCTTCGAGCCGCCCGCTGCGGCCGGCTGCCGGCCCGCTGGAGGCGAGCCGGGTCGGGGCAGCCCCGGGGAGTTACCTGGGGGCTGGGAGGAGGGAAGGAGGCGGACACCCCCCCCCAGGCGCAGACGCCGGGCGCCTCCCAACTCGCCAGAGCCCCCCCGCTCGCTTCTCCTGGCCCCGCGCAGCTGCCCCCAGCTCCAGCCCCTCCCCTGAAGCCCGTCCCGTAGCCCCGGGCCGGCCCCGGGCCCTGTCGCAGAGGCGGCAAGCCGGGCCTCGCGTGCGCTGGGTTCTCCGTGAAAGCGCGCGCCGTTGGCGGCGGTGCAGGGGCAGAGCGGCGTCTCCGGCGGCCCCCGCGGAAGGAGAGGCTTCGGCCAGGGGGGAACTACGGTAATAAGGGTCGCTGCTGCTTCTTTCCCTCTGCCGGGGGCCGCGCTGAGGCTGCGCGTGTCCGTTCATCCCCGTCCGTTTGCCGCTGACCGCACCCGCCTCGGGCTCGCGTGGGTTGTCTCTGCCCGTGGCACCTCGCTCTCCTCGTGGCACGGCTGCAGGAAGGGACAGGCGGAGCGCTTGCCGGCCCTGGGCGGGAGCTGCCGCGGCCAGAGCTGGAGAGGCCAGAGAACGGTAAAGAGGAAGAAGAAACCGAAGGCCGGCCGGCAGCTGCCTCCCGCTGCAGGGAAGAGAGAGCCAGCCCCTCCAGGTGAGGTAGGATCCCTCTTCGTAGTCCGCAGCAGGCCAGGCCATCGACATGCAGGGTCTGTACGCGTCACCACAGGCGGCCGCGTAGCGCACGAGCGAGGCTCCGTGTGTAGGGAGCCCCGTCTTGTACGAGCTGTAAGACACCCCAGTATCCTCTTAGGTGGAGGACAGCCAAGCGACAGGAGTTACAGAAGGCGAAGGGAGGAGAGGAGGAGGAGGAGGAGGAGGAGGAAGCGTCTGAGCTGGCAACCTCTCCCAGCAGTGCAGGGAGTGAAAGCTGCGGTGAGTCCCAGGCCCCCGGGGCCCTGTTGCCCCTATTCTGCATCCCGGGCCCTCCCTGCCCCTCCCCTGGCCCCCCCTCTTTCCCACGCTGATGTGGTTCCCCCCCCCGCCCATACCTCCTTTTTCCATCTCACTCTGACCAGCTCCCCGTCCTCATCTTTTAGGTCCTCTCTCTCCCTGCCCTGTAGCTCGTGGCTATTTTTCTTTCCTCTGCCTCTCCCAGTCTGGCTCCCTGTCCCTGCTTTTCCATTCCTCCCTCTCTGCCATGTAGCGTGTTGCTGCTCTTTTTCTTTCGCAGTCTCTCTCTGTCCGGCTCCCAGCCACCGTTTTTGCCTTCCTTCCACTCTGTCCTCTAGTCTCTGGCTCTCTCTGCCTGGCTGAACATCTGCTGATGTTCAAGGTCTTGCTTCTCGGCCCTGTAGCACAGCACAAGTCTCTCTCTTCCTCTGTCTCCCTCTATCCTGCTCCCTGTCCCTGTTCTGCAATTTCGTCCTTGTCAGCCCTGAGCCACGCTGCAGTTTCATTTCTTCTGCCGTCTTGCCCTGTCCGGCTCCCTGCCAGGATCTTTTAATTCTTCTCTCTCTCCCTCTCGAAGCCCATCGCTGTTTTACTCTTTCTCCCTGTCCGTCTCCCCGTCTCCGTCTTTACTGACTCTTTTAAGTAAAATCACTGGCTGAGACCTTAAACATGTCACTTCTTGCCCGACAAGATCAAACAGACCGTGAGCAAGCTCCTTAGGCTTCCCGTGGAAATCACTGGTACCGGCTTAAATTGACCTCCTTGTGCCATCCTGAGGCCGAAAGACCGAGGAGCTAATTCGATGACTAGATATGGACAAAGGAAGCCCCAGGTTCAACTGGCGGACTGCGTGAGGAAGACTGTGGACGACCACCTGAGGGTGAAAAGACCCTAACCCTAATTTTACTGTGCATGCTTGGACTACGTCAACGAATTCCGGGGACTCCTCACCGTTAAGACTGCCCTTCTCGGGGCATCTGATGACCACGTATGACTTTTCTGCATATGAACTGATGTGCTTTACTAACCCGTCGGAGCACTCGTGGTGGAGCCATCCCCAGCGCTGCCCAGCGCTGCCGTAAGGAACGCCCGCCTTCTAAAGCTTCAAACTAAGTGTTAGAGGGTTTTCTGGCCGACTTTTCAGTATCCCTTTGTATTTGATTGTTTCTGGTATTCCCTTAGTGGCTTCACTTTTTAGATTTTCTATCTACGTCTCCGTTTTAGTTCGCCATCCCTGCCTCTTAATATTTTTCCTTTTGCCGTAATCACCATTGCTTTTAAAATTTTCTGCTGCCTTTTCTCTCATTCGCGGTCCTTATTTGCCTACCCTTATTTTTTAACTGACTTCTTCCCTTCCCTTAGTGCCCTCTGAAACAAGGATCTAAAACAATTGTAAGGTTTTCGCATGTGTAACGAATCAACTGTCAGTTTTGCAAATTTCTGAAGAGATGTACTTTCTGGAAGGTTATTGATTTCGTGATTAGTTTCACTTTAGTATAGACTTCTTTAGCCTAGCAACCGTGGCATTATGTTTAACGGCCTATTCTCATAGTCCTTAGGCTGTATTTGCCTCAGTGCTAACACTGTACCTATATGTAAACAGTTCATCAGGAGGAAAGCCGCCCTGATGAAAACTAAAACCCAAGCAGAAACGGAGAAGACGGGTGGAGAGAACCAAGAGGAGAAGAGTTAAGAGCAAGGACTGAGAAGTTGATGAGTGCAGAGGAGATATCTTCACCTTCAGCACAGAAACGTCCTAGCAGGAGTGCTCAAACACGGATGAGAAGAAGGAACCGCTTGGCTGAAGAACAGAAGGGGAAAACATCCAAGGAGAAGGAACTATCCTCAGGAGACCTGTGACCATAAAAGGGAAAAAGGAGGAGGGGGCTAACTCCCCAAACGACCACCGGCGACCGCCCGAGACCCCCGCGCACGCGTAGTGTGGTTCTGCAACGCCAGCCTTACGTAAATGTGGCAGATAAGCGAGGAGGCGGAGATTTCTCAGGACACGTGCGAATATTCGCGTCTTTCAGGTATATAAAGGATGAAGTTTTGCTTCAGCGCGCGCGTGTTGGGAGGAGATATCCCCCAGGCGTCCGGCGCGGCAATAAAGGCGTCTGCTTAATGACACTTTGACGTTACCGAGTTTAAATTTCTGTAACTTTTGTGAATCATTTGGTGACCCAGGTGGGAGGGACATCCTCTGTTCGGCTGCGGGACCCCATGAGTCTGGGACTCTCTTGGGTGCACCCCCGGAGATCTTTTCCGGAGAGACCCCCGTTCTCAGTCGGATCACCGCGGGGACAGACAAAGACCCTCCGGCAAGAAGACATCCTTAAATCCTGAACTGGCAACGATCGATCAGTTTGGGACCGTCTTTAAGACGTGCAGACGTGCACGCGGGTCGGCGTATACCGGCTCGCTAGCACCTTACAGGTGTACCTCTGGGGGACTTGTGTCCCATTTGGTAGGGGATTAACTTCCCCGTTTGGAGGGGCTGCGTCCCCATTTGGAGGTCTGGTTAACTGTTACAAACAAAAAGCGAAACAGGAAGCAAAAGAGATGTTGCTTGCCTTGTAGCATTGGACAAAGATGTTTATAGGTTGACAGAATGGGAGATGAAAGGATTGTTTGACCCCGACTGCGAGGATGTGCGTGCAATGTCGGATGCGGTGTTCAGCGAGGCAGAAAAGCAGAGTGTTGTGAGGGTGGCCAGACACCCAAGGCCAGGCTCCGGTTTTGGCTGGAACTCTGCCGGGAACAGCGGATAACCATGTTCCCATTACCAGTCCCGGTCGGGGCCCTAACCAGCCAGGAGCCCGGGACTTAGTACTGCGGTACAGGGAACGAATGGCTTCTGGAATAAGAAGTGCTGTCCCAAAATCAGTAAATTGGTCTAAATTGTATGCAATTAAACAAGATAGATAGAAAAGAATGCCCTACTGATTTTTTGAACCGATTAAAAGAAGGGATGCAGAAATATACTCCTTTAAACCCTACCTCTCAGGAGGGAAAGGGTCAGTTGATGTTCCTGGTTCTGGGACAGCTGACGGATGATGTCAAGAAAAAGTTAGAGCAAGTGCAAGGAACAGATGTGAGAGATTTAGAGAAATTGCTGGAGACTGCTTGGCAAGTGTGTCGCAATAGGGACAGGCGGGGGCGGGGGGGAATGGGCAAAACAATTGCCAGCGCTACGGCGGCTGCTTTGCGCACCGCAGGGGCCAGGTAACCTCTGGGAACCCACCGGGAAACACCACTAATGGGAGGCGAGGAGCCATGAGAAGTAGCCCAAGTGCCCCGTCTCGGGGAAGTCAAACCCCTCCCGAAAGATCAGGGTGCCCACTGTCGGCCAAGGATGGAGCTCGAACGGCGGGGTATGCCGTGACCACCGCAGAGCGAGCGCTGGAAGCAAAGTCACTCCCTGAGGGTACATCCGCACAAAGAGCCGAATGAATTGCTTTAGCGAGAGCTTGCTGAAGGACTGCGAGCGAACGCCCGGACAAATTCAAAATACGCCTTGGGTGTAGCTCATGCCCGTGGGGCTATCCGGAAGGAACGGGGACTTCTGACCGCCCAAGGAAAACGTATTAAGCTTGCTGACGTGATCCTAAGACTTTTGGATGCGGTACAGTCGCCTTCGGCGGTTGCGCTTATGCACCGCAAGGGGCACCAAGAGGGTGACGCTGCTCAGGAAGTGGGGAATAAATCGGCAGATTAGGAGGCAAAGAGAGCTGCGGAACAAGGTGAGGTGTTAAGTTTGATTCCTGAAAAAGCTTTGCCGCTACCGGACTCGGTCGACTGTGATGAGAAGGATCTTAGATGAATTAAAGATTTGGAAGCAGAAGTTGAATCATCGGGTTGGGCAAAATCAAAAGGTAACAGAGTAATAGTTCCCTTTAGAATAGTACGGAAACCGGTAAAAGCAGAACACGACCAGACTCATTGGGCAACTGAAGCCTCGTATGATTCCCTTATGAAGCAGAGAGTAGCCAGGAATTTGTTTCAAACTGTAAAAACCATGGTTAATAACTGTGAAGTATGCAAAGGTGGGAAATCGTGTAAAATTTGGAAGTCTCGGTAAAGGGAAAGTTCCAGGTCAACATTGGCAAACAGACTTTTCTGAACTCCCAGGGAAAGGGTGGGGGGGGGTTCGGGATTTGTTCGTATTAACGGATACCTTTTCGGGCTGGCCAGCAGCTTTCCCTTGTAGGGCTAATAAGGCTAGGGGAAGTGACAGGAGTACTCTTAAACGAAAGTTATTCCCAGATTTGGAGTACCAGCAGTAATATCTTCTGATAGGGGTGCTCATTTTTGTGCGCAAATAGCGCAACGAGTTAGTAAAATTTTAGGCAACCGACCTCAGGCAAGTGGGCCAGTGGAGAAAATGAATCACTTAATTAAACAACAGCTAGCTAAACTTAGTCAAGAAGCAAATCTACATTGGTACCAAGCGCTCCCACTGTAGCCCTACTACGAATCAGGGTAAAACCGGGAACTAAAGAGAATTTAAGTCCATTTGGAATTTTGTTGGGGCGGCCGTCACCGATCCCAATACCGAGGGGAAGAGCTCACCCAGTTAGGCGAAAATAATCTATAGAAATACATAATAATATTAGGAAATTCTAAACGAGAGCGATTGCAAGTGCCTAGAGGGTCTAGCCAGACGTTCCCTCTAACAGGAGTTCCGGTTCCGGTTAACCCCTCTCTATTTAACAACCCCCGCTACGGAGTAGGTCATGATAAGAACGACTTTAGATTTACATCACCTCTTGGGGTTGTGAAGAAGTTCGGAGCAAATTAGCCTCTCGGTTACCAAATTTTAAATGGATCAAAGAGCTGCTTGTACTCGTATTAGTTGATAGCTTATTTGTTTTAGGTACGTGTTGTGTAATTCGAGGTTGGCTATGGCGTTGTCAGAAGAATGGGGATGACGGTGTTACCTGGAAAAAGAGTAAGGTCAAACCTGAAGTCGCAACAGGGAGGTATTTTAATCGACGGACAGAGGAGAATGGTACGTTGTAAGGGACTGCGAAAGAATTCGCAAGGGTAATAGAAAAGGGGGGAAGTGAAACAGAAGATGTCTGCTTAATGACACAGTGATGTTACCGAGTTTAAATTTCTCTCACTTCTCTGCATCACCTCGCTTTTTCATTTTTCTTTCTCCAACTCTTTTAAAAGTTTGCAGTTTCTCTTATGTTTTATTCCCTTCTTTCCCTAACACCTATCGCTTTTTAAATGTTCTTGCCAGGCTTACTATTGTTCCCTTTGTCTGCATTTTTAATTAGCTCTTGTCTTTCCTTAGCGCCCTCGCTATTAAAACTTTCTTTCTCCATCTCTGTTTACTGTCCCTAGTTCACAATTTTTTCCTTATTTCTTTAATCCCTGTTGCTTTTAACGTTTTCTACTTTTATCCCATCTTCTGTCTCTCTCTTCTGGTTTTTCTTTATTGTCATCGCATTTAAAATTTTCTCTCTACAGCTGTTTTACTCCACTGTCCCTATTTCTGTTTCTTCCTTTATTTCCCTAACGCCTGTCACTTCTAACATGTACTTTCTGTGCCCTTCCACGTCTGTATCTTCAATTATTTCTTGTCTTTCCTTAGTGCCGCCCCTTCTTCAGGTTCCTTTCTACATCTCCATTTTAGTTCACCATCGCTGTCTTTAATCAAAAAGTCCTTAATCCCCATTGCTTTTCAAATTTTCTACTTTTATCTCGTCCGCTGTCGTTACTTATTAGTTCTTTTCTCTTATTTTTTCCTCAGGGCACCGCTTTTTGTATTTCCTTTCTGCGTCTACTTTTATGTGGCTCACTGTCCCCATTTTTCAATTTTTTTAGTCATCGTTCTTTTTGGTTTGAAATTTTGTTTCTCGGTGTACTTTTATCTCATTTTCTATGCCTGCGGTTTTTTTTCCCCTTTCCTGTAACTTGCCGCTTCTAACATGTTCGTTCTAAATCTACTTTTATTAGGATGCAGCTCCCTTTTTTTCAGTTGGTTCCTGTCTCTCCTGTACCCCCTCACGTTTAGATTTTCTTTCCTCGTCTGTTTTTATCCACTTCACCAGCTTCATTTTTTTAGCTCATTCTAGCGTGTCCCATACCCTGTTGCTTGTGAAATTTTCTTGCTATGTCTTTGCCTATTCAGGTTTTTTCCCTATTTTAACTTTTTTTCCCCGTCTTAACGTCTTCATTTTCGAATAACAGAATAATTTAGGACGGAGAAGACACTTAAGATCATCGGGCCCAGCCGTAAACCTAGCACGGCCAAGTCCACCACTAAACCGTGGCCTTAAGTGCCACATCCACGCGCCTTTTAAATACCTCCAGGAACGGTGAGGAACTTAGGTTTTTATGCTCACGTTAACCTGGTTTTCTGTCACTATTATTTACTCTTTTCCTGTCTGTCCTCTACCTCATCGTTTTTTACATTTTCTGTGTCTGCTTTTATGGAGACGGCTAACCCTACGTTTTTATTACTTCCTGCCTATCCTGTGTGAAATCACTTCTGAATTTTTTTCCCCCATCTGTTTTCATCCAGTTCACTGTCTTTATTTCATTCCTGTCTCTGCTATACCCTGTCACTACTTAAATTTGCTTTCTGCCTTTGTTGATTTCTTCTGCTGCCCCATTGCCAAGTTTCTCCTTCTTTAACGCCTTCGCTTTTGATAATTTTTTGTCTACTTTTATCTGGTCTTCTCTCCCTATTTGTTAGTTTTTTCCTTCCCTGCCTCATACCCTTTTTTTCTTTTTAAATTTTCTTTCTATGTTTGCTTTTATCAAGATGTCTATTCTTTTCCAATTCTTTCTGTTTGTCACACACCCCGTCGCTTTTCAGATTTCCCTGGCGTGTCTCCCTTCCCCCCCGCTCACCGCCCCCCCCCCCCCATCCCGGGGTTTTACGGGGTCTCCTTGGCACGCTTTTCTCTCGGGAGCGTGATTTGTACCCCTCTCGGTTTGTCAGAACATCTCCTCGGGCCATCCCTCTTCCTCAGAGCGGTCTTTCTGTCCTCTCCTCCATCTTGCTCGCCTCCCGTCGGCCAGCGTCTCCCCGACGACGCCTGTGCTCCGTTCAGATCCCCTCCCGAGTACCTCTGCGCCCTCCAGCCTTCTGCCGTCTCTCCGGCCGCCTCGGCACCCCTCTGATTTCCGCCACGACGCTTCCTGCGAGCGACCCCGCGTTCCGTAACCGGACTGTAAAACAGGAACTGAATTAACCGTAACCGCAGAGCGTAATGGCACATTTTCTCGCATTTTACCCTTACCGCCTTTCAGGCCGTGGCTGGAAACCTGCTACGCGTGGCGCGCAGGATGCGGCAGCAGCTTGGCGGTGGATGGCGAGAGGCGAAGGCCGAAGCAGAGGCTGCGCGGCTCCCGTACGCTGGGTTTATTGTTTTACTTAGGAGCGTGGCCGTTCGTCTTCAACTGTTTATGGTGTTCTCGCCCAGTGCAGCAGTTTGAAATCGGCTGGTTTAAGGAAAACACGATGTCATCTCTGTCAAAGTTCGACATATTTTGGACGTGAAATACGAAACCGAGAACTTTAATCCCGGGTTTCCTGGGATTAGCTCTTGGAACTGCTTTAGAATCCCTTGTGTGTCGGCTCCCCGAAACTTACTGCTCGTCTGCCGACTCTGCCCTGTACCGTTTCACCTGTTAATTTTTTTCCACGTTTCCCTCTCTGCGGCTCCCTCTCCCTGTTTTTTAACGCTTTCCTGTGTTTCTTGCACCCTGCTGCATTTTAATTTCTCGCGCTACAGTTCCCTCCCTCCGGCACCCTGTCTCTGTGTTTTATTTCCTTCCTCTGTCCTGCACCCCGTCGCTGAAAAAACTGTCTTCCTATGTTGCCTTCTATGCATCTCCCCGTCCCTATTTTTTCATTATTTCCTGTGGTTCTTGTACCCCGTTACTTTTAACATTTTCTCATTGCGGTTCCTTCTAGCCGTCTCCCTGTTTGTCTAATATTCCCGTCTTTCTCGTACCTGACCGCCACTTCTTTTTCCTTTTTGCCTTGTCCTCTGGCCGTCTCCCCGTCCCTGCGTTTTAATTCCTGTCCGTGTCTCTCGTACCCGGTTGCTTTTTAAAAGTTCTTCTACGTCTCCCTCTACCCGGCTCCCTTTTTCCGGTTTTTTGTTTGGGGTTTTTTTTTTTTGGTCTGTGTCGTCGTCGTCCCCCGCCCGCCCTTGTATTTCTTGCGCCCCACCGCTACCTAATTTCTCCTTCAACGATTCCCTTTATCCAGCTTCCCTTTCCCGTACTTTTAACTCCTCCCTTTTTTCCGTATACCCTGTCCCTTTTTAAATTTTGTTTCAGTATTTCCTTCTATCCTCATTCCTGTTCCTGTTTTTTTAATTCTTTCCTGCTTTTCTCGTAGCCTGTCGCTTCTTAAAACGTCCTTCCGTCCCTCTACCCGATTCCTTGCCCCTGTTTTTTATCTCCTCCTCTGTCCCGCACCCAGTCACATTAATAAGTTTCTTTCTATGTCTCCATGTATTTAGCTTCCTGTCCGCCTTTTTATTTTTTTTTCCTGTCTATATCATACTCCGTCCATTTTAACTTGTGTTTCGATGGCTACTTTTCTGCGGTTCGCTGCCTGCGTTTTGTAATTCTCCCCCGTCTGTCCCGTACCCTGGCGCTGCTTCAAGTTCCCATGTCTGCGTTTGTCGAGCTCCCCATCCGTGTCTTTTAACTCTTTCCCGTGTCGTGTACCCCGTTGCTTTTTACATTTTTTTGTGTGTCTGTTTTTCCACAGTCTTATTTTTAATTTATTCTCGTCTTTGCTAAAAGCCGTCGCGTTTTAAATTAATTTTCTTTCCCCATCGAAGTTTATCCACCTCCCCGTCCCCGTGTTTTGTTTTCCCATCTACGCTGTACCCCATCGCTTCTACAATTTTCTTTCCGTGTCTACTTTAACCAATTCGCTGTCTATATTTTTTATTTGTTTCTCGTCCGTGCTGTACGCCGGCGCTTTTGAAATTTTCTTCCTATGTCTCTCTGTACTTTTCTGTCTATTGTCATTTTTAACTTTTTCTTGTTTTTCCTCAATGCTTCCGCTTTTATAATTTTCCTCCTATGTCACTCTCCATCACCCTACGCTTATTTTACTTTTTTTCCCTTGTCTTTCCTTAATGCCTTGGCTTTCAAAATTTCCTTTTTACATCAACTTTCATCCAGTTTTCTGTCCCCTTCCCCCCCCCCCCAGCTTCTCCTTTACCCGGCTGCTTTTTACATGCTCTCTCCGTGTCCGCTTTAACCAATTCACTGTCTGTCATTTTTATTTTTATTCCTGTCTGTCCCGAGCCCTCTCGCTCTTTCAGTTTCTGTTCTAGGTCTACTTTTATCAAGCTCCTATCCATATTTTTTAGTTTATTCCTGTCCGTTGTGTGCCCTGTCGCTTTTTGAACTGTATTTTCGTTTGTGGCTCTGTTATTTACCATCTCCTTGGGGTTTTTTAGTTGTTTCTTGTCTTTTCTTAATGCCATGGCTTATTCCATTTTTCTTTCTCGACAACATTTGTGAGGTTTGCTGTCCCTAGTTTTTACTGCTTTCCCGTACCCCGCTGCTTTTTAAATCTTCTTTCTATGTCTCTCTTCATCTGGTTTCCTGTCCCCAGTCTTAAATTTCTTCCCGCGTTTCTAGTACCGCGCTCAACTTTTTAAACTGTATTCCCGCGCGCGCTAGTTTGGGCTCGGAGGTAGAGTTAGTTTTCTTCGCGGTAGCTGGCGCGGGGCTACGTGTTGGATTTGCGCCGACACCCGGCGTCGATGACGCAGGGACACGCGCCGGGTCTCGCCGAGCGGCGCTTGCGCGGCGTCAAGGGCCGTTCTGCTGCTCCCGCGGCCCCGCCGGCGAGTAGAGCGGGGGTGCGCGCGGGGTTGGGAGGGGACGCGGCCGGGACAGCTGACCCCCGGCTGCCCAAAGGGATGTTCCCGACCGTACCACGCAGCGCTCGGCCAGCAAACCGGGGCTGGAGGTCGCGGGGGGCCTTAACGTCTTGACGTAACCCTGTCACGTACCACGTCGCTTTTAAAGTTTTATTTCTGCGTCTCCATTTATCCGGTTCCCTGTCCCGTGGTTTCGGTTTTTTGTTTTTCTTCCCCGTGTTTCCTGCCGCCCGTCGCTTTTTCTCTTCTCTTCCGCATGCCCCTCCGCATCGCTCCCTTTGGCGGGTTTTTAGTGCCCTGACTCTGCGGCCCGTCCCCTTTCTATTTTTATGGCTCTGTCCAGCTGACGGTCTCTAATTTTTAATTCTTTCCCGTGTTTGTCCCTTTTCCCTTTCTCTTTCCATGACTGCCTCTATCTGCCTTCCTGTCCCTTCACACCCCCTCCCTTTTTTTTCTCAATTCCTTCTGCTCTGGTCCCCTCGTGCAGTTTTCTGTCTCCCGCTACCCGGCTCCCTGTCGCGGTACCCGCCGCTCCCAGGCCGGGCGCCGCTCGTTCTCGCTGTCCCTCCCAGCTCTCTCCCCGGCTCTCTCCCCCTCTTCTTTATCGCTCCATCTCCCCCCTCGCCGCGCTGCAGTTCTCCCTCTTCCTCCGCCTCGACACCCACGTCCGACTCCCGCCCCACCCCCCCACCCCCCCCGGGCCTGGCTCCCCGTCCCTCGCCTCTTCTCTCCCCGCCTCTGCGCTTCCTCCCGCTTCCCTCTCCCCTCTTCCCCCTCCGCCCGGCCGCCGTTGGGCACCGAGCCTGGGCGGCAGCTCCCGGTGCGCCCGAGGGAACAAACCTGCGCTGCCCGCTTTGCGCGCCCGGGTGCGTTCCTCCGCCGTGGGGCCGGGCCCAGGCCCAGGGCAGGGGCTCCCGTGCCGTTGGAGGTGGGGGGGGGCGGCCGCTTGTTCCCGAGGGGCTGCAGCTGCGGGCCCGACGCTCGAAGCGGGCTGCAGGAGCGGCTGAGGCCTGCGGTGCCCCGGGGGCGCCGCCCGGGCCCGCCCGCCGGCGGGAGCCGGCTGAGGAGCGGCGCGAAGGCCGTTCCGCAGGCAGCCGCCTGCAGCGAGGAAGGGCCGGGCCCCGCGGCGAGGTGGGAGTCCTCCCGCCCCCGCGGGAGCGCGGCGCCGGGAGCGCGGTCGGCGCCTCCGCCGGCCGCGCGTCCCTACAGCCTCGCGGCGCCTCTCCCGGAGGACCGGGGCGGGGGGAGGCGGCGCGCAGGCGCAGGCAGAGACGCCTCACGGCGCGCGCGCCTCGCTCCGCCGGGTCTCTGCCCGCTTCCGGGGCGGGCCCCGCCCCCGCGGGGCGGTGCTGTTGTCCCAGCCACGGTTCTTCCGCCGGTGCGCGGGCAGGTGGCGAACACGCGGAGCCGGGGTGTTGGCTTTGCTTCCGGCTGCGCGCAGAGCTCGCACCCCTCGGGCCACACTCGGACCGTGCGGCTACGCTCCGCGCAGCAGTTACCGGTGTTTTCAACAGCTGGCTCCGTCGCCCTCGTTCCCCTCGGTTCTCGCCAGCCTCGTCTCCGCTTAAAGTCACAGCGTCCTTCTTTCTTCCCGGGCGTGCTGAGCGAGGAGGGGGCTTTCCCCGCCCGGGGGCAGGTTGCTATTATGCCAATTAGATGTCAATTAGATGTTAATTAGGGCAGTTCCCTCAAGGTTCCGGAGCGGTGCTGCTCTTGTGATTATCTTGTTCCTCCCCTCAAGGTTGCACCTCGCAGTGAACTGCTCCCAGAGACTAAACGATGCCCCCAGCTTCGTTCCTCGCGCACCTCGAGCAGTGCGGGCGGGAGCGATGCTGCCGCGGCGTCGGGTCAGAGCCGCGCTCTCGAACGGCGGCGCGTGAGTTCCGCCTGCCCGGCTCTGCCTCGAGCGCGTGACGGCGCGTGCTCTGCCTGAGCAGCCGGGAAAATGCCTCGGAAACGACCCGCTTGTTGCGAGCGAAGCAGATGCGACGCAAGCGGGGCGTTGGGGCGGCTTTTGTAGCCTGACGTCAGCCTGCGTTCTGAGTCGCGCTTGCACGTGCGCACACAAAACGAACGCCTGCCTGTGCCACAAGCTCCTGCTGCGGCAGAGGGATCGGGAGTCCGTGGCAGCGGTCAGCCGGGCCTGGGCGCGGCGGCTTCAGCCGGTCGTCGCGTACCGGTGTTCTTCCCGCCACCCTGCGCCAGCGGGTTTCTTTAGGCGTACGCGGTGCTTAGGCGTCCTCGGCCGTCACTTAGGCCGGGCTAGCGGAGCAGGCGTCCCGAGTGACCCTTCCCCACACCGTTCCCCGCTCTCCCGCCCACGCCAGCGCTGCTGCGCCCGGCGTCCCTGTCCCCTGCTTCCACTTCTGCCTCTGCCCACCCCCGGCCCAGCGCGGGCGTCATCGGGCTCGTTAATCGTGGCTGCCTCGGGGCTCGCGAAACGGGTCGCGTGCAGGAGCGCCCGGCCTTGCGGCGAGTCCCTGCAACCGCCTGGCTGCCGGGAGGGGCCGCTGCCTCGCGCCCGCCGTGCGAGTGCGCCGAGGGCTCCCCTCGTGCCTTCCGGTCCTAATCCGTCGCAGCCGGCCAGGATCTTCTTTCCCAGGTGTGCTTCTAACGACAGGCCCCGGAAAGGACAGGGCCACGTGAGCGGTGGACGCTGTCGCTCCCGGGTGCGCCGCACCTGACGTACACGGGCAGTCGAATGTGCAGGGTCTGCACGCATCACCGGAAGCGGCCGTGTGGCGCACGAGCGAGGCTCCGTGTGTAGGGAGCCTCGTCTTGTACGAGCTGTAAGACACCCCGGTATCCTCTTAGGTGGAGGACAGCCGAGCGACAGGAGTTACAGAAGGCGAAGGGAGGAGAGGAGGAGGAGGAGGAGGAGGAAGAAGCGTCTGAGCTGGCAACCTCTCCCAGCAGTGCAGGGAGTGAAAGCTGCGGTGAGTCCCAGGCCCCCGGGGCCCTGTTGCCCCTATTCTGCATCCCGGGCCCTCGCTGCCCCTGCCCTGGCCCCCTCTCTTTCCCACGCTGATGTGGTATCCGTCCGTGTCCCCCCATACCTCCTTTCTCCATCTCGCTCTGACCAGCTCCCCGTCCCCGTCTTGTAGGTCCTCTCTCTCCCTGCCCTGTAGCTCGTGGCTGTTTTTCCTTCCTCTGCCTCTCCCAGTCTGGCTCCCTGTCCCTGCTTTTCCATTCCTCCCTCTCTGCCGTGTCGCGTGTTGCTGCTCTTTTCTTTTGCAGTCTCTCTCTGTCTGGCTCCCAGCCACCATGCTTGCCTTCCTCCCGCTCTGTCCTGTAGCCCGTCGGTATTTTTGCTGTCTCTGGCGCTCTCCGCCCGGCCCCGTGTCCCCGGTGTTCAAGGTCTTGCTTCTCGGCCCTGTAGCACAGCACAAGTCTCTTTCTTCCTCTGTCTCCCTCTACCCTGCTCCCTGTCCCTGTTTTGCAATTTCGTCCTTGTCAGCCCTGAGCCACGCTGCAGTTTCATTTCTTTCGCCGTCTTGCCCTGTCCGGCTCCCTGCCGGGATCTTTCAGTCCCTCTCTATCTGTCTTGAAGCCCGTCGCTGTTTTCTCTTTCTCTCTGTCCGTCTCTCTGCCTCTGTCTTTACTTACACTTTTAAATTCCTCCCTCTCTGCCCAGCGGCCCATCACCATTTTGCCGTTCTCTGTCCCGTGTCTTGAATCGCTCCCTCTCTGCCCTGTAGCCTGTCACCAGAGGAAGGTTTTTTTCCTTCTCTGCCATTCGCTCTCTGTCCGGCTCCCTGTCCCTACATTTTAGTTGTCCCCTCGCTGCCCCTGCGGCCCGTCGCTGTCGTCCCTGTCCCTGTCTCCCTCTGTATGGCTCCCTCTCCCTTCCCTTATCCCTACTAAGCAAGTAGATAAGAAAAGAGATCCTCGGGAGGACAGACAAGTGAAGGGGACAGAGTACTGCAAAAAACCACCAGAGACCACCAGAGGACCACCGGCTCCTTTAACGGCGCACGCGTCAGCGACATGTGAGTATGTGAAACATTCCTCGGAAATGTCACGAGTATGCTAACAATTGCAACGAACATGAGTGTATGTACCCGATAGAATTCAGATGCTGGTAACACGAGGCACGCGTGTTAGGAGGAGATATCTCCCACGCGTGCGGCGCTGTAATAAAGATGTCTGCTTTAGTAACACTTTGGTGTTATGAAGTTTGTATTTCTTACATTTGAATTTCTTTGAATCACTGGTGGGACCCTATTTGGACTCCCCCCACCCCCCCACCCCACTTCTTTCCGTGCTCATTGCTGTTCTTGCTCTGCAGCTCTCTTTTTTTTTTTTTTTTTCCCCCCAGCTCCCTGTGCTATTCTCCTTAACCCTCCCCTCTCCGCCGGGCTCTTTGTCACTTTGTTGTCCCTCTCGGTCTGACTCCCTGCCCCTGTTCTCCTCTCTTGCAGCGTCCTGCGCCCCGCGCCCCGTTTTCGGCGCGGCGGCCTCCCCCTGCCCGGCAGCCCGTTCCCCGCCGGACCGAGGAGCGCGGCTCCGGGAAGGACTGCCGGGCTGGCCCCGGGGCAGCCCCGCTCCCGGGCCTCGTTACGCGCCGCCTGAATCAACGCTCGCTGCCGCCTCCTTCGCCCTCGCGGCTGCGTTCGCCCTCCCTTTGCCCCGGGTGAGGGGAGGGGCTGTGCCGGAGCTCGGGGCAGCAAGGGAGGCCCTGGGGCGGGGGGCGGGCGCTGCCCCCCTGCTCCAGCTGGGCTCCAGCTGTGGGCCGGGGCTGGAGGAGCCCCAGGTGCGGGCGGTGAGGCCGGTGGGGACGGCCGCTCCCTGCACAGGGGTGGCTGCCGGGGGAGGGGCTGCCGCCGCCGCTGCCCTGCCCCGGGTGGCCGTGGAGGGGCCGGGGGGAGCCAGGGGCGGGGCGGAGCGGTCGGCCGGTGCGACCGGGCTGCGGCTGCAGCGAGGAAGAACGCGAGCGGGGCCGCCCCCGGGACCAGCGGGTGCCGGGGAAAGCCCGGAGGCGGGGCGGCGGGGTCCGCGTCGGAGGCACGGAGCAGGGGCGTGCGGGAGCGGGCGGCGGGGGCTGCCCGGAGCCGCGCGGCGGAGCGCCGGTTAGCGCTCGCGTGTCGGCGGGACTTGCGGGGGAAAAGGGGGAGCCGGTGTCCCTGGCGGCAGGGCGGGAGCCGTAGCCCCGCGGCACGGGGCTTACGGCCGGCGACGTTCGTTCCCCGCGCATGCCGGGAAGCGTAGTCTTGTGGCAGGGGGCCGGCGGGCGGCCATGCTGCGCTTGCCAGGGCATGCCGGGAGATGTAGTTTTTGCGACCTGGTCTCCCAGGCGTGCGTGGTGGCGCGCCTCCTCCCCGCGCTCGGTGCTGCCGCCCTGTGACCGAACTTGGGTACTGCAGCTCGGCAGCCGCGCATGCGCGGTGGCGCCTAAGTGACCCACGCTCCCGTCCTCCGGTAACAGCGATGCCGTTCTGCGGTCCCTGCGCGCTCTTTGCTGCTTCCCGGTAAGGAAGCGCCGTTGCCGCCCCATGGGCGCAGCGTCGGCGGGCGCTCGCTGCTTCTGCAGCCCGGCGTTCGCGCGCCGCCCCGCGCCCCTGCGGCGCGCCGTCGGCGTCCGGCGCATGCGCGGCGCGCGGGAGCAGCATGGCGGCGCAGAGGGGTCCCGTTCCCAGCGGGGCGTGAAGGGCCGGGGCCACCGGTGAGGCGAGCGAGCCCCTGGGGCGGGTGCGGGGGCGTCTCCTGCGCGCCGGCCGCCCGCCCGCCCGCCCGCGGGTGGCGGGGCGAGGAGCTTCGAGCCGCCCGCTGCGGCCGGCTGCCGGCCCGCTGGAGGCGAGCCGGGTCGGGGCAGCCCCGGGGAGTTACCGGGGGATTGGGAGGAGGGAGAGGGGAAGGAGGCGGACACCCCCCCCAGGCGCAGACGCCGGGCGCCTCCCAACTCGCCAGAGCCGCCCCGCTCGCTTCTCCTGGCCCCGCGCAGCTGCCCCCAGCTCCAGCCCCTCCCCTGAAGCCCGTCCCGTAGCCCCGGGCCGGCCCCGGGCCCTGTCGCAGAGGCGGCAAGCCGGGCCTCGCGTGCGCTGGGTTCTCCGTGAAAGCGGGCGCCGTTGGCGACGGTGCAGGGGCAGAGCGGCGTCTCCGGCGGCCCCCGCGGAAGGAGAGGCTTCGGCCAGGGGGGAACTACGGTAATAAGGGTCGCTGCTGCTTCTTTCCCTCTGCCGGGGGCCGCGCTGAGGCTGCGCGTGTCCGTTCGTCCCCGTCCGTTTGCCGCTGACCGCACCCGCCTCGGGCTCGCGTGGGTTGCCTCTGCCCGTGGCACCTCGCTCTCCTCGTGGCACGGCTGCAGGAAGGGGCAGGCGGAGCGCTTGCTGGCCCTGGGCGGGAGCTGCCGCGGCCACAGCTGGAGGGGCCAGAGAACGGTAAAGAGGAAGAAGAAACCGAAGGCTGGCCGGCAGCTGCCTCCCGCTGCAGGGAAGAGAGAGCCACCCCCTCCAGGTGAGGTAGGATCCCTCTTCGTAGTCCGCAGCAGGCCAGGCCATCGACATGCAGGGTCTGTACGCGTCACCAAAGGCGGCTGCGTAACGCACGAGCGAGGCTCTGTGTGTAGGAAAGTTCAGCTCGTAGAATAACTTTGGAAAAACATAATTCAGCAATGCTGTGCTCTGGGGCACGTTTCATATCTGCCCGTAAGTTTTATATAATTGCTAATACTTTTTTTTTTCCAGAAACGTCTGTTTATTTTAAAGAAAAGTGCCTGATCTCTTTAGTTTCTGGAGAACTTTGAAAACATAGAGCTCTTGTTGTTCTAGATGAGTTTCTGGCAACGCGAACAGTATATGGTACGCGCTTCTCCGACAAAGGTTGTGTCTCTGCTGCAGGCAGACAGATGTCGTCTTCCTGAAGGTATGAACTGAAATACCATTTGTGAGCTGTTCTGTGCAGCCAGTTGGTGTTACGACTATTTTAAATTTAGTAATCTCCGAGCGATTGCTTTCAAGGCCCCTCGGTTTAGAGGCCAAGTCAGGTACTATGGAGTCCCTACTGCATCTCCGATTCCGATATAATGTGGAGAAAAGAGCTGGTTTGTTCTAGGGCTCTAAGCACCTGCAGGTTCACCTGAAGTGAGTTGAAATCCTGAAGAGATGGGCAGCTCTGCCAATCCAAAGTTTAGTTGAAAAATTGTGGGCAGTTCACCGGTTCCTTTGTTGGACGTGAATTCTTTACAGGTTAGGGGTTGGGTTTTTTCCATAGTTTTCTCTGTACGGTGACATCTAATTTCTCTTCCTTGCAGTGTTGGGGTAATGTGCTGTCAGCAAGGTAATACTAAGGAGAAAGGTAAGATGAGTATTTTGACTGGGCAGGTGAGGCTTTATTTTTCTCTCCATGCATTTCGTTCTTCCTCTTAAAGGACCAGCTCTTATTTAAAGCTTATTTAAATTTTATGCCCTATGTGGTGTACTCGGTAGAACAGTGTTTTCCTCTGAAAGGATGAGCTCTTCTGCTGTAGGTGTTCAAATATTGTGACAGCAGCCTGTGCGTCGCTCTTAGTTTCTAAGTTTGCCCAGCCTTTCCGATTTAAAAAAACAAAAAAAAAAAAACCAAAAAAAAAGTTTTCAGTGTCTTGAACCTTTGTGAAGTGTCACCCATTCTTGTGGGCTAAAACTTGCAAGTTCCTGGAAGTTTTGTGTTTCAACTCAAAAGTTGGAGGTGTTTCTGAGAACTAGATTACAGGAAATCTGTTAGTGGCTACTGTTCAAGTCGTCTTACACCTGTTTTTTGGAAGGTCTGACGTTCACTTTCTTTGCACTACGTCTGTAGCAGGAGGGCACGTTTGTTTCAGTTTTGCATTTTGATGTCTGCAATTAAAAAAAAAAAAAGGCCATGACTTTTTTATATGTGTGCATTGGAAAGTTTTACGCGGCAGGTGAGCTTGTTGCAGTCAGGGTGAAGACCTCTGCTTTGGAAAAAGCTACATTAGAAGGTAATTACACCTGGCAAGTACTCCCCTGCCATTTTTATGTTGGTTGGTGAAACGTCACGGTCCATACAATGGTAGGAATGATTTCAGTATTGTGAAAGCATTAAGGGTTAGTTAGTTACTTGGAGGTTGTCTCACCAACTGTGAAATATTCTGGCTCCAGGTGCCTCATTGGCTAAATCCTTGCAGGAGTTTTGGGCCTCTGACATGGGTTTCGCTTGTGTAACCAAGCTGGGTGATGGGGTCCTGCTGTCTCCTAAGGGGCAGTTGGAAGGTCGCAGGTGGAATAACAGTAACCTAGGTCCAAACCAGGCTCGCAGAATCTTTCTTTCTTACCTTCTTATCTGGAGGAGTAAAAAGACTCTGTGATGCTTTGGGCTTTTTGGTTTTTTTAATGTTAAGGCAAAGTCTCAATCTTCCTTTACATCAGCTCCCCCTTCCCCGCCTTTTCCCCCTTCCCCACCCAATCCTACCACTCGCCACAGAACCTGGTTAGACGAAGTCGGCGCAAGTGGTGCTGCAGTGACAAACCACCTGGGGGAAATGGTGATCAAGGGTGTTTCTCGCTTAGCTCAGCAGCTGTAGAAATCCCAGCGAATCCTCCGTGTTCCCAGTTGCCTGCCTGTGTTTGGAAAACATCTGGTCCTGCCCACAGCGGGGCGGGGGGGGGTGGGGGTGGCGGGGGTGGTGGGGTGGGGGGGGATGTGTGTGTAGAGCTTATGAATACGTGTATCCGGGGTAAAAATCACGCGTTCTGTGTGAGAGGTTTAGAAAGGATGGCTTGCTACAGCAGTGGTGGTTTGGTGATGAGTTAGACTGTTGCTTCTCCTTGAAAGTTTCCCTGAAAGCTATGGAAGACCGATCAGTAGGCAAACTCCAGACGTTTTTCCATCCCGAATAGTGCCTGCTGTAATCATGGGACTAGCATAAAAATTGAGATTTTTATACTGCAGATCATTTCGTTCTTTGCTTTCGTTGTGAGTTCAGGGCTTGTTAGGGCACGCTGTGTTTTTTGGATTTCTGTTATCATCAAGAAGCTTAGGAGAGACTTTTTTGTGGTGGTTGTGGTTTGTTTTTTTCTTTTGTTGTCCATCCGTAATCATTTGTTGTAAATTGCTGAGCACTGAAGGAAATACCAACGCTTTTATGACTTGCGATGTAAAAAAACTGTAGTACTTTCCGAACAGATTTGGCCATCTTGCGTGACGCTTAAATTGTGGCCTGTCACGCCGGACTCCTTTTAGCAGCCAAGCTTCTGCACACCACGCTTGACATCTGCAGTGTTCAGAGTATGTGCGTTTGTCAAGCTCTGAGCTAGGAAGCGTCTGGAATTGCTAGGTAGCAAGGCCTGATTAAAACGTGGCGTATATCCATACCGAGCAAGCCCAGAAGAGGAAGAGGAGTTTGCAGCACTTTAAAAAAGACCTCCTATTTATGCAGTAGAGTTCAGGTGAAGGTAAAAGTGTACAAAACCTTCGCTCCTTGGTTACCAGTTTTGAGAGAAGGATGGCATTGTGTGTACCGACAGAGGGACGTCTGTAAAATCTTCCCCGTTGCATAGAGGGTGTGTAGGAATGTTTCGTGTTTTGCAGAAGTGCCAACAGCTTCGAAGGTTATACAAGCATGGTAGCTTCCCCCACCGTCGGAAATACGGAAAGCAGGAAAATCCCTGGAAAACGTGGAAGAGCTGCTGGCGGAATCATTTGCCTGAGGTAGGTTTAAAATGGAGAGATTCTGGGCTCTTTTCACACTTCACGTAATTAATTTTCCACAAGTTTTTTAGACTTGCTTCTGTGGGTCCTGTGTTAATGCAAAGAGAACAAGTGAAGCTCTGAAGGTACAATACTCCTCGTAAGTTTAATCCATTTTTAGTTTAAAGGACCTCATGCGCTGTGAACTTGTTTTATAGTCTTCTCCCCAAATGTAGGTGGAGAGAGTCGCAGAAAGACATCAATATTGAGGTCTCCAGTAACTGCGTGTTCCCTATTATTTTTCTTCGAAAGAAATGGTCGGAAGCTATTTTGGAGGAGTTCAAGTTGTGTATCTGTTGGGTGGGTTTGGGTTTTTACCCTGCTGGCTTAGTTCTCGTTGATCACAGTCTAATTCCTTTGTGTTTCTTTTTACAAAGAAATCCAAGCAATAGTTGCCAATATTCACCAGGATAACAGAGTTCTTAATGCCGTGGATCCTTTTCTGTATGTCTTGCCTTTTTTGGTCTGCTTTCCAGTTTCTCAGTGGGCAGGAAACTAGATGGCGTGTGTTGTCCCCTTTTGCGTCCTTGCAGAACTCGTGCGTTGAATTTGAACTTCTGCGTCGCCTGTGATGAATAATGCGGAGAAGTGGCACGTTGCTTTGCACAGCGATGCACCTTCGTTTTGAATGCATGATGACTACTGTGGAAGGAACCAAACCTGAGGGAAGTTTTATGCGTGTCTGTGTTGCTATGTTTCCTTTTTTTTTTTTTTTTTCCTTAATTTGTACCTGAAATTGGGCTGTAAAAAAAAAAAAAAAATTCAAACCAAACCCAAACTCCTCATCACCCCCTACCTCCTCAAACACCTAGTGTCTTGTCAGCTGTAGAATGACGTGTCTGTGAGTCAACCTTGAGGAGCTTTTTTTTTTTTTTTTTTTTGTTCCTGACTGTGGGCAAAATCCAAGAACTAGCAAAACAAGGTTCTCGTTCTCTAGAGCTCTGTGTGGGGAATTGTTATAGGAGAGGAAGTCTTAACTTCTTAGGGCGTGAGTGGACTTGCGTTTGAATCCTGGGTTTGTTCTTTTGGCCACACGACATTTTCCCTCTTCCGCCCTAGGGACAAATCTTTTTTATGCCAGTTTCCCCATAAAAGTGACCGTGGATGATGTGAGCTTCGTTTGGTAAACGGATTCCTTTTGACAGGAAGGGAGAATATTGAGTATGCAGTGAACGGAGTCACGGGTGAATCTACCAAGCAGACGGCGACGTTTACTCTCGCAGGCTTTACTGTATCCGAAGCTAGTGGATTCAAGTAATGGATTGGTAAGCGTGTGAGCATTTGCAGAGTGAGGACTTTCCAGTTAGCCGCCTTTTCTGTAGCGTTTCTGGCTACACCAGCTTGTACGCCAGGATCCTAGCTCATTTTCTGTGCTTGGGTCTTTGAGTTGTTTCTGCATTCAGCTTTTGTTTCCAGGAAAACACATCAAATCTGCGATCGTTACAGCACGCCGTAGCAGTTAATCACCTTTGGTTTCTGTTGCTGGAGCAGACCCGATAGTTTCAAAGGCTATTTTTATCTAAAATCGAGTGGTAGGGAGAGGAGGGAAAGCACGCGTGAGTCTGGTTGTAACAGATGCATTGGTTGCCAGGACTGACCATCGAGGGGCTGAGATAGTTACCCGTCTAAAATAATGAAGCTAATTAGTGTCTTTTTTTTTTTTTTAATATTACTATTTCTATTTCTGTCCTTCATGTGGTGGTTGTGAATTAGCTTTGTGCCCCTTTCTAAAGTACCGGGCTTTTTTATACGTTTGGCATATTGAATGGCAAATGCTTGATATAAAGTCTGCAGCCTTACTCCATAACCAGACTGTAAACCAGGAAGTAAATTAATCATAACTGCAAAGAGTAATGGCACATTTTCTCTTATTTTACCCTTACCGCCTTCCAGGCCGTGGTCTGAAACCTGCTACGCGTGGCGCACAGGATGCGGCAGCAGCTTTGGTGGTGGGTGGCGAGAGGCGAAGGCCAAAGCAGAGGCTGCGCAGATCCTGTGCGCCGGATTTATTGTTTTACTTAGGAGCGTGGCCGTTCGTCTTAAACTTTTTATGGTGTTCTCGCCCAGCGCAGCATTTTGAAATCGGCTGTTTTAAGGAAAACATGATGTCATCTCTGTCAAAGTTCTAAATATTTTGGACGTGAAATAGGAAAACGGGAGCTTTAATCTTGGGTTTCCTGGGATTAGCTCTTGGAATTGTTTTAGAATCCCTTATGTGTCGTATGACAGGTGGCACAGTCCTGTGCTAGAAAGGGAGTGGAAAGTACTAGGATGGAGCTGGTTACGTCATTGTGGAAATCGATGCCGAGGCTTAACGCACTGAAAGACAAAGCTGTTACGACTTGCACTGGAATGCCAGAATTAAGAGGTGAGCAGAGCTAAAGAACTTCCTTCTTCACAAACCCCCACCAAATCTAACCCCCCCAAACGCATGAATTCCTTAAGCCCGGGAAGAAAGAAATCCGCTGTGGGTGACATGTTGCGGTGCTGTGTTGGCATTGGCGTCTTTGTAACGGATTATTTACAAGACCTAATGTCTTTCTGTGGACTTGTAAGGCTGAGTGTTTTTAGTCTAGCAGTTTCCCGCTGCTGTCACGTATTCACGTAGATCTGTAAGGCAATTTTCGTTACCTTTTTTGTATAGCCTGATCAAACACTCGTATAATCTGAAAGTTACATTTTTGTGGTACTCTCCTTGGAAAACAGAAAGTAAGCCTGCCATTAGATGCTGGGCCACAGCGGTTGACGGCGCAGGGTAGCGTGCGTTACGTTTTGTGCTACGCTTGGTCACGTCTCATCTATGTCGTCTTCCCTGTTATTTTATTAGATTTAGTATCTGCACTTTCCATTTCCAGACAGGCCTCTCGTTCAGAGCACGGAGGCACGGTTCTCTCTGCGTCCGGCTCCTCGTCCCTATCTTGTCACTCCTTCCTCTCCTCCCTGTAGCCCGTCGCTATCGTTTTCTTTCACCATCTCTCTCTCTGCCTGGCTCCGGAACCCCATTTTGCCGTTCCTCTCTCTCTGTCCGTACTTTTTCTTGCCCTGGCTCTCTCTGCCTGGCTCCCTGTCCCCGATTCTTCCTTCTTGGCCCCGTAGCACGTTGTGATGCCGTTTCTTTCTCCGCCTCTGCTCTCCCAGCTCGCCGTCCCTCGCTTTTAATTCCTCCCTCTCCGCGCTGTCGCCCGTGCGGTCTCTTGCCTTTCTCCGTCGCTGGCTGGCTGTCCCTGCTCATCCATTCCTCCCTCTCGCCCCTGCAGCGCCTGTCGCTTTTGTCCGTTCTCCCTCTCAGTCTCTGGCTCCCTGATGACCCTACTTTGGACTCCCCCCACCCCCCTTCTTTCCGTGCTCATCGCTGCTGTTCTTGCTCTCCAGCTCTCTTTTTTTTTTTTTTTTTTTTTTTTTCCCCCCCCTCCCGCTCCCTGTGTTGTCCCACAGTCGGGCCCGGTACCCGGTGTGCCATCGGCCAGTCTTGCACACAGAGCCGAGACATTTATTTACGTCAAAGCGTTTGCGCAAAGGTGGGTGCCGGGTGGCAATTCCCCAAAGCTGGCACACCGCACGGAGGAGCGACCGCGTGTGTCTCTTGTTAGGTGTTTAGTAAAGACAGTGGAAAACCCGCCCAAATTTACATGCCCTGGCTAGTGACTACCCTGTCACTCGCTCCTGCTCAGGTATATGGAAATGAGCTTCGCTTGCTCTGTCAGTCGGCACGCCTGCTCTTGGCAGCCGGGGAGGCAATTTGCACGGTCCCTCCGTGGAGTCGGTGGTCGCGATCTCGCCCTGCCGCCTCTACCTTCATCCCGGTCGCCGTGGGTTCCGCTGACTTCGTACCGGCGACGTTCTTCTGTCCTTGTTACCTGCCTTGTAGCAGGATGTCTCCCTTTGCCCGTCCCTGAAGTGCCTCTTTTCGGTTTTCCTCCGGAGGCTGGTGATGAGCGAGGCGGGCGAGTTTACACGAAGCAGCCAGGCCTCCGTTGAGCAGCGTCACTGTCCCCCAGGCGCTAACCGGGACACGCAGCTTTAGTCGCTCTACGTTTCCTCCCTTTGAGACCGTGGAAGAGGAACTTCGCTGTAGTTTCTCTTGTACGAGTCTCATCTTCTCATAACCCTACCTCCCTGTGTTATTACACAGATCCCTACAAAAGTTAAGGCGGCGATGATTATACTGCTCAATAACTTCTTTAGCCATAGGCTCAGATCAGGGAACCAGGAAATTCACCATTTAAATGTTTCCGCAGATCCATGAGGTGGGTCATGCCTTTGTATCTCGTGGAGCGTTTTAGTCTGTTTCCGTATGTCTTCTAGGTCTGGAGAGGTTCTGCCGCTTTGATCCACGTGTACGCAGGAGCCCGTATTTAAAATTGTGCCTATCCCTCCCTGGGAAGTGAGCGTCAGACAGGGCCTTTATAGCGTCACAGGTCTCGCTTCCGATTTTCTCGCTTGCGGCTGAAGTATTTATTATAGCTTTTTCTAATTCGCTACCTCCTCGCCAGGGAGTAAGCCACCTCGCGAAGGAGCGAAATCCTGCGGGTCTGTCAGTCGTGGGTTATTTCCGTTTCTTTTATTTCTCGCGCGGTAGGTTCTTAGTCACGCTCGAGACTCTAGTTTCTCGATTATTGCGCTATTTGGAACTATGGCTCCTAGAACGCAAGTTCCAAAGCAGTTTGGTGGCGAGGCCTTACGGGCACGTCCCCGCCGAAGGGGTACCTCTGGGACGTATCGTTAGGCAACCTGCATAATTTTTGGTGGAAATTGTAATTTCCATTTCCCATTCCTGATTTTCAGCGTTGTTGGCGCTCTGCGTTGCATTTTTCCACAAACCACTCCGTGAGGAGGTATCAGTCGGTACCAGGATTCCGATTAGCGGGAGCCCTTTGTTTGAGCGTTCTGGAAAACGAATACAAACCCAGCAGCTCGCCTTATTTGCCATCTGAACATTTTTTTTTGGTAATAATTCAAAATGCATCATCTTCTCCCATGGACTTCCTGGTTTCCCATTGTTTAACTTCATGCACAGGCAGCAGAGGAGTATCACCCCCGCTTAGTCCCTTCGTTCCTTGTCCAGAAATCGGGACATTGACACAGCTATACCAGCGAAGTGTCGTGGTCTAACCCCAGGCAGCAACGAAGCCCCAAGCAGCCGCTCGCTCCCCGCCGGCGGGATGGGGGAGAGAATGGGAAGGGTGAAAGGGAGGAACCTCGTGGGTGGAGATAAAGACAGTTTAGCGGGTAAAGCAAAGCCGCGCACGCAAGCAAAGCAAAACGAGGCGTTCGTTCACGCTCCCCGTCGGCAGGCGGGTGTTCAGCCATCTCCAGAAAGCGGGGCTCCATCACGCGTGACGGTCGCTTGGGAAGACAAGATGCAGTAACTCCGAACGTGTGCCACTTCCCCCTTCTTCCCGCCCGCGCCCCCCCCCCCCCGCCCCGGTTTATATACCGAGCACGACGTCGTATCCCTTTGGCCAGTTTGGGTGTGCTGTCCCGGCTGTGTCCTCCTCGCTGGCCGGCCAGCATGAGAAGCTGGGCTGTCCTTGGGTACTTCACATGCTGATGTTTTGAGCTGTTGCTCTCCACAGCTCGTCTCGCACTGGCGTCTGTGAAGAAAATTAACTCTGTCCCAGCTGAAGCCAGGACGCTCGCGTGCATCCCGGTCGGCCTCTGCTGCCCTGCCCCAGCCCTCTGCCTGCCTCCCTGCCTGTCCCTGCCTCCGTCTCCCTCTCTGCTGGCCCACCTACCTGCCTGGCTCCCCAAAACTTGTTGCTCTTCTGCTGACTCTGCCCTGTACCATTTCCCCTATTAATTTTTTTTCCGTGTTTCCCTCTCCGTGGCTCCCTCTCCCTGCTTTTTAACGCTTTCCCGTGTTTCTTGTACCCTGTTGCATTTTAATTTCTCGTTCTACAGTTCCCTCTCGCCAGGTGCCTCTCTCAGTTTTTTTTAATTCCTCCCTCTGTCTTGTACCCCGCCATTTAAAAGATTTTCTTCCCGTGTTTCCTTCTGTCCCATCTCCCTGTCCCGGTGGTGGTGGTGGTGGTGTTTTTTAATATTCCTGTGTTTCTTATCCCCGATGACAATTCAGACTTTCTTTCTGTGTTGTCTTCTGTCCATCTCCCTGTCCCCTGTGTTTTAATTCTTGTCTATGTTCCTTGTACTCAGTTGCTTTTCAAAGTTCCTTCTCATCTCCCTCTATCCAGCTACCTGCCTTCAGTTTTTTAACTCTTCTCTAGACTTCTTGTAATCCATTAGTCTCTCTTTCAACAATTCCCTTTATCCGGCTCCATTTCCCTAAATTCTAATTCCTCCCTTTCTTCCGTATACCCTGTCGCTTTTAAATTTTTCTTTCAGTGTTTCCTTTTATTCTGGTCCCTGCTCCTATGTTTTGATTCTTTCCCGCGTTTCTTGTAGCCTGTCGCTTTGTGTTATTTTCCTACGTCTCCCTCCACCCGACTCCCTGTCCCTGCTTTGTAATGCCTCCCTTTCTGTCCTGTACCCCGTCGCTTTAACAGTTTTCTCTCTGTGACTCCATTTATTTTGTTTCCTCTCCTCTGTTAGTTTTAAATTTTATTTCTACGGCTACTTTTGTCCTGTTCGCTGTCCTTATCTTTTAATTTTTTCTGCTCTGTCCTGTGCGCCGCCGCTTCTAAACGTCTGTTGTATTTCTCAGTTCCAGTTCACTGTCGCTTATTTTGTAAGTTTTTTTTCCCGTCTTTCCTGTACCCAGTCACTTAAAAGTAGACATAGAAGGAAAACTTATCAGGCTGCGCATCGCCTTTTTTTATTTTTCCTGGCTATCGTGTACCTCGTCGCTTTTTACGTTTGCACCCCACCGCCACGCCCCGCCCTCCCCCCCCCCCCCCGCAACCCTCTTTTGGCTCTGTAGCGCACTTTGCGCCCTTCTCCCTTCCCAAAAACCCTTTCTTGATGCCATCTTTCAACTCCAGAACACTCATCTTGTTCTCGAGGCTAGCTAGGACGCCTCTGTTCAGTCCCGGGTCGCGTGAGGACAGCTGTAGACTGTTCACATCCCCTCTGGGCTATGTCGTCGTGTCCTTGAGCCTCCTTGTGCCTCTCGGAACCCCGCTGCTACCGTCACGATGGCACCCAAGGTCTTAGACGTTCCCCACAGCACGCTTTTAGCTCCGTAAGCCGCCTTTGGACTCGTTTTGTCGAAGTCGCAGCTCTCGCAAGAGGAACGGAGGTGACGAGCGGAGCGCGGTGAGGAGGTGGGTCGTCGGCAGGTGGTATCAGAGGGAAGATGTGGCTGGTGGCTAGAAGCAGTCCAGCTGCCGCTGTGGAAGCAGAGCTCTGTGGCCCAGCCATGAGTCTCGATGTTTCTGGAGCGCTCCCGGGAGCGGACGCGGCTGTCCGACCGGCAGAAGTAGCTCTCTCTGACCAGACGGGCAGTCTGGCGCCTTCCCGGAGGTATGCGCCCGTGATCCGGGAGGACTTTTGGGCTTGGGGGCGAGTCGCTAGGCGTGCGGCCGCCGTCTGTATGGCCCGAGTGCCCCGGTAGCCGCCCCGGAGGTGTGTCTCTAGGACCCGGGAGGACTTCCGTACTCGGAGGCTACTCTCTAGCCTGCGACCCGCCGTCTCTATGGCGCTGAGTGCCTCTCTAGCCGCCCCGGAGGTCTTTCTCTGTGACCCGGGAGGACTTCCGCACTGGGAGTCGACTCTCTAGCCGGCGACCCGCCGCCTCTATGGCGCAGAGTGCCTCTGTAGCCGCCCCGGAGGTCTTTCTCTGTGACCCGGGAGGACTTCCGCACTGGATGGCGACTCTCTAGCCTGGCACCCGCCGTCTCTATGGCGCTGAGTGCCTCTGTAGCCGCCCCGGAGGTCTTTCTCTGTGACCCGGGAGGACTTCCGCACTGGATGGCGACTCTCTAGCCTGGCACCCGCCGTCTCTATGGCGCTGAGTGCCTCTCTAGCCGCCCCGGAGGTCTTTCTCTGTGACCCGGGAGGACTTCCGCACTGGGAGGCGACTCTCTAGCCTGGCACCCGCCGTCTCTATGGCGCTGAGTGCCTCTGTAGCCGCCCCGGAGGTCTTTCTCTGTGACCCGGGAGGACTTCCGCATTGTGAGGCGACTCTCTAGCCGGCGACCCGCCGTCTCTATGGCGCTGAGTGCCTCTCTAGCCGCCCCGGAGGTCTTTCTCTGTGACCCGGGAGGACTTCCGCACTGGGAGGCGACTCTCTAGCCTGGCACCCGCCGTCTCTATGGCGCTGAGTGCCTCTCTCGCCGCCCCGGAGGTATGTGTCAGTCATCCGGGAGGACTTCCGCAGTTTCTGCTGAAACTCTAGCCGCTGGAAAGCCGTCTCAGTGGTCCATAGCGCCGCTCTATAGGGCCCTGGAGGTATGTATCGCTGATGCCGGAGGACTTCCGGGATTTAGTTCAAAATTACTTTTTCTTGTTTTCCCTTAGTGCCGTTGCTTCAAAAAATTTTTTCTACTTCTCCGTTTCAGTTCAATGTTGCCATTAGTTAATTTTTTCCTCAGCTCCCCGGTCCCATTTGCTTCTTACATTTTATGTCCACTTTTATTCTGCTCACTGCCTTTATTTTTTAATTAGTTTCTTACCTTTCCTGAGGTCCCTCGCTTGGAAAATTCTTTCCCTACATCTGTTTTAGTTTCCTGTCATTTTTTCCTTAGTTTTTCCCTTTCTGTCCCTAATTCCTCTTATTTTTAAAATGGGCTTTCTATGCCTACTTTTTTCCTTCAGTGTCTTTTGAAAGGACTAATTACCAGACAATCACTGGCTGAGACCTTAAACATGACATGTCTTCCCTGACGCGTGGCGGGAAGGGTAGTCTTGTGGCGGGGGGGGGGGGCGGGCGGCCATGCTGCGCTTGCCAGTGCATGCCGGGAGCTGTACTTTTGCCGCGCCTCCTCCCCGCGCTCGGTGCTGCCGGCCTGTGGCCGAACTTAGGTACTGCACTTCGGCAGCCGCGCATGCGCTATGGCGCACCTCGCCGCAGCTGGCAAACGCGCATGCGCGGTGTCACGCGACGCTACAGCCCGAAGCCGCGCATGCGCGGTGGCATTTCGCCGCGGCTGGCAAACGCGCATGCGCGGTGCAGCGCCTCGTAGCTCGAAAGCCGCGCATGCGCTGTGGTTTGTCTGGCGGCGGCTCGGACGACGCGCATGGGCGGTGGGCACCTCGCGGCGGCTGGCAAACACGCATGTGCAGCGGCGCGCGACGCCACAGCCCGAAGCCGCGCATGCGCGCCGGGCACCCCGCGGCGGCTGGCAAACGCGCATGCGCTCTACAGCGCCTCGTCGCTCAGACGCCGCGCATGCGCTGTGGGGGTGTCTCGCGGTGACTCGGTAGCCGCGCATGCGCTGTGGCGCGCCTCGCTGCGCCCGACACTCGCGCATGCGCCTTGGGAACGTCGCAGCATCTGGCAAACGCGCATGTGCAGCGGCGCGCGACGCCACAACCCGAAGCCGCGCATGCGCGGTGGCACCTCGCCGCTGCTGGCAAACGCGCATGCGCACTGGCGAGCCTCGTCTCCGCTCCGGAGTTGCGCATGCGCGGTGGGTGCATCGCGGCAGGTCGACAGCCGCGCATGCGCGCTGGGAGCTTTGCGGAGCTCGACAGCCGCGCATGCGCGATACCGCGCCTCGCGGCAGCTGGCAAACGCGCATGCGCTACCGCGCGACTCGCCGGCGTTCGGAACCGCGCATGCGCGCTGGGTACCACGCAGCGGCTGGCAAACGCGCATGCGTCGTGCCGTTCGCTCGTGCCGCTCAGGAGACGCGCATGCGCGGTGGGTGCATTGCGGCAGCTCGAAAGCCGCGCATGCGCTGTGGAGCTTCGCGGTGGCTCGGAAGCCGCGCATGCGCTGTGGCGCGCCTCGCTGCGCTCCACCCTCGCGCATGCGTACTGGGCACCTCGCTGCATCTGGCAAACGCGCATGTGCGGCGGCGCGCGACGCCACAGCCCGAATCCGCGCATGCGCGCTGGGCACTACGCCGCAGCTGGCAAACGCGCATGCGTGGTGGCGCGCCTCGTCTCCGCTCCGGAGCTGCGCATGCGCGGTGGGTGCATCGCGGCAGGTCGAAAGGCGCGCATGCGCGCTGCGGAGCTTCGCGGAGCTCGACAGCCGCGCATGCGCGGCGCAGTGCCTGAGCGCCGCTCCGAAGCCGCGCATGCGCGGTGGGGCACTTGGCGGTGGCTCGGAAGCCGCGCATGCGCGGAGGCGCCTAAGTGACCTACGCTGCCGGCCGCCGGTAACCGCGATGCCGTTCTGCGGTCCCTGCGCGCTCTTTGCTACTTCCCGGTAAGGACGCGTCGTTGCCGCCCCATGTGCGCAGCGTGGGCGGTCGCTCGCCCTGCAAAATGAGGCACGGCCGCCGGGTGCTCGCTGCTACTGCAGCCGCCGCCCCTCGCCCCTGCGGCGCGCCGTCGGCGTCCGGCGCATGGGCGGCGCGCGGGAGCAGCATGGCGGCGCAGAGGGGTCCCGTTCCCGGCGGGGCGTGAAGGGCCGGGGCCAGCGGTGAGGCGAGCGAGCCCCTGGGGCGGGGGCGGGGGCGTCTCCTGCGCGCCGGCCGCCCGCCCGCCCGCCCGCGGCGGGGCGAGGACAGGACCTTCAAGCCGCCCGCTGCGGCCGGCTGCCGGCCCGCTGGAGGCGAGCCGGGTCGGGGCAGCCCCGGGGAGTTACCTGGGGGCTGGGAGGAGGGAAGGAGGCGGACACCCCCCCCCAGGCGCAGACGCCGGGCGCCTCCCAACTCGCCAGAGCCCCCCCGCTCGCTTCTCCTGGCCCCGCGCAGCTGCCCCCAGCTCCAGCCCCTCCCCTGAAGCCCGTCCCGTAGCCCCGGGCCGGCCCCGGGCCCTGTCGCAGAGGCGGCAAGCCGGGCCTCGCGTGCGCTGGGTTCTCCGTGAAAGCGCGCGCCGTTGGCGGCGGTGCAGGGGCAGAGCGGCGTCTCCGGCGGCCCCCGCGGAAGGAGAGGCTTCGGCCAGGGGGGAACTACGGTAATAAGGGTCGCTGCTGCTTCTTTCCCTCTGCCGGGGGCCGCGCTGAGGCTGCGCGTGTCCGTTCATCCCCGTCCGTTCGCCGCTGACCGCACCCGCCTCGGGCTCGCGTGGGTTGTCTCTGCCCGTGGCACCTCGCTCTCCTCGTGGCACGGCTGCAGGAAGGGACAGGCGGAGCGCTTGCCGGCCCTGGGCGGGAGCTGCCGCGGCCAGAGCTGGAGAGGCCAGAGAACGGTAAAGAGGAAGAAGAAACCGAAGGCCGGCCGGCAGCTGCCTCCCGCTGCAGGGAAGAGAGAGCCAGCCCCTCCAGGTGAGGTAGGATCCCTCTTCGTAGTCCGCAGCAGGCCAGGCCATCGACATGCAGGGTCTGTACGCGTCACCACAGGCGGCCGCGTAGCGCACGAGCGAGGCTCCGTGTGTAGGGAGCCCCGTCTTGTACGAGCTGTAAGACACCCCAGTATCCTCTTAGGTGGAGGACAGCCAAGCGACAGGAGTTACAGAAGGCGAAGGGAGGAGAGGAGGAGGAGGAGGAGGAGGAGGAAGCGTCTGAGCTGGCAACCTCTCCCAGCAGTGCAGGGAGTGAAAGCTGCGGTGAGTCCCAGGCCCCCGGGGCCCTGTTGCCCCTATTCTGCATCCCGGGCCCTCCCTGCCCCTCCCCTGGCCCCCCCTCTTTCCCACGCTGATGTGGTTCCCCCCCCCGCCCATACCTCCTTTTTCCATCTCACTCTGACCAGCTCCCCGTCCTCATCTTTTAGGTCCTCTCTCTCCCTGCCCTGTAGCTCGTGGCTATTTTTCTTTCCTCTGCCTCTCCCAGTCTGGCTCCCTGTCCCTGCTTTTCCATTCCTCCCTCTCTGCCATGTAGCGTGTTGCTGCTCTTTTTCTTTCGCAGTCTCTCTCTGTCCGGCTCCCAGCCACCGTTTTTGCCTTCCTTCCACTCTGTCCTCTAGTCTCTGGCTCTCTCTGCCTGGCTGAACATCTGCTGATGTTCAAGGTCTTGCTTCTCGGCCCTGTAGCACAGCACAAGTCTCTCTCTTCCTCTGTCTCCCTCTATCCTGCTCCCTGTCCCTGTTCTGCAATTTCGTCCTTGTCAGCCCTGAGCCACGCTGCAGTTTCATTTCTTCTGCCGTCTTGCCCTGTCCGGCTCCCTGCCAGGATCTTTTAATTCTTCTCTCTCTCCCTCTCGAAGCCCATCGCTGTTTTACTCTTTCTCCCTGTCCGTCTCCCCGTCTCCGTCTTTACTGACTCTTTTAAGTAAAATCACTGGCTGAGACCTTAAACATGTCACTTCTTGCCCGACAAGATCAAACAGACCGTGAGCAAGCTCCTTAGGCTTCCCGTGGAAATCACTGGTACCGGCTTAAATTGACCTCCTTGCGCCATCCTGAGGCCGAAAGACCGAGGAGCTAATTCGATGACTAGATATGGACAAAGGAAGCCCCAGGTTCAACTGGCGGACTGCGTGAGGAAGACTGTGGACGACCACCTGAGGGTGAAAAGACCCTAACCCTAATTTTACTGTGCATGCTTGGACTACGTCAACGAATTCCGGGGACTCCTCACCGTTAAGACTGCCCTTCTCGGGGCATCTGATGACCACGTATGACTTTTCTGCATATGAACTGATGTGCTTTACTAACCCGTCGGAGCACTCGTGGTGGAGCCATCCCCAGCGCTGCCCAGCGCTGCCGTAAGGAACGCCCGCCTTCTAAAGCTTCAAACTAAGTGTTAGAGGGTTTTCTGGCCGACTTTTCAGTATCCCTTTGTATTTGATTGTTTCTGGTATTCCCTTAGTGGCTTCACTTTTTAGATTTTCTATCTACGTCTCCGTTTTAGTTCGCCATCCCTGCCTCTTAATATTTTTCCTTTTGCCGTAATCACCACTGCTTTTAAAATTTTCTGCTGCCTTTTCTCTCATTCGCGGTCCTTATTTGCCTACCCTTATTTTTTAACTGACTTCTTCCCTTCCCTTAGTGCCCTCTGAAACAAGGATCTAAAACAATTGTAAGGTTTTCGCATGTGTAACGAATCAACTGTCAGTTTTGCAAATTTCTGAAGAGATGTACTTTCTGGAAGGTTATTGATTTCGTGATTAGTTTCACTTTAGTATAGACTTCTTTAGCCTAGCAACCGTGGCATTATGTTTAACGGCCTATTCTCATAGTCCTTAGGCTGTATTTGCCTCAGTGCTAACACTGTACCTATATGTAAACAGTTCATCAGGAGGAAAGCCGCCCTGATGAAAACTAAAACCCAAGCAGAAACGGAGAAGACGGGTGGAGAGAACCAAGAGGAGAAGAGTTAAGAGCAAGGACTGAGAAGTTGATGAGTGCAGAGGAGATATCTTCACCTTCAGCACAGAAACGTCCTAGCAGGAGTGCTCAAACACGGATGAGAAGAAGGAACCGCTTGGCTGAAGAACAGAAGGGGAAAACATCCAAGGAGAAGGAACTATCCTCAGGAGACCTGTGACCATAAAAGGGAAAAAGGAGGAGGGGGCTAACTCCCCAAACGACCACCGGCGACCGCCCGAGACCCCCGCGCACGCGTAGTGTGGTTCTGCAACGCCAGCCTTACGTAAATGTGGCAGATAAGCGAGGAGGCGGAGATTTCTCAGGACACGTGCGAATATTCGCGTCTTTCAGGTATATAAAGGATGAAGTTTTGCTTCAGCGCGCGCGCGTTGGGAGGAGATATCCCCCAGGCGTCCGGCGCGGCAATAAAGGCGTCTGCTTAATGACACTTTGACGTTACCGAGTTTAAATTTCTGTAACTTTTGTGAATCATTTGGTGACCCAGGTGGGAGGGACATCCTCTGTTCGGCTGCGGGACCCCATGAGTCTGGGACTCTCTTGGGTGCACCCCCGGAGATCTTTTCCGGAGAGACCCCTGTTCTCAGTCGGATCACCGCGGGGACAGACAAAGACCCTCCGGCAAGAAGACATCCTTAAATCCTGAACTGGCAACGATCGATCAGTTTGGGACCGTCTTTAAGACGTGCAGACGTGCACGCGGGTCGGCGTATACCGGCTCGCTAGCACCTTACAGGTGTACCTCTGGGGGACTTGTGTCCCATATGGTAGGGGATTAACTTCCCCGTTTGGAGGGGCTGCGTCCCCATTTGGAGGTCTGGTTAACTGTTACAAACAAAAAGCGAAATAGGAAGCAAAAGAGATGTTGCTCGCCTTGTAGCATTGGACAAAGATGTTTAAAGGTTGACAGAATGGGAGATGAAAGGATTGTTTGACCCCGACTGCGAGGATGTGCGTGCAATGTCGGATGCGGTGTTCAGCGAGGCAGAAAAGCAGAGTGTTGTGAGGGTGGCCAGACACCCAAGGCCAGGCTCCGGTTTTGGCTGGAACTCTGCCGGGAACAGCGGATAACCATGTTCCCATTACCAGTCCCGGTCGGGGCCCTAACCAGCCAGGAGCCCGGGACTTAGTACTGCGGTACAGGGAACGAATGGCTTCTGGAATAAGAAGTGCTGTCCCAAAATCAGTAAATTGGTCTAAATTGTATGCAATTAAACAAGATAGATAGAAAAGAATGCCCTACTGATTTTTTGAACCGATTAAAAGAAGGGATGCAGAAATATACTCCTTTAAACCCTACCTCTCAGGAGGGAAAGGGTCAGTTGATGTTCCTGGTTCTGGGACAGCTGACGGATGATGTCAAGAAAAAGTTAGAGCAAGTGCAAGGAACAGATGTGAGAGATTTAGAGAAATTGCTGGAGACTGCTTGGCAAGTGTGTCGCAATAGGGACAGGCGGGGGCGGGGGGGAATGGGCAAAACAATTGCCAGCGCTACGGCGGCTGCTTTGCGCACCGCAGGGGCCAGGTAACCTCTGGGAACCCACCGGGAAACACCACTAATGGGAGGCGAGGAGCCATGAGAAGTAGCCCAAGTGCCCCGTCTCGGGGAAGTCAAACCCCTCCCGAAAGATCAGGGTGCCCACTGTCGGCCAAGGATGGAGCTCGAACGGCGGGGTATGCCGTGACCACCGCAGAGCGAGCGCTGGAAGCAAAGTCACTCCCTGAGGGTACATCCGCACAAAGAGCCGAATGAATTGCTTTAGCGAGAGCTTGCTGAAGGACTGCGAGCGAACGCCCGGACAAATTCAAAATACGCCTTGGGTGTAGCTCATGCCCGTGGGGCTATCCGGAAGGAACGGGGACTTCTGACCGCCCAAGGAAAACGTATTAAGCTTGCTGACGTGATCCTAAGACTTTTGGATGCGGTACAGTCGCCTTCGGCGGTTGCGCTTATGCACCGCAAGGGGCACCAAGAGGGTGACGCTGCTCAGGAAGTGGGGAATAAATCGGCAGATTAGGAGGCAAAGAGAGCTGCGGAACAAGGTGAGGTGTTAAGTTTGATTCCTGAAAAAGCTTTGCCGCTACCGGACTCGGTCGACTGTGATGAGAAGGATCTTAGATGAATTAAAGATTTGGAAGCAGAAGTTGAATCATCGGGTTGGGCAAAATCAAAAGGTAACAGAGTAATAGTTCCCTTTAGAATAGTACGGAAACCGGTAAAAGCAGAACACGACCAGACTCATTGGGCAACTGAAGCCTCGTATGATTCCCTTATGAAGCAGAGAGTAGCCAGGAATTTGTTTCAAACTGTAAAAACCATGGTTAATAACTGTGAAGTATGCAAAGGTGGGAAATCGTGTAAAATTTGGAAGTCTCGGTAAAGGGAAAGTTCCAGGTCAACATTGGCAAACAGACTTTTCTGAACTCCCAGGGAAAGGGTGGGGGGGGGTTCGGGATTTGTTCGTATTAACGGATACCTTTTCGGGCTGGCCAGCAGCTTTCCCTTGTAGGGCTAATAAGGCTAGGGGAAGTGACAGGAGTACTCTTAAACGAAAGTTATTCCCAGATTTGGAGTACCAGCAGTAATATCTTCTGATAGGGGTGCTCATTTTTGTGCGCAAATAGCGCAACGAGTTAGTAAAATTTTAGGCAACCGACCTCAGGCAAGTGGGCCAGTGGAGAAAATGAATCACTTAATTAAACAACAGCTAGCTAAACTTAGTCAAGAAGCAAATCTACATTGGTACCAAGCGCTCCCACTGTAGCCCTACTACGAATCAGGGTAAAACCGGGAACTAAAGAGAATTTAAGTCCATTTGGAATTTTGTTGGGGCGGCCGTCACCGATCCCAATACCGAGGGGAAGAGCTCACCCAGTTAGGCGAAAATAATCTATAGAAATACATCATAATATTAGGAAATTCTAAACGAGAGCGATTGCAAGTGCCTAGAGGGTCTAGCCAGACGTTCCCTCTAACAGGAGTTCCGGTTCCGGTTAACCCCTCTCTATTTAACAACCCCCGCTACGGAGTAGGTCATGATAAGAACGACTTTAGATTTACATCACCTCTTGGGGTTGTGAAGAAGTTCGGAGCAAATTAGCCTCTCGGTTACCAAATTTTAAATGGATCAAAGAGCTGCTTGTACTCGTATTAGTTGATAGCTTATTTGTTTTAGGTACGTGTTGTGTAATTCGAGGTTGGCTATGGCGTTGTCAGAAGAATGGGGATGACGGTGTTACCTGGAAAAAGAGTAAGGTCAAACCTGAAGTCGCAACAGGGAGGTATTTTAATCGACGGACAGAGGAGAATGGTACGTTGTAAGGGACTGCGAAAGAATTCGCAAGGGTAATAGAAAAGGGGGGAAGTGAAACAGAAGATGTCTGCTTAATGACACAGTGATGTTACCGAGTTTAAATTTCTCTCACTTCTCTGCATCACCTCGCTTTTTCATTTTTCTTTCTCCAACTCTTTTAAAAGTTTGCAGTTTCTCTTATGTTTTATTCCCTTCTTTCCCTAACACCTATCGCTTTTTAAATGTTCTTGCCAGGCTTACTATTGTTCCCTTTGTCTGCATTTTTAATTAGCTCTTGTCTTTCCTTAGCGCCCTCGCTATTAAAACTTTCTTTCTCCATCTCTGTTTACTGTCCCTAGTTCACAATTTTTTCCTTATTTCTTTAATCCCTGTTGCTTTTAACGTTTTCTACTTTTATCCCATCTTCTGTCTCTCTCTTCTGGTTTTTCTTTATTGTCATCGCATTTAAAATTTTCTCTCTACAGCTGTTTTACTCCACTGTCCCTATTTCTGTTTCTTCCTTTATTTCCCTAACGCCTGTCACTTCTAACATGTACTTTCTGTGCCCTTCCACGTCTGTATCTTCAATTATTTCTTGTCTTTCCTTAGTGCCGCCCCTTCTTCAGGTTCCTTTCTACATCTCCATTTTAGTTCACCATCGCTGTCTTTAATCAAAAAGTCCTTAATCCCCATTGCTTTTCAAATTTTCTACTTTTATCTCGTCCGCTGTCGTTACTTATTAGTTCTTTTCTCTTATTTTTTCCTCAGGGCACCGCTTTTTGTATTTCCTTTCTGCGTCTACTTTTATGTGGCTCACTGTCCCCATTTTTCAATTTTTTTAGTCATCGTTCTTTTTGGTTTGAAATTTTGTTTCTCGGTGTACTTTTATCTCATTTTCTATGCCTGCGGTTTTTTTTCCCCTTTCCTGTAACTTGCCGCTTCTAACATGTTCGTTCTAAATCTACTTTTATTAGGATGCAGCTCCCTTTTTTTCAGTTGGTTCCTGTCTCTCCTGTACCCCCTCACGTTTAGATTTTCTTTCCTCGTCTGTTTTTATCCACTTCACCAGCTTCATTTTTTTAGCTCATTCTAGCGTGTCCCATACCCTGTTGCTTGTGAAATTTTCTTGCTATGTCTTTGCCTATTCAGGTTTTTTCCCTATTTTAACTTTTTTTCCCCGTCTTAACGTCTTCATTTTCGAATAACAGAATAATTTAGGACGGAGAAGACACTTAAGATCATCGGGCCCAGCCGTAAACCTAGCACGGCCAAGTCCACCACTAAACCGTGGCCTTAAGTGCCACATCCACGCGCCTTTTAAATACCTCCAGGAACGGTGAGGAACTTAGGTTTTTATGCTCACGTTAACCTGGTTTTCTGTCACTATTATTTCCTCTTTTCCTGTCTGTCCTCTCCCTCATCGTTTTTTACATTTTCTGTGTCTGCTTTTATGGAGACGGCTAACCCTACGTTTTTATTACTTCCTGCCTATCCTGTGTGAAATCACTTCTGAATTTTTTTCCCCCATCTGTTTTCATCCAGTTCACTGTCTTTATTTCATTCCTGTCTCTGCTATACCCTGTCACTACTTAAATTTGCTTTCTGCCTTTGTTGATTTCTTCTGCTGCCCCATTGCCAAGTTTCTCCTTCTTTAACGCCTTCGCTTTTGATAATTTTTTGTCTACTTTTATCTGGTCTTCTCTCCCTATTTGTTAGTTTTTTCCTTCCCTGCCTCATACCCTTTTTTTCTTTTTAAATTTTCTTTCTATGTTTGCTTTTATCAAGATGTCTATTCTTTTCCAATTCTTTCTGTTTGTCACACACCCCGTCGCTTTTCAGATTTCCCTGGCGTGTCTCCCTTCCCCCCCGCTCACCGCCCCCCCCCCCCCATCCCGGGGTTTTACGGGGTCTCCTTGGCACGCTTTTCTCTCGGGAGCGTGATTTGTACCCCTCTCGGTTTGTCAGAACATCTCCTCGGGCCATCCCTCTTCCTCAGAGCGGTCTTTCTGTCCTCTCCTCCATCTTGCTCGCCTCCCGTCGGCCAGCGTCTCCCCGACGACGCCTGTGCTCCGTTCAGATCCCCTCCCGAGTACCTCTGCGCCCTCCAGCCTTCTGCCGTCTCTCCGGCCGCCTCGGCACCCCTCTGATTTCCGCCACGACGCTTCCTGCGAGCGACCCCGCGTTCCGTAACCGGACTGTAAAACAGGAACTGAATTAACCGTAACCGCAGAGCGTAATGGCACATTTTCTCGCATTTTACCCTTACCGCCTTTCAGGCCGTGGCTGGAAACCTGCTACGCGTGGCGCGCAGGATGCGGCAGCAGCTTGGCGGTGGATGGCGAGAGGCGAAGGCCGAAGCAGAGGCTGCGCGGCTCCCGTACGCTGGGTTTATTGTTTTACTTAGGAGCGTGGCCGTTCGTCTTCAACTGTTTATGGTGTTCTCGCCCAGTGCAGCAGTTTGAAATCGGCTGGTTTAAGGAAAACACGATGTCATCTCTGTCAAAGTTCGACATATTTTGGACGTGAAATACGAAACCGAGAACTTTAATCCCGGGTTTCCTGGGATTAGCTCTTGGAACTGCTTTAGAATCCCTTGTGTGTCGGCTCCCCGAAACTTACTGCTCGTCTGCCGACTCTGCCCTGTACCGTTTCACCTGTTAATTTTTTTCCACGTTTCCCTCTCTGCGGCTCCCTCTCCCTGTTTTTTAACGCTTTCCTGTGTTTCTTGCACCCTGCTGCATTTTAATTTCTCGCGCTACAGTTCCCTCCCTCCGGCACCCTGTCTCTGTGTTTTATTTCCTTCCTCTGTCCTGCACCCCGTCGCTGAAAAAACTGTCTTCCTATGTTGCCTTCTATGCATCTCCCCGTCCCTATTTTTTCATTATTTCCTGTGGTTCTTGTACCCCGTTACTTTTAACATTTTCTCATTGCGGTTCCTTCTAGCCGTCTCCCTGTTTGTCTAATATTCCCGTCTTTCTCGTACCTGACCGCCACTTCTTTTTCCTTTTTGCCTTGTCCTCTGGCCGTCTCCCCGTCCCTGCGTTTTAATTCCTGTCCGTGTCTCTCGTACCCGGTTGCTTTTTAAAAGTTCTTCTACGTCTCCCTCTACCCGGCTCCCTTTTTCCGGTTTTTTGTTTGGGGTTTTTTTTTTTTTGGTCTGTGTCGTCGTCGTCCCCCCCCCGCCCTTGTATTTCTTGCGCCCCACCGCTACCTAATTTCTCCTTCAACGATTCCCTTTATCCAGCTTCCCTTTCCCGTACTTTTAACTCCTCCCTTTTTTCCGTATACCCTGTCCCTTTTTAAATTTTGTTTCAGTATTTCCTTCTATCCTCATTCCTGTTCCTGTTTTTTTAATTCTTTCCTGCTTTTCTCGTAGCCTGTCGCTTCTTAAAACGTCCTTCCGTCCCTCTACCCGATTCCTTGCCCCTGTTTTTTATCTCCTCCTCTGTCCCGCACCCAGTCACATTAATAAGTTTCTTTCTATGTCTCCATGTATTTAGCTTCCTGTCCGCCTTTTTATTTTTTTTTCCTGTCTATATCATACTCCGTCCATTTTAACTTGTGTTTCGATGGCTACTTTTCTGCGGTTCGCTGCCTGCGTTTTGTAATTCTCCCCCGTCTGTCCCGTACCCTGGCGCTGCTTCAAGTTCCCATGTCTGCGTTTGTCGAGCTCCCCATCCGTGTCTTTTAACTCTTTCCCGTGTCGTGTACCCCGTTGCTTTTTACATTTTTTTGTGTGTCTGTTTTTCCACAGTCTTATTTTTAATTTATTCTCGTCTTTGCTAAAAGCCGTCGCGTTTTAAATTAATTTTCTTTCCCCATCGAAGTTTATCCACCTCCCCGTCCCCGTGTTTTGTTTTCCCATCTACGCTGTACCCCATCGCTTCTACAATTTTCTTTCCGTGTCTACTTTAACCAATTCGCTGTCTATATTTTTTATTTGTTTCTCGTCCGTGCTGTACGCCGGCGCTTTTGAAATTTTCTTCCTATGTCTCTCTGTACTTTTCTGTCTATTGTCATTTTTAACTTTTTCTTGTTTTTCCTCAATGCTTCCGCTTTTATAATTTTCCTCCTATGTCACTCTCCATCACCCTACGCTTATTTTACTTTTTTTCCCTTGTCTTTCCTTAATGCCTTGGCTTTCAAAATTTCCTTTTTACATCAACTTTCATCCAGTTTTCTGTCCCCTTCCCCCCCCCCCCAGCTTCTCCTTTACCCGGCTGCTTTTTACATGCTCTCTCCGTGTCCGCTTTAACCAATTCACTGTCTGTCATTTTTATTTTTATTCCTGTCTGTCCCGAGCCCTCTCGCTCTTTCAGTTTCTGTTCTAGGTCTACTTTTATCAAGCTCCTATCCATATTTTTTAGTTTATTCCTGTCCGTTGTGTGCCCTGTCGCTTTTTGAACTGTATTTTCGTTTGTGGCTCTGTTATTTACCATCTCCTTGGGGTTTTTTAGTTGTTTCTTGTCTTTTCTTAATGCCATGGCTTATTCCATTTTTCTTTCTCGACAACATTTGTGAGGTTTGCTGTCCCTAGTTTTTACTGCTTTCCCGTACCCCGCTGCTTTTTAAATCTTCTTTCTATGTCTCTCTTCATCTGGTTTCCTGTCCCCAGTCTTAAATTTCTTCCCGCGTTTCTAGTACCGCGCTCAACTTTTTAAACTGTATTCCCGCGCGCGCTAGTTTGGGCTCGGAGGTAGAGTTAGTTTTCTTCGCGGTAGCTGGCGCGGGGCTACGTGTTGGATTTGCGCCGACACCCGGCGTCGATGACGCAGGGACACGCGCCGGGTCTCGCCGAGCGGCGCTTGCGCGGCGTCAAGGGCCGTTCTGCTGCTCCCGCGGCCCCGCCGGCGAGTAGAGCGGGGGTGCGCGCGGGGTTGGGAGGGGACGCGGCCGGGACAGCTGACCCCCGGCTGCCCAAAGGGATGTTCCCGACCGTACCACGCAGCGCTCGGCCAGCAAACCGGGGCTGGAGGTCGCGGGGGGCCTTAACGTCTTGACGTAACCCTGTCACGTACCACGTCGCTTTTAAAGTTTTATTTCTGCGTCTCCATTTATCCGGTTCCCTGTCCCGTGGTTTCGGTTTTTTGTTTTTCTTCCCCGTGTTTCCTGCCGCCCGTCGCTTTTTCTCTTCTCTTCCGCATGCCCCTCCGCATCGCTCCCTTTGGCGGGTTTTTAGTGCCCTGACTCTGCGGCCCGTCCCCTTTCTATTTTTATGGCTCTGTCCAGCTGACGGTCTCTAATTTTTAATTCTTTCCCGTGTTTGTCCCTTTTCCCTTTCTCTTTCCATGACTGCCTCTATCTGCCTTCCTGTCCCTTCACACCCCCTCCCTTTTTTTTCTCAATTCCTTCTGCTCTGGTCCCCTCGTGCAGTTTTCTGTCTCCCGCTACCCGGCTCCCTGTCGCGGTACCCGCCGCTCCCAGGCCGGGCGCCGCTCGTTCTCGCTGTCCCTCCCAGCTCTCTCCCCGGCTCTCTCCCCCTCTTCTTTATCGCTCCATCTCCCCCCTCGCCGCGCTGCAGTTCTCCCTCTTCCTCCGCCTCGACACCCACGTCCGACTCCCGCCCCACCCCCCCACCCCCCCCGGGCCTGGCTCCCCGTCCCTCGCCTCTTCTCTCCCCGCCTCTGCGCTTCCTCCCGCTTCCCTCTCCCCTCTTCCCCCTCCGCCCGGCCGCCGTTGGGCACCGAGCCTGGGCGGCAGCTCCCGGTGCGCCCGAGGGAACAAACCTGCGCTGCCCGCTTTGCGCGCCCGGGTGCGTTCCTCCGCCGTGGGGCCGGGCCCAGGCCCAGGGCAGGGGCTCCCGTGCCGTTGGAGGTGGGGGGGGGCGGCCGCTTGTTCCCGAGGGGCTGCAGCTGCGGGCCCGACGCTCGAAGCGGGCTGCAGGAGCGGCTGAGGCCTGCGGTGCCCCGGGGGCGCCGCCCGGGCCCGCCCGCCGGCGGGAGCCGGCTGAGGAGCGGCGCGAAGGCCGTTCCGCAGGCAGCCGCCTGCAGCGAGGAAGGGCCGGGCCCCGCGGCGAGGTGGGAGTCCTCCCGCCCCCGCGGGAGCGCGGCGCCGGGAGCGCGGTCGGCGCCTCCGCCGGCCGCGCGTCCCTACAGCCTCGCGGCGCCTCTCCCGGAGGACCGGGGCGGGGGGAGGCGGCGCGCAGGCGCAGGCAGAGACGCCTCACGGCGCGCGCGCCTCGCTCCGCCGGGTCTCTGCCCGCTTCCGGGGCGGGCCCCGCCCCCGCGGGGCGGTGCTGTTGTCCCAGCCACGGTTCTTCCGCCGGTGCGCGGGCAGGTGGCGAACACGCGGAGCCGGGGTGTTGGCTTTGCTTCCGGCTGCGCGCAGAGCTCGCACCCCTCGGGCCACACTCGGACCGTGCGGCTACGCTCCGCGCAGCAGTTACCGGTGTTTTCAACAGCTGGCTCCGTCGCCCTCGTTCCCCTCGGTTCTCGCCAGCCTCGTCTCCGCTTAAAGTCACAGCGTCCTTCTTTCTTCCCGGGCGTGCTGAGCGAGGAGGGGGCTTTCCCCGCCCGGGGGCAGGTTGCTATTATGCCAATTAGATGTCAATTAGATGTTAATTAGGGCAGTTCCCTCAAGGTTCCGGAGCGGTGCTGCTCTTGTGATTATCTTGTTCCTCCCCTCAAGGTTGCACCTCGCAGTGAACTGCTCCCAGAGACTAAACGATGCCCCCAGCTTCGTTCCTCGCGCACCTCGAGCAGTGCGGGCGGGAGCGATGCTGCCGCGGCGTCGGGTCAGAGCCGCGCTCTCGAACGGCGGCGCGTGAGTTCCGCCTGCCCGGCTCTGCCTCGAGCGCGTGACGGCGCGTGCTCTGCCTGAGCAGCCGGGAAAATGCCTCGGAAACGACCCGCTTGTTGCGAGCGAAGCAGATGCGACGCAAGCGGGGCGTTGGGGCGGCTTTTGTAGCCTGACGTCAGCCTGCGTTCTGAGTCGCGCTTGCACGTGCGCACACAAAACGAACGCCTGCCTGTGCCACAAGCTCCTGCTGCGGCAGAGGGATCGGGAGTCCGTGGCAGCGGTCAGCCGGGCCTGGGCGCGGCGGCTTCAGCCGGTCGTCGCGTACCGGTGTTCTTCCCGCCACCCTGCGCCAGCGGGTTTCTTTAGGCGTACGCGGTGCTTAGGCGTCCTCGGCCGTCACTTAGGCCGGGCTAGCGGAGCAGGCGTCCCGAGTGACCCTTCCCCACACCGTTCCCCGCTCTCCCGCCCACGCCAGCGCTGCTGCGCCCGGCGTCCCTGTCCCCTGCTTCCACTTCTGCCTCTGCCCACCCCCGGCCCAGCGCGGGCGTCATCGGGCTCGTTAATCGTGGCTGCCTCGGGGCTCGCGAAACGGGTCGCGTGCAGGAGCGCCCGGCCTTGCGGCGAGTCCCTGCAACCGCCTGGCTGCCGGGAGGGGCCGCTGCCTCGCGCCCGCCGTGCGAGTGCGCCGAGGGCTCCCCTCGTGCCTTCCGGTCCTAATCCGTCGCAGCCGGCCAGGATCTTCTTTCCCAGGTGTGCTTCTAACGACAGGCCCCGGAAAGGACAGGGCCACGTGAGCGGTGGACGCTGTCGCTCCCGGGTGCGCCGCACCTGACGTACACGGGCAGTCGAATGTGCAGGGTCTGCACGCATCACCGGAAGCGGCCGTGTGGCGCACGAGCGAGGCTCCGTGTGTAGGGAGCCTCGTCTTGTACGAGCTGTAAGACACCCCGGTATCCTCTTAGGTGGAGGACAGCCGAGCGACAGGAGTTACAGAAGGCGAAGGGAGGAGAGGAGGAGGAGGAGGAGGAGGAAGAAGCGTCTGAGCTGGCAACCTCTCCCAGCAGTGCAGGGAGTGAAAGCTGCGGTGAGTCCCAGGCCCCCGGGGCCCTGTTGCCCCTATTCTGCATCCCGGGCCCTCGCTGCCCCTGCCCTGGCCCCCTCTCTTTCCCGCGCTGATGTGGTATCCGTCCGTGTCCCCCCATACCTCCTTTCTCCATCTCGCTCTGACCAGCTCCCCGTCCCCGTCTTGTAGGTCCTCTCTCTCCCTGCCCTGTAGCTCGTGGCTGTTTTTCCTTCCTCTGCCTCTCCCAGTCTGGCTCCCTGTCCCTGCTTTTCCATTCCTCCCTCTCTGCCGTGTCGCGTGTTGCTGCTCTTTTCTTTTGCAGTCTCTCTCTGTCTGGCTCCCAGCCACCATGCTTGCCTTCCTCCCGCTCTGTCCTGTAGCCCGTCGGTATTTTTGCTGTCTCTGGCGCTCTCCGCCCGGCCCCGTGTCCCCGGTGTTCAAGGTCTTGCTTCTCGGCCCTGTAGCACAGCACAAGTCTCTTTCTTCCTCTGTCTCCCTCTACCCTGCTCCCTGTCCCTGTTTTGCAATTTCGTCCTTGTCAGCCCTGAGCCACGCTGCAGTTTCATTTCTTTCGCCGTCTTGCCCTGTCCGGCTCCCTGCCGGGATCTTTCAGTCCCTCTCTATCTGTCTTGAAGCCCGTCGCTGTTTTCTCTTTCTCTCTGTCCGTCTCTCTGCCTCTGTCTTTACTTACACTTTTAAATTCCTCCCTCTCTGCCCAGCGGCCCATCGCCATTTTGCCGTTCTCTGTCCCGTGTCTTGAATCGCTCCCTCTCTGCCCTGTAGCCTGTCACCAGAGGAAGGTTTTTTTCCTTCTCTGCCATTCGCTCTCTGTCCGGCTCCCTGTCCCTACATTTTAGTTGTCCCCTCGCTGCCCCTGCGGCCCGTCGCTGTCGTCCCTGTCCCTGTCTCCCTCTGTATGGCTCCCTCTCCCTTCCCTTATCCCTACTAAGCAAGTAGATAAGAAAAGAGATCCTCGGGAGGACAGACAAGTGAAGGGGACCGAGTACTGCAAAAAACCACCAGAGACCACCAGAGGACCACCGGCTCCTTTAACGGCGCACGCGTCAGCGACATGTGAGTATGTGAAACATTCCTCGGAAATGTCACGAATATGCTAACAATTGCAACGAACATGAGTGTATGTACCCGATAGAATTCAGATGCTGGTAACACGAGGCACGCGTGTTAGGAGGAGATATCTCCCACGCGTCCGGCGCTGTAATAAAGATGTCTGCTTTAGTAACGCTTTGGTGTTATGAAGTTTGTATTTCTTACATTTGAATTTCTTTGAATCACTGGTGGGACCCTATTTTGGACTCCCCCCACCCCCCCACCCCACTTCTTTCCGTGCTCATTGCTGTTCTTGCTCTGCAGCTCTCTTTTTTTTTTTTTTTTTTTCCCCCCAGCTCCCTGTGCTATTCTCCTTAACCCTCCCCTCTCCGCCGGGCTCTTTGTCACTTTGTTGTCCCTCTCGGTCTGACTCCCTGCCCCTGTTCTCCTCTCTTGCAGCGTCCTGCGCCCCGCGCCCCGTTTTCGGCGCGGCGGCCTCCCCCTGCCCGGCAGCCCGTTCCCCGCCGGACCGAGGAGCGCGGCTCCGGGAAGGACTGCCGGGCTGGCCCCGGGGCAGCCCCGCTCCCGGGCCTCGTTACGCGCCGCCTGAATCAACGCTCGCTGCCGCCTCCTTCGCCCTCGCGGCTGCGTTCGCCCTCCCTTTGCCCCGGGTGAGGGGAGGGGCTGTGCCGGAGCTCGGGGCAGCAAGGGCGGCCCTGGGGCGGGGGGCGGGCGCTGCCCCCCTGCTCCGGCTGGGCTCCAGCTGTGGGCCGGGGCTGGGGGAGCCCCAGGTGCGGGCGGTGAGGCCGGTGGGGACGGCCGCTCCCTGCACAGGGGTGGCTGCCGGGGGAGGGGCTGCCGCCGCCGCTGCCCTGCCCCGGGTGGCCGTGGAGGGGCCGGGGGGAGCCAGGGGCGGGGCGGAGCGGTCGCCCGGTGCGACCGGGCTGCGGCTGCAGCGAGGAAGAACGCGAGCGGGGCCGCCCCCGGGACCAGCGGGTGCCGGGGAAAGCCCGGAGGCGGGGCGGCGGGGTCCGCGTCGGAGGCACGGAGCAGGGGCGTGCGGGAGCCGGCGGCGGGGGCTGCCCGGAGCCGCGCGGCGGAGCGCCGGTTAGCGCTCGCGTGTCGGCGGGACTTGCGGGGGAAAAGGGGGAGCCGGTGTCCCTGGCGGCAGGGCGGGAGCCGTAGCCCCGCGGCACGGGGCTTACGGCCGGCGACGTTCGTTCCCCGCGCATGCCGGGAAGCGTAGTCTTGTGGCAGGGGGCCGGCGGGCGGCCATGCTGCGCTTGCCAGGGCATGCCGGGAGATGTAGTTTTTGCGACCTGGTCTCCCAGGCGTGCGTGGTGGCGCGCCTCCTCCCCGCGCTCGGTGCTGCCGCCCTGTGACCGAACTTGGGTACTGCAGCTCGGCAGCCGCGGCTCGGAAGCCGCGCATGCGCGGTGGCGCCTAAGTGACCCACGCTCCCGTCCTCCGGTAACAGCGATGCCGTTCTGCGGTCCCTGCGCGCTCTTTGCCTGCTTCCCGGTAAGGAAGCGCCGTTGCCGCCCCATGGGCGCAGCGTCGGCGGGCGCTCGCCCTGCAAAATGCGGCACCGCCGCCGGGCGCTCGCTGCTTCTGCAGCCCGGCGTTCGCGCGCCGCCCCGCGCCCCTGCGGCGCGCCGTCGGCGTCCGGCGCATGCGCGGCGCGCGGGAGCAGCATGGCGGCGCAGAGGGGTCCCGTTCCCAGCGGGGCGTGAAGGGCCGGGGCCACCGGTGAGGCGAGCGAGCCCCTGGGGCGGGGGCGTCTCCTGCGCGCCGGCCGCCCGCCCGCCCGCCCGCGGGTGGCGGGGCGAGGAGCTTCGAGCCGCCCGCTGCGGCCGGCTGCCGGCCCGCTGGAGGCGAGCCGGGTCGGGGCAGCCCCGGGGAGTTACCGGGGGGCTGGGAGGAGGGAGAGGGGAAGGAGGCGGACACCCCCCAGGCGCAGACGCCGGGCGCCTCCCAACTCGCCAGAGCCCCCCCGCTCGCTTCTCCTGGCCCCGCGCAGCTGCCCCCAGCTCCAGCCCCTCCCCTGAAGCCCGTCCCGTAGCCCCGGGCCGGCCCCGGGCCCTGTCGCAGAGGCGGCAAGCCGGGCCTCGCGTGCGCTGGGTTCTCCGTGAAAGCGCGCGCCGTTGGCGGCGGTGCAGGGGCAGAGCGGCGTCTCCGGCGGCCCCCGCGGAAGGAGAGGCTTCGGCCAGGGGGGAACTACGGTAATAAGGGTCGCTGCTGCTTCTTTCCCTCTGCCGGGGGCCGCGCTGAGGCTGCGCGTGTCCGTTCGTCCCCGTCCGTTCGCCGCTGACCGCACCCGCCTCGGGCTCGCGTGGGTTGTCTCTGCCCGTGGCACCTCGCTCTCCTCGTGGCACGGCTGCAGGAAGGGACAGGCGGAGCGCTTGCCGGCCCTGGGCGGGAGCTGCCGCGGCCAGAGCTGGAGAGGCCAGAGAACGGTAAAGAGGAAGAAGAAACCGAAGGCCGGCCGGCAGCTGCCTCCCGCTGCAGGGAAGAGAGAGCCAGCCCCTCCAGGGGAGGTAGGATCCCTCTTCGTAGTCCGCAGCAGGCCAGGCCATCGACATGCAGGGTCTGTACGCGTCACCAAAGGCGGCTGCGTAACGCACGAGCGAGGCTCCGTGTGTAGGAAAGTTCAGCTGGTAGAATAACTTTGGAAAAACATAATTCAGCAATGCTGTGCTCTGGGGCACGTTTCATATCTGCCCGTAAGTTTTATATAATTGCTAATACTTTTTTTTTTCCAGAAACGTCTGTTTATTTTAAAGAAAAGTGCCTGATCTCTTTAGTTTCTGGAGAACTTTGAAAACATAGAGCTCTCGTTGTTCTAGATGAGTTTCTGGCAACGCGAACAGTATATGGTACGCGCTTCTCCGACAAAGGTTGTGTCTCTGCTGCAGGCAGACAGATGTCGTCTTCCTGAAGGTATGAACTGAAATACCATTTGTGAGCTGTTCTGTGCAGCCAGTTGGTGTTACGACTATTTTAAATTTAGTAATCTCCGAGCGATTGCTTTCAAGGCCCCTCGGTTTAGAGGCCAAGTCAGGTACTATGGAGTCCCTACTGCATCTCCGATTCCGATATAATGTGGAGAAAAGAGCTGGTTTGTTCTAGGGCTCTAAGCACCTGCAGGTTCACCTGAAGTGAGTTGAAATCCTGAAGAGATGGGCAGCTCTGCCAATCCAAAGTTTAGTTGAAAAATTGTGGGCAGTTCACCGGTTCCTTTGTTGGACGTGAATTCTTTACAGGTTAGGGGTTGGGGTTTTTCCATAGTTTTCTCTGTACGGTGACATCTAATTTCTCTTCCTTGCAGTGTTGGGGTAATGTGCTGTCAGCAAGATAATACTAAGGAGAAAGGTAAGATGAGTATTTTGACTGGGCAGGTGAGGTTTTATTTTTCTCTCCACGCATTTCGTTCTTCCTCTTAAAGGACCAGCTCTTATTTAAAGCTTATTTAAATTTTATGCCCTATGTGGTGTACTCGGTAGAACAGTGTTTTCCTCTGAAAGGATGAGCTCTTCTGCTGCAGGTGTTCAAATATTGTGACAGCAGCCTGTGCGTCGCTCTTAGTTTCTAAGTTTGCCCAGCCTTTCCGATTTTAAAAAACAAAAAAAACCCCCAAAGTTTTCAGTGTCTTGAACCTTTGTGAAGTGTCACCCATTCTTGTGGGCTAAAACTTGCAAGTTCCTGGAAGTTTTGTGTTTCACCTCAAAAGTTTGAGGTGTTTCTGAGAACTAGATTACAGGAAATCTGTTAGTGGCTACTGTTCAAGTCGTCTTACACCTGTTTTTTGGAAGGTCTGACGTTCACTTTCTTTGCACTACGTCTGTAGCAGGAGGGCACGTTTGTTTCAGTTTTGCATTTTGATGTCTGCAATTAAAAAAAAAAAAGGCCATGACTTGTTTATATGTGTGCATTGGAAAGTTTTACGCGGCAGGTGAGCTTGTTGCAGTCAGGGTGAAGACCTCTGCTTTGGAAAAAGCTACATTAGAAGGTAATTACACCTGGCAAGTACTCCCCTGCCATTTTTATGTTGGTTGGTGAAACGTCACGGTCCATACAATGGTAGGAATGATTTCAGTATTGTGAAAGCATTAAGGGTTAGTTAGTTACTTGGAGGTTGTCTCACCAACTGTGAAATATTCTGGCTCCAGGTGCCTCATTGGCTAAATCCTTGCAGGAGTTTTGGGCCTCTGACATGGGTTTCGCTTGTGTAACCAAGCTGGGTGATGGGGTCCTGCTGTCTCCTAAGGGGCAGTTGGAAGGTCGCAGGTGGAATAACAGTAACCTAGGTCCAAACCAGGCTCGCAGAATCTTTCTTTCTTACCTTCGTATCTGGAGGAGTAAAAAGACTCTGTGATGCTTTGGGCTTTTTGGTTTTTTTAATGTTAAGGCAAAGTCTCAATCTTCCTTTACATCAGCTCCCCCTTCCCCGCCTTTTCCCCCTTCCCCACCCAATCCTACCACTCGCCACAGAACCTGGTTAGACGAAGTCGGCGCAAGTGGTGCTGCAGTGACAAACCACCTGGGGGAAATGGTGATCAAGGGTGTTTCTCGCTTAGCTCAGCAGCTGTAGAAATCCCAGCGAATCCTCCGTGTTCCCAGTTGCCTGCCTGTGTTTGGAAAACATCTGGTCCTGCCCACAGCGGGGGTGGGGGGTGGTGGTGTGTGGGGGTGTGTGTGTAGAGCTTATGAATACGTGTATCCGGGGTAAAAATCACGCGTTCTGTGTGAGAGGTTTAGAAAGGATGGCTTGCTACAGCAGTGGTGGTTTGGTGATGAGTTAGACTGTTGCTTCTCCTTGAAAGTTTCCCTGAAAGCTATGGAAGACCGATCAGTAGGCAAACTCCAGACGTTTTTCCATCCCGAATAGTGCCTGCTGTAATCATGGGACTAGCATAAAAATTGAGATTTTTATACTGCAGATCATTTCATTCTTTGCTTTCTTTGTGAGTTCAGGGCTTGTTAGGGCACGCTGTGTTTTTTGGATTTCTGTTATCATCAAGAAGCTTAGGAGAGACTTTTTTGTGGTGGTTGTGGTTTGTTTTTTTCTTTTGTTGTCCATCCGTAATCATTTGTTGTAAATTGCTGAGCACTGAAGGAAATACCAACGCTTTTATGACTTGCGATGTAAAAAAACTGTAGTACTTTCCGAACAGATTTGGCCATCTTCCGTGACGCTTAAATTGTGGCCTGTCACGCCGGACTCCTTTTAGCAGCCAAGCTTCTGCACACCACCCTTGACATCTGCAGTGTTCAGAGTATGTGCGTTTGTCAAGCTCTGAGCTAGGAAGCGTCTGGAATTGCTAGGTAGCAAGGCCTGATTAAAACGTGGCGTATATCCATACCGAGCAAGCCCAGAAGAGGAAGAGGAGTTTGCAGCACTTTAAAAAAGACCTCCTATTTATGCAGTAGAGTTCAGGTGAAGGTAAAAGTGTACAAAACCTTCGCTCCTTGGTTACCAGTTTTGAGAGAAGGATGGCATTGTGTGTACCGACAGAGGGACGGCTGTAAAATCTTCCCCGTTGCATAGAGGGTGTGTAGGAATGTTTCATGTTTTGCAGAAGTGCCAACAGCTTCGAAGGTTATACAAGCATGGTAGCTTCCCCCACCGTCGGAAATACGGAAAGCAGGAAAATCCCTGGAAAACGTGGAAGAGCTGCTGGCGGAATCATTTGCCTGAGGTAGGTTTAAAATGGAGAGATTCTGGGCTCTTTTCACACTTCACGTAATTAATTTTCCACAAGTTTTTTAGACTTGCTTCTGTGGGTCCTGTGTTAATGCAAAGAGAACAAGTGAAGCTCTGAAGGTACAATACTCCTCGTAAGTTTAATCCATTTTTAGTTTAAAGGACCTCATGCGCTGTGAACTTGTTTTATAGTCTTCTCCCCAAATGTAGGTGGAGAGAGTCGCAGAAAGACATCAATATTGAGGTCTCCAGTAACTGCGCGTTCCCTATTATTTTTCTTCGAAAGAAATGGTCGGAAGCTATTTTGGAGGAGTTCAAGTTGTGTATCTGTTGGGTGGGTTTGGGTTTTTACCCTGCTGGCTTAGTTCTCGTTGATCATAGTCTAATTCCTTTGTGTTTCTTTTTACAAAGAAATCCAAGCAATAGTTGCCAATATTCACCAGGATAACAGAGTTCTTAATGCCGTGGATCCTTTTCTGTATGTCTTGCCTTTTTTGGTCTGCTTTCCAGTTTCTCAGTGGGCAGGAAACTAGATGGCGTGTGTTGTCCCCTTTTGCGTCCTTGCAGAACTCGTGCGTTGAATTTGAACTTCTGCGTCGCCTGTGATGAATAATGCGGAGAAGTGGCACGTTGCTTTGCACAGCGATGCACCTTCGTTTTGAATGCATGATGACTACTGTGGAAGGAACCAAACCTGAGGGAAGTTTTATGCGTGTCTGTGTTGCTATGTTTCCTTTTTTTTTTTTTTTTTCCTTAATTTGTACCTGAAATTGGGCTGTAAAAAAAAAAAAAAAATTCAAACCAAACCCAAAGTCCTCATCACCCCCTACCTCCTCAAACACCTAGTGTCTTGTCAGCTGTAGAAGGACGTGTCTGTGAGTCAACCTTGAGGAGCTTTTTTTTTTTTTTTTTTGTTCCTGACTGTGGGCAAAATCCAAGAACTAGCAAAACAAGGTTCTCGTTCTCTAGAGCTCTGTGTGGGGAATTGTTATAGGAGAGGAAGTCTTAACTTCTTAGGGCGTGAGTGGACTTGCGTTTGAATCCTGGGTTTGTTCTTTTGGCCACACGACATTTTCCCTCTTCCGCCCTAGGGACAAATCTTTTTTATGCCAGTTTCCCCATAAAAGTGACCGTGGATGATGTGAGCTTCGTTTGGTAAACGGATTCCTTTTGACAGGAAGGGAGAATATTGAATATGCAGTGAACGGAGTCACGGGTGAATCTACCAAGCAGACGGCGACGTTTACTCTCGCAGGCTTTACTGTATCCGAAGCTAGTGGATTCAAGTAATGGATTGGTAAGCGTGTGAGCATTTGCAGAGTGAGGACTTTCCAGTTAGCCGCCTTTTCTGTAGCGTTTCTGGCTACACCAGCTTGTACGCCAGGATCCTAGCTCATTTTCTGTGCTTGGGTCTTTGAGTTGTTTCTGCATTCAGCTTTTGTTTCCAGGAAAACACATCAAATCTGCGATCGTTACAGCACGCCGTAGCAGTTAATCACCTTTGGTTTCTGTTGCTGGAGCAGACCCGATAGTTTCAAAGGCTATTTTTATCTAAAATCGAGTGGTAGGGAGAGGAGGGAAAGCACGCGTGAGTCTGGTTGTAACAGATGCATTGGTTGCCAGGACTGACCATCGAGGGGCTGAGATAGTTACCCGTCTAAAATAATGAAGCTAATTAGTGTCTTTTTTTTTTTTTTTAATATTACTATTTCTATTTCTGTCCTTCATGTGGTGGTTGTGAATTAGCTTTGTGCCCCTTTCTAAAGTACCGGGCTTTTTTATACGTTTGGCATATTGAATGGCAAATGCTTGATATAAAGTCTGCAGCCTTACTCCATAACCAGACTGTAAACCAGGAAGTAAATTAATCATAACTGCAAAGAGTAATGGCACATTTTCTCTTATTTTACCCTTACCGCCTTCCAGGCCGTGGTCTGAAACCTGCTACGCGTGGCGCACAGGATGCGGCAGCAGCTTTGGTGGTGGGTGGCGAGAGGCGAAGGCCAAAGCAGAGGCTGCGCAGATCCTGTGCGCCGGATTTATTGTTTTACTTAGGAGCGTGGCCGTTCGTCTTAAACTTTTTATGGTGTTCTCGCCCAGCGCAGCATTTTGAAATCGGCTGTTTTAAGGAAAACATGATGTCATCTCTGTCAAAGTTCTAAATATTTTGGACGTGAAATAGGAAAACGGGAGCTTTAATCTTGGGTTTCCTGGGATTAGCTCTTGGAATTGTTTTAGAATCCCTTATGTGTGGTATGACAGGTGGCACAGTCCTGTGCTAGAAAGGGAGTGGAAAGTACTAGGATGGAGCTGGTTACGTCATTGTGGAAATCGATGCCGAGGCTTAACGCACTGAAAGACAAAGCTGTTACGACTTGCACTGGAATGCCAGAATTAAGACGTGAGCAGAGCTAAAGAACTTCCTTCTTCACAAACCCCCACCAAATCTAACCCCCCCAAACGCATGAATTCCTTAAGCCCGGGAAGAAAGAAATCCGCTGTGGGTGACATGTTGCGGTGCTGTGTTGGCATCGGCGTCTTTGTAACGGATTATTTACAAGACCTAATGTCTTTCTGTGGACTTGTAAGGCTGAGTGTTTTTAGTCTAGCAGTTTCCCGCTGCTGTCACGTATTCACGTAGATCTGTAAGGCAATTTTCGTTACCTTTTTTGTATAGCCTGATCAAACACTCGTATAATCTGAAAGTTACATTTTTGTGGTACTCTCCTTGGAAAACAGAAAGTAAGCCTGCCATTAGATGCTGGGCCACAGCGGTTGACGGCGCAGGGTAGCGTGCGTTACGTTTTGTGCTACGCTTGGTCACGTCTCATCTATGTCGTCTTCCCTGTTATTTTATTAGATTTAGTATCTGCACTTTCCATTTCCAGACAGGCCTCTCGTTCAGAGCACGGAGGCACGGTTCTCTCTGCGTCCGGCTCCTCGTCCCTATCTTGTCACTCCTTCCTCTCCTCCCTGTAGCCCGTCGCTATCGTTTTCTTTCACCATCTCTCTCTCTGCCTGGCTCCGGAACCCCATTTTGCCGTTCCTCTCTCTCTGTCCGTACTCTTTCTTGCCCTGGCTCTCCCTGCCTGGCTCCCTGTCCCCGTTTCTTCCTTCTTGGCCCCGTAGCACGTTGTGATGCCGTTTCTTTCTCCGCCTCTGCTCTCCCAGCTCGCCGTCCCTCGCTTTTAATTCCTCCCTCTCCGCGCTGTCGCCCGTGCGGTCTCTTGCCTTTCTCCGTCGCTGGCTGGCTGTCCCTGCTCATCCATTCCTCCCTCTCGCCCCTGCAGCGCCTGTCGCTTTTGTCCGTTCTCCCTCTCAGTCTCTGGCTCCCTGATGACCCTGCTTTGGACTCCCCCCACCCCCCTTCTTTCCGTGCTCATCGCTGCTGTTCTTGCTCTCCAGCTCTCTTTTTTTTTTTTTTTTTTTTTTCCTCCCCCCCCCCCTCCCGCTCCCTGTGTTGTCCCACAGTCGGGCCCGGTACCCGGTGTGCCATCGGCCAGTCTTGCACACAGAGCCGAGACATTTATTTACGTCAAAGCGTTTGCGCAAAGGTGGGTGCCGGGTGGCAATTCCCCAAAGCTGGCACACCGCACGGAGGAGCGACCGCGTGTGTCTCTTGTTAGGTGTTTAGTAAAGACAGTGGAAAACCCGCCCAAATTTACATGCCCTGGCTAGTGACTACCCTGTCACTCGCTCCTGCTCAGGTATATGGAAATGAGCTTCGCTTGCTCTGTCAGTCGGCACGCCTGCTCTTGGCAGCCGGGGAGGCAATTTGCACGGTCCCTCCGTGGAGTCGGTGGTCGCGGTCTCCCCCTGCCGCCTCTACCTTCATCCCCGTCGCCGTGGGTTCCGCTGACTTCGTACCGGCGACGTTCTTCTGTCCTTGTTACCTGCCTTGTAGCAGGATGTCTCCCTTTGCCCGTCCCTGAAGTGCCTCTTTTCGGTTTTCCTCCGGAGGCTGGTGATGAGCGAGGCGGGCGAGTTTACACGAAGCCGCCAGGCCTCCGTTAAGCAGCGTCACTGTCCCCCAGGCGCTAACCCGGACACGCAGCTTTAGTCGCTCTACGTTTCCTCCCTTTGAGACCGTGGAAGAGGAACTTCGCTGTAGTTTCTCTTGTACGAGTCTCATCTTCTCATAACCCTACCTCCCTGTGTTATTACACAGATCCCTACAAAAGTTAAGGCGGCGATGATTATACTGCTCAATAACTTCTTTAGCCATAGGCTCAGATCAGGGAACCAGGAAATTCACCATTTAAATGTTTCCGCAGATCCATGAGGTGGGTCATGCCTTTGTATCTCGTGGAGCGTTTTAGTCTGTTTCCGTATGTCTTCTAGGTCTGGAGAGGTTCTGCCGCTTTGATCCACGTGTACGCAGGAGCCCGTATTTAAAATTGTGCCTATCCCTCCCTGGGAAGTGAGCGTCAGACAGGGCCTTTATAGCGTCACAGGTCTCGCTTCCGATTTTCTCGCTTGCGGCTGAAGTATTTATTATAGCTTTTTCTAATTCGCTACCTCCTCGCCAGGGAGTAAGCCACCTCGCGAAGGAGCGAAATCCTGCGGGTCTGTCAATCGTGGGTTATTTCCGTTTCTTTTATTTCTCGCGCGGTAGGTTCTTAGTCACGCTCGAGACTCTAGTTTCTCGATTATTGCGCTATTTGGAACTATGGCTCCTAGAACGCAAGTTCCAAAGCAGTTTGGTGGCGAGGCCTTACGGGCACGTCCCCGCCGAAGGGGTACCTCTGGGACGTATCGTTAGGCAACCTGCATAATTTTTGGTGGAAATTGTAACTTCCATTTCCCATTCCTGATTTTCAGCGTTGTTGGCGCTCTGCGTTGCATTTTTCCACAAACCACTCCGTGAGGAGGTATCAGTCGGTACCAGGATTCCGATTAGCGGGAGCCCTTTGTTTGAGCATTCTGGAAAACGAATACAAACCCAGCAGCTCGCCTTATTTGCCATCTGAACAGGTTTTTTTGGTAATAATTCAAAATGCATCATCCTCTCCCATGGATTTCGTGGTTTCCCATTGTTTAACTTCATGCACAGGCAGCAGAGGAGTATCACCCCCCGCTTAGTCCCTTCGTTCCTTGTCCAGAAATCGGGACATTGACACAGCTATACCAGCGAAGTGTCGTGGTGTAACCCCAGGCAGCAACGAAGCCCCAAGCAACCGCTCGCTCCCCGCCGGCGGGATGGGGGAGAGAATGGGAAGGGTGAAAGGGAGGAACCTCGTGGGTGGAGATAAAGACAGTTTAGCGGGTAAAGCAAAGCCGCGCACGCAAGCAAAGCAAAACGAGGCGTTCGTTCACGCTCCCCGTCGGCAGGCGGGTGTTCAGCCATCTCCAGAAAGCGGGGCTCCATCACGCGTGACGGTCGCTTGGGAAGACAAGATGCAGTAACTCCGAACGTGTGCCACTTCCCCCTTCTTCCCCCCCCCCGCCCCGCTTTATATACCGAGCACGACGTCGTATCCCTTTGGCCAGTTTGGGTGTGCTGTCCCGGCTGTGTCCTCCTCGCTGGCCGGCCAGCATGAGAAGCTGGGCTGTCCTTGGGTACTTCACATGCTGATGTTTTGAGCTGTTGCTCTCCACAGCTCGTCTCGCACTGACGTCTGTGAAGAAAATTAACTCTGTCCCAGCTGAAGCCAGGACGCTCGCGTGCGTCCCGGTCCGCCTCTGCCGCCCTGCCCCAGCCCTCTGCCTGCCTCCCTGCCTGTCCCTGCCTCCGTCTCCCTCTCTGCTGGCCCACCTACCTGCCTGGCTCCCCAAAACTTGTTGCTCTTCTGCTGACTCTGCCCTGTACCATTTCCCCTATTAATTTTTTTTCCGTGTTTCCCTCTCCCTGCTTTTTAACGCTTTCCCGTGTTTCTTGTACCCTGTTGCATTTTAATTTCTCGTTCTACAGTTCCCTCTCGCCAGGAGCCTGTCTCAGTTTTTTTTAATTCCTCCCTCTGTCTTGTACCCCACCACTTAAAAGATTTTCTTCCCGTGTTTCCTCCCTGTCCCTGTGGTGGTGGTGGTGGTGGTGTTTTTTAATATTCCTGTGTTTCTTATCCCCGATGACAATTCAGATTTTCTTTCTGTGTTGTCTTCTGTCCATCTCCCTGTCCCCTGTGTTTTAATTCTTGTCTATGTTCCTTGTACTCAGTTGCTTTTCAAAGTTCCTTCTGATCTCCCTCTATCCGGCTACCTGCCTTCAGTTTTTTAACTCTTCTCTAGACTTCTTGTAATCCATTGCTACTTAGTCTCTCTTTCAACAAATCCCTTTATCCGGCTCCATTTCCCTAAATTCTAATTCCTCCCTTTCTTCCGTATACCCTGTCGCTTTTAAATTTTTCTTTCAGTGTTTCCTTTTATTCTGGTCCCTGCTCCTATGTTTTGATTCTTTCCCGCGTTTCTTGTAGCCTGTCGCTTTGTGTTATTTTCCTACGTCTCCCTCCACCCGACTCCCTGTCCCTGCTTTGTAATGCCTCCCTTTCTGTCCTGTACCCCGTCGCTTTAACAGTTTTCTCTCTGTGACTCCATTTATTTTGTTTCCTCTCCTCTGTTAGTTTTAAATTTTATTTCTACGGCTACTTTTGTCCTGTTCGCTGTCCTTATCTTTTAATTTTTTCTGCTCTGTCCTGTGCGCCGCCGCTTCTAAACGTCTGTTGTATTTCTCAGTTCCAGTTCACTGTCGCTTATTTTGTAAGTTTTTTTTCCCGTCTTTCCTGTACCCAGTCACTTAAAAGTAGACATAGAAGGAAAACTTATCAGGCTGCGCATCGCCTTTTTTTATTTTTCCTGGCTATCGTGTACCTCGTCGCTTTTTACGTTTGCACCCCACCACCACGCCCCGCCCTCCCCCCCCCCCCCCCCCCGCAACCCTCTTTTGGCTCTGTAGCGCACTTTGCGCCCTTCTCCCTTCCCAAAAACCCTTTCTTGATGCCATCTTTCAACTCCAGAACACTCATCTTGTTCTTGAGGCTAGCTAGGACGCCTCTGTTCAGTCCCGGGTCGCGTGAGGACAGCTGTAGACTGTTCACATCCCCTCTGGGCTATGTCGTCGTGTCCTTGAGCCTCCTTGTGCCTCTCGGAACCCCGCTGCTACCGTCACGATGGCACCCAAGGTCTTAGACGTTCCCCACAGCACGCTTTTAGCTGCGTAAGCCGCCTTTGGACTCGTTTTGTCGAAGTCGCAGCTCTCGCAAGAGGAACGGAGGTGACGAGCGGAGCGCGGTGAGGAGGTGGGTCGTCGGCAGGTGGTATCAGAGGGAAGATGTGGCTGGTGGCTAGAAGCAGTCCAGCTGCCGCTGTGGAAGCAGAGCTCTGTGGCCCAGCCATGAGTCTCGATGTTTCTGGAGCGCTCCCGGGAGCGGACGCGGCTGTCCGACCGGCAGAAGTACCTCTCTCTGACCAGACGGGCAGTCTGGCGCCTTCCCGGAGGTATGCGCCCGTGATCCGGGAGGACTTTTGGGCTTGGGGGCGAGTCGCTAGGCGTGCGGCCGCCGTCTGTATGGCCCGAGTGCCCCGGTAGCCGCCCCGGAGGTGTGTCTCTAGGACCCGGGCGGACTACCGTACTCGGAGGCGACTCTCTAGCCTGCGACCCGCCGTCTCTATGGCGCTGAGTGCCTCTCTAGCCGCCCCGGAGGTCTTTCTCTGTGACCCGGGAGGACTTCCGTACTCGGAGGCGACTCTCTAGCCTGGGGCCCGCCGTCTCTATGGCGCAGAGTGCCTCTGTAGCCGCCCCGGAGGTCTTTCTCTGTGACCCGGGAGGACTTCCGCACTGGATGGCGACTCTCTAGCCTGGCACCCGCCGTCTCTATGGCGCTGAGTGCCTCTGTAGCCGCCCCGGAGGTCTTTCTCTGTGACCCGGGAGGACTTCCGCACTGGATGGCGACTCTCTAGCCTGGCACCCGCCGTCTCTATGGCGCTGAGTGCCTCTGTAGCCGCCCCGGAGGTCTTTCTCTGTGACCCGGGAGGACTTCCGCACTGGATGGCGACTCTCTAGCCTGGCACCCGCCGTCTCTATGGCGCTGAGTGCCTCTCTAGCCGCCCCGGAGGTCTTTCTCTGTGACCCGGGAGGACTTCCGCACTGGGAGGCGACTCTCTAGCCGGCCACCCGCCGCCTCTATGGCGCAGAGTGCCTCTCTAGCCGCCCCGGAGGTCTTTCTCTGTGACCCGGGAGGACTTCCGCACTGTGAGGCGACTCTCTAGCCGGCGACCCGCCGTCTCTATGGCGCTGAGTGCCTCTGTAGCCGCCCCGGAGGTCTTTCTCTGTGACCCGGGAGGACTTCCGCACTGGGAGGCGACTCTCTAGCCTGGCACCCGCCGTCTCTATGGCGCTGAGTGCCTCTCTCGCCGCCCCGGAGGTATGTGTCAGTCATCCGGGAGGACTTCCGCAGTTTCTGCTGAAACTCTAGCCGCTGGAAAGCCGTCTCAGTGGTCCATAGCGCCGCTCTATAGGGCCCTGGAGGTATGTATCGCTGATGCCGGAGGACTTCCGGGATTTAGTTCAAAATTACTTTTTCTTGTTTTCCCTTAGTGCCGTTGCTTCAAAAAATTTTTTCTACTTCTCCGTTTCAGTTCAATGTTGCCATTAGTTAATTTTTTCCTCAGCTCCCCGGTCCCATTTGCTTCTTACATTTTATGTCCACTTTTATTCTGCTCACTGCCTTTATTTTTTAATTAGTTTCTTACCTTTCCTGAGGTCCCTCGCTTGGAAAATTCTTTCCCTACATCTGTTTTAGTTTCCTGTCATTTTTTCCTTAGTTTTTCCCTTTCTGTCCCTAATTCCTCTTATTTTTAAAATGGGCTTTCTGTGCCTACTTTTTTCCTTCAGTGTCTTTTGAAAGGACTAATTACCAGACAATCACTGGCTGAGACCTTAAACATGACATGTCTTCCCTGACGCGTGGCGGGAAGGGTAGTCTTGTGGCGGGGGGGGGGGGCGGGCGGCCATGCTGCGCTTGCCAGTGCATGCCGGGAGCTGTACTTTTGCCGCGCCTCCTCCCCGCGCTCGGTGCTGCCGGCCTGTGGCCGAACTTAGGTACTGCACTTCGGCAGCCGCGCATGCGCTATGGCGCACCTCGCCGCAGCTGGCAAACGCGCATGCGCGGTGTCACGCGACGCTACAGCCCGAAGCCGCGCATGCGCGGTGGCATTTCGCCGCGGCTGGCAAACGCGCATGCGCGGTGCAGCGCCTCGTAGCTCGAAAGCCGCGCATGCGCTGTGGTTTGTCTGGCGGCGGCTCGGACGACGCGCATGGGCGGTGGGCACCTCGCGGCGGCTGGCAAACACGCATGTGCAGCGGCGCGCGACGCCACAGCCCGAAGCCGCGCATGCGCGCCGGGCACCCCGCGGCGGCTGGCAAACGCGCATGCGCTCTACAGCGCCTCGTCGCTCAGACGCCGCGCATGCGCTGTGGGGGTGTCTCGCGGTGACTCGGTAGCCGCGCATGCGCTGTGGCGCGCCTCGCTGCGCCCGACACTCGCGCATGCGCCTTGGGAACCTCGCAGCATCTGGCAAACGCGCATGTGCAGCGGCGCGCGACGCCACAACCCGAAGCCGCGCATGCGCGGTGGCACCTCGCCGCTGCTGGCAAACGCGCATGCGCACTGGCGAGCCTCGTCTCCGCTCCGGAGTTGCGCATGCGCGGTGGGTGCATCGCGGCAGGTCGACAGCCGCGCATGCGCGCTGGGAGCTTTGCGGAGCTCGACAGCCGCGCATGCGCGATACCGCGCCTCGCGGTAGCTGGCAAACGCGCATGCGCTACCGCGCGACTCGCCGGCGTTCGGAACCGCGCATGCGCGCTGGGTACCACGCAGCGGCTGGCAAACGCGCATGCGTCGTGCCGTTCGCTCGTGCCGCTCAGGAGACGCGCATGCGCGGTGGGTGCATTGCGGCAGCTCGAAAGCCGCGCATGCGCTGTGGAGCTTCGCGGAGCTCGACAGCCGCGCATGCGCGGCGCAGTGCCTGAGCGCCGCTCCGAAGCCGCGCATGCGCGGTGGGGCACTTGGCGGTGGCTCGGAAGCCGCGCATGCGCGGAGGCGCCTAAGTGACCTACGCTGCCGGCCGCCGGTAACCGCGATGCCGTTCTGCGGTCCCTGCGCGCTCTTTGCTACTTCCCGGTAAGGACGCGTCGTTGCCGCCCCATGTGCGCAGCGTGGGCGGTCGCTCGCCCTGCAAAATGAGGCACGGCCGCCGGGTGCTCGCTGCTACTGCAGCCGCCGCCCCTCGCCCCTGCGGCGCGCCGTCGGCGTCCGGCGCATGGGCGGCGCGCGGGAGCAGCATGGCGGCGCACGGGAGCAGCATGGCGGCGCAGAGGGGTCCCGTTCCCGGCGGGGCGTGAAGGGCCGGGGCCAGCGGTGAGGCGAGCGAGCCCCTGGGGCGGGTGCGGGGGCGTCTCCTGCGCGCCGGCCGCCCGCCCGCCCGCCCGCGGCGGGGCGAGGACAGGACCTTCGAGCCGCCCGCTGCGGCCGGCTGCCGGCCCGCTGGAGGCGAGCCGGGTCGGGGCAGCCCCGGGGAGTTACCTGGGGGCTGGGAGGAGGGAAGGAGGCGGACACCCCCCCCCAGGCGCAGACGCCGGGCGCCTCCCAACTCGCCAGAGCCCCCCCGCTCGCTTCTCCTGGCCCCGCGCAGCTGCCCCCAGCTCCAGCCCCTCCCCTGAAGCCCGTCCCGTAGCCCCGGGCCGGCCCCGGGCCCTGTCGCAGAGGCGGCAAGCCGGGCCTCGCGTGCGCTGGGTTCTCCGTGAAAGCGCGCGCCGTTGGCGGCGGTGCAGGGGCAGAGCGGCGTCTCCGGCGGCCCCCGCGGAAGGAGAGGCTTCGGCCAGGGGGGAACTACGGTAATAAGGGTCGCTGCTGCTTCTTTCCCTCTGCCGGGGGCCGCGCTGAGGCTGCGCGTGTCCGTTCATCCCCGTCCGTTTGCCGCTGACCGCACCCGCCTCGGGCTCGCGTGGGTTGTCTCTGCCCGTGGCACCTCGCTCTCCTCGTGGCACGGCTGCAGGAAGGGACAGGCGGAGCGCTTGCCGGCCCTGGGCGGGAGCTGCCGCGGCCAGAGCTGGAGAGGCCAGAGAACGGTAAAGAGGAAGAAGAAACCGAAGGCCGGCCGGCAGCTGCCTCCCGCTGCAGGGAAGAGAGAGCCAGCCCCTCCAGGTGAGGTAGGATCCCTCTTCGTAGTCCGCAGCAGGCCAGGCCATCGACATGCAGGGTCTGTACGCGTCACCACAGGCGGCCGCGTAGCGCACGAGCGAGGCTCCGTGTGTAGGGAGCCCCGTCTTGTACGAGCTGTAAGACACCCCAGTATCCTCTTAGGTGGAGGACAGCCAAGCGACAGGAGTTACAGAAGGCGAAGGGAGGAGAGGAGGAGGAGGAGGAGGAGGAGGAAGCGTCTGAGCTGGCAACCTCTCCCAGCAGTGCAGGGAGTGAAAGCTGCGGTGAGTCCCAGGCCCCCGGGGCCCTGTTGCCCCTATTCTGCATCCCGGGCCCTCCCTGCCCCTCCCCTGGCCCCCCCTCTTTCCCACGCTGATGTGGTTCCCCCCCCCGCCCATACCTCCTTTTTCCATCTCACTCTGACCAGCTCCCCGTCCTCATCTTTTAGGTCCTCTCTCTCCCTGCCCTGTAGCTCGTGGCTATTTTTCTTTCCTCTGCCTCTCCCAGTCTGGCTCCCTGTCCCTGCTTTTCCATTCCTCCCTCTCTGCCATGTAGCGTGTTGCTGCTCTTTTTCTTTCGCAGTCTCTCTCTGTCCGGCTCCCAGCCACCGTTTTTGCCTTCCTTCCACTCTGTCCTCTAGTCTCTGGCTCTCTCTGCCTGGCTGAACATCTGCTGATGTTCAAGGTCTTGCTTCTCGGCCCTGTAGCACAGCACAAGTCTCTCTCTTCCTCTGTCTCCCTCTATCCTGCTCCCTGTCCCTGTTCTGCAATTTCGTCCTTGTCAGCCCTGAGCCACGCTGCAGTTTCATTTCTTCTGCCGTCTTGCCCTGTCCGGCTCCCTGCCAGGATCTTTTAATTCTTCTCTCTCTCCCTCTCGAAGCCCATCGCTGTTTTACTCTTTCTCCCTGTCCGTCTCCCCGTCTCCGTCTTTACTGACTCTTTTAAGTAAAATCACTGGCTGAGACCTTAAACATGTCACTTCTTGCCCGACAAGATCAAACAGACCGTGAGCAAGCTCCTTAGGCTTCCCGTGGAAATCACTGGTACCGGCTTAAATTGACCTCCTTGCGCCATCCTGAGGCCGAAAGACCGAGGAGCTAATTCGATGACTAGATATGGACAAAGGAAGCCCCAGGTTCAACTGGCGGACTGCGTGAGGAAGACTGTGGACGACCACCTGAGGGTGAAAAGACCCTAACCCTAATTTTACTGTGCATGCTTGGACTACGTCAACGAATTCCGGGGACTCCTCACCGTTAAGACTGCCCTTCTCGGGGCATCTGATGACCACGTATGACTTTTCTGCATATGAACTGATGTGCTTTACTAACCCGTCGGAGCACTCGTGGTGGAGCCATCCCCAGCGCTGCCCAGCGCTGCCGTAAGGAACGCCCGCCTTCTAAAGCTTCAAACTAAGTGTTAGAGGGTTTTCTGGCCGACTTTTCAGTATCCCTTTGTATTTGATTGTTTCTGGTATTCCCTTAGTGGCTTCACTTTTTAGATTTTCTATCTACGTCTCCGTTTTAGTTCGCCATCCCTGCCTCTTAATATTTTTCCTTTTGCCGTAATCACCACTGCTTTTAAAATTTTCTGCTGCCTTTTCTCTCATTCGCGGTCCTTATTTGCCTACCCTTATTTTTTAACTGACTTCTTCCCTTCCCTTAGTGCCCTCTGAAACAAGGATCTAAAACAATTGTAAGGTTTTCGCATGTGTAACGAATCAACTGTCAGTTTTGCAAATTTCTGAAGAGATGTACTTTCTGGAAGGTTATTGATTTCGTGATTAGTTTCACTTTAGTATAGACTTCTTTAGCCTAGCAACCGTGGCATTATGTTTAACGGCCTATTCTCATAGTCCTTAGGCTGTATTTGCCTCAGTGCTAACACTGTACCTATATGTAAACAGTTCATCAGGAGGAAAGCCGCCCTGATGAAAACTAAAACCCAAGCAGAAACGGAGAAGACGGGTGGAGAGAACCAAGAGGAGAAGAGTTAAGAGCAAGGACTGAGAAGTTGATGAGTGCAGAGGAGATATCTTCACCTTCAGCACAGAAACGTCCTAGCAGGAGTGCTCAAACACGGATGAGAAGAAGGAACCGCTTGGCTGAAGAACAGAAGGGGAAAACATCCAAGGAGAAGGAACTATCCTCAGGAGACCTGTGACCATAAAAGGGAAAAAGGAGGAGGGGGCTAACTCCCCAAACGACCACCGGCGACCGCCCGAGACCCCCGCGCACGCGTAGTGTGGTTCTGCAACGCCAGCCTTACGTAAATGTGGCAGATAAGCGAGGAGGCGGAGATTTCTCAGGACACGTGCGAATATTCGCGTCTTTCAGGTATATAAAGGATGAAGTTTTGCTTCAGCGCGCGCGCGTTGGGAGGAGATATCCCCCAGGCGTCCGGCGCGGCAATAAAGGCGTCTGCTTAATGACACTTTGACGTTACCGAGTTTAAATTTCTGTAACTTTTGTGAATCATTTGGTGACCCAGGTGGGAGGGACATCCTCTGTTCGGCTGCGGGACCCCATGAGTCTGGGACTCTCTTGGGTGCACCCCCGGAGATCTTTTCCGGAGAGACCCCTGTTCTCAGTCGGATCACCGCGGGGACAGACAAAGACCCTCCGGCAAGAAGACATCCTTAAATCCTGAACTGGCAACGATCGATCAGTTTGGGACCGTCTTTAAGACGTGCAGACGTGCACGCGGGTCGGCGTATACCGGCTCGCTAGCACCTTACAGGTGTACCTCTGGGGGACTTGTGTCCCATATGGTAGGGGATTAACTTCCCCGTTTGGAGGGGCTGCGTCCCCATTTGGAGGTCTGGTTAACTGTTACAAACAAAAAGCGAAATAGGAAGCAAAAGAGATGTTGCTCGCCTTGTAGCATTGGACAAAGATGTTTAAAGGTTGACAGAATGGGAGATGAAAGGATTGTTTGACCCCGACTGCGAGGATGTGCGTGCAATGTCGGATGCGGTGTTCAGCGAGGCAGAAAAGCAGAGTGTTGTGAGGGTGGCCAGACACCCAAGGCCAGGCTCCGGTTTTGGCTGGAACTCTGCCGGGAACAGCGGATAACCATGTTCCCATTACCAGTCCCGGTCGGGGCCCTAACCAGCCAGGAGCCCGGGACTTAGTACTGCGGTACAGGGAACGAATGGCTTCTGGAATAAGAAGTGCTGTCCCAAAATCAGTAAATTGGTCTAAATTGTATGCAATTAAACAAGATAGATAGAAAAGAATGCCCTACTGATTTTTTGAACCGATTAAAAGAAGGGATGCAGAAATATACTCCTTTAAACCCTACCTCTCAGGAGGGAAAGGGTCAGTTGATGTTCCTGGTTCTGGGACAGCTGACGGATGATGTCAAGAAAAAGTTAGAGCAAGTGCAAGGAACAGATGTGAGAGATTTAGAGAAATTGCTGGAGACTGCTTGGCAAGTGTGTCGCAATAGGGACAGGCGGGGGCGGGGGGGAATGGGCAAAACAATTGCCAGCGCTACGGCGGCTGCTTTGCGCACCGCAGGGGCCAGGTAACCTCTGGGAACCCACCGGGAAACACCACTAATGGGAGGCGAGGAGCCATGAGAAGTAGCCCAAGTGCCCCGTCTCGGGGAAGTCAAACCCCTCCCGAAAGATCAGGGTGCCCACTGTCGGCCAAGGATGGAGCTCGAACGGCGGGGTATGCCGTGACCACCGCAGAGCGAGCGCTGGAAGCAAAGTCACTCCCTGAGGGTACATCCGCACAAAGAGCCGAATGAATTGCTTTAGCGAGAGCTTGCTGAAGGACTGCGAGCGAACGCCCGGACAAATTCAAAATACGCCTTGGGTGTAGCTCATGCCCGTGGGGCTATCCGGAAGGAACGGGGACTTCTGACCGCCCAAGGAAAACGTATTAAGCTTGCTGACGTGATCCTAAGACTTTTGGATGCGGTACAGTCGCCTTCGGCGGTTGCGCTTATGCACCGCAAGGGGCACCAAGAGGGTGACGCTGCTCAGGAAGTGGGGAATAAATCGGCAGATTAGGAGGCAAAGAGAGCTGCGGAACAAGGTGAGGTGTTAAGTTTGATTCCTGAAAAAGCTTTGCCGCTACCGGACTCGGTCGACTGTGATGAGAAGGATCTTAGATGAATTAAAGATTTGGAAGCAGAAGTTGAATCATCGGGTTGGGCAAAATCAAAAGGTAACAGAGTAATAGTTCCCTTTAGAATAGTACGGAAACCGGTAAAAGCAGAACACGACCAGACTCATTGGGCAACTGAAGCCTCGTATGATTCCCTTATGAAGCAGAGAGTAGCCAGGAATTTGTTTCAAACTGTAAAAACCATGGTTAATAACTGTGAAGTATGCAAAGGTGGGAAATCGTGTAAAATTTGGAAGTCTCGGTAAAGGGAAAGTTCCAGGTCAACATTGGCAAACAGACTTTTCTGAACTCCCAGGGAAAGGGTGGGGGGGGGTTCGGGATTTGTTCGTATTAACGGATACCTTTTCGGGCTGGCCAGCAGCTTTCCCTTGTAGGGCTAATAAGGCTAGGGGAAGTGACAGGAGTACTCTTAAACGAAAGTTATTCCCAGATTTGGAGTACCAGCAGTAATATCTTCTGATAGGGGTGCTCATTTTTGTGCGCAAATAGCGCAACGAGTTAGTAAAATTTTAGGCAACCGACCTCAGGCAAGTGGGCCAGTGGAGAAAATGAATCACTTAATTAAACAACAGCTAGCTAAACTTAGTCAAGAAGCAAATCTACATTGGTACCAAGCGCTCCCACTGTAGCCCTACTACGAATCAGGGTAAAACCGGGAACTAAAGAGAATTTAAGTCCATTTGGAATTTTGTTGGGGCGGCCGTCACCGATCCCAATACCGAGGGGAAGAGCTCACCCAGTTAGGCGAAAATAATCTATAGAAATACATCATAATATTAGGAAATTCTAAACGAGAGCGATTGCAAGTGCCTAGAGGGTCTAGCCAGACGTTCCCTCTAACAGGAGTTCCGGTTCCGGTTAACCCCTCTCTATTTAACAACCCCCGCTACGGAGTAGGTCATGATAAGAACGACTTTAGATTTACATCACCTCTTGGGGTTGTGAAGAAGTTCGGAGCAAATTAGCCTCTCGGTTACCAAATTTTAAATGGATCAAAGAGCTGCTTGTACTCGTATTAGTTGATAGCTTATTTGTTTTAGGTACGTGTTGTGTAATTCGAGGTTGGCTATGGCGTTGTCAGAAGAATGGGGATGACGGTGTTACCTGGAAAAAGAGTAAGGTCAAACCTGAAGTCGCAACAGGGAGGTATTTTAATCGACGGACAGAGGAGAATGGTACGTTGTAAGGGACTGCGAAAGAATTCGCAAGGGTAATAGAAAAGGGGGGAAGTGAAACAGAAGATGTCTGCTTAATGACACAGTGATGTTACCGAGTTTAAATTTCTCTCACTTCTCTGCATCACCTCGCTTTTTCATTTTTCTTTCTCCAACTCTTTTAAAAGTTTGCAGTTTCTCTTATGTTTTATTCCCTTCTTTCCCTAACACCTATCGCTTTTTAAATGTTCTTGCCAGGCTTACTATTGTTCCCTTTGTCTGCATTTTTAATTAGCTCTTGTCTTTCCTTAGCGCCCTCGCTATTAAAACTTTCTTTCTCCATCTCTGTTTACTGTCCCTAGTTCACAATTTTTTCCTTATTTCTTTAATCCCTGTTGCTTTTAACGTTTTCTACTTTTATCCCATCTTCTGTCTCTCTCTTCTGGTTTTTCTTTATTGTCATCGCATTTAAAATTTTCTCTCTACAGCTGTTTTACTCCACTGTCCCTATTTCTGTTTCTTCCTTTATTTCCCTAACGCCTGTCACTTCTAACATGTACTTTCTGTGCCCTTCCACGTCTGTATCTTCAATTATTTCTTGTCTTTCCTTAGTGCCGCCCCTTCTTCAGGTTCCTTTCTACATCTCCATTTTAGTTCACCATCGCTGTCTTTAATCAAAAAGTCCTTAATCCCCATTGCTTTTCAAATTTTCTACTTTTATCTCGTCCGCTGTCGTTACTTATTAGTTCTTTTCTCTTATTTTTTCCTCAGGGCACCGCTTTTTGTATTTCCTTTCTGCGTCTACTTTTATGTGGCTCACTGTCCCCATTTTTCAATTTTTTTAGTCATCGTTCTTTTTGGTTTGAAATTTTGTTTCTCGGTGTACTTTTATCTCATTTTCTATGCCTGCGGTTTTTTTTCCCCTTTCCTGTAACTTGCCGCTTCTAACATGTTCGTTCTAAATCTACTTTTATTAGGATGCAGCTCCCTTTTTTTCAGTTGGTTCCTGTCTCTCCTGTACCCCCTCACGTTTAGATTTTCTTTCCTCGTCTGTTTTTATCCACTTCACCAGCTTCATTTTTTTAGCTCATTCTAGCGTGTCCCATACCCTGTTGCTTGTGAAATTTTCTTGCTATGTCTTTGCCTATTCAGGTTTTTTCCCTATTTTAACTTTTTTTCCCCGTCTTAACGTCTTCATTTTCGAATAACAGAATAATTTAGGACGGAGAAGACACTTAAGATCATCGGGCCCAGCCGTAAACCTAGCACGGCCAAGTCCACCACTAAACCGTGGCCTTAAGTGCCACATCCACGCGCCTTTTAAATACCTCCAGGAACGGTGAGGAACTTAGGTTTTTATGCTCACTTTAACCTGGTTTTCTGTCACTATTATTTACTCTTTTCCTGTCTGTCCTCTACCTCATCGTTTTTTACATTTTCTGTGTCTGCTTTTATGGAGACGGCTAACCCTACGTTTTTATTACTTCCTGCCTATCCTGTGTGAAATCACTTCTGAATTTTTTTTCCCCATCTGTTTTCATCCAGTTCACTGTCTTTATTTCATTCCTGTCTCTGCTATACCCTGTCACTACTTAAATTTGCTTTCTGCCTTTGTTGATTTCTTCTGCTGCCCCATTGCCAAGTTTCTCCTTCTTTAACGCCTTCGCTTTTGATAATTTTTTGTCTACTTTTATCTGGTCTTCTCTCCCTATTTGTTAGTTTTTTCCTTCCCTGCCTCATACCCTTTTTTTCTTTTTAAATTTTCTTTCTATGTTTGCTTTTATCAAGATGTCTATTCTTTTCCAATTCTTTCTGTTTGTCACACACCCCGTCGCTTTTCAGATTTCCCTGGCGTGTCTCCCTTCCCCCCCGCTCACCGCCCCCCCCGCCCCATCCCGGGGTTTTACGGGGTCTCCTTGGCACGCTTTTCTCTCGGGAGCGTGATTTGTACCCCTCTCGGTTTGTCAGAACATCTCCTCGGGCCATCCCTCTTCCTCAGAGCGGTCTTTCTGTCCTCTCCTCCATCTTGCTCGCCTCCCGTCGGCCAGCGTCTCCCCGACGACGCCTGTGCTCCGTTCAGATCCCCTCCCGAGTACCTCTGCGCCCTCCAGCCTTCTGCCGTCTCTCCGGCCGCCTCGGCACCCCTCTGATTTCCGCCACGACGCTTCCTGCGAGCGACCCCGCGTTCCGTAACCGGACTGTAAAACAGGAACTGAATTAACCGTAACCGCAGAGCGTAATGGCACATTTTCTCGCATTTTACCCTTACCGCCTTTCAGGCCGTGGCTGGAAACCTGCTACGCGTGGCGCGCAGGATGCGGCAGCAGCTTGGCGGTGGATGGCGAGAGGCGAAGGCCGAAGCAGAGGCTGCGCGGCTCCCGTACGCTGGGTTTATTGTTTTACTTAGGAGCGTGGCCGTTCGTCTTCAACTGTTTATGGTGTTCTCGCCCAGTGCAGCAGTTTGAAATCGGCTGGTTTAAGGAAAACACGATGTCATCTCTGTCAAAGTTCGACATATTTTGGACGTGAAATACGAAACCGAGAACTTTAATCCCGGGTTTCCTGGGATTAGCTCTTGGAACTGCTTTAGAATCCCTTGTGTGTCGGCTCCCCGAAACTTACTGCTCGTCTGCCGACTCTGCCCTGTACCGTTTCACCTGTTAATTTTTTTCCACGTTTCCCTCTCTGCGGCTCCCTCTCCCTGTTTTTTAACGCTTTCCTGTGTTTCTTGCACCCTGCTGCATTTTAATTTCTCGCGCTACAGTTCCCTCCCTCCGGCACCCTGTCTCTGTGTTTTATTTCCTTCCTCTGTCCTGCACCCCGTCGCTGAAAAAACTGTCTTCCTATGTTGCCTTCTATGCATCTCCCCGTCCCTATTTTTTCATTATTTCCTGTGGTTCTTGTACCCCGTTACTTTTAACATTTTCTCATTGCGGTTCCTTCTAGCCGTCTCCCTGTTTGTCTAATATTCCCGTCTTTCTCGTACCTGACCGCCACTTCTTTTTCCTTTTTGCCTTGTCCTCTGGCCGTCTCCCCGTCCCTGCGTTTTAATTCCTGTCCGTGTCTCTCGTACCCGGTTGCTTTTTAAAAGTTCTTCTACGTCTCCCTCTACCCGGCTCCCTTTTTCCGGTTTTTTGTTTGGGGTTTTTTTTTTTTGGTCTGTGTCGTCGTCGTCCCCCCCCCGCCCTTGTATTTCTTGCGCCCCACCGCTACCTAATTTCTCCTTCAACGATTCCCTTTATCCAGCTTCCCTTTCCCGTACTTTTAACTCCTCCCTTTTTTCCGTATACCCTGTCCCTTTTTAAATTTTGTTTCAGTATTTCCTTCTATCCTCATTCCTGTTCCTGTTTTTTTAATTCTTTCCTGCTTTTCTCGTAGCCTGTCGCTTCTTAAAACGTCCTTCCGTCCCTCTACCCGATTCCTTGCCCCTGTTTTTTATCTCCTCCTCTGTCCCGCACCCAGTCACATTAATAAGTTTCTTTCTATGTCTCCATGTATTTAGCTTCCTGTCCGCCTTTTTATTTTTTTTTCCTGTCTATATCATACTCCGTCCATTTTAACTTGTGTTTCGATGGCTACTTTTCTGCGGTTCGCTGCCTGCGTTTTGTAATTCTCCCCCGTCTGTCCCGTACCCTGGCGCTGCTTCAAGTTCCCATGTCTGCGTTTGTCGAGCTCCCCATCCGTGTCTTTTAACTCTTTCCCGTGTCGTGTACCCCGTTGCTTTTTACATTTTTTTGTGTGTCTGTTTTTCCACAGTCTTATTTTTAATTTATTCTCGTCTTTGCTAAAAGCCGTCGCGTTTTAAATTAATTTTCTTTCCCCATCGAAGTTTATCCACCTCCCCGTCCCCGTGTTTTGTTTTCCCATCTACGCTGTACCCCATCGCTTCTACAATTTTCTTTCCGTGTCTACTTTAACCAATTCGCTGTCTATATTTTTTATTTGTTTCTCGTCCGTGCTGTACGCCGGCGCTTTTGAAATTTTCTTCCTATGTCTCTCTGTACTTTTCTGTCTATTGTCATTTTTAACTTTTTCTTGTTTTTCCTCAATGCTTCCGCTTTTATAATTTTCCTCCTATGTCACTCTCCATCACCCTACGCTTATTTTACTTTTTTTCCCTTGTCTTTCCTTAATGCCTTGGCTTTCAAAATTTCCTTTTTACATCAACTTTCATCCAGTTTTCTGTCCCCTTCCCCCCCCCCCCCCAGCTTCTCCTTTACCCGGCTGCTTTTTACATGCTCTCTCCGTGTCCGCTTTAACCAATTCACTGTCTGTCATTTTTATTTTTATTCCTGTCTGTCCCGAGCCCTCTCGCTCTTTCAGTTTCTGTTCTAGGTCTACTTTTATCAAGCTCCTATCCATATTTTTTAGTTTATTCCTGTCCGTTGTGTGCCCTGTCGCTTTTTGAACTGTATTTTCGTTTGTGGCTCTGTTATTTACCATCTCCTTGGGGTTTTTTAGTTGTTTCTTGTCTTTTCTTAATGCCATGGCTTATTCCATTTTTCTTTCTCGACAACATTTGTGAGGTTTGCTGTCCCTAGTTTTTACTGCTTTCCCGTACCCCGCTGCTTTTTAAATCTTCTTTCTATGTCTCTCTTCATCTGGTTTCCTGTCCCCAGTCTTAAATTTCTTCCCGCGTTTCTAGTACCGCGCTCAACTTTTTAAACTGTATTCCCGCGCGCGCTAGTTTGGGCTCGGAGGTAGAGTTAGTTTTCTTCGCGGTAGCTGGCGCGGGGCTACGTGTTGGATTTGCGCCGACACCCGGCGTCGATGACGCAGGGACACGCGCCGGGTCTCGCCGAGCGGCGCTTGCGCGGCGTCAAGGGCCGTTCTGCTGCTCCCGCGGCCCCGCCGGCGAGTAGAGCGGGGGTGCGCGCGGGGTTGGGAGGGGACGCGGCCGGGACAGCTGACCCCCGGCTGCCCAAAGGGATGTTCCCGACCGTACCACGCAGCGCTCGGCCAGCAAACCGGGGCTGGAGGTCGCGGGGGGCCTTAACGTCTTGACGTAACCCTGTCACGTACCACGTCGCTTTTAAAGTTTTATTTCTGCGTCTCCATTTATCCGGTTCCCTGTCCCGTGGTTTCGGTTTTTTGGTTTTCTTCCCCGTGTTTCCTGCCGCCCGTCGCTTTTTCTCTTCTCTTCCGCATGCCCCTCCGCATCGCTCCCTTTGGCGGGTTTTTAGTGCCCTGACTCTGCGGCCCGTCCCCTTTCTATTTTTATGGCTCTGTCCAGCTGACGGTCTCTAATTTTTAATTCTTTCCCATGTTTGTCCCTTTTCCCTTTCTCTTTCCATGACTGCCTCTATCTGCCTTCCTGTCCCTTCACACCCCCTCCCTTTTTTTTCTCAATTCCTTCTGCTCTGGTCCCCTCGTGCAGTTTTCTGTCTCCCGCTACCCGGCTCCCTGTCGCGGTACCCGCCGCTCCCAGGCCGGGCGCCGCTCGTTCTCGCTGTCCCTCCCAGCTCTCTCCCCGGCTCTCTCCCCCTCTTCTTTATCGCTCCATCTCCCCCCTCGCCGCGCTGCAGTTCTCCCTCTTCCTCCGCCTCGACACCCACGTCCGACTCCCGCCCCACCCCCCCACCCCCCCCGGGCCTGGCTCCCCGTCCCTCGCCTCTTCTCTCCCCGCCTCTGCGCTTCCTCCCGCTTCCCTCTCCCCTCTTCCCCCTCCGCCCGGCCGCCGTTGGGCACCGAGCCTGGGCGGCAGCTCCCGGTGCGCCCGAGGGAACAAACCTGCGCTGCCCGCTTTGCGCGCCCGGGTGCGTTCCTCCGCCGTGGGGCCGGGCCCAGGCCCAGGGCAGGGGCTCCCGTGCCGTTGGAGGTGGGGGGGGGCGGCCGCTTGTTCCCGAGGGGCTGCAGCTGCGGGCCCGACGCTCGAAGCGGGCTGCAGGAGCGGCTGAGGCCTGCGGTGCCCCGGGGGCGCCGCCCGGGCCCGCCCGCCGGCGGGAGCCGGCTGAGGAGCGGCGCGAAGGCCGTTCCGCAGGCAGCCGCCTGCAGCGAGGAAGGGCCGGGCCCCGCGGCGAGGTGGGAGTCCTCCCGCCCCCGCGGGAGCGCGGCGCCGGGAGCGCGGTCGGCGCCTCCGCCGGCCGCGCGTCCCTACAGCCTCGCGGCGCCTCTCCCGGAGGACCGGGGCGGGGGGAGGCGGCGCGCAGGCAGAGACGCCTCACGGCGCGCGCGCCTCGCTCCGCCGGGTCTCTGCCCGCTTCCGGGGCGGGCCCCGCCCCCGCGGGGCGGTGCTGTTGTCCCAGCCACGGTTCTTCCGCCGGTGCGCGGGCAGGTGGCGAACACGCGGAGCCGGGGTGTTGGCTTTGCTTCCGGCTGCGCGCAGAGCTCGCACCCCTCGGGCCACACTCGGACCGTGCGGCTACGCTCCGCGCAGCAGTTACCGGTGTTTTCAACAGCTGGCTCCGTCGCCCTCGTTCCCCTCGGTTCTCGCCAGCCTCGTCTCCGCTTAAAGTCACAGCGTCCTTCTTTCTTCCCGGGCGTGCTGAGCGAGGAGGGGGCTTTCCCCGCCCGGGGGCAGGTTGCTATTATGCCAATTAGATGTCAATTAGATGTTAATTAGGGCAGTTCCCTCAAGGTTCCGGAGCGGTGCTGCTCTTGTGATTATCTTGTTCCTCCCCTCAAGGTTGCACCTCGCAGTGAACTGCTCCCAGAGACTAAACGATGCCCCCAGCTTCGTTCCTCGCGCACCTCGAGCAGTGCGGGCGGGAGCGATGCTGCCGCGGCGTCGGGTCAGAGCCGCGCTCTTGAACGGCGGCGCGTGAGTTCCGCCTGCCCGGCTCTGCCTCGAGCGCGTGACGGCGCGTGCTCTGCCTGAGCAGCCGGGAAAATGCCTCGGAAACGACCCGCTTGTTGCGAGCGAAGCAGATGCGACGCAAGCGGGGCGTTGGGGCGGCTTTTGTAGCCTGACGTCAGCCTGCGTTCTGAGTCGCGCTTGCACGTGCGCACACAAAACGAACGCCTGCCTGTGCCACAAGCTCCTGCTGCGGCAGAGGGATCGGGAGTCCGTGGCAGCGGTCAGCCGGGCCTGGGCGCGGCGGCTTCAGCCGGTCGTCGCGTACCGGTGTTCTTCCCGCCACCCTGCGCCGGCGGGTTTCTTTAGGCGTACGCGGTGCTTAGGCGTCCTCGGCCGTCACTTAGGCCGGGCTAGCGGAGCAGGCGTCCCGAGTGACCCTTCCCCACACCGTTCCCCGCTCTCCCGCCCACGCCAGCGCTGCTGCGCCCGGCGTCCCTGTCCCCTGCTTCCACTTCTGCCTCTGCCCACCCCCGGCCCAGCGCGGGCGTCATCGGGCTCGTTAATCGTGGCTGCCTCGGGGCTCGCGAAACGGGTCGCGTGCAGGAGCGCCCGGCCTTGCGGCGAGTCCCTGCAACCGCCTGGCTGCCGGGAGGGGCCGCTGCCTCGCGCCCGCCGTGCGAGTGCGCCGAGGGCTCCCCTCGTGCCTTCCGGTCCTAATCCGTCGCAGCCGGCCAGGATCTTCTTTCCCAGGTGTGCTTCTAACGACAGGCCCCGGAAAGGACAGGGCCACGTGAGCGGTGGACGCTGTCGCTCCCGGGTGCGCCGCACCTGACGTACACGGGCAGTCGAATGTGCAGGGTCTGCACGCATCACCGGAAGCGGCCGTGTGGCGCACGAGCGAGGCTCCGTGTGTAGGGAGCCTCGTCTTGTACGAGCTGTAAGACACCCCGGTATCCTCTGAGGTGGAGGACAGCCGAGCGACAGGAGTTACAGAAGGCGAAGGGAGGAGAGGAGGAGGAGGAGGAGGAGGAAGAAGCGTCTGAGCTGGCAACCTCTCCCAGCAGTGCAGGGAGTGAAAGCTGCGGTGAGTCCCAGGCCCCCGGGGCCCTGTTGCCCCTATTCTGCATCCCGGGCCCTCGCTGCCCCTGCCCTGGCCCCCTCTCTTTCCCACGCTGATGTGGTATCCGTCCGTGTCCCCCCATACCTCCTTTCTCCATCTCGCTCTGACCAGCTCCCCGTCCCCGTCTTGTAGGTCCTCTCTCTCCCTGCCCTGTAGCTCGTGGCTGTTTTTCCTTCCTCTGCCTCTCCCAGTCTGGCTCCCTGTCCCTGCTTTTCCATTCCTCCCTCTCTGCCGTGTCGCGTGTTGCTGCTCTTTTCTTTTGCAGTCTCTCTCTGTCTGGCTCCCAGCCACCATGCTTGCCTTCCTCCCGCTCTGTCCTGTAGCCCGTCGGTATTTTTGCTGTCTCTGGCGCTCTCCGCCCGGCCCCGTGTCCCCGGTGTTCAAGGTCTTGCTTCTCGGCCCTGTAGCACAGCACAAGTCTCTTTCTTCCTCTGTCTCCCTCTACCCTGCTCCCTGTCCCTGTTTTGCAATTTCGTCCTTGTCAGCCCTGAGCCACGCTGCAGTTTCATTTCTTTCGCCGTCTTGCCCTGTCCGGCTCCCTGCCGGGATCTTTCAGTCCCTCTCTATCTGTCTTGAAGCCCGTCGCTGTTTTCTCTTTCTCTCTGTCCGTCTCTCTGCCTCTGTCTTTACTTACACTTTTAAATTCCTCCCTCTCTGCCCAGCGGCCTATCGCCATTTTGCCGTTCTCTGTCCCATGTCTTGAATCGCTCCCTCTCTGCCCTGTAGCCTGTCACCAGAGGAAGGTTTTTCTCCTTCTCTGCCATTCGCTCTCTGTCCGGCTCCCTGTCCCTACATTTTAGTTGTCCCCTCGCTGCCCCTGCGGCCTGTCGCTGTCGTCCCTGTCCCTGTCTCCCTCTGTATGGCTCCCTCTCCCTTCCCTTATCCCTACTAAGCAAGTAGATAAGAAAAGAGATCCTCGGGAGGACAGACAAGTTAAGGGGACCGAGTACTGCAAAAAACCACCAGAGACCACCAGAGGACCACCGGCTCCTTTAACGGCGCACGCGTCAGCGACATGTGAGTATGTGAAACATTCCTCGGAAATGTCACGAATATGCTAACAATTGCAACGAACATGAGTGTATGTACCCGATAGAATTCAGATGCTGGTAACACGAGGCACGCGTGTTAGGAGGAGATATCTCCCACGCGTCCGGCGCTGTAATAAAGATGTCTGCTTTAGTAACGCTTTGGTGTTATGAAGTTTGTATTTCTTACATTTGAATTTCTTTGAATCACTGGTGGGACCCTATTTTGGACTCCCCCCACCCCCCCACCCCACTTTTTTCCGTGCTCATTGCTGTTCTTGCTCTGCAGCTCTCTTTTTTTTTTTTTTTTTTTCCCCAGCTCCCTGTGCTATTCTCCTTAACCCTCCCCTCTCCGCCGGGCTCTTTGTCACTTTGTTGTCCCTCTCGGTCTGACTCCCTGCCCCTGTTCTCCTCTCTTGCAGCGTCCTGCGCCCCGCGCCCCGTTTTCGGCGCGGCGGCCTCCCCCTGCCCGGCAGCCCGTTCCCCGCCGGACCGAGGAGCGCGGCTCCGGGAAGGACTGCCGGGCTGGCCCCGGGGCAGCCCCGCTCCCGGGCCTCGTTACCCGCCGCCTGAATCAACGCTCGCTGCCGCCTCCTTCGCCCTCGCGGCTGCGTTCGCCCTCCCTTTGCCCCGGGTGAGGGGAGGGGCTGTGCCGGAGCTCGGGGCAGCAAGGGAGGCCCTGGGGCGGGGGGCGGGCGCTGCCCCCCTGCTCCAGCTGGGCTCCAGCTGTGGGCCGGGGCTGGAGGAGCCCCAGGTGCGGGCGGTGAGGCCGGTGGGGACGGCCGCTCCCTGCACAGGGGTGGCTGCCGGGGGAGGGGCTGCCGCCGCCGCTGCCCTGCCCCGGGTGGCCGTGGAGGGGCCGGGGGGAGCCGGGGCGGGGCGGAGCGGTCGGCCGGTGCGACCGGGCTGCGGCTGCAGCGAGGAAGAACGCGAGCGGGGCCGCCCCCGGGACCAGCGGGTGCCGGGGAAAGCCCGGAGGCGGGGCGGCGGGGTCCGCGTCGGAGGCACGGAGCAGGGGCGTGCGGGAGCCGGCGGGCAGCGGAGCGCCGGTTAGCGCTCGCGTGTCGGCGGGACTTGCGGGGGAAAAGGGGGAGCCGGTGTCCCTGGCGGCAGGGCGGGAGCCGTAGCCCCGCGGCACGGGGTTACGGCCGGCGACGTTCGTTCCCCGCGCATGCCGGGAAGCGTAGTCTTGTGGCAGGGGGCCGGCGGGCGGCCATGCTGCGCTTGCCAGGGCATGCCGGGAGATGTAGTTTTTGCGACCTGGTCTCCCAGGCGTGCGTGGTGGCGCGCCTCCTCCCCGCGCTCGGTGCTGCCGCCCTGTGACCGAACTTGGGTACTGCAGCTCGGCAGCCGCGGCTCGGAAGCCGCGCATGCGCGGTGGCGCCTAAGTGACCCACGCTCCCGTCCTCCGGTAACAGCGATGCCGTTCTGCGGTCCCTGCGCGCTCTTTGCCTGCTTCCCGGTAAGGAAGCGCCGTTGCCGCCCCATGGGCGCAGCGTCGGCGGGCGCTCGCCCTGCAAAATGCGGCACGGCCGCCGGGCGCTCGCTGCTTCTGCAGCCCGGCGTTCGCGCGCCGCCCCGCGCCCCTGCGGCGCGCCGTCGGCGTCCGGCGCATGCGCGGCGCGCGGGAGCAGCATGGCGGCGCAGAGGGGTCCCGTTCCCAGCGGGGCGTGAAGGGCCGGGGCCACCGGTGAGGCGAGCGAGCCCCTGGGGCGGGGGCGCCTCCTGCGCGCCGGCCGCCCGCCCGCCCGCCCGCGGGTGGCGGGGCGAGGAGCTTCGAGCCGCCCGCTGCGGCCGGCTGCCGGCCCGCTGGAGGCGAGCCGGGTCGGGGCAGCCCCGGGGAGTTACCGGGGGGCTGGGAGGAGGGAGAGGGGAAGGACGCGGACACCCCCCAGGCGCAGACGCCGGGCGCCTCCCAACTCGCCAGAGCCGCCCCGCTCGCTTCTCCTGGCCCCGCGCAGCTGCCCCCAGCTCCAGCCCCTCCCCTGAAGCCCGTCCCGTAGCCCCGGGCCGGCCCCGGGCCCTGTCGCAGAGGCGGCAAGCCGGGCCTCGCGTGCGCTGGGTTCTCCGTGAAAGCGCGCGCCGTTGGCGGCGGTGCAGGGGCAGAGCGGCGTCTCCGGCGGCCCCCGCGGAAGGAGAGGCTTCGGCCAGGGGGGAACTACGGTAATAAGGGTCGCTGCTGCTTCTTTCCCTCTGCCGGGGGCCGCGCTGAGGCTGCGCGTGTCCGTTCGTCCCCGTCCGTTCGCCGCTGACCGCACCCGCCTCGGGCTCGCGTGGGTTGTCTCTGCCCGTGGCACCTCGCTCTCCTCGTGGCACGGCTGCAGGAAGGGACAGGCGGAGCGCTTGCCGGCCCTGGACGGGAGCTGCCGCGGCCAGAGCTGGAGAGGCCAGAGAACGGTAAAGAGGAAGAAGAAACCGAAGGCCGGCCGGCAGCTGCCTCCCGCTGCAGGGAAGAGAGAGCCAGCCCCTCCAGGGGAGGTAGGATCCCTCTTCGTAGTCCGCAGCAGGCCAGGCCATCGACATGCAGGGTCTGTACGCGTCACCAAAGGCGGCTGCGTAACGCACGAGCGAGGCTCCGTGTGTAGGAAAGTTCAGCTGGTAGAATAACTTTGGAAAAACATAATTCAGCAATGCTGTGCTCTGGGGCACGTTTCATATCTGCCCGTAAGTTTTATATAATTGCTAATACTTTTTTTTTTCCAGAAACGTCTGTTTATTTTAAAGAAAAGTGCCTGATCTCTTTAGTTTCTGGAGAACTTTGAAAACATAGAGCTCTTGTTGTTCTAGATGAGTTTCTGGCAACGCGAACAGTATATGGTACGCGCTTCTCCGACAAAGGTTGTGTCTCTGCTGCAGGCAGACAGATGTCGTCTTCCTGAAGGTATGAACTGAAATACCATTTGTGAGCTGTTCTGTGCAGCCAGTTGGTGTTACGACTATTTTAAATTTAGTAATCTCCGAGCGATTGCTTTCAAGGCCCCTCGGTTTAGAGGCCAAGTCAGGTACTATGGAGTCCCTACTGCATCTCCGATTCCGATATAATGTGGAGAAAAGAGCTGGTTTGTTCTAGGGCTCTAAGCACCTGCAGGTTCACCTGAAGTGAGTTGAAATCCTGAAGAGATGGGCAGCTCTGCCAATCCAAAGTTTAGTTGAAAAATTGTGGGCAGTTCACCGGTTCCTTTGTTGGACGTGAATTCTTTACAGGTTAGGGGTTGGGGTTTTTCCATAGTTTTCTCTGTACGGTGACATCTAATTTCTCTTCCTTGCAGTGTTGGGGTAATGTGCTGTCAGCAAGATAATACTAAGGAGAAAGGTAAGATGAGTATTTTGACTGGGCAGGTGAGGTTTTATTTTTCTCTCCACGCATTTCGTTCTTCCTCTTAAAGGACCAGCTCTTATTTAAAGCTTATTTAAATTTTATGCCCTATGTGGTGTACTCGGTAGAACAGTGTTTTCCTCTGAAAGGATGAGCTCTTCTGCTGTAGGTGTTCAAATATTGTGACAGCAGCCTGTGCGTCGCTCTTAGTTTCTAAGTTTGCCCAGCCTTTCCGATTTAAAAAAACAAAAAAAAACCCCAAAGTTTTCAGTGTCTTGAACCTTTGTGAAGTGTCACCCATTCTTGTGGGCTAAAACTTGCAAGTTCCTGGAAGTTTTGTGTTTCACCTCAAAAGTTTGAGGTGTTTCTGAGAACTAGATTACAGGAAATCTGTTAGTGGCTACTGTTCAAGTCGTCTTACACCTGTTTTTTGGAAGGTCTGACGTTCACTTTCTTTGCACTACGTCTGTAGCAGGAGGGCACGTTTGTTTCAGTTTTGCATTTTGATGTCTGCAATTAAAAAAAAAAAAGGCCATGACTTGTTTATATGTGTGCATTGGAAAGTTTTACGCGGCAGGTGAGCTTGTTGCAGTCAGGGTGAAGACCTCTGCTTTGGAAAAAGCTACATTAGAAGGTAATTACACCTGGCAAGTACTCCCCTGCCATTTTTATGTTGGTTGGTGAAACGTCACGGTCCATACAATGGTAGGAATGATTTCAGTATTGTGAAAGCATTAAGGGTTAGTTAGTTACTTGGAGGTTGTCTCACCAACTGTGAAATATTCTGGCTCCAGGTGCCTCATTGGCTAAATCCTTGCAGGAGTTTTGGGCCTCTGACATGGGTTTCGCTTGTGTAACCAAGCTGGGTGATGGGGTCCTGCTGTCTCCTAAGGGGCAGTTGGAAGGTCGCAGGTGGAATAACAGTAACCTAGGTCCAAACCAGGCTCGCAGAATCTTTCTTTCTTACCTTCTTATCTGGAGGAGTAAAAAGACTCTGTGATGCTTTGGGCTTTTTGGTTTTTTTAATGTTAAGGCAAAGTCTCAATCTTCCTTTACATCAGCTCCCCCTTCCCCGCCTTTTCCCCCTTCCCCACCCAATCCTACCACTCGCCACAGAACCTGGTTAGACGAAGTCGGCGCAAGTGGTGCTGCAGTGACAAACCACCTGGGGGAAATGGTGATCAAGGGTGTTTCTCGCTTAGCTCAGCAGCTGTAGAAATCCCAGCGAATCCTCCGTGTTCCCAGTTGCCTGCCTGTGTTTGGAAAACATCTGGTCCTGCCCACAGCGGGGCGGGGGGGGGTGGGGGTGGGGGGGGTGGTGGGGTGGGGGGGGATGTGTGTGTAGAGCTTATGAATACGTGTATCCGGGGTAAAAATCACGCGTTCTGTGTGAGAGGTTTAGAAAGGATGGCTTGCTACAGCAGTGGTGGTTTGGTGATGAGTTAGACTGTTGCTTCTCCTTGAAAGTTTCCCTGAAAGCTATGGAAGACCGATCAGTAGGCAAACTCCAGACGTTTTTCCATCCCGAATAGTGCCTGCTGTAATCATGGGACTAGCATAAAAATTGAGATTTTTATACTGCAGATCATTTCGTTCTTTGCTTTCGTTGTGAGTTCAGGGCTTGTTAGGGCACGCTGTGTTTTTTGGATTTCTGTTATCATCAAGAAGCTTAGGAGAGACTTTTTTGTGGTGGTTGTGGTTTGTTTTTTTCTTTTGTTGTCCATCCGTAATCATTTGTTGTAAATTGCTGAGCACTGAAGGAAATACCAACGCTTTTATGACTTGCGATGTAAAAAAACTGTAGTACTTTCCGAACAGATTTGGCCATCTTGCGTGACGCTTAAATTGTGGCCTGTCACGCCGGACTCCTTTTAGCAGCCAAGCTTCTGCACACCACGCTTGACATCTGCAGTGTTCAGAGTATGTGCGTTTGTCAAGCTCTGAGCTAGGAAGCGTCTGGAATTGCTAGGTAGCAAGGCCTGATTAAAACGTGGCGTATATCCATACCGAGCAAGCCCAGAAGAGGAAGAGGAGTTTGCAGCACTTTAAAAAAGACCTCCTATTTATGCAGTAGAGTTCAGGTGAAGGTAAAAGTGTACAAAACCTTCGCTCCTTGGTTACCAGTTTTGAGAGAAGGATGGCATTGTGTGTACCGACAGAGGGACGTCTGTAAAATCTTCCCCGTTGCATAGAGGGTGTGTAGGAATGTTTCGTGTTTTGCAGAAGTGCCAACAGCTTCGAAGGTTATACAAGCATGGTAGCTTCCCCCACCGTCGGAAATACGGAAAGCAGGAAAATCCCTGGAAAACGTGGAAGAGCTGCTGGCGGAATCATTTGCCTGAGGTAGGTTTAAAATGGAGAGATTCTGGGCTCTTTTCACACTTCACGTAATTAATTTTCCACAAGTTTTTTAGACTTGCTTCTGTGGGTCCTGTGTTAATGCAAAGAGAACAAGTGAAGCTCTGAAGGTACAATACTCCTCGTAAGTTTAATCCATTTTTAGTTTAAAGGACCTCATGCGCTGTGAACTTGTTTTATAGTCTTCTCCCCAAATGTAGGTGGAGAGAGTCGCAGAAAGACATCAATATTGAGGTCTCCAGTAACTGCGTGTTCCCTATTATTTTTCTTCGAAAGAAATGGTCGGAAGCTATTTTGGAGGAGTTCAAGTTGTGTATCTGTTGGGTGGGTTTGGGTTTTTACCCTGCTGGCTTAGTTCTCGTTGATCACAGTCTAATTCCTTTGTGTTTCTTTTTACAAAGAAATCCAAGCAATAGTTGCCAATATTCACCAGGATAACAGAGTTCTTAATGCCGTGGATCCTTTTCTGTATGTCTTGCCTTTTTTGGTCTGCTTTCCAGTTTCTCAGTGGGCAGGAAACTAGATGGCGTGTGTTGTCCCCTTTTGCGTCCTTGCAGAACTCGTGCGTTGAATTTGAACTTCTGCGTCGCCTGTGATGAATAATGCGGAGAAGTGGCACGTTGCTTTGCACAGCGATGCACCTTCGTTTTGAATGCATGATGACTACTGTGGAAGGAACCAAACCTGAGGGAAGTTTTATGCGTGTCTGTGTTGCTATGTTTCCTTTTTTTTTTTTTTCCTTAATTTGTACCTGAAATTGGGCTGTAAAAAAAAAATTCAAACCAAACCCAAACTCCTAATCACCCCCTACCTCTGCCCCCCCTCCCCCCTCCCGCCATCTCTCTCCGTGGCTCCTTTCCCTATTTTTCAGTCCCCCCACTCGCGCTGCAGCTGATCGCTTTCGTATTGGGTTTACATGGCAGGGTTTTGTTAGCTGGGGGTGGAGGCAGGGGCTGCAGGGGTGGGTTGTGTGAGAAGACACCAGGAGTTGCCCCCATGTTGGGGGGCAAGGTGGATCTGCTGCTGGTCAAGCTGAGCCCATCAGCAATGCTGGTGGTGCCTCTGTGACGCTGTATTTAAGAAGGGCTAAAAAATGCTGCGCAAAAGCTGTCGTAGAGAAAATGTGAGCGTGAAACGGCCCTGCAGACACCAAGGTCAGTGAGGACGGAGGACGAGGTGCTTCAGGCATCAGAGCAGAGATTCCCCAGCAGCCCATGGTGAAGACCATGCTGATGCAGGTCATCCCCCTGCACCCCACTGAGATCCTTGGTGGAGCAGGTACCCACCTGCAGCCCAGGGAGGACCCCCTGCTGGAGTAGGTGGATGTGCCTGAAGGAGGCTGTGACCCTGTGGAGAACCTGTGCTGGAGCAGGCTCCTGGCAGCAGCTGTGGCCCCGTGGAGGGACCCCGTGCTGGAGCAGAAGAATGATGTGAGGAGGAAGGAGCGGCAGAGACAACATGCGATGAACTCACCACGGCCCCTGCTCCCTGTCCCCCTGCGCTGCTTGGGTGGACGAGGTAGAGGAGTCAGGAGTGAAGATGAGCCCAGGGAAAAAGAGAGGGGTGGGGGGGAAGTTGTTTGTTTTTTTTTTTTTTTAATTTGTTCTTATTTCTCGCTACTCTACTCTGATTTTGATTGACAATGAATTAAACTACTTTCCCCCAAGTCGAGTCTGCTTTGCCTGTGACAGTACTTGATGAGTGATCTCTTTAGCCTTATCTCAACCTAGAAGCGTTTTTGTTGTATTTTCTCCCCTTGTCATGTTGAGGAGGGGGAGCGATACAGAAGCTTGGTGGGTACCCGGCAGCCAGACAAGGTCATCCCCCTCCTTCTTTCAGGTTCCCTGTGCCTACTTGTTAATTCATGCCGATGTTTCTTGTACCCCACTGCTTTGGAAACTTTTTTCCTACCTCTCATTTTTTAAATTATTGCATGTTTCTTGAACCCAGTCACGTTCTACTTTTTCTTCTTGCCTTTCACTCTTTCTGTCTCCCTGACCTAATTTTAATTTCTTGTCTGTTTCTTGTACCCTGTCACTTTTCCTCCCTATGCCTCCCTCTATGCAGCTCCAGGTACCTATTTTTTAATTGTTGTCCATGTAACTCCATGCAACACCGCACCTTGCCTGTCCTGCGTGACCACCATAAGAGATGGAGCCCAAAGTCATGGACTAAATGAACTCAGTGGGCATTTCATGGACATTTTGGAGGGAGGTCTGTGGACTAAGGGGATGATAATCTGTGTATTATATTACAGGATGGGAAGAGGGGTGGTGGTTAATGAGGTTGTATTGGATATTGTGGTATCCGAGCATAATGTAAATAGTATGGAATAAGAGGTGGATAATGTCCTGGTTTCAGCCAGGGTAGAGTTAATTTTCATCATAGAAACTAGCGTGGGGCTATGTTTTGGATTTGGGATGAGAAAATGTTGATAACGTTGATGTTTTGAGCTGTTGCTGAGTATCCAAGGACGGTCCAGCTTCTCGTGCTGGCCTGCCAGTGAGGAGGCTGGGGGTGCACGGGAAGTTGGGAGAGGACACAGACAGGACAGCTGACCCAGGCTGTCCATATGACATATCCATACCATATGACGTCATACTCGGTATATAAAGCTGGGACGAAGAAGAAGGAAGGGGTGGAGGGATGTTTGGAGTTATGGCGTCTGTCTTCCCAAGAAACCATTACGCATGATGGAGCCCTGCTTCCCTGGAGATGGCTGAACCCCTGCCTGCCCGTGGGGAGTGGTGAATGAATTCCTTGTTTTGCTTTGCTTGCGTACGTGGCTTTTGCTTTACTTATTAAACTCTCAAGCCATGAGTTTCCTCACTTTTACTCTTCCGATTCTCTTCCCCCATCCCACCGTGGGGGAGTGAGTGAGCGGCTGCGTGGGGCTTAGTTGCCAGCTGGGGCTGAACCATGACAGTCCTGTACCATATCACTTCTTATACTTTTTTTTTCTACATCTCCTTGTCCCTATTTGTTAGTTCTTGCCTATGTTTCTTGTACCCTGTTTCTTTTCAAAATTTCCTTTCTGTGTCTACCTCTGTCCTGCTCCCTGTTTGTATTTTTAATTTCTTGCCTGTTTCTTTTCCCCTATCACTTTCCCCAGCCCTTGTCTTGTCTCTATCTTATTGTCTTGCTGGTCCCTTCTGCTTTTCTCTCCTGCTCCCTGTCTCTCTTATTTATTTCACCATCTCCCTGTCCTTTTTTCTTTTTTCCCCTCAATCTCTCCGCACTCCTCTCTCTACGCTCTTGTCCTGCTCCCCGTCTCTCTCTTGTTCGCAGCATCCGGTTTTCTGGCTCCCTGTCCCACACCTCTTCTCTACGTCCCTCTGTCCTTCCTCCTGTTGTCTCTTCCCTTTGTCTCCCTCTGCCCTGCTGCCTTTGGGCACTGAGCCTCGCAGCCGACTCGCTGCCCGGATTCCTGAGGTGCATTAATGAATAACCTTTTCCTGCCTCCTCTGTGCCCCCCGGCTGTGGTCACAGCCCTGGGGGCAGAGCTCGTGGCTGTGGACAGGTTCGGGGAAAGGGGCCCTGTGCCGTGGGGCTTTGGCCATGGACCCTGTTCCTGACGGGCTCCAGCTGGGGGGGTGCTGCAGGCAGGTGCCTCCAGCAAGGAGCAGGCAGTCCCTGCATCAAAGAGGGATCTCGCCGAGATGTCCCTGGCAGAGCAGACCAGCAGCACGTGGTGCTGGGAGCTCGGTGGCTACACGCGTGAGCCGCCGTGGATCGAGGAAGCCGTGTGGATGAAGAGCACTGAGGAGGAAGAGGCAGAGGGAGAAGGATTGGGGCCGTGAAGGTCTCCTGCGGCACCAGGAGCTGCGGTGAGTCACGCGTTCTCTTGTGTGTGTCCTGGTCCATCTCTGCTGCCCTTCCCCAGAGCTCTGCCTGCCTCCCTGCCTGTCCCTGCTTCAGTCTCCCTCTCCACCGGCGTGCCTACCCGTTCGGCTCCCCAAAACTTGTTACTCATTTGCTGACTATGCCCTGTACCATTTCACCTATTGATTTTTTTCTATGTTTCCCTCTTGGCGGCTCCCTCTCTCCGTTTTTTAATGCTTTCCTGTGTTTCTTGTACCCTGTTGCATTTTAATTTCTCATTCTACAGTTCCCTCTCTCTGGCACCCTGTCTCTTTTTAAATTCTTCACTCTGTCCTGTACTCCATTGCTTAAAAAAAGTTTTCCTCTGTTTCCTTCTGTCCATCTCCCTGTCCCTATTTTTTAATTATTTCCTGTGTTTCTCGTACCCCATTGCTTTTAAAATTTTATTATGGTTCCTTTTAACCATCTCCTTGTCCCTTTTTTAAAATATTCCTGTGTTTCTTGTACCCCATCAATATTTTAATTTTCTTTCTATGTTGTCCTCTGTCCAACTCCCTGTCCCTATATTTTAATTCTTGCCTATGTTTCTTGTACTCAATTGCTTTTTAAAATTCTTTCCATTTCCCTCTATCTGGCTCCCTTTATTGTTTTTTTTTTTTTTAATTTCTTCTCTGTATTTCTTGTAACTCATTGCTATTTAATTTCTCTTTCAAGAATTTCCTTTATCCAGTTCCCTTTTGCTAAATTTTAATGCCTCCCTTTCTTCCATATACTCTGTCACTTTTAAAGTTTTCTTTCAGTGTTTCCTCCCACAACTCTTTGGTCTCTACTTTTTTATGACCTAAATTGCCCTCCAGCCTTCACTATTTTACAGCCTCCTACCCCTTTTCAGCCTCCACTTTTTTCTAGCCTCTCCTTGCCCTCTGGCCTCCCAAACCTTCTTGTCCTCCCACCCATCTGCAGCCTCAGCTTTATTCTGGCCTCTACTTAAATCTCCAGCCTCCCATACCTTTTGTGGCTTCCAGCCCCTTTTTGGCCTCTCTCTTTTTCTGGCCTTTAGCTCCCCTTCAGCCTCCCCTTTTTTCTGGCCTCTCCCTCTCATTTTGGGCCTCCATTTTTTTTTCTCACCTCCGCCTCCCCTTTTTAGACTTCACTTGCCCTGCAGCATCCCAGCCCTTTTCGGCATCCACTTTTTCTGGCCTCTACATCTCTTCCAGCCTCTCACACCTTTTCACCCTCCCACCCCTTTTTAACCTTCACTCCACATCCAGCCTCCCACATGTTTTCGGCCTCTGACCACTTTTTGGCCTCTTTAGACTCTAGTTGTCACAACACTGTCTGTATGACCAGACGCCACAATAACTGTCCTGGAGGTATGTCTCCAAGATGAAGGAGGACTTCTAGGACTGGAGGAGACTCTAACTGCTGGAACACCGTCTAAAGACTGGAACACCACTCTAGCCATTTGGCAGTTGTATCTCCATGATCCGGGAAAACTTTGGGGATTGCAGGGGACTCTCTAACTGCTGGCACGCCATCCATATGACTGGAACGCCACTCTAGCTGTCCCGGAGGTAGTTCTTTAGGATCCAAGAAGACTTCTGGGATCAGAGTAGACTCTAGCTGTGGGAACACCATCTCTATGACTGGAACACCATTCTAGCCCTCCTGTGGTATGTCCCCATGATCTGGGAAGACTTCTGGGATCGGACAGGACTCTCTAAATGCCGGAGCATCATCTCTATGACCAGAATACCAGTCTAATCGACCTGGAGGTACTTCTCTATGATCCGAGAGGCACTCCAGTCTCCCACCCCTTTTCAGCCTCCACTTTCTTCTGGCCCCTACTTACCCCCTTTGGGCTCCCACCCCTCTTTGGCCTCCACTTTGTTCTAGCCTCTACTCACTTTCCAGGGTTGCTCCCCTTTTTTGGCCTACAATTTCTTCTAGCCTCTACTCACCCCTCTTCGGCCTCCACTTTCATCTGGGCTCTACTCACTCTCCAGTGTCGCACTCCTCTTCGGCCTCTATTCACCCCTCTTTGGCCTTCACTTTGTTTTAGACTCTACACACCCTATGGCCTCCCACCCTTTTTCGGCATCCACTTTTATTCTAGCCTCTGCCCACTCTCCAGTGTCGCAGCCTGCTTTCAGCCTCCAATTTCTTCTGTCCTCTCCTCACCTCTCTTCAGCCTCCACTTTTTTCTAGTGTCTACACACCCTTCAGCCTCCCATGCCTCTTCACCCTCCACTTTACTCTGCCCTCTACTCACTTTCGATCCTCCCAATTGTTTTCGGCCTCCCACCTCTTTTAAGCCTATGCTTTTTTTCTGGTCTCTATTCACCCTTCAGGCTCCCATGCCTTTTTCCGTCTCCAATGCCATTTTGGCATCCACTTTTTTCTGTTCTCTAATGGTCCTCTGGTCTCGCACACCTTCTCAGCTTCCCACTCCTTTTTGGCCTCTAAATTTTTTCTGGCCTCCACTTGCTCTACAGGCTCCCACATATTTTTGGTCTCCACTCTTTATCTGGCCTCTACCTGCATTACAGCCTCCCACCCTTTCTTGGCCTCCCAAAACTTTTTGGTAATTCTCTGAGATCAGAGAGGACTTCCTGGCTTGGAGTGGACTCTCTAACCACTGCAGCACCTTCTCTATGACCAGAAAGCCACTCTGGCTGTCCTGGATGTATACCTCCATGATGCAGGAGGACTTCTGGGCTTGGAGGTGATTATCTAGCCATGGGAAAACTGTCTGTATGACTGCAATGCCAGTCTACTGCCCTGCAGCTATGTCTCCATGATCTGGGAGGACTTCTGGGATTGAATGCGACTCTCCAAATATGGGAAAACAGTCTCTAAGGTCCAGAACACTACTCTAGCCATCCCAAAGGTATGTCGGCATAATCCAGGATGATTTCTGGTATTGCAGATAACCTTGTAGTTGTGAGAAAACCATCTCTACGACTGCAATGAACTCAAACTATTCAGCAGGTATGTCTCCATGATCTGGGAGGACTCCTAGAATTGGAGGACTGCTAGAATCAGATTCCACAGAACGTAACTGTGGAAAAACCATCTCTATGACAGGATGTACACACTAGTTGTCCTGGGGTTAAGTCTCCATGATCAAGAAGGACGTCTGGGATAGGATGGGAGGATTTCCGGGATCGCAGTGGAGTCTCCATCTGCCGCATCAGCATCTCTCTGATGAGAATGCCAGTCTATCCATGCCGGAGGTATATCTCCGTGATCGGGAGGCCGTCTGAGAGCAGAGCGGAGTCTCCAGGCGCTGCAACACCATCTCTATGACTGGAATGCCACTCTAGCCCTGTGCGAGGTATGCCTCTCTAATCCCAGAGGACTTGCGGGAGCGGAAGGGACTCTGTAGGTGCCAGAACACCATTTCCACGAGCGGAATGCCACCCGAGCCATCCCGGATGCAGCTTCTCTATGATGCGGGAGACACTCCAGCCTTCCATCCCTTTTCAGGCTCCGCTTATTTCTGTCCTTAGTTGCCCTCCAGTCTCTCACTGATTTTCAGCCTCCACGTTTCTCTAGCCTCTCCTTCCCCTCTGGCCTCGCACATCTTTCTGGCCTACGACACGCCATCAACCTCCACTTCTTTCTGGCCTCTAGCTGCCCTCCGGCCTCCCACCCCTTTTCGGCCTCCACTTTTTCCTGGCCTCTACCTCCCCTCCAGCCTCCCACCCCTTTGTGGCCTCCCACCCCTTTTCGGCCTCCACTTTTTCCTGGCCTCTACCTCCCCTTTGCGGCCTCCCACCCCTTTGCGGCCTCCCACCCCTTTGCGGCCTCCCACCCCTTTGCGGCCTCCCACCCCTTTGCGGCCTCCCACCCCTTTGCGGCCTCCCACCCCTTTGCGGCCTCCACTTTTTCCTGGCCTCTACCACCCCTTTGCGGCCTCCCACCCCTTTTCGGCCTCCACTTTTTCCTGGCCTCTACCTCCCCTCCAGCCTCCCACCCCTTTGCGGCCTCTTTTGACTCTGTAGTCACCGCAACAACAGTCTCTTTGTCCAGGACACACCTCTAGCCATCCCAGGATTTGTCTCCATGATCAAGGAGGACGTCTGGGATAGGACGGGACTCTCTCACTGATGGAACACCGTTTCTACGATTGGGTTGCCACTCTAGCCATTCCCCAGGTACATCCCCGTGATCCGGCAGAACTTTGGGAATGGAGGTGACTCTCTAACCGCGGGAGTACCATGTCTATGAGCGGAACGCCACTCTAGCTGTCCCAGAAATATGTCTCAAAGATCCGGGAGGAGCTCTGGGATCAGAGGGGACTCTCTAGCCAAGGGAAAACAGTCTCTCTGACCGTAACGCCACTCTGGCTGTGCCGGAGGTATGTGTCTATGATGCCTGATGACTTCTGGGATCCGAGGGGATTCTCTACCCACCAGAACAGCGTCTCTGTGACCTGACCGCCACTCTCGATGTTTTGCAGGCGTGCCTCCACGATGTGGCAGGAATCCTGGCATTGTAGGTGACTCTCTGGCTCCCCGAAGGAAGTCTCTATGAGAGGAATGCCATTCTAGCCGTCCTGGAGGTATCTGTCTCTGATCCAGGAGGACTTCCTGGGTTGGAGGGGCCTCGCTAAGCACCGGAAGACTGTCTCTATGACAGGAATGGCACTCTAGCTGCCTGGGAGGTTATGCCTCTATGATGCGGGAGGAAAGCTCTCTTTGGAGCGGGGTCTCTATCTCCCCGAACACGGCCTGTATGACCGGGACGCCCGCCTAGCCGTCCTGGAGGTATGTCTCCAGGACATGGGAGGCCTTCCAGGACTGGAGGGGACTCTATAGCTGCTGGAACACCGTCTCGATGGCCGGAATGCCACTGTGGCCATCCTGGATGTATATCTCCATGATGCGGGAGGACTTCGGGGATAGCGGGCGACTAACTAACCGTGGGAAAACGGCCTCTATGACGGGAATGCCCCTCTAGCCCTGCCAGAGGTATGCCTCCAGGATCCGGGAGGACGTCTGGGATCACATGTGACTCTCTAGCGGTGCGAAAGCTGCCTCTATGGTCCAGAACGCCACTCTAGCCGTCCTGGATGTATGTCTCCATGATCGAGGTGGATTTCTGGGATGGGACGTGACCAGCTAGTTGCCGGACAACCCGCTCTATGACCAGAATGCCACTCAAGCCATTCAGCAGGTATGTCTCCGTGATGCAGGAGGATTTCTGGGATCGGAGACGACTCTCTAGCCATGGCAATACCCTCCCTGTATGCCGGAATGGCACTCTAGCCCTCCTGGATGGATGTCTTTGTGATGCGGGAGGACCTGCATGTTTGGAACGGAGTCTCTAGGTGCTTTGACACTATCTCTACCGCTGGAATGCCACGCTGGCTGTCTGGGAGGTCTGTGTGTATGATCTGCTTGGACTTCTGGGATGGGAGGGGACTCTCTGGCTGTGGGAACACTGTTTTCAACAATAGGAAGGCCTGTCTGGCCATCCCAGACGTATGTTTCTCTGATCTGGGAGGATTTCTGGGATCGCAGTGGAGTCTCCATCTGCCGCAACAGCATCTCTCTGATGAGAATGCCAGTCTATCCATGCCGGAGGTATATCTCCGTGATCGGGAGGCCGTCTGAGAGCAGAGCGGAGTCTCCAGGCGCTGCAACACCATCTCTATGACTGGAATGCCACTCTAGCCCTGTGCGAGGTATGCCTCTCTAATCCCAGAGGACTTGCGGGAGCGGAAGGGACTCTGTAGGTGCCAGAACACCATTTCCACGAGCGGAATGCCACCCGAGCCGTCCCGGATGCAGCTTCTCTATGATGCGGGAGACACTCCAGCCTTCCATCCCTTTTCAGGCTCCGCTTATTTCTGTCCTTAGTTGCCCTCCAGTCTCTCACTGATTTTCAGCCCCCACGTTTCTCTAGCCTCTCCTTCCCCTCTGGCCTCGCACATCTTTCTGGCCTACGACACGCCATCAACCTCCACTTCTTTCTGGCCTCTAGCTGCCCTCTGGCTTCCCACCCCTTTTCGGCCTCCACTTTTTCCTGGCCTCTACCTCCCCTCCAGCCTCCCACCCCTTTGCGGCCTCCCACCCCTTTTTGGCCTCCACTTTTTCCTGGCCTCTACCTCCCCTCCAGCCTCCCACCCCTTTGCGGCCTCCCACCCCTTTGCGGCCTCTTTTGACTCTGTAGTCACCACAACAACAGTCTCTTTGTCCAGGACACACCTCTAGCCATCCCAGGATTTGTCTCCATGATCAAGGAGGATGTCTGGGATAGGACGGGACTCTCTCACTGATGGAACACCGTTTCTACGATTGGGTTGCCACTCTAGCCATTCCCCAGGTACATCCCCGTGATCCGGCAGAACTTTGGGAATGGAGGTGACTCTCTAACCGCGGGAGTACCATGTCTATGAGCGGAACGCCACTCTAGCTGTCCCAGAAATATGTCTCAAAGATCCGGGAGGAGCTCTGGGATCAGAGGGGACTCTCTAGCCAAGGGAAAACAGTCTCTCTGACCGTAACGCCACTCTGGCTGTGCCGGAGGTATGTGTCTATGATGCCTGATGACTTCTGGGATCCGAGGGGATTCTCTACCCACCAGAACAGCGTCTCTGTGACCTGACCGCCACTCTCGATGTTTTGCAGGCGTGCCTCCACGATGTGGCAGGAATCCTGGCATTGTAGGTGACTCTCTGGCTCCCCGAAGGAAGTCTCTATGAGAGGAATGCCATTCTAGCCGTCCTGGAGGTATCTGTCTCTGATCCAGGAGGACTTCCTGGGTTGGAGGGGCCTCGCTAAGCACCGGAAGACTGTCTCTATGACAGGAATGGCACTCTAGCTGCCTGGGAGGTTATGCCTCTATGATGCGGGAGGAAAGCTCTCTTTGGAGCGGGGTCTCTATCTCCCCGAACACGGCCTGTATGACCGGGACGCCCGCCTAGCCGTCCTGGAGGTATGTCTCCAGGACATGGGAGGCCTTCCAGGACTGGAGGGGACTCTATAGCTGCTGGAACACCGTCTCGATGGCCGGAATGCCACTGTGGCCATCCTGGATGTATATCTCCATGATGCGGGAGGACTTCGGGGATAGCGGGCGACTAACTAACCGTGGGAAAACGGCCTCTATGACGGGAATGCCCCTCTAGCCCTGCCAGAGGTATGCCTCCAGGATCCGGGAGGACGTCTGGGATCACATGTGACTCTCTAGCGGTGCGAAAGCTGCCTCTATGGTCCAGAACGCCACTCTAAGCCGTCCTGGATGTATGTCTCCATGATCGAGGTGGATTTCTGGGATGGGACATGACCAGCTAGTTGCCGGACAACCCGCTCTATGACCACAATGCCACTCAAGCCATTCAGCAGGTATGTCTCCGTGATGCAGGAGGATTTCTGGGATCGGAGACGACTCTCTAGCCATGGCAGTACCCTCCCTGTATGCCGGAATGGCACTCTAGCCCTCCTGGATGGATGTCTTTGTGATGCGGGAGGACCTGCATGTTTGGAACGGAGTCTCTAGGTGCTTTGACACCATCTCTACCGCTGGAATGCCACGCTGGCTGTCTGGGAGGTCTGTGTGTATGATCTGCTTGGACTTCTGGGATGGGAGGGGACTCTCTGGCTGTGGGAACACTGTTTTCAACAATAGGAAGGCCTGTCTGGCCATCCCCGATGTATGTTTCTCTGATCTGGGAGGATTTCCCGGATCGCAGTGGAGTCTCCATCTGCCGGAACAGCATCTCTCTGATGAGAATGCCAGTCTATCCATGCCGGAGGTATATCTCCGTGATCGGGAGGCCGTCTGAGAGCAGAGCGGAGTCTCCAGGCGCTGCAACACCATCTCTATGACTGGAATGCCACTCTAGCCCTGTGCGAGGTATGTCTCTCTAATCCCAGAGGACTTGCGGGAGCGGAAGGGACTCTGTAGGTGCCAGAACACCATTTCCACGAGCGGAATGCCACCCGAGCCGTCCCGGATGCAGCTTCTCTATGATGCGGGAGACACTCCAGCCTTCCATCCCTTTTCAGGCTCCGCTTATTTCTGTCCTTAGTTGCCCTCCAGTCTCTCTCTGATTTTCAGCCTCCACGTTTCTCTAGCCTCTCCTTCCCCTCTGGCCTCGCACATCTTTCTGGCCTACGACACGCCATCAACCTCCACTTCTTTCTGGCCTCTAGCTGCCCTCCGGCCTCCCACCCCTTTTCGGCCTCCACTTTTTCCTGGCCTCTACCTCCCCTCCGGCCTCCCACCCCTTTGTGGCCTCCCACCCCTTTGTGGCCTCCCACCCCTTTTCGGCCTCCACTTTTTCCTGGCCTCTATCTCCCCTCCGGCCTCCCACCCCTTTGCGGCCTCCCACCCCTTTGCGGCCTCCCACCCCTTTGCGGCCTCCACTTTTTCCTGGCCTCTACCACCCCTTTGCGGCCTCCCACCCCTTTTCGGCCTCCACTTTTTCCTGGCCTCTACCTCCCCTCCAGCCTCCCACCCCTTTGCGGCCTCCCACCCCTTTGCGGCCTCTTTTGACTCTGTAGTCACCGCAACAACAGTCTCTTTGTCCAGGACACACCTCTAGCCATCCCAGGATTTGTCTCCATGATCAAGGAGGATGTCTGGGATAGGACGGGACTCTCTCACTGATGGAACACCGTTTCTACGATTGGGTTGCCACTCTAGCCATTCCCCAGGTACATCCCCGTGATCCGGCAGAACTTTGGGAATGGAGGTGACTCTCTAACCGCGGGAGTACCATGTCTATGAGCGGAACGCCACTCTAGCTGTCCCAGAAATATGTCTCAAAGATCCGGGAGGAGCTCTGGGATCAGAGGGGACTCTCTAGCCAAGGGAAAACAGTCTCTCTGACCGTAACGCCACTCTGGCTGTGCCGGAGGTATGTGTCTATGATGCCTGATGACTTCTGGGATCCGAGGGGATTCTCTACCCACCAGAACAGCGTCTCTGTGACCTGACCGCCACTCTCGATGTTTTGCAGGCGTGCCTCCACGATGTGGCAGGAATCCTGGCATTGTAGGTGACTCTCTGGCTCCCCGAAGGAAGTCTCTATGAGAGGAATGCCATTCTAGCCGTCCTGGAGGTATCTGTCTCTGATCCAGGAGGACTTCCTGGGTTGGAGGGGCCTCGCTAAGCACCGGAAGACTGTCTCTATGACAGGAATGGCACTCTAGCTGCCTGGGAGGTTATGCCTCTATGATGCGGGAGGAAAGCTCTCTTTGGAGCGGGGTCTCTATCTCCCCGAACACGGCCTGTATGACCGGGACGCCCGCCTAGCCGTCCTGGAGGTATGTCTCCAGGACATGGGAGGCCTTCCAGGACTGGAGGGGACTCTATAGCTGCTGGAACACCGTCTCGATGGCCGGAATGCCACTGTGGCCATCCTGGATGTATATCTCCATGATGCGGGAGGACTTCGGGGATAGCGGGCGACTAACTAACCGTGGGAAAACGGCCTCTATGACGGGAATGCCCCTCTAGCCCTGCCAGAGGTATGCCTCCAGGATCCGGGAGGACGTCTGGGATCACATGTGACTCTCTAGCGGTGCGAAAGCTGCCTCTATGGTCCAGAACGCCACTCTAGCCGTCCTGGATGTATGTCTCCATGATCGAGGTGGATTTCTGGGATGGGACGTGACCAGCTAGTTGCCGGACAACCCGCTCTATGACCAGAATGCCACTCAAGCCATTCAGCAGGTATGTCTCCGTGATGCAGGAGGATTTCTGGGATCGGAGACGACTCTCTAGCCATGGCAATACCCTCCCTGTATGCCGGAATGGCACTCTAGCCCTCCTGGATGGATGTCTTTGTGATGCGGGAGGACCTGCATGTTTGGAACGGAGTCTCTAGGTGCTTTGACACTATCTCTACCGCTGGAATGCCACGCTGGCTGTCTGGGAGGTCTGTGTGTATGATCTGCTTGGACTTCTGGGATGGGAGGGGACTCTCTGGCTGTGGGAACACTGTTTTCAACAATAGGAAGGCCTGTCTGGCCATCCCAGACGTATGTTTCTCTGATCTGGGAGGATTTCTGGGATCGCAGTGGAGTCTCCATCTGCCGCAACAGCATCTCTCTGATGAGAATGCCAGTCTATCCATGCCGGAGGTATATCTCCGTGATCGGGAGGCCGTCTGAGAGCAGAGCGGAGTCTCCAGGCGCTGCAACACCATCTCTATGACTGGAATGCCACTCTAGCCCTGTGCGAGGTATGCCTCTCTAATCCCAGAGGACTTGCGGGAGCGGAAGGGACTCTGTAGGTGCCAGAACACCATTTCCACGAGCGGAATGCCACCCGAGCCGTCCCGGATGCAGCTTCTCTATGATGCGGGAGACACTCCAGCCTTCCATCCCTTTTCAGGCTCCGCTTATTTCTGTCCTTAGTTGCCCTCCAGTCTCTCACTGATTTTCAGCCCCCACGTTTCTCTAGCCTCTCCTTCCCCTCTGGCCTCGCACATCTTTCTGGCCTACGACACGCCATCAACCTCCACTTCTTTCTGGCCTCTAGCTGCCCTCTGGCCTCCCACCCCTTTTCGGCCTCCACTTTTTCCTGGCCTCTACCTCCCCTCCAGCCTCCCACCCCTTTGCGGCCTCCCACCCCTTTTTGGCCTCCACTTTTTCCTGGCCTCTACCTCCCCTCCAGCCTCCCACCCCTTTGCGGCCTCCCACCCCTTTGCGGCCTCTTTTGACTCTGTAGTCACCACAACAACAGTCTCTTTGTCCAGGACACACCTCTAGCCATCCCAGGATTTGTCTCCATGATCAAGGAGGATGTCTGGGATAGGACGGGACTCTCTCACTGATGGAACACCGTTTCTACGATTGGGTTGCCACTCTAGCCATTCCCCAGGTACATCCCCGTGATCCGGCAGAACTTTGGGAATGGAGGTGACTCTCTAACCGCGGGAGTACCATGTCTATGAGCGGAACGCCACTCTAGCTGTCCCAGAAATATGTCTCAAAGATCCGGGAGGAGCTCTGGGATCAGAGGGGACTCTCTAGCCAAGGGAAAACAGTCTCTCTGACCGTAACGCCACTCTGGCTGTGCCGGAGGTATGTGTCTATGATGCCTGATGACTTCTGGGATCCGAGGGGATTCTCTACCCACCAGAACAGCGTCTCTGTGACCTGACCGCCACTCTCGATGTTTTGCAGGCGTGCCTCCACGATGTGGCAGGAATCCTGGCATTGTAGGTGACTCTCTGGCTCCCCGAAGGAAGTCTCTATGAGAGGAATGCCATTCTAGCCGTCCTGGAGGTATCTGTCTCTGATCCAGGAGGACTTCCTGGGTTGGAGGGGCCTCGCTAAGCACCGGAAGACTGTCTCTATGACAGGAATGGCACTCTAGCTGCCTGGGAGGTTATGCCTCTATGATGCGGGAGGAAAGCTCTCTTTGGAGCGGGGTCTCTATCTCCCCGAACACGGCCTGTATGACCGGGACGCCCGCCTAGCCGTCCTGGAGGTATGTCTCCAGGACATGGGAGGCCTTCCAGGACTGGAGGGGACTCTATAGCTGCTGGAACACCGTCTCGATGGCCGGAATGCCACTGTGGCCATCCTGGATGTATATCTCCATGATGCGGGAGGACTTCGGGGATAGCGGGCGACTAACTAACCGTGGGAAAACGGCCTCTATGACGGGAATGCCCCTCTAGCCCTGCCAGAGGTATGCCTCCAGGATCCGGGAGGACGTCTGGGATCACATGTGACTCTCTAGCGGTGCGAAAGCTGCCTCTATGGTCCAGAACGCCACTCTAAGCCGTCCTGGATGTATGTCTCCATGATCGAGGTGGATTTCTGGGATGGGACGTGACCAGCTAGTTGCCGGACAACCGGCTCTATGACCACAATGCCACTCAAGCCATTCAGCAGGTATGTCTCCGTGATGCAGGAGGATTTCTGGGATCGGAGACGACTCTCTAGCCATGGCAGTACCCTCCCTGTATGCCGGAATGGCACTCTAGCCCTCCTGGATGGATGTCTTTGTGATGCGGGAGGACCTGCATGTTTGGAACGGAGTCTCTAGGTGCTTTGACACCATCTCTACCGCTGGAATGCCACGCTGGCTGTCTGGGAGGTCTGTGTGTATGATCTGCTTGGACTTCTGGGATGGGAGGGGACTCTCTGGCTGTGGGAACACTGTTTTCAACAATAGGAAGGCCTGTCTGGCCATCCCCGACGTATGTTTCTCTGATCTGGGAGGATTTCCGGGATCGCAGTGGAGTCTCCATCTGCCGCAACAGCATCTCTCTGATGAGAATGCCAGTCTATCCATGCCGGAGGTATAACTCCGTGATCGGGAGGCCGTCTGAGAGCAGAGCGGAGTCTCCAGGCGCTGCAACACCATCTCTATGACTGGAATGCCACTCTAGCCCTGTGCGAGGTATGCCTCTCTAATCCCAGAGGACTTGCGGGAGCGGAAGGGACTCTGTAGGTGCCAGAACACCATTTCCACGAGCGGAATGCCACCCGAGCCGTCCCGGATGCAGCTTCTCTATGATGCGGGAGACACTCCAGCCTTCCATCCCTTTTCAGGCTCCGCTTATTTCTGTCCTTAGTTGCCCTCCAGTCTCTCACTGATTTTCAGCCCCCACGTTTCTCTAGCCTCTCCTTCCCCTCTGGCCTCGCACATCTTTCTGGCCTACGACACGCCATCAACCTCCACTTCTTTCTGGCCTCTAGCTGCCCTCCGGCCTCCCACCCCTTTGCGGCCTCCACTTTTTCCTGGCCTCTACCTCCCCTCCAGCCTCCCACACCTTTGTGGCCTCCCACCCCTTTGTGGCCTCCCACCCCTTTGTGGCCTCCCACCCCTTTTCGGCCTCCACTTTTTCCTGGCCTCTACCTCCCCTCCGGCCTCCCACCCCTTTGCGGCCTCCCACCCCTTTGCGGCCTCCCACCCCTTTGCGGCCTCCCACCCCTTTGCGGCCTCCACTTTTTCCTGGCCTCTACCACCCCTTTGCGGCCTCCCACCCCTTTTCGGCCTCCACTTTTTCCTGGCCTCTACCTCCCCTCCAGCCTCCCACCCCTTTGCGGCCTCCCACCCCTTTGCGGCCTCTTTTGACTCTGTAGTCACCGCAACAACAGTCTCTTTGTCTATGACACACCTGCAGCCATCCCAGGATTTGTCTCCATGATCAAGGAGGACGTCTGGGATAGGATGGGACTCTCTCACTGATGGAACACCGTTTCTACGATTGGGTTGCCACTTGAGCCATTCCGCAGGTACATCCCCGTGATCCGGCAGAACTTTGGGAATGGAGGTGACTCTCTAACCGCGGGAGTACCATGTCTATGAGCGGAACGCCACTCTAGCTGTCCCAGAAATATGTCTCAAAGATCCGAGAGGAGCTCTGGGATCAGAGGGGACTCTCTAGCCAAGGGAAAACAGTCTCTCTGACCGTAACGCCACTCTGGCTGTGCCGGAGGTATGTGTCTATGATGCCTGATGACTTCTGGGATCCGAGGGGATTCTCTACCCACCAGAACAGCGTCTCTGTGACCTGACCGCCACTCTCGATGTTTTGCAGGCGTGCCTCCACGATGTGGCAGGAATCCTGGCATTGTAGGTGACTCTCTGGCTCCCCGAAGGAAGTCTCTATGAGAGGAATGCCATTCTAGCCGTCCTGGAGGTATCTGTCTCTGATCCAGGAGGACTTCCTGGGTTGGAGGGGCCTCGCTAAGCACCGGAAGACTGTCTCTATGACAGGAATGGCACTCTAGCTGCCTGGGAGGTTATGCCTCTATGATGCGGGAGGAAAGCTCTCTTTGGAGCGGGGTCTCTATCTCCCCGAACACGGCCTGTATGACCGGGACGCCCGCCTAGCCGTCCTGGAGGTATGTCTCCAGGACATGGGAGGCCTTCCAGGACTGGAGGGGACTCTAGAGATGCTGGAACACCGTCTCGATGGCCGGAATGCCACTGTGGCCATCCTGGATGTATATCTCCATGATGCGGGAGGACTTCGGGGATAGCGGGCGACTAACTAACCGTGGGAAAACGGCCTCTATGACGGGAATGCCCCTCTAGCCCTGCCAGAGGTATGCCTCCAGGATCCGGGAGGACGTCTGGGATCACATGTGACTCTCTAGCGGTGCGAAAGCTGCCTCTATGGTCCAGAACGCCACTCTAGCCGTCCTGGATGTATGTCTCCATGATCGAGGTGGATTTCTGGGATGGGACGTGACCAGCTAGTTGCCGGACAACCCGCTGTATGACCACAATGCCACTCAAGCCATTCAGCAGGTATGTCTCCGTGATGCAGGAGGATTTCTGGGATCGGAGACGACTCTCTAGCCATGGCAATACCCTCCCTGTATGCCGGAATGGCACTCTAGCCCTCCTGGATGGATGTCTTTGTGATGCGGGAGGACCTGCGTGTTTGGAACGGAGTCTCTAGGTGCTTTGACACCATCTCTACCGCTGGAATGCCACGCTGGCTGTCTGGGAGGTCTGTGTGTATGATCTGCTTGGACTTCTGGGATGGGAGGGGACTCTCTGGCTGTGGGAACACTGTTTTCAACAATAGGAAGGCCTGTCTGGCCATCCCAGACGTATGTTTCTCTGATCTGGGAGGATTTCCGGGATCGCAGTGGAGTCTCCATCTGCCGCAACAGCATCTCTCTGATGAGAATGCCAGTCTATCCATGCCGGAGGTATATCTCCGTGATCGGGAGGCCGTCTGAGAGCAGAGCGGAGTCTCCAGGCGCTGTAACACCATCTCTATGACTGGAATGCCACTCTAGCCCTGTGCGAGGTCTGCCTCTCTAATCCCAGAGGACTTGCGGGAGCGGAAGGGACTCTGTAGGTGCCAGAACACCATTTCCACGAGCGGAATGCCACCCGAGCCGTCCCGGATGCAGCTTCTCTATGATGCGGGAGACACTCCAGCCTTCCATCCCTTTTCAGGCTCCGCTTATTTCTGTCCTTAGTTGCCCTCCAGTCTCTCACTGATTTTCAGCCTCCACGTTTCTCTAGCCTCTCCTTCCCCTCTGGCCTCGCACATCTTTCTGGCCTACGACACGCCATCAACCTCCACTTCTTTCTGGCCTCTAGCTGCCCTCCGGCCTCCCACCCCTTTTCGGCCTCCACTTTTTCCTGGCCTCTACCTCCCCTCCAGCCTCCCACCCCTTTGTGGCCTCCCACCCCTTTGTGGCCTCCCACCCCTTTTCGGCCTCCACTTTTTCCTGGCCTCTACCTCCCCTCCGGCCTCCCACCCCTTTGCGGCCTCCACTTTTTCCTGGCCTCTACCTCCCCTCCAGCCTCCCACCCCTTTGCGGCCTCCCACCCTTTTGCGGCCTCTTTTGACTCTGTAGTCACCGCAACAACAGTCTCTTTGTCCATGACACACCTGCAGCCATCCCAGGATTTGTCTCCATGATCAAGGAGGACGTCTGGGATAGGATGGGACTCTCTCACTGATGGAACACCGTTTCTACGATTGGGTTGCCACTTGAGCCATTCCGCAGGTACATCCCCGTGATCCGGCAGAACTTTGGGAATGGAGGTGACTCTCTAACCGCGGGAGTACCATGTCTATGAGCAGAACGCCACTCTAGCTGTCCCAGAAATATGTCTCAAAGATCCGAGAGGAGCTCTGGGATCAGAGGGGACTCTCTAGCCAAGGGAAAACAGTCTCTCTGACCGTAACGCCACTCTGGCTGTGCCGGAGGTATGTGTCTATGATGCCTGATGACTTCTGGGATCCGAGGGGATTCTCAACCCACCAGAACAGCGTCTCTGTGACCTGACTGCCACTCTCGATGTTTTGCAGGCGTGCCTCCACGATGTGGCAGGAATCCTGGCATTGTAGGTGACTCTCTGGCTCCCCAAAGGAAGTCGCTATGAGAGGAATGGCATTCTAGCCGTCCTGGAGGTATCTGTCTCTGATCCGGGAGGACTTCCTGGGTTGGAGGGGCCTCGCTAAGCACCGGAAGACTGTCTCTATGACAGGAATAGCACTCTAGCTGCCTGGGAGGTTATGCCTCTATGATGCGGGAGGAAAGCTCTCTTTGGAGCGGGGTCTCTATCTCCCCGAACACGGCCTGTATGACCGGGACGCCCGCCTAGCCGTCCTGGAGGTATGTCTCCAGGACATGGGAGGCCTTCCAGGACTGGAGGGGACTCTATAGCTGCTGGAACACCGTCTCGATGGCCGGAATGCCACTGTGGCCATCCTGGATGTGTATCTCCATGATGCGGGAGGACTTCGGGGATAGCGGGCGACTAACTAACCGTGGGAAAACGGCCTCTATGACGGGAATGCCCCTCTAGCCCTGCCAGAGGTTTGCCTCCAGGATCCGGGAGGACGTCTGGGATCACATGTGACTCTCTAGCGGTGCGAAAGCTGCCTCTATGGTCCAGAACGCCACTCTAGCCGTCCTGGATGTATGTCTCCATGATCGAGGTGGATTTCTGGGATGGGACGTGACCAGCTAGTTGCCGGACAACCCGCTCTATGACCACAATGCCACTCAAGCCATTCAGCAGGTATGTCTCCGTGATGCAGGAGGATTTCTGGGATCGGAGACGACTCTCTAGCCATGGCAATACCCTCCCTGTATGCCGGAATGGCACTCTAGCCCTCCTGGATGGATGTCTTTGTGATGCGGGAGGACCTGCATGTTTGGAATGGAGTCTCTAGGTGCTTTGACACCATCTCTACCGCTGGAATGCCACGCTGGCTGTCTGGGAGGTCTGTGTGTATGATCTGCTTGGACTTCTGGGATGGGAGGGGACTCTCTGGCTGTGGGAACACTGTTTTCAACAATAGGAAGGCCTGTCTGGCCATCCCCGACGTATGTTTCTCTGATCTGGGAGGATTTCCGGGATCGCAGTGGAGTCTCCATCTGCCGCAACAGCATCTCTCTGATGAGAATGCCAGTCTATCCATGCCGGAGGTATATCTCCGTGATCGGGAGGCCGTCTGAGAGCAGAGCGGAGTCTCCAGGCGCTGCAACACCATCTCTATGACTGGAATGCCACTCTAGCCCTGTGCGAGGTATGCCTCTCTAATCCCAGAGGACTTGCGGGAGCGGAAGGGACTCTGTAGGTGCCAGAACACCATTTCCACGAGCGGAATGCCACCCGAGCCGTCCCGGATGCAGCTTCTCTATGATGCGGGAGACACTCCAGCCTTCCATCCCTTTTCAGGCTCCGCTTATTTCTGTCCTTAGTTGCCCTCCAGTCTCTCACTGATTTTCAGCCTCCACGTTTCTCTAGCCTCTCCTTCCCCTCTGGCCTCGCACATCTTTCTGGCCTACGACACGCCATCAACCTCCACTTCTTTCTGGCCTCTAGCTGCCCTCCGGCCTCCCACCCCTTTGCGGCCTCCACTTTTTCCTGGCCTCTACCTCCCCTCCAGCCTCCCACCCCTTTGTGGCCTCCCACCCCTTTTCGGCCTCCACTTTTTCCTGGCCTCTACCTCCCCTCCGGCCTCCCACCCCTTTGCGGCCTCCCACCCCTTTTCGGCCTCCACTTTTTCCTGGCCTCTACCTCCCCTCCAGCCTCCCACCCCTTTGCGGCCTCCCACCCCTTTGCGGCCTCTTTTGACTCTGTAGTCACCGCAACAACAGTCTCTTTGTCCATGACACACGTGCAGCCATCCCTGGATTTGTCTCCATGATCAAGGAGGACGTCTGGGATAGGATGGGACTCTCTCACTGATGGAACACCGTTTCTACGATTGGGTTGCCACTTGAGCCATTCCGCAGGTACATCCCCGTGATCCGGCAGAACTTTGGGAATGGAGGTGACTCTCTAACCGCGGGAGTACCATGTCTATGAGCGGAACGCCACTCTAGCTGTCCCAGAAATATGTCTCAAAGATCCGAGAGGAGCTCTGGGATCAGAGGGGACTCTGTAGCCAAGGGAAAACAGTCTCTCTGACCGTAACGCCACTCTGGCTGTGCCGGAGGTATGTGTCTATGATGCCTGATGACTTCTGGGATCCGAGGGGATTCTCTACCCACCAGAACAGCGTCTCTGTGACCTGACCGCCACTCTCGATGTTTTGCAGGCGTGCCTCCACGATGTGGCAGGAATCCTGGCATTGTAGGTGACTCTCTGGCTCCCCGAAGGAAGTCTCTATGAGAGGAATGCCATTCTAGCCGTCCTGGAGGTATCTGTCTCTGATCCGGGAGGACTTCCTGGGTTGGAGGGGCCTCGCTAAGCACCGGAAGACTGTCTCTATGACAGGAATGGCACTCTAGCTGCCTGGGAGGTTATGCCTCTATGATGCGGGAGGAAAGCTCTCTTTGGAGCGGGGTCTCTATCTCCCCGAACACGGCCTGTATGACCGGGACGCCCGCCTAGCCGTCCTGGAGGTATGTCTCCAGGACATGGGAGGCCTTCCAGGACTGGAGGGGACTCTATAGCTGCTGGAACACCGTCTCGATGGCCGGAATGCCACTGTGGCCATCCTGGATGTATATCTCCATGATGCGGGAGGACTTCGGGGATAGCGGGCGACTAACTAACCGTGGGAAAACGGCCTCTATGACGGGAATGCCCCTCTAGCCCTGCCAGAGGTATGCCTCCAGGATCCGGGAGGACGTCTGGGATCACATGTGACTCTCTAGCGGTGCGAAAGCTGCCTCTATGGTCCAGAACGCCACTCTAGCCGTCCTGGATGTATGTCTCCATGATCGAGGTGGATTTCTGGGATGGGACGTGACCAGCTAGTTGCCGGACAACCCGCTCTATGACCAGAATGCCACTCAAGCCATTCAGCAGGTATGTCTCCGTGATGCAGGAGGATTTCTGGGATCGGAGACGACTCTCTAGCCATGGCAATACCCTCCCTGTATGCCGGAATGGCACTCTAGCCCTCCTGGATGGATGTCTTTGTGATGCGGGAGGACCTGCATGTTTGGAACGGAGTCTCTAGGTGCTTTGACACCATCTCTACCGCTGGAATGCCACGCTGGCTGTCTGGGAGGTCTGTGTGTATGATCTGCTTGGACTTCTGGGATGGGAGGGGACTCTCTGGCTGTGGGAACACTGTTTTCAACAATAGGAAGGCCTGTCTGGCCATCCCCGACGTATGTTTCTCTGATCTGGGAGGATTTCCGGGATCGCAGTGGAGTCTCCATCTGCCGCAACAGCATCTCTCTGATGAGAATGCCAGTCTATCCATGCCGGAGGTATATCTCCGTGATCGGGAGGCCGTCTGAGAGCAGAGCGGAGTCTCCAGGCGCTGCAACACCATCTCTATGACTGGAATGCCACTCTAGCCCTGTGCGAGGTATGTCTCTCTAATCCCAGAGGACTTGCGGGAGCGGAAGGGACTCTGTAGGTGCCAGAACACCATTTCCACGAGCGGAATGCCACCCGAGCCGTCCCGGATGCAGCTTCTCTATGATGCGGGAGACACTCCAGCCTTCCATCCCTTTTCAGGCTCCGCTTATTTCTGTCCTTAGTTGCCCTCCAGTCTCTCTCTGATTTTCAGCCTCCACGTTTCTCTAGCCTCTCCTTCCCCTCTGGCCTCGCACATCTTTCTGGCCTACGACACGCCATCAACCTCCACTTCTTTCTGGCCTCTAGCTGCCCTCCGGCCTCCCACCCCTTTGCGGCCTCCACTTTTTCCTGGCCTCTACCTCCCCTCCAGCCTCCCACCCCTTTGTGGCCTCCCACCCCTTTTCGGCCTCCAGTTTTTCCTGGCCTCTACCTCCCCTCCGGCCTCCCACCCCTTTGCGGCCTCCCACCCCTTTTCGGCCTCCACTTTTTCCTGGCCTCTACCTCCCCTCCAGCCTCCCACCCCTTTGCGGCCTCCCACCCCTTTGCGGCCTCTTTTGACTCTGTAGTCACCGCAACAACAGTCTCTTTGTCCATGACACACCTGCAGCCATCCCAGGATTTGTCTCCATGATCAAGGAGGACGTCTGGGATAGGATGGGACTCTCTCACTGATGGAACACCGTTTCTACGATTGGGTTGCCACTTGAGCCATTCCGCAGGTACATCCCCGTGATCCGGCAGAACTTTGGGAATGGAGGTGACTCTCTAACCGCGGGAGTACCATGTCTATGAGCGGAACGCCACTCTAGCTGTCCCAGAAATATGTCTCAAAGATCCGAGAGGAGCTCTGGGATCAGAGGGGACTCTCTAGCCAAGGGAAAACAGTCTCTCTGACCGTAACGCCACTCTGGCTGTGCCGGAGGTATGTGTCTATGATGCCTGATGACTTCTGGGATCCGAGGGGATTCTCTACCCACCAGAACAGCGTCTCTGTGACCTGACCGCCACTCTCGATGTTTTGCAGGCGTGCCTCCACGATGTGGCAGGAATCCTGGCATTGTAGGTGACTCTCTGGCTCCCCGAAGGAAGTCTCTATGAGAGGAATGCCATTCTAGCCGTCCTGGAGGTATCTGTCTCTGATCCGGGAGGACTTCCTGGGTTGGAGGGGCCTCGCTAAGCACCGGAAGACTGTCTCTATGACAGGAATGGCACTCTAGCTGCCTGGGAGGTTATGCCTCTATGATGCGGGAGGAAAGCTCTCTTTGGAGCGGGGTCTCTATCTCCCCGAACACGGCCTGTATGACCGGGACGCCCGCCTAGCCGTCCTGGAGGTATGTCTCCAGGACATGGGAGGCCTTCCAGGACTGGAGGGGACTCTATAGCTGCTGGAACACCGTCTCGATGGCCGGAATGCCACTGTGGCCATCCTGGATGTATATCTCCATGATGCGGGAGGACTTCGGGGATAGCGGGCGACTAACTAACCGTGGGAAAACGGCCTCTATGACGGGAATGCCCCTCTAGCCCTGCCAGAGGTATGCCTCCAGGATCCGGGAGGACGTCTGGGATCACATGTGACTCTCTAGCGGTGCGAAAGCTGCCTCTATGGTCCAGAACGCCACTCTAGCCGTCCTGGATGTATGTCTCCATGATCGAGGTGGATTTCTGGGATGGGACGTGACCAGCTAGTTGCCGGACAACCCGCTCTATGACCAGAATGCCACTCAAGCCATTCAGCAGGTATGTCTCCGTGATGCAGGAGGATTTCTGGGATCGGAGACGACTCTCTAGCCATGGCAATACCCTCCCTGTATGCCGGAATGGCACTCTAGCCCTCCTGGATGGATGTCTTTGTGATGCGGGAGGACCTGCGTGTTTGGAACGGAGTCTCTAGGTGCTTTGACACCATCTCTACCGCTGGAATGCCACGCTGGCTGTCTGGGAGGTCTGTGTGTATGATCTGCTTGGACTTCTGGGATGGGAGGGGACTCTCTGGCTGTGGGAACACTGTTTTCAACAATAGGAAGGCCTGTCTGGCCATCCCCGACGTATGTTTCTCTGATCTGGGAGGATTTCCGGGATCGCAGTGGAGTCTCCATCTGCCGCAACAGCATCTCTCTGATGAGAATGCCAGTCTATCCATGCCGGAGGTATATCTCCGTGATCGGGAGGCCGTCTGAGAGCAGAGCGGAGTCTCCAGGCGCTGCAACACCATCTCTATGACTGGAATGCCACTCTAGCCCTGTGCGAGGTATGCCTCTCTAATCCCAGAGGACTTGCGGGAGCGGAAGGGACTCTGTAGGTGCCAGAACACCATTTCCACGAGCGGAATGCCACCCGAGCCGTCCCGGATGCAGCTTCTCTATGATGCGGGAGACACTCCAGCCTTCCATCCCTTTTCAGGCTCCGCTTATTTCTGTCCTTAGTTGCCCTCCAGTCTCTCACTGATTTTCAGCCTCCACGTTTCTCTAGCCTCTCCTTCCCCTCTGGCCTCGCACATCTTTCCGGCCTACGACACGCCATCAACCTCCACTTCTTTCTGGCCTCTAGCTGCCCTCCGGCCTCCCACCCCTTTGCGGCCTCCACTTTTTCCTGGCCTCTACCTCCCCTCCAGCCTCCCACCCCTTTGTGGCCTCCCACCCCTTTGTGGCCTCCCACCCCTTTTCGGCCTCCACTTTTTCCTGGCCTCTACCTCCCCTCCGGCCTCCCACCCCTTTGCGGCCTCCCACCCCTTTGCGGCCTCCCACCCCTTTGCGGCCTCCACTTTTTCCTGGCCTCTACCACCCCTTTGCGGCCTCCCACCCCTTTTCGGCCTCCACTTTTTCCTGGCCTCTACCTCCCCTCCAGCCTCCCACCCCTTTGCGGCCTCCCACCCCTTTGCGGCCTCTTTTGACTCTGTAGTCACCGCAACAACAGTCTCTTTGTCCAGGACACACCTGTAGCCATCCCAGGATTTGTCTCCATGATCAAGGAGGACGTCTGGGATAGGACGGGACTCTCTCACTGATGGAACACCGTTTCTACGATTGGGTTGCCACTCTAGCCATTCCCCAGGTACATCCCCATGATCCGGCAGAACTTTGGGAATGGAGGTGACTCTCTAACCGCGGGAGTACCATGTCTGTGAGCGGAACGCCACTCTAGCTGTCCCAGAAATATGTCTCAAAGATCCGGGAGGAGCTCTGGGATCAGAGGGGACTCTCTAGTCAAGGGAAAACAGTCTCTCTGACCGTAACGCCACTCTGGCTGTGCCGGAGGTATGTGTCTATGATGCCTGATGACTTCTGGGATCCGAGGGGATTCTCTACCCACCAGAACAGCGTCTCTGTGACCTGACCGCCACTCTCGATGTTTTGCAGGCGTGCCTCCACGATGTGGCAGGAATCCTGGCATTGTAGGTGACTCTCTGGCTCCCCGAAGGAAGTCTCTATGAGAGGAATGCCATTCTAGCCGTCCTGGAGGTATCTGTCTCTGATCCAGGAGGACTTCCTGGGTTGGAGGGGCCTCGCTAAGCACCGGAAGACTGTCTCTATGACAGGAATGGCACTCTAGCTGCCTGGGAGGTTATGCCTCTATGATGCGGGAGGAAAGCTCTCTTTGGAGCGGGGTCTCTATCTCCCCGAACACGGCCTGTATGACCGGGACGCCCGCCTAGCCGTCCTGGAGGTATGTCTCCAGGACATGGGAGGCCTTCCAGGACTGGAGGGGACTCTATAGCTGCTGGAACACCGTCTCGATGGCCGGAATGCCACTGTGGCCATCCTGGATGTATATCTCCATGATGCGGGAGGACTTCGGGGATAGCGGGCGACTAACTAACCGTGGGAAAACGGCCTCTATGACGGGAATGCCCCTCTAGCCCTGCCAGAGGTATGCCTCCAGGATCCGGGAGGACGTCTGGGATCACATGTGACTCTCTAGCGGTGCGAAAGCTGCCTCTATGGTCCAGAACGCCACTCTAGCCGTCCTGGATGTATGTCTCCATGATCGAGGTGGATTTCTGGGATGGGACGTGACCAGCTAGTTGCCGGACAACCCGCTCTATGACCAGAATGCCACTCAAGCCATTCAGCAGGTATGTCTCCGTGATGCAGGAGGATTTCTGGGATCGGAGACGACTCTCTAGCCATGGCAATACCCTCCCTGTATGCCGGAATGGCACTCTAGCCCTCCTGGATGGATGTCTTTGTGATGCGGGAGGACCTGCGTGTTTGGAACGGAGTCTCTAGGTGCTTTGACACCATCTCTACCGCTGGAATGCCACGCTGGCTGTCTGGGAGGTCTGTGTGTATGATCTGCTTGGACTTCTGGGATGGGAGGGGACTCTCTGGCTGTGGGAACACTGTTTTCAACAATAGGAAGGCCTGTCTGGCCATCCCCGACATATGTTTCTCTGATCTGGGAGGATTTCCGGGATCGCAGTGGAGTCTCCATCTGCCGCAACAGCATCTCTCTGATGAGAATGCCAGTCTATCCATGCCGGAGGTATATCTCCGTGATCGGGAGGCCGTCTGAGAGCAGAGCGGAGTCTCCAGGCGCTGCAACACCATCTCTATGACTGGAATGCCACTCTAGCCCTGTGCGAGGTATGTCTCTCTAATCCCAGAGGACTTGCGGGAGCGGAAGGGACTCTGTAGGTGCCAGAACACCATTTCCACGAGCGGAATGCCACCCGAGCCGTCCCGGATGCAGCTTCTCTATGATGCGGGAGACACTCCAGCCTTCCATCCCTTTTCAGGCTCCGCTTATTTCTGTCCTTAGTTGCCCTCCAGTCTCTCACTGATTTTCAGCCTCCACGTTTCTCTAGCCTCTCCTTCCCCTCTGGCCTCGCACATCTTTCTGGCCTACGACACGCCATCAACCTCCACTTCTTTCTGGCCTCTAGCTGCCCTCCGGCCTCCCACCCCTTTGCGGCCTCCACTTTTTCCTGGCCTCTACCTCCCCTCCAGCCTCCCACCCCTTTGTGGCCTCCCACCCCTTTGTGGCCTCCCACCCCTTTTCGGCCTCCACTTTTTCCTGGCCTCTACCTCCCCTCCGGCCTCCCACCCCTTTGCGGCCTCCCACCCCTTTGCGGCCTCCCACCCATTTGCGGCCTCCCACCCCTTTGCGGCCTCCACTTTTTCCTGGCCTCTACCACCCCTTTGCGGCCTCCCACCCCTTTTCGGCCTCCACTTTTTCCTGGCCTCTACCTCCCCTCCAGCCTCCCACCCCTTTGCGGCCTCCCACCCCTTTGCGGCCTGTTTTGACTCTGTAGTCACCGCAACAACAGTCTCTTTGTCCAGGACACACCTGTAGCCATCCCAGGATTTGTCTCCATGATCAAGGAGGACGTCTGGGATAGGACGGGACTCTCTCACTGATGGAACACCGTTTCTACGATTGGGTTGCCACTCTAGCCATTCCCCAGGTACATCCCCATGATCCGGCAGAACTTTGGGAATGGAGGTGACTCTCTAACCGCGGGAGTACCATGTCTGTGAGCGGAACGCCACTCTAGCTGTCCCAGAAATATGTCTCAAAGATCCGGGAGGAGCTCTGGGATCAGAGGGGACTCTCTAGTCAAGGGAAAACAGTCTCTCTGACCGTAACGCCACTCTGGCTGTGCCGGAGGTATGTGTCTATGATGCCTGATGACTTCTGGGATCCGAGGGGATTCTCTACCCACCAGAACAGCGTCTCTGTGACCTGACTGCCACTCTCGATGTTTTGCAGGCGTGCCTCCACGATGTGGCAGGAATCCTGGCATCGTAGGTGACTCTCTGGCTCCCCAAAGGAAGTCGCTATGAGAGGAATGGCATTCTAGCCGTCCTGGAGGTATCTGTCTCTGATCCGGGAGGACTTCCTGGGTTGGAGGGGCCTCGCTAAGCACCGGAAGACTGTCTCTATGACAGGAATGGCACTCTAGCTGCCTGGGAGGTTATGCCTCTATGATGCGGGAGGAAAGCTCTCTTTGGAGCGGGGTCTCTATCTCCCCGAACACGCCCTGAATGACCGGAACGCCCGCCTAGCCGTCCTGGAGGTATGTCTCCAGGACATGGGAGGCCTTCCAGGACTGGAGGGGACTCTATAGCTGCTGGAACACCGTCTCGATGGCCGGAATGCCACTGTGGCCATCCTGGATGTGTATCTCCATGATGCGGGAGGACTTCGGGGATAGCGCGCGACTAACTAACCGTGGGAAAACGGCCTCTATGACGGGAATGCCCCTCTAGCCCTGCCAGAGGTTTGCCTCCAGGATCCGGGAGGACGTCTGGGATCACATGTGACTCTCTAGCGGTGCGAAAGCTGCCTCTATGGTCCAGAACGCCACTCTAGCCGTCCTGGATGTATGTCTCCATGATCGAGGTGGATTTCTGGGATGGGACGTGACCAGCTAGTTGCCGGACAACCCGCTCTATGACCACAATGCCACTCAAGCCATTCAGCAGGTATGTCTCCGTGATGCAGGAGGATTTCTGGGATCGGAGACGACTCTCTAGCCATGGCAATACCCTCCCTGTATGCCGGAATGGCACTCTAGCCCTCCTGGATGGATGTCTTTGTGATGCGGGAGGACCTGCATGTTTGGAACGGAGTCTCTAGGTGCTTTGACACCATCTCTACCGCTGGAATACCACGCTGGCTGTCTGGGAGGTCTGTGTGTATGATCTGCTTGGACTTCTGGGATGGGAGGGGACTCTCTGGCTGTGGGAACACTGTTTTCAACAATAGGAAGGCCTGTCTGGCCATCCCAGACGTATGTTTCTCTGATCTGGGAGGATTTCCGGGATCGCAGTGGAGTCTCCATCTGCCGCAACAGCATCTCTCTGATGAGAATGCCAGTCTATCCATGCCGGAGGTATATCTCCGTGATCGGGAGGCCGTCTGAGAGCAGAGCGGAGACTCCAGGCGCTGCACCACCATCTCTATGACTGGAATGCCACTCTAGCCCTGTGCGAGGTATGCCTCTCTAATCCCAGAGGACTTGCGGGAGCGGAAGGGACTCTGTAGGTGCCAGAACACCATTTCCACGAGCGGAATGCCACCCGAGCCGTCCCGGATGCAGCTGCTGTATGATGCGGGAGACACTCCAGCCTTCCATCCCTTTTCAGGCTCCGCTTATTTCTGTCCTTAGTTGCCCTCCAGTCTCTCACTGATTTTCAGCCTCCACGTTTCTCTAGCCTCTCCTTCCCCTCTGGCCTCGCACATCTTTCTGGCCTACGACACGCCGTCAACCTCCACTTCTTTCTGGCCTCTAGCTGCCCTCCGGCCTCCCACCCCTTTTTGGCCTCCACTTTTTCCTGGCCTCTACCTCCCCTCCAGCCTCCCACCCCTTTGTGGCCTCCCACCCCTTTTCGGCCTCCACTTTTTCCTGGCCTCTACCTCCCCTCCAGCCTCCCACCCCTTTGCGGCCTCCCACCCCTTTTCGGCCTCCACTTTTTCCTGGCCTCTACCTCCCCTCCAGCCTCCCACCCCTTTGCGGCCTCCCACCCCTTTGCGGCCTCTTTTGACTCTGTAGTCACCGCAACAACAGTCTCTTTGTCCAGGACACACCTGTAGCCATCCCAGGATTTGTCTCCATGATCAAGGAGGACGTCTGGGATAGGACGGGACTCTCTCACTGATGGAACACCGTTTCTACGATTGGGTTGCCACTCTAGCCATTCCCCAGGTACATCCCCATGATCCGGCAGAACTTTGGGAATGGAGGTGACTCTCTAACCGCGGGAGTACCATGTCTGTGAGCGGAACGCCACTCTAGCTGTCCCAGAAATATGTCTCAAAGATCCGGGAGGAGCTCTGGGATCAGAGGGGACTCTCTAGTCAAGGGAAAACAGTCTCTCTGACCGTAACGCCACTCTGGCTGTGCCGGAGGTATGTGTCTATGATGCCTGATGACTTCTGGGATCCGAGGGGATTCTCTACCCACCAGAACAGCGTCTCTGTGACCTGACTGCCACTCTCGATGTTTTGCAGGCGTGCCTCCACGATGTGGCAGGAATCCTGGCATCGTAGGTGACTCTCTGGCTCCCCGAAGGAAGTCTCTATGAGAGGAATGGCATTCTAGCCGTCCTGGAGGTATCTGTCTCTGATCCGGGAGGACTTCCTGGGTTGGAGGGGCCTCGCTAAGCACCGGAAGACTGTCTCTATGACAGGAATGGCACTCTAGCTGCCTGGGAGGTTATGCCTCTATGATGCGGGAGGAAAGCTCTCTTTGGAGCGGGGTCTCTATCTCCCCGAACACGCCCTGAATGACCGGAAAGCCCGCCTAGCCGTCCTGGAGGTATGTCTCCAGGACATGGGAGGCCTTCCAGGACTGGAGGGGACTCTATAGCTGCTGGAACACCGTCTCGATGGCCGGAATGCCACTGTGGCCATCCTGGATGTGTATCTCCATGATGCGGGAGGACTTCGGGGATAGCGGGCGACTAACTAACCGTGGGAAAACGGCCTCTATGACGGGAATGCCCCTCTAGCCCTGCCAGAGGTTTGCCTCCAGGATCCGGGAGGACGTCTGGGATCACATGTGACTCTCTAGCGGTGCGAAAGCTGCCTCTATGGTCCAGAACGCCACTCTAGCCGTCCTGGATGTATGTCTCCATGATCGAGGTGGATTTCTGGGATGGGACGTGACCAGCTAGTTGCCGGACAACCCGCTCTATGACCACAATGCCACTCAAGCCATTCAGCAGGTATGTCTCCGTGATGCAGGAGGATTTCTGGGATCGGAGACGACTCTCTAGCCATGGCAATATCCTCCCTGTATGCCGGAATGGCACTCTAGCCCTCCTGGATGGATGTCTTTGTGATGCGGGAGGACCTGCATGTTTGGAACGGAGTCTCTAGGTGCTTTGACACCATCTCTACCGCTGGAATGCCACGCTGTCTGTCTGGGAGGTCTGTGTGTATGATCTGCTTGGACTTCTGGGATGGGAGGGGACTCTCTGGCTGTGGGAACACTGTTTTCAACAATAGGAAGGCCTGTCTGGCCATCCCAGACGTATGTTTCTCTGATCTGGGAGGATTTCCGGGATCACAGTGGAGTCTCCATCTGCCGCAACAGCATCTCTCTGATGAGAATGCCAGTCTATCCATGCCGGAGGTATATCTCCGTGATCGGGAGGCCGTCTGAGAGCAGAGCGGAGTCTCCAGGCGCTGCACCACCATCTCTATGACTGGAATGCCACTCTAGCCCTGTGCGAGGTATGCCTCTCTAATCCCAGAGGACTTGCGGGAGCGGAAGGGACTCTGTAGGTGCCAGAACACCATTTCCACGAGCGGAATGCCACCCGAGCCGTCCCGGATGCAGGTTCTCTATGATGCGGGAGACACTCCAGCCTTCCATCCCTTTTCAGGCTCCGCTTATTTCTGTCCTTAGTTGCCCTCCAGTCTCTCACTGATTTTCAGCCTCCAGGTTTCTCTAGCCTCTCCTTCCCCTCTGGCCTCGCACATCTTTCTGGCCTACGACACGCCATCAACCTCCACTTCTTTCTGGCCTCTAGCTGCCCTCTGGCCTCCCACCCCTTTTCGGCCTCCACTTTTTCCTGGCCTCTACCTCCCCTCCGGCCTCCCACCCCTTTGCGGCCTCCCACCCCTTTGCGGCCTCCACTTTTTCCTGGCCTCTACCTCCCCTCCAGCCTCCCACCCCTTTGCGGCCTCCCACCCCTTTTCGGCCTCCACTTTTTCCTGGCCTCTACCTCCCCTCCAGCCTCCCACCCCTTTGCGGCCTCCCACCCTTTTGCGGCCTCTTTTGACTCTGTAGTCACCGCAACAACAGTCTCTTTGTCCATGACACACCTGCAGCCATCCCAGGATTTGTCTCCATGATCAAGGAGGACGTCTGGGATAGGATGGGACTCTCTCACTGATGGAACACCGTTTCTACGATTGGGTTGCCACTCTAGCCATTCCCCAGGTACATCCCCGTGATCCGGCAGAACTTTGGGAATGGAGGTGACTCTCTAACCGCGGGAGTACCATGTCTATGAGCGGAACGCCACTCTAGCTGTCCCAGAAATATGTCTCAAAGATCCGAGAGGAGCTCTGGGATCAGAGGGGACTCTCTAGCCAAGGGAAAACAGTCTCTCTGACCGTAACGCCACTCTGGCTGTGCCGGAGGTATGTGTCTATGATGCCTGATGACTTCTGGGATCCGAGGGGATTCTCTACCCACCAGAGCAGCGTCTCTGTGACCTGACCGCCACTCTCGATGTTTTGCAGGCGTGCCTCCACGATGTGGCAGGAATCCTGGCATTGTAGGTGACTCTCTGGCTCCCCGAAGGAAGTCTCTATGAGAGGAATGCCATTCTAGCCGTCCTGGAGGTATCTGTCTCTGATCCGGGAGGACTTCCTGGGTTGGAGGGGCCTCGCTAAGCACCGGAAGACTGTCTCTATGACAGGAATGGCACTCTAGCTGCCTGGGAGGTTATGCCTCTATGATGCGGGAGGAAAGCTCTCTTTGGAGCGGGGTCTCTATCTCCCCGAACACGGCCTGTATGACCGGGACGCCCGCCTAGCCGTCCTGGAGGTATGTCTCCAGGACATGGGAGGCCTTCCAGGACTGGAGGGGACTCTATAGCTGCTGGAACACCGTCTCGATGGCCGGAATGCCACTGTGGCCATCCTGGATGTATATCTCCATGATGCGGGAGGACTTCGGGGATAGCGGGCGACTAACTAACCGTGGGAAAACGGCCTCTATGACGGGAATGCCCCTCTAGCCCTGCCAGAGGTATGCCTCCAGGATCCGGGAGGACGTCTGGGATCACATGTGACTCTCTAGCGGTGCGAAAGCTGCCTCTATGGTCCAGAACGCCACTCTAGCCGTCCTGGATGTATGTCTCCATGATCGAGGTGGATGGCTGGGACGGGACGTGACCAGCTAGTTGCCGGACAACCCGCTCTATGACCACAATGCCACTCAAGCCATTCAGCAGGTATGTCTCCGTGATGCAGGAGGATTTCTGGGATCGGAGACGACTCTCTAGCCATGGCAATACCCTCCCTGTATGCCGGAATGGCACTCTAGCCCTCCTGGATGGATGTCTTTGTGATGCGGGAGGACCTGCATGTTTGGAACGGAGTCTCTAGGTGCTTTGACACCATCTCTACCGCTGGAATGCCACGCTGGCTGTCTGGGAGGTCTGTGTGTATGATCTGCTTGGACTTCTGGGATGGGAGGGGACTCTCTGGCTGTGGGAACACTGTTTTCAACAATAGGAAGGCCTGTCTGGCCATCCCCGACGTATGTTTCTCTGATCTGGGAGGATTTCCAGGATCGCAGTGGAGTCTCCATCTGCCGCAACAGCATCTCTCTGATGAGAATGCCAGTCTATCCATGCCGGAGGTATATCTCCGTGATCGGGAGGCCGTCTGAGAGCAGAGCGGAGTCTCCAGGCGCTGCAGCACCATCTCTATGACTGGAATGCCACTCTAGCCCTGTGCGAGGTATGTCTCTCTAATCCCAGAGGACTTGCGGGAGCGGAAGGGACTCTGTAGGTGCCAGAACACCATTTCCACGAGCGGAATGCCACCCGAGCCGTCCCGGATGCAGCTTCTCTATGATGCGGGAGACACTCCAGCCTTCCATCCCTTTTCAGGCTCCGCTTATTTCTGTCCTTAGTTGCCCTCCAGTCTCTCACTGATTTTCAGCCTCCACGTTTCTCTAGCCTCTCCTTCCCCTCTGGCCTCGCACATCTTTCTGGCCTACGACACGCGATCAACCTCCACTTCTTTCTGGCCTCTAGCTGCCCTCCGGCCTCCCACCCCTTTTCGGCCTCCACTTTTTCCTGGCCTCTACCTCCCCTCCGGCCTCCCACCCCTTTGCGGCCTCCCACCCCTTTTCGGCCTCCACTTTTTCCTGGCCTCTACCACCCCTTTGCGGCCTCCCACCCCTTTTCGGCCTCCACTTTTTCCTGGCCTCTACCTCCCCTCCAGCCTCCCACCCCTTTGCGGCCTCCCACCCTTTTGCGGCCTCTTTTGACTCTGTAGTCACCGCAACAACAGTCTCTTTGTCCATGACACACCTGCAGCCATCCCAGGATTTGTCTCCATGATCAAGGAGGACGTCTGGGATAGGATGGGACTCTCTCACTGATGGAACACCGTTTCTACGATTGGGTTGCCACTTGAGCCATTCCGCAGGTACATCCCCGTGATCCGGCAGAACTTTGGGAATGGAGGTGACTCTCTAACCGCGGGAGTACCATGTCTATGAGCGGAACGCCACTCTAGCTGTCCCAGAAATATGTCTCAAAGATCCGAGAGGAGCTCTGGGATCAGAGGGGACTCTCTAGCCAAGGGAAAACAGTCTCTCTGACCGTAACGCCACTCTGGCTGTGCCGGAGGTATGTGTCTATGATGCCTGATGACTTCTGGGATCCGAGGGGATTCTCTACCCACCAGAACAGCGTCTCTGTGACCTGACCGCCACTCTCGATGTTTTGCAGGTGTGCCTCCACGATGTGGCAGGAATCCTGGCATTGTAGGTGACTCTCTGGCTCCCCGAAGGAAGTCTCTATGAGAGGAATGCCATTCTAGCCGTCCTGGAGGTATCTGTCTCTGATCCGGGAGGACTTCCTGGGTTGGAGGGGCCTCGCTAAGCACCGGAAGACTGTCTCTATGACAGGAATGGCACTCTAGCTGCCTGGGAGGTTATGCCTCTATGATGCGGGAGGAAAGCTCTCTTTGGAGCGGGGTGTCTATCTCCCCGAACACGGCCTGTATGACCAGAACGCCCGCCTAGCCGTCCTGGAGGTATGTCTCCAGGACATGGGAGGCCTTCCAGGACTGGAGGGGACTCTATAGCTGCTGGAACACCGTCTCGATGGCCGGAATGCCACTGTGGCCATCCTGGATGTATATCTCCATGATGCGGGAGGACTTCGGGGATAGCGGGCGACTAACTAACCGTGGGAAAACGGCCTCTATGACGGGAATGCCCCTCTAGCCCTGCCAGAGGTATGCCTCCAGGATCCGGGAGGACGTCTGGGATCACATGTGACTCTCTAGCGGTGCGAAAGCTGCCTCTATGGTCCAGAACGCCACTCTAGCCGTCCTGGATGTATGTCTCCATGATCGAGGTGGATGGCTGGGACGGGACGTGACCAGCTAGTTGCCGGACAACCCGCTCTATGACCACAATGCCACTCAAGCCATTCAGCAGGTATGTCTCCGTGATGCAGGAGGATTTCTGGGATCGGAGACGACTCTCTAGCCATGGCAATACCCTCCCTGTATGCCGGAATGGCACTCTAGCCCTCCTGGATGGATGTCTTTGTGTTGCGGGAGGACCTGCATGTTTGGAACGGAGTCTCTAGGTGCTTTGACACCATCTCTACCGCTGGAATGCCACGCTGGCTGTCTGGGAGGTCTGTGTGTATGATCTGCTTGGACTTCTGGGATGGGAGGGGACTCTCTGGCTGTGGGAACACTGTTTTCAACAATAGGAAGGCCTGTCTGGCCATCCCCGACGTATGTTTCTCTGATCTGGGAGGATTTCCGGGATCGCAGTGGAGTCTCCATCTGCCGCAACAGCATCTCTCTGATGAGAATGCCAGTCTATCCATGCCGGAGGTATATCTCCGTGATCGGGAGGCCGTCTGAGAGCAGAGCGGAGTCTCCAGGCGCTGCAGCACCATCTCTATGACTGGAATGCCACTCTAGCCCTGTGCGAGGTATGTCTCTCTAATCCCAGAGGACTTGCGGGAGCGGAAGGGACTCTGTAGGTGCCAGAACACCATTTCCACGAGCGGAATGCCACCCGAGCCGTCCCGGATGCAGCTTCTCTATGATGCGGGAGACACTCCAGCCTTCCATCCCTTTTCAGGCTCTGCTTATTTCTGTCCTTAGTTGCCCTCCAGTCTCTCACTGATTTTCAGCCTCCACGTTTCTCTAGCCTCTCCTTCCCCTCTGGCCTCGCACATCTTTCTGGCCTACGACACGCCATCAACCTCCACTTCTTTCTGGCCTCTAGCTGCCCTCCGGCCTCCCACCCCTTTTCGGCCTCCACTTTTTCCTGGCCTCTACCTCCCCTCCGGCCTCCCACCCCTTTGCGGCCTCCCACCCCTTTTCGGCCTCCACTTTTTCCTGGCCTCTACCACCCCTTTGCGGCCTCCCACCCCTTTTCGGCCTCCACTTTTTCCTGGCCTCTACCTCCCCTCCAGCCTCCCACCCCTTTGCGGCCTCCCACCCTTTTGCGGCCTCTTTTGACTCTGTAATCACCGCAACAACAGTCTCTTTGTCCATGACACACCTGCAGCCATCCCAGGATTTGTCTCCATGATCAAGGAGGACGTCTGGGATAGGATGGGACTCTCTCACTGATGGAACACCGTTTCTACGATTGGGTTGCCACTTGAGCCATTCCGCAGGTACATCCCCGTGATCCGGCAGAACTTTGGGAATGGAGGTGACTCTCTAACCGCGGGAGTACCATGTCTATGAGCGGAACGCCACTCTAGCTGTCCCAGAAATATGTCTCAAAGATCCGAGAGGAGCTCTGGGATCAGAGGGGACTCTCTAGCCAAGGGAAAACAGTCTCTCTGACCGTAACGCCACTCTGGCTGTGCCGGAGGTATGTGTCTATGATGCCTGATGACTTCTGGGATCCGAGGGGATTCTCTACCCACCAGAACAGCGTCTCTGTGACCTGACCGCCACTCTCGATGTTTTGCAGGCGTGCCTCCACGATGTGGCAGGAATCCTGGCATTGTAGGTGACTCTCTGGCTCCCCGAAGGAAGTCTCTATGAGAGGAATGCCATTCTAGCCGTCCTGGAGGTATCTGTCTCTGATCCGGGAGGACTTCCTGGGTTGGAGGGGCCTCGCTAAGCACCGGAAGACTGTCTCTATGACAGGAATGGCACTCTAGCTGCCTGGGAGGTTATGCCTCTATGATGCGGGAGGAAAGCTCTCTTTGGAGCGGGGTCTCTATCTCCCCGAACACGGCCTGTATGACCGGGACGCCCGCCTAGCCGTCCTGGAGGTATGTCTCCAGGACATGGGAGGCCTTCCAGGACTGGAGGGGACTCTATAGCTGCTGGAACACCGTCTCGATGGCCGGAATGCCACTGTGGCCATCCTGGATGTATATCTCCATGATGCGGGAGGACTTCGGGGATAGCGGGCGACTAACTAACCGTGGGAAAACGGCCTCTATGACGGGAATGCCCCTCTAGCCCTGCCAGAGGTATGCCTCCAGGATCCGGGAGGACGTCTGGGATCACATGTGACTCTCTAGCGGTGCGAAAGCTGCCTCTATGGTCCAGAACGCCACTCTAGCCGTCCTGGATGTATGTCTCCATGATCGAGGTGGATGGCTGGGACGGGACGTGACCAGCTAGTTGCCGGACAACCCGCTCTATGACCACAATGCCACTCAAGCCATTCAGCAGGTATGTCTCCGTGATGCAGGAGGATTTCTGGGATCGGAGACGACTCTCTAGCCATGGCAATACCCTCCCTGTATGCCGGAATGGCACTCTAGCCCTCCTGGATGGATGTCTTTGTGATGCGGGAGGACCTGCATGTTTGGAACGGAGTCTCTAGGTGCTTTGACACCATCTCTACCGCTGGAATGCCACGCTGGCTGTCTGGGAGGTCTGTGTGTATGATCTGCTTGGACTTCTGGGATGGGAGGGGACTCTCTGGCTGTGGGAACACTGTTTTCAACAATAGGAAGGCCTGTCTGGCCATCCCCGACGTATGTTTCTCTGATCTGGGAGGATTTCCGGGATCGCAGTGGAGTCTCCATCTGCCGCAACAGCATCTCTCTGATGAGAATGCCAGTCTATCCATGCCGGAGGTATATCTCCGTGATCGGGAGGCCGTCTGAGAGCAGAGCGGAGTCTCCAGGCGCTGCAGCACCATCTCTATGACTGGAATGCCACTCTAGCCCTGTGCGAGGTATGTCTCTCTAATCCCAGAGGACTTGCGGGAGCGGAAGGGACTCTGTAGGTGCCAGAACACCATTTCCACGAGCGGAATGCCACCCGAGCCGTCCCGGATGCAGCTTCTCTATGATGCGGGAGACACTCCAGCCTTCCATCCCTTTTCAGGCTCCGCTTATTTCTGTCCTTAGTTGCCCTCCAGTCTCTCACTGATTTTCAGCCTCCACGTTTCTCTAGCCTCTCCTTCCCCTCTGGCCTCGCACATCTTTCTGGCCTACGACACGCCATCAACCTCCACTTCTTTCTGGCCTCTAGCTGCCCTCCGGCCTCCCACCCCTTTTCGGCCTCCACTTTTTCCTGGCCTCTACCTCCCCTCCGGCCTCCCACCCCTTTGCGGCCTCCCACCCCTTTTCGGCCTCCACTTTTTCCTGGCCTCTACCACCCCTTTGCGGCCTCCCACCCCTTTTCGGCCTCCACTTTTTCCTGGCCTCTACCTCCCCTCCAGCCTCCCACCCCTTTGCGGCCTCCCACCCCTTTGCGGCCTCTTTTGACTCTGTAGTCACCGCAACAACAGTCTCTTTGTCCAGGACAGACCTCTAGCCATCCCAGGATTTGTCTCCATGATCAAGGAGGACGTCTGGGATAGGACGGGACTCTCTCACTGATGGAACACCGTTTCTACGATTGGGTTGCCACTCTAGCCATTCCCCAGGTACATCCCCGTGATCCGGCAGAACTTTGGGAATGGAGGTGACTCTCTAACCGCGGGAGTACCATGTCTATGAGCAGAACGCCACTCTAGCTGTCCCAGAAATATGTCTCAAAGATCCGGGAGGAGCTCTGGGATCAGAGGGGACTCTCTAGCCAAGGGAAAACAGTCTCTCTGACCGTAACGCCACTCTGGCTGTGCCGGAGGTATGTGTCTATGATGCCTGATGACTTCTGGGATCCAAGGGGATTCTCTACCCACCAGAACAGCGTCTCTGTGACCTGACCGCCACTCTCGATGTTTTGCAGGCGTGCCTCCACGGTGTGGCAGGAATCCTGGCATCGTAGGTGACTCTCTGGCTCCCCGAAGGAAGTCTCTATGAGAGGAATGCCATTCTAGCCGTCCTGGAGGTATCTGTCTCTGATCCAGGAGGACTTCCTGGGTTGGAGGGGCCTCGCTAAGCACCGGAAGACTGTCTCTATGACAGGAATGGCACTCTAGCTGCCTGGGAGGTTATGCCTCTATGATGCGGGAGGAAAGCTCTCTTTGGAGCGGGGTCTCTATCTCCCCGAACACGGCCTGTATGACCGGGACGCCCGCCTAGCCGTCCTGGAGGTATGTCTCCAGGACATGGGAGGCCTTCCAGGACTGGAGGGGACTCTATAGCTGCTGGAACACCGTCTCGATGGCCGGAATGCCACTGTGGCCATCCTGGATGTATATCTCCATGATGCGGGAGGACTTCGGGGATAGCGGGCGACTAACTAACCGTGGGAAAACGGCCTCTATGACGGGAATGCCCCTCTAGCCCTGCCAGAGGTTTGCCTCCAGGATCCGGGAGGACGTCTGGGATCACATGTGACTCTCTAGCGGTGCGAAAGCTGCCTCTATGGTCCAGAACGCCACTCTAAGCCGTCCTGGATGTATGTCTCCATGATCGAGGTGGATTTCTGGGATGGGACGTGACCAGCTAGTTGCCGGACAACCGGCTCTATGACCAGAATGCCACTCAAGCCATTCAGCAGGTATGTCTCCGTGATGCAGGAGGATTTCTGGGATCGGAGACGACTCTCTAGCCATGGCAATACCCTCCCTGTATGCCGGAATGGCACTCTAGCCCTCCTGGATGGATGTCTTTGTGATGCGGGAGGACCTGCATGTTTGGAACGGAGTCTCTAGGTGCTTTGACACCATCTCTACCGCTGGAATGCCACGCTGGCTGTCTGGGAGGTCTGTGTGTATGATCTGCTTGGACTTCTGGGATGGGAGGGGACTCTCTGGCTGTGGGAACACTGTTTTCAACAATAGGAAGGCCTGTCTGGCCATCCCAGACGTACGTTTCTCTGATCTGGGAGGATTTCCGGGATCGCAGTGGAGTCTCCATCTGCCGCAACAGCATCTCTCTGATGAGAATGCCAGTCTATCCATGCCGGAGGTATATCTCCATGATCGGGAGGCCGTCTGAGAGCAGAGCGGAGTCTCCAGGCGCTGCAACACCATCTCTATGACTGGAATGCCACTCTAGCCCTGTGCGAGGTATGCCTCTCTAATCCCAGAGGACTTGCAGGAGCGGAAGGGACTCTGTAGGTGCCAGAACACCATTTCCACGAGCGGAATGCCACCCGAGCCGTCCCGGATGCAGCTTCTCTATGATGCGGGAGACACTCCAGCCTTCCATCCCTTTTCAGGCTCCGCTTATTTCTGTCCTTAGTTGCCCTCCAGTCTCTCACTGATTTTCAGCCTCCACGTTTCTCTAGCCTCTCCTTCCCCTCTGACCTCGCACATCTTTCGGGCCTATGACACGCCATCAACCTCCACTTCTTTCTGGCCTCTAGCTGCCCTCCGGCCTCCCACCCCTTTTCGGCCTCCACTTTTTCCTGGCCTCTACCTCCCCTCCAGCCTCCCACCCCTTTGTGGCCTCCCACCCCTTTTCGGCCTCCACTTTTTCCTGGCCTCTACCTCCCCTCCGGCCTCCCACCCCTTTGCGGCCTCCCACCCCTTTTCGGCCTCCACTTTTTCCTGGCCTCTACCACCCCTTTGCGGCCTCCCACCCCTTTTCGGCCTCCACTTTTTCCTGGCCTCTACCTCCCCTCCAGCCTCCCACCCCTTTGCGGCCTCCCACCCCTTTGCGGCCTCTTTTGACTCTGTAGTCACCGCAACAACAGTCTCTTTGTCCAGGACAGACCTCTAGCCATCCCAGGATTTGTCTCCATGATCAAGGAGGACGTCTGGGATAGGACGGGACTCTCTCACTGATGGAACACCGTTTCTACGATTGGGTTGCCACTCTAGCCATTCCCCAGGTACATCCCCGTGATCCGGCAGAACTTTGGGAATGGAGGTGACTCTCTAACCGCGGGAGTACCATGTCTATGAGCAGAACGCCACTCTAGCTGTCCCAGAAATATGTCTCAAAGATCCGGGAGGAGCTCTGGGATCAGAGGGGACTCTCTAGCCAAGGGAAAACAGTCTCTCTGACCGTAACGCCACTCTGGCTGTGCCGGAGGTATGTGTCTATGATGCCTGATGACTTCTGGGATCCGAGGGGATTCTCTACCCACCAGAACAGCGTCTCTGTGACCTGACCGCCACTCTCGATGTTTTGCAGGCGTGCCTCCACGGTGTGGCAGGAATCCTGGCATCGTAGGTGACTCTCTGGCTCCCCGAAGGAAGTCTCTATGAGAGGAATGCCATTCCAGCCGTCCTGGAGGTTTCTGTCTCTGATCCAGGAGGACTTCCTGGGTTGGAGGGGCCTCGCTAAGCACCGGAAGACTGTCTCTATGACAGGAATGGCACTCTAGCTGCCTGGGAGGTTATGCCTCTATGATGCGGGAGGAAAGCTCTCTTTGGAGCGGGGTCTCTATCTCCCCGAACACGGCCTGTATGACCGGGACGCCCGCCTAGCCGTCCTGGAGGTATGTCTCCAGGACATGGGAGGCCTTCCAGGACTGGAGGGGACTCTATAGCTGCTGGAACACCGTCTCGATGGCCGGAATGCCACTGTGGCCATCCTGGATGTATATCTCCATGATGCGGGAGGACTTCGGGGATAGCGGGCGACTAACTAACCGTGGGAAAACGGCCTCTATGACGGGAATGCCCCTCTAGCCCTGCCAGAGGTATGCCTCCAGGATCCCGGAGGACGTCTGGGATCACATGTGACTCTCTAGCGGTGCGAAAGCTGCCTCTATGGTCCAGAACGCCACTCTAAGCCGTCCTGGTTGTATGTCTCCATGATCGAGGTGGATTTCTGGGATGGGACGTGACCAGCTAGTTGCCGGACAACCCGCTCTATGACCACAATGCCACTCAAGCCATTCAGCAGGTATGTCTCCGTGATGCAGGAGGATTTCTGGGATCGGAGACGACTCTCTAGCCATGGCAATACCCTCCCTGTATGCCGGAATGGCACTCTAGCCCTCCTGGATGGATGTCTTTGTGATGCGGGAGGACCTGCATGTTTGGAACGGAGTCTCTAGGTGCTTTGACACCATCTCTACCGCTGGAATGCCACGCTGGCTGTCTGGGAGGTCTGTGTGTATGATCTGCTTGGACTTCTGGGATGGGAGGGGACTCTCTGGCTGTGGGAACACTGTTTTCAACAATAGGAAGGCCTGTCTGGCCATCCCAGACGTATGTTTCTCTGATCTGGGAGGATTTCCGGGATCGCAGTGGAGTCTCCATCTGCCGCAACAGCATCTCTCTGATGAGAATGCCAGTCTATCCATGCCGGAGGTATATCTCCGTGATCGGGAGGCCGTCTGAGAGCAGAGCGGAGTCTCCAGGCGCTGCACCACCATCTCTATGACTGGAATGCCACTCTAGCCCTGTGCGAGGTATGCCTCTCTAATCCCAGAGGACTTGCGGGAGCGGAAGGGACTCTGTAGGTGCCAGAACACCATTTCCACGAGCGGAATGCCACCCGAGCCGTCCCGGATGCAGCTGCTGTATGATGCGGGAGACACTCCAGCCTTCCATCCCTTTTCAGGCTCCGCTTATTTCTGTCCTTAGTTGCCCTCCAGTCTCTCACTGATTTTCAGCCTCCACGTTTCTCTAGCCTCTCCTTCCCCTCTGGCCTCGCACATCTTTCTGGCCTACGACACGCCATCAACCTCCACTTCTTTCTGGCCTCTAGCTGCCCTCCGGCCTCCCACCCCTTTTCGGCCTCCACTTTTTCCTGGCCTCTACCTCCCCTCCAGCCTCCCACCCCTTTGCGGCCTCCACTTTTTCCTGGCCTCTACCTCCCCTCCAGCCTCCCACCCCTTTGCGGCCTCCCACCCCTTTTCGGCCTCCACTTTTTCCTGGCCTCTACCTCCCCTCCAGCCTCCCACCCCTTTGCGGCCTCCCACCCCTTTTCGGCCTCCACTTTTTCCTGGCCTCTACCACCCCTTTGCGGCCTCCCACCCCTTTTCGGCCTCCACTTTTTCCTGGCCTCTACCTCCCCTCCAGCCTCCCACCCCTTTGCGGCCTCCCACCCCTTTGCGGCCTCTTTTGACTCTGTAGTCACCGCAACAACAGTCTCTTTGTCCAGGACAGACCTCTAGCCATCCCAGGATTTGTCTCCATGATCAAGGAGGACGTCTGGGATAGGACGGGACTCTCTCACTGATGGAACACCGTTTCTACGATTGGGTTGCCACTCTAGCCATTCCCCAGGTACATCCCCGTGATCCGGCAGAACTTTGGGAATGGAGGTGACTCTCTAACCGCGGGAGTACCATGTCTATGAGCAGAACGCCACTCTAGCTGTCCCAGAAATATGTCTCAAAGATCCGGGAGGAGCTCTGGGATCAGAGGGGACTCTCTAGCCAAGGGAAAACAGTCTCTCTGACCGTAACGCCACTCTGGCTGTGCCGGAGGTATGTGTCTATGATGCCTGATGACTTCTGGGATCCGAGGGGATTCTCTACCCACCAGAACAGCGTCTCTGTGACCTGACCGCCACTCTCGATGTTTTGCAGGCGTGCCTCCACGGTGTGGCAGGAATCCTGGCATCGTAGGTGACTCTCTGGCTCCCCGAAGGAAGTCTCTATGAGAGGAATGCCATTCCAGCCGTCCTGGAGGTTTCTGTCTCTGATCCAGGAGGACTTCCTGGGTTGGAGGGGCCTCGCTAAGCACCGGAAGACTGTCTCTATGACAGGAATGGCACTCTAGCTGCCTGGGAGGTTATGCCTCTATGATGCGGGAGGAAAGCTCTCTTTGGAGCGGGGTCTCTATCTCCCCGAACACGGCCTGTATGACCGGGACGCCCGCCTAGCCGTCCTGGAGGTATGTCTCCAGGACATGGGAGGCCTTCCAGGACTGGAGGGGACTCTATAGCTGCTGGAACACCGTCTCGATGGCCGGAATGCCACTGTGGCCATCCTGGATGTATATCTCCATGATGCGGGAGGACTTCGGGGATAGCGGGCGACTAACTAACCGTGGGAAAACGGCCTCTATGACGGGAATGCCCCTCTAGCCCTGCCAGAGGTATGCCTCCAGGATCCCGGAGGACGTCTGGGATCACATGTGACTCTCTAGCGGTGCGAAAGCTGCCTCTATGGTCCAGAACGCCACTCTAAGCCGTCCTGGTTGTATGTCTCCATGATCGAGGTGGATTTCTGGGATGGGACGTGACCAGCTAGTTGCCGGACAACCCGCTCTATGACCACAATGCCACTCAAGCCATTCAGCAGGTATGTCTCCGTGATGCAGGAGGATTTCTGGGATCGGAGACGACTCTCTAGCCATGGCAATACCCTCCCTGTATGCCGGAATGGCACTCTAGCCCTCCTGGATGGATGTCTTTGTGATGCGGGAGGACCTGCATGTTTGGAACGGAGTCTCTAGGTGCTTTGACACCATCTCTACCGCTGGAATGCCACGCTGGCTGTCTGGGAGGTCTGTGTGTATGATCTGCTTGGACTTCTGGGATGGGAGGGGACTCTCTGGCTGTGGGAACACTGTTTTCAACAATAGGAAGGCCTGTCTGGCCATCCCAGACGTATGTTTCTCTGATCTGGGAGGATTTCCGGGATCGCAGTGGAGTCTCCATCTGCCGCAACAGCATCTCTCTGATGAGAATGCCAGTCTATCCATGCCGGAGGTATATCTCCGTGATCGGGAGGCCGTCTGAGAGCAGAGCGGAGTCTCCAGGCGCTGCACCACCATCTCTATGACTGGAATGCCACTCTAGCCCTGTGCGAGGTATGCCTCTCTAATCCCAGAGGACTTGCGGGAGCGGAAGGGACTCTGTAGGTGCCAGAACACCATTTCCACGAGCGGAATGCCACCCGAGCCGTCCCGGATGCAGCTGCTGTATGATGCGGGAGACACTCCAGCCTTCCATCCCTTTTCAGGCTCCGCTTATTTCTGTCCTTAGTTGCCCTCCAGTCTCTCACTGATTTTCAGCCTCCACGTTTCTCTAGCCTCTCCTTCCCCTCTGGCCTCGCACATCTTTCTGGCCTACGACACGCCATCAACCTCCACTTCTTTCTGGCCTCTAGCTGCCCTCCGGCCTCCCACCCCTTTTCGGCCTCCACTTTTTCCTGGCCTCTACCTCCCCTCCAGCCTCCCACCCCTTTGCGGCCTCCACTTTTTCCTGGCCTCTACCTCCCCTCCAGCCTCCCACCCCTTTGCGGCCTCCCACCCCTTTTCGGCCTCCACTTTTTCCTGGCCTCTACCTCCCCTCCAGCCTCCCACCCCTTTGCGGCCTCCCACCCCTTTTCGGCCTCCACTTTTTCCTGGCCTCTACCACCCCTTTGCGGCCTCCCACCCCTTTTCGGCCTCCACTTTTTCCTGGCCTCTACCTCCCCTCCAGCCTCCCACCCCTTTGCGGCCTCTTTTGACTCTGTAGTCACCGCAACAACAGTCTCTTTGTCCAGGAGACACCTCTAGCCATCCCAGGATTTGTCTCCATGATCAAGGAGGACGTCTGGGATAGGACGGGACTCTCTCACTGATGGAACACCGTTTCTACGATTGGGTTGCCACTCTAGCCATTCCCCAGGTACATCCCCGTGATCCGGCAGAACTTTGGGAATGGAGGTGACTCTCTAACCGCGGGAGTACCATGTCTATGAGCGGAACGCCACTCTAGCTGTCCCAGAAATATGTCTCAAAGATCCGGGAGGAGCCCTGGGATCAGAGGGGACTCTCTAGCCAAGGGAAAACAGTCTCTCTGACCGTAACGCCACTCTGGCTGTGCCGGAGGTATGTGTCTATGATGCCTGATGACTTCTGGGATCCGAGGGGATTCTCTACCCACCAGAACAGCGTCTCTGTGACCTGACCGCCACTCTCGATGTTTTGCAGGCGTGCCTCCACGATGTTGCAGGAATCCTGGCATCGTAGGTGACTCTCTGGCTCCCCGAAGGAAGTCTCTATGAGAGGAATGCCATTCTAGCCGTCCTGGAGGTTTCTGTCTCTGATCCGGGAGGACTTCCTGGGTTGGAGGGGCCTCGCTAAGCACCGGAAGACTGTCTCTATGACAGGAATGGCACTCTAGCTGCCTGGGAGGTTATGCCTCTATGATGCGGGAGGAAAGCTCTCTTTGGAGCGGGGTCTCTATCTCCCCGAACACGGCCTGTATGACCGGGACGCCCGCCTAGCCGTCCTGGAGGTATGTCTCCAGGACATGGGAGGCCTTCCAGGACTGGAGGGGACTCTATAGCTGCTGGAACACCGTCTCGATGGCCGGAATGCCACTGTGGCCATCCTGGATGTATATCTCCATGATGCGGGAGGACTTCGGGGATAGCGGGCGACTAACTAACCGTGGGAAAACGGCCTCTATGACGGGAATGCCCCTCTAGCCCTGCCAGAGGTATGCCTCCAGGATCCCGGAGGACGTCTGGGATCACATGTGACTCTCTAGCGGTGCGAAAGCTGCCTCTATGGTCCAGAACGCCACTCTAGCCGTCCTGGATGTATGTCTCCATGATCGAGGTGGATTTCTGGGATGGGACGTGACCAGCTAGTTGCCGGACAACCCGCTCTATGACCACAATGCCACTCAAGCCATTCAGCAGGTATGTCTCTGTGATGCAGGAGGATTTCTGGGATCGGAGACGACTCTCTAGCCATGGCAATACCCTCCCTGTATGCCGGAATGGCACTCTAGCCCTCCTGGATGGATGTCTTTGTGATGCGGGAGGACCTGCATGTTTGGAACGGAGTCTCTAGGTGCTTTGACACCATCTCTACCGCTGGAATGCCACGCTGGCTGTCTGGGAGGTCTGTGTGTATGATCTGCTTGGACTTCTGGGATGGGAGGGGACTCTCTGGCTGTGGGAACACTGTTTTCAACAATAGGAAGGCCTGTCTGGCCATCCCAGACGTATGTTTCTCTGATCTGGGAGGATTTCCGGGATCGCAGTGGAGTCTCCATCTGCCGCAACAGCATCTCTCTGATGAGAATGCCAGTCTATCCATGCCGGAGGTATATCTCCGTGATCGGGAGGCCGTCTGAGAGCAGAGCGGAGTCTCCAGGCGCTGCACCACCATCTCTATGACTGGAATGCCACTCTAGCCCTGTGCGAGGTATGCCTCTCTAATCCCAGAGGACTTGCGGGAGCGGAAGGGACTCTGTAGGTGCCAGAACACCATTTCCACGAGCGGAATGCCACCCGAGCCGTCCCGGATGCAGCTTCTCTATGATGCGGGAGACACTCCAGCCTTCCATCCCTTTTCAGGCTCCGCTTATTTCTGTCCTTAGTTGCCCTCCAGTCTCTCACTGATTTTCAGCCTCCACGTTTCTCTAGCCTCTCCTTCCCCTCTGGCCTCGCACATCTTTCTGGCCTACGACACGCCATCAACCTCCACTTCTTTCTGGCCTCTAGCTGCCCTCCGGCCTCCCACCCCTTTTCGGCCTCCACTTTTTCCTGGCCTCTACCTCCCCTCCAGCCTCCCACCCCTTTGCGGCCTCCACTTTTTCCTGGCCTCTACCTCCCCTCCAGCCTCCCACCCCTTTGCGGCCTCCCACCCCTTTTCGGCCTCCACTTTTTCCTGGCCTCTACCTCCCCTCCAGCCTCCCACCCCTTTGCGGCCTCCCACCCCTTTTCGGCCTCCACTTTTTCCTGGCCTCTACCACCCCTTTGCGGCCTCCCACCCCTTTTCGGCCTCCACTTTTTCCTGGCCTCTACCTCCCCTCCAGCCTCCCACCCCTTTGCGGCCTCTTTTGACTCTGTAGTCACCGCAACAACAGTCTCTTTGTCCAGGAGACACCTCTAGCCATCCCAGGATTTGTCTCCATGATCAAGGAGGACGTCTGGGATAGGACGGGACTCTCTCACTGATGGAACACCGTTTCTACGATTGGGTTGCCACTCGAGCCATTCCCCAGGTACATCCCCGTGATCCGGCAGAACTTTGGGAATGGAGGTGACTCTCTAACCGCGGGAGTACCATGTCTATGAGCGGAACGCCACTCTAGCTGTCCCAGAAATATGTCTCAAAGATCCGGGAGGAGCCCTGGGATCAGAGGGGACTCTCTAGCCAAGGGAAAACAGTCTCTCTGACCGTAACGCCACTCTGGCTGTGCCGGAGGTATGTGTCTATGATGCCTGATGACTTCTGGGATCCGAGGGGATTCTCTACCCACCAGAACAGCGTCTCTGTGACCTGACCGCCACTCTCGATGTTTTGCAGGCGTGCCTCCACGGTGTGGCAGGAATCCTGGCATCGTAGGTGACTCTCTGGCTCCCCGAAGGAAGTCTCTATGAGAGGAATGCCATTCTAGCCGTCCTGGAGGTTTCTGTCTCTGATCCGGGAGGACTTCCTGGGTTGGAGGGGCCTCGCTAAGCACCGGAAGACTGTCTCTATGACAGGAATGGCACTCTAGCTGCCTGGGAGGTTATGCCTCTATGATGCGGGAGGAAAGCTCTCTTTGGAGCGGGGTGTCTATCTCCCCGAACACGGCCTGTATGACCAGAACGCCCGCCTAGCCGTCCTGGAGGTATGTCTCCAGGACATGGGAGGCCTTCCAGGACTGGAGGGGACTCTATAGCTGCTGGAACACCGTCTCGATGGCCGGAATGCCACTGTGGCCATCCTGGATGTATATCTCCATGATGCGGGAGGACTTCGGGGATAGCGGGCGACTAACTAACCGTGGGAAAACGGCCTCTATGACGGGAATGCCCCTCTAGCCCTGCCAGAGGTATGCCTCCAGGATCCGGGAGGACGTCTGGGATCACATGTGACTCTCTAGCGGTGCGAAAGCTGCCTCTATGGTCCAGAACGCCACTCTAGCCGTCCTGGATGTATGTCTCCATGATCGAGGTGGATTTCTGGGATGGGACGTGACCAGCTAGTTGCCGGACAACCCGCTCTATGACCACAATGCCACTCAAGCCATTCAGCAGGTATGTCTCCGTGATGCAGGAGGATTTCTGGGATCGGAGACGACTCTCTAGCCATGGCAATACCCTCCCTGTATGCCGGAATGGCACTCTAGCCCTCCTGGATGGATGTCTTTGTGATGCGGGAGGACCTGCATGTTTGGAACGGAGTCTCTAGGTGCTTTGACACCATCTCTACCGCTGGAATGCCACGCTGGCTGTCTGGGAGGTCTGTGTGTATGATCTGCTTGGACTTCTGGGATGGGAGGGGACTCTCTGGCTGTGGGAACACTGTTTTCAACAATAGGAAGGCCTGTCTGGCCATCCCAGACGTATGTTTCTCTGATCTGGGAGGATTTCCGGGATCGCAGTGGAGTCTCCATCTGCCGCAACAGCATCTCTCTGATGAGAATGCCAGTCTATCCATGCCGGAGGTATATCTCCGTGATCGGGAGGCCGTCTGAGAGCAGAGCGGAGTCTCCAGGCGCTGCACCACCATCTCTATGACTGGAATGCCACTCTAGCCCTGTGCGAGGTATGCCTCTCTAATCCCAGAGGACTTGCGGGAGCGGAAGGGACTCTGTAGGTGCCAGAACACCATTTCCACGAGCGGAATGCCACCCGAGCCGTCCCGGATGCAGCTTCTCTATGATGCGGGAGACACTCCAGCCTTCCATCCCTTTTCAGGCTCCGCTTATTTCTGTCCTTAGTTGCCCTCCAGTCTCTCTCTGATTTTCAGCCTCCACGTTTCTCTAGCCTCTCCTTCCCCTCTGGCCTCGCACATCTTTCTGGCCTACGACACGCCATCAACCTCCACTTCTTTCTGGCCTCTAGCTGCCCTCCGGCCTCCCACCCCTTTTCGGCCTCCACTTTTTCCTGGCCTCTACCTCCCCTCCAGCCTCCCACCCCTTTGCGGCCTCCACTTTTTCCTGGCCTCTACCTCCCCTCCAGCCTCCCACCCCTTTGCGGCCTCCCACCCCTTTTCGGCCTCCACTTTTTCCTGGCCTCTACCTCCCCTCCAGCCTCCCACCCCTTTGCGGCCTCCCACCCCTTTTCGGCCTCTTTTGACTCTGTAGTCACCGCAACAACAGTCTCTTTGTCCAGGAGACACCTCTAGCCATCCCAGGATTTGTCTCCATGATCAAGGAGGACGTCTGGGATAGGACGGGACTCTCTCACTGATGGAACACCGTTTCTACGATTGGGTTGCCACTCGAGCCATTCCCCAGGTACATCCCCGTGATCCGGCAGAACTTTGGGAATGGAGGTGACTCTCTAACCGCGGGAGTACCATGTCTATGAGCGGAACGCCACTCTAGCTGTCCCAGAAATATGTCTCAAAGATCCGGGAGGAGCCCTGGGATCAGAGGGGACTCTCTAGCCAAGGGAAAACAGTCTCTCTGACCGTAACGCCACTCTGGCTGTGCCGGAGGTATGTGTCTATGATGCCTGATGACTTCTGGGATCCGAGGGGATTCTCTACCCACCAGAACAGCGTCTCTGTGACCTGACCGCCACTCTCGATGTTTTGCAGGCGTGCCTCCACGATGTTGCAGGAATCCTGGCATCGTAGGTGACTCTCTGGCTCCCCGAAGGAAGTCTCTATGAGAGGAATGCCATTCTAGCCGTCCTGGAGGTTTCTGTCTCTGATCCGGGAGGACTTCCTGGGTTGGAGGGGCCTCGCTAAGCACCGGAAGACTGTCTCTATGACAGGAATGGCACTCTAGCTGCCTGGGAGGTTATGCCTCTATGATGCGGGAGGAAAGCTCTCTTTGGAGCGGGGTCTCTATCTCCCCGAACACGGCCTGTATGACCGGGACGCCCGCCTAGCCGTCCTGGAGGTATGTCTCCAGGACATGGGAGGCCTTCCAGGACTGGAGGGGACTCTATAGCTGCTGGAACACCGTCTCGATGGCCGGAATGCCACTGTGGCCATCCTGGATGTATATCTCCATGATGCGGGAGGACTTCGGGGATAGCGGGCGACTAACTAACCGTGGGAAAACGGCCTCTATGACGGGAATGCCCCTCTAGCCCTGCCAGAGGTATGCCTCCAGGATCCCGGAGGACGTCTGGGATCACATGTGACTCTCTAGCGGTGCGAAAGCTGCCTCTATGGTCCAGAACGCCACTCTAGCCGTCCTGGATGTATGTCTCCATGATCGAGGTGGATTTCTGGGATGGGACGTGACCAGCTAGTTGCCGGACAACCCGCTCTATGACCACAATGCCACTCAAGCCATTCAGCAGGTATGTCTCCGTGATGCAGGAGGATTTCTGGGATCGGAGACGACTCTCTAGCCATGGCAATACCCTCCCTGTATGCCGGAATGGCACTCTAGCCCTCCTGGATGGATGTCTTTGTGATGCGGGAGGACCTGCATGTTTGGAACGGAGTCTCTAGGTGCTTTGACACCATCTCTACCGCTGGAATGCCACGCTGGCTGTCTGGGAGGTCTGTGTGTATGATCTGCTTGGACTTCTGGGATGGGAGGGGACTCTCTGGCTGTGGGAACACTGTTTTCAACAATAGGAAGGCCTGTCTGGCCATCCCAGACGTATGTTTCTCTGATCTGGGAGGATTTCCGGGATCGCAGTGGAGTCTCCATCTGCCGCAACAGCATCTCTCTGATGAGAATGCCAGTCTATCCATGCCGGAGGTATATCTCCGTGATCGGGAGGCCGTCTGAGAGCAGAGCGGAGTCTCCAGGCGCTGCAACACCATCTCTATGACTGGAATGCCACTCTAGCCCTGTGCGAGGTATGTCTCTCTAATCCCAGAGGACTTGCGGGAGCGGAAGGGACTCTGTAGGTGCCAGAACACCATTTCCACGAGCGGAATGCCACCCGAGCCGTCCCGGATGCAGCTTCTCTATGATGCGGGAGACACTCCAGCCTTCCATCCCTTTTCAGGCTCCGCTTATTTCTGTCCTTAGTTGCCCTCCAGTCTCTCACTGATTTTCAGCCTCCACGTTTCTCTAGCCTCTCCTTCCCCTCTGGCCTCGCACATCTTTCTGGCCTACGACACGCCATCAACCTCCACTTCTTTCTGGCCTCTAGCTGCCCTCCGGCCTCCCACCCCTTTTCAGCCTCCACTTTTTCCTGGCCTCTACCTCCCCTCCGGCCTCCCACCCCTTTGTGGCCTCCCACCCCTTTTCGGCCTCCACTTTTTCCTGGCCTCTACCTCCCCTCCGGCCTCCCACCCCTTTGCGGCCTCCCACCCCTTTGCGGCCTCCACCTTTTCCTGGCCTCTACCACCCCTTTGCGGCCTCCCACCCCTTTTCGGCCTCCACTTTTTCCTGGCCTCTACCTCCCCTCCAGCCTCCCACCCCTTTGCGGCCTCCCACCCCTTTTCGGGCTCTTTTGACTCTGTAGTCACCGCAACAACAGTCTCTTTGTCCAGGACAGACCTCTAGCCATCCCAGGATTTGTCTCCATGATCAAGGAGGACGTCTGGGATAGGACGGGACTCTCTCACTGATGGAACACCGTTTCTACGATTGGGTTGCCACTCGAGCCATTCCCCAGGTACATCCCCGTGATCCGGCAGAACTTTGGGAATGGAGGTGACTCTAACTGCGGGAGTACCATGTCTGTGAGCGGAACGCCACTCTAGCTGTCCCAGAAATATGTCTCAAAGATCCGGGAGGAGCTCTGGGATCAGAGGGGACTCTGTAGCCAAGGGAAAACAGTCTCTCTGACCGTAACGCCACTCTGGCTGTGCCGGAGGTATGTGTCTATGATGCCTGATGACTTCTGGGATCCGAGGGGATTCTCTACCCACCAGAACAGCGTCTCTGTGACCTGACCGCCACTCTCGATGTTTTGCAGGCGTGCCTCCACGGTGTGGCAGGAATCCTGGCATCGTAGGTGACTCTCTGGCTCCCCGAAGGAAGTCGCTATGAGAGGAATGCCATTCTAGCCGTCCTGGAGGTATCTGTCTCTGATCCAGGAGGACTTCCTGGGTTGGAGGGGCCTCGCTAAGCACCGGAAGACTGTCTCTATGACAGGAATGGCACTCTAGCTGCCTGGGAGGTTATGCCTCTATGATGCGGGAGGAAAGCTCTCTTTGGAGCGGGGTCTCTATCTCCCCGAACACGGCCTGTATGACCGGGACGCCCGCCTAGCCGTCCTGGAGGTATGTCTCCAGGACATGGGAGGCCTTCCAGGACTGGAGGGGACTCTATAGCTGCTGGAACACCGTCTCGATGGCCGGAATGCCACTGTGGCCATCCTGGATGTATATCTCCATGATGCGGGAGGACTTCGGGGATAGCGGGCGACTAACTAACCGTGGGAAAACGGCCTCTATGACGGGAATGCCCCTCTAGCCCTGCCAGAGGTATGCCTCCAGGATCCGGGAGGACGTCTGGGATCACATGTGACTCTCTAGCGGTGCGAAAGCTGCCTCTATGGTCCAGAACGCCACTCTAAGCCGTCCTGGATGTATGTCTCCATGATCGAGGTGGATTTCTGGGATGGGACGTGACCAGCTAGTTGCCGGACAACCCGCTCTATGACCACAATGCCACTCAAGCCATTCAGCAGGTATGTCTCCGTGATGCAGGAGGATTTCTGGGATCGGAGACGACTCTCTAGCCATGGCAATACCCTCCCTGTATGCCGGAATGGCACTCTAGCCCTCCTGGATGGATGTCTTTGTGATGCGGGAGGACCTGCATGTTTGGAACGGAGTCTCTAGGTGCTTTGACACCATCTCTACCGCTGGAATGCCACGCTGGCTGTCTGGGAGGTCTGTGTGTATGATCTGCTTGGACTTCTGGGATGGGAGGGGACTCTCTGGCTGTGGGAACACTGTTTTCAACAATAGGAAGGCCTGTCTGGCCATCCCAGACGTATGTTTCTCTGATCTGGGAGGATTTCCGGGATCGCAGTGGAGTCTCCATCTGCCGCAACAGCATCTCTCTGATGAGAATGCCAGTCTATCCATGCCGGAGGTATATCTCCGTGATCGGGAGGCCGTCTGAGAGCAGAGCGGAGTCTCCAGGCGCTGCAACACCATCTCTATGACTGGAATGCCACTCTAGCCCTGTGCGAGGTATGTCTCTCTAATCCCAGAGGACTTGCGGGAGCGGAAGGGACTCTGTAGGTGCCAGAACACCATTTCCACGAGCGGAATGCCACCCGAGCCGTCCCGGATGCAGCTTCTCTATGATGCGGGAGACACTCCAGCCTTCCATCCCTTTTCAGGCTCCGCTTATTTCTGTCCTTAGTTGCCCTCCAGTCTCTCACTGATTTTCAGCCTCCACGTTTCTCTAGCCTCTCCTTCCCCTCTGGCCTCGCACATCTTTCTGGCCTACGACACGCCATCAACCTCCACTTCTTTCTGGCCTCTAGCTGCCCTCCGGCCTCCCACCCCTTTGTGGCCTCCCACCCCTTTTCGGCCTCCACTTTTTCCTGGCCTCTACCTCCCCTCCGGCCTCCCACCCCTTTGCGGCCTCCCACCCCTTTTCGGCCTCCACTTTTTCCTGGCCTCTACCTCCCCTCCAGCCTCCCACCCCTTTGCGGCCTCCCACCCCTTTTCGGCCTCCACTTTTTCCTGGCCTCTACCTCCCCTCCAGCCTCCCACCCCTTTGCGGCCTCCCACCCCTTTTCGGCCTCTTTTGACTCTGTAGTCACCGCAACAACAGTCTCTTTGTCCAGGACAGACCTCTAGCCATCCCAGGATTTGTCTCCATGATCAAGGAGGACGTCTGGGATAGGACGGGACTCTCTCACTGATGGAACACCGTTTCTACGATTGGGTTGCCACTCGAGCCATTCCCCAGGTACATCCCCGTGATCCGGCAGAACTTTGGGAATGGAGGTGACTCTCTAACCGCGGGAGTACCATGTCTGTGAGCGGAACGCCACTCTAGCTGTCCCAGAAATATGTCTCAAAGATCCGGGAGGAGCTCTGGGATCAGAGGGGACTCTCTAGCCAAGGGAAAACAGTCTCTCTGACCGTAACGCCACTCTGGCTGTGCCGGAGGTATGTGTCTATGATGCCTGATGACTTCTGGGATCCGAGGGGATTCTCTACCCACCAGAACAGCGTCTCTGTGACCTGACCGCCACTCTCGATGTTTTGCAGGCGTGCCTCCACGGTGTGGCAGGAATCCTGGCATCGTAGGTGACTCTCTGGCTCCCCGAAGGAAGTCGCTATGAGAGGAATGCCATTCTAGCCGTCCTGGAGGTATCTGTCTCTGATCCAGGAGGACTTCCTGGGTTGGAGGGGCCTCGCTAAGCACCGGAAGACTGTCTCTATGACAGGAATGGCACTCTAGCTGCCTGGGAGGTTATGCCTCTATGATGCGGGAGGAAAGCTCTCTTTGGAGCGGGGTCTCTATCTCCCCGAACACGGCCTGTATGACCGGGACGCCCGCCTAGCCGTCCTGGAGGTATGTCTCCAGGACATGGGAGGCCTTCTAGGACTGGAGGGGACTCTATAGCTGCTGGAACACCGTCTCGATGGCCGGAATGCCACTGTGGCCATCCTGGATGTATATCTCCATGATGCGGGAGGATTTCGGGGATAGCGGGCGACTAACTAACCGTGGGAAATCGGCCTCTATGACGGGAATGCCCCTCTAGCCCTGCCAGAGGTATGCCTCCAGGATCCGGGAGGACTTCTGGGATCACATGTGACTCTCTAGCGGTGCGAAAGCTGCCTCTATGGTCCAGAACGCCACTCTAAGCCGTCCTGGATGTATGTCTCCATGATCGAGGTGGATTTCTGGGATGGGACGTGACCAGCTAGTTGCCGGACAACCCGCTCTATGACCAGAATGCCACTCAAGCCATTCAGCAGGTATGTCTCCGTGATGCAGGAGGATTTCTGGGATCGGAGACGACTCTCTAGCCATGGCAATACCCTCCCTGTATGCCGGAATGGCACTCTAGCCCTCCTGGATGGATGTCTTTGTGATGCGGGAGGACCTGCATGTTTGGAACGGAGTCTCTAGGTGCTTTGACACCATCTCTACCGCTGGAATGCCACGCTGGCTGTCTGGGAGGTCTGTGTGTATGATCTGCTTGGACTTCTGGGATGGGAGGGGACTCTCTGGCTGTGGGAACACTGTTTTCAACAATAGGAAGGCCTGTCTGGCCATCCCAGACGTATGTTTCTCTGATCTGGGAGGATTTCCGGGATCGCAGTGGAGTCTCCATCTGCCGCAACAGCATCTCTCTGATGAGAATGCCAGTCTATCCATGCCGGAGGTATATCTCCGTGATCGGGAGGCCGTCTGAGAGCAGAGCGGAGTCTCCAGGCGCTGCAACACCATCTCTATGACTGGAATGCCACTCTAGCCCTGTGCGAGGTATGTCTCTCTAATCCCAGAGGACTTGCGGGAGCGGAAGGGACTCTGTAGGTGCCAGAACACCATTTCCACGAGCGGAATGCCACCCGAGCCGTCCCGGATGCAGCTTCTCTATGATGCGGGAGACACTCCAGCCTTCCATCCCTTTTCAGGCTCCGCTTATTTCTGTCCTTAGTTGCCCTCCAGTCTCTCACTGATTTTCAGCCTCCACGTTTCTCTAGCCTCTCCTTCCCCTCTGGCCTCGCACATCTTTCTGGCCTACGACACGCCATCAACCTCCACTTCTTTCTGGCCTCTAGCTGCCCTCCGGCCTCCCACCCCTTTTCAGCCTCCACTTTTTCCTGGCCTCTACCTCCCCTCCGGCCTCCCACCCCTTTGTGGCCTCCCACCCCTTTTCGGCCTCCACTTTTTCCTGGCCTCTACCACCCCTCCGGCCTCCCACCCCTTTGCGGCCTCCCACCCCTTTGCGGCCTCCACTTTTTCCTGGCCTCTACCACCCCTTTGCGGCCTCCCACCCCTTTTCGGCCTCCACTTTTTCCTGGCCTCTACCTCCCCTCCAGCCTCCCACCCCTTTGCGGCCTCCCACCCCTTTGCGGCCTCTTTTGACTCTGTAGTCACCGCAACAACAGTCTCTTTGTCCAGGAGACACCTCTAGCCATCCCAGGATTTGTCTCCATGATCAAGGAGGACGTCTGGGATAGGACGGGACTCTCTCACTGATGGAACACCGTTTCTACGATTGGGTTGCCACTCTAGCCATTCCCCAGGTACATCCCCGTGATCCGGCAGAACTTTGGGAATGGAGGTGACTCTCTAACCGCGGGAGTACCATGTCTATGAGCGGAACGCCACTCTAGCTGTCCCAGAAATATGTCTCAAAGATCCGGGAGGAGCCCTGGGATCAGAGGGGACTCTCTAGCCAAGGGAAAACAGTCTCTCTGACCGTAACGCCACTCTGGCTGTGCCGGAGGTATGTGTCTATGATGCCTGATGACTTCTGGGATCCGAGGGGATTCTCTACCCACCAGAACAGCGTCTCTGTGACCTGACCGCCACTCTCGATGTTTTGCAGGCGTGCCTCCACGATGTTGCAGGAATCCTGGCATCGTAGGTGACTCTCTGGCTCCCCGAAGGAAGTCTCTATGAGAGGAATGCCATTCTAGCCGTCCTGGAGGTTTCTGTCTCTGATCCGGGAGGACTTCCTGGGTTGGAGGGGCCTCGCTAAGCACCGGAAGACTGTCTCTATGACAGGAATGGCACTCTAGCTGCCTGGGAGGTTATGCCTCTATGATGCGGGAGGAAAGCTCTCTTTGGAGCGGGGTGTCTATCTCCCCGAACACGGCCTGTATGACCAGAACGCCCGCCTAGCCGTCCTGGAGGTATGTCTCCAGGACATGGGAGGCCTTCCAGGACTGGAGGGGACTCTATAGCTGCTGGAACACCATCTCGATGGCCGGAATGCCACTGTGGCCATCCTGGATGTATATCTCCATGATGCGGGAGGACTTCGGGGATAGCGGGCGACTAACTAACCGTGGGAAAACGGCCTCTATGACGGGAATGCCCCTCTAGCCCTGCCAGAGGTATGCCTCCAGGATCCGGGAGGACGTCTGGGATCACATGTGACTCTCTAGCGGTGCGAAAGCTGCCTCTATGGTCCAGAACGCCACTCTAGCCGTCCTGGATGTATGTCTCCATGATCGAGGTGGATTTCTGGGATGGGACGTGACCAGCTAGTTGCCGGACAACCCGCTCTATGACCACAATGCCACTCAAGCCATTCAGCAGGTATGTCTCCGTGATGCAGGAGGATTTCTGGGATCGGAGACGACTCTCTAGCCATGGCAATACCCTCCCTGTATGCCGGAATGGCACTCTAGCCCTCCTGGATGGATGTCTTTGTGATGCGGGAGGACCTGCATGTTTGGAACGGAGTCTCTAGGTGCTTTGACACCATCTCTACCGCTGGAATGCCACGCTGGCTGTCTGGGAGGTCTGTGTGTATGATCTGCTTGGACTTCTGGGATGGGAGGGGACTCTCTGGCTGTGGGAACACTGTTTTCAACAATAGGAAGGCCTGTCTGGCCATCCCAGACGTATGTTTCTCTGATCTGGGAGGATTTCCGGGATCGCAGTGGAGTCTCCATCTGCCGCAACAGCATCTCTCTGATGAGAATGCCAGTCTATCCATGCCGGAGGTATATCTCCGTGATCGGGAGGCCGTCTGAGAGCAGAGCGGAGTCTCCAGGCGCTGCAACACCATCTCTATGACTGGAATGCCACTCTAGCCCTGTGCGAGGTATGTCTCTCTAATCCCAGAGGACTTGCGGGAGCGGAAGGGACTCTGTAGGTGCCAGAACACCATTTCCACGAGCGGAATGCCACCCGAGCCGTCCCGGATGCAGCTTCTCTATGATGCGGGAGACACTCCAGCCTTCCATCCCTTTTCAGGCTCCGCTTATTTCTGTCCTTAGTTGCCCTCCAGTCTCTCACTGATTTTCAGCCTCCACGTTTCTCTAGCCTCTCCTTCCCCTCTGGCCTCGCACATCTTTCTGGCCTACGACACGCCATCAACCTCCACTTCTTTCTGGCCTCTAGCTGCCCTCCGGCCTCCCACCCCTTTTCAGCCTCCACTTTTTCCTGGCCTCTACCTCCCCTCCGGCCTCCCACCCCTTTGTGGCCTCCCACCCCTTTTCGGCCTCCACTTTTTCCTGGCCTCTACCACCCCTCCGGCCTCCCACCCCTTTGCGGCCTCCCACCCCTTTGCGGCCTCCACTTTTTCCTGGCCTCTACGACCCCTTTGCGGCCTCCCACCCCTTTTCGGCCTCCACTTTTTCCTGGCCTCTACCTCCCCTCCAGCCTCCCACCCCTTTGCGGCCTCCCACCCCTTTGCGGCCTCTTTTGACTCTGTAGTCACCGCAACAACAGTCTCTTTGTCCAGGAGACACCTCTAGCCATCCCAGGATTTGTCTCCATGATCAAGGAGGACGTCTGGGATAGGACGGGACTCTCTCACTGATGGAACACCGTTTCTACGATTGGGTTGCCACTCTAGCCATTCCCCAGGTACATCCCCGTGATCCGGCAGAACTTTGGGAATGGAGGTGACTCTCTAACCGCGGGAGTACCATGTCTATGAGCGGAACGCCACTCTAGCTGTCCCAGAAATATGTCTCAAAGATCCGGGAGGAGCCCTGGGATCAGAGGGGACTCTCTAGCCAAGGGAAAACAGTCTCTCTGACCGTAACGCCACTCTGGCTGTGCCGGAGGTATGTGTCTATGATGCCTGATGACTTCTGGGATCCGAGGGGATTCTCTACCCACCAGAACAGCGTCTCTGTGACCTGACCGCCACTCTCGATGTTTTGCAGGCGTGCCTCCACGATGTTGCAGGAATCCTGGCATCGTAGGTGACTCTCTGGCTCCCCGAAGGAAGTCTCTATGAGAGGAATGCCATTCTAGCCGTCCTGGAGGTTTCTGTCTCTGATCCGGGAGGACTTCCTGGGTTGGAGGGGCCTCGCTAAGCACCGGAAGACTGTCTCTATGACAGGAATGGCACTCTAGCTGCCTGGGAGGTTATGCCTCTATGATGCGGGAGGAAAGCTCTCTTTGGAGCGGGGTGTCTATCTCCCTGAACACGGCCTGTATGACCAGAACGCCCGCCTAGCCGTCCTGGAGGTATGTCTCCAGGACATGGGAGGCCTTCCAGGACTGGAGGGGACTCTATAGCTGCTGGAACACCGTCTCGATGGCCGGAATGCCACTGTGGCCATCCTGGATGTATATCTCCATGATGCGGGAGGACTTCGGGGATAGCGGGCGACTAACTAACCGTGGGAAAACGGCCTCTATGACGGGAATGCCCCTCTAGCCCTGCCAGAGGTATGCCTCCAGGATCCGGGAGGACGTCTGGGATCACATGTGACTCTCTAGCGGTGCGAAAGCTGCCTCTATGGTCCAGAACGCCACTCTAGCCGTCCTGGATGTATGTCTCCATGATCGAGGTGGATTTCTGGGATGGGACGTGACCAGCTAGTTGCCGGACAACCCGCTCTATGACCACAATGCCACTCAAGCCATTCAGCAGGTATGTCTCCGTGATGCAGGAGGATTTCTGGGATCGGAGACGACTCTCTAGCCATGGCAATACCCTCCCTGTATGCCGGAATGGCACTCTAGCCCTCCTGGATGGATGTCTTTGTGATGCGGGAGGACCTGCATGTTTGGAACGGAGTCTCTAGGTGCTTTGACACCATCTCTACCGCTGGAATGCCACGCTGGCTGTCTGGGAGGTCTGTGTGTATGATCTGCTTGGACTTCTGGGATGGGAGGGGACTCTCTGGCTGTGGGAACACTGTTTTCAACAATAGGAAGGCCTGTCTGGCCATCCCAGACGTATGTTTCTCTGATCTGGGAGGATTTCCGGGATCGCAGTGGAGTCTCCATCTGCCGCAACAGCATCTCTCTGATGAGAATGGCAGTCTATCCATGCCGGAGGTATATCTCCGTGATCGGGAGGCCGTCTGAGAGCAGAGCGGAGTCTCCAGGCGCTGCAACACCATCTCTATGACTGGAATGCCACTCTAGCCCTGTGCGAGGTATGTCTCTCTAATCCCAGAGGACTTGCGGGAGCGGAAGGGACTCTGTAGGTGCCAGAACACCATTTCCACGAGCGGAATGCCACCCGAGCCGTCCCGGATGCAGCTTCTCTATGATGCGGGAGACACTCCAGCCTTCCATCCCTTTTCAGGCTCCGCTTATTTCTGTCCTTAGTTGCCCTCCAGTCTCTCACTGATTTTCAGCCTCCACGTTTCTCTAGCCTCTCCTTCCCCTCTGGCCTCGCACATCTTTCTGGCCTACGACACGCCATCAACCTCCACTTCTTTCTGGCCTCTAGCTGCCCTCCGGCCTCCCACCCCTTTTCAGCCTCCACTTTTTCCTGGCCTCTACCTCCCCTCCGGCCTCCCACCCCTTTGTGGCCTCCCACCCCTTTTCGGCCTCCACTTTTTCCTGGCCTCTACCACCCCTCCGGCCTCCCACCCCTTTGCGGCCTCCCACCCCTTTGCGGCCTCCACTTTTTCCTGGCCTCTACCACCCCTTTGCGGCCTCCCACCCCTTTTCGGCCTCCACTTTTTCCTGGCCTCTACCTCCCCTCCAGCCTCCCACCCCTTTGCGGCCTCCCACCCCTTTGCGGCCTCTTTTGACTCTGTAGTCACCGCAACAACAGTCTCTTTGTCCAGGAGACACCTCTAGCCATCCCAGGATTTGTCTCCATGATCAAGGAGGACGTCTGGGATAGGACGGGACTCTCTCACTGGTGGAACACCGTTTCTACGATTGGGTTGCCACTCTAGCCATTCCCCAGGTACATCCCCGTGATCCGGCAGAACTTTGGGAATGGAGGTGACTCTCTAACCGCGGGAGTACCATGTCTATGAGCGGAACGCCACTCTAGCTGTCCCAGAAATATGTCTCAAAGATCCGGGAGGAGCCCTGGGATCAGAGGGGACTCTCTAGCCAAGGGAAAACAGTCTCTCTGACCGTAACGCCACTCTGGCTGTGCCGGAGGTATGTGTCTATGATGCCTGATGACTTCTGGGATCCGAGGGGATTCTCTACCCACCAGAACAGCGTCTCTGTGACCTGACCGCCACTCTCGATGTTTTGCAGGCGTGCCTCCACGATGTTGCAGGAATCCTGGCATCGTAGGTGACTCTCTGGCTCCCCGAAGGAAGTCTCTATGAGAGGAATGCCATTCTAGCCGTCCTGGAGGTTTCTGTCTCTGATCCGGGAGGACTTCCTGGGTTGGAGGGGCCTCGCTAAGCACCGGAAGACTGTCTCTATGACAGGAATGGCACTCTAGCTGCCTGGGAGGTTATGCCTCTATGATGCGGGAGGAAAGCTCTCTTTGGAGCGGGGTGTCTATCTCCCCGAACACGGCCTGTATGACCAGAACGCCCGCCTAGCCGTCCTGGAGGTATGTCTCCAGGACATGGGAGGCCTTCCAGGACTGGAGGGGACTCTATAGCTGCTGGAACACCGTCTCGATGGCCGGAATGCCACTGTGGCCATCCTGGATGTATATCTCCATGATGCGGGAGGACTTCGGGGATAGCGGGCGACTAACTAACCGTGGGAAAACGGCCTCTATGACGGGAATGCCCCTCTAGCCCTGCCAGAGGTATGCCTCCAGGATCCGGGAGGACGTCTGGGATCACATGTGACTCTCTAGCGGTGCGAAAGCTGCCTCTATGGTCCAGAACGCCACTCTAGCCGTCCTGGATGTATGTCTCCATGATCGAGGTGGATTTCTGGGATGGGACGTGACCAGCTAGTTGCCGGACAACCCGCTCTATGACCACAATGCCACTCAAGCCATTCAGCAGGTATGTCTCCGTGATGCAGGAGGATTTCTGGGATCGGAGACGACTCTCTAGCCATGGCAATACCCTCCCTGTATGCCGGAATGGCACTCTAGCCCTCCTGGATGGATGTCTTTGTGATGCGGGAGGACCTGCATGTTTGGAACGGAGTCTCTAGGTGCTTTGACACCATCTCTACCGCTGGAATGCCACGCTGGCTGTCTGGGAGGTCTGTGTGTATGATCTGCTTGGACTTCTGGGATGGGAGGGGACTCTCTGGCTGTGGGAACACTGTTTTCAACAATAGGAAGGCCTGTCTGGCCATCCCAGACGTATGTTTCTCTGATCTGGGAGGATTTCCGGGATCGCAGTGGAGTCTCCATCTGCCGCAACAGCATCTCTCTGATGAGAATGCCAGTCTATCCATGCCGGAGGTATATCTCCGTGATCGGGAGGCCGTCTGAGAGCAGAGCGGAGTCTCCAGGCGCTGCAACACCATCTCTATGACTGGAATGCCACTCTAGCCCTGTGCGAGGTATGTCTCTCTAATCCCAGAGGACTTGCGGGAGCGGAAGGGACTCTGTAGGTGCCAGAACACCATTTCCACGAGCGGAATGCCACCCGAGCCGTCCCGGATGCAGCTTCTCTATGATGCGGGAGACACTCCAGCCTTCCATCCCTTTTCAGGCTCCGCTTATTTCTGTCCTTAGTTGCCCTCCAGTCTCTCACTGATTTTCAGCCTCCACGTTTCTCTAGCCTCTCCTTCCCCTCTGGCCTCGCACATCTTTCTGGCCTACGACACGCCATCAACCTCCACTTCTTTCTGGCCTCTAGCTGCCCTCCGGCCTCCCACCCCTTTTCAGCCTCCACTTTTTCCTGGCCTCTACCTCCCCTCCGGCCTCCCACCCCTTTGTGGCCTCCCACCCCTTTTCGGCCTCCACTTTTTCCTGGCCTCTACCTCCCCTCCGGCCTCCCACCCCTTTGCGGCCTCCCACCCCTTTGCGGCCTCCCACCCCTTTGCGGCCTCCCACCCCTTTGCGGCCTCCACCTTTTCCTGGCCTCTACCACCCCTTTGCGGCCTCCCACCCCTTTTCGGCCTCCACTTTTTCCTGGCCTCTACCTCCCCTCCAGCCTCCCACCCCTTTGCGGCCTCCCACCCCTTTGCGGCCTCTTTTGACTCTGTAGTCACCGCAACAACAGTCTCTTTGTCCAGGAGACACCTCTAGCCATCCCAGGATTTGTCTCCATGATCAAGGAGGACGTCTGGGATAGGACGGGACTCTCTCACTGATGGAACACCGTTTCTACGATTGGGTTGCCACTCTAGCCATTCCCCAGGTACATCCCCGTGATCCGGCAGAACTTTGGGAATGGAGGTGACTCTCTAACCGCGGGAGTACCATGTCTATGAGCGGAATGCCACTCTAGCTGTCCCAGAAATATGTCTCAAAGATCCGAGACGAACTCTGGGATCAGAGGGGACTCTCTAGCCAAGGGAAAACAGCCTCTCTGACCGTAACGCCACTCTGGCTGTGCCGGAGGTATGTGTCTATGATGCCTGATGACTTCTGGGATCCGAGGGGATTCTCTACCCACCAGAACAGCGTCTCTGTGACCTGACCGCCACTCTCGATGTTTTCCAGGCGTGCCTCCACGATGTGGCAGGAATCCTGGCATTGTAGGTGACTCTCTGGCTCCCCGAAGGAAGTCTCTATGAGAGGAATGCCATTCTAGCCGTCCTGGAGGTATCTGTCTCTGATCCGGGAGGACTTCCTGGGTTGGAGGGGCCTCGCTAAGCAGCGGAAGACTGTCTCTATGACAGGAATGGCACTCTAGCTGCCTGGGAGGTTATGCCTCTATGATGCGGGAGGAAAGCTCTCTTTGGAGCGGGGTCTCTATCTCCCCGAACACGGCCTGTATGACCGGGACGCCCGCCTAGCCGTCCTGGAGGTATGTCTCTAGGACATGGGAGGCCTTCCAGGACTGGAGGGGACTCTATAGCTGCTGGAACACCGTCTCGATGGCCGGAATGCCACTGTGGCCATCCTGGATGTATATCTCCATGATGCGGGAGGACTTCGGGGATAGCGGGCGACTAACTAACCGTGGGAAAACGGCCTCTATGACGGGAATGCCCCTCTAGCCCTGCCAGAGGTATGCCTCCAGGATCCGGGAGGACGTCTGGGATCACATGTGACTCTCTAGCGGTGCGAAAGCTGCCTCTATGGTCCAGAACGCCACTCTAGCCGTCCTGGATGTATGTCTCCATGATCGAGGTGGATTTCTGGGATGGGACGTGACCAGCTAGTTGCCGGACAACCCGCTCTATGACCACAATGCCACTCAAGCCATTCAGCAGGTATGTCTCCGTGATGCAGGAGGATTTCTGGGATCGGAGACGACTCTCTAGCCATGGCAATACCCTCCCTGTATGCCGGAATGGCACTCTAGCCCTCCTGGATGGATGTCTTTGTGATGCGGGAGGACCTGCATGTTTGGAACGGAGTCTCTAGGTGCTTTGATACCATCTCTACCGCTGGAATGCCACGCTGGCTGTCTGGGAGGTCTGTGTGTATGATCTGCTTGGACTTCTGGGATGGGAGGGGACTCTCTGGCTGTGGGAACACTGTTTTCAACAATAGGAAGGCCTGTCTGGCCATCCCAGACGTATGTTTCTCTGATCTGGGAGGATTTCCGGGATCGCAGTGGAGTCTCCATCTGCCGCAACAGCATCTCTCTGATGAGAATGCCAGTCTATCCATGCCGGAGGTATATCTCCGTGATCGGGAGGCCGTCTGAGAGCAGAGCGGAGTCTCCAGGCGCTGCAACACCATCTCTATGACTGGAATGCCACTCTAGCCCTGTGCGAGGTATGTCTCTCTAATCCCAGAGGACTTGCGGGAGCGGAAGGGACTCTGTAGGTGCCAGAACACCATTTCCACGAGCGGAATGCCACCCGAGCCGTCCCGGATGCAGCTTCTCTATGATGCGGGAGACACTCCAGCCTTCCATCCCTTTTCAGGCTCCGCTTATTTCTGTCCTTAGTTGCCCTCCAGTCTCTCACTGATTTTCAGCCTCCACGTTTCTCTAGCCTCTCCTTCCCCTCTGGCCTCGCACATCTTTCTGGCCTACGACACGCCATCAACCTCCACTTCTTTCTGGCCTCTAGCTGCCCTCCGGCCTCCCACCCCTTTTCGACCTCCACTTTTTCCTGGCCTCTACATCCCCTCCAGCCTCCCACCCCTTTGTGGCCTCCCACCCCTTTTCGGCCTCCACTTTTTCCTGGCCTCTACCTCCCCTCCGGCCTCCCACCCCTTTGCGGCCTCCCACCCCTTTTCGGCCTCCACTTTTTCCTGGCCTCTACCTCCCCTCCAGCCTCCCACCCCTTTGCGGCCTCCCACCCCTTTTCGGCCTCCACTTTTTCCTGGCCTCTACCTCCCCTCCAGCCTCCCACCCCTTTGCGGCCTCCCACCTTTTTTCGGGCTCTTTTGACTCTGTAGTCACCGCAACAACAGTCTCTTTGTCCAGGACAGACCTCTAGCCATCCCAGGATTTGTCTCCATGATCAAGGAGGACGTCTGGGATAGGACGGGACTCTCTCACTGATGGAACACCGTTTCTACGATTGGGTTGCCACTCGAGCCATTCCCCAGGTACATCCCCGTGATCCGGCAGAACTTTGGGAATGGAGGTGACTCTAACCGCGGGAGTACCATGTCTGTGAGCGGAACGCCACTCTAGCTGTCCCAGAAATATGTCTCAAAGATCCGGGAGGAGCTCTGGGATCAGAGGGGACTCTGTAGCCAAGGGAAAACAGTCTCTCTGACCGTAACGCCACTCTGGCTGTGCCGGAGGTATGTGTCTATGATGCCTGATGACTTCTGGGATCCGAGGGGATTCTCTACCCACCAGAACAGCGTCTCTGTGACCTGACCGCCACTCTCGATGTTTTGCAGGCGTGCCTCCACGGTGTGGCAGGAATCCTGGCATCGTAGGTGACTCTCTGGCTCCCCGAAGGAAGTCGCTATGAGAGGAATGCCATTCTAGCCGTCCTGGAGGTATCTGTCTCTGATCCAGGAGGACTTCCTGGGTTGGAGGGGCCTCGCTAAGCACCGGAAGACTGTCTCTATGACAGGAATGGCACTCTAGCTGCCTGGGAGGTTATGCCTCTATGATGCGGGAGGAAAGCTCTCTTTGGAGCGGGGTCTCTATCTCCCCGAACACGGCTTGTATGACCGGGACGCCCGCCTAGCCGTCCTGGAGGTATGTCTCCAGGACATGGGAGGCCTTCCAGGACTGGAGGGGACTCTATAGCTGCTGGAACACCGTCTCGATGGCCGGAATGCCACTGTGGCCATCCTGGATGTATATCTCCATGATGCGGGAGGACTTCGGGGATAGCGGGCGACTAACTAACCGTGGGAAATCGGCCTCTATGACGGGAATGCCCCTCTAGCCCTGCCAGAGGTATGCCTCCAGGATCCGGGAGGACGTCTGGGATCACATGTGACTCTCTAGCGGTGCGAAAGCTGCCTCTATGGTCCAGAACGCCACTCTAAGCCGTCCTGGATGTATGTCTCCATGATCGAGGTGGATTTCTGGGATGGGACGTGACCAGCTAGTTGCCGGACAACCCGCTCTATGACCACAATGCCACTCAAGCCATTCAGCAGGTATGTCTCCGTGATGCAGGAGGATTTCTGGGATCGGAGACGACTCTCTAGCCATGGCAATACCCTCCCTGTATGCCGGAATGGCACTCTAGCCCTCCTGGATGGATGTCTTTGTGATGCGGGAGGACCTGCATGTTTGGAACGGAGTCTCTAGGTGCTTTGACACTATCTCTACCGCTGGAATGCCACGCTGGCTGTCTGGGAGGTCTGTGTGTATGATCTGCTTGGACTTCTGGGATGGGAGGGGACTCTCTGGCTGTGGGAACACTGTTTTCAACAATAGGAAGGCCTGTCTGGCCATCCCAGACGTATGTTTCTCTGATCTGGGAGGATTTCCGGGATCGCAGTGGAGTCTCCATCTGCCGCAACAGCATCTCTCTGATGAGAATGCCAGTCTATCCATGCCGGAGGTATATCTCCGTGATCGGGAGGCCGTCTGAGAGCAGAGCGGAGTCTCCAGGCGCTGCACCACCATCTCTATGACTGGAATGCCACTCTAGCCCTGTGCGAGGTATGCCTCTCTAATCCCAGAGGACTTGCGGGAGCGGAAGGGACTCTGTAGGTGCCAGAACACCATTTCCACGAGCGGAATGCCACCCGAGCCGTCCCGGATGCAGCTTCTCTATGATGCGGGAGACACTCCAGCCTTCCATCCCTTTTCAGGCTCCGCTTATTTCTGTCCTTAGTTGCCCTCCAGTCTCTCACTGATTTTCAGCCTCCACGTTTCTCTAGCCTCTCCTTCCCCTCTGGCCTCGCACATCTTTCTGGCCTACGACACGCCATCAACCTCCACTTCTTTCTGGCCTCTAGCTGCCCTCCGGCCTCCCACCCCTTTGTGGCCTCCCACCCCTTTTCGGCCTCCACTTTTTCCTGGCCTCTACCTCCCCTCCGGCCTCCCACCCCTTTGCGGCCTCCCACCCCTTTTCGGCCTCCACTTTTTCCTGGCCTCTACCTCCCCTCCAGCCTCCCACCCCTTTGCGGCCTCCCAGCCCTTTTCGGCCTCCACTTTTTCCTGGCCTCTACCTCCCCTCCAGCCTCCCACCCCTTTGCGGCCTCCCACCCCTTTGCGGCCTCTTTTGACTCTGTAGTCACCGCAACAACAGTCTCTTTGTCCAGGACAGACCTCTAGCCATCCCAGGATTTGTCTCCATGATCAAGGAGGACGTCTGGGATAGGACGGGACTCTCTCACTGATGGAACACCGTTTCTACGATTGGGTTGCCACTCGAGCCATTCCCCAGGTACATCCCCGTGATCCGGCAGAACTTTGGGAATGGAGGTGACTCTCTAACCGCGGGAGTACTATGTCTGTGAGCGGAACGCCACTCTAGCTGTCCCAGAAATATGTCTCAAAGATCCGGGAGGAGCTCTGGGATCAGAGGGGACTCTCTAGCCAAGGGAAAACAGTCTCTCTGACCGTAACGCCACTCTGGCTGTGCCGGAGGTATGTGTCTATGATGCCTGATGACTTCTGGGATCCGAGGGTATTCTCTACCCACCAGAACAGCGTCTCTGTGACCTGACCGCCACTCTCGATGTTTTGCAGGCGTGCCTCCACGGTGTGGCAGGAATCCTGGCATCGTAGGTGACTCTCTGGCTCCCCGAAGGAAGTCGCTATGAGAGGAATGCCATTCTAGCCGTCCTGGAGGTATCTGTCTCTGATCCAGGAGGACTTCCTGGGTTGGAGGGGCCTCGCTAAGCACCGGAAGACTGTCTCTATGACAGGAATGGCACTCTAGCTGCCTGGGAGGTTATGCCTCTATGATGCGGGAGGAAAGCTCTCTTTGGAGCGGGGTCTCTATCTCCCCGAACACGGCCTGTATGACCGGGACGCCCGCCTAGCCGTCCTGGAGGTATGTCTCCAGGACATGGGAGGCCTTCCAGGACTGGAGGGGACTCTATAGCTGCTGGAACACCGTCTCGATGGCCGGAATGCCACTGTGGCCATCCTGGATGTATATCTCCATGATGCGGGAGGACTTCGGGGATAGCGGGCGACTAACTAACCGTGGGAAATCGGCCTCTATGACGGGAATGCCCCTCTAGCCCTGCCAGAGGTATGCCTCCAGGATCCGGGAGGACTTCTGGGATCACATGTGACTCTCTAGCGGTGCGAAAGCTGCCTCTATGGTCCAGAACGCCACTCTAAGCCGTCCTGGATGTATGTCTCCATGATCGAGGTGGATTTCTGGGATGGGACGTGACCAGCTAGTTGCCGGACAACCTGCTCTATGACCAGAATGCCACTCAAGCCATTCAGCAGGTATGTCTCCGTGATGCAGGAGGATTTCTGGGATCGGAGACGACTCTCTAGCCATGGCAATACCCTCCCTGTATGCCGGAATGGCACTCTAGCCCTCCTGGATGGATGTCTTTGTGATGCGGGAGGACCTGCATGTTTGGAACGGAGTCTCTAGGTGCTTTAACACCATATCTCTACCGCTGGAATGCCACGCTGGCTGTCTGGGAGGTCTGTGTGTATGATCTGCTTGGACTTCTGGGATGGGAGGGGACTCTCTGGCTGTGGGAACACTGTTTTGAACGATAGGAAGGCCTGTCTGGCCATCCCAGACGTATGTTTCTCTGATCTGGGAGGATTTCCGGGATCGCAGTGGAGTCTCCATCTGCCGCAACAGCATCTCTCTGATGAGAATGCCAGTCTATCCATGCCGGAGGTATATCTCCGTGATCGGGAGGCCGTCTGAGAGCAGAGCGGAGTCTCCAGGCGCTGCAACACCATCTCTATGACTGGAATGCCACTCTAGCCCTGTGCGAGGTATGTCTCTCTAATCCCAGAGGACTTGCGGGAGCGGAAGGGACTCTGTAGGTGCCAGAACACCATTTCCACGAGCGGAATGCCACCCGAGCCGTCCCGGATGCAGCTTCTCTATGATGCGGGAGACACTCCAGCCTTCCATCCCTTTTCAGGCTCCGCTTATTTCTGTCCTTAGTTGCCCTCCAGTCTCTCACTGATTTTCAGCCTCCACGTTTCTCTAGCCTCTCCTTCCCCTCTGGCCTCGCACATCTTTCTGGCCTACGACACGCCATCAACCTCCACTTCTTTCTGGCCTCTAGCTGCCCTCCGGCCTCCCACCCCTTTGTGGCCTCCCACCCCTTTTCGGCCTCCACTTTTTCCTGGCCTCTACCTCCCCTCCGGCCTCCCACCCCTTTGCGGCCTCCCACCCCTTTTCGGCCTCCACTTTTTCCTGGCCTCTACCTCCCCTCCAGCCTCCCACCCCTTTGCGGCCTCCCACCCCTTTTCGGCCTCCACTTTTTCCTGGCCTCTACCTCCCCTCCAGCCTCCCACCCCTTTGCGGCCTCCCACCCCTTTGCGGCCTCTTTTGACTCTGTAGTCACCGCAACAACAGTCTCTTTGTCCAGGACAGACCTCTAGCCATCCCAGGATTTGTCTCCATGATCAAGGAGGACGTCTGGGATAGGACGGGACTCTCTCACTGATGGAACACCGTTTCTACGATTGGGTTGCCACTCGAGCCATTCCCCAGGTACATCCCCGTGATCCGGCAGAACTTTGGGAATGGAGGTGACTCTCTAACCGCGGGAGTACTATGTCTGTGAGCGGAACGCCACTCTAGCTGTCCCAGAAATATGTCTCAAAGATCCGGGAGGAGCTCTGGGATCAGAGGGGACTCTCTAGCCAAGGAAAAACAGTCTCTCTGACCGTAACGCCACTCTGGCTGTGCCGGAGGTATGTGTCTATGATGCCTGATGACTTCTGGGATCCGAGGGTATTCTCTACCCACCAGAACAGCGTCTCTGTGACCTGACCGCCACTCTCGATGTTTTGCAGGCGTGCCTCCACGGTGTGGCAGGAATCCTGGCATCGTAGGTGACTCTCTGGCTCCCCGAAGGAAGTCGCTATGAGAGGAATGCCATTCTAGCCGTCCTGGAGGTATCTGTCTCTGATCCAGGAGGACTTCCTGGGTTGGAGGGGCCTCGCTAAGCACCGGAAGACTGTCTCTATGACAGGAATGGCACTCTAGCTGCCTGGGAGGTTATGCCTCTATGATGCGGGAGGAAAGCTCTCTTTGGAGCGGGGTCTCTATCTCCCCGAACACGGCCTGTATGACCGGGACGCCCGCCTAGCCGTCCTGGAGGTATGTCTCCAGGACATGGGAGGCCTTCCAGGACTGGAGGGGACTCTATAGCTGCTGGAACACCGTCTCGATGGCCGGAATGCCACTGTGGCCATCCTGGATGTATATCTCCATGATGCGGGAGGACTTCGGGGATAGCGGGCGACTAACTAACCGTGGGAAATCGGCCTCTATGACGGGAATGCCCCTCTAGCCCTGCCAGAGGTATGCCTCCAGGATCCGGGAGGACTTCTGGGATCACATGTGACTCTCTAGCGGTGCGAAAGCTGCCTCTATGGTCCAGAACGCCACTCTAAGCCGTCCTGGATGTATGTCTCCATGATCGAGGTGGATTTCTGGGATGGGACGTGACCAGCTAGTTGCCGGACAACCTGCTCTATGACCAGAATGCCACTCAAGCCATTCAGCAGGTATGTCTCCGTGATGCAGGAGGATTTCTGGGATCGGAGACGACTCTCTAGCCATGGCAATACCCTCCCTGTATGCCGGAATGGCACTCTAGCCCTCCTGGATGGATGTCTTTGTGATGCGGGAGGACCTGCATGTTTGGAACGGAGTCTCTAGGTGCTTTAACACCATATCTCTACCGCTGGAATGCCACGCTGGCTGTCTGGGAGGTCTGTGTGTATGATCTGCTTGGACTTCTGGGATGGGAGGGGACTCTCTGGCTGTGGGAACACTGTTTTGAACGATAGGAAGGCCTGTCTGGCCATCCCAGACGTATGTTTCTCTGATCTGGGAGGATTTCCGGGATCGCAGTGGAGTCTCCATCTGCCGCAACAGCATCTCTCTGATGAGAATGCCAGTCTATCCATGCCGGAGGTATATCTCCGTGATCGGGAGGCCGTCTGAGAGCAGAGCGGAGTCTCCAGGCGCTGCACCACCATCTCTATGACTGGAATGCCACTCTAGCCCTGTGCGAGGTATGTCTCTCTAATCCCAGAGGACTTGCGGGAGCGGAAGGGACTCTGTAGGTGCCAGAACACCATTTCTACGAGCGGTATGCCACCCGAGCTGTCCCGGATGCAGCTGCTGTATGATGCGGGAGACACTCCAGCCTTCCATCCCTTTTCAGGCTCCGCTTATTTCTGTCCTTAGTTGCCCTCCAGTCTCTCACTGATTTTCAGCCTCCACGTTTCTCTAGCCTCTCCTTCCCCTCTGGCCTCGCACATCTTTCTGGCCTACGACACGTGATCAACCTCCACTTCTTTCTGGCCTCTAGCTGCCCTCCGGCCTCCCACCCCTTTTCGGCCTCCACTTTTTCCTGGCCTCTACATGCCCTCCAGCCTCCCACCCCTTTGTGGCCTCCCACCCCTTTTCGGCCTCCATTTTTTCCTGGCCTCTACCTCCCCTCCGGCCTCCCACCCCTTTGCGGCCTCCCACCCCTTTGCGGCCTCCCACCCCTTTGCGGCCTCCACTTTTTCCTGGCCTCTACTTCCCCTCCAGCCTCCCACCCCTTTGCGGCCTCCCACCCCTTTTCGGCCTCCACTTTTTCCTGGCCTCTACCTCCCCTCCAGCCTCCCACCCCTTTGCGGCCTCCCACCCCTTTTCGGCCTCTTTTGACTCTGTAGTCACCGCAACAACAGTCTCTTTGTCCAGGACAGACCTCTAGCCATCCCAGGATTTGTCTCCATGATCAAGGAGGACGTCTGGGATAGGACGGGACTCTCTCACTGGTGGAACACCGTTTCTACGATTGGGTTGCCACTCGAGCCATTCCCCAGGTACATCCCCGTGATCCGGCAGAACTTTGGGAATGGAGGTGACTCTAACCGCGGGAGTACCATGTCTGTGAGCGGAACGCCACTCTAGCTGTCCCAGAAATATGTCTCAAAGATCCGGGAGGAGCTCTGGGATCAGAGGGGACTCTCTAGCCAAGGAAAATCAGTCTCTCTGACCGTAACGCCACTCTGGCTGTGCCGGAGGTATGTGTCTATGATGCCTGATGACTTCTGGGATCCGAGGGTATTCTCTACCCACCAGAACAGCGTCTCTGTGACCTGACCGCCACTCTCGATGTTTTGCAGGCGTGCCTCCACGGTGTGGCAGGAATCCTGGCATCGTAGGTGACTCTCTGGCTCCCCGAAGGAAGTCGCTATGAGAGGAATGCCATTCTAGCCGTCCTGGAGGTATCTGTCTCTGATCCAGGAGGACTTCCTGGGTTGGAGGGGCCTCGCTAAGCACCGGAAGACTGTCTCTATGACAGGAATGGCACTCTAGCTGCCTGGGAGGTTATGCCTCTATGATGCGGGAGGAAAGCTCTCTTTGGAGCGGGGTCTCTATCTCCCCGAACACGGCCTGTATGACCGGGACGCCCGCCTAGCCGTCCTGGAGGTATGTCTCCAGGACATGGGAGGCCTTCCAGGACTGGAGGGGACTCTATAGCTGCTGGAACACCGTCTCGATGGCCGGAATGCCACTGTGGCCATCCTGGATGTATATCTCCATGATGCGGGAGGACTTCGGGGATAGCGGGCGACTAACTAACCGTGGGAAAACGGCCTCTATGACGGGAATGCCCCTCTAGCCCTGCCAGAGGTATGCCTCCAGGATCCGGGAGGACGTCTGGGATCACATGTGACTCTCTAGCGGTGCGAAAGCTGCCTCTATGGTCCAGAACGCCACTCTAGCCGTCCTGGATGTATGTCTCCATGATCGAGGTGGATTTCTGGGATGGGACGTGACCAGCTAGTTGCCGGACAACCCGCTCTATGACCACAATGCCACTCAAGCCATTCAGCAGGTATGTCTCCGTGATGCAGGAGGATTTCTGGGATCGGAGACGACTCTCTAGCCATGGCAATACCCTGCCTGTATGCCGGAATGGCACTCTAGCCCTCCTGGATGGATGTCTTTGTGATGCGGGAGGACCTGCATGTTTGGAACGGAGTCTCTAGGTGCTTTAACACCATCTCTACCGCTGGAATGCCACGCTGGCTGTCTGGGAGGTCTGTGTGTATGATCTGCTTGGACTTCTGGGATGGGAGGGGACTCTCTGGCTGTGGGAACACTGTTTTCAACAATAGGAAGGCCTGTCTGGCCATCCCAGACGTATGTTTCTCTGATCTGGGAGGATTTCCGGGATCGCAGTGGAGTCTCCATCTGCCGCAACAGCATCTCTCTGATGAGAATGCCAGTCTATCCATGCCGGAGGTATATCTCCGTGATCGGGAGGCCGTCTGAGAGCAGAGCGGAGTCTCCAGGCGCTGCACCACCATCTCTATGACTGGAATGCCACTCTAGCCCTGTGCGAGGTATGTCTCTCTAATCCCAGAGGACTTGCGGGAGCGGAAGGGACTCTGTAGGTGCCAGAACACCATTTCCACGAGCGGAATGCCACCCGAGCCGTCCCGGATGCAGCTTCTCTATGATGCGGGAGACACTCCAGCCTTCCATCCCTTTTCAGGCTCCGCTTATTTCTGTCCTTAGTTGCCCTCCAGTCTCTCACTGATTTTCAGCCTCCACGTTTCTCTAGCCTCTCCTTCCCCTCTGGCCTCGCACATCTTTCTGGCCTACGACACGCCATCAACCTCCACTTCTTTCTGGCCTCTAGCTGCCCTCCGGCCTCCCACCCCTTTTCGACCTCCACTTTTTCCTGGCCTCTACTTCCCCTCCAGCCTCCCACCCCTTTGTGGCCTCCCACCCCTTTTCGGCCTCCATTTTTTCCTGGCCTCTACCTCCCCTCCGGCCTCCCACCCCTTTGCGGCCTCCCACCCCTTTGCGGCCTCCACTTTTTCCTGGCCTCTACCTCCCCTCCAGCCTCCCACCCCTTTGCGGCCTCCCACCCCTTTTCGGCCTCCACTTTTTCCTGGCCTCTACCTCCCCTCCAGCCTCCCACCCCTTTGCGGCCTCCCACCCCTTTTCGGCCTCTTTTGACTCTGTAGTCACCGCAACAACAGTCTCTTTGTCCAGGACAGACCTGTAGCCATCCCAGGATTTGTCTCCATGATCAAGGAGGACGTCTGGGATAGGACGGGACTCTCTCACTGATGGAACACCGTTTCTACGATTGGGTTGCCACTCGAGCCATTCCCCAGGTACATCCCCGTGATCCGGCAGAACTTTGGGAATGGAGGTGACTCTAACCGCGGGAGTACCATGTCTGTGAGCGGAACGCCACTCTAGCTGTCCCAGAAATATGTCTCAAAGATCCGGGAGGAGCTCTGGGATCAGAGGGGACTCTCTAGCCAAGGAAAATCAGTCTCTCTGACCGTAATGCCACTCTGGCTGTGCCGGAGGTATGTGTCTATGATGCCTGATGACTTCTGGGATCCGAGGGTATTCTCTACCCACCAGAACAGCGTCTCTGTGACCTGACCGCCACTCTCGATGTTTTGCAGGCGTGCCTCCACGGTGTGGCAGGAATCCTGGCATCGTAGGTGACTCTCTGGCTCCCCGAAGGAAGTCGCTATGAGAGGAATGCCATTCTAGCCGTCCTGGAGGTATCTGTCTCTGATCCAGGAGGACTTCCTGGGTTGGAGGGGCCTCGCTAAGCACCGGAAGACTGTCTCTATGACAGGAATGGCACTCTAGCTGCCTGGGAGGTTATGCCTCTATGATGCGGGAGGAAAGCTCTCTTTGGAGCGGGGTCTCTATCTCCCCGAACACGGCCTGTATGACCGGGACGCCCGCCTAGCCGTCCTGGAGGTATGTCTCCAGGACATGGGAGGCCTTCCAGGACTGGAGGGGACTCTATAGCTGCTGGAACACCGTCTCGATGGCCGGAATGCCACTGTGGCCATCCTGGATGTATATCTCCATGATGCGGGAGGACTTCGGGGATAGCGGGCGACTAACTAACCGTGGGAAAACGGCCTCTATGACGGGAATGCCCCTCTAGCCCTGCCAGAGGTATGCCTCCAGGATCCGGGAGGACGTCTGGGATCACATGTGACTCTCTAGCGGTGCGAAAGCTGCCTCTATGGTCCAGAACGCCACTCTAGCCGTCCTGGATGTATGTCTCCATGATCGAGGTGGATTTCTGGGATGGGACGTGACCAGCTAGTTGCCGGACAACCCGCTCTATGACCACAATGCCACTCAAGCCATTCAGCAGGTATGTCTCCGTGATGCAGGAGGATTTCTGGGATCGGAGACGACTCTCTAGCCATGGCAATACCCTGCCTGTATGCCGGAATGGCACTCTAGCCCTCCTGGATGGATGTCTTTGTGATGCGGGAGGACCTGCATGTTTGGAACGGAGTCTCTAGGTGCTTTAACACCATCTCTACCGCTGGAATGCCACGCTGGCTGTCTGGGAGATCTGTGTGTATGATCTGCTTGGACTTCTGGGATGGGAGGGGACTCTCTGGCTGTGGGAACACTGTTGTCAACAATAGGAAGGCCTGTCTGGCCATCCCAGACGTATGTTTCTCTGATCTGGGAGGATTTCCGGGATCGCAGTGGAGTCTCCATCTGCCGCAACAGCATCTCTCTGATGAGAATGCCAGTCTAGCCATGCCGGAGGTATATCTCCGTGATCGGGAGGCCGTCTGAGAGCAGAGCGGAGTCTCCAGGCGCTGCACCACCATCTCTATGACTTGAATGCCACTCTAGCCCTGTGCGAGGTATGTCTCTCTAATCCCAGAGGACTTGCGGGAGCGGAAGGGACTCTGTAGGTGCCAGAACACCATTTCCACGAGCGGAATGCCACCCGAGCCGTCCCGGATGCAGCTGCTGTATGATGCGGGAGACACTCCAGCCTTCCATCCCTTTTCAGGCTCCGCTTATTTCTGTCCTTAGTTGCCCTCCAGTCTCTCACTGATTTTCAGCCTCCACGTTTCTCTAGCCTCTCCTTCCCCTCTGGCCTCGCACATCTTTCTGGCCTACGACACGCCATCAACCTCCACTTCTTTCTGGCCTCTAGCTGCCCTCCGACCTCCCACCCCTTTTCGACCTCCACTTTTTCCTGGCCTCTACATCCCCTCCAGCCTCCCACCCCTTTGTGGCCTCCACTTTTTCCTGGCCTCTACCTCCCCTCCGGCCTCCCACCCCTTTGCGGCCTCCCACGCCTTTTCGGCCTCCACTTTTTCCTGGCCTCTACCTCCCCTCCGGCCTCCCACCCCTTTGCGGCCTCCCACCCCTTTTCGGCCTCTTTTGACTCTGTAGTCACCGCAACAACAGTCTCTTTGTCCAGGACAGACCTCTAGCCATCCCAGGATTTGTCTCCATGATCAAGGAGGACGTCTGGGATAGGATGGGACTCTCTCACTGATGGAACACCGTTTCTACGATTGGGTTGCCACTCGAGCCATACCCCAGGTACATCCCCGTGATCCGGCAGAACTTTGGGAATGGAGGTGACTCTAACCGCGGGAGTACCATGTCTGTGAGCGGAACGCCACTCTAGCTGTCCCAGAAATATGTCTCAAAGATCCGGGAGGAGCTCTGGGATCAGAGGGGACTCTCTAGCCAAGGAAAAACAGTCTCTCTGACCGTAACGCCACTCTGGCTGTGCCGGAGGTATGTGTCTATGATGCCTGATGACTTCTGGGATCCGAGGGGATTCTCTACCCACCAGAACAGCGTCTCTGTGACCTGACCACCACTCTCGATGTTTTGCAGGCGTGCCTCCACGGTGTGGCAGGAATCCTGGCATTGTAGGTGACTCTCTGGCTCCCCGAAGGAAGTCGCTATGAGAGGAATGCCATTCTAGCTGTCCTGGAGGTATCTGTCTCTGATCCAGGAGGACTTCCTGGGTTGGAGGGGCCTCGCTAAGCACCGGAAGACTGTCTCTATGACAGGAATGGCACTCTAGCTGCCTGGGAGGTTATGCCTCTATGATGCGGGAGGAAAGCTCTCTTTGGAGCGGGGTCTCTATCTCCCCGAACACGGCCTGTATGACCGGGACGCCCGCCTAGCCGTCCTGGAGGTATGTCTCCAGGACATGGGAGGCCTTCCAGGACTGGAGGGGACTCTATAGCTGCTGGAACACCGTCTCGATGGCCGGAATGCCACTGTGGCCATCCTGGATGTATATCTCCATGATGCGGGAGGACTTCGGGGATAGCGGGCGACTAACTAACCGTGGGAAAATGGCCTCTATGACGGGAATGCCCCTCTAGCCCTGCCAGAGGTATGCCTCCAGGATCCGGGAGGACGTCTGGGATCACATGTGACTCTCTAGCGGTGCGAAAGCTGCCTCTATGGTCCAGAACGCCACTCTAGCCGTCCTGGATGTATGTCTCCATGATCGAGGTGGATTTCTGGGATGGGACGTGACCAGCTAGTTGCCGGACAACCCGCTCTATGACCACAATGCCACTCAAGCCATTCAGCAGGTATGTCTCCGTGATGCAGGAGGATTTCTGGGATCGGAGACGACTCTCTAGCCATGGCAATACCCTCCCTGTATGCCGGAATGGCACTCTAGCCCTCCTGGATGGATGTCTTTGTGATGCGGGAGGACCTGCATGTTTGGAACGGAGTCTCTAGGTGCTTTGACACCATCTCTACCGCTGGAATGCCACGCTGGCTGTCTGGGAGGTCTGTGTGTATGATCTGCTTGGACTTCTGGGATGGGAGGGGACTCTCTGGCTGTGGGAACACTGTTTTCAACAATAGGAAGGCCTGTCTGGCCATCCCAGACGTATGTTTCTCTGATCTGGGAGGATTTCCGGGATCGCAGTGGAGTCTCCATCTGCCGCAACAGCATCTCTCTGATGAGAATGCCAGTCTAGCCATGCCGGAGGTATATCTCCGTGATCGGGAGGCCGTCTGAGAGCAGAGCGGAGTCTCCAGGCGCTGCACCACCATCTCTATGACTTGAATGCCACTCTAGCCCTGTGCGAGGTATGTCTCTCTAATCCCAGAGGACTTGCGGGAGCGGAAGGGACTCTGTAGGTGCCAGAACACCATTTCCACGAGCGGAATGCCACCCGAGCCATCCCGGATGCAGCTGCTGTATGATGCGGGAGACACTCCAGCCTTCCATCCCTTTTCAGGCTCCGCTTATTTCTGTCCTTAGTTGCCCTCCAGTCTCTCACTGATTTTCAGCCTCCACGTTTCTCTAGCCTCTCCTTCCCCTCTGGCCTCGCACATCTTTCTGGCCTACGACACGCCATCAACCTCCACTTCTTTCTGGCCTCTAGCTGCCCTCCGACCTCCCACCCCTTTGCGGCCTCCCACCCCTTTTCGGCCTCTTTTGACTCTGTAGTCACCGCAACAACAGTCTCTTTGTCCAGGACAGACCTCTAGCCATCCCAGGATTTGTCTCCATGATCAAGGAGGACGTCTGGGATAGGATGGGACTCTCTCACTGATGGAACACCGTTTCTACGATTGGGTTGCCACTCGAGCCATACCCCAGGTACATCCCCGTGATCCGGCAGAACTTTGGGAATGGAGGTGACTCTAACCGCGGGAGTACCATGTCTGTGAGCGGAACGCCACTCTAGCTGTCCCAGAAATATGTCTCAAAGATCCGGGAGGAGCTCTGGGATCAGAGGGGACTCTCTAGCCAAGGAAAAACAGTCTCTCTGACCGTAACGCCACTCTGGCTGTGCCGGAGGTATGTGTCTATGATGCCTGATGACTTCTGGGATCCGAGGGGATTCTCTACCCACCAGAACAGCGTCTCTGTGACCTGACCACCACTCTCGATGTTTTGCAGGCGTGCCTCCACGGTGTGGCAGGAATCCTGGCATTGTAGGTGACTCTCTGGCTCCCCGAAGGAAGTCGCTATGAGAGGAATGCCATTCTAGCTGTCCTGGAGGTATCTGTCTCTGATCCAGGAGGACTTCCTGGGTTGGAGGGGCCTCGCTAAGCACCGGAAGACTGTCTCTATGACAGGAATGGCACTCTAGCTGCCTGGGAGGTTATGCCTCTATGATGCGGGAGGAAAGCTCTCTTTGGAGCGGGGTCTCTATCTCCCCGAACACGGCCTGTATGACCGGGACGCCCGCCTAGCCGTCCTGGAGGTATGTCTCCAGGACATGGGAGGCCTTCCAGGACTGGAGGGGACTCTATAGCTGCTGGAACACCGTCTCGATGGCCGGAATGCCACTGTGGCCATCCTGGATGTATATCTCCATGATGCGGGAGGACTTCGGGGATAGCGGGCGACTAACTAACCGTGGGAAAACGGCCTCTATGACGGGAATGCCCCTCTAGCCCTGCCAGAGGTATGCCTCCAGGATCCGGGAGGACGTCTGGGATCACATGTGACTCTCTAGCGGTGCGAAAGCTGCCTCTATGGTCCAGAACGCCACTCTAGCCGTCCTGGATGTATGTCTCCATGATCGAGGTGGATTTCTGGGATGGGACGTGACCAGCTAGTTGCCGGACAACCCGCTCTATGACCACAATGCCACTCAAGCCATTCAGCAGGTATGTCTCCGTGATGCAGGAGGATTTCTGGGATCGGAGACGACTCTCTAGCCATGGCAATACCCTGCCTGTATGCCGGAATGGCACTCTAGCCCTCCTGGATGGATGTCTTTGTGATGCGGGAGGACCTGCATGTTTGGAACGGAGTCTCTAGGTGCTTTAACACCATCTCTACCGCTGGAATGCCACGCTGGCTGTCTGGGAGGTCTGTGTGTATGATCTGCTTGGACTTCTGGGATGGGAGGGGACTCTCTGGCTGTGGGAACACTGTTTTCAACAATAGGAAGGCCTGTCTGGCCATCCCAGACGTATGTTTCTCTGATCTGGGAGGATTTCCGGGATCGCAGTGGAGTCTCCATCTGCCGCAACAGCATCTCTCTGATGAGAATGCCAGTCTAGCCATGCCGGAGGTATATCTCCGTGATCGGGAGGCCGTCTGAGAGCAGAGCGGAGTCTCCAGGCGCTGCACCACCATCTCTATGACTTGAATGCCACTCTAGCCCTGTGCGAGGTATGTCTCTCTAATCCCAGAGGACTTGCGGGAGCGGAAGGGACTCTGTAGGTGCCAGAACACCATTTCCACGAGCGGAATGCCACCCGAGCCATCCCGGATGCAGCTGCTGTATGATGCGGGAGACACTCCAGCCTTCCATCCCTTTTCAGGCTCCGCTTATTTCTGTCCTTAGTTGCCCTCCAGTCTCTCACTGATTTTCAGCCTCCACGTTTCTCTAGCCTCTCCTTCCCCTCTGGCCTCGCACATCTTTCTGGCCTACGACACGCCATCAACCTCCACTTCTTTCTGGCCTCTAGCTGCCCTCCGACCTCCCACCCCTTTGCGGCCTCCCACCCCTTTTCGGCCTCTTTTGACTCTGTAGTCAGCGCAACAACAGTCTCTTTGTCCAGGACAGACCTCTAGCCATCCCAGGATTTGTCTCCATGATCAAGGAGGACGTCTGGGATAGGATGGGACTCTCTCACTGATGGAACACCGTTTCTACGATTGGGTTGCCACTCGAGCCATACCCCAGGTACATCCCCGTGATCCGGCAGAACTTTGGGAATGGAGGTGACTCTAACCGCGGGAGTACCATGTCTGTGAGCGGAACGCCACTCTAGCTGTCCCAGAAATATGTCTCAAAGATCCGGGAGGAGCTCTGGGATCAGAGGGGACTCTCTAGCCAAGGAAAATCAGTCTCTCTGACCGTAACGCCACTCTGGCTGTGCCGGAGGTATGTGTCTATGATGCCTGATGACTTCTGGGATCCGAGGGGATTCTCTACCCACCAGAACAGCGTCTCTGTGACCTGACCACCACTCTCGATGTTTTGCAGGCGTGCCTCCACGGTGTGGCAGGAATCCTGGCATTGTAGGTGACTCTCTGGCTCCCCGAAGGAAGTCGCTATGAGAGGAATGCCATTCTAGCCGTCCTGGAGGTATCTGTCTCTGATCCAGGAGGACTTCCTGGGTTGGAGGGGCCTCGCTAAGCACCGGAAGACTGTCTCTATGACAGGAATGGCACTCTAGCTGCCTGGGAGGTTATGCCTCTATGATGCGGGAGGAAAGCTCTCTTTGGAGCGGGGTCTCTATCTCCCCGAACACGGCCTGTATGACCGGGACGCCCGCCTAGCCGTCCTGGAGGTATGTCTCCAGGACATGGGAGGCCTTCCAGGACTGGAGGGGACTCTATAGCTGCTGGAACACCGTCTCGATGGCCGGAATGCCACTGTGGCCATCCTGGATGTATATCTCCATGATGCGGGAGGACTTCGGGGATAGCGGGCGACTAACTAACCGTGGGAAAACGGCCTCTATGACGGGAATGCCCCTCTAGCCCTGCCAGAGGTATGCCTCCAGGATCCGGGAGGACGTCTGGGATCACATGTGACTCTCTAGCGGTGCGAAAGCTGCCTCTATGGTCCAGAACGCCACTCTAGCCGTCCTGGATGTATGTCTCCATGATCGAGGTGGATTTCTGGGATGGGACGTGACCAGCTAGTTGCCGGACAACCCGCTCTATGACCACAATGCCACTCAAGCCATTCAGCAGGTATGTCTCCGTGATGCAGGAGGATTTCTGGGATCGGAGACGACTCTCTAGCCATGGCAATACCCTGCCTGTATGCCGGAATGGCACTCTAGCCCTCCTGGATGGATGTCTTTGTGATGCGGGAGGACCTGCATGTTTGGAACGGAGTCTCTAGGTGCTTTAACACCATCTCTACCGCTGGAATGCCACGCTGGCTGTCTGGGAGGTCTGTGTGTATGATCTGCTTGGACTTCTGGGATGGGAGGGGACTCTCTGGCTGTGGGAACACTGTTTTCAACAATAGGAAGGCCTGTCTGGCCATCCCAGACGTATGTTTCTCTGATCTGGGAGGATTTCCGGGATCGCAGTGGAGTCTCCATCTGCCGCAACAGCATCTCTCTGATGAGAATGCCAGTCTAGCCATGCCGGAGGTATATCTCCGTGATCGGGAGGCCGTCTGAGAGCAGAGCGGAGTCTCCAGGCGCTGCACCACCATCTCTATGACTTGAATGCCACTCTAGCCCTGTGCGAGGTATGTCTCTCTAATCCCAGAGGACTTGCGGGAGCGGAAGGGACTCTGTAGGTGCCAGAACACCATTTCCACGAGCGGAATGCCACCCGAGCCATCCCGGATGCAGCTGCTGTATGATGCGGGAGACACTCCAGCCTTCCATCCCTTTTCAGGCTCCGCTTATTTCTGTCCTTAGTTGCCCTCCAGTCTCTCACTGATTTTCAGCCTCCACGTTTCTCTAGCCTCTCCTTCCCCTCTGGCCTCGCACATCTTTCTGGCCTACGACACGCCATCAACCTCCACTTCTTTCTGGCCTCTAGCTGCCCTCCGACCTCCCACCCCTTTGCGGCCTCCCACCCCTTTTCGGCCTCTTTTGACTCTGTAGTCAGCGCAACAACAGTCTCTTTGTCCAGGACAGACCTCTAGCCATCCCAGGATTTGTCTCCATGATCAAGGAGGACGTCTGGGATAGGATGGGACTCTCTCACTGATGGAACACCGTTTCTACGATTGGGTTGCCACTCGAGCCATACCCCAGGTACATCCCCGTGATCCGGCAGAACTTTGGGAATGGAGGTGACTCTAACCGCGGGAGTACCATGTCTGTGAGCGGAACGCCACTCTAGCTGTCCCAGAAATATGTCTCAAAGATCCGGGAGGAGCTCTGGGATCAGAGGGGACTCTCTAGCCAAGGAAAATCAGTCTCTCTGACCGTAACGCCACTCTGGCTGTGCCGGAGGTATGTGTCTATGATGCCTGATGACTTCTGGGATCCGAGGGGATTCTCTACCCACCAGAACAGCGTCTCTGTGACCTGACCACCACTCTCGATGTTTTGCAGGCGTGCCTCCACGGTGTGGCAGGAATCCTGGCATTGTAGGTGACTCTCTGGCTCCCCGAAGGAAGTCGCTATGAGAGGAATGCCATTCTAGCCGTCCTGGAGGTATCTGTCTCTGATCCAGGAGGACTTCCTGGGTTGGAGGGGCCTCGCTAAGCACCGGAAGACTGTCTCTATGACAGGAATGGCACTCTAGCTGCCTGGGAGGTTATGCCTCTATGATGCGGGAGGAAAGCTCTCTTTGGAGCGGGGTCTCTATCTCCCCGAACACGGCCTGTATGACCGGGACGCCCGCCTAGCCGTCCTGGAGGTATGTCTCCAGGACATGGGAGGCCTTCCAGGACTGGAGGGGACTCTATAGCTGCTGGAACACCGTCTCGATGGCCGGAATGCCACTGTGGCCATCCTGGATGTATATCTCCATGATGCGGGAGGACTTCGGGGATAGCGGGCGACTAACTAACCGTGGGAAAACGGCCTCTATGACGGGAATGCCCCTCTAGCCCTGCCAGAGGTATGCCTCCAGGATCCGGGAGGACGTCTGGGATCACATGTGACTCTCTAGCGGTGCGAAAGCTGCCTCTATGGTCCAGAACGCCACTCTAGCCGTCCTGGATGTATGTCTCCATGATCGAGGTGGATTTCTGGGATGGGACGTGACCAGCTAGTTGCCGGACAACCCGCTCTATGACCACAATGCCACTCAAGCCATTCAGCAGGTATGTCTCCGTGATGCAGGAGGATTTCTGGGATCGGAGACGACTCTCTAGCCATGGCAATACCCTGCCTGTATGCCGGAATGGCACTCTAGCCCTCCTGGATGGATGTCTTTGTGATGCGGGAGGACCTGCATGTTTGGAACGGAGTCTCTAGGTGCTTTAACACCATCTCTACCGCTGGAATGCCACGCTGGCTGTCTGGGAGGTCTGTGTGTATGATCTGCTTGGACTTCTGGGATGGGAGGGGACTCTCTGGCTGTGGGAACACTGTTTTCAACAATAGGAAGGCCTGTCTGGCCATCCCAGACGTATGTTTCTCTGATCTGGGAGGATTTCCGGGATCGCAGTGGAGTCTCCATCTGCCGCAACAGCATCTCTCTGATGAGAATGCCAGTCTAGCCATGCCGGAGGTATATCTCCGTGATCGGGAGGCCGTCTGAGAGCAGAGCGGAGTCTCCAGGCACTGCAACACCATCTCTATGACTTGAATGACACTCTAGCCCTGTGCGAGGTATGTCTCTCTAATCCCAGAGGACTTGCGGGAGCGGAAGGGACTCTGTAGGTGCCAGAACACCATTTCCACGAGCGGAATGCCACCCGAGCCGTCCCGGATGCAGCTGCTGTATGATGCGGGAGACACTCCAGCCTTCCATCCCTTTTCAGGCTCCGCTTATTTCTGTCCTTAGTTGCCCTCCAGTCTCTCACTGATTTTCAGCCTCCACGTTTCTCTAGCCTCTCCTTCCCCTCTGGCCTCGCACATCTTTCTGGCCTACGACACGCCATCAACCTCCACTTCTTTCTGGCCTCTAGCTGCCCTCCGACCTCCCACCCCTTTTCGACCTCCACTTTTTCCTGGCCTCTACATCCCCTCCAGCCTCCCACCCCTTTGTGGCCTCCCACCCCTTTTCGGCCTCCACTTTTTCCTGGCCTCTACCTCCCCTCCGGCCTCCCACCCCTTTGCGGCCTCCCACGCCTTTTCGGCCTCCACTTTTTCCTGGCCTCTACCTCCCCTCCAGCCTCCCACCCCTTTGCGGCCTCCCACCCCTTTTCGGCCTCTTTTGACTCTGTAGTCACCGCAACAACAGTCTCTTTGTCCAGGACAGACCTCTAGCCATCCCAGGATTTGTCTCCATGATCAAGGAGGACGTCTGGGATAGGATGGGACTCTCTCACTGATGGAACACCGTTTCTACGATTGGGTTGCCACTCGAGCCATTCCCCAGGTACATCCCCGTGATCCGGCAGAACTTTGGGAATGGAGGTGACTCTAACCGCGGGAGTACCATGTCTGTGAGCGGAACGCCACTCTAGCTGTCCCAGAAATATGTCTCAAAGATCCGGGAGGAGCTCTGGGATCAGAGGGGACTCTCTAGCCAAGGAAAAACAGTCTCTCTGACCGTAACGCCACTCTGGCTGTGCCGGAGGTATGTGTCTATGATGCCTGATGACTTCTGGGATCCGAGGGTATTCTCTACCCACCAGAACAGCGTCTCTGTGACCTGACCGCCACTCTCGATGTTTTGCAGGCGTGCCTCCACGGTGTGGCAGGAATCCTGGCATCGTAGGTGACTCTCTGGCTCCCCGAAGGAAGTCGCTATGAGAGGAATGCCATTCTAGCCGTCCTGGAGGTATCTGTCTCTGATCCAGGAGGACTTCCTGGGTTGGAGGGGCCTCGCTAAGCACCGGAAGACTGTCTCTATGACAGGAATGGCACTCTAGCTGCCTGGGAGGTTATGCCTCTATGATGCGGGAGGAAAGCTCTCTTTGGAGCGGGGTCTCTATCTCCCCGAACACGGCCTGTATGACCGCGACGCCCGCCTAGCCGTCCTGGAGGTATGTCTCCAGGACATGGGAGGCCTTCCAGGACTGGAGGGGACTCTATAGCTGCTGGAACACCGTCTCGATGGCTGGAATGCCACTGTGGCCATCCTGGATGTATATCTCCATGATGCGGGAGGACTTCGGGGATAGCGGGCGACTAACTAACCGTGGGAAAACGGCCTCTATGACGGGAATGCCCCTCTAGCCCTGCCAGAGGTATGCCTCCAGGATCCGGGAGGACGTCTGGGATCACATGTGACTCTCTAGCGGTGCGAAAGCTGCCTCTATGGTCCAGAACGCCACTCTAGCCGTCCTGGATGTATGTCTCCATGATCGAGGTGGATTTCTGGGATGGGACGTGACCAGCTAGTTGCCGGACAACCCGCTCTATGACCACAATGCCACTCAAGCCATTCAGCAGGTATGTCTCCGTGATGCAGGAGGATTTCTGGGATCGGAGACGACTCTCTAGCCATGGCAATACCCTGCCTGTATGCCGGAATGGCACTCTAGCCCTCCTGGATGGATGTCTTTGTGATGCGGGAGGACCTGCATGTTTGGAACGGAGTCTCTAGGTGCTTTAACACCATCTCTACCGCTGGAATGCCACGCTGGCTGTCTGGGAGGTCTGTGTGTATGATCTGCTTGGACTTCTGGGATGGGAGGGGACTCTCTGGCTGTGGGAACACTGTTTTCAACAATAGGAAGGCCTGTCTGGCCATCCCAGACGTATGTTTCTCTGATCTGGGAGGATTTCCGGGATCGCAGTGGAGTCTCCATCTGCCGCAACAGCATCTCTCTGATGAGAATGCCAGTCTAGCCATGCCGGAGGTATATCTCCGTGATCGGGAGGCCGTCTGAGAGCAGAGCGGAGTCTCCAGGCACTGCAACACCATCTCTATGACTTGAATGACACTCTAGCCCTGTGCGAGGTATGTCTCTCTAATCCCAGAGGACTTGCGGGAGCGGAAGGGACTCTGTAGGTGCCAGAACACCATTTCCACGAGCGGAATGCCACCCGAGCCGTCCCGGATGCAGCTGCTGTATGATGCGGGAGACACTCCAGCCTTCCATCCCTTTTCAGGCTCCGCTTATTTCTGTCCTTAGTTGCCCTCCAGTCTCTCACTGATTTTCAGCCTCCACGTTTCTCTAGCCTCTCCTTCCCCTCTGGCCTCGCACATCTTTCTGGCCTACGACACGCCATCAACCTCCACTTCTTTCTGGCCTCTAGCTGCCCTCCGACCTCCCACCCCTTTTCGACCTCCACTTTTTCCTGGCCTCTACATCCCCTCCAGCCTCCCACCCCTTTGTGGCCTCCCACCCCTTTTCGGCCTCCACTTTTTCCTGGCCTCTACCTCCCCTCCGGCCTCCCACCCCTTTGCGGCCTCCCACCCCTTTTCGGCCTCCACTTTTTCCTGGCCTCTACCTCCCCTCCGGCCTCCCACCCCTTTGCGGCCTCCCACCCCTTTTCGGCCTCTTTTGACTCTGTAGTCACCGCAACAACAGTCTCTTTGTCCAGGACAGACCTCTAGCCATCCCAGGATTTGTCTCCATGATCAAGGAGGACGTCTGGGATAGGATGGGACTCTCTCACTGATGGAACACCGTTTCTACGATTGGGTTGCCACTCGAGCCATTCCCCAGGTACATCCCCGTGATCCGGCAGAACTTTGGGAATGGAGGTGACTCTAACCGCGGGAGTACCATGTCTGTGAGCGGAACGCCACTCTAGCTGTCCCAGAAATATGTCTCAAAGATCCGGGAGGAGCTCTGGGATCAGAGGGGACTCTCTAGCCAAGGAAAAACAGTCTCTCTGACCGTAACGCCACTCTGGCTGTGCCGGAGGTATGTGTCTATGATGCCTGATGACTTCTGGGATCCGAGGGTATTCTCTACCCACCAGAACAGCGTCTCTGTGACCTGACCGCCACTCTCGATGTTTTGCAGGCGTGCCTCCACGGTGTGGCAGGAATCCTGGCATCGTAGGTGACTCTCTGGCTCCCCGAAGGAAGTCGCTATGAGAGGAATGCCATTCTAGCCGTCCTGGAGGTATCTGTCTCTGATCCAGGAGGACTTCCTGGGTTGGAGGGGCCTCGCTAAGCACCGGAAGACTGTCTCTATGACAGGAATGGCACTCTAGCTGCCTGGGAGGTTATGCCTCTATGATGCGGGAGGAAAGCTCTCTTTGGAGCGGGGTCTCTATCTCCCCGAACACGGCCTGTATGACCGGGACGCCCGCCTAGCCGTCCTGGAGGTATGTCTCCAGGACATGGGAGGCCTTCCAGGACTGGAGGGGACTCTATAGCTGCTGGAACACCGTCTCGATGGCCGGAATGCCACTGTGGCCATCCTGGATGTATATCTCCATGATGCGGGAGGACTTCGGGGATAGCGGGCGACTAACTAACCGTGGGAAAACGGCCTCTATGACGGGAATGCCCCTCTAGCCCTGCCAGAGGTATGCCTCCAGGATCCGGGAGGACGTCTGGGATCACATGTGACTCTCTAGCGGTGCGAAAGCTGCCTCTATGGTCCAGAACGCCACTCTAGCCGTCCTGGATGTATGTCTCCATGATCGAGGTGGATTTCTGGGATGGGACGTGACCAGCTAGTTGCCGGACAACCCGCTCTATGACCACAATGCCACTCAAGCCATTCAGCAGGTATGTCTCCGTGATGCAGGAGGATTTCTGGGATCGGAGACGACTCTCTAGCCATGGCAATACCCTGCCTGTATGCCGGAATGGCACTCTAGCCCTCCTGGATGGATGTCTTTGTGATGCGGGAGGACCTGCATGTTTGGAACGGAGTCTCTAGGTGCTTTAACACCATCTCTACCGCTGGAATGCCACGCTGGCTGTCTGGGAGGTCTGTGTGTATGATCTGCTTGGACTTCTGGGATGGGAGGGGACTCTCTGGCTGTGGGAACACTGTTTTCAACAATAGGAAGGCCTGTCTGGCCATCCCAGACGTATGTTTCTCTGATCTGGGAGGATTTCCGGGATCGCAGTGGAGTCTCCATCTGCCGCAACAGCATCTCTCTGATGAGAATGCCAGTCTATCCATGCCGGAGGTATATCTCCGTGATCGGGAGGCCGTCTGAGAGCAGAGCGGAGTCTCCAGGCGCTGCAACACCATCTCTATGACTGGAATGCCACTCTAGCCCTGTGCGAGGTATGTCTCTCTAATCCCAGAGGACTTGCGGGAGCGGAAGGGACTCTGTAGGTGCCAGAACACCATTTCCACGAGCGGAATGCCACCCGAGCCGTCCCGGATGCAGCTTCTCTATGATGCGGGAGACACTCCAGCCTTCCATCCCTTTTCAGGCTCCGCTTATTTCTGTCCTTAGTTGCCCTCCAGTCTCTCACTGATTTTCAGCCTCCACGTTTCTCTAGCCTCTCCTTCCCCTCTGGCCTCGCACATCTTTCTGGCCTACGACACGCCATCAACCTCCACTTCTTTCTGGCCTCTAGCTGCCCTCCGACCTCCCACCCCTTTTCGACCTCCACTTTTTCCTGGCCTCTACCTCCCCTCCAGCCTCCCACCCCTTTGCGGCCTCCCACCCCTTTTCGGCCTCCACTTTTTCCTGGCCTCTACCTCCCCTCCAGCCTCCCACCCCTTTGCGGCCTCCCACCCCTTTGCGGCCTCTTTTGACTCTGTAGTCACCGCAACAACAGTCTCTTTATCCAGGACAGACCTCTAGCCATGCCAGGATTTGTCTCCATGATCAAGGAGGACGTCTGGGATAGGACGGGACTCTCTCACTGATGGAACACCGTTTCTACGATTGGGTTGCCACTCGAGCCATTCCCCAGGTACATCCCCGTGATCTGGCAGAACTTTGGGAATGGAGGTGACTCTCTAACCGCGGGAGTACCATGTCTGTGAGCGGAACGCCACTCTAGCTGTCCCAGAAATATGTCTCAAAGATCCGGGAGGAGCTCTGGGATCAGAGGGGACTCTCTAGCCAAGGAAAAACAGTCTCTCTGACCGTAACGCCACTCTGGCTGTGCCGGAGGTATGTGTCTATGATGCCTGATGACTTCTGGGATCCGAGGGGATTCTCTACCCACCAGAACAGCGTCTCTGTGACCTGACCGCCACTCTCGATGTTTTGCAGGCGTGCCTCCACGGTGTGGCAGGAATCCTGGCATCGTAGGTGACTCTCTGGCTCCCCGAAGGAAGTCGCTGTGAGAGGAATGCCATTCTAGCCGTCCTGGAGGTATCTGTCTCTGATCCAGGAGGACTTCCTGGGTTGGAGGGGCCTCGCTAAGCACCGGAAGACTGTCTCTATGACAGGAATGGCACTCTAGCTGCCTGGGAGGTTATGCCTCTATGATGCGGGAGGAAAGCTCTCTTTGGAGCGGGGTCTCTATCTCCCCGAACACGGCCTGTATGACCGGGACGCCCGCCTAGCCGTCCTGGAGGTATGTCTCCAGGACATGGGAGGCCTTCTAGGACTGGAGGGGACTCTATAGCTGCTGGAACACCGTCTCGATGGCCGGAATGCCACTGTGGCCATCCTGGATGTATATCTCCATGATGCGGGAGGACTTCGGGGATAGCGGGCGACTAACTAACCGTGGGAAATCAGCCTCTATGACGGGAATGCCCCTCTAGCCCTGCCAGAGGTATGCCTCCAGGATCCGGGAGGACTTCTGGGATCACATGTGACTCTCTAGCGGTGCGAAAGCTGCCTCTATGGTCCAGAACGCCACTCTAGCCGTCCTGGATGTATGTCTCCATGATCGAGGTGGATTTCTGGGATGGGACGTGACCAGCTAGTTGCCGGACAACCAGCTCTATGACCACAATGCCACTCAAGCCATTCAGCAGGTATGTCTCCGTGATGCAGGAGGATTTCTGGGATCGGAGACGACTCTCTAGCCATGGCAATACCCTCCCTGTATGCCGGAATGGCACTCTAGCCCTCCTGGATGGATGTCTTTGTGATGCGGGAGGACCTGCATGTTTGGAACGGAGTCTCTAGGTGCTTTGACACTATCTCTACCGCTGGAATGCCACGCTGGCTGTCTGGGAGGTCTGTGTGTATGATCTGCTTGGACTTCTGGGATGGGAGGGGACTCTCTGGCTGTGGGAACACTGTTTTCAACAATAGGAAGGCCTGTCTGGCCATCCCAGACGTATGTTTCTCTGATCTGGGAGGATTTCCGGGATCGCAGTGGAGTCTCCATCTGCCGCAACAGCATCTCTCTGATGAGAATGGCAGTCTATCCATGCCGGAGGTATATCTCCGTGATCGGGAGGCCGTCTGAGAGCAGAGCGGAGTCTCCAGGCGCTGCAACACCATCTCTATGACTGGAATGCCACTCTAGCCCTGTGCGAGGTATGTCTCTCTAATCCCAGAGGACTTGCGGGAGCGGAAGGGACTCTGTAGGTGCCAGAACACCATTTCTACGAGCGGAATGCCACCCGAGCTGTCCCGGATGCAGCTGCTGTATGATGCGGGAGACACTCCAGCCTTCCATCCCTTTTCAGGCTCCGCTTATTTCTGTCCTTAGTTGCCCTCCAGTCTCTCACTGATTTTCAGCCTCCACGTTTCTCTAGCCTCTCCTTCCCCTCTGGCCTCGCACATCTTTCTGGCCTACAACACGCCATCAACCTCCACTTCTTTCTGGCCTCTAGCTGCCCTCCGGCCTCCCACCCCTTTTCGACCTCCACTTTTTCCTGGCCTCTACATGCCCTCCAGCCTCCCACCCCTTTGTGGCCTCCCACCCCTTTTCGGCCTCCATTTTTTCCTGGCCTCTACCTCCCCTCCGGCCTCCCACCCCTTTGCGGCCTCCCACCCCTTTGCGGCCTCCACTTTTTCCTGGCCTCTACCTCCCCTCCAGCCTCCCACCCCTTTGCGGCCTCCCACCCCTTTTCGGCCTCCACTTTTTCCTGGCCTCTACCTCCCCTCCAGCCTCCCACCCCTTTGCGGCCTCCCACCCGTTTTCGGCCTCTTTTGACTCTGTAGTCACCGCAACAACAGTCTCTTTGTCCAGGACAGACCTCTAGCCATCCCAGGATTTGTCTCCATGATCATGGAGGACGTCTGGGATAGGACGGGACTCTCTCACTGATGGAACACCGTTTCTACGATTGGGTTGCCACTCGAGCCATTCCCCAGGTACATCCCCGTGATCCGGCAGAACTTTGGGAATGGAGGTGACTCTAACCGCGGGAGTACCATGTCTGTGAGCGGAACGCCACTCTAGCTGTCCCAGAAATATGTCTCAAAGATCCGGGAGGAGCTCTGGGATCAGAGGGGACTCTCTAGCCAAGGAAAATCAGTCTCTCTGACCGTAACGCCACTCTGGCTGTGCCGGAGGTATGTGTCTATGATGCCTGATGACTTCTGGGATCCGAGGGTATTCTCTACCCACCAGAACAGCGTCTCTGTGACCTGACCGCCACTCTCGATGTTTTGCAGGCGTGCCTCCACGGTGTGGCAGGAATCCTGGCATCGTAGGTGACTCTCTGGCTCCCCGAAGGAAGTCGCTATGAGAGGAATGCCATTCTAGCCGTCCTGGAGGTATCTGTCTCTGATCCAGGAGGACTTCCTGGGTTGGAGGGGCCTCGCTAAGCACCGGAAGACTGTCTCTATGACAGGAATGGCACTCTAGCTGCCTGGGAGGTTATGCCTCTATGATGTGGGAGGAAAGCTCTCTTTGGAGCGGGGTCTCTATCTCCCCGAACACGGCCTGTATGACCGGGACGCCCGCCTAGCCGTCCTGGAGGTATGTCTCCAGGACATGGGAGGCCTTCCAGGACTGGAGGGGACTCTATAGCTGCTGGAACACCGTCTCGATGGCCGGAATGCCACTGTGGCCATCCTGGATGTATATCTCCATGATGCGGGAGGACTTCGGGGATAGCGGGCGACTAACTAACCGTGGGAAAACGGCCTCTATGACGGGAATGCCCCTCTAGCCCTGCCAGAGGTATGCCTCCAGGATCCGGGAGGACGTCTGGGATCACATGTGACTCTCTAGCGGTGCGAAAGCTGCCTCTATGGTCCAGAACGCCACTCTAGCCGTCCTGGATGTATGTCTCCATGATCGAGGTGGATTTCTGGGATGGGACGTGACCAGCTAGTTGCCGGACAACCCGCTCTATGACCACAATGCCACTCAAGCCATTCAGCAGGTATGTCTCCGTGATGCAGGAGGATTTCTGGGATCGGAGACGACTCTCTAGCCATGGCAATACCCTGCCTGTATGCCGGAATGGCACTCTAGCCCTCCTGGATGGATGTCTTTGTGATGCGGGAGGACCTGCATGTTTGGAACGGAGTCTCTAGGTGCTTTAACACCATCTCTACCGCTGGAATGCCACGCTGGCTGTCTGGGAGGTCTGTGTGTATGATCTGCTTGGACTTCTGGGATGGGAGGGGACTCTCTGGCTGTGGGAACACTGTTTTCAACAATAGGAAGGCCTGTCTGGCCATCCCAGACGTATGTTTCTCTGATCTGGGAGGATTTCCGGGATCGCAGTGGAGTCTCCATCTGCCGCAACAGCATCTCTCTGATGAGAATGGCAGTCTATCCATGCCGGAGGTATATCTCCGTGATCGGGAGGCCGTCTGAGAGCAGAGCGGAGTCTCCAGGCGCTGCACCACCATCTCTATGACTTGAATGCCACTCTAGCCCTGTGCGAGGTATGTCTCTCTAATCCCAGAGGACTTGCGGGAGCGGAAGGGACTCTGTAGGTGCCAGAACACCATTTCCACGAGCGGAATGCCACCCGAGCCGTCCCGGATGCAGCTGCTGTATGATGCGGGAGACACTCCAGCCTTCCATCCCTTTTCAGGCTCCGCTTATTTCTGTCCTTAGTTGCCCTCCAGTCTCTCACTGATTTTCAGCCTCCACGTTTCTCTAGCCTCTCCTTCCCCTCTGGCCTCGCACATCTTTCTGGCCTACGACACGCCATCAACCTCCACTTCTTTCTGGCCTCTAGCTGCCCTCCGACCTCCCACCCCTTTTCGACCTCCACTTTTTCCTGGCCTCTACATCCCCTCCGGCCTCCCACCCCTTTGTGGCCTCCCACCCCTTTTCGGCCTCCACTTTTTCCTGGCCTCTACCTCCCCTCCGGCCTCCCACCCCTTTGCGGCCTCCCACCCCTTTTCGGCCTCCACTTTTTCCTGGCCTCTACCTCCCCTCCGGCCTCCCACCCCTTTGCGGCCTCCCACCCCTTTTCGGCCTCTTTTGACTCTGTAGTCACCGCAACAACAGTCTCTTTGTCCAGGACAGACCTCTATCCATCCCAGGATTTGTCTCCATGATCAAGGAGGACGTCTGGGATAGGATGGGACTCTCTCACTGATGGAACACCGTTTCTACGATTGGGTTGCCACTCGAGCCATTCCCCAGGTACATCCCCGTGATCCGGCAGAACTTTGGGAATGGAGGTGACTCTAACCGCGGGAGTACCATGTCTGTGAGCGGAACGCCACTCTAGCTGTCCCAGAAATATGTCTCAAAGATCCGGGAGGAGCTCTGGGATCAGAGGGGACTCTCTAGCCAAGGGAAAACAGTCTCTCTGACCGTAACGCCACTCTGGCTGTGCCGGAGGTATGTGTCTATGATGCCTGATGACTTCTGGGATCCGAGGGTATTCTCTACCCACCAGAACAGCGTCTCTGTGACCTGACCGCCACTCTCGATGTTTTGCAGGCGTGCCTCCACGGTGTGGCAGGAATCCTGGCATCGTAGGTGACTCTCTGGCTCCCCGAAGGAAGTCGCTATGAGAGGAATGCCATTCTAGCCGTCCTGGAGGTATCTGTCTCTGATCCAGGAGGAGTTCCTGGGTCGGAGGGGCCTCGCTAAGCACCGGAAGACTGTCTCTATGACAGGAATGGCACTCTAGCTGCCTGGGAGGTTATGCCTCTATGATGCGGGAGGAAAGCTCTCTTTGGAGCGGGGTCTCTATCTCCCCGAACACGGCCTGTATGACCGGGACGCCCGCCTAGCCGTCCTGGAGGTATGTCTCCAGGACATGGGAGGCCTTCCAGGACTGGAGGGGACTCTATAGCTGCTGGAACACCGTCTCGATGGCCGGAATGCCACTGTGGCCATCCTGGATGTATATCTCCATGATGCGGGAGGACTTCGGGGATAGCGGGCGACTAACTAACCGTGGGAAAACGGCCTCTATGACGGGAATGCCCCTCTAGCCCTGCCAGAGGTATGCCTCCAGGATCCGGGAGGACGTCTGGGATCACATGTGACTCTCTAGCGGTGCGAAAGCTGCCTCTATGGTCCAGAACGCCACTCTAGCCGTCCTGGATGTATGTCTCCATGATCGAGGTGGATTTCTGGGATGGGACGTGACCAGCTAGTTGCCGGACAACCCGCTCTATGACCACAATGCCACTCAAGCCATTCAGCAGGTATGTCTCCGTGATGCAGGAGGATTTCTGGGATCGGAGACGACTCTCTAGCCATGGCAATACCCTGCCTGTATGCCGGAATGGCACTCTAGCCCTCCTGGATGGATGTCTTTGTGATGCGGGAGGACCTGCATGTTTGGAACGGAGTCTCTAGGTGCTTTAACACCATCTCTACCGCTGGAATGCCACGCTGGCTGTCTGGGAGGTCTGTGTGTATGATCTGCTTGGACTTCTGGGATGGGAGGGGACTCTCTGGCTGTGGGAACACTGTTTTCAACAATAGGAAGGCCTGTCTGGCCATCCCAGACGTATGTTTCTCTGATCTGGGAGGATTTCCGGGATCGCAGTGGAGTCTCCATCTGCCGCAACAGCATCTCTCTGATGAGAATGCCAGTCTAGCCATGCCGGAGGTATATCTCCGTGATCGGGAGGCCGTCTGAGAGCAGAGCGGAGTCTCCAGGCGCTGCACCACCATCTCTATGACTGGAATGCCACTCTAGCCCTGTGCGAGGTATGTCTCTCTAATCCCAGAGGACTTGCGGGAGCGGAAGGGACTCTGTAGGTGCCAGAACACCATTTCCACGAGCGGAATGCCACCCGAGCCGTCCCGGATGCAGCTGCTGTATGATGCGGGAGACACTGCAGCCTTCCATCCCTTTTCAGGCTCCGCTTATTTCTGTCCTTAGTTGCCCTCCAGTCTCTCACTGATTTTCAGCCTCCACGTTTCTCTAGCCTCTCCTTCCCCTCTGGCCTCGCACATCTTTCTGGCCTACGACACGCGATCAACCTCCACTTCTTTCTGGCCTCTAGCTGCCCTCCGGCCTCCCACCCCTTTGCGGCCTCCACTTTTTCCTGGCCTCTACCTCCCCTCCAGCCTCCCACCCCTTTGTGGCCTCCCACCCCTTTTCGGCCTCCACTTTTTCCTGGCCTCTACCTCCCCTCCGGCCTCCCACCCCTTTGCGGCCTCCCACCCCTTTTCGGCCTCCACTTTTTCCTGGCCTCTACCTCCCCTCCAGCCTCCCACCCCTTTGCGGCCTCCCACCCCTTTTCGGCCTCTTTTGACTCTGTAGTCACCGCAACAACAGTCTCTTTGTCCAGGACAGACCTGTAGCCATCCCAGGATTTGTCTCCATGATCAAGGAGGATGTCTGGGATAGGACGGGACTCTCTCACTGATGGAACACCGTTTCTACGATTGGGTTGCCACTCGAGCCATTCCCCAGGTACATCCCCGTGATCCGGCAGAACTTTGGGAATGGAGGTGACTCTCTAACCGCGGGAGTACCATGTCTATGAGCGGAACGCCACTCTAGCTGTCCCAGAAATATGTCTCAAAGATCCGGGAGGAGCTCTGGGATCAGAGGGGACTCTGTAGCCAAGGGAAAACAGTCTCTCTGACCGTAACGCCACTCTGGCTGTGCCGGAGGTATGTGTCTATGATGCCTGATGACTTCTGGGATCCGAGGGGATTCTCTACCCACCAGAACAGCGTCTCTGTGACCTGACCGCCACTCTCGATGTTTTGCAGGCGTGCCTCCACGGTGTGGCAGGAATCCTGGCATCGTAGGTGACTCTCTGGCTCCCCGAAGGAAGTCGCTATGAGAGGAATGCCATTCTAGCCGTCCTGGAGGTATCTGTCTCTGATCCGGGAGGAGTTCCTGGGTCGGAGGGGCCTCGCTAAGCGCCGGAAGACTGTCTCTATGACAGGAATGGCACTCTAGCTGCCTGGGAGGTTATGCCTCTATGATGCGGGAGGAAAGCTCTCTTTGGAGCGGGGTCTCTATCTCCCCGAACACGGCCTGTATGACCGGGACGCCCGCCTAGCCGTCCTGGAGGTATGTCTCCAGGACATGGGAGGCCTTCCAGGACTGGAGGGGACTCTATAGCTGCTGGAACACCGTCTCGATGGCCGGAATGCCACTGTGGCCATCCTGGATGTATATCTCCATGATGCGGGAGGACTTCGGGGATAGCGGGCGACTAACTAACCGTGGGAAAACGGCCTCTATGACGGGAATGCCCCTCTAGCCCTGCCAGAGGTATGCCTCCAGGATCCGGGAGGACGTCTGGGATCACATGTGACTCTCTAGCGGTGCGAAAGCTGCCTCTATGGTCCAGAACGCCACTCTAGCCGTCCTGGATGTATGTCTCCATGATCGAGGTGGATTTCTGGGATGGGACGTGACCAGCTAGTTGCCGGACAACCCGCTCTATGACCACAATGCCACTCAAGCCATTCAGCAGGTATGTCTCCGTGATGCAGGAGGATTTCTGGGATCGGAGACGACTCTCTAGCCATGGCAATACCGTCCCTGTATGCCGGAATGGCACTCTAGCCCTCCTGGATGGATGTCTTTGTGATGCGGGAGGACCTGCATGTTTGGAACGGAGTCTCTAGGTGCTTTAACACCATCTCTACCGCTGGAATGCCATGCTGGCTGTCTGGGAGGTCTGTGTGTATGATCTGCTTGGACTTCTGGGATGGGAGGGGACTCTCTGGCTGTGGGAACACTGTTTTCAACAATAGGAAGGCCTGTCTGGCCATCCCAGACGTATGTTTCTCTGATCTGGGAGGATTTCCGGGATCGCAGTGGAGTCTCCATCTGCCGCAACAGCATCTCTCTGATGAGAATGCCAGTCTATCCATGCCGGAGGTATATCTCCGTGATCGGGAGGCCGTCTGAGAGCAGAGCGGAGTCTCCAGGCACTGCAACACCATCTCTATGACTGGAATGCCACTCTAGCCCTGTGCGAGGTATGTCTCTCTAATCCCAGAGGACTTGCGGGAGCGGAAGGGACTCTGTAGGTGCCAGAACACCATTTCCACGAGCGGAATGCCACCCGAGCCATCCCGGATGCAGCTGCTGTATGATGCGGGAGACACTCCAGCCTTCCATCCCTTTTCAGGCTCCGCTTATTTCTGTCCTTAGTTGCCCTCCAGTCTCTCACTGATTTTCAGCCTCCACGTTTCTCTAGCCTCTCCTTCCCCTCTGGCCTCGCACATCTTTCTGGCCTACGACACGCCATCAACCTCCACTTCTTTCTGGCCTCTAGCTGCCCTCCGGCCTCCCACCCCTTTTCGGCCTCCACTTTTTCCTGGCCTCTATCTCCCCTCCGGCCTCCCACCCCTTTGCGGCCTCCCACCCCTTTTCGGCCTCCACTTTTTCCTGGCCTCTACCTCCCCTCCGGCCTCCCACCCCTTTGCGGCCTCCCACCCCTTTTCGGCCTCCACTTTTTCCTGGCCTCTACCTCCCCTCCAGCCTCCCACCCCTTTGCGGCCTCCCACCCCTTTTCGGGCTCTTTTGACTCTGTAGTCACCGCAACAACAGTCTCTTTGTCCAGGACAGACCTGTAGCCATCCCAGGATTTGTCTCCATGATCAAGGAGGACGTGTGGGATAGGACGGGACTCTCTCACTGATGGAACACCGTTTCTACGATTGGGTTGCCACTCGAGCCATTCCCCAGGTACATCCCCGTGATCCGGCAGAACTTTGGGAATGGAGGTGACTCTCTAACCGCGGGAGTACCATGTCTATGAGCGGAACGCCACTCTAGCTGTCCCAGAAATATGTCTCAAAGATCCGGGAGGAGCTCTGGGATCAGAGGGGACTCTCTAGCCAAGGGAAAACAGTCTCTCTGACCGTAACGCCACTCTGGCTGTGCCGGAGGTATGTGTCTATGATGCCTGATGACTTCTGGGATCCGAGGGGATTCTCTACCCACCAGAACAGCGTCTCTGTGACCTGACCGCCACTCTCGATGTTTTGCAGGCGTGCCTCCACGGTGTGGCAGGAATCCTGGCATCGTAGGTGACTCTCTGGCTCCCCGAAGGAAGTCTCTATGAGAGGAATGCCATTCTAGCCGTCCTGGAGGTATCTGTCTCTGATCCAGGAGGACTTCCTGGGTTGGAGGGGCCTCGCTAAGCACCGGAAGACTGTCTCTATGACAGGAATGGCACTCTAGCTGCCTGGGAGGTTATGCCTCTATGATGCGGGAGGAAAGCTCTCTTTGGAGCGGGGTCTCTATCTCCCCGAACACGGCCTGTATGACCGCGACGCCCGCCTAGCCGTCCTGGAGGTATGTCTCCAGGACATGGGAGGCCTTCCAGGACTGGAGGGGACTCTATAGCTGCTGGAACACCGTCTCGATGGCCGGAATGCCACTGTGGCCATCCTGGATGTATATCTCCATGATGCGGGAGGACTTCGGGGATAGCGGGCGACTAACTAACCGTGGGAAAACGGCCTCTATGACGGGAATGCCCCTCTAGCCCTGCCAGAGGTATGCCTCCAGGATCCGGGAGGACGTCTGGGATCACATGTGACTCTCTAGCGGTGCGAAAGCTGCCTCTATGGTCCAGAACGCCACTCTAGCCGTCCTGGATGTATGTCTCCATGATCGAGGTGGATTTCTGGGATGGGACGTGACCAGCTAGTTGCCGGACAACCCGCTCTATGACCACAATGCCACTCAAGCCATTCAGCAGGTATGTCTCCGTGATGCAGGAGGATTTCTGGGATCGGAGACGACTCTCTAGCCATGGCAATACCCTCCCTGTATGCCGGAATGGCACTCTAGCCCTCCTGGATGGATGTCTTTGTGATGCGGGAGGACCTGCATGTTTGGAACGGAGTCTCTAGGTGCTTTAACACCATCTCTACCGCTGGAATGCCATGCTGGCTGTCTGGGAGGTCTGTGTGTATGATCTGCTTGGACTTCTGGGATGGGAGGGGACTCTCTGGCTGTGGGAACACTGTTTTCAACAATAGGAAGGCCTGTCTGGCCATCCCAGACGTATGTTTCTCTGATCTGGGAGGATTTCCGGGATCGCAGTGGAGTCTCCATCTGCCGCAACAGCATCTCTCTGATGAGAATGCCAGTCTATCCATGCCGGAGGTATATCTCCGTGATCGGGAGGCCGTCTGAGAGCAGAGCGGAGTCTCCAGGCACTGCAACACCATCTCTATGACTGGAATGCCACTCTAGCCCTGTGCGAGGTATGTCTCTCTAATCCCAGAGGACTTGCGGGAGCGGAAGGGACTCTGTAGGTGCCAGAACACCATTTCCACGAGCGGAATGCCACCCGAGCCGTCCCGGATGCAGCTTCTCTATGATGCGGGAGACACTCCAGCCTTCCATCCCTTTTCAGGCTCCGCTTATTTCTGTCCGTAGTTGCCCTCTAGTCTCTCACTGATTTTCAGCCTCCACGTTTCTCTAGCCTCTCCTTCCCCTCTGGCCTCGCACATCTTTCTGGCCTACGACACGCGATCAACCTCCACTTCTTTCTGGCCTCTAGCTGCCCTCCGGCCTCCCACCCCTTTTCGACCTCCACTTTTTCCTGGCCTCTACCTCCCCTCCAGCCTCCCACCCCTTTGTGGCCTCCCACCCCTTTTCGGCCTCCACTTTTTCCTGGCCTCTACCTCCCCTCCGGCCTCCCACCCCTTTGTGGCCTCCCACCCCTTTTCGGCCTCCACTTTTTCCTGGCCTCTACCTCCCCTCCGGCCTCCCACCCCTTTGCGGCCTCCCACCCCTTTTCGGCCTCCACTTTTTCCTGGCCTCTACCTCCCCTCCAGCCTCCCACCCCTTTGCGGCCTCCCACCCCTTTTCGGCCTCTTTTGACTCTGTAGTCACCGCAACAACAGTCTCTTTGTCCAGGACAGACGTGTAGCCATCCCAGGATTTGTCTCCATGATCAAGGAGGACGTCTGGGATAGGACGGGACTCTCTCACTGATGGAACACCGTTTCTACGATTGGGTTGCCACTCGAGCCATTCCCCAGGTACATCCCCGTGATCTGGCAGAACTTTGGGAATGGAGGTGACTCTCTAACCGCGGGAGTACCATGTCTATGAGCGGAACGCCACTCTAGCTGTCCCAGAAATATGTCTCAAAGATCCGGGAGGAGCTCTGGGATCAGAGGGGACTCTCTAGCCAAGGGAAAACAGTCTCTCTGACCGTAACGCCACTCTGGCTGTGCCGGAGGTATGTGTCTATGATGCCTGATGACTTCTGGGATCCGAGGGGATTCTCTACCCACCAGAACAGCGTCTCTGTGACCTGACCGCCACTCTCGATGTTTTGCAGGCGTGCCTCCACGGTGTGGCAGGAATCCTGGCATCGTAGGTGACTCTCTGGCTCCCCGAAGGAAGTCGCTATGAGAGGAATGCCATTCTAGCCGTCCTGGAGGTATCTGTCTCTGATCCGGGAGGAGTTCCTGGGTCGGAGGGGCCTCGCTAAGCACCGGAAGACTGTCTCTATGACAGGAATGGCACTCTAGCTGCCTGGGAGGTTATGCCTCTATGATGCGGGAGGAAAGCTCTCTTTGGAGCGGGGTCTCTATCTCCCCGAACACGGCCTGTATGACCGGGACGCCCGCCTAGCCGTCCTGGAGGTATGTCTCCAGGACATGGGAGGCCTTCCAGGACTGGAGGGGACTCTATAGCTGCTGGAACACCGTCTCGATGGCCGGAATGCCACTGTGGCCATCCTGGATGTATATCTCCATGATGCGGGAGGACTTCGGGGATAGCGGGCGACTAACTAACCGTGGGAAAACGGCCTCTATGACGGGAATGCCCCTCTAGCCCTGCCAGAGGTATGCCTCCAGGATCCGGGAGGACGTCTGGGATCACATGTGACTCTCTAGCGGTGCGAAAGCTGCCTCTATGGTCCAGAACGCCACTCTAGCCGTCCTGGATGTATGTCTCCATGATCGAGGTGGATTTCTGGGATGGGACGTGACCAGCTAGTTGCCGGACAACCCGCTCTATGACCACAATGCCACTCAAGCCATTCAGCAGGTATGTCTCCGTGATGCAGGAGGATTTCTGGGATCGGAGACGACTCTCTAGCCATGGCAATACCGTCCCTGTATGCCGGAATGGCACTCTAGCCCTCCTGGATGGATGTCTTTGTGATGCGGGAGGACCTGCATGTTTGGAACGGAGTCTCTAGGTGCTTTAACACCGTCTCTACCGCTGGAATGCCATGCTGGCTGTCTGGGAGGTCTGTGTGTATGATCTGCTTGGACTTCTGGGATGGGAGGGGACTCTCTGGCTGTGGGAACACTGTTTTCAACAATAGGAAGGCCTGTCTGGCCATCCCAGACGTATGTTTCTCTGATCTGGGAGGATTTCCGGGATCGCAGTGGAGTCTCCATCTGCCGCAACAGCATCTCTCTGATGAGAATGCCAGTCTATCCATGCCGGAGGTATATCTCCGTGATCGGGAGGCCGTCTGAGAGCAGAGCGGAGTCTCCAGGCGCTGCACCACCATCTCTATGACTGGAATGCCACTCTAGCCCTGTGCGAGGTATGTCTCTCTAATCCCAGAGGACTTGCGGGAGCGGAAGGGACTCTGTAGGTGCCAGAACACCATTTCCACGAGCGGAATGCCACCCGAGCCGTCCCGGATGCAGCTTCTCTATGATGCGGGAGACACTCCAGCCTTCCATCCCTTTTCAGGCTCCGCTTATTTCTGTCCTTAGTTGCCCTCCAGTCTCTCACTGATTTTCAGCCTCCACGTTTCTCTAGCCTCTCCTTCCCCTCTGGCCTCGCACATCTTTCTGGCCTACGACACGCCATCAACCTCCACTTCTTTCTGGCCTCTAGCTGCCCTCCGGCCTCCCACCCCTTTTCGGCCTCCACTTTTTCCTGGCCTCTATCTCCCCTCCGGCCTCCCACCCCTTTGCGGCCTCCCACCCCTTTTCGGCCTCCACTTTTTCCTGGCCTCTACCTCCCCTCCGGCCTCCCACCCCTTTGCGGCCTCCCACCCCTTTTCGGCCTCCACTTTTTCCTGGCCTCTACCTCCCCTCCAGCCTCCCACCCCTTTGCGGCCTCCCACCCCTTTGCGGCCTCTTTTGACTCTGTAGTCACCGCAACAACAGTCTCTTTGTCCAGGACAGACCTGTAGCCATTCCAGGATTTGTCTCCATGATCAAGGAGGACGTGTGGGATAGGACGGGACTCTCTCACTGATGGAACACCGTTTCTACGATTGGGTTGCCACTCGAGCCATTCCCCAGGTACATCCCCGTGATCCGGCAGAACTTTGGGAATGGAGGTGACTCTCTAACCGCGGGAGTACCATGTCTATGAGCGGAACGCCACTCTAGCTGTACCAGAAATATGTCTCAAAGATCCGGGAGGAGCTCTGGGATCAGAGGGGACTCTCTAGCCAAGGGAAAACAGTCTCTCTGACCGTAACGCCACGCTGGCTGTGCCGGAGGTATGTTTCTATGATGCCTGATGACTTCTGGGATCCGAGGGGATTCTCTACCCACCAGAACAGCGACTCTGTGACCTGACCGCCACTCTCGATGTTTTGCAGGCGTGCCTCCACGGTGTGGCAGGAATCCTGGCATCGTAGGTGACTCTCTGGCTCCCCGAAGGAAGTCGCTATGAGAGGAATGCCATTCTAGCCGTCCTGGAGGTATCTGTCTCTGATCCGGGAGGACTTCCTGGGTTGGAGTGGCCTCGCTAAGCACCGGAAGACTGTCTCTATGACAGGAATGGCACTCTAGCTGCCTGGGAGGTTATGCCTGTATGATGCGGGAGGAAAGCTCTCTTTGGAGCGGGGTCTCTATCTCCCCGAACACGGCCTGTATGACCGGAACGCCCGCCTAGCCGTCCTGGAGGTATGTCTCCAGGACATGGGAGGCCTTCCAGGACTGGAGGGGACTCTAGAGATGCTGGAACACCGTCTCGATGGCCGGAATGCCACTGTGGCCATCCTGGATGTGTATCTCCATGATGCGGGAGGACTTCGGGGATAGCGGGCGACTAACTAACCGTGGGAAAACGGCCTCTATGACGGGAATGCCCCTCTAGCCCTGCCAGAGGTATGCCTCCAGGATCCGGGAGGACGTCTGGGATCACATGTGACTCTCTAGCGGTGCGAAAGCTGCCTCTATGGTCCAGAACGCCACTCTAGCCGTCCTGGATGTATGTCTCCATGATCGAGGTGGATTTCTGGGATGGGACGTGACCAGCTAGTTGCCGGACAACCCGCTCTATGACCACAATGCCACTCAAGCCATTCAGCAGGTATGTCTCCGTGATGCAGGAGGATTTCTGGGATCGGAGACGACTCTCTAGCCATGGCAATACCCTCCCTGTATGCCGGAATGGCACTCTAGCCCTCCTGGATGGATGTCTTTGTGATGCGGGAGGACCTGCATGTTTGGAACGGAGTCTCTAGGTGCTTTGACACCATCTCTACCGCTGGAATGCCACGCTGGCTGTCTGGGAGGTCTGTGTGTATGATCTGCTTGGACTTCTGGGATGGGAGGGGACTCTCTGGCTGTGGGAACACTGTTTTCAACAATAGGAAGGCCTGTCTGGCCATCCCAGATGTATGTTTCTCTGATCTGGGAGGATTTCCGGGATCGCAGTGGAGTCTCCATCTGCCGCAACAGCATCTCTCTGATGAGAATGCCAGTCTATCCATGCCGGAGGTATATCTCCGTGATCGGGAGGCCGTCTGAGAGCAGAGCGGAGTCTCCAGGCGCTGCACCACCATCTCTATGACTGGAATGCCACTCTAGCCCTGTGCGAGGTATGTCTCTCTAATCCCAGAGGACTTGCGGGAGCGGAAGGGACTCTGTAGGTGCCAGAACACCATTTCCACGAGCGGAATGCCACCCGAGCCGTCCCGGATGCAGCTGCTGTATGATGCGGGAGACACTCCAGCCTTCCATCCCTTTTCAGGCTCCGCTTATTTCTGTCCTTAGTTGCCCTCCAGTCTCTCACTGATTTTCAGCCTCCACGTTTCTCTAGCCTCTCCTTCCCCTCTGGCCTCGCACATCTTTCTGGCCTACGACACGCCATCAACCTCCACTTCTTTCTGGCCTCTAGCTGCCCTCCGGCCTCCCACCCCTTTTCGGCCTCCACTTTTTCCTGGCCTCTACCTCCCCTCCAGCCTCCCAACCCTTTGTGGCCTCCCACCCCTTTTCGGCCTCCACTTTTTCCTGGCCTCTACCTCCCCTCCGGCCTCCCACCCCTTTGCGGCCTCCCACCCCTTTTCGGCCTCCACTTTTTCCTGGCCTCTACCACCCCTTTGCGGCCTCCCACCCCTTTTCGGCCTCCACTTTTTCCTGGCCTCTACCTCCCCTCCGGCCTCCCACCCCTTTGTGGCCTCCCACCCCTTTGTGGCCTCCCACCCCTTTTCGGCCTCCACTTTTTCCTGGCCTCTACCTCCCCTCCGGCCTCCCACCCCTTTGTGGCCTCCCACCCCTTTTCGGCCTCCACTTTTTCCTGGCCTCTACCTCCCCTCCAGCCTCCCACCCCTTTGCGGCCTCCCACCCCTTTGCGGCCTCTTTTGACTCTGTAGTCACCGCAACAACAGTCTCTTTGTCCAGGACACACCTCTAGCCATCCCAGGATTTGTCTCCATGATCAAGGAGGACGTCTGGGATAGGAGGGGACTCTCTCACTGATGGAACACCGTTTCTGCGATTGGGTTGCCACTCGAGCCATTCCCCAGGTACATCCCCGTGATCCGGCAGAACTTTGGGAATGGAGGTGACTCTCTAACCGCGGGAGTACCATGTCTGTGAGCGGAACGCCACTCTAGCTGTCCCAGAAATATGTCTCAAAGATCCGGGAGGAGCTCTGGGATCAGAGGGGACTCTCTAGCCAAGGAAAAACAGTCTCTCTGACCGTAACGCCACTCTGGCTGTGCCGGAGGTATGTGTCTATGATGCCTGATGACTTCTGGGATCCGAGGGGATTCTCTACCCACCAGAACAGCGTCTCTGTGACCTGACCGCCACTCTCGATGTTTTGCAGGCGTGCCTCCACGATGTGGCAGGAATCCTGGCATTGTAGGTGACTCTGTAGCTCCCCGAAGGAAGTCTCTATGAGAGGAATGCCATTCTAGCCGTCCTGGAGGTATCTGTCTCTGATCCAGGAGGACTTCCTGGGTCGGAGGGGCCTCGCTAAGCACCGGAAGACTGTCTCTATGACAGGAATGGCACTCTAGCTGCCTGGGAGGTTATGCCTCTATGATGCGGGAGGAAAGCTCTCTTTGGAGCGGGGTCTCTATCTCCCCGAACACGGCCTGTATGACCGCAACGCCCGCCTAGCCGTCCTGGAGGTATGTCTCCAGGACATGGGAGGCCTTCCAGGACTGGAGGGGACTCTATAGCTGCTGGAACACCGTCTCGATGGCCGGAATGCCACTCTGGCCATCCTGGATGTATATCTCCATGATGCGGGAGGACTTCGGGGATAGCGGGCGACTAACTAACCGTGGGAAAACGGCCTCTATGACGGGAATGCCCCTCTAGCCCTGCCAGAGGTATGCCTCCAGGATCCGGGAGGACGTCTGGGATCACATGTGACTCTCTAGCGGTGCGAAAGCTGCCTCTATGGTCCAGAACGCCACTCTAAGCCGTCCTGGATGTATGTCTCCATGATCGAGGTGGATTTCTGGGATGGGACGTGACCAGCTAGTTGCCGGACAACCCGCTCTATGACCACAATGCCACTCAAGCCATTCAGCAGGTATGTCTCCGTGATGCAGGAGGATTTCTGGGATCGGAGACGACTCTCTAGCCATGGCAATACCCTCCCTGTATGCCGGAATGGCACTCTAGCCCTCCTGGATGGATGTCTTTGTGATGCGGGAGGACCTGCATGTTTGGAACGGAGTCTCTAGGTGCTTTGACACCATCTCTACCGCTGGAATGCCACGCTGGCTGTCTGGGAGGTCTGTGTGTATGATCTGCTTGGACTTCTGGGATGGGAGGGGACTCTCTGGCTGTGGGAACACTGTTTTCAACAATAGGAAGGCCTGTCTGGCCATCCCAGACGTATGTTTCTCTGATCTGGGAGGATTTCCGGGATCGCAGTGGAGTCTCCATCTGCCGCGACAGCATCTCTCTGATGAGAATGGCAGTCTATCCATGCCGGAGGTATATCTCCGTGATCGGGAGGCCGTCTGAGAGCAGAGCGGAGTCTCCAGGCGCTGCACCACCATCTCTATGACTGGAATGCCACTCTAGCCCTGTGCGAGGTATGTCTCTCTAATCCCAGAGGACTTGCGGGAGCGGAAGGGACTCTGTAGGTGCCAGAACACCATTTCCACGAGCGGAATGCCACCCGAGCCGTCCCGGATGCAGCTGCTGTATGATGCGGGAGACACTCCAGCCTTCCATCCCTTTTCAGGCTCCGCTTATTTCTGTCCTTAGTTGCCCTTCAGTCTCTCACTGATTTTCAGCCTCCACGTTTCTCTAGCCTCTCCTTCCCCTCTGGCCTCGCACATCTTTCTGGCCTACGACACGCCATCAACCTCCACTTCTTTCTGGCCTCTAGCTGCCCTCCGGCCTCCCACCCCTTTTCGGCCTCCACTTTTTCCTGGCCTCTACCTCCCCTCCAGCCTCCCAACCCTTTGTGGCCTCCCACCCCTTTTCGGCCTCCACTTTTTCCTGGCCTCTACCTCCCCTCCGGCCTCCCACCCCTTTGCGGCCTCCCACCCCTTTTCGGCCTCCACATTTTCCTGGCCTCTACCACCCCTTTGCGGCCTCCCACCCCTTTTCGGCCTCCACTTTTTCCTGGCCTCTACCTCCCCTCCGGCCTCCCACCCCTTTGTGGCCTCCCACCCCTTTTCGGCCTCCACTTTTTCCTGGCCTCTACCTCCCCTCCGGCCTCCCACCCCTTTGCGGCCTCCCACCCCTTTTCGGCCTCCACTTTTTCCTGGCCTCTACCACCCCTTTGCGGCCTCCCACCCCTTTTCGGCCTCCACTTTTTCCTGGCCTCTACCTCCCCTCCAGCCTCCCACCCCTTTGCGGCCTCCCACCCCTTTGCGGCCTCTTTTGACTCTGTAGTCACCGCAACAACAGTCTCTTTGTCCAGGACACACCTCTAGCCATCCCAGGATTTGTCTCCATGATCAAGGAGGACGTCTGGGATAGGAGGGGACTCTCTCACTGATGGAACACCGTTTCTACGATTGGGTTGCCACTCGAGCCATTCCCCAGGTACATCCCCGTGATCCGGCAGAACTTTGGGAATGGAGGTGACTCTCTAACCGCGGGAGTACCATGTCTGTGAGCGGAACGCCACTCTAGCTGTCCCAGAAATATGTCTCAAAGATCCGGGAGGAGCTCTGGGATCAGAGGGGACTCTCTAGCCAAGGAAAAACAGTCTCTCTGACCGTAACGCCACTCTGGCTGTGCCGGAGGTATGTGTCTATGATGCCTGATGACTTCTGGGATCCGAGGGGATTCTCTACCCACCAGAACAGCGTCTCTGTGACCTGACCGCCACTCTCGATGTTTTGCAGGCGTGCCTCCACGATGTGGCAGGAATCCTGGCATTGTAGGTGACTCTGTAGCTCCCCGAAGGAAGTCTCTATGAGAGGAATGCCATTCTAGCCGTCCTGGAGGTATCTGTCTCTGATCCAGGAGGACTTCCTGGGTTGGAGGGGCCTCGCTAAGCACCGGAAGACTGTCTCTATGACAGGAATGGCACTCTAGCTGCCTGGGAGGTTATGCCTCTATGATGCGGGAGGAAAGCTCTCTTTGGAGCGGGGTCTCTATCTCCCCGAACACGGCCTGTATGACCGCAACGCCCGCCTAGCCGTCCTGGAGGTATGTCTCCAGGACATGGGAGGCCTTCCAGGACTGGAGGGGACTCTATAGCTGCTGGAACACCGTCTCGATGGCCGGAATGCCACTCTGGCCATCCTGGATGTATATCTCCATGATGCGGGAGGACTTCGGGGATAGCGGGCGACTAACTAACCGTGGGAAAACGGCCTCTATGACGGGAATGCCCCTCTAGCCCTGCCAGAGGTATGCCTCCAGGATCCGGGAGGACGTCTGGGATCACATGTGACTCTCTAGCGGTGCGAAAGCTGCCTCTATGGTCCAGAACGCCACTCTAAGCCGTCCTGGATGTATGTCTCCATGATCGAGGTGGATTTCTGGGATGGGACGTGACCAGCTAGTTGCCGGACAACCCGCTCTATGACCACAATGCCACTCAAGCCATTCAGCAGGTATGTCTCCGTGATGCAGGAGGATTTCTGGGATCGGAGACGACTCTCTAGCCATGGCAATACCCTCCCTGTATGCCGGAATGGCACTCTAGCCCTCCTGGATGGATGTCTTTGTGATGCGGGAGGACCTGCATGTTTGGAACGGAGTCTCTAGGTGCTTTGACACCATCTCTACCGCTGGAATGCCACGCTGGCTGTCTGGGAGGTCTGTGTGTATGATCTGCTTGGACTTCTGGGATGGGAGGGGACTCTCTGGCTGTGGGAACACTGTTTTCAACAATAGGAAGGCCTGTCTGGCCATCCCAGACGTATGTTTCTCTGATCTGGGAGGATTTCCGGGATCGCAGTGGAGTCTCCATCTGCCGCAACAGCATCTCTCTGATGAGAATGCCAGTCTATCCATGCCGGAGGTATATCTCCGTGATCGGGAGGCCGTCTGAGAGCAGAGCGGAGTCTCCAGGCGCTGCACCACCATCTCTATGACTGGAATGCCACTCTAGCCCTGTGCGAGGTATGTCTCTCTAATCCCAGAGGACTTGCGGGAGCGGAAGGGACTCTGTAGGTGCCAGAACACCATTTCCACGAGCGGAATGCCACCCGAGCCGTCCCGGATGCAGCTGCTGTATGATGCGGGAGACACTCCAGCCTTCCATCCCTTTTCAGGCTCCGCTTATTTCTGTCCTTAGTTGCCCTTCAGTCTCTCACTGATTTTCAGCCTCCACGTTTCTCTAGCCTCTCCTTCCCCTCTGGCCTCGCACATCTTTCTGGCCTACGACACGCCATCAACCTCCACTTCTTTCTGGCCTCTAGCTGCCCTCCGGCCTCCCACCCCTTTTCGGCCTCCACTTTTTCCTGGCCTCTACCTCCCCTCCGGCCTCCCACCCCTTTGCGGCCTCCCACCCCTTTTCGGCCTCCACTTTTTCCTGGCCTCTACCACCCCTTTGCGGCCTCCCACCCCTTTTTGGCCTCCACTTTTTCCTGGCCTCTACCTCCCCTCCAGCCTCCCACCCCTTTGCGGCCTCCCACCCCTTTGCGGCCTCTTTTGACTCTGTAGTCACCGCAACAACAGTCTCTTTGTCCAGGACACACCTCTAGCCATCCCAGGATTTGTCTCCATGATCAAGGAGGACGTCTGGGATAGGAGGGGACTCTCTCACTGATGGAACACCGTTTCTACGATTGGGTTGCCACTCGAGCCATTCCCCAGGTACATCCCCGTGATCCGGCAGAACTTTGGGAATGGAGGTGACTCTCTAACCGCGGGAGTACCATGTCTGTGAGCGGAACGCCACTCTAGCTGTCCCAGAAATATGTCTCAAAGATCCGGGAGGAGCTCTGGGATCAGAGGGGACTCTCTAGCCAAGGAAAAGCAGTCTCTCTGACCGTAACGCCACTCTGGCTGTGCCGGAGGTATGTGTCTATGATGCCTGATGACTTCTGGGATCCGAGGGGATTCTCTACCCACCAGAACAGCGTCTCTGTGACCTGACCGCCACTCTCGATGTTTTGCAGGCGTGCCTCCACGATGTGGCAGGAATCCTGGCATTGTAGGTGACTCTGTAGCTCCCCGAAGGAAGTCTCTATGAGAGGAATGCCATTCTAGCCGTCCTGGAGGTATCTGTCTCTGATCCAGGAGGACTTCCTGGGTTGGAGGGGCCTCGCTAAGCACCGGAAGACTGTCTCTATGACAGGAATGGCACTCTAGCTGCCTGGGAGGTTATGCCTCTATGATGCGGGAGGAAAGCTCTCTTTGGAGCGGGGTCTCTATCTCCCCGAACACGGCCTGTATGACCGCAACGCCTGCCTAGCCGTCCTGGAGGTATGTCTCCAGGACATGGGAGGCCTTCCAGGACTGGAGGGGACTCTATAGCTGCTGGAACACCGTCTCGATGGCCGGAATGCCACTCTGGCCATCCTGGATGTATATCTCCATGATGCGGGAGGACTTCGGGGATAGCGGGCGACTAACTAACCGTGGGAAAACGGCCTCTATGACGGGAATGCCCCTCTAGCCCTGCCAGAGGTATGCCTCCAGGATCCGGGAGGACGTCTGGGATCACATGTGACTCTCTAGCGGTGCGAAAGCTGCCTCTATGGTCCAGAACGCCACTCTAAGCCGTCCTGGATGTATGTCTCCATGATCGAGGTGGATTTCTGGGATGGGACGTGACCAGCTAGTTGCCGGACAACCCGCTCTATGACCACAATGCCACTCAAGCCATTCAGCAGGTATGTCTCCGTGATGCAGGAGGATTTCTGGGATCGGAGACGACTCTCTAGCCATGGCAATACCCTCCCTGTATGCCGGAATGGCACTCTAGCCCTCCTGGATGGATGTCTTTGTGATGCGGGAGGACCTGCATGTTTGGAACGGAGTCTCTAGGTGCTTTGACACCATCTCTACCGCTGGAATGCCACGCTGGCTGTCTGGGAGGTCTGTGTGTATGATCTGCTTGGACTTCTGGGATGGGAGGGGACTCTCTGGCTGTGGGAACACTGTTTTCAACAATAGGAAGGCCTGTCTGGCCATCCCAGACGTACGTTTCTCTGATCTGGGAGGATTTCCGGGATCGCAGTGGAGTCTCCATCTGCCGCGACAGCATCTCTCTGATGAGAATGCCAGTCTATCCATGCCGGAGGTATATCTCTGTGATCGGGAGGCCGTCTGAGAGCAGAGCGGAGTCTCCAGGCGCTGCAACACCATCTCTATGACTGGAATGCCACTCTAGCCCTGTGCGAGGTATGCCTCTCTAATCCCAGAGGACTTGCGGGAGCAGAAGGGACTCTGTAGGTGCCAGAACACCATTTCCACGAGCGGAATGCCACCCGAGCCGTCCCGGATGCAGCTGCTGTATGATGCGGGAGACACTCCAGCCTTCCATCCCTTTTCAGGCTCCGCTTATTTCTGTCCTTAGTTGCCCTCCAGTCTCTCACTGATTTTCAGCCTCCACGTTTCTCTAGCCTCTCCTTCCCCTCTGGCCTCGCACATCTTTCTGGCCTACGACACGCCATCAACCTCCACTTCTTTCTGGCCTCTAGCTGCCCTCCGGCCTCCCACCCCTTTTCGGCCTCCACTTTTTCCTGGCCTCTACCTCCCCTGCGGCCTCCCACCCCTTTGTGGCCTCCCACCCCTTTTCGGCCTCCACTTCTTTCTGGCCTCTAGCTGCCCTCCGGCCTCCCACCCCTTTTCGGCCTCCACTTTTTCCTGGCCTCTACCTCCCCTCCGGCCTCCCACCCCTTTGTGGCCTCCCACCCCTTTTCGGCCTCCACTTTTTCCTGGCCTCTACCTCCCCTCCGGCCTCCCACCCCTTTGCGGCCTCCCACCCCTTTGCGGCCTCCACTTTTTCCTGGCCTCTACCACCCCTTTGCGGCCTCCCACCCCTTTTCGGCCTCCACTTTTTCCTGGCCTCTACCTCCCCTCCAGCCTCCCACCCCTTTGCGGCCTCCCACCCCTTTGCGGCCTCCCACCCCTTTGCGGCCTCTTTTGACTCTGTAGTCACCGCAACAACAGTCTCTTTGTCCAGGACAGACCTCTAGCCATCCCAGGATTTGTCTCCATGATCAAGGAGGACGTCTGGGATAGGACGGGACTCTCTCACTGATGGAACACCGTTTCTACGATTGGGTTGCCACTCTAGCCATTCCCCAGGTACATCCCTATGATCCGGCAGAACTTTGGGAATGGAGGTGACTCTCTAACCGCGGGAGTACCATGTCTATGAGCAGAACGCCACTCTAGCTGTCCCAGAAATATGTCTCAAAGATCCGGGAGGAGCTCTGGGATCAGAGGGGACTCTCTAGCCAAGGGAAAACAGTCTCTCTGACCGTAACGCCACTCTGGCTGTGCCGGAGGTATGTGTCTATGATGCCTGATGACTTCTGGGATCCGAGGGGATTCTCTACCCACCAGAACAGCGTCTCTGTGACCTGACCGCCACTCTCGATGTTTTGCAGGCGTGCCTCCACGGTGTGGCAGGAATCCTGGCATCGTAGGTGACTCTCTGGCTCCCCGAAGGAAGTCGCTATGAGAGGAATGCCATTCTAGCCGTCCTGGAGGTATCTGTCTCTGATCCAGGAGGACTTCCTGGGTTGGAGGGGCCTCGCTAAGCACCGGAAGACTGTCTCTATGACAGGAATGGCACTCTAGCTGCCTGGGAGGTTATGCCTCTATGATGCGGGAGGAAAGCTCTCTTTGGAGCGGGGTCTCTATCTCCCCGAACACGGCCTGTATGACCGCAACGCCCGCCTAGCCGTCCTGGAGGTATGTCTCCAGGACATGGGAGGCCTTCCAGGACTGGAGGGGACTCTATAGCTGCTGGAACACCGTCTCGATGGCCGGAATGCCACTGTGGCCATCCTGGATGTATATCTCCATGATGCGGGAGGACTTCGGGGATAGCGGGCGACTAACTAACCGTGGGAAAACGGCCTCTATGATGGGAATGCCCCTCTAGCCCTGCCAGAGGTATGCCTCTAGGATCCGGGAGGACGTCTGGGATCACATGTGACTCTCTAGCGGTGCGAAAGCTGCCTCTATGGTCCAGAACGCCACTCTAGCCGTCCTGGATGTATGTCTCCATGATCGAGGTGGATTTCTGGGATGGGACGTGACCAGCTAGTTGCCGGACAACCCGCTGTATGACCACAATGCCACTCAAGCCATTCAGCAGGTATGTCTCCGTGATGCAGGAGGATTTCTGGGATCGGAGACGACTCTCTAGCCATGGCAATACCCTCCCTGTATGCCGGAATGGCACTCTAGCCCTCCTGGATGGATGTCTTTGTGATGCGGGAGGACCTGCATGTTTGGAACGGAGTCTCTAGGTGCTTTGACACCATCTCTACCGCTGGAATGCCACGCTGGCTGTCTGGGAGGTCTGTGTGTATGATCTGCTTGGACTTCTGGGATGGGAGGGGACTCTCTGGCTGTGGGAACACTGTTTTCAACAATAGGAAGGCCTGTCTGGCCATCCCAGACGTATGTTTCTCTGATCTGGGAGGATTTCCGGGATCGCAGTGGAGTCTCCATCTGCCGCGACAGCATCTCTCTGATGAGAATGCCAGTCTATCCATGCCGGAGGTATATCTCCGTGATCGGGAGGCCGTCTGAGAGCAGAGCGGAGTCTCCAGGCGCTGCAACACCATCTCTATGACTGGAATGCCACTCTAGCCCTGTGCGAGGTATGCCTCTCTAATCCCAGAGGACTTGCGGGAGCGGAAGGGACTCTGTAGGTGCCAGAACACCATTTCCACGAGCGGAATGCCACCTGAGCCGTCCCGGATGCAGCTGCTGTATGATGCGGGAGACACTCCAGCCTTCCATCCCTTTTCAGGCTCCGCTTATTTCTGTCCTTAGTTGCCCTCCAGTCTCTCACTGATTTTCAGCCTCCACGTTTCTCTAGCCTCTCCTTCCCCTCTGGCCTCGCACATCTTTCTGGCCTACGACACGCCATCAACCTCCACTTCTTTCTGGCCTCTAGCTGCCCTCCGGCCTCCCACCCCTTTTCGGCCTCCACTTTTTCCTGGCCTCTACCTCCCCTCCGGCCTCCCACCCCTTTGTGGCCTCCACTTTTTCCTGGCCTCTACCTCCCCTCCAGCCTCCCACCCCTTTGCGGCCTCCCACCCCTTTTCGGCCTCCACTTTTTCCTGGCCTCTACCTCCCCTCCAGCCTCCCACCCCTTTGTGGCCTCCCACCCCTTTTCGGCCTCCACTTTTTCCTGGGCTCTACCTCCCCTCCGGCCTCCCACCCCTTTGCGGCCTCCCACCCCTTTTCGGCCTCCACTTTTTCCTGGCCTCTACCTCCCCTCCAGCCTCCCACCCCTTTGCGGCCTCTTTTGACTCTGTAGTCACCGCAACAACAGTCTCTTTGTCCAGGAGACACCTCTAGCCATCCCAGGATTTGTCTCCATGATCAGGGAGGACGTCTGGGATAGGACGGGACTCTCTCACTGATGGAACACCGTTTCTACGATTGGGTTGCCACTCTAGCCATTCCCCAGGTACATCCCCGTGATCCGGCAGAACTTTGGGAATGGAGGTGACTCTCTAACCGCGGGAGTACCATGTCTATGAGCGGAACGCCACTCTAGCTGTCCCAGAAATATGTCTCAAAGATCCGGGAGGAGCCCTGGGATCAGAGGGGACTCTCTAGCCAAGGGAAAACAGTCTCTCTGACCGTAACGCCACTCTGGCTGTGCCGGAGGTATGTGTCTATGATGCCTGATGACTTCTGGGATCCGAGGGGATTCTCTACCCACCAGAACAGCGTCTCTGTGACCTGACCGCCACTCTCGATGTTTTGCAGGCGTGCCTCCACGATGTTGCAGGAATCCTGGCATCGTAGGTGACTCTCTGGCTCCCCGAAGGAAGTCTCTATGAGAGGAATGCCATTCTAGCCGTCCTGGAGGTTTCTGTCTCTGATCCGGGAGGACTTCCTGGGTTGGAGGGGCCTCGCTAAGCACCGGAAGACTGTCTCTATGACAGGAATGGCACTCTAGCTGCCTGGGAGGTTATGCCTCTATGATGCGGGAGGAAAGCTCTCTTTGGAGCGGGGTCTCTATCTCCCCGAACACGGCCTGTATGACCGGGACGCCCGCCTAGCCGTCCTGGAGGTATGTCTCCAGGACATGGGAGGCCTTCCAGGACTGGAGGGGACTCTATAGCTGCTGGAACACCGTCTCGATGGCCGGAATGCCACTGTGGCCATCCTGGATGTGTATCTCCATGATGCGGGAGGACTTCGGGGATAGCGGGCGACTAACTAACCGTGGGAAAACGGCCTCTATGACGGGAATGCCCCTCTAGCCCTGCCAGAGGTTTGCCTCCAGGATCCGGGAGGACGTCTGGGATCACATGTGACTCTCTAGCGGTGCGAAAGCTGCCTCTATGGTCCAGAACGCCACTCTAGCCGTCCTGGATGTATGTCTCCATGATCGAGGTGGATTTCTGGGATGGGACGTGACCAGCTAGTTGCCGGACAACCCGCTGTATGACCACAATGCCACTCAAGCCATTCAGCAGGTATGTCTCTGTGATGCAGGAGGATTTCTGGGATCGGAGACGACTCTCTAGCCATGGCAATACCCTCCCTGTATGCCGGAATGGCACTCTAGCCCTCCTGGATGGATGTCTTTGTGATGCGGGAGGACCTGCATGTTTGGAACGGAGTCTCTAGGTGCTTTGACACCATCTCTACCGCTGGAATGCCACGCTGGCTGTCTGGGAGGTCTGTGTGTATGATCTGCTTGGACTTCTGGAATGGGAGGGGACTCTCTGGCTGTGGGAACACTGTTTTCAACAATAGGAAGGCCTGTCTGGCCATCCCAGACGTATGTTTCTCTGATCTGGGAGGATTTCCGGGATCGCAGTGGAGTCTCCATCTGCCGCAACAGCATCTCTCTGATGAGAATGCCAGTCTATCCATGCCGGAGGTATATCTCCGTGATCGGGAGGCCGTCTGAGAGCAGAGCGGAGTCTCCAGGCGCTGCACCACCATCTCTATGACTGGAATGCCACTCTAGCCCTGTGCGAGGTATGCCTCTCTAATCCCAGAGGACTTGCGGGAGCGGAAGGGACTCTGTAGGTGCCAGAACACCATTTCCACGAGCGGAATGCCACCCGAGCCGTCCCGGATGCAGCTGCTGTATGATGCGGGAGACACTCCAGCCTTCCATCCCTTTTCAGGCTCCGCTTATTTCTGTCCTTAGTTGCCCTCCAGTCTCTCACTGATTTTCAGCCTCCACGTTTCTCTAGCCTCTCCTTCCCCTCTGGCCTCGCACATCTTTCTGGCCTACGACACGCGATCAACCTCCACTTCTTTCTGGCCTCTAGCTGCCCTCCGGCCTCCCACCCCTTTTCGGCCTCCACTTTTTCCTGGCCTCTACCTCCCCTCCAGCCTCCCACCCCTTTTTGGCCTCCACTTTTTCCTGGCCTCTAGCTCCCCTCCGGCCTCCCACCCCTTTGCGGCCTCCCACCCCTTTTCGGCCTCCACTTTTTCCTGGCCTCTACCTCCCCTCCAGCCTCCCACCCCTTTGTGGCCTCCCACCCCTTTTCGGCCTCCACTTTTTCCTGGCCTCTACCTCCCCTCCGGCCTCCCACCCCTTTGCGGCCTCCCACCCCTTTTCGGCCTCCACTTTTTCCTGGCCTCTACCACCCCTTTGCGGCCTCCCACCCCTTTTCGGCCTCCACTTTTTCCTGGCCTCTACCTCCCCTCCAGCCTCCCACCCCTTTGCGGCCTCTTTTGACTCTGTAGTCACCGCAACAACAGTCTCTTTGTCCAGGAGACACCTCTAGCCATCCCAGGATTTGTCTCCATGATCAAGGAGGACGTCTGGGATAGGACGGGACTCTCTCACTGATGGAACACCGTTTCTACGATTGGGTTGCCACTCTAGCCATTCCCCAGGTACATCCCCGTGATCCGGCAGAACTTTGGGAATGGAGGTGACTCTCTAACCGCGGGAGTACCATGTCTATGAGCGGAACGCCACTCTAGCTGTCCCAGAAATATGTCTCAAAGATCCGGGAGGAGCCCTGGGATCAGAGGGGACTCTCTAGCCAAGGGAAAACAGTCTCTCTGACCGTAACGCCACTCTGGCTGTGCCGGAGGTATGTGTCTATGATGCCTGATGACTTCTGGGATCCGAGGGGATTCTCTACCCACCAGAACAGCGTCTCTGTGACCTGACCGCCACTCTCGATGTTTTGCAGGCGTGCCTCCACGATGTTGCAGGAATCCTGGCATCGTAGGTGACTCTCTGGCTCCCCGAAGGAAGTCTCTATGAGAGGAATGCCATTCTAGCCGTCCTGGAGGTTTCTGTCTCTGATCCGGGAGGACTTCCTGGGTTGGAGGGGCCTCGCTAAGCACCGGAAGACTGTCTCTATGACAGGAATGGCACTCTAGCTGCCTGGGAGGTTATGCCTCTATGATGCGGGAGGAAAGCTCTCTTTGGAGCGGGGTCTCTATCTCCCCGAACACGGCCTGTATGACCAGAACGCCCGCCTAGCCGTCCTGGAGGTATGTCTCCAGGACATGGGAGGCCTTCCAGGACTGGAGGGGACTCTATAGCTGCTGGAACACCGTCTCGATGGCCGGAATGCCACTGTGGCCATCCTGGATGTGTATCTCCATGATGCGGGAGGACTTCGGGGATAGCGGGCGACTAACTAACCGTGGGAAAACGGCCTCTATGACGGGAATGCCCCTCTAGCCCTGCCAGAGGTTTGCCTCCAGGATCCGGGAGGACGTCTGGGATCACATGTGACTCTCTAGCGGTGCGAAAGCTGCCTCTATGGTCCAGAACGCCACTCTAGCCGTCCTGGATGTATGTCTCCATGATCGAGGTGGATTTCTGGGATGGGACGTGACCAGCTAGTTGCCGGACAACCCGCTGTATGACCACAATGCCACTCAAGCCATTCAGCAGGTATGTCTCTGTGATGCAGGAGGATTTCTGGGATCGGAGACGACTCTCTAGCCATGGCAATACCCTCCCTGTATGCCGGAATGGCACTCTAGCCCTCCTGGATGGATGTCTTTGTGATGCGGGAGGACCTGCATGTTTGGAACGGAGTCTCTAGGTGCTTTGACACCATCTCTACCGCTGGAATGCCACGCTGGCTGTCTGGGAGGTCTGTGTGTATGATCTGCTTGGACTTCTGGAATGGGAGGGGACTCTCTGGCTGTGGGAACACTGTTTTCAACAATAGGAAGGCCTGTCTGGCCATCCCCGACGTATGTTTCTCTGATCTGGGAGGATTTCCGGGATCGCAGTGGAGTCTCCATCTGCCGCAACAGCATCTCTCTGATGAGAATGCCAGTCTATCCATGCCGGAGGTATATCTCCGTGATCGGGAGGCCGTCTGAGAGCAGAGCGGAGTCTCCAGGCGCTGTAACACCATCTCTATGACTGGAATGCCACTCTAGCCCTGTGCGAGGTCTGCCTCTCTAATCCCAGAGGACTTGCGGGAGCGGAAGGGACTCTGTAGGTGCCAGAACACCATTTCCACAAGCGGAATGCCACCCGAGCCGTCCCGGATGCAGCTGCTGTATGATGCGGGAGACACTCCAGCCTTTCATCCCTTTTCAGGCTCCGCTTATTTCTGTCCTTAGTTGCCCTCCAGTCTCTCACTGATTTTCAGCCTCCACGTTTCTCTAGCCTCTCCTTCCCCTCTGGCCTCGCACATCTTTCTGGCCTACGACACGCCATCAACCTCCACTTCTTTCTGGCCTCTAGCTGCCCTCCGGCCTCCCACCCCTTTTCGGCCTCCACTTTTTCCTGGCCTCTACCTCCCCTCCAGCCTCCCACCCCTTTTTGGCCTCCACTTTTTCCTGGCCTCTAGCTCCCCTCCGGCCTCCCACCCCTTTGCGGCCTCCCACCCCTTTTCGGCCTCCACTTTTTCCTGGCCTCTACCTCCCCTCCAGCCTCCCACCCCTTTGTGGCCTCCCACCCCTTTTCGGCCTCCACTTTTTCCTGGCCTCTACCTCCCCTCCGGCCTCCCACCCCTTTTCGGCCTCCACTTTTTCCTGGCCTCTACCACCCCTTTGCGGCCTCCCACCCCTTTTCGGCCTCCACTTTTTCCTGGCCTCTACCTCCCCTCCAGCCTCCCACCCCTTTGCGGCCTCTTTTGACTCTGTAGTCACCGCAACAACAGTCTCTTTGTCCAGGAGACACCTCTAGCCATCCCAGGATTTGTCTCCATGATCAAGGAGGACGTCTGGGATAGGACGGGACTCTCTCACTGATGGAACACCGTTTCTACGATTGGGTTGCCACTCTAGCCATTCCCCAGGTACATCCCCGTGATCCGGCAGAACTTTGGGAATGGAGGTGACTCTCTAACCGCGGGAGTACCATGTCTATGAGCGGAACGCCACTCTAGCTGTCCCAGAAATATGTCTCAAAGATCCGGGAGGAGCCCTGGGATCAGAGGGGACTCTCTAGCCAAGGGAAAACAGTCTCTCTGACCGTAACGCCACTCTGGCTGTGCCGGAGGTATGTGTCTATGATGCCTGATGACTTCTGGGATCCGAGGGGATTCTCTACCCACCAGAACAGCGTCTCTGTGACCTGACCGCCACTCTCGATGTTTTGCAGGCGTGCCTCCACGATGTTGCAGGAATCCTGGCATCGTAGGTGACTCTCTGGCTCCCCGAAGGAAGTCTCTATGAGAGGAATGCCATTCTAGCCGTCCTGGAGGTTTCTGTCTCTGATCCGGGAGGACTTCCTGGGTTGGAGGGGCCTCGCTAAGCACCGGAAGACTGTCTCTATGACAGGAATGGCACTCTAGCTGCCTGGGAGGTTATGCCTCTATGATGCGGGAGGAAAGCTCTCTTTGGAGCGGGGTCTCTATCTCCCCGAACACGGCCTGTATGACCAGAACGCCCGCCTAGCCGTCCTGGAGGTATGTCTCCAGGACATGGGAGGCCTTCCAGGACTGGAGGGGACTCTATAGCTGCTGGAACACCGTCTCGATGGCCGGAATGCCACTGTGGCCATCCTGGATGTGTATCTCCATGATGCGGGAGGACTTCGGGGATAGCGGGCGACTAACTAACCGTGGGAAAACGGCCTCTATGACGGGAATGCCCCTCTAGCCCTGCCAGAGGTTTGCCTCCAGGATCCGGGAGGACGTCTGGGATCACATGTGACTCTCTAGCGGTGCGAAAGCTGCCTCTATGGTCCAGAACGCCACTCTAGCCGTCCTGGATGTATGTCTCCATGATCGAGGTGGATTTCTGGGATGGGACGTGACCAGCTAGTTGCCGGACAACCCGCTCTATGACCACAATGCCACTCAAGCCATTCAGCAGGTATGTCTCTGTGATGCAGGAGGATTTCTGGGATCGGAGACGACTCTCTAGCCATGGCAATACCCTCCCTGTATGCCGGAATGGCACTCTAGCCCTCCTGGATGGATGTCTTTGTGATGCGGGAGGACCTGCATGTTTGGAACGGAGTCTCTAGGTGCTTTGACACCATCTCTACCGCTGGAATGCCACGCTGGCTGTCTGGGAGGTCTGTGTGTATGATCTGCTTGGACTTCTGGAATGGGAGGGGACTCTCTGGCTGTGGGAACACTGTTTTCAACAATAGGAAGGCCTGTCTGGCCATCCCCGACGTATGTTTCTCTGATCTGGGAGGATTTCCGGGATCGCAGTGGAGTCTCCATCTGCCGCAACAGCATCTCTCTGATGAGAATGCCAGTCTATCCATGCCGGAGGTATATCTCCGTGATCGGGAGGCCGTCTGAGAGCAGAGCGGAGTCTCCAGGCGCTGCAACACCATCTCTATGACTGGAATGCCACTCTAGCCCTGTGCGAGGTATGCCTCTCTAATCCCAGAGGACTTGCGGGAGCGGAAGGGACTCTGTAGGTGCCAGAACACCATTTCCACGAGCGGAATGCCACCCGAGCCGTCCCGGATGCAGCTGCTGTATGATGCGGGAGACACTCCAGCCTTCCATCCCTTTTCAGGCTCCGCTTATTTCTGTCCTTAGTTGCCCTCCAGTCTCTCACTGATTTTCAGCCTCCACGTTTCTCTAGCCTCTCCTTCCCCTCTGGCCTCGCACATCTTTCTGGCCTACGACACGCCATCAACCTCCACTTCTTTCTGGCCTCTAGCTGCCCTCCGGCCTCCCACCCCTTTTCGGCCTCCACTTTTTCCTGGCCTCTACCTCCCCTCCAGCCTCCCACCCCTTTTTGGCCTCCACTTTTTCCTGGCCTCTACCTCCCCTCCGGCCTCCCACCCCTTTGCGGCCTCCCACCCCTTTTCGGCCTCCACTTTTTCCTGGCCTCTACCTCCCCTCCAGCCTCCCACCCCTTTGCGGCCTCCCACCCCTTTTTGGCCTCCACTTTTTCCTGGGCTCTACCTCCCCTCCGGCCTCCCACCCCTTTGCGGCCTCCCACCCCTTTTCGGCCTCCACTTTTTCCTGGCCTCTACCACCCCTTTGCGGCCTCCCACCCCTTTTCGGCCTCCACCTTTTCCTGGCCTCTACCTCCCCTCCAGCCTCCCACCCCTTTGCGGCCTCTTTTGACTCTGTAGTCACCGCAACAACAGTCTCTTTGTCCAGGAGACACCTCTAGCCATCCCAGGATTTGTCTCCATGATCAAGGAGGACGTCTGGGATAGGACGGGACTCTCTCACTGATGGAACACCGTTTCTACGATTGGGTTGCCACTCGAGCCATTCCCCAGGTACATCCCCGTGATCCGGCAGAACTTTGGGAATGGAGGTGACTCTCTAACCGCGGGAGTACCATGTCTATGAGCGGAACGCCACTCTAGCTGTCCCAGAAATATGTCTCAAAGATCCGGGAGGAGCTCTGGGATCAGAGGGGACTCTCTAGCCAAGGGAAAACAGCCTCTCTGACCGTAACGCCACTCTGGCTGTGCCGGAGGTATGTGTCTATGATGCCTGATGACTTCTGGGATCCGAGGGGATTCTCTACCCACCAGAACAGCGTCTCTGTGACCTGACCGCCACTCTCGATGTTTTGCAGGCGTGCCTCCACGATGTGGCAGGAATCCTGGCATTGTAGGTGACTCTCTGGCTCCCCGAAGGAAGTCTCTATGAGAGGAATGCCATTCTAGCCGTCCTGGAGGTATCTGTCTCTGATCCGGGAGGACTTCCTGGGTTGGAGGGGCCTCGCTAAGCAGCGGAAGACTGTCTCTATGACAGGAATGGCACTCTAGCTGCCTGGGAGGTTATGCCTCTATGATGCGGGAGGAAAGCTCTCTTTGGAGCGGGGTCTCTATCTCCCCGAACACGGCCTGTATGACCGGGACGCCCGCCTAGCCGTCCTGGAGGTATGTCTCTAGGACATGGGAGGCCTTCCAGGACTGGAGGGGACTCTATAGCTGCTGGAACACCGTCTCGATGGCCGGAATGCCACTGTGGCCATCCTGGATGTATATCTCCATGATGCGGGAGGACTTCAGGGATAGCGGGCGACTAACTAACTGTGGGAAAACGGCCTCTATGACGGGAATGCCCCTCTAGCCCTGCCAGAGGTATGCCTCCAGGATCCCGGAGGACGTCTGGGATCACATGTGACTCTCTAGCGGTGCGAAAGCTGCCTCTATGGTCCAGAACGCCACTCTAGCCGTCCTGGATGTATGTCTCCATGATCGAGGTGGATTTCTGGGATGGGACGTGACCAGCTAGTTGCCGGACAACCCGCTCTATGACCACAATGCCACTCAAGCCATTCAGCAGGTATGTCTCCGTGATGCAGGAGGATTTCTGGGATCGGAGACGACTCTCTAGCCATGGCAATACCGTCCCTGTATGCCGGAATGGCACTCTAGCCCTCCTGGATGGATGTCTTTGTGATGCGGGAGGACCTGCATGTTTGGAACGGAGTCTCTAGGTGCTTTGACACCATCTCTACCGCTGGAATGCCACGCTGGCTGTCTGGGAGGTCTGTGTGTATGATCTGCTTGGACTTAAGGAATGGGAGGGGACTCTCTGGCTGTGGGAACACTGTTTTCAACAATAGGAAGGCCTGTCTGGCCATCCCCGACGTATGTTTCTCTGATCTGGGAGGATTTCCGGGATCGCAGTGGAGTCTCCATCTGCCGCAACAGCATCTCTCTGATGAGAATGCCAGTCTATCCATGCCGGAGGTATATCTCCGTGATCGGGAGGCCGTCTGAGAGCAGAGCGGAGTCTCCAGGCGCTGTAACACCATCTCTATGACTGGAATGCCACTCTAGCCCTGTGCGAGGTCTGCCTCTCTAATCCCAGAGGACTTGCGGGAGCGGAAGGGACTCTGTAGGTGCCAGAACACCATTTCCACGAGCGGAATGCCACCTGAGCCGTCCCGGATGCAGCTGCTGTATGATGCGGGAGACACTCCAGCCTTCCATCCCTTTTCAGGCTCCGCTTATTTCTGTCCTTAGTTGCCCTCCAGTCTCTCACTGATTTTCAGCCTCCACGTTTCTCTAGCCTCTCCTTCCCCTCTGGCCTCGCACATCTTTCTGGCCTACGACACGCCATCAACCTCCACTTCTTTCTGGCCTCTAGCTGCCCTCCGGCCTCCCACCCCTTTTCGGCCTCCACTTTTTCCTGGCCTCTACCTCCCCTCCAGCCTCCCACCCCTTTTTGGCCTCCACTTTTTCCTGGCCTCTAGCTCCCCTCCGGCCTCCCACCCCTTTGCGGCCTCCCACCCCTTTTCGGCCTCCACTTTTTCCTGGCCTCTACCTCCCCTCCAGCCTCCCACCCCTTTGTGGCCTCCCACCCCTTTTCGGCCTCCACTTTTTCCTGGCCTCTACCTCCCCTCCGGCCTCCCACCCCTTTGCGGCCTCCCACCCCTTTTCGGCCTCCACTTTTTCCTGGCCTCTACCACCCCTTTGCGGCCTCCCACCCCTTTTCGGCCTCCACTTTTTCCTGGCCTCTACCTCCCCTCCAGCCTCCCACCCCTTTGCGGCCTCTTTTGACTCTTTAGTCACCGCAACAACAGTCTCTTTGTCCAGGAGACACCTGTAGCCATCCCAGGATTTGTCTCCATGATCAAGGAGGACGTCTGGGATAGGACGGGACTCTCTCACTGATGGAACACCGTTTCTACGATTGGGTTGCCACTCGAGCCATTCCCCAGGTACATCCCCGTGATCCGGCAGAACTTTGGGAATGGAGGTGACTCTCTAACCGCGGGAGTACCATGTCTATGAGCGGAACGCCACTCTAGCTGTCCCAGAAATATGTCTCAAAGATCCGGGAGGAGCCCTGGGATCAGAGGGGACTCTCTAGCCAAGGGAAAACAGTCTCTCTGACCGTAACGCCACTCTGGCTGTGCCGGAGGTATGTGTCTATGATGCCTGATGACTTCTGGGATCCGAGGGGATTCTCTACCCACCAGAACAGCGTCTCTGTGACCTGACCGCCACTCTCGATGTTTTGCAGGCGTGCCTCCACGATGTTGCAGGAATCCTGGCATCGTAGGTGACTCTCTGGCTCCCCGAAGGAAGTCTCTATGAGAGGAATGCCATTCTAGCCGTCCTGGAGGTTTCTGTCTCTGATCCGGGAGGACTTCCTGGGTTGGAGGGGCCTCGCTAAGCACCGGAAGACTGTCTCTATGACAGGAATGGCACTCTAGCTGCCTGGGAGGTTATGCCTCTATGATGCGGGAGGAAAGCTCTCTTTGGAGCGGGGTCTCTATCTCCCCGAACACGGCCTGTATGACCGGGACGCCCGCCTAGCCGTCCTGGAGGTATGTCTCCAGGACATGGGAGGCCTTCCAGGACTGGAGGGGACTCTATAGCTGCTGGAACACCGTCTCGATGGCCGGAATGCCACTGTGGCCATCCTGGATGTATATCTCCATGATGCGGGAGGACTTCGGGGATAGCGGGCGACTAACTAACCGTGGGAAAACGGCCTCTATGACGGGAATGCCCCTCTAGCCCTGCCAGAGGTATGCCTCCAGGATCCGGGAGGACGTCTGGGATCACATGTGACTCTCTAGCGGTGCGAAAGCTGCCTCTATGGTCCAGAACGCCACTCTAGCCGTCCTGGATGTATGTCTCCATGGTCGAGGTGGATTTCTGGGATGGGACGTGACCAGCTAGTTGCCGGACAACCCGCTCTATGACCACAATGCCACTCAAGCCATTCAGCAGGTATGTCTCCGTGATGCAGGAGGATTTCTGGGATCGGAGACGACTCTCTAGCCATGGCAATACCCTGCCTGTATGCCGGAATGGCACTCTAGCCCTCCTGGATGGATGTCTTTGTGATGCGGGAGGACCTGCATGTTTGGAACGGAGTCTCTAGGTGCTTTGATACCATCTCTACCGCTGGAATGCCACGCTGGCTGTCTGGGAGGTCTGTGTGTATGATCTGCTTGGACTTCTGGGATGGGAGGGGACTCTCTGGCTGTGGGAACACTGTTTTCAACAATAGGAAGGCCTGTCTGGCCATCCCAGACGTATGTTTCTCTGATCTGGGAGGATTTCCGGGATCGCAGTGGAGTCTCCATCTGCCGCAACAGCATCTCTCTGATGAGAATGCCAGTCTATCCATGCCGGAGGTATATCTCCGTGATCGGGAGGCCGTCTGAGAGCAGAGCGGAGTCTCCAGGCGCTGCACCACCATCTCTATGACTGGAATGCCACTCTAGCCCTGTGCGAGGTATGTCTCTCTAATCCCAGAGGACTTGCGGGAGCGGAAGGGACTCTGTAGGTGCCAGAACACCATTTCCACGAGCGGAATGCCACCCGAGCCGTCCCGGATGCAGCTGCTGTATGATGCGGGAGACACTCCAGCCTTCCATCCCTTTTCAGGCTCCGCTTATTTCTGTCCTTAGTTGCCCTCCAGTCTCTCACTGATTTTCAGCCTCCACGTTTCTCTAGCCTCTCCTTCCCCTCTGGCCTCGCACATCTTTCTGGCCTACGACACGCCATCAACCTCCACTTCTTTCTGGCCTCTAGCTGCCCTCCGGCCTCCCACCCCTTTTCGACCTCCACTTTTTCCTGGCCTCTACATCCCCTCCAGCCTCCCACCCCTTTGTGGCCTCCCACCCCTTTTCGGCCTCCACTTTTTCCTGGCCTCTACCTCCCCTCCGGCCTCCCACCCCTTTGCGGCCTCCCACCCCTTTTCGGCCTCCACTTTTTCCTGGCCTCTACCTCCCCTCCAGCCTCCCACCCCTTTGCGGCCTCCCACCCCTTTTCGGCCTCCACTTTTTCCTGGCCTCTACCTCCCCTCCAGCCTCCCACCCCTTTGCGGCCTCCCACCCCTTTGCGGCCTCTTTTGACTCTGTAGTCACCGCAACAACAGTCTCTTTGTCCAGGACAGACCTCTAGCCATCCCAGGATTTGTCTCCATGATCAAGGAGGACGTCTGGGATAGGACGGGACTCTCTCACTGATGGAACACCGTTTCTACGATTGGGTTGCCACTCGAGCCATTCCCCAGGTACATCCCCGTGATCCGGCAGAACTTTGGGAATGGAGGTGACTCTCACCGCGGGAGTACCATGTCTGTGAGCGGAACGCCACTCTAGCTGTCCCAGAAATATGTCTCAAAGATCCGGGAGGAGCTCTGGGATCAGACGGGACTCTCTAGCCAAGGAAAAACAGTCTCTCTGACCGTAACGCCACTCTGGCTGTGCCGGAGGTATGTGTCTATGATGCCTGATGACTTCTGGGATCCGAGGGGATTCTCTACCCACCAGAACAGCGTCTCTGTGACCTGACCGCCACTCTCGATGTTTTGCAGGCGTGCCTCCACGGTGTGGCAGGAATCCTGGCATCGTAGGTGACTCTCTGGCTCCCCGAAGGAAGTCGCTATGAGAGGAATGCCATTCTAGCCGTCCTGGAGGTATCTGTCTCTGATCCAGGAGGACTTCCTGGGTTGGAGGGGCCTCGCTAAGCACCGGAAGACTGTCTCTATGACAGGAATGGCACTCTAGCTGCCTGGGAGGTTATGCCTCTATGATGCGGGAGGAAAGCTCTCTTTGGAGCGGGGTCTCTATCTCCCCGAACACGGCCTGTATGACCGGGACGCCCGCCTAGCCGTCCTGGAGGTATGTCTCCAGGACATGGGAGGCCTTCCAGGACTGGAGGGGACTCTATAGCTGCTGGAACACCGTCTCGATGGCCGGAATGCCACTGTGGCCATCCTGGATGTATATCTCCATGATGCGGGAGGACTTCGGGGATAGCGGGCGACTAACTAACCGTGGGAAAACGGCCTCTATGACGGGAATGCCCCTCTAGCCCTGCCAGAGGTATGCCTCCAGGATCCGGGAGGACGTCTGGGATCACATGTGACTCTCTAGCGGTGCGAAAGCTGCCTCTATGGTCCAGAACGCCACTCTAGCCGTCCTGGATGTATGTCTCCATGATCGAGGTGGATTTCTGGGATGGGACGTGACCAGCTAGTTGCCGGACAACCCGCTCTATGACCACAATGCCACTCAAGCCATTCAGCAGGTATGTCTCCGTGATGCAGGAGGATTTCTGGGATCGGAGACGACTCTCTAGCCATGGCAATACCCTCCCTGTATGCCGGAATGGCACTCTAGCCCTCCTGGATGGATGTCTTTGTGATGCGGGAGGACCTGCGTGTTTGGAACGGAGTCTCTAGGTGCTTTGACACTATCTCTACCGCTGGAATGCCACGCTGGCTGTCTGGGAGGTCTGTGTGTATGATCTGCTTGGACTTCTGGGATGGGAGGGGACTCTCTGGCTGTGGGAACACTGTTTTCAACAATAGGAAGGCCTGTCTGACCATCCCAGACGTATGTTTCTCTGATCTGGGAGGATTTCCGGGATCGCAGTGGAGTCTCCATCTGCCGCAACAGCATCTCTCTGATGAGAATGCCAGTCTATCCATGCCGGAGGTATATCTCCGTGATCGGGAGGCCGTCTGAGAGCAGAGCGGAGTCTCCAGGCGCTGCACCACCATCTCTATGACTGGAATGCCACTCTAGCCCTGTGCGAGGTATGTCTCTCTAATCCCAGAGGACTTGCGGGAGCGGAAGGGACTCTGTAGGTGCCAGAACACCATTTCTACGAGCGGTATGCCACCCGAGCTGTCCCGGATGCAGCTGCTGTATGATGCGGGAGACACTCCAGCCTTCCATCCCTTTTCAGGCTCCGCTTATTTCTGTCCTTAGTTGCCCTCCAGTCTCTCACTGATTTTCAGCCTCCACGTTTCTCTAGCCTCTCCTTCCCCTCTGGCCTCGCACATCTTTCTGGCCTACGACATGCGATCAACCTCCACTTCTTTCTGGCCTCTAGCTGCCCTCCGGCCTCCCACCCCTTTTCGACCTCCATTTTCCTGGCCTCTACATGCCCTCCAGCCTCCCACCCCTTTGTGGCCTCCCACCCCTTTTCGGCCTCCATTTTTTCCTGGCCTCTACCTCCCGTCCGGCCTCCCACCCCTTTGCGGCCTCCCACCCCTTTGCGGCCTCCACTTTTTCCTGGCCTCTACCTCCCCTCCGGCCTCCCACCCCTTTGCGGCCTCCCACCCCTTTTCGGCCTCCACTTTTTCCTGGCCTCTACCTCCCCTCCGGCCTCCCACCCCTTTGCGGCCTCCCACCCCTTTTCGGCCTCCACTTTTTCCTGGCCTCTACCTCCCCTCCAGCCTCCCACCCCTTTGCGGCCTCCCACCCCTTTGCGGCCTCCACTTTTTCCTGGCCTCTACCTCCCCTCCAGCCTCCCACCCCTTTGCGGCCTCCCACCCCTTTTCGGCCTCTTTTGACTCTGTAGTCACCGCAACAACAGTCTCTTTGTCCAGGACACACCTCTAGCCATCCCAGGATTTGTCTCCATGATCAAGGAGGACGTCTGGGATAGGACGGGACTCTCTCACTGATGGAACACCGTTTCTACGATTGGGTTGCCACTCGAGCCATTCCCCAGGTACATCCCCGTGATCCGGCAGAACTTTGGGAATGGAGGTGACTCTCTAACCGCGGGAGTACCATGTCTGTGAGCGGAACGCCACTCTAGCTGTCCCAGAAATATGTCTCAAAGATCCGGGAGGAGCTCTGGGATCAGACGGGACTCTCTAGCCAAGGAAAAACAGTCTCTCTGACCGTAACGCCACTCTGGCTGTGCCGGAGGTATGTGTCTATGATGCCTGATGACTTCTGGGATCCGAGGGGATTCTCTACCCACCAGAACAGCGTCTCTGTGACCTGACCGCCACTCTCGATGTTTTGCAGGCGTGCCTCCACGGTGTGGCAGGAATCCTGGCATCGTAGGTGACTCTCTGGCTCCCCGAAGGAAGTCGCTATGAGAGGAATGCCATTCTAGCCGTCCTGGAGGTATCTGTCTCTGATCCAGGAGGACTTCCTGGGTTGGAGGGGCCTCGCTAAGCACCGGAAGACTGTCTCTATGACAGGAATGGCACTCTAGCTGCCTGGGATGTTATGCCTCTATGATGCGGGAGGAAAGCTCTCTTTGGAGCGGGGTCTCTATCTCCCCGAACACGGCCTGTATGACCGGGACGCCCGCCTAGCCGTCCTGGAGGTATGTCTCCAGGACATGGGAGGCCTTCCAGGACTGGAGGGGACTCTATAGCTGCTGGAACACCGTCTCGATGGCCGGAATGCCACTGTGGCCATCCTGGATGTATATCTCCATGATGCGGGAGGACTTCGGGGATAGCGGGCGACTAACTAACCGTGGGAAAACGGCCTCTATGACGGGAATGCCCCTCTAGCCCTGCCAGAGGTATGCCTCCAGGATCCGGGAGGACGTCTGGGATCACATGTGACTCTCTAGCGGTGCGAAAGCTGCCTCTATGGTCCAGAACGCCACTCTAGCCGTCCTGGATGTATGTCTCCATGATCGAGGTGGATTTCTGGGATGGGACGTGACCAGCTAGTTGCCGGACAACCCGCTCTATGACCACAATGCCACTCAAGCCATTCAGCAGGTATGTCTCCGTGATGCAGGAGGATTTCTGGGATCGGAGACGACTCTCTAGCCATGGCAATACCCTGCCTGTATGCCGGAATGGCACTCTAGCCCTCCTGGATGGATGTCTTTGTGATGCGGGAGGACCTGCATGTTTGGAACGGAGTCTCTAGGTGCTTTAACACCATCTCTACCGCTGGAATGCCACGCTGGCTGTCTGGGAGGTCTGTGTGTATGATCTGCTTGGACTTCTGGGATGGGAGGGGACTCTCTGGCTGTGGGAACACTGTTTTCAACAATAGGAAGGCCTGTCTGGCCATCCCAGACGTATGTTTCTCTGATCTGGGAGGATTTCCGGGATCGCAGTGGAGTCTCCATCTGCCGCAACAGCATCTCTCTGATGAGAATGCCAGTCTATCCATGCCGGAGGTATATCTCCGTGATCGGGAGGCCGTCTGAGAGCAGAGCGGAGTCTCCAGGCGCTGCACCACCATCTCTATGACTGGAATGCCACTCTAGCCCTGTGCGAGGTATGTCTCTCTAATCCCAGAGGACTTGCGGGAGCGGAAGGGACTCTGTAGGTGCCAGAACACCATTTCCACGAGCGGAATGCCACCCGAGCCGTCCCGGATGCAGCTGCTGTATGATGCGGGAGACACTCCAGCCTTCCATCCCTTTTCAGGCTCCGCTTATTTCTGTTCTTAGTTGCCCTCCAGTCTCTCACTGATTTTCAGCCTCCACGTTTCTCTAGCCTCTCCTTCCCCTCTGGCCGCGCACATCTTTCTGGCCTACGACACGCAATCAACCTCCACTTCTTTCTGGCCTCTAGCTGCCCTCCGACCTCCCACCCCTTTTCGACCTCCACTTTTTCCTGGCCTCTACATCCCCTCCAGCCTCCCACCCCTTTGCGGCCTCCCACCCCTTTTCGGCCTCCACTTTTTCCTGGCCTCTACCTCCCCTCCAGCCTCCCACCCCTTTGCGGCCTCCCACCCCTTTGCGGCCTCTTTTGACTCTGTAGTCACCGCAACAACAGTCTCTTTGTCCAGGACAGACCTCTAGCCATCCCAGGATTTGTCTCCATGATCAAGGAGGACGTCTGGGATAGGACGGGACTCTCTCACTGATGGAACACCGTTTCTACGATTGGGTTGCCACTCGAGCCATTCCCCAGGTACATCCCCGTGATCCGGCAGAACTTTGGGAATGGAGGTGACTCTAACCGCGGGAGTACCATGTCTGTGAGCGGAACGCCACTCTAGCTGTCCCAGAAATATGTCTCAAAGATCCGGGAGGAGCTCTGGGATCAGACGGGACTCTCTAGCCAAGGAAAAACAGTCTCTCTGACCGTAACGCCACTCTGGCTGTGCCGGAGGTATGTGTCTATGATGCCTGATGACTTCTGGGATCCGAGGGGATTCTCTACCCACCACAACAGCGTCTCTGTGACCTGACCGCCACTCTCGATGTTTTGCAGGCGTGCCTCCACGGTGTGGCAGGAATCCTGGCATCGTAGGTGACTCTCTGGCTCCCCGAAGGAAGTCGCTATGAGAGGAATGCCATTCTAGCCGTCCTGGAGGTATCTGTCTCTGATCCAGGAGGACTTCCTGGGTTGGAGGGGCCTCGCTAAGCACCGGAAGACTGTCTCTATGACAGGAATGGCACTCTAGCTGCCTGGGAGGTTATGCCTCTATGATGCGGGAGGAAAGCTCTCTTTGGAGCGGGGTCTCTATCTCCCCGAACACGGCCTGTATGACCGGGACGCCCGCCTAGCCGTCCTGGAGGTATGTCTCCAGGACATGGGAGGCCTTCCAGGACTGGAGGGGACTCTATAGCTGCTGGAACACGGTCTCGATGGCCGGAATGCCACTGTGGCCATCCTGGATGTATATCTCCATGATGCGGGAGGACTTCGGGGATAGCGGGCGACTAACTAACCGTGGGAAAACGGCCTCTATGACGGGAATGCCCCTCTAGCCCTGCCAGAGGTATGCCTCCAGGATCCGGGAGGACGTCTGGGATCACATGTGACTCTCTAGCGGTGCGAAAGCTGCCTCTATGGTCCAGAACGCCACTCTAGCCGTCCTGGATGTATGTCTCCATGATCGAGGTGGATTTCTGGGATGGGACGTGACCAGCTAGTTGCCGGACAACCCGCTCTATGACCACAATGCCACTCAAGCCATTCAGCAGGTATGTCTCCGTGATGCAGGAGGATTTCTGGGATCAGAGACGACTCTCTAGCCATGGCAATACCCTCCCTGTATGCCGGAATGGCACTCTAGCCCTCCTGGATGGATGTCTTTGTGATGCGGGAGGACCTGCATGTTTGGAACGGAGTCTCTAGGTGCTTTAACACCATCTCTACCGCTGGAATGCCACGCTGGCTGTCTGGGAGGTCTGTGTGTATGATCTGCTTGGACTTCTGGGATGGGAGGGGACTCTCTGGCTGTGGGAACACTGTTTTCAACAATAGGAAGGCCTGTCTGGCCATCCCAGACGTATGTTTCTCTGATCTGGGAGGATTTCCGGGATCGCAGTGGAGTCTCCATCTGCCGCAACAGCATCTCTCTGATGAGAATGCCAGTCTATCCATGCCGGAGGTATATCTCCGTGATCGGGAGGCCGTCTGAGAGCAGAGCGGAGTCTCCAGGCGCTGCACCACCATCTCTATGACTGGAATGCCACTCTAGCCCTGTGCGAGGTATGTCTCTCTAATCCCAGAGGACTTGCGGGAGCGGAAGGGACTCTGTAGGTGCCAGAACACCATTTCCACGAGCGGAATGCCACCCGAGCCGTCCCGGATGCAGCTGCTGTATGATGCGGGAGACACTGCAGCCTTCCATCCCTTTTCAGGCTCCGCTTATTTCTGTCCTTAGTTGCCCTCCAGTCTCTCACTGATTTTCAGCCTCCACGTTTCTCTAGCCTCTCCTTCCCCTCTGGCCTCGCACATCTTTCTGGCCTACGACACGCCATCAACCTCCACTTCTTTCTGGCCTCTAGCTGCCCTCCGGCCTCCCACCCCTTTTCGGCCTCCACTTTTTCCTGGCCTCTACCTCCCCTCCGGCCTCCCACCCCTTTTCGGCCTCCACTTTATCCTGGCCTCTACCTCCCCTCCAGCCTCCCACCCCTTTGCGGCCTCCCAGCCCTTTTCGGCCTCCACTTTTTCCTGGCCTCTACCTCCCCTCCAGCCTCCCACCCCTTTGCGGCCTCCCACCCCTTTGCGGCCTCTTTTGACTCTGTAGTCACCGCAACAACAGTCTCTTTGTCCAGGACACACCTGTAGCCATCCCAGGATTTGTCTCCATGATCAAGGAGGACGTCTGGGATAGGACGGGACTCTCTCACTGATGGAACACCGTTTCTACGATTGGGTTGCCACTCGAGCCATTCCCCAGGTACATCCCCGTGATCCGGCAGAACTTTGGGAATGGAGGTGACTCTCTAACCGCGGGAGTACCATGTATATGAGCGGAACGCCACTCTAACTGTCCCAGAAATATGTCTCAAAGATCCGGGAGGAGCTCTGGGATCAGAGGGGACTCTCTAGCCAAGGGAAAACAGTCTCTCTGACCGTAACGCCACTCTGGCTGTGCCGGAGGTATGTGTCTATGATGCCTGATGACTTCTGGGATCCGAGGGGATTCTCTACCCACCAGAACAGCGTCTCTGTGACCTGACCGCCACTCTCGATGTTTTGCAGGCGTGCCTCCACGATGTGGCAGGAATCCTGGCATTGTAGGTGACTGTCTGGCTCCCGGAAGGAAGTCTCTATGAGAGGAATGCCATTCTAGCCATCCTGGATGTATCTGTCTCTGATCCGGGAGGACTTCCTGGGTTGGAGGGGCCTCGCTAAGCACCGGAAGACTGTCTCTATGACAGGAGTGGCACTCTAGCTGCCTGGGAGGTTATGCCTCTATGATAGAGCGGGAGGAAAGCTCTCTTTGGAGCGGGGTCTCTATCTCCCCGAACAGGGCCTGTATGACCGGAACGCCCGTCTAGCCGTCCTGGAGGTATGTCTCCAGGACATGGGAGGCCTTCCAGGACTGGAGGGGACTCTATAGCTGCTGGAACACCGTCTCGATGGCCGGAATGCCACTGTGGCCATCCTGGATGTATATCCCCATCATGCGGGAGGACTTCGGGGATAGCGGGCGACTAACTAACCATGGGAAAACGGCCTCTATGACGGGAATGCCCCTCTAGCCCTGCCAGAGGTATGCCTCCAGGATCCCGGAGGACGTCTGGGATCACATGTGACTCTCTAGCGGTGCGAAAGCTGCCTCTATGGTCCAGAACGCCACTCTAGCCGTCCTGGATGTATGTCTCCATGATCGAGGTGGATTTCTGGGATGGGACGTGGCCAGCTAGTTGCCGGACAACCCGCTCTATGACCACAATGCCACTCAAGCCATTCAGCAGGTGTGTCTCCGTGATGCAGGAGGATTTCTGGGATCGGAGACGACTCTCTAGCCATGGCAATACCCTCCCTGTATGCCGGAGGAGCGGGGTCTCTATCCATCTCTATGACACATCAGGGGAAAGCAATGTATTAATACTTGCGTAGAAGATCAACTCGTTACATGCAACGTAGAAACGTCTTTCCCCTCTTCACGGCACAGGCACAGGAGTGAACTTAGGGTCGCCGTTGATTTGAAAAAGCCAGACGACCGAAGCAGTCCAGGCTTTTTCTCCACCATGGACCAGATTCGAGACCTATTCTGCGTTCCGGGTGCCCATACGTATCTTAACGTGTCGTGTGCACCGAAGTAATCCGCAGTAAGCTTTTCTCATTTTCTCATACTCTTGTCGCTCAATTTCAGGGTCAGCGTATGTTTTCCAAAGAACCGCAAAAGAGAAGTGTCTCCTTATGTTCACAGCATCTTCAAACAACCCTATATCTAACGCTGAGAGAATGCAATTTGTTTTTTTCAATTGAGGAGCACGCATAAATGTGGAATTTGCAGAAATTCCATTCGGAGATCTGAGTATTTATTGACCGTACGAGCTAGGATTGAGACCGAGTAATATTAGCTCTTGTGCCCATAATCCATTTACCTTACTCCAATAAGCATGTTTCTCCTTCCATGTTTTATCGTGGGGTTTATATTTCTGCATACGCTGCCACGAAACGGACACTAAGTTAGAGTAGAAGCAGGGTAAGCCACTACTGTAAGCAATTCTGTTCAAGCTGGTAGAATATTTTCATTTTCGTTATGCACACTGTGTAAGAAATACCAGGTTTTGTTCCCGTTTTGCTTCCATCCTTAGATCCAGCTTTCCGTCCCTTTTTTCTTCTCGCTTTCTGTCCGATGTCCCGTCTCTCTCGTTTTGCTCTTGTTCTGTCTGCTCCCCATCCCTATCCCATTCCCTTTTGCTGTTTTGCACTCTCTTGTTTTTTTCTTTTTTAAAAGTTTCCCATGCCTTTTCTTTCACTCCCCAGTTCCCCAGTCTTGTGCCACGTCCCATTTTTGAGTCCACAGAACTGACATCGGGAGTGAGAAGGGTGTGAGAAGCAGGTCCTCTAGCCCGTCACTGTTTTTACCTTCTTCATCTCTCTGTCCTAATATGTATTTCTCATTGTGTCACTCAATCCCTGTCCCCTCTTCTGTGTCGTACTTTTTCTCTCTCTGTACATCCCATTCCCTGTCCCCACCTTTACCCTTGCTTCCTTCTTCCTCTCCTTTTTCTTTGTCCTTTTGGCCTGCTCACTGACCCTATTCTTTTTTCCGTCTCACTGTCCTTTTCCTCGTACCTTTCCGTCTCTGCTCCTCAGTCCTTTTTGCGCACGTTCCTTTTCTCTTCGTAACGCTCTGTGCTGCTCCTCATCCTTCTCTTTCTCCTTCACTCTCTGCCGCTGCTTGCACCCGTGTTTCTGTGCCCGACCCCTCCGGTCGTTATCTCTGTGGCAGTCCTCGTCTCCCTCTTTGTCTGTCTATCCCTCTGTCCTTCTCGTGTCTCTACCGCTCTGTCCTGCTCGCTGCCCCTCTTTTGTCATTCTGTCCCAGTGTCCCCGCTCCTCTTGCTCTCTGTTGCTCTGTCCTTTTATCTGTCCCCCTCCCCTCATTTCTCTCACGCTCCCCCTTTCTTTTTTATTCTCTGTTGGTCCATGCTGCTCCCTGTGCCGTTGCTTCTTGCTGCATGCCTGTGTCCTGCTCCCTGCCCCTATTCTTTTTTAATCCCGCTCTGTTATGCCGCCCATCCCAGGTTTTTCTTTATCTCCATCCTGCTCCCTTGTGCTTATTTTTCTTTCTCTGTTCTCATTCCACTCCCTCTTTCTGCCTTTGCTCCTCTGTCCCTGCTGCTGCATGCCCTAGCTCTGCCCTGCTCCCTTTTTTTCCCTCTTTCCCTGTGCTTCTGTTCCTTTTCTTGTCCCCATCTCTTCCATCTGTCTTTCTCTCACCATCCCCTTCCCCGCCTCCTGCTTTGTCCCTGCACCCCCCCCGTCCAGCCAGCTGCCGCTTTTCTCCTCTCTTCTTCCGTTCTGCGGCGCGCTTCTCGTTTCTGACAGTCTCCGCCTCTGCCCGGCAGCCCATCGCTCCGGGAGTCGCCCGGCAGCCCGTTCCCTGCCGGAGCGACGAACGCGGCTCCAGGAAGGACTGCCGAGGTGTCCTAGGGGTAGGCTGCGAGCCCCGGGGCAGACCCGCTCCAGGCACTTGTTATGCATGTGACTCAATAAACGCTCGCTGCCGTCCCCTTTGCCTTCCCGGCTGCATTTCCACTGCCTTCGCACCGGGTGAGGGCCTGCGCCGGAGCCCAGGGCAGTAAGTGATGCCCTGGCATGGGGGTTGGGCGCTGGCCCCCTGTTTCAGCTGGGCTCCAGCTGTGCACCGGGGCTGAGGTGCGCCAGGTGTGGGCACTGAGGCTGATGGCAACAGGCCCCTCCTATAAGCAGGGTGGCTGCGGAGGGGCTGGGGCGAGCCAAGGGAGGAGCGAAGGCCGAGTGACTGGGGTAGCGACCACGGACCGTGGGCGGGGCTGTGCGGCGGGGACTGCCCAGGGGAGAGCGGGGCTACCGGGCCTGTCGGCTCAAGGGCGAGAAAAGGCACTTCCCCTGGGCTAGATAGCGAGGAAGGGTGCCTCCCACGGCATGCGCTTCTGTCCAGCCATGTCAGTTCTCCAGGGTACACGGGGAAGTATAGTTTTTGCAGGCTTGGCTGGTGGGCGGCCACGTCACAGTCCTTGCTACCGGGCCCCGTGTCACAGGACGAGGTGTAGCTTTGTTGCCTGATTCGTGTGGCCTTCTGCGGGCTTTGTGCTGCACCACCAAACGGGGTGTGCCGCACACTCAAGAGCAGGAGCCTCTGCCCTCGCTACTGCTGCCCGGCGTCCAAAGGTCGGTAGCGGAGCTGCGGTGCCAAGCTGCAGGTGCCGTGCAGCGACACACCGCCCTCACCGCTGCCGCCTGGTGACCAAAAGTCTGTTCCGCCACACGGGGGCCGTGAACGTGCGGCAGCGTGTGCCCCCGCCGCGCGGTGACCGAACCGTGTTACTGTGGTAGGCGCCAGGCACGCTCTGCGGCACCGTCGGCCAGTAACGGCAACGTGGTGCCCGCGAAGCGACGGTGCCGCGCTCGCTACCGCCTCCCGGTAAGGAAAGGTACCTCTCCCAGAGGCTGCGCCGAGGATGCCGTCGTGCATTCCTCCCCGGGGATGCTGTTGACTGGACCCATCTCAGGCTTATGTGAGTTGTCTCCCCCTGGTCTCACTCTCCTCGTGCTGTGAGGACAAAAAGGGACAGGCAGAGTGCTTACCAGCTGTGGACAGCAGCTGCTGTGGCTGCAGCTGGAGAGGCCATAGAAAGTAAAGAAGAAATTGAAGGCCATCCAGCAGGCAGCTGCCTCCCACTGCAGGGAAGAGAGCCTGACTCTCTAGGTGAGGAAGGATCCCTCTTTGTAGTCCACAGCAGGTCAGACCACCAACGTGCACCGCAGGGTTTGTACGCATCACCAGCAGCACGGTACGGCCACGTGTCTAGGCAGCCTCATCTCATAAGAGCTGTAAAACACCCACGTATTCTCTTAGGTGGAGGACAGCTAAGCTGCCGGCGTTACAGAAGAGGAAGGGAGGAGAGAAGAAGGAAAAAGCATCTGAACCGGCAAATTCTGGTAGTGCCGAGAACTGCAGCGAGTCCCGGGCTCTGCCTTACCCTCCATTTCTGCCCTTCATCCTACCCCTAAATTTTTGTCTCTGAATCTCCATACTGCTGCCTCTCTCATCAGTTCTCACTATATCCCCGTGCTCAGCTCGCTATCCGATTGTCCCTCTCCGTCCTGCTCCTTGACCTTTTTTCTCATCCTGCAGCCACAGTCCGTGGCTGTTTTTTCCTCTTTGTCTGTCTCTTTGTCCTGATCCGTCCGTCTCTTTTTTTCCTCAATCCTTCCGGCTTGTTCCCCGTCTTTTTCTCTCCCTCCAGCCTTCTTTATTGCTCTCATTCAGTTTTACTCTCTATCTGTCCTTCCTGCTCCGCACTCATCGCGTTCTCTCTCTCTCCCTCTGTACCGCTCCCCGAGCCTGTTTTATTTCTGCCACGTCCCTGCAGTGTTCCTCATCCCTTTCTTATCGATTTCTCCATCTAGGCATCCTTTTCACCGTATCTTTCTTTGTCCGCTTCTCAGTCCTTCTGCCTCTTCTGATTTTTCTCTGTTTCTCCGCCCTACGCCCCACCACTGTATTTTCCTTCTCTGTATTTGCCGCTGCAGTAACTACTCCTGAGTCGCCCCAGGGGAAGGGTGTGCGTACGGGCACCGAGCCTCAGAGCAGAATCAGTCTCGGGACTTGGAGGCATTAACAAATAAACACTTGCCGTCTCCTTTGTGCTCATGGCTGCGTCTGTATTCCTTTCTACTCGGTGAGCGGCTATCAGCGAGTCCAAGGGAGCAGATGACATAGTCGGTGTAAAGGGCCGTGGCTGCAGCCGTGGGCCAGAGGACCCCCAGGGGGGCCAGCGTGGTTGCCTGCGACGGGCCCTTTGCGTCGTGGGGACGATGCCGCTGGGGCACGCCTGCCCAAGAGCGCCGATATGAACTGCAAGGAACTTTCCAAACAACAGGCTGGCGGTCAGTTGGAGCCAGGCCCAATCAGGGCAGGTCCCAGGGGTTTTCTGAGCAGTGGTGGAGAGGAAGCAGAAGGTAGGGTAGTAGGTGGTTGCCCCAACCCCTCTGGGTACCTGGAAGCCTTCCCACGTCTCCAGAAAAGGCGCTGTGTGCTTCCCCAACTCAGCGGAATGCCTGCAGCCCTGCTCACCCTGCGCAGGTGCCCCCAGCTTGCAGCACCTCCCCTGGACTCTGTTCCATAGCCACAGACTGCCCCCAAATGCCGTCCTTCCAACAGCAAGGTAGCCCCTGGATATGCTTTATTGCACCATAAATGCAAGTGCCGTTAGCATCGGTTTGGGGAAAGAGCACTGTCTACGGAGGGAGCGGTTCCTGCCTGAGGAGAGCTACAGCCATCGCTGGGGATAACCATCGCTTGTTCTTTCCCTCTTCCAGAGGCTGCACCAAGGACTCAGCCGTCTGTTCCTCTCCGGGGATGTTGTTGAGCGCATCCGGCTCAGGTTTGTGCGGGTTGTCTTCAGCCTCGTTCTTCTGGCAGCACGGGCGAAAAGGGACGGCCGGACCGCTTACCGGCCACGGTCCGGAGCTGCCGCGGCTGAAGCTGGAGAGGCCGGAAAAAGGTAAAGCAGTTGAAGAATCAAATAAAGGGGATTCAGCTGCAAGCTGCCTCCAGCTGGAGAGAGGGGACACCCTGTGTGTCAGGGGTGAGGAAGGATCCCTCTTGGCGCAGTCCTCGGCAGATCCGATCGTCGACGTGCACGGCAGGGTCTGTACGCGTAACCAAAAGCGCAGTACGGCCACATAGCGTGCACGCGTGAGGCTGCGTATCTGGGAACCCTCGTCCTGGGAGAGCTGTAAGAAGACGTCAATCTGTCGTTTTGGGTGGATGACAGTGGAGTTACAGAAGAGGAAGGGAGGGGGAGAGACAGACAAAGATGCGTCCAAACTGTCAAATTGTCACGGCAGCTCCGAGAGCGGGAGGTGCGGTGAGTTTAGGAGTCTCGGGGCCATCGTGCCCCTCTACCGCATCCCAGTCCCTCCCTGCCCCTCCCGCTTTTCTCTTACCGCTGTCGTATTTTTTGCTTCCCTCCACCTACCTCTCTGTCTCTCTGTCATTCTGCCTGTTTGTTTTTGTGTTCTCTCTGTGCTTCTGTCCTCTTTGCTGTCCCTGGTGGTTTTTTTTCATACTTGTCATGGTTTAACTCCAGCCAGCAAGTAAGCTCCACGCAGACGCTTGCTTGCTCCCCCCAGCGGGATGGGGGAGAAAATCGGAAGGGTGAAAGCGAGGAACCTCGTGGGTTGAGATAAAGACAGGTTAATAGGTAAAGCAAAGCCACGTACGCGAGCAAAGCAAAACGTGGAATTCGTTCACCAAATTCACCATCGGCGGGCAGGTGTTCCAGTCATCTCCGAGAAAGCGGGGCTCTGTCATGCGTGACCGTCACTTGGGAAGACAAGATGCCATAGCTCCGAACTTGTCCCACCTCCTCCTTCTTCCCCCCAAATTATATAGCGAGCATGACATTGTGTGGTACGGACTATCCCTTTGGACAGTTTGGGTCAGCTGTCCCGGCCGTGTCCCCTCCCAGCTCCCCGTGCACCCGACGCCTCGTCGCTGGCCGGCCAGCATGAGAAGCTGAACCGTCCTTGACTGCTTAGCGACTAAAAACATCAGTAATGTTACCAACATTATTTTCATCCCAAAAGGAAATCTTGGCACTATACCAACTATCAGGAAGAATATTAACTCCATCCCAGCTGAAACCAGGACAATCCTGTGCCTCAGCCCCGCAGCCTATCGCTGTTTTTGTGTTTCTCCATCTGTCTGTTTTCCTATCCCAGTTTTTTTAGTTCCTCATCATTTGCCCTTCAGCTCTTCACAATTCCTGCCCCTCCCCCATCACCATTCTCTCTGCCTGGTTCCACACCCCTATTTTTTAATTCCTCTTTCTCTGCCTCGTGTTCTAGACATACTTTTTTTTTCCTTAGATTCTCTTGTTCCAGGTCCCTGTTTGTATGTTGTAACGTCTTCCCTCTGTGTCCGATAGCCCTGTTTCCTCTTTATCGTTCTCCATCTGTTTGGCTCCCTGTCCGTATTCTGTAATTTGTCTCCCGTTTAGCTCACCGAAGCTTTTTGGTATTTCTCAGTCTCTCTCCATCCCCTTTTTTAAATTCCTCCAGCTCTGCCCTGTGGCCCAGCAGTATTTGTTTTTCCTCCGCATCTCTCAATCTGCTTCCCTCATCCTTCCTCCTCTGTGTCCCGTCGCCCATCCGTGTTTTTTTGTCCCGTCCTGTGTCTCCCTTTCCTTATTTTTCAATCCCCCACTTCTCCTGCAGCCGATCACTTTCGTATCGGGTTTACGTGGCAAGGTTTTGTTAGCTGAGGGTGGAGGCAGGGGCTGCAGGGGCGGGTTCTGCGAGAAGACACCGGGAATTGCACCCACATTGGGCACGGCCAGCTCCAAGACGGATCTGCTGCTGGTCAAAGCCGAGCCCATCAGCAACACCCGCGGTGCCTGTGTGATGCTGTATTTAAGAAGGGCCAAAAAATGCCGTGCAGAAGGTGCGATAGAGCGAGCGTGAAACGGGCCTGTAGACACCAAGGTCCGTGAGGACGGAGGAGGAGGTGCTTCAGGCATGGGAGCAGAGATTCCCCTGCAGCCCGTGGCGAAGACCGTGCTGACGCAGGTCGTCCCCCCGCACCCCACCGAGGTCCACGGTGCAGCAGATACCCACTCGCAGCCCACGGAGGTCCCCACGCCAGAGTAGGCAGATGTGCCTGAAGGAGGAAGTGACCCCATGGAGAACCCGTGCTGGAGCAGGCTCCTGGCAGCAGCTGTGGGTCTGTGGAAAGGAGCCCGTGCTGGAGCAGCTGTTCTGGCGTGCCCCGCGGCCCCGCAGCAAGGACCCGACACCGGAGCAGAAGAGCGTGCGGAAGAAGGAGAGGTAGAGACAAGACACGACAAACTCACCCCAACCCCCGCTTCCTGTCCCCCTGCGCCGCTCGGGTGGAGGAGGTGAAGAAGTCAGGAGCGAAGATGAGCCGTGCAAAAGAGAGAGGGGTGGGGAGGAAGTTGTGGGGGTTTTTTTTAGATTTGTTCTTACTGCTTATTACCCTACTGTGATTTTGACTGAGAAAGAATTAAATGAATTAAATTACTTTCCCCAAGTCGAGTTTATTTTGCCTGTGACAGTAATTGATGTCTTTATCCTTATCTCGACGCACCAGCTTTTTCATTGTATTTTCTCCCCCCGTCTTTTTGAGGAGGAGGAGCGATAGAGAGGCTTGGGGGCACCCGGCAGCCAGCCAAGGTCATTCCCCCTTCTTTCAGGCTCCCTGTCCCTACTTTTTAATTCATGCCCATGTTTCTTGTACTCCACTGCTTTGGAAACTCCCTTTCCACCTCTCTATTCCTATTTTTTAAATTCTTGCTATATTTCTTGAACCTAGTCGCTTTCTACGTTTCCTCGCTACCTTTCCCTCTTTCTGTCTTCCTGACCTAATTTTTTATTTCTTGCCTCCGTGTTTCACACCCTGTCGTTTTTCCTCTGCACGTCTCCTTCTATGCAGCTCCACGTGGCTATTTTATCATTGTGGTCTATGACTATTTTATCCCGTAGCTTTTAAAATTTTCTACGTCTCCCTCTATCTCCCTGTCTCTAATTAATAATTCTTCCCTCTCTGTCCTGTACCGTGCCGCTTTTTTTACCTTTTTTTCTACGTCTCCTTCTGTCTATCTCCCTGTCCCTGTTTGTTAGTTTTGGCCTACGTTTCTCGTACCCTGTTGCTTTTTGAAATTTTCTTTCTATGCCTACCTTTACCGCGCTCCCCGTTTCTATTTTTAATTTCTTGCCTATGTTTCTTTTTCACCTATCGGTTTCCCCAGCCCTTGCCTTTTCTCTATCTTGTCCTGCCGGTCCCTTTCACCGTCCTTTCTCGCTCCCCGTCTCTCTCATTTATTCCTCCATCTGCGCATCTGTGTTTTTCGGCACAGTCTTTCCGCTCTCCTCTCTCTGCACCGTCGTCCCGGACCCCGTCCCTCTATCGTTCACAGCGTCCCGTTTTCTGGCTCCCTGTCGCACACCTGTTCTCTACGTCCCTCTGTCCTTCGTCTTGCTTGTCTCTTCCCTCTGTCTCCCTCTGCCCCGCTGCCTTTGGGCACCGAGCCTCGCAGCCGGGATTTCTTAGGTGCGTTAACCGATAACCTTTTCCCGCCTCCTGTGTCCCCCCCTCGCGGTGGTCGCAGCCCCCGGGGGCAGAGCTCGTGGCTGCGGACGGGCGCAGGGGAGGCAGCCACTTGCCGCGGGGCTTTGGCCACGGACCCTGTTCCCGACGGGCTCCAGCTGGGGCTGGGGCAGCCCCAGGTGTGGCCAGTGAGGCTGAGGGGGGGCTGGCCCTGTTGCCGCTGGGGCTCTGGCTGTAAAGGGGCTGCCGGGGCACGGCTGCCTGAGGGAGCTGGGGAAGGGGAACTGGCTGGGGAGGGAATCCAGGGGGGTGCTGCAGGCAGGTGCCTCCAGGAAGGAACAAGACAGGATCCCCCTGAGCCATCCCCGATAGAGACGACCACCAGAATGCGAGGAAGCCTAGCAGATGAGGAACATCGAGGTGTTCGCTGCGTGCTGCCGAGCAGGGGAAGGTCGGGCAGGCGGCACCGCAGAGGAGGAAGGAGCAGAGGCAAAGAGAGAAGCGTCGGGGCGGGGAAGGTCTCCAGCCGGCCGCAGGAGCCGCGGCGAGTCACGCGTTCTCTCGTGCGCGTCCCGGTCCGCCTCTGCCGCCCTGCCCCAGCCCTCTGCCTGCCTCCCTGCCTGTCCCTGCCTCGGTCGCCCTCTCTGCTGGCCCACCTACCTGCCTGGCTCCCCAAAACTTGTTACTCTTCTGCTGACTCTGCCCTGTTCCATTTCATGTATTGATTTTTTTCTGTGTTTCCCTCGCGGCGGCTCCCTCTCTCCGGTTTTTAATGCTTTCTTGTGATTCTTGTACCCTGTTGCATTTTAATTTCTCGTTCTACGGTTTCGTCTCTCTGGCACCCTGTCTGTGTTTTTGAATTCTTCACTCTGTCCTGTACCTCGTTGCTTAAAAAGTGTCTTCCTGTGTTTCCTTCTATCTATCTCCTTGTCCCTATTTTTAAATTATTTATTTCCCGTGTTTCTTGTACCCCATTGCTTTTAAAATTTTCTTATTACGGTTCCTTCTATCGGTCTCCCCGTCCCTGTTTTTTTAATATTCCTGTGTTTCTTGTACCCCATCGGTATTTTTATTTTCTTTCTGTGTTGTCTTCTGTCCACCTCCCTGTCCCTATGTTTTAATTCTTGCCTATGTTTCTCATATTCAGTTGCTTTTTCAAATTCCTTTTACATGTCCCTCTATCTGGCTCGCTTTCGTGACTTTTTAAAATTCTTCTTTATATTTCCTGTACCTCATTGCTATTTAATTTCTCTTTCAACAATTCCCTTTATCTGGCTCCCTTTCCCTAAATTTTAATTCCTCCCTTTTTTCCATATACCTTGTCACTTTAAAAATTTTCTTTCCATCTTTCCTTCTAATGTTGTCCTTCTTCCTATTTTTTACTTCTTTCCCGTGTTTCTCGTAGCCTGTTGCTTTATAATATTTATTTTGACGTCTGCCTTTATGCGACTCCCTGTCCCTATTTTTTAATTCTTCCCTTTCCGTCCTGTAGCCAGTCGCTTTAACAATTTTCTTTTTATGTCTCCCTTTATTTTGTTTCCTATTATCTGTCCACTTTAAATTCTGTGGCTACTTTTATTCCGTTTGCTGTCTTTATTTTTTAATTTTTTCTTCTCTGTCCCGTGCATCATCGTGTCTAAATTTCCTTTCCATTTCTCTGTTTTATGTTTAAAATGTTTCCTGTGTGTCCCGTAGCCAATCGCTTCTTGTTTTCCCGCTGCGTCTGCTTTTTCAGGCCGCTTACAGCGGTTTTTTAATTTTCCCGGCTATCGCATACCCTGTTCCTTTTTACGTGCGCTTTCTACATCTACGTCAATCTAATCGCTATCTTTATCGTGTCTTTAGTTCCTTAATCACCATAGCTTTTACAGTTTTCCACCTGTCTCGATCTTCTTTGCGGTCTTTATTTGCCCGCCTTTTATTTTGTAATTATTTCTTGTCTTTCCTTAGCGCTTTCGCTTTTTAAGATTTCTTTGTACCTTTCTTTAGTTTGCTGTCGCTATTTTTTTTTCAGTTTTCTCCTTAATTTCCCTAATGCCCCTCGCTTTTAAAACGTTCTTTCTTGCCTACTTTTTTCCTTTGCCATCTTTCCTTTTAATTATTTTCCATATTCCCTTAGTGCCTACGCTTTTTAGATTTTCTATATACGTCTCCATTTCAGTTTGCCATCGTTACATTTTAATTCTTTCATTATTGCCATAAGCACCGTCACTTTTCAAGTTTTCTGTCTACTTTTATCCCGTTCGCAGTCCTTATTCGCCTACATTTAGTTTTTAATCAATTTCTCGCGTTTCCTTAGCGCCCTCGCTTTTTACCGTCTCTTTCTCCAACTCTTGTAGTTTGCTGTCTCTTCTATATTCGATTCCTTTATTTCTTTAACCCCTATCGTTTTTTATACGTTCTCGCTATGCTCACTTTCTCCCTGCCTTTAATGCCCGTATTTTTAAGTATTTTGTGTCTTTCCTTAACGTCCTCCCTGTTTCAATTTTCTTTGTACATCTCCATTTTAGTTCACCGTCACAGTTTTCTAATTTTGTTCTTATGCCCTCAGTCCCTCTGGCTTTTAAAAGTTTTTACTTTTGTCGTGTTCGCCATCTTTATTTTTTAATTTTTCCTTCTCTTTTCCTTAGCGACATCGCTTTTTGATATTTCCGCCTTTGTCCGCACTTAGGTCGCCGCCACTATTTTTTAGCACTATTTTTTTTCCTCTCTTGATCCTTCAGCCTTTAAAATTTTCTGCTTTCGCCTCGTTCATTGTTGTTATTTATTAATTATTTTTCCTTAATTTTTCCTAAGGGCATCGCTTTTTAAATTTTCTTTTACGCCTCCTTTTATGCAGGTCACTGTCCCTATTTTTCCAATTTTTTACTCTTAATTCTTTTTGTTTTGAAATTTTGTTTCTGTGTACTTTTACCTCGCTTTCTGTCCCTATTCCCTGCCCCCCGCCCCATTTCCTATAACCCATTGCTTTTAAAATGTTTGTTCTACGTCTGCTTTTATAAGGATGTCTCTCCCTCTTTTTAATTGTTTGCCGCCTGTCCCGTACCCCCTCACGTTTAAATTTTCTTTCCTCGTCTCTTTTTATCAGGTTCACCGGCTTAATTTTTTGATTCATTCTAGCGTGTCGCATACCCTGTCGCTTGTGAAATTTTCTATGTCTTTGCCTATTTATTTGTTGTTCCCAAAATAAACACTTTTTTTTTTTTCCTATGCCATCTAGGATGCCTCCTTCCTCATGCTTCGCAGAATTCGGGTAGCGCTTTACCTCCCTTTTGATCGCTCTTATCCCTCCGAGCCTTTCACGATCCCCCTGCTCCCGGTCACCGTGCCTCCCGAGACCTACTTGGCATGCCACGGCCTCGTTTGAGCTCTGGGGCGGACTTTGATGGTCTCTCGTTCCCTCAGAAACCCGCCTCTGGATCTGTTTGCACCTCAGACGGCTCTTACCGTCCTCTCTGCTACCCGGGGCACGTCCATTTGCTCCCCGGCTTCCCGAGGACACCCGCACGCCATTCGTATTCCCTCCAGACTTACTCCTCGTGTCGCCGAGCCATCTTTGGTCTCCGGCCCGTTTGAGACTCCTCTCGTGGCATCACGACACCTCTAGATGCCTTTGAGGTTGCCCTTAGCACACCTTTAGATCTGGAGCGGCCCTCGCAGCCCTCTCGTTCCCTCAGAAGACGTCCCGAGTCCCTCTAGCCGTGCCTCTCTTTGTTCCCTGCCTTTCCAATGACACGTTTACTCGCTTACCATCCCCTCTGGATTTAATCGTCGCATCCCAAATCCTTTTTCCATCTCTGTGACTCCCTCGGGATGCTTTTTCTCCCAGTCACGATGCCTCCCGAGACCTTCCTCGCTCTCCACGGCGCCTCGTGGCACGTTATTTCCCTTTCCGTCTCCTTTGTTCCGTCGGAGCCTTCCATCTTTATTTGCTACGCAGAGCTCCTTTATCTTTCCCTCTGCCATCCAGGGTGCCTCTCTCAGTCGCCTGCAATTTGCCTAGGTGCCCTCCTGAGACTCCGAAGCCCTCACTCGAAGTGTCCCCAAGCCTTCTTTTCTTACCATACTCCCTCATAATTCCTCTACTCTTTATAACCGTGTCTTCAGAGTCCTTTCTCGTACTATGGCACTCTCGTTGCCCCCTAGATCTCTCTGTGGGTTTCGTCGGTCGATTGGTCGGTCGGTTTGTTTTTTCACATCAGAGCGCTCTTATCTTAATCTTTGCCGTTTAGGATGCCTTCGTTTGACCCCCCGGCGCCGTGATGACGTCCGTACTTTGTCGGCATCCCCTTCGGAGTTCCTCATTGTTATCTCTGAGGCTTCTTTGGGGTCTCGGGTCCCCTCGGGACTCCTCCGCTCCCCTCGCCGAGCTCTCGGGAGACAAGCGCTACGCCTTTGAGCCCCGTTTTAGCTCGGCGGGTCGCTTTGCGTTCCTCCGTTTCTCTCTGAACCCTTCCCACGTCCGCACGCGTTACCCCGGTGGGTCTTTCCGTCCTCTCGTCCGCTCGGCGTGCCTCCATTCGGTCCTCGGCCCCCTGAGGACATCTGTACTTTGTTCAATTCCCTTTTGGGCTCACTGCATCCCCGAGACTTTTTTGATCTCTCTGGCCCCTTCGAGACATCTCTGATCCCTGCGACGACGCCTCTTGTTCCGCCAGAACCTTTTCCGTTGCCGTCTCGGTGCTCCGCGGCGGTCTGTTTTCTGCGTTACGGTACATTTCTATACGGTATGTGGTACCCCAAAGACATCTATCGTCGGCTCGGTTCTCCTCTTGAGTTTCTCAGAGGCGTCGCTATAGATGAAGGGTATCGCCTCATTTCCTGAGGTGTTTGTGTTGCATTTTCTAGTTTATTTTCATCTTAGCTACTTTGGTGTCGATTAGGCCCCTTTATACAGTTTCTGCTACGTTTCTTGTATTTCTGTGTTTTTTTTGGTGACTTGCGTCCTTCGGGACTCATCTACTTCTGTAAGGGAGTCGGTCGGAGAGGCCGTCGAGGCGATTCAGAATCATCGGCGATTTACAGTAAATAATTTGCTTTGCGAACCGGAGATACGTTTGGGCATGGATCCTTAGAACGAGATCTAGTTCGGCTTTGTCGTTCGTCCCTACGCAGAACATGGTTCCGGTAGGGGTCGGGTAGCGTGCGTGGTCTTTGAGAAATGAAGCGTAACCCCTGTAGCCTTTTGGGTTTCTCGTAGAAAACTAAAGCATGTGACTTTTTATAAAATATTGTAATTGCATTTAACTAACTACTTTCTTACGTAACTGAGTACAACGTATACCTTTTTCTATCTATGCCCCAGAAAAAGGAAGCTCAATGACCCACCCGATCCCGTGGCTCATGCCATAGATGTAGCCATCGCAAAAGAACGGGTATCGTCGTGTCCGGGAAGGGTCGCTTTCTCCGTTTGGCGCTTCACATGCTGTAAACTTAAGGCAGAGGAGAAAACTTGCTGCCGCTCCTCCGGCCGCCTTTATGCCTTCTGGCGGTTCGCCCCTCCTCTCTCCCAGGGGACCGTGGGAAGCGTGGTGGGCAGGGCCTGGGGTATATGAGCCACAGCCTTGGCTCAGGGAGCTCATTCAGCCTCTGGGCTTCTTTCAGGTTAGTGCTTTGCTGTTCTTGCAGTTTATTGCCACTTCTCATCTTCCTCAGCTCTTTAGTGTAGATGTGTTTTGATACTTGGAGAAGCAGAGGTATCTGAGGTAAGAGCTTCAGGACCGGTTGAGGTAAAGCGGCATATATAGCGGAAAGCCCACTTCTATGTAGCTTTTTTCTGTATGTTTGTTTTTTTCAGGTCAGTAAATTTGTTTTGAGCATTCAGGTGTAGTGAGGCGCTTTAGTAGCGTGCTTGTTTTTTGTGTGTGTTTTTTTTAACTTAGGCGCATTGCATATTCCTGGAAGTCTTGGTCGTGTGGAAGGCGGAACGTCGTCATCTTCACCGGTTTTGATGCGTACTGTGGAAGTCGCTCATATCATCTTTCTTCATGGGAACGACGGTGACACTATCTAGCAGGGGTTACGGTGAGCATCTTGTACGCACCTGTAGACGTAGCTTTAGCGTTTCTCAAGGAAACGGCAAGGAGCCGAGGCGTAGCGTCTTTCAGGGTACGGGACAGCTCATCGCTTTTCCCGATCGCCTGCGGAGGACCCTGTCGTCTCCAGAACGCCGGCAGCTTGCGGCAGTCCTCTCGTAGACGATAAGCGTCGGGACTCCGCTTACTCTGTGGGCCTGTAGCGGAGCCCGTGGGAAGACGGGCGATAGGAGGCGCCCGCAGAACGCGGGGCACGGCTCGGAAGAGCAGCTCCCGCGGAGCGGCCGCTGCGGGGGGTTCGGGGCAGGGAAGGAGCTCTTGGGAAGGAGCGGCGTTCCTTTGCTGACAGTTGAGGAGAAGAGAAGGGATCGCTGAAGTTTTGGGGTAGGGGGATGGTTGGGAAAGGGAGGAGGGCTCATCAGCCTTTCTCAGATTGGCTTTGTGGTTGGATTTGGGTGTCGGTGAGGCCCATTCCGGTTTAGTCTGCCCGCAGCCGATGGGAAGTATGACAAAGTCATGAGAGACATGGTGCTGACCGTCCGGGCGTCCGCGTCGCTGTATGTGGGGCCGAACGTCAGAGGAGTCTCGTCTCAGAAAGCATTCGGGTACATGCAAATATGCCCTCTGGGACTCTGAGATCTTTGCTTGTCTGTGCCTTTTACTTCCTTACCGACTTAATTTTTGCTTCTCTCCATTCGCCGTGCATCAGGACATCGCGGTCGGTATTACCGAGAGCCATTATCTAGGCACCTATTTCCGGCGCAGGTTTGTGACCGCCTTCCGTGGGATTTCTCGGAGATGACGTGCGTTATTTGCGCTCATAACAACGGTCAGCCAGGGGTTTGTCTTTGCTGCCGTCCCGGGCACGTGAGCTTTTTCTGTTATTCCAGTTTTGGCTTTTTCCTTCAGCATCCGGCGAGATTTTCTGCAGTATCGGCCATGGCGGTTACATTCTCTTGTTCTTTTTTATTCTGGTCTTTTAGTGCCGGTTTCTGTAGTCGTTAGGGGTCCGCTTTAGTTCTTTGAGTCACCGTGTCACACCGCTGTGGTGGTTCTATCGGCTGACCGCCGCTGTAATTTCCTCAGGGGCTTCATAGGTAAGAAGGTAGCTTGTGTCACCTGTTTTCTGTGCTCGATATCACGTGTTAAGTGGCTCCTGACGTTCCCTTTTTTGTGCTAGGTGTACACATCGATAGCCTACCGAGCGTCTCGTGCACTCAACTCATCGGAACGCTAAGGGAGCGGTTCCTTTCCCGCGTTAGACTCGACACGCAGATCCGTCTCGTGCGTCTCGTCTCTGAGAAGTCCACGGACGTTTTTTTCTCGAGGCGGCGATCCAGGATGCGTCGGCATATCCCTCGCTGAGCTGTCCGTTTTCACGGAGCCCTTTTCCGGGACTACTTCTCTGCATCCTTTTTGTCTCTGGTCTTAGAGCCTGGCTTCTCGCACGTGTAGCGTCGTGATTGCGGCCGTATCTTTTCGTAATGGCCTACGGAGTTTGACTTCTGGGGCAGCCTAAGATTTTTCTTTGCGGTCCCCTAGGTCTTCTCGCCTAGAAGCGCTCTCCCTCCGGGGGTAATTCTTCTTGCCGAGATCGCTCTTTTGCGTCAGCGTCGAGTCGTTCGCCTCGCGTGCGGCGTCGGTCTGCACACGTGTCTGGGTCGGAGCTGCTCTGCCCGGGGGCAGAGCAACGTTAGCGAGGGGAAGACTAACAAGAAGAGTCTCTAGTTAACGTCGATATGGCTAGACTGTGTTTAGTTAGCGACCGTACACTCCACCTCAGAGCAAGTAGTCCGCAGTAGCGGGCGAGGACGTCGAGGGGATGACCGGAACGATCTGCGAGAGGCTTATCGAGCGGTAGTTGAACAGGTTGCATCTGAAATGGGTTAAGGCTTGCACGCATATGCTTGGTGTTGGTGTTTTTTTTATCGGCAGACTATTATAGGCACCTAGATGGTATTCCTAAATGGAAACAAGACCCCTGGATTTGGTAAACTATCGATCAGCATCTGGGTGACTCGCTGAATATCGTTATCGCAGATGCGGAAAGATCAGCCGTAAGCAGGCGAGTCGGCATACAGCGTCAGAGGCAAGATGGGACCGTCGGCCGTACGACTAGATTACGAGTTTTGGTTTATTTTTCTTACGTTGAAGGCGCGAAGGAATGAGCGAAGCGGGATATGTGCACCGGAGCACACTCGGGCAAGGTGAGAGACCGCTAGCGGGCTGCAGTTGCAGTTATTTTTCAGGCGTCTCATTGGTGGTGAAGGGATAAGCAGTCCTTGTTTGTGTTTTATGGGTGGTAACGTGGCAACGTTTAAGCGGCGGGGCAGATCGGGCAAGCGGACGAGTTTCCGGAGCGGAACTCGAGAATCGGTGCGTGCGGGCCGCCGCCTCGAGCGGTATCTCGGCACGTGCATCTTCCTTTTTGTTTATGCAGGTGGTGCGAGCAGCCCTAGACGGGCGAAGCCGTACGCTGAGGAGCGGTCTGAGAAGGCGAGGCGGTTGTCGGTGGGGCGAGTGGATAATAGCTAAGTATTATATGGCTACCTGATGAAGCGTTTACCTTTGGTTTCGCAGGTGCCGTGCGGGTAGCTGAGCTGGTGTAGTAGCCGGTAGGATCGTGAGGCTGGTGACTCGTCACAAGCGTAACGGCAACTTTGTGATTTCCCTCTCTCAGGTACCGCGGGGACGATGGCCCGAGCGTGCGGCTCTGGAATGAGCGCGTGAGCGGAACATCACAGCACCTCTTGAGAGAGGCGTTTTGTGGAAGAGGCTGGCAGTTGCTGATGTGATGCTTACTGCCACCACTGCTGGTGGGTTTTTTATTGCAGATGATGAAGAGCAACTTGGTGAGTGAAGCGACATAGCAGCTAGCTCACATGAGTGGTTTTTCTTTTTGTTGAGGATGGATTGAGACCCCTGGGCCGTCTGAAAGCTAAGTTGAAGGACCAGGGCTGGGAGGAGGGGATGAGGTTGGGAACTGCAGGGGAGATGTTTAAAGTTAGTGTAGTCCCCTACACTGTCCGGGAACGGTCTGTCCCATTTAGGCAGACAAAGCGATCGGGTTACTCTTCAGCAGCCCGGTAGCGTGCGCCAGGCAGGGCAGCTCCAGCCTGTGTCTTGTGTCGTGTGTGTTCTGTGTCGTAGACCTTCCTCGGGTTTCAATATCCTCGTACCGCTCTGCCTCCGGCACGGCACGCATCTCAGATGCCATCGCTAGGGTCTTAAACGCCCATACTCATCGGCATAGCGCCAACCGCGTGCCCCTTTTCTCGCGTGACCATATTAAAGCGTACGTCGGTCCTGCGTTTTGCAAGTTTCCGCTCGGTCATCTTTTTTGTAGCGCTCTTCCAGGCCGTGTGAGCAGCTCTGCTGTCTAGGCATCCCCCCAGAAGACTGGGACTTCTTCCCTGCATCTTCATGCTGTTAGGTCTTGAAGGCAGGCTTATTACACATCGGTTATCTCGGCCTCGAGAGGAACTTCTTGCGACGGGCCGTTGCATTCACGTCTTTTTCTGGGGCTGCCTTAGAGCTTCCTCAGCCCTCTTGCCCAACGGCATCCCCGGTCCAGGAATCGTGATTCTTGCCGACGTTTGTGTCATCATTGAGCTGTGTGGTGTTCTGTCACGTCAGTCTGTACCGCGTGTTTGGCACGGAGCTGCTCTGCCCGGGGCGTGGAGTCAGGCGTAGGTACGATAGCAGTAAGAGCGTACGGCTAGTATGTCAACGTGCCTCGACCGCTTAGGCAAAGGTTGCCCGGTCATGTCGCGTCGAGTAACCATCGGCAGGCTGAGGGGACAGTCATTTCAACAGTGTTTTGTGGAGAAGATCTGAGCTGTCTGAGAGGGGCTGTTTCAGGGTGGTAACTGAAAGCAGAGCGAGTCTCAAAGGTGTTTAGGCTTGTTTGTGCGGGGCTTAAATTTTGGTGGTTTCTTAAACGGTGGTCTGCAGTGGGAGCTTAGATGGTATTCCTAATCTGAAAGAAGACCTGTCGAATTGTTAAGCTTTATCTCTGCGCCCCGGTGACCTGTTTAATAATTTGTTTTCAGAGGCAGAGAGCAGCCGAGATGCGCATCAAAGAGCGGCGGAGGTCAGGGGCGGGAGCGCCGTGAGAAGGCGGGTCGGCACGTGGTGTCAGAGGGGAGATGTGACCGGTCGTTACGTGGATCCGTTAAGGTTTGTAGTTTTCTTATTTTGCAGGTGTTAAGCCACGAGCAAAGCAGGATATCGGCACCAGAGGCATCTCGGGCAAGGTGAGCGATGACCGGTGTGCAATACCGGTTGTTTTTTTCAGACATTGTGTTGTCGGTGAAGGCGTAAGCATCCCTCGTTTGTATTTTATAGGCATTGCGCAAGCCTCACCGCGGCAGCCGAAAACGATGGAGGCCAGGCAGGCAAACGGCCGAGGTAAAGGTGCGGGAGATGGGAATCGCTGCGGGCGGAGTGCGGTTTTGGGCAGGAACTCAGCATGTGCCTTCTTTCTTTTAGCGTGGGTGCTGCGGGCAGCCTCAGAGGGGTGAATCCGTACACCGATGAGCGTTCTGGGAAGGTGAGGCAGTTGTTGGCGTTAAATAGCCACGTATTATACGGCAACCCGGTGAAGCTTTTCCCTTTTGGTTTTGCAGGTGCTGTGCGGGCATCTTTGGAATCGGAGGAGTATTTGAGGTGAGTCGGGGTAGTAGAGAGGAGGATCGCGGGGCCCGTGACTTCTCGCAGGCGTAACGGTAGCTTTGCTTCTTGCCGTCTTAAGTACCGCAGAGATGACGGCCTTAGCGTGCGACTCGGGAACGAGCAGCTCAGCAGAACATCACGGCGCTTCTGGAGGCATTTTGTGGAAGAGACTGGCCTTTGCTGATGCGATGCTTGTCCCCACCACTACTTCTGGGTGGTTTTATCGCAGATGATGTAGAGGAAGTCGGTGAGTGAAGCAACATAGCAGCTAGTTGACGTGTTATTTTTGGTGAGGATGGAATCAGACCCCTGTCCCTCTGAAAGCTAACGTGAGGGACCGGGGCTGGGGCGGGGCTGGGAGGAGGGGACAAGGTTGGGAACTGCTGGGAGGGGTTTTAATGCTAGTGCAGGGGAGAGGGCTGTCCCCGAAGAGTCAGTCCTCTTTGGGCAGGCAAAGGGATCGGGTTACTCCTCGGCATCCCAGTAACGTGTGCCAGGCAGGGCAGCTCCAGCCCGTGTCTTGTGTAGTCTGTGTTCTGTGTCTTGGACCTTCCTTAGGTCTTGATGTCCTCATACCTGTCTGGCATAGCATGCGCCTCAGGTGCCATCACTAGGGTCTGAAATGCCGATAGTCATCGGCATAGTGCAGACTGAGTGCCGCTTTTCTTGCGTGACCAGCTTAAAGCATATGTCCGTCCTGCATCTAGCAAGTTGCTGCTCGGTCCTCTTTTTTGCAGCAGCGTTCCAGGCCACGTGAGCAGCTCTGCTCTCTAGGCATTCCGTTTTAGGGACTGGGACTTCTTCCCTGCATCCTTATGCCGTTAGGTCTTGAAGGCAGGCTTCTTGCACATCAGTTATCTTGGTCTCGAGAGGAACTTCTTGCGACGGGCTGTTACTTCTGACTCTTTTCCTGGGGTTGCCGTAGACCTTCCTCAGCCATCTTGCCTGACAGCCTGTTGGGTCCAGGAATCGTGAGTCTTGCTGACGGTCGTCTCATCTTTGAGCCGTTTGTGGCTCTGTGCGTTATACCTGTGTGTGTGTGTGTTTGGCGTGGAGCTGCTCTGCCAGGGGCGTAGAGTCAGAGGTAGGTGCGATAGCCATAAGAGCCTACGGCTAGTACGTCAATATGCCTCGACCGTTTAGGCAAAGGTTGTCCAGTCACCCTGGATCGAGTAGCCGTCGTCAGGCTGAGCGCACAGCCGGTTCAATACTGTGTTACGGAGGTGATTGGAGCCTTTGGGAGGGGGCCGTTCGGCAGCGGTGAAGCAAATGGAATCTCACATGTGTTTAGGCTTGTTTACGCAGGGCTTGAAGCGGTGTGGTCTTTTAAATGTCGGACTGCAGTTGGAGTCTAGATGGTGTTGTAGTCAGAAATAAGACCTCTGGAATCACTGATCTTTATCTCTCCATCCAGGTGACCTGGCAAAGAACTTCTTTTCAGAAGCAGAGGAACGAGATGCGCTCTAAAGAGCCACGGAGGTGATGAGCGGAGCGCCGTGAGGAGGCGGGTCGGCACACGGTGTCGGAGGGAAGACGTGCCTGGTGGGTCCATTAAGGCTCATAATTTTCTTACTTTGCACGTGTAAAGCGAGGAGCGAAGCGGGACATCTGCATCAGAGGTGGCTCGGGCAAGGTGTGCAATGACTGTCGGTTGAGGTAGAAGTTGTTTTTCAGGTGTCATACTCGTGAAGGCATAAGCATCTCGTTTCTTCTGTTTTTTAGATGTGCAAGTGTCACCGTCGCTGCTGAAAACGATGGAGGCCAGATGGGCAAGCGGCCAAGGTAAAAGCGCAGGAGATACGAATCGGCGTGGGCAGAGTGCAGTTTCGGGCAACGTCTCGGCACGTGCCTTCTGCTTTGGTTTTGCGCAGGTACCGCATGCAGCCCGAGAGGGGTGAAACCGTATCCCAGTGAGCGTTCTGAGAAGGTGAGGTGCTGTTCTCTGGGGTTGTTGATTGATGTCAGAGTATTATATGGCAAGCTGGTGAAGCTTTTCCCTTTTGGTTTTGCAGATCCTGCGTGGGCCCCTTGGGAGTCGGAGGAGTATTTGAGGTGAGCCGGGGTAGCAGCGTGGAGGATCGTGGGGCCGGTGACTTCTCCGGGAGCGTAACGGTAGCTTTGTTTCTTGCCCTCTCGGGTACCGCAGGGCCGATGGCCATAACCGTGTGGCTCGGGCACGAGCAGGCGAGCGGAACGGCGCCGCGCTTCTCGAGAGGTGTTTTGTAGAAGAGGCTGGCGGTTGCCGATGCGACGCTTCCTGCAGCCAGTACTTGTGTTTTTTATTGCAGATGATGAAGAGGAGCCCGTTGAGTGCAGCAACATTGCAGTTAGCCAATGTGTTTTTATTTGCTGAGGATGGATTCAGACCCCCGTCCCTCTGAAAGCTAAGTGGAGGGACCAGGACTGGGAGGAGGGGACAAGGTTGGGAATTGCCGGGAGGGGTTTTAAAGTTAGCGTAGGGCAGAATAGCGGTCCTGGAACAGCCAGTGCCCTTTGGGCAGGCAAGGGGAGCGTGTTAGCCCTCAGCGGTACGGTAACATGTGCCAGGCAGGGCAGTTCCAGCCTGCGTGTGGTGTTGCGTAGCCTGTCTTCTGTGTCTTAGACCTTCCTCGGGTCTTGACGTACTCATACCTCTGTGTGGTCAAGGGGCACGGCATGCATCTAGGGCGCTGTCGCTAGGGTCTCCGATGCTCATAGCTATCGGCATACCGGTTGCCGCTTTTCTTGCGTAACCGGCTTAAATCACGCATCGGCCGCGCATCTCGCAACTTTCCGCTCGGTCCTCTTTTTTGCGGCACCTTCCAGGCCATGGGAGCAGCTCTCGCTAGGCATGCCCTTTGAGGGACTGGGACTTCTTCCCCGCATCCTTCTACTGTTAGGTCTTGAAGGCAGGCTTCTTGCACCTCGGTCATCTCGGTCTCGAGAGAAACTTCTTGCGACCGGCCGTTACGTTCGACTCTTTCTGGTGTTGCCATAGAGCTTCCTCAGCCATCTCGCCCCACCACGTCCCCGGTCCAGGCATCGTGATTCTTGCCGACAGTCGTCCGTCATCTTTGAGTCGTGCCGTGTGCCGCGTTCGGTCGTGTGGGTCCGTGCCGTGCGTGTGTTGCGTTTGGCATGGAGCTGCTCTGCCTGGGGTGTAGAGTCAGGGCTAGGTGCGATAGCGGTAAGAGCCCATGGCTAGTACGTCAATATGCCTCGACCGTTTAGGCTGAGGTGGTCCAGTCAGCCCGCATCGAGTAGCCATCGGCAGGCGGAGCGGACAGCTGTCTCGATACCGTTTTATGAAGATGACTGCAGACGCCTGGGAGGGGCAGTTCAATGGTGGTGAAGCAAATGGTATCTGAAAGGTGTTAAGGCTTGATTGTGTGGGGATTTACGTTTGCTGGGTGTTTTTTTTTTTAAATGGCAGTGTGTAGTTGGAGTCCAGATGGTATTCCTAAATGGAAACAAGACCTCTGGATTTGGTTAGGTTTAGCTCTGCATCCAGGTGTCCTATTTAATAATCTCTTTTCAGAGGCAGAGAGCGGAGATGCACACCAAAGAGCAGCAGAGGTGAGGGGCGGAGTGCCGTGAGAGGGCGGATCCGGCACGTGGCGTCAGAGGGAAGAGGTGGCTACGTGGGGACGTTGAGGTTTGCGGTTTTCTTATTTTGCAGGTGTAAAGCCACGAGCAAAGCGGGGCGTCGGCACCAGAGGCATCTCGGGCAAGGTGAGCGATGACCGTCGGGCTGAAGTAGCAGTTGTTTTTCAGGTGTCGTGGTGTTGGCGAAGGCATAATCATCCCTTGTTTGTATTTTATAGGTGTCGTGCGAGCCTCACTGCGGCAGTTGAAAAGGATGGAGGCCGGGCGGGCACGTGGCCGAGGTAAAGGCGGGGGAGACGGGAATCGCCGTGGGTGCGGCGTGGTTTTGGGCCGCGTCTCAGCGTGCGCCTTCCGTGTTGTTTTTGTGCCGGAGCCGCACGTGGCCTCAGAGGGCTGAGGCCGTACGCTGACGAGCCTTCTGAGAAGGTGAGGCCGTTTTTTTGGGGGGGCTGGCGTTCAATAGCCAAGTATTATACGGCAAGCTGGTGAAGCTTTTCCCTTTTGGTTTTGCAGGTGCTGTGTGGCCCCTTTGGAATTGGAGGAGTATTTGAGGTGAGTCGGGGTAGTAGCGAGGAGGATCGTGGGGCCGGTGACTTCTCACAGGCATCGCAATAGCTTTGTTTCTTGCCGCCTTAGGTACCGCAGGGCTGGTGGCCGTACCGTGCGGCCCGGGAACGAGCAGACGAGCGGAACATCACGGCGGTTCTCGAGAGGGGTTTCGTGGAAGGGTTTGGCATTTGATGTGATGGTTACTGTGACCAGTAACCATCTTTTTTGGGGGTGGGGTGGGGTGCGTGTGTGTTATTGCAGATGATGATGAGGAACCTGGTGACTGCAGCGACATTGGAGTTCAGGGGTTTTTTTGATGGATCCCGCCCTCTGAAAGTGAAGTTGAGGGACCAGGGCTGGGGAGGGGCTGGGGCGGGGCTGGGAGGAGGGGACAAGGTTGGGAACTGCCGGGAGGGGTTTTAATGCTAGTGCAGGGGAGAGGGCTGTCCCCGAAGAGTCAGTCCTCTTTGGGCAGGCAAAGGGATCGGGTTACTCCTCGGCATCCCAGTAACGTGTGCCAGGCAGGGCGGCTCCAGCCTGAGTGTGGCGTTTGCGTAGTCTGTGTTCTGTCTTACGTACGCCGACGGAAGGCCTATCCTCGTACCTCTCTGCGCTCAGGGGGCACGGCATGCGTCTCTGGCGACACCGCTACGGTCTCGAATGCCTCTACTCATTGCCAGATTACCGACCGGTTGCGGCTCGTGTCGCGTAACCAGGCTAAAGCGTGCGTCGATCCCGGGTCTCTGAAGCTTCCGCTCGGTTGTCTTTTGCGTCGGTCTTCCCGTCCGGCTGAGCGGCTCTGCTCTCTAGGCATGCCTTTTCGTGGACTGCGACTTCTTCCCTGCATCCTTATGCTGTTAGGCGTTGAAGGCAGGCTTCTTGTACACGGGTTATCTCGGTCTTAGGTCGGAGCCTAAAGCGCATTTTGCAGCACAGATGTTTCTGGAAGGTCGCCTTTGTGGAGGCCGTCTTGACTGCAATAAGAGCTCTGCTGTGAGAAGTTGTTTCCATAGAGATCCCCTGAAGCATTTCATCCCTTATGGGCGTAGGTCTTAAAGCCTGGCTTCGCATACGTCCGACGTTCCGGTTTCGTATCGCGTTCCAGCGCTCCGCATCGGTTTCGTCCACGGTCTGAGACGGCTCATTTTGCCGTGTTCTGTTTTGCGTCGTATCGGTCCGTGTTTAGTCTCGTGTCGTAACCCTCCGTGCTTGTATTGACCAATACTTGAGACTGTTGTGCCACGTGGCCCGGTGTCTTTTTTTTGCACCGTATGTTCGGTATCTGAGTTGTGTCATACGGCATTGCGTCATCATTTGTATTCTGTCGCTCCGTTTGACTTTTGTAACATATCATTTTCCTGGTACCGTATCTCTCGACGCTTGAGTAGGTCTGGCGTCGTACCGCCCGGCGTCTCGTTCCGCATCGTGTCGCTCCGCATTTGAATTTGTATGCCCTCAAAGGGCCCCATGTTGTCATTCGCGTTCCGTCGCTCCGTGGTTGAATTTTGTAACGCACCGTTCATCTCTCTGGGTTTTGTACCGTATCCCTCCGCGCTCGTATCGACTGCCGCTCGAGACCATCTCGTGTTGTACAGCCCCGTGTCACATTTTGCATCGTATTGCTCCGTATTTGAATTTGCGTCGCGTCGTACGGTTCCGTGTCGTGACTGGTATTCTATCGCTTTATAAATGTATTGACAGTCATTTGAGGCTCTCTTGCATCGTACGGCCCCGTACGGTGCGTTGTCTTCAGTTGCAGCGCTCCATATTGTATTTTGTCTCGACCGCGATCTACGAGCCTGTTGCGTGACGTGGCCTTATAGTTGCACAGGCATCTTGCGGCTCTCTTTACGTCAGCAGCGTGTGGCACCGTGGAGGCAGCGTAGAGGGTTTAAGCGACCGTGAGGTCTATGCGTGCGCCGACGGGAGTCGAGCGGATCGCGATGGATTTGTGAGGCGGCGTGAGCGAAGCCGGTAACTCGGCAATGGTTTTCTTGACGTTTTTGCGGGTGCCTCACGGCAAGCCCGAGGAAACGGTGGAGGCATCGAGGGCCGAGGAGCGGCATGACGGGCGTCGGAGCGGTCGGTCGCTTCGGGGCGGAACCGGCGCTACGCCGCCATGGATTTTCAGGTGGCACGGAGGCGTCCGCCTGTGAAATGTTTTCTGTGGAACCGGCGCGGAGCGAGCGGAGCCGAGCTGCAGAGGACCGTTCTGTCATGGATCGAAGCGTGTGTTCAACAGCTTTGTTATGCGTTCACAGGTGGCAGAGCGGCACAAAGCTATTAACAGCACCTTGCATTTAGCAGCGTGGCCGCTATCGAGGACGGCCGCGGGGAACGGACCGTGACCCTCGACGCCGCGAGAGGCCGAGCGTCGCGGCAAAATTCCGCGAGCCGCGGAGACGGAGCGCGTCTAAACGTCGGCATAACGGAAGGGTAGTTTGCGGGAGTCGGTCTCGTGCGGGCGGTGGGAGCGACGTGTGTCGCGACGCGTGTGCCGGCAAAACAGAACCGGGATGAACGGGCGGGTTTGCGTGGCACGTCTAGCGCGTGTTTGTAAGCATCCCTTATCTAACATCTCGACGTTTGGTTTTGGCACTCGCGTCCGAGGTGCCTCAGGCATACTCACGTGCTACTGTGATCGTGGTAGCCATCTGTCACGCCTCCACAAGCTCCAGTCATCAACATACCCCCAACGGAGCAAATTTATCTTTGCGGTGTGACGTAGAAGCGTGACGCTGCCGGTCCCGCTTTAGCTTCCTAAGCGCTTTTGGCCCATTCTTTTCTCTCTGCTTCTCGCTTGGGCTTTGCCATCAGGTCTCGTCTCTGATGTTTTTGAGAGATCTTCCAAGGGTTTATTCCCGGTGGTGTTGTAGTCTTAGGTGTCTTTTGTCTCTGCGGGCCCTCTTCTGTCTCCAGAGCTACGGTGTTCTCGCACAGAAGGCCACGCTAGAGTTGTGCCCTGCATCCGTGGCACTGTCGTGCTTACTGTCGGGCTCTGTCTTTTGGCTCGGCGAGAAGTCTCCCCCGTGCGGTAGTCTAGCATCTTTAGGTAGCGTTTGCGGAGCGTGCGTGCGCGTATTAGCGCCGGAGCCGCATCGCCTATGCGTAGTAACTCTTGTCGGGATGGAGCAGTCGAAGCACAGGAGCGTAATCTGTCAATTAGCAAGTCTCGTTCGGGTGGCGGTTGTACGGCACGGTTCCGGGGGCAGCCGGTAGCTATCGGCAAGCAGCCCGTAGAGTCTCTTACGTAGCGTTTCGCAGGGGCTACGGGGCAAGGCAAATCCCTAGAGCACGTTCCGGAGCGATTCGTGCCAGAGCGTACAATTCAAAGGGAAGAGGAGGGGGAGCAGCACGCCTAGGGAAGAGTCTTTCTCAGCTTCCGGTTACCCAGGCCGGCGCTATGAAATTGTGCAGAGCGGCGATGTTTATAGCAGTGAGGCAGTTCCTGGGATGGCTCTAGAATTGGAGCGATCTGCTATAGTGTCCCCAGGGCTCGGTTCTGGGGCCGGTCTTATTCAATATCTTTATTGATGATCTGGACGAGGGAATCGAGTGCTCCCTCAGTAAGTTTGCAGATGACACCAAGGTGAGTGGGAGTGTTGATCTGCTGGAGGGCAGGAGGGCTCTGCAGAAGGATCCAGACAGGCTGGATCGATGGGCAGAGGCCAACTGTATGAGGTTTAATAAGGCCAAGTGCAGGGTCCTGCACTTTGGCCACAACAACCCCATGCAACGCTACAGGCTTGGGGAGGAGCGGCCGGAGAGCAGCCCGGCGGAAAGGGACCCGGGGGTGCTGGTCGACAGCCGGCTGAACATGAGCCGGCAGTGTGCCCAGGTGGCCAAGAAGGCCAACAGCGTCCTGGCCTGTATCAGCAATAGTGTGGCCAGCAGGAGCAGGGAAGTGATCGTGCCCCTGTACTGGGCACTGGTGAGGCCGCACCTTGAATACCGTGTTCAGTTTTGGGCCCCTCACTACAAGAAGGAAGTTGAGGTGCTGGAGCGTGTCCAGAGAAGGGCAACGAAGCTGGTGAGGGGTCTGGAGAACAAGTCTTACGAGGAGTGGCTGAGGGAACTGGGGTTGTTTAGTCTGGAGAAGAGGAGGCTGAGAGGAGACTTTATCGCTCTCTACAACTACCTGAAAGGGGGTTGTGGCGATGAGGGTGTCGGTCTCTTCTCCCAAGTAACTAGCGATAGGACAAGAGAAAATGGCCTCAAGTTGCGTCAGGGGAGGTTTAGATTGGATATTAGGAAAAATTTCTTCACCGAGAGGGCGGTCAGGCATTGGAACAGGTGCCCCAGGGAGGTGGTGGAGTCGCCATCTCTGGAAGCGTTCAAAAAACGTGTGGATGTGGCGCTTCAGGACACGGTTTAGGGGACATGGTGGCGCTGGATTAATGGTTGGACTTGGTGATCTTAAAGGTCCTTTCCAACCTAGTGATTCTGTGGTTCAGTGTCAGTGGGTGGTGGAACGGATACGCTCGGAGCGACGGCTGGAAGGAGGGGACGGTGGATCGGTCGTGGGTGGGTGAGGGGACGGTCGGAGGCGGGCGGGTGGTTGGGGGGGTGGTGGGTGGGTGAGT